>NC_140587.1:399357591-401757591 GCF_964204655.1 Triturus cristatus | reverse complement strand
GTTGGGAAGTGGATAGCGACACCTGTTCAATTGCCTCAAATCTACACACAAACAAAGAGAACCATTGGCCTTGCGAGCTGCAACAACTGGAGCCAACCAATCGTTCCTTCAACCTCCTCAATAATGCCACCTTGTTTAAGTTTATCCAATTCCTTCTTCATTTCTTCCTTCACAGCAAACGGTACGTTCCTTATTTTGCTGATAGAAGGTTGTGAATCAGGACGCAAGTGTATTTCAAGTTTAACATCCTTGAGACACCCCAGTTCATCTCTGAACACGCTAGGAAATTTTTGTTTCATGCGTGATTCAACACCACCATCACTGATTTCAAGAATGGTATTGGTTACTTTTTAATTTAATGGGGCAACTACTACCTGGATCCAGCATTACACCCAAGTCGCCATGATGAAACCAGCTGATATGCTGTCAACTTTTTTTGACACATACATTTTGCCTGAGGTATACTGCTGCTTGTATTCAATTAGACCAACAAAATACCCCAATGAGGAATAGGCTCCCCACCATACGCAAGCGGACGAATATCTGGTTTTAAAAAGGGAAGTCTTCTGTGCAAGCTTAGTCTGGTAAAACACATTTGAAATAATGGTGATTTTAGAACCGGAGTCAAAAAGAACTCTGGTGGTTTCACCCTCAACATGAAGTGCATAAATTGGACCAGATTTAATCACATCCACATCAACCTGAACAACAATTTGCCCCCACACAAAGTCCTCTTCAGGAAACCCTGCCTCTACACATTTAACTTTCGAAGTTGTAATCTCAGTTTTGCAAACGATAGATAAATCACCTTTCTTTTTGCAGTTGGTACAAATAGCATGCAAAGCTGGACATTTTTTGTCATTAGCCATATAGCCAACCTTGTCACACCTAAAACATTTGGGAACAAAAGGCTTACTTTTGTTTTTTTAACACAACTTCTGGTTTGACTATGTTTTTCGTCAACCTTAAGAGCTTGTTCTCCTCCTTTAAGAACTTGGACAGCTGCTTGTTTATCTCTTTTTATGATGTCAACACATTTCAAAGAATGTTCAACTCTCTTGGCCACTTGGATAACTTCATATAAAGAAGGTTTATCCCTCAGTCAAAGTTCTTTACGTACCTTTTCTATGTTACATCCTAACATGAATTGATCACAAATCCTTTCTTCTGAACATTCAGCAAACTTACTGCTCGAAGCAAGTTTCCTGAGTTGAGTGATGTAGCTTTCAACAGTCTCTCCTTCGTTTTGCAACCTTCTCCCAAAATTATACCTTTCTAATATGGTACTAACCTTGGGCAAATAGTGTTCATCAAGCTGTTTCATACAAATTTCAGATTCATTTAAATCCCTACCTTCTGAATCACTAAGTTCAGGAAGGTGATCAAACACGTCCTGACCTTCAGGTCCCAAGCAATGAAGAAGAAGAGAAGATCTCCGCTCCGCACTCAAACTTACACCACACACTCTGACATGCCACTCAAAAACCTTCTTCCATTGTATGGGTGGATCCCCAGGAGACATAAGGAAGAAAGGGGGAGCAGTAGCATTCTGCATACTTGACGTCAAAGCAAAGGAGGAAGAAGGCAGAAATGCAACTGTTCCGTGCACAGTGTAAAATGTGTTGGTTGATACACACCGTGACCGCGTGTGTGTCGCAAGAAACACATAAAGGAGTGAAGAGAACTTGTAACAACTAAGTAAAATAAAGCGTAAGCATAAAATAAACTAGACAAATCATAAGCAAGGAGCATGTCTGTCGCTGCACAACTCTCTGAAATGTCAAGGATAATGAAATGTGTGCATCAGTGACGAGACACGCAATTCCCAACTTTCAATGATAACGAAGATGTGTGCGTGTCACAGTAGTGGTACACTGACTTGAAGTGACACGCTGACTCCCGTATAAGTGTGTGTGTCACAGAATTAGCACTCCCAAACAAGGTAACTGCAAGAAGAACAAGTGTGCATGTCACTGAAGTGGCACGCAAGTGAGAAAACAAAGAAGTACTTGAAAGATGGCTCCCACGTCGTCGTCACGCAACGTGAAAAACGTGCCAACCAGACGCACCAACACAACAAAGTACTACTTCAAAGATGGCTCTCACGTCGTCGTTACGCAACGTAAAAACGTGCCAACCATGCTCCACTGAAAAATGAGGTTGCGTTTTAGATAACGTGCCAACCAAGCTCCAGTGAAGAATGAGGTTGCGTTTTAAACACCCAGGGACTCCCTCAACACGCAATGAATAAGCAAAGAGGATTCTTGTGTTCGCAAGTGCGAATGCGGTGAGTTCTTCAAACATAAACTTGTAAAAATGGTATGTTGAAGTGAGGCACGTAGGATTAGAAACAACCCAACAAAAAGTAGGAAAAGTGCACAAATACACCAGCCCATTACCAACAAGGCACGGCAATGTAGTCATTGAAAGGCATAGTTGCACACCCTACAAGGACGAGCCCACATCGACCCTTTCTCTAACAAACCACATGGAAAGCGCGGCGATAGTTCCCAGTCCCGGGGTAAATTACTATTGAATAAATCCAGAATGCGTGCCCCAAAGGAAATAAATAAAAGTACCTGAGGTAGTAGTTCCAGTTCACTACCTGGTTTGCACAACTTCCATAAGCAGTAGAGTTGAGTCTTGTTGGGTTCCTCTGCCAGTTGCCGCCTATGCCAGTTGGAATGTACTGTTTTGAATTTCTGAAACTGTGATTCCACTCTGATGGTCGCCACATTTATCTATTGTTTGCCAAAACTAAGATTACAAATTCAAAAGTTAAATTTTTAGAGGCAGGGTTTCCGGAAGAGGACTTTGTGTGTAGGCAAATTGTTGTTCAGGTTGATGTGGATGTGAATAAATCTGGTCCAATTGATGCAATTCATGTTGAGGGTGAAACCACCAGAGTTCTTTTTGACTCCGGTGCTAAAATCACCATTATTTCAAATGTGTTTTACCAGACTAAGCTTGCACAGATATTCGTCTGCTTGCGTATGGTGGTGAGCCTATTCCCCATTGGGGTATTTTGTTGGTCTAATTGAATACAAGCAGCAGTATACCTCAGGCAAAATGTATGTGTCAAAAAAAGGTGACCGCATAATCAGCTGGTTTCATCAAGGCGACTTGGGGGTAATGCTGGATTGGGGTAGTACTTGCCCCATTAAATTAAAAGAAGTTGCCAATACCATTCTTGAAATCAGTGATGGTGGTGTTGAATCACGCATGAAACAGAAATGTCCTAAATTGTTCAGAGATGAACTGGGGTGTCTCAAGGATGTTAAACTTGAAATACGCTTGCGTCCTGATTCACAACCTTCTATCAGCAAAATAAGGAACGTACCGTTTGCTGTGAGGGAAGAAATGAGGAAGGAATTGGATAAACTTAAACAAGGTGGCATTATTGAGGAGGTCGAAGGAACAGATTGGTTGGCTCCAGTTGTTGGAGCTCGCAAGGCCAATGGTTCTCTTTGTTTGTGTGTAGATTTTAGGCAATTGAACAGGTGTGTTATATCCTATCGCTATCCACTTCCCAACATTGCGGAGTTATTGGTTTTATTAGATGGGCCAAGGTCTTCAGCACCATTGACTTGGCCTCGGCTTATCATCAAATTGAGTCGGCAGAAACTTCAAGGGACTATACTGCCTTTACAACTCCTTTTGGCACTTTTCGCTTTGTTAGGATGCCTTTTGGGCTTGTGTCTGCAGCATCTATTTTTCAACGTGCAATGGAAAACATTCATAAGAACTGTAGGGGCGTTTGCGTTTACCACGATGATATTTTGGTGTTTGATTAAGATCACAAGGAGCATGAAGTGCTTCTGAACATGGTCTTGGGTAGGCTTGAACAAAATAATCTCACCATTAAATCTGAGAAATGTTGGTTTGGCACTTTGTGAGAAGTTGGCCTGGTATATGCTGTTCACTAGTTAAAGTGACCAACTTGTACCATGCCAAGCAACCCTTATGGTGTGGTTGTAAGTCAACCTTTTCAGACTAGCTGCACTAGTGGTAGCGTAAGCTATGCAGTCTTTGAGGCTAAACTCGTTAAAGCGTGTTAAGCAAGCTGTTTTACCATATGTACCCGCCTTTTATACCAACGAAAGGACACCACACAGATATATATTCAAAATATATATGTATTTATTACTCAAAGTATCCCCTAGACTCTTTATGAGCACAGGAGCACAAATCGTTAAACAAGAAAGTATTACAATATACAGAAGTTGCACTTTATATGGATAGGCCCTGGTGGCCGATCAAACCATATACTAAAATAGTGGTATAAGTACCACGAACAGGAAAGGGAAAAGGCCTAGGGCCTCTAGAATCGCTGGGCCTACAAGGAGCTAACTTCAGTTAGTGACCAGGAGGTCCACGGGTCGCGTGTGCAGTGAGGAAAGTTACACGCGGGCTCCCATTGGTTTTCAATGGGTGCGTAAAAGTTAAAAAGTTACTGCTTGAAGGGTCTTCTGGATGGACTACGAACTTAAGATTTAAAACACAGACACTAGAGATGTTTCTCTCCACTTGGGCACCGGAGTGCCAGCTTTACCTCACCCACAGGAAGCGGGTGCATAGGTCTCGAAGTGCGTCTGGTTTCGTCTATCGATTCAATGGAGCCTGATGACAAAGATGCTGCAGGCGGCCGGTCCAGAAGAGATGCGGTGGATACCAGAGTGGATCGGAGTTGTAGAAGACCTGAAAGCAGAGGGGACAGTGTTCACAGTCACTAGCCAGTGAACGGCGTGGCACCAGGTAGGTACCAGGCGATGTCGGGTGCAAACAGGTGATGAGGTGTAGTTTGTCTCCGCAGCCACGTGGTCCCTGAAGGTCGACGACATCCAGGAGTCGGTTCACGAGCTGTCCCACGCAGGCTCTCGCTGTCGGCGGTGTCGGTGACTCGAAAGAAGCAAACAAGCCTTGGCAAAGGCAGGAGTCGTGGAAAGTGAAGAAAGCTGATTATTCTGACCAGCAAGGTCAGAGCGGCTGCTCCTTTGGAGAGCAGCAGGGGCCAGTCTGGGGCAACCAGACCAGCGTCGTAGATTTCAAGGTTCGTCGCCAAAATGGCCACTAGCCAACGGGCCAGGGACCGGGCAGGCGCGTCGAGATGCAAAGTGCAGAGTGGCCCCACGCAGATCCTGGAGATGCTGGAGGGCTCACCTTTGGTGCAAATGCTGCTCGGATGTTGGGCTTCTCAGGACCCAAAGCACAACTTGAAGGGAGCCTCTGTTAGCGTCTTTCAGCTTGTCTTCGGTCCTTCAAGATGGCTGGCTCCACGTGACTCTGTGCCTCCGCGGGTTCCTTCTTTGCAGGGACTGTGGATCGGGCTGTGAGAGGTCTGGAGGTCCAGGTCTTGTCGGGCTCTGGGCTCGGGCTCCGGCAGGAGGCGGCGGCAAAGCAGACATCGAGTAGCTGGTTGGTGCTTGCGTTAGCAAGATGGTCACTCCCTGACCATAGGGGAGATTTCCTTATGTCCTCTGTGCAGCAGAGCGTTGAAGTTCCCGTCTTCTTCTTGTAGTTAAGTTGATTCCAGGATGTCTGAAGTCTTAGGACACAGCTCCTACCTTTAAGCGGATTCTAGGGGCCGGACTACCTGCTAGGTCTCTCCCTAAGGGAGGGACCAGGAAGGGGGGTGGTTACACCCCCAATCCTTTGTCCAGCTCGCCCCAGGTCCGGGGCTGGTGTGCCCCAGGACCGGTTTGAACTGGCATATGCACCGAGGCTCCTTGTGAGCCTCAGGCATGTCTGATTCCATTCAAGCCCTACTTGACCAATACACAAAATCCTGTCTGGGGTGGTGCACGCACCTCCCCTGGCAGGAAACCCTTTGTCCACGTCTCCCAAGCTGGAAGGACTCCCAGCAGCAGGAGGGCAGACTTGTGTCTGTGGTGGCAGCATCCATTTTGTGGAGCTGAGGCTATGTCTGATTTTACCCGGGTTTCAGGTACTGTACATGTCGTGTCCCTCTAGAAGGGTGGAATGCTAACCCCGTCGCCAGAATTGGCGAGGGGTTAGTATTCCAATTCGTATGACATCTTACTCGACATGTTTTGATAAAGCCAAACCAAAGATAGCATTTAACCGCGAGGTTCATAATGCACTTAAGAGTATATGGTATGACGATATCTGGAAACGGTAGAAGGAAGTTGTTCCGACCACTGCAGACAGGCTCAGCTCATGCCAGAGCACCATCTCACATGGAACCAAGCACTCTGCCTTCAGGATTGTCAAGGCCTGCCATAGGAGTGACTTATAGGTTAACATGTGTCCCATTTAAGGTTAGGTATAGGTATACTACACCTAAGTAAGAGGTGGTTACACCAACTTACCCCAACTGAGTGATCAGCCAGTTGTGTCAAATTTGTTAGGCCAGGCCAGGGGTGGCATAATACATGCTTCAGCCCCTGGTAGGCCTTAGATACACCAATGCCCTGGGTACCTAGTGTACACTGGTACAGGGGCTCACAGGGTGATCCAATTCCAATTGGTTATGCACCTATGGTGCATAGTGTCAATTTAGCAGAGAGAACAGCAGGCTGGGGGTCTGATTAGCAGGCCCACAGCCTCAATATGTCAAAAACCAGTGAAGCAAAAAGCAAAAATTTGGGGTGACCATAGGATAGCAGACCCTACTCTCCTACACAACCCCCCCCCCCGAACGCAGGGACATTAAACTAGCCTTGACCAGTCTCGTCTTCATGTCCTAAGTGGAAGTACCTGGAGAGACCATCTGCATTCCCATGGTCTGTACCTGGCCGGTGCTCCACTGTAAAGTCCATCCCCTGTAGGGAAATGGACCACCTAAGCAGTTTGGGGTTTTCACCCTTCATCTGAATTAGCCACAAGAGGGGCTTATGGTCGATCTGAATCTTGAAGTGAGTGCCAAACTAGTATGGCCTCAGCTTCTTCAGGTCCCACACCACAGCAAAGGCCTCCCTCTCAATAGCTGACCAATTCTTCTCTCTGGGGGTCAACCTTCTGCTAATAAAAGCAATGGGTTGGTCTTGACCATCTACATTAAGTTGTGACAGCACAGCTCCCACACCCAACTCAGAAGCATCTGTTTGGACAATAAACTCTT
Source organism: Triturus cristatus (assembly GCF_964204655.1). Taxonomy (NCBI): domain Eukaryota; kingdom Metazoa; phylum Chordata; class Amphibia; order Caudata; family Salamandridae; genus Triturus; species Triturus cristatus. The sequence goes on along the minus strand of NC_140587.1, from coordinate 401,750,510 downwards.
TGGAGTAGTCAGGACTTTTCAGGATAGGTGCAGAGCACATGGCCTTCTTCAGGTCATCAAATGCCTTTTGACAGCTTACTGTCCACTGAACCTTTTTGGGCATCTTCTTGGATGTCAGATCATTAAGAGGAGTCACAATGGACCCATAGTTCTTAACAAACTTCCTGTAGTACCCAGTCAAGCCCAAGAAAGCTCGAACTTGAGTCTGGGTGGTTGGAGGGGACCAGTCCTTGATGGATTGTATCTTACTCTCCAGTGGTTGAACTTGGCCTCCACCTACAAGGTGGCCCAAGTACACAACCTTACTCTGCCCTATCTGGCACTTAGTAGCCTTGATAGTGAGGCCTGCCTTTTGCAGAGCCTCAAGTACCTTCTTCAGGTGGATCAGGTGATCCTCCCAGGTGGAGCTAAAGACAGCAATGTCATCAAGATATGCACAAAAGTCATCCAACCCAGTAAGGACTTGATTCACCAACCTTTGGAAGGTGGCAGGTGCATTCTTCGGACCAAAGGGCATCACCAAAAATTGATAATGCCCACCTGGGGTTGAGAAGCTGTTTTGGCTTTGGACTCCTCAGCTAACCTGATTTGCCAAGAGCCAGCTGTCAAATCAAATGTGCTCAAAAACTTAGCAGAAGCCAGTTTATCTATGAGCTCATCTGCCCTTGGAATAGGATGTGCATCTGTCCTAGTGACAGCATTGAGTCCTCTGTAATCCACACAGAACCTCATCTCTCTCTTGCCATCTTTGGTGTGAGGTTTGGGGACCAGAACCACTGGGCTAGCCCAGGGGCTCTCTGAGGGCTCAATGACACCCAGTTCCAGCATTTTGTGTACCTCAGCCTTTATACAGTCCCTGACGTGGTCAGGTTGTCTGTAAAGTTTGTTCTTCACAGGCAGACTGTCACCAGTGTCCACCACATGGGTACACCAGTCAGTTCGACTAGGTATCAATGAAAACATATGCTGAAATGATTGTAGAACCTGTCTACATTCAATCTGCTGATGATCAGTGAGGTTGACTCCAAGGGTCACCCCTTCAACTGAGCCATCTTCTGGGTTCTGAGACAACAGGTCTGGGAGAGGGTCACTCTCTTCCTCCTGTCCCTCATCTGCAGCCATGAGCAAGCCCATGTCTGCCCTGTCAACATATGCTTTTAACCTGTTAACATGGAGTACCCTGTGGGGACTCCTGGGAGTTCCTAGGTCCACCAAGTAGGTGACCTCTCCCTTCTTTTCCAGGATTGTATGGGGTCCAGACCATTTGTCTTGGAGTGCTGCTGGGGCCACTGGCTCCAACACCCACACCTTCTGTCCTGTCTGATACTCAACCAAGACAGCCTTTTGGTCATGCCAAGCTTTCTGTAAGGCCTGGCTTGCCTCAAGGTTTTTGGATGCCTTCTCCATATACTCAGCCATCCTGGAGCGGAGACCAAGTACATAGTCCACTATGTCTTGTTTAGGCTTTTTGAGAGGTAACTCCCATCCTTCCTTCACTAAACACAGTGGGCCTCTCACAGGGTGCCCAAACAACAATTCAAAGGGGCTGAAGCCAACTCCTTTTTGTGGGACCTCTCTGTAAGCAAACAGAAGGCAGGGTAGAAGGATGTCCCATCTTCGCCTGAGCTTTTCAGGTAATCCTTTGATCCTTTAGGGTCTTGTTGAATCTCTCAACAAGCCCATTACATTGTGGGTGATAAGGGGTGGTGAACTTGTAGTTCACACCACATTCCTTCCACATAGCTGTCAAGTATCCTGACATGAAGTTGGTACCTCTGTCAGAAACCACCTCCTTAGGAAACCCCACTCTGGAGAATACTCCTAGCAGGGCCCTGGCCACAACAGGAGCTGTAGTGGTCCTAAGGGGAATTGCCTCTGGATACCTGGTGGCATGATCCACTACCACCAGTATAAATCTGTGCCCAGATGCAGTGGGAGGATCCATGGGACCCACTATATCTATTCCCACTCTTTCAAAGGGGACCCCCACCACAGGTAGTGTTATTAGGGGGGCCTTTGTTGTGCCACCTGATTTGCCACTGGCTTGGCAGGTCACACAGGAGCGACAAAACTCCTCTGTATCTTCATTCATGTGAGGCCAGTGAAAATGTCCCAAGTCTTGTTCTGGCCTAAGTGTCCTGCTAGTGGAATATCATGGGCCAAGGTAAGAAGGAAGCCCCTAAATTGCAGAGGTATAACCAACCTCCTGGTTGCACCAGGTTTTGGGTATCTAGCCTCTGAATAAAGGAGCCCATCATCCCAATACACTTTATGGGTACCTTGAGCATTCCCAGCAGTCTCAGCAGCAGCCAGCTGTCTGAGGGGTTCAAGAGATGGACAGGATAACTGAGCCTGCCCCAAGTCAGCCCTGGAAGGTCCCCCTGTCTCCAGAAACTCAACCTGATCAGGTTCAAGCTCTTCAGGGACAGTTCCTTCAGGGTTCTCTAGATCATCTTCCTGGGAAGGTTGATCATCACTTGGAGGCAGGGGGAAGGCACTGCCTTAACCCTCCTGTTCTTCTTCTTGGTAGGTGCTTGGTCCATTGTTCCAGGATCCAGGATCCAAGACCTGTGGTTCAGTAAGGCACTTTTTGGCCTGTGACCTGGTCACAGCAAGGACATGTGGTGATATACCGAACATCTCTGCATGTGTCCTGTACTCAACTTCTGACCATAGAGAACTCTCTAGGTCATTGCCCAACAAACATTCTACTGGGAGATCTGCACTAACCACAACCCTTTTGAGGCCAGTTACCCCTCCTCATGAGAAGGTAACAGCCACACTATGTGAAGTAGTGGCATTGCTGGCATTGGTCACCAGGTAATTCTCACCTGGTATGTACTGTCCAGGGTCCACAAAGCCTGGTGTCACCATAGTGACACTGGCACATGTGTCCCTGTAGGCTTGAGCCACTTTTTCATTTATTAAAGGAGTCTGTCTATACTTGCCCAGGTTACTGGGGCTCACAGTCAGGGACAAATCCATGTCCCCATCACAGATCAAGACTGCCTGTGTCAGGGTTCTGTCTAAGTCAGAATCTCCTTCAGTTCCCATAGTGATTCCCACTACACCCTTTGTCTGGGGACCAACACTGCTAACAGTAGTACTGGGAGCAGGTGCCTTAGGGGCAACAGTGTTGGGGGCTCCACCCTTCTTACAATCACTAGTCCAGAGAGTTGTATTCTTGCAAGATTTGCACTAGGGTTTCTTTGGACCTTCTTTCTTCTTCCCTTTAGGTTGTTGGGACCCACCCTCGTTAGTACTAGTTTGGGGCCCTGTTGAAGACTTCTGGTCTTTAGATTTCTGATCTCCACCCTTTTGGTCTGTTTTCTTCTGATCACCCCTTGGCCCTGGTTCTGGTTCTTTTGCTTAACCCTGGTTCTGACCCATTTGTCTGCCTTCTTTCCCAATTCTTGGGGAGAGGTCAGATCTGAGTCAACCAAGTGTTGATGCAGTTGCTGGTTCTGACAGTTATTTAAAATCTGTTCTCTCATCATCAAATTGTACAATCCTGTATAATCAGACACCTTACTTCCCAGCAACCAACCCTCCAAAGCCTTAGTGGCACATTCAATGTATTCAGACCAGTCCTGAGTCTGTGTCTTCTGGGTATCTCTGAACATTAACCTGTACTGTTCAGTGGTTAAGCCTAACCCATCAACCAGGACACTCTTCAGGGCTCTGTAGTTTCTTACATCCTCCTCCCTAACAGTGAGGAGTCTATCTCTGCCTCTTCCTTCAAAGGAGAGCCATAAGATTGCTGCCCACTGGTCTTCAGGAACCTGCTGCACTTTGCAGGCTCTCTCAAGAGCAGTCATCCACTTGTGGATATCATCCCCACTTTTGTAGGGGGGCACAACCTTGGACAGGTTCCTATTGCCAAAGACCCTATCTTTGTCCTTAGGGACAATGCTGCCACCAGTGGGTATAGACCCACTCTCTCTAGGTTGCCTAGCCTTACTCAGTTTCTCTTCCATCAGAGCTACTTCTAGCTCCTGTCTCCTGATTCTCAGCTGAGCTTCCTTCATTCTGGCCTCATGCTCCCTCCTCTGAGGGCTGGTCATCCCCCTTCTGGGGCGACCTTGAGAGCCTCTAGAGGCATGAGAAGCATTAGAGTCACCTGAGTGATTCCTTCGCCTCCCAAACCCCTGGTTAAGTCCACTAGGGAGATCCAATGGGGTGAACCCATTATCAGTCCGCAGTAGCCTTAAGTTAGCTGAGCCAGGTCTGGCACCTGGCACTGGGCTATCTCTCCCATCTGAACTGCTACTACTGTCAGATTCACCCCCTTTGTCATCCCTGTCCCTATGCTGATTCTCATCATCTGTAGTCAGATTCTCAACTAAGGGGTGACTGTGGGAAAGGGGTACTTCAGTGGCATCCTCAGAAGGAGGGCATCCTGTTCCTGTCCCTAAGGGGTCTCACTGGGAGGTTTTCTTGAGAGCTCTCTGATCTTCATCAGCCTGTAAGAGTTCTCTGAGTTCAGCAGAGGTAGGGTTCCTGGGCTGTTTAAGGCCCCTGATATTTGCCAACTGCCTGAGCTCATTTTGATTTAGGGTAGCAAAGATGGTTGGTGCCCTCTGGGGGTCACTCTCGACAGAGATGTGTACATTGGACCCCTCTGCCCCAGCCATTGCTCTTAAGTGTGGGTGGTTGTGTTGCAACTACCTACACTTGGGTTTTCCTACTAAACCTATCTAGTAGTTGTAGTCAGGGTGTGCTACTCCCTTTGCTCTACAACAACTAAGTTCAGTAGAACTTAAGTATATCTACTCTTGTTTTATATGTACCTAAAGGTACCTGTATGATCTTTCAATTGGTAACAAAGAGATTACAGAGGTAAAACACAGCAAGCTCAAATCCAACCGCTGCTCACCAATGTGAGAAGTTGGCCTGGTATATGCTGTTCACTAGTTAAAGTGACCACCTTGTACCATGCCAAGCAACCCTTATGGTGTGGTTGTAAGTCAACCTTTTCGGACTAGCTGCCCTAGTGGTAGCGTAGGCTAAGCAGTCTTTGAGGCTAAACTCGTTAAAGCGTGTTAAGCAAGCTGTTTTACCATATGTAACCCCCTTTTATACCAATGAAAGGACACCACACAGATATATATTCAAAATATATATGTATTTATTACTCAAAGTATCCCCTAGACTCTTTATGAGCACAGGAGCACAAATCGTTAAGCAAGAAAGTATTACAATATACAGAAGTTGCACTTTATATGGATAGGCCCTGGTGGCCGATCAAACCATATACTAAAATAGTGGTATAAGTACCACGAACAGGAAAGGGAAAAGACCTAGCGCCTCTAGAATCGCTGGGCCTACAAGGAGCTAACTTCAGTTAGTGACCAGGAGGTCCACGGGTCGCGTGTGCAGTGAGGAAAGTTACACGCGGGCTCCCATAGGTTTTCAATGGGTGCGTAAAAGTTCAAAAGTTACTGCTAGAAGGGTCTTCTGGATGGACTACGAACTTAAGATTTAAAACACAGACACTAGAGATGTTTCTCTACACTTGGGCACCGGAGTGCCAGCTTTACCTCACCCACAGGAAGCGGGTGCATAGGTCTCGAAGTGCGTCGGGTTTCGTCTATCGATTCAATGGAGCCTGATGACAAAGATGCTGCAGGCGGCCGGTCCAGAAGAGATGCGGTGGATCCAAGAGTGGATCGGAGTTGTAGAAGACCTGAAAGCAGAGGGGACAGTGTTCACAGTCACTAGCCAGTGACCGGCGTGGCACCAGGTAGGTACCAGGCGATGTCGGGTGCAAACAGGTGATGAGGTGTAGGTTGTCTCCGCAGCCACGTGGTCCCTGAAGGTCGACGACGTCCAGGAGTCGGTTCACGAGCTGTCCCACGCAGGCTCTCGCTGTCGGCGACTCGAAAGAAGCAAACAAGCCTTGGCAAAGGCAGGAGTCGTGGAAAGTGAAGAAAGCTGATTATTCTGACCAGCAAGGTCAGAGGGGCTGCTCCTTTGGAGAGCAGCAGGGGCCAGTCTGGAGCAACCAGACCAGCGTCGTAGATTTCAAGGTTCGTCGCCAAAATGGCCACTAGCCAACGGGCCAGGGACCGGGCAGGCACGTCGAGGTGCAAAGTGCAGAGGGGCCCCACGCAGATCGTGGAGATGCTGGAGGGCTCACCTTTGGTGCAGATGCTGCTCGGATGTTGGGCTTCTCAGGACCCAAAGCACAACTTGGAGGGAGCCTCTGTTGTCGCGCTTGCAGCTTGTCGTCGGTCTTTCAAGATGGCTGGCTCCACGTGACTCGGTGCCTCCACGGGTTCCTTCTTTGCAGGGACTGTGGATCGGCCTGTGAGAGGTCTGGAGGTCCAGGTCTTGTCGGGCTCTGGGCTCGGGCTCCGGCGGGAGGCGGCGTCAAAGCAGACGTCGAGTAGCTGGTTGGTGCTTGCGTTAGCAAGATGGTCACTCCCTGACCATAGGGGAGATTTCCTTCTGTCCTCTGTGCAGCAGAGCGTTGAAGTTCCCGTCTTCTTCTTGTAGTTAAGTTGATTCCAGGATGTCTGAAGTCTTAGGACACAGCTCCTACCTTTAAGCGGATTCTAGGGGCCGGACTACCTGCTAGGTCCCTCCCTAAGGGTGGGACCAGGAAGGGGGGTGGTTACACCCCCAATATTTTGTCCAGCTCGCCCCAGGTCCGGGGCTGGTGTGCCCCAGGACCGGTTTGAACTGGCATATGCACCGAGGCTCCTTGTGAGCCTCAGGCATGTCTGATTCCATTCAAGCCCTACTTGACCAATACACAAAATCCTGTCTGGGGTGGTGCACGCACCTCCCCTGGCAGGAAACCCTTTGTCCACGTCTCCCAAGCTGGAAGGACTCCCAGCAGCAGGAGGGCAGACTTGTGTCTGTGGTGGCAGCATCCATTTTGTGGAGCTGAGGCTATGTCTGATTTTACCCGGGTTTCGGGTACTGTACATGTCGTGTCCCTCTAGAAGGGTGGAATGCTAACCCCGTCGCCAGAATTGGCGAGGGGTTAGTATTCCAATTCGTATGACATCTTACTCGACATGTTTTGATAAAGCCAAACCAAAGATAGCATTTAACCGCGAGGTTCATAATGCACTTAAGAGTATATGGTATGACGATATCTGGAAACGGTAGAAGGAAGTTGTTCCGACCACTGCAGACAGGCTCAGCTCATGCCCGAGCACCATCTCACATGGAACCAAGCACTCTGCCTTCAGGATTGTCAAGGCCTGCCATAGGAGTGACTTATAGGTTAACATGTGTCCCATTTAAGGTTAGGTATAGGTATACTACACCTAAGTAAGAGGTGGTTACACCAACGTACCCCAGCTGAGTGATCAGCCAGTTGTGTCAAATTTGTTAGGCCAGGCCAGGGGTGGCATAATACATGCTTCAGCCCCTGGTAGGCCTTAGATACACCAATGCCCTGGGTACCTAGTGTACACTGGTACAGGGGCTCACAGGGTGATCCAATTCCAATTGGTTATGCACCTATGGTGCATAGTGTCAATTTAGCAGAGAGAACAGCAGGCTGGGGGTCTGATTAGCAGGCCCACAGCCTCAATATGTCAAAAACCAGTGAAGCAAAAAGCAAAAATTTGGAGTGACCATAGGATAGCAGACCCTACTCTCCTACACACTTCGACAATACAGTACTTGGGGCACACTATTTCCGGTGATGGGATTAAGCCTAATGCCAATCTGGTTGACACCATTAATTGCATGTGTGCCCCCACGTCTAGAGAGGAACTAAGTTTTTCCGCATGGTCGAATATTATAATAAATTTGTGGACAATTTTGCACAGCACTGTTGTAATACGAGGGCACTGTTAAGGAAGGGTGTTGAATTCAATTGGAGTGAAGCTTGTGAACATGAGTTTAACACTCTTAAAAGAAAACTTAGTGATGCTCACAAACTCAATAGTTTTGATCCCTCAAAGACTTCCATCATTACCACTGATGCCAGCCTTTAAGGGTTAGGGGCTGTTTTACAACAGGAAAGTGAACGCGGTTTGAAAACCATCATGTTCATATCAAGAGGTCTCAAGGATGCAGAGTCACGTTATTCTGTTATAGAACGGGAAGCTTTGGCAGTGTTCTGGGCTATTAAGAAGCTTAAAAAATGTTTTTGGGGTACCAAGTTTTTAGTTAAAACTGACCACAAGCCGCTTTGTGAACTTTTCCCAAAAAAAGGAATAGACCTTGTTTCCAGTAGGATTACCAAATGGGTAATAGCTTTACAGGAGTATGACTTTGGTATAAGGTATATTCCCGGTGTTGAAATACACATAGCTGACACTCTTTCAAGACTTGTTGGGGAGGCAGCAGATGATGAAGTCGGTGATGAAAACTTTGTTGAAAGTGATGTTCATGTTTGTGTGGTTGGGTAGGAAATCATTGATGAGCATTTATGGCGTAGTGAAATGTCTTTAGATCCTGTACTCACTGAAATATTGTCACTTATTCACAGAGGGTGGCACACAAAGAGGCAAGATTCTGATGAGGCTGCCAAATTTTGGGGTTTAAAGGATGAGTTAGCAGTTTGTGATGGGTTGTTAGTTCAGGGTACTAGATTAGTTGCTCCCCTAAAACTACGCAAGGTTTGGATTGAATTGGCTCAGAAATCCCACTCTGGAATGTCTAAGACCAAAGAGAGGCTTTGTGCTTCTTATTGGTGGCCAGGCATGGATCTTCATGTTGAAAGGGTCATAAGGGATTGCAACGTTTGTGCTACTGGTGAGAAAACAAAATTAGTAAGGGTGCAACCTATGGTCAACAGAGAGCTTCCTCGTGGTCCCTGGAATGATGTGGCTTTGGATATCCTTGGGCCTATCTACTCTGATGGTTGCCAAGTATTCATATTGGTGCTCATCGATATATTTTCTAGGTGGCCTGAGATCCAATTTACTTCTAGCATTGAGACTGGTATTGTTGTAAAGTTTTTAGAAGCACTCATTGCTAAAGAAGGTTATCCAGAAACTATTCTTACAGACAATGGTGTACAATTAGTCTCATGTGAAATGGAGATGTTTTTAAAAGATTGATGGATCAGGCATAAGAGATGTTCTCTTTACCACCCAGAAACCAATGGTGTTGAGGAGAGGTTCAACAGGGTGTTAAAGGAGACCATTTATTGGGCGAAGAGCTCTGGTCTGAATTGGAAAGATGAAGTCCTTAAAAAAATTGAGTCTTATAGGGTGACTCCCCACACTACGACTGGTATATCACCTTTTTTTCTGTTCAAAGTTAGATCTCCATGTACGGTGGTTGAACCCTCTTGGGTGAGGATTTTGGAAGAAAACATGGAGGAGTCAGTTTCTCAATCTTCTTCCAATAATCCTCTGCCTTTCTGGCGTTTGAGGGAAGAGGCTAAAGGTCTGTCTAGGAAAAAATACTTTGATTTAAAAAAAAAAAAAAAAAAAACCTGCTAAGTGCACTGTTGTGAATGTGGGGGATTTGGTAGTAATTAAGTTACCTGGTTCCAAGATATTTAAAGGAGTTATTTAAAGGACTATGTATCATAACATAAACTCTTACAATCTTTTCTAGCCGACAGATCCCAAGCGGTCGAGCTGGATGGCCATTCGTCTAGACCATTTACACGCCCATGCGGGGTGCCACAGGGCTCCTCTCTTAGCCCAACTCTTTTCAATATTTATGTGGCACCATTGGCTGGAGTTATCAGATCTTTTGGCTTTCAGCTCACCTCCTACGCAGACGACACACAAATAGTGTTGTCACTGGCTAAGGGAAATGAGAGAGAAACTGGGGACCGGTTTTATAAATGCATGAGTGCTATTTCTTGCTGGATGTCCTCTAATTGCTTAAAGCTCAATTCTAACAAGACTGAGGTCCTAAAGTTTGGGGTCAATCCTCTTGTATGGACACCAGATTGGTGGCCGGAAGATCTGGGATCCTGCCCCGTACCCTCTAGGAAGGCCAAAAACCTTGGGGTGTTAGTGGACAACACACTTACTTTGGGCGATCAAGTAAGCCTGGTGACCTCAGCCTGTTTTATGATTCTTAGGAAAATTAAGACCTTTCTGACCGAGAGTAATCTCAAGACAGTAGTCACGGCTCTCATAACATTGCGTCTGGACTACTGTAAAAGCCTTTATTTGAACATACAAAAACAGCACATGTATAGGTTTCAATTGGTCCAAAACGCAGCAGCTAGAGTGCTGTCCGGAACACCTAATTTTGCCTCTGTGAAAGGAGAACTCAGGAAACTACATTGGCTTCCGATAAAACAAAGAGTTCGCTTCAAGGCACTCTGCATTGTTTTTAAGGCCGTTAATGGCATCGGTCCTGAATCGCTTAGGCAAAAGTTCCACTGGTACGTACCTGGCAGAACGTTACGCTCCACCAGTGCTAAACAAGTGCAAATCCCCAAGGCAAAAAAAAGTTAATTGGGGAGGTAGGAGTTTCTCTCTGTGCCTCCCGAGCCTGGAATGAGCTTCCTCTTTCCCTTAAGACTGCCCCAGATCTTCTGTCCTTTCGTAGGGGCCTGAAGACGTGGCTTTTCCTGCAGTAGTGCTCTTCAGCTTCCCAGGTAACCAGTACTTAGCGCCAGGACACCCATGGGTAATCGCGTGCTCTATAAGTGCAAATAACATAACAAATAACATAACATTTGTTTACCATGCTTTGCATAATTCTTTTTGCCTCCTCCTCCTTCATCTCTCCTAGCGTTTCCTGCTTTTCCTCCCTCACCTCCTCTGGTGTTTTTCTTTGGTTAAAGGGGAAAGGTGTGTGGCATCCTGCCTTCTTCTCATTCTTTGTTCCAATACCATGGTTACTGGACATTCTACTCCGCTGTTGGTTTCTTTAACAGTGGAATGTACTGTTTTGAATTTCTGAAACTGTGATTCTTGTCAGGCTGAGCTCCTGGATGGCTTCCTTCTTGCCTAAGAATAAATCTTGGATTTCCAACTCAAGAATACCTGCCTTGCGTGATCCTTTACCTCCATTCAAGGATCTTACACTAGGCTTTTGGAGGGTGGGGGGGGAGTAGGGGGGAGAAGGTGAAAAAAAAGCAAGGAGGAAGGGAGTGCGGGAGCTGAGGGAAAAAGAGAGAAAGATAGGAGGAAGATGAGGAACTAGGAAAGAGAGGCGGAGGAGGCGACATCTGTAAGGGGGTCGGTGGGGGGTGCATGACCGAATAGGTAATGCAGCCGGTGCCCATGGGATATGATGTAACGTAGCAGTCAGCCAAACTGAGAGGGGCGGGTGCGCACAGAGCCAAGGGCTAATGGGCAGCATCATTGAGGAAAAGTGCCCACGGCTGGAGAAAGGCCTCAGTTCTGTCCTGGAAGTTGTAGTTAGCTCGCTCGTAAGAGGCCGTATGATACATTGCCAAGAGCCATTTGTCATGGGAAGGGGGTTTGGGAGAGCGGCAGTAGCGGAGAATGCATTTTTCAGTCGTGGCATGTGCCTTATGCAAGAGGCGGCCATGTGGCGGGAGAGGTCTGGGGAATCTGCAAGGTCATGTAATAATATGAGGGGGCGAAGGAGAGGGGTTGTGACTAGCAGGGTTCCGCTCAGCGTATTACCTACCGAGGGACAGTCACAGAGGATGTGTAGTAGGTCACAGCGGTTGTGGGGGCACCACCAACAGGTCGTGTGGGGCAGCAGGCTCGCTGCTCACAGCTTCACGGGGGTCTAGTGCCAGTCGTGCAGCAATTTAAAAAAGCCAAAATTTCAACCGTGCCTCTCTCGCTCCACGGTCGAGCACCTCCAAGAGTTCGGCCCAGTCCTCTGCCTCGTAGTCCGTCTGCAGTCTGGCTTGCCATGTGGTACAGAGGGTAGTGAAGAGAAGGTAGGGAGAAAATATGACGGCTCAAAAGGCTATAGAAACCAGACATCACCCCGCGGACATGACCCCATGTCCTAAGATGGGAAACTACGGGGGAAGGTTGGAGGACCCAGGTCGCGTGCCCAGGTGGCAGTTAAGACAGTGAGTAGGAAACGCTCCACCAGCACCCACAATGGCAGGTTCGGGGAGCATATAAGCAAGCTGGGAGAGGTTTAGGGCTAGAGCATAGTGATCAAACTAGGGGAGACCCAGGCCTCCACACGATCGATGGGCCACGAGTTTGGTGCCGGCCTAGCGGGGGCAGGATGTTCCCCAGATGAAAGACCGTATGCTCTTGTCCACAGAACGTAATGAGGGTTGAGGGACCAGCAAGGGCACCATACCAAGGATATAGGTAAAACGTGGTAGTGTCACCATTCGCACCACATACACCCTCCCACATAATGAGAGTCTGAGGTGGGACCACTTCTCAAAGTACAGGTTCATTCGAGCCAGCAGAGGTTCCCCCACCATGTGGTCCAACCGTTTGTTTATGTAGACCCCTAGATACTTGAGTCGAAAGGGTTTCCATTGGAAGGGGTAGTCCGCAAAGGTCTCACAGGTGGTCATGCGTGACCAGGATAGCGCCTTGCTCTAGTCACTGTTCACCCGGTAGCCTGAAAGCACTGCAAAGCCAGAAAGGATATCCAGCAGGGCCAGAAGGGCGCGAGGAAGGTCCGAGAGGGTAAGCAGAACATTGTCTACAATTTCATTTAGATTATGAACTTTATTTACCAATGCATTTTGTATCTGTATCATATACGTAACAAGATGATGACTGTTTTCAGTAACACTTTCTCCTGCTCTTCGGGTCCTTTCAGTAACTCTGCACCACTTCATTTTTTTTTTTGTTGTAAAGGCTATATGCTGAAACACATTGTGTATTTTGCACACTCCACTTCAGCCATAATACATTATCAGTAAAGAAATGTTTCCTGTAGTTCCTGAGTGTGTGTGGCTTTCTTTTCGATTGGATTGGAAGCTGTTTCTGATGATTTACTGGGTTCCTCATACCCATCAAACATACCACCACTGTGAGGGCCACCAAAGTTAAACATTTTTGGAGTTTTTGAATCACTTTCATGTTTAAACCATTATTATTTTAATCACACAGCAGTATGATTGTAAAATTAGACTGTACATAAAACATACCTTACTGTATTAATGCACAAGGTGTTAAGTGTTACTACTGCATTCGTAATAGCTTCACTATACTAGTATGATGATATTTTCAGCACAGTTGGGTTCTAGGGAGAATCCTAGGGGTATTAAGAGGGCAATGTGGGGAAAACCATTGCATATGAAGGGCACAAAAGCACCAGCCAGAAAAAAGTTTGATGTGATGCATCAGTCAATAAAGATGCCTCTGAGAAGGACCAGGTTGTCCCTGCTCAAAAAAGTTCAGCCTGCTGAGAATAGTTCTACTTAATTTGACCTTGCATTGCACACAGTCTACGGCCACATTCTCTATCCAATATACCTCCCATCCCATCTCTTTGTGCTTTGACGTTCTACAGGGTAAAACTAAAATCTGAAAAACTCTGCAAGAAGTTTTGGATATCTGCTGCAAACCATATGTGCAGGTAACCGGCCCCTTCCCAAAGGTTAGAAGACATGAGCAATGTAACCTAATACAAAATGATTACTGTAAGGATTTAAAATATACAAACATGAGGCAACAGCATCTAGAATGAAAGAACAGATTCTGGATCTGCCATTGGGTTCTTTTCATGTAGTGTCATGCTTCATCTGATGCATTGCGAGCTGACCTAATGCTCTCCACCATGACTTGAACCATTGCCAGTGGCCCTGAAATGGGCAAGTGATCGAAATAAGGAAAACCACTAGAGAGATGGTTCTGTCTCACTAAGATGCCACAAAACCTGTTTATCTCAGTACATGAAAGACAGAAATTAAAGTTTTAAACCTGTTGGAGAAGAGCTGTAGAGACGTTTTGAAGAGGCAAGAGCAAAGAAGAAATACACCCAAATCCTGAGAGATTGCCTGCTGGAGGTCCAAAAACATGATGGGACCACGCTTTCAACGCAAGGCTCATGTCAACACATGGGATGAAGTTTGAAGTCTGTGATGAGGATCGTGGTGCAAAATGTATGTTTCAATGACCTCATCCACAAATAAGGCGGGGGGAGAAAAGAAAACCGGCCCTCAAAAGGGGAGTTAATAAACTTGATCATTACATTTAAGCGTGAGATTGAAGGACTACACAAAAAGGGAACAACCCTCTTACCTTGATAACTATATTGAAAGAGAGGTTGGTTAAATCCTCTCATGGGTTGGCAAATAAATGTACATCCACATGAGGCGTCATGCTGCATGGCTAAACAAAAATTCTAATGAAAAAAATCAGATCTTTGATCCTCAGTTTGCAAAACTTCTGACACTTACAGTTGGTTTGAGAATTACTGCAAAATTTGAAGCAGAAGCTAGACATTCTCAGTCTGCTGTGAAATCAATTGAATGCAAAACTCAATAAAATTATATGGTGGAATTCCCCAGATCCGGGAAGATTCATTTAGAACAAGTGCATTTAATTTAATTGGTTAGAATGAGACCTTGTCTCGGTGTATAATCATGACTTCTTTTGTAGGTTTGTGGTCCGTGATTTCCAGTACAACGAAGAGGAGATGAAAGCAGACAAAGAAGAGATGACCAGGCTCTCTACTGATAAGAAGAAGCAGTTTGTATGTGCACTTTAACATATTTAAAATAATGACTCCCTTTCGGTCAGATTGTCAGATTATGGAAGATTAGATTATCCTCTTGGATGATGGTAGATCGATTTTTGTACCTTTTTTCTACTTTAGCTGTAATGTAAGATTTTACTGTACTTTTGTAAGGATGTTACTCCAGTTACTGTGGACAACAATCCACTATACCTCAGAATCCTTTTACAACCAAATATGGTCACATGCAGAAGTGAACTAAAGTTCCATAAGGCAGTAGTCCCAACTCATAGCCATCACATCACCTGCAGAGAGGTAAAATAATGCATTGGAGAAATATTGCGAAACAAACCTTCATATTTCCTTAATAACCTTGAATTTTTTCCCACCGTCCCTTATCCCACCTTTCTGGTCCCTAGTAAGTAATCACGTTTCTCTTCATAAAGGTATTTCTTGTGATAATCTCACTGTCTGCACACTACTTTACTGTATCCTTGCCAACACTACAAGATCCCAAGACCTTTAACTCCAAGGTACCTTTCAAGCATGTATTTTCTGTCACTTAAGATACTTTGTAATGGGGCACACATCAACACAATACAGTATAACACAGCAATTTTTTCCTGATTATTTAACCAGAAAGTATTGAACTCAAAATTAATCTGCAACACTCAGACTCTGAACTAAAATGATTAACTGTCTGTCTCTCAATCAATCAAGTGTCTTGTAGAACGCTACTACTTACCCATCAGTGTCTCAAGGCACTGGGGGAGGGGGGAACTGCCTGCTGATCCTTCGAAGGCACTATGTTTCAGTCGAAGAGCCAGGTCTTGAGGTCCTATCTGAATTGAGGCAGTGACGAGGATTGCCTGAGGTGGAGAAGTAGGGTGTTCCAGGTCTTTGCTGTGAGGTAGGTAGGCCTCCGGCCGTGGTCTTGCTGATGCGTGGGACGGTGGCCAGGGCCAATTGGGTGGATCAGAAGTCTCTGGTGGGTGCGTGGAATGTGAGGCTGTGGTTGGTACGCAGGTCCTGCTTCGTGAAGGGCTTTGTAGGCATGTGAGGAGGTTGAAGGTGATTCTTTTTTTCACTGGTAGCCAGTGGAGGTCTCTGAGGGACTGATAATGAGTCTGGCGGAGGCGTTCTGGGTGATGCAGGCATAGAGTGCATTGCTGTAGTCTAATCTGCTGCTGCTGAGTGCATGGGTGACTGTCTTTCTGGACTGGGTGGGGATCCACTTGAAGATCTTCTGGAGCAGGCTTAGCGTGTGGAAGCAGGCTGATTAGACGTGTTGATCTAGTTACTCATAATGAGCGAGAAGTCCAGGATGATGCCGAGGTTTTGTGCATGGTCTCTGGGTATGGGGGTCCAAGTGCTGCAGGCCACCAGGAGTTGTCCCAGGCAGAGGAGGTGGAGCCCAGGATGAGGACTTCGGTCTTCTCAGAGTTGAGATTTAGGCTGCTGTCCTTCATCCAGGTGGCGACAGCCTTCATCCCGTCGTGGAAATTGTTCTTGGTGACTGTGGGTTTGTTGGTGAGAGAGAGAAACTGCCCAATAGGGAATTAAATATTCAAGATTTGGAATAAATGTATATTCTAAGCAATCACCATAGATTATAAATAAGGCTCCCTGTTTTCCGTTTTTACTGATTTTTACAGTTAAATACAGACTAAAAACATTTATTTTTTTGGTTTGTCTGTATTTATCTTTAAATGTGGATAAAAACGGAAATTGGGTTGCTTTTTGAGTAATTCTAAATACTGTCTGACATGACTGCCAGACCAATAGCTGTGTGGATTGATAGGTAAGGGGGCAAAAAGGGAAGGAATTTTAGTAAAGAGGCTTTAACAGCAGTAATATGCACAAGGTTGATACTGAAAGTTGCATATTTTCGTCTAAGCACATTGATTGATCTTCTGTGGGTGTTTACAGCATCGAAACCTGGTAGGCTTTCAAGCATGAGTGCATATTTACCGGTTAAATAAATGTGGAAATATACTAATTTCAGCTTAATTTTCCCATAAAACCCAAAATAAATATGGATAAATGCAGATAAAATTAGCAAAAAATAAAAATGGATAAATACAGACGGAAATGTCAACAAAACAAAATACCATAAAACCGGGAGCCCTGAATTTATAAAGTAGTGTAAAAATATCTCAGAACAGCATCCTTGTTAAAGCTCTGAAAAATTGCCTCTTTTATAGTTTAGTTAGTGCTGGCTACTAGTGTAGCACCCTTTCTACAAACCTTCTTCTGCCAACCAAGTTCACCGGGAGGGATTACTAACGCCCTTTGTCTGCAGTTGTGGTTTCAGAACCACAAATTTGGTTCCCAAACTGCCATCATTTGGCAGTTTTAACAATGGCCACTCATTTTGATTATTGCCTGGAGCCATTGTTGTTTGTTACCAACAGTGTACAGTGTGGATGTTCATTCCTCTCTAAAGCCAATCTTAATGCTCTTTAATGCCTGAGGCCTGTTATGATCCTTGCTATTTGGGGCCACTGATTCTCATAGGTTCCTGGGGCTATTGACACCTACTACTTACTAGGGCCTTGGAGGCTCATTTCTGTTTAAAACCATTGCTGCTCATTACTTGCTAGGGCCATTGATGCTGGTAATGTTGAAGCTTGGTATTGGTCAGCACTTTTATATTCATTAGTTAGTGGAGTCAAATACATGAGGCTAATTTCTGCCTGGGACCATTGATTATTAATAATTGTGACGCCATTGAGGCTCAGTACTGTTCAGCGCCAGTTATAATTATCGCTGCTTGTGGCCATTGATTCTCATTAATGTCCTGGGCCAATGGTGCTCATCAACGCCGGGGTCCATTGAGACTTGTTGCTGCCTGTGGTTTCTAATTCCGGATCTCATTACTGCCTATGGCCAGTATTGATGCAGACTACTTCCCAACCCCACTGATATTTATTACTGCCTGGGGCTGTAAGTCTTGTTGATAGCTGAGCCTTGTTACTGCCCAGGCACATTGATATTTGTTACTTCTTGAGCCAATAGTGATGCTTGTTACTTAATGAGGCTCATTACTGCTTGGGGCGTTTGATGATCATTAATGAAAGGAGCAATTCAGTTTACTTTCTCTCGGAGTCTATTGAGTGTCCTTGTCACTTTGGGTTCCCTTATGTTTGGTCAATACAATACAGTAACTAGCTGGATAAGATACGTGGCTTTTGCTGATTTATTCATTGATAGTTCTGTTCAAGTATATATATGTATAATGTTTATATATGGGTACCGGCACATAATGGTTAAAGGACCCAGTATTGGGTGTCCTCTAGTTGTCGTCCGGTCATTACACTTTATGTAGAGTGAGAGGAGAAGCATCAAAAAAGCTTCCCCTCCTCATGGTCAATTCGTCAGAGGGGATGGTAGCCGAACACTCCTTCTCTGGCCCTTGACCAAAATTGGGGGAGTGGTAGCATATGTACTGAGACCACAAAGTGACTGTCATTCGCTGTGTCTCCATGGCTCTTACTTCTCATCACACCCCCTCTCATTACACAGTGATCATCCACAATATATTCTGCTGCATTTCCACCCTCTTGCCTTACTTCACTAAATGGTAGCCATTTGTACTCCAAGGAATTCATGTTTTAGTCAACGACTTCTCAATAGCATCTAAAAAGAACTTTAAAGTTTGACAAAATAGTGTGTACAACAAAAAAGCTAAAATGATGGATTTTGCTGGGAAATTGACCAGTTAAGAGAGTAACGTAACCTTAGCTCTGACCTACCATAAAGTGTGAAATGTTGAATTCTTAAGTCAATAACTGTCTGAGTGAGTGTGTAGACGAGTGTCTGCGTTTCAGTGATTAAATGACTAAGCTACTGGAATGATAGATGAAGTAAATCGGTATATATTATCTACTGGCGGTCGCCAGTAGATAGTTCTAGTTAGGACCGTGTTTCCATAGGAAATCTGAAAAATCTATTTTGAATAACTTTGGCGCCGGTTGACGAATCCTCACGAAATTTTCAAAACTAATGGGGCGCTCCGCTCAGCTCCTACCCTGAAAGTCTCGGGGTGATTCGTCAAGCAGGGGCTGAGAAAAAAGGGGGGTCCCAAAACGTGTTTTCCCCATGCATTTTCCCATAGGACCTTTAGTCGAAGGTACAGCCCGAACGGCTGAACAGAATTACTTGAAATTTGGCAAAGAGGTAGTCCTCAGGTCAGGCATGTATGTGCCTTTTGCATATATGGAGTCAATCTGTTCAGTATTTCCTGAGAAAATTGCAGTTAAAAGTACATAAATATCTATAGGCGCGCACCGTGCGCGCACCCTAACGTGCGCGTGCGTAATTCGGATTGGTGGTTACATGTCAGTCAACGTTCGAATCGGTCGCAATCAGGAAGTGTTGTCCGCTATTTTGTTTGTTTTGGGTGCGACAGTGAAAAAGAGAAGTGGTGAACGTGAAAAAGGGGCAGGGTAGAGAGTTCCTGACCCCCCTAGCCTTTGCAGGGGGTCCCTGAAGGACCCCAAAGGGTGAAAATTTTTTTTTTTTTTTTTTTAAATCGCGGGGTGCGCGCACGGTGAAAAACCTAAAAAAAAATCTATATAATAATACATACATAACTTAGCATTTAAAAAACCGTACAAATTCACTTAAAAAAACATAGGTTTCACACACGTTATAGTTAGGAATTAGCATTTAAAAAACCTTGCAAATTCACTTAAAAAACCATAGGTTTCACACATGTTATAGTTAGGTGGACATTTAACTCGTAAAAAACCAATGAAATTCCCCCGTTATAGTTAGTTCAGATAACTAGAACTCGCGCGACCGCCACTCTATCACAAGGATGATGTCATCAGTGATGTCATCAGTGATGTCATGAGTGATGCCACTGACCATGTCATGAGTGATGTAATATGTGACGTCGTGAGCAGAGGATTGCGGGCGCGCGAGTTATAGTTATCTCAACTAACTATAACGGGGGAATTTCATTGGTTTTTTACATGCATGACACGGTTTGGTGTGGATGATTGCATGGTGGCTTTCCACTTCTCTCCCATCATAGACTCTCATAAACGGGCCCATTGGAATTGCAAGCTTTTGATTTTCACACACAGGTTATGGCTTCTGAAACGAGTTGCAATCCCCATCCAACTACCAGTGAAAAACATGCTGGAATGGGAGTGGAAACACTGATTGCCACATGTTATTGGCCTGAAACTTGTAATCTGTTATTTCCATGGTCCCAAATTTACCCGGACTGCCAGTGACACATCATTCTGTGCATGGGAAATAATGGGGATTATACTTGGTCACTAGAAATAAGGGCCTTTGTGTGAACATATGTTTCAACAGTAGTGATTTCATATATGATGTAATAAGGTTTTATAAGTGGAGAAAATATGTGAGGGTATACAATGTGCATGCTTTTGGTGTGAAGTAAGAATACTGTACTACCTTAACTGGTTAATTTCCGGTCTAGTTTTTTTTTTGGTGTACACGTCCATTGGCAGTCTTAAACTTTTTCTAAAGTTAGTTTTGTCAGTGGGTGTATATAATATATATATACTTACACATTCTGAAGATGGATTTCATGGAAGCGATTTAACTTCTCCTTTCATATTTAACAGACTTGAAATGTTATTGTTCATTGTTATGCCTCTTTACCTCGGAAATTGTTTTGTTTCTGC
Organism: Triturus cristatus; assembly: GCF_964204655.1. Taxonomy (NCBI): domain Eukaryota; kingdom Metazoa; phylum Chordata; class Amphibia; order Caudata; family Salamandridae; genus Triturus; species Triturus cristatus. The sequence goes on along the minus strand of NC_140587.1, from coordinate 401,730,321 downwards.
AAGATTAAAAGATACTCTTCTTGATGCTACTTTAACAAATAAGGCAGTTTTTCTTAAGTTACATTATTCAGTTACATTAACGAGCTGGATAGCCTATGTGGCATTCGCTACTTATTTATTATTTTTGTTCAAGCTGATGTATGTATAATATTTATATATGGGTACTGGCATATATTAGTTAAAGGACTGGTATTGACGGTTCCTCCGGTTGTGGTCAGCTCATTTGACTACTTGTAGGGTAGGTTTCCCCTGAACTCTTATCGAGTTCCCATATGTACATGTTGCATAGTTCCCTTTTTGGGTCTCACCTTCGCAGCGCGCATGCTGTGCATAGGAGGACCTTTAGCCGTCGTTCAGCTTTTTCGAAGCACATACTCGTGCTTGTGGCGGCATACAAATTGTGGGAGCGCTCCGCGGTGCGCCACAAGCACGAGTATGTGCTTAGAAAAAGAGCAGACAGTGCGCACTCATAAACGCATGCACCACTCCCGGGCCAGCAAACACATGCACGCGCCTCTCTCCTCGCCCACTCACTCGCCCTCCCAGTCTTTCGCAGGTCGTGCTGCATGAGCCATTAGAAGGAAGGATTGGTGCCTCAATGATTTCCTGCACTCTGTTTTCCTTCTGGAGTGGTTTGTGTTTTTTTTTGCATGAATGTGTCGCCTGAAAGGCCCTTTTGGAGATTCCCTGTGGTGGATCGTGTGGTGTGAAATTACTATACCCAACTATATGGTTGTCTTTTGTACAGCGTCGATTATGCAGTGTTGAAGTGATGGCTTTTTGGCACATGTAAGCATGTGCTTTCGGGTACTGGTAGGACTGATGGGTGGTGTGCCCTCTCTTGACGTCATTCAGAGGTGGGAATGACACTGTATCTTATTCCATTGCAGCTGCATTTATATAGCGCTTCTAACCCATGATGAGGTGCTAATTTTATATAGACCCTCACATATATTTTACAATAGTACTTTCTCAGTGAACGATGCCCTTCGGTGTGTGGGTTGTATATCGCAGCTGTCATGCATTTGACTGTGCACGTGGGCATCTGCTCATGGCTGCATGAGTGTGATTGTGTGTGTCTGGGTACCTGTGGACGAGCTTTTTGTCTTGTTCTTTTTTGTTATGACAGTGTAACATGGTTGTGGGGGCATCATTTAGTATTTTGTATTGAACTGTGTTCCTATTCCTTGCGAGGATTTAGTTTAGTTTTCAGTTATGCACTTATTCGCATGGTGTAATTTGCTTCACCAAAAATTGGTAATGTGCCTGTTCTGGAGCCAATGTTCTGTGCAGACCGTGATGATATGGTGTTGGGGAGTATATACTCATGGTGTGCTTGTAGGTGTGTTGTCTAACCCTAAAGTGTTTTTTTCTTAATTTTGCTACTACTACAAATGCACTTTCCCATCCGGATTTTTGACATAGGATTTTCTACACTGACAATCATTATAATGACAGTTGCATGTTCACTATGTTCTTGACCCCTGTTTCCGGTCCCTGCACAATTGAATCCTGTAAGTTGCACATCCCACCTCTTACGCCGATGGTTAATGCTGATGGTGGGTGGAGACTGGCACATTATCGGCCGAATATTCTCTCCCAAGAGCTAACAGGTCGGTTTTTCATGTTAATGCTGACCCAGAATCCGTTTTGTTTTGTTTTCCGTTTTTTTTGTTTTTGTTTTGTGATTTTTAGCCAATGGGTCTCGCCTTTGGAACCTTATAAGTATTTAGTTATGCAGCATAATATCCTTGGTGCAACCATATCAACTGTTGCATGGCTAAACACTTATACGGTCCCAAAGGCGAGACCTATTGGCTATGCCAATGCTTGTTAGGATTGCTATTTTCTCCTGCAGACATACATTTGGAGCTCCAAAGCATTATGCAAGTATTAAAAGGGTCAAGTCTCTCGAGCAGAACATGTACAATTTAATCATGGCCCCCTCTCTTTACTATTTCATTTGAAAAGTTACTCTTTCTTCTGTTTTTGTCCCTGCATTGGTTGAAGGATGAACCTTGTTTTCTGTTCGGTGTTTATTACATTAGCAATGATCCAATGATGAAGTAAAAATAACTTTCCTGTAATCTTAGTTTCTGTGTTATAGATCTCTTAATTAGATTCATAAACCACTTGGCTTCCTCTCCGGTGAGAATAAAAATAAAAAAACAAAAATGGTAGCAGAGATTGTTAACCTCTGTCACATGTCAAAATGAAATGATTCTGTCATCTCCCTAGATTGTGAGATGATGCAACAGGCTCCTGCATAGTGATAATGTCAAATTCCTGTTCAGTAAGACTGTTGCATATCATACTCAGTTTACTCATTATTCCTTCAAAAGGGGAAAGGAGTTAAACTAGTGGCTTATTGTACTTTTATAGTTCTTCATGTATATAGAACAACAGTCAATGTTATAATTGAAAAGGGAGTTTCCTTTTTAAAGTAAATGTTTCTGCTATTCTTCACATTTATCAGGATAGTCCGTGTTCAAGGGGTTAGTGATACCCATGATGTCTTTAAAATGTATTCAAGTTCTGGCCCAGGATGTTCTTTCCATGATGACAATGAGCCTTTAAATCCTGTAGTACAAACAGTGGTACGGCTGGAACTAGATTAAGATATGTCTGTTTTCAAAAGGGAAACATTTCATGTAGGTTTTCCTTTCCTACAAATGCATTTTGCAATTATTCTTTGTGTTTTACAACACATGTCCAATAATAATTCTTAGCTTTTTTATTACCAGCTATTTATAACAATGTGGTTAGATTTGGCTAATTGTTGTTAAAATACCCATACATTAGCACCGAGCAGTCATAATAGACCTGCCTTTTCCAGTGTGTTAAAATTTAAAGTCTTTGTTATTGTGCTAATTATTGCTCCATGTTTTATGTTCGGATTGTGATGTCATCCCTTTTCCAGAGTAGTGTTACTTTAATCAGAATGGTGACATGTGAGATGATCTTGTATGATCTTAATAGAAACTAAATGTATGGGAGTGCAAAAATGTGAGAATACACTTCCACACACTACCAAAATAGATTTTCTAGGAGGTAAGAAAGAGCTTGTAATTTGACTCTGCAAAGTTAATTAAAAAAGTCAATAATACATATGATTTTGTTCTCTCATAATTTGCAAGACAGTTGCCTATTTACCACACCATCACACCACCTCCTAAAACGCCATCACACCACCTTCATACATTTTCTATTCCCCTCTAAACAAATGTTGTTACAGGAGAATGTCCCCAGAGGAGTGAATGGAAAAATAAATTAATAATTTCACTTTTCATGAAGTGCTAAATTAATATTTTTTGACCAATTCTGAGAGTAGAATCAAAATTTCATAATATTTCTTTAAAGATGTTTTACCATGTAACTGTTCCTTGGAGATTCCAATGGTCTGTCTTTTTCACCCTCCCACCTTCTTTAATATTCTTATGATTAGGGTAAGCTTTTACAATACATTTCTAGTAGGCTTTTGGTGATAATGTTAGTATGATGCTCATTAAGGAATACAAAACAAATCCATAACAATGTATTGGTTGTATAGGGGAGCCCGTTAAGGATATTCGCACTTCCATAGTTGGAGACCTACCTGTGCAACAGAAGGTGCCACTGTTGAGAGTTCTTGGAGGAACCACATTCCCCGGCATTCCCTGCGGGGCGCACGCCGCTGAGGCACTCAGTAAGCGCCAGGAGGTGCATAAGAGGGCGGTCGGGTTTCTGCGGCGCGGGAGCCCGTTAAGGATATTCGCACTTCCATAGTTGGAGACCTACTTGTGCAACAGAAGCTGCCACTGTTGAGAGTCCTTGGAGGAACAACATTCCCCGGCATTCCCTGCGGGGTGCACGCCTCTGAGGCACTCAGTAAGCGCCAGGAGGTGCATAAGAGGGCGGTCGGGCTTCCGCGGCACGGGACGCGCGCGGGCGAAGCCCGGGCCAAGGGCGGGCTGTCCACACCCGTCGTAGCCCGGAAGAGGCTGGGCTGGGCCAAGTCCCTAAGGTCTGCCACGCAAGTAAGTGTTTGTAATATATTTGTTGCAATGGCAAAGCGAGTAAGATGCAAGGAGAAAATTGTTGGTGTTACGGGTGGCGTAGCGGGAACATTAGATGCTTTTCTGACCCGTGCAGAATCAGTTCTTAATCGTGAAATTCTGATGACACAAAAGAGAATTTCCTTGGACCCTGTCTCTTTGCAAAGGAGGTCTTCTTTGGGACATATTAGCAGGGTGAGTTCCCCAAGGCAAGCTGTCCAAACGGTTTTGGTCTCTCATGAAGCCTCCGGTCACTTCACCGCTATGGACAGTGCTACCGATGACTCGCAACTCGTCAATAATGGGCCTATAGACTCTATCTTTCCCTCATGCTTATCGCAGACCTCCCCTGTAGATGAACAAGCGAACTCGAGGACTGTTCCTTTGGCTGCGCAAGTGGATGAACAATCTCTACCCTTGGACTCCTCCCCAGTGCTTTCCTTTTCACCCCAAAAGTCTCAGGAACCAGCGCTGGTACAAGAAGTCGATGTGTCCCTTAGAGTTACGAGGGCTAGGAATTATAAACATAAGATGTCCCCCGTTAAACAAAGGGGTGGTACAATTTTACGTGCCCCGGCAGTTAAGCGGACACGCAAGGTTCCACCTAAGGGATTAAAACAACCCTTAAAGAATAAATCTCTTTTCCCAGTGCCTGTTGCAGAAACCCAAATAACTGACGGGGACTTTTAAATCAAGCATCGACTCCATCCACACATACATCTCAGGTCCTCTTATCTATGGGAAGCAACGACGAGCAATCGTTAAGACTCGAGGCACTTATGTCTGTGCTGCTGGAGCCTCTGACCGGTAGGTTGCTGAAAATTGAGGAGAAGCTTGTAACTATAGAACATAGATTAAACGGGGTGAAAGAAAAGTGGTCCACTAGTGTCATGTTTTCCCACCCGGAGGCTATGGCTACTAGTCAACCGTCTACACCCGGTGTGGCTAGGATGGACACTTCCTTGGTGAGGGTAGATGTGGGGGGGGGGGGTTATGCCTGCAAGTGTCCTTAATAGTGCTATCACTAATCAGGCTTCTATCCCCAATAACCTAGAGTTAAATAGCCAGACCACTCCGGGGGTTAGTATTTCAATCCCCACTCACCCTCTCACTGTGCCTCGGATCAGCACAGACCCAAACACCGTTTTTCTCCCTAGGCTTCCACCTGTAGGTTCCCTGACAGGCCATGGGAGATCATTGGTGGATTTTGCCTGTCAAAATAGCTACACTGCTCAAAGGGTCAGCATTCAATGCTCTAATAAGCAGGGGAAGGAAGTGGGGGGCAAAAACCATGAGCATGCTGCTACTGCTATAATTGATTTCCCCCCTGCATGTAGCCTATATACCATTGTCTTGGCAGGGGTCCCGGGGGCACAAGAGGAACACACTTATTAGCTAATGAACAAGGTTCCACATTGGTTATGTAGATATGCCGGTTTTATCCTCATAGACCACGCTTCGATACTAATGGCCAAGAGGGTAGCGTGGATCGGGAAGAGTACTAAAAGCCTTCCGGGGGACTGTGTTATCGTAACCCTAAGGCATCCAGGCATGGTTCAGAGCATTATACAACAGTGCAATGACCACCTAACTTTTGATACCCAAATAAGACCTTTACCTCTTGCTTACTTCTATAGATCGACGGGCCTCCCTAACTCCATCTTGGGCCCCCCGAGAACAGGTGGTGGTTGGCTGAATGGTCAGGTTTATTATGGTAATCGTTTTGCCCCGCTGGAGTGCTTGGAGTCATTAGAGGGTGTAGATTGACTGAGTCCTTGGGTCCTGAAGCTAGTGAAGTAGGAACAAATGCTGGTATTGGAGTTCGATCCCAAGATGCCAGGTCGGAACTTTCTGTTTATAACATGGATATAGTTACACCAAGCCCCACTGAACATCGGGTACTTAGAGAAGGCGAGAACACATATGAACACAGGGGTATTAATTTTATCTCCTGGAATATTGTGGGACTAACCAGCAAAATTCATGACCCACACTGGTTGAGAATGATTAAGAAGTATGATATAATTTGTCTTCAAGAGACCTGGGAAATTGTGCATGACATTTTTTTGGAAGGCTATAAATCATACCATAGACCAGCAGCCAAATCACCGTCTGGGAGGGCCAAGGGAGGTCTGATTGTTTTTGTAAGATTGGGAATGTCAGGCACATGGAGGGATTTGTTGTGGAACTCAGCAGTGACGCAGGGCATCATAATGACCACTCGTGCCATGTGTCTGATTATCCTAAATTTTTATAACGCACAATCTAATTGTGAAGGAGGCAATTCGTTCTCTGAGCTTAACACGAGGCTGAGCTTAATACTGGACACGAATGCAGGTCGAACCGAACTAATCCTGTTGGGAGACTTTAATTGTCATTTGTGCCCGAATTTGATGATCACTAGGGGAGACTGGTCGACATGTCCGGTGCGTAAGGGCCTACATATGGAACACTCGCAGACAGGTCTAGAACTTACTACTGTTACAAGTTCTTTGGGTTTAGTAAACATAATGGAAATGCTCTCTGTCACTGGAGATAGTTTAATCCCCCTAACTTTTAAAGGGAGGGATTGTAATTATTTCATTGATTTTGTTTTTGCCACCCCTTTGTTGGCAAGTAGAATCCTAAACTTTCTCATTATTTCTAGCCCATTCAGTGATCACAACCCTCTTGTCTTTTTGCTCCCTACTATCGGCCGTGCCACATCTCTGACTAGTCGCTTTAAGGCCTCCTCCCTTTCAACCTCGGGTCAAGGGCGGCAAGTAAGAGGGGCACAATGAGATACGGAATTATTTACTTCTTCTCTTTTTAAAGATGGACAGGAGCACATTATGAATTGCTTAGATCCAACTGTGGGGGGGCTGGAAATAATGACTTCCTTTGGGGCTCTTGCAAATTTGATTAGCACCCTCCTTACTGCCCCTGCGAGGAAATTTAACCCACCGCGAAATAGATGGTTTGATGCCTCATGTTCACTTGCTCTAAGGGACCTTAAAATGGTTATGAAAGAATTCCCTCGTGTAAAGGCAAAAGTGGCTGAATGTCGGAAACAGTATAATAGGGTGTTAAAGGAGCGCAAGAGTCAAATTCAGCGCGCGGCCTGGGAAGACTTAACAGAGGCTGCAGAATTACACGATACTACACGCTTCTGGCAGGTGATAAATAGCCCCTGCTTTGCAGATCCAAATAAGCCAGGCATTTCAACAGTAATTTTACCGGATGATTGGCAGGTGTACTTTAAAGGGCTTTATAACCACCCCACAGATCAAGTGGCCTTCTTGGCCCCAGTAGTTTCTACGAATTCCACACAGTCACTATTTTTCTCTATGGAGGAAGTCAGTGTAGGTATTGCCGCCCTAAGCCGTAACAAGGTCCCGGGTCCCGACCGTTTCCCGCCAGATCTTTATCATAGCAATCTTGAAGTGTGGATCCCACTTCTGACCAGAGTTTTAAATGCTGATATTACAAGTGAAATGCCAGCCTCATGGTCCTCTGCAATAATTGTACCGATATATAAAAAGGGGGATAGGGACAGTCCCCACTGTCATCGTCCCATTGCGTTAATAGACGCTACCATGAAGGTTTTGGGTGGGGTGATTTTAAACAGACTGGAGGACTGGGCAGAACTTAAGGGGGTGATTACCGATACCCAGTATGGGTTTCGGAAAGGAAAGTCTACAGTGGATCAATGTCTCAACCTATATTTAATTAATGCCAAATACACCATAGCCAAAAGGGATCATTATTTCTGGCCTTTATGGACCTCTCAGCTGCGTTCGATCGTGTGAACTGCAGCAAATTGTGGGCACTGCTTGGCGATATGGGGATTGACCCCCTACTCGTAGGCATGCTGCATACTCTTCATTCCGACACCTCAGCCGTAGTTAGGTACTCGCCCGCGGGGCATCTAACCAAAAGTTTTGAATGCTCGAGTGGGGTGCGCCAGGGTTGTATTCTTGAACCTTTTTTATTTGTGTTATATATAAATGTGTTGGACTCCACTCTTAGCAGTATTGCGACAGATGTCCCTAGGATAAGCTCACGTAAAGTTCCAGTCCTGTTATACGCAGATGATGCGGTTCTCCTGGCCCGCACTCCCTCTGCACTACAAATTTTAATAGATGGTTTTACAACTTTTATGACAAATCTGGACATGTCTACTAATCTCACTAAATCATATGTGATGACGGTAGGGGAGAAACCACGAAGACAACAGAACTTTACAAGTGGTACACATGTACTAGGAAGCGTACCCATGTTTACTTAGTTGGGCATAACCTTCGATGTAAAGTTGAATTTTAAAAATGTAATAGACGAAAAATGTCTTAACATGTCCAGGATTACAGGGTCCATCAAGGGATATGCCACACGGCTGGGGTAGTGGAAGCCCGGTCTTATTTTAAAATTGTATAATTCCATTTGTTGTTCAGCGGTTTTATATGGTAGCGAAGTTTGGGGCTTCACAGCAATGTCTAAACTTCAAACTGTGGAAAATAATTATTTGAAAAGCCTGCTGAGAGTTCCGCCTAGCTCACCTATTTTTAGCATACACGAGGAGTTGGGGGTCAGCTATATCTCTGACTTGGTGGCCGTCAGACCTCTTCTTTGTTGGCTTAAAATTTGGCTCAACGAAGACTCTGGACTAACAAAATCTGTTTTATTGGACTGCTTGAACTTGGACCATAGCAGCAGAATCCCGTGGCTGCGATACGTCAAAACCACCTTTATGAAGTTGGGACGTGAGGAACTGTATAGTGCACCCGAGATAATTAGGCCCAGCGACAAGAGGAGTATAAAGATCTTACATTCTAACTTTCTGGTTACCACTCGTGAAAAGGCGGAACTCTCAAAGCGGACTGTGAGAGAACATGCCTTGGTCAAAACAACCACTGGTATAGAACCCTATCTGTCTTTTGTACTTAACCCACATGAAAGATTTTTAATGACTCGTTTCAGATTTGGTCTTATCCACTTTTTACTAGCAGTGCCAGAGGGTTTTACTGATAAACTTAGTGATAAAGGGCCCTGCGGCTGTGACCATAGATCTTCACAGGATACCCTTCACTTTATATTTTTATGCTCTTTTTATACCGGGCCAAGGAGACCGTATCTGAAAGATCTGCTCAAGAAACTTAAGTTTAAACATGTAAGGGTGGCATTACTGTTTTTAAAAAAGACTACTGATCATTTTACATTATTTTGTGTGTTAAACTTTTTGAAGGCAGCAATGAGATTACGTAAAACTAGAGGAGTTGTCTATTAACTCATTGTAATGAATTTGAAGATTGTGTACTGTATTGACTGGTTGGGAGGTTTTCCTTTTAAATGTAATGCTTTTATGATTTAATTTTAAATCGAAATAAAGCTTATTGATTGATTAATATTGATTGTATTAGTTGTATATGAATGATAAACATTGTAAATTATGAATTGAGCATAGTTAACAATCTTTGTTCTTTTCTTTTTTACAGGGCCCATTAGTTCGATGGCTAAAAGTGAACTTTAGTGAAGCTTTTATTGCCTGGATTCATGTGAAAGCACTCAGAGTCTTTGTCGAATCCGTTCTAAGGTAAATCCGTAAAATAGGCATGAGCAAGTTTTTTCTGGGTGGAAAACGTGCCTTTATATTGGTATTACGCGAAAATACTACACCTGTTTACCATCATTTAAATCTGTGCTTGTTTTATGAACATGGTTTGGCTCATGGCAAGCAACGGCAGACAGTGACCATCAGGCTGTAGATTGTCTGTGAAAAGGGTGCAACACTTAAAATTTGTTCTTTTTGAGCGAGTCTAAAAGGGGATAATGTTTGACATTCATTGCTAAAGGTGGGATTCTTAAATCGGTCACATTTCACTCTGTATTATTGATGTAACCACACTCTTCATCTGTAGCGCTTTTCAGGAAGCCCTTTTAGTTTTGTATAATCCATTTACACTTTGAAGAAACACCTAGCAACTGATTATTAGCAACATGAATATCATAGCATATGATGATACAGATATTTAGTTTTTAAGTGCTGTTCCTCTACAAATTAGTTTAGTGAAGAATCATTACCACGCCCTCATCAGCCTGTACAGTTTTCTACAGCAGGCTTGCATTTTGAAAGGTAATGTCACTTTTTACCTTTTTTTGTACATTCTGTGAACTTTGCCAGAGCAAAAGGGGGTTGTGTTTTTTTGTGTGTGTACAGTGCATACATTAACCTAAAACAATCTGAGTTACTACATGGGCTGCAGGGAGCAGAGCTTGGAAACAGTGCAGTAATTGCCTCACGTTTCTGATCTCCGCTTTCAGCAGCACATGCTGAGATTTTTCGAGTTAATGCATGCACTGTATACTCAAAAAACACCACAACACCTGTATTAGCACAGCACACAGAACAGGATCATGAAATCACCCCCTAATTTGCACACTTTCTTTGGTCTTTTTTGGCTCAAGTTTTGGTACCTCAACTTGGTTTGAAAAATCACTGGGAAGGTTTGTGAAGAGTGGTGCACATAAGAATTCTCTTAAGGAAGTATCTGTTCTGTCTCTTAAGATATTCTTAGATGTTGGAATAATTGCCGTCTGTATGTGTGGTTCGCGTACCACTGCCGGTTATGATAATTTACATTTGCAAGAAAACAGCAGATATTAGAGATCGGGTATATCCCCACCATAGTCTGAGACATAATTTTTCAGAATTTTGTGAGAATTTCAATAGGTTTATAAGATTTAAAAAAACCTTACAGAAAGCAACATTGCAGAAAAACTCTAATGCTGAGACCTGAAAACATACCTACGCCACCTCCAGGTTCTTCTCTGAGAAAATTCACCTGTAGATGTCATTATGTTTTATGACATCCTGGCAAGGGGGGGCTTCCAAACCTAATCTCTCCATCAAATCTTCACATACGTCTGTCTCAGTCATTACGGAGGCACTGCAGCTGAGAACCTATACACATTTATTTTGCTTCGAATACTTGGTTTGTTGAAAATTGCACTAGAAAAGTTTCTGTCACTGGCAATGACTAAATAGTATCCCCTAAACTGCTAATGAAATATAAACAACGTGGAAAAATTCCAGTCTTCCTGCTCATGGATCCAAAGTCACATTCTGTAATTGTTTCTGTGATCAGAAAATGTCATGCACATGCTCCTGAGGCCCACAGATTCAGAACGTGAGCGGCTGGATGTAGGAAGAAGCAAGGGGATGTGGTCCAGCAGGTACAGCTCTTTCAGTTGCAAGCACTTCTGCATTCATTGGCAGGTACAATTGTGCTTTGTGGGAGAACATCCATCTCTTCCAGAATGTTTTACTGAATTACAGGAAATAAGACTGCGCTGAAATGGTAAATGATGGGCTCCTTGTTTCTGAAAAGGTCAGTAGTGCCTTTACAGGAATGGCGGACATGTGTCTGATGAAGTGCAGCCACAGTTTAGCTCTCTAAGGATATTGAAAATGTCATTGCTTAAAAATTATGACCAAATAAATCTGCATACGAGATCAGAGGCCAAGATTATAAAAGCTGCAGCCTTAGTAGAAACCTCAGAATTGCTCAGTTTCCAAATATAAAAGAGATAGGAGGTATCAATACAGGCAGAGGGTTCAAACCATTCAGTGGTCATGTAGGAACTAACATCAACACTACAAGCGTTAGCAGCACAACAAGAGTAAATCAAGAGGTAGAGGTAGAGGTTCTCAGTAGTCCAATTTTTAGAACCCCATATACAGATCAGAACAATTGCTTTTCAGCTTTGTTTCCTAAGAGTTGTAATCTAATGGTGGTAAGCATCTGTTTCCAACTAAAAGTGGCATATCGTAACTAGTGACAAACGAGTGCTAGAAATTGTACAGAATAGTTATGCTCTTAATTTCAGGATACCACTACGGTTCCTAACCCAAAATGCTACACCGAATCTTGTCTCAGACAGCTGCAATTGGAAACATCTATACTTTTGGAGGAAAAAAGCAATATAATTTGTCCCTTCAGCCAAAAGAGGTCGTAGAATATATTCCACATACTTCCTGGTTCAGAACAAGTGCCAAAAGTAAAAATTCAGACCCATACTGGATCTGAAAATATCATACATGAAGCTCAGAGTTGTTCATTTAGTGATTAAAGCTTTTCTATCATCCCTAAGGGTAAACAGACTTCTGATTCTTAGAATACAATTATGATGCCTTACTTGAGGGAGCAAGTAGGGAACAACATTGTTCTGTCTTTCTCTGGATGCTCACTCAATCTGGGATCCACTTCTAGTGAGAAACTTATCAATCAAAACAGTGTAACTCCCAGTATTGCACAATATTCTAGTGGACATGTTAAGCAGGCGTTATAAGGAAAACAACAAAGGAGTCATCAAACTCCTACAGGTGGTTTTTACAGAATGGGACTTTCCGCTGATAGACTTGTTTGCTTCAGCTGAATACACAAAGGGCCAGATGCACGCCCCTGACATTTTGTGACTCGCAAATTACGTCGCTTTGCGACTCACAAAATGCACTTAACAACAGTGTCTCAGACCGTGTTAGCGATTCCTAATGGGGTTGCAAATTGCCTGCCTCATTAATATTCATGGGGCAGGTGCTATTTGCGACCCCATTAGGAATGGCCAGCACTCACAGGGATGGTGTCCTGCTGGGGTCAGCAGACCACCATGTCTGTGACTGCTTTTTTAATAAAGCAGGTTTTTTTAAAAATGCAGCCCGATTTCCTTAAATGAAAATGGGATGCATTTAAAATAGAAAAATGAAACGTTTGTTTAATTTTTTAAGAGCAGTCAGTGGCCCCTGGGACTGCTGCCTGCTCTTAAAAAATATTTTTGCACACACTCACAAAAGGGAAGGGGTCACCTGGGGACCCCTTCCCGTTTGCAAGTGGTAGTGGTAGGTGGTAAACTGCGAGTGTTTTGCGGTCGCAAAACATTGGTGCATTCAATTGTGACTCGCTGTTTGGAAGGGACGCCCCTTCCTAATAGCTACAGTCGCAAATGCTATTTTGCGAGTCACTGACTCGCAAAATAGCATTTGTACATGCCAGGACCCTTTTTTTTTGCAGTCGCAAACGGGCCGATTTCCCATTTGCGACTACAAAAAATGTGCATACATCTGGCCCTAAATACCCTGACTTTGCCTTAGGGTTTCTAGGCCAGGGCTCCCTAGACAGAGCACTTTTGAAAAACTGATAATGGAAATTTATTTACGATTGTCCACAGATCCGCGATACCATCAGTCTTAATAAGAGTGTGTCAATCCAATGCCAAATTGGTCACAATTGTTCTCAAATCGCCCAGGCAGTGATAGTTTACAGACCTGCTTCAAATGCCATCAAGACCACACAAGAGGCTTCCACATAGACCAAAATTACTGTTCAGACTCAAGGGCCAAGTGCTTCATCCCGTCGTGACACCATTCAACTTCTCCTGATTGTGTATATTGTGGATATCTGAATCTGCCACTTCAGTGTAGTGGAATTTTAAAAGATGCCAAGAGACCTTCTACAAAGTTTGCATACTCTCTACTTTTTATAGTGAAATAGTTTTGCTTATGGTGCCAGAAACAAACTGCGAATCCCATGGCCTGCATAGAAGAGATGATCCTCCTATCTCTCATATCTGATTAAAGCAAAGCTGTAGTTCTCGTCAATTAAGGTTTTCCAAGGAGCAACAACTGCAGGTGCCTTTTTCTGCCATACTGGTGATAGAGGTATTTCCATGATAACTCATTGTAGTCGATTTTAAACTCATGGCTTCTATTTTTGAATCAATATGTATGGTTTCTGAGAATCATTCCATTTCTTCTAATTCAGCAGAAAGATCTCTCCATTCGACATTAGACAGGAAGAGAGTATTACGTTTTTATCTTGACCGAATTAAAGAGATTTGAAAGTCCAATCAACTATTTAACTATGGCCCATTAAGAACCGGTTTTGCCAGATGAAAACAGCCCCTTGTAAGGTGGATTACTTTCTGTATTGTCTAGTGCTACCAGCTAGTAAACAAACAATTGTCAGGTAAACGCAGGCACATATTTCACAAGGGGAATGGCCCTACTGTGGCATGAATGAGAAACATGCCAATTGTAAAGCTGTTCATTCATTTACTAAAGAGTATTGTTTAGATTTGGACTGAAGCTGATACAGCAAAAGGTCAAAATGCCTTATTGGTTTTTGGTTAAGAGTTATTCACATATTCAGGTGATCTGTTTTGAATCTTATCTGGATACTGTTACTAAGTTAATGGGCTTGAGCATGCTACTGTATTTTAACATTTATGACTCTCAAGGAAGACCTCAGAATCCGGAAGGAGGAGTTACTTGTAATAAGTAAGTTAGTTCTGCATTTTTGGATTCATTAAAATCCTAAATAATCCTTCCTCCTTCTCAGTATCCAGCACATGAACTGTCTACCCTGTTAAGTTGTGTTTCTGCATTAAGCCTTTCACAAAGAACATACTCTGTGGCCAGCTGCCAATACAAGGAATATTGTTATTGGAAAGCAGCTGGATTTAGTCATTGAAGTAATTTGAGATGTCTTACCCCAAGTGACACCGCCTGAAGCAAATAGCAATCCCAAAAAAACAACGGGGGCCTTGGAAAAACATGTTCAATCTAAAACCAATGTGGAATTGGGACGTTTGCAGTTTAATAAACCCAGGGGTTTAGAACCTAGCGTAGCAGGTATATCCGGTCCCCCTCAAGTGCTAACTAACAACTCTAAGACTGCTATGAGAAGAGTTGAAGATATCAGGGAGGCTGATTCAATATCAATTTTACCAATTCTTAATTTGCCCCCTGAGGCTATTCCATATACAGTGGTGTTAGCAAATGTTTCTCCTCTCCCCCCCAATGTTTACGAACACTGGTCGACTCTCAGGAATAAAGCACTTCATTTCCTTTCTACCAAGCTTGGACCTAATAGTTCCTTGTTTCCTGAGTTCAAGATGGTTAGAAGAGTTAGTTGGCTAGGCTCGTCGACTAAATCTCTGAGTGGTGATTGTGTAATTTTAACATTTCGGTCACCACCATTGGTTTGGAATATAATTGAGAGGGGTTGTACTGGGTCAGTTAGTTCTGATTTTGTTAACATTCTCCCCCTCGGCTTTTTCTACTCTCCCCAACGCCTGGATAGGTTTTCAGGTCCCCATTGCCAAACTTAAGCCAGGGGGGGTCCATGGGAGGGAGATATGGCATCCCGACGTTTAATCCTTTTGATACCCTTAGCGGTTTGGACGCAAATGATTGACCACAACTCTATTCCCTTCATAACTCCCCAGAGTTAGTCATGGATCTTATGCCTGTTATTACTTTAAGGGAAAACAGCAAGGAAGGCAAGGAGTTAGATCTTAGTTTTTCAACGTCTGAGGGTCTCATAGGGGGGCCGGAGGCTCTGATTGGTGGGCTAGAGAAGCGGAGCGAGTGTGGTTCGGTATTTCTACCAGTTGGTCTGAGTGTGGACTCTTCCATCTCCCCCCCTTTCGGTCCTCCTTTATGTAATGTTTGTTCGTGGAACATTGCTGGTATCAAATCTAAGATTGGTAACCCATTGTGGCAGGCCTTTATTCAGACTTACGATTTGACCTGTCTACAAGAAACATGGAGTAGGGATCCGGTCCATATAAATGGTTTTAAGACCTTTCATACACCAGCCATGGACGTTATCCACGGTAGAGCTAAGGGTGGACTGATGATTTATTTGTCAAATAAGTTGAACATCTTAAAGGTAACGGAGCCTGTCAAAGATACTTATTTCCAATTTTTGTTACTCGTTTTGGACTCAGACACTCAGATTGCCCTGATTAATTTGTATAATAACATTCCCCCTGGTGATGTACTTAATGTTTTTAAAAAGTTGGCTAACGCATTCTTTCTACAAGGTAAAATTTGTGGTTATAATATGATGACCCTTCTCCTCGGTGATTTTAATTGTACTTTGTGCACCATGAGGGGAGACAATAGGTGCGGAATCACTCAGGAAGATGGCTTGTGCCAGTCACATTTTAATCATTCCCTTTTGGGTGAAAAATTTAACGAACTAATAGGCAAACTTGATTTGGGTTTTGCAAATAAAGTTTGTGCAACCCCTTTCATCTTACCTCCTACATTTATTGGGAGGGGTTGTACTTCCACAATTGATTTTGCTCTAGTAACTATTAAGCACGCTGGTAGCATATATTCTTTCAAGGTCTCAGATATTGCGTTAAGTGACCACTTTCCTCTTTGTGTAACCATTCTGATTCCAAGGAATTCTGTCCCAAAAGATAACATAGATGCGGACAGATTGCGTGAAAATTTAAGCATTGGTAGTATGAATGGCTACACGCTAAGATGGGATAAGGTGGATCAAGTAGAAACACTTAAAACAGTAATTGCTAAAAGTATGTCTGAGGTAGTGACTTGTTTGAGGGAGGAGTCTACATCTGAAGAGATTATTGCATCCTTCCTATCTATTTGTAATGAAATCAGGTCCTCCCTTATTAGGCAATGTAAAACTAAAAACAAACAAAATGGAGGCTGGTTTAATTCTAGGTGCACACGAGCTTATTCTCTCTTAAAGAAAGAACTGCATAAAACACCTAGGTGTGCAAAGGAAGTGAATAGACTCAGGATTGAGTATAAGCTCGCCCTAAAAGATAGAAAGAACGAGCTAAAAATAGAATCTTGGGAAGCATTGCACGACGCTGCGGTAAGCAAGGATAGTGCGGGCTTCTGGAAGATCATTAGAACTCCTTTCCTTAGCGATGCTACTGGCCCAACTCTAGAGATAGCAATTGCTGAAACAGATTGGATTAATCATTTTAGTAAAGTATATGAAGGTCTAGGAAAGTCTAGCCCTCTTTTGAATCCCTCTGCTCATCCCATCTCAAGAAACTTAATGTTCACCCTGGAAGAGGTTGAACTAGCCTTACGTGTGAGTCAGGGCGGGAAGGCACCAGGTCCGGACGGTGTCCCTATAGATATTTTTAAGGCAAATGTTCCTTTGTGGGGTCCCCTTCTGGTCCAGGTGCTTAACGCTAGTTGTATTACAGAATTATTGCCCACTTGGGTGGAGTCCATAATTGTGCCCATTTATAACAAGCATTATTTGCAATGCATTAGGTCTCGCATTTACGCGAGTTTGAGCTATTGACATTGCAAATAACAATGCCTATTGGCATTGTCATTTACAATGCCAATAGCTTTAACTCGTGTAACTGCGAGACCTATTGCATTGCAAATGCTTGCTCTGCATTGCTGTAGTAAATGACTCAACATTTTCCCCATAGGTTAAAAGCGGAAGGAGGGAATAGTTGTTGACGCAGGTGCCTTCATATTTTGTAATGTTTACCTGTGTGTGTGTGTGTGTGCTAAAACGATGCCATCCACTGCTGAAGGTGAAGATCTTGTGATGTTGACAAGCTCTCCATTTTGCTTGTGTTCCGACTCTTCGGTTTGTGCTCTTCGTGGTTAGCAAAACCCATGTGTTTTTTTTGGTTTGCTTTCTGGGGTAGATTTTTCGTAAGTAAAAATTGCATTTTGAATCGTTTCTGTGCATGTTTGCTGTTTTGAAACTGAATAACATTGGTGACATTTGTTTTTGGAGGGGAAAGAAGCGTGTTCAACATGCACTTGAAGACTTTGAGTTTACAGGGCCGTGTCTGAAAAGCTTTTGAGGAAAAACGTGTTCTCATTTAAAACAAAGGTCATTATCACAGCATGCCGACAGGCGCCCCACGCTGCGGACCTATAATTAACTCAGCAGGTCTTCCGGAGAGGAGCACTTAACGCGCAAATGCTGTTCATGTGAAGCGCGTTCACAGACAGCAATCACAACACTCTGCGCGTGCCCCAGTCGCAGGCCCTCATGGTGAGGCGGTCTCTCACGCTGATGCCTTGGCCAAGAAGGTTGGGAAGTCCACGGCCAGAGGAGTGAGTGAGCAGCAAGGTATTATACACATTGTACATAGGAGTTTCTCATTGCGCTCAATGTGTGCTGTGTGTGACAAAAAGCGAGAGGATGAGTTCGAGGCCATGGAGTTGTTCTTCGTGATCTGAATCTCTCGATGTATCCCTGGACTTGTATAGTCCTGCGGTGTTGTCTCGTGCCTGAAATTCCCTTCCCTGTGCTCTGTCCTCCTAAAGGGAAGTTACACAAGTAGGTATGCCAAGCAGGAGTGTGTGTGTGTGTGTGTGTGTGTGTGTGTGTGTGTGTGTGTGTGTATAGCGCTGAAGCCATCTTTCAGTTTTTTCTGCATTGCTGTAGTAAATGACTCAACATTTTCCCCATAGGTTAAAAGCGGAAGGAGGGAATAGTTGTTGACGCAGGTGCCTTCATATTTTGTAATGTTTACCTGTGTGTGTGTGTGTGCTAAAACGATGCCATCCACTGCTGAAGGTGAAGATCTTGTGATGTTGACAAGCTCTCCATTTTGCTTGTGTTCCGACTCTTCGGTTTGTGCTCTTCGTGGTTAGCAAAACCTGTGTGTTTTTTTGTTTTGCTTTTTGGGGTAGATGTTTCGTAAGTAAAAATTGCATTTTGAATCGTTTCTGTGCATGTTTGCTGTTTTGAAACTGAATAACATTGGTGACATTTGTTTTTGGAGGGGAAAGAAGCGTGTTAAACATGTACTTGAACGACTTTGAGTTTACAGGGCCGTGTCTGAAAAGCTTTTGAGGAAAAACGTATTCTCATTTAAAACAAAGGTCATTATCACAGCATGCCGACGCTGCAGACCTATAATTAACTCAGCAGGTCTTCCGGAGAGGAGCACTTAACGCGCGAATGCTGTTCATGTGAAGCGCGTTCACAGACAGCAATCACAAAACTCTGCGCGTGCCCCAGTCTGTCTCCCTTGAGAGGCATCTCGGCGACAATAGGTCTCGAGAGCGAGACCTAAAAAAGGGGATAGACATGACCCGGGTTGTTACAGACCCATTTCCCTTTTAGATTCCTTTACTAAAATAGTGGGTCGAATAATTTTGGACCGCCTTTTGCTTTGGGCTGAGGATAATTCTATTTTATCTGACCTACAATATGGTTTCCGTTCCGGCTTAGGAACAGTGGAACAGAGCTTAAATCTTTTAATGCTGACCGGGAAGTACACGAGGGCCAGGAAAGGGAGTTTGTTCCTGGCCTTAGTTGACCTCTCGGCCGCATTTGATCGTGTTGACCATTCCACTTTATGGATTGTGCTCGGACAACTTGGGGTTGAATCCAATATTATTTATTTTCATAACCGATTTTATAGTGACGCTTCAGCTCGCGTTCGCTATGATCTAAGGGGGAAATGCACGGGCAAAATCCCAATCAGGAGTGGTGTCAGGCAGGGCTGTGTCCTCGCCCCATTCCTTTTTAATTTGTATATAAATGGTTTGGAGAAAGCCCTGTGCAATAGTAAATTCGACCCCCCATACGCTGCTGGTCGTCCAATCCCGGCGTTGATGTACGCGGACGATGCTGTGCTAATGTCCCGTACTCAAGTGGGATTACAGCGCGTGGTGGATAGTTTTGCCCTCTTTATGAACGAGTTGGGCCTTAGAGTGAACATCTCAAACTTTCATCATGCGCCGTGGTCAAAATCCCAAAATTAAAAAGGCCATTTTTATAGCAGGACAGAAGTTTGATTCCACTAAACAATTTTCTTATTTGGGTATCTTGTTCAACCAGAATGACTCTTGGGTCCCGACAGTGGCAGCGAAAAAACTTGCATTGGTTCGCTCGACTGCCGCCCTTAAATCCTTCTCCATGAAACTAGGTACCAGACCGCCGGTAGAATTAATTAAGATTTACAAAGCTAAATGCGTGTCTGGTGCAATGTATGGTAGTGGGGTTTGGGGCTTTGCTGACTCTGCTCCCATTCAGGCAGTTGAAAACTCCTTCTTGAAATTTATCCTCGCCGTACCCAAGAGTTCCTCTAACTATAATTGTCATGCAGAATTGGGTCTTCCTTTTATATCTGATCTTATTAAACTTGAACCAGTGCTACTATGGCACAGGATGTGGACTAAAGATGAAACCAAGTTTAATAGAGATATATTGATAGATATCTTGGAATTGGAAGGAGCGATGAGGATACCATGGCTGAGATACGTACGTAAATTTTTAGCTGACATGGGAAAGCTGGATTATTTTTTAAATCCTCTTACTATCCATTTTTGGATTCCACGAGAATTTCTGTGGAAATCCTAAAACCTAATGTCCTGCAACACCAATTAATTTTAACAACTTTTAATATTCAACCCTATTTGCTGTATGTCCCAGGTAACTATGATAGATTCCTACTATCATGTTTCAGATTTGGAATCTTCCACAGATTGGTTAGTTTTCCTATAACAAATGATTGGACGCGCAAATTATTGCCCTGTCCTTGTGATGATGTTTCCCCTCAAAGTACTATCCATGTTGTTTTATTTTGTAAATTTTACAGTTATATTAGGCACACAGTTTTACTGCCATTTTTGAGAGAGGTGGGTCATCTGCAATGTCATTTGGCTATGTTAGATATCCTACATTTGGATAATCATTTTTGTGTTGCCACAATTACATTGTTTTAAAAAAAAGTGATTTGCACTAGGAAACGTATAATATAATGCACTTTATTAAGTCCTTGAATGATTTGTATTTATAATTCCGGTGTTTAAGCCATTGAGTTATCGCTAAATGAACTGTTGTGATTTTTTTTTTTTTAAACGCAATGATTTTTTAATGTATGCTTTTATGGTTGTTTTTAACAATCGAATAAAGTTATTTTTGATTTGATTTGAGATATCATTAATGTCATCAATGTTGTCATTCAACATGTTAATGAGTGATGCACAATATGAGGTTATAAGCATTGCATAGTGGGGCACAAGTTATAGTTGGCTCAGTAAACTACTACTGGTGAATATCAGTGGTTTTGTTTTTTAAATATTAGTGTTTATATTATCACAACACCTAACTATAATGTCACTTTAACCTTTGACTTTTTTCAGTGAATTTCTATTTTTTTAAGCATATGCTGAAGGCTTACCACCGTACCTAACTCTAACATCACTTTCACCTTTGTTTTTTTTAGTTCGTTTTTGAGTTTTCTTAATGTAAAGTAAAATATCATTACCATATTTAACTATAAAATCACTTTACCTTTTTTTTTGTTAAGTGAATAGGTGTATATATGAAATCGATACATTTTTGTAGAACATCCCAATTATAAAGAAATAGCTGACCAGATTTTCAGTTAGAAAAAGAGGCTATATTTGCCAAATTTTGTTTTATGCAATTTCACTTTAAAAATGTCACAGACATAAAGAATAATGACCAGGATACCATTGCATCACCAGTATCGGTGAGACTAGCAGGAAGTTGCACCAAAATGGGAAGGAAACCGAAAGGAAATCGGGGCGGGATTGCAGTCTGGTTTGCTACTCTGAAGAACAAGATTCCCTCCCTTTAAATGATAGTCATTGTCCTATCCAACCCCTTGCTCCTCCTCCCAATGAAGAAAAAAGAAGGAAAGTCAAAGTTAAAACTAAGTCAAAAGGGGGATAGTTATTTAAAAATTAAAGAGGTGAAGAACAAGAGACAAACCTCCTCCTTTTCTCCTTCCCAGTACTTGGGAGTTAAATGAAGGAACAGGACACTAGCAACTCCTTATAAGGAAACTGGTTGTCTGAGAGACACTGGACAGTATTGTTCCACAATGATACGTACAGTGAACTTCAGGCTTTTCTTGGCATCGGTCACTTTACTGTTTGAGGAGCCTTTTCCATTACAACTGATATAGGGCTACACCTGTACTGTACCATCATAACAGTCATGGAGTAGCAGTCAAGATAGATGTAGCTCAAGACTAATAAGGGGATGCAGGGATAAAACATTACTGCTTGTATTGAAATACCCAGAGAATAGAACATCTACAATGGCACAGTAACTGTGAAGCCATGACACTAGAAGCTTCAATAAGGGTGTATACTGGGGTATGCCCTACTCAAGCGATTCATGCCCTATTGTTTAGATAAGAGGCAGAAAGCCACCAATATTGAGATGGCACAACTCCTACTTCGACTCCAAAGGCACACTTCATGGCAAAGCCTATATCTGTTATTATTCTCAGAGGCGCTTACAGGTGAATCTAAACTAGTCTCCAACAAAATGTCTTGCGTCAGCTTGCAAAGAACTGAATAAAATCAGAGTATCCATAGACTGTGTAAGAAGGGACTCCACAGCATCCAAGGTCAAATCTTTAATAACGTACCTAGACTTTTTTTCAGTCCAGGATGGATGCCACGGAAGGGATGACTGCAGCTGAACATCACATGGATCACACAGACAATAACCCTGATTTAGGACAAAAAGTGTGGCTCCTGTGGGAAAAGGCTGTTGACTTGAAGGACAGGAGCTGACCAAGGTCCAGTTCTCCATTATCCCGTAAGGGCATAGAGTCCAGCACTATATAGTCATTTCTGACCTCTTATATACTGAAGCTGACCAAGCGGAGCTTCGATCTGGTCTTGAAATTTCTACGGCTTCACAGGGGCCACCCAAGAAGACAATACTATGATAACAAGCCTCCTAGACTAATAATTGTTTCCTCCCTGCCACACCATCAAGCACAAGTGATAGAAACTGCAGGAAAACTGAATGGCCCCTTTATTCTTACCGATTATCATATTTTTATAGGGAGCAAATGTCTTTTATGAAAAAGATTGAGAAAAACGTTCCTTGCATTACAACCCATTCTTCATAAATAGGACCTTTTTTTATGACCTTTTGGGGCCAGCAATGATCCTAGTGAACCTAGACCGTAAATACAAAGAATACATAGAACTGTTGGAGACTTCCCAGAAACGATAGAACCCACGGCATTGGGAGAGATTGCACAACACGCTGCGCGGACGCGCAGCGCCTGAGGGTTTGACTTACGAGTCATTCATTGTGTTGTGTGCTCTGCGTGATGTATTTTAATGAACAGTGATTTTAGAATTTTACTTACTCGCTGCTATTTATGTGATTCCCTTCGCTTACCCGCACTTTAAAAGAATTTACGCTTACTTGCACATTTTCTCCATCTTACCTACTTTCTCTTTGGGGCGCCGTTTTCGGCGAGGGTTGGAGGGACTTCCTGGTTCTGTGGGCGCCATTTTACCGATTAGCGCTGGTCAGCGCTCTAGTCGTTTTGACATCAGGGGGCATTTAATGCGCGCCGAGCGGACGCGCGCAGCGGGCGCGCCTAAGGCAAGCCCGGCGCCTGGCGCGTGAGAGGCCCCTGCCTGGGGTCGTAGGTCTCACCTGCCCACGGCGCCGGTTTCATATTCCGGTGCGGCTCTTAGGGCACTGGACCTGACTGCTTGTCGCAATCTTCACTCTTTGGACGTGGCTGAGAGGCATTTGGGAACCTGTAGTATCTGTGGTTTTCGACTAGGGGTGAGTTGCAGACGCCCCTCCACTATTTCCCTGGGTCGCACTGAGCGGACTAAGCCTGCTACGTTTTCTGCTGCACTAATTAACGTTCGTTCTCTGAAGAAACATCATGCGGACGTTTATGAGTTGTTAGAGGACGGCACTTAAGACATGTTGTTCCTTACAGAGACGTGGCTGGACCCATTCTCCGCTCCCATAGTGGCGTTGACGACCCCAGTGGGCTATAAGATCCGGAGAGTTGATAGTCAGGGGTCCAGGGGAGGAGGCGTTGCAGTCATTTATAAAGACCGGTGGGATCTTCATTTGGGCGACTCAGGGGACTGGGCAGGCTGTGAAGCACTTGACTTTAGTGTTAGTGCCCGCTTGTCAGCCCACTTCACACTTGGGGTTTCCCTGATTTATCGGCCCCCAGGCCCCTCTGGCCCCTTTCTTCTGGCGTGGGGAGATGCTCTTACATCTAGAGCAGCCAGGTTTTCTCACTTTTTGGTGCTAGGCGATTTGAATTTTCATTTGGATATGCCAGGGGTTGGAGAGGCCTCCGTTTTGCTGGACAATCTTCATACTGCCCAACTTGCCAGCACATCGGCCTCCCCACCCATTTGGCTGGCCATATACTGGACTCGATTTGTTCCAATTTTCCAATTCTGGTACAAGAGCCCCTCCCTGTGTCATGGTCTGATCATTTCCTATCTTACTTCTCTTGGTCCGTCTCTAGGGCTGAGGCTTAGGCACCTGCCTTCTTGAAACCTGCGCTGGGGAGAGTGGACCCTCTGGAACTTGCTCAGGCTCTGGACATTGCCAGGCCTTCGATGTCCGGGGGTTTGGAGGACTGTATATCAGGGTTTACAGGCTGGGTGTCTGGAGCTGTGAACTCCATCACCTCTTCTCGTCCTATAAGACCGGCTGGAATTACTCCCTCTAAACCCTGGTTTACTCCCGCTCTTAAGGTGCTTAAACAGGAGTGTAAAATCCTGGACCGTGACTGGCGTAGGAGCAAGTATTGCCCGGCAGCCAAAAGCCGGCTCAGAACTGCCCAGAGATCTTACTATGCCGCCATCTCGGAGGCTAAAGGTCTCTTCTACACCTCCCGTATCGAGGCTGCTAGGAACAACTCTAAGGAAATATTTTGTATAGTCCAGAATTTTACCTCCCCGGTGGCCCAAACAAGCGTGGCTCCCTCCTCGTTTGACTGGTGCAACACTCAGTCTGGCGCCTTCAGCGACAAAATAATGGCAATTTAGGCCTCTTTCCCCCCCGACTTGTATGTTCTGCCAGGCTCGCAGTTTGCGCGGCCGGTTCCATCTACTCTGTTGTCCGCCTTTGCCCCAGTTCACCCTCTGGATAGTCTGAAAATCCTCAGAGGACTCAAATCGGGGTCCCCGGCTGATGCTTGCCCGGCCCGACTTCTAGCAGCTGTAGCAGAAAACATTTAATTAGAAGTTAATCAGATCGTTAATCTCTCCCTTAAGTCCATGGCGGTACCTCAGGTCTGGAAGGAGGCTAAGATTCTGCCTCTGCTTAAAAAACCAACTTTGGACCCGCTTAATCCAGCCAACTACCGTCCCATCTCTCTCCTGCCAGCTATGGCTAAGATTTGTGAGAAGGTGGTGCTTAAACAACTGTCTGATTTTGTGGAGGCTGAGGCTCTCCTTCAACCATCGCAATCAGGGTTCCGCACGGGCCACTGTACTGAGACGGTCCTTGTCGAGGTCGTGGAGGCCATCCGGACGTGCCTTGACGCTGGGGGTAGGGCCGCTCTAATTTTATTGGATCTCTCGGCGGCCTTTGATACGGTCCCGCACGATCTTCTGCTGATCCATCTTGCTGAGATTGGTGTGTCAGGGGCTGTATAAGGTTGGCTCAGGTCCTTCTTGGAGGAATGGGTTGAGCAGATCTGGCTCCCTCCTTGCTATTCCTCCCCCCGCTTGGTCACTACGGGTGTCCCGCAGGGTTCCTCCCTGAGCCCTCTGCTCTTTAATATTTATGTTACGCCTTTGATCCACCTGGCTGAAGCACTCGGTGCTAAGGTGTTGGCCTACGCAGACGACACTCAGCTGCTTTTCACCTGGGATAAGGCCTCTAGCTCGGTTCTTGCTGCCCAACAGTGTCTTCGCTCCATCTTCACTTGGCTGGCAGGGGCTCAGCTCAAGTACAATGAGCAAAAATCGGAGATCCTGCTTTTTGGCACTTTTCCATCTGATTTCCGTCATCAGCTGCGGCCTCAGGAGCTTCCTCTCCCCTCGTCCGAGGGTCGGCCCACCAAGAACTTGGGCGTCTGGTTTGAGGAGAATCTGCTGTTCTCCACCCAGGTTAAGAAAACTGCTGGCTGCTGCTTTGGACTTATTAAAACCCTGAGAAAGTTCTTTCCTCTCCTCCCGCAGGCAGCCAGAGTTACAGTCACCTGCGCTTTGATTCTTTCTCGGTTGGACTACGCTAACTCTCTCTATATTAGCTCTCCTGGTTACCTAATCATGAAATTGCAGGTAGTCCAGAACACAGCGGCCAGACTGCTACTGGGCCTCTCTTCGAGGTTGAGTGTCACCTCTCACCTGGTCGCCCTCCATTGGTTACCAGTAGCGGCTAGAATCAAATATAAATCTTTGGTTCTGGCTCATCGCGCCCTCCACGGTCAGGGTCCTCTCTACCTCCAGAGGCGTTTCTCTTTCTATGCCCCCGCGCGGGCCTTGCGCTCGGCTTCTCTGGGCTTGGCCCTAATTCCGAGATTTAGACTTCAGTGGATTGGAGGTTGCTCTCTGGCGGTCAGGGCCAGTAGGGCCTGGAATACCCTCCCCCCCTGATCTTCGTCTCACTCAGGAGCTCGCTGCTTTCAAAAGGAAGCTTAAAACATTTCTCTTTGTTTGATTTCCTCTGTCTGCCTCCGGTTTCGCGCCGGGATACTCGCGAGTAGCCGAGCGCGTTACAAGTGGAATATAACATAACATAACATATAGTACAAAAAAAGTGGGAGCACTGTCACTGGGGGTAGAAACCGCAGAATTTTATATCAATAGACCTAAATCAATGCAAACCCGCTCTGTCATTATAGGATGTTTAGAAAAGGGCCATGGGTTGTCACACTACTTCCCAGGAAAGAAGGTATGGACCTATCTAGTGACCAAAACATCTGACAGCACTTCTCCAAGAAATGCTCTTCACCCCTACAGAATCTAAGAAACTTAACAGTCAGGGTAGGACAGTTGATACATAGTAGTTGAGCAAAACCCTAAAGTGAATTCCTGCACCACACATAGCAACAAACATGTTCTAAAAGATGTGGAGTGGCGACATTAGGCAAATCATTATAGAACACAATACTAGAGATCTGAATAGACCCTAATGGGACATATTAATTTATCTATCAGCACATTAAATACCTTCATGATAGTCTGCTCCATTTATGTACCTAAGTGAGTCAGGAGTATATTCTTATCAAAACTGTCATGCACACTCGCTGAAATTGGCCCCAAACAAGTGATCGTGGGAGGTGACAAACATAGAATTTGACCCCTTTGTTGAAAGAACTGGCCCCACAGTTAGACACAACACTAAATAAAGAACCGCTTCTCCATGATGTGATGAACAACCGCGGTCTAATATATCTATGGGGAATAACAAATCCTAGAGAAAAAGATACACATTCATATGTTCCAGGATAGACTTCTTTCTCATTTTCAAAGACGCTCTGAAGGAACTTTTCTGAAAAATTCTAGTTACCAGTTCACATACCTAGATGTGAATAAGACTTGATGACATCTGCACAGATATTATGTGAGGTAGGAAAAGTGACACTGCAGGATTGCCTGCTGAGGGACACAGCCTCATAGAAACATAGGACAAAGCAACTTCAGGTCACATTAGAACTCGAAATCAGAGACCTCATGACAAGATATAATATACAAGTGTCATTTATAACCAAACATAAGCTGGTGTGTAAGAATTTTACTTTGTCATTCTTTACATGTAAGGCAGAACACGCACTAGGCAGTTTTTAAAATGACGTCATCGCGAAAAAGGGGAAAAAGCAGGAAGTCCCCTTGGGTCACACCTCAAAGAGAATGTCAAATTGCAGTTGCCACTGTAGTAGACGAAACACATATTGGATTCTTCATTAGGGAATTGGGGCTCCTCCCCTTCTTCAGTTTACAGTCAAAGTACGCCTTTTCCTTGATTCCAAATCAACTCCAGCATGTTGACTGTCAAGACTTCTCATTGGGACCATTCTGCGTCCTGAAGATGTTTAGGATGTTCCATATTGTTTCTTTTTTCTTTAGAACCACTAGCAGCAGGAACAAGAAAATTTGATACCATCAAGGGCATAGATGCTGTTGCAGGCCACTCTAAAGTTACACTATACGCCTACAATATATTACTTATCTTTAAAGGTCCAAGCACCTCTGTCTGTATTAATATCACTTGGTAATCCATTGTCCACCTTCTGCAGGTATACGTTTAACTGGGACAAGAGCAAAATTCTTTACACACATATCCCAGGGTACCAAGAAAGCATCTATTAATGAGCATAGCTTTAAACTGCTGAAAACTAACATTAAATATTTTAGGAGTACTGATAAATCCAGGTATGGAACATAAGGTGACAGACACTTTTCTACCCCTTATACTTTAGAGAGAAAATTACTATGCATCTTTACAACTCTCCGTATGGGAGAAGAGTATGAATAGTCAAAATGGCAGTATTTCCCATATCTAACTACCTTTCGGGAATGGTGCCTATTTCAATCCATCCACACTTACAGACTATCACTCGTGGTATAAAAGACTTTGTATGGGCGCGGATGAAATCCTGGCTTAAGCTCTCAAAACTATATGCGAACACAACAGCAATAGGTCTAAGACACCCAGATATGTTCTCTTACCATCTTTTGTTTGTTACCCCAAATTGCATATGTACCACCCGCCTACAGAGAGCTGTCAATGTAGGCACACATGGAAACCTATCTGATCTTCCAGTATTTTAGAAGAAGAATGCTAAAAAGAAAAAAAACACTCCTCAAACAGTGAAAGCAATGCAAAAATAAGTCATACAAAAATTAAGATACACCCATTTGTTCTTAAAGGGGCATGCATATGCCACAATGTAGGCTTGCTTATTGAAGGTCGTGCCTTCAATTGACGCCTGGGCTGATTGAGAAATATTCACCATAATTGGTGTGATTCAAGGGGGGGAACCTTTGACTACCTAAGACGAGAATTCAGACTTCCTCATAGCTAAAACTGTAAATGCCAAAAACTAAAACACTATCTCACAGAAATAGAGACCAGCGCCTCCATTTTTACCGGAATTCCCTATACTTCCACATATGTACAAAAAAGCAGAGACCACAATGGTATGATCTCTGGTATGTATAATACACTCAAGTTTTACGTACGCTATACAAAAGTCATAAGTAAGACTAGAACTCATTGGCAGACTTTGCCGGGAGTGGACAACCCTGGGGAAATGAAAAGCACTGGGTGCCACTCATGACAAAGGATTATGTGAAGCACAACTCAAATATTTATACTTCAAAATTATACATTCATGTTACTGGTCTCCCATCTAAACTATTCAAAGCAGAATTATTCCCAAAGGACCTATGTTGGAGGGGCAGAACCACTGCATGCGATTTAATCAATATACTCTGTTCAAGTACTCGCCTTAATGGGTACTGGCAGGGAATCTGACGAATACCTCAATGAACTAGTGACTGTCTGTTCACACCCTCTGCTAAACTAGCAATTCTACATGATACCCTAGACGTATATGACACGTCATGGCATTGGGGAAGGTGGATAGCTCGATCTACTGCCAAGATATGTATGCTCGGACATAGGCATCAGCAGAGACACTTCATAAAGAAGAGTAGACAGTAGAAATTAGAAGACTAGTGACTCATGAAAAAACGATGTACAAGCTATGAGTATTTGATAAAACTTCAGGTCCTTTAACTGTAAACATAGAAATAGCATCACGTTAACAAGCACGATATATACAAGCAGTCACTTTTATCTTTAATATTTCCTTCATCTCCCCCCACTTGACTGAACATGCATTTTAGACGCCATGTGCCACTTGGCGAATGTTTAAATACATGGACCAATGATTGTTGCACTTGTTATGACTAGTATCGGAACAGTATATGCAACACTGTACTCAAAGATTGTGATACCATCTTGTAGAATACCAATAGCACTACCAGCTGTATTAATAAATGTACCAGATCGGAAGGTGATTAATAGTGCTAATGGTATGTGTATATGATGTTTGAATTATTTGGTAATGCCTAATCAAAAGAGTTAAACAATGCATCACTGGGCACCAGTAACATTATGAAATTGCTTGTAGTTACTCAAGAAGGGACCCTTTTGAAAGTGTATTTTAAATCGCATCAGAGACTGCGTGACAGTGAACATGCATCTCACGATTATCATTTGCACACTGTACGAGATAATGCATAATTGTTTCTTGACCCTCTTGACTGTTGAGATGGTCTTCTTATTGCAGTTACATCTGCGTGTCAGTGAGCAGAAGACTGTCAGGACAACTTTCGTGCACCACTTTCTTCCCCAGCAACTTTGCACTGAAGACCAAGACTGCATGTCTGACTAAAGTGGTATCATCCTTCCACATACAGCAATCCATCATTCTGCCAGTGTTTTCCTCTCCGCCGCACCCCTGAAATGAGGACGAGAGGTTTTAGCTGTTTGACTCTTAGAGTCCTAAGCTGCTATATCAGATGAACGAAAGCGTTTCAAGTAGATGATCAGCTCTTTGTGTGATTTGCCATTGCTAAAAGAGGAAAGGCCGTACAAAAGAGGACTCTTGTGGATGTGGACTGTCTTAAGCATAAAAGTGTGCTGTGCAGTAGCCAAGGAGGATTCCTCCAGATCAAAGACCGCTACAGCAACATTAGCAAGGGGAGTTTCTGTCTTGGACATCTGTCAGATTGCGATCTTGGCATCAGTGCACATGTTCATCAAGCACCATTGCCTTGACAGTCAGATCCATAGAGCGTATCTTTTTCCCCGCTTGGTCCTGCAGTACTTTTTGGTCGAGGTCAATGCCACAGATCCTCCACCATTTGGTAATTACTGCTTTAGGTATC
The DNA here is from genome assembly GCF_964204655.1 of Triturus cristatus. Classification (NCBI taxonomy): domain Eukaryota; kingdom Metazoa; phylum Chordata; class Amphibia; order Caudata; family Salamandridae; genus Triturus; species Triturus cristatus. The sequence goes on along the minus strand of NC_140587.1, from coordinate 401,699,820 downwards.
TCTTCTACAGGTGAGGAATCCATCAGGAATACAAGTTACTTACTTTCAGTAACACTCTATTTTGTGGCATTCTATCTAACTACAGATTCCTCACAATCCTCCCTTTCTGTGGAGTCGACATCTGCACAGTGTAAAACGGTCCCCAGCTATTTTTTGGCACAGTGTCACCTGCAGTTTCTCTGAGTTGATCTGCATCTGAGGGAACAGAAGATAAATGATTCAGCAAATAAGGGTGGCTCCTATATATAGCATATTTTTGTCCATACTGGAGCACAGTGAAGTTACCGCAAACTCAGGGGGCTTCACCTCATAGCCTGTGAGAGCGACTACTTTGAGGTTTCTGGATCCAGTCCAGTGCCTGAGAATATTCTAAAGGTGAGGAGTCTGCAGTTAGTGTACCGACAAAAATAAACGTTAATGAAGGTATATCACTTGTTCATCTTCCCACCTGTCCGACAACTGGCACCATTGTTTCTCAGGACCTTGTTGAAGAGGCCTTGTGTGTAGTCTGACATGAGAAAATTGTGACACTTCAGACGTATCAATAAAAACCTCTCCTTCAAAGCATACACCCTTGTGGCCTGAGCATTCTTCTCTGAGCCGATGAAGGGAATGGATTGAATGGAGACTGCAGCTGATTCATGTGGTTGACTTGCTAATCGAGATAGCCAAGTGTCAATAGTTAGGGATACTGAGCTTACCCTAGAGTTGAAGCTTTGATCATCTCGTTTAAACAGGAGTAAATGAAAATATTTTGATGTCTTAGATGTGCAGCTACTATCGCCATATCATTAGAGAACGCACTTCACTGACTTTAGACTGAAATGTAAGACTTCATACTGGAATTGTTTATTGCTTACTAAGAACCCAATAAATTGCTGATGTTTCACTGCAGTTGGAATATGGAAATAGGCGTCCTGAAGGACTACGCACTCTTAGATGTAAGGCAAGCATTCTGATTGGTTTTCTTTATCCATTTGTTGGCTTTCTTTAGAGAGAATGTGTCTGAACTCCTCTTTTCGCCTCTTTTTTCTCGAACCAGAAAGCAACAGGAAAAAATCTCTTTCCTTTTTGATGACAAGAGACCTCCTTCACGGGTGTTTACTTCCGGTTGGAGTTGCGCGTGTTGGAATTGCAGGACTTTCTGGAGGAGATTAGAAAATGATAGAGTAGCCATTCTGCACCATATTAAGCACTCGTCGGTGTTCTCTTTATTGTCTACCATTCTTCTAGACTCTTTGTAATCCATCCCCCCTACACCGGAGTAGTTAATGGCGATGGTGGAGGAGCAGAGAGGAGTCACTGTTTCCCTGGAGACTTTTCCTCTGCTAGCGAAGGATGATGGCGGCTATCTTTGCTGCTACTGTTGTTGCTGGGGCCAGGGAGGGAGGGGTTACGTGTGTGTGTGCGCGTGTGTTGAACATGCTGAGATTAGAAGTACCTGCCAAAGGATGTTGTTTTATGTATTTCTTTTTCAAGGCCCGCAGCTTTCAGCATCTCCCTCTCTGTCTTCATGCTGTGCATTTCATCGTCCGCTTGAGATCCAAACAAAATATTTCCTGAAAAGGGATTTTCACAGTCTACTGTTGTGCCTCTAGTTAGAAGCAGTTAGGCGAAGCCCAGAACAGTGCGTTAAAGCTGAGCCATGACAGAAGCAATGAGCACAATGTGTGCGGGATCTGTCACAGCACGGATAATCATGCCCATTGTCTCTCGGTAACTTCTTTGAAAAGCCCCCGAGAGAATCCCAAAGGGACCTGCCTAGCAAGGCATCAGAATCAGCTTATTTTCTTGGCAGCATCTGAAGGCCCACTCATCTTCCTGCCAGCTGAGCCCAGGTGCATGCCGTGTTTATCAGCAGTAACAAGATTATGGTGCTGTAGTGTGAGATTTCCTGGCTGCTGACACTCTCGGACCCTGTGAATCTGCTCTAAAGCAGGGAGGGTACTAATCTTGAAGGCTCATATTTCTTTAACCCCTTTTGACACTTTTTTAACTGAGGCAGAATTCAGAAACAACTACTTCACTGGCTAAAGGAGACCAGGATCTAAATGGAAACCATTTTTGTGAAAATTATCTCCTAAAATTAAGACATACAAAATATGTGATACTATGAAAGAAATGATTGTTTGTTGGCAACTAATATTTTAAAATGTGAGCTTCATTGTCAAGTTGTTTGCACACCGTTCTGTTTGTGTCAAAATGTAGCACATCCTGGGATTTATAGACCTATCCAGGAGGTGTTTGTTTTCTCGGTATTTTTTCTTCCCATTTCAAACTATTTATGTGCAAGTAACAGCCAATTTTAGTTTAATCTGGTCTTGGTGACTAGATTATTTTTTGTCCTGCTAGATATATTCCATTGTACAGTTTTAAATGTCAACATGTAAAACTCTGTTTGAAGTGCTTGCACTTGAACCTTCTAAAGTCTTTTTATATATTAAGAGCTATCCAGAGGCCTTAGCAAAAAAACAGTAAACCAGAGAATACGATGTGTCAGGTTGGTCATGTTCAAAAGAACAGTTTCTCCAAAATAGATCCCAGCGCAAAAGTCACATAACAGTAATATTTGTAATTCAGTAACGGAATTGCTAATTTTTCTCAATGACTCGTCTTTCTCTTTGCCTTCATGTGATTTGAAAAACATATTTTTTTTCGGATGCCTCCTTAGATATGGTTTACCAGTAAACTTTCAAGCGATGCTTCTTCAGCCTAACAAGAAGACTATGAAGAAGTTGAGGGAGGTTTTGTATGATTTATACAAGCACCTGGACAGCAGTGCTGCCTCTATCATAGATGTAAGTACCATTTAAATTATACATTATTGACATGGCAATGTTTGGGATTATGGAAGTGTTTATACATTTCTGGTCTTCTTGCGCCTTACATAGTGTGGCTTCAGGTTTGAAACTGCTGTGTACATCAATCTGTTTTGCCACACATTAATTTTCAGGAAAGCCACATTTGTAGAATAATACTTTTATGAAGCGTTTGCAAGAAACCTACATTAGATATGTTAGCAGACAGCACAAACTTTACCCATTTGTCATTCCCAATGAGTGATGAGTCAAATCTTGCTGAACAAAGGAGAAGTTAATTCCTCATTTGATGATGACTTCTTTTGTCATCCAACTCCAAATGTCATTCACAACGCCTCTGGTAGCGTTTGAAAGTAGTGAAGTAATTTCAATAGACGTAGGTGCCTGCTGAGACAACAACTGACAGTTTGTTATACTTTTATAATTTATATTTTGTAAGCATAGTGTGTTTTTCGCTGCTTTAGTCTTGCTTCTTGGGTTGCTCTAGTAAAAGGTTATAATCGAGAACTTTAGTCTTATTTGATGTACTGGTTGTGGTTTTGCAGCACATATATACTTCTCATCTGACAGTAAGGGGTGTCCTCTCCATGCCACTCCAGAAGAAACGTCCCTATGATGTCGCACTCCACAAACTTGACAGACAATACGACCACTTAGCGGTATGTCAACAAACAAGGGGGAGTAGGGTCTCGGGTCCTCTGCCGAGAAGCCCTGAAGACCTGGTCACTATCGGACGACCAGAGTATGCATCATCTTGCCACTCACTAGCTGCTTCTACACCTCGGAATAGTGAAGAGTATCTTTGTTCTATGAGGCATGCCCCATGTGGAGCTCTTAGCTGCCGGTTCCATTTCCCGTTGTCTAAAGCTCTGCACTTCCAGTATCTGATGCAAAGAGCATTAGGGGACGCGTTTTGGTTGAAGTGGCACTTTTTTTTCCACTACGCATCTCCTTCTATATCTTTGATTCCTCGGGTTCTGAAGAAGATATGTCAGGTCAGGCTCCAAATCAATCACCGACCTTCTGAACCTGTCTCTGTGTCCCCCTCTTCCTCTTGCGTCAAGGTAGACTTAATTTCTCAGTCAAAAGCGGAAATTCTCCACCAAAATAATCAGAACATTCATCTTCAGGCTGGTGATTGAGCGGATCGCTTGACTGCCTTTCAGCTGCCTGATGATGTAGTGGATGTATCTTATCCGCACATTGTCACTCAACTAATCAGTTTACTGTTTCATGGGCTAAGTTTGTGGATTCATGCGTAGATCACCAGATTGATCTCTTGAAAACGCGACTGACCGACATCCTCAGAGTTGCGTTTTCAGCAGCACAGGGAGGCTCTGCTATGGGTATGATGAAAGATGTGGGTATTATCAGGAAGCCTTGTCTACCTTCCTCTTTGTACCAGATCACCACCCCCTTTCAGTCCTCCATTGTTCTGCATTCGTGAAAGGCTCAACCAATATGTTTCCTCCGAATCCTTTTGTTACACCACAGTGGGGGTTAAATCTGGTTGCATCTTTCTTGATTGGAGCTCTGTTTGAGCATCTCCATAGTTGTTCATTACATCTTTTATCTATTCTGGCATATTTTCTTCTTGCTATCACTACTGCTAGGCATGTCAATAAGTTGCAAGCACTGTCCGTCAAGCTCCCATTCACTAGTTTCTACTCCGACAAGTTTGTCTTCTGACCCAGAGCTGCTTTCCTTCTGAAGGTGGTGACTCCCTACCATATGAGGCTTTCGTAGGGTATGTAGACAGCAACAAAGTGGCAGCAGTGCACAGAAGGACATTGTCGAGATGGATGCATTTAGGTATCAAAATCTGCTATTAGATGACCCTTAAAGATCCATCGTAGGGCATTCAGGCTCATTTTGAGGGAGCCAAATCCTCCACGTCTGCATTGACTAAGAAGGTTCCTGTAAGTGAAATCTGCAGTGCGGCCACTTGGACATACCTTCACACCTTTGCTAAGCACTATTGCCGACATTTGGAGGTGAGTAGGAGATGGGTATTTCGTTAGGTTTGTGCTACAGGACATCATGGTACAACCATCAAGGCCCTCTACCCTGTAAGTGGATATTGTTTGGGAATCTATTTAAGAGGTGAGGAATATTCAGGTAGAACTATCCATCCTGATAGAAAGTTACTTACCTACGGTAACAATATTTTTTGTGCATAGTATATATACCTGCAGCTTCCTCACCTATCTCTCCCATTTGATGGATCGATGGATGGATATGGGTCAGAAATAAGATTCTAATTTTCTGTTGTTGCACCTTAGATCTTATCCGATGTCAGTCTCAATGTGCTGCCTCACAGGCGCAGACAATATGGATGAGAAACTGACAGTGGGGGTGCTATCGAGTTTGCACAATCACAGGAATGTCAATTGTGGCAAAGCACGGAGCTGGTATTCCTTACCGTGAGGGGACAGCAATTGAGAAGGTTTTCCGGACCAGTCAGGCAGGTGGGAGATAATCAAGATGGGAGTAATCTGGAGGTAGATAGTATTCACCAGAAATATGGAGACTGCAGGTCAATAACTTTTTCTTATGGTGGAACAATTGCAAAACTTTCACCAGAGTTCAAAGTAGGCTTTCCAATTAGAAGGAACAACTTTTACTGTTTTTTTATTTCAATTTTTAAAAAGTGTTTGTTTTGCTTAATGGGGCAGTCATGCTTCTGTTTACATGCCTGTACTTTCCATATTCATCTGACATGCCGCCCCTTTCATTTTTGAATTGCATGCCTTTCTTTTACACTAACCTGGTGTGAGTAAAAGCCTTGAAATGCACTGTCAAAATCAGATGAATGCTAAAATTCACTTAGATACTTTAAGTCTGAGGATTTATCATAAGATATATCATTTGTATGTGGTATTCGTATATCACAAATGTAGGTGAAAGCTGTGTGCTGTACAGCCGCAAAGATGCAGTAACAAGCTAGGTTCTAAGAGGGTATTCTTACTGCATTGTGATGTAATGTAGATTCTCTTTTCATGTCTGATGAGGCCACCCAAGAACAAAAATATTCGCTCTCTGGTTATTGGATGGTCTATGACCGTTAACAAAGTCTATGCCTTCTGGACTGAAAAGGTTTGTTCTTTCAAACTTAACATTATAGATCCTTAGATGCTCCATGTCTCTGGTGGCCCCCCTTTTGGCAAGGACCATTTCTTGTTGTCTTCAAAACAAACGCTCAAGACTACTAGCTATTACCTATGGAGCTCTTTTGACCCTTACAGTTTAAAGAGCATCTTAACACACAGGAGGTACACATGAATGTTTTATTAGGCAAGTGATCTTGGAGCAAAGAATCTTGGCAGCATAGTTATAAACCAGGTGGCCTTCAGGATGGGCACAATACTAGAGCACCATCCCATGTTTCCAGTATAATAACAGTAACATATCCTTTTGACAATTCGGAAAGTCCACACATTAGGTAAGGTTAGTGTCTTGTTGCACTCATCCTTTGTGGGAGTCCCCCTCCACCACCCTACCTCGCTTTTACTAGGCATTTTATGTTCCAGTATTTTTAAATTAATCTGAGGACTTGATTACCAGGAGGAAGGTGCTTTGTGTAAATATGCCAATTTATGAGGGTGGGCTAGTGTTGATGAATGAAGAGGAGGGTGGTGAGAGAGAGCCCCCCTGGTTAATATTTAGTAAGGCAGTTACGTTTCTAACAATCTCCTGGAGTGTCTAGATGTCACCTAACATGTGCCATATGATTCTTCAGTACACTTCTAGTAAGGTTGAGTTTATTGTATTCCTGGTCCAGTGCATTCTCTCTTTTGAGCATGTATCTTTTCATGTGACTATGCTTTTCCTTATTAAATTTTTCACATTTACAGTTTTATTAAAATCCAGACACCATTCTATATAAATATTGCTGATTGAAAATAAAAGCTGAACATACAAGATAAAATCTATGCTCGAGGCATATGAGCTGCAGAATTCACACTGTGTGCATAGATCGCCATCTGGTGTTGGGCTCGGATGCTTGCACCTTGTTGTTGTCTTGGAAGAAGTCTTTTGTAGTCACGAGATAGGTGACTCCTCGCTTGGATGATAGAGCGTATGGGAATCGACTCCATCCTCAGATTGTGTTTTTTCCGCCATCGGGTTCAGATGTAACTTCAGCGCTTCAGTTTGGTACCGTGTTAACCAACCCTTTTTGACGCCCAAACCATCACAAACTTGACGGTATTGTTTTAGTTCGCGTGCCTTTCGACGCGCTAACTCAAATACGCTATTCCGGTTGTCGACGCGTGCCGCTGGGCCTATCGACGCTTTTCGGGCCTAAGGCTAATGGAAAGGACTCCATTCAAAAAATGCCCCCAGTGTGGAGCTAAATTCCCACACAGCGACCAACACAAGGTCTGCAACCTCTGTCTCTCGCCCGAGCATGAGGAGAAAATTTGCCAAGCCTGCGCCTCCTTACGGTCCAAGAAGACTATCCATGATCGCCGGGCTCCACGACACGTTAAGGCGCAACAGGCTGCACCGGTGCCAGAAGACATCTTCGATGAAGGCGCCGATGTTCTGGAGGCAGAGGATTCGGAGGATCGGGACATCGTTTCCGAGGCAGACGATTAAGATGACCACATCACTCTAGGTCAACGAGTGAGTACAATTGCCCCTGCCCCGACCCCACCCGAAAAAAAGGCGGCTCCGGTCAAGACTTCGCCTGCAGGCCGCAGGCGTGACCGAAACAAAGCTTCAGAAGCCCTGCCCCCGGGCCCGGCTCCGAAGACAAAGAAAAAGTCTTCCAGCGGCTCAGGACCGAGCAAGCCGCATATCAGTGCCCCACAGACACCATCGGCACCGTAGTCGGGAGCACATCCTACTCCCACAGTCTCCAAAAAGGCCTCGGCACCGAACACCTTGACACCGAAAGAACAAAAGGCCTCGGATTTGAAACCAAAACACTCGGACCCGAAAACGATTTCAGACTCGACACTGAAGCTGAAAGATCCAAAAACCCCTTCAAAGGCTCCAGAGCAAAAATCTAAATCCCGCTCGGAACCAAAAAAATTGGTGCCGAAAGCGACTATCGAAGAGGAAGAACTTTTTCTGCCGGATCCCATCGATCCGAAACAAAAAACTCTCCAAGTGGACCCTAAGACAGGCCATATTGTCAGCATTCCACTCAAGAAGAGGAAACTGGACACCCCACGCACATCCCTGAGGTGCCTGTGAAGAAAAGAGACTGTGCAACTTCACCCTTAAGACCCTCTTCTCCTGTTCTTCCTACTAAGCCTTCCTCTCCTCCAAAGTTTCCCATACTTCCCCCATATTCACCACCACCACAGGATGATGATGATTTAGGGGGTGGGGGAGGCAACAATGACCCTTTTACTGACCCTGATGATGACACAGACATACCACAGGACACATGGGATGACTATGATGACCCAGTCGATCCTCCGGACCTTCCTGATCCTGATGCATAACCAACAAAGTCATCTCCCCCAGATGACAATATTGGCTTTAGTCAGCTCATTGATAGGGCTGCCCAGTACCATGGTGTTCAAATGCATTCCGACCCCACAGAGGAAGACTTCCTAATAGACACTTTTGTAGTCACAAAAGACATTACAAATGTTACCCATGTTAAAAGGCGTCATTAAACATGCCCCAGAGATATTCAAATACCCTGTAAGGGCTAGAATTCTCAATCCTCGAGTTGCCGCCCAGGCAGCTAATCACTGGAGGATAGCTAATGCGCAGGCATTGCTTGCCAGGTATGATAGGGCTCATTATGACGAGCTTGAAACCACAATGCAGCATTTGCCTGACTAATATAAAGCCAAAGCTAATGATTTGGTTCTGGAGGGCAAGTTAATAACAAATGCATCAATTAAGTGTGCCCTCGATGCAGCAGACACCGCATCTAGATCCATCAACACTAGTGTGTTACTAAGAAGACATGCCTGGCTGCGCATTTCTGGGTTCAAACAATACGTGCAAACTACTATCCTCAATCAGTCGTTCAATCACGAACAACTTTTTGGCCCAGCTGTGGATACAGCTTTAGAAAAAATGAAAAAGGACACGGAGACTGCTAAATCCATGGGAGCATTACAGTCTCCATCTTCACAAGGCTCCTTTCGGCACTTCTTTTATAGAGGAGCATCCAAAACTTCCGGTCGGAGCGAGACTCACAGTTCCAACCTGTTTGGAATTCCATCACTACAGGCAAGTGGGTAAGACAAATTATCCAGTATGGTTACTGCCTGGAACTTACTGCAACTCCCCCCAACATACCGCCCAAACAACATCCGATGTCCACGGAACATCTGACACTCCTGAAACAGGAAGTTCACTCAGTGCTTCAAAAGCATGCAATCGAACTAGTTCCCTTAGAGCATCATGGAACAGGAGTTTACTCCCTGTATTTACTCATCCCCAAAAAAGACGGTTCTCTAAGACCAATACTGGACCTCAGACCTCTCAATCTTTACGTACAGTCAGATCATTTTCACATGATCACTCTTCAACAAGTCCTTCCACTGCTTCAACAAGGCAACTTCCTTGCCACACAAGACCTCAAGGACGCCTACTTCCATATTCCCATACACCCTGCTTACAGGAAATATCTAAGGTTCACAGTGGACAGCCAACACTATCAGTTCAAAGTTCTCCCGTTCGGGGTGACCACAGTACCCAGAGTGTTCACAAAGTTCCTTGCGGTAGTAGCAGCGCACTTGCGAAGGCAGCAAATCCATGTATTTCCATACCTCGACGACTGGCTGATAAAAACCAAGTCATACAACTAATGTGTTCACCACACTTATCAAACTATTCAGCTGCTATACAGCTTGGGGTTCACAGTGAACTACAAGTCACACCTTCAACCCTCCTATCTACATCAGTACCTGGGAGCCACAATAGACACTTCCAAAGATCTAGCATACCCCAATCCAGCCAGGATAGCCAGTATGCAAACCCTCATCACCAAATTTCAGCCCCAACACTCTCTTCCATGCCGAGTGTTTATGCAACTCATAGGAATGATGGCCTCTTGCATTTTCATTGTACCTCACGCAAGACTTCAAATGCGCCCTTTACAGGAATGCTTAGCACGTCAGTGGAACCAGGCTCAAGGTCTACTTAAGATCTGGTGTTGGTGGACAGCCGCACACATCCCTCTTTGCAATGGTGGAACACACAAAACCTTTCCAGAGGCCAGCCGTTCCTAGAGCCAGTTCCACAGATAGTGCTAACAGTGGACGTATCACTCACAGGCTGGGGAGCCCATCTCCTAAACCACACAATTCAGGGCAAGTGGACCACTCAACAAAAACAGCTCCACATCAATCACCTAGAATTACTAGCAATATTTCTAGCGCTAAAGTCATTCCAAGTACATCTCCTCCACAAAACTGTCCTAGTCCGCACCGACAATACATACAAAAACAAGGAGGAACACACTCGTTGCAGCTGTCTCAACTGGCGCAAAGCATATGGAGATGGGCCATTCCACAAAACATATATCTTCTGGCAGAACATCTTCCAGGAGTGAGAAATCAGATTGCGGATCTATTGAGTCATCAGACTCAGCTGATGCGGATGAAGTTCCCATTTGTGTAAGTTCTGCAACCCTTTTTCCATATGTGGGGCCACCCAGACATAGATCTGTTTGCCACACACGCAAACGCAAAATGCCCAACCTTCGCCGCCAGGTACCCACACCCGTTGTCCAAGGGCAATGCGATATGGATGAACTGGTTAGGCAGATTTGCATACGCTTTTCCACCACTCCCACTCATTCCACTAGTAGTACGCAAACTCAAACAGCAGTCTCTCAAGATGATCCTGGTTGCTCCCACATGAGCACGGCAACCATGGTTTACAACACTACTCGAACTCTCAGTAGTTCCACACCAAAAACTACGTCTCTCCCCAAGACTGCTCACACAGAACCAAAGGAGAGATAAGGCACCCAGATCCAACACAACTGAATCTAGCAATCTGGCTCCAGAAATCCTAGAGTTCGGTTACCTCAACCTTCCACCCGACTGTATGAACATTATTAAAGAAGCCAGACGCCCCTCTACAAGAGCTTGCTATGCAGCTAAATGGAAAAGATTAGTAATTTACTGCAATAACAACAAAATTGACCCGCTAGATTCTTCAATTCAAAACATCATTTGCTATTTGCTGCATCTACAAAGATGCAATCTGGCATACTTATCTATAAGACTACATCTGGCTGCCCTTGCCGCCTACCCACAAAACAGACAACATTTGTCCATTGTTTAGAGTACCTGCTATCAAAGCCTTTATGGAAGGCCTTAAAAGGATAATTCCACCCAGACTGCCACCCTCTCCGGTGTGGAACCTAAACATTGTTCTTTCTAGACTCATGGGTCCCCCATTTGAGCCATTACACAAATGCGAATTACAATTCCTTACATGGAAAGTAGCTTTCCTTGTCGCAATCACCTCTCTCAGGAGAGTGAGATCCAGGCTTTAACCATACAAGAGCCGTTCTTACAAATACATCGTAACAAGGTGGTTCTTAGGGCAAATCCAGAATGTCTTCCCAAAGTAATCTCTGCTTTTCATCTTAATCAAACAGTAGAGTTACCAGTATTTTTCCAAAACCCTGATTCGGTAGCGGAAAGAGCTCTTCACGCGCTTAACATCAAAAGAGCTTTGCTTTATTACATAGACAGGACTATAGCCTTCAGAAAAAGAAACAACTGTTTGTGGCTTTGTCTCCACCTCATAAGGGCAACCCCATCTCCAAAGCTGGAATTGCAAGGTGGCTAGTCAAATGCATTCAAATATGCTACCAAAAAGCAAAACATACATTAACAATTCCCCCTTGGGAGCATTCAACTCGTGAACTAGGGGCTTCCATGGCATTCTTAGGGAACATTCCCCTAGAAGACATTTGTAAGGCAGCAACATGGTCTATTTATTTATTTGAAGGGTTTTATATAGCGCTGGCTAGACCCGAAGGTATCGGAGCGCTTTACATGAATATCAGACCATAGTTGCAGGTTACATCATTACAAGATTACACAGTTTCAGAACATAGTTACATAGTTACATGTTAGGTCGAGAAAAACAATAAGAACATATACGTAAGCGAAAGAGCTGGCATGGGGGAGATTCAGGGGAGAGGGGGTAGGAGCATGGGAAGTAGACAAAGAATGAAGGAGGGAAAGAGGTGGGGGAGGGAGAGAGACAGAGTATGAAAGAGGAGGGGAGGGTGATGGGGGCAGGGGAAGTGGAATCATTCCCACATCTCCGTTGCATAAGGCTCCCTTGACGCAGTGGAATCTCTCAGAGGGGTCTCTGAGACTCCAGAGATCCTTCCCCAACAAGGGGAGAGAGAGAGAGTGCTTTGGCAAGGGGGGGCCATACCATAACCTCAACTGTGAGTGGCTCCCTTGACGCTGTGGACTCTCTCAGAGGGGTAACTGAGACTCCAGAGTATGAATATTGGATCTTTCCCCAACAAGGGGAGAAGGAGTGCTTAGACAAAGGGCACAAGGGACAGGGCGTTAGGAGGAGGGTCGGAACTGGCAGGTCAACAGAGGGGGAACATAAGACAGAAAAAGACCGGGTCCTCGAAAGGCAAGGGTCAGGGAGAACCGGGAGACAAAGAAAGGGAGTCAGCGAGTTGTAGAGTCCCACAAGGAAGAGATACAGATAGAAGAAAAGGAAATGTATAAGTTGTGGAGTAACTCAGGGGAGAGATGCAAACGGGTAAGCTCAAAATCGCAAAATAGTGATAGTAAGTAAAACAAACTACTACATATTTTGGTGGTTAGAGTTGTGTCTCTGCAGATAGAAAATGTACTCAGGATTCCATTATCATAACGATTAGGCTAAAAACGATTATATAATATTTATCTACAGAGTGAACGGAGAAACAAGACATCAAAGGGGGTAGAGAGAGGGTGGGAGGGGGAGATGAGATGGGTGATAGGAGAGACGGTATCTACGGAGTGAAAGGATAAACAAGACATCTAAGGGGGTAGAGTGAGGGAGGGAGGGAGAGGGAGATGAGATAGGTGATAGGAGAGACGGGGGCCTGGGGGGGAGGGGCTAGAACGAGATAAGGCAGTCCAGCCGAGGAGCAATGTCTGAAGGTCGGCAGGATGAGGTCCAACGGACCGAGGGGGAGGAAAAGAAGAAACAAAATGGTGGCTCCGTGCCGAGGATATCGAAGGACAGCCGTTATAGGATGCACGATGCAGAATATCACCAGTACAATCTTGTTCTCAATGCGAGTGGGAGGTGGCCTAAAATAGGGGAACGATTTAATATTACTACGAATAACACTCCTAAAGTAGGGGAACCGGTATAATACTCCAGGCAATGCATAAAAGAACACAATTACATCAAAAATATTAGTACAGCCATTAAAATAGAGTAGCCAATGCATAAAAGAGAAAAGTTACATAACAAATTAGAATTAAGTCAGAAAAATAGGGTGGCCATGATTAGTTATGATTAAGATTTAGGAGCAACATCAGCAAAAGCAAATACGTTTTTTTTTTTACTCAAAACATAGTTAATGAAGCACCTATCAAAACACAGGTAATGAAACACCTATCACCTGTGATAGGGATGAACTGGCTAGCCTTTGAATACTTATTGCGGCCACTAGATGGTGCTCAAGGTTAGAACAAGAATCCGCCTCCTCTGTTACTAGAAACAAAGGTTTAGGGGCAGCGGAGATAGTCGAGGCAATTATAAGGCGGTGGACAAGCCCAGCTTACAGAGCCAGTAAAATAAATAGTTCCAGGAGCAAGAAATGCAACAGAAAGCAGCAATTTTGCATGAGAGCAAAAAAAAGTCACAAAATGGTGGGCAGATAGACGGCAGTCAATGAAAGTCAGGGGAGCAGGGATGAAGATAGGCACCACACCAGCATCATCCGGTCAAAAGTTAAAGTTCATCAGGCCGAGCGTAGTGAACAGCTGGGGCCTCAGCCAGTGATAATGGGAGACCTCCGTTGTAGACAAATGCCAGGGAAGCGTCTCAGAAGGCAGGTCAAAGCAAAAAAGACAGCCAGATGCCTGCGATTGGAGTGGTGATGCGGGGGGGGGGGCATCACCACTCCAAAAGCACTTACCCTATCGACAGAGCGGGTCTGTGGAAACGTGGAAAACCGGCCATAGGATGCCTGTGCAGGCTGTGCACGGTCTACTACACACACCTTCACCAAACACTATTGTGTAGATGTGCAAGCGAAGCAACAAGCTTCTGTAGGCCAGGCTGTTCTTAAGACACTTTTTCAAACTACTGTAACCAATACAGGAGACCACCGCTAGGGGAGACACTGCTGTACAGTCATGCACAAAGTGTGAATTCTGCAGCTCATGCCTCGAACGGAAAATGCTACTTACCAGTATGCATGTGTTCTTGGCATGTAGAGCTGCAGAGATTCACACGCCCACCCACCTCCCTGGAACCTGTATCTGTTCCAATGCTATCTTACTTAGATACATTCACATGGACATCTTTTCTGTTTCTTACAAACTCCATCATTTCCCATCATGGCGAAAAACAATCTAGAGTCGATGCCCATGCACACTATCGTCCAAGGGAGGAGTCACCTATCTCGTGACTACAAAAGACTTCTTCCAAGACAACAAGGTGGAAGCATCCAAGCCCAACACCAGATGGCGATCTGTGCACACAGTGTGAATCTCTGCAGCTCTACATGCCAAGAACAGATGCATACTGGTAAGTAGCATTTTCCTTATCACACATAATATTTAGCTACTAGTTCAATGATGGCTCTCTATCCTTATACAATACTTCCTTTTGTATGTAGTAATCATACATCTCTTAAAAGGAATTTCAGATCTTCTAAAAATGTACTGAGTCAGTTCATACTTTTAAAAGAGACTCATTCCAGAACAGCTTATTTTCCCTATCCCTTCTACTATTGTGAGCTTAAAGACAGACTGACTGTAATGTTTTTGTTTTTTAAATTGCAGTCATTTTTATACTGTGGTAAAATGAGTGCTTATATCTCTAAATTGTCTTTAAAAACTTCTGAGATTCCTGCAATTACTGTATTATGAGCCACTGGAATATTAGCTTTGGTCACAAACTGGAGATTTTGTGCAATATCATCCCAAATGTTTTGTATTTCATTCCAATCCTGTAACATGCGCATCAATTTGAAAATAGTATTGTTTCATTCTGATAGAGACTTTGCATATTCTCATATTAGAATATTTCACAGGCTCCACACTGGATACGGAAAATCTTGAGCAGTATCCTCTGTACGCCAGGAAGTGGTTTGTCCATGTGGGTAGTGATGTGTGCGGTGCCTATATAAGCGCCACCCTGGTGAACTGAAATCAGTTCCTTTCTTTCTGCACCAGCAGCGTGAATCTGGAGAGCTACCGTGGTCACTTTTTAATGACCACTTTTTGCTTTACTTTTTGTTGGTCCTTCTAGAGCAATTTGCTCACAATGTGCTAGTGATATATGTCTCCTAACAAATCTAATGGTTTTAAACCTGGTCAAGAATGACCCCAAAGTCTGCACCGAGTGCAAGTTGATGTTTCCCATGACGATCCATGAGCCTTGTGATGAAGTTCCTGGCAGTGTCGCAGAAGGCGGCTTCATTTTGTTTCAGGTCCTGCTCCCAAGGGAGATCTGGAGGTCGCTCCCAGAGGTGTTCCAGCAGACTGTTCTCTTCCCACTCCTAAACGTCTTTCTTGAAGTCCAAGAAGAAGTAATCGAAACGTCATTTGGCTTCCCCATCCAAACGACATACTTTAAGGCCCTGCTCCTGCACTGCACCTGTGGAGCCAGCGGGCAGCCCCACTTTGCGCTTTCCTGAGTTCCCTGAAGTGACTCCCACGCACTTAAAATAATTTTTCTATGCCATGCATGTCATCTTTGGGTCACCGACTCCCTCTGGTGCTCTTGCTGGGTTTCCGCCAATGGGTACGCCTCCAGCACCAGCCAGGCCCTCTGGATCCACCCTGGATCCAGTCCAATGCCGACATGGGTGCCTCCACCAGTCCTCCCAACGCAGTCCCCGGCACCACCATTGAATGACAAGCCTGTTGCCATTTCTGGCTCCAAGGCGCCATCCAGGCCGTATCCTCCTGGACTTCCCACCCTTAGGCTGTTCCCACCTGAAGTGGGGGTAGAGGGATGAAGAAGGGTATGGACTCTTTGAGGAGGACCCTGACCAAGCAGACAGGTGGCATGAGGAGCTGGGTGATGCCAGTGGCTTGAATACATCCCCAGACTTTGGCATGTATTCCCCTCCAGGCCCTGTTTTGGAGGAAGGTGCATATTTTACAACTGTGATGCATAGGGCAGCCAAGGTCCTTTACCTACAACTGCCACCAGTCAGGGTCAAGACCAGCATTGTCAAAGGTGCTACACCCCTGGGTGAGCTCTGCCGAGCCATTGATCCCCTTTAATGAGACCCTCACAGACCTTCTGGGGACCTTGGCAAAACCTTGCACAGGTGCTCCTATGCACCGCATGATTGCCCGCCACCATCTCATCCCAGGTGACCCAGCTCACAGGATCCCTCCCCTGAGAGCCTGGTAGTGCAGGACTCAACAGCTTAGGTCAGCCCAAAAGCATTCCCTTCCTCCCCACCGGATAAGGAGTCCAAGAGGCTGGACACTTTTAGGAAGAGAAACTTCTCTTCCACCAGCTTGGTCTTGTGGTTGGTGAACACTGCATGCCTCTTGGGCCGAAATTCCCAAGAATTGGTTGCGCAGCTGCTGCCCATGCTTCCTGAAGAGGGCTGAGCCATCCTGAACCAAGGTTTGATGGACAGTCTGGGTGCAGCTAAGTTAGCCATCAGGTGTGGACTGGACACCACAGACTCCCAAGACAGGGCCATGGCATCTGCAGTGGCATTTTGCCACCACGCCTGCTTGTGGTCCACTGGGTTCTAGGGGTGTTTCCAAGCATCCTTAATTGGCATGCACTTCAACAGCTCCTGCCTATTTGGTGACAAAGCTGACACTACACTCAAGCAGATTTCTGAAAGGCATTCCGCTGCCAGATTCATGAGCCTCACTCTGGCTTCCAGACCTTGTATGGTGGCAGCTGGGGTTCCTATGGGCGTCCACAATACCAGCCTTGCCCACTGCCCTCACAGGCTTCCCAACCTTTTTATGGCCAGGGTCGTGAATCCTACAGCGGGTGCAGGAGCCCTTCCTAGCGTGCTGTCCAGTCCCCCTCCCCTTCTGCTGCCGCAGCCTCCAAGCCGCTTTAGTGAGCCGTCCGCCCAGCATGACCATCCTGTTGGCAGCAGGATCAGATGAAGAGTCCCAACGGACCAAAATCACTTCTGTTAAGTGAGTGCTACAATTTGTGCAGAGGTGTTACGCACATGGAAACCCCTCCACCTTTGCTACCATTCCTAGAACGCCTGGCAAAGGACCATCTTTCCTTGTTCCATTAGGGAGTGCAGGTTCTGTTGGCCAGAGAAGCCATCAAGAGAGTAACACATCAAGGAGGGGGATCAGGGGCGATAAAGGTCCAGCACATAGGCCCCAAGATATGAACTGTAAATAGTAAGGTGTGCTGTTCCTAAGGAAACCTCCCCTCCGTAGATTCCAGAATCTGCAGAGGATAGGTTGTCCGCCACAAGCATAACCATATTACCGAGCTGGTTGCGACGCTACTGTGCATCCCGTGACACCGGAGCCTTCGGCTGACTGACTGCACGCGATTGTCTTGGCGCTGATGTGGGTGGTTGCCCCTACCCAGGCTGGCTGACCTAATCGCCTGAGGGGAAAAGCCAGGTCTTTACCAGTTTCCTGAAGAGAGCCCTTTTTGGTTGTTACCTGATCGTAGACGGAAGAGAATTCCACTGTTTGGCCGCTTGATAGGAAAAACTCCTGCCACCCCATCTGGCTTTTTTTTATCTTAGGGACCGATAACAGACCTGTATTGACTGACCTAAGATTGCGTTGTGGCATGTACCATGAGAATAGATGTTGCAAGTCCATGGCTCCCCCTCCAAATAAAGCCTTATGCGTTAGGCAAAGGGCTTTAAAATCCAGTCGCTGCCAAACTGGGAGCCAATGGAGCTTTTTAATCCTGGCGGACGTGGAATGATGTTTAGGGAGATCTAGCAACACGCGAACTGCCGCATTCTGTAAAGACTGCAGTTTTGCGATCTGACCTTTGTCTGATCCCAGATATAAGGCATTGCCATAATCAATTCTTGAGAGGACAAGGGCTCCAACAACCGTTTTCCTGAGAGTTAGAGGGATGAACGGCAGGGTTTTGTGTAGCACTTTCAGAGTGAAGAAACAGGCAGAGGATACCTGATTCATTTGTTTTGCGAACTTGAGCTCATTGTCAAACACAAATCTGAGGTTTCTGGCCTCAGTCACAGGGACCGGATAGTTCCCAGCCTCTGAGGGCCACCATAGTTGGCTCCATATAGAGGGACTCTGCCTTAACTTGATGACCTCAGTTTTTTCGGTATTGAGTTTTAGGAAGTTTGTGCACATCCAGGCCATGACTGCGTTTAGACAGTTACGGAACTTGGCTGCCGCGTCGTCCACCCATTGCGTGACCGATACCACTATCTGGGTATCGTCTGCATAAGAGACTAAGAAGTGACCATGATCTTTTATTAACCTTGCCAGAGAGGTGACATATAAATTAAACAGCGTTGGTGACCAAGCTGGCCCCTGTGGGACTCCACAGGGAAGGCATAGGTTTCCTGACTTGAAGCCCTCCCAGTGAATCACTTGTTCCCTGGATGTCAAAAAGTATGTTAGTAGGGTCTGAGCCGTCTCTGATACCTGCTGCCCTCAGCCAGCGCAGCAACACCGCATGGTTCATGATATCGAACGCCGCTGACAAGTCAAGCAGGATGAGGATGGCTCTGCCCCCACTGTCCACCACCTTCCGAACCTCTTCCGTGGCCATAATCTGGGTCGACTCGGTCAAATGTCTAGTTCTGAATCCGTGTTGGGTGGGATCTAGGATGTTATTACAGTCTAGCTAGTGAGAAAGTTCTGTGTTTATGGCTCTTTCTAGAATTTTGGAAGGAAGATATGATATTGGGCGGTAGTGTTTCACATCCATAGGGTCCAGAGTGTCTTTCTTTAGGATCGGCCTTGTGCAGGCTTTTTTCCAGTGCTGTGGAAAGACCTCCGAATTAATCACCTCATTTAGGAGGGGTGTCAAACGGGCACTAATATCCCCAGAAGCCAGGTGAAGGATATGTGGGGGCAGGGGTCTGTGGGCGAACAGGACTTAGTCTGTAACAGTAGACCAGTCACGCTCTCTGCCGCTAAAACAGAGAAGCGTGTCAGACCACCATACCTGGAATTGTCCTTCAACGGTTCTTCCTTGCTCTCCGTAGTGTTAAGTGCTATCTCATGAAGTTCATTATAAACTGTCTGCACTTTATTCTGGAAGAAGTCGGCAATCTTATCCACAAAGTTTTGATCGGGCACGAATTGGCTATCCTGCAGATGCTTTGATAAGGCTGTCACTGTTTTAAAAAGCTCCTTCGAGGAGTTATTGGCCGCCTGAATTTTCGCTGTGAAACATACAATTTTTGCATTGTTTATTGCTGCCTTGTATTCGTCAAGAGCTGACTTATAGTCCCTTTTGGGATCATCGCTATAGTCTGTTCTCCAGAGGCGTTCAATGCGTCTGCATTTGGCTTTAATAGACCTCAGCTCTGCTGAGTACCAAGCCTTCTCTGTGAGTTTTTAGTTACTTCCGGAGCAAGCCCATCTACTGCTGTCCTTATCCAGTCATCAAACTGACAGGCTGCCCTGTTGAGATCTAAATCCATATTACGGGGATTCTCAGCCAAGGCTGCTTCTAGTTCCGATTTTTGGATAGAATCCCAGTGGCGGAATTTGACCCTGGGATGTCTATTCTGGTGATGTCTATTCTGGTGATGTCTACTGGTGATAGGAGTTGTTAATTGAAATGTATAGCAAAGTGATCGGACCATGGTACCGGCATCACACTAACCAGCTTAATATGCTGGTTATTGGTGAAAATGCTGTCCAGTGTGTGGCCTGCTAAGTGCGTTGGCTCCATTACAATCTGCCTCAATCCATAACCTGAGAAATTATCCACCAACTTGGCAGTCTCAGGTTTATTGCTGGCTTCAAGGAGGAAGTTAAAGTCCGCTACAGCTGTAAAGGTAGGGGTATCTAAACACGATTCCAGAAAAGTCTGAATTGCATTGGTAAAGGGGGACCTTGCCCCTGGTGTCCTATAGATAAGTACCCCTGGGAAGAGCATAGCATTATTATCATAAATACTGAATGTCAGTGCCTCAGCTTCTAGTGATTTAACGGGCTCTGTCCTCGCCTTATAGTGGGACCTAGAGATTATGGCGATTTCCACCCCCCCTCCCCCTTTTTTCCCCACCCTATCTGCACATGCCACCTGGTAACCCACTGGCATTGCCACATTCCAGTCCGGCTTCAAAGCATTATTTGCCCAAGTTTCTGTTAGGAAAACAAGATTGATAGTTGAATCAGGCATTCTAACTCATGCATGTTTCCTCATTGATCTTGTGTTTAACAGGATGCACCTCATTGAGTTTGTACTAGCCCCCTGGGAACTGTTTAGCCCACTGTTGCTAGCCTCAGTGCGACCACCTTGGCCTATTAGAGATGTTTGCGGCCTCCCTATCCCTAAGGTGCCACCGTTACCTCCCGTGTTCAGAAGAGGCGGAGTCCTGCGCCGGCTTGGGGTCGTGATAAACTGATGCACGGCCACCCAACCGCAAGACTTTGAGGCTGTGGTTGTCATAATTAATCAACAAGGAAGGCCTATAACACTCAAGTAAATTCATGTTGATAAATTCGGCTTGCGAGTAACTCTGGGGGGCAAAACGGGCAGGGGGACTGGCACTGGGTGCTCTCCGGGCGCCGACTGGCGCAGACGGGCTTCCCTATGGCCCGTCGGCGGCGCGCCCGCTGCGCGGATGCAGCATCACGTATTTTGAATGGTCTGGGTGCAAAGAACTAGAGCGCTGACCTGTCGATGCGGGCCCGCTCTTACTGACTGGCACCGCGGTCAAGGGTTACAGTCAAGAGGAAATGGCACGTAATAAGCAGGTAAAATATGATAAAATGGAATACAGTACAAGCAGTAATTGTTTTTCAAATCCCTGATTCCAAGGTGCAAATTTACCAGGTAAAATATTTAAATAAATTCAAGTACAACCAGTAGTTTTAAAAACCCTATTTTCAAAGTGCCTAGTGCGAGCACAGCTCCAAGCGTTTCAACCTCGTGAGCTGGCTCTCGTAACAGTTTCTTCCTGGTACCCGAACTGGGAGGACCCTTGAAGCTGTTGGTGTATTTGGTGAGGGCATGGTTTCCTATTCCTACACCTAGATGTGAACCACCCTCTTATGAGTAGTTAATAGTTGCTCTAGATCCTGGTGAAATGCCATGATCTTTAAGACAACTTAGGGCATGAAACATGTCGACCGCTATCCTCACTTAAATACTTGATGAGATTATTAGAATCTCCGTATAAAAGCAGGTAGGTTTTTAGTCATGACATGGAACCTGCTAAATAAAGTTAGTTCAGCTGGTCCCCATAGTTATTTTGAAACTCACACTTTTCCTACACACTACTCACATTTTTATAAACACCACACGCTCTACACACATCCGCTTTATCTACAGCCAGGAATACAGGATAAAGAATCTCCGGCAAAGAGCCCCCCTGCGGGGCCCGTTGGGCATGGCAGCTTCGGCCCAACGAGGAGCTGCCCCATGATGAAGCATGAGTCCCCCTGGATGTATGATGGCCCTTGCTCCTTATAGGAGCTATTCCACACCTGTTATTTTTCTTTGCTTGGGAAAGCTCACCTAACTATTTACAGCCATCAAGAGAGTGCCAGCACTAGAAGAAGGACGTGGTGGTTGTTCCCGCTACTGTCTTGTCGAAAAAGGATGAAGGCCACCCGCATCATACTAGATTTGCACCCCCTGAACACCTTCCTGAAAAAAGAGAGAGCTGCTCACCTTTGCTAAGGTTTTGTCTGCCCTGGAGACTGGATGGTAGAGTTGGATTTTCACATCCCCGTCCTGCAAGCTCACAGGTGTGTTACCTGCGGTTTACTGGAGGCCACAAGCATTTCCGTGTTTGCTGTGCTCCCTTTCGACCTTACCAGTTCTCCCGGGTGTTCAAAAAAGTGATGGCGGTGGTTGCCGCACCTTCGAGAATTGGGAAAATCCTGGCTGAATCTATTCATCGCCACCAAGTACATGCAATGCCATCTCTTCTGAGTATTCGAGTTTCTAAAGCTGCTCTTGCTCCAATACTTACTCTGCTTAAACTGAATCCTGGGACTCCTGTACACTTTTCTGCCGATATCGTTCCTGCCCTGAGTTCTCAAGAAGATCAGGACCAACCAGTTAAAGTCATCTTAGTGGCTCCAGAATGGACAAGGAGAATTTGGTATTTCGAACTGCTGAGCATGAGCTTCTGTCCTCGGATCAGGCTGCCTCTTTATGAGGGCGTCTTGTCGCAGCAGCAGGGTCCTGCACTCGAACCTACGCACATGCCACCTTTGTGAGGAATTGTGGTGTATTGTGTGGTGTGGTTGTTTGACCTGACTGTGGAATACACTGATGAAACCAACTTGGGTTCAGTCAGGTTTGCTTTATAAAGCTTAGCTCTACCCTGGGAATCTTTGGCTTCGAGGAAAGTGGTCAAATGAGGCAAGTGTAAAGCGTTTAGAAGTACTAAAACAACAGAACAAGAAAGGCACGCAACATGAAATACATCCAACACCAAGGTACAAAAATGGATTTTATTTTTATGAATTTGTAGACACCAAAACTAACAAAATCCAAGGAGGGTTCCGGTGATAAAGATTTTTAAATCTCAGGTTTTTTTTTTTAACCTCAAATGCAAGCAAGCATTTTTTTTCACCTCACCTGACTATATTTAATTTCTTAAATGGCTCTCTACGTTCAGTTTAATATAGTTTTTCATTTTTTTGTGATGGTGATCCCTCGGTACCTTATCCTTTCTTCTCTAATTTAAAATGCCACTGGCGAAAGTGACGGGTACATGATTTGAACAGGACCACACATGTATCCACATTCATCTTAAATCGGAAGAAAGCACCACATTTGTTAATAACATCTAATAAAGGAGAAATAGAATGTTTCTCGATTAGAAATAAGAAGCCACCCACGTACATTTTGGTTTTGCCTAGAGGTTTAGGATCATTGTCGACCACAAGTGGAGACGTTAGACATCCCTGCCTAGTATCTTTTCCAATCTTAAAGTGAAAATAGATCATGTTTTTGTATGGAGCGCAAGATTCCATGTTTTAGATACATTATTCCAATCCTGCTAATGGACTGCTCAGAAAACCCAAAGTTTCCCAACAGTGGAAAAATATGATCCTTTCAACTCCGTCAAAAGCCTTTTTCCTTATCAAGGGAGCAGCAGACCTCGTACTGCCACCGTTTTTATTATCATTACTTCATGGCGTGTAACAGATCCAATACATTAAGTTGTCACTTCTTGATTTCAAACCAGTTTGACCATCAAGCACATTGCTTTTTATCTCTCTAATCTTCCTGGCCATAGGACTTCTGGTCCATCAAAAACATGCGGATTTCACTCCAGGAGCATCCTCTGTCTGGCTGTGCAGTCACTTCTGCAGGTTCCAGTTTGAAGATATATATATATATATAGTTGTTTTCCTGTCTTCCATAGCTTGGCATGTATCTGAGAAGTTTACCTCCACCTATCTACCTTTCTTTAGAGAATCTCCAGGAACTAGAGTAATTTTGTTCTATTCAACGTGTATTGTTGAATCCCCTTTCTCTGTTTTGTGACTCGTCTGAGATGGTATTAGCATGTAACACTGATCTGTATGCATTAAAAAAACAAGCATTTGCAATGCACTAGGTTCCTCATTACTGAATGTTTGAGCTATTGGTGTTGCAAGTACTAATGTTTCTTTGATTTTGATTTTTTGCTAACAAATATCCCAGCAGTAGCATAAGTAATAAAAGAAAATCCACGAAAAAAAGGCATGATTGTAGTACTATAGGCTGTTACTAAGTGTCCCTGTGGAGTTGTAAAAGGACCTTTAATAGCCATATAAGGTTCTGCACCCTTAATGCAATTATAAAGAGAAAGTTTGATTTGAGCATAAGTTACCGTTTGTTTTTATTGAAAGGGAGATTTTTGTTACCTGGTGTTTTAAAAATGCACTATTAAAATAAACAACAATATTGCATTTTTGAACCTCAAGCTAACAAAAAAAATCTCGCTTCCAATAAAAAACAAATGGAAGCGTATGCTTAGCTGTGATCTTTCTCTTCATAATTGCATTAAGGATACAGTACCTTATGTGGCTAAAAAAGGTCCTTTTACAACTCCACAGGGACACCTAGTAACAGCCTTTGGTACTGCAGTTTTTTCTTACTTTGTGGATTTGATTTGATTACTTATGGGATATTCTTTGACAAAAAACCTAAAAACGGTCATCACTTGCAACGCGAATAGCTCAAACGTTCAGTAATGCGAGACCAATTGGATTGCAAATGCTTGTTGAAATATACAGGTGGTGGCGACAATAAATTTCAGCTGTGTCTGCTGGTCGGCATCCATGAACACCCCATAGGGTGGCATTGGGGAGTGACAAGTTACCTTTGAAGCACTTTAACGATAACTTTTATCTAAGGGATGGATCAACGTTAATGCCCAAGGAGCAGTTCGACTTTATTAAATAAACAACTTACTGTAGTTTGAACAGTGAATGAACTGTGGGCCTGTCCTTGAAATGTTAAATAAAGTGTCATGTGCCTTATTTATCTGCGGCTTAATAAATGCGTGACAAGCTGAAAAATTAACAACTTCTGTTTTACTGCACTTGTAATATCTGCTTCACTCCTTTCTCGGTCTGTTACTGCAATGTGGAGAAAGAAACTGTTCCTTGGCTTATTTGCATACCCATAATGCCATTAGGCCTTTATATAGCGCTGTGTTCTGTACTTTCTTACCAGTTCGGGCTGGACTGTTCCCATGGGCAGCAGGGTCAAGGCTGATTTGTTTATGGCTGGATCCAAACTTTAATGGCATGGTGAGCGAACAAACGATGGATTTAGGTCTTTTTGTGTTGCTATAATTACTGTATTTTTACAGTGTCTGGATTAGCCCCTTTTGAATGCAAGGAAGAACAATCTTCTTACTTTGTTCATTCAACAGGCATAAGCCCCTTGAAGCAAGTTGTACTCTGCTCACCAGCCTGTTCAGTCTGTTTACTCCTATCACAACATAATATCATCTATGGGAATATACATCTATCCAGGACCTACCCAGCTGGAAAAAAAATGTCCAATATCTCATCCAGCCCGCAGAATTTGAGCTTGTCTTTAGTCGAGAACCAGTTGCATAGTCCAAGCGATTTGCTCTTATGCTGTGTCCGATTAGACCTCTTTCTAGCTTGCTTAAGAATAAGAAAATTAAATCTATAGCACCCTGAGTGGCAATATACTAGTTCCACATCAAGAACCAGTTGGTTGGTCTCAGAGATTGAGACCCGAAATGCAGCATTGAGGGGGGGGGGGGGGGGTGCTGTGACCCACTGTAGCGCAACTGAGGCAACCAGAAACCTCCTTATACTCCATGACCTCTCGAGGGCCTACAAAAGCTGGCAGCAATGCTTTGCAGGAGCAGAAGCTAGAAAAGTGGGCAGGAATATCTGGTATTGCTCTGTCTTTTCTTTAACCACTTCCAAAAATTGAGGAATGGATCATCCGCATCATCCATACACCCGGTATCATGTGGTGTGCATCGATGATCATGCCTTTCCTGCTTGCTGTTCCGTTCGTTTCCTGTCCCGTTTAGTTACTCAGTTAACACAAACAAACATTCAAATGTACATTGAATTTCCCGAAATGTATTTCCTGATAGTTGACCCCACAGACAATGCCGCCAATGTTACAGCATTCAGAGCCATATGCTTAACTGGGAAGAAGAGTAGTCCTGCCCATGAAGGGGCACAGTGCGGATAGCTCTGTGATGGGATGAACTGTGTCCGCTACCTTGCCTTTCACATCTCCAACCGAGCCAGGAACTGGAGTATATTTTCAGACTCTCCCCCGTGACGTCAACACAATAGTCCAATTTATTGATCTACATTCTCAGCAAAATCATTCCACTTCACCAAACTTATGAGTGGGCACAGCGGACAACAGCGCTTGTCATGGCACACCTGCACGATTTTAACATCACGGGCACAGATTTGCGCTATCAAATCGTCCGTTTACAAAGGCTACAGAACCGGAGCACCGCTGTCTAAATCTGTGCAAATGCGAGCACTTTATGCCCGCCCTGAAGGCCTTCCACTGACTTCGAGAAGAAGCTCAGTCACATCTAACACATATGCGCTGACCTCAAGGCTTGAGACAAAGGCCTAAAATATGTGCAAAAACCGACCCCTCACCACACTCCCAAGCCAGCAACCTCAGATCAGCTTCTGCCCACGTGATCCACCAATGATCATTCAAGAGACTGGAACACAGAGGCAGAGCTTCGAGCGTGTAGGGGCGTCACTGTGACTGCCCTCAACTCCCAGCCACACCTCCCTCCCCCGCACTCCGAGTCCAGAATCAACGTACTTCAGATTCAGCAAAGTGCTGCAGTTCGAACTATTGAGACTTGCTTTCAAATAGATTCCTCCCTAATCAAGGGTCACAATTGAGGAACATCAGAGACGTGTAACCCACGACTTCAGCCGCCCTTGCTTCTTCTTTCTGCACTGTATATTGTCAGCTTTTCTAGTGCTCTGAAGTAACTAAGGGGAGAGCAAGTTCTACTTAAAACTGACAATTGCTGCCAATAGACATTTGTTTAGAAGAACTATTACAACTATCTCTAACTTCGTTATAAGACTGGGCAAGAAACAACTGCAGCCCTTCTCAAGGTATATCTGGCTAAATGCGTCTCGGCCAGGGCATATGGTAGCGACATATGGGGCTACACGGACCTCTCGGCGCTCTAGATAGCTGAAAACTAATATTTGAGACGGCTTCTTAGTGTTCCTCAACGCACACCACCTTTGTTTTTCAACAAGAGTTAGGCTTCCAGTACATAGCAGGCACATTAGGTCTCCGTCCCTTGAGGGAGATGGATTGCAGCTAGGCTGGGGCCAGAGACTAACCTAAATCAGGAAATTAGAAGGGATTGCTTAGCCCTTGATTATGCTTTGAAAATTCCCCGGTTTAAGTATGATAAATCCCTTATTATGTCCTTGTGCCATTCAGAATTGTTTGCAAACCTAGAGAAAATAGTGAAATCGGATGACATCTGGGCACGAGAAACGTTTCCTGCACTGAGGCATCAGAACAGAGAGACCGTAGAACTGTTGAAACCATCGGTTCGAGCTCACTACATAGAACATTGGAATGTTGGGAGCTCCATTGAAAACGATGGAGTGCTCGGGGCTTCAAATGGCCAGTTGAAGCCTGGAGCTCCAACATGCCAATGCAGCTGGGAACAAAGGCCTCAATTCCTTCGGGCTCTGTAAGGCCTTTGTGTTATTTATTAGAACATTCTGCCCTCTAGTGGCGGAATGTTCTAATAGCCTTAAAGTCCGCCATAGCTGGGCTATACCAGCATTAAATTCCTACTGCCTTGTTTAAGGCCCTCTCCTTTGGCTCCGGCCTTTAAGGATGGAGCGGACCTCTAATGGCCAGTATAGCCTGCTAAGGCGGCCTGTAAAACCAGTTCCACGGATGGAATACCCATCCCATCAGTATTGGCATACCAAACCACCGCTTTCTGCTGACAAGGTGCTGGCTGAATCAGTTGCTCTGGCTTTTGCCTCCCCAAGGAGCTCGAATTTTGGGTCGAATTTTAGTCCCTTTAGTAGTTTTTTTTTTATCTCTGTGCAAGACACATTGCATTTTGTTATGGTTTGTGAGTTTTATGTGATTCCATGCAGAGCTTTTATTGTACCGCCTTAAAAAGAAATGTCTCTTTTAATCAAGTTTGTCCGGCCCTAATGTTTTTACAGTTATTGGCAGACTATATGTTTCTCCATCGCAGGTTTTCTTGCAGATGCAGTTAAGATAAGACGTTCGCTTTCAGAGTGATCGCTCATTAGTTTGTAGGCGCTTGCCTTTAATTTCTCACTTTGCGCAGAGAAACTGCAATATAGGCAGGGAATCATTTTCACAATTTATCAATTCTTTTTATTGTGAAAATGTAATGTTGATATTTTTTCATCTGCGTCTATCCTGATTGCATTATCTATATAGGACTTTTTATGGAGTTTGATAAATTCCGAAATAAAGAATATATTGATTGACAATTGACAATAAATATATGCTCGGGTGGTGGTGGATCACATCCCCCAAAATCCTGCAAGCCAGACAAACTCTGAAACCAGTAAAAGCACGTCGGCGGGCCCGCTAACCCTGAACAGACGCACATAAGGTGCATGAGTCCCCCGAAAAAGGGCACAGGAAACAAGTAAGAGTCGAAAGAAAGGGCCTCGGGCACTCACCTCCCAGAGTTGTATGATTTCTTATTTCCGATGTGCCGGTTCTCATCTTGAAAGAACCCTTCTGAGTACTCTTCATTTTTGTCAGGGAGTCTGGTTTTAACTGTTGCTCTGTTGTAACAGCAGTAAGTAGTCTAGTTTTGATAACGAGTCTACATGCGACCCTTGCACCGTATTCATAGTATTGGCGCACTCCTGGTAAAGAATCATTGTGCTCAGATACTTATTATACGTGCTTCACAGTTTTCTTTTCCTGGATACCATTCCTAGCCCACATCCCCATGTTCGGATTAGTTGCTGAGGCAGTGCGCCACGGCTGTTCCATAGTTTCTTAGGAGAGCGGTAGGTTCAGGGCATGAAGTGGGATGAAAAAATTGGAGGGTCGCTCACAGGGGCGTGGCCAATGTAATTAAGGGCGTGGCTTAAAACACATAACTAAAAATCTGTGCTTAGCATAGTGTGTCGCCCTACTTGTTTTTTGCTGTTTGAATTGCATCTAGATATTTGATACAAGTAACATATTTACAAGAAGTCAGGACTATTGGCTTTGTCAATGGTTGTTAGTTGCATGTGACTCCACCACAATTTTGCTGCTCCTGAGTTTCAAAAAGAGAAGGGAAATCCAGAGAGAAAATGACTCTCTTTAAGGGATTTATCATCCCCTACAACGCTCATCTGGCATGATGTCATGCCGTAACTTCTCCACTAGTGAGAAGTGAGCAGTGTGAGCACGTGCGCATCGATGTGCCTGTGTCACTGCAGTCTGGAAAAAAACGGACTGTTTGTGCCAGGGCACCCGAACAGAGCCCGATAGAGACCCTTTTCGAGGCCCCCTTTAAAAATCTGCCGGTTCTCAGACCCGGCCCACTTAAAGCCCTGGGTAGGTTGTAGCTCAAGTGAACGTTGTCCCTCCCTCCCTCCCTCCCCAGTTTTCTCCTCCCCTTTGGGGTCCACCAGCGACAATAAATCCTTGGGTAGCCACAAGGATGCCTTGCACCCTCACTCTGATGCTCCTGTAAGGTGTTCCCTTCATTTCTAATTCCGTCATTGAGTGAGTTTGCAGATTCCCTCGTTTTGCATTTTTGACACCCCTGCAGTTAGGCAAAGAGGGAATCCAGTCACTTTGTATTTCCTTCCCTGTAGTGGAATGGAGACTTCACTTACTACTATGACAGTTGGGCAGTGTCCTTCCTGCTTCATTTTTAGGTCTCGCCTAGCGTCGCAGCGCATGCGCTGCTCGCTCTGCGAAATCTGTCGTTGAGTTGATTTCGGAAGTGGAGTGGAAGCTCCGCCCATAGTTTCTATTGGCCGGCGTCATCCTTTATGGTAAACGCTAGCCTCCGATTGAGGCTTTTTGGTGACCGCCCTGTCTCCTTTTGGCTCCTCCCATCTGGACTCACACGGTCTCCTTTAACTAGTCTGTAAGCACTAAAAGAAAATTCCATTTTGCATTACGATTTCAGTTTAAGTGTGAGACATAGCGCCGCGGCAAAACATCACAGTGTGCTGGCAGAGCAGCTAGTTTTAATTGAAAGTGATACAGTGGCGGCCGCCGCCTGCAGCCTCCTCACGCCAAGAAAATACTTATTTTTCTTTTTAACTCTGGCCCGTGGAAACACATTTGTTTGTGTACAGAACACAACCGTGACGGCATGCAGGTATGTTTACAAAATTGTGAGGTTAACCCCTTCAGTGCCACGCCCTTTCCCCCTCCTGTGCCGGGCGTTGCATTAGTGGGTGGGGTTCATGACGAGATAGTCTCGTCATGGGCACAGCGCAACCGTGCTCCATGACGAGACTATCTCGTCATGGGCACAGAGGGGGTTAAGGGAATTGTACAGATACACACACACTCGACCAAGCGCCTAGTGGCGATTCATTTCGCAGCATATGTGCCAAGTAGACGTCCTCACGCAGGAGCCCGTGGGTTCTTCCCTAGGGGTTTGTTTTGGTGCATATTCCGTCACTACCGGCTTCTCGTGCCTTCGAGCAAGTAAAGAGTTCAGTGCTATGTTTTAGTACCGGGACAGCGCCGCCCGTCCCCGGGGCCTCTTTTAGAGTCTGTGGTAAACACAAAGCCGGCCATTGCCTGCCAACTCTGCGCAGCCGACGCCCGGCCCACTGGCCGTGTCTGCGCTCCAGCTGCCCTGCGTGACAGAGCCACGTCCACCGTCCAGACCAATCCATCTGGGAACCACCAGGCCCATTCAGGCTCATTCCGGAACCACTGGGCCGTTACTGGAACCAGCCGAGGTGTGTGGGATCTGCCTTTTCCCACCTGGATCTGCTGAGCCCTCCTGGAGCTTACAGCTCCGTCCAGGACCCGGGGGTCCCTCCTGGACCTCCGCTGTTCATCCTGGATTCATTCATCTCATCCTCAATCCATGAGGCACGTGTTGGGGCCCCCACTGGGTCCACTGTGGAACCACTTAGCCAATCATGGACACGTCGGGCTGCTCCTGGACCTGCCAGGTCAGTTCTGGAACCACCGACACCCCCTGCATCACCGAGACCCATCCTGGGCTCGTCACGGGACCCATCCTGGGCTCACCTGTGCGCAGCCGGGAGGGTTCCCCAACAAGACGTGGGGGCCTCCGTGTGGGAGAGAGGGGCGAGTCAATAGAGGGGCTAGAGTGACTTGTCAACAAGACCCTGCTCTGCACCCAGAAGGTCACCCACTTCGACATACTGGGTGAGTTTACTCTTGAGTACCATATTACCACCCCTCAGTGCTTAATTTGTAAAAAAAAAAAAAAATAATATATGTACATATTGTGTTAAAATCAACAGAAATTAATTGTACCCAGTCTAACTGTCCATTGTTGTGGTAGATTCAGGAATTCCCAACCAACACCATATAGTGCAATGTTTGTTAGTTTTGGGAATTGCCTTCAATTAAAGTAAAAACAACAAAATCAAGGCAAAAGATACACATTCATTAACCATCTACTTTAAGAAAGACCCATAAAACATTTTACTAATGGATTAACATGTATTTAAAAAAAAAAAAAAAGTCTGTAAAACATTTAAAAACCTCTACAGCAGTGTGTCAGTGTTACCTGGAGAAAACTCCAGGATTATTTTGCTGTTGTCAGTTTTTTATCAATTAACATCCTTTTAAAAATGTTCATCTTCTATGTTCTGAACTCCATTATTACACAGGGGGCACAAACTGTCTTGATAAAACGTCCTTGCCCAGCGGTCAGTGTTCGATCTTAGGGTGGGCAATTACCTGTAGAAGATAGTGCCAAGCTTTTCAGGTCGAGCCTGGGCAGCGCGTGCGCTGCTCTGCGAGGCATGCTGTATTCAGATAGGGACTTGAAGCTCCGCCCATATTTTTTATTGGCTTGTGTCATTGGCCACTGTAAACTGTGGCTGTTCATTGGTCAATATGCTTAATACACCCCGGATGTAAATAGTAACAGTAAGGGTAGAGTGCTTGTGTACTGGACACACCGGATGTAAATAGTAACAGTAAGGGTAGAGTGCTTGTGTACTGGACACCCCGGATGTAAATTGTAACAGTAAGGGTAGAGTGCTTGTGTACTGGGCACCCCAGATGTAAATGGTAACACAAGATGTTGTAGAGTGCCTGTGTACTGGACACCCCGGATGTAAATAGTAACAGTAAGGGTAGAGTGCTTGTGTACTGGACACCCCGGATGTAAATAGTAACAGTAAGGGTAGAGTGCTTGTGTACTGGACACCCCTGATGTAAATGGCAACAGTAAGAGCAGAGTGCTTGTGTACTGGACACCCCGGATGTAAACAGTAACAGAAGAGTGCTTGTGTACTGGACACACCGGATGTAAATAGTAACAGTAAGGGTAGAGTGCTTGGGTACTGGACACCCCGGATGTAAATGGTAACACAAGATGTTGTAGAGTGCTTTTGTACTGGACACCCCGGATGTAAATAGTAACAGTAAGGGTAGAGTGCTTGGGTACTGGACACCCCGGATGTAAATGGTAACACAAGATGTTGTAGAGTGCTTGTATACTGGACACCCCGGATGTAAATAGTAACAGTAAGGGTAGAGTGCTTGTGTACTGGACAACCCAGATGTAAATGGTAACACACGATGTAGAGTGCTTGTGTACTGGACACCCCTGATGTAAATGGCAACAGTAAGAGCAGAGTGCTTGTGTACTGGACACCCCGGATGTAAACAGTAACAGTAAGGGTAGAGTGCTTGTGTACTGGACACACCAGATGTAAATAGTAACAGTAAGGGTAGAGTGCTTGGGTACTGGACACCCCGGATGTAAATGGTAACACAAGATGTTGCAGAGTGCTTGTGTACTGGACACCCCTGATGTAAATTGTAACAGTAAAGGCAGAGTGCTTGTGTACTGGACACCCCGCATGTAATTGGTAACAGTAAGTGGTAGAGTGCTTGTGTACTGGACACCCCGGATGTAAACAGTAACAGTAAGGGTAGAGTGCTTGTGTACTGGACACCCAGATGTAAATGGTAACAGTAAGGGTAGAGTGCTTGTGTACTGGACTCCCCGGATGTAATTGGTAACAGTAAGGGAAGAGTGCTTGTGTACTGGACACCCCGGATGTAAATAGTAACAGTAAGGGTAGAGTGCTTGTGTACTGGACACCCCGGATGTAAATGGTAACACAAGATGTTGTACAGTGCTTGTGTACTGGACACCCAGATGTAAATGGTAACACAAGATGTTGCAGAGTGCTTGTGTACTGGACACCCCTGATGTAAATTGTAACAGTAAAGGCAGAGTGCTTGTGTACTGGACACCCCGCATGTAATTGGTAACAGTAAGTGGTAGAGTGCTTGTGTACTGGACACCCCGGATGTAAACAGTAACAGTAAGGGTAGAGTGCTTGTGTACTGGACACCCAGATGTAAATGGTAACAGTAAGGGTAGAGTGCTTGTGTACTGGACTCCCCGGATGTAATTGGTAACAGTAAGGGAAGAGTGCTTGTGTACTGGACACCCCGGATGTAAATAGTAACAGTAAGGGTAGAGTGCTTGTGTACTGGACACCCCGGATGTAAATGGTAACACAAGATGTTGTACAGTGCTTGTGTACTGGACACCCAGATGTAAACGGTAACACAAGATGTTGCAGAGTGCTTGTGTACTGGACACCCCTGATGTAAATTGTAACAGTAAAGGCAGAGTGCTTGTGTACTGGACACCCCGCATGTAATTGGTAACAGTAAGTGGTAGAGTGCTTGTGTACTGGACACCCCGGATGTAAACAGTAACAGTAAGGGTAGAGTGCTTGTGTACTGGACACCCAGATGTAAATGGTAACAGTAAGGGTAGAGTGCTTGTGTACTGGACTCCCCGGATGTAATTGGTAACAGTAAGGGAAGAGTGCTTGTGTACTGGACACCCCGGATGTAAATAGTAACAGTAAGGGTAGAGTGCTTGTGTACTGGACACCCCGGATGTAAATGGTAACACAAGATGTTGTACAGTGCTTGTGTACTGGACACCCAGATGTAAATGGTAACACAAGATGTTGTAGAGTGCTTGTGTACTGGACACCCAGATGTAAATGGTAACAGTAAGGGTAGAGTGCTTGTGTACTGGACTCCCCGGATGTAATTGGTAACAGTAAGGGAAGAGTGCTTGTGTACTGGACACCCCGGATGTAAATAGTAACAGTAAGGGTAGAGTGCTTGTGTACTGGACACCCCGGATGTAAATGGTAACACAAGATGTTGTACAGTGCTTGTGTACTGGACACCCAGATGTAAATGGTAACACAAGATGTTGTAGAGTGCTTGTGTACTGGACACCCGGATGTAAATGGTAACAGTAAGGGTAGAGTGCTTTCGTACTGGACACCCCGGATGTAAATAGTAACCGTAAGGGTAGAGTGCTTTCGTACTGGACATCCCGGATGTAAATGGTAACACAAGATGTTGTACAGTGCTTGTGTACTGGACAGCCCTGATGACAATTGAAACAGAACAAGTGAAGTGCTTGTGTGCTGATGCGTATCTTGTTCTCTCTTTGCAGGCGCCCATGGATATCCCAGGCTTGAACCTCAGTCAGCAGGAATACTACCCCTATGTATACTACAAGATTGATTGCAATTTGCTGGACTTCAAGTAACCCATTCCTTGTCCGGAACAGCCTGTGATGCTGATGTCCCAGCAGACGCAAAGCTGCTGTACAGCACATTTTAACTCTCTAACCACGAGCTTGTATCTCATTCCCTGTACCCTGGTGCATTTGCAATAGTGACCTATCATTTTCTTTTTAGGAAAATATGTATGTATTTTTGCTTTTAATTAATCAAGTGTTTCGATGTACACTGAAAGAAATCAGAGTCTATTTATAAGCAGAAGAATATTTAAAGGTTAGGATTATTCCATGTTAATATAGTGATGTGCATTATTTCCATTTGTTGCCATTGTTTATAAATACCCTGTTTACAGAGGAACATTGTGTAAATGTTTATACCATTTAATTCACTGTATTTAGTAGATGAAATGTTCAGGTGTTGCCGAATTTTGATGTAAAGAATTATGTGCGATATTCAGTGTTTGTGGTCCCTGAACATTTTAAACTACAAGCACTGTCAACCAGCAGAGGAAATAAAACCATCATTTGTGACAGTGTGTGCTGCTTTGTTGTGTGCCCCGGTGTATTGCTTAAAAGAAGCAGCCATTAACAGACCAACCTCAAAGAGAAATCGTTTTCCTCAGAGTCCAGCTCATAACCACTGGTGCTGGCTGTCTGCCTTGCAGTGTGCTGGCATTGTGGAGTCACTTTACGAGAGCTGGGATGGAGGCCTGCTGCCCAGTCAGACATCCCTCCCAGCATTCACAACATGTCTCAGTGAGTCACAAGCTGGTTCCTGTCCCATTGTTATTAATGAGATGGCTAGATTGTGACTTTCTGGTAACAGCCTCTTTGTGCTATCGGGGTTGGGAGTATCCCACAAATGCAGAATGCTGGTCGCACCACAATGTAAAAGATTGCGCTTGTGACTAGTATCTCAGTTCATGTGCAAATTATAAAACATAATTCGTATATAGTTTTCATTGTTTGTGCATGTGTCTGGGGCTGGAGCAAACTTTGCACTTTTTGATGCTATCATTTGAACCAAGAAAGGTCTAGTCATTCAGACTAGGCCAGAGTTTCTCTTCTCTTCACAAAATACATTGCAGTGTCCACTTCCTGTGTGCAGATGACTCACAAGGCTATATTTGCAGAAAGCATTGTGTATTCCCTCCATACAGGCCAGGCAACAAAGAGCCAGTGTCAGAATAAGTGGCGATATGACTGTCCTTGAGTTCCTTTGTATGCAGCGTCCATCCGCTGTCTCTCAGCTGCTACTGCCCCAAATAAGTAAATGTTAGCTGAGGGGAACCCTAACAAAAGGTGCACGATCAGTCTTCACAAAGCATTTGCTGTGCACATACGTCCAGAACATCATAATGAATATTAATAAAGTTATTCATCTAATGTAAGCTTAAGTCTCAAAATAGTAAACTAAACATAAAGGAGCATCAACTGCCTCAAGCCTCTGTATATAAATTGCATGTGGAGGCTTATAGGAATCTCCTGGGGTTGGAGCTGCTGCACTACAAAAACTATAATATGCTTCTTCCATCTGGGGGCTGGTGACTTATAGGGTAACGGTGTCTCGGAATTAGTTACTATAGCTTTTCTTTATGCTTCCTACCGATTACAAAATCATTGTAGTTGGCTGATGTGCACACGTTGTGTCACAGACTGACCACGAGTGATGGCTGCTTCTTCTTCTTCCTGCTTTCTTTATCATTAAGTGAATGTAAATAAATCCGTATAATATGCACTTTATAATGTATTTGTGCCTGATCTCTGGCATTGATAAAGAACATCATTAACGTTGTTGTGATTTATTCACATTCAGTTGCCTAATTCATAGTAGGTGACTGACTCAAACTGTTTACAAAGAAGAGTCTATGTGGCAATTGTTTGCATAAGTATTTATGGTCCAGCCACTACAAATCTTTTAAGGAACTAACTCATGTTGTGTACATTGTTCCTGGAGAAATAGCTAACATCACGTTGCCTGTGGTAATTTTTCCCAAGTTCTTCTCTGGTGAGTGAGCACACAGAATCTCCTCCAGGCCAACTACTCTGGGCATCCCACTCAGGGAAATGGCCTTTACAGCTTGGGCTGAGCTGTGCGTGTCCTTTCCCCGCAAGCATAACCACACTTGTCTGAACAATGCATCTGCCTTAAACACGCATATGCGTGCTCAATGCAGATAACGCTCTAGTGTCAGTATGGGCGGGGAAAGGGAGAGGAAGTGTTGGTATGGAAGCTACAGACAGGTAAGTGTGGCTGGCACTGGGTTGGGGGGTAGTTTTTGGGGTGGGAGAAGGTTTTAGGGCTTAGGGTGGTGGAGGGTCGGGGTAGTTCTAGGAAGGGGTGCA
The DNA here is from genome assembly GCF_964204655.1 of Triturus cristatus. Lineage (NCBI taxonomy): Eukaryota > Metazoa > Chordata > Amphibia > Caudata > Salamandridae > Triturus > Triturus cristatus. The sequence goes on along the minus strand of NC_140587.1, from coordinate 401,663,079 downwards.
GGGTTTTACGGCTCAGGGTGGGGTCAGAGGATTAGGGTGAGTTTTTAGGGATGGAGGTCGGATTTAGGACTAAGGGCTAGGGGTAGAGGTAGTTTTTAAAAGGGGACATTGTTTTGGGCCTCAGGACTGGGGTTAGGGTAGTTTTATCGTCGGGGCAGGGTTTTAGGCCCCTGGGTGGGGGGAGTGGAAGGGGTAGTTTTAATGGCGAGGTGAGTTTTAGGCCTCCGGGCCGTGGAGGCGAGTTAGGGGGATAGAACTTTGGGGCTTAGGGCGGGGAGGAAGGGTCGGGGTAGTGGTGATCTTTACCACACATATCCTTTTACCAATCATGCCTTTACAACAAAATTTGCGGTAAAGAATGTGTGGTAAAGGAATGTCTGATTAAGACTCATTCGTCGCTGAGTCCGTGTTGTATTGGTACACGTGGTTCAGCCATGCGTGCCTCTGCCATACAACCTCCCACTAAGCCCTATGGTAGAACATATTTTCACTTTTAAAGACAGCGCCTACTATAACTAGCATTAAAAAATGAACCTTGTGACCTTCAAAACAGCAGAATCTTTTTATTTCTGCTTTAAAAGACTGCAGTTCTTAACCAATGGTACAAGTTTCAAGAAGTCTAACAATGTTACAAACTTTAAAATTGACATTTATGCCCGCTGCTATTTCCTGCCCAGCTTAAGATAATTGACCATGGGGGATTCCTGTTCAGTGGACTGCAAAATATGTGGTTTGGTCCCAACATACACAAATGAATTAAGTTTCTGTATACTAACCCCACAGATAGAGTGAGGACAGAGAAAGTAGTGTTTGAACAGATCCTGATAAAGAGGCACGTGCCAGGGCTGTCTCCTCTCCCCATCCGAAACCTGTGTCAGGTACATTCCGCAACATGACACCTGGTTGTGGTACCCGTATAGGAGTGATACTATCTCCCTTTATGCTCACAATATGCTGGTAAATCTCCAAGATGTAGAGACTGATATAGAGATAGCATTCAGCAAAATCCTGTATGTTTCCACTGAAGTCACACAAGTAGTATGGATCACACAACTATCCCACCTGCAATTGACTTAAAATACAAAACCTTCAAATATTTGGGAGTTAAGATTTATTGACTGAAACTCAGTCTGAAAGACTGTAACCTAACTAGTGCTCTCCCGAATGTCCCAGATTCCTTTTGGAGCAAATTACCATTGTTGGTAATGAACAAGCTAGCCATTGCCAAAATTATACTTCTGCCTCATTTTCTGTGATTTCCACCGTCCCCGTTTACTCCCACCCCCCAAACACTTCTGCAAAGATCTGGATGTGGCCTTGAAAGACCTGATGTGGGAGCTGATCCCCAATCTAAACCCCACTATTTAATCACCCTGATATTTGACAAAAATAATTTGGCTCCAGAATGTCAAGTTGATCTAGCGGTTAGAGACTAGGCTCATCCAAAATAGATCAAAATCTGGATTTATTACAGGTAGTCCAAATGCAGTACAGAGAAAATACATGAAATGCCATAAAGGCCAATTACAGAAGTACAGGTAAATGCAAAATCATAGCACATAAATCTCTAGTTAGACAGAATGTAATGAAAAATTGTAAGTGTCAAACTCATAAAGAGCACTGACAGCATCCCAATAGCAAGTTTCAAAGAGCAAAAAAGGAGCATGGCAAACCACCTGCAAGGAAAATTATAAAAGAAGCAAAATATCCTGCGAAAGATATGTTTGAAGGTTTTTTAGACAAATTATATTATAAATTATATTATATTATGTAAATTCAGCATGGGATGATCATGATTAGGGTGGCAATGGCAGCAAATCATTAACAACACAATTTTCTAAATCATTAGCACTAACCCATTTCTTAAGGTAAGAGAAATCTTTTGCTTGCTCCCTCTCCAACTGCATTCTGGAGATGTACTGCACAGATGAAATGGTTCTTAAACAACTGCACAAGGACTTCCAGTGGGAGTCCTTGAAAATGATACTTCAGCACATGATGGAAGCTCCATTCACAATACACGTTTTCAAACATTGATGTATATCGCTGTTACATTGACGTCATTCACTTGATGCTCCACGGAAACAAGGGTAGAGATGTCTCTGCAGCAAGACAGTGTTTGGGAGGGGGAATGGGCTAGAGGAAATTTACTAGAACACCAGAAACTGCATCCATTCTAAGAATAATGGTGTGTTACATGAAAATGTGGCCTAGTTAATCCATTCCAAGTGCAACATCATTAGTTCATCAGTTACAGCTCTATGCATCATTGAAAACACTAATTGTCGGGAATAATTTTCTCACAGCATTTGCATATTTAAAAGAAAGCTACACCAGGAACAATGGAAGACACAAATTAGCACTTCCTACACTGCAGTGCCCTATAACAGTGGGAGATTAGCTATCCTCAACTTTGGGAATTATTATTTTGCTGCCCAGCAATAAGTGGCACAATGGACGGTTGGTCTCCGTCCCCTGAAGCGACATGTGTGAGAGGCTGAAAATACCTTTGACAGGCATGATTGGAAGCCCAATCCACATTTTTAAAAGGCCGTGCACTCCTGGATGTTACTAATCGATGTTAGTGCAGAGCGCTATGCAGAACAGAAGCCACAATAGCATTTACCCCAGCACTAATACTAGTGTGCATTCCTGGGGATTGATTGGAAACTGGAATCTCAAACTTTGGAGACCTGTACATAGGCCCCACACTCTGCAATTTCTAAATTCCAGTGGAACAGTTCTTAATGTTTATTGATGTAATACTCACTGTACGAAAGATCTGGCCACACATGAAGAACTGTCTCCCAACGTATAAAGTCCTAGATACGTTACTGGAAATAGGTCACACTAGAAGAGCAGCCACCAGCCTTAACACCGCCCTAACAAAAATGGCCATATCTGACTTCCAGGCATTGAAAGCAACTTGGGAGACTGATCTAAATGCAGAGCTGTCAGATACAGAATTGGTCAAAGTCCTGGCTTACAGTGTTGCAGGGATTCTGCACAAACACAGAGCTATGCGCAGGATTATGGGACCTTGGTGTATAGGGCCTGGGTCTTACTACCACCTTAGTACCCACGAGCCCAGGACTGACTAGCTATAGTGTCTCACTTGCTCTCCTACTTACTCATAGAAAAACATATGATTAGACACCCCAGAACACCACAACACACCCAGATCTCTCAGGAATCACGGTAAGAAGACACACCCTTTCGCTCTTGCACTTGTCCACAATGTCATCATAAAAAGATAATGGAGAAAAGACAATAGTGCCTAACCTCCCCCCCCTTAATATATATTTTATTATATAATAGAACATCTCTGGGCTTTGTCAGCAGACCCCATACCTTAGCCTATAGAGAATAGATCGACATTATAGGTGCTGTCTCGCTCTTCTCCCTGGAAAGGTCCCTCTCCAAGTGTGTGCTACTTATTCATGTATTCTAAGGACTAGAGTGTGTTTGTCCAAACGGCTGCATTGGTATGTTTTGTCTAGGGGCTAATGCCTGGCCAGAACAAAATAACAAGGGGCATTGTCGTTCGACCTTGCACATATTGTTCAGGCAAATCTCAGGAACATGCAGAGAGGGATTACTGCGATGAGTTCTCATGTGAAAGCAGTCTTTGAAATTATTGCAAAAATAAAGACGTTAAGTAACATGCGCAAAAGCAGCAGGCAAGCCTGCAGTGTGCTCATGCTAAGTTAGTGAAAAATGACAATGTCCTTATGAGCCACATGTCACCCTTACCTCATTAACCCTATGCGAAGACCAAAATCAAAGGTAAGCAGAGGCAAAGCGTCTTAATCGTACTCCAAATAGGACAGGTATGAAGGCAAAAAAAAAAAACCTCTATTGGAAGATTATAGTTTCCCCCAATTTCTTTTTGCCAATTGGGTACTCAAGAACCCATCCATAAATAATTCATTCTCGGAGACAGAAATGTTGCGAGAAAAGCAAAATACCATAAACTCCAGTATGTTGTCTGTCCCTTCTATAGTAAAAAGGTGTGCCATTCAGTAAGTCGAACGAGCACACATGCTCCTGACATCCAGAGGATTTTAGGAGCATCTCAGAACAATCTGCGTTAACTTCGATGAAACTCTGGTTTATGAGGCTCTGCGCACGAGCACAGGTACTCAAGTCTGCAGTTGGTCCAAGTACAGGATCGCACACCAAATGCCTATCCAGGGCACATTCCTGGTCATGGGCCTTCAACTGGCCCATTAACAGATGGTAATCCAGGGCAGCGTGGGTTATAGTGGAAAGGCAGACATCCAGGGCCCATTGAAAAGGACACCGGAGGCAGTGGAACACAAGTTGCACGCAGGTGAAGTAGGCATAACGAAAGGTGAGCCAGTAGTCAATGTCAAAATCTTGTAATGGCAGTGCAGCAAAAAGCTGGTGCATCCGGTCATGATACAGCTGCAACTGGACCGGGTTTGGCAACTCCACAGATGGAGCAGCCATTGCGCAGCAGCAGTATTAATACAAATAAGCTGCAAATCAACAGGAGCACCAAGGGAAACCCTCCGAAGGCGCTGGAAAAAATAGAATGGATAAAGGCTGGTATTACTCCAAAAATAGTCTGAAAGGAAGAAACAAGGCCGGATCCCACGAGTTCAAAAAAGTGGGCAAGGCCCTCTGTATCAGACGCATTAAATATTTGGTGTATTAATTCTCCAAAATTGAGTCGGAGATTCAGGTTTAGCAGTGAATGTATCTCACTTGCGGTTCTCTTCACCAGTAATTTGAAGGTCTCGCGAGCTGATGTGAGAGCCACTTCTTGTTGAAACAATAGCGCTTTGAGTCTGCTTAGCTTATTGAAATCTGTTTTCAAAGTTGGAATGGAAGGCCAAAGAGAACTTTCTACTATCCCATGCAGGGGTGGAAACAGGACATTGTTGCAACATGTAACCCGTTGGGAAACTGTTACTATATACGGGATGCCAGCCTGTAAGCCGCAGCAGTCGTGGTTATTCAAAATGAGACAACAGTTAGAAAGCTGTGTAAGAACAGGAATAGCTCTGACTGGTGTTCCCCTTAGAAAACAAGCTAGATTGTGTGCCGAGACATTACAGGCACCGTGAAGTTTAACTTCTTTACAGACTAGGGAATGTCCTACTGTGGAATCTCATTACTTCCCTGCCCGCGCTTTGACATCTAAAGGCGAAATGCAAGGACCATAATTCATGAATATAGCTAGTGCGAGGGGCTCATATCTACCCACGGGATAAGGTTTCATGCATGTTGTAAACTGAAAAAGTGAGATAGGCAACGAAAAAACCCCATGTGTTAACCACACAGCTGAATCAGTCTCTGCCACAGAAAATGGTAATTGTTCAATATGTAACAACGTATATGTTGCGTCTTTCATTGACCTCAATTTCTGTTTATCCGTCAAATTAAATGGCAAAAACAGTGCAGAAGTATTAAGATAGTCCCATTGCGATAGCTTCCAAAATTCATTATAGGCTGCATAACCAAAATGTTTTGTGTGAGGGGATAAGGGACCAAAAAGAAAATCAGCCAAATCAATGTCACCGGACAAAAGAGAAAGGTGTTGTTTCGAAGATGGCAGTGTGCAATGTTCTAACCATTGCTGACACAATTTACCTACTGAATGTGGTAACCGTATGGCATTGTGGGTAACAGGGATCCGGTCTACTCTGTGTAAACCCTTTTGAGGTATATAAAAAACACAATTGACATGAATTGGAGCACGTTGGCCACAGTAACCATCCCAAACGGTCAATAGTGGAAGAGTTAAGTGTGCCATTCTGAAACATGACCGCTAGTCCTCTAGTGTGTAGTTGGTATGCGTTTGCCATGTATAATAAGGTGCCAATGACGGAATGGATGGAGCATTTAAATTTTTGGCCATGGCTAAACCAAAACAAGTAGTCTGTTGTACCGTCTCATTTAAACATATGAGCTGAGATGGTATCAGACATGCCCGATGCAATGACTCAGCATCCTGCACCTGCCACCTGCCACCTTTTAGTACCCCAAATTGATTTTAAATCCACCGTGTGTTTCCAGTATTCATAACCTTTTACCGCCAAATCATTAATGAAGGACAAGGAATAAACTAATATAGCATGTCAGCATAAATTTTGTTTGGTAAGGCATCTTTAGTTTATAAGACTGAGGGTCAGAAAGATTGTAACTAGAAAAATATATAAATTTACTCTGTTGGGTTTCCAAACTCCCCTGCAATGGTGTTTGGCAATGCTTCCAACTGGGTATAATTTAAAAACGGACTTTGACTACTGGTTTTGTGTAAAAAATGATATCCATAATGTTGATAACAGAACAGATCGGAATAATATGTCAAATCAGAGAACAATGAATAAACCGTATGAATATCCCAGTCATCAGAGTGTATATTAGGCAAAATCACATCTCCTAAGGAAATGCGAAACCCATATGGAATGTTTAAAATTTCGGTCGGGCCATGGATATCGAATGCTACTTTATCTCAAACAATGCCATCTACAACTGGGAATGCTGAAATATTAACCAGGGCTTAATCTCGTTTCATTATATGTCATGAAGTGTGAGTGGCCAAAACTCCATCAGCGAAGTTCACAGCAGAGCGTTCAGGTAGGTAATGGCCATTAAGCAAGAGGAAAAACACAGTCATGAACCCCATCCACATGAAAAGAAACACCATTGTCCGCACCAACCAGATGAATGTCATGGACTAGGTTGGTCTTTTTGAACCAGGAGATGAAATGACTGGTATGGGTAGGGGTTACTGCTACAGCTGATGACAATGAAGACGATTCAGAAGAAAAGCTAGTCACTTGACCCCAGCTGAAACAACGTTGGTTGTGACTCGGGTGAATGGACTGTACTTTCAGAAATGTCAATTATAACCTCAACGGGAGGAAAAGCATACTCCATATTCGCTAATGTGGATGTGGAAGGTAAAACGGGCAATACATCAATTGCAGTGTCCATCTCTCCTGCCATGTGTTGGGGAGTAGTCGAAGAAAGAGAAGCCATCGGATTCAGTGAAAGATCACGTCGTGGAATGCTGGGAGGCATACTATTCAGTATCAGCCATATGGTGTAACTTGACATGTTCGATGGAAATGTAACGATTCTCTTTTCGACCAGGTATTGGAGGCAGAAGCACTGTACGGGTCCCTTTTATGCCAAGGACTCTGACCGGTGCACGGTAGGATGGAACAAATTCTTTTTTTGTTCTCCACCTTTTCCCAGACCAAGTCTCCAATTTAGGAAGCTAGCCAGAAACCGGAACCAGCACCGCTGCATCCGTGGAAGAGGGCAAATGGGCTTTCGCTTGTTAATCACAAGCTTTTTGTAGATCCTGTAACATAGTAGACTGGTTATCTACGTCGAAGGTTGCGACAGCCACCACAACATCTAGAACATCAAGGTCTGGTTCAAACATTTTAATGCCAAAGAGCATTTCCTAAGGGGTCCGCCCACCCTGAGATCTTCTTGAGAGATTATTAAGTGAATGTTGAACTCCGTAAAGATGTCAGCCAGCCCCTATCAGTACCTAAAACCCTAGCTGTTAAAAATTGCTTTAAGTCACGGTGCATCCACTCCACAACAAAATTGCCCTCAGGCCGGTATGGAGACGAAAATTGCACCTGCATCCCCAGAGACTTCATCGTATCCCGGTAAGCCTTAGAGGCAAACACAGGACCTTGGTCAGAATGGAAGGTGCCACAGGCAAATGGCCCAACAAAGACACGCAAATCTTTAATAACAGTTCGAGTGTCAGCACTGTGTTGCGGCCAAAACCAAAGGAATCTAGTGCACGAATCCACTGCAACCAAGATGTGTTTAAAAGCAGTATCAGATGCCAAAGGACCGCAGTGATCGAGATAAATACAGCCAAACGGATGATTATAGATGTAAAGTTGGGTATGTGGTGGACGTGCAACAGTAGGAGGCTTGATTTGTTAAAAAATGTCACAAGAAAGAACATATTTACGTGCCTGTTGGTATAAACCACACCACCAATAACGTTGCTGCAAAAGGGAAATAGTCGCAGTCACTCCGGCATGCGCAGAAGCAAAACACCATGTACGGCTATTATTAAAGAGAGTCTGCGATCCTTGTTGGGAATCAGCCGATCCCCAACGGGTGGAATAGTTGCAAATGGAAGCTGATCAGACCACAAGCGGTATGTGGGAAGATTGAAGGGAAACCTTGGGGATACACTGATGATATTTTAGCAGCTATTGTTGCTACGAAGGAGAAAACAATTTGTGTCATAGATCTAGTGACTGCTGCTACTGAACAAGTGGCTGCTGAAGATTTGGCTACCTCATCAGCCAGGGAATTACCAACAGCATGTGCTCCCACACGTTGACAGCCCAAAGTATGGATAATGTGTGAGTGGCTAACGCTCCTTAAGAGCGGCCACTTGGACCCAAAGCGTTTTATGCTTAATTGTGGTACCTTTAGAATCACGAAAATTATTTTGTGTCCAGAAGAACAAATTGCCATTGTAGGATTGTGCACAGTAGAAAGAATCACACACAATGTCAGGTCCCTCCTTGTCTTCACAGAAGCAGAATGACGTTGGACCCTATGCCCGCCCACCGGTGCTGCTGCTTCTACTGAGCAACGTCACCAGTAAGGGGGAAAAGGGGAATGGGAAAGAGAAGAGACACTCCCTCTACGGCTACCACCCTCGTGCTGCTTCCAGGAATCTTCTATGTGGATGTTCCTGACTGCTCCAAGGGTGCCTAATACACAGAAGGGGAAAAACATAAATACACATCCTATTCCTAATTATGCAATCCTAGAATGCGCCCTGGATTAGGTGTTCTCCCTACCAGCAGTTACTGGAGTATAAGCCACTCTTCTTTTAATTGATGGTGGATTCAGTGGTGTTCAATCTGGGATAGTGTGATTAACTGCAAATAAGAAAACATGTCATGAATGGTACTCAAGCAACTTTTCCCTAACTTTAAATGTACATTTCCTGAATTATACCTTCTATCTCCAGTTGTATAAAGACTGCCTGATAATTTTTATCTAGTCTTGTTATGCAGATTTTCTTTCCATTGTTCGTTCTACTCCGTTGCCAGTGATGACGTCCTCTAACTGGTGCGCGCAAAAAGGGTCCAGGAAGGGAAAAGAGGGAGGGAAAGTAAAGGTTAAGCGCAAGAGAGGGTACAGCAAGCGACAGAGTTCGTAAGCGCTATGCTAACTGGCACGATATACTGTGTACTTTCTTGGATAAGTCTTACTTGAAAACGGAGTTGCTGAAACGCCAAACCCTTCTGCGGAAACTCCGACGTTCTTTGGAATTCTGGTTTCTTGACTAATTAAATCAGTTCACCGTTTCCTGCCTTTCCGCATAGGTTTGAAGACCTCTTCGTACTCCGTCGAGTCACCAAAGGAATTCTCTCATAGAGGGCAGAAACTAACCCAAAACCCTCTCGTGGTGTAGACAAATAACTCACTACTTGAGAGCGATATTTTCTGTAATCGCTCACTAGAAAGTCTCTGTGAAAACCGCTTCCCTCCGCTTCTTCATAAGCTGAGGCGAAACTGTTCAAACGTGCGTTCTCGAACTAAACTCAGTTGAAGTGTGCCACAGTAACCGCACGCACTTCCCTTAACCACTAGACTGCACAGGTATATACAAATGTGAAGGAGAACTGCCACAAATACAGCGGCCATCTTGTAATGTCCAATTGCTTATTTGATATCATACCACAAATTAACCAAACTGGGTTTGACAATGACTCTTGTTCTTTTTAAGGTACAGCGTGGATATTGATTTGTTACTGTGGCAATTGTGGATTTCCTGACACATAAAAGTGTTGGAACATCTGGATCAGTAAATTCAAGAGCCAAAACCAAAGCACGTAGCTCCGCCAATTGAGCCGTGCAGTCTCCAAGAGATTGTGTATGCACCAAGGAAGATTTAAAATCCCTGTCAACAATCGAACCTGCCACAATTGCGCAGGCCGCAGAATAAGCATGTTTAGAACCAATGGCCGGCTGCGCAGATCCAGCAGTATAAATAATGCATTTGTACTGATCACGAGGCAGTAGTGATAGAGGAGGATGAACATGTTCATAATGTTAAAAACTCCTGTGTTTGCATAAAAAAAGGGTCAAGCACAAAATTGACATCAGCCGACGTCAAAGAACAAGCCAATTCTATCCAACGTGGATGCAAGGCTTTTGAATTCGGGGCACTTGACTTCGTAACTGCTACTAAAGCAGGTACTGGCGAAACGATAAAAATGCATTTACCCTGAGAGAACGCTCCTTAAGAATCGCCATCTGGACAGCTGTCAAAAAAGATTCTGTAGATGAGAAACGCATCTCAGCTGAAGTATACAAATGCGATTTAAAAGCAATGGGGACTGTGTCCTCTTCATTGAACGTCAAGTAAGTAAAGCCTAACGCGCCTGGTACAATCCATATGACGAGATTTGTAAAATTGTCTTGCGTTAACAAGAAGTTGGTCTCAAGCAGGTCAGACTGCAGAGACCGTAGAATTGTGGTATGTTCCAGAAGCCAACTAGAAGCTGAAAAAGAAGGTTGTATCAATGAGTAAAGGGGTTTGATACGCTGGGCATAATCAGGAATGTATGTCTTCCCAAAATTCAGAAAACCCAGCAAAGATTGCAATTTTTTAAGTGGAGATGGAGGTTGCAATTGAGCACATTTCTACAGAAAGTGGGGGGCCAACCCCCTACCTTCATTGTTGAGTTCATAACCAAGAAAAAGAACCGCCAAAAAGGCGACGTGAGATTTAACAAAATTGAATTCGGAACCCATGTGTGCAAAATGAGTGATAATGCGGTCCACACGCAAGAGATGCAGCTGTAATTCATCATCTGTCAAATATATGTCATCGATGTATGAGAAGGCATCAGGGTTGATCTCATGCAAAAGGGAGACTATGCGTGCCACAAACACACCAGGGCTATTCTTATATCCCATAGGCAATCTCGCATATCGGCGCTGATATCCCAGCGCACTGAACGTGGTAAAATCACTGCTTTCTGGATCCAAAGAGTGGCTGTAGAAGCCGTTGGAAATATCCAAAGTGGTTTTGTACTTTTTTTGAACAATGTTATTCACTAACGGAGAGCTATGTGTGTTCTGAACCACAAAGGTACGAACATGACTGTTTAAATGTCTGTAATCTAAAACTATACGATATGAACCCTCCAGTTTCAATATCGTAAAAAGAGGATTATTCATCGATGAAACACAGGGTTCAATCACACCCTGGTATTCCAATTGAGTCAAAATGTCACCCATCGACGCTTTAGCATCACGTTTGAGTGGATACTGTGGTTGGGGCTGAGGTGTAGAATGCAAAGGAATCACATGAACCGAAGAACCCTTGTCCCAACCTGCCTGATTTCGATATAATGCCGAGGCTGAGGCTAAAGCCATTTGGAGGCATAAGACATTTTATCGTCATCAGAAACATATTGTGAAAAACTCTGTAGAATAACATCTTCCCCTATAGAGGAAGCTAGGATAAAAGGGGGAGACCAATCAACTTCCGCTAACAAAATATCAAAGGAAGATTTGAGATTCTCCCATAACACTGCTTTAACTGGGCATTTAATATTGCCTTCAATTTGGAGAATCACTTCATAAAGTCTATCAGGAGGGGCAACTCGAGTGTCAGCTGTTTCTATAGTAATGAAAGAAGGGACTTAATTGGTGGTTGACTAAACGGTTGAATGCCTAAGCTATTCTGACCTAAAGATATATATACATCTGCTATGATAATCGGTAATTGCTGTTGCCGATCCACATCAGCCACCGCCGTTAGGCTTTGGCATACTTGTAAGCAAACTGCTTCACCTTTAATGTTGCCCAAAATCATATCGGAAACAATAGGGAATATACCCACTAATTTCATCCCCAACCACTTGAATTGGACGTGACATAAACTCAATGACACTTCTGTGTATATGAATCAGCTTTGTATGTAATTGACGTAGCTGTGCAACATTAATATACTTAGGATGCGGTGTAAAACCCGCCAAAACGGGCCAAGTGGCCCCATCGACTGATATGGGGGGGTAAACGGCCCACAGAAACAGGTTGAGGAAGGATGCCATTAAACCAGATGGTTGGCTCCCAGGCTGTCAACAGAACTTCAAGTAATGAATAAGGGCGGTAAGCCCACAGTTCTGCTGCTGCTGTATATTCATGAAACAAGTTATCATTCCTATTCACTGCTGGAAATGTATCCCAAGAATAGAAAACCTCGAAGCGGTAAGCCACATCCGCTTTGACAACAAAGATAATATTAGCCCTCCCATTAGGGACTCTACGTTTAGTCAAGAATGCTGTGACCGCTGCGTGGTTAGGTGCCGCAATAGCAACCACCATAATTAATGGAAAAGGATAAACCAAAAAAACTGCAGTGCAAAACCGGGTAGAGAGAGAGTAATTAAACCTTTTAAACTTCCATCTTGAAAAACCTATAAAACACAAATATAGGAGACTAAGCCCTCACATCACGAACTCCTCCGGGCTTCGATGTGAGGGGATTGTGGACAAGCACAAGCGCTACTCAGGGGTCTAGTGAATAAGTACCAGACCAAACGTTGGTGGCGCCATGTTGCAGGGATTCTGCACAAACACAGAACTATGCACAGGGTTATGGGACCTTAGTGTATAGGGACTGGGTCTTCCTACCACCTTAGTACCAACTAGCCCAGGACCGACTACCTATAGTGTCTCACTTGCTCTCCTACTCACTCACAGAGAAGCAAATGATTAGACACCCCAGAACTGAACACTCCCAGATCTGTCAGGAATCACGGTAACAAGACACACCCTTTCGCTTTCACTCTTATACTTGTTCACAATAAGATCTGACAGATATGGAATAGTTTAAAATATTTATTTTAACTAACGTGCCCTAACAGAGAGTAGATCTACATCATAGGTGCTGTCTCCCTCTTCTCCCTGGAAAAGTCCCTCTCCAAGTGTGTTCTACCTATTTGTGTATTCTAATAGGACTAGAGTGTGTTTGTCCAAACAACAGCTGCATCCGTATGTTTTGTCTAAGGGCTAAGGCCTGGCCAGAACAAAATAACAAGGGGCATTGTTGTTCGACCTTGCTCATAATGTTCAGTCAAATCCCAGGAACATGCAGAGAGTGAATACAGCAATGAGTTCTCGTGTGAAAGCAGCATTTGAAATTATTGCAAAAATAAAGACGTGTAGTAATGTACGCAAAAGCAGCAGGCAAGCTGCAGCGTGCTCATGCTAAGTTAGTGAAAAAACGACAAGGTCGTTATGGGCCTCGTGACAACCGGAAAACCATCTTGAGGAATCTGAGGTTGAAATTAATTCAATATAATCTCAGCCACTGAACGGACCTAACTCCCAGTTGATTACATTGAATTTTTCACAACCTCCTAGACCAATGTCCAATATGTAAATCAGATAATGGTACCCTACTCCACATATTCTGGGCATGTTCTCAAATACAATAATTGTGAAAGCAAATTACAGACTCGTGAACCTTCCCCCTGACATGGGGATGTTATCACATACTGCTACCACATTTGAGACATCTACTAAGCTACTCTGCACTCTTACCCCCTAGATACGCATCATTCACTGCCTCATCTAACCTGCTCCACCTGGCCACATTTTTCTACATTGATCATGGGTCTACCTCATCTTACAACAGCCCACTGCCTCACCGATGTTACAGCATGACTGAATCACAATTGCTCCTGCTTAATATACTATTTGCATCTTATGGCTATATAACATCTATGTGTGTATGTTAAACAAGGGAACCCAAATAGAATCGGCCAGGGACCTTGGGAACTAACTTATTACAAGAGACAGTGGTCCCTGGGAAAGTCAATGATGCGTATGCAATGAATATAGCCTCAATCGGTACTATATTTACGCCAATATCCAGCCGGATAGAGGCACTTTTTAATATGTACAATAGTTGAGAATAGAACACAGAATGCAAGTCAAATAACAGTGGGATACAAGCCTGTATCCATAGGCCTACATATCAGACAAACAAACAAAGTAAAAAAGGCTTGGGCAGTTTGCGGTGGTTTCATTCAGCTAATACACAAATGGCGAAACATCTCATATGAAAGGGTCACCTTCACACAAAATTATATACAAGAATTACTGTGTATAAGGTTGACAACTGTGTTGACGGCGTTTCGATCCTTTTCTGTAGGATATTGGATCATCATCAGGACTATCAAATAAAGTGCCTGTGAACAATTGCCTGTAATTTTACTATATATTTTACATAAAAATAAAGAGGGAAAAAAGGGGGGGGGGGGAGAAGAAAATTACATATAATGTGATGAGTCAAGGATTGGCAATGTAAAGAACAAACAGCACCACTCAGAGTGCCATTACTACAATAACTGGTGTGAATTACGCGTTGGGAGCGTGATGCCTAAAGAGTGGTTCATCCGGTGATTAGTCGGAGGCGCAACCGGAAATGTGAAAGAAGCGGAGTGCCTATATGTTGAAAAAATAGCAATTGCATGATGCTTAAAGTACGGACAAAGTGGGTGGATCAGAGAAATGTACTCAAAGATCTTAGCAGTTCCTAGTATAAAGTACGTATAGGCACTCCGCGTCTTTGACACTAAGATAAGGATCGAAACGCCGTCGACACAGTTGTTAACCTTATACACAGTAATACTTGTATATAATTTTGTGTGAAGCTGACCCTTTCATATTAGTTGTTTCGCCATTTATGTATTAGCTGATTGAAACAACAAACTGCCTGAGCCTTTTTTACTTTGTTTGTCTGATATGTAGGTCTATGGATACAGGCTTGTATCCCACTGTTATTTGACTTGCATTCTGTGTTCTATTCTTAACTATTGTGCATATTAAAAAGTGCCTTTATCCGGCTGGATATTGGCGTAAATAGAGTACCGATTGAGGCTATATTCATTGCATACGCATAATTGACTTTCCCAGGGACCACTGTCTCTTGTAATATATATATATATAACATCTATGTCTCAATTATACTTCTCATTTTCTCTTCTCTTGAAATAATGGTATTCATCAAATCACAATGATTCTGACATACTTGAAAATAAATAGTATTAAAATATATATATCAGCTTTTTCCACCTATGACTTCTGCAGAAGAGTTCATTGGGTGCTCCGTCTTTGAGACCACAGTGTGGTAAGGCCAATGCAAAGTTTCCACCAGTGTACCTGCGAAGCATTAGTTTTCTGTGTTAAGGATTCCCCTGGTACCTGCGGCCCACATTTGCCAAAAAGCATAAATACCGGGGTCCTTTTTTGACAAAGGAAAAATAGCATGGAAGGTACAGTTGCACAAGTCAGGGACGTACATTTTTACAGCCTTATTGGATCCTAAAAGGGATTGCTGAATTAAGGCACTGTCAGAACCCATTTTAGAGGGCCATGGGGCACACAGGTTTTACTGGGCCCAACTGTGGTGGTTGAGGCCTTTTACTCCTGATGTCCCGATGCTCAACCTACTATGAATGCTGAGCCAAGTACTCCTCCTGCTCTTGACTCTGTGGTAGCTGTAAATGAGCAGTCAAAGGCTTCCTCAGGAGGGGAAGTGTAGATTCAGAAAAGTACATATGACTCAACTCAAAGTGCACGCAGTACGAACAATAAATCAATGTCTAGTCCAATACTTACTTGTATAGGAAAAATAAGTATTTTATTCCTAACTTTACACATTCAAAGGAATAACGAAATTTATGAGCAATAACACAGTCTTTGAGGTCTGGACTCTAGTAGTTGTCAGGCAAATCCCTGTCCCACCCTCCTCATAACTTTGTTGGGTTTATTCCCCATTCACTGGTGGCCACATTCAGGGAACGCTCACTAATGGGCTGGAATTCATCAACCGTGTCTATGGTGCCACAGCGCCATTAGTAGAGAGTACCCCGGGCCCCACAGGCCTAGTTCTAATCTTACCCATTCCGGTGGTATGGAAACGTTCAGCAGTGCTGCGAGTGCCATCTCTGCAGGCGCTTGCTAGTCCTGATCCTGTTCGGCAAAGTCAGACTGCCCGCGGTGCCCATGGCAGCAGGTGCAGGTCCTCTTCCCTAGAGCCACGCCTCTAACTTGTCCCAGCGATCGGAGCTACTCCTGCTCCTCGCAGATGAGGTAAGTCACTCTTCTGCTCACAGGGTGGGGAGAATTTAATCCTCTGGTTCCTGACTGGAGCCCAGTGAGGGTGTGACGTCTCAGATACCGTCCTTCACAGACCTCCGGCAATCAGTCAGGTGCAGACCTTGGTGTTGGGACTAGACCTGCCGGGCATAGCTGCAATTTTCCTTCTGGATAACGACCTAAACCTCTGGCAATGTGGGTACCGGTAGCCTGCTCTGGCATACTTGGTTGCCGCGATACTCCCAGCAGAGGCACAGACTTCTCTGGTACACTTACTCTCACCACGGCGACCCCTCCTGATATACTGGATTGCTTCTATACACGTGCAACAACCTGATCAGTCATTCACCCACACCTCACCCAGGGAGTCTTCTCGGGAGGGCTCCCAACTAGATCGCACTCTCTCCAACATTCTTCTCTTCCCCACAGGGGACACTGTTCTTGGCAAGCAGACAGTTGCCGGTGCTCCAGGCTCTAGGGCAGGTTGGCTTAGTTTCTTTGGGTGATGCCCCTTCACCCATCAGGGAGACTAGCAGGCCTTGGTCCCCAGTCCTGGCCACAGACAGAAGTTTTGCAGAGCTTCACCTTCTCACAGCCTGTCTGGCTTCTTGACAGAAGACACATTTTTTGGACTCAACCTTCCAATTTTTATAGTCCTTTATAATATTCAAATGTGATTTATGGTCTGAGTCTTTGAAGTTTTATGTTGGGGGTTCTGCTTCTTTTGAAGTGTACATTTTTCCTTTTCTTATTGAAAGCCTATCGGTCACAGCATGAAAGACTCCAAAGTTGATAGACCCACAACACAGTTCATGGGAGTGACCAGAGTTCACACCTGGATGTCAGCCACAGTGATATGAGCATCAAAAGGCTAATTCGGGACTCCCAGCCACACTATTTGATTCCCTTAATGGCCCATCGCCTTCTTGATATGTGTTCATGCCCCTTCCTTGTGATTACTTAACCACAGAGCACCCTTTTGAAGTGTAAAGGAGGGAGTCACTACCTCTGCTGTGTGTCGCAACCAGCTCCCTGAAATGCAGCAATACACATCTGTCTGGGGATGATTCCTTTACTTCTCATGTCTTCACCAGTCAGGCCTGGGCTTCCAAAAATGGAACCAATGGTCCTCCATGTAATGTTCCATTTGCAGGCATCCTTGGCCTCAGTGTACATTCACAGCACGCGTACTCTCCAGTACTGTTACCTCCATGCACTATGCCATTACAGACATGTACATTCAGAACACAAATTCAATTTGTGTGCACTGTTCAGTACTGTAGATAGCTTGTCTGTATCTTGCTGCACTTTTCTAGTAATGGAACCCCTGGCGGAGCAGCCTTAGAGCGCTATAAAGACAAACTCACGGCGCTTCCCGAATTCAACCCACTAAAATGCAAATTAGTGACTGATGCTATGAGTTGTGGTGGGATAGCTTTTCAAATCCCTGGTCACAAACGCATTCTTCCCCCTGTGAGCTCTGAGGTCCAGGTGGGAGGAGGATGTTGGTGGAGGCCATGATGGCCCCAAGGACATTAGCGATATGAATGTGACCACACCTAGTCCAATTCAAATAACTTCGCAGTATCTATCACTCCCTGAACGCCTCTGATGCATGGGCTGAGCCTGTAACCAGGGTCGGATTGGTATGTAAAATTGGCCCGGGCACACAAAATAAGTGGCCCACAACTGCAGTTCGCAACCATTCATGTTGAAAAAGGTGATTTATTCTAGTCCAGATTTTTTTTTAAATTGCAAAGTTATTTAAAACTTTTATGTTTCTTGTTTTTTTTCTCTAATTCCAATGCACAGTATTTGAATGAAACTCCTAACCTCAATGCGAGAAAACTGGCAGCAGGCACCTGAGACTTGTCTGTCTGGTCGTTGCGACCTGCTGTGGGGGACAAAAGCCTCCTCTCCACACCGATGACTTGTTAACACCGATGACTTGTTAAATGCACTGCTCAAAAGACACACCGCTCTCAAAGGCTCACTGACCCCTCTGGGGCCCCCCGGGTGGAAGGAGGTGCACCACATGATGCCCGC
This sequence comes from Triturus cristatus, assembly GCF_964204655.1. Lineage (NCBI taxonomy): Eukaryota > Metazoa > Chordata > Amphibia > Caudata > Salamandridae > Triturus > Triturus cristatus. Next base: position 401,644,875 of record NC_140587.1, on the reverse strand, counting down.
CCCCCTGAGGCCCGATTGTCATTCTACAAATAACAATGAATGGGCCTAATGTGTGGCTCTCAGACTCCCCACCACCGGAAGCTGCGGCTCTATGGGGAACATCAGCCCAGGAGTATGGAGTTGCTTGATCCACAGACAAAAAGAATCCGCTCACAAGCTGGCCTCTGCCACAGGCCCCTCGGGCCCCGGCCGTTTGCCTGCCCTTCCAATCAACCCTGCCAGTAACCCTGCGCTGTGGGTTGGCCCGGGTACCTTTTACCACACTATCTGGGCATATTGAGCACTGATCGTCTGACACATGGATTGTGTGACCACTGGAACTCGATTCTAAAAGAGTGTTATTGGGGACGATGGACTCTGTCGGGGACTTCAGGGCAATCTGTGCACTCCTCGCGATGGCATATATGCTAGCCAAAAGAGACCTGGCCAGACACTGGAGAGATGAGGCGGCCCCATCCATACAAGAGTGGATTTGTGGCATGGACTCCTGTGCCGCTCTCGAAAAATTGGTGTATGAGGCGAGGGGCGTTCCACAGAAACTCAACCTTATCTGGGGTGTGTGGATCGAGAAGTCCGTCTGTTCATGTTATGGTCAAACGTCACGGTGATGTGTGCTTCCGCCTCAGCGGCAGTGATACCTGCCATTTCTGACTCTCTGTAACTGTCAGTAATTTATACAGATTGCTTGATGTTTATATTGTGGACCATGAGGTCGAGCACGCTGTTTGTACTGTTTATGTTGCTTAAACATAAAAGCAATAAAATGTGTCATAAAAAAAAATAAAGACAATTCTGCACTTTTAAAGGAGTTTCATATCTTCACCATCCTCAAGCCTTTCATCATCATCATAACATGGCTTTTATAGGGGAGCGCTAGGTGGCGCCTGACCGTCATGGCCGCCTTTCACTAAGGCTCCCGGCGCCGGACCCCACAAATCCTCCTGGCTCTGTCCCTGACTGCCCTGGCCGGCTCGATCTGGGAGCGGAGGCTTGCGGAGCTGCCCTGCGGTCCCGGGCCCGACCCTGAGCTGACGTGGTCATCGCGGGACCCGCCTGGTCGCCGCGGAACCTGACCGGTGCTGGACGGCGGCGGCTGTGGAGCTGCGACGCGGGCGAGCCACAAATCGTGCCCGCGGCGCCCACGAGGGGTGTAGGCCTGACCCTGCCGGTAGAGGAGGGGCAGCGGCCGCCGCGGGCCCTGACAGCACCGGAGACGCGAGGCCCTGATTGCTGATGCTCACGGTGGCCCAGGAGTGGTGAGGCGGACCCCCCCGAACAAACTGGTGCAGTGGAGCAGGCGGTGAGTGCGGCTACGAGGGACTAGATTGCTGGGGCTGCTGTGGGGGCCGGGTGCGGAGGGGAGACCCCCCCCCCCCCCCATCGGGCTGGGCATCGGCGGCCGGGGGCCCGGCCCCCCCCTCTCCTCCTCCTGTCTGCAGTGTGGCGCTGGTCCCGTCGGTCCAAGGCTGCCTGAGGGGCTCCAGGTTCGGGCCGCGCTCCGGCGGTCAGGGGGGTGTGTGCGCCATCCCCCCCCTCCCATCGCTCCAGGACTGGCCTTGCTGGGGATGTGGTGCTCCGGGCCCCGGGAAAAGAGGTCCAACGTGTGGTGACGTCCCTCCCTTGGAGTTGGGGGGTGACCGCGCTGGTGAAGCGCCCCCTCGGAGGGGTCGGCTGCGCACACGCATCGAGGCCTTGGCGGTCTATCACCTGCAACGCAGACGGGTGACACTACTTGGACCCGGGGCCTTGAACTGAGGTGCTTGACCTCGCCTTGTCCGTGGGACGCCGCGGACACGGCTGTGGCCGGGGGTGCGACTGGTTGTCCTGCTGGGAAGCCCGTCGGGGCTTGAGCGCCGGGTCTGGAGGTGCCAGGCCGTCTCTCTCCGCGGGATTCCCCGGCCGTGCCTCCTTCTGCCTCCACTTCGCCTCGAGCATCCACCGACGTCCTGAAGGGGTACTCCCAGCCCGTTGCCCGGCCTCGCTGAACGCTGCGCCCGGGGCGCCCCCACCATGGGTAAGGACAAGGCCGCCAAGCCGGCGCCCGGGGCCACCCAAACCAGGATGGACAAATTCACGACCTCTGAGAAGGGGTCCGGCTCTACGGGCGAGCCGGCCCCGGCCCCCGCCGCGGACCTTGCCGCCATCCTACATGCCATCACTTCGTCTCGCGCCTCCCTGGAGGGCATGGTGGGAGAGGTCAAGGTGGATGTTGCTCTTCTCCGGCAGGACTTGCGGAACGCCACCACCCGCATCTCGGATGCCGAATCCAGGATATCCATCGCTGAGGATGACATCCGCCATCTGCAGGACTAAGTCCAGGGAACTAACCACTCACTCTAAAGAACTACACCGCCGGGTCAAGGATGCGTAAAACCGCGCTCGGTGCAGCAACCTGCACCTGGTGGGATTCCCGGAGGGGGTCGAATCGGGCCGGGCGGACGACTTTATGGAGTGCTGGTTCCGATCCTGGATGCCGGTGGACAGCCTCTCTGCCTCGTTCGTAGTGGAGAGGGCCCATCGATCTCTGGCCCCCAGGCCCCCCGGTGCGCCCCCCCGGCCTTTCATCCTCAAGATCTTAAATTTCCGAGACAGGGACGCCATTCTCCGCGAAGTTCGGCGCATGGACACCCTCCACTACCAAAATCACAAAATCATGATCTTCCCGGACTACACTTGTGAAGTCCAGGAACTGCACCGCTCTTACTCTGAAGTGAAGCAGAAGATGCGCTCCCTGGGCCTCCAGTACCAGCTTCAGTTCCCGGCCCGCCTTCGGGTCATCTTCCAACACAAGACATTGTTCTTTGATACGCCCCGAGCGGCCTGGTCCTGGTTAACGGAGGAGCACCCCCTGCACCGCTCTGGACGCGGATCGCCTGCGGGCGGGCGGGGGGGGGCGGGGGAGGCCCCGGACATCGAGGACCCGCCGGCGGCATCGCACGTTACCCCGGGAGCGCACGGCGGAGGAGGCGATCATCACGCGCTCCGGGGGGCGGCCGCGCCGGGGGTCGAGAGCCTCTTCTGCCTCCTCAGCTGCGCCCGCCAGTCCCGCGGCGGGCGGGCGGCGGGCCGTGTCGCCCCGGCTGGCGGATCCTGCAACCCGGTCGGCCGAGTCTGTGGACACCTTGGACCTATCTCGCAGCCCTAACATTTGACATTCTGTGTTTCATCGGGGGAAAGGGGGGTTGATGGTGCTCGGGCCTAGGCTGGAGTGCTCCGGTGTCTGTGTTGCTCTCGGCCAGGGCAGGTGAATCAGGCTTGAATTCTATTGTATCAGGGGTCCACTAGTGCTCAAGCCCGAGCGTTTTAGCTTGGTGGTTGTTCCATTTTGTTCGGGCGACAGATGCTTCTGTTTTCGAAGTATAGGGTGGGGGGTGGGGGATTGGGGTTGGTGTGGGGTTGTTTCTTCCTCCTTGGGAAGGTTTTGTTGGCGGGGGGGAATATGTTGTTGTTCCACGGCATCTTGTACCCTTTGACCTGCTCTCCTGCTCGATGTCCCGCTGTCCTTCCTCTCTAAGGGCTTGCGCAGCCGCGCCTCCATTGGCCCCCGCTTCTGTCCTGGACCATGGCTGACCCGCCTGTTCCCAAGGCCGCCATGCGCGTATTGTCCTGGAATGTCAATGGTCTGTTAGATCGCTTTAAACGCATGGCGGTCCTTAAATATGCGCAGCGTGCAGAGATTGACGTGCTCCTTCTCCAGGAGACCCACCTCCTAGGCAATCACTGTCCCTTTCTTACCCGCTATGGTTACGATAGGGTTTGGCACTCAGGTTTTGCGAGGGGATCCCCCGGGGGGTAGCTATCCTGCTCCGCAAGTCCTTTCCCTTCGTCCTGGCCCAGGTGCACCTAGACCCCCAGGGCATGGTAGTGGCGGTTTGTGGTACTCTTTAGGGGCCACCCCTCACCCTGCTGTCCCTTTACGCGGCTCCGTCCCTCCTGTCGGCGGCCCTCTCTTACACCGCGGGCCTCCTCCCGACGCTTCCGGCGGGCTCACTCATTCTAGGCGGCGATTTTAACGCTGTCTGCACACCCCATCTGAATTCGACGGGACCGATATCCTTGGCCCGAGTCGCTCGCGCAAAGCAGCTCTCGACCTGGGCTGAATCTCAGGGCTTGTGCGATGTTTGGAGGGTCTGGCACCCGCAGGCTCGCCGGTACACCCACACGTCGGCAGCTCATCACTCCCATGCCCGGATCGACCTCATCTTCGTCCCGTCTACCGAATGCGCAGGGGTGCAGGATGCCCGCATTCTCCCGAGAGGCCTCTCGGACCACTCGCCAATGCTCCTTGCTCTTGGCCCGCCGCCCCTTTCTGCCCGTCCGATGTGGCGTCTGAACGCTTGGTTCCTCCATGACAAGGCTTTTCGGAAGGTGGTCGGTGGCGAGATAGCTGACTATTATTCTCACAATGCGGGATCCGTCCCCTCCTCTGCCGTCCTTTGGGAGGCCGGCAAAGCGACTATTCGGGGGGCCGCTAAGGGACATGTGCAACGGCAGAGACGTGCTCAATCCCAGAAACTCGCGGCCTGCGAAGCTCAAGCCTTGGAGCTGGAGCGCAACCAGGGGATGTTGGGAGACAGCACACGGTCGCGCCGCCTAGCCTTCCTGTGGGAAGAAATTCGCCTACACTCTCTGGAGGCGGCAAAGACTCTGTGGCGCTCCTCGGTGGCCCGGGTATATGGATGGGGAGACAAAAACGGTACACTTCTCCACCGGCTGGCCACTTACCCCCGGGCGGGCAGGATTATTCCTGCCATCAAGGATTCTGCGGGCGGAACCCGAACGGTCTCGGTGGCAATGGCCCAAACCTTCGCTGACTATTATTCCCGGTTGTATCGAACCCAGGCGTCTGAGCTCTCCCTTGAAGAGTTGCTGGGGACGACTGGGGCGGTGCTTGGGCGGCTGGGACGGGAGGTTTCTGAGACCCTCGATTCGCCTATCGCGCTGCAGGAGATTGAGGAGGCGATTAGCCACCTGGCGCCCGGGAAGACCCCGGGACCTGATGGGTTCCCTCAGGAATACTATGCTCACTATCGTGAGACCCTGGCCCCGCGGCTTCGGGACCTGTTTGCAGAGGTGGTGGAGACGGGTTTGTTCCGGCCAGAAACGGACACAGCTACCATAGTTGTCCTTCCCAAGACGCAGCCCCCATCGCAGTCCTGCTCAGACTACCGGCCGATATCCCTTATTAATACCGAGCTCAAGATCTATGCCACGGTCCTCGCGCAGCGGTTGCGCCCGTCTCTTGCCTCCTTGGTCCACCCGGACCAATGTGGTTTTATGCCGGATCGGAGGACCAGACACTGCCTGCGGCGCCTGCATCTCGCCCTAGCGCACCGAGGGCGCCTTTCCCCCTATCTGGCCCTTCTGCTGGTCGACTTTGAAAAGGCCTTTAACTCAGTGGGGTGGGCATACTTGGGTGAGGTCCTAGAGCGCATGGGCTTCGGTCCCCAGTTCCGTGCCATGGTCGCGGTCCTGTACGCAAGCCTGCGGGCCCGTGTATTAGTCAATGGGGCTCTGTCCTGCCCATTTCTTATAGGTCGAGGGACGCGCCAGGGATGTCCGCTCTCGCCCCTACTATTCGCTCTGGCCATGGAACCACTGGCTGTACTGATTCAGGCGGATCCCACTCTCCGCGGGTGGGACAGGCCGGGCGTGACCCCTGACAAGATTGCCCTATACGCGGACGACGTCCTCCTATATCTCTCTGATCCAGCGACCTCGGGACCCCAGGTCCGCCAGATTCTCCGCCGGTTTGGCCAAGCGTCGGGTCTTCATCTGAACCCCAAAAAATCCGTACTGGTCCCACTACACCCGTCGAGGGAATGTTTTGACTGGCAATCTGACATTCCCCTCCGGAGACTCTCATTTAAATACCTGTCCCTCCTTCCGGAACTCTGTTGGGCCCTCAACGTGGCGCCCGTAGTCAACAAGACCAGATCAGATATGCTCAGGTGGCAGTCACTCCCACTGAATCTGCTGGGGAGGGTCACCCTCTATAAGATGATGATCCTCCCCAAGTTTCTGTACATGTTACAAAATACTCCGTGCCCCTTCCCGTGCCCGTGGTTCCGGGAACTGGATAAGATGGCGACTAAATTTCTCTGGGGCGGCGGCAGGCCCCGGTTGGCCTTAGATCGCTGCAGGGTCCCCTCCTACGACGGAGGCCTGAGCATGACTAATCTATATCTATATTATGTGGCCACCCAACTGCTGGTGATTCATGACTGGTTCTCGAATGGGTGGGACGATCCGGCCTATCGACTCGAGGTGCAATGTCTCGGGTTCTCCTCTATCCAGAACATGCTCTATGGGGCAACGGTCCCCCTGTCGCTCCCCGATGTCGTGCGGGCCCCTTTTCTGGCGTGGCGCGCAGCTTTGCGGCACACCCACTGGTCGGGGAAGATAACACAGCTCACACCGCTTTGGCACGGAACGTGGCTGCGGGAAGTGGTGGGACTTGAAGCGTTCCGGCAGTGGGGTCTTCTAGGGATTTCCAGCCTGGGCGATATATGGCGGGGGAGCCACATGTGTTCCTTCCAGGAGCTTCGGACCCGCTTCTCGTTACAGCCTTCCCAATTTTATAGATATCTTCAGCTGCGTCATGCGGTCCAAGCCCATGTCACTCTGGACTCCAGATTGCCTGCGCCTAGCCCGCCCGAGGCTCAGGTGATGTTAGGGTGTCTGGGGAAGGGGGGAATATCCCGCATATACAAATCCCTGATTAACAATACTCCGGTAGATTGGAGCGGCCTAAAACAGCGATGGGAGGCTTGGGTGGGGCCCCTAGATGAAGCAGACTGGAGGGACGCCCTTATGGCACCTCGATCGCTTACCACTTCCGCCAGGTTGCGGCTCATCCAACTTTACTACCTCCACGCCGCTTATCTGACTCCGGCCCGCCTACATCGGGCAGGCCTCCGCATGGACGCCTCATGTGCTCGCTGTGGGGTGGATCCGGCGGATTTCTTCCATATGGTGTGGTCTTGTTCCCGCCTGGAGAGTTACTGGACAATGATTGAAGCCGAACTCACTGAAGTCCTGGGATGGGAGGTCCCCCATGATCCTAGAAAGGCTCTGCTGGGCATCTCGGGCGGGTTGGATGGGTCCCGTAATGAAAAGTACTTTCTCACTACTGCCCTAATGGTAGCCAAGAGGGATATAGCGGCCGTGTGGTCACAGCCGGACCCGCCCAGAGGGGCTACCTGGAGTAGAGGGATGGATTGGTGTGCCGCTCAAGAGCGGTCGTTGTACGCTGCCCGGGGCTGCCCCAAAAAATTCCGCAAAGTATGGGGGAAATGGCTGGGGGGCCTGTTTTGAAGGGTGGGGGCGCAGAGGGCGGGGGCGGGGTGTTGAGGAGTAGGGGTGGGTTTTTACATTTGCTTGTCAATGCTTTCCTGTTTGCATTTACTGATGCCAAGTTCAGCGAACTATTGTATGCCATTCTTGATTTTGCCTTCTATGCAGAAATAAAAAATTTGTTTATCAACATGGCTTTTATAACAGCACATGTTTAAAAAACATTTCAGGATGTTTTTCAAATAATGGGTGTGTTAAGCGAAGCACAGGCTGTAAGTATTCCAGAACTAATCCTTCTCAGCACACCAGATAATCTCAACTTTGTAGACAAATTAATTAAAACAACTTTGGTAAGTAAGAACACTAATTACAGGGAAAAGGCTAATCCTAGGCTGCTGTAACTCTACAAAGGCAAGAGTAGATTTGACTTCAGACTTGATTTTCCTTAGCACCCTTGGATGGGATTAACATTCAAACTGGGGGTGAGGAGAACATCTTGTGTTGGCTACGGAAATGCATACTTACTGGGTTAGAAAATTCCAAATTAATTCTATGGCCGGACTAGATGTGAGGATTATGCTTATTTCACTTTTATTCCTCCCACTGACCAGTATAAAAAAGCTATTTTTTTCTCTCTTCTACTCATATATTTTTGGCTTTTCCTAGAACAACAGACACAGAAGAAATTACAAGTCCCATAAGATTGTCTAAAGGGCACTGAGAACTCCAGCAATCACTGGACTTGACTGCTCCCCACATTCCGTGACCGTCCTCTGTGGTAAGTGGTTATGTTCTACTCCTCACTGCTTTAGAATGCACTCAAGCGTAGACTCCTTTCATCCTTGCACTACTAATTGCCGCGACCGTAGCATCTGCTTCATAAAGACATCCTTAAATGTGACGTGTACGCGTGGACAGCGTGCGCGGGCTACTTCTCTGCGAGCGCAGAGCGAGATGACGCTGTGCAGCGCGAGCTCCGACCTGCTGCCAACGAGCAATCAGGCCCTCTCTATCTCGTAGATTCAGCAGTACTGAAAAAACTTCACAAACGGCTCCCTATGCCTATGAAAACTAAGTTAAATAAATACCTAATTTGTGAATCTTAGAAAGGTTCATGTTGTATATCTAGTCGTTGTTATGAAGCGAATTTGTATACGCTTCATCTTATTGGTTCACACATTCTACGTCACTTGGAATCTTCACCCCTTATTTAGCTCACGTCACCGTTACTGTGGCATTCTGCTTCCCACCAGCTGTTTCTTCACATCCACGTTCTACCAGCTGATTGTGGGCCTTGTTATTTACAATAAATACTTTGTGTATATTATTACTCGTGTAATGGTGTATTGTTCCTTGCACCTTGACACTTCATATGGCGACGAGGATGGGATGATGTAAGGCCCGTATTAACTGACTTTCGTGGCATATAGAATTCATGGAGGTCTACAGAAAATCATTTTCAGGCAAGTTACTAAGTAATTCGTAGTATACGAGTTGATCGGTTACTAATTTCTATTTTTTTCGTTTACTCTGCTTTTTCGTAGCGTTTAGCTACTATGAGCGGTCATTGAAGGCTATCGGCAGTATTGAAGCGCACAGAAGTTATTTTAAAGTTGAGGAGAGATATCGTGATGCTGAGAAGTTCGTTAATGGCAAAATAACCGTTCCGTGCATCTGTCATTCTCCAACGTTTTCATCTGACAGTTTCTATGTCAGTATCAGCTGCGAGTGCAAGTAAGGTGATGCGGCCAACGCAGCTTACGTGTGCACTTGCGTAACGATGTTACGTGACTCCATTTTGTTTCCCCAGTACAAGATGGCGCTGTTTGAGCGTCAGTTACCGTGAGTAAAGTTTCGGGACTGTAAGCAGTTAAGGAGGTAAATGATTCAAATTAAAATATTTCCTTTTTAGTAAACGCTTTGCGCATTTTGGTGTAATCTGTGTTATCTCCAGTTGACTGTGTCATTTCACATTAAGGAAACAATATTTCAACTTTTCTTAGTTTGTTAGTGAAAATATTTTTTTTTTGTCTCTTCTCTTCAATATTTCGAGTCAAGTAATTTCTTTATCATTGAAATTCAAAATACAATTGGCAACTATAACGGAGGTGAATATTTTAATATATTGAAGATTTTCGTCATTTAAAGTATATATCTGCAAACATAGCTTGTAAAGTCAAAATAGAAAACGACTCTGTGGTAAACATGTCCAGTAATTCGAGCATCAGTGCACCTGCTGCATTTCTAACTGATCCAGGCAAACCAGTTATGAAATGGAAAATTTGGTTGCGCGCTTTTGAGAACTACTTGGTCGCTATCGATGGGAAGAAATACGAGCCAGAATGAAAAAAAGCGATTATGTTTGGTTTATTAGGTGCAGCAGGTCAGGGAATCTTCGACAGTTTACAACCTGGTCAATTCATACCTCTTGATGAATACCAGGAAGCCATTAAGAGGTTAGAAAAGTAATTTGATGAAGAGCTAAACATAATGATTGGCAGACATCGTTTTGCCATGCGCAAACAATTAGAAAACGAGACAATTGAAGAATACATTGCATGTCTAAGAGTTTTGGCAACCAAATGCGAGTTTAATGAAATGGTTGATGTGTATATTCGGGACCAATTTGCATTTTATTGTTTTGATAAAAAAATTCAGGCGAGACGTTTAGCTTGCAGGAACCCTACTTTACAGGAAACAATAGACATTGCTAAGGGAATCGAAAGATCTCTTGAAAGTTCAAAAGAACTCTCTGCTGAGAGTAATTCAAAGTCTAACGTCTATTTTCTTCATGAAAACAAAGTTATAAATTTTAATGACAAAAGAAGAAAAATAGGTAATGGTTCAGAATCTAACATGATTGTCTGTTTTAGGTGTGGTTCAAGGAATCATAAAGCTGATTACACAGGATGTCATGCTCAAGGGAAGAAATGCACTAAATGCTTCAAGGTAGGGCATTTGCTGGTGTTTATAAAAATTTCAGAGCACACAAATTTACAAAAGTTAAAGTTAATACGGTAGATTATTTCGAAGAAGATATGTGCTCAAACATTGTTCTAACTCTGGGCGATCAATGCAATTCTGTTAAAGGTCTGCTTGGTATTGCACACATAGGTAAAGTGGAATTGAGTATTATGGCAGATTCCGGATCGTCAATTACAATAGTTTCTGACCAAAAATATGAAAAATATTGGCTGCATGTAGATTTACTTGCTTCTGATGTCAACCCCAAGGCTTTTGGGGACTTTGACATAAATATATTTCCAGGATAATTTAAATATCATAGGAAGAACCATTGCTACAAAGGTTTATGTTGCAGAGCGTGGCAGAAATATTATGGAAGGATTTGGCACGTCTGGGAATAATTCTCAAGCCAGGTGCTGATGATCCTATTGTCTTGGATGATTCTGTGGTTTTCTCAATTTCGTCTTCTGATCCACTGTCTTCTGTAGACAAAGTAGAATCAGTTCTAAGTAAATATGAGTCTCTTTTCGAAGACAGGATTGGATGCGTTAAAGGTTTTGAGCACTCCATTAAGTTAAAGAATGCCGCAATTCCTATAAAACATAAGGTAAGGTCAATTCCTTTGCCAGTTAAATCTGATCTGCAAAATGTTCTTAACAAGTTGGTATATGAAGAGGTAATTGAACAAAGTAATTCAGCAGAGTGGGTTTCCGCCATAGTTTTGTTTAAAAAAAAAAAGGCTATGTGCGCCTATGTGCCGACTTGAGATCTTTAAATAAAAATATTTTAGTTGATTGTTATCCTTTACCGAAAATCCAAGAAATTTTAGCAGCAACTAATGGATCAAAATATTTTTCTCTCATTGATCTCAAATCGGCTTATCACCAAGTCAAATTGTCAGAAGAATCCAAAGATTATACCACATTCATCACTCCGTTAAGAGCCTACAGATTCAGAAGACTTCCATTTGAGCTAGTTTCATCGTCCAGTGTTTTTCAAAAGCTTATGGAATGTATTTTAAAGGATGTAGATGCGTACAGAAAATCCAAGACGATATCCTCATTCACGCCAGTACCATTGAAGAGCATAACAAAATTTTAGACACTGTTTTGCACAAACTTAATGAGAGGGGCATGAGGGTTTCAAAAGACAAATGTAAGTTTCTTCAAACAGAAATAGAGTATTTAGGCCACATTATCAGTTGTGATGGTATAAAACCAAAACTCGATTTAGTGAAAGCTATTACAGACGCCCCTGTACCTGAAGATAAAGAGTCTCTGAGATACTTTTTGGGCCTCAGCGAATACTATTGACGTTTTGTAGAAAATTACTCAGAAGTTGTCGAACCTTTGCGCATGTTACTACGCAAAGGGGAAAAGTTTTTGTTGATAGAAAGTCAAGATTCTGCATTTGCTAAGATCAAAAATGCAATTGTCTCTGCTCCATCATTAAAACCATATGACCCAGAAGGTACCAACATCGTTACAGTTGATGCCAGTTCAGTAGGCATTGGTGCTGTATTCACACAGAAGGTCAAAGGTAATTTACACACTATAGCTTTCATTTCTAGACGCCTACAAGAGGCAGAAATTCATTACAGTACAATAGAGAGGGAGGCTCTTGCTTGTGTAAGGGCCGTAGAAAAACTCAAAATGTACCTATGGGGAAAACGGTTTGAGTTGATTACTGATCATAAACCATTAACATTTTTTTTTTAAAACCTTTATTACAATTTCAGAAAAATACAAGTATGGGCCTACAACCAACAGGCCGGCCGCTAAAATGCAGTGTAACCCTAGGCACAGCTGAACATTCACATCGATGAAGCAACAAAAAGGGGGTCACTGGAGAGTTAATCATCGCAGTCGGCCGCAGCCGCAGTCCATAAACAAACAAGAAAGGTTTCATATTTTTAAGAAACGAAAAACAGCAAACACACAAGGCAGAGGAAATTAATAGCAGTAGCATGTGCCCCTCGTATCGAGTCAGTAATCCAACCCGGGTAGACAGAGGGGGGGGGGGGGCAAGGCCGAAGAAACCAAATTCGCATGTCGCAGGAGCATACAGGAATGTGCGGGCTAGGGAGACAGAGCGGCATCTATCTCACGCATCTGAGGCGGGGCGCATATACCTCCACGATAGGAGTTCCAGGGACCCCACACCTTAATCCACTTCCCAGGCTTGCCTCTCGCCACATACACCGTTTTCTCTCTGAACATACACCAGTCCATGTGTTCTTTCCACTCGGAGACCGTGGGTGGCCTCTGGCAGCCCCACAATTGTGCAATGTCGCGCTTCGCTACCATATAGCCCAGAGTCACCCATTGCGTCTGCGTCACATTGTAATCAGTCGGCTCCCAGACATTCAGCAAACATCTTCGTGCCTCCGGCAACAAGGCAACATGCGTGACTTCTTCTAACACCGCATGCACTCTGCACCAAAACCGAGTCACCTCCGGACACTCCCACAGGATATGGAGGAAACTCCCCAGGAGTCCAGAGCCTCGCTTACACAAACCATCCACCGAATACCCCATACGCATCAGAGCAGGCCCCGTGACGTACACTCTATGGAGTATTTTAAGCTGGACGAACCGCAACCGGGCCGGGATAGCCACCTCTTTCGGGGAGGCCACCGCCGACACCCAATCCTCGTCGTCCAGTTCTAAACCGTCGGCAATCCATGTCTCCCGCAATGAAGCCAGCAAACCCATCCGATCATTAATAAGCTTCTTATAAATCCGCGAAATGGTGCTATCCGGCACATAGCCGTCCAATATCCTGTCCTCCAACGGGGAATGCTCCGGAATAGCCGCCACGTCCGAAAACACGGAACACAAGGCATGATGGACCTGAGCATACCGATAGTATTTCCTATCATTCAACTGGTATTCAGTTTTCAGCATGTCGAACGTCTTAAATTTCCATTTCGTCCAGAGATCCCCTACCGTGCTGATACCAATCGTATCCCACTTATCAAAGCCTTTCGTAGTATACAGATAACCCAAACGCTGGGACGCATACAATGGCGTAGCCCGAGTCAAACGATCCCTCCACCCCATCGCCGCATTTGCTGCATGCCACACCTGTACCGCGACCCGCGTCGGGCCCGTCAACCGCGCATCAAGGGACCCCGAGTATAGCGCTCGATTATAGTCTCCGCCCGGCAATAGCAATTTGTCCATCTCAAACGCCGGGTTCAAAGCAGGGCCATACATCCCGTGATTGACGGCAGCCAACTGGGAGGCCCAGTAGTATCGCTTAATGTCAGGGAGGGCAACCCCCCCATCATACCATGGTAGAGTTAGTTTGGCAAGAGCAATCCGCGGCCGCCCATCCCAAAACAATCGACGCTGGAGACACTCCACCTCCCGAAAATAACGGGCCGGCACTACGTCCATGGTGTTCTGCAGGGCGTACAAAAAGCGTGGCAGCGACATCATTTTGAACAGTGCTGCCCGGCCAAGTGGCGAGAGCGGCAACCGCCGCCAACCCACCACATCCGCCCTTAGGCGCTGAAGGGGGGGGAGAAGATTCCGTTCGTAGCGGGCCACCGGGTCCAGTGTTATAAAAATTCCCAAATACGTAAATCCCGACGGCGCAATCTGGATAGGGCACCCCCGCAGAAGGGGGGGGCCTCCCCGGAAAGAACGTATACACAGGACTTAGCCCAGTTGATGACCAATCCGGAATTGCGACCAAAGGAGCTCAAAACATCCACCAACACAATGAGCGATTTGCGCGGTGATGCGAGATACAAAAGGATATCGTCCGCATATAGGGAGACCCGATCCTCGTATTCCGGCGTCCATCTAAGGCCACGCATCGAGGGTTCCCACCGCAACACTCCGCAAGGGGCTCAAGACAAAGCGCAAAAAGAAGAGGTGACAGTGGACATCCCTGTCGGGTGCCCCTACCCAAAACAAAGGGAGCCAACACACGTCCGTTGACCACCACCTGTGCCAGTGGATTGTCATAAAGCAATTTCACCCAACCGATAAAACCCGGGCCAAAACCAAACTTCGCCAATGCTGCCCAGATGTACGGCCATTCCAAGGTATCAAACGCCATGGTAGCGTCCAAGGACGCCAAAATGGCCGGCTCACGAATGAATGGAGCGCGAGCCAGGACGCCATGCAATCGCCGCAGGTTCAAAGCGGTATTGCGATGGGGTATAAAGCCGGATTGATCCTGATGAATCAGGTCGCCCACAACCCGGATCAGACGATTGGCCAGTACCTTGGCGAGGATTTTGGGCTCCGCGTTTAACAAGGAGATGGGCCTGTAAGAAGCACACCGATCCCGCGGCTTCCCCTCCTTATGGATAACAACAATAGTAGCAAGACGTTGGTCAGGGGGGAGGAAGCCCGCCGCCTTAGCCTCAAGGAACATGTCTCGGAGATAAGGCGCAATCACATCTGGGCGCAACTTGTATAATTCGATGGGAAGTCCGTTAGGACCCATGGCCTTACCCGAGGCAATAGAGCGAATGGCCAAAGCAATCTCATCTGGCGACAGGGCCGCATCCATCAATACTTTATCCTCATCAGATAGGGAAGGCAGAGTAATGTCTCGAAGCAGCAGTCGAGAGTCTTCCTCCGAGCGCTCTGAGACCGGAGAGTAGACCCCGTGAAAATACTCCGCGAAGCAATCAACTATATCACCGGGGTCCGTCACACACACACCGTCCACCCTCTCAACCTCCGGTACCACTCGACTCGCTCTCTCCTTCTTATCCAACCAAGCAATCAACTTCCCGGCCTTATCACCCATATCATACAAACGCCCCTGTTGCTCCCTGCTCATACTCCTAGCTGATTCAGTAACCAGCGCCTTATAGTCGGCCTGCTTAAGCTCCAACACATGCAATCTATCATCCGTAACACCTTGCTCCAAATCACTCTCCAACTCAGTGATCTCATCTTCTAGCCGAACAACCTCCTGCGCAGCGCATTTTTTGGTGTAGGAAATGAGAGTTAGGGCCTGGCCCCGGAGCACCGTCTTAAAGGCCTCCCAAAGGGAGATGGCGGAAGACACCGACCCCACGTTGTCATTAAAGTAGTGTTCCAGAGACTTAACCAGGTCTGCACGAATCATGGGGTTTCGTAGGTACCAGGGGTTGATCGGTGCCACCCTCCCCTCCGCCCCCAGGGCGATATCTAGGTGTAACAAGAGGGGGGGAGTGATCTGATATACCGCGTGCCAAATGTCGCACCTCCCCGATCATCCCAGCTTGGGCCGCAGGCACTAGCATATAGTCAAGCCTCGAAAGACTACCATGGGCCCCGGAATGGAAGGTATACTGCGCCTGTCCAGGGTGTTTCAACCGCCAGCAATCTATTAGTCCCAGGGTATCCAGAAAGCCCCCCAGCCAGTTCTGGGCCCGAGGGAGGTCCCTAGGGGGGTATCGATCCTCAACTCCGGAAACCACAGCGTTAAAGTCCCCCCCAGGACCAACACCCCCCCCGGAAGCCCAAGCAGCAGGCGTCCCAAATCGGCATAGGTGGCCGTCTGCAGCCCGGCGGCACATAGACCGCGACCAGCGTAATCAACCTACCCTCCCACCTCCCCACCAGCGCAGTGTAGCGCCCTCTGTCGTCGTGGAGCACCTCATCCACCACCAACGGGAGAGAGGTCCTGACTAAAATGCCCACTCCCCTCGAGCCAGAGGTGAAACCAGAATGGGCCAGAAGGCACCATTAACATTCTTAATGGATGGTTACGGCAAGGGAAATGGCAAATTATCTGCAAGGTTGGTAAGATTATTAGCAAAACCGCAAGAGTACAATTTTTCCATATAACACATAGCAGGCAAAAACAATGTAAGGGCTGACTTCTTGTCACGCTTACCCTTGACCATTACCGAATCCAGAGTCAATGAAAACACTGAATGGGTTGTGTCTTATGTTAGCGATTTCAATCAATCTGTACAGGTTTGCAATGAATCTGAATGGTTGAGTTTGTTAGAGATTGATCCTGTGCTTCTCAAAGTTAAGGAATATATATTGAGTAAATGGCCGCCAATTAGAAATCTATCTGCTGATCTAAAAATGTATGTTCA
Source organism: Triturus cristatus (assembly GCF_964204655.1). Classification (NCBI taxonomy): domain Eukaryota; kingdom Metazoa; phylum Chordata; class Amphibia; order Caudata; family Salamandridae; genus Triturus; species Triturus cristatus. The sequence continues at coordinate 401,628,554 of NC_140587.1, read as the reverse complement.
AGTTGCTGACGAACTATGTATTGAAAAGGGGTTTCTCTTAAGGGGGGAACTATTAATTTCCCCAACAAAAGTAAGGAAGAATTTAATCGATCTTGCTCACAAAAGCCATTTAGGTTCAACAATGACCAAAAAATTGCTAAAGCAACATTATTGGTGGCCAGGATTGGACTCCGATGTTAATGTATTTGTAGATAGTTGTGTGATTTGTCTTAAGCCTGACAAACATTGGAAGCCTCGTGTACAAGAAATGCAATTGGTTCACATTCCGCATTCTCCTTGGAGCAAAATAGCTATTGATTTTGCATGTCCTTTCAATGTTTTAGATCATGATTCCAAATTTTTAATTGTTTTGAGCGACTATTAGAGTAAATGGATTTATTTCAAGTTTGTGTCAACCATAGATTCAAATTGTGTAATCAAATTTTTGGAGTCCTGTTTTTCTGTAGAAGGATTACCTAAAATGTTAGTATCGGACAATGGGAAACAACTGGTCTCAGAGAAGATGGTCACGTTTTTAAGTCAAAAAGGTATCCAGCAGGAGAAAACTCCCTTTTACTCACCTAAATCCAACGGTCAAGTTGAAAGGGTCAACCGTTTCCTAAAAGAAAGTATTCAGCTCGCACTTGCAGAAGGTTTTCCGATTAAAGAGTTCACTCAAGAGAGAGTAGATATGTACAACACCACAACCAACAGTGTAACCGGACATTCTCCATTTTTCCTCATGAGGGGCAGACATAGTAACACAGCTATTACCCCTGAGTTCACTATTCTAAATGAAAGGAATTCTAAAGTGATTGAAATTCAGGATTCACAGCTTAATGTAAAAGAAAGAATTCTGGAACACCAGTTAAAGTCTAAAGAATACTATGATAAGATTCATAGAGCCACTATGAAGGACATTCTAATTGGCGACTGGGTGATAGTCAAGAAACCTTTTGTAAAGTTTAAAGGAGAATCAAAATACTATGAGCCTAATGAAGTGGTGGAAGTGTCGAGTAGTTCAGTTCGTTTGCTAAAGTTAGGATGGAGGCACAAAAGTGATATCATCAAACTCAAATGCAACCAGAAAGACTTGATACTCAAAGCATGTAAAGAAGGTGCAGACTCTGAACAAAGTAACGTGTGGTTTAACTTTGATGGAATGGAAAGTGAGGTTTTAGGAACTAAAGACCATTCATCCAATGAGGAACTCAAAACCGGAGCTTCCACCACAAATGGGATTGCAAGGCTGCCAGCACATCACTGTTCTGAAGAGGAGTGTGAGGGCTATAGACAAAATGTATCCCACACTGCTGTTCAAGAGGCAAGCGTTCCAAATGTTGAAGACTCAAGTAGCAGTATTGCATTGAATAATGATGCTCTGCCTTCTAATGTTGTTGAGGGTACATGCACCACCTCTGGAAGAGTATCTCGTTTTCCAAACTTGTATAGAGATTACATTGTATATTAATGTTTCTTCTAATGTTGTTGAGGGTACATGCACCACCTCTGAAAGAGTATCTTTTCCAAACTTGTATAGAGATTACATTGTATATTAATGTTGTATTTATAATGAAAGGGAGATGTTATATATCTAGTCATTGTTATGAAGCGAATTTGTATACGCTTCATCTTATTGGTTCACACATCCTACGTCACTTGGAATCTTCACCCCTTATTTAGCTCACGTCACCGTTACTGTGGCATTCTGCTTCCCACCAGCTGTTCCTTCACATCCACGTTCTACCAGCTGATTGTGGGCCTTGTTATTTACAATAAATACTTTGTGTATATTATTACTCGTGTAATGGTGTATTGTTCCTTGCACCTTGACATTTCAGTTCAGTTGGGCAAAATCTTTAAAAATGGCTTCTATACAGATCTCAATAATTGTGGATTCTTTGATCTCTCACATAGGATTTGTTTGCTAAATTGTCATTGAAGTTGCTGATTATTTGAGGGGCAGAATAGGGTTTCCATTGTGGCTGGAGTACACAATATATGCTCTGTTTCTGTGATGGTGTACATCAGGGCTTTAAGTGGGATGAAAAAACTGGGGGGGGGTCTCTCAAAGGGGCGTGGTCAGTGTATTTAAGGGCGTTGCTTAAAAACACGTAAGCTACAAATCTGTGCTTAGCATAGTGCGTCGCCCGACTTGTATTTTGCTGTTTCTGTCATTGCATCCAGATATATGATACAAAAAGTAACATCATGCCTACAACAAGTCAGGACTGTTGGCTTTGTCAGTGGTTGGTAGTTGCATAAGGTAAATAAGCAGCAACTATGGCTTGTATATAATATTGAAAAAGCTTCCACTTAAAGCCTTGGTGACACCACGATAATGTTGCTGCTCCTGAGTTCAAAAAGAGAAGGGAAATCCATGGAGAAAATGATTCTCTTTAAAGGATTTCCCTTCCCCTACATTGCTCACCTGACATGACGTCATGTCATAACTTCTCCACTAATGAGAAGTGAGCAGTGTGAGCACACGCACGTCGATGTGCCTAGTGTCACTGCAGTCCGGGAAAAAACGCACTGCCTGTACCAGGGCACAAAACAGAGCCAGATAGGGACCCGTTTCGAGGCCCCCTTTAAAAAACTGCCGGTGCTCAGCACCGGTGAGACCCGGCCCACTTAAAGCTCTGGTGTACATAATCTTTCTGCAATGGAGGGTGTTGTTTAAACATAATACGTGTACTACTCAGCCCTTTTTTACTTTTTAATAGCACAAAGGTTTAGCAGCCTAGAAAATGTATCCGTTTGTATTAAAGCTACTGCAACAATTACTTATGTGTTTGGTAGGATTTCGTCCTACTTGCTCTTTGATATTATGCAGACGACCCTAAACTTTTTGACCTCGCTATTTCAGAGGTGCAGCAGACTACACAACTTAGAAGGGGTCATTCATGCAATGAGATAGGAGATATCTCGGAATGCTATAGAGGCAAGATGGCGTCTGAGTAGTCGCCGTTGCTGCAGCTCCGCCGGTCTGGTCCGTAAAGAGAGTTGAAAACCCTGATCTGATATTTTAAATGCTTCAAAATACCCTTTAAAAACAATTCGATTCATGGAGCAAACTCGATACTTGAAGTTTGTGACAATTTCTGGGCGGAAAGAGCGTTCTTTGATGTGTGAAGCGCTGGAGTGTTTCCACTGGGTCACGACGTCAACAACTCGCTCCACTCCTGCATCCTTGGCGTTCACTGCCCTGCGGCGGTATTCCTCTGAAACGTGCTCTCTGGTGGTTCTATCGGCGATCTACCGAATCCTGCCGAGCGCGAGGGAAGGGATATTGACACGCAGGAGTCGCGGTGTTCTCCGGACAGCAGTCAGGTCACGAAGGATACATTGTATGCAACACGCTGAAGCTGAACAAGTAAGGATGGCAGGGTGGGGGGACAAAAGCGAGTAAAATCAAAAGCACGCAGCTGGCAGGTCTGCCGGGGAATGAACCATTACAGACTAACCTCGCAGCAGCTGAAAATCGACAAAAACGCCCTGACGCCCATGGAGCAAAAAATAGGGAACAGAGTGAAAAAAATAATTCCACAGAAAAAATCGAGCGGACTGCTAAACAGGGAAAAAAATACAACAAAAGAACACTAAAGGCCCGGATATTGGTCAAACTACACAGGGTGGACAACCTTTTATCTCTAACATATTTGCCCCGATTAATGGGAAAATGCATAACGCGATGGCGGGAGAAGTGGCTGAAACAGAGGGTCTGAATGACCAGACATGATCTATGGAGGTCGCGCTGCCTTTTGAAAACGCAATGGAGATCAGAACACCAATATTTCAGTCAAGTCCAGCTACTAGTCTTGGGATGGCTCAGGAAGATAATAGTTATAAACTTCCAATCCCTTGCCCCATGGATGACCATCAAAACCACAATAACATTGCAATCAAGAAGAGCGATATAATAAATAAGGATATGGTGACTCTTAGTGGAACTGATAAGGAGAAAAAAACCCTGCTCTTCCGCCTAAAACGCCTGATAACTTAGACAAATTTTATTAACTTACGGATGAATCTGAGATCTCGGATGAAAATGTGTCCGTCAATAGTGAAGGAGGAAGTCAGAACTGGGACAGTACTAGTACAGATCTTGAGCTATCCACGAAAGCTTCTGCACAGAAAATTCTGAGGAAGAAATCCAGTCGACACAAGAAATGCGAGACCTCTGATCAGGGTAGCACGATGGATCTCAGATGAGACTATTCTGCATCACAGCTGTCAGCTCTGACAGAGCCAACAACGTGCTCAAAAGAGAACCATACATCTTCAGGAAACATAGCCGGTGGAGCAGCTGCCCCCAAAAGAGAACCTACTCTGTCAGAAGTGCTACAATCTATCAAGAACTTTCAAGAGGAGGTCAAGATAGATAGCCGAAGGTCGCGGCTTGCCACGCAGAAGCTTCAAGGCACCATAAGGAAAGTGGGCAAGACATGCTTTGAAATTGCGGATAGAATGGCCTCCGTAGAAATACGCCACGAAAATCTCGAGAAAGATATTGTCACCTTGAAAACGCAAGGAGAGGAACATGATGGCATAGTCAAAGACCTTATGCTCAAAGTTGAGGAGCAAGAGAACAGACTACATCGTAATAATCAACGTGTTCATGGTTTTCCGGAGGGAGTGGAGGGGAGAGACCCTAAGACTTTTATGATCACACTCTTTAAGGGAGCTTTCCTGGATTTACACTCATGGGACTGGGAAAAGGAAATACAACGAGTACATTGTTTCATACTAACACCATCTAAACTACCTACTTTCTCCTCACAATATCCGCGAGCTATGCTAATATATTTTGGCAACTTTCTCTTGCGACAACTGCTCTATGACCTCGCAAGACCTGCAAACAAGTAAGAATTTAATGGTATTTCCTTTTTTACCCGGCCCGATTTTGCACATGCCACTGTGGAACGCAGATGGAGGATGAGACAACTTTTTGCGCCATTCCAACAACTGGGTGCAACAGTATATCTCCGGAATCCTGCCCGTCTAAAGGTCATATTTAAGGGCTCCACACGTAGTTTTGCATCAGAAAGTCAGGCCCAAGCGTATCTGCGAGAGATCACAGCTCACAAGTAAGACAAAGCTAGTGGCTTAAGACTTAGGAACAATTTTTTGATCACAACTATGTTGAAGCTAATATTCGACTCCATTTCTCTTTTTTTTGCTTTTTTGGGCAGGAGAGGGGGGGGAAACTTGTTATTTTTGATTAATGATGAGAGAGTCTGTCTATGTGTTGGAATACAAACAAAATGAGGATTATTACTGTGATTTAAACAGGGTGGTACCTTAGAGCAACAGTTAAGGTAGAGGGATTGGACCGGAGAGCGGTGTGGGGGGTTGACTGCTCAGATGCCCTCATCCTGGCTCATCATGCACCAGGTAACCTCAGTGGTAGATGGTGGGAGGGGGGTGGGTTCTGAGGGCAGGCGGTATAGGTGTAAGGGGGAGAAGGGGGGAAGGGGTTGGCACTTATGGGGCTGGTTTTGGAATATTTGGTTTTTCTTATTAAGGGTGAAAATATTATCATCAATGAGTAAATTGCGTATAGCAACAATTAATATTTGTGGCCTTAACGATATTAAAAAACGGCCGAATATTGCGGTGAGGTTACGACTGTTAAGAGCCGATGTTATCTGCATGCAGGAAACACATATCGAAAGAGCACAGATACATTTGTTGGAAACACTTGGATTTACATTGGTAGGGGCCACAACACAAAATTCAAAGCAATCTTGACAGCTTATTGCTCTATTCACTTTACTCATACAATAGCTGATCAAAATGGGAGGTGGGTAATCACAGAATGTCGTAGGGATAATGGGGACCCAATTACAATTTGCACAATTTATGGCAGTACTTTAAATAATCCAGCAATGTTTAACCATATAAATAATGAATTAGCTACTTGTCCGCTACCCATAATTATTTGTGGTGACTTCAATATAAATCTGCCCGCTAGTCAAAATATAACCCATGATAATGACGGGGGCTATAATGGTTGGAAACCTAAGGTTTTTAGAGCTTTAAGGACACTGTGTCGCGAGCATGCACTTTATGATATCTGGAATCGGCAGAACCATATGGACCCGGGTTTTACTTTCTTTTCTTTTCCACATAATAAACATGCAAGATTAGATTTTATTTTAGCTTCACATACTATTCTTAATGCATGCCCAATTGAGAAAGCTCAGCGCATATTGGCAGATCACAATCCTTTAATAGTAGAACTTAAGGGGGTAGGGTCTAGAATTATGCATAAGTCTAACTGGAGCTTTGAACAATCGCTACTTCTGAATGAGGAATACTGTGATCATTTGAGGAAGTGGATACCCCAATTTTGTTAGGAAAATATAGGGAGCGCTGCGGTGGATATAGTTTGGGACGCGCTGAAAGCGGCAATACGGGGGGAAACCCATAGCTTTTCGCTACGTATGAACAAGGAAAAGCGACGTCTGCTGGATGATATGCAAAGTAGCTTGGCTGCCACAGAAAAAGATCTGATTGTAGCACTCCAGGAGGGTGGAGATGCTTCAGAAGCATATATAAAAGTGATGGTAGCCAAGTTGACAATTCTTGAAATAATAGCCAAGAGAGCTACAGATAGATTAGCTGTGTGGCTCGAAAAGGCATATGAGTGTAGTGAGCAAGTCGGGCACCACCTTACAATGAGAGCTAGACAAAGAACAACACGGAATATAATATCCGAGATTAATGATCCTGTAAGAGGGAGAATTACAGACCCGGAGGTCATTTGCAAGGTGTTCTATTCATACTATCAAACCCTAAATCATGAGGAGCCTAGCGCGCAACCAAGATGGCCGCGTAGGTGCGAGGCTCCCGAGGACCACCACGACCTCCTGAATTAATCCTGGCTATATCCTGTCCTTGTTGAGGGGACTGCATCGGTGAACCCGAGCTGAGGCGCCATCCGTTTTTCCTTTTCGAATCGGACCCCGGACACCGGTGGGAGCACCGATTGAAGGTTGCGGCCTTCTCCGCGCTGGCCCCCCGGATTGGAGTAGTGGGGCGATCCGGGGACAAAGCGAACAACAGCGGCGGGCAGGGCTGGGCGACTCGCGTATCCCGTGCTTTCACTTGCGCTTTTGCGCTCTCCTTGCCCTCAAGCGAGGTAGGGTGGCGGAGCGGGGTGCGGTGGTGTGGCCTTGTCCAGGTGCCCGGCTGCCCCCCGGCCGCGAGTCGTCCCGCGGCCCAGTGGTCGCCCTCCCCCCCCCGGAACCCGTGAACTGGTTTATCGGCCCTTTCGAGGAGATTGGCACGACGGTGGGAGAGCAGGCATGTCCACCAAACAAGATGGCGACCGGGCGAAGGTGAAGACGACCCGCCGCGGCCCGGCGCCTCAATCCAACAGTATGGACCGCTACACCCTCCAGAAGGGATCTCCGGAGACATCGCGCACATCCCCGGCGGGCCCGACGGAGGCATCTGCTCAACCGGTGGATCTGACCCTCCGGGACGTCATGGGCGCCATTGCAGAGATGAAGGCCTCGGTGGACCAGCGCTTCGACACCCTAGCGCAAAAGATAGACTCGGTCCTGGTGGATGTTAGCCTTGTGAGGGCTGACTTGTCCAAAACCAACGACCGGGTCGATTCCCTGGCCCACACCACAACGGGCCTCACGACGGACGTGGTGGCCCTCCAAAAGGAGGTGCGCCGGCTCGGCCAGGCGAGCGCCCTGATGGACCGGCGACTGGAGGATTCCGAGGGTCGGGCCCGGAGGAATAACGTTCGCATTGTGGGAGTGCCGGAGGGACGAGAGGCGGAGGCGGCAGATCTTTTTGTGGAAGAATTGATCCTAACCCATCTCCAGCCCCGGGGGCTGAGTAAGCTTTTTGCGGTGGAACGTGCTCACCGGGTCCCTGGGGGCAGACCTAAGGCCGGTGCCCCGCCGCGGCCTCTCATTGCCCGGATTTTTAATTTTCGGGACAGAGACGCTATCCTGCAGACCTCCAGGCAACAGGGACCGGTCAAGCTTGATAACATGGATGTGCATTTCTACCCAGACTTTACTCCGGCGGTCCAAAAACTGAGATTGAGTTTTCTCGGAGTTAAACGTCGCCTACGGGACCTGAACCTTAAGTACTCAATGCTTTTTCCAGCTAAGCTAAGGGTGGAGGTGGATGGACGCACGCACTTTTTTGACCGACCCGAGGCGGCTGGGGACTGGTTGGACACTCTGCCTGGAGATCGGGGCCGAGGGGGTGGGGGGGGTGCGGTTGGCGGGGAGGGCCCGCCGGATCAGAATTGAGGGGTGAAGAATAGGCCTTGCTCTGGACAACATTCCTTTACCATTTACTGATCGTTTAGGTTCCCCTCCGATGGAGGTCGTGTGGGGTCTGTTGGGGGCTTCCCTCCTCCTCTGGGGGACTAGTTAGTTTTCATCTATGGGGCGACAGGCACACTGCACTTTGGGGGGGCTATCTGGGCTCATGCAGGGGTGCAGGGAGGGGGGAGTTCTGTTGGGATGGGGGGGTGGGGGGGGTGTGTTGTTTGTTTGCACCGCAAGGCAAGCCCTTTACTGTATTATTGCTCTCGAGATGCTCTGTGGGGGACGACTGATTGCTTCTACGTATGATGGGGGGTAGGGATTTGACTGTGTTGTCATGGAATGTTAACGGCCTGGGGGACAGGATTAAGCGTGGTGTGGTCCTGCAGTACCTGAAACGTATCTCACCAGATGTTATCTTCCTGCAGGAGACACACCTTATAGGTAACTCCTTTCATGCCATGAATCGGCGAGGCTATCGTTTGGTGGCCCACTCGGGCTTCACCTCGGGCTCGCGGGGGGTGGGTATCATGATTAAGAACTCGCTCCCGCTGGAGATTGATGAGGTGCGCCATGATGAGAGGGGACGCTACACTGTTCTGGTGGGTAGAATGGAGGGTAGAGTGTTTGTTTTTATATCAGTGTACGTCCCGCCTGGGTTACAATCTACTACATTTGCGGATTTGGGGCGCCTCCTCCTGGACCTCCCGGGTGGCCTGCTGGTGGTTGGGGGGGACTTTAATGCGGTAGTTTCTGGGTCTACGGATCGCCATCCCCCTAGGGACCTCCCCCGGGCACAGGCCTGGCTGTCCGGCCTTTTAGATACTCTGGGCCTGGTGGATTGCTGGCGACTAAAGCATCCCGCACAGCGGCAATACACCTTCCACTCGGGTGCCCATGGTAGCCTCTCGCGGCTTGATTACATCCTTGTCCCGGCGACCTATGCTGGGAGGGTGGGAGAGGTGTGCCACCTGGCGCGGGGCATTTCAGATCACTCCCCAGTACTGTTACATCTCGATGTCTTCCCTAGGGGGGAGGGCAGGGTGGCTCCAATCAATGCTTGGTACTTGCGTGACCCCACTATTCGTGCCGACTTGATCAAATCCTTACAGCGATACTTTGATGAGAATGTGGGGTCTGTCCCTTCGGCCATCTCCCTGTGGGAGGCTTTTAAGGTAGTTCTTAGAGGGGAGGCCCTCTCCTCTATCTCCCATGCCCGGAGGCGCGAGCGGGAGGAGGTAACCCGGGTGGAGGCCGAAATTGCGGAACTGGAGGGTGACCTGGGGAGCGGGGTAACAGACGCCAAGTTGCATGTTCTGCACCTCAAGCAGGCGGCCTATAGGGCCCTCGTCACGGAGGCGGCCAGGGGCCTCAGTAGAGAGCAACAGGGGCGACTGTATGATGTGGGTGATAAGGCTGGTAAATTGATTGCGTGGTTGGCAAGAGGGAGAGAGCGAGTCGTGTGGTTCCTTTGATTGAGGGGATGGATGGTGTGCCTGTCACCGAGCCGGAAGCCATTGTCTCCTGCTTCGCGGATTACTTTCGCGAGGTGTACTCCCCGGTTTCTCCCTGCTCGGAGGAAGATTCCCATGCCTTGCTTCGGGACATCGCGCTGCCCTCCCTTACGGTGGAGGACAGGGATTTGTTGGACGCTCCTCCCACCTCGGACGAAATTGCCCTGGCTATTCGCTCGGTCGCATCCGGAAAGGCCATGGGCCCCAATGGTATCCCCATCGAGCTTTACAAGCTGCGACCGGATGTACTGGCGCCCCACCTGCGCGCCATGTTCCTGGCGGCCCACTCGCAGGGTTCCCTCCCGCCGGACCAGCGTCTGGCCACAATCGTGGTGATCCACAAGGAGGGGAGACCCCGTGAGCGGGTTACATCCTATAGGCCTATCTCGCTCTTGAACGCGGAACCCAAAATCCTCGCCAAGGTACTGGCCAACCGGCTGGTTGGCGTGGTGGGCGATTTGGTCCACCAAGACCAATCTGGCTTTATACCCCATCGCAACACGGCTCTTAATCTGCGACGCTTGCATGGGGTGCTCGCGCGTGTCCCGTTTGTGCGGGAGCCGGCCATCTTGGCGTCCTTGGACGCCACCATGGCGTTTGACACGCTTGAATGGCCATACATCTGGGCGATGCTGGCGAAATTTGGATTTGGACCGGGATTCATTAGCTGGGTCAAATTGTTGTATTCGGGCCCATTGGCGCAGGTGGTGGTGAATGGGCGAGTCTCGGCCCCCTTTGCGCTGGGGCGGGGCACGCGTCAGGGTTGCCCCTTGTCACCGCTCCTGTTTGCATTGGCCTTGGAGCCCTTGGCGGAGTGGCTGCGGTGGCACCCCTCCATCCGTGGTCTCCGCTGGACCCCCGAGCATGAGGACCGCGTGTCCCTCTACGCCGATGATATCCTTTTGTATCTCGCCTCCCCGCGTAACTCGCTGATTGTCCTGGTTGATGTTTTGCGCTCCTTCGGTCGTAACTCAGGCCTTGTCATCAACTGGGCGAAATCCTGCGTGTATGTGCTTTCCGGGGAGGCTCCGGCCCTACCACGGGACTGCCCGATCCAGATTGCCTCCCAGGGGTTTCGGTACCTGGGTATATATATTACTCTAGACCCGGAGGCCCGCTACGAGCGGAACTTGCTACCCCCCCTCCAGCGCTTGCGGGAGGACATTGCGCGCTGGCGGCGTCTTCCGCTTTCGCCGCTTGGCCGAGCGGCCTTGTTTAATTTGATGTCCTTGCCGCGCTTTCTGTATGCGCTTCAGAACACTATGGACTTGGTTCCGGCGCGCTACTTCCGTGAGGTGGAGAGCCTGCAGCGGCGCCTGTTCTGGGACGGGAGGCCGCGTATTGCCCTGGCTAAATTGACGCTCCCGTGGTACGATGGGGGGGTTGCCCTCCCGGACATTAAACGGTATTACTGGGCCTCCCAGCTAGCTGCGATTAATCATGGCCTTTACGGGCCCGCCCTGAACCCGGCATTTGAAATGGACAAGATGCTCCTGCCCGGTGGCGACTACAATCGAGCGCTCTACTCTGGCGCGCCCGACTCCCGTCTGACGGGACCGACGCGTGTCATGGTGCGTGTCTGGCACGCGGCTAATGCAGCGATGGGGTGGAAGGACCGTTTGACCCGGGCGACACCGCTATATGCGTCTGAGAGGTTGGGCTCCCTGTGGACATCGAAGGGTTTCGAGAAGTGGGACACGATCGGAATCAGCACAGTGGGAGACCTCTGGACAAGGGGTGGATTCAAAACTTTTGAGACGCTGCGGACGGAATTTCAGCTGCAAGGCAGTGAGTACTTTCGGTACTTACAAGTCCGCCACGCGCTGGGCTCCGTCTTCCCTGATGTCGCGTCCATTCCGGAGTCTTCCCCCCTGGAGGACAGAGTGCTGGATGGCCATGTCCCAGACAGCACGATCTCCCTTATATATAAAAAACTGATCAACGACAGATCGTGCCTGCTGACTAGTCTCCGCGAGGCCTGGGTTGCCGACGGGCTGGAACTGGACGACGAGGACTGGATTTCCGCGGTGGCCTCTCCGAAGGAGGTGGCCATCCCGGCTCGCCTTCGCTTCGTCCAGCTTAAGATCCTCCACCGGGTTTACGTGACGGGGCCAAGGCTTCTACGTATGGGCTTTGTTGGTGACGGATTGTGTAAGCGTGGCTGTGGTGCCTTGGCAACTTTTATGCATATTCTGTGGGAATGCCCACAGGTGGAGCGATTCTGGCGTGGTGTGCATGAGGTCCTGCGTGTGGTAACGCGTGTTGCGCTGTTGCCTGAAGCGAGGAGATGCTTGCTGAATGTGTGGGAACCAAATGACTATTCGGTCCCGCAGACGCGGTGGGTGACTCTGGGATACATGATAGCTAAGCGTGACATTGCTCAATTGTGGGGATCCCAGAGGCCCCCGGCGGTGTCGGCCTGGAAAGAACACATGGATTGGTGTATGTTTCGTGAAAAGGTGGTGTATGTTGCGAGGGGTAAGCCTGGGGTGTGGGTGAAAATCTGGGGCCCCTGGAACGCCTATCGCGGGGGTATTTGTGAGCCGCCACTGCTACCGGCCGCCTCACCAGCTCCGTCCCCTTAGCCGACCCCCTCCCCCAGCCGCGGGCATGTGGTTCCCCTGTCCCTGATCTATTCCCATTCCCCTCTTCAGAGTTTGGCTGCTGGTTGGGATCCCCCACTTAAGGAGCACGTGCCGTCACTTTGGATGGCGGGTTGCCTTGCGGGTGTGGTTTTTTGTGTTGTTCTGTTTTGAAAAAAAGGAAACCGTATTGTGGGCTTGGAGTTATGGGGCCTGCGCTATTGATGTCTCCTGATTTACCGATCTGCACCGCCAAGAGACTCTTACTGTAGGTATGTCATATGCTTCTGCCACTCTAGCGGCCGGCCGGATGGTTGTAGGCCCATACTTGTAACCTTTTGTTTTTAACATGTAATAAACGGTTTCAAAAAAAAAAAAAAAAAAAAAAAAAAAAAAAAACCCCTAAATCATGAGGATATCCTTGATCACCCGGGAGATGTTACTTCATATCTTAATCAAGATTTAGTGCTACCATTTTCCCAAGAGGATCAACAGCAACTTGAAGAATTATCCCAGTGGGTGGACATTTTGCTCTGTATTAGTAGTCTTCCGAGTGGCAAAGCCACAGGCTTGGATAACATACCTTTAGAGTTTTATAAAAAAATGTGCCCCACAATTGAAAGATTGGATGCTACAGTTAATCTTGCATGTATTTAAAGGGGGAAAACCACCGCAGTCCTGGACGCAGGCCAAAATTATCGTTTTTCTCAAAAAACATAAATCACATCTAGAACCCGGTTCATATCGCCCCATTACTTTGATTAATGCGAACAGTAAGATTTATTTTAAAATTCTTGCCACTAGTTTAGCCGCAGTTATTCATAAGGTTGTTTCACCCCGACAACATGGTTTTATACCAGGACGCGGCATGATTGACCATATTAGAAGGGTCATTTCATTATTTGATGCTGCTAACATCTCTGGAGAGCCAACAGCACTTATATTGCTGGATGCTGAAAAGGCCTTTGACAGGGTCTCCTGTTTTCTTTTTTATGGGAGACCCTGTCAAGGGTTGGAGTAGGTAAAGGGCTTATACAGGCTTTTAAGATGCTTTATTTCCATCCTAGTGCAAGACTTTTTGTAAATGGTGTTCTTACAGACTCATTTGAAATAACCAGAGGTACTCGACAGGGTTGCCCGAGCTCTCCGCTGTTGTTTGCTCTATATATTGACCCCTTTCTACGGCAACTTGAAAATAACAGGAGCATTAGACCTATAGAATCCCCAGGTGGGAAGACTAAAACTTTGGCTTACGCCGACGACATTGCCATAGCCACCCCTGATCCTGAAACAGCTATGGCTGAGATAGAGGCGGCAGCAGCAAGATTTGGGCAAATCTCGGGGTATTCTCTTAATAGCACTAAAACCCAAATTGTCTGTAATAACATCAGCATGGCTAATAATACTAGACAGGTAGAGAAGGCAACATATCTTGGAGTTGATATTCTGGCTAATGTGGATAAAATTGTTGATAGTAACATCGATCCTATGATTGCTAAAACCAAAATTGAATTAATGAGATTACATAATCTACACTTGTTGATTATTGGTAGATGTAACATAATTAAAATGCTTTTTTTCCCTAAATTTCTGCATTTTTTAAGGGCAATTCCTTTAGAATTCTCTACTACCTGTTTGAAAATAATTGAGGAGCTATTTTCTCGCTGCAATTGGGCATATGAGAAGCCTAGAATAGCGTATACATTTTTATCTTTGCCAAGAGAAAGGGGTGGTTTGGCTTTACCAAATATAAAACTATACTATTGGGCCACCAATTTATTATTTAATTTAAACCTTATATCTGAAAAACCAAGAGATAGTATAACGGAGGAAATACCAATGCCTAGTGAACTTATAATGAGTAAATGGGGGTGGCTTTGGAGATTTTTGAATGATAGCCATTACAAGAAGGACCGTTTCAAAACATTAATAGGAGGGCATAGAATCATGAGACTAGTTCGGAAATTACTAGGGCTGGGCCGACTGAATTATTACACACTGATAGGTAATAATCCTAAACTGCCAGACATTTTTAAAGATCCAATCATCACAAGGTGGTGTGATCTCGGCCTATCCAAACTTGGTGATTTCTATTCTTTAACCAATATACTCAGTTTTGATAATCTTAAGGAGACATATAATTTAGATCGGAGAGATTTCTATAAATATCTTCAAATTCAAGATTTTCTAAGCAAAAAAGGGGGAGGCTCAATAGGCTTTGCCAATAATTATATGATGGATGGGTTAAGGAAAAATAGACCGCTTTCTATCGGGAATGTTTATAGTTTTTTTAATTCATTAATGCCGGATGATATGGAGGCACGAGCTGCAAAATGGAAAATAGAGATAGGAAATCAGGAAAACCTATTTTTTTATTCAGGCGAATTTAGCACAGAAAATCTTAATTCCGGTGTGACTCCAGGCACAATATTATAAATCCTGTTTTTCACTCTATTATACCCCCAAAAAGATCTCTAAATGGGGGACAGGAAAAGGAACTCAATGTCCCCGATGTGCAGTATTTCAGGCGGATTTAAATCATATTTTTAATTCATGTAATTCTTTAAGCAATTTAAAATAGGAAATCTCTAATTTCTTTAAGGAGGTACTAGGGGTTGAGTATTCCATCTCCCATCTTTGATCGGAATTGGGGTAGACCCGCAATTACAAGGGAAGCCAGGAGAAAAACTCATATTTATTGGCATGACGATATTACGCTTATGCCTGGCTTCGGCTTGGCTGGACCCAACTCCCCCCTGGGTTTCACCAATGGCTTTCTCGGCAAATTATAATTTTGAGAAAGCTATCTATGAAAAAAGGGGATTGCGGGCTCGATCTAAAGGCCTTAAAATCTGGGCTCCACTCACCAGATGGCTTGAGAAGCATTAGTAAACCTCAAAAATGTGTTCTTTAGGATGTTGTATTTTAGTTTTATTTTCCTTTTAAACCAATAGCCAATTTTATTGTGGCCAACTCCTAATGGGTGGGGTGGGCGGGGACAAGACTGGAAGGGCTGGGGGGGATTACTAAACTAATAAAATGTGCATAATTCCTATACTTTTTCCCCTTTTCTTTTATATTTCCCGTTCGTTTGTATGCTTTTTTATTAATGAACTGTAATAACTGTATGTATGATTGTATAACTATGCACTAATAAAAAATATTTTTTTTTTAAAGAGATAGGAGATATGTTGTCTCCCTCTTTAAGTTGGGATCTGCAACATAATTTGCCTAAATCAGAGTAATCATCATTATTTTCTAAAGTAGAATATTTAAACACTACTGCTGAGTCTTGTCAGTGACAAAGAACTCCTTTATTTCATTTGAAAAGTAGGCTACTTGTGGTGCAGTGGATTCCAACCTAGACACCATGTTGTGCACTGGGTTTCGGACATCTGTGGGTTGAACAGTGCAGATTGTCATGCTCTCATCAGACTTGGGTTTGATGTTACACATGGGGTCGGGTATTACATTTTAGAAAGGTAAAATAATTGACAATGTGGACCCTTCAGCAGTCAAGCTTTTATTACATCTGCCCCTCACGCCTTTACTCAAATAAACAACAATGAAATGATCATGTAATTCGGGGCGTGTGCATCAATGATACGTTTCAGGGACAGAAGTGGAACAGTAAATATCATAAGGTGATTACATGAAGAATCAAGGAAGACTAAGTGAAGACAGTACAACTCTAAAAGGCCATATTGCCATGTACCACACTCGGCACCTTAAATATTTCAGATGGATACACATACATCTATGTATCACTGGGAAAATTGAACAAATAACAGGAAAATTAGAGGGGAGGGGCCGAATAACAGTTCAAAACCCTGGATGTAGGATTGGTGGATTATGGAGTGGTCTTTAGGTCCTCGGGATCTGAGAGGGAACATTAGCCGGCTGGCTGACTTCATCGGCTTGTTGAAAGTTTTTTGACTTGGTACAGGCAGGCACTCATGCTAAACAGCAACACTTTGACCTCCTCGACTTGGAACAATGGGCTCAGTCACAGAGTAAGATTGAATGTTTAAGATATCAGAGGGAGCAATAGGGAGCTGAGAACTGGCGAATGGGGAAGGAAACTCCAATGTCAATAAGTTGGGAGGGGATGAAACAATGTCAGAAAAAGTCAAAGAGGAATCAGATCAAAATAAACACAACAAATGTTCTAGTATCAGAAGATGGACAGAGCTAATATCCAATAAGACGAGTGGGAGTCTGTTAGGGCTTAGTATAGTGGTCTAAATATACACCTAAAACAGGAGGAAGAAAAACACTCTGGAGAGAGCAGCATTATGTTCCCCTAGTTCCTCTGTTTACAAATGCACATTGGCTGGCCTTTAACTCGGGCATGAGAAGACAGAATCCTTTTTCCTGAGGTTTTGATGAAGCTCCGGTGGACTTTGTGGTATCTCTTGCTGCTGTTTCTGAAGACCTTCTCTGGTTACTTAGGAACGTGGATTTGATAGATTGGACAACGGGATAAGCTCCATGTGGTCTTTGGAGTGTTTGATTTGAGAATGTATTGTAGCTTTCTTCTGACCACTCTCAGATGCAGATTCCATCCTTTAGACCCCTTTCTTCTGAACCAGAAGGGTGGCAAGTTTGCTTCAGGCTGAGATCTAGGAGCGCTTAAGGGTTTATTCCGATTAAGCAGCAGAAAGTGGCATTAGGAGCAGCAAACATTAGAAAAGTCCAGCAGACAAGCGTGGCTGTTGGTTCTACATTCCATTCCCCTCACCAGAAACTTATCTCAGCTGGAACATGGAGTTGGAGAGGCAGAGAAACAACAGGGCTCCAATGTAATGTGTGAAGGCCATCGTCATTAGAGCAGCGCAGTTTTGGCTCCACCCTCACACGTCACAAAAGCGCAATATAAACATGCATTCAGCACTTTTTCTGTGTGCCCTAATAATAAGTGTTAAACTTGACATCACTTTTAAAGTGCATTCACTGTAGAATTAGAGAATTCATATATACTGTGTGCCCCAATTCATCAAATGACATTTACTGATAAAGGCGATGGGGTTAAACCCTCAATGGATTTACCTTAGAAAACAAATGACTTATGTAATGTGAACATTACTGTTTCACCTTTGCATTTATAATGTAGTTCTTAGTCACACTTATACTTGTGTGCTCAATGTTATTTTATCTTCATGAACCTTAGCATGAGTTCAATATACCGATAGTTTGAATCATTTGTGTTTGAACATGCACACACATATTAAATGTGCACCATTGATTTAATACTTTAAGTTGTCCTAACTAGGCCTGTATTTCATTATGCATGAAATGCTGTTTTCCATTTTTTGCTTGTTTGTCTTTTCCTTGCAGTGCAAGTCACATTGTTTGTTAGTTTGAGAAAATATGCAAAACTGTACTTTTGATAGAGAGAGATCCTGAGAAGAAGACCTTAACAAGGAACATGGAGGGCCAGAGTGTCAACCGAAAGTGTCCATTTCTTAATGTTGCAAAGCCTCATAGGTGAAGAGGGACAATACTGTTCCCATGTCTTCCCTGGGAGAAAATGTTGATGTTTCAGCTTACAACGCGAGAATTGAAAGGACAATGGAGCCTTTGATTATGTTAACAGAGAGGTGTTATTTGGGAGACTCTGGTGCAAATAACTGGAGTTCATACTGTTGGAGGTTAATTCACTTTCCTTTGGACTTTGAAAGGTTTAGACCTCTATGCTTATTTCCTTTGACTCTTGCAGAGTGTGGCTTAGGCTAACACTCATTTTCCTGACCCAAGAAGACTCTTGACCAATATGCTGACACCTTCCTATACTTTCCCACATTATCCTATTATCCTGCATTTCCTTGATTTATTATATCCTTTAGGTTTTAAAACCATCATCCTTAGTTTAGACCTTACTTAGATTATTTTCGACTTTCTGTTGCAAAGTCATTCTGCGCCCAGGGCACCCCTCAACTTTTTGCTTACTGGTGCTAACTGACTCTAACTGACCCTGGGCTCTGCCTAACCAGGACCAGGGCCAGTGCTATGCTGAAAGACACTTGGAATATAGTGAAAACACCCACACACACTAGGTTACACTATTGGTTGGGGTACCGCTGTGATTGGCTTGACCTACCCTATAAGGCCCTAGTACATGTATATAGGGCAGGGGATTTGAAACTACCTCTAAGTCCCATAGTATATAATAGGCATGGCAGTTTAGAGGCCAGAAGCCCTTTCTGCACTTGCATGTGTGCACTGCTGAGCCTGAGGTCAGTATAAAAGTAGCCCTGTGTTGCAGGACTGCTTTTAACCCCTTCAGTGCCCATGACGAGCTGGACTCGTCATGGGCTGCGGTGGCGCTGTGCCCATGACGAGTCCAGCTCGTCATGAACTCCGCCCGCTAATAAAAAGCGCGGCACTGGGCGGGGAAAGGGGCGGGCATGCAAGGGGTTAAAAGGTAAATTGTGCCCAAACTCCACTTTGGTGTTTGAGGCACTTAAAATGGATAATCTACAATGTTTGGGCATATTAGGTATCCCCAAGGTCTCCCCTAGGTGTCCCAGGGATGGGGGGGTTCCAGTATTTATAAGGTGGACCCTTATAAAATGAGTTTTATATGCCCAGGGTTAGGTGAAATTGCAGATTTCACTCCCCCACATTGTGAAAAAGTGCTGCACAAAATCGCCTTTGGTGCTAGGAGCACTGTGGAGGGAGGATCTGCAATATTTTTACATAAGCAGAACCCCTAAAGTCTCCCCTAGGCATTCCAGGGGTGGGGATCCTATAGATTTAGGCAGAGTACTTATAAAATATGTTTTTATAAGCCCTGGTGCTGGAAAAATGGCTAGAGTCATTATTCCCATTGCTCTGCCACATAGGTTAACATAGTAAGAACTTATTAACTACTAACTCTTCATAGGAGAAGGCTAACAATTCCATTCAAAGACTTCCCAGAATGGTATTAATAAACTCAGCAATATGATATTGTTGAATTTCTCCTAAAATGTACAGACAAGACGTTATAAGACTTTCTTGTCTGTCCCTAGTTTTCTCCCCCCTCCCTGGTTTGATCTTTAATACGGCGAACACCTGTTACATCGCATGTAACTGCAGTAAAGATTATTATAAATGTCAAGACTGATTTCACCTGACTGAAAACATGTACTTAATGATACTGCGATCCAATACTTGATATGTAACGAAAGTACTAACAAATGCCAATAAAAACAAGTTTAAAAAAAAATAAGACTTTCTTGTCTGTAAACCCAGACTAAAACTTCTAGTGGTCTGTCCTTATTGGTCAGAGTTAAGTGGATTAGCCACACTTCTTTGAAGAAGTGATAAAGAGCCCCTAGGGTTGACAAGCTCTGCTGGGGGGGGCAGTTTTCAGTTACACAGGAATACCAGAGCAGGGGGAGGAGTAGTAAACAATGGACTTCAAGGGAAAGGGAAGACACCAGTGTCATTTACAACTCTGCTCTTTTGAACTCAGCCAGATGCTAGGCTTAAGGAAGGAATGAGCAGATGCAAGTGGGAGAAACTATGGAGATTAGCCATTTTAGGGGTGTATTCAGCCAGCTCTTCTCTCCCTGTGGAAAGTCTGCCATTATGAATTTGGAAGAATCGGTGGACTCTGAGACAAAACAGTGCCACACTCTGCAGGAAGTGGTCATACCTTGGGGTGGTACCCTACACCCCATCGAACAGGAGTGACCTCCTGCATGACCCAAAGAACTTGGAATACTATTCTGAGAGGGGCAGAGCCTCTCAGATCTGCTGCTTGAAACCTAAGAAAGCAAGAAGGGCCATGCTGAGAAGTTTGATGTGTATTTCCTAAGGCCTGCACTCTGAAGATTGCAGCTTCTGCACCATCTGGAACTACAGCCCTGTAGACTACCTTGCTGTAAAAGCACTAAAGAGTGGACTCCCTGCAAGCTACAGGTTAACAGAGCTCACATGGAACATCACCACCAAGAATCCTCAACCTGGAACACTACCAGTGGATTTTTAAGGGTTTTGTCCAAGTGGATTGTGGGAACTGAAGTCCTCAACTTTCAAAGACCATCTTGGAGCTTCCAGACCCTTAGAGTGAGTTTGAGACAATTTGGGACACTTTGGGGAACTTCAGGAAGACGTTCCAAAAGTTTGGAGAACTTTCGAGCAACTTTTGAAAAAGCTCCATAAGGGGCCTGACTCAACCTGGCCAGCCAAGCCGCCTGCCTTCAACCGCGAGTTGGCCTGCCGTCCAGGTTTGTCCCACTGAAAACCTCCGTAGGTCCTACTTTCAGAGTTTGACCAGGAGCAGTCGAAATCCGAGGCTGACGAACCCTCATCAAATCCGGCCTGGTGAAGAGCATCGAGGGACACCGCAAGAAAAAGCTCCGTAAAAGTTTCTGAGTCCGAAGGAAGAGAAGGTGACCGGGAGCAACCGCGAAAGCGAAGCCGCCTGCCTTCAACCGCGTGTCGGCCTGGATTCTTGGTTTGTCCCGCTGGAACGCTCCGGAGGTTGGACTTCCATAAGTTTGACCGGGAGCTCATTGCAAGGCAATCCGGCAAACCCTCACCGAATCTGGACTTGCTGAGAGCTTCGAGAGACCCCAGGATGAAAAGTTCCAGAAAAGTTTCCAAGTCATAAGGTAAAAACTTTGACTGAAACTTGCCACGAGGGGTAGCTGCCTAGGGCTCCATTGCAGTCGGCCTGAAACTTTGACTTTGACCCGGTCTATCGCGACCAGATGTCCCGATAAGGCGTTCTAGGTTTCTATGTGCTACATAAAAATTCATATCTCCAGTTCCCTTCATTGAATTTTTGTAGTTTTGGTGTCATTTTAAAGATAAAAATATTTCTTATTTTTATAAATTGGCCCTATAATGTGCTAGTGGCCTTTTTGCCAGTGGCCGATATACATTTGCCCCTACTAATAATCCACTTTCCTTCACTTCCCTCATGTTGAGAAGAGAGAATCAGAAACTCTTCTCAGAGCACCAAATTCTGTTACTGATCTTTTGTTCTGCTATGATGGAATTTCATGTCTGCCTTATACTGGTACGCCTTACCTTCTTTAGGAGGTTGGGTTACCCGGTTGTTATTCTGCATATTTATAGCATTGTACTAAGATTTGTTTATCTTAACCTGATTGTTAACCTGTAATAAATCCTCTTAACTATAGTCACTGATTCCTGGTCCTTATTTTGTGGCTAAATGGTTTGCACTGTTCATTAAATTGATTTAATGCTAACTCCCTTTACCTCTCAATCGTCAAAGAAAAGGTCAATTGGATCACCAATGGTAAGAGGTTTGGCCCAGCGCTGCATCAACTTGTTAGCCTGTCAGATGGTTCGTCACTGTAGTGAGGGAGTTAGGGTTTCCCATTCAGAAATTGCCCAAGCCCAGTACAAACCCTAAAAGCCCATGGTTCGCTTAAAGGATTGATGAAGTTCCAGCGGTTTGGAAACAAGTTGTAGCAGCGGAGGTGTGGATTTTAATAGGGTTGGGCGTTGCTTATGCTTAGCTTGCAGTATTTTGCAGTGATTGTGTGGTGTTCTGCAGAGATGTTTTAAGTTGTTGTGTAAATGTGGCGCTGGTTATCGGGTCCGACGTGACCTAAGATAAAGGCATAAACAGATAAGTTATCAGTGTAGAAGACACTGGGTGTAGTTGTCTGCTGTGTTTTGGTGCTTGTTGTGAGACATCGTCAACAGCGCTGTTGAGATAGGAACTGTATCTTTGCGTGATTGTGAGATGTGGTTGCTATAGTGAATCTCAGTGCACATGGAGGAACTATATCATACCGGGTGAAACCCCGCTGGTCGAGGTTTCATTTGATGTGGATGCCACGGTAGGTCAGAAAGTGTTGCTCCAGAGCGTTTCTTGTGTGATTGAAAGCTAACATTTCTTTAGAGAAGCAGACAAAGTTGGTTGTTGAAATTGCTTGCATTTGTTATGAGTGTAAATTGCTGAGAGAACAAGTTCGTGGAGAATGGCAAAGGAGGGTGAGCTGCTGCAAGGAATGAGATTGTCATCACAGTTTGCCGCGCAGGTATTGGTCGGTTGATGTAGAGCCGCGCAGGTATTGGTTAGATATGTCCTAGAGAGCCGCACTGGTATTGGTTGTGAACACCGAACAGAGAATTATGGGTGAAGAACCAATTCCTTGTTTAAACGAAAAGTCATTTGTCAATTTTGCATAATTTGATTGAAAATCAAATTCTTTAAATAATTACAAAATCTAACGAGAAGAGATGTGACTGTGCCTGTTAGAAAGGGGGAAGAGGCACCACCCAACTGTATGCCAAATAATCATATGGCACTAGACGTGGGTCTTCATATCTGTATTTGGCTTGAACAATGGGAAAAGATCATTGAAAAAGATGGTCCCTTGACGTTTCCCAGTTATGGCACATTTAATTTGAGAATCATTGAACATTTAAGGAGGACGTTGTATGACATGAAACTGCCTCCTAGGCCTACACAATACAAAGCGCTTAATGGCTGGGAACATACTACCCAACTTAGGTAGAGAGAGAGAGATTACAGGGAAGGGTCAAGAAAGCCATCCTCACTTGCTAGATGGGTAGCAGAACAGAAAACCTGAAGAACTGATATGATCGAGGGAGCTAGATTATACCCTGCACTAACGAGTGAAAAAGATGGGAAAGGTAAACAAAAGGGTAAGAAAAAGAAGAAAGAGGCAGATGATACAGAAAACGTAAATGAGGACAGTGATAGTGATTCCAAAGGATTTTTTAACTGAACTATTATTAAACCATTCACTCCCATACAATGTGACCCAAACTGGAAGAGCGAGTAATACAAATACCTGTGAGAATTATGAGGTGCCTACGGCACCAGTAGATGCACATTCTAATTTGATGGGAGAGAGTTCAGGGATGACAGTCCCTATAAATTCAAATGTTTTAAATGCCACAGATGCATTGACTGTTCCTGTCACAATTGGTCCTATACTTGCTTTGTACAAACCTGGAGTGGTAGAAAATACTACACATACCTTGGCTGTTCCTACTGGGATGTGTACCTCGGGTAGCAATCCTGTGGGCGCGACAATGAGACTCATTCCTCAAAGTCCTTTGGTTCCGACACAAGGGAATACCCATGTGCCGCAAGTACAGACACCGATACTAAATCGGACAGAGTTTGACCCAACTAGAAGGTTTTCCCAAAAATCGCCACCCTTTTTTATGCCCAACACGAATGTGCCTCAATAGTACCCCAAGAACAGAAAAGCCTATGGGTTCGCCACGTTCTGACATGCCTCTTTTGAACTCACCACCTGATGCAAATTGTGGTTCCTTTAGTGGAGAGATAATTCCTAATACCCCACTAGAACAACCTGGTGGAATGCCCGAGAACCTGATGACTGGTTCGAAGGGATGAACACCCCAACTGGTAGTGGGAGTCCTGGACCAACTGGAAGGAATACTCAAGTCCCAGAGAGGGAAAATACAATAGGTGTGGCCAAATTGAAACAAGAATTAGACGAAATGCGACTTGGAAATGTTGACATGTCCCAATTAAATGATTACCTAGATGATGAGCTTTTGTTCATGTGTAAAGTTATTACTAGATGTGCTGGACAAGCTCATGAAAGGTTGTCTGAATTGGCTCATAGATATGAAATTGACTTGCAGAAATCCGTAGCTTTGCAGAGGTGTTATCGTTTAAGCTTTGATGACCATGATCTTGCTAACATGAAACCGTCAGGAATGAAATTACAGATCAAGGAATTATTTGCCTATATTAGAAAATGGAGTGAGCTGGATAGATGGAAAGGCGGGTGGGCAAAGAAAAAAAACGGAAGAAGGTCAGATTAGAGCTGCCTCCATCTGGAACTGGGGAGGAGGATGAAGATATGCACGTGCTCCCAATGAGAGAAGTCCCTGGTGAGGTTATGCCCACATACCTTGGAGCAAGTCTGATCTTGCATCATTCACAAATGATTTTCTGAAACTGCGATGAAACCCAATGGAATTGTATCAACAGGTTGATTGGTTTGTAATGATATTTAAAGTTCTGTGGCTAGGTCTGACTACCTTTTTTGAAATTGGGGTTCCAGGAGAATGTCAGATGGTTTACTTTTTGTTGTATAATCATTTGCTTATTCTTCAATAAAACCAAAGTATTAGCCAACAGGCTGAAAACTGCCCTGCCATCACTGAATCATCCTGCTCAAATTGGCTTTGTTCCACAACACACTTCGGCATCCCATTTAAGATCACTCGCTCATGTCCTTTTTTTTTTTTTGTTAAAATTTTTATTAGAAACCGTTGGTACACAGTAAAATACAGACAAGGGCCTACAACCACCAGGGCCGGACGCTATAAAGCCCGAGGGCCCGCAGTGCAACGCCACACATTCAAATGATCCAGAGGCAAAGCTCCCGGCAGTTCGTAAGCACATATAACAGGCCGTGGCCATAGGCCAGGAGCATTCGGAATAAACAGTTTCATTTTTTATTAAATATAAAACACACTCAAGGCAATGAGAGTCTGAAATAGCAGCGTGCTCTTCCCAGGACGGGGAACAACGTACATTGTCCAAAGCAGGTCTTGTCTGGAAGCGGTAGAGGGGGGCAACGGGAGAACAAAGCATGGAACACACCTCACACCATCCCGCGGAATGCGTGGCTAGGGGGACAAAGCAATATCGATCTCTAATGGCAGAGGCGAGGTGCAGATACGTCCTCGATATAAATTCCATGAACCCCATACCTTAGCCCATTTCCCTGGCTTGCCTCTCGCCACATACACCGTCTTTTCCCTAAACATACACCAGTCCATATTCTCCTTCCACACCTCGATCGTGGGCGGCCTCGGGGAGCCCCACAGCTGTGCAATGTTACGCTTAGCCACCACGTATCGCTCATGTCCTTTGATAGGTAAGTGTTGATGTAGATGAAAAGGTAGTGCTCTCACTAGACGCTGAAAAGATATTTGATCGGGTAGAATGGGGGCTGCTGTTTCAGGTCTTATTGCGTATCAAGATTAGGCTGGATTATTTCAATCCCGTGGCAGTGGTTACTTGTAACGTCTATATATCATCACCTTTTGAGATTACTCGAGGCACAAGGCTGGTCTGCCCCCTGTCCCCACTGCTTTTTGTGCTGGCCCTCAAAACCCTGGCAATTGCCGTCAGGCAGGACCATAGAATCAGAGGGATACAAACCCTGGTGGGGGAGCAAAATGCCCTCCTCCATGCGGAAGACATACTGGTGATAGAATGAGACCCATTAGGACTCACCGCTCTGATGTCGAGATTCACAACATTTTCAGGATAACTTGAGAAGGTTCCACCTCTCATCAAATCTACTGCTCTAGCTGTCCTTGGTGACCACTGGTTTCATTGGAAAGAATCCAAAGTGAAATCTTTTGGGATTTTTCTAAACAGGGGTCATGACAACATGGAGAAGAGAACTTACATCCCAGAAGGAGCAAGGTAAAAAGAAATACAGCGAGATGGTCCGTCCTTCACTATGTTAATGTGGGGATGAACTCAAGTGATAAAAATGAACGTAGCATATTCCACGATTCAACTACATCTTTGCAATGCAATCCCTTACAATTCATAAAAAGATGTTAGATGAACTATCCAGGATGATGGAGTTACGTATGTGGGGTAGAAAGAAACCACACCTGAAAATAAATAAACTGTATGCAGCCCCAGAATATGGGGATTTACGACTACCCCATCTTCTATTGTACTGGCTCTCCTTTCAGTTGGCTCCTATATGTAATTTTAAAACAGCCAAGGTGAGTCAAAATAGAGAGTGCTATAATGGGAGGCATCAGCTCACTAATGCCTTGAAGAAGCGGCTTCATGTAAATGCTCAGCCAGTGTTTCAGGCCACATCATACACCTAGCATAAAGCAAACACCATAATGGGAGATGATAGCCAGATGCATACAGCTGCACCAATATGGTGTAGTGGGAGGAGACAGATTGGGGAAAGTTACCAATTGGCTGGATTTTCTGAGAAAAAGAGTGAACTCTCTCAAACATGACAAAAACATTTACAGAAGCAAGGCTGATTTTGTACTGATAGTTGCACAATTTTGAGATACCGGCAACTGTCACACTCTTCTGGCGCACTGCTGGGTCCCCAACCAATCCAGCTTCACAAATCCGAGCTCCTGAGATACCTACAGACCAGGGCACACACAAGGGGGTAGTATCAGGATTATACACTGGCACAACAAATACTTGTGTGAAGCCCAGTTGAAACTGGGTTATTTAAAAATACTACATTGTTGGCACCGAACACCTAGAGATTACGGATAGCGAATCTGTGTCCGAATACTGTATGTTGGAGATGTAAACAGGTCAACTGTGATTTATACATATAATCTGGGAATGCACCCATCCTCAGGGTGCTAGGAGGGGGCTTGGAGAACGTTGGGGGCCATACTGAATATTTCGGGGGTGCTGATAGAAACTTCGGTTTTGCTCCATGATACTAATGTATATCTGGAAAACACACCCCAATATGGTGGAAGGTTTGCCCCATTGATGACAGTAGCTAAAATAATGTATACTGTGGTTGTGGAGAACTGTTAATTGCCCACAGTTAGAAACGTGGATACTGGAAATGTATCATATGGGTTCATGAGAAACAAATATTGTATCAAATGCCACAGTTTAAAAAAAAACGGTGGAAACAATTTACAGTGATAAGAGCCCTCCTTACTGTGGAGACTGGCTTATGGCTTCCCTAGAGATTTTGGGGTATATTTACAAGAAATACTGCTCTGCGGTATTGACGCTGATTAGCAGCAATTATTTTACAGCTGCCATATGCCAATTCCAAATGACATGTTTGCATCGTATTTACAATCAGTGATATGTGTTGTTAGGAACAGTTAGCAGCTGTTAAAACTGCAGCTAACGTGAGCATCAAGGTGCAAAAAAACTAGACATAAACGTGAAAAAAGTGACGTTCGGCCAATTAGGCAAGAAACTTGCACTAGCCAGCTGAACGTCATAGAATTGCATTTAGCGAGAAAGAAAGCACTCAAAAACGCCACTGAGGAGGCCTCCAAACAAAATTGCCATGCAAGCATAATGGAGCAGACATGACAAAGTTCAGCACAGGACACCAAGAAAACAGCCCCCCTCAATAGACAGAATGACCAGCAAGAGTCCATGGAGAAGAGGAAAAGGAAATGCAGTTTCAGTCAGGAGGAGAATGAGATCCTGATGGTGGAGGTGGGAACACTAGCTCTTCGTCAGCTCCAAGGTGTCATTGGGGACCAAAAGGCTATATGGCAGTTCATAGTGAACACGGTGAACTGCATCAAAGAAGTCAAGAGGACTGTGTCGAATTGTAAGAAGCACTGGCACGATGCCAAGCACAAAACTAAGCAGAAACTGGCAGGCACTCCACAAGCAGCATTGCAGACCGGAGGTGGGAGTCCAGCGCCACAGGAGGAGCTCAAGCCCTTGGAGGAATAGCTGTCCACAGTCATCTGTGAGGAGTTGGTGGTTGGAGTTGAGGGACAGGATAGTGCTGAATATGACCAACCACAAGATCCACAGGGTAAGTATCAACAGAGGACAATAGGGGGAGAGGGGTGGGTGCGGAATGTTGTCCAGTCCAGGCACCTATGTCTCGGCGCTCCCCCACACTGTGTGCAGGTCAAACGTTAGTCACCTGGCTACTGCATGCACAGAAAATGTAACAAGGCAAGACCCATGTGTGTTTTGCACCAATGATTACATAGGACAGCGTTGCTAGTGTCACAGCTGGGCTAGACTAACACATTGTAAGAGCAGCCATGTGCATTGTTGACAAGATACTGCGCTTTCCTTTAGTAACTGCAAGCACATGGGTACATATAGCAGATGGACACCAAGGCAGAATCCTAGCACCGTCATCCAATAGGAACCTGTGTAAATCACATATAGCTAAATGTGCATCTACACAAAGTAAAGAACAGGGAAGCGTTTTACTGACCTACACGCAGTGCAACACTGCACTTCCCTATTCACGCAGGTAGGGTCACAAAAATAGTTTTGCTGTGCTGGGCAGCACAATGAGACATGTCTATGAATGTTGCCCCTCCATCACACCTGGACCAATGCGTATGAAGTACTATTATTCATACGTATTGGCATAATGGCATCTCCCAGGATCAGCTAAACATCTGAGGGATGGGGTATCTGTGGGCTATTGATGGTAACTGCACTTGGTGATATGGACATTTTCAGTACAAATCTCAACAAGAGCAAACTAGATGGTACACAGCTGTCAGGCCATGCATGCTCACTGTACACACTGGTCAGCTGCAATGGCAGGGTTCACCTGAACATCTCTCCTCAACACAGAAAGGACTGGGTGTGGGGATGAACACTTGTGGAACATGGGCCAGAGTAAAAGTTAAGAGGGGCAGTGCGCAAATGCATACATATTGGTTGTGCCAACATGCATCCTTTTACAAATGCATGGAAGAACCACATACACAGGAGTATGTACCATCCCAGTGTACACCCCTACGCTGCTGTAAAAAGGTCAGCTGTGCAACAACGCAGCCATCCTTGCTGCATGGATCAAGGTTGTCTGTGTTGGTACTTGACTGACTTCATCATTGCAGTGCATTGGTAAACACAAGGGGAGGGCACACTCCTTCCGACTTTGGTGCTGTCCTGTGTATGTACAAGAATGCTGGGTTGCATAGCTGAAGTGTCTGCTGTGCCAGGTTTGGACTAACTTTTGTGAACAGGCCCTTCGGTAGGTAAAGCACATAATATCTGATACACATTGAGAGCAAAATCAAGGTGCCAACAATAATGTGTAACTGGTAAAGTGCAGTCAATGTGAAAATTGGTAATCTGTCTCCTTAGATTGTTGCGAGTCCTTCTCAGTTTCTTTATTGTGTAAGGTAAATTAATATTGAATTTCCTTTTCTCTCCTTGTATCACTTGTTTTTCCATAACTTTAGGTGCAGAGTCCTGGGGTTTGACAAGTTTCCGAGTAAAGTTTAGCCATTGTTCAATTGGAGAAATCAAGGTCTTATCTTCAAAACAATCTCTAACCAGTTTTTGTGCCAGTTCATTGGTTTCCTCTTTGTTATGTGCCGTCCAGATGAGTTTCCAATAGTTGATAGTTCCCGTCTGACCTTGCTTGAACAGGTACGTTTGGTGCTTTTTACTTGACAAATTTATGGTGATTATTTGTTGACTATGATCACTATCAGGGACCTTCCTCAATTGATACAAGGTAATGTTGTTAACGATATTAAGTGATATAATCGTATAGTCAATGCGTGACTTTGCATTGTGTGAGTGAAAAGTCCATGCAGGTATTGAATCTAACCTGAATCTCCCATTTAATATTCGTAGACCCATTGCTTCTATGTCCTTTACAAAATTCGTTCCTACTTTACTTTGTAGGGGTTTTATTTCTGTTTCTAGTACCTGATGAGGAATTGCCCATTGATGATCTTGTGACTGTGTGATATCATCTCTGATAAAAGGTACTAAAAGATTTAAATTAAAATCCCCTGTGAGTGGGTCATCCAACATTTGTTCCAACAAAAACTGCTAAGGGTAGCACACATATTAGACCTTGAACTCTGTGTCGGATGTATATATAAATTGATCAATAATAGGGTTTTTAATTAAATTTGATTGTTTGTTTTATATATTAACTTTACCGTTAGGATATTAGAACTAATCGTATCCAATTGTTCATGTTCTACTTCCAAGTCGATGGATATGAATGTTGCGAACCCCCCAGTCGGACGGCCATATTTATGTTGCTTGATTGCAGGCTCGTAATAGCCTTTACATGCCTGTAGCATAATAGGGTTGGTTTCCCATGTTTCTTGTAGTGAAATGATCTGATGTGAATTAGACATGGAGTTTAAGTGGGCATTTTTAACCTTGTTTCCTACCCCATTTATATTCCATGAGCACATCATAAATATTTCACTATCCTTTTTTTCTTCTTTTGTTGTGGATATAGCTGTGTTCTGTCATGGATCCTTATTACCATGTAAAGCCGAAGATATCAATTTTTCGTTTATTCCTGTTGGCTTTTCTATTTTACTGTGGGCCAGTATGGCTTCCATATCTTGCTCTGATCTTCCAAGGGCATTTTTTAGTACAGATAAAACCAGCTTGTTGTTCTTTCCTTTCTGTGTCGTACCCTCTTCATTAATGAGAGGGGTTGGATATACTTTTGGAACTGGCTTGCTGATTCTTATCACCTAGCTATAGAATATTTCCTGTTTGTTTATGTTTTGTTCTGCTAAGGGCACAGAATTTACAGTTATCAAGGTCAATGTCTTGCTGGCCTCAGTATTTGGTAGGAATCCTATAGATTCAATAGCCTTACTTGTCACTTTTGCTAGTGACGGGATCGATTTGAAGAGGCGAAGGATGTTTCTTCTATTTAGTGTGTCTTGATTACGAGGAGTTTTAAATCGCCTTGACCAAGCTCTTCACTTCATTCCTAAACCTTTGTATAATCTTAACAAAGAAGAATTTATGTCACTGAATGCTTTTACTCAGAATCAATCACTAACAGTCAAGAGCTGTGACAAAGGTGGAGGTATCGTAGTAATTAACTCCCTAGACTACGAACTTAAAATGCAAAGTATGCTTAGTGATCAAACGTTTTATTCTAAAGTACATTTCAATCCTATTCCTAAAATAATACAAAAGATTCGTAATCTCACAAACCAAGCTCTACATGCAGGCAGCATCACTGAGAAAGAATACGAATATCTGAACACGTCTAAAAATAAAACATCCTGTATTTATGGAGTTCCAAAAATACATAAAAGCATAGAGGATCCTCCATATCGACCAATAGTCTCTACTATTGGCACTCCCACAGAACCTGTATCAAAATACATAGATAAAATTCTGAGACCTTTTATTGCACTCACTAATTCCTATATTAAAGATACAGGAGAAATGATTTTATAAGTAGAAAATCTGAAATTCAATCCACATATAGACCTGTTAGTGACTCTAGACATAGAGTCACTATATAGTAACATCCCACAGAAAGAAGCCTTAGAAGCAGTGGAATGGTTTATAGATAAATACAATATTCCTTGCTCAAAATCATTTATTTTAGAAGGATTGCATCTCGTTCTGACTGGAAATATATTCGAATTTGGACAACAATGTTATCGCCAAACAAAAGGCTTTAGCATGGGTGCTTCAGTAGCGCCATCTATAGCAAATATTTATATGGCCCACCATGAACATAAGTACATCTATAATGAGGTAGCACCTTTCTTTGAGTCTGTTTCCCATTGGTCCAGCTATATAGACAACATCTTTTTTATCTGAACCAATGGGAAACAGACCCTTCAGGAATTTCTAGCATGGTTGAATCTAACAGATGATAATTAAAAATGTACTGCTAATATCAGTTCAGATAAGGTTGAGCTCCTAGATATAATGATAAAACACAATTCAGGTAAATTGGAAGTTGATCTATTTGTAAAACCTACGGCAAGAAACACATTGCTACATTTCAAAAGTAACCATCCGCGATGCAAAAAGCAAAGCATTCCCTTCTCCCAATTTATGAGAGTGAGACGCAATTGCACAAACCTCTCAGATTTTGATGTTCAAGCAGTTGCTATGAAAAAGAAATTCCTAGCTAGAGGCTACCCTCACCGGCTGGTGAGGGAGTCATATAAAAGAGCACGTTTCTTTGACAGAGATCATCTTTTTAATACAAACAAGACCAAGACAGATTGTAAACTAGTATATATCACCAAACATTCCACTTTAAACTCCAAAGTCAAACAGATTATAAATTCAAATTGGCATCTTTTAAATAGCAATCCAGATCAAAAAAAGATTGCAAAACCTGTATTTGCATATCGACGGAATCAAAACATTACAGATCTGATAGTACACTCAAGATTCACCTCTAAAATAGCTGAACCCCCCTTTGTACAAAAAAACATTGATGGCAGTAATCCCATCAAAGGAACAATACGATGCTCTGCATGCAAATCATGCAATAATATACTTGAAGGTGAAAGCATGATTTTAAATAATTTTAATATAAAAGCACAAGGACTTTGGAATTGTAAAACTCAAAATGTCATCATCTCCTTCTCTGTCCCTGTGGTTTAGGTTACGTAGGGGAAACATCTAGAGCAATTCCGACCAGACTCACTGAGCACCGATCAGCAATTAAAACTACTAAAATTATGGCACCCTTAGTCAAACATTATGTGGAGTTCAATCACAAATCAGACGATATTCGGTGGCGAATATTAGTAAAAATCAAAACACCAGATGACAATGGCGGGTTTAAAATCCGCAAAAAAAGAGAAGTCTACTGGATTTTTTCACTTTATACGTTCAAGTGTGGGTTGAATAATGATCTACCTTGGGAAAATGCAATTATTTAGCATTCTCACAGAGATCATATTCAGCCCTCTACTGATGTACTTAGCCCAGAAGTGATAGTCTACATCATGATCCTGAATACATTCTAGTACATTACCAGACAACTATAGATTTCATCCTTTTATTGCCTACTTATACATAAATAGATCTTAACATAATATATGACAGTTAAGGAAACTAGTTGCCACTTGAATGTGTTTATAATCACATTTAATCTGCTTTAGTATACACATTTGATGACAACATTAAACCGATCTCGCATTTTTTACCATCTTCCAAGGTGTAGACATTTTGACTGAGCCCCACGTTCTGTATGCAAGTATTATAGTGACAACACAAAAATGACTTTGTACACATATAATTTTTTTGGACTAACCACGTACTTTAGTGAACACATAGATTACGTCTTAGTAAACCTTTATTCGCATCTATTAATACATCCATAGATCAACAATTTGTTGAATACTATGACTGTATTCTGTCTGAATCCTTTATAACACCCTTAGTTAGTGTAGATACACACAACAGCTATTTGTTAGTCACTGTTAAATTTGTGACTTTATAATCACCATATGCATTTTAATAGTATATATCCCACTACATAATTCTGATACAATCTATAATAACATTGGGTCTAAACACACCTTTTTTTAATCTATCTGGTGCTTATTCCCGATGTTATATTTACCAAAATAATACATATAATATGAATTCATGTATTCATTAATATAAATATACTACATTCGCGTCTTTTTTCTCTTTCTATATCCACGTTAACAATAGACCAATAGTTAAGACGGACACATGTTTTAGTTACGTGCCCTCCGTAAACAAAACATGTGACTCCATGAATTAATTATCTGCTTCTATTTAAACAGATCAGTTACACTTCCGGGTTGTCTACGCTACATCCTCGTATGCCAAACCCAGGATCCATTATAATCAAGATAACAATTCTTATCCGGTAAGCACGGTCGCGTCCTTAACCATTTTAGCTTCCGATATCCCTGACGTGTATTACATTTTTTTTTTTTTTTTTGAAAAACGTTATTGTGCAGAAAGCAACAGTACAAACGTGGGCCTACAACCACCAGGGCCGGCCGCTAGCACATGTATGCCAATTATGTGACGTCACAAAGCAGCGACTGATCCCCAGAGGCGCAGCAGGATTACAAAGTTATGCTCGGCAACGCAGAAGTTAGGCAGAATACTGATATTTTAAATTTTGAAAAAAAGAAAACGAACAAAAAAGAAAAACAAAACTCAAGGCGAGAAACAGTCTAGACAGTGTCAAGCGCCGACGGGGGGACCCCACCCTACCAGGTAAAGAATCAGGAGGTCAATAATGATGACCGGGGGGGGGTGGTAGGCAGCGGGGAGGCCAGAACAATCAGCGTAAAGAGTACAGTACTCAGGGAACCCCAGGATCAGGGGGACAGGGAAATATCAGAAGTATCTTCAAAAGGGGGCGTGCAAATGTTACCTTAGTAGGCGTTCCACTGACCCCAAATTCTACCCCACGCCCCAGGCTTTCCCCGCACGAGATATACCGTCTTCTCCCTGAACATACACCAGTCCATGTTCTCCTTCCACACTGACACGGTGGGAGGCCGTCTGGAACCCCAAAGCTGCGCGATATCCCTCTTTGCAATCATGTTCCCAAGTGCCGCCCACCGGGCCTGGGCAACGTTATAACCATTCGGCTCCCATACATTCAGCAAACATCGACGAGCCTCAGGCAACAGAGCAACCCCAGTGACACACTCCATTACCGCATGCACATGGCGCCAATAAGCCGCAACCTCGCGACACTCCCAAAGGATATGAAGGAAGGTGGCACTCATACCACAGCCGCGCTTACACAGCCCATCCGAAGAAAAACCCATCGCAACCAAACGAGGACCCGTCACATACACACGGTGAAGAATTGTAAGCTGGACAAGACGGAGACGGGCAGGAATGGCGACCTCTTTCAGGGAGGACAATGCAGACTGCAAGTCCTCGTCATCCAACTACAACCCGTCTCCGGTCCAGGCCTCCCGAAGATGCACAAGGAGGTCCGCCCGACTGTTGATTAACTTCTTATAAATCAAAGAAATCGTACTATCGGGCAGATGACCATCAAGTATACCGTCCTCGAGTGGTGAAGCTACGGGGATCGTGGTACCGGCCTTGAAAACCAACAGCAAAGCGTGGCGAACCTGTGCGTACCTGAAGAACTCCCTCTCACTCAGCTCATACTCACTCTGAAGCGCCGCTAAGGATTTGACAGAACCTTTCACCCAGAGATCACCCACTCTGCTAATGCCAATCATATCCCAGTTCTCAAAACCTTTCGTCGTCCAGAGGCATCCCAATCCGTCCGTCGCAAACAAGGGGGTCGCTCGTGTCAGGCGATCATTCCAACGCATGGCCACATTGGCATCCCTCCACGCGCGCACTGCAATCTTAGTGGGTCCCGTTAGGTTCCTCCCCGCCGTCCGGCCCAGAGGTGGAGATTTTGGCCATGGCTAAATCTCCGCCACTGGCCGGAATCCCCACCTCCGGGCCGGAATCCCCGCCTCCGGGCCGAAAGCTCCGCCTCCGGGCCGAAAGCTCCGCCTCCGGGCCGGAAGCACCGCCTCCGGGCCGGAAGCTCTGCCTCCGGGCCGGAAATTCCGGCCCGAGTGCGGACGTAAAGTTAGTAGTCGTAAATCCATTCTGTGAATACCAAAAGTAGTAAGTGCATTCTGTGAATACCAAAAGTAGTAAGTTTAGGATTTTGTCTTAAGTTACTTCTGTGAATCGGGCCCTTACTGTTTAACATGATGATATATGGAGACTCCAGTCTATGCAACTTTTGTTCTCTGTTTCCTCTGCTTACATTACTCGGGACTTAATCAATACTGAAGTACACCAGATCATTAGTGTTACCCCCATGGCTTTCATGAATATGGCGTGCTCCTGGATAGGTTTTGTCATCCTTGGCTATAGCACGTAAGTGCTGTAAGATCCGTACGTGCACCATATGTTTAGTGCTGCCTATGTACATCTTGCGGCATGAGCATTGGAGTACATACACCACAAACTCACTCCTACAGTTATAGGAGTGACGGATCTTAAAAGGGGTATTGTATAGCGGACTTCGGAACTCACTCTTATTGAGACCTATAGTACATGCCTTGCATTTGTGGCATTTTCTAAACCCAGTGGTGGAAGTGAGCCAAGACTCTGACTTAACCATTTCAGGGCTGCTAGTACATAGTTCATCTCTCATTGATTTATCCCGCTTGAAGGAGAGCATTGGATGTTTGGGCATAGATTGTCCAATAGTAGGGTCACTACAACTTAGGTTGCAATGTGATCTGAGGATGTTTCTCACTCTCTCATGGTACATATTGAAGCCTATCTCTCTCTGTCTCTCACCCGGGGCACCACAGGAAGAGTGAGCACAAGTCGCTCTGCTCAACAGAAGCAGCAGGTTAATATGCCCGCCGGCTCCCCGCTGAAGCCCGTATTATCGGTCTTGAAGGTACGAAAGGACCTTCTCTAATAAAAGCGAACCATAGTATGGTCCTTCACGGCTGTTGTAATCACACACAGCCACCACTCTCTTTCCCAAAGGTCCTGAAGAATGCCCCACCGGCCCAACTGGGCGAATTCCATAGGGCTGAAACATGTCGACCTACTCTTGGACATTCTTCAGTGCATTAGACCAATAATTCGTCTTTTTACGCACAACACTGTTTTTTATTCACCTTGATTCCAGACTTATTAAAACTTCCGTCTAGGATATACGAGGCTCTTAATTTTAATGCACTTCACTAGAGCACTTCACATTCACCTCTACTTGATCACTGCTGCAATAACCAGTGGTTCTCCTCCTGGTGGAGAAAAGCATACGAATAAGAAGCCCAATGATGATGCTGTCACGTTTTTAACTTGGCGGAGAATCAAGATATACCGCCACATGGCTTAAGTACGTGAATGAGGGTTTTTTACAGTAAAACAACCAACACGTTGCAAACCCTGGTTACTCAGGTCAAGTGATCCATTCCCCTTTGATATTTTGCACATATTGAAGCCTGTAATCATTCTCTCTTCTCCTCTTCTGCTTGCCTCATTGTTTCTCTCTTTGAACAGTAATGTCTCTCTGGATATGGACTTCACTTTGGCCTTGGACCGATTCAATAGTGTTTGATTATAGTCTCTTCCCCGATATCTCTGCTCTAGTTCCTCTTGGACCTGTTCTAAAGAATGTACATCACTGTGATCTTGTTTCATTCTGAGGTTTTTATATATAGATATATATATATATATATATATATCAACAAAAACAAGGAGTTCATGGTACTCACAAGGTCTGGTGCACTCACGGGTTGTGTGTCGGCTATAAAACATCCGCAGACTCGTTTATATATACATACACATACACACATTACTGCTGGCAAGGGGCCTCCTGCCCTGGAGTCCGCACAGCAGCGGTGTACACTCAGGCGAGGCAGCCTACCAATAGGGCACTCCGACAGTGTGCTTAGTAGATTTTAATGCATAAATTCAAACAACAGCTGTATGGATCCAACAGACGCCCAACTCGTTTTGGCAAACCTGTCGCCTTGCTAATGGATGAAGAGCGATTCTCTCCGTGGGTATTTAAACATTACATGTGACATGAATAAAATAAAAGAAGGACTTGCAGGGTACGCATACACATTTATTTACACAGCGACCATTTTGAAGTAGTAAAGATAAATCATGAAACAAAATAAAGTAAATCACTTGTTATATGCACTCACTGCAACGGTAAAATCATAGACAATATATCTCTGATATAGTCCGAACACGCAGTAAATCCCAGTAGGTACAAATTTCAGCACCAGCAAAGTAAGTCCCAGTGGGCAAAGTTGGAAATCCAACCTGAAATAGTCACGTGCTGCAATATATCTATAACGTGATTATACATAGCAAAACACTGAAAATCAAAGCATGTCCAAATAGTATGCAGTAATCGTCCAGCCATTAGGGTACACATGGCAGGACCATCAAGAATGGTTTAGCATGTCATATGTATTGTAAATTTGCTTATGGATGTCATACCCAAATGTGACATACAGCAAATGATGTAGACAATTGACATCTTGATTATCTGTTACAGAACATATAAAAATCAAGGCATGATTAATAGGTGAGGATTACATCTGACATCTTTCAGTACTGATACTGATAACAGTTATTTCATTAAAATCAATCCTGCTCCAGTGGGTAAATTATGTAAGATGCAGAAGGTTATAAGGAAATATAAAAAAAATAATTATTTAGCAAATTAAAACTATATAAGATCTGGGGGCATGGCTAAGCGAGCCGTAATGGCGGACGCGAGTTAGGCGAGCTCCGTCCTGCCCGCCGAAAAATCCTGCAATATCCTGGTTGCCCCGACCATATATATATCCGGAAGGGGGTGTGGAGACGCTGCCCCCCTGAGCGGGCACCCAACGAAGCTCCGGGGTGCCCGAGCGCGCGATCGGCGGCGGAATCGCGCCACGCGCGAGTCGGGGCTTTGGGGCATTGCTGAAGCCGGAGAGTCACATACTGCATCCAGGAGACCCCTGGGGGTAGCGGGTCACGGTGAGCCCGGCCCCGGGCGGAATAGTCAGTGCTGGGCCGGACAGCAGGTAATGGGAGCGGCGCTGAGGACAGGAAGTCTGCGGGACACCGAAGGGGCATAGTAGAGCCGACCACGTCACCGGGAGCCTGACTGAGAACTATGTGGGGTCCGCCCGGCGTCCGGAGAGAGTGGCGGCAGTTGCGGAGAGCCCAACAGAGGGGACTTGCCCTCGAAATCTGCGATGCTGCACTGAGGGCTGGCGGTGGGGGAGCGCTGGGGGCCACAGCTGCAGAAAGGATCTGGGTCTTCTTCTTAGGAACCCCCCCGCCCCCTCCGCCAGGCGCGGGGAAAGGCAGAGTGACGGCCCTGGGTGAAGATGACAACGACCCCCCTGGAGTTGTGGGCCACGGCAGCGGTGACTGGCGTGGTCCTGACCCCCATCTGCGTGGAGGAGGCCGTCCACGCGCGTGCTGATACATGCTGCGGGCAGGGGCGGGGGCCCCCTTCTGGACTCGAGTGGCGGCCTAGGCGGAGCGGCGCTCGACGACACGGCGGCCGGGCTGCGGAGGTGAGAGGAGGTGTGAGGCTTACGGCAGACCGGAGGGCAGCCCCTTGACGGAGGAGCGGAGTGGGCCTGCGCCGGGGCCCCCGACACAAATGAGGCAGCATCTAAGACTAGGCGGAACACCCTAGCGGTGTGAAATCGGCAGCACGGTCGGGCCGCGTGAGGTGAGGTGGGGAATCTTGGCTCTGGGCCCGGTGGACCGCTGCATTGAGGGCTGCCAGATCCGAGGCTCCCGGACAGTCAGCGCTTACGGCGAACAGTGAGGCCACCCGGCAGTCGGCGGGATTGGATCGTCTCTGTGGAGCTTGTTCTGCGTGGGGTCCAGAGGGATCAGACCCCTTGAGGGGATTCATTGGGCCCGGTGCCGCCGCTCCAGCGATTGACCCTGCTGCGATTGGCCTTGTAGGGGGTCCCCGGAGGAGGCCATGACAAGAGACAAAGGCGGTGGCTCCGCTCGCCATGGCCCTATTGATAAATTCACTGGCCTGGGGGTGGCGGCTGGCGCAACCGGGGGACCGCCGGAGACTATCCCGGACAATGCGGCCCTCATGGCAGCAATAACCCAATCCAGGGACATGCTCGATGCCAAGATTGTAGTGGTTGGGTCGGATGTCACGTTGCTGCGCCAAGATCTGCGCAACGCTGTGTCTCACATCACAGAAGCGGAGACCCGGATCTCAGGGTTGGAGGACGATGTTACCATGCTGAAGCACGAAATGGCGAGCCTGGAAAAGATTCAGCGAGGATTGGCGCTTCGGGTGGAAGATGCAGAAGGACAGGCCCGGCGGAACAACTTGAGATTCGTGGGTTTTCCGGAGGGCTGCGAGGCAGGCAATATGGAACGCTTCCTCACGCAGTGGCTGGAAAGTTGGCTGCTTCGTGGTGGAGCGGGCACGCTCGCGGCCTGTGATAGCAAGATTCCTGAACTATTTACATCGTGATGCTGTTTTGAAACAAGCCCGGGCTAAAGAACCGCTGCTCTATGAAAATGTGCGCATATCAATATTCCCCGACTACACTCGACTAGTACAGCACCAGCGCCAATCCTTCATGGCAGCGAAGGCCCGGCTGAGAGACCTTAAGCTACCGTATGCCTTGTTGTTTCCGGTACGCCTGCGGGTGGTGTACCAATCCCGTACTCACTTCTTCGACACCCCAGAGGAGGTATTCAAGTGGACCGACGAGACTGTGCGGATGCGAGTGCCTACGCCGCCTGGCAGGGAGTCGGAGGAGAGGTGGCCCGGAAAGATCCGAAGGGGCGGCAACGGTTGGGTGACAGGCGGTCACGATCCAGGAGGCGCTCTGTATCTGGTGGGGTTTCCGTGGGGGGAGGCCCGGAGCATGGACACTGATTTTTGGTTCACTGACGCTTGAGGTTGGTAAGGGGCGGGGGTGGTCTCCCTGGCCCCCAATGTGCTTATCATAGTCCCTGTGATGTAATGGTCGGGGGAGTTAAGGAGTGGGCTGGTTCTCTGCCGGGCTTGTCCTGGTCGAGATTTGGCCCAAGGACCATGGGCTGTGAGTTGGGGATCCATTGGCTGGGGCAGTGCCACTTCCCCCATTGGGATCTGGGTATTCGCCCCATCGTGACAGATGCTTCAGAGTTATTGAGGTATGGGGTGGGGGGTTTGTTGGGGGGGAGTTGTTATAGGTTCCGCGTTGCACTTCCATTGTGGGTTTATGACACTATTCTTACATCCAGCTGCAGTCCTCTACTGGTGAGGGGGATGGGGTTCCTTCCCTATGGCTAGCGCAACGTTAAGGGACACAGGAGTCCCAGGTAAGCTCCGAATTATAAGCTGGAACGTGAAATTGGCCCTTGACAAAATTAAGCGTTGAGCAATATTGCATCAGGCCAAAATGGCTCGGGCGGATATCCTCATGCTGCAGGAAATGCATCTCTTGGGTACGAAGACCCCATGTCTGCAGCGATATGGGTACCAACAGATCTTTCATGCTGGATTTACAAGGGGATCCAGAGGGGTGGCGATACTGGTCCATCGTAGGGTCCTATATGTACACGTGCAGCAGTGGATTGACCCGCAGGGCCGCTATCTATTTATTCGGGGTACGGTTGGGGAGGTCCCATTGATTTTTGGTAGTGTGTATGTCCCCCTCCTTGCAGTGGTCTTTTGTGGAGAGGGTACTGGCCCTTTGGGCGGATATGCTGGATATGCTCTCTGTAGTGGGAGGGGACTGGAATGATGTTATGGACCTGGCCAGGGACCGGAGTGGGGGGGAGGGTGATTTGAGGAGGGGTGGCCCCACGAAACTAAGCTCCCTGGTGGCTAGTCTTGACTGGATTGATGTCTGGCGGTGGACCCACGGCGATAGGCGGGACATACCTTTCAGCAGTTCACGCCACCTTCTCGAGGCTGCACTACCCATTTATTCCCCGGGCGAGGGCTAGTGGAGTGGTGCTGGTAGAGATCCTGCCCCGTGGCCTATCTGATCATTCTCCAGTGTCCCTTGAGCTGGCTATGGGCAGAGGGCGACATCAATTTCGGTAGCGCCTATCGCCGTGGCACCTGCAGAATGCAGCCTACAGTACACATATGAGGGAAGCCATTGCCCATTACTTCACTTCAAACGAGGGATCGGTATCTAGTGTTGGGTCCTTGTGGGAGGCCTTGAAGCC
Organism: Triturus cristatus; assembly: GCF_964204655.1. NCBI lineage: Eukaryota > Metazoa > Chordata > Amphibia > Caudata > Salamandridae > Triturus > Triturus cristatus. The sequence continues at coordinate 401,587,024 of NC_140587.1, read as the reverse complement.
CACTCTACGAGGAGTGGATATCTCCTGGTGTTCGGCGGCCCGCAGCAAGCGCAGGGCAGAGCTAACGCGAGCGGAGGCCTCCGTTGAGGCACTCGAACGGCAGGCCAGGGAAGAGGGAGGAGGACTGCTGGTGAGGCAACTGCTCCAGGCCCAACAGTCTTGCGCAGCCCTTCTTATGGATGAAGCTCGCCAGACTTGGCTGGCGACACGTAGAAGAATATACCAGTGGGGGGCAAGTCCGGAAAAATGATCTATCGGCTCTGTCAGGGCGCCTTCCATGCCCAGGCCCTCCTAGGCTTATTGGATGATAAAGGGGCACTGATCACTGACCAACTCCTTATAGCCGAAAGTTTTGCAGCCTATTACGCAGATCTTTATGCCCCTCGGGAATGCCTGCCAGTGGTCACCGTTGATCAATTTTTAGCTGATCTACCCCCTAAACCGGTATCTGATGAAGTGCGGAATCGCTTGGAGCTTCCGTTAACCGAGGAGGAGCTCGGCACAGCCTTGGGGGAACTTAATTCAGGGAAGGTGCCTGGGCCCAATGGGTTCCCGAGTGAATTTTTCAAACGCTATAACACACAATTGGCCCCATATTATCGGGCCGTGGTGGAGGAGGCCAGGGAGAGGGGCTTGCTCCCCCAGACTGGAGACACGCAGAAGTGGTGGTATTTCTCAAACCCGGCCGGCCCCCGGATCAACGGGCCTCGTATCACCCTATCTCCCTCCTTAATGTGGAGGCAAATATCCTGGCCAAGGCATTGGCCAATCTTATACACCCTGATCAGGCAGGGTTCATGCCCAAGAGGGCCACCAGACACAATATAAGAAGGGCACACGTGGCGGTGGCGGCGGTTCGACAAACCGGGGAGCAGGCGGCGCTCCTGTTGGCAGACATGGATAGGGCCTTTGATTCGTTGAGTTGGGTATACCTGTTTTCCTTACTACGCTGACTCAATCTGGGCCTGCGCTTTCTTTCCTATCTCCAGCTCCTCTATACAGACTTGACGGCGACAGTGTGGGTGGCGGGGGCGGCATCTACTGTCTTTCCCTTTCAGCGGGTTACGCGGCAGGGATGCCCCCTGTCCCCATACCTGTTCGCGCTGGCGATGGAACCGCTGGCGGCGTGGGTGCATATGGATGCGCAGGTCCGAGGTTTTGAGTGGTCTCCGGGGGTGTCGGACAGAATCGCATTATATGCAGATGACGTCCTGTTTTTCCTTATGGAGCTAGATGTGTCGGGCCCCGACTCCTACGGATTATGCTGATCTTTGGGGAGACGTTGGGACTTTATATGAATCCTCGCAAATCTACACTGTGGATTCCGGGGGACCGCTCGAGGCCCGGTGCGTGGGCGAGGGATATTCAGCTGGCTGCGGGAGGGCTGAAATACTTGGGGTTGTTCCTTTCGGAGGCTCCGGCGCTTTCTTGGGACCGCAACATAACACCGGTGTGGGAGAGGATCCGCTCAGATCTCAAGACCTGGTCTCGAATGCCACTGACGCTGTATGGCAGGTCAGCAATATTTAAGATGGTGGCGCTGCCTAGGCCACTATACCAACTGCAAAACTATCCATATCCGATCCCGCCTCGATGGTTCCTGCAGGTGAATTCAGTGTTGGGGCAGTTTCTGTGGGAGGGGGGTAAAGTGAGAGTGGCCCTTAGAACATGTTTTCTATCCTGGTATTGCGGGGGAATTGCGTCTTCGGATGTCCTGTCTTACTACCAGGCCTCGCATCTCCTCGTGCTCAACGAGTGGTGGTATGGGGATAGGAGGGACCCGGCGTACGCATCGGAGCGGCTGCTTATGGGATCTAATACACTACACACCATCCTGTACTCGGCGCAAGTGCGCAGCAGCATGCCGTCATCCAACGCGAGTGGTTTTCCTGATCTGGCAGCAAGCACTGCGTCGGATGGGTTGGTGGAATGTCTTGACCGAAGAGACCCCCCTCTGGAACAATGGGCGCTTCCCAGACCTGGTGGCACTAAGGGGCTTCCGCGGATGGGATGACATTGGCATCTCGACATTGGGAGACGTTATGAGGGGCACGACGCTTAAATCATTCCAGGACTTACAAAGAGAATTCTCTATGCCCCAATCACAGTTCTATAGATATCTCCAGCTGCGCCATGCACTGTCCCCTAGCCTGGAGGGGTCTGACATCCCTCCCCGAGTTTAGTCCGTTGGAAGCGAGACTCTTTATGGGGGACCTGGAGACCAAAAAGATCTCCAGGATCTATCAGGCCCTAGTTATCCATTGCTCTACAAAGCTCTGGAAGTTGCGGGGAGATTGGGAGTCTGACGTAGGTGCCCTAGATGAGGAAGACTGGAGGGAGTCCCTGGCGGCTCCTAGGGAAGCGGCTATAGCGATGCGCCTGCGCCTCATACAATTCAAATATTTGCATAGGGTTTACTTTACCCGGGCCAGACTTTTCCGAGCGGATTGTCTCCGGTGCGGCCAGGAGGAAGGAACATTTCTCCATACTACTTGGCACTGCCCTGCCTTAGACCGGTTCTTTAGGGGGGTAATTACCTGCCTGTTCGAGGTATTGGGGTGGGCAATCTCACGAACGCCACGAATTGCACTGCTGCGTGTCATGGAGGGCATTGGGGTAATATATAAGCGGCATCTACTGTGGCTTGGCCTTACACTAGCAAAGCGGGACATCGCTAGAGCATGGAAGGCACCTCGAGCTCCATTGGTGACCGCATGGAAAAACGGCCTAGACTTCTGTATGGGTCTGGAACAGCCCATATTTGTGGCCCGGGGACGTCCACGCAAACACTATAAAATATGGAAAAGATTGGCGGATTACCGGGGTCTGTAGCTGGAGCAACCAGTGGAGGAAGAGGATCATTTATGGGGATAATTTTTTAGACCGGTCAAGCTGGGGGGGCGCCAGGCTGGGGGGGAAGACGGGGGGGATCTATCTTATTGAGATATGACGTGGCAGCAGGACTTTAAGGCTGTGGTGGGGAATATATGGACATGGTGCGATGCAGGGGACAGGGTGGGGGGTGTTGGGGGGGGTTTGTTATCGTTCGGAATATAATTTTGTGGCATTGCTGGATAGCAGGCATACAAATAGATTGCTTTAGTGATATAATGCAATGTGATTTCATTGATGACCCTGATACCCAGGGTGCTGTAATATATATGCAATCAACTAATAAAATATGTTTAAAAAAAAAATACTATATAAGGTCTTTTGAGAATGACAGGTACTCATCTTCTGTAATCTGCAACAATGCAGTGCAAGAACAAATGTGTGAAAAGTGCTGTGTTCTAAAGAGATGAAAAAAGCTTATATTGTGACTATTGTCTACGAAGAAAAGGTTTAAAACTCTATCAGTTATATACTACAGTGGGCGCACTTAGGGAAAAAAAGGAAATAATATAGAAATTAATAAGATATGACAGTGTTCTACTGGCATAGTCCTGTAGTAAACTCATACAACATCAGAATAGTGTGGCTATGCCAAATGGCTGTGCATTTCCTCATCTACGTTCAGCCGCTGCGGAGATTTGATGTTGAGTTCTAGGATGTACCTAGATGCCAACCTACTCAGGGCACGTGTCTTGTCTCCTCCTCTTCTTTGTACTGATCGATTACAAAGAATTTGAGTTTAGATGAATCTCTGTTGTGAAATGTGTTAAAATGCCGAACTACAGTGTACTGTTGGTCCAAGCTAGTTATTGCTCATGCATGTTCTAGTACGCTTTTCTTAGCTGGGTGCATAGTACTCCATACATAGTTGAGGTCACAGGGGCATGTCAGTACATATATCACAAAATCTGAGGTACATGTGTAATATAGGTTGATTTTCTTGGTTAAACCTGTTAGGGGTGACAGAAATTCTGTCACAACTGTACTCTGTCTACAAGCTTTTCATTTGGTACAGGGGACAGGGGACTCACTTCCAGGTGCAAAGGATAAAATACTAAATAAATAGAATTTTAAGGGATAAGATATTAAGTTTATAGGGGAGATGGGTGGGGAATAATTTAGTTCTCAGGTAATAAATGTAGAAATATATTTTTTTTAAAGGTAAATTTAAATAGTTTTTAATAATGAAAAAACTACATTACATTTATTAAAATGTTAAACTTTTGAAAATATTTATTTTGATAACCATTTAAAACAATGCACATGAAGTAGCAGTCTTTATCAGGGCTGACCCCGAACGGGATGGGAAATATAGACACTACCGCGATGATATGCATATGGGTCTGTCAGCACCCCTGTGGGAGACATGTTCTTCTGGTCATAACAGGAGGATTCAATGACTAATGGACTACGGTACCCACCCACTGCAGGCTGAACAAAGGTTCATGATGATGTGCTAAATTGATTAACCTTTATACCTGTGAAAGTTCAATGTGGTAAAATGCATGCAAAACCCTAATAAAAAATTTCAATTAAAAAAATGAAGTAGCAGTCTTTATTTAAAATAATTATTTTTTTAAGCACTCATTTTTCAATATTTAATACAAACCAATCAGGAATACCATTTTAAAAATAATTTAATTTCAAGAAGAAAATATAAACTTTTATTAGATTTTTTTTAAACATTTAAATATAATGATTAGAATACATTGAAGTATAAATTGCCCTACTTTCCCCTTTTCAGGTAATAATAGAACTCCTATTATTTTTTCCACACCCATTTTTAAAAAACCTTTTATGCATAATTTTCTACATCCAGTTGGATTTCTTCCTGAAGAACAGAGGCCTGCAACAGAGTTCTGTGGGTAAGTAATTAAAATATTTATATGAAATGTGTTAATAGAGATTGACAGTTATGTTGGTGGTGTTGATTTTGTTTTTCATTTCCACACGTTGCTGAAGCCTACGTGCATCAGATGTCAAATTTTTGTGGAACTGGCTTCTTTTTAACAACAACAAAGATTTTGGTCATTTGGGGGCATATGTATCAAACGATTTTTTAATCGCAAACGCTGCGATTCGCAAAATAACAGCGTTTGCGATTAAAAAATCGGTAATCGGGATGTATGAGACAAATCCCATCGCAAAATTAAGGAATTGCTAATTTAGCGATTTCTTAATTTTGCGTAAGCATTTAAGAAATCGCAAATTGCGATTTCTTAAATGAGATGTAAAAAGCACCCAAGTTGTGCAAATTATCCTTAAGAAATCGCAAATTACCACCAACTTCCAGTTGGTGGTAATTTGCGATTTCCTTTCAAAATGCACTTTTTTTAATTTTACAAAGTGCCACGTGGCGCTCATACATGCCCTTAGGGCATGTATGTGTGCCATATGCACACACATGCTTATTTCAGGGGTGCATCAGGGTGTCATCATGACACCCTTGCATCTTTGAAATTATTCCCAAATTGCGATTAGCAAATTGCGATTCGCTATTTGAGAATTACTTCCCATTCATTCCTATGGGTCTCCTGGCCCATAGAAATGAATGGGCAGGTATTCCTTAATTGCGATTTCGCAATTTGCTAATCGCAATTAAGGAATTTTGAGAAATTGCAAAAAGTTTGCAATTTTTTAAATACATCCCGTTTTGCAATTCTCAAATAGCGATTCTTTAAAAATCGCTATTTGAGAATCGCAAATGGTGATGTTGATACATATGCCCCTTAGATCTTAAATGAGATCAAAATTATTTACAGAAGAATTTAAATACCATGAATCTGAAGTGGCTTGTTTTTAACTCGTTACTATTTTCTGGTAGTTCGCGGTGTTTTTTATGCTACAAAAGAAGTCATATTTTGACTTTCAACATTATTCGACGTTTTGGGTTCTTTATTGGTTTCAGTGGAATGTATTAACTGTTTTTTTATATTTTCAAAATGGGACAAAAAAGAAATACCCTTTGTAGAAAGGGAGCTATAGTGTTGAGTTCCATTGCTTAAATACCCAGCCTTTTTGCAAGATGCCTCATTTTAAATGAGACCATGTTTCAGATTTTTTAAAATATTTTTGGAGTTTTGAAGGGTTTTACCAGAAGGATCACCTTTGGATTACCAGTGAGAGTTGGTAAAGGATGGTAAAAATTTACCAGGTCTTGAATAAAGAAAACATCTCCAGGTAGAATGTTTTTGAAATGATTGTTAATTATTTGAAAAAATCAAAAATATCCAAATGAATGTATTTTGTAGACAGATGATTTAATGAAAATAAATATTGTTATTAATATATATATATATATATATATATATATATATATATATATATATATATATATATATATTCACTTAAAAAACCATAGGTTTCACATATATTATAGTTAGCTTGACATTTCACTCGTAAAAACCAATGAAATTCCCCCGTTATAGTTAGTGCAGGCAACTATAACTCACGCGACCGCAATCCTCTGCTGATGACTTCAGATATTACATCACTGTATTTAGACCAGGGGTCTCCAACCTTTACTGTAGTGAGAGCTACTTCTGATCAGTGAAAATCGTTGTGAACTACTAAAGGCCAAGCAACTCGCGCATTTTTTGGAGACACCTCCCACACCCTCATTCATTGTCTTTAAGCCTAATTTCTTTGTGCCCAAACTGTGGTTTGAACAAGATACATAGACCTATGGAGCTGTTCAAAGCTGTCAGCAGACTGAAAATCATAACATAATAAACTGTATATCTGTCTCACACCTCATTCACCACACTGCTACGCACTGTGTCACATAACATGATAACGATAACTGCATCTTAGTGTTAATCAGGCAAGACAAGGAAATACTTCCCACATAGGATCACAAACCAAAGAAAACACTTTGAACCACCCACTCTACACTTGTCATAGCTTACTAACCATGTAGGTAAGTGCTTCAGTGCCACACCTTAGTATGCGCTATAAAAATGCTGCAACAAAAGGCTTCCCCTTCCTTCATTATCAAAAAAAGTTAAACAAAGGGAGAAAAGTTATGATAGTAATACATATGATTTTCTTTCATGTCTGGGCCTTTGCAGACTATTGGAACAACAAATGGAAGATATTTGAAAAGGTGACAACCTTATTTTCTTTATAAAGCACTTCACTCAGTTCTACAACACATGCTTTAACGCTGCAAAGTCAATTTTCAGAAAATGCTTAGTTCTGCAATGTTGAGCAACAGACTGTCTGCTAAGCTTTGCACTCGCTGCACAGTCCTCTTCTACTTCCAGTAATAATATAATAGCATTAAACATATGGCAATGTCTCTGAGCACATACCTCAATAAGCAGAAAGTTCCATGATTAACTACTCTAATATACAGATCAAATTTATTCAAACTTAAACATCATGAAATTTTGAAAACGCTCTAAACAAGTGAGCATGAATTTGTTCCTTAAAACAAATGTTAAATCTGATCACCCATTGTGCATGCGCACACACTACAGATATCTATTGCACTCACCAGCCTGCTTTCCTCCTACATAGGCCATGAGTTTCTAAATCAGGGCAATTGAGTCCTTCATTGAACTTTCTTGTAAGTAACACCTCAAAAACTATGCCATATAAAGACAGAAGATCAATGGGATCAAAGTGCATGGGAAAAATCAGGTAAGGACTAATGAGCCTTGCTCAGACAAATCCCACGCAAGGAAAAATTGCATCATCTCAGACTCGGCCACTAAAATTGTAAACAGAAGCTGCCTGTATTAAATGCACACTAGTATCGGAGTACTCAACAAATCAAATTGTTTTGCATAGCTGTGGTGCACCAAAACACAGCTCCGTGTCACACAAGTAGAGCTGGGTTGGCACAAAGGAAGAGTGTGGGAGACGAGAGGCTGTGAGTGACAGGACTGGACATAGAGGTGAACTGTTTTGGGAGGATCGGATCAGTGCATGTAAAGCGCTTTGATTTCAACATCGGCTGGCACTAAGCTTTGAAATTGAAAGACTATATAATAAAGCACAGTGGCATCGGATGTTAAAATCAAAGGGCCTGGCATGCACTGAGCTGCTTTTATTGACTACAACACGAAGGCAAATTTAAAGCGTGCTGTAGTCAGTGAAAGCAGTTCACGGTAGGCAAGCACTTTTGATTTTAACATTGGCCTCCACCGTGGTAGCAGCTCAGTGCCTGCAAGGACCTTCGATTTTAAGGTCGGTTGCCACCGCGCTTTGTTACTGAAGGCAGATGTAAAGTGCAGTGGCAGCCGATGTTAAAATCAAAGGCCTGTCACCGGACCATGTCATTGCTAAATATAAGGTGATGATCTTTACTTGGCGGCTGCCTGTATCAGCGATATGTGACCCAGAGCTTTGCCAAGCCCTCAACAAGTCCAGCACAGATTACTACACCCTGAATGTTGATACTGCTAGCAACCGAGACATATGATGAGATGCATTAAAAGTAGTTGAGAGGTACTGCGCACTCACGAGTAGCCTCAATGACCAGGAAATGGAACACAAAACTCTGAGACAGAGAGCTGACCCGCCAGCAGAACGCCTCTGGTAAAGCTGCTCAAGCTGAAATTAGACTTGAGGATCTTCAGGCAGAAATTGTAGAAAAAAACGATGCAGAGAGAACTGTTACTGTTACGCTCTTTTTGTCAGGCAGTGCACTGAGAGAGGGATAGAATGGGATGCCTTTTAGCCTTGTTGTTAAAAAGAGAACAGTCACCTACTTGTATAATGGCCAGTAGAGACACAGAGGGCACCATAGTACCCACAAGAGGGAGGGAATTAATAAGGCCTTTCACACATACTATAAGACACTTTCTAAACTAGCTCAACAAGAGCTAAATAATTTCAACAGCCAGAGCCATTCGGAAGGAATTCGGTCCAAATGTACTTGTTTGAACTACTTCTCATGTTTTATTTAGATGCCTAGAATAACGGCATGCACAGGCATCTATTTAAAAAAATAAAGCTCCTCTTCCCCACATACCTGCTGTCTGTCTGGTTCTGCTTATGGTGACTGATTCTGCTTATGGTGGCTGACACAGCATCTCCTCTTATTTCAGCATGGAAAACCAATTATGCCTTCAAGGCTGCCTATCCGGCCGAAAAACTGCACAGGATTCTAGAACGGAGACATGCAGCAAAAGGCGCGCATAGTGGTTCTCTGAGGGCAGCAAACTCTGCCCATGCGCTGGCCGACGTCAACCACTTCCCCCCTCCCCAGATAGGCTCAAATAGCAGCTGCTTTCTACCGCGGGAGACCAGCAACTGCAAAAGGCCTAAAAAACAAACAAAATGACAATGATAGGCTACTAAAGTGGAAGTTAGGCCGCGAGCTACTGACAGGACACCTGCGAGCTACCGGTAGCTCGCGATCGACCGGTTGGCGACCCCTGATTTAGACACTTATTTACCCATGTCTTCTTCCATTAATCTTTAGCTATACATATATTACAAATATTTTTTTTTCATAAAGACACATATGTCATCAGTGATGTAATATCTGACGTCATCAGCAGAGGATTGTGGTCGCGTGAGTTATAGTTGCCTGCACTAACTATAACGGGGGAATTTCATTGGTTTTTTACGAGTGAAATGTCCAGCTAACTATAACATGTGTGAAACCTATGGTTTTTTAAGTAAATTTGCAAGGTTTTTTAAATGCTAATTCGTAACTATAACGTGTGTGAAACCTATGGTTTTTTCAGTGAATTTGTACGGTTTTTTAAATGCTAAGTTATGTATTTATTAATTTATTTATTTTTCAGGGTTTTCACCGTGCGCGCACCGTGCGTGCACCTCGCGATTTTTAAAAAAAAATACAAATAGTTTTTTTCGCCCTTGGCGGTCCTTCTGTGACCCCCTGGCCACAGCTAGGGGGTCAGGAACTGTCCACTCTGCCCCCTTTTCACGTTCTCCACCTTTTTTTTTCACCCCCTCAGACTGCGAGAGACAAAATGGCGGCCGACACTTCCTGGTTTTGACCGATTCGAATGTTTACCGACATCTAACAACCAATCAGAATTGCGCTCGCGCACGGCAGGGTGCGCGCACCGTGCGCGCACGGTGCGCGCGTATAGATATTGATATGCTTTTAAATGCTATTTTCTCAGGAAATACTGAACAGATTTACACCAGACCTGCAAAAGGCACTTCCTTGACCTTATGGCTACCTCTCTGCCAAATTTCACGTAATTCTGTTCAGCCGTTCGGGCTGTAGCTGCGACTAAAGGTCCTATGGAAAAATGCATGGGGAAAAGGCGTTTTGGGACCCCCCCCTTTTTCTCGGCCCCCGCTTGACGAATCACCCCGAGACTTTCAGGGTAGGAGCTGAACGGAGCGCCCCATTAGTTTTGAAAATTTCGCGAGGATTCGTCAACCGGCGCCAAAGTTATTCAAAATAGAATTTTGAGATTTCCTATGGAAACTAAGTTGTAACTATAACTATCTACTGGCGACCGCCAGTAGATGATATATATATATATATATATATATATGTTTTTTAATATCCTCATTCGCCTCAGAACCCAGTTGACAAAGTAAGGCATTGATACCGTTGCTCGCAATCAAGGAGACGTAGGCTACTGGATGGGGACCAGGAGGATGCGCCCCCGCCTACCGGTACACAACGATCTTAAAATGTCACTGGCCCCATGATGGAAAGGGGTGGTCGCACTCTCCTCCGGTTTAAATATAGCCGGTGACTGTTAATATTGGCCTATAAAGGAAAAGGACTGAGGTGCCCAACACAGTCAGGGAGTTTCAAATAGGCCTAATCATAGGATCCAGATAATTTTAAACGTGACAACCTAACCCACTAAATTATAAATCCCCAAAACGAAACATTAGACCATGTCAATAAACAGTCTCGTAATGCTTTCTTCTTACTGCTCTGCGTTCTACCCAAATCTGCCCTAGACATTGTAAATGAAGAGGACAGCCACTCCGAGTGTGAAGGAGATGTAACTTCTACCCATCGTTTACATATTTCCCTCCTAGCCAGCAATATTGCATAGAAAAGGAACCACCTAGCAGGGCCCATAATCTCACTAGCTATACCAAAAATTATCAAAGCAAGATTAATTTGGACTGGAAATCGCAAAATGCTGGCAATGGTTGCACCTACTTTTCCCCAGAATTCTGTTATAACTGGGCATTCCTTGAACATATGTATGTCAGAGGCACTCTCTTAATCGCATTTTTTACAACTGACTGGAGGCCCTTTCGATATTTTGGACAGTCGTAAAGGGGATAAATAAGCCCTATGGACCGTCAACAAGTGATTCCTCCTCAACCAGGCTGGTTTTACAACAGCAAACAAGGTGTTAAAAGAAGTTTGCCACAGATATTTCCACTGTTCATCTGGCAAGGAGACCCCCCACAATTTTTAAGCTAATTTAAAATCACCTCCTCTTTGGACCAATGTAGGAAAGAAACCTCTTTCTTCCCCGCTGGTCTTGCCACTAGCTGCTCCTCGAAGGTGTTTCCTATGCCTATAGGTTTTTTTTAGGTTTTGGGACCAACTCTGCAGCTGTAAATCTTTAAACCTGGACATACCCTCTTCTAGCCTATTGTGTAGTGACTGCCATGGTATAAGTGAGCTGTCAAACGCAAGGTCCCCCCACACCTTAAGTCCCGCTGCTCTAAGTGGTATTGCTAGCCTATCTTTCAGGCAATTTGGTACACCTGGGGAGTCCCACGGGGGCCTGACTAGAAAAATATTTGAAACCAGTGCGCTGTTTAATACTAGCCCACGTTCGAGCCATCGCAAGCAGGACTTTCAACCTGATCTTTTTGAAGAACTTCTGTTGTCCAAATTTGAACAGAAATCCCTCCTGAGACAGACCCACACCCTTCAACATAGCAGAGAACATGGCCCCCACCACTGTGCGGTCCGGGGTTTTCAACAGCATTCTTGAGTGCGACTGCTGGAATGTCCATGCATAATACTGCAGGTCAGGAAGTGCAAGGCCCCCTTCTCCCTCCTGCTCCTCAGCTTCTTCCAGGCAATCCTTGTGGCCCGATAAGCCCAAACAAAAGAGTTGATTGCCTGCTGGAACTTAACTGTAACTCAATGGAAGATGGGCCCATGATCCTATTAGTTTCTGACATTCCCTAGAAACATTTGCCAAGTTGGTCCCAGAAATCTTATCTATATTCTGAACTATTCTGACCCCAAGTACCTCATGCCACGCTTGGTCTGGTATTGACACACCGGCAGGTTCCACGTCATAACCTTGTTTTTTCTGCATTGACCTCATAGCCGGATACCTGCCTGAAGTCCTGTGCTAACCTGATGACCTGAGGAAAAGACGTCTCTAGATCTGCCCAAAGAATCAGAACATCACAGCATACAGGGCTGCCTTCCTCTCCCAAACCCCATACTTAAATGGTAGGATACTAAGCTCCTCTCTTAAACGCTGTGCAAAGGGCTCAATATATAGATCGAAAAGAAGTGGGGAGAGGGGGCAGCCCTGCCTCGTACCCCTGGTGATCTTAAAAGGATTAGTCAATTTACCATTTACCAGGAGTCTCGCCGATGGATCCCGACAAATAAGCTGAATAGCTCTGCAGAACTTTTCACCCAAATTAAATTTTTCCATAACTGCCGAGAGATATGCCCAATCGACCATATCAAAGGCCTTGGTAGCATCTAATGTCATTGCTGCGAGGGGAAGGGAAAAGGTAGTAGCCAAACTATTGCGCCCACAAAATCATCAGTGAGGTCAGCTAAATTCCTACCCTTAACAAAACCTTTTTGATCGGGATAAAGCATGTCTCCCCCTACTGCACCCAGCCTATCTGCCAGGATCCTAGCAAAGATTTTGTAATCTGCATTCAGCAGCGAGATGGGTCTATAAGATCCACAACTCACTGGGTTTTTACCTGCTTTCAGAATCAGTGTAATAGTGGCTTCACCCCATGAATCTGGGAGCCTAGCACCCCCAGATAATATCTCATTAAAAAGCGATGTCAGAGTAGGGATTATTGCCTCCCCCAAAGATCTCTAAAGTTCTGCTGGGAACCCGTTGGGCCCTGCAGTTTTCCCTCCCTTGCAGGCAAAAATGGCCTTCCTAACCTCTTCCTGGGATATATCCAGCTCTAGATCTTCTTGCTAGACAAATTTAGGGGGGTAAGCTTACTCCCCCGTAACCACTCCATAGCCAAGGTTTTATCCACCCTGCTATCTTCTCGATACAGCTCACGAAAAAGGCACCCCCAATCTCTTCGTCTGTAGATAGAGCTGTAGCCCTATCTTCACTTTCATTTTGTTTTATCAAATTACGTGTCCTATCTGACTTAACCTTCCACGCCAGAAGCTTACTGGTCCCCTCTCCTTACTCAAAGTGGGCAAGCTTACTCGCCTCCCACCTACTTGTAACCCTCACCTGGATGATAGAATCTAACTGGCCCTTTAATTTCCTGAGTTTAGCAAGATTTTCCTGATACTCCTCAGAGTCAGTCTCTTTATTCGAACTCAGCTCTACTGTCTTGATCTCTGTCTCTATGTGAGCCACCCCCTCCCTGTATTGTCTGTTTTTATGACATACCCTACTCGTGATCAAACCTCTCGAAAAAGCCTTTAAAGAGTCCCAAACCACCGAAGTCCCTGCCGAGCCAAGATTCGTATTAAAAAAACACTCTTGAAGTAAATACTTAATCTCTGTATCATCAAGAAGTAAAGTTCGATCGAACATCCAGACCCTAGATTGTGCTTTTTCTATCAAAACCAAATCCATCCACACGCCTGCATGATCTGACAGGTGAGGAGACAAATAACCAATGTCCTTATTTTACCCCTAAGGCTATGACTGACCATAATATAATCAATTCTTGACTTATGGCCATATTTACTGTTATAAAATGAAACTCCTGGCTGGAGACCAGACCTGTCCCTCCAGATGTCAGAGTCCAGTCTGCGCCATCACTGATTGGAGGTACATCCAAGACCTAGACGGCACCCTAGCTCTGCAGCTGTGGGATTTGTCCAGTTTGGGATTAAAGACGATGTTGAAATCCCCAGCCATGATAACTGGGTTTGGAAATTCCAAAAGATTTAAGAAAATGGCTTTTAGAGAGGAGGGGTCATCCTGGTTTGAGCCGTAGTAGCCCACCACAGTAAACAAGGAGCCTCGAATGGTCAATTTCACGATGACCCACCTGCCATTTGGGTCCACCATAGAATCTAGGATGCAAGCGTTTGCTTGCCTTTTAATCAATATAGCGACGCCCCTAATATTAGCACTCTGGTTAGAGCTAATCAGATGTTCCACCCACTTTAAATTTTTGAATATCCCAGACATCTCTTCCCTTAGAAGATGAGTTTCCTGAAGGATAATGACCTGCGTGGGAGAATCTTTTAGGTACTGCAAAATTTTGACCCTCCTGGTTTTCACTTGCAGGCCATTAACATTCCAGGACAAAAACTGAATCGTTCTTCTAATTACTTTACTATACTATTATTATTATTGTTAGAAAGTAATTAGAAGTAAGTAATTGAGAATATAAGCAATATTGTCCAACTAGTCTATCCTCCCGAACGTGTTAAATTGCTAACGTTTTGAAAGGAGTTGTTCCTTCATATGTTTTGTTTATTTTGAAACTCTGGATTGTAGACTATTTACAAAATATTGTGCATGTCTCATTTCCTGGAAAGTTTGCTCTTTCACAAAATTTACAGAAATGGGTTTGGCTTTACCAATGGCACTGGCAAAAGAGTTCTGCCATCCCCCTGTGGTAATATTAGTTCTTGCACACCCCTCTAAACAGATTGAGTATCAGTTCCACCACTCAGTTTGATAACATGGAAGCCAACTGCAACACAACCTGTTTACATGTCCAATCCAGTTTTGTTCAAAATAATTTAGTAATACGGCCAGTTCTTCTTCATTATGGATAAAGTATGTAGATTGAATAATTGCAGTGTGGAATTCATCAATATGTTCAGAGGGTACAAAAGCTAATGCACACAAATTTTGAGTTCATACTGCAATTTGTAATCTGACATGTAATCCCCTGCTAAGGATGTTTTTGTTTTTTACACCAAATAGCACGCGAAGAATGGAAAAAAACAACCTTGTATTTGTGTATTAGGATATAGTTTTTTTATTGTAGAATCATAGCCAAATCAAGATCAATTATAATATTCACAGGACTTTCTTTTAAACCTTTTTGATTCTATTATATTTAGATATTCATTGTAAGCAGAAGATTCCTTGTTAGCATGAATAGGGTATATTTGGATAAATGGATGGGATGTTGTTTTGAATGTCCCATCCATCATCCAAGTATCACTATTATCTAGTGTTACTGGGTTGCGCACAGTACTAATGATTAGTAGTTTTTAAGGTGTTTATTATAGTCATAGAGCAAAAAAAGTTAATATGTGTATTTCTCTTTTAGTTTAAGAGGCATTAGTATATCACTGCAAGTTTTAGGCTGGTTTGTATCTGATTTACCTTTCTGTCTTTTTCAAAATACCGTTTTTAAAATTTGGCATTGTGGATAGGTCTCCAGATACATTGTAGAAAAGTTTGTTGAAACCTCCCTAACGGGCTCATTACGATGGGGGCGGACTTCGTCTGCCCGCCACCGTAGCGGTGATTGGGTCCGACTGCCATGCATGCGGCGGTCCCGCATACACGATTATGATGGGACCGCCACCGCTGCGGTCGGATTCCACACCCTTAACATTACGGCAGTGGCTGCTGACAGCAGCACTGCAGCGATGTCAAAAAGAGCATGTTCTCTGTGCATGCCACTTGGTGAAATGCACAGTGCACCCACACCTCCCCCAACACAAAGGGGGTCCTGCAACGGGCCCCCGAAGACATTCCCTGCCAACCTTTCAATGGCGGTTCAACCATCAGAGAAAGGCTGGCTTACGCCAGCATCATAATTCTGCGCCGCGTGATGATTGCCACTGGCGGAAAAGCAGCGGATGGACTTTCCGTCCGCCACGATACCCACCGCCATCATAATGTGACGGGGGTAAATCTCATGACGATGGCGGAACGATTGCTGCCGCCGGCCTGGTGGAGGTGATCGTTCCGCCATCGTAATGAGCCCCTTAGTAGTCAAGCATAGGGCTCACTAGAAGTGCCATCTAATGATTTTATTTGCTGGACAGTACCACTTACCTCTAGATCTGTTGCATGGGCAGAGTGAATATGTTCTATATAGTCAGTATTCCTATCCTTATTATAAACATGCCTGTTATATTTTAATAGCATATGTTAATATTTTGAAAACACATGTAGCCAATGGCATGTTTTCCATGGTTCTGTAGTGCTCAAATCTATTGGAGACAAATAAACAAAAAGGTAATGAATGCTTTGATTAATAAACCATTTATGTTCGCTTTATTTCTGTAAAAAAAGGACATTTTCATGTTTGATCAGAATAAGAAATTGAATATTATTTGTTGTTAATTTGGTGAGATTTTAATGTTTATTGTTGTTTTTTATGTGTTTGTCTTTTGTGTTTTTGGAGTATGATGATATTCTTTTGGTGTTGAGGTGTATTCTTGTCATTTTGAAGTTGAGGTATTTGGCCTTGTGTAATCTGTGGAAAAATAATATTTTCAGAAATGTTAATTTTAGTTTTTTTGTCAAATGTTTAGTTACACTCTGCAAGAGGAAATATGAAATATTAGTTTAGCTGTTGAAAATAAATTGAATCCCGGTAATAAAAGAATGGCTAATTCACTTAAAATATTTG
Source organism: Triturus cristatus (assembly GCF_964204655.1). Lineage (NCBI taxonomy): Eukaryota > Metazoa > Chordata > Amphibia > Caudata > Salamandridae > Triturus > Triturus cristatus. The sequence continues at coordinate 401,570,419 of NC_140587.1, read as the reverse complement.
AACTATATGTCATTCATGAGATTATTTGCTTTACTAAGGGCCTTATTACGAGTTCGGCGGTCCTACGACCGCCATACTCGCGGTTGCGGTCTGACCACCTCCACCACTGCGGGTCGGCCCGCAGTATTTCAAGTGTGGTGGTCTGACCACCAGAGGACCCCAGCATCCGCCAGGATCCCGCGGTGGTGGCACAGCTGTAAGGGGCAGGAATATACTGGTGGTGCCGCTGCGGCATCGCCGAGCATATTTTGAGTTGCTTTTCCACCACCAATTTCATGGCATTGTGTCTGCCATGAAAAGGGGTGCGGAGATGCTACTATGGAGGCCTTGAAAGGGCCCCCTACCGCCTCTGGGCCTGGGCATGCATGCTGGGGGCACATGTTGTGCTCCCCTTGAATTGCACCCCCGTTCCTGCACGGTGCGGCATGCACAACATGATGCAAGCCACACCATGCAGGAATGTGCTGCAGGCACCGTCACAGCGGCGGTCTGCTGTTAAAGCTCTTATATGAGCCTTACACAGCTGCTGCCATGAGACTGCCGGAGCACCGCCTGCCCACCCACCCTGGATTAAACTCGCTATCCAGCAAAAGGGCACATCACATGCTCGGCGGTACTCCTGCAAGGGCAGAGGTGGCAGTGCTGCAGGAGGACTGACAAACTGGTACTAAGGTCCTTAGTATTGCATTTAGTAATATATTATTTTAAAGAATATTTACTTTAATTCACAAGTATTTTCCTCTGAATGTCATGTTTTTGATTCATTAAAATACTCACTTAAAAAGAACGTTCAAAGTATTAAAATATATAAAATATATTAATTACCTATGCATTGTTTTCTATGAAAGGTAGCTATATTTTGTTTTCGGTTTTTTAAGGTGAGAACTTTCTATTTGCAGGCAAAATAGTGTCATTCAATGAAGATATGGATGGTACAAATACTTTTATTTAGAATTTCTATACGGAATTTCTGTAGAATGTTTACTGAACTCACTTACTTTTTTAGCCAGGCAGCTGGCCGTGCTCCAACTGTCCTATCCCTTCACCTCCGAGGCAGACACGTCAGTGTTCACAAAATGGTGAACTGTTTTTTTTCATAATTTTTTGAGGTGTTAACATTAATTTAATTCCATATTACTATTAGAATCTATGTATTTTTCTAAAGCGTTATATGACTGAACCAATATTTATTTTTAATATAAAAAAAAATACGTCGCTCGTACGTTACATCCTTTATGTCTGCCATCTTGGGGTGGGCACTTTAAAAAAAAAAAAAAGTAAAACATTTATTATTAATATAGATTTAGAAAATGTAATGTATACATGGGTCGCAACTCATTCATATTCTAACATGTAAAAAAAATGTTAAGAAAAATAAAACTGCAGAAAAAAGAATTGAGAGGTAAAGGATTGCGGAGAAATGTCTGATATCCACTCAAAATAGGTGCCCAGATGAGATATGGAAAATGTATTATTCAAACCCTCCAGCATTTCGCGATTCACGAAAAAATCGTGAAATCAACTGGCAAGCGCGACGGCCGCGATATTTAACAAACCGGCCGCGAAAAAAAGTATCCCAGTAGGCATAAAAAACAAGCATTGGCATTGACCTTATAATTAGTTAGTTATGCAGCACAATATCCTTGGTGCAACAACATCAACTGTTGCATGGCTAAACACTTATAAGGTCCCAAAGGCGAGACCTATTGGCTATGCCAATGCTTGTCCTTAGTAGACTTTGATCCAAAGTAAGAGAAAAAAACAAACACACAAGGGGCAAAGAATGAGTGAGAGAAAGACGGAAAAACAATGACAAAGGGCGAAAACAGGGTTGAAAAAAAACCTGCGAATATATTTGTAACATAATTTCTTTGGAAAACAACTATCTCTGAGAAATTAACCAGTGGAGCAGAGACGCTGTAATGGCCTCCTTCATTTCCCGCCAACAAACCGAAAGTCCATGCCCCGCCAAATTGTTAAACATTGGGTGCAGAGGCAAGGGTAAAGGTAAGATCAAGCAACCTCTCTCCAGCAGATCCCAGTCAAAAACAGCAGAGCAAAATTTGAGAAAATTGTTTGCAAGAAGAACCTCTCCCCACCCCAGCACAGCTGAAAAATACAGGAAAAGCTGGAGCCCAGGTTGCCCCCTCCAATATGCCTAGAACAAATGGGGGAGGAGGGGGCGAGGAGGTCATCGAATTTGCAACAAGGTAACAAAAAAAACTTTTGAAAGCCGGGCAGGGCATAATCAAGGGTAAAGTTTGAGAGCAATTTAACACCACTGATACCCAAGGCGTAAGAGGCGGGGGTGGGGAGGTTAAAGCAGATGATAAGGTAGACGCACTTTGTGCCTTCTATAACCACAGCAAATAAGTACTACTGGAGGCCAGAGTTCTCCACTGTTTTACCAGCTACCCACATTTTGCCCATGTGCTCCAAGCCTGCGTAAATTTGTCTCAAGGTTACGTCAGACCGCACCATAGCAGTTTGTGAAATATGTAAAGGATGATATTTTACTGAAAGCCTCTGGACTGGATTCCCTACAAGTTTTAATTTTGTCTCCTGGTTTCCTTCCCATGCTTCCTACTCTACGGTCCCACTGAAACAGTTGCCTCCCCTTGTGGAAGTTCATAGGTTTTAAAAGACTCAACTGAAACAAGTCCAAGCGCCCGAAGGATTGGAGAAGGGCTCATGCATTATCTTATCTCCCAGTAACGTTGTGTCGCTGGTAGCAAACGGGCATCTACACAGAGCCAAGAGAGAAGGTAAGCAGGGACACGCACATTATATACAAACATCCCACACCACAAGGGCAAATAAGCCAAAATTATTAGTTCAATGGTAAATGTACAGCTATACAAGCACACAGAGAAAGAAATGGAGCGATAGATTTGGGAATATATTCACACTGACCCTCACAGTCAAACAGAAGTACAACAGACACCAGTTCAGCTTAAATGCACACAACCGACCCATTAACGACAGCTACATTTGAGAGCAGACCTACAACGTGGCAAGCACTCACACGCATACAGAGACACACATACACACGCATCCATGCAAAAATAGCCAGATCTGAGAATAGATTGGCCACACACACAGATAGCCAAGTCTGCATGCACATACCAAGATATGTCAGCACATGAAGAGGCACGCACACAAACATAGCTACATATTAAATATTGCACATAGACTCACACTGGAACAATTCACAGACATGCACTTCAGCACACAAGTACATGTGGACACATGTATACAGAACACCTAAACAGGCAATGTCGGGGAGACAACCATGCACACATACAAGTGCAATGCCATACTATCAGAGTGTCCCACCTCAGGAACAGCCCAGTAGATAAATATGTACAGGCACATTCCTATAGATGCACATACATAAACACACACTGTGTTAATTAAAGAAAAGACGCTGCACACCTCATGAAGGGGCAGGAGCTGGGTGAGAGAGCCACACTCCGAAGCAAAAGTGAAAGCAGCAACTCCCGAGGTGCCCTGCCCAGGAAGGAGGAGCTGTCGCCACTTAAGCTGCGGGGCGAGTGTAGTGTAAAGTAAACACCCGCACTTCTCTGAACTGTGTGTTGTACTCCCTGCTTTCTTCCTGCCACAAGTTTGTGCAGCTTTGTGCCAGAGAGGTGAAGCCTTTCACTATGGCAAAAGACATCCTTCGAGCTGTTAGTGCTGCTTTTGATGAAATCAGTGAGTGCAGAGAATGTGGTGCCTCTGATTTTTAGGTGGTAGAGTCTAAGGGTGGATGGGCTAGCTGTTGCACGTCCGCACTGCAGCCTCCATTAAGTAAAGACAGTTCTGGAGTGAAACCAGTGATGTCACTTCCTGTGCAGATGGAGGATGGGAAAGCCAGTGCTGTCCCTTCCTAATGCAATTTTAAAACCTGAAAACTGGAATTAGCAACTGAAAGTTGACTTGCTAATCACTACAAATGGTCTGCCACTGTGAAGTATACAATTTTTCTCTAATTTCAATAACATTTTATCCGTTTGAGCTAGGAACTTTTTTTGTTAAATCTGTAGATTATGCCGGAAATGGGCTTGTATGTGGCATTTGCAATGCGGCATTTGCAGTGAGACTATAATTGTGCAGAAAATACCGCAACATCAGATAATTCCATGACCCTTGGTATACTTGAATACATCTCTCATCTAATTCTCATTCCCCAAACAAGTGTCTTTTTATGCGGGGATTCATAACTTGATGGGGAAAAAAGCATAACTTTGGTCATTCAGTTATGGACTATTTCTTCCCTGCTTTTATACTCCTACCGAGGATGCCTCTGGGGAGGCTTCCAGAATTAAACGCTATACACCAGGTCAGGTCTGCTGAACTCAATGGAATACCCAGATGAGACTCTCTATTGGTGAATGTGATAGAAAAAACGTCCCCTGTTTCTGTAGGTTACACTTCTCTGGTGAAAATTAATTTCCATTATTTCATCCCCCTTGCAGTCATAATGAAGCGTGTCCTATCAATGGAATAATACAAATTAGGCATTAACCTTGTACTAATGTGCCACTGTAGTGTGCTCTACTAACTTAGTAAGTTGAGTTTTTAAAACACGAATAGAAAGTAATTAATTAGAACAAGTAGTTCACAAGCCTTAGCTAAGCTTTGCTGCTCCGCACTGCTTGCAGAGTGCATTCAGTTTGCATGTGCTGCTTTCGGGGGCCTGATATCACTGGTTTGGCTGCTGTAGTGTGTGCCACCTGGCATACACGTCATTTGAGGAAGCATAAAAGAAGCCCTGGCACACTTGAGCTTCAGCTGTCCGTTATCACAGGAATGAGAGTCGGTGTATTTATTCAGCTAGTGTGTGCTCACCACACTGCCGATGAAAAGGCACCTAATCTACTCCACAGAGCAATGCACTTAAGCGTCGGGGTCCCCGACATACTGAGGCATAAGCAGAAGCAAAAGGAAATTCCGAAAAGTACCGCACCAGCTAGTGGAATTGGGATACCACACACCCGCCACCAAAGCGATCAGAGAATCTGTTGTGTGCCTCCACGAACAGCAGGACCGCCACAGAGATGCCGAAAGATTTGTGGTCTGCAAACAGCGCGCAGGCAACACCTCATACTTGCCTGTAGAATCAGTGTGCAACTTCTAGAGGGCAGCAGCATGACAGCTCGGTGAGGACAACTTGAAACGGCATATCCTCACAACTCCACCAAAGAGGGATGGACAGACGTATACAACACCTGAACACAGTCTGAGGCAGCAGGTGCGAGGTGAACAAACTTTAAAAAATGTGCCAATACAGGGAATAGTAATTTCTGAGGCGGTGGCATGAAAGAGATAATTAAGGACAGCTTTTATGTCGAACAGAAAGCCTAAAAAAACTCCCCGATGGTGTGTGTGAGCTACGTCAAGGCTACAAAAGAATCATATGTAAAGTGCTCGCTTATCCTCCATTATGCTGGCGAAGAAATCTTCATACATTTTGGAAACATTCCAAACTCAAAACACACAAGATAAGGGGTGAGACGTACCCCTCCTCCTTCCTTCCTGCCTCACAATTAACCTAACACACAAAAAGGGAGGAGAATGCAATCTAAGTGGGATTCCCCCTCTCTGGGAAACCAAACGAGGTTTTAGAATTGCCCTCACCCACTAGAAGTGGCATGCTTAGTCGTTGGGCGTGCTACAACAACCTAGCTCAGACCAACGCTTGGCGTGAAGCAAACACCAGAGAGAATTATGCACTTACGGATATTTAGGGCCAGCTTGCTTTCGGCACAATCATGAAGACAAATCTTGGCTTACCGGGTGAGCACTGCATGCCATGTTTGTCAGTGCAGCTACATTCGGGCTTTATTCATCGAAAGACACGGAGGACAACAGGTTGTAACAAGCATTGGCCGCGCTGCAGTAAAAGTAACGCCGCGCGGCCGTAAAAGCGAAAGTCATCGCGATCGCTCTGAAAGCGAAAGTGATCGCGATGACACGCTAAAGCACAGTTTTCAAAGTGCTGCTGGCGGCTGGCTGCGCGCGTGCACGATCGCGTGAACGCAAGCGCTAGGCCAGCCAGCAGCACTTTGAAAACTCACATACAAAATGTCTCTACGAGCCAGCGCATGCGCTGGGCTCAGCAAGACCTAAAAAGGAGCGAGAAAAGGAAAGTATCGCTTCTCTGCTCTCCAGCTTGTAGGCTGACTGGAAAAAATGTAAAAAATTAGGATCCCGGCACGAAGAATGGGGGTGGGGGGGCGCGCAGAGAAGGAAAGGACTCTGTCTTTTCCTTCTTGCCCACAGAATACATTAACAGTGTCTGCTCTGCTGCTTCAACTGCCCTCCCCCCTTTTCTTTGTCTCATGTATTCCCTCTCTCTGTCTAGCAGCTTCTCCTCTCGTACTGAAAACCCTGACTTCAGAAACAAAAAACACTGTAACTCGTCTTTTTCTGACATTTTCCTATTCCAAAGCAGTGCTTAAAATGGATAAATAGAAGTGCAGGTACTCTGTAACTGAGTATCTGCTTGTTTCTGAGAAGTGCTGGTACTCTCTCTCTCTCTCTCTCTCTCTCTCTCTCTCTCTCTCTCTCTCTCTCTCTCTCTCTCTCTCTCTCTCAATATAAAAAAGTACCGGACAGTATCGGCTCATTGAAAGCACTGTTCCAAAGTGCAGCTGTGGGAATAAAAGGTTCTACATGTGAAAAATACCTAAATAGAGCCAAACAGAGTGGTAGCAAAGTGGGCAGATTGATTTTATTCATACCCAAAACATTTGCGCCACTCTACAGAGTTTGCCAGTGAAGCGCTACTTTTGTTTACTTGTCTTTCTTTGAATAGCGTTGTTTTCCCGCGGGCGGGGAGCTAGTGCACCAATCCTGGAGGCACTGCAACTCGTGGATTGGAAAACAAAATGTGTACTGCGGCTCGGTGTTCAGGGAATTGGTCTTTTTCTGTACTGCTTACGTTCTGTAAGGATATAAGCAATGGACATTGAAATGGGTCCATTCCATGCCCTGTAGTCATGTCCTTAACTTTTCAGGCAAAAGCACTCACTGATTTCTGAATAGTGAGTGTAAAAGCGTTAAAGTAACCATGTTGTTCCTGCCTACATTTCACATGCTTTACTTAATTTTGCATTCCCTATGAGTGTTTGCTTTTTCCAGGATGATGTTACTTTTTTTTGTAGGCAGCATATTGCTCTTGTCTAGTGTGTAATTTAAATTGAGCTGCATCCAGGTGTTTATTGCGGTGCACAACTGGGTTATAGTTGAGGGCAGTTCGAGTTTCTCTCAGTGGGGCAGTATGGTGTTTAGTGGTGGAGAGGATGTGACACCATGGTCAGAGCTGCCGAATTTGGAACTGGGGAACCTGGTTCTGAAGGATGATTTTTGCAAGATGTCTGTCCTGTCAGCACTACCCATAAAAGGGAGTCAGTGCACGCGACACAAGAGGAGGCTGTGTGGCTGCACCCAGGGAGCGAAGGGGGGCTGTGTGACTGCACCCAGGGAGCGAAGGGGGGCTGTGTGTCTGCACCCAGGGAGCGAAGGGGGCTGTGTGACTGCACCCTGGAAGCGAAGGGGGGCTGTGTGACTGCACCCTGGGAGCAAAGGTGGGGTGTGTGACTGCACCCAGGGAGCAAAGGGTGGTTGTGTGACTGCACCCAGTGAGAGAAGGGGGCCTGTGTGACTTCACCCTGGGAGCGAAGGGGGGCTGTGTGACTGCACCCTGGGAGCAAAGGTGGGGTGTGTGACTGCACCCAGGGAGCAAAGGGTGGTTGTGTGACTGCACCCAGTGAGCGAAGGGGGCCTGTGTGACTTCACCCTGGGAGCAAAGGGGGCTGTCTGACTGCACCCAGGGAGCGAAGCAGGGCTGTCTGACTGCACCCAGGGAGCGGTGAAAGTGCTGCCCCGGCAGGGGTGCACTCATGGGCGCTAGTACATCACAAGGTTAGTAAGTTAGTGGATTGAAGCTGTGTTTCCGTAGAGCTGCAGAAACTTTGAACATGCCTATTTCAAAGAGGAATACTATGCTAAAACAGGTTCCATTGATTTAGGGCTGAAAAGGAATGATTACGAGTAAAATAAAGTGCCACAATGATGAGGCTAAATTTTCAATTTTGTGCTGCTTAATTTCAATTTTTGTGCCGCAAAATTTGCAAATTTATGCCGCAATTTCCTGGGGGGTCTGAATTTATTGCCAAACCGTGCAGCACTGGCCTGCTGTGTGGAGAGTGGGTCCTTTCCTCAGAAAGAGGCGTTGTAGGTGGATTTCCCCTCTGAAGGGGTTTCTGCAGCGTTATCAAGAGCTTCTTTGAACACAGCATCATTCAGAGCACAGAAATCTCTGGATTGCAGATTCTTGCCTTCCTCATCAAGTGTGAGATTCAGACAGCTCCCAATGACAGCTCAAGTCGACCTTAAAATGTGAGTCTCTCTCGTGACGAGTCTGTCGGTGTCTGTCTCTGTGCCTTGCCAGGGGCGCTTGTCAACTGAGCTCGCGGAGCATTCACCGTGCCCATCGGAGGTCCCTCTCGGTGCAGCTGTGCATGTGTTTCTCTTTGCATAAAAAAGACAGCAGCTGCGCCTCACTCAGCGTAGACTCGAGAGACCCGAGACTGTTCTCAGCGCTCACCACTGTGACAGCCGTAGAGCAGAAGTTGTTCATTAAAACATTTGCTGCTGCGCCCGATCAGCTGCAGTGGGTTCCTTGGGCGCCCGGAGACTCCCGACTAAAGTGACAGAATTGCAAACCGCAATTAGAAGCTTGAGCAGAAGTAAAGGAGTTTGCCTCTCAGAACTTTATTTCAAAGATGCAGCCTGCTAATGCCAAAGCGAACAGTAGATAATGAATGCATGAATAAATGAATGAATGAATTGGTACACTTGCACCATTCATTACCTTTGATACTCACAATGTGCGAGTCTTAACAAGTTACCTAGAATATGGGGTTTTCAGTGATTTCGTGGGAGAGGTATGATTTCAGAGGGGGGGGGGGGGAGAAAGAAAACGCCCAATATAAGGCCAAGCAAAATTGGGATGAGGAGCGTTGGAGGGACTTATATCAGGCTTGCCATGATCGCAACATGGTCCAATTCTGGCATCTCCTTAAATGGGGTAACTCCCCCTCGGATATTCGCCCCTCTAATCAAGTAGAACCACAACAATGGGTAGCGTATTTTGAGGAACAATTTAAGGTTGGTGCTTTAACGGACAGGCAGTTTTCTTGTCCTCTAGTTGTTGAAAATACACTAAAATTTTCCCCTGATGAAACTAAGTTAGTCCTACGTTCGATCAAGAGTGGTAAAGCCCCAGGACCTGACTGTATCCCTCCCGACCTATTTATTCAGGAACAAGATGTATGGATTCCATACTTGACCCTCCTGGCTAATGCCCTTGCGGGTGGTGCTGTAGTCCCTGACTCGTGGCTCGGGGCAGAGATACTGCCGATATATAAGAAAGGCGATCGCTCTGCCCCGGGTAACTACAGACCCATTAGTCTAATAGACGCAGTACAAAAAATGATTGCCCGCCTTGTACTCGGTCCTATCCAAATTTGGATGTCTGACTTTGATGTGCTGTCTCCACTTCAGGCAGGGTTTCGTTCTCACACTGGGACCCTGGACCAAGTATTCAGGGTAGTACTTCTGTATTGGAAGGTTGTCTTTCTGGGGGGAGGCAAATTGTATGCAGCCTTTGTAGACTTAAGGTCTGCGTTTGACCTTGTGCCGAGGGACAAGCTATGGAAAGTTCTCTTGGGCATGGGCATGCCAAAAGATCTGGTTTCTTTTTTGGTCACCATACATGAAAACACGTACGCCCGTGTCCGATGGGGTAAACCCGGGGAGCTGACCGATAGATTTAAAGTATCCAAAGGTGTACGACAAGGGTGTGTACTCGCACCCACCCTGTTTTCATTATTTATCAATGGGGTTGTAAACTACTTCTTAAATAGCCCTACAGATGCACCTACCTTGGCAGGAATGAAGATTCCCCTGCTCATGTTCGCGGATGACACCCTTTTGATTTCGAGGACGAGACAGGGACTGCAGCTGGCCCTGTCTCGCTTCGAGATCTTTTGCCGCGAGCATGAGTTGGAAATAAAAGTTGGGAAGACCAAGTTTATGGTTTTTCGCGGCCCTCGGCGGGTTAAGGCGGAGGTGTGTTTGGGTGGTGTCAACTTATCCCAAACGGCAGTATTTACTTATCTTGGAGTCACTTTTAGCGAGACGTGCAGCTGGTCTCACGAGCTGGATCTTCTCACGCTCAAGCAAGCCCAACTGGGAGGAGCTTTGTTGAAAGAGCACAAACACTCTTTAACAAAACCAATAGCCCCACTCATGAAGATCTACGGCTCCAAGATTTTACCTGCAATTTTATATGGAGCTGAGATCTGGGGCTTTAATAACTTGTCCAAATTGATAATTGCCCAGAATAAATTCCTCCGGACAGCTATTGGGCTTCCTCAATCCACTCCACGCATCCCTCTTTTGTTTGACCTGGGAATTCAGCCTATAGAGGACTGGGCAGGGTATAGACCCTTGGCGTTCTGGCGCCGCTTGTGGACGACCCCCGAACTATCTAACTATGCAAAAGCCCTTCTGGAGATCAAAGGGTTGGAGGGGTCACATAGGATTCCCTGGTTGTCTAGCATCAAAACCCTGTTGTATGATCTCGGGATGCGTGATCTATGGGTTAACCCTGATACAGAAGTTTTCCCGGCAAAAAAGGTGCTTAAGGATGCGTACTGGAATTACATTAAGAATAGGAGATGTGCTTCCCTTACAGGTTCCTCGATGACTGCTTCTTTCCTAGTTTTTAAGGATGACTCGGTCTATGAAAGTTACTGGGATACTATCTTGAAGTTCCTAGATCGTAAGTTGTATCACCAGTTCAGAGTGGGCGCTCTACCACTGCGAGGACTCACCAAAAGTTGGAGTCCTCTTGGTAGTGATAAATGCCCATTCTGTGTAGACAAGATTGAAACCATGGACCACTTCCTTTTTTGTTGCCCAACTTATCAACTTCCTAGACGTATCTGGCTTCGACCTGTATGCAGACTAATGAGCACCCGTTCTGCACAGGTCGCTAGTAGAATTTTGAAAACCGATACTTCCACTCCTATAGTAATTGGTGTTGCTAAATTTATTAGTTGGGCATGGATCCTTAGGGCTAAGAAATTGAAGCCGTAATCTTTGTTCCCTGCTGCCACACAATAGTATCTACTTTGGTCCATGGCCTAAACGGCACGTCTTTCTTTGCACTTTATTGTATTTTTTAACATGATGTGATCATTTTTAATCTACTATTTTATCTACCATTTTAAAGGTTTTATAGTCTATTTTTGTATTGTACATGAATTGTTTTGTAGTCGAATTGTCTAAAATTGTGTAGTATGTCTTTTATGATGCAAATCGAATAAAGACTTTTTGACTGACTGACTGAAAACGCTCTCCCATCTCTAGGTTGGAGCTTGTGTGGAGGGGTGGAGAGCAGTGGCGGCTGGTGACATTTTAAAGTCGTGGGGCGTAAACGTTTGTGATGAATGGCAAGTGGTGAGTGAGCACTGTGAGCCCGACCGTCATAAGGGAGGTCCCCCCCCCTCCGAGAAAAAATTTAAAAAATAGTGTGCAAATGGTGCATTTTCAAGCATCTTTGAGAAAGCAGGAAGGTTAATAAAGCAATTGCGAAAGTGCAGTTACAGAATCAATAAAGAGATTACATGTGCTAATGATGTTGGCAGCTGCTTATTCATTATAACCACTGAACTTCAGAACTGACTTTGAGATAACAATGATGAGTACCTTGCATATTTCTTTATTTGTTGATATACCTTTAAAAATGAAATCTACTGATGCTTGGTGCTCGCTTGGAATAAAATTGAGTGCAAAGTGGCCAGAATAATGCTAAGTAATTAGAAGTGAAACAATTGGGTTGCAAATTTTTACACCAGCTCACAAAACCCGTTTTGATGTCAGATAGGTGAAGCCTGCTAACTATCTTCCGAAGATAACGTACAGTGTACTAATAGCCACGTTTTAATGTTTGGTATTGCAGTTTGTTTTCCTCTTCATCGTCAATCGATTCCTTAAGCAAAAGCATCACATGTGCAATCTAATTAGTCAACAAGTAACCTGCTCCATTCTGAAAAGATATTATTATCGATTTTTTAAAGTGCCATGTTTATACATAAAATACAATCAAAACTTTGAATAATCGTAGCTATATTAATAAAATGGGTCACCCTGCATTCCCTCTGCCAAGAGTAAAAAGTATGAGGTAAACTGAACTGCATGGAAACTTGAAACATTATACTTGAATGTTCCGGAAATAGTTCCTCTCTGAGCGACCACTTGGGTTTGATTTGAATCCAGGTGCCAACAGCTTTGTGCAGCAGGTACGGAGCCCATTTCGGCTGAATGTGCTCCGCTGCAGTAATCTGTTCACAATCAGATTCAAATAAAAGCAAATTGGTCCCACGGAAAGAACCTATTTCCGTAACATTTAAGTATATTGATCAGAATGACATTCTTGGGGGTGACGAGAGCACGGGTTCTGAAGACCCACTCACGAAGATCAGTATTTTAATTTTAAAATGCCACCACAGGTCGGAGATAAATTCTAGTAGTTAAGCAAGCAGCAAGATGGGGAATTCGAACTCCAGCTTGTGACGTATATACTATATTCCTGCAGCGGCGGCCGGCATGCTCGAGTGGGGGGGGGGGGGAAATCGCAGCCCGCGGGTGGGGAACGATTAACGAATAAAACTAAATTAATTAAACTCAGTGAAGATAGTTGTCGTTTTATTGGCATTACTTAATCAGCTTCCATTTCAATACACTGAGCATGCAAAGATCTCTTCAATTTCAAAGCAGCCTCTGTCTGACAAATTAAGTTCTGGTACCTGTGGTAACAGAAACGCAAGTCATAGGTACCTGCTCTGCCTATGGCGGAGCTTAAAAGTTAGTGTTGTGTAATAAACGCATCAATGGCGGCCGGCATGCTCGAGGGGAGGATTGCGGCCCGTGCGTGTAAAACGAATAAAACCAGTCGCGGCTCGCGAGGGGAGAAGAGGGGATGTCGTGTCGCGCGGGGGAGGGAGTTTTAAAATAATTAAAACCGTGTCGCGCGGGGGAGGGAGTTTTAAAATAATAAAAATCAATCCTACCTGACCAGGTCTGCGCCACCGGCCTCGGGTCCGTTCTGGCGCCAACAGTGGAACAGCCGCATCACTGCTGGGAAGTTGGAACTAAGTAGCAAACCCTTCTAAGCCAATCAGAGCAGGCGTAGGGCAATGTTACGCTTTGCCCGCCTGCCCATTAGGAGACCGAGGTTCGTTCTCCTAATGGGCATGCGCCAGCCTGAGCAGGCACCAGTGCGCATGACTGGGCACGGTGCAAAAATTCGCCACCATCCCCCCTCATGCGCGCTTGTGCTTGCCTGCTGCCTGCCCCTCACAATCATGACTGTCAGTCAACATGACGCCAGACCGGAGACCGCCCACCCCCTTCAGACTCTGAAGGAGGTGGGCGGTCCGACGTCTGACTCATGCTGACTGACAGTCATGATTGTCAATGTCAGTTCTCCCTCGGAGCCGCTGCGGGCTGCGGCTGAACTTCAATAAATCAGTTAAAACTAAGAGTTACGGTGCGGGCGCGGGCGGGGGGGCAACGCCCCAACGCCCACAATGGACGCACCGCCACTGGTGGAGAGTAGCAGTTTGTCGTGCCTCATCAGCTAACAGCTGTAATGACAGTCTGTATTGAAACTCTTTCGGACATTGAAAGAGGCGCCAGGCACGTGAATGACAGCAAGTTCCCCAGCTTGGAATGAATACTGTCCTTCACAGAAAGCCAGTGTGTGAATCTCCCGGCAGGAGAGCTGTGTTCTCTTGTGCAAGCCAGCAATCAGCTGGGCCACGGCAATCTGATGTACCCAACACTGAGGGCATGATGACGAGTTTGGCGGTGCTGCACTGGGCTGCTCCGCCAAACACGTGTTCAGGCCACCCGCTAGATTATGAGTTTTTTTTTGGTCTGCGGGCTTTTTTTTACGTTCCCACGGTGGTGCCCTGAAAATGGGAACACCAAAAACAGTTCCTGCACGGCATGGACTGTGATGTCCATGCTGTGCAGGAACTTGGCTGCCTGCACACAGGGGGGCACATGTTGTGTCCCCTGCATGCACCCCATGGCGCAGAGGCACAAGGGGTCCTTTCCTCTCCGCCACGGTTCTCATGGAGGAGGAACTGCCATGAAAACTGTGGTGGAGGAAAACTCATAATATGCTTGGCAGGACTGCGGCGGTCCGCCAAGCATATTGTGCCCTCCTGAGCGATGCAACACTGCCAGATTACAGCGGTTCCCTTGCGGCGGAGTAATGGAGGTCCGACTCTGCTAATTGTAATATGGAGGTCGACAGACCGCCACTGCCACACCCCGTCCGTGGACCGCCAGACTTGTAATTAGGCCCTCTTCCTTCAGTAGAACATCGGGCTTTACTACATCCAGTCACTACATAAAAAGTCACTACATTTCAGTACCATTTTATCAGCGTTTCTACATTGCATACGATATAACATCACAATAAGTATTAATATCTAAATATAGTAAATGTGAGCCTACAGTCCCTGTATAAAAAACATGTCTCTCATTTCCTTATTAGAGGTGAATTGTGGCATCTATAGTCACCTGTTATAAAGAAATAACATAGCAGCTAAACTGTAATAAGTTATTAAAATTGAATTCTGATGCCACAATGCTTGCTACCAGAGCCAGCAGCCAGGGTGAAAAGCAGGTTACAGCTTTTAAAGCTGCAGTTTAAACAAGGAAGACCGGAAACTGACTTTTCCTTCTTCTGATATGATTAAATAAAAAAGAAAGTGATCAGAAGAAAATAGATATTTGTGGCAAAATGTTTATTTTTTCCATGCTGTAAGGCAATACAGAAACAAAAGTGATCTTTGAACCAAATAAGTTTCCTAAACTGATTTATAATAAACTAATTCTAACATCTTTTTGCAAGAAATACTAACTGCATTTTGCTTAATTACACAGTATCGATTGTGCTTTTTATGTATAATATCTGCAATGGACATGAAATAGCAAGAGGCCAGGGATTTAAGTGGTTTGTGAGAAGGGTGACGATACATTATGAGGAATAAACCAACCTCTGCCATATAGTGAGAGGATATTGCAAGTCACCCCATAGTTCCATGACGTCGGCCTCGTTCTTTATGGCCACAGAACTCCTCAATAGAACTCCAAATATCCTCATAGAGTATGGCAGATGGTACTTTATACCATATATTTTTTAAAGTTCTCAACATTTCCCTATCTGTCTGTCTGGGTGTCTGCCTGCCTATAAATATTTAATTCCCAAATCTTCTACTATGAAGGATCGAGGTTCAGATTAAAGTAAAACCTAAAGATTATGGGGATTGCCCTGGTGTTTTACATGGAAATGTCTGTGAGAAAAATAACAGCTTATAATTTCAAAAGTTCTGGTAACTTTGGGTATCTGGCCCATAGAAATTATCAGGCCACTCTTAGGCACAGATCTACTATGACTTTGTATTAGGGTTGCATCGCTTTTGTGGCGTAGCCCCGGCGCAAGTTCATTCTTGGCACTTTTTACGTTACTTTACGTGATTTTGTTAATACAAAGTAACCCACTGCCGTGGATAGCACTGCAGTGTGTAACATTGCATTGGGTAGGCATAACAACTGGTAGACGTAAGCTGGGTCTGTGCCAAAATGGTGTGCCTACTTGACAGAGGTTAATAAGAAGAAATCACTTAGAAAGAGGAATAAGCCTATAAGGATTTTTTTTGTGCATGAAGTTGTCTCTTCCTGCACAAAAAAAATCCTGTCCCTAATACAGGCACCCTTGCAATATGGTGCAAGGGTGCCTGGATTGGCGCTAAGCAACACAAAGTGCTCCAGCGCAAGGAGTGTAAATACGTAAATATAGAGTATTTCTTTTATCTGTATTGCTTCTTAAAATTCCTACAGGAACATACCCAGGGCCGACCAAACCAGTCATGCACACTCTGCCCTTTTTCCATGTAGGCTGCAATGCAGCCAACATTGAGAAAATGTCCTCCCCATAGGCGCCTGGCTGGTCGGCGTCCCAACCAATCACAACGCCGCAATTGCAGCGTTGTAATTGACTTAGGGGAGGGAGGTTGCCCGCCTGCTTCCTGGACAGCAGGAGAGCAGGTCCGAAGAGATGACACGGGACCTGGGAAGGTACGTTTCTTTTATTTTTCATTTAAACCCCCTGTGCAACACCCTCCCTCACCCATGAGTCATACCGTTCGCGACTTGTAGCCCAGATGCAAAATCTTTTTGGGCATTTACTAAGCCACGGAAAAGCATTTTGCAAGAATTAGCATTGTGTAGTAAATACAAAGTAACTTCAATTAATGCATCCCTTACAAAACAATCACAGTAAATGCAGGCGATATCAATGCTCACTAAATGAACACTCTTACCACAACTAATCCACAAGAAAGGGAAACAACACGTTTTACTAATCTACTACATTCATACCTCTAACTTTTTTTTCCTGAGTAACGAGCTATTCACCACAAACCGCTTCAATGACTCGTCTGGGGTAGTAAGCACTGTACAAATACCATGTACAATTTCTACTCTTTCCCTTTCACACAGTGCAGCACAGCAAGTTCCCTTGACGCACCACCTTGCGTGTATTCACAGTAAATGTGGCCCTTTCATGAGGGTCCAAGTGCCATATTAATCATTTTTCCAGATTGCTCGGAGGCTGCTCATGTCTAATTTAGCTGATATCGAGGAACTGAGTTCTCTGGGGTCCTAAAAGTGAGTATTGATTTTGTGGTTGGTCCTTCTTGGGAATAAATTGTGTGATGAAGAAAGAGAGCCCCATACGAAGCTTGCATGGGGAGACCCTGGTCTATATGTTTGTAGGGAAAGCAACAGGCCCAAGGCCTGATGGTGTTTCCTCAGGTGTGTGCTGGGTGGTTGGCCTCACTTGCAATATATGGAGTGGGTTACGTGAATACTATGATGGTGACCACCGCTGGTAATGCCCGACTGTATACGGTATTAACTCCTTTCTATGTTAACAACCCGTCTTCGCTGAATACCACCCGGTGAACAGACCACGAGGTACAAACTGCTATTGCATCTCTGGGACACCTTCTTTGTGGCAAAGGGGGACTCGTAATTGCACGGTGACGTCTAGAACGCGACAGGACCACATCTGGTCCCAATCAAGCTGCACAGCCGTCCGATACGAATGAATCCAATCAATCGATTCTACAATAAACCATTTTCATTAATCCGCTTTTTACTTCAAATTTTATCTCCTTTTTCTTTTTCATTTTATCAATGCATTTTATTCATTCCTTCGGTTGTTCGTAAATGTTCATCGAAAACACAGGAGAATTAAATGTTTCCACATGTCACAATTTTTATTTAAAAACCCAATGCATTTGCGAAGGTGAACCCTTCGTCAGGGGTATCTACAATAAAAACAAAGTGCATGAACAACCATCAGATCAGTTGTATTACTTCTACAAAGAGTACAAAAAACATCCTTTGACTACTCGATTAGTGAAACTCTGACATTGCAAGAATGTATTTAAAGTGTTATTCACCTACTAACAGACCATTCCTATTTACCACAACCCATGTCTAACACCTCTACTCTCCAAACTCTGGCATATCCGAAATCAAGCACTCCCAAACACCCTAAAGTACTCAAGGCCTCGTATTCACCTATGGACCCACTATTTCTCTACTAGCAGAGCTGTGCTCTCAGCGTGCTTACCGTGACATGTGTTCGTCTGTTTTTAACGAAAGAGGCATTGCTAGATTTCAGCTAGTGTTACGAACAACCGAAGGAATAAGTAAAATGGATTGATAAAATGAAAAAGAAAAAGGAGATAAAATAAATTAAAAAGTGGATTAATGAAAATGATTTATTGTAGAATCGAGTGATTGGATTCATTTGTTTCGGACGGCTGTGCAGCTTGATTGGGACCGGATGTGCTCCCGTCGCGTTTTTTTAGGTCTCGCGAGCCAAAGGCTCGAAGAGACATTTTATATCTGGGCTTCTCAAAGTGCTGCCGTGGCCTAAAGCTACAGTGCACGTGAACGTGCACGCGCGCAGCGCCATGTGTCTTTCCTCCGTGGGGATCGTAAACACGATCACTTTCACTTTTGCGGGCTCCTCTGTTGCTCACATTCCCCCCTCCCTTCTCGCCCAGCCCTTGTTTAATCTCCCTTTGCCTCTGCCCCCACTGCCTGCACGATACTGCGTGCCTACAGCTGACAGCAGACACCAAGCCTCCTGCGCTCTGATAAGCCGTGCACTCTTAGGGATATTTGATGTGCTTGTATTTATCCCTCAATGAACCGCCGCTCGTCACAAAAGATCACCGACCACTGCACTCTACTTTAAATTTTTTTACTAATAACACTTAAAGCACTGGTCCTGTTACGTGGACGCAGGCTTGGAGATGCATTGAAAAATACATTGTTTCCGGTGTCGGAACAGCTAACCGTCCAGCCAGTACTGAGCATAGAGTCCGCAGATGTCAGATTCGTTAACAGTCCGCGCCATCCGCTACCATGGAAACAGAACGACGCCGCTCTACGGCGCACAGGAAGCTCTGGACTCGTGCGCCGAGAGGAGGCAACCCTACGTAGTCACATGATCCGAGGACTTTGTACTGAAGTAACCTCGGCCAACAGTGACCTTTGCCCCCTTCCAGTCTTTGCTGTCATCAGTCCTCAACCAAGATGGCTGCGTTCAGCAAGTCTATCCCACATAGCTGCTATGAAATCGGGCATACCTGGAACCCTTCCTGCACCGTCACGTACCTTCAGATTACACAGGGCGCTCTGGAGGATTTCCTGAAGATATATGCTCCGCTCTACTTGGTGAGTGACATATCTCCTTCCCCGGGTTTCCCAGGCCTGGGTACAGCATCCTCCTACTGCACTTTAAACTGGTGCATACTTTGCAACCTAGCTTTGCATCCCAGGTCTCGCAGTTGTTAAGAGTTTGAGCTATTGGCACTATAAACGGCAATGCCTTTTATTTATGTGTGGGTTTTTAAAACATAAATAAAAGGCATTGTCATTTACAATGCCAATAGCTCAAACTCGTATAAATGCGAGACCTATTGCATTGCAAATGCTTGTCTAAATTGCAGCGCATTTGGGCGGAGCGCGGAGCAAGCATGCACGTTGATAGAAGTTTGAAACAGTTGATGAAAGTAAATGAAGTATAAAGTTTGAAACAAAATGGTGTGTATCCCGCCACTCCTAATGTACATTGCACGGTGACGTCTCTCATTTCAAGCAACGTAAACAAAGCACATTTACTGTGTGTTGCATTATTTTATACATGGGAGCTTAAAAAAATGGTTATGTCCAGTTAAAAAAACTGTTCTGGAATATAGCACATCCTTTCTGAACTAGGAACTGGAAGGAGAACATTCAAAATATTTTCTATACAGAAAAGAAAGAAATGTTTCATTTAGAATGGTGGCAGTCCAGGCAGGTGAGAACATGAAATGCATAATGATTGTGAACTTTGTAAAACCCAATATTTGTATGTGGCCAGTGTATAGATGGTATATATATTTCCAAACAACGTTAGGAGTTTCTAGACATCTCCTGGGGCCATGCAGGGATGTAATATTTGTATGGCAACACAAACAAGCCCCCCTGGGTCAGAATTACAACGATGATGAAGCATGCCACCTACAGGTGGGTGAGGTAATTCGTCCTACAAAAGGGACTCCCTCGCATTCCGTTGTTGTAATTCTGACCCACGGTGGCTTGTTTGTGTGGCCATAATTGATACGAGGGGAGTCGCCCCCTGACGGTCTTTAAATCTCCTCGGGTCTCTTTGGTGTGCATCATTTAATATTTGTAGACATGTTTTAATGACTGCTATTCAAGAGGTCGGCAACATGAGTGTAAGGTATATCCGGGACTTAGCGTTTCTGAAATGGGTAAAATTATTTTCAAAAGTAGGGCTCTGTGAACATGGTTATAAAGCGTCTAACCACGAGAGTGAGTCTCCCGTTTGGTTACATTTGCCATCAAGTGTAGTGAGAAAGGAAAAAACTATAAGACAGCAGAATTAAAATGATACTAAATTAATGTAATGCTGAACAAAGTTTTAGTGTGTTCACGTTTATGGTGAGCATGCTGTCCGACTCGTATTCCTGCTCGGAAATCTGGAATCGACCCAACAGTTTAGGTGGTCAGAGATACAGTCAAAACATAACTTTCTCATGGACTTGTGGATTTGGGGATGCTGAGCAGTGCTTCAGGCTGCTACAATGTAACGGCACATGTTGCTTAGCTTCTTATTGGGTGTTTGGTTGAGAAGTAAAGTGACGCATTCGGCTTTACAGGTAAATAAAATACCACATCATGTTGTTGTTTTCCTCCATGTAGAATATTTCCAGATGTTAGTGAACTGTCCCACTCCAGACCCTACAGGGTACACCTTCCAGTGTTCATGACCTACTCCTGGCCACTGACCTATACAGACCATCGGTGATGTGGACACAGCTAAAGGGCTCCTGGGATCCTGCACCGGTGGACCTGAAACAGCTGGATGCGAGATCTCATGGACCAATTGTTGGTCCTGGGGATGGCAGTGAGGTCCTGGTTTCCAACAAAAATGAATGTGTCCTCAAGTAACGCAACTGGTGCTATGTAAAGCGCTCTGAGACCCGAAACCTTCAGGTCAAGTTTGCACTATATAAAACTCCGTAAAATAAAAAAATAAAAAATAATGAGCGAAATTGAGCTAAAACAAACAAAATCATTTGATTCATTAACAGTAACGTGTTTGTTCTAGGATACATTATTGATCAGGAAGTAGGTTTATCATCTCCCTACTCAAACTCTACTTACCCAGTGCATTCCCTCTTCCTGTTAACCAATTTCTTTTGGCTAGCAACATCTCATTTTTGTATTGGAATTTTGCTTTCTGAATAGATCAGGCCTTGTTAGTAGTTTTTGCAACATTTCTTACTAATATGGCCGACTTAGACTTTTGGCAACTGTCCTCATGATACACTGGCATGCACTTTAGGTTACAGTTTTACAGAAGGAGAGGAAGTGTTCAGCAATCCATCCTACCTGATATTTTTTGCCGATCACCCATTTGTTCTTTCTCATGGTGTGTCCCCTTCAAGTTCTTTTTAGGTCTCGCCTGTGCCAGCGCATGCGGTGCTCGGCGATACATTTAGTAAACGGGGCTTTTAAAAGTGCGACCGCACGCTTTTTGCTGGCATTCTACCTGCGTTCACGTGCACAGGCACGAGCAGAGGCGCCATATGGCTTTCCTCTTGCTCGGCCAAGCGTGCGCCTCGCTTCAATGCCCCTCCTCCACCACATAGCGTGTCTCGTTTTTTTGTGTGTTTTTTTTAACTTTGAGGCGCGTGTGCAGCCAATGCTTGTTTTTTTACTTTCTGCGAGTGGACGTGCTTTTAACTGGTGAGGGCTTACTTGTAAGCGCAGTTGCCATGTTTAAGCAGAATCGCCCTGATGGGTGCATTCATTTTATATATATCTAGTAATCGGAGAGTTCAATACTTGTCTATTAAGATTTCACAGCACCCGATTCAGGGATTGCATACTTTGTGTTAAGGCACGCTTTATTTTTTACTTTCAAAAGGTGAGCGCGGGCCACGCTTCACAAATGCCGCGCTGTGTGTTTCAGCATGTTTTTTTTTTTTACTTTCCGGGAGCGAGCGGACGTGCTTTTAACTGGTGAGGGCGTACTCGTAAGCGCAGTTGCCATGTTTAAGCCGTATCGCCCTGATGGGGGCATTCATTTAATATATGTAGTAATCGTAGAGTTCAATACTTAGCTCTAAAGATTTCACAGCGCTCGATTCAGGGATTGCATGCTTTGTGTTATGGCACATTTTTTTTTACTTTCAAAAGGTGAGCGCGGTCCCCGCTTCACAAATGCCACGCTGTTTGATTTAGACCCATGAGCATGCGTCGAACGCTTGCTCTACCATTTTGCGCCCCCTACACTGCCCCAGCGGGACTGGTAGTTGCATAGCCTTGTCACCCTGGGCTATGCAACTACCTGGGCTGATCGATAGCTTTTGGAATTTGTACGTAGTGCCTGCATCTGCGCTCCTCGAGCGTTTTGCATGCGGAACTATTGGCCTTAGGCTTTTTTAAAACTTCCTTGTTCTTTATTTAATTTCAACATTATTGGTTGGATTTGCCCCTGATTTTAGATTTTAGGCCCCTTACTTGCACTATAAAACTTATTTACTCACCGCTGTTGGGCGGGTCCACCTCCCGGTCTCATTTAGACGTCAGGCCGCCATCTTGGGAGTACTACGGGTCGAGCGTGGAGCTTGGACGTTCTAGCTGTCCTAAGGGGGATAGACGCTCAAAAGGGAGGTAAACTGTCCACTTCCCCTTGCTGACCGATAGCTTTTGGAATTTGTACGTAGTGCCTGCATCTGCGCTCCTCGAGCGTTTTGCATGCGGAACTATTGGCCTTAGGCTTTTTTAAAACTTCCTTGTTCTTTATTTAATTTCAACATTATTGGTTGGATTTGCCCCTGATTTTAGATTTTAGGCCCCTTACTTGCACTATAAAACTTATTTACTCACCGCTGTTGGGCGGGTCCACCTCCCGGTCTCATTTAGACGTCAGGCCGCCATCTTGGGAGTACTACGGGTCGAGCGTGGAGCTTGGACGCTCTAGCTGTCCTAAGGGGGATAGACGCTCAAAAGGGAGTCATGCCGTCGCGCAGCGGTTTCGCGCAGCGGGGTCGCCGGACTTCCGCCGGAGTTACGCCTGAGTTCAGCCCGTCTGCGCCCGTCCGCGCTGAGGACGTGCTGATGGGCGGGCTCGTTGCAGATATCCCTTATGATCCGCAGAGTACAATGATACAATACTCATTAGGTGAGCTGCTTACTTTAAGACCGCCGCCTCTTGCGTGCCACCTCGGTCTCTCTCCTGAGGACCTGAGATGTGTCTCAACATGCCGCTCGTGTGGGGAGGTACTGCTCCCACCTAAAATAGTTGGGAAGTTTCCTCCTAACTCCTCAGCTGTACCAATCATTACTCAATCTAGAAGGGGCTTTCTGATTAACGCTCATTAAGAACAATATAGCGTTCCATGAGTTTGTGACCGACAGGCAACCTGACTGGGTATTTGTCACGGAAACATGGGCGTCTGACTCCTCCGGACATGACCTAATCTTGGCAATCCCCGAAGGCTTTACGATCCATAGACAGGATAGAGTAGGACGAAGAGGGGGAGGGCTGGCAATTTTGTGCAAAGCCCCACTCCCCTGTGTGACAAAATCGCTCTCAGAGCCCTCAGATTCCTTCGAGGCTATGTATTTTTGTATTTCGTCCTCTCCAACAGCCTCTTTTACTGGCATTCTTGTCTATAGACCGCCTGGTCCCAGAACTAGTTTTTGTTCCGATCTATTTCGAATTTTAGAACCATATTTTGGTAAATCGCAGATTACTATTCTCGGGGACTTAAACTTCCATTTGGACGATCTGGGAGTAAGAGATACATCTCAGCTGATTGACTCACTAGGAGCGTGTGAGCTTAGCCAATTGGTGAAAAGCTCTACTCATCTGGCTGGCCATATATTAGATGGAGTTTTTACCAACGACTCTAGACTCTCAGCTGGCACTCCTATTCCCTTGATTTGGTCGGACCATCTGGCAGTGCCCCTGGAATTTACAATTCTGGCTGAAGAGCATCGTAGTTCTGCCACTAGTAATAGAGGTTGGAAAAGAAGCTATAAAAACATCACCACTGAAGCCCTCGCTCCTTTTATGAGAAGCTCTGGGGATCCGCTTACGCGAGATGTCGATGAGGCAGCCCAGGAACTTATTGATTCCATTACTGGAGCGGTTGATGCGCTTGCGCCCGCCTCTTTACGATATGTAGCTCGGCGGAAACCCTCTGCACCTTGGTTCACGGAATCTTTAAGACTCCTTAGACAAACATGTAGAGCCAAGGAAAGGAAATGGCGTAAGTCATGGGATCCCTCTGATAGAGATGATCATAAACGGACGTTACGTACCTACAAAATTACTGTGATTAAAGAGAAACAGGACTATTTCTCCAATTTGATGGTTTCCCTTTCCTCGTCTAAAGAATTGTTCAAAATAGTTGATTCCTTATGCTCCCTTCAGACACCTGACCCAGTGGTGCACTCACAGGAGCTATGCAACAACATTTCTGATTTCTTCTATAAGAAAATCTCGGACATTCATGGGGACCTGGAAGCCCAAAGGAACCTGTTAGATGATGGTTCCCTCTTGGACATTAAGGCCTCAGAATTTTGGCATAAGGACTCTAATAAGTCACTTGTCCTTTTTCCGCCGCTCTCTCTTGAAGGTCTTAATGTCCTACTTGACAGAACTAAGTCTGCTTCTCCTGTGGACCCCTGTCCCTTAAAAGTCTTAAAGGAGTGCAGGGAGATCCTTTTGCCCCCATTGCTGGAAGTAATGAACGAGGCTTTAATCCAAGGTATTTTTCCCCTGGCTTGGAAAAAGGCTATAGTGAAGCCTCTTCTTAAAAAGCCTTCCCTCTATCCCGGAGTATTGAAGAATTTTAGACCGATTTCTTTGCTACCTGCCCCTGCTAAGTTGCTTGAAGCCCATCTTAACCGTCATCTATCCACCTTCCTTGACTCCTCTGAGTTTCTAGATAGTTCTCAGCATGGATTCCGAAAATTTCATAGCACTAAATCTGCTTTGACTATGGTGGTCAATAATATTCGCTGTAGGGTGGACTCTGGCCAGACGACCATTTTGGTCCTACTTGATCTCACTGCAGCGTTTGACACCCTGTCTCCCTCTATCCTAACTTCTAGGTTAAGGGAGGCAGGGGTGGCTGGCTCGGCCTTGGATCTCCTTGACTCTTTCTTACATTCTAGAGAGCAAAGAGTCATGCTGGGAGAGTTCCTCTCCCCTGCCAAATCTTTGCAATGCGGGGTGCCCCAAGGGTCTGCCTTAAGCCCTACTTTATTCAACATCTATGTGGCCCCCCTTGCTAGATTAGTAAGATCTCAGGGGATGGAGGTAGTGTCGTATGCCGACGACACTCAAATCATGGTGTCCCTAGCACACTCTGTTAGTGCTTCCGCTGCTAGTTTTAGGTCATGTATGCAGATGGTGGCAGAGTGGATGGTCCTAAACTCATTAAAGCTTAATGCCGACAAAACAGAGGTCCTGGTTTTTGGTAAGGATCAGGACATCTGGTCTAATGATTGGTGGCCTACATCTCTAGGAACCTGCCCTTCCCCCTCCAAGTCGGCTCGAAATCTCGGTGTCATCTTTGATACTTCGTTGACCATGGATTTGCAGGTCAGCAGGACGGTATCTACCTGTTGGGGAGTCATTATGACCATAAAAAAAATTCTCCATTACGTTTCGCCATCGGCACGTAAGCAGACTGTGATTGCCCTTGTTGGTTCGAGGCTGGATTACTGTAATTCATTATACTCGGAGATTAATAAACATCTTATCCAGCGCCTCCAGGTTGTGCAAAATGCTGCTGCCAAATTCGTTTTGGCTCTCCCAAAAGATTCCTCCGCTACAGCTGCCAGGAAGTATCTTCACTGGCTCCCTATTCATCACAGGATTTCTTTTAAACTCCTATGCCTCACATACAGAGCCCTTCTCATTGGCCCCTCGGATGCTCTGGGGTCTTTGCTGACCCGTTACATTCCGAGTAGATATCTTCGCTCCTCGGATGCTAATCAACTGGTAGTCCCCCGAACCAAGAAGGTTAGATGGGGTAGCAGAGCTTTTTCTGCCGTTGCCCCGTTACTTTGGAATTCACTTCCTATGGAGATTAAATCTCAACCCTCTTTGGTCCTTTTTAGGAAATCTCTTAAGACCTGGTACTTTGAGAAGGCCTACCAGTAAGTTCCTTTTATTCTACAGTCAGTATTTTTTGGTAGGCGCCTTGACGCCCATTGGGCTTAGTAGCGCTATATAAGATTTGTTTCATTCATTCATTCATTCACCCGGCTTCAGGAATTTTCGGGGGCTGTTTAAAAAAAAAGAATTGTGGCGGTCCATCGGAGTGCTGCGGGGAGCCTGTATGCGGTGAGTATAGGGTCGGAGGACCTTGGGTTGCTCACCTATCTGTGGAGCGGCAGGCTGGAGCGTTCATTTCTCCCTTCTCGTCCCGGTTGCCTACAGTGCAGGCTGGAGCATTCATTTCTCCCTTCTCGTATCGGTTGCCTACAAGAGTGCAGTTGTGTGTGCTGTACACATTCTGTCAGTCCAAGTGAACCTTGGACTAATGCTGACCGAAATAATGTACACCTGTATTAGTAAGTGAAGCTTGCACCACTGCTGCACATGCTCTGCCACTTCTGTGTGAGAGAGGACCCCGGCACTGCTGCTTAACTTGTTTGTTTGAGAGCAGATTGCATTTTTCTTGCCCTTGCTGTACCCGTTTTGTGGTGCAAGCTTGCTCTGTAGGTTGCACTTGTGTTTGTGTGTGAGTGAAGTTTGTACTCCCAGTGCCTGTGTTGCACCCAGCATGCTTGCCAGGAAAATGGATAGAGCTGCATCCCAGGCTATGTCTGTTTTGTATAAGTGTGACTATTGCTGTACCTGATTTGTATGTGTGAAGTAAGAGTGCACTGTTGTATCCCCTCTTTGTTCGTGAGGGAAGCTTTCATGGTTATGCTTATGATGTAAGTGCATATTTGTGTGTGTGATGTCTGTGTTGTTTCCTTTTTTGCAGACCTTATAAGTGTTTAGCCATGCAGCAGTTGATGTAAGGATATTGTGCTGCATAACTAAATACTTATAAGGTCCCAAAAGCTAGACCTATAGGCTATGCCAATGCTTTATTTAGATCATCTTCCAACAGCTCTTGCTCATTTTTTGGCTGCGTCCTTTCCTGTTCCTGACTTAAACAAGCTATATAGCACAAAAAGCACTGTACTCTGCCTGCTTTAAAACATTGTCCCATTTCCATTAAAATATCAAATCTAGGTTGGAGTTAGCCAAGGAAAAAGTAACCTTCTATAAGCTATAAAGGAGATGGAGTTGTTCAGACTGTAAAAAATGAACAGTTAAAAAGCTAGAACGACATTGAAAGAAATTTATATCCCTGCGCCAATCAATCCAAATAGGTATGTTGTATTTTCAATTTCAAGTAGAAAACAAATCAAATTATTATATTGTGCAGTTTGAAGCACTCAATGATAATCACTAACCTTCTTTTCTTATAAAGTTTGAGCAAGGGGATAACTCTAATGTAGCCCACTCCTCAGAGCCATATAAGCTGACTCTGAAACAAATCATGTTACATTTACCGGGGCGCAGAATGGCCATCAAGTTACACGTCTTCTGTACTCTGAGCCTACAACAATTCCTTCTCTTGCTCAATAATAGTCAATGTGCTGGATCCTTGATCACCTGGAATCTTTAAGAATCTTTCGGAGATTGACGCACAACTGCTCCTGCACATTTATAATTCCTCTATTGTTTCTGAAGCCGCCAACTTGACTCTGAACAGAGCAGTGGTTAATCCACTCATTAAAAAATGTGTTTGCCAGGTCCATACTACAAGGGGATCTTTGAGGCACGCCTGAGACTTGGCGAGCAGAGTACGCGGGACAATCTGAGTGCTGATGGTGCCGGTGGATGACAGTATGATGGTGGCACCTGCCTTGGGCTTCCTAGGTGACAAGGCCACAGCGACGGCCTGCAGCTAAGTTAAGCCACCCCCACCCACGTGGGAGGAGTGGCGGGGAGGTAAATTAGGTGTCATGATCCTGCAATCCTGCCATTAGGTGGCACTACTTGAAGACCCTCTGCAAGCTTGCTGCATCATGAGTACTCGTTTGGAACCTGTGATGAACTTCAGTGTTCAAACTCTCTTGAAAATAAGATCCACATCAGATTCCATTACAGGGTTTAGTTACCAGCCACTAATGCATTATGGTACATGTATACCTTACCTCACCATGAGAGCTGAAGAGGAGACTTCTGGTGAATCATATTATATTTAGAACTCTATCATACCTCTTTCAGTATGTGCATGTGCTCCCTTGCACAAATTCTGGTCATGTTACAAAACTAAACCAGATCTATGTTCCACTCCAGATTTTTGTTCTATCCAATAGTTGTTTCCTTGAACCTTTGTGCACTCCTTCAGGCAGAGAGCTAGAGGAAGGACTTTGACTGCACTCACCTGCACTGTCTGTGCTGCAGTCTGCTCACACCTGTTCTTAACCCCAATCACCCTGTGTGGCTGTGAGCTGGAAGGAGGGATTTAAGCCTGGTTTCTTCATTCAGAACTTGTGCTTTTACTGTGGTTGCTAGGAGCTCCGGTTTTCTTCTCCAGTTGCCTGCACTGCTGAATCCTTGAAACATTCAGAGAAACCCTAATTCCTGCTACTGCTTTTTGCAGTATCCTGCTTTTCTGTGGCTGCCCTGAGCAGCATTGTGCTTATGTGTTTCCCTTGTTTCTTAGTCTCGCATTCTTATCTAGCCTGATATCCTGATTTCTGTGTTTCCCTGTTGGGCTTCTGACCAAGTATTTGCTGAGTTGGCAGCAGTTCCTTTAATTGCCCTGTTCTGAATATCTGTTCTCTCCTGGTTCTAAATTCCTGTGCTTTTTCCATGTACAAGCAGGGTTTAACTTGTTCATGTCTGTTGGGTACATCCTCAAGTTCCTTGTTCAAAATCCCTGTTCCATTTTCCACGTACCAGTATGGCATTATTTGTTCCCATGCCTGTTGGGTACATCCTCGAGTTCCTTGCTCTGAATCCTAGTTCCAGTTCCCTGATTCCTCCCTTGATTACTGTACTCCTGTTCTTAATTTCTAAAGCCCTGTTCATAATTCATTGTCTTGTTTTCCTCCTTGTCTAATTGCTGTTCTTCCTGATCTGTATTCTGGTTATTCTTTTCACTCTGGTTTTCTGTTCCATTCCATATTTGATCCACTGTCTGTTGCAGTTCATATCTGTTTACAGTGTTACGTCTAGCTTGGTCTCCATTCCGATCAGGTAAAGGAAAGGCTTCTGTTTTTGTGCCCAGGTCTTACCTGTCTGTGTGTTGTTGTCAGCCTCGGTCCACCTTGCACTTTGTACAACAGTCTCTTTACAGCAGGCCCTACTAGGACTTCGCTGTATGACTATTGTTCAGAGCAATCTGTTGGTCTCAGTCCATAGGGCTTTCTGTAAACTACCAAAAGAACTCTTGTTCACATACCAATACATCCCTTTCTTTGATCAAACCTTGTCCTTGTCTATCGCTTGTTCTATGTTATTTAGTGGCCTCAGTTACTCTGAGTAGCCTGTAATTTCCTTTCATTGTCTCCTTGCTAAGTGTTACCTCTGGAATAACTCAGCCCTGCCTTCACCCCGTGACAACAGATGAACAGCAGTGAAGTCCCATAAATGGGGGAGACCAACTGAGGCCCTGGTGCGTAGGGAACCTTACTACTTATGTGCAGCTGTCAATTGCCAGTCATGGTGGTTGACTTCAAGTCCTGGAGATCTTGATGTTGAAGAAAGGTTGATCCCTTCTTGAAGCCAACCTGCCAACAGGGAGAAGATCCCAAGCTAATGGATGCTCTGGAAAAGGAACCACTTCTGTAAGAAGAAAAACGAAAGGTGCAAAAACTTCCAGGACGAAAATCCAGAAGGGCTAGAGACAACGGAGAGGACCAACCTAGAATAAGAGACAAAAAAGCAGAAAGACATGTAAGAACACAAGAACTAACTAGTAGCGTGTACACAGAATGAGGACATTTCCAATGTATTCTTGACAAAGTCTGGCAGGCTTAAATACTGTTACATAACAAGAAACAGGAAGCAAACCACAGGAAGAAAATACCCGCCATCTTATATTGGGAATTTCCCCACAGGAAATAATAGGAGAGACGCCATCTTGGATTGGGTTGTTTAATAATCCAAAATAATGCTGCCCACACAGGATGCCTAAAAAACCCAGCTCAAATGGTCTGTCTGTGTAACCACCCCCCACCTGAGCATCCGGCCTGAAGGTAGGTCCCGACGTGGAGCTTCTGCGTCATGTGTGCCATCCTATCAGCGCGTAAACAGAAGCACGCCATGCCCGACAGCACACTGAGATGCAGTAGTTATCCGGGCGAGATCCCCTTACACGTTGAACTTTGGAGTACCGTGACGACCCACAGCCTTAACACTCTCTTGCCCAAACTGCTGTCCCACAATACTGTTCCCAGGCTACTTAAGGCTTGGGCCTGGAACAAAATAACTCCTGATCAGCTCACCCACTCGTTCACCGTCTCTCAGCCTGTTTACCCGGAGGACCTAGACCAAGCTAACTTCACATATACTAACTGGTTACACTCTGCCTTTTCCTCATTTGCCCCACTGAAATTAGTGCACTCGCAGTGCTGTTACCCCACCGCACCATGGTATTCGGACTGTTTCAGGAAACCGAAACAGCTCCGTAAACGTGAAGAACATATATGGAGAAAGAACTATAGCTGCCAAGAGAAAGATAAATACAAACTGTGTTTGGCTGCTTATAGATCCTTACTTATTAGAGAAGTTTTTGCATATTACACAAAACAGATCGAATCTACTAAAAATTCTCCTAAAGAACTGTTTAGGACAGTATCAAAACTGACCACGACCCCTTGCAAGAATCGGGCCATTAGCAGTCAACAGCTTTGCAATTCCACAGCCAGCTTCTTCTAGATGACCTGAAACAGATATATAATAGGTTTGAATCCCCAAGGACAAGATGTAAGAGGAAATCTGGAAGGCTGCCCCAGACATGGAACAGACAGCACAGATGACACAGGCGATCTTTTCTGAATTCTCCCCACTTACGTCCAACCAAGTTTTATGCCTATTCCAAACTGCTAAATCCGGCTCCCCGCTGGATCCGTGTCCCCTTTACGTGATTAAACTGGTAACGGTGATTATGGCCAAAAATCTAACCACTATATTTAAACTGATGTTCAAAACATACCATTTTCCCAAAGCATGGAAGGTGGCTTCCATACTGCCTTTAATGCTTTTTTTAAATGAGGGTAAGATTAACTGATCCTAATAACTTTCGTCACATCTACCGCTGCCTGCCAAGCTAGGAGAAAAAGCCATGAAAGCTCAGCTATCTGACTTTATTCAGGCCAATCAGTTGTTAGATCCCACCCAATATGGCTTTAGAAGTGGCCATAGTAATGAATCTGCTCTGATCAAACCTTCCAAAGAGATCAGAGAGGCCCTGGATGCTGGAGGCAAAGCCACACTAGTCTTGTTAGACCTTTCGGCAGCATTTGATACGTTCAGTAATGACCTTCTGATTGACTGTCTCGCCAACATCGGAGTGAAAGGGACAGCACTGATGTTGTTGCATTCCTTCTCTCGGAACAAGAAACAATCCATAGCACTTGATTTGTTTGTCTCTGAACCCTTTTTATTGCCTTGAGGGGTCCTCCAGGTGTCCTCGCTCAGCCCCACATTGTTTAACATGTATGTTTCATCTCTGGCCTTGCTGATAAGATCCATGGTTTTTCACTTATTTCTTACGCGGATGACAAGCACATTGTTGTGTCATTAGCTAACCATGATACAGACACAGGATCTATATTCCATGACTGCATGTTGGCTGTCAGTAAATGGATGGGCAGCAACTACTTAAAACTGAATGCAGGGAAAACAGAAGTCATCCTTTTTGGAAACCAGACTTCCTTCTGGTCACCATCCTGGTGGATAGAGGAATTAGGCACCCTCCCTACACATGTGCCAAAAGCCAAAAACCTGGGTGTCTAAATGTACAGTAAACTCACCTTGGGTGTTCAGGTTAATTCAGTCGCTGCATCCAATTATGTCACCTTGAGAATGATTAAAAAAACTTCTCCACTACATCCTTTCCAACACTTTGGTCCTATCCAAACTTGATTATTGTAATGGCCTCTATCTGAACATGCAGCAACAGCACCTGAACCAGTTGTAAATGTTGCAAAATGCTGCTGCCAGGTTATTGTCTGGGATTCCCAAATTCAAATCGGTAACCACTGCTATTCAGAATCTTCACTGGCTCCTGGTTAGACATCACATTAAGTTTAAGACCCTCTGCGCCGCCTTTAAGCCACTCCATAATACTGGTCCCTACCAACTTTAAATGGTAATAACCCAATAGAACTATCCGCTCATTAGATGCCAAAACGCTGGTTGTTCCTAAATTCAAGCGAGCCAACTGAGGTGGTAGAAGCTTTCTCACCTGCACTGCCAAGGCTTGGCATCTCCTGCCATTTTACATCAGATCCTCTCCTAATTTGCTTGCCTTCAGAAAACAGCTGAAAACTTGGATTTTCAAGAACTAGATCCTGTCTTCGTTCCTTGTTTTAAACCAGAGCTAGTGTCAGGACACCCTAGGGTAACCGAGCGCTCTACAAATATATTTAACATAACATAACATGTGGCCTTTGAATTTGTCCACGGACAGAGGTGACTGGCGGTGGATGGTCTATCATGGGGCACACCAAAGGAAGCAAAGATACTCTGGGTTGTGAGTGCCCAGGGGGCATCTGGCATGGCGTAGGAGGTAGAAACCCACCTGATCTTGGTCTTCCCAGACACGCTGGAATAAATCCTGAAAGCAGTAAATTAATCACAAGAAGTTCTGGAAGGTAAAATTGATAAGGTGTCTAATGTCCTAAGTATACTCCAAGATGAACACTGTAAGTTAGCGGTTAAAGTAAAACACAACCCAGCACCTCTAGAAGAGGTGGGACCAATGGTCAAAGGCCTTCAGACTAAGGTGACCGAGCTCTTGTGCCAAGTGGAGTTCCTGGACCATCAAGCAGAAAAAGCAGAAGGCTGTAGCCACTGCAACGATGTGCGGATAGTGGGTGTGCCGTAGAAGACAGAGGGAACAGACATGGTGGCCTTTCTTGAGAGCTGGCTGGTGAAAGAGGTTGCTCTGCAGGGACTATCAACTTTTCCCTAGAGAGAGCACACAGGATACCTGTAAGACTCCCACCTTCCAAAGTACCCCCCACCCCCAGGCCGGTGGTGGCTTTCTTGTTGAATTACTGAGACACAGAGTTAATACTGCAGAAAAACAGGGAGGCACAAACAACGTTTGAATCAGACAGACCTCATGGCTATCTTTCCAGACTATACTTTGCTGGTCCAGCAGTGATGTGTCTCATTTCTAGTTGTTAAAAAGGAGATGAGGGAAGCTAGAATTAAGTACATGCTTTCGTTTCCTGCCCGGCTCAAAGTCATGCTGGATGCTAAAGTGCTGTTCTTTAATGAATCACCAATGGCATGGGACTGGCTGGAATCCAACAAAGCTTGACTAAACTGAGGGCAAGAGCACACCACGACTGAGAAGGCCCCACTGGGGACAGCGTGAGGCTGCTGGGAATACATGCCCGAACTGGAAACAAGTTATGACGGAGAGAGCGGTGACGCTTGACGTGGCTTCTCCCCTGGGGATGTCGCCAAGGACGTCCATGGGCAATGGCGACCTTCTCCGATCACTTAGAACCGGACACTGTGCTGGAGGAACTCACTGAGGGATCCCACATCACTCCTAGGTTGGCAGAGGACCTCCAATGTGGCAGCAGCCTCCTTTGTGTGAGCTGCTCCTAACACCTGTACTATAGTATGTCTTGGGGGACTTCCTGGCAAACTGTCCTCGGCTGCCATTCGGAGAGTGACTGTGAGGGGGGGGAATTAACCCATGACCCACAGGAGTAGGCCGGCTCCTGGTGCCACTGTTCGTACACAGCATCTCTATAGTGGAGTTTGTGTTAGTGCAGTGCCTATGACAGTTGCAACGGCAACCTGCCCACGCTGGAAACCTCCTTACAGCAGACTGGTATTGGGGGTTTGGTATTCACACCTATGTTTGCTTTTTTATTTTGTCTGGAGGGCAGTTGCTACTGTGAACAGGGGGGTAAACGTTCGGGAAAGTTTTAGTGTTTCAGCTCAAAGGGTGAAAATGGCCGCATTATTGACTCCCTAAGAGGGAAGCAGGTGGGGAAGACAGGACTACAACTGCAACACTTAATGCCATCATAATTGAAAAGTCGATGCACTACATATTTCTCACATAGAATGTTTGGGGGTTGGGGCTCCTTTCTTTCTTGAAACATAGAAATATTGATGTGACTGTCCTTCAGGAAAATCACTTGGCAGGGCCTGAGATACTCCAGCTGCAGAGTAGGTGGAGGGGTCTGGTTCTAGCAACAGAATATTCTGCTTTTTCCTGAGGAGCATTGGTCTGGAACAGTCCGGGAACCCACCTAGAGATTGAACAGACGTGTATTGACAGGGAGGGATGCTATGCGATCTTGGTGGGGAGGGTTAATGGGTTACTGGGTTACTGGTAGGCAGCATATACCCCCGCATGTGAGCCAAGCGCAATATTTCACAGAGCTTTCCAGAGTTCTCTCATATCATCGTGATATACCGATGTTACTGGGGGATGATTAAAATGGGGCGGTAGGCATGGTATTAGACAGGTCCATCTCACCCTTGTCAGACTCACCAGTGGTGAGATTTGCCTGAAAGATCTGTGCATGGCAAGACAACTGGGCTCTCAGGTATGTGTGTAGGGATCACAACCTGGGGTGGAGGGAATACTCATTTTACTCTCATGTGCATTACCTGCATCTGCAATTAGAAACTGCACTAATGCACGGCGAAACTGTCAGTCCAGGTTGGGCGAGCTGACTACTTGGGGTACACACTGTCAGACCACAATTTCCTGCAGGTCGGACTGAACTGGGGGAGGAACATTTTGCCTATACCCACTTGGTGGCTCAACCCTAACTATTTGAGTGAGCCCGCCTTCAGAGACCCTTTAGCTGATGTAATTGTGGATTATTTTGCCAACAACTCACATGCGGCCACTCATGCCAACATTAACTGGGATGCCTTTAAGACAGTTGTACGGCGGCACTGCCTTGGTCAGTCGGTGTGGGTGGACCACTCACTGCAAAGCAGAGTTTTCCCTGTGGTAGAGGAACATTCGGTCCCTCAAAAACGAGACCACGCATCACCCTGCGACCCTCCGGACAATGAGAGAGGAGCGCCAGAGGAACTTAGAGGTGCAAAGCAGACTTAGCTCCCTAAAATTTCAAGCTGGCTATAGTGACAGTGTGTAGGTGTTAGGTAACTGTGTAAGGGCAGAGCATTCCCTATTCAGTTGTAAGTGTAGCTGTGCTCTGCTCCGCCCCCACATCCTGCAGCAAACAAATCCGACTTTACCATTAAAGAGGGTTTTTTATTACAATTCCACAGACACCAAAATGACAAAGCTACCTGCTCCCAATTGGAATGACCACTTATTAAATGTAATAAGAAATCTCCAGTGTTATACTATTGGAGGGAAGGCGTCACAGTAGTGATAAATGAATTTGGGATTTTTTCACTACTAGGACATATAAAACTTAAAAGTACATGTCCAATCTTTTTGCTACACAGCTCCCTGCCTTTGGGCTACCTAGGCCTACCTTAGGGGGTGACATATAATAAAATGGGAGTTTAATGCTTGACATTGGGGTTTTAATGCCAGTTTGACACGGCAGTTTAAAACAGCACTCAGGCTGCTGTGGCATACCTGAGACATATTTTAAGGTGCTAGTTAAGGATGTGGCACAATAAGTGCTGTAGGCCCACTGGTGCCTTTTAATTTACATGCCTTGGGTATATGTACCACTCTACAAGGGGCTTACAAGTAAATTAAATATGCCAATTGAGAATAAGCCAATTTAACCATGTTTAGGGGATGAGCACTTTAGCACTGGTTAGCAATGGTAAAGTGCACAGAGCTCTAAGGCCAACAAAAATAAGTTCAGCAAAATGGAGGAGAGGCAAAATGTTTGGGGGAAGACCACCCTGAGGCTGGTAGGTCTAACAACACCAATAAGTCACTACCTAACGGCAGTGAAGTCCAACACCAATAGGTCACCAACAGCACATGTGTGGTATTTCAGACCTTTTCAAATAAACGGAACTCAATGCATCTTACCACATTACACATCAAATCACATGACGCAACGATATATAACACAACAGGTAACATAATAGAATCTAGTATAGAACAACATAACTCAACACAGTATAACACACAACTCAGCGTGATATAATGTTGTAAAATGGAAAATCCCAAAGACGACACAAATTCAGCAAAAACACTATCATAGTCCTTTTTAGGTCGAGCCTAGAGCAGCGCATGCGCATGCGCTGCTGCTCGACTTTTAGTAAGGGACTTTTCAAAGTGCTACACTGTGGCCTAGAGCTTGCGTGCATGTGCGCATGCACGCTCATACGAGCAGAGGCACCATATGGCTTTCCTCTCTCGTCATGGGTCATCAGCTTTCAAGATACGAGAGCTTTTCTTTCACATTCCTGAAGTCGATAGCTTCCTTGTTGCTCTTTGTTGCTACAACTGTCCACAAGGTGGTGGTGTTCCCACATTGTATATGGAAGCTACTTAATATAGACAACATAGAAGTTAATACGGCATAGTGTTGCTTCCTGGCCAGTAATGTATCGACACGGCTGGTGTTAGTATGTCACAACCATTTGAAAAAACAAGCATTGGCATAGCCAATAGGTCTCGCTTTTGGGACCTTATAAGTATTTAGTTATGCAACTGTTGCATGGCTAAACACTTATAAGGTCCCAAAGGCGAGACCTATTGGCTATGCCAATGCTTGTTTATTCTGATATGTGTTGTTTTCCTGAGGGATGAGGCAGATGCTTGGAGGGCCTTCGGCATCATATAGGTAATCCTGAGGCAAACACCGTTGATGAAAGTGTGACTAAAAGGGTATCCCCACAAACCTCTATATGGGCCCTCAATAATTTAGGTTAGGGGCCATTTCAAACTGCAGACTCAGCGAACATTGTCCAGCAGTACTGTACTCATAGTTATAGTGTGAATGATTGCTGATAGATGAACGCACCACTGTAGAAAGGAGTTAGGGAGGTAAGAATCTAGGTTGTGAGGAAAGCATGGGTCCCCAAGTTGGGCTGTTCTAAAGGCTGAAATGTGTCAGCCCATTCAGATGCAGAGATAATGTTCAGTCCCATACACCCCAATAGTTTTTAAACATCCCTTAGGTACACCCTCTTTACATCGAAATTCTCAAGTTTAGGGTTTAAAGATTTTTACGTGTTCTAGGTCCTAGTTCAATAGATACCCACCCTCAAAAGTGCTCCCTGCAACAACGAGAAACTCATTTACCATTAGAATTTGCTCTGGTGAATGAGGCACAGCAAATGATGAAGCATGGCACCCTAGGGGTTGGGAGGCCACGCCTATCAATTTTTTGAGAATCCTGTTGTTCCTTTACATTTCATGAGACATGACATGAACAAGAAGGGCTCGTGTACAACAGTTAATTCCATAATAGTGAGTCCTCACTTTGTCTTGCTCGAGATTGGTCTTGTTTCCCTTTATTTTCTTGTGCTAGATAGGAAGGATGCAAACACTGTCAGCCCCCCTTCTCTCTCATTCTCATGGACCTACCTCCACATTTGGAAACCAGGTCTGTTTGTTTATGCTGATATTTTTAAATATCTGCTAAAGTAGCGTAATGCATGAGCAACAAGCATTCACAAAGCCAATAGCTGTTGCCTTTATGTCCTACTGACTCAAAAACTAATAAGAAGAAGTAAGAAAGAAAGCATGCCGCAGACTAAATGTGGTGGCCATGGCCTTGCAATATTTAAATATATATATATTGTGTGAAATTGGGTTGTTGGTTGAGGTGGGTGTGAGCCCTTCTCAAGCAACAGCTGCAATCATTGTTAGGGTGTACCACAAAATTACAAAATTAGCAAAGTTAACCTGTGCTTAATCCTCTGGTATCTTGGCACAAAAGCAGTCAGGCTTCACCTTAAGGCAATGTGTAAAGTATTTATGCAGCACTTAACCAGTAATAAAATAAAAACACAACACAACAAAAATCTCACATCAATTTAGAACAATTTAATAAATAGTTTGACACCAAAACAACAAAATTCCAATCAGTAGACCCATAGATATGCAAGTTCAAAGATTTAGGTGAACATATCGCCTAAAAACAAAATTTGCCACTGTCGGTTATCGGTTCATGTGAGACAGTTGAAAGTCACAAGTTCAGGCTTATCGCGATGGAGCATGGACCAGATACATGGACCAGGTTAGTCTCGCTGAAAATGTTACCTTCTCAAAGTCTGGCTTAAAGATTCCAGTTTGTGGTGGAGTAGGCTGTGAGGGAGAGCATCTTGGATGGTTGTTTCTGTAGCACAAAAATTCTGTCGGGAGTGACGAACGGTCATTGTTGTCGACGATGTAGCACGCTGTGCAGATCTTGCTTAACCAGTAGTCACTGGCTGTCACTGTAATGCGAGGAGGCTGGTTCACTAGAGTTTTGCATTGATGGTAGTCATGGGTGGCAATATCTCAGTGCGAATGTTCCCGTTAGCAGTCAAGAAGAACCCAAAACTTCAGGATTTCTCCTTCTTAAAAGGAGTGCATTCTGATGCCAACCAAGGACCCAAGACATGGGGAGGCCTCTTTTGGGGATTAGGATCTCACTCTTGCAGAGATCAGTAGGAATTAGGCAGATCCAGTTGCAGGTCCAGGCAGGTCCAATTGCAGAGGGTTAGCTTGGCAGTTGCAGGGTGGCCTCTGGGGCTTGTTATGTCTGGGTTGCTCTGAACAAGAGATCAGTCAGCTAACCCTTGGTGTGACACTTCAGGTAGCCTGGAATGAAGGGCGCAGGTCCAAACTTCCTTCTCCGACAGCAGGGCAGACCTCAGGCTGCAGGGCTGTCCTCTGGTAGCAAGACAGTCCTTCTTCTGTAGATTCCACAGGTATATATATTGGTCTGAGGGTCCAATATATATACCTGGTGCCAGCTTTGAAGTGGGGGAAACATCTGATTCTGGAATTTCCTTCCTCCCTGCCCAGGTCCAAGGATTTCTAGAGTCACAAAAGGCTACCTGTGTACTGAGGCAGCTGCATGCACCAAATGGTTAGGAAAAGAAAATGCCAACTTTGTAAAAGAACTCAGAATATTCAAAAATTTTACTTAAAATCTGATTCTACCGTTAATGATGGGTTTACATTATAATTTCTTAGACACCAAAAATGACCTCTTCCCAAGCAAACATTATCACTTATTAAATGTAATAAGGTATCCCAATTTTATCTTAATGTATAGGTAGGCCTTGCAGTAGTGAAAAACGAATTTAAGAGTTCTGCACAACCAGGAATGTAAACTTTTTTAAGTACATGTAAAATCTAAAAGTACATTTCCAGCTTCTGAAATAAAATGCACCCTGCTCTATTGGTTGTTTAGGGCCTATCCTAGGGGTGAATTGCATGTCCTATGTGTAATAAAAAGTTAGGTTTAGGCCTGGCAAAAGGTTTATTTTGCCAGGTTAAAATGGCAGTTTCAAACTGCACACAGACTACAATGGCATGCCTAAGTTATGTTTAAAAAGGCTACTTTTAGTGGGTGGCACAACAAGTGCTGCTTTCCCACTAGTAGCATTTAATTTACAGGGTACAGTAGTAACACTTTACTAGGGACTTAAAAGTCAATTAAATGTGCAAATTGGGTGTAAGCCAATTTCACCATCTTTTTTTTATTTTTAATAATAATTTGTATTGAAGTCCATAAATATTGCAATAAATTAAATACATTAAGATCAAATTATCCATGTAATAAAAAAGAGTTACTATGGGGCACATCATAAAATTTCCCAAAATTTATAAATATCACAAAGATTGCCTAAAGCACTTAAATATCAGGGGGAAATACATTCAAAACAAAACAATAACCCCTCCCAAACTTAATCAAAATATGTGGCCCAGATTTTTTCAAACTTCCTAAGGCCCCCCCACCCGAAGTGCATAAATGCGTTCACTTCTTCTAACTGCTTGCATTTTATGGACCCGCTCCAGGGCAGAGGGAATCAAATCAGTACGCCACCTTTGCAATAGCAATGATCTAGCTACTGCCATTGCAATGTATAAACATTTTACCAATTGGTCACAAATGAAAAGGTCTGGGTCAAAACCGAAAATAATTAACAGATCGTTCATTGCTAATTGAATACAACATTCAGTTTCCAAATAACAAAAAATGTCCTCCCAAAACTTCTGAATCTTAGGACATTGCAGCATAATATGCGACCAATTAGCTGAGGGATGGATATGACAGCGGAAGCAGTTTGCTGAGTGATTGGCATACATTTTTGAAAGAGAAAGAGGGGTTCAGTAAAGTTGCCATTTGCTAAAAACAACATCCTTCGCCAATTCGCTCCTCTTAATGTACTAAAATTCAATTTATTGACGACCGACCATAAATTAACAGAGATCTCAAAATCTTCATGGTCCTTCCATTTTTTAATTGCCTTTTGTCCAAGATCCAATCCCCTAATTGAGGCTAAACACTTTCTCCATATCCCTGGATTTCTACCAGAATTATCCTCTAGGAGTTCAGTAACCAACTGATGTTTGCCAATTTGAAGCATCTAGCTCAACAAGAAATTTAAGGAGAATGTTATATGACCCTAAAAGAATAAAACCATTAATAGTTACTTGAGACATTTCAGTCAAAGGGACATTTCAGTCAAATTCACCATCTTTAAAGAAATGAGCGCAAGCAATTTAACACTGGTTAGCAGTGGTAAAGTGCACAGAGTCCTAAAAGCCAACATAAATGGGCTCAGAAAACAGGAGGGATGAAGGCAAAAAGTTTTGGGGTGTTCCTGCAGAGAGGGCCAAGTCCAACATATATGCATCACACATATTTTATTACTACAGTATGGGTGCTTCCTCGTAGGCAGGTGTACTTGAAACAGATATTAGAACCCAAAACATCAGAAGAAAATATGCTACTATTGGATGTGAATAGCTGTGACCTGAAAACATAGTTTGAACAAAAAAAGAAAAGCAAAATAATTAAAAATAAAAAGAATGGAAAGACAGAAAACTGGCACAGTCAAGCAATGATCTATCTGTGGCAGTGAGTTGCACTTCTTTGTAGGTGGATGTGCACATGTGATAAGGAGGCTGTTACTCATAGTGGAATAGAGCCAATGGCTAAACTGGCTACCTCATTGCCCCATGCTGTATGCTGTGGTGCAGTAGTTCTTAACTCCGGTGTCTGCAACACCTTTTGAGGGGTTCTGCAGAGCCACATAAAGGCCAACCAACATATCCTGTCAATAGTAAGCATTTTAAACTAAATCATTGTATAAATGTGTTTTTTCCTATGACGATAATAGTTTCATTAGGGTACAATAATACTTGATGTCTACTGTATTGCCCCACCAAAGTGTGATATATGTATTAATAGATTCAATATAGATTTGTTTAAAAACAATCATAAGCATTTTAAAAACATTTTTGGTCAGTAGCTGATTAGTATTTTAGGACAGAGCTTGTGTAAATGCGTTCAATCATTGTTCGCATTCAAACATGCTCTGTTTGGTTTGGCCTGAGCTAGCAATTAACTTTTAAGTAAAAACACTTTTAAATTGCTTATGATTTTCTTGGAAATCATGCACATTTGTTAGCGCTCTAATTCACTGACCTGCTCATGTATACACTTGTAGAGTGCCCAAAAGGCTCTTCCAGGCTGCACGTTCTCCCATCCACTGATTTATCTGGGCAGGCACTTGTAGATTCAAAGCATCTACACATCTTTTCTTGGAAAAGGGGCATGCTTGCACTTTACAGCAGAGTCCTAATACGTCCCCAGGCACTGTACAATTTCCAAGTAGGCAGCATCTACTCTCGCATACTGAGCACCTGTTTTTCTAGATTTCATGCAATCACTGCCGTGGTCACCTTTTGACACAAAGACCATCTTCTAGATTTCATGCAATGACTGCCGTGGTCACCTTTTGACACAAAGACCATCTTCTAGATTTCATGCAATCACTGCTGTGGTCACCTTTTGACACAAAGACCATGCATGGTCTATAGCATTGTCCATACCAAGCATGCCTGAGGCCCTCTGACTGTCCGAGGCAATGTAACCCAGTTTCCACTTCTGTTTCATCACTTCTGATTACCTATTGATGTGTAAAATGACCAGGCCCTACACTCCTATAGTCGCTCTCCTATTTATACATGCAGTTGCAGAGGAAAGTAGATGTGCCGAGTGCAAAGGTGCGCACTTCTTGTGTGTTATTGTTGAGGTTCGAATTGTAGCAGCGGCTTTGGGGGTCCATGTCTTCCAGTTGTGATTCAGTGGGGTCCTCAGACTTTAAAGAACCAGGAACACTGCTGTGGTGGAAAGAAGGACAATGGGGAGGGATGGAAGCTTAACAGATGAATGGATGATAGAGCTGAGCCAAAGGCCCTCTATAATTACAGGTATTTTTAATTTATGATTTGTTTGAGCCCCACTGAAGCAGCTATCGTTGTCTGCAGGCCAGACCTAAAAAATCAGAGTAGTGTGAACTTTGGCACTTACGAAAAGATAATGTGTGGATTGTATCAGTCTCAGTCCAATGACATTGAAAACCGGTAGGTCACACAGAAGAATTTTCTTTAGAACTATAAATTGAATCATTTCTCTGCCACTAATAAGGATTGAAGCCTAAATTGAAGTACTTTAAGTGCGCTCGCCAAGGTCTGCTGAACCTGATAAAGCACTTCAAATAAACACGTTCCCTTTGAAGGATCAGGACTTCAGAATGATGACAGAGCGGGGCTCTGGACGAAGGCGCAGGACGGGCTCCTACAACAGCCGTCTGGAGGAGATGAATTCGACAAAAATTGAATCCCACTAAAGAACATAAAATGTGTTCCTTCACAGACCCCAGTGGTGAGAGGGGAGACACACCCCCCTGCCCGGGCCGCTGCTTCTACAGAAGCTGTTCCCGTGCCTGCACAATTACACCACCCCTCCCAGGGTGGCTTACGGCCGGCTGTCCCCGTAAATGCCTTGGTATTCCCATCGCCCCCCTGTTAGCATGTCCTGCTGAGTCTGCAACTCGGAGGGGGACCCAGTATCCGTGGTACCCGCCTCGCCCAGCCCTTCATGTATATGCGCCCAGGATGACTAAAACAAATAGTTTGGTGTTGGTTCAATGTTAACATTACCTGGCTGAAGAGCAATACCTTTGACAAGCTACTCCTGACAAGAAGTGCCAATGCGCTTGGAAGTAAGAGTTAACAAGCCCGACTTACTTCCTCTCACTCAGTTATCTGTGTATAGTACTTGTTGGAGTATGTCCATCGCATTCAGCCAGTTACCACCCTAGGTGACGCCTTGCCCTCCCAAACTTCTGCTAGTATACCAGGGAGCAGACAGGACAGTGTCAACCAGAGGGGAACCATATGTATAAATACCTGCCCTTTTTTTAATGCTGGGAATGCCAATTGTTCTTTAATACTTTGTTGCCCAATGTGCTTAACCCAGGGGGTTTCCTTAATCTTATGGACCATAGCACACTCCTTGGATGCCAACTTCCACAACCTGCATGTCTGCCAGCCAAGGCTATAGGGCAGGAGAATTTGAACATGTTACTGTTACTCAACTCAATGGTACTTGTTTCATCGACCTCAGAAGGATGAACTGCTAAGTGGACCTACCAGGATCTGAACCTGTGACCAGCGGTCAAACCCAAGCCCCTTCCAGTTCTGCCGCTCCACCTGCCTGTGAACATGTATCCCAGGGCAGACTTCAGGCACCATAACCCATCCTTGGACATGCCTGACCTAAAAACACACATCGAAAAGGCCTGCCCCGGCTAACCACCATCATTGCAGTCCGAATGTTCGTTGACAACTCCCAAGGAAAATTCGCTTAACTGAAGCAACTGGTAACATGCCAACAATTTAATCAATTAAACCTAACTATGACTGCAAAATGTGCTCTGGTAGTTGTCCGTATTAGTGCTTTATTCCCTCCATATCAGCACCAACAAGGCAACCCGCACCCTCTTGGGAATGGCACACTCACGCCCCAGCTGACAGAAAGTGCCTATTCGTGTGTAGCCCCTGACCTGACGTTTATCACTGATGGTATACCAGAATTATGTTGAAACTTAGCTGGCTCTACTGCTGAGTGCGGGTTGCACCATCACAGGTATGTCTTTGCCTATTCTGTTTCTGGCTGCAAAGTAAGATGACATTGCCAGCCCCAATCCCAGGCGAAATAAAAGGAAGCATTACTGCTAACCCTGTGAGCCGCTGCTGGTGCTAACGATGG
The DNA here is from genome assembly GCF_964204655.1 of Triturus cristatus. Classification (NCBI taxonomy): domain Eukaryota; kingdom Metazoa; phylum Chordata; class Amphibia; order Caudata; family Salamandridae; genus Triturus; species Triturus cristatus. Next base: position 401,526,202 of record NC_140587.1, on the reverse strand, counting down.
TACAAATATCACTGGTAAACTAGATGCTGTACTATCGCATTACAGGGACCTTGCAGCACTTATTAAAGTCCCTGGCTAACTGACTCACAGTATGGCAGAGACAAGAGAGGCTGTAAATTTAAATTAAGATGATCGTTAGATAAGCCCAACAGGGAGTGATCCTGAGAAATGAGGTAGGGACCACCACCACCACACCCGGAATGTGAATCAGTCCAGGATTACTTTGCCATGTGCAGTAGTGCAGCCACAATTCGCCGGCATCTAACCTGTGCAGTGTCCTGTTCTGTACAGTCTCCCCCCATGCTCCCACTGGGCACCTCTGCCTGATGTGAGTGACCTACGTACATGGTCCCCCTGCATGGCGGCGATTGCTAGAATCTTGCCTGTCATTCCTTCATGCTCAGATATACCAAGTGAAAATGGCTGTACTCAGTCAATTGACCCGACCACACATCAAACCCACAGAGACAAGATGCGGCCAGTTAACCTGCCCCAAACTCTGCGAAATCACAAATAAGCAGGATCTGACATAAATGAGGGATCCCCTGTTGTACTTACAAATTTCGTACTACCCAACCCGATGTGCCCCTTGGAAAGATACCTCAACAGCTTTGGATTTGAGCCTCACCAAGCACAACCTTTTATCCTGGACCTACCTCCAACGTGACGTGTATTTGAGCGCGCTGTCCCCCTAGGGGTCTGCTGGCTCTGACAGAGAAGACAAGATGAAGCATGCTAACCTGCCCCCAAATTCAGCAGAACACCCATGTGTGCGAGTTACCCACCAACATCTGCCTGCAAAAGCATGCCAACCCATATAGTGTTATACTTCACTTTGCTCAAGGGGGGGTTGAAGGGAAGTCCTGTCCAGGGGTGTGTGTATTGAACAACATGTGTCCTGGAAGTACCTATGATTTGAGTACAAATGTCACTCATTCGTAGTACCTGGTGTTTTTAATAAAACAAATAGCAGGTCTAACAAATCCATCAGGCATCCTCCGCTTACTTAGGTGTGTTGGATTGAGGGGATCCAGTGAAATATGGGAGATATCTCCCTTGCCATGCCATCCCTTTAGCACCACATTTACCGCTATTATGCATATCGCTTAAATAGTCTCCATCATGTGTTTAATGCTAATTAGTTTGAGTTCTGCTCTTGACACATCCCTTCTAACCAACAGTGTTGAGCCACTCATGTTTGTTTCTTGTACAAGTCGTGTCTGTTACCTGGCAGTGTTAGACCAAATGAACCTATTAACAAACTTCCTATACAAAAGTATATCATGTTGCGCAACTTGGGACACTGTTACTTCATCCCTACGTATGTTCAGGCATGGAAATACTGCCCAAGGTATCCCCACTTTAGTCCTGTTTAATCACTAAATAAATACTGTATAGGGGAACAAAATGTTACCCGTGCACCTCGCCATGGGGATGAGTCTATTGTCAGATATAGCTGTAGCTCGCTCTACACGGTTCCTAATTTAACAAGGTGCTGTTGCAGAAAAAATTCTCCTCTTATGCAAAGCTAAGTACTTGGGGCAAATCTATGATTTCCTAGGCATAAACATAAAACCCCCAAGTCTTATTCTATAAGAGTGCCGCGTTTATGTCTCAGGCTTGGGGAGGGGCAAATTCATACCTTTTAATTCCCCACAAGTCACCACAGAGCGTAGAACATGTCGACAAGTTGACCAACCCTTTATCAACTCTACCTGTTTGGTGTAACTAATCTAAAGAATTCTTTATTGTAGTCTGCCCAATAACGGGGCCCAGAGCGAGGGTATGGTTACAGCTAGTTGTCGTCCACCCAGCACAGCAGAGCAACACGTGCTCTGTAATTCCCCATCAGGCAGTAGACCCTATACTAGAGGTCATCAACTGCCCAGTATAGGTCTACTAGTGCGTCACTCAAAGTTGTCTGGTTACCACCCTTCTGTGTTTCATGAGCGCCTAATGCCATTATTTCTTTTAAAGACGGTAAACCGACAAATTAGCACGTCGTGCCCCAGTGAGAAACGGTGAACTGTGGGGGCTTCGGTCAAATCCATGTACTGTAGAAAGACCCATGCCGCCCATGTGCATCAGGGTACAGGGCTTGGGGACACATTAAAACCATGTGTAACAAACAGGGAGATTTAAAGTCAGGCTAACCCTAATATTATGAGGAAAGACCCAACACACAGCTGTAAATGTAAATGTAAATGTATGTATCTTGTAAAACGCACTGCTGCCCTGAGGCGTCCTGGCGCTGTAGACCGCTGGGGAACCCGTCCTGGCTATCCCTGTGAGATGGTCCCTCCTGGGTATCTCCAAGGTGAAACCAGGCATCCCCGGCGAATGTGGGGGGCCGTTGTGGAGATGAGGCAAGCTAATGCCCAGAGTTGCCGAGTGTGATCCCTGGTTAGAGTAGGCACCAAGGCGAGAATTATCGAGTCCGCTGGCCCTGGTCCACGACCCTGCCGCATCGGGAATTGAACCCTGGTCCCGGGCCGTTCTCTGCTTCCGGGTCTGCTGCCTCTAACCAGTGAGCCACACCACTCCAGCTGTGCCCAAATAACAACCATCCCGAATCAAACAGACACGAAAAAGACAACAGGAGCCTCACACTCCACCCTACGCCCACGGATTACCACAAGTAACTAATTGTTTAACGTTCGGATAAATAACAATGGACATCCATTCGGTATCTGGAGCCATAGATGTTTCAGAAGTGAACTCGGACCCCAAGGCCTTTAGCATCGGTACAGACCTCGGCACCACCCCTGCACGGTTGTGATTCTACAGGCGGCTCACCCCCCTGGAAAGACCGGCATGGGCAGCAAAGCGTAATTGTAACCGGACCGGGCAGGTAATACAAGACAGCCCTCCTGTGTTACCAATCAGAGGCACTCAAAAGGCTGACGAGAGAATGTAGTGTTGCCAAAGACAGATGCACAGGAGAAACAAAAGCATATTTACAGTACATCTCAGCACAATAAATACAAGTTTACCATGGGTAAGCGCCCGTGCGCCTGTTCGTCGCTCACTACTATACCGTTGCTACCATGCCTGCAGGAGGGAAAAGTCATCGCCCTCAGTCCGAGTTAACCAAACACGGTATACAACCAGAAATGCCCTTCGTATCCAATTTCAAACCGAAAGTGGCTATCGGACCGCTGGCGCGCTGCTCATAAGTCTCTGCGACCGGACGTGTACCACATCTACACAAAACCAGAAAACATACTCGCCCCACGTGCGCCAGCACAACTGCGCAGCCGGAATTCACACCACCCACTAGCATCGCCCGCCGGGCACCAAGGGTTATCAACGGGGCAGGGGGAGGGGCACACTGCCCCCTACCAACCTCTGACACAAATCAGCCCACCAGGCTCCACTGAAACCGGGGACTCGACGGTAGCACCCGCTACGATAGAGCAGAAAGCAGGCTATAAGCATACCTCCATAACGCTGTGCAAACGGAGCCAATATGGGCAACTTGACAGCACCACGAGGCCCTGGACTGAGGAGACGATACGGTGTTCATCGGAGGGCTTCCCCACGCACAACCGGAGAACAAGAGTTTGATACCCCAGGAGGAAAAAGCACCCGCAGCCGCATGACACTGTCTACAATGGGGTACCTGTGTTGGTTAGATGTGGTCAATCACCACCTAGGATCCGGGCACTGGATCTTTGCATGCCTTCATGGCTGAACTAAGAATATTTATTATTTTATTTCAATGTAGGGTTGTAGTGGAGACGGAGTTCCATGTACACACATTGCTATGTTAGCATAAGCGCCTTAGATGTAAAACGCCATCTTGCCACTTTTGCTGCTTTTGCACACGACACTACAGGTAGCTAGTATTGCAAAGAAAAACAGCTTGCTTGCTTTTTCTTCACATGAGAACGGTCTGTTGTTCACAGCCCTAGACCTGCACCGCGACCTTAGTCTGAACACTGTGTGGAGAAGCCATCAAGGTCAAATAACAATGTATGCGTTTGAATTCATGTTGATCAGCCCACGCTCTAGCCATAACACGCACACAGCTGCAAATATCTGAAACTCAGGTGCCTTTAATATTGCATTTGCATGCATGATTCAGACACTTGGAGAAAACCTTTTCCAGACACAGAGCAGAGCTGATCCTGTGATGTGATTCACCTAAGCTGATATTTACGGTATGGGGTTCCCCATTCAAGCCTAGAGACCTTCTATTAGTTTCATAAAACTAGCTTACTAGGGAAGGGAGGGTGGCTATATTCCACTATCATTTGTAATATGATTTCTCCCTTCATTTTCTATGGTATTTTAATAATGCTGATGGTTTTGTTTTTAATCATTTGTCTGCTTATGTTAGCCAAAGTACTGCATCTTAGGGCACGTAGTTAAAAATAAACATTTTAAACTTTACCGTGTCTCTGATTACTCTTGTTGTGGACTGATATGAGAATAGTAACAAAAAGGTGTTTCTGATTCCCACCATTCCTGAGAGTACTCTAAGTCGCTTGTTCTGGGGTTGTCTAATCATTGGTAGCTTCGAGATGACACGGAGAACGAATGAGACACTGATGTTAGTCAGATAGGGGTTCTGGGTACTGAGGTGGGTTTTTGGTACACCACAATTCACTGAGGTCCTGGTTTCCTGCGCATAGTTCTGTGCATGAGTAGAATCCCTGCAACATGGTGCACCTAACGTTTGGTCTTATGATTGAGACGCTTTAGTAGTGCTTATATTAGTCCACAATACCCTCACTCTTGTTTACGGTTAGCGGGAGTGACGGTTTCAACCTACCTAAATAGTTGATATATAGGTTCTCTCAAGCTTGACAATTAAAAAGGTTTAATTGTATACCCTTTTGTGCTACTGTTCATATAAATAGTTTTTCTTCTCTGTGTCCTTATGGCTGAAGTCGCTATTGCAACGCACAGTCGCGCACCTCTCCGGCGTCATTTAACGCAGTTCGGGGTGCCTGACGATGGGATGTCTATTATTTTTGTAGTGAGTGCCGATGCATCGCATCCCTAAGAGTTGTTTTACTCTTGGGTTACTTTGCCGGCGGTGAATGCGGATGATAATACGTTTCACTCATACACTCCTACGGCAGTCCCGGCTAATTACACGCCATATAGGATGCAGGAAATTCCAATTTCTGCTTGGCAGAATCGTATTTGGTTCAATGGCGCCCTCCCCCACACTGTTACACCGGTTCGTTTGGGCACCTTGTCCATTCCAGGGGCCATTTGACCAGTCTTGGCCGGGTTTACACCACATCCACGTTATTTGCAAGCCACGGTGGATGAGTTACGCCAACTCCATACCGCAATGATTATGGTACATCAGGCTTTAGTGCAATATGTTTCACGCAATGTCCAGGTGGGGGCACCTGGGGTTGCGATGCAACCAGCTGGCCCAGCCGGCATTACTATTAGTCCCGTCATGGTTAATTCGGTAATGGGCAAGCGCGTCCAAAATAAGGACGATATGCCTTATTGGCTTGCTGAGAAATTTGACCAGCTGAAAGCAGTCTTTCCGAATTCTACTCCTGTGGAAAAACACAGGATTCTTACCATTAGTTTGCAGAAAGATTTGGTCCCAGAGGTAGCTGATTGTGGCAACTGGGGTAAGGTGTTTGTAGCAGTCTACTCGAAGTGCTTCTGCACCCCGTCTATGGCTATACTACCCTCCGTGATCAAACGTGTTCAGGATCAACATGGTCCGGAGGCGTCGGTCGAGTTAGGAATGAGGCTTGTCGGCGTGTTCGATGTAGTTGCCACGCTCCTCCTTGCTAACGTCAAGGGAGATGCGATTAATTTTCAAGTGTCAAATGCGCTGCGCCTCGTCGACGTCGTCGATAAACCCCGGCAGTTACCAAAGATTATTGCGGAGGCGTATAAGACCATTGGCAGTAATAGTTTAGGGGTGAAGCCTTTTGTTCAGACAACAACTACACAACCGCAAACTAAGACAGGGCGTCTTCTAAAGACGAACGTCCAGCTTTTCCTAAACAAAATTGGAAAGCTAAAAAACAGGGTAAGCAGCAACAGAAACGGGGGGTCTCGTCCCGCGTCGCCGGTCCAAGCGACTACTGAACGCACATATGATTTGCGCGATCGCACTAGGATTAGGTCTCCTGATAGATTTCAGGTTCCTGAACAACGTTCTCCTCATTCTTCACAGGAAACATCGGTCTCACAGTCCGGTGGAGGAGAACGTGGCAAGGGTTGGGGTGCCCAACAAGGATGTGAACAGCCCCGCCAGACTGACGGTAAAGGCAAGCAGGACGAATTTGCAAGTCAACGACCCCCGTTTCAAAAGAAGGAAGTTGCTGCACTAACAGCGAGGTATGCCACAGATAGTGAAAACGCAGCTTCAGAACCTGACATGGGCACTAACGCTGCTCGACAGTGCAATGGAGGTTACAGTAGTGCGGCAAGCACTGAGCCCATATCTGAAGGCAACAGCAACTGACACATTCATTACTGTAGAAACAGGCTCCCCCTGACAGACTATATGACATAGTCCTTTTAATAGAAGGTGACATACAACGTACCATAAAAGGGATTTTTTGGGAAAATCTGACCTCTACATATGACATTCTGTTAGCAGAGGCAGACTGGCCCCAGCTTTCGTTTTGGCCGCTCCTAGAGGGGAGGAGGTAATCCTCCCATCTTTCGCGCACACTGTGCTGAAGGATCAGGCTCAGAACTTTGCAGAAGAGTGGGCTCCGGTACTTGCTCCGGCATTGTATCGTACTCAGGTTGGGTGGGACAAGTTGTCGCCAAGCCATGAGATTCCATTACAGTCTATGCCTCAGCTGCAACCCCAATATCCCATGCGCCACAAAGCTAGATCTCACATCGCAGAAATCCTTGGGCAATTGGTATATCAAGGTGTTATTGAAACATGTGTGTCACCTATGAATAATCCTCTATTCACTGTAACTAAACCTGATGGGTCGTACCGCCTAGTTTTGGATTACCGGCATTTGGACTCTCATTGTCGGACCTGTGCCGTACAGAATACCCACAGTTCTGCCCTCGTTGATAGTCTTGTGAGAAAAAGGTTTAAAACCACACTTGACATCTCCAATGGCTTTTATAGCCATAATCTGTCCTTGATTAGTAGTCAATGGACAGTCTTTACTTCCGGCAACAAAGCAATACCAGTTAAAAAAAATTAGCCATGGGCTACAAAAACAGTCCAGGCATCTTTGCCGCTTGTGTTGTCTCTCTGTTAGAGAGCATTGACCCTGATGCGTACTCGTATGTTGATGATATCTATCTCACAGACGACAAATTATGGCCGCATCTGTGTCGCATTGACCGCATCATTGTCATGTTTGCGGACTTCGGTTACAAATTCAACTTTGCAAAGTCACACATTGCAGAGTATACAGTGTTGTTTTTGGGATATGAACTCAACAATGAAGGTCGAGGATTAGCCCCTCACTTCCTGGAGAAGTGCACATGTTTGCGCGCTCCGACGACACTGAAAAAACTCCAATCTTTTCTGGGTTTTTAAAATTTCGGGCGTACTTGCACTACCGATTATGCCCAGCGTATCAAGCCGCTATATGCCTTGGTACAACCTACTTTTTCCAAAGCGAGCTGGCTGGCAGAACATTCAGCTATCTTGCAACCTTTGCAGGCTGATCTTCTTGCTTCAAAATACTTACTGACGTGTGATAACCACACTAACCTGGTAATAAGAATTGTGCCTGGTGCAGTGGGTTTCACGTACTTAACGTTCAATGAGGGCGATACAGTCCCCATTGCTTACAAATCACACTTGTAGTAGAGAGCGCTGTCGCAAGGGAAACACATGTTGGTTGTCACACCGTATCCTGCCCTAGAGGCAGTAACGCAAGCCAGTGCCTAATTCTAAAGCTTTGCATCCACGTTGGATACAATGGGCCACTTCTTTGACATCGCCAGATGTCACTTACATCTTTGATGCCTCATTGCAGACTCAGGAGTACTTACAGTATGAATTTGTTCATCCAGCTCCTCTGTCCTTGTGCCTGCTTGAGGATTACCATTGTGTCATTTACACTGACAGTTCGGCGCAACCGGTGACGGAATCTAAGCATGCTTATTCAGCGGCCTGCGCAATAGTTGCTGGTACTTTCGCGAATAGTGAATTCAAATCTGATGTCGTGTACACACAGACGTTGGGTGATTGTACCGCCCAGTTGGCAGAGCTACGTGCTCTGGTGCTTGCACTGGAGTTTGCTGATCCTCGAGTTACTGCTCTTATAGTGAGTGACTCTTTTTACTGTGTTCAGTCTTTCAAGACAATTTATTCTTTTGGTCTCAAAATGAGTATCGTGATTCCAAAGGTAGCACAATCAAGCATAAAATGCTTTGGGTTCGAGTCGCAGACCTTAAACAACGTCTGCCTCTCGTGAATGTAATTCATACTCTTGGGCATCAGCGAGTAGGTGTCCATGCTGTCGGAAACAGCTTAGCTGACGAAGCAGCGAAAACAGCAGTGGCAACATATCTAGTAGCAGCAGTTACAAGATCCAAAAGTAAGATTGATGATGACATCTTGGCAGCTATTGCTGCAACAGAGAAGGGAAGCGATTACCCTAGAGGTTTCCCTTCTAAATACTCCTATAATTTAAGTCCTGATAAAGTTCCCTATGTGAGAATTAACGACATTGGTGACAGATTGATTCCCATCACGGACTGCAGACTTTCCTTGATAACAGCGGCTCATGAAGGTATGGCTTCTGCACATGCCGGTGTTTCAGCGACTGTTACTCTATTACAACAACGTTACAGGTGGCGCGGATTGTATAAACAGACTTGAGCTTATGTTCTTAATTGTGACATCTGCCAGCAGATTAAGCCTTTGACTGCTGCGCGTCCACCACAAACACAGTTGTACATATCTAATAAACCACTTGGGTGCGTTTATTTAGATCACTGCGGTCCTTTTTCCTCTGATACTGCGTATAAGTACATCTTAGTTGCAGTGGATTCGTGCACACGTTTTCTTTGGGTCTGGCCACAACGGAGTGCTGATGCTCGAACCATCGCATGTGGTACCCTTCATTCTGACCAAGGTCCTGCGTTCGTCTCTAAGGCATACAAAGATGCTATGAGATCTTTGGGGGTCCAAGTCAAATTTTCATCTCCATACCGGCCTGAGGGCAATAGTGTTGTGGAGCGAATGAACCGTGACTTAAAGTAATCCATGACAGCTAGGGTTTTAGGTACTGGCAGGAACTGGTTGGCCCATTTGTATAGCGTTCAACGTGCACTTAATAATCTCCCTAGAAGGTCTTTGGGTGGGCAGACCCCATACGAAATGCTCTTTGGCATAAAGATGTTTGTCCCGGACCTTCCATGTCTAGACATGGTGGCATCAGCCACACCCTTTGACGTAGATGATCACTGTGCTGTATTACAGAATCTACAAGAGACCAGAGACAGACTTGCAAAGGAACACTTGCCCTCCACAACTGATGCTGCGTTTCAGATTCCAGTAGTTGGCTGGCTACCTCAAGTTGGTGACCTGGTCCGTGAGAAGATGGAGAACAAGAAGGAGTTTGGCCCCTCTGATCGTGCTCCAGTACCAGTGCTTGGCGTGCAGGGTACAAGAACAGTCATTTTACCTCTACTTCGCAAGGATAACAGGTACATCTCCATTGACAATGTCAAACTACAACGAGTGGCCCATTCTTCTTAGTATGACTCCAACGGTCACTTGTCCAGCAATGCTAAGAAATTCTGTTTTGGCTCTGGCGTCTACCAACAGGCCTGACATTGCCATCGAGATGCATACAGTTACTAATCCTTTATTGCCTCCACCGGCTGGAGGTCCCACTGAGGATACGGAGTATACTTATCCCACAGATGTGTCGTTGCCTGGTTTACATTCAAGTGCAGTTGACCAGTCTCATTTTTCATTTGACACTAACTCTATGACTTCCTATGCCCCATCGAAAATTTCTATTTTTGCTGCTTGGTTTAAGAGACATTTTTTAATTGCCCCTTGGACTTACATTTGGATGGTGCTCATAAGTATTTTTTTGTTTATGTCCATTGGATTTGTCGTTGTATTTTTTCGTATAGTAAATGGACACCATCTCACAGAAAGATCTACTATTAGATTAATTGATGGAACTTTGGCCCCCCACTCCTCATCGCACATCATAAAAGGGACCAGACCTTTGTGAACATTACTGCCTGGCCTGTGTTGGATGGGATTGTATGGGATGCTGTTAGATTTCAAATTCAGGGTCTCACAGAGGTGATTAATGTCCCCAATGTACTTCATGTTTCTATGGGGGATGTTGTTAAACAAAACATCCGCTCTGATGATTGGGATGTCCAAGCCGTAGAGGCTCTTTTTTCTGATTTGAAATATTATGCTGCTTTTGATGCTGAAGATTTGTGTTTAGACACAGCTAATTATGGAGAGTTGTTTTGCTACCAACATTATGGCAATCATTTCCTGCATAAAGCGAATACATTTAGGAATTTTGTCAATTATACGCAATGGGAACATAGCCCAGCACCCATTGAAGGCAGCTCCAAGACTCTAGTGAACAAATTTACATATTGTACTGATTTCAGTGTATCTGAATCTGAAGCCGTTTATTTTAAAGTGACTGCTGAGTCAGCTTCCAAAGTTAGACTGACCCACACAAAATTATTGTATTCCAAGTCCTTTATGGATGAATTGGCTATAGGGGGCTATGGGCTGTGGAAAGATACCATTGATCTTAAATCTATTTGGTGTTCTAAAGCATGGCAGGTACAAGGTACGGAAGCTCTACATCGTGCTTGCCTTATCCCAAACCACATTTTGTTTTTGAATTCTACCATTTTTCAAACCACCTGCTTTGGACTGGCTACTTCTAAAAAGATGAATTCCCCCTCTATTCCTGATCTGGGTGCTTATCCAAAATGGAATAATCACACAGATCTGTCCTTTGATGCGTTGCAGTCATTCATTACTAATACATCCTTCAACATTTCCAACCTAGACCATGAAGGGTGGTTAATATGGCAGAAGAGCTGAGACTCCTGTCAATATCGTTTTCTGGGTCTATACCCTGGCTATACACAGGTTAGAGTGGACCCCCAATTCGAATCTTCCCATTCTGTTACTACCTATTCTGTCGGGAAGTTATGTCAGAACTGGCTACAACATTCCACCTTGGCATCTGTTAAACTTAATTTATCAAAATTAAATGACAAAGTAGATTTGAATGATTTTGTTAAGGGTCCTGTGGGTGTCAGGTCCAAAAGATGGGTGTATGCTGTTTATAATGAAGTTTGGAAATTATCTCAAATTGAAGCTGCATCCAGATTAAGAGCTATTGATCAAGCAAATTTGGAAAAAGTGCTAGCTGTCATCGATAATAGCATTAACACCCTTTCTTCCAGAATTTACACATTAGATAATATTGTTTCATCTGTTGTCGATATTGTACAGGATGATATGTCTGTTTTGTACCATGGTCAAAATTAATTGCGTTCTATAATGCAATTTGCGTGGACTTTGCAAACATTGAAGGCTAGGAAAGTTCCCTGGGACTGCATGAATACATTATCGTTATTCCGGCCGTTTAATCTGACTGCAAAACAACAGTTCATGTCCATGATAGATGCAACATACTCATTATTGCATATTGAAAAGTTGGAACCTTTACCTTTCTCTGTGGCCGAATAAAACTCAGCTGTGTGGCTTATCCACGGTTTAATCACCTTGCCGTTTCCATTGTTTAAGTTCAGTTAATGTATGAAACATTATGCCCTAGGCAGATATGAACCATTGGGTATTGCTTTCCTGCATGAAGTTTGGTCACTCCCATTTACATACAGGTGCATGAGAGAGGGTAAAGAAGTTTATTTAAAAGAAGAGGAATGCACTTCCACACCTGATCACTCCGTAGTCTGTAGGCACATCCAATTGCATGGCGCCTGCAATGTTCAGGCACCGAATTTAGCTTGCATTCTGAAGGGAAATCCTGTGCCAGCAATTACAACAACTTTTACGTTGTTAGCTAACGGTAGCTATTTGCTTTTAAATAATGAAGCATGCTGCGGGATGCTAGTGGGGATTCCGTACATTGTAACTGTCTCACAACGCATAGTCTGCTGTAAAAAAGGCATTTTCCCGCCCCCGCATGGGAGACTAGATGTATCCATCTGGCCTTCCATCCCAACCTTGAAAGCAGAGTTCAACAAGATGAGCAGAATACGGGCTCTATTGTCTAAAAAAGAAGTCGCTCTGACTTCCTCCCGTGAAACATTCGTCCTTCACGTGGCAAACACCCGCACCGAGGTGCATGCGCTTTTAAATACTGATCTCCCCCTTCATTTCGGTGCTTTGATTCATACTATATTCAATGCCTCGTCAACAACTGGCTTAGTGCATTTTTTCAAAGTTGTAGGCCCCGGCCTTGTGACCTCCTTCCAAACAATATTTGGTGTGATACCGGCATTTTTCATTCTATTTTTTCCAGCGTCTTCGGCGGGCTACCGTTGATTCTCGCCCTCACTGCTGGTGTGCTCCTGTTGGTCTGCTTGCTGCGCAATGGCTGCACGATATGTATCACACGACAGCCTGCCCCTGCTGCTTCAACTGCGTAACCGGATGCTAGAATACTATGGGACATTACCACTGGCCACTTTAAGCGTAGCCTATGGATTATCCTTCCGGTTCTCCTACTTTACTTGCGTGCAACCTGTTTTTCATTGCCTAGATTGTCCATTCGAATGGGCTCTGGATTTGTGCCTGTCGAACTCGGCATCTCCTGCGCCGGATTATGATTGGTTAATGAGTCCCTTAGTGGCTCATGAGTTGGACTGTTCTGGCATCGGGGTTATGGCCTGTGGAGCGGCACATGGAGTCCTAGGGAATTGGGATATATATGCGGCAGCATATGACTTCTTGGCGAGAAGTTATCTTGAAGAACACGCAAGTTGTCCTCTGATTGTGCTAGAGGCTCCAGTTATCGAAGAACATGTATGTTCATTTACTTTACTTGACTGGATGGCGGAATCTTTTACAGACCATTATAATTACTTCCTCTTGGAGGCAGTTGCTACTTATTGTGCCTACACGTTGAAGGATCAACTTGGAAGTTATCCTTCTTCCGCAGGTCCGAACCCAGATTTTTTAATTTTTTCTTTCTACTCCACATTAGGCTCTGTCACGCATCTGCGAGAAGTTTTAATTTTTTGCTTTTTCGAACATGTTTTCGAACTGTCACTACCAATTATATGGATCGGTAATACATGAACTTGAACTCTGCGTTCCTACTCTGCTTCCCTATTTTGTTTGTGGTCCGATCAAGGGAGGGTGTAGTGGAGACAGAGTTCCATGTACACACATTACTATGTTAGCATAAGCGCCTTAGATGTAAAACGCCATCTTGCCACTTTTGCTGCTTTTGCACACGACACTGCAGGTAGCTGGTATTACAAAGAAAAATGGCTTGCTTGCTTTTTCTTCACATGAGAACAGTCTGTTGTTCACATCCCTAGACCTGCACAGCAACCTTAGTCTGAACACTGTGTGGAGAAGCCGTCAAGGTCAAATAACAATGTATGCTTTTGAATTCATGTTGATCAGCCCACGCTCTAGCCATAACACGCACACAGCTGCAAATGTCTGAAACTCAGGTGCCTTTAATATTGCATTTGCATGCATGATTCAGACACTTGGAGAAAACCTTTTCCAGACACAGAGCAGAGCTGATCCTGTGATGTGATTCCCCTAAGCTGATATGTACGGTATTGGGTTCCCCATTCAAGCCTAGAGACCTTCTATTAGTTTCATAAAACTAGCTTACTAGCGAAGGGAGGGTGGCTATATTCCACTATCATTTGTAATATGATTTATCCCTTCATTTTCTATGGTATTGTAATAATGCTGATGGCTTTGTTTTTAATCATTTGTCTGCTTATGTTAGCCAAAGTACTGCATCTTAGGGCACGTAGTTAAAAATAAACATTTTAAACTTTACCGTGTCTCTGATTACTCTTGTTGTGGACTGATATGAGAATAATAACGAAAAGGTGTTTCTGATTCCCACCATTCCTGAGAGTACTCTAAGTCGCTTGTTCTGGGTTGTCTAATCATTGGTAGCTTCGAGATGATACGGAGAACGAATGAGACACTGATGTTAGTCGGATAGGGGTTCTGGGTACTGAGGTGGGTTTTTGGTACACCACAATTCACTGAGGTCCTGGTTTCCTGCGCATAGTTCTGTGCATGAGCAGATTCCCTGCAACAGGGTTATCTATAGCACAACTAAAGCGAGACATCGGGTGACAGAGCGCCTTGCATGAGCACCAGTTCCGTTCCGTTGCAAGAGAACACGTTAAATTGTAAGGCACTGGGAGATTAATGATTTTGCCCAGAATCACAATATGTTGAGCGTCGATGCAGAGACTTGAACCCGGTTTCCCAGCTACGAAATCGACTGCATTACCATAAGGCCATGGCCCTGCACATATATGCTTAAATCACACCCCTCCCCATTGCACTTGGGAGGTCAGCCCATGTCATCACTTCATGGAGCATGTGTAATGTACCTCAGCCCAGAGGTAATGGAGTGATACGCCAATGTAACCGATCCTGTCTAACTAGGGAAGCAAAGTCCCAAGTGACCAACCCACTGCCCGCGCCGTGTCTAGGTCCAGAGTAATCCCGCTGGGAAGAGACGCTACAGTGGACACAACAGACGCCAACACCCATCAATTATCATTGCCGACAACACCCCTGCCACCGCAGTGTAAGCCTGCCGCTCCGGTAGGAGATCCATGCGACCCGGCTCCCACTAGTTTGCCCCATTCGAAGCTGCTGATTTCTGGTGCGAGGTGGGCGGCCAGCCAGCATGTAACAAATATATAATTTTTATTTCTTTTTGGCGCACAATTGGCTGGGGATATTGGGCGCCCCGCATAAGCACCAGTTCAGTTACTCACACATATTTATCTCCCGGCTGCCAAGCAATTGTAGGGCTCTACTTGCAGGCCAGCTCGAGGCCACAGACGGCAGTGTCCGTTCTGCAAGCTCAACGACCACAAGCGTGCGGTTTTAAAGCTGTATATATGCCGCCCCGGGCCTCGAGTAGGATGAGAGTGGGGGGCGTGGGCAAAATAAATAAGGACGAGGCTTAACACGTGCTGGGTTACTTAGTTTAGAGTAGTGAGCCTCCCGACCTGTATGTGGCTGTTCCTTCCGACATCCGGATAGAACAAGTAACATGCCTACGTGATTTCACAAATACCCCATTAGGCCCAAACCTCGGGACTGAGCCTTGCATAGGGAGCAGGCCGACTTGTATAATGCTCTTTCTGTCATTGCATCCAGCTATATGATACACGTAACATCGAACCTACAAGAAGTCAGCACTATTGGCTTGTAAATAGTTGTACGTTGCAAAGCTAAATAAGCAGTAAATATGGCTTGTATGTAAAATGAAAAGCTTCCACTTAAAGCTCCGGTTAACATTGTTGCTGCTCCTGATGTGTAAAAAGGGGGGGAGGGCAATCCCGAGGCCGCGGCCGTGCCGATAATGGTAGCGCCTCAAATACCCAATTTGGCCCAAAGCTCGGATATGTGCCTAGCATAGTGAGCAGACCGACTTTTATTATGCTGTTTCTGTCATTGCATCCAGATATATGATAAACGTAACATCGTACCTACAGCAAGTCAGAACTATTGGCTTGTCAATGGTTGTACGTTGCATGAGCTGAAAAAGCAGTAACTATGGCTTGATATAAATTGAGAAGCTTCCACTTAAAGCTCCGGTTGACATTGTTGCTGCTCCTCATGTGTAAAAAGGGGGGGAGGGCAATCCAGAGGACGTTGACTTACGGGGCCCCGGCAGCCCCACTGCAGCCCACCCTGGTATTGCACCAACCACCTGTTGAGCCCATGCGCATCCAGGCCGAGGGTCCTCATATGAGACCGGCTCTGCTATCCGACGCGGGGGTAGGGGGGGGCATGCATGGCACACACTCACCACATGCAGTTCCTGGGGTAGGGGGGTCGAGATGCAGGTTACAAAGCATCACCTGCAGTCAGGATCGGACTGCATGACCCCTGCTGTAAATAGCTCCCTGAAGAGAGAGCCTCGGCAGCACCCGCCCCACACCCAGATACCACTCTGTGCCTTTTAACTACCCGCAGGCTGCAATGATAACGTGGGTCTGAAAGAGGCTGGAATTGCGGTCGGCGCCGGTGTCGCCTTTATCCTCAAGCTACCGGAATGCAGAACCGTGCCAGCACCCTGTGGCACACGCTACTGAATTTCATGGACCCTGCCTCACTCTCGAAGCCAACATTACGCCGCTTCGAACATGTCCGATCTCGGTGTCCATGCGCCGTCACGCTCAGGCCTTCATGCCCCTGATTATGCCCATGACCCCCCCAGCCTGCGGGGAGCCTCGCTAACTCCCGTCCGGGTCCTCATTGCTACATGTCTGACTAGCTATATAGCGCCTGCGCCAAAAACCACCCTCTCTCCGGCTCTCCCAATCCCCTCACCGATCCCCCTCTTCAGGGAGCACCGCACCAGCGGTTCCCGAGCGGGGCCGGGCAGCGTGCAACCCCAGAAAATTGAAGGCTAATACCGCTCTGGTGTGATCTTGCACTTGTGACCAACAGCCAAGCATGCATCTCGGTGGTGGCACATTAACCTGCTGAGGTGCCACGGCAGGTACAACGTGCTTATGGCAGCGAGTTGCCAGAGCATGGAGAGGAGGGAGAGGGGTGACGTGCACTGACTCACCTCGCTTCCTGAAAGGGTCTCTAACCGACTGACCCCACACTACCCACAACGGCGACGACCAACGACAGGCGACAGTAACAGCGAGACGGGCAGCGGTCAAGAGGCTGCACAGTGGGCAGGGGAAGGTATTTGTACCATTGTCCTTCCCCACCCCACGGCCAAAAGTGACGCGGCTGACTGTCCCCCTGGTCCCTAGACCAGGGAGCCTGGTATGATGAAACCTGTTTCTTCCTGTGGCACTAAGGGAGCCGCCCTGTTGGGAGGTCCCCTACGTGGCCCCCCGGACAGCCTGGCATTCTACTAAAAACTAATCATCTGTTTAAGTAAATAGCTGTCAAGAAATGAAACCTGCCACCTCTGCTGCCTCTAGTGTAAGAGTCCAGAGATGGGAGCCAGGCGGGCGGGACAGCCGGGGGGCTCTTACTCCGACAGGGCTCTGTCTGCTCCTCCCACTAACCCCACCAGCAGCTAGAGGGGAGATGCCATATGTGGATTTTTGTGGCTTGGACTGGCTTGGATGCAGTGCATCCTGCTGCACCCAGAGAGCTGGGCAGGGATACACACTGCACTGACTTGGGTGCTGTGCGTCCTGGTACTAAAGAGAAACGCAAGGAATATTTATATGCCCATACTGTAAATGTGGTAGCATGTGTGTGTGCTGACCTGCGTTTTGGTGCTGTTCTGTGTGTGTTTGTGTGTGCCTGAATCTTGTATGCGTGCTTGTGAGTCTGTATAGGTGCTTGTATGTGTTCTTGCATACTTGTGTTTATTGCATATATAAATATATTGCGTACCATTGTGTGCCTGTGTATCTTTGGTGCTTGGGTGTGTATGGTGTTTGTGTGTGTCCTCTATACTTGTTTCTATGAGTGGTTTTATATGTGCGAGTGTCTGTGCTTTCTGTGTGTGACTAAGTATGTGTTTATCTGTGTGTGGTTACGTTCCTCACATATGTTAACTCCTGCTGTGACAGCCCCATCAGTAGATAGGTAAATATTATTATTTCTGCAACAACATATTTCTGAAACATGTAAATAACTAGGTAACTCTATTAGGCAACTGGGGGCTCTCATCTTTGGGAGAACCCAGGGGGCAGTGCCTTGAGTTATCATCGTGAGTTGGCTTTAGGGACACTTTAGCAGGGAGATGGGTTCAGATATGAAAGGTCGTTCGTTGGTTAAAAAAAAAGAGTCTTCTGCATAAACATTATGAGTAGTCAGTCTGGTGCGTGTTTTTGGGCTGGCTCTCCACATTGTGGCATGTGTGCCCCCGTGACTGGGAGGCTGGACGAGGGGCAGTGCCCGCTGCCTTGGCAAACATGCCTGACAGAGGATTTTTGTGTAACAGCAGGGACAGGAGATGTCATACAAATGTGAAATAACGGATGCACGTCCTCATGCCACCTTTATGAGGGGGTGTTTTGGAAGCTCCTGGGAGTGTTTTCATAGTGCATGTGCCAATCACACAAACCCCATCGAGGAGCAGCACACAATGCCTGGATGTGTAGGGAGGGAGCAGCAAGCCTTGTGTTCTTTGGCAAGCCTAGTTTTTTAATAAAGTTAAAACTGGTTGGCCAGATCTGCCAGAGCAGGCAGTGGCTGGGACTCCGGCTCACCCACCGATTCCCTTACGGAAACACAAGCTGAGCTGTTTATGTTTTTCTTACAGTTATGTGTGCGTTGAGGATGGGGTGTGGGCGTTTGCGAGTGCCGCGAAAAACCAAAACAATCTGGATAACCAACTGTTATGAGCCTGCTTGTGGGGGAGCGTGCACAGAACTCCCAAGTGATGATAAGATGCTGCACTTGGTGGTCCGGCATGGCAGTCTCTGATTTATGGCGGTGTGTGGCTGTAGAAGAAAGGGTGCCGGGTGGATGGCAAGATAAAGATTGTGTTAAAAAACTGTAGATACAACGTGAGCTTGGAGAGGCGCGGGGAGCCAAGGGCTGAGAGGGGCGAGTACAAGGGAAGAAGAGGACAGGAGGCAAGCCTTGTGCTGCTGGCTGCCAAAAAACGGCCTTAAGCTACGGACTGAGTGTTCTATCGTAGTACAGCTTGGGGGGTATTCAAGAGGGCCTGGAAAGAGCCACGGCGCCACTGCTCGAACGCAAAGCCTCCGTACCCCGCCAGGCGCTTTAAATATCACTGTCTGCAAGGCTTGGCTCCAGCGACAGAATTTAAAGATGATGGCAGCGGGTGGAGACATGTGAGGCTAGAGAAGGACATAGCTAGTGGGCAGGAAGGGGGTGAAGGGCCAGAGGACCCGGGGGAGGGAACTGGGACCATAGTACAAGGGACAACATTTCAGGCGGGGCTTGAGCCCGGACACAGGGGGAGAATGTGAAGAGAGATTCGAACTGAGACCAAAGGAGCAATCGCCAGCGCGAGGAGAGACAGAGACGGGACCCGGGGACGGTGGTGGGCCAAAGGAGAAAGTAGGACAGGAAGAGAGCAAATATGCCCCTTGGTGAGTCATGAAAGAGGGTTAGGGGCAGTATGACATGAGACTGCGGTACAGAGGACACTGAGACAGTCACCTTTAGCTCCGCCATCTTGCGACATTGTGGGAGAGACCGGTCCCATCTGACGCTGAGGCAGAGCGGTCGGAGTGAGAGGGAGGGACTAAAGTGACAGGTGGGGCGCGTTATGCCTGCCTGCAGCCCTGCCTCCTTTTGGGATGGCGAAGAGCTGAAACATTGCTGCAAAAGCAAAGCACGGAGTGCTACGTGCTCTCTGATTCCAACCAAAAGGCCGGGAGTCGAAACATCGCACACAAAACACGCGGATCGCAAAGCCTGCAAAACAAAAAGAAAAACATATATAAAATAACATGTATTA
The DNA here is from genome assembly GCF_964204655.1 of Triturus cristatus. NCBI lineage: Eukaryota > Metazoa > Chordata > Amphibia > Caudata > Salamandridae > Triturus > Triturus cristatus. The sequence goes on along the minus strand of NC_140587.1, from coordinate 401,506,613 downwards.
CAACAATACCCAAATCAAATGCATGCGCACAGCATGAGCGCAGTCTCGTCTGCTTCACAGCCGTCGTCAAGACTTTTCTTATCTGCTTGTTAAATAAACAAGTAGATAAGAAAAGTCTTCACGACATCCGTGAATCAGGCGAGCCAGTCCAGCAAAAAGCAAAGGAAGGCAACGAAAAACCCTCCTTTCCAATGGAAAGCCAGCGTTTGCCATAAACGCTGACGCTAACCAATGAAAATGAGGGGGGGGGGCTGACTTTACTATAGCTCTCGCAAGGGAGGAGCGCATGTGCGCTCCAACGCCAGGTGAGACCTAAAAAAAGTGGTAAAGCACGTCCTCTTCCCCCCACTTTGGTTTTATTTCCTTTCCTCCTTTGTTGGGCTGACTGCTGTGATGGCTGCTAAGAAGGCAACAGGTGAAAAGGAATATCTGGATATGTTTCCTCTCTCTCTCTCTCTGTCTCACTTTCCAGTCGCCTTCTGATTTAGAAAAGCAGGTTAGGCAAAGAAAACAACCTCTTAAAGATAAAGGTCCAGATTTATAAATAAAGCACACAATACAGCGCTGCAAGTGAAACTGCTGGCCTGTGTTGCATGTACGGGAGAGAGCAGAACAGCCCCATAACTACTAAGATGTGACTCTGTTTTGGCACAGTTTGAGCTGCCATACCCCGATGCACAGACCTGTGCATCAGAATGTGGCTCTGTTCTGGCACAGTTTGAGCTGCCATACCCCAATGCAGAGACCTGTGGCTCAACATGTGGCTCTTGCTCTGGTGCAGTTTGAGTAGCTATTCCCCAATGCACAGACCTGTGCATCAAAATGTGGCTCTGTTCTGGCACAGTTTGAGCTGTCATACCCCGATGCAGAGATCTGTGCATCAAAATGTGGCTCTTGCTCTGGCACAGTTTGAGCTGCCATACCCCAATGCAGAGACCTGTGTATCAAAATGTGGCTCTGTTCTGGCACAGTTTGAGCTGCCATACCCCAATGCACAGACCTGTGCATCAAAATTTGGCTCTGTTCTGGCACAGTTTGAGCTGCCATACCCCAATGCACAGACCTGTGCATCAAAATGTGGCTCTGTTCTGGCACAATTTGAGCTGCCATATCCCAATGCACAGACATGTGCATCAAAATGTGGCTCTGTTCTGGCACAGTTTGAGCTGCCATACCCCAATGCACAGACCTGTGCATCAAAATGTGGCTCTTGCGCTCTGGCACAGTTTGACCTGCCATACCCCAATGCACAGACCTGTGCATCAAAATGCAAGGGTGTCTGTGTTGTGGTCAGCATAGTTTTTATGCAAGGGGCCCCTAGCTGCACAACAACATGCTGAAAAGTAAATATCCTCTTTGCATGTGTGTTGTTAAAAGCAGTACACATGCAAAGAGTATAAAAATATTTCTCCTTGTTACGCCAACCTTAGGGAGGAGCAGGATTGTGGCGTAATTCCTTGTCTACAAGTCTATATAGGTTTAAATTTGCGTCAAAATCCATGGATAGATGCACGGGAATGCCTATGCACCATGCATAGAATACCTTCTAGACTTACAGAACCGCAAGTCACCTCATTGTGTTGCGTTTCATTAGCTTGGGCTACAATCCAACACAAATCGTGATTTGCATTGGATTGTAAATACCACCCCAATTTGCGATCTCAATTGCAGTTAAAAATTCTTGATCCGATACCGACACCTCAAGTGGTGGGCTATCAAAGGAGAAGGGGACACCTTTGAGGACTTTACCCTTTGAAAATCTTTAAAAATGTTTCAGTGACCACTACCAACTGTTGGTGAAACATCATAATAATATGCTGTCCAATTTCTGCATTAAAACATTTTTTTTCTCTATTTAAACACAACCACAGACATGGTGCTCTGCTTACCCTTGAAGGCCACCAACCCTGTGATTTTGGCCAATAACAGCAGCCACAAATTGTGACTTCACTCATCAATTCTCATTAGGCAGGCTGCTTTACGACCCTGATTTGGTATTTTTGAACCAACCAAATTATACATAGATCAGTTTGTAAAATTAGAACTGATTTGCAAAAAGTCAGTGCGAAATTTGTAGCCACTTTTTGCGAATCAATTCCTAGTACATGAGGCCCTTGGAACCAAGGGGCATATTTATAATATTTTGGAGTAGGGTAGCGCCAAAAGCCTTCTAGCTGTGCTGTCTTACGTCAAAAGAAAAGGGCAGGGATGCACCGTATCTACAAGATACGGCACATTCCTGTCCTTTTTGCCATTGCCAGCGCTTAAACTGCAGCCAAACATCAACATAAGCACCCTTGCACCATGGTGCATGGAGGTCTGTGTTGTTGGCATGCTTGTTTTTGTGCAGGAAGGGTGACCTTCCTGCACAAAACAATTAAAGGAAGCATTTTCCTCGTTCTATGTGTGCTACAGAATGCAGCACACAAGGAAAGAGGAAAAAACGAAGAAAAATGCTAACATTTCTCCTCGTTAAGCCTTGTTTGGGATGACATTCGTTTTGCTGCTGCCCCAGATTTACACTGTGTTGTAAATCGGGGGCAGTGTCAAAAAACGTTGGTGTTGTATGGGAACACTCACAGCAACATCCATGGAACGCCCCTTCCATGCAGAGTAAGGTATGACCTTACTCCATATTTAAAAGGCCATGAAAATCCACGCAGGGCGGCTTTGCGTGGCCTTGTAAATATGGGCTGGCACCCGGCCCCTCTGGAGCATCACAAAAGTCACACTCCGGCAGTGTAAAAGTGCTGATGAGCATTGTAAATATGCCCCCAAATCTTTAATAAATTTTAACACAGGCATGTTTCAAGTCTAATAGATTACTCCTGAAATCAACATCCTTCCTCTTTCATTTGTTGCTCCTCGAGAATGTTAAGTATTTCTATTTTGCGTGTTTTGAAAGTTTACTCTTACTTTGAAAAATAGGTTCATGTGCATACTGTAGGCACTAGATATAAATAGACACAACAGTAGATTTCATCTTATGAGGTAAGTTTGCCCAGAAGCTCGAGTTGCCTTGCATCCCTGCCTCAAGCTTGACGGTTGCAGAAGCATTGTTGACATCAACAGTCTGACACAATGGTGTTGCTCCTCTGGGGTCTCACAAGACTTGTGCGCCATTTTGATTTGGGATAAAATACTTTTTGTTAAACTCTTTATTGGCAGATTTGAGAGACATTACAAAACAGACTTTAAGACATTGATGAAGCTCCGTATGTGGTCAAGAGCCCAAACAGTTAACAAGCAATCTTAGACAATGCCACCGTCGTGCATATGAAACAATCATATTACACACAGAAAAGGTGCCGGCATGGGTCTCTACATAAGGGGAACTGACAACTAGCCTCTATAGTTTTTGCAAGGGCCCCATATCTTCTTACATTTTTTATGGCAGTCACACCCCTCGTATACATATCTTTCAGCACACATCCATATCTTTAGCTCATTGTTCCAAGGTGGGGCATGTCCGCGACACCTATAATTGTGCAATGTTCAGGCGGGCCACCACCATGCTCATATTGCTGAATATTTGTTGATATCTAGTACTCTCCTGGTCTACCCATATTCCCAGGAAACACAATTTCTGATGTAGCAGCCATGACAATGTTGCCATAGCATTCAGGAATTTCCATGACCTCAGTCCAATATTTTTTGACCTTCTGGCAGTCCCTTATTGTGTGTAGAAATGTGCCCATCTGACCACAGCCTCGGAAGCATTCCCGGTTGTTGGTTTGTCCAATCTTCATCATCAGTTCTCACTTGTAGTATATTCTATAATACATCTTTATTTATTTTGCCCTGATCGTTACCTCCTCGCGACCTTTTAGTGCCTCAATCCAGTCTTCATCTGGTAAATCCTCAGTATCCCATTCCCAAGCCTTCCTCAGTCCCAAATATGCACCTTGTAAGTTATTTAATATTTCCTACATATGAGGGAAGAGAAAGAGTCGGAACACCGCGGTCTTAACCATGTGTGGTAAACACGCATATGAGGGGGGTGGGGGAGAGTTTGTAGCTTAGAGAGGGGGGGTCAAAACCTTAGCCATGCATAGCCCTTTACCATTCATGCTTTTACCTCGAAATTAAATGGTAAAGGCATGCATGGTCTTGCCTCTACCCTACAACCATGAGGAAAATCACTTTGTTCATCCACAAGGGTTCATCCATTATTCGATCTTCTAGTGGGTTGTAATCCTCTATCCTTGTCCTTCTTGGGATGTCTTTTTGTACGGCATGCTTAAGCCTTAAATAGCAGAAGACCTCCCCTTCCTGCATCTCATTTTCATCTTTGAGTGATGGAAAGTCTTCATTGGAGTGTCTTCCCACATGTCCCAAAATGTGCTGATGCCAATGTGGTCCCGCCCTCCAAAGCTGGTTAGTCAGTGCATTTCAGTTAGCGCTGGGCATCCCAAAGAGGAGTTTATCTAGTTATAACTGCACGCCATGCTGACTGCTCTTGTCCCATATTTTCATCACAGAGCTAATAGCAGCACATAAGAGAGAACTACTAGCAACATTAAGGAAAGAGCCAAGTTTTGAGAAATTTCCGGAAAGCCAAATAGTTGGATTCAAGACAGAGAGGGAGGGAATTCCAAAACCTGGAGGCATTATAAGAAAACAGGTAGCCCCCCACTTTTTGCCTTTCTGATTCTGAGGACTACGGCAAGGTGGCGGCGGTTGTCCGAGCGCAGGCCCCTGTTCGAACAATAAGGTATGATGATGGACCGATTAATAGGCGGTCCCTTCCCGGCTAGTGTCTTGTCTCTGATCAGCATATACCCGGTCATGGACTGTCACTAATTGAGTGGCTCAATAGTAACTTCTTATGTGAGGGAGGGCTATGCCTCCGTCATATATGACCCCCCACATTAGTTTGGATAATGTGATTCTTGGGGCCACCAGCCTTCCATAATAATCTTCTCAATTGCCCAGATACATTTTGAAAGAAGGTTTCAGGGACAAAATATGGTATCTTTTGCAGCATGTATATTAATTTAGGCAGTACTATCATTTTTACTATGGATGCTCTGCCAAGCATGGAGTTGTCATTGTCTCTGAATTTGTTAAGAACACTATACATATTCCTTTTAAGGAACTCTTCCTGGCAGTGCATCATAAACATATCCAGATAATGAAAGCCCAGGTTACACAACTGTAGCTGTCCCTTCATTGGTATCCTGGGGCCCATGTCGTAAGTGGAAAGATCACTGACTTAGCCCAGTTGATGCAAACCCCACTTTATCTTCCAAATTGCTATACCATCTGAATTATCCTGTCTATAAAAGACATATAGTAGGATGTCATCAGACTATAAGGTAATTTGCTTCTCCCATGCCATGTCCCATCTCAAGCCTCTCACCACTGGATCCTCCCTTACCTAGCTTGCGAAAACAAAAAGCTGCATTGCGAGACGAAAATTAATGGAGAGGAGGGTCAGCCCTGCCTAGTCCCTCTTTAAAGCAGTAACGCCTTGTTTACCTTAACACAAGCAAGCGGGTCTTAAAAGAGCAGCTTTACCCATTTCATATATTCTGGACCACAGTTCATTTTTTCCATTACCTCAAATAGAAACCACCACTTAAGAGAATCAAAAGCGTTGAAAGCATCCACTCACATCACTATCATTGGTTCCGCTACTGCTTCTGTGTGCACCATGCACCCATACAGTCTTCTTTGATTTAGTTCTGTGCTCTTTCCTGGATTGAATCCAAACTGGTCTGTGTGCACCAGACTGGTTATTACCCATCTTATTTGAGTCTCTTGGACTTTGGCCAGTATTTTAGTCTCAGCGTTTAGAAAAGATATTGGCCTACACAAGGCACTGCCCTTGGAGGGTTTTCCCGGTTTTCAGATAACATAGTTAGTGCTGAGTGGAACTCTCTTGTCATGGAGCTATCTTGTCCTTCAACATTATACATATTTAAGAGATGCGGCGATAATTTACTAGCCAGACCATTCCAAACCTCTGTTAGAAGACCGTTGGGCCCAGATGCCTTCCTGACCTGTAGCATTTTAATCGCTTCTTCTGTTTCCTCAATTGTTATCTGCAAGTCCAGGGTCAGTATCATCAATGTACAGCAACAGTATGTTTACCAAAAAATCCCCTGCCTCATCATCTGAACACTCTGAGGCAGAGGCATATGGATGCTGATATAGGTCAGCACATTTACCTGCAATATTAAGATTCCAAGTAACCCTTGTATCTGTGCCTGCCTGGATCTTTTCCACCCACCTCACCTCACCTCTTCCTCCCTCTTGCCAGCCGTGCAAGTAGCTTTTATGAGTTGCCAAGTAATGAACAAAGGCACCATTGGAGGTTAGCTCTTGATATTAGTGAAGAGACAGAATATCGAGTCATAAATATTGAGTTGCACAAATATTGAGGCAGAAATATCGTGGGTCAGAAATATCGACAGCAAGAATATCGTGGTCAAGAATTTCGATTTAAGGTAAGTAATATCGATTTTTTAAATATAGAAGTGTTTAATATCGTTTTTATTATTATGTATTTTAGTATATATTTTATATGTATGTGATGTGTGTTTTTTTGTATAAGAATTGTTTGTATTTTAAATATGCGTGTTACATTTTTAGTAGTATTTTTTTTATTAGAATTTTACGTTTTAGTTTTGTAGCGGGTTGTGGGTTTATAGGGGAATAGGGTGGGAAGTAATTTAATTATATTAAATGTATTCATCAATATTTATTTATTAATATTTCTTAACTTAATTTATTAATATTTGTTTAATTGAGATGTTATATTGTTAAATGTGTAAAGTAAATTATTATTAATTAATTAATAATTGGTTGTTAGTTAAATTTAATTAATAAATTGGTAATTAAATATGGTAATTGTGTAATTAATTTTAGGTGTGTGTTGTGGTGTTTATAGGTGTAAAGGGTGGGAAGTAATTTATTTTTAATTGATTAATTAATATTTGGTTGTTAATTAATTTTAATTAATTTGGTTATTAATTTTGGTAATTGTGTAATTAACTTTAGGTGTGTGTTGTGGTTTTTATAGGTGTAAAGGGTGGGAAAGGTGGGAAGTAATTTATCTTTAATTGATACATTAATATTTGGTTGATAATTTTAATTAATTGGTAGTTAATTATGGTAATTGTGTAATTAATTTTAGGTGTGTATTGTGGTGTTTATAGGAGTAAAGGGTGGTAAGTAATTTGTCTTTAATTAATTGATATATAGCTGATAATTAATGTTAATTATTTGATATTTATTTTGGGTAATTGTTTCTTTTGTGTGTATTGTTTTTACTTTTAAAGGGGTAAGTGTGTAAAGTGTGGATCTTAAATTAAATTAAAATATTTAATCAATAGTTGTTAGTAGTAGTTTTGCATTTTAAAATAGGTATTAATTGTGTTTTATTATTTTATAGTTTAATGTAGGTGTGTGTTGTGGATATTATAGTGTTAAGGTTTGTGTAGTTAATTAATGTTTATTAGTTTTTATATTTTTTAATTGATTATTAATTATGTAAATAAATGTATTTAAAAATGTTGAAGTGTTTTGTTATTGGTGTGGTGTTATAGGGTAGGAAATACAATAAATACATTTATGTTGTAATTAATTTTTTGTTTGTAAATATTTTCTAGTTTAAAAGAATTATTGTTTTGTAAATGTATTTATTATTTTATTTTATATAATATTTCTAGGTTTTTGTTATATGTAATTAATATTTAATATGTGTTCTTTTGATATGTTTAATATTTTTATATGTATTTTTTAAATATTGTTTATACATTTTTTTTTTGTATGTGTTTGAGTGTGAATTGTAATTTCTTTTTCTCCGCTATTTTTCTTTTTTCTTTTTTCTTTTATGGAGTTTTATATAGCGCGAACTTGACCCAAAGGTATCGGGTATCAGAGCGCATTACATAGCACCAGTTGCGTTACATGAGGACACATTCATTGTTATCCAACACTTCCCCTACTGTTGCATTCACTGGAGTGGGAATAGTAATTTGTACCCCTCCGCTATCCAGCACTTTCCCTACTGTTGCGCTCACTGGAGAGGGAATAGTAATTTTTTACCTCTCCGCTATCCAATACTTATTCTACTGTTGCACTCAGTGGAGTGGGAATAGTAATTTTTACCCCTCCGCTATCCAACGCTTTCCCTACTGTTGCTCTTACTGGAGTGGGAATAGTAATTTTTACCCCACCGCTATCCATCACTTTCCCTACTGTTGCTCTCACTGGAGTGGGAATAGTAATTTTGACCCCTCTGCTATCCAACACTTTCCCTACTGTTGCATTCTTTGGAGTGGGAGTAGTAATTTATACATCTACGCTACACTTTCCCTACTGTTGCACTGACATGTGTTGGAATAGTAAATCAAATTATTTTGCTATCCAACACTTTCTCTACTGTTGCACTTATTGCATTGGGAAATTTAAGTTTAAATATTTTTTATAGTTTCATGTTTTAATTTATTCTAGATTTTTTTTATTATTTATATATATATATAATTTTTATATAATTTAATTTTTTATATAAATTAAAGATAATAGTTTATTAATTATTTTATAGTAAATATATGTATATGTATAAATTATTATGCGTGTGTGTTTATTGTTTTATGCAGTTTATGTGTTATATTTTGTAAATATGTATATTAAATGTAATTCACTTTGTTAAAATTAATAATATTTAATATATATTATTTTATATATATATTGAAATCAATATTTTTTACATCTATATTTTTACATCAATATTTTTGTACTTACCTGTTTAGGTATAGGAGTCGATATTTTTGTATTCTATATTTCTTTCTATATTTAGAACATCATTACTTTTGACATCGATATTCTATCAGTGAACTCTTGATCTTCACTGTGCTTGATGGCTGGTCTATGGCACTTGTCTGCCTGAGGGTGTTATATATATTGCTGCTTCAAGTGTTCTCCTATCTTCTTTATTTCTTCTCATCTCTGTTTATGTTTAGCCAATACGAGAGAAATTGCTGTCCCCGCAGTAGAGTTTTATAAGCCTTTTATGGAGTGGCTCGTGTTTCCACCGTGTGCTCATTTTTGGTAAAATAGTTATCTGTGAGTTGGCACAACCCCTCTATCACCTCTCTATGTTTCAGTTTCCATTTGTGAAACTTCCATCCCTAAAAGTCCCTCTTCTGTTGAGCACCCATTTCTACCATGAGGGGCGAGTGATAGGAGATCCCTGGGCCACTTGAGAAGTGATGCATGTATGAGCTCTGAATAAATTGATAATCTAGCATAGAGTAGGAGTCATGGGCACCACAGTAGAAGGAGAACTGTGAGACAGCCGGGTTATGCCATCTCCATTTATCCGCTAAACCATAGGTCTCTGTAAATCTCTTCAGTTGTAAGTTTGGGTCACCCGTACCATGAGAAAGCCTATCCACAGTGTCATCCATTGTAACATTTAAACATAGCGATTCTGTTAATTGAATATCTGTGCAATTACAATTCATAGAATATGTCTAGATATTGGCAAGGGTACTGGGGTTTGATGAGCTTCCTCTACTGAGAGGAACTTGGAAAGTCCCTTCAGTTTAAGGTGATTAAGAACCAGTCCTCAACAAACAGATCAGCACTCGAGCCTTCTGCTCTTTCTGGCACCATGACCAAGCGGATATTGTTGTGGCAGGAACGTTCTTCCACATCTTCCAGTCTCGCTTTGGCCATTGTGTTGTCCTTCATTAGAGTCATCATCGTTAAGCGCAGGGATCACACTTCTTCTTGTAGTGTTGTGAGAGCAAACTCTGCCACTTTCACTCTATCGCTGATTTTTCTGAGATCTGTGCAGTGAAAACTCAGTTCTGTGGTGGCAGTGTCAGTCTTATATTCCAAGGTTGTTTTGATATCTTTAATTGTCAGTATCACATTTTTTAGTGTAGGTTTATCTGACAAAGTTATTTTTTCACCATATCTAGTGCGAAGTTCATAGTTTCTCCATGGTTCCTCTTCTTGACGGCTGTATAGAAAGGCAACATTTTCCATTCTGTTGTGTTGCACCTTCTGCACAACCCTGTCATTCTCCATGATGTGTTCCTGATTTTTACGCATGGTGTTAGATCGATTAATGATGCAGACAGGGGACCATTCACCATCACTTACAGTCTCAATACAGCCAGGAAAATATCGGTCTCCTCTCCTTGTATCCAACAGCGTGTAAAGGGTTACTCATCGCTGCCTGCCAGAGAGAGCACCTTGTATTTGTTCCCTCGCAGCCTGTCGAGTTTCACTTCAAGGTCCTTTTCAACCTGAAGAATTATCATAAAAAGGGGGTGGGGTGGGTAGAGTGTCAATAAGTGTGTTGGGGCGCTTCTCTTCCCAGAGTGGTACTATAATAGCCCCTTCAGGAGGCAATCAACTGTAGCGTATCTAGCTATGCAGAAATATTTTCCCCAGCTAGTCGGGCCCAGTCTAATGTGTAAGCCATAAACCCTCTGTGTAAACAGTCATACCACAACTGTGCCACTTCATGCTAGATGGGCCCTGTCAGCAGAGCCTATTCTGTACAATGTGTCCCTTTACCAGTGATGTAGGCAGTCGTCTCTAATGCTGTTCTTCCTCTCTGCAAACCCTGCCTCCGAGCGCTGGCTAGTTATTGATCAGGTCCCCATGGCCAGCGATTTACCTCTGTGTTCTTTCATGGCCAGGGATTCCCCACTGCGCCCCCCGGTCTCAGTACTGAAGATATTTGATGTGGTCTGCCATTTACCTCTTTCAGGATTGTGCCACCAGAGCTATGATTTTCTTTTACATTGACAGATTTGTCATATCCCGTCAGTCATGTTGGCTGTGCGCAGCCGCTGCATTCCATAGTCAAAGAGCCAGGAGACAGCATTTCGGCCTAGGAGAACAGCAATCTGGGTTCATCAGTTCTGTGGTGCATCATTCAGTGACCTGGATCCAGGAGATTGTTACAGGATTACTCTAGGCCCTCTGGGAGCCTTTTGGGTTGCTGCCATCTTGCTCGGCATCTTGCCACGCTGCCTTGGGAGAAAAGGCACTCTAAGGCATAAGACAGTCACATGAGTGCAAATCTTAGCTACAGGAGCACATTCCACCTTAGCATTATCTCTGTGTACTTTATTGCCTGTGTTTAATGTTTTTAACCACACATTCATTTACCAGTAATTTCATTGTTTTCTACCAACAATGCAAATTCACTTATATAACTAGCACTCGATCCCACGACAGGTCTGAGTTGAACGACACTGCACCTTGGGTGTTTGCTTAGCGCATTTAGAAGTATTTTTAGAGTTGATATATATGTTCTCATTTTATGACGTATAAGAGGAGTCTTCAGGTCAGCTCTAAAAGGTTTGTTTTCACAACCGTGGGTGACCCAAGTGAACTTAGTTCAATGCAGCAGTGCTGAATGTGAAAGGCAGTTTATTTTATTATTTTTTTTAAATCTTTTTATTAAGAAAAACAAATCAAATAATATCACACACATCAACACAAATACAAAAAGCAGTCGTGAAAATATACAATCAGGATAAAATCAAATGTGGTCAATACGAATCAGAAACAGTACAAAAGGGGCATGTTTTACAAGAGCTTAAATCCGGGTGTCTCCGTTAGGACTGCTGTCAAAGAGCACAAGATTACAGTGGTTCATTGTCAACAGCAAACTGAGAGGTATCCCCAAAGGGGGTGCACAACCAACCTCTACTTTCATTCCATGGAGCCCAAATTTTGGTCCACTTACCCGGGCAACCTCTGCTTTCGTACACCGCTCTCTCAGCCTGCATGCACCAATCCATATCAGACTCCCAATCTGAGCATTTCAATTCAATTCCACCTTTCCACGTTCTGGCAATGTTATGTTTAGCCACCATGCACCCCAGGGAGACCCACAGTCTCTCGGGCCTAGGCAGATCAGTGGCCTCCCAAATATTCAAGAGACAGAATCTCTGAGTAATTTCAATATCTTTACAGCAGACCTGGGATAAAGCGGAGATAATCTCCCCCCAGTACCTCTAGAGAGTGGGGCACCCCCACCATTGATGCAGATAAGTGCCTACCTGGCCACATCCCCCCGGACACATTGGAGAGTTCAGAAGACCCATTTTAACCAAGACAGAGCTCGTATAATAGGCCCTACGCAACAATTTAAGTTGGATTAATTTGAACCTGGACCGAATCGCAACCAAACGGGGCCAGGCGAGAGCCTCCCTCCAGTCCTCATCATCAATTTTACCCACATCTGCACACCATTTTGCACGGACCTTGATGAGAAGGTCAGGTGAGTTGTTAAGGATTTTACGGTAGGTCAGAGACAAGGCCTTGTCCGGAAGGTAGTCATCCAAGAGCCTGTCCTCCAAAGGGGAGGACACCGGCAATTCGTCCCCACTGGAAAGCGCTTTAGACACCTGAAGATAGCGGAAAGTTTAGTTCTCATGCAAGTCAAATTTCTGTTGCAGGTCACCAAAAGGCACTATTGTACCACCTACCCACAGATCACCCGCCTTTCACAATCCAATCAAGTCCCACAAGGCAGTTTATTTTTAGCCCAACAGCACCCCCTCAGTACATAATTGAGGTACTGTCAATGCTTTTGGGTTACTAACCGAGAGCATCTGAACGATCGTTCATTAATGATTTATACACTCCAGATCACAAGAAATGGAATATGTATTTCAACATATTTATTTTAAAACAATTATTTTAAAATACTGGTATCAGTCACATATTATTGACAACATCACAGAAGATAAAAAGCAGCGTAGCCTTTCAATAATAGTGAAAATAGGTAAAAAGCATAACTTATTAATATATAGACCTTAACACCCTCACTGCGCTCTTTCTAAGCACTATGCTAATTCTAGCAGATGAATAAATAATAAGCCTAAGTTTCGGAGGGGCTGTGCATACCTGGACAACAAATTTTGTTGTCTGTTTGGAAATGCTTTCAGCTATTTCGAGCACAAGGCCAAGAGATAAGAGATTGTATATACTCGACAACACTATTTTGGAACTAGTTTGTGAAGGCAAAATGCAATGCTTTGAAGACCCTCAGAGAGTCTTGAGGAAGGAATCTGGTGCTGTGCTCATCTGGATCTGTTATCTGTCTGTGACCTGGGTGCAGCTTCTCTCCTGACAAGTGGTCAGGTGGCAGCCCTTTATATTATCTAAGATGGAATTTTCAGTGTCACCGAAGGAATGTTTGATATAACCAATGAGCATCAAGATGCTAATCTCAGATGCATTCCTTTAAACATATAAGGTAGAAGTACGACAATTCAGAATAAACTATTTTGACTAATGTTCTTTGTTTGACCTGGAAATTCAGATAACAGGGCATTTATTTCAGAATCTGACAATCTGCCTATTGTGAATGCTCCACCTGGATTATCTAGCATTTGGGGCAAGTATGCTGAAGGCATTGCCAGACTTCAAATGAATTTTTATGAAGAACCCAGCATTCTTATTAAATGTTTCAATTTCTTCAAGAAGAGGCAGAGCCCAGGGGAAACTGCAGAAGAGTACATGTCAGCACTGCGGTATTTAGCTTCTGCATGTAATTTTGAAATTCTTTTGATGTGTACATTACAGACCAATTCCTCTATAGTTGTTTCTCATAAAAGATTCAAGAGAGACTTTTATATTGTAAGAGAGCCTACTCTTGCAGAAGGCGTAGACATTGCAAAAGACATTTAACGCTCCATTATCGCTAGTAGGCTCATCACTTTTATGGTCAGCCTGCCGTGCCTTGATTGCACTATCACTACCAAAATATATGTAGCCAGAAAGGGTAGACTCATAGGGGTATATTCACAAGAACGTGTGATAACTACTACAAGAGTAGCCTAGCGCAACTTTCAACATCGCAGCCCAACGCGGGAAAATTACGCCGTGCCAACCAACTATTCACAACGCAGCGCTAGCATGCAATAGTCACCAGATAATGCGTCAAATGGCCGTGCAAAATCCAACGTCATGCTGCAAAAATGAGAAATGCGAACGCAAAAAATCATGTGATGAGGCCAATCGTGTTAAAAAAATTAGCGAAAACCAGCCACAGGCCTGCAGATTCTATGGGACTGGCGGGAAAATGCACCATAAAAGAAAGAAAAAAACCCACCAAAACCAATTCAACATTCATAGCACCATGGATGCACCCGGACTGAGTGCAGAGGACATGGAGAACTCCCCAAGCCCCACGGAGGACCAGCACGGAACCCCGGGGTTGGGGAAGGGCAAGGAGAAGAGGAAGAGGAAGACGGGGCTCAGTCCGTAGGAAGACCGGATCAATGTCACGGATGTGTTAGAAAACTATCGACAACTGTTCGGCACTTCCCCTGCGACACTGGCAACACAAACAGAAATATGGCACTTCATCGTCACAAAAGTCAATGTAATCGTGTCGAGGAGGTCAATGGAGGAGGTCAGGAGGCGCTGGCATGAATTGCACAGCCAAACGAAGGAGATACTCGCCGCCAACAGGAATGCAGCAACGGCGACTGGAGGTGGGAGTCCTGTGACACAAGAGGAGCTGGATGAGGTGGAGGAAATGGTGGCCACAGTCAGCAGTGTGGAAACCGTGGCAGGAGTTGTGGTCCTGGACACAGTCTGATATGACCTGACCCAACAGTAACAGGGTGAGTAATGACCAGGGACTGGGGGCATGGGGGGAGATGGTCACAATGGCACACATGCACAAATATGTGGCGCGCACCCACAATGATCATGGAACATGTCCCTGACAGCCATGGCACACTGCAGCACACATATAACCACCAAGTAGGCCCCCGTTCACTATGTGCACAAAGGGGCCCCCCTCCCCAACACCAATATCACAACCTACCCATGCACATGTGCTGAATTCAGGAAAGCAGCGGCTCTGTGAGCCACACTGACTATGCAAGTGACAATGCATGACTGATAGCATGTCTGCAGTCACAATACATGCCATGGCCCACAAATCGACATGGAGGTGCCCCAGTGCGGATCACATCCGTAGAGGAGCAGCTCACACTCTGACATATCCACATGCACCCACAACCCATGTCGCACAACACACTCAGCACACGAACAATGCACCAGGCCACAAAATCTGTACAGGAGCACATATGACCCAAGTCAAAAACAATACAGCCCCCGAAAAGCACAGAATTCAAAGGGACCCCGTCTCAAAGGGAGAAGGGTACACGAAATCAGAGCTATAGGGGCAACTCCCCCACAATGCAGCCCACACACATAGCAATCACAGTACACCAGCAATGACGGCAACGTGGTACAATGCGCAACACCAGAGGACAGAGCTCACAACATGTTCCACTTGTGCGTATCAACTGTCCACTCACATCATGCATTGCCTGACACTGTGTGATAACAATGTACTGGTACTACCACACATCCGTCATGTAGTCGGTAAACACACTGTCTTCCATCAAATATCCAGCTCCACCAAACCAGTCACAATGTACATTGGCATGCAGTCTGAATGTAAACATCTGCAATCCTTCAACATACATGTGCAACACTGTTAACCTGCATCACCCCTTTACATTTCAGAGGGACAAAGAACACCTCGTGCAGAGCACACCACACTTCCCATCAGTGATGATGAAGAGGACAACCCGCACATATGTCAGGACACCCTCCAACAGATGATGGACAGCCTCCGCACCCCATCCCCAGGAGCAGGGCAGGCCAGCTGCCTCGAGGTGACCCCACCACCTGCACAGACCACACAGCAGGAAACACACACCACCACAGCAGTCTCCCAGGACCCCCCGACCAAGACATGGAATTACAACAGCGTGTGTGGGCATGCCAGGTGGAGTTGGCTGATCAGCTCTGGGTGGGATTCGAGCTCATGGCAGCCAAACTCAATGCCATATGTGGGTGTCTGAGTACCATCATGGACCACGTACAGTCCCTATCGGACACCCCCTGCACGCGCCATGCTCCACCACAGACCTTAGCTGACCTTGCTGGGGCCATTAATCGGATACAAGAATTGTCTGGTCAGACAGGGGTCAGTGATGACAACACAGAGTTGGCACAGCTGCGGAGGCCAATGGAGACCATGGAGCAGATGCAGGCTGGACATCTGGCTGCCACGTCTGGACACCAGCGAGCAGTAGCTGGAAACTTCAACGCCCTGCAGATGGCTGCAGCGGGAACATCGACACACATAGCTCCGACCTCTGATGTGTCAGTGGCACACAGTGATGCAGCCATTACCCCGCCACACACACCAGACACACCGGACACAGAACCCGTATCAGGGGAGTAAGATGGGGATGGAAATTACTGTGTGAGTAAGGAGGCAGTAGCATCCATCACCACCATATGGCCTGTCCATGCCTGGCTCTGACCTATGCATCATGCCCTGGAACAACACCTCCCACTGACCCACGGAACACTCTGTGACATTCACCCGGAACCCGACACGGACTGCCATATCCTCACTGCTGGTCAATCACACAGCACGCCTTTTGTGGACTGCACTCCCCCTCGTCCAAAACACTTTTCATTCCCCAAAGGATTCTGTTAGGCCCACCGCTGGACTTCCATGTAATGTGGGCTAGGATGGCCATGTACAGCTCCAGCTCTGTCAATCACCTGAATGTGAATAAAACATTCTAAATCACACATATGTGTCATGACTATGTTCACTTACATAGAGAGGTATGGCGGGACGTAGGGACAATGATGCACATGTAGGTACACCCTGGTAACTGACATCTATGCGTATGTGTATCCCTAAGACACATGGCCAATTGGATGACTGTGGAGGTGAGTACAGCTGTGTCCCCATTGCACATTAACTAAATTCTCACAACCCCCAACGTAGGCACACGTACATGTATTGAATAGGGCTTTGTGTAGGAATGCACAATTGGTAGCAGGCCAGAGGTAGTGTCCTACAACACATGTGACAACCGGACCTCACCTCGCATACCTACACACACACACATCTGTGTGGCCACGTCCTGCTACAATTCATGACATAGCTACACATGATCTGATTTTGGACCCCATACTCTCATTTCAGAAGTCACGTAAGTGCACAGGTCGGCCAGCAACTATCCCATTACGATGTCTGGCCCACAGAGGTGGAGATTGCAAAAGGGAGCCACACCCATTGTACATGCGTCAATCAGTTCCTCCCTGTGTAGGGACGATGCACATTTTGGCACACGAGTGGTCATTCGATTCAAAACTCATCACAGTTAGACACCAGTGGATTGGCATAGACTTTATTGGCATGTGCATGTCAGTACGGACGAGGCAACGGCCACAACAGGCAGGGACAGGCTTAAGGTGCTTACACGCAGCATGGGAACATGTAGAGGTTCAGGAAATGGTGAGGCAAAAATGGACAACGGTTTCAGCACACCTTACAGTTCTGGACGACTCATATGTTGCGTGGCGTCTGCCCATTGCCCTGTGTGAGGGGGCTCGAATCACTGCCCATGTGATCAGCATAGTGCTCTGCCAACGGAGTGTGCAGATTGTCTGCTCTGCTGACAGTGATCAGGTGGAAGGGTCTAACCGGTTCACATATCGTCCTACATTGCCATGTGTGTTCACTCACCCCAGCAGTGTGTCCGAATTGGTAACGTTGCAAAACGACGCTGTGTTCCTCTGAACATGGACCAGCATCACTTTGTACAGGTGTGTGTACACACGCGTAGTTACATGCACATGCATCCAGAGTCCTGAGGATGGCAGACATGTCCTCTGTTGTGGTGGGTAATGTGATCATTCCTCCCGATGCAACAAGTTGTTGGGACCTATGCTGTGGGTGTCAATCCAACGTGCCTGCAGGGACGTAGTTACTCGACCATGAATGCCAGCGCAGCTTCATGTACAATGTGTTTCAATAGTACGTCGTTGTCGTGTTCGAGGAACACCAGGGTGAGCCAATCCATTAACTGGTCCGGGCAGGTGTGCTCAGCCCACGCCGTTTCCCCAATCCGCAACACAGCCCAATAGGGGAGCGCCTCGATGTGGTTACTGCACACGAGGAATTGTGCAATCTCCCATGCACAACTGCCAATACATACACAGTATGTCAATGCATCCCATGCAAGGCTGTCTTGGTTACACTCCTGTTCGTGATCCAACAGGGGGCGCAGACACAAGTCATAGTTCAATTCATCTACGGTTGTGTTGGATAGGCAGACATCCATGGGACACTCGAATGTGCATGTTCGGCAGTGGAACCAGGGCTGGAAACAGGTGATGTAGGCCAGGTGGAAGCTCAGCCGGTAGCTGATCCGCAGCACTGCCAGTGCGCCCAGTGAATGCAGCATACATGCACGGTACTGTTCCACGTGATGGGGGTTGTGCATGTGCCCGGGATGGCCTGACATTGCGTTGTTGCGTCTCATGGAACCGGCACTCTTCTGGACTGCGGCAGTTGTGTGGAGGATATGCCACAGCTCTGGGTTATGATTAGATTGTGTGTGCCACGTTGGGTAAAATGGGTTGCTGTTTCCGTGAGTGTCAAGGGCATCCCATGCGGGGGGTACCTCAGGCAGGGGCTTCTGTGTGTGGGGTGGGATCAGTTGGATTGTTCCTTTGCACAATGCGCGGTGTGGGAGTCGTCCACGTCTGCCATGGCATCTCCCTCAGAGTGTTCCAGCCGCGTTCAGGACCAAGGTCAGAGGGGCAGGTGTCCTCCTGCCTTCTGCATTGGTACAAAGGAGCTTTCATCCCTGATGTGTGTCTGACTACTACTTGCGTTTTTGGAATGTGATGTGGCTTTGGCGCAGTGATTGAGGCAAGGCCTTGGGCTCATTGTGTCCCCATAGCAGTACACACACGCATGTTGGCATGTAGGGCCAGGTGCCTGGGAGGCCTTGCACTGCTTGTGCAGTCCACTCCGCCTCTCTTCCTCGCTCTCTCCCACCCTCCCTCTCTCCCTCTCTTTCCTTTGTTGTGCGCATGGCACTCCTTCTTCTTTTGGAATTTGTCTTCCAGGCGGTGTCCTACAGATTGTCCAGTGCAGACCCACTAGGACTCATCCGAATGCTCTTTGGGTTTAGGTTTGAATGGTGTTTTGTGTTGGTGATTGCATTGCTGTATGACTGTTTCATAATGAAGACTCCAAGCAGGCTGAAGAAGCTTTTGTAGATTTAATAAGAAAGACATGTCTCTTCGTCAAGGGGCACTGGAGCAACTGATCACAATCGGAATGCAGAGCTACAGTGACCTCATTACACATTCTAAGATCTAGACATTCTAAGCCAAAGGCTTACATTACCACACATCTCCCTTTTTACAGAACAAAGTATGAAAAGGCAAATTCATTCTGAACATAGTACCCATAACCCTTCCCAATAAAAAAAAAATAGAAGGAGATAGAGAAGAAAAAAGAAACAAGGAAAAGGGAAAAGAAGAAGACGAAAAAGAAGAGAAGAAAAATCAAAGTCAGACAAAATCATTCTATCTTTTAGGAATGCGAGAACTCTTTCTAATGGTCACATTACTTTTTTGATACCTTTTGATGGGTAAAAAAGAGCATTGAGGAAAACATTTCTCAGTGTTGCCAGACATGCAATGGTGGGGAACAAGCGCTACACGGGACATACCCCACCAATTTCCATCAGAAAGTTTAACAGAGCTTCTTCCTAGTTGACAAACTTGAATAGGATTTTTTAACTTGGACAGGCCTTTCCCAACAAGAATTGGATTCTTCACACGTACCCAATCGCCTATTTTCAATCTACATTCTCTCTTTAAGCTAGAATTGGCATTAGCAAATCCCTTTAAATTTCCGAGATTGGAATTAGGTTCAGCTGATTTCCACCATTCATTCACACTTCCATCTTTTTGAGAAGTTTTTGTGGTCCAAAAAGGACAGAGGTCAGTGGTGGGTTCTCTACCTCTCATCAGTTCGAAAGGAGATTTCCCAGTCACAGAATGTGGGGTGGTCTGGCAAAACCAAACTAGCTCTTGAATGGACTTAGAAACGCAAGATTTGCTTTTGATAGAGGATTGAATACATTCTACAAGTACTTTGTTAAAGCGTTCAACTTTACCAATGCTTTGAGGGTGGTAAAGAGGTTTTCTCAAATGTTTTATAGCACAGTTTTCTAAAAATGAGGACATTTCAGATGACGTAAACTCAACCCCATTCTCAGTAAGGATCTCGTCAGGGAGACCTTCTCTTGAAAACACTCTTTGAAAGCATTCAATTGTTTTTTTAGTAGTAGGTTCAGAAATTGCTTCAACTTCGACCCATATAGAGAGATGATCAACCATCACAATAAAATATCTCATGTAATTGGGAAAAATTTGATAAGGACCTAAAAAAATCAATCCCAATGCGTTGCCAAGGTTTCTTGGAACAAGAATTGACTGATTGAACTTGGGGTTCAGTTATTAAAACCTTGTCACTGAGTTTGCATTTAGCACAGTTGAACACAAATTCTTCGACCTCGGAATCCATGCGAGGCCACCAAAATCTCTCTCTGATCTTTTTCCTGGTCAAAGTGGAACGCAGATGACTACCATGTGCTAAGCTAATTAAACATTGTTGAAAACAAAGGGGGCTACTAACTTATCTCCACGGACTAAAATGTCACCTTCAAGAGACAATTCATCCAAAACCTTCCAAAATGTTTGGAGTTCATGTTGCAACACAGTTTCTTTAGGCCAACCAGACTGTACAAATGTAATGATTTGGTTGAGAATGGGGTCAGAATGAATGGCAGAGATCCAGTCTTTTTCACAAAAAGTAGCATCTCCTATGTATGCAATAAAACACTCCTCTGTTTCTCATTCTTGATTTTCAGGTTCATCAATTGGGAGTCTGGAAAGACAGTCTGCATGGGAATGGTTCCCACCAGGAATATATTGAATAGAAATAGTGAATTCTAGGAGTTTTGCTGCCAACCTTGAAATACTAGCTGTGGTACGTTTGATGTTCTTGCCAGAGAGAATATTTTCCAAAGGACAGTGATCAGCTTTAAGTATAAAGGGTCTACCCCAAACATAAGCTTTGAATTTTTCTACACTCCAAACACAGGCTAGAAATTCTTTTTCGATCACTGAGTAGTTGCGTTCAGCGGATCTGAGAGTCCTGGATGCAAATCCTATTCTAAATTCACGTGCATTACCCATTTGGGTGAGAACAGCTCCGAGACCATATTCACAGGCATCAACAGTTACAATGGTAGTTCTGCCTTCAAGAAAAGGCTGTAAAGCGGGAACATTCACAATTCTTTCTTTAATCTCCTTAAAAATTTGTTCACAAGATTCTGACCATATAAATTCTGCATTTTTCTTTAACAAGGGCCTAAAACATTCTGTTAGATTAGCAAAAGGTTTTAGAAATTTGGCATAAAATTCACACATGCCTACGAAAGAAATTAACTGTTCTTTGTTTTTGGGAGCTGGTGCATATATGATACTCTTGACAAGACAAGGCTTAGGTTTGACTCCTTGAGCGGAAAAAACGTGTTCCAAATACTCAGTCTCTGTAGCTTTGAAAATGCATTTGTCTTTTCTTAATGTGGCTCCCCTGGATTGAAGTATATTCAGACATTTTGTTATTAGGAGGTCATGTTCAGACTCACTCTTAGTGAATAGTAAAATATCGTCTTGGAAAACAGCTACTTGTGAAATACCAAGAAACATTTCAGACATTATTCGTTGAAAAACAGCCGCAGCTGAAGCTTTGCCAAAAGGCATTCCACAAAACTGAAAGGTACCATCAGGTGTAACAAAAGCAGTAAGATGACGAGAAGCTTTGTCTAATTCCACCTGATGGTAAGCTGATCTGAGATCTAGTTTAGTGAACCAGTTGGATTGTCCAATTTTTGTCATTAGGTCTTCAATCCTGGGCAAAGGAAAGTTGTCTACCCAGATAGCCTCATTGACACTTCAACACACATTCTTAGTTCGCCTGTCTTTTTCTTGGCCAAAACTATGGGAGAAAGCCATAATGTGCCCTCCACGTTTTCAATGATACTTTGCATACACATGTCAGACAGCATATCCGATAGTTCTTTCCTGACACTAAAAGGTATATTGTGCAATTTGTGTTTGACAGGTGCTACATCTTGTTTGACTTTTACAGAATATACAAAATTTGAAATTTTTCCTAATTTGTTTTGAAAGACTTTAGGAAATGTATTTTCCCAGTCAGTGTCAATATTGGTAACAGATTTAACATCATGCTTTTCAATGGTAATAGGATTTTTTGAGCCAGGTCTAATAGTTTGATGAAAAAGATCTAAAACATTAATGCCTTTGCGTGCTACATAAACCTTTCTACTGATAGAGGCATGTAGTAGTTTAATGGATGACCAAAAATAACCCATCAAATCCACTTTACTGCCCCCAAAGGCCACAGTCATGACATCCGGAGGTAGTAAGTGCTGTGAAGTCCAAAACTGTGTATATTTGATATGATCTATAATGGTGATACGAGCTCCAGTATCTACTAGGAGCATAATGGAAATACCAATAATCCAAACTTCGATTTCTGGATCACCAATAGAGGAAATTTTGTCTTGTTTGATACATCTGATGCCTAATGATAACTCTTTAACCAGAGCGTCGCTGTGGCTGTCATCAGTGTCATGATCGTCATTTACTACACAATGAACAGGATTAGGGTTGTTAAACCTACCCCCATTGTTAAACCTACCACCTCTGCAAGCTTTGGAGAAATGACCCACCTTTCCACATTTCTTACATTGTTGTCCAAGGGCAGGACAATATTTGAAGGTGGAGACATGGTTAGGTGAGCCACACCTGAAACAAATGATCTTGCGAGTTTGGGGAAATGGATGTGAAGTTTGGGATATAGGTTCAAAACAAGTTCTGTTATTTTTGACGTCACTTTTATCAGAATTAGAAGTAGGTTTATTGATGACAGCACCAGAAATGGTAGTTTTGCTAAGTGAATCTTCCAAAAATTTCACATCTTGACATGAACCCTCAATACTTTTAGCTATGTCAACAGCTTTATCTAAGGACGGGTTCTTACATGTAAAGAGTCATTCTTGGATTTTCTTGGAGTTGCATCTAACCACAAGTTGATCCCTTATTAATTATGAAGTAAAATCTTCAAACTCACAAGTTGCCGCTAGTACTTTTAAGGCAGTAACCTATGAGTCAATACTTTCTGTGGGTTTCTGTTCTCGTGTAAAAAGTTTAAACCTATGAACAACAAGGTTTTTGGACTTGGTAAAATATTTATCCAGTTGGGCAGTAGCAAGTTGATATTCATCAAGATCAGTTTCATCTACATCAGGATAATCAGGTAAATGATCAAAAATATTTTACCCCTCAACTCCTAAGTGATAGTATATCAAACCTTTTGTCTATCTGGTTTGAATTTCGTAGCATCAATGGCTATTAAATATGCATTAAATGACCAAATCCACAGTTTCCATTCTAGTATGGGTTCACCTGGTTTTGCAGGAAAGGTGGTGGAGGTGAAATGCTCTGCATATTCTTTGTGACGAAGTGAGCAAATCACTGAAGAAAAGAAAGATAAAAATAAAAAATAAATAGAAGGAAAAACGAACTTGTTCAAAGCATGGAAATCGCTGTGAAGTTTGCATGCAATCAAGTGTGCAAATCACTGAAATGTAGATCTGCACTGGAATGTGAGACGTGGAAAATTTGCATATAGATCAAGTGTGCAAATCACTGAAATGTGGATCTGCACTTGAACAAGCCATTCAAGAGATAAGATCTGCACTTGAAATTAGATTTGTGTGCATATCGCACATGAAATTACCCATGTGCCTTAAAGCTTATGCTGATAGGAATGAATACTGAAAACTGAACGATCAAGTGTGCAAATCACTGAAATATGGATCTGCACTCGAATAAGCTGTTGAGGAAATGAAATCTGCACTTGAAGTTAGATTTGTGTGCACATCACAGAAGAAATTACTCATGTGCTGCTGTTAGAAATGCTGAAGACTGAACTGCTGCTGCTGAAAAACGAAAACACAGTGAAGGACCACTAGGGGCAGTGTGTCAGAGATTGTGCTCCTAAATCTCTATGGTTTCTTGTAAGAACAGTCGAGGAAGGAGAGCTGATTGTCACGGTATTTTGTCATTCAATGGACAGAGGAGGCCAGGTAAGCTTGGAACTCAAGTGTTCAGAAGTGCGTTATGATAGTTCAGCGCATTATAATGATTGACACTTGGTTGTTCACAAAAGCGTTACAGCAGTTCAGCGCGTTTTGGCAATACTGCAGTTCAGCGCGTTTTGGCAATACAGCGTATGATGGAAAACCAGCGCGTTAGTGTATACGCACTTCTGCAATGTGTGCGTACACTTCGTCAATATTAGATTATTTGAAAGAAAAACATGAGCACGAGGAAGAAAAATAAACACACACTTCTGTGGTGTGCTCGCGCGCTTCGCTCGCGTTGATTAAGTTGAAAAACAGGAGCGCAAGGAAACGCTTGAGCCGCTCGAGACGTGGCGCATGAAGAAATGTCAACCGTTGATGTACGAGGCAACGCTCGAGTACATGCCAAAAAGCACAATTTATAATAACATTTCTACTTCCAAGCAGGAAGAATAACAGTAAAGGTCTCTCACCTTGATTCTTCACTTACTGGTGAACAATGACGATTTGTAGAAAATGAAGCAGTCAGACAGTTTGCTGTCTGGCCCCTCCTTTGATAGTTTAACATCCTCCAATTTGTGTAGAGACATCAAAGTAATCCCAGGTCGTCGCCAGTTTGATAATGAAGACTCCAAGCAGGCTGAAGAAGCTTTTGTAGATTTAATAAGATAGACAAGACTCTTCATGAAGGGGCACTGGAGCAACTGCTCACAATCGGAATGCAGAGCTAAAGTGACCGCATGACACATTCTAAGATCTAGACATTGTAAGCCAAAGGCTTACATTACCACAGACTGATTCTCCATTTTCTGGGCATGCATGTGTGTTGGTATTCCTGCTTGCGCGACATCAGTTACAGTTTTATTTTTTTAGGGATTCGCGGTGTTGGTGTGCAGTTTATTTGTCCAGAGAGGTGCCGGGGGGGGTTGTGGGCCTGGGTGTGGTGTCGGTGGGTGTTGTGGCCCTCTTGGGTGTCCGTGCTGCATGGGCAGTTGCTCGGGGGCATCTGTGGTTCTTCATGTGTGGCTCTGGGCTGTGCTCTCTTTCGTGGTGCAGGCTGTGGTCCGACTTAGCACCAGGTCAGAGCAGGTGTTATTTTCCTGCTGCTAACGCACCTTATCGCCGGTTTTGTGTTCTTATCGCAGTTCTGTCTGGTCGTTGTGGAGTTGTGTTGTCGCGGCTTTTGGCACGGGAACGCCTACTCTGCATCTCATTAGCCATAGTTGCGGGGGTCATCCGTGGCGATGTTTTTGCGGCTGCTATCGCGGGTAAACTGGTGCTGTGGGCTGTTAACACCAGCTTGTGAATGGGGCGATAAAATTATTGCAACTTTGGCTGCGATAAAGTGCCGTTCACTTGGTGATAGTTCCTTGTGAATATGCCCCATAGTTGGCTGGCAAGATATCAAAAGGTTGGTTCTCATGCTTGTAACTTCCATTGATCCACCAGTCAGGATTGAGGATGCTTCTATATTACTTGTTGACCACACCACTTCCAGTTCTGATTCAGATACACTTGACAAATGTCCAGACATTTTCAATGAGAACATTTGTGTTATCAACAAATGTGTGCACAAAATGTGATGAAAGTAAAATGTAATTCCTGTGGTACATAAAGTTAGACCAGTTCCATTTAGTGTCATTGAAGAACTCAAGCAATTGCTTGATTACTAGTTTACTGATGGTGTCATCCAACCCACCAACTCAGTGGAGTGGGTCAGCCCAGTTGTTACTGTGCACAAGAAAATAGGTGAGATTCACCTTTGTGCAGATCTTCCCGACTTAAAAATATTATAATTGAATGTCACCCATTACCCAAAATACATGAGCTCCTAGCCAACTTAGGACCAGCCAAATTCTTCACCCTACTCAACCTTAGGTCTGCATACCACCAAATTTCTTTGGTGCAGGACCCTCCAGAACTAATTACATTAACCACAGCATTCAGTGCCTACAAGTACTGTAGATTACCTTTTGGATTAGTATCAGCCGCAAGTATATTTTCCTTAACTAATGGACACTATATTAATGGATGTAACAGGAACACAGGCGATTCAAGATGACGTCCTGATTTTTTCCACTAGCATAGATGAGCACAACACGACCCTCAACAAAGTACTTACTGTTTTCAAGCAATATGGTATCACTTTAGGACATGACAAATGTCAATTATTGGCAAAAGAAATTGACTACCTAACCCACACCCTTATCTCAAAGGGTATAAGTCTTAAATTGTCTTTAGTTAAAGCCATTCAGGACACAGATGCACCATAGGACCAGGATAATCTTCACTCCTTTTGGGTCTCAGTGAATATTATTTGTGCTTTGTGCAGTTCTGCATTTTATAGTACAGCCTCTGCGCAACCTACTCAAAAGGGGAAAGGTATGTTTCGTCAGACCCTATTGATAAGACTTTTAAGAAAATTAGACAACAACTATTTCTGCTCCTGCCCTAACACCTTTCACAGCCATGTATCACGTGTTCTTTGACTGTTGATGCCACTCAAGTAGGGCTAGGAGCTGTTCTGTCTCAATTGGTAGATAACAAATACTGCTCCATCGCATTTGCTTTGGATTCTCTCAAACAACAAGAATCTGCAAACAGCATCATTGAGCACGAAGCTCTTGCATGCTGTTGGGCTGTAGAGAATCTTAAACCTTTCCTGTGGGGTTCACACTTTGATCTCTACACTGATTACAAACCAATGTTACGTCTACTTAATGACAATAGCACTAATAAAGCTTCTACTAGACTGGTAAGACTTAATTCACAGTTGCAAGAATTTTTCTCACAGACAAATACATACAGACTGGCAAGAATTTCAGGGCTAACTGCCTATCTAGGATGCATGTTCTGATCCCATTACAGATGAAGTAGAATGTGTTGTAGCTTCCTTGAGCGATATTGTTGAAAGTAAAGGTATTATCAGTTATCACCAGTGGCTTGAAGCAACCTAAAATTATGCTGTCAACCAGTCAGTTTATAAATATATGCAACAGTGTGGCCCAAAGTAAGAAATGTGGGACCTGAATAAGTGGCCCTATAGAGTGTGCACCTAAATGTGTGAGGATAATTAATTGTGGGATTCTTTTGATATGTGCAGGCTAAACAGGCACTATTAGCCACACATCATGCATAAATTGTCAAGAAGCACAGTCGTTAGCATAGGTGTTAAGAAACCAATAACCAATGTCAGTTAGTCCTCTTCAGTTTGTTGTTCTTCATTTCCATGAATACCCCTCAGATGTTTTCAAGGCTGCCTTGGGTCTGTGGTAAAAGGATAGGAGTGGAACGTAATGTCTGGC
Source organism: Triturus cristatus (assembly GCF_964204655.1). NCBI lineage: Eukaryota > Metazoa > Chordata > Amphibia > Caudata > Salamandridae > Triturus > Triturus cristatus. The sequence continues at coordinate 401,479,228 of NC_140587.1, read as the reverse complement.
TATGTTGGTATCTACAGGGGTGCAGTTGGCATGGTGGGTGCTGAACTCAAGTAAGGAAAAAGAATCACTTGGTCCTCTGTTAGGTAGATGGGTGAGAATGTAGCATAAGGTACACAATATGCTGTAGTAACCGGGGTCGGTCCATATTCTGTATATGTGGACCAAGTGATTCTCTTTCTTTTCTTTGGATTTACATTGACTGCCCCATCTCTGCCTACTTCACCACAGAAATGGGGCCAACCGACAGAAGCGTGGGGAGTCTTATTCAAGCTAATGAAGCAGCCTAAAGACACGGCAAACCTAATCCATGGGTCATCTCCAGTCAGTCACCTCAGTCTTGGGACCTACACCTGGTCCAGACCACGCGCATCCGCAAGACCTTTGACCCATAAGCCAAAAACAAGCACCACGTGGCTCTTTTTTCAAGACAGGAAATGGTAAGGTTGTGTATACATGCAGTGAAGTGGATGTGCTGACTAGGGCGCAGTCACAGCCCCGGGATCCACTAGTGCACAAACTGTGCCACCCTGGTAGAAAAGACCAGCAATGCCAGCTCAAACACATGACATCTTGGACTGCTTCTGAAAGGGCATGGAGATAGGAGCTGGCCCATGTCAATGATCAAGTGTTGAAGTACACATGGCCACTGTTTCCTCTGACGACCAGCGTGAAACTGCACCCGTCTCCAGTTACCTGTGCTTTGCCTAGCTCTGGACCGGTGCAGCTGCGGTGCTGGATTAAGAGCTACTGCGGCTTCTCTAAAGATCAGGTGAGAACTCCCAAGTCTTCATTGAAGACCCAGTATTTGAACAGACCATCTCTACATGCCTTTCCCTGGCAGTCGGGATCAGACAGGGTTAGACCATCAAGAGATTGCTGACTACATTCTACAAGATCATCCTCTCCTAGAGCACGATCCTGGCGCCTGGATCCAGTCCCTGCCTTGCAAACGATGCTGTTGATGCAGCCTGGAGAACAAAAAGAAAGCAACAGAAAGCGATCCAGTAAACAACATCAATCGCAGCGTACAAGAAACTAAGAAGCCAACAGGACAATACTCCTGAGCATGTAACAGGAGTCTAAGGCAACTAGCCTGGATGACTACAAGGCAGAAAATTCAAAAATTAGTTTATTACATAAATCAAAATGAAGAGATAAAGTGAAAGCCTGGTTTTGTTTCAAAGAGCATACAAAACTACAGATAAAATTTGCCACTGAGTCTGCTAATAGATTTGATCAAGTATTTCAGATAAACAGGAGAGTGCCACCATTGGCAACACACCCCACCCACACAAACACATAGCATGCATGCTAAATAAATAAATACACAACACAACTTTTGTTTGGGTAAATATTGCTGCAGGTTTATTCCATACAAAAGTATGCAATATGGTGGGTTATCTTACAGGTGATCCAAGGGCAGGCAGCTGTAACCAAACTGTGCTGCCTACCCGTCTGATGAGCCGAGCAGCACTGGGGAGAACCCAATCAGTGCTACACCTTATGGGGTGATCCTCTTCCCGGATCATGTGACACATTGTTCCCTTATTACTCACGCCCCTTTCAGGGTGGAGCGTAGCAAGGCAAGCCCCCGGTTGTTCAGGCCCACAACCGCCCGAAGGACTAACGGGACGCCAATGCGGTTTTTCCAGGAACCTGCCATGAGGCTCCTGGGATTTGGCTCTGGCACCCCTATTGTGCCCTGCAAAGGTACCCTTCTGTACCCATTTGCTTCCAGATCGCCCTGTAACTTCGCCACAGCTCTGGAGGCGGCCTCCGTCGCCGCCAGAGCCCCCCACCAAAACAGCTATACTCTTACCTGCAACCTCTCCTCTCTAGAGCCTCCTGCAAATCTAGAAGGAAGAGATCCATCCCTACTGGTGATAAATGAACCCCATCTTTATCAAAGTATCCTTTCACCTTAGCTTGAATCATCTCATGTCTGACGAAACCCAGACGCCTCTGATCTGTGAACTTACGCATTGAACTATTAACCCTCTCCCAGAAATGTTCAACGGCCTCCTCTGACTTAGCCCCATGCCAAACTCTGTGGGGAATTAACTCAGACCACCAGAGCTCACATTGCCCCATGTATTTACTGATCTCCCCCAAGTCAGCTTTCATGGCTTGTAAGAGTGACATGAGGTCGTTGCCTCATAGGTGTATCACTAAGAAATTGGGGGGACCCCCCTTGGACCAGTCTCTGTTCCAATCTGTTCATGAGGCTGCTCCATCTCATTCCGGGGACACCCATCCAAACAAACTGTGTTTGTGAAAATCCCCACGTCCAATTCTGGCGCGCTGCCCACTGCGCCACACTGGCGACGAAAGAGTGCCTGATCACCCATACTTGGAATCCTGGTAAAGTAAAGGACACCATTTTTACACTCTGCTTTTTTAATGTTCATTGTATTCACGCATAATTCGTCACTAGTACACTCAAAGTCACTGCACACTATAATTACTATATACAAAATTGCCTTCAAGGGTGGACGTAATGCTTGTAGCAGTGAGACTCCCACCGTCCCACCTTTTTTATACCCTCAGGCTCCATGCCTGCCCTGAACGCAGCTAAAGTCGCGCCAATCCTAAAGGAGTGACTGGAGTATGTTTTGTCAGGATGGGGAAGACCTGACTGTGCTAGGCAAGCCCTCATTATGCGTTCTATCTGAAATTTGGTCAGGGGCCCGTGGTCAGCGTGAATCAGGAAGTAGCTAGGGATTTCGGGGTGCAGCGCCATATACTCTTTTACCTTGGCGACTGGGCAGTATCTTTGATACCCTAGAGGCCTTAGTACCACATCAGCCCCTCACCCTGTCTGATCAGTTTTGGACTTTCTGATATGAATGGACAGGGTACCCTCCAGGATGACGTCCTGTCTGCTTAAGGCGCCGCCTGACCTATCCGTCTTGGACCTGGCCACCAGCTCACTGATTTGAAAAGTCCCAAAGAATGCCAGACAGAATGCCGTCGAGAAGAGTCTGGCCTCAAACTGTGAATAGGTGACCTGCTCAATCACATCCAACATGCCCTGGAGTGTGGGAAAGTCAATGGGGGCCCTGTTGTCTGGAACCCTGACCTCATCCCTGGCCCAACCATTGAGGGCCGCCCTGATAAGGAAGGACTTGGTAGGATCGTGCCCTCCCCTTAGTTTGGCGTCATTCCTTACTGCCACCAAGTGGCCACATATCCAAGAATGGCTCCTCCCCTGTTCCTTTGCCCATAGTATGAATGCCTGCACTCTCTGTTCTAGAGTTAGCGAGGAATGGCCCTGAGTCTGTGAAACTTCCAAGAATGTGATAAGGTGTGCCTTATATCTCTTCCTGGTACCAGGTGCCAGAGAGCGTTCTCCAACTGCTCTCAATCGCTCTTCCACTGCAGGATCTGCCAGAGGTGTGCCGGGAAGGGGGCCATCTCCGCTCTCGCTCGCGGCCAGGCCTCCCGGGAACGGAGCCAGTGAAAACGATAGAGAGCGCAGCTGCCACATTCTTGACCCCCTCAATATGCCTCGCCCTAAACTCAACATTGCAGCGCAACCATGCCCTGACTAACTCCCTTAGCACGCACAGCACCAATGGGCACTTGGCTGTCTGCCCATTGATGGCCTGCACCACCGCCATTTGTGACATTAATGGGTAACATCCCAGTTTGCGCCCACCTTAATGTGCCATGCTGAGAGCAACTAGGTACTCCACATACCTCTTCTCTCTGAAGAGATAAAACAGCCGGCTGAATCCACAAGGCACAGGAAGTGTGCCAAATGAGGGAACCCCAATTCCGCAAGTGTGTGCCTTTCCTTTCGGGGGTGACTAAGCCCTAGTTTGCCCTTACTTGGATGATCCCCAGTACCATGGTACAGACTGAAGAGTGGAAAGGTTTTCAATGCTGCCGGGCAGGAGTGCCGTACCTTTTCCCAGGCAACTCATGACAAGGTGTGCCATTGCAGGCAGAAGTTAAGAGATCTTCAAACCCACCTTACTACCACTCTTACAGTTTTTTGTGTATCGCGCTTGTTGGAGCATAACATAATTGACGATTTGTGAAGCGTGCGCGCTCACGTAGCCGGAATGGCACTGAATACCGATCTATGTAATCCCACTCACTGATAATTACGTATTAACAACTGCCCTTTCTTGACTTGTGGGAATGCTGAATGCTTCTAAGAACTGTTGCCTGGGAGCATTAATTGGGTCATGGCACACAATTTAACAGGCAACCCCTCTGGGGTGTGTAGTAAAGATGGCCGTGTTGCCTCAGGTGGGGACTTGAACCCTCCCTACGAGGTGCCCCTGACGCCGAAGCTGAAGCCCCGCCTTTGGACATTAGTTCCCACCCCAGCAAGGACTGCCCACACTTGCCGCACTCAATCTGACCCGGATCATACTAGTTTCCACAGTCCTGGTTAGCCCAGGTGAATGTTCCCTCTATGCCCTGTATTGGGCCTAATTCACTCTTAAAGACATGCCTATCTTGAATTTAGAGTGATGCAAGGTTGAACTGGCGGCTACCATTCTTATCTCACACCTGCATATACCAAGCTCAGAACACGGAACACTTGCTCTACAATCCTATGTCCAGCTGTACCAATCGATATTGCTCTACTTGATCATAATGACCCGAAAGACTCACCAACCCCGCGGAGACAAGCTGGGGATGCTAACCTGCCCCAAACTCTGCGGAAACAACAGCATGTGCCAACTTGCGACAAACATCTGAAACGCTGCCACCAACAAACCATCCCCAGCACTCGGGGGGCATGCCGCCATTCCTTGGCCTGTACACTGACCGAGTTTAAGATTAATAATGGTATCGAAAGGACCAATCTCTGAGCGCAATGCTTGCAACACTATCCACTGCCTCACTCTAGTTAGTAAAGCCACTCCAGGGTGGCATACAAAGCTAAGCCAGGCATAAATCACCTGCCAATGTGAGCGGACCAAGCATTCGCCGCTCCCTAAACCATCAGAACTTGTCGATGATAGACACTTTTTCTCCCTTATCATAAATAAGAGGACCTCAAAATACATCCAGAGCTTTTTAACAGACATGGTTGGGCTTTGCCTGAGGAATACAGGGGGGACTTTGGTGTCCTTAGTTACTCTTCTGATATTGCAAAAAGTCAACATCACCCCTTGACCACCTAAAACACTTGCATTGAAACTACACACTTCCTTTCCCTATTTGTCTTCCACCAACTGCACTAACACATCTCCATGCTCACAACACAAAGAGTGTTTGGAACTAAACTGCTCCTGATTAATCAGTCTGCTATAATTGAAATTAAAGGTGTGTCCATCTATGGTTGCCGAACATCTTATAATGAAAGGTGTAAGAATGGCTTGGGTTAGCGTGCCGCATGGTTCTGCCTCTTTTGTCCTTGTGTCCATCTATTTAATCAGCCCGCCACATTGGACGTATCGTCAGCCAGGACCAATGACTTATCCATGGTTAATAGCTGCATAATTTGACTAAGTAACAACTCTGGCTTATTTGAAGAATGTTGAAAATTCTTATGTTCTGCAATGAAGGGACTGCAAGATCTATGATGAGTTTCTTGTAAGTTACCACCTAGTTCAACACTCCACAAAATTACAACTTTATCGCAGTGTTGCATTAATATGGGCAACCTGTCAAAGTACCCAAACGCAACTAAGAATTTGAACCTTAACCCTGAAAAGTAACAATCACTGGCCCCGAAATTAGGCAAACAATGCTAGTGCAACTCAGCAGCCTCCCCTCAACATTTCATGCAGGTTATTTGCTCACAAGACTGGGCAGCTAATAGCTAGTTCTCCGGTGTAACCCCTGCTTGCCATCCTGGCAAGAGGTAGGCCTTAAGGACTACTTAGCATGCACCATTTCTCACCAGTGCCTTTAAAAGACATTTGTCGTGCTGCAGTCACCTAATGATTCTTGCCCTGCACTAGAAGCTCTCACTTCGGCGTTGGATTAAAACAATTCAGCAGGAACGTTGCTTAGCATAGTGTGCTGCATGGTTCTGCCTCCTCAGTCATCGCATCCAATTATGTAATCAACACGTATCATTCCACATACAACAAGCAGGACTATGGACTCAAAAGTCACTTCAGGAGTCACAGCCCCTACGCCGGAAACGGCCAGGCTCATCCCAAACCTACTGATGCTCAGTGCGAATCAACGGCAGGATACACACGTCTCTTCTTATCCCTCATCCTAGGCTGCTCGCCCTTGCCCTCAGCATCGGGTGACCAGAATGTTAAAGCTAAAACCGGGACAAAACGTGAACACTACACTTTACTTCCACCTCTAACAAAAGGAGCACTACACCTACAACAAGCCCATCTATTGGCTTTGTTGATGCTTATTAGTTGCATAAGATAAATAAGACACAATTATAGCTTTGTTGCATAGCTTATTTCAAATGCATCCATTGGGTCCATTGACTCTGGTCTCGGCCCCCCAGGCCGTGCACCTATGCATGGTGTAGGGGAGGTACTCTAATGCTCTGGAAGGTGTAGATGTGGAATTCTCACTACCGGGGCAAGCATGAGAATTGCGACTGATAATAACTTACAGAGGCAACGCATTGAAAAACGTTTGCGCTGTTATGCTAGGGTACACTGTTGCATTACCGGGCCCTTGCTGCACGTATCTGAGCGACAACTCAAAGTCCCAAATGCTTTATAGTGCCCCCAGGACCAGGAAGGAGTGGTCAAATTTGGAGCTTCAGTACGCACAAGCACGCAGTCACTTAATCTATCAGCCTCGCAACATTCACTTCCATATAAAGGACGATGCACAACTTGACTTGCCAAGAAAACAACGGCTCATCTTGGTATGATTCTTGAGCTCATGTTGAGCAGAGGGAAAGATTAAAACATTGAACCTACTTGATCTTGTCACAATACCATGTTGTAGCTGGTGCCTACAGTGGTGTAAACAGGCCGCTCCGCCCAAAACAGCAGTCCGCGGTCCTAAACAACCAAATGGGAGGCCCGTGCACGCACAAAAAATGCTGGCTACAACACCAAATAGGCTTAATAAATTCTTAACTGAAAAACGCTGTAAATTCGTTTCTGTTTGCGACGCCCAATGCAAGTGGTTGACTGACCGAACTGATATGAAAACAATTACAAGCATCTGTCTACCACATTTCCCTTAAGCATCCTAATATTGACCTAGTGGGGCAAGGACAAATAAATATACGTCCAGACCAAAAGGTGGTATAAATCTATTCTTTTCACCTCTGGTATAATGATAGTAAAACTGTGGAGCACCAGACAAAGGACATTCAAAATGAAAAGGTCGCCAGAATGTCACATTCCTTCGAGCTCAACAACGGCAAAGCAGTGCCACCCGATGGCCTACATGGCCTATGGTGCTCGACCCATATAAACGGAGAAGGAACTTGTGAGTGTTGTTGTTCTTACTCGCCCATGTTGATAAGTACTGAGATAATGGGGGAGGAGGGCGAGTCCCATCAGCCTGTGGCCTTTTGCCAACCATTTTCCTGCGCCCGAACTGACTGCAATCTCTCGTGAAACTTATAACTCCTCCTTTCTGGCCCGCAGCCCCTTTGGGCACCTTTCTCTGCTATCAAGTGTACTATCTGAATATACCTTGTGTGTGCCGGATGTCTGGAGTAGAGCAGCACTGGTGCCCTCAGCTGCTCCCTGCTCATTGTCCCCCCACCATCCCCATCTCGTTCGGCAGCTCCACCGTGGACGCAGCAACCTCTGAGTGGGAAGAGTGCACAAGGGTGACCTTTCCGAAACTGCTGGGGCTCAAAACCCCCCCGGCCCGAGACAGATTGGTGATCCCAATATGCTGGGCCCCCTTCACCCAGAGAACCAGACTCCAAATGGACCTTGACCCTCAATCGTTCATTTGACTTAATATGTTGACACTCAACACCGCTCCCCCCAGTTGCGCTGTGGTGTTGGGGGTGCGAAAGCCTCAGTTTCCAGTGCTAGAAAGGAAGCTGCACACGCAACAAGAGCAGTGCACCTCCACTTGTGCGGCGCACGCATCAACAAAGGCCATCCACCCTATGCCCTGTCACATAGGGACCCTCCACCAGCGTGTCCACCCCGAGGCAGCGGAAACAATTGTATGGAAGGCCATACCGAGCGAGTAGCCCGTGAAACAGCAAAAGAACATACTGAGCTGCTCGGGTCCCCTGCCGGGAGGGACAGGGCAATACCCATCCGATTGAACCCATGATGCGAAGAAATCCACCTTGTCGCATGCGCACCTCTGCTCCCCCGCGCCCTACTCTCGGACGAGGACGGGCTCAGATGTGCGTTGGGTTTCGCACCCACACACCCCTGTCTCGCAATCACCCAGGCAACATGCACTAGCACAGCTCTACTACTTAACGAGTGATGATGGGGGACTGCAAGGGCCTCAAAGACTGATCTTCTTCCTTCGGGACAGACTCGGCCGAACAGCGGAACAGGACGCAACTCTGCGGGCAGAACCCAATGAAATCAAAGTGCCAAGGTGTGAGCCTGCCATCCAAACCCAAGCAATGCCAAGACCAAATGCCGCACCCCGCTCTGTATCGCCAGCACTTGGGATGAGCCGCATGTGCTGTTCCCCCCTGCAACGCAGGACCAGCCTCCCCCGAAACTCCCTGGACATGACCGGTAAGCCCAAATACCGCCACCCGCTCACCACAGCCAAATGCTCGCAGTGCAAATCAACGAGCCACTCCAAGTGAGCCCCTGTGAAAGTGCCGCTGAGGAAGTGCTTAACCTATATAGCGCCATACAAGAAATTCTCAAACCTTACCTTGTAGCTGCCCGGGGCAGGACCAATTGGCACAAATAGCGCTGCCCCTAAATACAGGGGCTCAAAGCTTCCCCCCTCGCTGCGCACCACCAAGGCTCTCAGTATAAACCAATGAGCCACCAAAGGCACGCCCTAGTAGACCAGGACTCACACGAGAAATCACCGACATTGCTCCCTGCCAAACAGCCCAACGCAGCACAGTGAAGTTGGCACCCATGGACACCGACGGCATGTCCAGAGCCAAAGAGGCGTTGCAAGGCCGCCCAGGCCTGACAAAATGTTCTACCGGCGGGAACCAATCTCCTGCCCAAGCAACCACCAACCAACGGGACACAATGCGCCACACAGTGAGCGCCGAATTGGAATGCCTGGGGGGCAGGACCATCTATCCCCAAAAGATCATCTAAGGAGACAAGAGGAACTGCCCCAAAGGGCACTGACTCACCGCAAAACCCCGACTCTGCGCCCGACCATAGAACACAACGCAATATGAAACCAGGAGCCGACCTGCAGAAGGTGTGTCCGGCGCAACAGAGGACACCAGGATGGTGGGGGTAGACCTATATACCGTCCACAAATCCTTGGTGTGCCGGAAGTGACACGCCTAGCGTGCCACAGGCAAGGAGGTGGGACTCCTCCCTGAGTCCCCGCATTAGAGAGGGGGGTGGGTTGGTGCCCAGATGGCCCTAGAGGGCCTCCCGCTTGAGTGGCCTCCTGCGTTGGCCGCGGGCAGCCGTAATCAATACATTAATCACACCGACTGTGAGCTAGAGGTAAATGGGTGAATCAGTTTACACTTAATGGAATTCAGTATTGGTGTCCATGTAATAATCTGTCTCCTTGGATGTGATTGTTGCTGACGGATAAAAGGTACCTTTGGCAGACGTACAAACGTGCGACGTCAGGCTGCGTAGTGTGGACGCCCAAGCGGGGTCTGTGTTTCTGTCGCTCCCATTTCCCTTTCCCATTTGGGTGTCCATGGAAACACTGAGCTCAGTCTGCACGTGTAAATTGTAGGAGGGGTGTGTCAAGGTTGGCAAGCATCTCTCCCGACCACCCAGGAGAGCAAGGTTAGTACATACAGTTGTTCCCTTCTGGCAGACGCATGCGTGTGTGGTGGGACTGGCACACAGAGCTCTGATCAACAGCTACAGAAGCCATTTATGATTCAAGCCCTTATCGACAGGACACCCACAATGCTGGTAGTAGGAACAAGCCTCCAGACTCGGAATGAGGGTGTCACCATGAAGGCAACTGTAATCCTTCTGTGTTGATGCTGGCATCTCTCAAGCAGAGCTGCACTAGTCTGGAATATTAAGAGCAGCTCACAGCTGTTCTCTGGAGACCTCATGAAATGCAGGGACTGTGGCACATGGAGGCTGGCAGGCAGATTTTTATCATTCTTAAATAAAGACACAGGCGTTCGCAAAGTCCTCAGTGGTGTTTGAAAGAATTGTAGGAAATGCTCCATGTACTGGGTCTCAAAAGTAACCAGGAAGCATAATCTACAGAGCCCACTGTAAGACCCTTTCCTACAGAAGGGTTGTGCAACCATGGTTCTCAGGGGCCATGATAAGCCAAGGTTACCAGGATGACCCTCCCCTCCGTAAAGGATTTTGAGAAAGGCTACTTGTCTAGGCCAAAATAAGCCCAGGTTACTGACACTTGTCTGGGCTCTATTAAATCCAGGTTACCAGGAGAACCCCTAACTATGAAAAGGATTTCAAGTAAGGAGCATTGTCTGGGCCATAAAAGCCTAGGTTACTATGATAACCCCTGACTGTCTACAGATTTCTAAATAAGAGACATCTGTAAATTGAATGCGTCTGTCTATTTTGAAATCCTGGCATGAGTTAGGTCTTTGGGGACCTAAGCTGGACAGCACTTCATCAGTTTTACCCGCAGCTTGGTCCATCTTCTTAAGCTGTTTGACCATGGCCAGACTACACATGTGGAGAAAGGACATTAACAATAATTCATTAAGAGCAACTGCTACACATGTGCCAGGACTTATACCAGTGACATGGAAACAGACTGTGGGGCCACAGATTAACATTTGGATGCAGGAGGTGACTAAGTGAGCTGGTGCCAAAGGCAGGGCACTACACAGAGAGGAATTGAAGGGCTTGCACCAACAACCGATTGCTGACATATGGAAGGATGCCTTATATATCTGGGAGCATCTGAGCCTTAATGATAGCTCTGATGGAGACAGTGAAACCTTTGCATGCTGACTCGCTGGGGTTGCCGGAGACGAACTTAGATGGACCTCGGAGGAGCCGACAGACGTCTGTGGCCCAAACTGGGCACTCCTCCACCGGGGTCTTTCCCCCACCCCCTCTTTCTGGTACCTCTCCCCTCCCTCCCTAAGAGTGATTCACTACAACAGCACAGGACTGCATTTGGTGTGCCCCTTAATCGGGCCTGCCTGAAATATAATATGCCCCCCCGCACTCACACGCCCCTCAAGTCCCCTCTGTTGCTCCCAACCTGAGCTACTGTTATTCTCTGTCTTTTTTAATAGTTCATATACTGTCTGGTCTCAGTACATTATTATTTTTCTATAAGAACACTATATGGCATATATAACACAGCCTACCCGGTCGCACCAACCACAGAACAGGAAGGCATGTCACTTTGTACAGAAACACAAACACAAAGGCACTGATACAACCAGTAACTCAACCGACTCCAATGGGAATAGCTCTGTTACACCAAGCAGAGTCTCTGTATACAATCATTGATGGATGTTGATATGTACAACGATCGTAAATTAATAGCCTTGTGAGCTGTATTTTAAGTGTCAAACTGGAGCGATAACAATGGAAAATATTTGTTTTGTGATGTATACTATGCTAACAAAATGCCAATAAACATAATTTTTTTAAACAATCTAATTCCACATCTATGTACATTGAATATATATATACTACACCTAAACTTGAGAACTACCCAGAGTTCTCTGCTTCCTTTTTTGCATAATTTATGCATCACTCTATAGCTGAAAGGGAATTGTTTTGACTTATACTGGGTGCTCCCTTGTGTCTGGACAAAGCTGTACCTCTCTGAAGAGCTCTAATGAGAGTGAAACACGTGTCAGGGGTTGCTTTTATTCATTTCAGGTTGGCTTGAATGGTATTTACCAATCCAAAGCTGTAATACTGTATCTGGAGTGGTAAAAGGCGTTGGTCATTTTACAGCTCGGCAAGGATAGCACTGTGCTACTCCTATGCTTAAAAACATTGCTGTAGAAATGGTAAAAGACTTTGACCCTTTCTATTTCGGCGTGGATGGCACTGTCCTAATCCTACGCTTAAATACTTTGATAGAAAAGCAGACATTTGAAGTGAGCAAACTTAGAGCGTCGCTTGTGTTGAGAGTGCTCTATACTGGAGCTGCTTCCCACCTGAACTTGAGAACTTCCCAGAGTTCATTGCTTGATGTTGAAAGCGCCACTAATTTTATTACATTGTTGAATGACAATGCACTTAACTTAAAATTCACTTCACACATTAGCAAGGAAAAGGTCACATTCCTTGACGTGGAAATCAAGATAATTAACAATAGGATCTCTACTACCCTCTATAGGAAACCTACAGCGGGCAATACACTATTACACGCCTCCAGTGCCCATCCTCCACATCTGATTAAGAGCATCCCCTACGGGGAGATGCTCCGCATTAGACGTATATGTAGTGAGGAAAAAGAATGCATCATCAAGCAAGGCGAAAGCCGTGGAAGATTCCTAAATAGAGGCTATAGTTCAGAGATTATTGAGTCTGCCATTATTAAATCTAGATCCTTGGCAAGACAGGACCTGTTAAAAAAGAAAGAGGCTTCATTAGACTCGAAAAAAGCGCAGGAACCCATTCGCTTGATCTTAGGATTTTCACGTCAGGAAAAACAAATAAGGAACATTGTGAGAAAAAGCTGGCCCATTGTGAAAGACGACCCTGCAATTGGAGAACTATTATCCAACAGTCCCTCAGTCGCCTTTAGAAAAACTAACAGTATGGGCATGGCTTTAGTCAGAAGCAACTTGGAAATAGGCAATAAAGGCTCCTGGTTAACAATGAGAAAAGGATTCTTTAAATGTACATCCTGTAAAGCGTGTAAATACGCAATTAATACTAAGAATTATGTTACAGCATTTGGTTCTAAAACGTGTGATATTCGGCATTTTCTCACATGTAAGACCGAGTTTGCTGTTTATGTGCTCACCTGCAGGTGTAACTTGAGATATGTAGGGAGCACAAAACTACCAGTGCATAAAAGAATCCTACAACATTTGAGAGCAATTAACAATAATGATGAAAGCTATCCGGTTGCCAGACATTTTAAAAGTATTCACAACAGTGACCCAAAGTTCTTGCAGTATTATGTTATTGATACAGTCACCCCTCAAAAAAGAGGAGGGGATAGGGAATCTAAGCTAAGAAGACTGGAAACAACATATATCTTACAGTTGGATTCCAAACACCCCATGGGGCTCAATAACAGTGAAGACCTTTACACGTTTTTATGAAAATTGGGGCTTGTTCATGATACGTTGTAAGGGGGATATAGAGAGAAAGAGAGGGAGAGAAAAAATGTCTATAGGGGCCTCACACTGTAAATGATAGTCCATTGCAAATGAGTGGGACTTTTTTCCATATTTGTGGTTTTACCTCTTTGCTTGATTATGGTCCTCCTTGAATGGTTATGTATTGGATCTTCTTCACTATAATTTGTTTTGGATATGAATATTTTGGTAATATTTTAGGATGGTATATATTTATATATTTATTGAATATATGATTATGTTTTAGGAATGATTTTAGAAATTGGCAATAGAAAGCATATTATATGCTTCTGTTTAGTGAGGTACAGTTTCTGTTGGATCTACCCTTAACATTTCAATATAGGCATTAGCATCTATCATCCTGGGCCTTTTTTGCACTTTATATTTATTCATGCGACTTTGCACTCTGTTCGAATCTAGGTTGAGGACTGATATCATGCCTCAATAGGATCTGAGTGGTTTGTTTGCAATCTTCCGTGGTCACCAACTAGCTTACTTTGAATGTATTTATTATTGATTTTGTAAATTGCACTTTATTTTGTTGTGGAGAGGGCACTTTTATTTTTACAACAATTTTTCTTGGACATATTGCGCAGCAAATTTTATGCATTTATGCAAATATTATGTTATGGAAATACCCATGAGTTATTTTACATGATGTAAAAAACGATTATTGAAAGAACACATCGACATTATGTGGCTATTGTGTTTGGAACGATATTTATCTGTAATGATGCACTTCATGTGTTTTTTCTATGTCCATTAAATGATTCACTAGCACTTGCACTTTAAAAAGAGCGGTCATCAGCCAAAGAGTTGTCATGTGATCAAGGGCGGGATCGCCCGAAACGCGTAATGGCGGAGAATGGCTAAATAAATAATATTGCACGAAAAGATTGGGTCTGCGCTCATTTGTTTTCCGATTGAAGGAAGAGTGAAGGCGAGTGGCAGTGGGATATATATATATATATATATATATATATATATATATATATATATATCCAAAATATTTCTGCTCCTTCTGGACTGCCAGCCCCATGGAAAGTGGCGAACACGCCGGCGAAGCAACCGGCAAATTATCTCCAAAATTACCAAAGTTCAGTGCGCTCTCAGGCAAGTAAATAGCACGACCAACGGGTAGAGGTGATCAGGTTTATTTCATGACGCGTTTCGACTGCGTCCGCAGCCTTGCTCACATGTGAGCAAGGCTGCGGACGCAGTCGAAACGCGTCATGAAATAAACCTGATCACCTCTACCCGTTGGTCGTGCTATTTACTTGCCTGAGAGCGCACTGAACTTTGGTAATTTTGGATATATATATATATATATATATATATATATATATATATATATATATTCACTGAAAAAACCATAGGTTTCAGGAACATTATAGTTAGAAATTAGCATTTAAAAAACCTTAGAAATTCACTGAAAAAACCATAGGTTTCATTGACGTTATAGTTAGTTGGACATTTCACTCTTACAAAACCAGAGAAATTCCGCTGTTATAGTTAGTTCAGCTAACTATAACTCGCACCCCCGCAATGCACTGCTGATGGCATCACATATTACATCATTCATGACATGGTCAGTGACATCACTGATGACATCACTGATGACCTCTCAAATGACATCAATGATGACATCATCCAGTGACTATGTGTTTCTTTAAAGTTTAAATATGTTTTATATATATATACCAAGGTGTATTGAAGAATGAGTGGGTGTATAAGTGTCTGGATGGAGGATTTAGTAGGTGCGTGACTGACTGTATAAGTGAGTGATTAAGTGTGTCTTACTGAATTCATGGGTTAGTGACTAAACTGTGTGAATGTCTGTATCAGTCTGTCTGTTGTTGTGTAAGCTGCTGCATGGGTTGGTCAGTAGCTACATGAGTGTCTAAATGGATTATTGATTGGTTGCCGGAGTATTTGTATGGGAGACTGAGTGTGTGTGTGGGTGGGTGAGTGGGAGGTGTGTGACTGGTTGATTCACTGGGTGTATGGGTTCAATAGTGAATGTCGAAACAGCTGTATGGGTGGGTGAGTGTGTGTATGGGTATGTTGATGAGTGAATGGATGTCTCAGTGGTACATATCCAAGTAACTACATATGTAAAAGGCAGTGTATGTGAGAGTTGGAGTATATGACTATACGTGAGAGTCAGTGATTGTGAGAGTGGCTGCATGGATGTGTGTGTACTTGTATCAGTGATTATATAAGAGAGTAAGTATGCGTTAGTATCTGTATGAATAAGTGAAGTGGTGTTTGCATAATTGTATAGGTTATGTTATGTTATGTTATGTTAAATCAATTTATAGAGCGCACTGTTACCCGAGGGTGTCCTGGCGCTATAGCAGTTTGCCTAGAAGAAGTGGCGAACATGTCCCTCGTCCAGAAGCGATGCCAGAGCCTAGGCTGAAAACAGCCAAGTCTTCAGATTTTTTCTAAAGGTTAAGTGTTCAGTGGTGGACCTTAGAAAAAAGGAAGTTCATTCCAGGCGTTGGAGGCTTTAAACACAAAACTCTTTCCGCCCCAGTTGGCCTTTTTTACCCTAGTGACGACTGCCCGTTTGGCTTCCATGGAGCGCAGGGATCTCCCAGGGACATACCACTGGAAGCGCTCTATGAGGTCCCGCGGCCCAACTCCATGTAAGGACTTGTGTACCATGCAGAGGGCCTTAAAGTGGATCCGTTGTTTCATGGGGAGCCAGTGCAGATCTCGTAGGCCGTTTCTGATTGACACAAACCTGGGGGTATTTGTGAGCAACCTTGCTGCCGCATTCTGTGCCATCTGGAGTCTGTTAAGGTGTTTATTATGAACTGTAAGATACAGACTGTTGCAATAGTCCAGGTGGGACAGAACTAAGGCGGACACTACGGATCTGAAGCTTTCAGTTGTTAGGAAGGGTTTGATTTTTCTCAGGGTCCTTAAAATGAAGAAGCAAGTGGATACCACTATGCTAACCTGGTCCCCAAATGAAAGCGTGTTATCAACAATCACACCTAGGTTTTTTACTTTGGGTGCTGGGGGGGGGGGGAGGGCCCATATCACTGGGCCACCAGGCCGGGGACCAGAGGTTGGAGTTGTTCCCGAATATGATCACCTCTGTCTTGCCTGCGTTTAATTTCAGGCAATTAGCAGCCATCCAGCCAGTGATGGTAGTCATGCAATCTTGGCAGTTGGAGGCTTTTGCCGCTTCGTTCCCTTTTTCAAGGGATATCACTATCTGGGTATCGTCGGCATAGGAGGTTAAGGATAGGCCGAACGATCATATGAGGGTCGCAAGAGGTTTTACATAAATATTAAAAAGTGTGGGACTCAGGGAGGATCCCTGCGGAACTCCACATGGAAGAACAAAAGACTCAGAGATATCTTCTCCCAGATCCACTGTTTGAGTTCTATTTGTCAGGAAGGACTTCAAAAGGTCCAAGGCAGAGCCTAGTATCCCGATAACCGTCCCAGCAGCACCTCGTGGTGTACTGTATCGAAGGCCGCCAACAGATCCAGCATGATCAGAACAGCTGAGCCTCCTTGGTCAACGGTCTCCCGGACCTCTTCTGTTGCTTTTATCGGAGCTGATTCCGTACTATGACCAGCACGGAACCCATACTGAGAGTGGTCCAGAAGGTTGTTTGTCTCCAGGAAAAGGCTTAATTGCATGTTCATTGCCTTTTCCATGATTTTTGCAGGTAACGGAAGGCGGGAGATAGGCCTATAGTTATTGCGGTCTTTAGGGTCAAGATTAGTTTTTTTTATGAGAGGTAAAATAGAGGCTATTTTCCAAGATAAAGGGTATTGGCCAGTCACCATTATCTGGTTAAATAATGGAGTGAGGGTATTGGTGATGATTTCTGCGGACATTTTAATTATTGTAGCTGGACAGGAATCCTTAGGGGAGCCGGATCTACACCCCAACAACAGATTGGCCACCTCCTGGTTGGTCAACGGGGTGAAGTTATTACATGTGGGGGTATTGTTGGAAAACATAGTATCAGGGCTCTCCTCAGTGGGGGATCTCATTGGGTTATTGAAGGATGAAAAAATATCTTCTACTTTATTTAAAAAGAAGGATGCTAAATTGTTACAGAAATCAGAATTACTGTGCAGGATAGGCTTCGGGCGGGGTGAGAAGATTGGTAACGGTTCTAAAAAGTTCCTTAGCAGATGATTTGGCTTTTGTAATCTTGTTTGAAAAATACGCCTTCTTTTCTAACAGCAGCGTGTTTTTGTAGGCTAAAAGGCCGGATCTGTAATGTTCCCTATTAATAGGATTATATCCATTCCTCCATGTGCGCTCCAATCGTTTGCAATCTGATTTAAGCCCCTGGAGGTTCTGCGAGAACCAAGGAGCAGAGGGAGTCCTGCGTTTAGGAAAACACCATTTGACAGGGGCCAATTTATGACAGGCCAAGTTAATCCACTCATCATAGATTACTGATGCTTCCTCTATGTTTAGAGGTAGATCTGGGACTGAGTTGGGCAAGGCTTTACCCAAATTGGACGGATTAATGTTTTTCCATGTCCGGATGGCTATCCTATCCCTGGGTTTAGAGTGAGAAAGTAAGGTGGGGGTCCGAACAATTCCAAAAATAATGGCAAAATGATCAGTCCAAGGTAGTGGCAGGGTGTCTAGGATGGAAAGGCAGGAAATGTTTGTAAAGATCCCATCTAGGGTGTGGCCAGCCTTGTGTGTGGGGCCAGATACCTGTTGCCGGAGGTCGCCGGCGCCCATGATATCTACCAGTCTGGCCGTCTCAGGATCCATGGGGTCCTCAAGGTGGACATTAAAATCGCCTAAAATGGTGAAAGATTTGGCACATAGACCCTCTTCCAGCAGCGATGTTCAAAGAGAAAAGAGAGTACCTGCCACGAATAGATCACATTAAGGCCCTAAAAAAGGTCCAGATACTAGGAGACCACCACCAAAAGGCAAACCGAATCAAGGTAGAGAAAACAGACAAATAAGGTCTAACTAAATTGGAATATTTTTTGAAAAAAGTCTTTTTTATTTTATATCATCATTATTATTTACGTAGATGTGAAACTCATTTATTTGATACATATAGTAGAAGATTGAACAGAATAAATCAGGGAGAAATAGTGAAACAAAACATCAAGGTAATGCAGTTTCTATACAGGGAGTTGCTAACAGTCCCAAAAAGTGCTCCTTCAAACAAACAAACATTCATACAATCACGTATCCAACAACCACATCAAAAGACATATAACATTGGTACATCTTCATAAAAACATACAGTAGATTGGAATAATTATTTAACGGCTGAAATTTAAACAGGGGTGGACTAGAAACAGTCCAAACGGCTAAAAAGGCACACAAAAAGCACGTTTGTAGTAGCCGGAGGTGCGATACCAAAATGCCTCTTCCAGCAGCGAACCAATGGAATCCATGAAACTCCCTTTAGTGCCTGGCGGACGGTAGATGAGCATCGCCTTAAAGGTGTCTTGTGGACCATACCGTACACTGATTGATAAGGCCTCACACGAGCTTTTGGAGGCATCCTCAAATGTGGGGCTGAGACTTTTGTGGTAGATGACAGCCACCTTTCCTTAGTGGGCGATCAAGGGTATAACAAAGAAAATCTGGAGGGGAGGTTTTAACCATGTCAGGCCCGGACGCTTTGTCTGTCCAGGTTTCTGTAACAAAGGCCATTTTAACGTCATAGTCCTCAATCAGGAGGGAGCATCCTTCACTATGCTTAACTAAAGATCGTGTGTTTACGAGAAGGCATTTGAAATTAGGTTCAATCTTAGGCATCTCTGCTCCTAAAATGCCTTGGGTACGGATTTTCCTTGGAGTTGCCAAGATGAGCGGAAGCGAGCAGGAGCAGCATCCACAGTGTATGGGCAGGGCATCTGGTGTAATGCTGGGTGAGAATCTGGGGCAGCATGCCTTGCCTTTTGGTGGATTCAATTTTAATAAGGCATCCCTAGAGTATTTCCGAACTTCTGGTAGCGGAAAGACAGGGTCCATAGCCCTGAGCCTGTGCCGAGCGCGGACGGGCGCAGACGGGCTTGCCATGGGCGAGACGGTGGCGTGCCCGCTGCGCGCGTCCGCTGCGCGGTCGCGTCAGCGTGGAATTAAATACCTTCCGGCAGCTAGAGCTCTAACCCAACAATGGCCACCGCTAACTGGCTTCCGCTGCCGTAAACCAATTGGCAAGCGGAGACCGGCTTCAGCTACAGGCACCGGGGGGGGTCAGATCTAGCGGAGGTGAGTAGGGTGAATTAAAATGCAAGTTTAGTAAAAATAAAGCGGGATTCCCTTGTGCAAGCGGCGTAATAAAAATGGCCCAGCAAGTAAGCAAGAATAAAAGTATTATCACCTCTCGCAGCGCACCAGTCACAACACGCTCCTGGAGGGTATTGACCACAACCCTCCAGGCAAACACTCTGCTGCGCGGTCGCGTCAGCATGGAATTAAATACCTTCCGGCAACTAGAGCGCTAACCCAGCAATGGCCGCCGCTCACCGGCTTCCGCTGCCGTAACCCAATCGGCAAGCGGAGACCGGCTTCAGCTACAGGCACCGGGGGGGGTCAGATCTAGCGGAGGTGAGTAGGGTGAATTAAAATGCAAGTTTAGTAAAAATAAAGCGGGATTCCCTTGTGCAAGCGGCGTAATAAAAATGGCCCAGCAAGTAAGCAAGAATAAAAGTATTATCACCTCTCGCAACACACCAGTCAACACACACTCCTGGAGGGTATTGAACACAACCCTCCAGGCAAACACTCTGCTGAGGTGAGTAAATGGGAGTGTTATTGATTCTTTGCATGACTCACTAGGTGTGTGAGTAACTCCATGGATGAGTGGCGGTGTGTGAGTGTCTGTATAGGTCTATGAGTGCATATGATAGTGTTGTATTGATGAGTGACTACATGTATGAGTGATTGTATGGGTGAATGAGTGGATGTGTGTGTTTACCTAGGAATCAGTGAGTGCATATGTAGTAACTGTTATTGGTGTGTCGATGGTTTCGAAAATGGTAGTCTGTATTTTACAGAGGGTGTATCAAAGGTTATATTAGAGTGTGAGGAGGTGCATCAGATTTTCACATGGATGATGTCATCAGTGATGTCATCAGTGATGTCATTTGAGATGTCATCAGTGATGTCACTGACCATGTCATGAGTGATGTAATATGTGACGTCATCAGCAGTGCATTGCGGGGGCGCGAGTTATAGTTAACTGAATTAACTATAACGGCGGAATTTCTCTGGTTTTGTACGAGTGAAATGTCCAACTAACTATAAAGTCAATGAAACCTATGGTTTTTTCAGTGAATTTCGAAGGTTTTTTAAATGCTAATTTCTAACTATAACGTGCCTGAAACCTATGGGTTTTTCAGTGAATTTCAAAGGTTTTTTAAATGCTAATTTCAAACTATAACATCCCTGAAAACTATGTTTTTTTCAGTGAATTTCAAAGGTTTTTTAAATGCTAATTTCTAACTATAACATAACAGTCGCGTTTTCAGAGTGGTGGAGAAATGTGAGCGTGGCCTCAGAAACATCTCTTAGTGGGATTTACTGGAGGTAACAGGAGGAGTAGTTAGCCCCCAACGTCAACCTTGGGGGCCAACTATCCCTTTTATTACCACCAGTAAGTCCCACACAGCAGGATTGCTAACTTCTTATATCAGGCCCCACACCCTCCCTTCACCACTGTGCAAACGTGCCCCCTAGCACGTATGCAAGTTGGGGGATTACGTCTCCTTGAATTCTGAGGGTCCCTGGTGGCCAACTAGCCCACCAGGTACCTCCAGTAAGCGCCACAGAGCTGCTTTGCAGAGAGGTGGTCCGAGGCCACGCACCTCTCTGCAACGCAACTCTGTTGCGCTTACTGAAGGTACCTGGTGGGCTAGTTCGCCCCAGGGACCCTCAGGATACAAGGGGACTTAATCCCCCAACTTAAAACACGCCATGGACCTGTTTGCACACATGTCACATCAGGCCCCACCCCCTCCCTTTAGGGATTACTATGTCTGTGATCTCAATTTAAGTATGCCAACCTTTTTTTCTTTTAAATGCAGCCCGTTTTCCTTGAAGGTTTTCTTGTTTCGTTGTTTGTTAGGTTATTTGAGAGTTGGCTGTGGTCCCGTGGACCACTTCCTACTCACCAGCAACTTTTTCTTACCACAGCAGTCCACCATTTGTGTGATTACATAAGTGAGTCACAAGGTCAGATTGCAACCCACTACAATTCGGAATTTTGGTAATCGACCGATTAGTACATTGGCCAGCTTCAAAACTCCTTTTGATTTGCAAAAAAAATGACAACCACTTTCTGGGAATAGAAAGTTCGTACATCAGGTCCCTAGACATTTAGCCATGCAGAATGGTACGATCCAGCGTATCCTCACTACATCATCGGGTCACTACATAGACAGTAATACATTTACGTGACAATCATTGTTCCTTAAACCTTAACAAAGGAGGCAACAAGTTCCACAATTTGGGTCCAAGATGTTTGAAGGAGCATCCTCCTTGTCTTATCAGCTTGACTCGTGGAATCACCTATAAGTTCTGATAACTCAAGCGTAAAATGTGCTTAGGAAAATATGGATTAATTAAATTAATTAGATGTTGGGTTCCTGTCAGGTCCATGGTTTTGTACATAAAGCATAGCATGTTAAACTTGATGCGCTTGTCAATGGTGTGCCAATGGAGGATGCAAAGCTGAGTGGAGACAGAAACATACCTTTGAATATGAAAAAGGAGACATGCTGCAACACTGAAGCCTTTTCAGAGAAGGTTTGGATGCCCCAAGATAGAGGATATTGCCTTAGTCTAGGCATGAAGAAATAAGTGCCTGAACAGCCGTCCTTTGAGTTGAAATAGGGAGAAGCCAGGAAGTCTTCCTCAAACATTTGAGAAGTCCGAAACGCTTAGCAGCGACCTTATTGTTTTGATACTACATTGAAAGCTAGCTGTCCAGCCAGAATCCAAGATCCTTGTCAGCTGGTTTCGCAATACGAGGTGGTCACCTCTCTTTCGGCAACCATTGTGGGTGTTGGACGTGGCTCTTTTTGCAGGTTTATCCCCTAACTTTTTGCCTTTTGTCATGTAGGCTTTAGGACTCTCTGCACTTTACCACTGCTGATCACTGCTAAAGTGCATATGCTCTCTGTCTAAATTGTATTGATGTTTGGTTATCCATGATTGGCATTTTTGATTTACTCGTATATCCCTAGTTAAGTGCAACTATGTGCCCAGGGCCTGTAAATCAAATGCTAATAGTGGGCCTGCAGCACTGGTTGTGCCACCCACATGAGTAGCCCTGTAAACCTGTCTCAGGTGTGCCATTGCAGTGTCTGTGAGTGCTGTTTAACTGCCTTGTTGACCTGGCAAGGGAACCCAGGTGCCATGCCCAACCCTTCCCTTTTGCTACATGTAAGGAACCCCTAAGGTAGGCCCAAGGTACCCCCCATGGGTAGGGTGCAGTATATGTTAAAGGTAGGACACGTTCTGGTGGGTTTTACATGTCCTGATATTGAAATACTTCCTATTTCATTTTTCACTATTGCAAGGACTAGCTTTCCCATAGGCTATCATTGGAGCTGCCTTTTAACATTTTACAAATGTAACTTTCAATTGGGAACAGCTAGAGATTTGGAGTTTGGGCTCTCTGAGCTCAGAATTTGTAAACACATCTTTTAGGAAAGGTGGTTTTTCAATTGTGTGTTTGAAAATGACTTTTTTTTTTAAAGTCAGCATTTTCTTGCTTTACCATCTTGTGCCTCTGCCTGCTTGTGGACTCAATGTCTGGTTTAGACTGACAGCTCGGCTGTTTGTGCATTCACACTAAACAGTCGGACAAAGGGAGCTCTGCATATCCTGATTGCCCATCACCAGGCTGATGGGCCTTCCTGAGCTAGAGTGGTGGGAGGAGTTGTCATATACACCTGAATAGGGCTGTGCCTGGCCTCTCACAAGGCTGTCTCCACCCCCCTGGAGTGTGTCTGGAGCAAAGATCAGGCAAGGCAAGGACTTAGGCATTACAAAGAAAATCCTTTGAAGTATGCTTACTTCAAAGGCCAAAAGGGGTATGAGTATTGAACCTTAATCCCAGACTTTTGGAACACTTCTGGAACAAGAGGAGACTCTGCCAAGGACAAGAGTTGAACAGCTGTAAGGAGGAGTACTGCTGCTTTGCTGTGTGTTGCTTTGCTTGCCTGCAGTTGCTGCTTCTGCTTTGGAGAGGAAAATAACTGGACTTTGCTGTGTAGTCTACTTGTGAAGTTTCTCCAAGGGCTAGTGTGTGCTTGCCTTCTTTTGAAAGTCTCAGGGTCATCAAAGACTTTACCTACAGCACCTGCACTCCATTGCTGGGAGTTCTGAACCTGCCAAGTGGTGCCAATCACAGTTCTGGGTCACTGGAGGTGTTTGCTGGGCTGTAACTTCAATAAAAGGATTCCTGACGCCATCACCAACACCGGAGCCTACACCGACGTCGTGGTCACTGCTCGCTGAGTGAGCACAGCACAGACCTCGATGACACCACAGCTCTGGTCTCACCAATGACAATGCTTCTTGCTGACATCAACACTGCTGCCTACACCCCGGCTGTGGGCACTGCCTCGTCGCACCGACTTCGACTGCACCCAAAATTGGTCCCACTGACGACGACGCCTAAGCGCCGTCACCGACTCCATTGCTTGCACTACCGCTATGGTGTCTGCCTTGCTGCACAACTGTTGACATCACCGCAGCCTCGGGCTGCTGATGACAGCGTCATAGACTCTGACACCAGCGATCCGCACCGACACCACGCCGCCGCCTGCACTGAAGCCACGGACACCGCATTGTGAATGCATGACACACCACCCGCAACGACACCGCAGCCCTGGCACTGCTGATGTTAGTGCTCCTGACTTCAATCTCACAAAGTTTGATCTGCAATGGATGTTACTACAAGGACTCTCTGACTAATGCACCAGCTTTCAGCACCATTGCCCGCAACGCCTCTCTGCTGTACTTCACCACAAGGTCATCAAGGCCTCTTCAACTCCAAGGTACTTCTTGCGGGTCTTCCGAGACACCATCGAGGTCAGACTGAAGTGTTGAATTTGTTGGTCACGATGCTGTGATAGCCCCATTTGGCACTATTGACTTCAAGGAACTGTATTTTTGCTTTATTCTTAAAAAAATCATATCTTTGCTTGTGTATGTTGGATTTTTGTTGTTTTGCTCTTCTTTTGATTAGATAAATATTGGTTATGTTTCTACACTGGTGTTGTGTTCTTTTTGTAGTATTTTCACTGTGTTACTATGCGTGTAATGTACACATACTTTACACATTGCCTCTGAGATAAGCCTGACTGCTGTACCAAGCTACCAAGGAGGTGAGCAGGGGTTATTTGCGAAGTGTAATCCCCCATGCCCTGACTAGAAGGAAGGGTCCCTACTTGGACAGGCTGCAAGCCACTGCCATATGGGAGACCCCTATTTCTAACAGTGGGCACTAAATGTGTGGCTGGCTTCCCTCGACCAGAACTTCAGTTTTACTACCATTTAGTTTGAAGAAGTTATTTTCCATCCATTGATCCACATCAACAAGGCATGATCTGAGAGTGGAACATCTATTGCCTTCAGTTGTTGATAGATAAATGACAATCTGTGTGACGTCGGCATACAGGAACAAACATTGAAAGCCTCCAGTATGTCTGCCAGAGAACGGACATATATGTTGAAAAGTGTAGAACTCTAAGAAGATCCCTGTGGCACCCTAAAAGGCATCCCACAAATACACCTCAAACCCCTATAATGAATTGGGTTTGTCTGTGAATGAAGCTAAACAAAGTCTGAAAGAGAATCAGGATGTGCAATTTGTGTTAGCCAGAGCTCTGCATCAAAGTGAAGGCAATTTTTAGGCAGGTCAAAGCCCTGTAAATGCAATTATAGGTCTTGGGCGAGAGGAACATAAATGGAAGACTACTGCAAATATTGTAAGGTAAACGTGGAATATGCATGGCATAATCTGTTGGATTGTCGGTTGTTTAATGAGATGCAATATACTTACTTAATCTGAATTAGGACCTCCATTCAATACTTCTAAGAAATTGCCCCCTAGGACAAAGCAGAGCTATACTTATTAGGCCATACTGCTTTGCACCATCTGTAAAGATTCATGCAAGGCACATAGCTGTTAACATAAGTATGCATGAAGTAAATTTTTACGTCTGGAGTAGAGCCAGCTTGGGATGTCTTGCCAGCCTCATGAAAAAATATAAATCATGAATAGAAAACATACTTATCAAATCATTCACTCCCTCCATACACTTCTGAACACAAAGTTCTCAAATGTGGTGTCCCTCAGGGGTACAAACCTCAGCTCCTTTTAGTCAACACCTACATGCGCCACCTTGGCCCAACTATTGACTCAAGTGGGAGCAAATTTGTTCTATATATGCAGGTTAACTTGCTCAGAACTTAGTTGCCCGTTTGATTTGGAAGGTTTGAAAAGGTCGATATATTTCTCCTTTTTAAAAACTGTTACATGGGCTGCTCTCCCGAGAGGCTTGCAAGCGTAAAGCATCAAACACTGCCCCCTTACAGTGGACGCAGAGGACTGTGCACCTAGCTCTTGCAAGAGGCCCGCAAGAGTTAACCATGCTACGTATGCGGGCATTATGGCTCTCACGAGTGTCTTGCGAGAGTCATCGAGAAGGAAAAATGGGTATGAATACAAACAACATACATAATGAAAGTATAGGGTAGCTCTGAAAATTTTTAACAACTGTATTTTTTGTTTTTTTTAGCTTTACTTGTATTTTTTTTAAAGTGTACAACAAAAACAAGACATTGGAATAAACAAAACAACATCTTTAAAACAAAGAGGAGAAAAAAGTTGGTCTAAAAAAACTACGGCTTAAGTAGGTATGTATGATCCTTACAAGCCTCTCCTGTGCAGCCCTGCTTGTCTCAGATGAAAAAATAATCTGCTTCCATAAGCTGCAAAAAAGAGCTTTGTTGAGACAAGCAGGGTTATCTGCTTTAGTGGTGAGTACCTGGGCAGGAACACTAGCACCAGGTTGAAAAGATGTGGACGCCCCTGATGAGTTGGCAAGCTCTGCAGCATGGGCTAACTCAATCCGAACAAGGCGTTGAGGATGTATATCTCTCAAATTCTCCCACATCACAGTGGTTCTCATGCTGTATTGCTTGTTCCGGATGCCCCTACTGAACTCTTTTTGCATATTTTACATATGACATATTTCTCAGATACTTTTTTCCCACCTGGCCACATTTAAAACAATTGCCAAACCAAGGACTTCAGGTGGCTGAGTTGCAGGCCAACACACCCCTGGAATGTACCCAGGGTAGGGAACTATAGGCTATGGGGTCTCAAGGATGAGCTGTCCTCCCAACATAACATATGTACACAAAAAGAGCTACCAGAGATTTCTAAATTTTTAATTATGCATCTCAATGTGAGGTTATTGGACATATACAAAGATGTGATGGGTTGTTCTCTCACGCCACCAGGTGTCATGCAGTAGGGAATATTTACCTCAATTTCTTATAGGCAAAGAAGCCTGCTAGTACAGGCAAAACAAGCCTGCTGGTTGATTACCAGTTCCCTCGTTACTACTTTAATTTTTGTGGGGTACTGAGGTTATACGCAGAAGAAGGTTCTTGCCTCAGACATAATGGTTTTATGTCAGTTGCAACCATAGTATTTCATCATTCAGTCCCTTTTTCCATGTTCTCAGAAACAGCAGTAAAGTTCTCATCTGAATCTGAAGATGACATTCTGGTGACAGAAAATCAGCAATGTCCGAGAGCTTGCCAAAAATGTCTTATCACAGAAAAACCCAACAGCCAAATGGAGCAAGAAGGAAGGAATCTTTATTTGCTAAATAAAGACATCCATATGAACCAATCACAATCCTTCTTTAGGGTGTTGTTCCTCTCCCGGACCTCTTGCGAGACACCCACTAACATCTCACAAGATCGTAAAACTGTTATTCTTTATATAATTCATGGGAGAATTCATGATCAATTTTTCAAGCTAATCAACATCTCTAATGTCTATATTTGTTCAGAATTACAAGAAAACCATGTTATTAATCGAATTCCAAATGCATGATCTTGTGGGCAGATCGCGAGAGCTGAACAGGAAGTACAGCCCACTCGAAGTCCATGCAGGGGATTGTGTGCCCGACTCCCACAAGCTTCTCACGAGATTGTAAAGATATTATTGCTTCATACATTCAATGGAACAAATCATATTCAATTTTACTAACACAATCAACTTCTAAAATCTGTTACTTTGTTCAGAATTACAGGAAAACACTGTTCTCAGTTTGATCCCAAATGTCTGATCTCACGAGAGTGTCGCAAGAGCTGACCAGGGAGTACATCCCCCTCGAAGTCCATGCATAGAATTGTGTGTTTGACTCCTGCGAGTATCTCATGAGAGTCACCAACTTTAAAAAAATAAAATAAAACAATGAATATTACAACCAAGTCTTAATGACTCTCTTATTACAGATTAATATTAAATACTAATTGAACACTTGAAAAAGAACTCTAAACGTTAGATTAAAGCAAAATATAGAACTATAGTGAGTAATCACACAGTTAAAAAAGAGATTTATATAATACAACTTAATACTATACAGTATTAAAAAAACTGATTACACTCTTTCTGAATTATACTTACGACTTTAATATAAAACACATATAAAGGGAAAGGAAAGTATGCTATTGCGATATTAATAAACTTGCTCGGAAAATGTCTTGATATGAGAGGCAGAAAAATGGAGGAGACCACAAATGTTGTTGTATTACTCTATTTTACACTCAAACATCATTTTTTATAAACGTTTTGCCAAGTGTGTACCCATTCCTGTTCATTTACAATATAATAGCAATTCCCTTTCAGAATAATGTCCACACACAGGATATATTATTCCGTTTTCCTACCAAATATACAGTCAAAAAAAAATATATATATATGTATGTATATATATATATATATATATATATATTCCTTTTTTTTTTAAACTAGAAAATCAGTGAAAAAAACAAACGTTGAAGTAATGTTAAAGTTACGTGTAATAAAAAAGATCTGTTTTCATTAAAATAAAACACAGAAATTTACAGAAAAAAAACAAAGATTAAAGTAAAGGTATAGTTAGGTGAATTTGTCAGTGTCAACATTAACGTTTTGAACTTAAAAAACACAGTAATTCACCAGTTATAGTTAGCACACCTAACTATAACTTGTGCCCCTTTCATGCACTGCTTATGACATTACTCATTGCATGCTCTATGACATCATTTATGATATCACTGATGACAACTCAAATAATATATTTTGATGACATCACTGATGACATCATCCAAGCTTAATTTACCCACACATTGCTATAGCTTTATGACTTGTTATTCCTTTCTCCTCAAAAATTCCAAACCCTCACACAGTGCACTTTATTATTCTTATTATTTCTAAAGCCTCACACTGGGCACTTTTTTATTATTATTATTTCTATACGTAGAAATAATAATAATAAAACATTGCACTGTGTGAGCGTTTGGAATTTTTTAGGAGAAAGGAATAATAACTTACTGGTGCATTGGATGTAAACGTGATAGTGGGTGAAAAATGTAGGTCTGTATACAACTGTTCAGAGAAAGTCAAAATAGTGAATGCCAATTCCAAAACAAATGCCCTGCTAAGGACAACTTTTATCTGTATCAAACACCTGACACACAATGAACCTACATTAAGAAATAAAGTTGATATCAGAATTGAGTACTGTAAACAGTGTTTACTCTATAAAGAGAGTTCATTTTATCCCACACTGTTTGCAAACAGTGAAACTCTCATGAGAAATACACCACAGAGTATTCAATACAATCTAGTAAGAACAGTGTACATACTATGCCACAGTTGTCAAAAAAAGACCCTATTTGCTCAAAATAACCAAGATCTGAAGCTGCTAAAGATCATACTACTTGCACCCTTCATACTGTGCTGAATACTTTACAAATAGCCCTTATTCTAAAGCAAAACAAGCATGCATACATATGATACTACCTTGTGCACACACTCTTCCATGTTAAGTATAAATTATCATAGTTACACAATTTCTCTAATAACTCAAGGTTGCTTACAAAAGTTAGTATCTACTACGTAGAATCTTTCTCCTGTTGAAAACGTTTTATGCAGAACCAAAAAGTTGTGTGGAATGTAATGAGTACAAGTAAACTGTTGCTTGAACAAAGAGTTACTCTTGTATGCAGACATTTAGAACATGTTGAATATCTCAACACAGCTATGGCGCATTAGGAGCACATGTTTTTAGCAAACACTTACACCAACTAACTGTACAAAAGCTGTCCAAAATTACAGAGAAAGGTAATATGTTAGTTACTATCCACTATGTTGACTGTAATACAAACTTGCACACTCATTGGATGATGTCATCAATGATGTCATTTGAGATGTCATCAGTGGTCATAAATCATGCCATAGAACATGTCATGAGTGATATCATGAGAAGGGTGCATGGTGGGGTTACAAGTTATAGTTAGCACTCCTAGCTTTAACTGGTAAGTTTATGTGTTGCTTTATAGCTCAAAACTTTAATGCGGACAATGACAAATTCACCCACCTATAACGTTACTTTGCCTTTGGTTTACGTATATATACTCACTGTGCTGATTTAATTTATTGTCCTCCGGTGGGCCTCTCAAGTAAGTTTAATAGTTGGTGCAGGCTGGGACCTGTAGTGTCGTTTATACAATTCTTACCCTTCAGTGTCCCTAAAACATTTTTCTTTTTTTCATCCTGTTTTCGCTGATTCTATTTTCATGGCCTTCGGACTCTGGGCACTTTCCCACTGCAATGCAGTGTGAGAGCACGGCCACTCTACCTTCACAAGCTAGGAAGTTGTGCTTGCTTTGTCGGGTTGCCTGTAAGTGCCCTGTAAAAAGGTACACCCATCATACCAGGCCATTACTGTACTAGATAATAGTGGGATACAGCACTGATTGTGCCACCCACCAGAATAGCCTGTCAAACATGTATCAGGCCAGCCATTGCAGGACTGTGGGTGCGCAGTTGTACCTATGCTCAGGATGACAAATCTCACTCATTAGCCAACCCTGGTTGGGCCTTCCACTACAACTAGAACACTCCTAGGGTAAGCCCTGAGGGGTGGAGCAATTGGTAGGCGAAAGACAGGGCAGGCACACATGAGTGTCTAATGCCCAGGTAGTGAAGATCTCTCATGTGGGTTTTCCCTACCTAGGCGGTCTGCTTATCCCATGGGACACCAACAGGGTTTTGCTAATTCACTGCTTGTGGCCTTGGGATCTGGGCACTTTCCCACTGTAAATGTAGTGTGAATGTGCGTGCGCCCTTCCTACACACGTTAGGAAGTGTTGCTTGCCTGATGTTTTCAAACATGTCTCAAGCCTGCCATTGCAGGCCTGTGTGCGCACACTTGAACCCATTATGTTTTTAAATAAATCTCAACAGTAGCGGCTGCTCGCATTGCTTGGTGGGGGTGGAGGGGACACAAAAAAATGAAACACAAAAAGAAAGAAATGATCAAAACTGTACTTACCTGCCACTCCGACCGCCTCCTCTCTCCCGATCCTTTACTCCGACTGCGCAGGCTCACACATGCCAATCAAGGTGCTTCACTCATGCTGGGAATACTACTACTAAAACCAAAAATGGAGGTAGGCCAAGGGCAGTAAAGCTGAGCCCGTAATAAGAATGAACAACAAATTTGCTAATACTGCCACTAATTTAAACCTCAAACCAACTTATGAGGACGCATTTTGGCAGACAACAAAAATGCGTAAGACTTTTTTGTGGACTTAATCAATCAATTTAATGTTTTCAAAAATACTTTATAGTCCTTCCATAATACAAAAATTCAAAAAAGTTTACAACTCACATAAATGGGACATAATTCGTACAATGTACATCACACCCTTCAATCACACATTTCAAGCATTCTAGACAAAACAATCTTCTTCACTCCAAACACACTGGTACCAACAAACATTCAACCGTCTCTATCAATCTTCTGAAAAAACCATAAACACTCAATATACTTTTCTAAGACCGCAGAGAGTATCGTTGGAATAATAACTCTCAATATTGTTTCTTTTTAACAAATTCCAGATTCTTGTGGTCGCACCAGAAGGTCTACGCGTTTCGAGACCCCTTAGTTTTGAGGGTCTCTCATCAGGACCTGTAGTTAAAAATTGACAAAAAACCTTTATGAGTAACGCTAAAACGTCAAAAAACCTCTCAATACACCAGGGTCCTCTTTGTACTAACTTAATTACCTTTTTCAAGTGAAGAGAAGATCAGCCGATCTAATCCAAATAACTCTAAAAAATGAGAGAAGAAAGAGGATACAAATTCTAACAAAGTTTGGACAAAAATGTTAGTAATGCAAAACGAACACTCATTCGTAATCAACTTACATGGGTTATCCTAAAAATAGCGCGTGATCGCTATCTTAGTGTAGGTGGTAGTGGAAGAGTTTTCACAATATGATCAATCGCAGGCTGTGAAAGGTTAAGTCGCAGGCTGTGAAGAAAAAATACATTGGGAGGTATTTTCAATGCGGGTCCATTCTCTCCAGTGCAAAGTAATCATTCATTGTTTGTCTGTAATTTTAATACCTGAAATGTCTGGAAAAGACATGTAGCACTGTTCTGCAGTTAATGTCAGAATAAAACCTTTCCGGAAAAAGATGGATGAACACTGTCTTTAAGTAGCGTTAGGGTCCGTTTAGCTGAGTAAGGCTTTGCTTTGCACCTGCAATAGTAGTCGAATGCGAGTTTTAAAAGGAGGTACAGTTCGTGAAACAGAACGTGAATCATGATGACAAATGCAGTGATTTTAGTAAGGCAAACTCTATAGAAACCACATCGTTGGTGTGACAAGATCTATGGGCAGTTTGATGATTTTGACCATTCCTAGTCTCGAGGAGTGGATGTTAAAATTATTAGAATCCAAAGTAGACGGGTCTCAAATGCAGGCTTACCTGAAAAATCACCGTGAGTTGCTGAAATCGTTTGCGGACGCCAATTACTGACGCATGAAGGAACACGTTTTAGCTGAGTCGAACTTTTACTTTGCACCTGAAATAGTTATCGAAGTCAAGTTTTAGAAAAAGGGTACAAAGTGTAAGGCAGAACGTGAATCATAAAGGCAACTAAAGCGGTTTTAGTGAGGCACCCTGTATTAGCACATACATCACTAATGTGGCAAGATCTATGGGCAGTTTGATGATTAGACCATTGCTTGTCTCGAGGATTGGAAGTCGAAAATAAATAAAGTCCAAAGTGTAGTAGCCTCAAATGCAGGCTTACCTGAAAGAATCTCCGTAAGTTGCTCGAACCGTTTGGGGATGCCAATTACTGTCACGTGAGGAAACACGTGATCGCACAGTTTATATTGCATGTGGGAAAAAACAAAAAAGGACTTGTTTAAGTTGGAGCTGAAGCGCCGTATTTACACGGAAC
Organism: Triturus cristatus; assembly: GCF_964204655.1. Classification (NCBI taxonomy): domain Eukaryota; kingdom Metazoa; phylum Chordata; class Amphibia; order Caudata; family Salamandridae; genus Triturus; species Triturus cristatus. Next base: position 401,446,370 of record NC_140587.1, on the reverse strand, counting down.
CCGATTCAAAATGGAGGAAACGAAAAGTTAAGACTCCGAACAAACTGAGAAAGATTGCTTAAAGGAATGTACACAGAACCCGATTAACAAAGAAGGACGCAGAACGGCTATATTAAAGCTTATGCCTCCGAAAAAACGGAGAGAATGAGGTACACACTCCTGCAATAAACATTTAATGAAAACTTTGTGAATGACAAGGAAATAATAATTAACTCGCAATCGAAATAACTTCCACATATGTGAGCCCTCAAAGCCGAAGTTTAACGGGGGATAGAGCCAAAGAAGGCGGTAGATTAGATACATAGGATGTTAATCCACTTGATAAAACCCATCCAACAGAATTAGCTAAAATGGCGATGCAGTCCAGGACATCAATGGAAAACGTGGTCTCAATTTGTAAACAACAAGCAGACTTTATTGATGCTTAAGCAACCCGGTGATGACAAGGAGTAAATTCTTCCTCATTTTAAGCATCGCTTGGAAAAGAGTATATGCTGAAGCTGACAATTCATTCCTGGTAATGTGCTGGTATGTTAACTCAATTTATATAGCTCAGAGAGTTCATTAAGTCCATTAGAAGCTGTATTGAACTTCAATATCAAGAAAGCCTCTCTTCTAGATAGCTTGAGTTCTAAATCACCGCCCCTTAAATCGTGTTCTACTTTGGATATAACTGTCCATTTTAAATCGTTAATTTGGTGATTTTTGGCTTTCCAATGAATGACCAATGGAGCTGTTTCCACATTTTTATTAATTCGTGATTTGTGTTGTGATATCCTTGTTCGAATCTCTTGGCTTGTTTTCCCTATGTATAATAGGTGGCAGGGGCAGCGTATACCATAGATAACAAACTTACTTTTACAATTTGTAAAAGAGTCGTGTTTCCAGAAGACAGAGTTATGTTCAAATAAATTGCCTTCTTCTGTGGAGTCACAGCAGATACAAGTGCCACATTTATGGTGTCCTTGTACTGGAGGGAGTCCCACATAATCACGTAAAGTGCTTTGTTTTGCTTTTGGCATAGATGCTCGCACAATTTGGTTAGCTATGTTTCGGTCTTTCTTGAAAGCAAAGAGTGGATTCTGCTTAAATGAACAGTCGAGATTTTTTATCAAGTGCCAATTTTGAGTGATAACCTTTTTCAAGTTGTTAGAGTTGGGACAAAAAGTAGAGACACAAACAATCCTTTCAAGTGGTGGTCTGGTAGTTTTTTTTTTTTTTTTTTTTTTTCAGTTTTTTATTTTTTTTTTATTTTTACATTTTTTATTGAAACAATAAGTCAGTTACAAGCATGGGCCTACAACCACCAGGGCCGGCCGCTAGATTCAGAAAGGATCGTACATTAGTTAAGGCAGTAGGCGACTCCTGGGGCCCAGCCCCGTAAATGGCTCAGGATAGCTCGAAAGAAGCAGGAGACATACATTTAACATAAATAACAACTAAAAACAAAAGGCGAGGCATAAGGGCAAAAAGCTTGGGTCAGGCTACATCCGGGGGACCTTACTCCAAATCTTCAATTAGCTATCAACAGGAGGGAGTACTGAAAGATCGGGGGGGGGTAACGGGAGAGGAACATCTATATTCGATTATTACAACCAGTTGCAAGGAACCATCAAGGGTCAGGGGGACAAGGCAATATCGGTGTCCACTAGGGGGGGCGTACAGATACCCCCACGATACGCGTTCCATTGCCCCCAAATTCTACCCCATGCCCCGGGTTTACCGCGGGCCACATACACAGTCTTCTCCCTGAACATACACCAGTCCATGTTCTCCTTCCATACTGACACGGTGGGTGGCCGCTGGGAGCCCCAAAGCTGCGCAATATCCCTCTTGGCAATCATGTATCCCAGGGCCGCCCACCGAGTCTGAGCCGCGTTATAATCATTGGGCTCCCACACATTCAAGACACAGCGACGCACCTCCGGCAGCAGCGCAACCCCGGTGACTTGTCCCATGACCCCATGAACCCGACGCCAGTATTCCGCCACCTCCCGGCACTCCCAAAGGATATGGAGAAAGGTGGCACTGAGCCCACACCCCCGCTTACAGAGCCCATCTTCCGAGAATCCCATCGAGACCAGACGGGGGCCCGTCACATACACCCGGTGGAGAATCTTTAGCTGGACCAGGCGGAGACGGGCTGGAATGGCTACTTCCTTGGGGGACGATAGTGCGGACTGCCAGTCCTCGTCGTCTAATTCCACCCCGTCCCCCATCCACGTCTCCCGAAGGCGCACCAAGAGGTCAGCCCGATTATTTTTTTTTTTTTTTTTTTTTTTTTTTAAAAACCTTTATTTGTGCATAGTAAAAGAACAAATACGGGCCTACAACCATCAGGCCGGCCACAATACGGTTGAGCACAGAGACAAACAATACATCCCTAGTGCGTCAAGGTCAAGATTAGCAACGATTCAGGATTCATACACTGGAGGGATCCTTGACACCGGGGGAAGGAGAAGTGAAGGTTAATTTTAAGGTTTTCAAAAAAAAAATTTATCGGGAAAAAAGTCAGTAAAGGATAGAAACAAGGAGATTCGAGTCCGCAAGTCGGCTTCATACACTGGAGAGCAGCAGCATCATTAAAACAGCCATAGAAAATCTCATACAGTAAGGCGATGCAATTAGATAACAGGATCATCACAGTAGTAAATACGCACCCCCTAAAAGCCGCCCCCACTCAATCCACCCCACACCCGGACCCCGAATCGAAACAAGTATAGCGCAGAGACATGAAAGAAAGAGGCCCATAGAACTAAAAAAGAAACAGTAAATTACCCCCCCACCCTACACCAATGCGGAGGCTATGGCCTACCCCCCCCCCCAGCATAGTGCCTGTCGCCCAATGAACCCGAAATATAGACGAGAGAGAAAGTAGGAATAGAGTAAAGAAACTAAGAGAAGAAAGAAGAAAGGAGGCGGGGAGGAGCCCACGTATCCTCAGGAGCGCCCGACACCACCGGCCAACCAAGCCTCCACACACTGAAACCCCACTACACCCAAAGGCGGTCGTGGGAAGATAGCATGTAACACCACGGAAATGAAGGCAGACAGATCGCGACGAGTGCGCACAACATAAGTAGACAATTCCAGTCCCAGTCCAGCCCGGCCGTGAAGCCATGATGATAGAAAGTAATCTAGCCCTGGCCCGATCGCGGGCGTACGATTAGACCCGCCCCCTCGTGAATGCCCCGCATCCCGAACAGACAAAGACAATATGGCCACTTGGGAGAAGATGGAGAAGTAGAGTCACAAAATGGCCGCCGATCATCTATTGAGGTCCCCTTGCACACCATATAAAATCCAGACCTGGCTTGTAAAGTACATGAGTTCCACATAAAAGGAGTCGTAGGCCACCGTGAACAGTTCCTCGAGGTCGCCAGGTGTAGTTCAGCTGGAAACTCCTGCGGGCACGGTGAGGCAGGCAACAACAAAGCAGGCAGCAATGACCGGGGAAACAAAGTATCTGCCATTGAGCAGGAGAGCGATTGATCCTGAGCGCCGGGAAAGCCAAATGCAGACACCAGTGTAGCACCGTTATACCCAGTCGTTGCTTCCCCGCAGGAGGACCACAGCACTGGCAGACTCACGTCTTGTTGATCACAAACGGGGCGCTCACGGCCCGCAGCAGACAGTGTAGAGTCGAACCGCTCACTCAGCTTTTGCAAGCCGACACACAATTGCAGACGAAAGTCCCGCAGGGCAGCCAGAACGGAGCCGTATGTCAGCGGAAGCTGCGTCCCCCCAACGGCAGCAATCCGGGACGGCACTGGGGAGCTGGAGTCTGGTAGAGGGAGGGCGAAGCGGGCAGCGGGCGAGACCGGAGCATCACCCCCCAGCAGCGAGCAGGCAATCAGCGCCATGTTTTACCGTTGAACGGTACCGTGGCCAGGGGGGGGATCGTGACAAGGAGGCAATTCCCAACAGGTCTGCGCCGCAACAGGTGAAAGCCAGCAGTCTCTTCCCCTCCCTCAGGCTCTCTTTGCAGCCGACTAGACCATAGAAGAAGGGGGTCTGCAGCCTTCTACAGCGTGGTCCACAGAGCGGGGTAGGAGACCCGCCACACCGGGGCTTACCCTCTGGCTCCAGCCCATCAGATGCAGGGTACAGGAGGTGTCCGGGCGTCTCTCTCCCGGCTCTTCTGGCGACCGTGCGTGGCGTGAGGCGGGATCGGGACCTCGGGCTCAGATTTGCACCAGCGGGTCCGGTGACTGCAACGATTCCAGGGGGCCGGCCGAGGCCACAGTAGAGCAAGGGTCCAGGGCGGGGAACAAAGGCACCAAAAACTCCGGCATCCGGGCGGGCTAAGACTTCGGGAAAGCGGCGGCGCAGTCAGCGCGTCGTCGCACGCGTTGCACCTCGAAAAGCGGCAAGGATAGGAATCAGGATGATAGTCCGAGGCCAAGGGCCGACGGAGCCGGGCGCTCAAGCGACTGCTCCGGTCGCCATCTTGGCTCCTCCCCGGTCAGCCCGATTATTAATAAGTTTTTTATAGATTAAAGAGATAGTACTGTCGGGGACATGACCATCGAGTATGCGGTCCTCGAGGGGCGAAGAGGCAGGGATCTTGGTCCCCTCCCCAAAGACAGAGAGCAGGGCGTGCCGAACCTGGGCGTATCGGAAGAACTCCTTTTCCGTGAGTGCGTATTCGCTCTGGAGCGCCGCGAAGGTCTTAACCGCGCCCTTCATCCATAAGTCTCCCACTCTACTGATGCCAATCGTGTCCCAACGGTCAAACCCCTTCGTTGTCCAGAGGCTTCCCAGTCGGTCGGAGGCAAATAAAGGAGTAGCACATGTTAGTCGCTCACTCCAGCCCATGGCCACATTGGCCGCCTTCCAGATCCGTACCGCGATCTTAGTAGGGCCCGTCAGGGTCCGTCCAGCCGAGCGGGAGTAAAGCGCCCTGTTATAGTTCCCACCGGGGAGCAAGAATTTATCCATCTCATACGCCGGATTCAAGCCAGGCGCATACGTGGCATGGTTAATGGCCGATAACTGCGAGGCCCAATAATACCTGCGAATGTCGGGAAGCGCGATGCCCCCATCGTACCAGGGGAGAGTAAGCTTGGCCAGGGCGATACGCGCCCGTCCGTCCCACACCAGTCTCCTCTGCAGGCTCTCCACCTCCCGAAAGTAGGCCAGTGGAATGATGTCGAAGGAGTTCTGAAGTGCATAGAGGAATCTGGGAAGGGACATCATTTTAAACAATGCTGCCCGACCCAGTGGGGACAAGGGCAGCCTACACCACCGCGCCGTGTCTTCCCTCAAACGCCGAAGTGGAAGCAGGAGATTGTGCTCATAGCGAGCCACCGGGTCCAACGAGACGTGTATCCCCAGGTATTTAAAGGCAGACAGAGATATTTGAATCGGAAGCCGAGGCGGCAGGAGAGGGGGGCCACCGGAGATAGGATAGACACAGGATTTAGACCAGTTAATCGTGAGACCCGAATTTCTCCCGTAGGAAGTCAGAACATCGAAGAGAACGTTAAGCGACTGCCGCGGCGAGGTAAGATACAGGAGAATATCGTCAGCATATAACGAGACCCGATCCTCAAAGCCCGGGGCCCACCGGATCCCCCTGATCGAGGGCTCCCAGCGGAGCCAAGCAGCGAGTGGCTCCAGGGCGAGAGCAAAGAGCAGAGGGGACAATGGGCACCCCTGCCTCGTACCCCTACCGAGAGCGAAGGGCCGAGAGACCCGCCCATTAACCACCACCTGAGCCATGGGTCCCGTGTAGAGAAGCTTCACCCAGCCAAGAAACCCCTCCCCAAAGCCGAATTTGGTCAAGGCAGCCCAGAGGAATGGCCACTCGATGGTGTCGAAGGCCATCGTGGCATCTAAAGAAACCAGCACGGCCGGTTCGGAGAGGTATTCTGCCCTGGCGAGGGCGCCATGGAGACGCCGCAAGTTGAGGGCGGTGTTGCGATGCGGGATGAAGCCGCATTGATCAGGATGAATCAGATCGCAGATGACGCCCAACAAACGATTGGCAAGGACTTTAGCCAGGATTTTAGGCTCTGCATTTAGCAGTGAGATAGGCCTGTAGGAGGCACAGCGGTCCCGCGGCTTACCTTCCTTGGGGATCACGACTATCGTGGCCAGTCGCTGGTCGAGCGGAAGGGAACTGGCCTCAAGGGACTCCTGAAACATACGACGGAGGAAGGGCGCTAGTTTATCCGGGCGCAACTTATATAATTCGATAGGGAGACCGTTGGGACCCATGGCCTTGCCCGAGCGAAGGGATCGAATCGCAGTCGCTATTTCATCTACCGACAAGGGAGCGTCCAGCCGCTCACGGTCCTCGGCGGACAGGCCGGGCAAAGCAATGTCCCTCAGTAGAAGGCAAGAGTCTTCCTCATCCCTATCAGTCACCGGGGAGTACACGGTCCGGAGGTGGTCGGCAAAACATTCCACAATCTCACCAGGCTCAGTCACACACACTCCATCCGAGACACGCAACTCCGGGACCACACGATTCACTCTCTCCTTCTTGTCCAGCCACGCAATCAGCTTTCCCGCCTTGTCCCCGGCATCATACAATCGACCCTGCTGCTCCCTATACATAGTTTTGGCAGCGTCAGTGACAAGAGATCTGTATTCAAACTGTTTCAGGCTGAGGGCGTGGAGCCCGTCCGGAGTGACACCCGCCTCCAAGGCCGACTCCAGCCCCGAGATGTCAGTCTCCAGCTTCACCACCGCCTCACTCCTGAGCTTCTTAGCCACCACTATCTGGGAGAGGGCGTGTCTGCGGATTACGGTTTTAAAGGCTTCCCACAGGGACATTGCAGACAACACCGACCCCTCGTTTTCAAGAAAGTATTGGTCCATAGCCTTAACCAGACTATCGCGAGTCGTAGGGTCTCGCAGGTACCACGGGTTAATGGGAGCGATCCGCCCTGCAGACCGCGACTCGGTGTCAAAGAGAAGCCACAGCGGGGAATGATCGGAGATACCCCTCGCCAGGTGCCTGACCTCTCGAATTCGACCCGTCTGCGCCGCGGGCATAAGGAAATAGTCTAACCTAGAAAGACTCCCATGTGCCCCAGAGTGAAAGGTGTATTGACATTGGGTCGGATGCATTAATCGCCAACTATCCACCAGGCCGAAGGTCTCCAACAGACCACCCAGCCAAGCCTGGGCAGCGGGGAGGGCCCTGGGTGGGTGACGATCCAGGTCACCCGAGACCACCAAGTTAAAGTCCCCGCCCATAAGCAAAAGACTGCCCGGAAGTTCAAGCAGCATTCGACCCAAGTCCACGAAGGTGGAGTTCTGGAGGCCCGGGGGGACGTAAACTGAGACCAGGGCAAGGGGATGCCCCTCCCACCTCCCAGTCAGACAAACATAACGCCCTCTGTCATCTGAGACTACCCTGGTGATCTCCAACGGAAGTGAGGATCGCAGGAGAATGCCCACCCCCCTGGAGCCAGTTGTGAAACCAGAGTGAGCCACGAGGCGGTATCCCCCCCTGTTCATTGCATGGCAGGCATTACCAACCAGATGCGTCTCCTGGATAAACACCACATCAGGAGTCAGACGACGCAGATACTGCAGTACTACACCCCGTTTGATACGGTCCCCCAACCCATTGACGTTCCATGACATCAGCTTCAACCCGTCCCCCCCCATCCCCTCCAATAGATCAAAGGTCCCCCCGCAAGTAGCACAAGTCCCAAAAGTGGAAGAAAATCAATACCTCGCCCTGCAAACAAAAAACACACGACAAAACAACCCCTCCTTCCCCCCCACCCCCCCCAACACCCAACTCCCCCCACCCTGCACCCCTGCGGGCCAAAAAACCCCCCCAACTTGCAGTGTCCCTGTCGCCCAACTAACCCCAGTCTACAAAAAGACCCCGGAGGAGGAAAGGGACCCGTCCCCGCCCGCCCCCCGTACAGGTCCTAGCAAAACACACTGAACCAAAGAAGTACAACCCAGCCGAGCAGTGCAAAATGGCAAAATCAAGGACCAAGAGTCACTCCAAAGGGGACCCGTCACCGTTGGCACCTGCAGAGGGCCCGGGACGGCCACCTCTGTCCGGTAGCGAGTCCAGCCAGTCACTCACGGCCACAGGAGAGTCAAAGAAGGCAGTCCGATCCTCATGTTCCACTCGGAGTTTGGCAGGGTAGAGCATAGAGTACTTTAGGCCCAGCTCACGAAGACGACGTTTCACCCCCTGGAATCCCATCCGCTGTTTCTGGACAAGTTGAGTAAAGTCCGGATAAAAGTTAATGGATGAGTTCTCATGTCGAACCGGGCCATGGACACGTGAGGCCTGCAGAATCGCATCCCGGTCTCTGTAGTAAAACAGTTTGGCCACGATAGGCCTCGGGGGGGCCCCCGGCCGTGGCCGCCCGCCCGGAACTCGATGAGCCCGCTCAACGGCAAAGAATTTACTCAAGCCCGCAGGGGTCAGCTGTTGGAGGATGAGTTCCTCGACCAGGAGGTCAACCGGGCGGTCGTCAGAGGACTCCGGTACGCCGATGACACGGATGTTGTTGCGTCGGGCCCGTCCCTCGAAGTCCTCCAGCCGCCGGGCCATCTGATCATTGACCACCTTGATGTCACCAAGCGCGGCCTGCAGGCCCGACACATCCGCACCAAGGGTGGAGGTCCGTGCATCGAGAGTTTGAACCCTCTCGTTTGTTTTGGAGAGATCCGCCCGTATTAAGGTGACATCAATCGCCACCGTATCGATCTTGCGGTCCAGGGCCTCGTATTGCGTGGCGATGGTCTCCCTGATGCCATCAATGGCGCCCATGATATCCTGTAGGGAAAGTTCCGAAGAGACGGATGTGCCCCCACCGGCGGCGTCTGAGGGGGGACCGGCCGTTCCAGGGGAGCCTCTGCCCTGAGTGTAGCGGTCCATGTTGTTGGTCTGGACCGATCCCCCACGGAGGGAGGCCTTAGTCTTACGCCCCTCGGGGCCCCCCTTGCCCCCCATGTGGTCACAGACTCCGAGGGGGACCGCCGATCAAAAGTAGCTGAGGTACAGGCCCTGGAAACCAGCGCCTCACCCGAGGCAACAATATGGCGGTGCGGGGGGACCCAAGGCGATAGGCACTCTAGTGGCAGGTGGAGACAAAGCCTCGTGCAGAGGTCGAGGAAACACCCCGCCACCTCAAGCGCTCCACCGGCCAGCCCCCTGAGGTCTGAAAGTGAAACCGAAAGTGGTCGAGCGGCCCCTGGCACCGAGCCGCAGCCGCTGTTGTTCAATTGCGACACGGCTCCACGGTTCACCTGCGCCCCGGGCACCTCCGTCGGGTGGGTCCCAAAAGTTCAAACAACGATAACTCAGGATTCCCAGGTCCGATTAAATTTCTGAAAAGAGATACGTGCTCAGCCGGTCGTCATCTCCCAGATTCCATAAACCACGTCAGGATATTGTCAGGATAAATTCCGAGGAGCAGCGAGGGTCCGGGGAGCCCTGTGCTCACGCGACCATCTTGGATGCGCGCTAGGCTCCTCCCCCCTCTGGTAGTTTTTTTGAGTAGTTCCTCTCTTGGAGTCCACCACGCTCTCTTCATTGCCCTTTTTAGAAGTTTCTTCGGATAGCCTCTTGTCTTCAGACTATTTAGTAATCTAGTTGCGTGGAACATGTATTCATCTCTGAAATTACAATTGCGTCTCACACGTAAAAACTGGCCGAATGGCAAATTTTCTCTCAGATTTCTTGGATGAATTCTTGTAAAGTGTAACATCTTGTTTCGATCCGTTGGCTTTTTAAATAAAGTCGTCACTAGTCCATTGTCAGATGGATATACTTCTACGTCAAGAAATGAGATCTTAATTTTGGAGTAATTCAAACTGAATTTGATGTCTTCAGTGCGATTGTTAAGCCAACAATGAAATGTTTTGAGGGTTTCTTCTGTACTAGTCCATGTCATAAAAATATCGTCAATATAGCGAGTCCAATTTCCGATGAATTGGAAAAAGGGGTTGTTATTATAGACGAATTTCTCCTCAAATTTAGCCATAAAAAGTATTGCTAGCTCTGGTGCAAAGGGGCAACCCATCGCAACTCCTTTGACTTGGTAATAGAAGTCACAGTTGAAATTAAAGTAGTTTTTCTTTAATGCAAAACTAGCTAGTTCCATGATGAATTTAGTAGGAACTTTGGGACTAGGTCGACTTTCCAAATAAGAGCCAATCACTGAGAGTCCTTCCTCCTGTGGGATCTGAGTATAAAGCGAAACCACATCTAACATCACAAGATAGTGATTGTCTTGTTCAAAAGTTATTCGTGACAACTTGTTGATGAAATCTGTTGTGTCTCCTAAAAACGATGGTATTTCAAAGATGAATGGCTTTAAGAAGTAGTCAACAAATTTAGAGATGGGCTCCATCATGGAATCGCAGCCAGAAATAATGGGTCTGCCCGGTGGTGTTGTGACATTTTTATGTATTTTGGGAAGTACGTAGAAAAGAGGGACCCTAGGATGTTTATTTTGCAAGAAGTCATGTTCTTTTTTTGAAAGAAAACCTTGGTGTAGTCCTGTGTCAAGTAGTGGAAAAAGAATATTTTGTAATTCCAATGTAGGGTCTTTGTTGATTTTTCGATAGCACACTGCGTCATCTAATTGTCTCATAACCTCCAGGGTATAGTCAGATTTGTTCAGTATAACTATTGAACCGCCCTTGTCTGCCTGTTTAATTATTATCGAGTCATCATTTTGATGATTAGATAAGGCTTCCATCTGTGGTTTAGTCGTGTTATGCTTGACCCATCTTTTTTTGTTTTCCATCTCAGCAATTGCTGAGAGAATGTTTTTTTCGAAAATCACTACTTCCTTTGGAATTTTATTGGTTGGTGGACAAAATGATTTTTTTTTCTTTATCATCTGTAGTTTCTGTATAAGGATTCATCGTGAAGAAAGTTTTAAGTCTGATCTTTCTGCAGAATTCTATGGTCTCTGTTTTCAAACGAATGAAGTCGGTATGTTTTGCTGGAACAAAAGAGAGACCGTTTTCCAGGATACTTTGTTCATCCTTATCCAGTGATCTCTTAGATAGATTATACACTAGGGATGATCCTAGTTCTTGTAATTCTTGTAATTCTGTCTCCGGGTGGACATTTCCCATGGTTGGGTGAATACTACTACTACGCATAAGCATCTTGTTGGTGATGAGTGGATTCACCAGGTGCGGGATCCAGCGTGACCCGCTTCGTCGATCATGCCGCATCTCTCTTTTGCGACACTCCAACTTCATGCTCATTGCATGCAGTGTTCGATTCACAGGTTGCGACCCTCAGAGAGAAGGCAACCCATAGAAGTGCCTCATTCTACCTCATGCGGCACTGCTAAACTTGCACCTGTGTGTGCGACCGGAAGTGTCTGGTGTGACCTCTATCAACGTGCATCTCGGCTTGTGCCTTATTTCAAGGGAGGTACAGAATTTGCAGCTCTTCATTGTGTGTGACTGGTAGTGTGTAGTATGACCCGAATCAATGCGCAACAGATGTGGTGCCTCATTTCCAGGGAGGTACGGAATTTGCAACTCTTTGTTGTGTGTGACCAGTATTGTTTGGTGTGACCCATATCAACATGCACCGGATGTTTTGCCTCCTTTCCAGGGAGGTACGAAATTTGCAACTCTTCATTGTGTATGACCGAAACTGTGTGGTGCAACTCAGATCAATGCGAACCAGACGTCGTGCTTCATTTCCAGGGAGGTACGAAATTTGCAAGTCTTCATTGTGTGTGACCACAACTGTCTGGTGCGACTCGTATCAATGCACACCAGACATTGTGTGTCAATTCCAGGGAGGTGCAGAGGAGCAGATTTGTGTTCTGTTGTGCCAGGTTTGCCTGGATGCTACTTTGACTGACGTGTGTCTGACAGGGTGCCTCCTTCATCAGAGAGGCTCCCCTGCTTCACACCCATTCATCGATTGTTCCTTTTGTGCCATCAGTGAGGCGGACCAACTGCTCTCTCTTCACCTGGTCCGACAACTTTCTGTAGCCAGGTAGTATTGCCCGGATTGGGCCTGGGTGGTGAAAGTAATTGACTGGGCTGAGGAATGCTTCAGAGAGTGATCAGAAGCAGGTCAAAAGACTGTGTGACTTCTCTGTGCTTCGCAGAACTGGGCTAGTGTCGGAAGGGACATTGTGGAATCCTTTGATTGAACAACTATCACCCTCAGCCCGCTTCTGCTCTGCATCCCATGGGTGAACTTCCCGATCTGTCTGTACACATTATTTATATTGTTGTGATCTGGGGTGCACCCTATAACTGTGTGGTATGGAATTGTAATAATTGCCAGGGTGGGCATAGTTCTGACAACGTTCCACACCGCATAAGGGTACTTGAGGATAAAATAGAATCTTTCCCAAGTTTGAATACCACTGATGTTATTTTAACACGGTTGGACCTAGTACTGATAGTGATATTTCGAAATGTGGTTTATGCACAGAAATACATAATGTTTATGTTGTAATAATTTATGTGTGTGTTGAATACAAACTTTATTTACATACTCCACGTCTCTTTTGTGACACCCAGTGCAATTAATGTGTGAGAGTGCCAAGCTACCCAAGGATGAGGGCAGGTTATACATTGAGTGTGATCACCCACCCCTGACGGGAGTGGTAGGTTCTGCCTGGGTAGGGCGCCCCCTCAGCCAACCAGAAAGTGGCAGTTCCAACAATTGCAAATTGCAAATGTAGTCCTTGTTGAATGAGGCTTTCCACCAATCAAAATTCAAACATATATCATCCTAAAAGAGATAGAATAAAGCTGAACAGTTTAAATTAGAAATAAAACATTATATTAACATTGTTAAGATCAGGTTTGATGACATTTAACTTACAATGTTTAAGAAAATATAAATTTACATAAATACATCTCATGTCATTTTACAAACAGAAATGTTATTACAGTTACTGGGTACACTAATGGAGCCAATTAGCCAGAGAAGTTATGCACAGCTGAAGGAGAACCATCAGAGCAGAAAGGCATCACTCCAGTAATAAAAAGTGTCTCCGAAAATATTGATGTTGCAGGTAAAGAAGCTGCTTTACGACCATGACAGCCATTACAGGTATAACCTCTCTTACTCAGTCAACTACCAGTCAATCAGCACTACGAATGTATGGAGATAGCATCTGACAGGCAGTCAGGGCAGACCCTCTAGGCAAAAACTATGTCAAGTGGTAGCTGAAGTTCCAGCCGATGCTCTAATGAACTAATTAAGAGGGTTGATGCACAAGATCAATGCTGCCTGAGTCTTCGTACCACCTTGTAAGTCTTCATAAGGCTTAAGGCCTGATTTAGATCTTGGCGGTATTATAGTCGTCCTGCTGCCGCGGAGGTCCCAAGTTCTTTGTTAAACTGACGGTGGTCCGCCCGCCATATATAGATGTTGAGGCAATAGACAGGTTCCTGCGCTGTGGTAGTCTTCTCTGCTGGCTAACAGTACTCCAATGCGACGACGGTTTTGCACCAAGCCGATTTAGATTTTCCCATTGTGCTGGGGGTGTCCTGGTCGTGGAGTGCTGACATAGTGAGGCCCTGCTGGTGTGGAGACAGGTAAGTACTACTAATTTTCATCTCAATACAAATATATACACAGTGAATGTGTCATAATGTATATGTAGACAGTGTGTAATTTCTTTGTTTACAGATAGCATTGCACACCCACAACATACACACACTATTGTATGTACACCCACAACCACCACCACTTAAACAATATTCTTTAAGTGTCAATACTAATGTGTACATTTTACCACGATAAGTTGCAAGATGTACACTCATGCATGACTCATAAAAAAAATTAAATGAAAGAGCAATGTAAAAATACACGAGAATACACGAGGAGAAAGCTAATATTACCACACAATTCATTGGGAAACAAATGACACAGAAGCCCACCTTATATTCCAGCAACAACAGGGGGGCTGAGTGTTGTGGTCAAGTGCTAGCAGCACAGGAAGGACCTGGAAGATGGGGTTCAAGACAAAAAAGGAAGTGGGAACCCCCAAAAAAGTAAGCTTTCATCTCTTTTTCGTCGTTTCTGCCAACCCGAGTTTGAAGATTTCCCCGCCAGAGTTGCCTCGACGGAATCTGGACGGCGGGAATCTTTGCAGGACTTCCTCCAACAACCTCCTCTGCTTCTGACGCCATTGACACAGGAGAAAGATCCTGGTGGAGGCGAGGGACTGCGGCGGTCTTCCATCCAAAGACATTGCAACATTTAAATACAGCTGGCGTACTGCCAAGCCTAAGCTTTAAAAGTCTGCCAAAAAACGATGGAGGGACCAGTCCAGACAAGATCTAAATCAGGCCCTTAGTAAGTTTAATATATAAACCTGCGCTAGACAGGATTCCAGGTAAAAACACCATGGGTTTACTAAAAAATATGATCATTATAGAAAACAAAAGGTAATTAGTTAGTTAATTAGGAAACAGCTAAACCTAAATAGTCAAAGTAATGTCTTGCAAGAGGACTAATATAAGTTGTGCCTCTAAAGAAAGCCCAAGGAAAGAACTAAATATAAATCAAGTCGACCGACTGACAGAGTCTCCTCAGTTAGAAAGCCAAAGAAGGTCTAAGTATAAATCAAATAGACCGACTGACATAGAGTCTCCTCAGTTAGAAAGCCAAAGAAGGTCTAAGTATAAATCAAATAGACTAGCGCAGAGTCTGCCTCCAAAGAAATAAGCCAAAAAAATACAGCTTTTATTAGGCTTCAAGGTACAGAAGCTACACGTATTTCATGGTATGCTATGACATAACAGGGTTAGACTAGGAATGTGGCAAACACACAAGCCAATCAAATAAGATACTTCTTGAGATACCTATTTCTAAGGAATTTCTTTCGTTAGGCAATGCATAAATAAGGAATCTAATTGACATTGTATGTAACACAGCAACACATTGGATTGGTCAGCTAATGACATACGCAGAACTTCGGCAGGAAACCTTGGGCGGTACAAAAGAAAGAGCATCCTGAGCATTTCTTCCCTAAGAGTACACAAATATTCATTACAGACAATACAGCTAAGGCTTCTTTTTAATGATTTTCCTGAAACAGTAAAACACACAAGCATCTCATAGAGAGAAAGTTTTTCACTCATAAAATATATGTGAACCATTATTCTGCAAATATGAAGAGCTGTCAATGCAAACTGACTGCAGCCTAGTCATGCTAACTAAACCACGTTTAATTAGGCATTATTTCTAATAACTAAAAATTCACCTGCATACCTATTGTCACTCCTACTGCCTCAAAATGTCATACCTTAGAGCAATCTATGCTACTGATTCAGTGCAAGCAGCCTAAGTCCTTATATGAGCTTAGGAGGGTTTAAGGGCTTACCATGTCTGAGGCAAATGTTGTCATTAGAGCTGGTGTGTATGAATTAACACAAACAGCGAAGGGCCAGTGCCAAGTTATTACTGTTGACTCAGTGGCCCAGAAACATAGACAAAGGCACACAGAAAATCACTTCAGGCTATAGATCACTCTGCTGAAAGGCTGGCCTCTGTTACAACAACCACGTGCAGATGCACAGCAAATGTGCTGACTAAGATGGGTCACCACAGCAGCGATGGAGGCAGAGGCCTTGGACACATGACAAATGCCCTTGAGGAAATAATGAAGGTAATGCCGCAAACAGGTCGAACACAAACCATAGGAGGGTAAAAAGACTTGAAACGTTAGTATTTTTTCTGTGGTAACTGAGCCAGGCATAGCAAGGACTGGACGAAGCCACACTGGTCAGGGACACAGTAATGTCCCACAGAAAGAACAATTATTAGTTGGACAAGATGTAAATAGAATCACACGTGTAAGTTAAACATGCTTATAAAAGGTTTATGTTTACGAAAAGGAAAATTGTTTTATAAAAATTGAAATCATTGCTAATTATAAAAATATCACTCTGTTTTCTTTATTATAAAATATAGCTAAAATATAATAATGATATCAACTTAAAATTAAGTTTATACCTATATTAATGTTTCTGTCTATTACCTTAAAGCTAAATTGTTTGTAGATCATTCTGCATGCGCCTCTTTGTGCAACTCTTGCCTGATCCTGTCTTGGGGTTGGATGTCAAGAGTGGGGTTCCTCATCATCGCCAGAGTCATCCCTAACGGATTCCATAGGCTTACCTTCTTGGTGGCTACATTGTGCAACATGGCACAATGATTTTGCAACAGGTAGCTGGATCAAATACTAGTGCACCTCTACTCCTGTGCAGACATAAAAAATACCTTGCGGTAGATTTACGAATTTTTCATGCAGAGCAGCACAGCTAGTCACCTTGTTGCGCTGCGATGGATGATGGGGAAAGAGCAGGAATGCAAAAACAAAATGGTCCATTCCTGCCTTTTCCCCTGCACTGGTGCCATTTTGGCGGCCTAGCTCCAATGCAGGCACCCTTGCACCATGGTGTAAGGGTGCCCGTGTTGCATGCAGGATTGCTTTTGTGCAGGAAGGGGCGCCTTCTTGCACAAAAACAATTCTGAGAGAATGCAGCACACATAGAAAGAGGAAGTAACAAGTAGAACAAAGAAGATGAGGATAACGAAGAGAATCTAAGAAAAATGGGGCAATTAATTTAATCTAAAAAAACACTTGCTTTTTGATAATTAGCTTAGAACAATACGATAATGGCAGATGGCTTATCACTTGCCTACAGAGAGATGACGTAGAATAGGTCAGATACCCAGACACTGCGCAAGGCGAGTGCCTCTTTGAAGCCAGTTCTGGTCTTTTGGAGAAAGACACAATCACCTGTAACGAATTGCCAATATTCAGATATCTGTCTGTGTTCCTCCGGATGGATAATGTAGGAAGCTGTCTCTGTATATGGTATACCACTAGATGGTTATACCATGTACAGAGTCCAAAGATTCCTCCAGAAGTGTACAAGGCTCAATGTAAACCCAAGGTGCTCTATTAGTGGTAGTGTGGGTGAGCAGCCTTAGGTCTACAAAGAGAAGTGTAAGACATTTATTGCACACACCTTGACCAATAACTGACACACGACTCATAAAAAGGAGATCCACACCAATTTTATAAAAATAAGCTTTGTTGGAGTCTTATTTTAAGAACAAGATCTTTGCAAAAAAGTAAGTAAGTTTTTCAGGAAAAATACTTTAGTCTTTCAAAAGTTGATACAGTGCAATTTTCGAATAGTTCAATGTTAACGTATGAAGGAAACCACAATGCGGTTTTAACTGGTAAGTTTACAACTACCGTTCCAGTCTTCGGAGTTTAAGGTCATCAGAGGGCAAGGTTCAGGTAAGCACAAAATCTGCACCCCATGCGGCACAGGAGCAGCCTGTTGCAGAGATCAAATTCAGAGATCGGCACAATGCGTTTCAATGGAGACTTGGGGTGCTTGAAGCCACGCTGCTTGCAGGTAAGTAAATCAGTTGCAGGCGCTACGCTTCGGGGTTACAGCAAGCACAGGGGGAACCATGAGGCAGCATCAAACATACACCCCAGCAGCACAGGGGTGACCAGGTGCACGGTTCAAATACAGTGTCTGGAGCTCAATGCGTTTCAATGGAGGAACTGAAATTTGAAGACAGGCTGCAGGCGATGAGCTGGGGGCTACACGCAGGAAACCAGTAACAGCGGAGGTAAGTTGAGGTGTTGAGGGTCATAGGTACTCCATCAGTTGAGCTCCTCAAGGCCCAGGGGTTTCAGGTGTATGGGTGTCCTTTAACATAATTTTCTTCTTATCGGAGTCAGTCACGGTCTGGGGGCGCCTTTGGATTCACACTGCAGGTGTCGTCGTAGAGTCCAGGAGGGGTCAGCCAATGCTGGACTTGAGGTCAGAATCGCTGGAGAACCAGTTCTGGATCAGTGGACCAACTGGACACAAGCCAAAGGCGTCGGGTGTAAACTGGTCAGGACTCGCGGTTCCGGAGGGCACCAGAGTCCTCTGTGTAGATTCCTCGGGGTCAGGTCCACAGTCCTCAGGAGTTCTGGTCTTTATCAAAGGTCAGGCAGTCCTCCTCCCTTACATCCACTATTATGCCACCATCCTGTGGAAGGGGCATATACCTAGCCCTGATTGGAGGGGTCCCCTCATCTTCAAGATGAAGGGACTGAAAAGTATGCTCAACTTCGCCTCCCACACCTGAGGGGTGGAGTTGGCAAAGGGGGCACACCTCCTATTCTTTGTAAGTTTCCTGCCAGTACTCCCGACCAAAGTGGGGGGTCTGAACCAGTGGAAGTCAGCTACTGATAGCAGCAGAGGCTAGGGTTGTCTTACAAAGGCAGCAGACCTTTGAAGCTTCTCTCTCGAGCACTGTTCCCATCCTGGGGGCGAAGGTGTGACACCTCCGCCTAGCATATGCTTTTTTTCTTGCCTGAGAGGACTCCCGACCCAGGAGTCCAGAAACATGTCTGGTGGTAGCAGGCTGAGTACAGCCAGTCAGAGACCACACCAGCGTTGGTACGTTTTCAGGGGGCACCTCTAAAGTGCCCTCTGGATATATAGTTTAATAAATCTCACACTGGCATCAGTGTTGATTTAATAAAAGGAGTTGTTTGGTACCAAGCACTCCAGATTTCAGTGGAGCCATCATGGTGCTGGGGAACTCGAGTTGTCGAGTTTCCAGCCCATGTACTCTCTATGGCTTCCCTGGCACTTACAATATTTAAGAATGGACTTGAATATTGTATGGGCATATCTACTCATTCAGTTATGCCCACACCTGTGGTATAGTGCACCCTGCCTTAGGCTTGCTAGAGCAGTGACTTACCTATACCTTAAGCAGTGCTATTTGGCATAGCACACAGGCAGTGTGCCATGTCAACTTTGTCATCTTGTCTGCACCAGGCCATGCATGCAGTGGCAGTCTGCCTGGCCTAGGTAAGGGGTCCCTAAGGGATCCTCTTCATTCCCAATTTCCTAGTTACCCAGGTACCATTTACTAGGGACTTACAGGGGACCTGAACAGCCAATTTTGGAATCGTTTTAAGGAAGAAGCACTGGCAGAGGGGACCTGATTGGCAGGGAACCTGTGCACTACAATCAAACCCACATCAATGTCCAGGAAAAAAGTGGGGGCTAGCCATTTCAAAAGAGGAACTTTCTCACAGATAAGGCCTTTAGTATTGTGGGAAATGATTTTCACCACTGTCAAAAGTTGGTCAGGCATTGAAGTAGGGGAAGTCTATATGGTGTAAGCTACTGTAAAAAGGAGCCCCTCTAAGCAGGGTATGAGAGTGACTGGTGGTTTCTCTAGGGTCATTAGAAGAGAGAAAAATTAAGCAGCGCAGATAGAGAGTACAGAGAAGACAAAGAAGACACTGGAAAAATAATAAATATGCAAACTTAAAAATACCCTATGTTAAGGGAGTACGCCTTGAGATGAAGCACAGTTTGCAGGGCTGTAGAAGTTTCACACTAGGAAGAATAAGCGAGAGTCTCATACACCTTGTAAATGGTAAAAGAGGGATTCCAAGGATCATCTAGGACCATTGATCTCCCATACAGGATGAGAGCTATAGGATATAACAATAACAGTATTGCATTATGAAGAACTTCAACGGCGAAGACTGTTATAAGGCTGCCATGGGGCAGCTAGGTAGGCAGAGTATTAATCTGTGAGACTGTTTATTTGCTCCAAGCTTTGCAGAAAGTTCTACCAAAAGGGATCTACCCTCAGTGAAAGGGTGTACCATCGAATTCCTGTGAGCTTCAACCATGAACATTTAGAAAAGTGAGTACCTTGAGTAAACTTAAATGCTCTGAACAGAATCACATCACTCACCGTGGGCAGGCAACAGTCTGCCACACTGTGCAGGCAAATAACATACAACTACATGACATCTTATGTAAATCAAATTGTAACCAATGGATGTCTAACTTATCTCCACTGCAACCAGTAGTAAAGCAAAACATTGACAGTGTTGACACCCACCATA
The DNA here is from genome assembly GCF_964204655.1 of Triturus cristatus. NCBI lineage: Eukaryota > Metazoa > Chordata > Amphibia > Caudata > Salamandridae > Triturus > Triturus cristatus. The sequence continues at coordinate 401,426,475 of NC_140587.1, read as the reverse complement.
GCGAAGTTACAAATAAATGTCATGGTATGGATATGTAGGAAGCTGGTGCTGTATATACTATGCCAAAGTAAGGTATAGTGTACACAGAGTCCAGTTGATCCCCAGAGGTATAGCAGAGGCTAAATTAGAGAATCACTAACAGCTCTCTTTGTGGTAGTGTGATCGAGCAGTTAGGCTTATCAGAGGATGTGTTAAGCAGTTATTGTATTCACTCAGGCAAGACCTGATGGCGCACACTCAGAGACTGAATCCAGACTAATTAGATAAGTATAAAAAAGGTATACTCATGTTTTATTAATAGAATCAAGCAAAACTTAAAAGAGGTGGGTAAAATATACTTTCAAATGCAAGGCTGTACACAGAAATGCAATTGAAATTAGAATCGTTACAGGTTTGTATTTGCTTTCAGTACAGTGCAGAATACTTTGAAAATACTTTGGATTACTTTTGCGTTACTTTTTAGTTACATCGACTACTTGGGGTGAGATGCCTAGATATCACACTATGGATTGTACAATACAAAGGTAAGTAAGACAATTTACTGCTCAAAGTACAGTTACTTTGGCTTCATACAAGAAAAGCAGGTCGACAATTTTTCCGAGGAAAACCCACAACATAGGCTTAAATAGGGAAAAATAATGTTATTGGATTGTAGGTAAGTAAACGACTTACAAGGCTGGGTGTCTGGGGTTAGAACCAAGGATCCCCAAGGTTCAAGAAGCCACTCGAGTTGCACCACCAGAGGCACTAGGGCGGCTGGGTGCAGAGTGCAGAGGCCCAGTGTTAACCAATGAAGCTAAGGGGCCATCGGTTAGGGGCTGTTTACGAGCAGGCCACTCGGTTGCGGGAGCAAAGCTCCTGGGGTTAAAATCAGCACTGCAGGGGCCAACAATCAGTACAAGAGTTGCACCACCAGCAGCACGGAGGCGGCCGGATGCAGAGTGCCAAGGAAACATTGGGAGCCCAGTTGTTTCCATTGGAGAGCTCTGGTTCAGAAGAAAGGCTGCAGGCTCGGGCAAGGAGGTTTCCTGAGGGCGACCACCAGCAAGAAAGGTAAGTTGGGTTGCTGGGTGATGCCTGGAGACCGTTGGTTGGTCTTTGGGCATCAGGGTTCCTTACCAGCTGCAGTCGGGGGGGACCCCTCAGGTGGAGGCTGCAGACAGTCGAGAGAGGTCAGGGGGTCACCAGATCCCAGGTCAGGATCCCTGGTGAGGCCTCCTTGTGGTGTTGGGCCACTCAAACTTGGGCAGTGGGTGTCGGATGCAGAGTGATGCAGAAACACAGATTCAACTGGATCCGGGGTCTGTGTTAGAGTCTTCGGTTTAAGCAAATCCGCTGCTCATGGGAGACAGAGTCTTTTGGTGAAGGAAGGGCAGGTCCCTTGGGTTCTGGATTGCTGCTGGACATGCAGGGGTTTTGCTGGGAGCAGTTCGAAGTTGGGACAGGCCGGTAGTGCTGGAGCCAAAGCAGTTGTTGTCCTATTCTTCCTCATTCAGCACTGCTCTTCGGTTCTTCTTCTGTCTTCTTCTTCAATCTGAGGAGGCAAGGTTCAGGGTCACCCCTAAATACTAAATTTAGGGGCGTTACAAAGGTGTGCAGGTTGGGGCCAATGGGTCCCTTCCTTGGGGTGAGAGCACCCCCTAACATGCCACCCTCCAGTGGGAGGGGGGCATGAGTCTCTGTCTGATTGGCTCTGTCCCCTCATCTTCAAGATTGAGGGGACTGATATGTGTTCTTCGCCTCGCCCGACCACCTGAGGGGTGGGGTTGGCAAAGGGGGGCACACCTTTCTTCCTCACTTGGTTTTCCCACTGATTCGGACCACCTAAAGTGGGGGTCCGAACTGGAGGAGCCAGTTGCTGGGGACAGAAAAAGGTAGGGTCAGCTAACAAAGGCAGCAGGCCTTTGAAGCTTCCCTTTCGTGGACCCAGCTCATCCTGGGGAAGGAGGCAAGACACCTCTGCTCCGGATGGGCTTTGTTTCTGAACCCAGAGAGCGGGGCCCTCTACCCAGGGCCCCATATAACCCTGTTTGGTGGTGGCAAATGGCGGGTAACCATTCAGGAACCACACCAGGGCTGGTTGTTTTTCACGGGGCTTCTCTAAGATGCCCTCTGAGTGCATTTTACATTAAAACCCACACTGGCATCCGTGTGGGTTTGATGTGCTGAGAGGTTTGCTACCAAACTTCCCAGCTTTCAGTAAAGCCATTATGGAGCTGTGGAGTTCATAATGACCAACTCCCAGACCATATACTCTTTATGACTTTACTGCGCTCGCTGGGGCACCTCTTCTGAAGTAGCTGTGCGCTCTAGTAATGTCTATTACATTACTTGCAATGTCTAAGAATGGACTTAGACATTGTAGGGGTACAGTGCTCATGCAACTGTACTCTCACATGTGGTCCAGGGCACCCTGCCAGAGGGGTGACTTACCTAGGCCACAGGCAGTGGGTTGCAGGCATGACACACAAGGATGTGTGCAATGTCGACTCTTCACTTTTCTGTGCACCAAAACATGTAGCCTGCAATAGCAATGTGGGGGTGTTAAGGTGCAGGGTCTCTATGGGTGGTACAATAGGTGCTGCAGTCCTTAGAGGCCTTACTGGTCACAGGGCCCTTGGTACCCATGGTACCTTTTACAAGGGGCTTACCTGTGGCCAGGGTTGTGCCAATTGTGGGTACAAAGGTACAGTTTTGGGAAGGAACACAGGTGCTGGGGCCTGGTTAGCAGGATTGCAGCACACACTCAGTCAAGTTGGCATCAGGTATCTGACAAAAAGTTAGGGGGTAATCATGCACAAAGGGGCACTTTCCCACGGGGTGGGTTAGTGGACGACTAACCATCAACAGCGGAACCATGGGAGAATGTCACTAGATTAGTGGTTAAACATCAACAAGGAGGAGCGAACACTGGGCCCACACTGGTGTTACCCGGGGTTAGTTGACATGGTTCTCATGCATACATGATTCAAATGTGCTGTCCAAAATGTTTTTTAGATCTGCACGTTTGAGAAGAAATGGATTTGTCCTTTGTAGTCCCAGGAACCGCTTTTTTTGGCAAGGGTGTCTCTGGCAAAATCCTGAGAAATGGAAATTCTAGACCCTTCCTGTGAGAGGGACCTCATTGTCCTCATGTGTGCCAATATAAGTTCAGAGGTTTGTTGGCTAAGTGGTTTAAAATTGAATGCTCTCTGTGTCACCTCATTCTTGGATTTGAATGTTGGGACACAATGGGCGTGTTCAAGCTCAAAGTCTTTCGTAAAGGTAATGCTTAGAATTGCTGGAAACCATTATTCGAGGAAAGCAATTACGGAGGGGTCCTTGTCCTCTGCTCCTTCCGGAAGACCAAAAATGTTGGGGTTACTTCTATTATGGCTCTCCAGCTCAGTGATTTTATGCTTGAGTGAGGAGATGAAAGAGTGAGATTTAAGCAGGAGTTTAGCTTGAGCCACTATGCTGTCCTCCATAATGCTAATCTGCTCTCTGCATTTGTAATTCTAAGGTTGAGTTTTTTAAGATCTGTCCTGAACCCATTAACCTCCACTTGAAGCAAGTCTGTATTTGTTTTTGTGCTTGGTGCTATGTCATAGATGTTGTTCAGTTTCTTGAGGATAGCTTTGAGCGTGGTAGAGTTATCTTGTTTTTCTTTGAATGGAGAGTCTGGGGATGGTGATTCCTTTTTGGATATTTTCAGACACCCTTTCTCATATATCTCCTTGAGGTCTTTTGACATTATTGGTAGTATCAGGTCTCACCAGGATCAGCAAGGTCACTGTGGTCACTGTGGTCACAGGCTGTGGGTACCAGAAGACGTGCTGGAGGGGAGATCCACTGATCGAGCGCCTTAGCGTAGCCCAGTGTCAGTGATGTCAGATACTGCTGCTTCAGAGCTTGCTGGTGAGCGGCAAAAGCGATAAGTACTGGGAGCAGCAGGTTGCATACCTCCTCTAATGTGCTCTGCGGATGCACAATATTTGACTGGAATTGCCGCCAATAGGTGGTGCAAAGAGTTCCAGTGTGCAGGCTGGTCTGCAGTAAAGCTGTGGTAATGAGGTAAAATAGTCACTTGTTCAGCACACAATGATGTTGTTACTGAGTCCTTAGGGTGGAGGGGCAATGCTGTAAGAAACACCGAGGAGGGCCGTTGAGGTGTTGCGAGTTAAACATGTCCACTCATCACAGCACGGTGTCCCATGAGGCGCAGTGCAGGAATGCTGGGTGAGGGGGAGGTAAACATTCACATTATGGGCAATATGGGCATAAAGTGTGGCCGTAGTAAGGGCGTGAAGAGCCAATCGCTAATCCCCTCGCTCCTGAGCATCGCCACAGAGATCAGATGCAGCCTCTTGTTCTGGGAACAGCCGAATCCTACAGCTCTCTCAGAAGGTGGGGTACAGGGGGCATTGGAGTCTCACACTCGGAGGCCTGCAGCAGGGAGAATGTACCTGGCGGTGACTGCAGATAGCGATAGCCATTATGTGTTCTTGTTCACCAGCCACGTTCCTAGTGTTGTCGCCATCGCATTGCGGCTCCTCCCTTTTGCATGTCGCGCTAATCCCCTCTCAGGTCAGCCGGGCTGCGATCAGTGGATGGCAGTGGCTGTAACAATCTCTGCCTTGGGACTCAGCTCTGATCTAGGGGGCACCTTCAGTTTAGCCCTTGATCATCATAGATAATTGAGTCCAAATCCAAAGTTAGAAGTTGTTCAGTGTAGGAGGCTCCTAGGAGCCTAGCGGTAAGCCGCCATCTTGCATGGATGGTAGACACGCCTCCCAGAAGCACAAGTTGTCTTTGATGTCACTCAGAACCCCAAGGAGAAAAAAATTCACTTTTTACATATCTATAATTTTATGTTATACATGGCCCCCAAAATAATCTGCCTTTGCTTTCAACTTATACTCAGGGGCAGAGGAGCAATGGCGGAATCATACTTAACACTGCCTTTCCTCATGTAAGAAATTGGAATAGGGCTCATTACATCGTGATGAATTACACTGCGTGCTTTTACAACGCCGTCGTTCCAACGACCGCATTGTTAGTACGCGATGCATTTACATCGCAAGTCATTACAACGACTTGCACTAGGGGGCGCGCTGGACTTAGGAATAGTATTAATTACTATTCCTACTCCAGTTTGCGCAACAGTAGGGAAGGTGTTGGAATTCATTTCCAATACCTCAGCGCCCCCTAGTGCAAGTTGTTGTAATGACTTGCGATGTAAATGTATCGCATACTAACAATGAGGTCGTTGTAACGACTGCGTTGCAATAGTAGCATGATGTAATGACAGCGTTGTAAATGCTGTTTCCCAAGAAATTGGGCTGGTGGTTGACTGGAGCGTAAGTCCTGGTTAAGCAGCAACCACAATCCTTGTCAGGTTAAGGCACAAGCAAACCCCAACGTAACCCGTAGAATTTAATTTACAGGCCCTGGGCACATGTAGTGCACTCTACTAGGGACTTTTAGGTAAATTCAATGATACAATTGGGTATAATCCACTGCTACCATGTTTTAGGGAGAGACAAGCACTTTAGCACTAGTTAGCAGTGGTAAAGGCCATAGAGTCCTAAAGCTAACAAAAACGCATTCAGCAAAAAGTAGGAGGAGGAAGGCGAAAGGTTTGAGGGTGACCCTGCAAAAATTGACATTTCTAACACCTCCCTATCTGAAATGTGAAAAGAAAAACACCCTGATCTTCTGCCACATACCCCACCTCTCTCAATACATTCCCTTTCCTCCCCACGAGCAAGTGTGCTGCCAGCTTTCCAGCGTTGCTCTGACAGGCTGGGCTCTCAGTGAGCCCAGCCAGAACGGCAGCCTGGTATTCCTTTATGACATAGCAACAGTGAGTTACAAATTCTGTTAGCTATTGTTGTTATGTCATATCAGTGAATTACTGTATTTATAACCCATCCATTCACACTAAAACATTACTACTATGATTTGCTGTTAGCTTCTGCTTGGAGCACGAGAGTCGATATCCTCCACCTTTAAGTATTAGAAGGCACAAGTACTAATGTATTAAGAATAGGAAAGTGGTATCATATTTGAAAGATTAAACTGTAGTCAGGTTCGCTGACTGGCAAGTACAGCATTCCATTGAAAACAGTACAGTGGCAGCAGGCTATCAGGTCCAGCACATGCCCACTGGCAAGAACATTCCAATGCCCCTGTCTTTCCATCTCAGGCTGTCCCTGGTGCTGAAGAACGGGAGCCGCGGTTGCTGCTTTTACCACTTAAATAATGGGTACTCACAAACTTTCTCTCGGGGGCCAAATTTACAGTCTGGTTTGTGGCCAAGGGCTGCACCGGTGGGGGCGGGGCTAGAACAAAAAACAACTGTGACCATGAGGTTGAACACAGGTCCCTGCAGCGGACGCCTTCGTCCACTGAGCCACCAGACCCGGCATACACACATATTTCTCTTTCTCTCTCTCTCTCTCTCTCTCTCTCTCTCTCTCTCTCTCTCTCTCTCTCTCTCTCTCTCTCTCTCTCTCTCTCTCTCTCTCTCTGTCTCTCTCCCTCCCTCTCTCTATCTCTCCCTCCCTCTCTCTGTCTCCCTCCCTCTCTCTATCTATCTCTCTCTCTCTCCCTCCCTCTCTCTCTCAGTCTCCCTCTTTCTCACTCACTATGTCTGTCTCCCTCTCTCTCTCTGTCTCCCTCCCTCTCTCTCCCTCTGTCTCCCTCCCTCTGTCTCCCTCCCTCTGTCTCCCTCCCTCTGTCTCCCTCTGTCTGTCTCCGTCTGTCTCCCACTGTCTGTCTGCCTCCCTCTATCTCTCTCTATCTGTCTCGCTCCCTCTGTTGCCCTCCACCCTCCCTCTGTTGCCCTCCTCCCTCTGTCTCCCTCTGTCTGTCTCCCTCCCTCTGTCTGTCTCCCTCCCTCTGTATCCCTCTCTCTGTCTCCGTCCCTCTGTCTCCCTCTCTCTCTCTGCCTCCCTTTGTCTGTCTCCCTCTGTCTCTCTCCCTCCCTCTGTCTCCCTCTGTCTCTCTCCCTCTGTCTCCCTCCCTCTGTCTCCCTCTCTCTCTGTCTCCCTCTCTCTGTCTCACTCTCTCTCTGTCTCCCGCTGTCTCCCTCCCTCTTTCTCCCTCTCTCTCTCTGTCTGCCTCTGTCTCCTTCTCTCTGTCTCCCTTTGTCTCCCTCTCTCTCTGTCTCCCTCCCTCTCCCTCCCTCTGTCACCCTCCCTCTGTCTCCCTCCCTCTCTCTCCCTCTGTCTCTCTTTGTCTCCTCTCTCTCTCTCAGTCTCTCTGCCTCTTTGTCTCTGTCTGTCTCAGTCTCTGCCTCTATCTGTCTGTCCCTGTCTCTGCCTCTATCTGTCTGTCTGTCCCTGTCTCTGTCTGTTCCTGTCTCTCTCCCTCTGTCTCCCTCTCCGTCTCTCTGTCTCTCTGTCTCTGCCTCTATCTGTCTGCCCCTGTCTCTGCCTCTATCTGTCTCTGTCTGTCCCTGTCTCTGTCTGTCTCTGTCTGTCTGTCTCCCTCCCTCTCTCTCTTTCTCTGTCTCCCTCCCTCTCTCTCCCTCCCTCTCTCTCCCCCTCTGTCTCCCTCTGTCTGTCTCCCTCTCTCTGTCTCCGTCCCTCTGTCTCCCTCCCTCTGTCTCCCTCTCTCTCTCCCTCTGTCTGTCTCCCTCTGTCTGTCTCCCTCTGTCTCCCTCTCTCTCTGTCTATCTCTCTCTCTGTCTCCCTCTCTCTCTGTCTCCCTCCCTCTGTCTCCCTCTGTCTGTCTCCCTCTGACTCCCCCTGACTCCCTCCCTCTGCCTCCCTCTGTCTCCCTCCTTCCCTCTGTCTCCCTCTCTCTCTGTCTCCCTCTGTCTCCCTCTCTCTGTCTCCCTTTGGCTCTCTCTCCCTCTCTCTCTGTCTCCCTCCCCCTCCCTCCCTCTTTCTCCCTCTGTCTGTCTCCGCCTGTCTCCCTCCCTCTGTCTCCCTCCCTCTGTCTGTCTCCCTCCCTCTGTCTGTCTCCCTCCCTCTGTTGCCCTCCTCCCTCTGTCTGTCTCCCTCTGTCTGTCTCCCTCCCTCTGTCTGTCTCCCTCTGTCTGTCGCCCTCTGTCTCCCTCTCTGTTTCCGTCCCTCTGTCCCCCTCCCTCTGTCTCCCTCTGTCTCCCTCCCTCTGTCTCCCACCCTCTGTCTCCCTCCCTCTGTCTTCCTCCCTCTTTCTCCCTCTGTCTGTCTCCCTCTGTCTGTCTCCCTCTGTCACCTCACCCCCACGTGTGTGGCAGGCCGGGCTGAGACAGCTTCCCGGGCACACATACAACCACACCCGAGTACTTCACAGGTCTTTAAAAGACCATTTACTTGTTAATGAGGCTTTGTTCTATTTCACCTCTTCTCAGCGCCCCTGCATCTCCACTCTGACTATTGCTGGAATCGCCCGGCCACCATAGAGCAGAGTGTCTCGAAGACGCGGGAGCACTTGATAGTAAACACTGAGTGTGATGCAGAAGTGAGAGTGGACGGGTTAAACGTGTAAATGGTGAAGTAGATAAAAAATACCTGGCTATGTGGAAAATAAATTTTAATGTTCCTTCTAGCTGGTATTGTTAAAAGTGGGGAAATGGAGGTTCTATGCTACAATGGGCTAACGCCTCCTTAGTCGACATGTTTTGAAGCCATCCCACTGGCTTTTCATCAGGACCTTTGAGGATCCCTATACCACTCTTATCACTAAACAACAATGTGATCTGTTACTCACTCGAGCGGGATATGATGCATATAAAATAACCCTCCACTAAATACTATACCCTATTAGGTATGGTTCCCTCAACAGGTATTATTAATACCCAGCTAATGCCCCATGAGCTTGTTCACGGGAGGGGAGGAGCCCCTGTAGTTACACAGTTGTTAAGGTCGCTCACTCGCTATAAGTACTGCCTCGCCGTGGCTCCGCAGGGACTTATAAGGGAGTTAAAGTCATTGCTAATTGAGGTTACCAACTCACATGCATCATATTTTAGGGAGGGAGCACTGGCACTGGGGCCTGGTTAGCAGACTCCAGTGCACTTTCAGAGTCAAAAACATCTGCATTGGACAAAAAAGTGTGGGTGAACCTGCAAAAAGCCTGTTCCCTTACATGAACCATTCCTTTATGTTTATATTAGTTATAAGTTTGCAATTTTTTTTTAGTATATTGGATATGCGTGCCAAAAAAAAAGAAAAACAAACCTTGCAAGCTTGCCAAGCCAGATCTATTGGTTTTGCCAATGCTTGTTATCTTTAGTGATGTTCATAAAAAGAGCCGCAAACGCCTTCTGTGAAGCAGCCCTAAACCAGTATGGAGGTGCACCAAAGTCTTTAATGCAGCCAGCCCCTCTGCTATTCACCGAGTGAGTAAACTGTAAGTCTGAACTTGCTCTGTAATCTATTCCCTGAAAGGCAGAGTTTGAGAAGTTTGTCAAGGCAGAGACAGACAAGGGATTTGTTCTTCTGTTCATTCCACCTGCAGCCCCTGCAGGAAGTGACTGTATCAGGTGTGCCCGCGCCTCCTGCTCGTGACCTTGCTGTAACAGGAGTGATGGGTGGAGGGAGGTGGAATGCACCAGTAGCTGTAGGGGGTGTGGGTGGTTAGTGTGATGGGGACCCACTTGTGGTGAGAGGTGTCACCCACGTGGTGCTGCCTAGCCAAGGGACCCACAAGATAATGATGACACACACACACTTGTCTAAGTGGTATGAGTGGATGACCCTGTGTAGTCTACCTTTGATAATTATATAGCCTCCAGCCATGCTCGGTCGGAGGGTGTTATAGGGTGTGTTTCCGGGGCAGAGTGCCCTGCTCAGACAGGTCCAGGTGGAACACTACATCCCTTCCCAACTCTGCAATGAACTTGGCACCCAAAGTCCTCAAGCCGCTTGCTTGGCTGGGAGTTGGGTCTTAAATTGTACCGCTGTTGGTTGGAGTGACTTTTAGCTCACCCTGCGCTTGAACTGGCAGCTGGACTCTTGTTGGCAGCATCTTGCGTGTCAGGCTATCATGGGGTTGGCACCAGAGACAAGGTATCATCAGGTCCTTCACTCCTGGGGGGGGGTTGTCCCACATGGATTTGTCAGGTTCCCCTTTAGTGTCTTGTTGTTCTGGGACAGCAACCTTTTGCAACCATGAGACATTCCTGACGACTGTTTTGCTGCCTTTGTGCGCTGCAACCATTATGCCATCCACTCTGGTTACTGTCCATACCCCTGGTTCAAACGGTGTCCAGAATTTCCATCCGGGCCTTCTGTCTCGCAGTAGGACTGTGTCAATGGGTGAGATCAGCCGGGTTTTGGCCCGCCGCTTTAGGCTGGTGAGTACGTTGTTTAGTGTGTGCCTGACTTCGGTTCTAGCCGGGTTGTGCAGTGAGGGGGTGCAATCTGGATGGGCTGGTTTGCCTTTGCCTTGTGGCCCTTTAAGAATGAGGGACCATCGGAAGCACTTTGTGTTGCAGTTTGGTGTTTCACTGTACTCTCAGAGGAAGTGTTGTAAGCTAGCTTCTGGATCAGCGTTCTCAACTATGACTATCCTAAGTCCTTTGTTGAGGGTGCAATTAAAGCGCTCAGCCTCCCCATTAACTTTGGGCCATTGCGGTGTGATGCAACAATGCCAGATGCCCAGGTGCTCGAATAGTTCTTTGAATTAAGATCCTTGGAACGGCGGTCCATTATCGGTCTTGATTTCCTCGGGGAGGCCGAATAATAATAAGATTCTCTCCAACGCAAGCACAACGTTGGTGAATGCCGTTGAGTCTACTACATCTACAATGGGATACTTTGAGTGGCTGTCTATTAGGACAACAGTTGACTGGCCATCAGGGAAACTGCCAACGTCTAGACTGATTTTGGATCATGGTTGCATGCACGGTTCTTTTTATTTTTTTTTAAACTTTATTTTCCAGTATGAAACACATACAAATTTTGCAAATAAGTCACCTTGTTCATCCTTTCGTACAAATTCACTTCGCAAGTTCTACATGGCAATCTTGACAGTTCAATAACAATTGCAGTTAGAACGTCTAGTATAATGAAACATCGTATCCATAATTATCCTGCTCAAGAAGGCTTGGCTCCAGCCCAACCATATGTCTTGTCTCAGATGTACATCCCCCGACCCCTAGCATGCACGGTTCATCAATGAGAATCGGTGCTGGTGTCTCTTGCGAGCTGGTGAGTTGGCATGAGGGGCATTGGCGCACCATTTTATCCATTGCCTCTTCAAGGTTTGGAAACCATACTTTCTCCTGCATCCGGGATTTAATCTTGACTGTCCCTTGGTGCCCACCATGAGCTAGGGCAATGACGGAGTGCTGTAGGCATGTGGGTATCACTAGTCCTTGGCCCCTCAGTGTCAGCCCTTCACGGGTCACACTCAGCTTCTTATGCACCTTCCACATCTGTGTTAGGCTGTCTTTGGCGAGGCCATGTCAGCTTTTGGCATCATGGAGGAAGTTCTGCTAGGATTCTTTCTGGAGTGCTTCTGCTACTTTGGCTAGGACAGGGTCCTTCTTGGTGGTCTCCTCGATCTCTTGGAGGGTGATTGCCTTCGGCAGGGCCTCTCGAGATATCATGCAGATGTAATCTTCCGTGGTGTCTTTCTTGTTGTCGGACCCAGTAGGAGGATGAGACAGGTGTCTGAAGTCGGCAGGATTCTTGGACCCCTTATGATAGATTACCTACATTTGGTAGTTCTGCAGCTGGATGGCCCAGCGCTCAATGCGTGGTGGTGGGTGTGGTGCTGTTCCCTTGAATAGTGGGAAGAGTGGGTGGAGGTCAGTGACCACGTGGAATGGTCTCCTGCAGAGGTAGAGGTGGAAATGGCCACAGACCCACTTGATGGCGAAAGTCTCCCTTTCGATTTGGGGGGTGGGCTTCGATTGATGTTGGCTAATTGCTGGCAATTGCCAAGGGTGCTCACCTTCCTGGCTCCACTTCCTGGGTGAGCACCACTTCGAGGCCCACCGTGCTGGCTTTGATGACGAGCTCTGTGTGTTTCTTCTGTTCAAAGTAGGTAATTGTCATTTTGATTAGCAGTGCAGTCTATTTGTTGTAAGGCTTCTTCCTCCCACTTCCCCCACATCCAGGAGGCGTCAATCTTGGTAAGGGCCCTAAGTGGCTTGGCGATGGTTGCAAGGTTTGGAATAAACCTGCCACAATAAGAGGCCATGCCCAGAAAGTTTTGAGTTTCAGAGACGGTGGTCGGGGCTTGCTTGATGGCTTGTGACTTGCGGGGGTCGACCTGCACCCCATTCTGGCCAAACACGTACCAAAGAACTCCACGGATGTCTGGAAGAAGGAGCATTTCTCCGTGTGGAGAGTGACGCTATGCTCCCACAGGTGCTTCAGGGTAGCTCACAGGTGTCTGTGATGTTCTTCAGCAGTTGCAGGGTGGATCATCGCTTCTGTTCATGTCACCTTGGAGTCTTGACAGTGTCTCATGAATTGCATCCTGGAATACTTGGACAGCAGATGAGATGCCAAACTTTAATGTCTTGTACCGGCAAAGTCCCAGATGTCTGGAGAAAGTCATCAATTACCTGCTTTCCTCCCGCTAGCAGTAAGTGGTGGTATCTGGCATTTACGTCTAATGTGGAAAATCACTTTGACCCGTTTAAGTCAGCGATGAGAATGTCCATGGTAGGCATGCTATGTCTCTCCCGGTTTATCGCTTGGTTGGGGAAGTGCTTGCTGATGCAGGTGCGGATTTTGGCTATTTTCTTCAGCTTCTCCATTATGACCATTGGAGAGACCCAAGGGGTCAATGTCGATTCTTCCTCGATGACTCTGAGACTTTCAAGCTTGTCAAGTTCCTGCTCCACTAGCAGCCTTAGGTGGAATGGCAGACAGCAGTAGCGAAGAACTTTGGGCTTGTCTGACTTGTCAATGTGGAGTTTTATGGGAGGGGCCTTCGGGAAGCTTAGCCCTGTGAATAGCCTGGGAAACTGGTCCAGCAGCTCATCGATTTGGAATGAGCATACATTCCTGGCAAAGGGCACGAGGCATAGGTCTTCAGCCATGTGGCTCCCTATCAGTGTGTCGGCTTCTTTGTGGAAGGCTGGTGTGAGCTCCTGTTTGCCAGACTTCACACTCACACATGCACCCTTTGAGCAGCTGCGGGGTCTGGCAGCCTTACGTGAAGATCTTTGTGTTTGATGGGGAAAGTATGGGCTTAGGTTTGCGGTGATGGTACTGCTGTACACCTATCACGTTCACCAAGGCACCTGTGTCAATGAGGGCCCTGACCTCTGAGCCAGCGATTTCTACCACACAGGAGGGTTGAGGCCATCTCTGTCTCTTGAGGTCACTAGTGAAGGAGATGAGAAAAACCTCCTCTTCTTCATCTGTTGATGAGTCTTACCACTGGTTCTTTGCAGTTCCTGCAGCGTGTAGTGGCTTGCTAAGTTGTTGAGGTCCTCGGCTTGCTGGCTTTGCCTTTTGTGTATACTGCGTTGGCTCTCTCTACCTTTATCTTTGGAGGTCTTTCAGGGGGTTGGTTAATTGCAATGCACAGCTCACTGACCCTGGCTGCTGCCAGGTCATAGGATCTGGCCATGATTAGTATGTCGTTGAGCGCAATGTATGGTTGGCGCAGTATGAGGCTCCTGGGTTTTTTACCTATGCACCCATGAATGATTTGCACCCTTACTTCTTTTGATTGGTCACCCTGTGCAGGTACTAGCTAGTTCACGCAGCCACGCATAGAATATGTCTTTCAATTTGCCTTCTCTTTGGTGCACTTGGCGGAGTATGAAGCATTTTAAATCAGGATTCAATTTAAGATCAAAGTGCGAGTTGAGTGGTCTCACCGCAGCAGCGTAGTCGGTCATTGCCCCAGTGTTCAAACAGTTTGTAAATCTCATCACCCGCATAGTGTAGTAGAAGGGAGCATTTGACGGCTCCATCTGTTTCGCGGGTGGCAATGAAGTAATTTTCTATCCTTCATAATATCCACATTTTCCCAAAAAGTGAGACCGTCGCATGGTCAGTGAGTTCACTGAATGGTTGAAGCACTCCACCCAAAGTGTATTGCGGTGGATAGGGTCTTGGTGATTGTCCCTGTGGGGGCATCGCATTGGCCTCATCAGTCATGATGGGCGTGCCCTCCGCGTCCAGTACTGGGATGGGACCTGCCCCCAAGTGCACCGTCTGAGACGGTTGGGATTGGAGCCTGGAGTGTTCACTGTGCCTGAGCTAACCACCAGATCAAACTTTGTACTGAGCACCATGTGTCCTATTCACTTGTTAGGCAGGTTTAACAAAGGCAGTGTCTGTGCTGAGGCATGCCACGTATTGCCACAACGTATGGGTGCGTTTACTAAAGCCCCCAAGCAGTCCCCAGCATCCAAGACCGGGCGTGCGGCAGGCCCCGTGGGGTAGTGCAGGGTTCTGACAGGAGGTGAGGGCCCGCTTGATGCCTCTCTGCAGTGGAGGTAGGACACGTGAGGTTGGACAAGGTTGCGCTGACGTGATATGCTGTGGTGGTGGGCCATCCACACGGCCACAGGACCCCACCGATGGACACCTCTGCCGGACACGGCCTATGCGCGGCTCTCAGCCAGCACGGGCCTGGCAGGTGCGTGTTGCGGGTAGGGCCAGTGAAGCAGCTAGGGCTCTGAGATGGCGGCCAGCTAATGATAAATGCAGCAGGGCAGTGCAGCTACTCCAGTACGGCAACTGGTGAAACCAGAGGCAGGTGAAGAACGTGACCACTGAGTCAGACATCCGCAGGGGCTGGCCTGACAGAGTAGCAAGGCAGGGCAGCGGCCACGGCAACCCCCAGGTAGCTCAGCAGAATGAGTGGCTCGGGAGGTAACCGACGTCAGCAGTGCTGGGCAGCACGAGCGGGCAGACACCCTTGTCGCCATGTGATGGGGAACCCTTTTGTGGTGAGAGGGGCCACCTACGTGGTGCGGCTTAGTAAAGGGACCCACAAGACAAGGATGACACACAAACATTTGGCTAAGTGGTATGGGTGGGAGCAGGGCTTTAATCTGGGCGGGTCTCACCGGGTGTGAGCACAGGCATTTTTTAGGTCTCGCCTGACCCAGCGCATGCGCTGGTCTGGCGAGACTTATTGAGAGGGCTCCAAAAAGAGCTACCAGGCCATCCTAGAGCTACAGTGCATGTGCGCGGGCGCGCACGCCGCGCTTTACCGCGATTATTTTCACTTTCGTGGCCGCACGGCCGCTTTGAAGTTTGATCGTGATCACTTTCACTTTCGTGGCCCACGGCCGCTTGTTATATTTATTATTTGCATACGCAAGCAGTGAACGGATGTCTTCTGTAAAATGTAGTGCCTCTTTAAGTATGTTATCATGGTAATTCATGAACTCATCAAACCTGGACAACAAATCTTAAAATGTTGTTCATGTTCATTGTTTCAAAGTCCTCTTATTTCGAGGAATAAGGTAGATACTTTTCCTACCTACCTGAGTAAATTTCTATTATGTCTTTGCTCCCTCGTTTTGCCTGTACTTGTTTCGTCGATCGCATGGCTTTGCTGACCCTGTTCTCTCACTTTACAAAGTGCGGGGTCTATGAACTGTTTTCAAAGGTATGTAAACTAAAAAAATGTTAGATTAAAAAATGTTCATTTTCAAAAGCCATATTTTTCCTTGCACAGTCTGCGAACACCGGTGGACGTTTTACACTGGCCTGATATTCATACATTTAATTTTTAAAATTACATCAGCAGTAATCGCCTGAATCGGACCACATTTCGAAAAGCACACAGAAGACACTGCCCCGCGCGTGCCTATGAAATTTAGGGCTATTTTGTGCACCCGTTCTCGGTGCTACACTATCCAAAATGGCTTCCTTATAATGCTGCCCGGGTTTGGGAGGTTCCCTTGCCCACATCTCCTGCTCCGGGCCGCTTTACAGAATCCTCCTTGCCTGCCAGCTCTGTACACTAGCTGAAGGTCCTTCTAGAGTAAGATCTGGTCCAGCGCTTGGCATGCCGGCCATGTACTCGGAATCTGGCAGCCTTGTGGTTTGCACATCCCCTCTGCCACATTTTTAACAATCGCCAGGACAGAATCTCTGCCTGAACAGAAGTCACCATGACCAACGAGGCACGACTCCTAGTGTGGCATGGCCAACCCCACTGTCTGTATTGCTGTTGGTTAGTAATCCCACTGTTTTGCCCTGCTGCCCTAGTCTTCATTTCAAGACCCCTTATGTGCTATTGTCCTGTTCCAGCCCACTCTGAATGGGGGCCTTGACAAGGCCCCCTAAGTATGGCCTCTCACAGAATGCAGCCGTGCCTCTGCGGGTTGACAGATGTGTGCTGGCTGAGATGTTAATGAAAACTGAAGGCCGTGGATTGCACGGAGGACTTCAGTAGAGAGCGAAGTGACCAGATGTCCCTAAGCTGCATCTAAAAGAGACTCTCCTACTTATTACAACCTACAACAGACTTATTAAAATCCACATCAGCTAAGACATCTTAGAAGAAGCTCTTTAGGATTTGTATTCCAAGCCTAAAATAATGATCACCTTAAGTAATTTTGATGCCACTTTCTGAAATTCATCATTGCCTCTCTGTTATTCACACTACACTTTATTCAAGAGCTATCTTAAATTGAACTTATTGAAAGACCGACTCATTCCTTGTCACCCATAACTTAGCTTTCCAATTTACCTAAGTAGACCAACACTCAATGTCTGATGGTCTCTTAGTGTCTCATTAAGAACTTTCTGATTTTTGGCTACTGTACATGTTTGATTCTGTTGTTTGAATCTATCGGAACATCCTGACTACCTTCGTGGCTAAATAAGCTAGAGAGCTACAAGAAGTTGGCTAACTGTTATCCATTCTTACTCCACTCTGTAAATCTTAGTCATGTGCCTAATCTCTCAGCCAGCCTCCCCATTCCTCTTCTCTCTCTCCACCCTACACAAACACTCTCTCACCTGAAAACATTCAGCATCTAACCTCATCGTTATTCCCACCCTTCCCTTGCACACTCATCCCTCTTACCTCCATAACTCTCACTTACAATTATCAATGCTATCTCAGCCATAAATATGCTGCTAACATTACCAAACTCCTCACGGCTTGAAGACTTAGTATCCTCTTCATGATACTTCATTATATGGGTCACCAATTTCCCCTCCATCTTCGATCAACACATTCAAGACGGCTCATCAATGTGCAGTCAGTCCATAAACATTCAGCTGCCATCACTAATTTCCTCACTGTTCACAAACACAACATCGTCATTAGGGAGACCGTGCTCACCCTGTCCTCTCTCTTCTACGATCTGAACATCCATGATGGCTGTTGCATCCATTATGCACTTTACCAAATTAGTTGGTAAGTTGGTGGTCTTGTGGTATTTTCAAGCCAAGCAAACCCTTTCTCTCACTCGCCATCTACGACCAACTGAATGCTGCTAAAATTCCCAAATCAGCAAAATAGAAAATAAACAATCAAGCCTCTTCTTGTATTTCCACACTCTTGGGCAACCATCACCCATCTGATGCCTTTCAAATCTGACCTCAAATCTCTTTGTCAGTTCAACCCTCTACCCACCTGCCCCTTACCCGTTTAATCCCATCCCTGTTTTTCCCTCTGCCCTTTTGGCATATGACTTATTTCTTCATCTTTAACAATTCCTTGTACTGGCTGTTCACTTACAAATAAGCTTCCAGTTGGTTGCTGTATATATTGTAAAACCTTGTCATTTTTTATGAAAATATACTCCCAAGTGTGCCTTATCCCATCTTCTTTCAGACTATATCACACATATACCTTCTTTTTCCCCCTGCCTTGCTTCCTGTTCTGTTTTACGCTGCTCTGCGAGACATTTAGTATCGGGGTTTTCAAAGTGCTGCCACAGGCTTTTGGTGGCCTAGCGCTTGTGTTCACGCGAGCGTGCACACGCGCAGCCGCCATCTGCCTCCCTTCCATCGCGATCACTTTCACTTTTTCGTGCTGCTGCGTGCGCGCGCATCACTAGCGTGTTTTTTTTTTTAACATTACTACAAGCTTCCCTCGTCGCGCGGCCAATGCTTGTTCCGTTCAGGGTGTGTGTGTGGGCTTCGCATCCTTCCAGAGCATCAGGACTTTTACTTCCTGGAAGATGGTGGCGGTGTGGTTACCACTGACTAGATCACAGTACAGCTGTACAAGATGAGCTTGATATGTTGTTAACTAGGTTTCAGGTGCTTTGGCGGGAGCCCCAAGGAACTGTAACGTCACACAAATTATTTCAGTATGAGCAAATGAGTTACTGAAGTTAGCTGACCGTCTATTCCTGAAACAGCAGGACTCCTACTGATTTAGCCATATACTATGCGCCAATTTATTTGAATATTTATGTTTACTACCTGTGTCACTTTTACCAATAACAGTCCGGAAGTTATCCCGCATTTATATTTTTAAAAGCATGTGTCATGTACATTTGAGCAGGAATCCTGTTTTTAATTTGTTTGTTTTATTTGCAATCGTTTTATTTGTCATTGTTGTTTTCTACCTCTTTCCCAGTGTGCTCATTCTCACCCAAAAATAACCCTTGCCCATGTGCACTCGTGTTGCTCCCTCACTCCCCTTCCAGACTCTCCCATTGCTTTCACTACCCCTCCCTGGCTTTTCTTTTTACTGTTTTTTCTTCCACAGACTCAGGCGCCTTTATTGCTCCTTCGTCCCATGACACCTCCCTGTTGCTTTCCTCATATCAATAGCTCTAACTCACTCCTCTGTTGCTCCCCCACTCCTCCAGTTCATTTAAAATAATTTATTTGACTTGAAGGTTCCTGGATAGTCCGGCGCCTGCCATAAGCTGCTGGTTGATCCGCACTTCAAAATGCCCTTTCATAAAAGTAAAGTGACTTTTCTTACCAGTGTAAGTGTCCCCCAGACATCTTCAATTGGTAAATAAAAAAAAGAAAATGGCTGCCTTATATTTCCATGTGTCGGCATGCATGCATGTGCCTACAAGATTAAATAGTCATGTTCTCTCTTTTTTGGGGACAGTTGGAGGTCTGCACAAAAAGCATTGGCAAGGCAAAAAGGTAAAAAATGCTAGACCTATTGGCTTTGCCAATGCTTGTTTAAAGGGGGCCTCGAAACGGGTCTCTATCAGGATCTGTTTTGTGCCGTGGCACAGGTGGTCCATTTTTTTCCCCGGACTGCAGTGACAGCAGGCACATCGATGTGTGTGTGCGTCCTCACACTACTCACTTCTCACTAGTGGAGAAGTTATGGCATGACGTCATGCCAGGTGAGCGCTGTATGGGAAGGGACATCCTTCATAGAGAGTCATTTTCTCTCTGGATTTCCCTTCTCTTTTTTGAAACTCAGGGGCAGCACCATTGTGGTGGTGTCACCAGGGCTTTAAGTGGAAGCGTTTTAAATTTTAAATACAACAAGACAGAGTTGCTGCTCATTAGGTATGATGTTACTTGTTGTAGCATATATCTGGATGTAATGACAGAAACAGCAAAATACAAGTTGGGCGGCACACTATGCTAAGCACAGATGTTTAGCTTGTGTTTTTAAGCCACACCCTTAATTACACTGGCCACGCCCCTTTGAGAGCCCACCCACCCAGCTTTTTCATTCCACTTAAAGCCCTAGGTGGAAGACCCTGTGTGGTCTACCCCCGTTTATTTTCAAGCCTCCGGCTACATCTGGTGGGAGGGTGTTGCAGGGTGTTTTTCCGTGGCAAAATAGGGCTCAGACAGGACAGGGTGGAACACTACAGTTAGAATGGGTGTGTTTTAAACCCCCTTACGTCTCCCCGGAAATTTAATTAGCAGTATGGGGCAGAAAGTATAATAGCTTTATTCCGTTGCGGGGGTCTATACTATCCCGTGCCCCGCCATCCATGCCAACTTCTGAGTGCAGGAAAGAGGGAGATTTTGAAAAATAACTTGGAGAAATGTATTTTTTGCCACTAACTCGCACTGAAATGAGGCCAGTTTTAGGCAGGAGACTGGTAAAATAATGCTATTTTTGGCTTTTAAAATCGGAGTCTCCCATCTGAATCGGGTGTGTTGGCATGTCATGCCCTGGTTGTTGTCCCCCGCCTTCGGCGTGGGTGGTTACTTTTCTTTCATGAAACAGCGAGAGACCTGAGGTCCAGTGTTAATACCTTTCAGGAGGCACAGTAAGGGGGCATTATTAATATTCTCCCGGAGCAGCCAGGCGGAGGAATATTTTCGGGTTGGCTGTCAAATATTCTCTGCCATGTGTTTTGATGAGTCAGTGAGTGGGTGGCAAAAGTTCCAAAACAATAAGGAAGCGTCGTGCATTGCTTTCCCTCAGAGCTGTCAAAACGCAGCTCCCAGACACACCGGGCCAGGCAGCCGCGAGCACGGAGCGTCTGCGCGCGCATCAAGGGAGCAAACATCAAAACATTTTCAGATTCTTTCCCTCTCTTTTCTTGCAGCCAGTTACTTGTTGTGATTTGTGCTCAACCCCACAAACCCTGTATAAAAGCCTGGGCTGTTGCATTTCATGTTAACCCCTTCGCTGCCAGGCCTTTTCCCCCTCCTGTGCCACGCCCTTTTTTGGCTATTTGGGGTAGTGCGCGCTGAGGCCCCTGTAACGTTTTGACCACATAAGGTATCCACGCCAAATTTGCGTCCTTTTCTTCCAACATCATGGGGATTCTGAGGGTACTCAGGGTTTGTGGATTCCCCTGGAGGGGTCACAGAAATGAGCCAAAATACAGCAAAATTTAGTTTTTTGGGGGGAAAATGAGAAAACGGGCTGCAAATGAGAGCATCTGGGTTTTTCCCTGCAAGTGTTTTCAAAAAAAGGTTTGTGGGGCTGAAATCACAATTTTCCCAGCTTTTAGGGGATACCAGACTTTTGTCAGAAACCCAACATTTTTTACACAGTTTTGGCATTTTTCTGGGACATAGCCTATTTTTGCTATTTTTGTGCTTTCGACCTCCTTCCAGTTAATGGTAGAAATGGGTACAAAAGCAATAATGGATCCTGGAAAGCTATACATTTTGGAGAAGTAGACAAAATTCTGAATTCAGCAAGGGGTCATTTGTGTAGATCCATCAAGGTTTCTTTATAGAAACTAACAGTCAAATATAGGATAAATTGAAAATTTGTTGAAAAAAAGCGCCTTTTGTGTCAACGTTTTCACCTGTAACTTCTTCTAATTTTGACAGCTCTTTGAAAGCAATATACCGTTACATCCGCTGGACATTTCTGGTTCTGGGGATAAATAGGACTTGTAGGGTCACCAAGAACCCGACGAACCCAGAGCCAAAAACTGAGCAGCAACTTGCAATGGTTTTTTATTATGTACCGGGTATATAGTAATTATTCTGTAAAAATGTGTACATGGAAAAATCGGTATGAAAGACACCTATGTATTTCTTACATGGGAACAAAATATAGAGTTTAGAAACAGTAGATATTTGCACATTTCCGAAATTGGGAATACTCATACTAGTATGAGAATTATCAGTCATTTTTTAGAATGACTTCTTTTTTACACAATGTCTTTCATTTGGAAGGCAGAAATGCATCGAAAGTCAATAGGTAATAACAGTTCCTTTACAAATCTGAATTACCTTAAGTCTCCCGATAAAAATGGTACCTCACTTGTAGGGGTAGGCATAGTGTCCACGACAGGAAATGGCTCGAAACCCAACGTGAACACACCACATTTTCACAATGCAAAATTACCCTTTTATAGCAAAGTGCCTAGCTGTAGTTTTTGAACCATAGCTCTGCCGGCACCTAGGGAAACCTAGCAAACCTATACATTTTTGAAAACTAGACACCCAGGGGAATCCAGGATGGGGTGACTTGACTGCCTCCCACCAGGTTCTGCTACCCAGAATCCCTTGCAAACCTAAAAAATTGCCAAAAAAAACACATTTTCCCCACATTTCTGTGGTGGAAAGTTCTGGAATCTGCGTGGATACACTAATTTCCACCCACCCCGTGTTCCCCGAAGTCTTCCGATAAAAATGGTACCTCACTTGTGTGGGTCGGCCTAGTGCCCGCGACAGGAAACGGCGCAAAACGCATCGTGGACACACCTCAATTTCGCAGTGAAAAATGAACCTTTCGGGGGAGGAGCCTAGCGCGCATCCAAGATGGTCGCGTGAGCACAGGGCTCCCCGGACCCTCGCTGCTCCTCGGAATTTATCCTGACTCTATCCTGACTTGGTTGATGGAATCTGGGAGACGAATGCTGGCTGAACACTAAACTCCTTTCGGAAATCAAATCGGACCTGGCAATCCGGAGTTATGGTGGTTTGAACTTTTGAGGCCCACCCGACGGCTGTGCCCGATGCGAGGGTGATCTGTGGAGCCGGGGCGTAGTTGAACAACAACGGCAGCGGGGCTGTGCCAGTGGCCGTCACATCACTTTCGGTTTCACTTTTGGTCTTTGAGGGGCTGGACTGTGGACTTGCTTGGTGCGACTGGGCTTTAATTTTGCCTTCGCTTGATGCCGGTGGCATCGTCTGCTGCCAGTGTGCTCATTGACGGTGGTCCCCTCGCTCCGCCATATTGCGGCCTGTGGTGCGACACGCGTCTGCCTGGCCTGTGCCACCTCGACGCTTCCTCGGTGGTCCCCTTCGGCGATCGAGGTTCTCATGGGAGGCAAGGGAGACCCCGAGAGGCGTAAGACCAAAACATCCCTACGTGGGGGACCGGTCCAGACGAACAACATGGACCGCTACACTCAGGGTAAAGGATCCCCCGGGACGGCCAATGTCCCCCCGGAGGACACCACTGGTGGCCCGTCCGTTTCTCCGGATCTGTCCCTGCAGGACATCATGGGCGCCATTAAGGGCATCAGAGAGACCATCGCTACGCAGTACGAGGCCTTGGCCCGTAAAATCGACACGGTGGCCATTGACATTACGCTAATCCAGGCGGATCTCTCTAAGACCAACGAGAGGGTTCAATCGCTGGATGTGCGGACGTCCTCCCTTGGTACGGACGTGTCGGACCTGCAGGCCACTCTCGGCGATCTCAAGTCGGCCAATGATCTGATGGCCCGGCGGCTGGAAGACTTCGAGGGACGGGCCCGCCGCAATAACATCCGCGTCATAGGCGTTCTGGAGACCTCCGATAACCGCCCGGTTGATCTCCTGGTCGAGGAGCTCATCCTCGAACATCTTGCTCCCGCTGGCCTGAGTAAGTTTTTCGCTGTGGAGCGGGCCCATCGAGTCCCAGGTGGCCGGCCCGACCGGGTGCCCCCCCGAGGCCTATCGTTGCGAGACTTTTCCATTACAGAGACCGAGACGCGATTCTGCAGGCCTCACGGGTCCATGGCCCGGTCCGACATGAGAACTCGTCCATTAACTTTTTCCCGGACTTCACCCAACTTGTCCAGAAACAGCGGATGGGCTTCCAGGGGGTGAAGCGGCGTCTCCGGGACCTCGGTCTCAAGTACTCTATGCTTTATCCTGCAAGGCTCCGAGTGGAACATGAAGATCGGACTACCTTTTTTGACTCTCCTGCGACTGTGAGTGACTGGCTGGATTCGCTGCCGGACCGGGGTGACCGGACTGGGCCCTCTGCCGGTACCGAGGGTGGTGGGTCTCCTTTGGAGTGACTTATGGTCCCGGACTCTGCCATGTTGTACTGTTCGGCTGGGTTCTACTTCTTTTGTGCATTTTGTTTCACTATGTTGTGTGTGGGGAGCGGGCGGGGACGGGTTCCTTCCCTCCTCCGGGGTCTTTTCGTAGAATGGGGTTTGTAGGGCGACAGGCACACTGCAAGTTGGGGTGGTTTTTTGGACCGCAGGGGTGCAGGGTGGGGGGTGTTGGAGTTGGGGGGGGTCGGGGTTGTTTGCATTTGTGTTTTTTGTTTTCAAGGCGAAGTATTGGCTATGGTTCATCCTTGGGTGTTGAGCTCTTTGCTAGGGGGCCCTTGATCTACTGGAGGGGATGGGGGGGGACGGGTTGAGATTGATGTCTTGGAACGTCAATGGATTGGGGGACCGTATCAAACGGGGTGTTGTGCTGCAATATCTGCATCGTCTGACTCCTGATGTGGTGTTCTTACAGGAGACGCATCTGGTTGGCAATGTTTGTCGGGCTATGAACATGGGGGGATATCGACTTGTGGCCCACTCTGGTTTCACCACTGGTTCGAGAGGGGTGGGCATTCTCTTGCGAGCTTCACTTCCGTTGGAGATCACCAGGGTGGTCCCAGACGATAGAGGGCGCTATGTGGCTCTGACTGGGAGGTGGGAGGGGCAGTCCCTTTCCTTGATCTCGGTCTATGTTCCCCCGGGCCTCCAGAACTCCACCTTCTCAGACTTGGGTCGTATGTTGCTTGGGCTTCCTGACAGTCTTTTGCTTATGGGTGGGGACTTTAATTCGGTTGTCTCGGGTGACCTGGACCGTCATCCGCCCAGGGCCCTCCCTGCTGCCCAGGCGTGGCTGGGCGGGCTCCTGGAGACCTTCGGTCTGGTGGACTGTTGGAGGTTAATGCATCCGACACAGTGTCAGTACACCTTTCACTCTGGGGCCCATGGGAGTCTCTCCAGACTGGATTATTTCCTTATGCCCGCGGCCCAGGCTACTCGGATTCGAGAGGTCAAACACCTGGCATGGGGTATTTCTGATCATTCCCCACTGTGGTTGCTTTTTGACACCGGGTCGCGGTCCGCTGGGCGGATCGCTCCTATTAACCCTTGGTACCTGCGAGACCCCAAGATCCGTGATAGCCTGATTAAGTCGATTGATCAATATTTTTCTGAGAATGAGGGGTCGGTGTTGTCCTCGGTGTCCCTGTGGGAAGCTTTCAAAGCAGTGCTCCGCGGGCATGCCCTGTCCCAGATAGTGGAGGCCAAGAGGGTTAAGAGAGAGGCGGTTGTGACGCTGGAGACTGAAATATCGGGGCTGGAGGCAGCCTTGGAGGCGGGTGTCACCCCGGATGGGCTGCATGCCCTCAGCCTGAAGCAGTTTGAATATAAGTCTCTCGTCACTGATGCTGCCAAGACTATGTATAGGGAGCAGCAGGGTAGGTTGTATGACGCCGGAGACAAGGCGGGTAAGCTGATTGCCTGGTTGGACAAGAAGGAGAGAGTGAATCGTGTGGTCCCGGAGCTTCGGGTGTCGGATGGAGTGTGTGTGACTGAGCCTGGTGAGATTGTTGAGTGTTTTGCTGACCACCTCCGTGCAGTGTACTCCCCGGTGTCTGATAGAGAGGAGGACGACTCTCGTCGTCTGCTTCGGGATATTGCCCTGCCCGGCTTATCCGTCGAGGACCGCGAGCTGATGGATGCCCCTTTGTCTGTCGAAGAGATAGCTACTGCGATTCGCTCCCTCCGCTCGGGCAAGGCTATGGGCCCCAACGGTCTGCCGATTGAACTATATAAGTTGCGCCCGGATAAAATCGCGCCTTTCCTCCGTCATATGTTTCAGGAATCGCTCGAGAGGGGTTCCCTTCCTGACGACCAGCGTCTGGCTACTATAGTGGTGATTCCCAAGGAGAGTAAGCCACGTGACCGCTGTGCCTCCTATAGGCCTATTTCCCTGCTAAATGCCGAACCCAAAATCCTTGCTAAGGTCCTCGCCAATCGCTTGCTGAGCGTTATATGTGACTTGATACATCCGGATCAATGTGGCTTCATCCCACATCGTAATACCGCTCTCAACTTACGGCGTCTGCACGGCGTCCTCGCTAGGGCTGAGTACTTCGCTGAACCGGCCATATTGGTTTCCCTAGACGCCACGATGGCCTTTGATACCATTGAATGGCCATTTCTTTGGGCCGTCTTGGCGAAGTTTGGTTTTGGGGAGGGATTCCTTAGCTGGGTGAAGCTCCTCTATGCTGGACCAATGGCTCAGGTGGTTGTCAATGGGCGGGTTTCTCGGCCTTTCGCTCTTGGGAGGGGAACTAGGCAGGGGTGCCCGTTGTCCCCGCTGCTCTTTGCTCTCGCCCTGGAACCGCTCGCTGCCTGGCTCCGTTGGGAGCCCTCGATTAGAGGGCTCCGGTGGGCCCCGGGCTTCGAGGATCGGGTTTCATTGTACGCGGATGATATTCTCTTGTATCTCACCTCACCGCGGAAGTCGCTCAATGTTCTCTTTGATGTCCTTACTTCCTTCGGGAAAAACTCGGGTCTGATAATCAACTGGTCCAAATCTTGTGTGTATCCTATCTCTGGTGGTCTTCCTCTCTTGCCACCTCGGCTTCCGCTCCAAATATCTCAGTCCGGCTTTAAATACCTGGGGGTGTACGTTTCGTTGGATCCGGCGGTCCGCTATGAGCAGAATCTCCTGTCTCCACTCCGGCGTTTGAGGGCAGATACGGCTCGGTGGTGTAAGCTGCCCTTGTCTCCGCTTGGTCGCGCGGCGCTGTTTAAAATGATGTCCCTTCCCAGATTCCTTTATGCACTCCAGAACTCCTTCGATGTCATTCCTGCGGCCTACTTTAGGGAGGTGGAGAGTTTGCAGAGGAGACTGGTTTGGGACGGGCGATCGCGTATCGCTTTGGCCAAGCTGACTCTTTCCTGGTATGACGGGGGCATCGCGCTTCCTGATATTAGACGGTACTATTGGGCCTCCCAGCTGTCTGCCATTAATCATGCTACGTACGCTCCTGGTTCGAACCCGGCATATGAGATGGATAAATTCCTGCTCCCCGGCGGTAACTATAACAGAGCGCTTTACTCGCGGTCTGCTGGTAGGGCCCTTACGGGCCCTACCAGGATTGCGGTCCGTGTATGGAAGGCGGCTAACGTTGCGATGGGCTGGAGTGAGCGTTTAACGTGCGCCACTCCTCTATTCGACTCAGACCGCTTGGGAAGCCTCTGGACAACGAAAGGCTTCGAGCGCTGGGATACGATCAGCATCAGCAGAGTGGGGGACCTGTGGGTTAAAGGTGCGGTTAAATCCTTCGCGGCGCTTCAGCGCGAGTATGAGCTTAGTGACAGAGAGTTCTTCCGTTATGCACAGGTTCGGCACGCCCTGCTTTCGGTCTTTGGGGAGGGGACCACGGTCCCTTCTTCTTCGCCTCTCGAGGACCGCATACTCAATGGTCACGTCCCCGACAGTACTATCTCCCTGATTTACAAAAAACTGATAAACAATCGGGCTGACCTCTTGGTGCGTCTTCGGGAGGCATGGACCGGAGATGGGGTGGAGCTGGACGATGAGGACTGGCAGACTGCACTGTCATCCCCTAAGGAGGTGGCCATCCCGGCCCGTCTCCGCCTGGTCCAGCTTAAGATTCTCCATCGTGTATATGTGACGGGCCCCCGCCTGGTCTCGATGGGGTTTTCAGACGACGGACTCTGTAAGCGTGGCTGCGGGCTCAGTGCTACCTTTCTCCATATCCTATGGGAATGCCGCGAGGTGGCGGAATACTGGCGCCGGGTGCATGATATTATGAGACGAGTCACCGGGGTCGCTCTGCTGCCTGAGGTGCGTTGTTGTGTGCTGAATGTATGGGAGCCCAATGACTGCAATGCGGCTCAGGCTCGGTGGGCGGCCTTGGGGAACATGATTGCAAAGAGAGATATTGCACAGCTTTGGGGTTCCCAGCGGCCTCCCGCCGTGTCCGTCTGGAAGGAGAACATGGACTGGTGCATGTTCAGGGAGAAAACGGTGTATGTGGCTCGTGGTAAACCGGGGGCTTGGGGTAAAATTTGGGGGCAGTGGAACGCGTATCGTGGGTCTATCTGTGCTCCCCCTTTGGTGGATATGTCCGGGGTTGCCTCGTCCCCCTGATCCTTGAGGGTTCCTTGTGTATCTCGTACTTTGGAGTACAGACTTGGTTCTCTCATGGCCCCCCCCTCCCTCTCAGGTCTTCTTTTATTGACCGCCCTCGGGTGGTTGGGTGTTGACTCCCCCGGCTGGTGTTCGCCGCCCTTCATAAGTCGTTTTGCCTTGTTTGTTGTATTTTTGTATTTTTCTTTTTTGTTGTTATTTATACTAAAAGGTGCCGATCACGATCCGGTAAAAAATTCCCCCGTGCGACTCGTATCGGGTCTTTTTACCGTACGAATCGTACAAGTGCCGTACGAACTGGCAATCACGATTCGCATGGTAAAAAGTCCATACGAACCGCACCGGGAATCATTCCCCACACGTCCTCGGGTCGGAAAATGTGTCCGACACGTCCTCGGACGATTTACCTTACAAACGTAAAAATCCAAGTCCGACCGAGGAATCACGATCCATCCCGTGCGTCCGAGCCTACAACCGTATGGAAAAAACACCGTCCGCACCGAACACCAATAGCAACCATGGAGACATGTGCCCGCATACGCGCCCAACACTCCCCCCAGCCCCCGTACGTCCGACACGTACCCCCCGTATATGTATACCCCCACCCGTCTATGTACACCCCAGTACGTTCCAGTCGTACCCCCACCCCAGTACGTGTCGTACCACCGTCAATGTACACCCCCCCACCCCTGTACGTGTCGTACCACCGTCTATGTACACCCCAGTACGTTCCAGTCGCACCCCCACCCCAGTACGTGTCGTACCCCGTGTACCTACACCCCAGTACGTTCGAGCCACACCCCCACCCCAGTACGTGTCACAGCCCCGTCTACCTACACCCCAGTACGTTCCAGTCGTACCCCCACCCCAGTACGTGTCGTACCCCCCGTGTACCTACACCCCAGTACGTTCGAGCCACACCCCCACCCCAGTACGTGTCATAGCCCCGTCTACCTACACCCCAGTACGTTCCAGTCGTACCCCCACCCCAGTACGTGTCGTACCACCGTCAATGTACACCCCCCCACCCCTGTACGTGTCGTACCACCGTCAATGTACACCCCCCCACCCCTGTACGTGTCGTACCACCGTCTATGTACACCCCAGTACGTTCCAGTCGTACCCCCACCCCAGTACGTGTCGTACCACCGTCAATGTACACCCCCCCACCCCTGTACGTGTCGTACCACCGTCAATGTACACCCCCCCACCCCTGTACGTGTCGTACCACCGTCAATGTACACCCCCCCACCCCTGTACGTGTCGTACCACCGTCTATGTACACCCCAGTACGTTCCAGTCGTACCCCCACCCCAATACGTGTCGTACCACCGTCAATGTACACCCCCCCACCCCTGTACGTGTCGTACCACCGTCAATGTACACCCCCCCACCCCTGTACGTGTCGTACCACCGTCAATGTACACCCCCCACCCCTGTACGTGTCGTACCACCGTCAATGTACACCCCCCCACCCCTGTACGTGTCGTACCACCGTCAATGTACACCCCCCCACCCCTGTACGTGTCATACCACCGTCAATGTACACCCCCCCACCCCTGTACGTGTCGTACCACCGTCTATGTACACCCCAGTACGTTCCAGTCGTACCCCCACCCCAGTACGTGTCGTACCACCGTCAATGTACACCCCCCCACCCCTGTACGTGTCGTACCACCGTCAATGTACACCCCCCCACCCCTGTACGTGTCGTACCACCGTCAATGTACACCCCCCCACCCCTGTACGTGTCGTACCACCGTCAATGTACACCCCCCCACCCCTGTACGTGTCGTACCACCGTCTATGTACACCCCAGTATGTTCCAGTCGTACCCCCACCCCAGTACGTGTCGTACCACCGTCAATGTACACCCCCCCCACCCCTGTACGTGTCGTACCACCGTCAATGTACACCCCCCCACCCCTGTACGTGTCGTACCACCGTCAATGTACACCCCCCCACCCCTGTACGTGTCGTACCACCGTCAATGTACACCCCCCCACCCCTGTACGTGTCGTACCACCGTCAATGTACACCCCCCCACCCCTGTACGTGTCGTACCACCGTCAATGTACACCCCCCCACCCCTGTACGTGTCGTACCACCGTCTATGTACACCCCAGTACGTTCCAGTCGTACCCCCACCCCAGTACGTGTCGTACCACCGTCAATGTACACCCCCCCACCCCTGTACGTGTCGTACCACCGTCAATGTACACCCCCCCACCCCTGTACGTGTCGTACCACCGTCAATGTACACCCCCCCACCCCTGTACGTGTCGTACCACCGTCAATGTACACCCCCCCACCCCTGTACGTGTCGTACCACCGTCTATGTACACCCCAGTACGTTCCAGTCGTACCCCCACCCCAGTACGTGTCGTACCACCGTCAATGTACACCCCCCCACCCCTGTACGTGTCGTACCACCGTCAATGTACACCCCCCCACCCCTGTACGTGTCGTACCACCGTCAATGTACACCCCCCCACCCCTGTACGTGTCGTACCACCGTCTATGTACACCCCAGTACGTTCCAGTCGTACCCCCACCCCAGTACGTGTCGTACCACCATCAATGTACACCCCCCACCCCTGTACGTGTCGTACCACCGTCAATGTACACCCCCCCACCCCTGTACGTGTCGTACCACCGTCTATGTACACCCCAGTACGTTCCAGTCGTACCCCCACCCCAGTACGTTCCTGGCGCACCCCCAACACAACCTCCTAAGTACGGAGCGCACCCCATGCCCCAACATCACAACCGCATGTACGAGTCGTACAAAGCCACACACAAGGACCAAATCGTACAACCAAATGGCCCATGTACACACCGTACACACGCTCAAAACGCACGTACACAACAAGGACAAAACAAAACAACTCAACAATACACCATTCGAAAGGCACACAGCCACTAAACATGGCCAACAACCACTAAAATAACACAATCACTGACCTGCAACTGTCAAAAACAAACAGAGGCCCAATACACCACCACTCCTTATAACACACCCACCCAAAATTCAAACACTGCCACACCCACCCATGGACCAATAAAAAGGGCCCACACACACAAACCATGAGCCTTTGCAACAGACCCACTGCTGCCAGACACCACAGAACCAGACTACAAGCGACACCACATCTTACACTTGCACACCTTCACACGACCACCCTCACAAACACCCTCTCATCACATTCACACACACACACAACCATCCACACCCCCCCCCAACATCCACACACCCCCCACACCCACACCATCCCCACCCACACCCCTCACCATGCCCACTACCAAGAATCCAAAGTTCAGTCACCGAGAGTTGGAGGTCCTTGTTGATCAAATCCTCAGAGTCGAGTCACAGATCTTTGGAACATTGGTCAGAAGCACCAGCCAGGCAGCCAAAACAGCCATGTGGCAGACCATCGTCAATGCTGTGAATGCTGTTGCGGACACCAGGAGGACCAAGCAGGATTGCCAGAACAGGTGGTACGATCTGCGGAGGAGGGTCAGAGCCAAGAGACAGGAGGAACACGACCAGGCCAACGCCACCGGAGGAGGGCCCTCCCGCAGACCCGTACAGTACCATCCCTGGGAGGAGAGGGTGATGGCCATACTGCCGGTGGAGGCAGTTGAAGGAGTAGAAGGACTCCGAGACCCGGGTGAGTACACAAACAACGCACCTCACATGGGGGGAACTGCAACCACAACCAAAATTAATAACAGGCACGCAACCACCACAAGCCATCGCATTACTCAACCACACTCCATGAGCAGGCACATGCCACTGCTGCCACCATGCCCCATGCACCCAGCTGGACAATGTCAAGTCACAGGCCACAGAAGACAACAACACATGACACGGTAACCCGGATGGCGGGAGGCTGGGCACCAAGAATCACATAGTGCGACTCCAAAGCAGACAACAATGCCCTCTGCCCATATGGCCTAGGTCACAGCCAGACAAACACTGTGTCCCAACACAGGAATGACTTGCCAGCAAATGGCGGATGCCTTGCATCAACACATGGGGGTGAAGGCACTGTTTTGCACATGCCAGCAGCTAATGAACAGCCAACAGTGTGAAAGAGTGGCAGCACACACCACCACAGCAGCAGCGCACAGACACACAGCAGACAAAATGGGTGCCTGGAGATCAGAAACAAACTCACATCAACAGGCCAAGGGCCACTCAAAGATCTGCTAACAGTGTGTGCCCAGGAAGCTGGGCCAAGGTGACAGAGGGTGACACACGGAGGGAGGGAGAGGGGGACACAGAGGGAGGGAGAGGGGGACTGAGAGGGAGGGAGACACAGGAAGATGGACAGAGGGAGGAGGCTGACACACAGAGGGAGGGAGAGGGGGACAGAGAGGGAGGGAGAGGGGGACAGAGAGGGAGGGAGACACAGGAAGATGGACAGAGGGAGGAGGCTGACACACAGGGGGAGGGAGAGGGGGACAGAGAGGGAGGGAGAGGGGGACAGAGAGGGAGGGAGAGGGGGACAGAGAGGGAGGGAGACACAGGAAGATGGACAGAGGGAGGAGGCTGACACACAGAGGGAGGGAGAGGGGGACACAGAGGGAGGGAGACACAGGAAGATGGACAGAGGGAGGAGGCTGACACACAGAGGGAGGGAGAGGGGGACACAGAGGGAGGGAGAGGGGGACAGAGAGGGAGGGAGAGGGGGACACAGAGGGAGGGAGAGGGGGACAGAGAGGGAGGGAGACACAGGAAGATGGACAGAGGGAGGAGGCTGACACACAGAGGGAGGGAGAGGGGGACAGAGAGGGAGGGAGACACAGGAAGATGGACAGAGGGAGGAGGCTGACACACAGAGGGAGGGAGAGGGGGACACAGAGGGAGGGAGAGGGGGACACAGAGGGAGGGAGAGGGGGACACAGAGGGAGGGAGAGGGGGACAGAGAGGGAGGGAGAGGGGGACAGAGAAGGAGGGAGACACAGGGAGAGCAAATCAGTCCTGTGGTGTGTGGGAATGTCTGCTCGTCAGCAGGTGGACTGCGTGCATGTAGACAAGGGTGGCCAGTGCCAGAACCCCCCCTCTTCATCATGGCAAAACGCAGGGCCATGTCACAACCTGTACACGAGCACAAGGACAGCCACCTGCATCATATGAGTGTGTGGATCCACTCCATGTGCACATGTACAGTGCTACAAGGAAGGCGCAAATGCATAGCTCGGCACACATGCACACTCCACTGCTGACTGCAGTCACACTTGACGCAGCAAGTAAGACTGTGCCACACATAGTTAAAGGGGCCAAATTGGTGCCCAAGGGACACACACATGCACAAGTGCACTGTGAGTGGAATGCAAGACAGATCCTAATTCCAAGAGGAAATGTGCCAACTTTGTAACGGATGAAACATGGATGTTGCATGGATCAAAATTAACATTTTCTCTCTCACACACAGGTCAACGTCGTGCTGCACCCCCCAACACTGGGGGGGAACACTCACAGGACCCGGATCTGCAGGAGACCGATCCCACCGGCAGCGACCACTCTCACCACTCTGCGGACGACCCCGACCGACCTGGCCCCTCTGGTGTCCAACCACCTGCAGCACCTGCGTCAGGTACAACCGTGCCAACCACCACCCCCACTCCTGCCACATCCCAGGAGACACCCAGGATCCCTGCCCCAACACCACAATGCAGCCAGGCTCGCCAGGAGGGACACGGTGTCCCGGGCACCCAGGAGGAGGCAGGCGACAACGCCAATGCCACCCCTCAGGGGTCCCGGAGACCCGATGTGCCCACAAGTGCAGGCCAGACGCAAGTGGGCAGGGGTGGTGGGAGTGGAGGACGGCGGAGGCGCGAGCCTGACCAGTTGGCTGGGGATCCGGTATTTTCACATGTCCGTAACATCCTGGACTCATACCGGCAGGACACCACGGGCATGGCCCAGATTGTGTCCGTCCTCGAGGGGATCAAGGTCCAGCAGGCCCAGCAACATGCGGAGCTAATAGCCTGTCTACAGCTACACCAACGGAGGATGGAGGACAGACAGGCTGAGCAAGTGACGGCGTCCCAGGGGATTCACGCTGAACTCCGTCGGATGGCCGACACCATGGCCGACCCTCCCTGTGCCAGAAGGCGGAGAACATCACCACCCACAGGGAGGGATCATGAGGAGGAGGAGGAAACATCCGACGGAGCATCCCAGACGTCGTCACGGCCTGCTGCTGAGGTTCCCCGCAGGAAGCCGGGTCGTCCACGGAAAGGACCGTGAGGGTGGCTGCTACATCACCAT
The DNA here is from genome assembly GCF_964204655.1 of Triturus cristatus. Lineage (NCBI taxonomy): Eukaryota > Metazoa > Chordata > Amphibia > Caudata > Salamandridae > Triturus > Triturus cristatus. The sequence goes on along the minus strand of NC_140587.1, from coordinate 401,392,566 downwards.
CTCCCAGGACACCTGGCCTGGCACCTGGCCCACTGGAGCAACAGCATCACAGCATCAAGAGACATTCTCTCCCACATGGCCCTGCTGGTCACTGGCTGACCAATGTTGACAAAGACTGTGGCATGGACTATGAGGATTTCCAATGGCAAGGACACCAACTCCCCTACTGAACTTTGGATTCCCTAATCCCGGAAAGCCCCCCACTTTGTCCCCCCCCCCCCCTAATAAATCACACTATTAAGAGTAGATGCCTGCTGGTAGCATTATTACCTAACATGTGTCTTGTACAGTCTAAACATGCCTGAGTCATCTGTTCACTTCAACCATCCACACCCTGGGGCCTGAGTCTGGCACAGGACACATGGGTCACAGTTTATTAGGCAAGACAGACATGGAGCACCATACACACCCGTGATGTGCAGAACCAGCTGAGGGGGTGGCCGAACAACCGTGCTGACAGACACATTGAGTACAGCAACAGTCATGCGCAGAGGTCAGGGAACCTGGCCCGTGTCCTGGGGGGCACCCAGGTACGTGTAGACAGGTGGCAGAACCATGTCCTGCAAGCTTGAGTCCGGTGGATGCAGAGAATGGGGGCCTGGACAACGTTGGATGCATGGGGATGGCACATGTCACACTACCCACACAGTCATGGACATCATGCCCAATACACAGTCTCAGCACACACACACAGCTTGCATCTTGCCACTCGACACATTGACACATAGCCACAATCTGGGAATACCATGCCAGACATGCAGGATGCACCGTGCCAACACACCAGCATTGACTGAGCAGAGGCACCTTGGAGGCATAGGGACACCTTTAATAGTCATGTTTTTGGGATTGCAGAGGCAACTTGAAGTACACATGAACACATCATGTGGAGTAACATGTGGCTCAAACACTGGCACCCCCCTTCTGCAGCACAAATGCGTGATAGCCATGGTACTGGCACACAAGCGTCGGCTAACAGCTAAATACCCACAGCTGCACACGGAGAGCCTGCCATACACCATAGATCCGCTGATGTGGAAGTCCCACGCCATGTCAAGCCAATGTCAACCGTATGTGTCCGAGGGCAGTGTCACACACATTGATGCCATCATCACAATCCACCATCCCATCACTGATGACTGACAACCAGGCAGCCCATCTATTCTGGTGTACCCAGCTGCATGTCGTGTCCCATGGGGATGCAACATGACTGCAGAGGAACCAAACCCCGACCTGGGCAGTGTGCACACATCGTGAACAACTGCCACACCCAATACACCCCAGATGCATCCCTTACCCCATGGAGACTTCCAAACGTGTCCGTGCCTGTAACGCTGAGTCAGCCCACGATGCCATGTCCATGAGGAATAGCAGTGCCACAACAATGCAACCAGCAGATGGCATGCGCAGGTACCTGGGGAAGAGAGACACACAAGAAGTCAGCCACAAAAAGCACAGCCACTTGCATGTGCATTGACTCGACACATGTATGGATGACAACATGCTAGGTCACAATTATGACTGGGGAAATACTACCATCACTGCCACCATCACTCCAGTGACACACCCACACACACCTCTGACTCACGTGCCATACATGCAGGTGGACACACACATCACAACACATGCCACACGGGGACCAAGGCGTGCACACTCAGACACTGGTACTCACCACTAAGCAAAGAAGTCGCGTATGAGCCGAGTCCGGATGTCCTCTTGCGGCTCCACATCCTCCACATCACTAGCCCCATTGCCAAGCCCTTCGTCCTCCACGGGTGGATGGTCCTCGTCATGTTGATTCAGGATGAGTGGCACAGCTCTTTCAACTGCCATGTTGTGCAGCATGCAGCAGACCATGAAGATCTTGCAAACCTTTGCCGGGGCATATGGGAGTGCGCCGCCGGTCTTGTGGAGGCACCGGAATCGGCTCTTCAGCATGCCAAACGTCCTCTCTATCACTCGCCTTGTCCGGCCATGGGCGGTGTTGTAGCGGAGCTGGGCCGGCGTGATGGGGTTGCGGAGAGGTGTCAGCAGCCAAGGCATGTTGGGATAGCCAGCGTCCCCTACATGGGAAGCACATGGACATCGTTAGAACTGGCGAAGCGGTAGTGCTGCTCGGCCAAACAGAATACAGGACAGACAGACTGTACCCACCAACAACACATGCTCGTTCGTTGCGCAGCTGCATCATCATATCAGGCATCCCGCTACGCCTCATGATGTAGGCATCGTGTGCTGATCCTGGGAAACGAGCACAGACATGTGAAATCACCATGTTGGACAGACACACCACAAGGGCATTGATGGAGTGGTAGTGCTTCCGATTGCGGTACGCCACCTCCCGTGCGTGTGGTGGTACCAAACCTACATGTGTCCCATCTATGGACCCAATGACATGGGGCATCCCTCCCAGGGCATAGAAACCACGCTTGACCTCAGTCATCTGTTCAGGGGTTGGGAACTTGATGAAGTCATCCAGGTGAATCAACATGGCCTCCAAGAAATCATGCAGCACACCGCTGAACATGCTCTGGGACATGCCACCAACATGAGCTATGGTATTTTGGAAGGTACCCGTGGCAAGGAAATGTAGGGCAGCCATTACCTTCAGCTGGGGTGTCAGTGCCGTAGGATACCTGTGCTGCGGTTGCAGGTGTGGTGCCAGTCTCGCCGTCAGCTCCAGAATCAACGGTTGGGTGAAGCGGTAGAGCCGGATCCTGTCATTCTCCTGCATGGTGGCCAAGTCTGGAATTCTTCGGGCAACAGGAGGCGCTCTGCAGTAATTTGGAAGTGACAAGGAAGAGTGAGTGCACTACGAGAACAACTCATGTCTACTGAGCACATGTAAATCTGGCAATACACACATGCCACATAGGGAGTCAGGCATGTGCTACATGCCCAGGACACGTATGGATGCAAGGTGACACTCCTTCCAAGACCCAGCTACACACGGTGATTGAGAACCTCCCCATGCCACACCATGGAAATAGCTGTGTCCCAGTGCAAGTGCACTGCCCGACGCAAGACAGGAGTGACATACACCCACACATCAGCAGAAGTGTGATGCCGATTGCAGAGACTGGCAGCGGAACACTTGAGCCACAGGTCACATGACATTACACTAGTCCAGCCCACACACCTTGCCATGAAGGTGCACATGTCATGACTCACCACACATTCCTTGTGAGTTTGCTGACATGGCCTTGTCACGCTACTCCGTGTCCCTTGCATACATGTGCACCTCACATCCGAGAACACATGTGGCATGGTGTTGGGAACAGTGTGCAATGACAATCTACACACAGCCACATGTTGGTTGCTGCAACGGCTGCAGCTTTTGAGGGTGCTACAACATCAACCTGATGTAAATCCCGGACACATATATGGCATAGTCACATTGTGCACTGTGGGTAGTGATAAGTCATGTGTCATGAACCCTGTACCTGGCATCATGGGACACTTCCGTGTGTTGGTGTCGGTGCCATGCCAGTGACGCTCACCCCAAGTGCGCAGTCCCACATGCACACATGTCAAAGGAGTCAAGGGCATGCCTGGCACACATTGCACCCTCACACAGTACACATGTACACATCTCATCATACATCTGGTGCCTTCTCCACTCAGGAGGCATGTTCCACATCACAGCCTGTGACACCTGTGCCCCACACATGTGGTAATGCACAGACGATGCCTTGATGTCCATTCCTGGACAAGTATGTCCATCCATGGACAAGTATGTCCGCCCTATTCCTACATGTGTGTCGCCTATCACCACAGTGATGTGTAAAATCCGCCGTACTGCTGCTGAGAGGGCCTGTGCATGTTCCCAAATCACTGTGGGAGTGCTGCCGTATGTGTACCCATCGTGATGGCGAGCGTAGATGCGAGTGTACGGTCCGTGTCACTACGGGTACGCATACGCGTGCAGACCCATAGTGATGGAGAGCGTAGATGCGAGTGTACGGCCCTATCACTATGGGTCTGCACGCGTATGCGTACCCGTAGTGGTACGGACCGTACACTCGCATCTACGCTCACTATCACTATGGGTCTGCACGCGTATGCGTACCCGTAGTGGTACGGACCGTACACTCGCATCTACGCTCACTATCACTATGGGTCTGCACGCGTATGCGTACCCGTAGTGTTACGGACCGTACACTCGCATCTACGCTCACTATCACTATGGGTCTGCACGCGTATGCGTACCCGTAGTGGTACGGACCGTACACTCGCATCTACGCTCACTATCACTATGGGTCTGCACGCGTATGCGTACCCGTAGTGGTACGGACCGTACACTCGCATCTACGCTCACTATCACTATGGGTCTGCACGCGTATGCGTACCCGTAGTGGTACGGACCGTACACTCGCATCTACGCTCACTATCACTATGGGTCTGCACGCGTATGCGTACCCGTAGTGGTACGGACCGTACACTCGCATCTACGCTCACTATCACTATGGGTCTGCACGCGTATGCGTACCCGTAGTGGTACGGACCGTACACTCGCATCTACGCTCACTATCACTATGGGTCTGCACGCGTATGCGTACCCGTAGTGGTACGGACCGTACACTCGCATCTACGCTCACTATCACTATGGGTCTGCACGCGTATGCGTACCCGTAGTGGTACGGACCGTACACTCGCATCTACGCTCACTATCACTACGAGTACGCATACGCGTGCAGACCCATAGTGATGGAGAGCGTAGATGCGAGTGTACGGTCCGTACCACTACGGGTACGCATACGCGTGCAGACCCATAGTGATAGTGAGCGTAGATGCGAGTGTACGGTCCGTACCACTACGGGTACGCATACGCGTGCAGACCCATAGTGATGGAGAGGGTAGGCATGCATGTACGGGCCGTTGCCATGCATTTGGGGTGCCCTAGGGCCCCCACACGCACCGTACCTGTGTGTGATGCTCCAAATTACATAGGGGACAAGTATTAAGGCCTACATGCATGCTGGTTGTCATGGAGACCAAGTTCAAAATTCGAAATTGTTCTGGAAGGTGCACAGCAGAAGTCAGTTGGAATTTGTCTACTTTGTTGCAATGTGTTTGTGGGGCTGACATCATGCAGGAGAATGAAACCGATAGAGAACACACAGACTGCTAGGTTTGTAGGGATTGGTGGAAACATAGGATGCAAATGTGAGTGACCAATCTCTCTGTACTCCTGTGCATGAGACTGGGCAGAAGGGCACATATAAGGCAGCCAGGTCCCATGAGGGAGCACTTGCCTGCACATCTTTGCATTCGTCGACCCAGCTGCTGCTACTGATTCCCTGGAACCATGTCAAGGGCTGTGGAGAGGACACAGCCATTCACCCTGGAGGAGAACATGGCTCTGCTGGATGTGATCCTCCCACAGTACCCCATGCTGTATGGGCGACCAGGGTATCAGGTGAGTGCATAGGCCACTGCCACAGACTGTCCCTATGTTGTGACTGTGACTTCTGCCATTGCGTCCAGGTGTAACACACATGCCATGTACTGTCGGGGGGGTCCCAGGGGGGGGGTGCCTGATGTCTCCCAGCAGTGCCCTGAGACAGGAGGGGTGGGGGCCTATCACTCACAGCAGTGCCCTGAGACAGGAGGGGTGGGTCCAGAGTGCTCCCAGAAGTGCCCTGAGACAGGAGGGGTGGGTACAGTGTGCTCCCAGCAGTGCCCTGAGACAGGAGGGGTGTGTGCCTATCACTAACAGCAGTGCCCTGAGACAGGAGGGGTGGGTACAGAGTGCTCCCAGCAGTGCCCTGAGACAGGAGGGGTGGGTACAGAGTGCTCCCAGCAGTGCCCTGAGACAGGAGGGGTGGGTACAGTGTGCTCCCAGCAGTGCCCTGAGACAGGAGGGGTGGGTCCAGAGTGCTCCCAGCAGTGCCCTGAGACAGGAGGGGTGGGTACAGTGTGCTCCCAGCAGTGCCCTGAGACAGGAGGGGTGTGTGCCTATCACTAACAGCAGTGCCCTGAGACAGGAGGGGTGGGTACAGAGTGCTCCCAGCAGTGCCCTGAGACAGGAGGGGTGGGTACAGAGTGCTCCCAGCAGTGCCCTGAGACAGGAGGGGTGGGTACAGTGTGCTCACAGCAGTGCCCTGAGACAGGAGGGGTGTGTGCCTGTCACTAACAGCAGTGCCCTGAGACAGGAGGGGTGGGTGTGATGCACAGTGTGAGCCTTGATCATTGATTGTGACATTGCCATCATTCCACCTGTGTACCCACTGTGGCACGTAGTGCTTTTTCCCCTCAACAGGGGATGATGTCCCTATGACAAAGGTGCAATGCGTTGGCTGCATGACATGCCTTGTTGTAACCAGCTAATTTGTACCCATATGTCTCTCTGTGACATGTGGCTGGTGTATTGATGTGGTGTCACTTGTTCTACCTCACAGGTAGGCGCCACTGCCAAGGAGCAGATCTGGCTGACCGCCGTCAGTGCCGTGAGGCGTGTGGATGGTCGGAGGCGGAGCCTTCCCCAGGTGAGGAAACGCTGGCAGGATATCCGGTGCTGGACGCGGAGGATTGCACGGCTCCTGCTGGGGGACTCACCTGAGAGCCACAAGAACCGCGGCCGCCGCCGTCTGAGCCACCTCCACAGGCGTGTGCTGCCGGTGGTCTTTCCAGACCTGGAGAGGCGCTTACAGGCGATGCAGCAGCCGGAAGGGGGTAGGTACATGTGTGTTTGTTGTGTGTCACCGGCATTTGTAAGGGCACAGTAGCATGAATTCACTGGCAGGGTTTAAAGGTGCTGTGCAGATCCTGTTTGCCCCAGTATAGCGCTGTGCCCCTGCCACCCTTCCCCTCCTTGCAATGTGTTCCCTGGTCTGTGTGTAGTCACTCCTCCACAGGGTAATGTAGGCTGGCGCTTTGTCCACGGGAACAATGTCTGTAGCATCATGTGTGGGGGTGGTGTGTAACAGGTTGTGGGACATTGCCTGTGCACTGTCAAGTTCACTGCATGTGGGTTCCATATCAGTTGGCACTGATGCTGACTCCAGACATGGGAGTTGGTCTCTCATGTGTCATGCCTTACAGCGCGCATGTCCCATGTAGTGGCCTGTGACATGATGTGCATGAGTGTGCGATACACATAGTGCAGGGATGGTGACGTGTGTTGCAGTCATTACCATTCAGTAGCATGTAGTTGCGTGCCCACTACTGTCCCCTGGGGCACCTTTTCCTCAGTGGTGTATGTGTCATCATAAACGTGGCCACTGTCAGTGTCTACAGCGTAAGTTGTGCTCTCTGCCATTGTCCCCTGTCACCATGTATATAGACGTGCTATTTTGTACAGGTGTCCACTGTGCAGCCTGACCTGATTGTCCTTCTTCATACTCACAGTTGCCAGTGCCTGTGTGTCTTGCTATACTCATCTGAGGATGGGCACTGGTACCACATTATTTGTACAGGCGCACCTTGGCTGTTTGGCGTTCAATCTCGCTTTTTGCCTGCCCCTGTGTGTATCACCCAGACTATGAGATGTTGGTGCCACCTGTGTCTCAACAATTTGCCTCGTGTAGGGTCTTGTTGGGGCGGGCAATGCCTATGTGTTAAATCCTGATTACCACTTGCTGGGTCTGGGCAGTGTGTGATGTGTCTGGACACACACGCAATGTGCAGTGACAGAGTCATGTTGTGCATGTTTTCAGCATTACCTATGCAGCATGTGTCTCAAGTTCATGGATATGGTCCCTGGTCATCGGTATTTTCGCCAACGCTGTGTGGTGCAGATGCAGTGCTGGATTGTCCCCAGGGCCTGGGTGCTATGTCAGACTCCTTTTCCTGTGTTTAGCTATTGTCTCATGCTCTCCATGGTATTTCAGTGGCATGGTGGCTCAACCAACTGTGTGTTTCATGCCCTACATCGGTACCCTGTTCAGTAGATGTTAGGGATCTTCCTTTTCAGGCCATGCAATGTTACCTATGTGGATTGGACTCATGTGACAGATGTGTACAGATGTCTGATTATTTCTGTCTCTCCACCCTGCCCACAGCATCGTCGGGGGACACAGAGGGAGACATGGACACAGACCAGGCGGAGGGACCGAGCACCAGTGCCAGCCGTGACATCGGGTCTGGCACATCGAGTGGTACAGAGGCGGAGGAGAGTGTGGCCGAGGACCTGTCGACTGGCACATCAGACTACGAAGCTGACAGGTCCGGGGACGATGTCTCCGAGTGGGCGGAGGCTGCACCAGCAGCTGACAGCGGAACAACACCTCGCACCGCCCCCTCAGTTTCCACCAGCCGCCTCCCACTTGCTCGTGTCCCTTCCCAGCGTGCCCGGTCACAGCATGTCTCCTTCCTGCCAGGCACCGCACCCCCTGCCGCTGTCTCCACTGCTGCCGCCAATGCAGAGTCTGTGGACATCCAGCGGCAACTGCAGGTTGGTCAGGCTGCGATCCTTAATGTCCTCCATGCCCACGGCAAAACCCTCACCAACATCGAGGCTTTCTTGGAGGGCATTCATTCATCGCAGGCTGACCAACGCAACTTGCTGAGGTCCATCGACTCCACACTGACTGCAGCAGTGGGTCTCCTGCAGCGCGACCTCCCCCCACCTACCCCTGCCCCATCCACACTTCCCGCTCCCATGCCTGTCACACGTACACCCAGACGTCGGCATGCACCCACATCAACGGACACGGGCACCACACCAGCAGGGAAGGTCCACCGCACTCCTCCTGACACGCACACACAGGGTGAGGTAGGCACACCCACTGGGTCGGGGGGCAAACGTGTGACACGCAGCCATAGTGGGAGTCCGCATTCCACCCAGTCCACTCCCTCCAAATCCCCTCCCCTCAGCTCTCCTGGCCACATCTCCCCCAAGGACACCTTCATGGCCGCTCTGTCCCTGAGCCCCACAGTTACACCACCACGCAAGCGGTCAAGGAGGTCCCCGGTCAGGGTGGTTGAGTCTCCCCCCCTGTCTCCACCCTCCCCCGGTGGCGCTGCGACCCATCCCTCTGACCCCCCCCCCTCCTTGGGGCCTGAGGTCCCTTCGGGTGCAGGGGACTCCCTGGAGGACCTTGCAAAGGTGTGTAGTGCCATCCTGGCCTCCGCCTTTGGCACTGACCCACCCCCTGTGGTGGAGTCCTCCATCCCTGCACCCACAACGCCGCCCCTTTGCCCTGATGTCCCTGCGGTGCCTGTTGCTTCTCCCCCCCCCTGATGCCCTCACCAGTGTGGAAGACGATGCCATTTGACTGTGCAGGCAATGTAGGGGACACGCATCCCACTGTGTCCCCCATCCAGCTGAGAATCATTGACTGCCCTATGGGCTTTGTGAAGATTGAACTGCCTGCGATCCACGGACATTGTGCTCATGCTGAATAAAGCTTAATTTTGTTTTCATTATCACACTACTGCTATGCTGGTATTGGTGTTGGTGGGGCTGCTACATGGTTTTGGGTGGTGTGTAAGGGTTTGGGTGTGTGGGATGTGTAGTAGTGTACTGCTCATTGGTGGGACCCTGTGATCTGTGTGCCATCACAAGGTGTTGGCTAACTTTCTTTGTTCATGTAAGCAGTTACTGCATGGTGCACTTGTCCCAGGGTGTATTCCTTCCTCTGTGTACCCAGCTTTCTTCCCTGCAGGGTGTTCCCAATGTTTAGCGCAGAGCTGTGTCTACATGAGCTGTGTGTGTGACGGAGCCCTTCTACTTTGGCCATGCATGCAGGGCCATGTCTCCACCTGCGACAATCGTGGCATCCTTGGTGATCACTGTACTTGTGTGTGGAGTCTGTTGACATGAGTTCATGGGGACATGTTCCCTTGTAGCCAGTATGCATGTGGATAATTCTGGCCTCACACACATGTGTTACACCCCTCCTGTATCAGGGCACTGCTGGGAGTGATGGGCACCCACCCCTCCTGTCTCAGGGCACTGCTGGGAGGACTCCACACCCACCCCTCCTGTCTCAGGGCACTGCTGGGAGGACTCTGCACCCACCCCTCCTGTCTCAGGACACTGCTGGGAGGACTCCACACCCACCCCTCCTGTCTCAGGGCACTGCTGGGAGGACTCCACACCCACCCCTCCTGTCTCAGGGCACTGCTGGGAGGACTCCACACCCACCCCTCCTGTCTCAGGGCACTGCTGGGAGGGCTCTGCACACACACCTCCTGTCTCTGGGCACTGCTGGGAGGACTCTGCACACACCCCTCCTGGGTCTGGACACTGCTGGGGGGACTCTGCACACACCCCTCCTGGGTCTGGACACTGCTGGGAGGACTCTGCACCCACCCCTCCTGTCTCAGGGCACTGCTGGGAGGACTCTGCACACACCCCTCCTGGGTCTGGACACTGCTGGGAGGACTCCACACCCACCCCTCCTGTCTCAGGGCACTGCTGGGAGGACTCTGCACCCACCCCTCCTGTCTCAGGGCACTGCTGGGAGGACTCCACACCCACCCCTCCTGTCTCTGGGCACTGCTGGGAGGACTCTGCACACACCCCTCCTGGGTCTGGACACTGCTGGGGGGACTCTGCACACACCCCTCCTGGGTCTGGACACTGCTGGGAGGACTCTGCACCCACCCCTCCTGTCTCAGGGCACTGCTGGGAGGACTCTGCACACACCCTCCTGTCTCTGGGCACTGCTGGGAGGACTCTGCACACACACCTCCAATTTCTGGATATGTACGCTTGGGACATACACGGTGTGGGTGCGCTCCATGCATTCGAGGTGAGGGTACGGATCGTACTTACACTGTTGGGGTGGGGGGTACGCTCCATGCATACGCGGTTGGGGGTACGGGTCGTACTTACACTGTTGGGGTGGGGGGGTACGCTCCATGCATACGCGGGTGAGGGTTCGTGTCGTACTTACACTGTTGGCATGGGGGGTACGCTCCATGCATACGCGGGTGGGGGTACGGGTCGTACTTACACTGGTGGGGGTGGGGGTACGGTCCGTACGTCCGCGGGTGAGGGTTCGAGTCGTACTTACACTGTTGGGGTGGGGGGTACGCTCCTTGCATACGCGGGTGGGGGTACGGGTCGTACTTACACTGTTGGCATGGGGGGTACGCTCCATGCATACGCGGGTGGGGGTACGGGTCGTACTTCCACTGTTGGCATGGGGGTACGGTCCGTACGTCCGCGGGTGAGGGTTCGAGTCGTACTTACACTGTTGGGGTGGGGGTACGCTCCATGCATACGCGGGTGGGGGTAGGGTCCATACATATCCGTCCCCACGCTATGTGATGCTTGTGCGGGCCGTACCGAGGCCTTTGCCACGTGGGTAAGATCCGTCCCGCCATTGTTGGGGTGACGTGTGTGTGGGCGTGGTACGACTCGTACCCACGCTCTTGAGGCGTGGGTACGGGACGTACCTGTCTGGTTGTGTTGCCGGTTCGCGTGGTGACGGACTTCCGTTGTGGCGGTCGCTGGCTTATCAGGACACACCCCCACCCCCTCGTGGTGACCAGGGCATGGGAGTCAGGTATGTCCAGGCCATGTGTGACTTATGTGGTTGTTTTGTGGTCTGCCCTGGTCGTGCCACCCCCACCCCACCCCACTTTCCCCCCTCCCTTAGTTATTCTGACCTTCTGCGGCGTCTGCGTCGGTGCCTGTAGAGCAGGTGGACTGCTATGAGGGCAGGGATGACTCGTAGGTTCGGGTCCATGTCTGTCCGTCGCGTACTGGTACTCCAATCGCGTCGTCCTGTCGCGTACGGGTCCTCCTTGGTGGCGTCGTCCTGTGTGTCCGTCACGTACTGGTCCTCCTTGTTCGCGTCGTCGTCTGTCCGTCGCGTACTGGTGGTCCTTGTTCGCGTCGTCCTGATTTCCCGGCAGTTTTTGGCTGCCGCAAAATATTCACCGTGCGGGGTGACGTCGGTGCGAATCGTGATTCCTGGGTCGTGAATGGCTGGCTGCGAGCGTCCCGACGTCAGGTCGGCACTTTCCCGGATCGCATTGGTAGGTGTTTTTTTGTTCGGTCGGACTTTTTTACGAATCGTACGGTCATGGTGTACCCGTGCGATTCGTGATTCCTTGTTTGTAGAAATTGACGACCGGGTACGCGTCGGACGGAGAATATGCTCCGTCCGACGGTTCGTACCCGGTTTTTACCGGATCGTGATAGGCACCAAAGTGTGTATTCTGATTTCCCTTATGTGCAGTCTGATCTACTGTGATAGTGCGGAGCCCCTGTGGGCCAGTCATTGTTTTCTGATATGCTGGAACACTTCGACTACTAGCGGCCGGCCCTGGTGGTTGTAGGCCCGTGTTTGTAACCCTTTTTATGCACTATAAAATCTTTTTAAAAAAAAAAAAATGAACCTTTCTTGGCAAAGTGCCTAGCTGTAGTTTTTGAACCATAGCTCTGCCGGCACCTAGGGAAACCTAGCAAACCTATACATTTTTGAAAACTAGACACCCAGGGGAATCCAGGATGGGGTGACTTGACTGCTTCCCACCAGGTTCTGTTATCCAGCATCCCTTGCAAACCTAAAAAAGTGCCAAAAAAACGCATTTTCCCCACATTTCTCTGGTGGAAAGTTCTGGAATCTGCGTGGATCCACAAATTTCCACCCACCCCGCGTTCCCCAAAGTCTTCAGAGAAAAATGGTACCTCACTTGTGTGGGTCAGCCTAGTGCCCGCGACAGGAAACGGTGCAAAACGTAACGTGGACACACCTCAATTTTGTAGCGAAAAATGACCCTTTTTAGGCAAAGTGCCTAGCTGTAGTTTTTGAACCATAGCTCTGCCGGCACTTAGGGAAACCTAGCAAACCTATAAATTTTTGAAAACTAGACACCCAGGGGAATCCTGGATGGGGTGACTTGACTGCCTCCCACCAGGTTCTGTTACCCAGAATCCCTTGCAAACCTAAAAAATTGCCAAAAAAAACCATATTTTCCCCACATTTCTCTGGTGGAAAGTTCTGGAATCTGCGTGGATCCACAATTTTCCACCCACCCCGCATTCCCCAAAGTCTTCCGAGAAAAATGGTACCTCACTTGTGTGGGTCGGTCTAGTGCCCGCGACAGGAAACGGCGCAAAACGTAACGTGGAAACACCTCAATTTCACAGCGAAAAATGACCCTTTTTTGGCAAAGTGCCTAGCTGTAGTTTTTGAACTATAGCTCTGCCGGCACCTAGGGAAACCTAGCAAACATATACATTTTTGAAAACTAGACTCCCAGGGGAATCCAGGATGGGGCGACTTGACTGCCTCCCACCAGGTTCTGTTACCCAGAATCCCTTGTAAACCTAAAAAATTGCCAAAAAAAACAAATTTTCCCCACATTTCTGTGCTGGAAAGTTCTGGAATCTGCGTGGATCCACAAATTTCCACCCAACCCGTGTTCCCCAAAGTCTTCCGATAAAAATGGTACCTCACTTGTGTGGGTCGGCCTAGTGCCCGCGACAGGAAACGGCGCAAAACGCATCGTGGACACACCTCAATTTCGCAGTGAAAAATGAACCTTTATTGGCAAAGTGCCTAGCTGTAGTTTTTTAACCCTAGCACTGCCGGCACCTAGGGAAACCTACCAAACCCACACATTTCTGAAAACTAAACACCCAGGGGATTCCAGGGAGGTATGGCTTGCGTGTATCCCCCAACGTTTCCTTACCCAGAATGCCCTGCAAACCTCAAATTTAGCTGTAAAAATCACCTTTTTCACACATTTTTGTGTGGGAAAGTTTTGGCATCACCAGGCTGACACAAATTTCCTACCACCCAGCGTTCCCCCAGGTCTCCCGATAAAAACGGTGCCTCACTCGTGTGGGAGGCCCAAGTACCCACGACAGGCAAGGGCCTAAAACGTATTGAGGCGACATGAAAATTGCCTACCTCAAAACGACCTGGTTTTGCAAGGGTGTCACCTGGGTTTTTGGCCCGGTGCTCGGCGGCCACCTAGGGGAACCTACCAAACCCACACCTTTCTGAAAACTAGACACCCGGGGGATTCCAGGGAGGTATGGTTTGCGTGGATCCCCCAACGTTTCCTTACCCAGAATGCCCTGCAAATCTCAAATTTAGCTGAAAAAATCACCCTTTTCACACATTTTTGTGTGGGAAAGTTGTGGCATCACCGGGCTGACACAAATTTCCTACCACCCAGCGTTCCCCCGGGTCTCCCGATAAAAACGGTGCCTCACTCGTGTGGGAGGCCCAAGTACCCGCGACAGGCAAGGGCCCAAAACGTATTGAGGCGACATGAAAATTGCCTACCTCAAAACGACCTGGTTTTGCAAGGGGGGTTACCTGGGTTTTTGGCCCGGTGCTCGGCGGCCACCTAGGGGAACCTACCAAACCCACACATTTCTGAAAACTAGACACCCGGGGGATTCCAGGGAGGTATGGCTTGCGTGGATCCTCCAATGTTTCCTTACCCAGAATGCCCTGCAAACCTCACATTTAGCTGAAAAAATCACCTTTTTCACACATTCTTGTGTGGGAAAGTTGTGGCATCACCGGGCTGACACAAATTTCCTACCACCCAGCGTTCCCCCGGGTCTCCCGATAAAAACGGGGCCTCACTCGTGTGGGAGGCCCAAGTACTTTGGGGAACGCAGGGTGGGTGGAATTTTGTGGACCCACGCAGATTTCAGAACTTTCCACCACAGAAATGTGAGGAAAATGTGTTATTTTGGACACATTTTCAGGTTTGCAATGGATTCTGGGTAACAGAACCTGGTGAGAGCCAGTGAAGTCACCCCATCCAGTATTCCCCTCGGTGTCTAGTTTTAAAGAATGTACAGGTTTGCTAGGTTTGCCTACGTGCCAACTGCGCTAGGGCCCAAAATCCACAGGTATGCATATTGCAAAAACAATTCGGAGCCAAGTGGGCTTTCTGCCGCCCTGGGGGGGAATCGGGGAAGGGGGTTTCATCCTGATATGCCCCTAAAGGGGCAGAAAGACTGTGGATATTTTTTGTGGGGGTGGGGGTATTGGTATGACCATTTTGAGCAGCCCCCACCCCACGCATAAGAAAGCCTGCGTACTCTCTGGCGCCTAGTGGGCTTTCTGCCCCCCGAGGGGGCAGATCAGGGGCCACTGCCACCATCTGCCCTCCCGGGGGGGTAGAAAGACTGGAATTTCTCTGGGGGTGGGGTGGGGTATTGTCATGCCCATTTTGGGGAGCCCCTACCCCTACACTAATAAAACAAAAAAATCCATGGTTTCTAGTGGGCATTCTGCGCCCCCAGGGGGGGCCAGATTGGGGGCTACAGCTCCCATCTGCCTCCTGGGGGGGCAGAAAGACTGTCATTTTTGTCGGGGGGAGGGTGGGGGCATTGGCGTGCCCGTTTCGGGCAGCCCACACCCTAAAAACAATTGCGCTAAAAAAAAATCCCTGGTGTTTAGTGGGCTTTCTGCCCCCCCCCCCGAAGAGACAGATTAGGGGCCTTTGCCCCATCTGCCCCCCGAGGGGGCAGAAAGACTGTAATAATTGGGGGGTGGGGTGGGGGCATGGGCCTGCCCGTTTTGGGCAGCCCCCACCCTATTTTTATTTTTTTTGTAAATTCCCTGGTGTCTAGTGGTCTTTTTGCCCCCCCGGGGGGGCAGATTGGGGGCCAATGCCCCATCTGCCCCCCAGTGGGGGCAGAAAGGCTGTAATGGTGGTGGGTGGGGGCATTGGCGTGCCCGTTTCGGGCAGCCCCCACTCTAAAATAAACTGAAAATAAATCCCCGGTGTATAGTGGGCTTTCTGCCCCTCCGAAGGGGCAGATTAGGGGCCAATACCCCATCTACACCCCGGGGGGGGGGGCAGAAAAACTGTGATTATTGGGGGTGGGGTGGGGGCATGGGCCTGCCCGTTTTGGGCAGCCCCCACCCCTATTGGTATTTTTTATAAAATTCCCTGGTGTCTAGTGGGCTTTTTGCCCCCCGGGGGGGGCAGATTGGGGGCTACTGCCCCCATCTGCCCCCCAGGGGGGGCAAAAAGACTAAATAATGCCCAAAATATTTGGGGGGAGCAAAGGCCCTTGCCCAAGGGGCCGCTCCCCTCTCCCTGGTGTCTAGTGGGTGGATCCCTGCTTGGGGATCGCCCTCCTGTGGCAATCCCCAAGCAGGGATCCACTGAGCACATAGAGAGCCTCTTGGCTCATTTCAGTTTAACTTTCACTGTAATGACGTCGGCGCGACGTGCGCGCCAATCGTCATTACAGTGAAAGGGGGGCGGGGTCCTCGGGAGCTGGGGAAGCTCTTCCCCAGCTCCTGAGGCTATTTTGCATGAAAGGGAATCCCTCTGGTGCCCACACCATAGGGATTCCCCAAGGTACGCCTCATGACGAGCTGGACTCGTCATGGGCACAGCGCGACTGTGCTCCATGACTAGTCCAGCTCGTCATGGGCATACAAGGGGTTAAAGAAGACTTTATGAGTGAGGCTCCTGAAAGCAGAGAAAGCCTGCCTCCAGTCCTGGAATTGTTCTTTGGTGAATTTCCATCCAGAGAAATTATTTCTCAGTCAAGTCATGCGATTGGTTTGTTTGGTGTATCATTCCGTCCTTATGAGGTGCTTCCGTTGAAATGCACGGAGCACTCATTTTCAGCCTAACTGCTAGGGCCGGTCGACCTCGGAGCTGGGGAACCATGTTGGAGCCTGGGTAGGGACGCTCGACATTCTGTGCAAATCGCTTAATATACCCATGCCTGACAAAAATGAATGTGTCTGTCTTACTGTAACACAACTGATGCGCATGTAAAGTGCTCTGATACCTTCGGGTCAATTTTGCGCTATATAAAACACCGCAAACAAAACAAGCATTTACAATGCAATAGGTTTCGCATTTGCGAGAGTTTATGCTATTGGCATTGTAAATGACTATGGGCCATATGTAGGAAGCCAAATTGCGATCGCAAATGCAGAAATTCGCCGAATTTCGCATTTTGGGCAGTGTGCTATGTAGCACATAAAAACCCACATGCAAAATAAGGAATCGCAAAATTTGCGATTCCTTATTTTGCTAATGCATTTAAGGAATCCCAAATTGCGATTACTTAAATGCAATGTAGGAAGCACCCAAGTTGTGCGATTTTGGCTTAAGGAATCGCATATTACCACCAACCTTAGGTTGGTGGTAATTTGCGATTTCTTTGAAAGATGCACTTTTTTGCATTTTTCAAAGTGCCATGTGGCGCACATACATGCCCTTAGCGCATGTATGTGCGCACATGTTTATTTCAGGGGTGCAAAAGGGTGTCCTATTGACACCCGTGCAACCTTGAAATTGCATTCTCAATTTGCGATTCTCTAATTGAGAATCGCAAATTGAGAATGTCTTCCTATTCATTCCTATGGGCCTTCTAGTCCATAGGAATGAATGGCAAGGTATTCCTTATTTGCGAATCTCAATTTGGGATTCGCAAATAAGGAATAGGTGGGAATCGCAAAATATTTTGCTAATCCTACCTACATTCCGTTTTGCAATTCTCTAATTGCGATTCCCTAAAAATTGCAATTAGAGACTCGCAAAACACGTTTTACCTACATATGGCCCAAGGCCTTTTATTTATTTGTTTAAAAAACCAACACATTAATAAAAGGCGTGAATAAGCCAATCACAAGCAGCAAGCAAGCAGCAGGCGGGATTACCCTTGTTATACAGAATACTAGATGTCTCAGAGAGCCTATGCCTATGCGAGACCTAAAAAGAAGCATTTTCCTTCAGTACTGTATCTCTGTGACGCCAGCTATTCTTAACATTTTGTTCTATTTCAGGATGTCCAATGTACCTCCAAGAGGACAGATCTATGCTAGATGTTTGGAATGACCATATAATATAAATGTCCATTCCATGGATCTTAAAGGAGCTCATTAACATAATAAGAATTTGTCCTTAAAATCTGGAAATCTTATAATCCTTCTGGAATCCCTAGGAGTTCTACTTTTGGGGATCCTAAGAGAATCATATGTTAAACATCCCTGTTCCAAATGCACTCTGTACAGTTCTGATTTCATGGACAGAGACAGAACACAATTTGCTTGGTAAATAGAGACGCACACTTCCTACCATGCTTCATGCAAGAGGTGGGGGTTAGGAATGTTTTAAGCTGCTGCCAAAGAGAAATACCACCAACCAGCACCACTGTGCCACTTTACGTTGGCAAACAGGGTCTGATTTTGATGGAAAGATTGAATTCACTGGGAAATAGACATTTCTTTTTCTGCAACAAGTGAGAGTTGATGGATCTTTAGTGCAGTCGTGCATAATTTTAAAATGTGACATATGTACCTAGTAATTAATTAACAGAGTTTTATAATGACAAAGAAAATCCCCTTCATGGATGGCTTTCTTTCAATAACCGTGAAATTCAAAGCACCTGGTTTATTTACACTTTTGGAAAAGTCTGGGTGCTCTTGTCAATTGATGTCCTCTATTTATTACTATCTACAAATTGAAAGGGTAGATGCCATGATCCAGAGAAAAGTAATTCACCTGTATAAACTGCTTGTTACCAATGAAAAAGAAACATTTCTAATGTGTATTTATTATGCTCCAGCTGATGGACGTGTTACATTAGGAATCATGCAGGGCACTGACCTAAATTATGACTCGCAGAAGGAAGTTATCAATTTAGAAACTAGTGTTGTAGTTCAGGGATTTCTCGGCATCTGTTATAGAAGTTTCATTTGTACTTCAGCTCTTGAAAGGCAAGTATTAAGGGTCAGAAATACAGAGACTATCACAGCATGTATCGTGTGTCATCTAAGGGAGAATGACTTGACATTTCAATGGTGAAATATATTTAGCTTTAGATATCAGGCATCTGCAGATCAGGTTGGTCCAAGCTGTAAGAGCAAGCAGAGTGAAGATATCCAGTGACTTTGTTTCTCTCTCTGGCCCTCGTCCCCTTCCACCAGGCCTACTTCAGGCCGGCACTATGGGCCATATGTATCAAGCAAAATTGCGATCGCAATTTTGCTAAGTGGTATGTATGAACGCAAATCTGCGTGCAAAATAAGGAATCGCAAAATTTGTGATTCCTTATTTTGCAATTGCATTTAAGGAATCGCAAATTTTGCGATTCCTTAAATGCAATATAAGAAGCACCAAAAAAGTGCAATTTGGCCTTAAGGAATCGCAAATTACCACCAACTACAGGTTGGTGGTAATTTGCGATTTCTTTCAAAGATGCATATTTTTGCATTTTACGAAGTGGCATGTGGATCACACACATGCCCTTAGGGCATGTATGTGCAACACATGTGCACCCATGCTCATTTCAGGGGTGCAACAGGGTGTCCTTTCGACACCCTGGCACACTTGAAATTGCATTCTCAATTTGCGATTCTCTAATTGAGAATCGCAAATTGAGAATGTCTTCCCATTCATTCCTATGGGCCTGTAGGCCCATAGGAATGAATGGGGAGGTATTCCTTAATTGCGAATTGCAATTTGCAATTCACAATTAGGGATTTTTTGATTTCGCAAAATTATTTGCAAATCCTACATACATAGCATTTTGCGATTCTCAAATAGCGATTCTCTAAAAATCGCTATTTGAGAATCGCAAAACCAAAGTTTCATACATATGGCCCTATATCCTTTGTGTGGTTGTCAGTGAGTTCAGGACGTCAGGAGATTAGTATCCCTCGGGTTGCCCGGTTAGTGCAAACAGGACAGTAGATGGAGAGACAGAACTGGACCCTTGAACAATACCTACAGTATGAGTTACTGCATTAGCCAGACACCTCGATTACTTTTCTCTGGATTTCCGAATTTTGACCCAATAATGCTACACATACCTCTTTACGGTTTTCGCAATTTTATTGTACCCTGAGATACCCCCATGGGATGATCTCTTTATGGTAGTAAAGAATCCATAACTTGTATCAATCATATTCAATTGTGTAACATTCAGAATGTGATTTTACAAAACCTGGTTGAAGGCAAATAAAGGTGTAAAAATATGTTGCTATACACAGATTACTTTATCGGCCACTGCAGCCAGGATGTGCGCTTTATTTATCAAATAAGCATTTCAGAGTGAAAGGGAAGAAGAAATGTCATCCTTTTTTCACAAGTTCATAAATGGTTCTAAAAATGAATAGCACGGTAGCACTGATGTTCAACTTGCTCCGGTCTCTACATAATCACCCAGTAGTTCTTTAATATCTGATTATGTCTATTCACAAATCACTAAGAGTTACGTTGCTGCCACCCCCATATGGAACTAGATGGACACACACAGTTTGAGGTTAATGCCATTCTGGCCCCCATGTGATTCTGAGACCAGCTTCAACATGTAGTGCTGTGGAAATGTGTGTGGACCAGAAGATAGAAACTGCGAGCCAGACTGTCACCTTCAGTTTCCCACATTGGCATGCACATTGCACAGGCGCTACCTAAATACATCAAGGCCGGTGTGGAATTCACTTGGGGCAGGGGCTGTACTTTCACAGCCACAGCTCCACCTGGTGATAGGTTTTCATTCTGGACAGTTTTGTCTCCCAAATTGTGTCTGCGGAGTCCTGGTGGACCACATTTCTGCTTTTCAAGTCAGCTTGGGTCCAGCTAGCCCCTTTCTCTGATTTAATTTTGGTCCGATTTATTAATCAGGTCGAGTTTAATTTAACATAATTCATTATTCCCACTGACTTCCCAATTGATTTACTGCAACTTAGGGTTAGGATAAGGGTTACTTCAATACCATGCGGTAAAATATATCAAATATCTTAAATGAATTGTAGGATTGGGGCTACCATAAAGATTATAATAAGATTTGTTCTGTTTTATTTAATTAAATAATAATTAAACCAATATAATATGCAGAGAAAGGTTAATGCGTAATACTGTTGAAATGTATGGTAACTAAATCAAATTTAACATTAAAGAAAGGGTTATCAACATGTTTAGGATTAGGGACAAAGGACAAAGTGAAGCTGGTGTTAAGTAAATGTCATTTCTTCTGGTGTGAGAAGGGGGGATAAAAGGGACTAAGGGAGAGCCCATACTAGACAGGGTGGTAAGGTTGGTGAGGATGGGTGCATGTCTGATATGGTGTGAAGGAGATTGGGGGCGCTGGGGGGCCAGTATTACAGTATAAGGAGATGGCAGCGGCCAGGGAGAGGAGAGCGCAAGGCAGCGGGTACCACATACAGGGGATGGAGGGGGAGAGGAGGGAGGCGGGCAGGCTCCAGTACATACAATGATTATCAGGCATCAGGGCGGCCCGAAGGTAGCGGAGTGGAGGTGGTCCGAGAATTAAACGTCAGACCGAGTCCAGGATGGTGCCCCATACTCTGTAGGAGGCGTCCAGGTTGCTATTAAGTCTATATGTGCATGCGAGGCTGCTCTGTGACGTTCGAGTACCCATTCAGTAAGGGGGGGCCCGTGTGCTGGCGTAGGAGGCAATCTTCGCTAAAGCCAAGGCCATTGACTGGAGGATGGGGGCGGCTACTTCAGATGCATTATCGGCATTGTGAAGGGGGCAAGGTGCGCTGAGGAGTGGACAAACTGGGGGCGGAGCTCAGGGAGCTATCGCAAGCGAGCCCACACCATATCCCAATAGGACAGCGTAATTGGGCAACTTTCCAGCCAGTATATGCAGGGCTCGAGTCGGGGTACCACGCGGGTGGACGGCGTCCCCCCACTTATTTTACCAGGTTTTTCTGGGTGGACGCCGTCCCCCCTGCCCAAAAGCTGGACAGCATTGTGTGAGCAGAGAGCCCGGGTGGGAGGGAAGTTTCCCGTAAATTACCAAAGATATGCTAATATTTGTAATTGGAGACTTTAAGAGGCACCGGTGGTGTGTGCAGGCTGGAGTGATTGGGAGGCGGAGCGAGCAGGCGTTGGCGGTTAACGCTTGGAATGTGTGTCCTTCTGTATCTTGTGCACTTTTGAGCACTTCATTGTGCAACTGGGGCACCCCCTCGGGGGAGTGGGGGGGAGGGGGGTTGCAAAGGACATCGAGGAACAGACCAGGGGTAGCAGTGCTGTGAAATGCCCCGTCATCTAAAGGCATATGAATACTCATGAGATTCCTGTTGTGACGTCACTTCCGGTGACAGCGTCCCCTCACTTCTTTTCATGAGATTCCTGTTGTGACGTCACTTCCGGTGACAGCGTCCCCCCACTTCTTTTCATGAGATTCCTGTTGTGACGTCACTTCCGGTGACAGCGTCCCCCCACTTCTTTTTTTAGGACTTGTGCCCTGAGTATATGTATCAGATCACACGCATCCTCCCAGCATAGGCTGTGAGGCAGGAGCGCCGCTCGGTGCAGTTTCTTCAGTTTCCACCAATCATGCAGTATTTTGAAATAAAGGAATTTGAGGCGGGCTCTTGGAGAGCCCTGTGGTGGGAGCGGAGTAGATACACCTAGTCAGTTGGGGCATATTCTCTTCCCACAGTGACCTGCCGCTTGGTGCATTTTGTAGTCAGTATAAGTTTGGAGTGGGTTTCCCCCTGCGAGCACTCAGTTCAGACCCAAGACCAATTGCAAGGGATTCAAAGTGAAAACGGCACTGTGCACGACCATGCTGTGTTGGAGGTGGGAGGGTTGTGCTTAATGATGAAAGCGGGCGCTGTGGCGCCCATGCATATTAAACATATGTGCATAGCGGCCTATGAAGCGGGCAACGTGGCGATTTAAAAAAAAAAAATCCAAAGTAGTCCCTAAACGAAAATGACTAAGCCCTACAGCGCTATAAAACAGTAGTTGGTCGGTGCTGCGTCTGATAAAAACGGAAGTGATGAAACGGGCCAGCAACCAATAGGGAGGCCGGAAATAACAGTAAGGCGTGAATAAGATAATCACAAACAGGAGGCATGCAGCAGGAGGGATTACCCTCGCTATTTAGATTACTAGATGTCTCGGAGAGACAGCGCATGCGTGCTGCCTACGTGAGACCTAAAAAAAGAAAGGAATGTACTTTCGGCTACTTTTTTCCACAGTATTGGCAAAGACTAAAGTAGTAGTACATTTTGTTTATTAGTTAATTAAAACTATAAACCTCGACAAAAGGACATACACACCAAAACATAAATAGAAAATCTGAAATGATTAATGATCATAAAAGAAACATTCATTCTCATTTGGGGAGCAGCCATTAATTAGAAATTTGCTGCGCATACAGTGGACAAACCTTGCCATAAAGTGCAAATATTAAAAAGCTGGTGAAGCCTATTCAGTGTGCAAATTTGTGCAGAAGGTGCCGATATTTAGCCAAAGGAATGGATGAAATGATATGTATACTGGTCTTGGCTTTACGGGCTAGGAGACCGAACGTTTATGTCCCTTAGCAACCCTCTATAGCATAAATACCTATGTGCAAATTTGTGCTAAAAGTGCAAGTAACCAAAGAACAGATAAAAGCATGTTGAATTGGTACTCAGCGTGACGGGATAGGAAGCAACTAATGTTCATTGTCCCTAGCAGCCCACCACTGCCTAATGCAAATAGGGGTTCTTCACCGTTCCCCCTACCCCACCTATGTTCGTGCATGTGTCTTGACAAGGGATGTCCAGGAACTCTTTAGCATTATATTCCTTGGATCCAATGACTCCATCATTGCGGATCTGCAAGTCCTGACTCTTAGGCTGTTAAACTCTTTTCTCAACATGCCTCTTAGATGTGTGGCCAGGGCAGGGCAAATACATATAACGTGCTGCAGGGATTCGTCTGCCTGGTGACATAGGCAGCAATTTTTATCTCCTCCTTGGCCGTCCACTTTGGAAGCACATCTACTGTGGTAACATCACTGAGTCTTAGTGCCAATGAGCTCTGTTTTATTTAAGTGGCTTCCAGAAGGGGGAATTCTCTTAGGGTACACCCACACAGACTGCTTGGACATCTTTTCTTTATCAACCGGGTTGCCTGTAACAAGCTAAATGGCATTTATACATGCAAAGCAGGCAAACAGCATTTGTGCATGCCTGTATTTGTGTATATTTGGACATGAGAGCCAGTACTGTTGGCTCTGTCAATGTTTGCTTGTGCTTGCTCATCCCTTCCTGGCCCCTGAAACAAGGGATAGCAAGGGCAGTGCCAGACGTACCAGCATGCAAGCTAGGTGATGTGTGTAACATCATCCAAGCCACGCTGCTGCTCCACCAGGTTATAGTCAATTGATGTCATTGTTGGAAATCTCACTAAATGGCTCTATTAAAGGCCCACAAACATTGAACCTGATGTTGCAACCATTGAGCTAAACTTTAAAGGTAGTTACATCCTTTTAATTCTTTTCAGAAAGTGCTCGTTACTCCCATATGCTGGCCCTCAGAAATATTTTATTATCGTGGACTTACTGAATCTTTTAAAACTGTTTTCTGACTGCGAGCTACAATGCAATGGTTTTCGAAGGGAGGAGCCACGAAGGGCCTTTGTGCAAGGCAGAATAGCTTGTTACCAGGCCTCATAGCAGAGGACAGGTATAGTACTGTTTGCTCGAATAAAAACTGTATGGCTGAGCTATTATGCACTTTTTCTACCTATTATTGCATATCGGTGTGTATCCGAAAATAAATGGTTACAATTTATAACAACAATAAAGTTATTCTTACTTCTCCTGGGTCTACTGCACACACCCTATGCCATTCAAAGGTTAAATTGTTGCTCATTTCTGCGAGTCTCAGCTGTTATAGCCCCATGCTAGTCCCTGGCTCTGAGACGGCTCAGGGCTCACAGTTTGTTCCGAGCTCCTGATCATGTCACATTTGGCCCATGACTCTTGCTTCGGTGTGGCTCCGCTATGCAGCCACACTTTGAAAACTTGGGTGGCTTTCTGGTGCAGTTTTATTTTGGGTTAGTTTAGCCCCATGCACAGTTTGATGCTGTGTTTGCATTTCACAGTGTCATGCTATTTGCATGTGTATTTACATCAATGTAATCGTCATGTGACGATTTGTAAATCAATCAAATGTTATGGTCTTGACGCTGCGCCCTAAAAATTGAAGTAGGACTTTCGATGGCACCAAATAGTATGGCAACAACAAAGGACGCAATATAGAAAGATAAGTAATTATAGACTTTTTATGCCTAATTCCTCATATATGTACCTTGACAATATATATATCTTCAAAGTGCATAGATACAGAGTTAGAAATAGTAAATCTATGCTTCCTTCAGATGGACTTACCTTTCGATACTTTGTCCCTCAATATCCTGTCCACAATATTAGCGTATCTCGCCATTCGTAGCCTCGATATTGTGTAGTACAATTGTTGTTGACACAACACAGTACAGATGCTTCGAAATCTAGGCATCAACCCATACACAATCAATATTTTCTTTTCTTTACATTAGTTATTGAATCAGTTATCATCATTGTGCTATCTATGGTAGCCTTAAGAATTGACTACTGTGAAAATGCTGGCCTTCAGAATTGATTACTGTAGTGGAATGCAAGGGTGAATACTTTTGTCAAACTCCAAAGACTGCAAGAGTATTTTGGTTGTCTCACCCTTAGCATGAATGCACAGATCCACGGATAGCTCTGAATCAATCAATCAATCAATCAATCAATCAATCAATCAATCAGGTGCAGCTACTCACCTGTAAGGGTCTCAAGGGGGGTGGGGGGGCTGCTGATCCATCTGGGTGCTGGGGTTTAGTCAAAGAGCCAGGTCTTGAGATGGAGATCGCCTGAGGTGAAGAGGCTGGGTTTTCCAGGTCTTGGTGGTGAGGTAGGAGAAGGATCTTCCTCCAGTTCTGGTCTTGTGGATCTGTGGGATGGTGGCCAGAGCAAGTTGGGTGGAGCAGAGGTGTCTGGTGGGTATGTGGAATGAGAGGTGGTGGTTCAGATATGCTGATCCTGTGTCTTGAAGATCTCTGTATACATGTGTGAGGAGCTTGAAAGAGATTTGTTGAATGAGAGCCAGTGGAGTTCGAGAAGGTGCTCAGTGATGTGGCTGCGGCGGTAGAGGTTGAGGACCAGTTTGGCTGCCGCATTTTGAAAGTTTTGTAGTTTCCTGAGGAGTTTCTGGGTGATGCTGGCATTTAGTGCATTGCCGTAGTCGATTCTGCTGCTGATGAGAGGGTGGGTGACCGTTTTTCTGGAGTCTGTGGGGATCCATCTGAACGTGTTACGAAGTAGGTGAAGTGTGTGGAAGCAATGTGAGGATACTGCATTGATCTGGTGGTTCATTGTGAGCACAGAGTACAGTATGATGCCGAGGTTTTGTGCATGATATGTGGGTGTGAGGGAGGGTTCCCAATGTGGCAGGCCACCAGGAGTCATCCCAAGCTGAGGGGGTGGGTTCCAGGATGAGGACTTTGGTCTTGTCCAAGTTGAGTTTGAGGCAGCTGTCTTTCATCCAGGTGGCAACGGCCTTCATCCCGCTGTGGAATTTTGTTTCTGGTGGTTGTAGGTTCGTTGGTGAGGGAGAGGATCAGCTGGGTGTCGCTGGCATAGGAGACAATGTTGAGTTTGGGTTCCTGACGATGGCTGTGAGCGGAGCCATGTAGATGTTGAAGAGGGTGGGGCTCGGGGAAGAGCCGTGGGGCACTCCAAAGCTGATCTCTGTGGGTTCATAGAGCAACGTGGTAGTCTGACTCGCTTTGTTCGACCGGTGAAGAAGGAGTAAATCCAGTCCAGGGCCTTGTCACGGATGCTGGCATCGTGGAGTCTCAGGATTAGGGTGGGGTGGGAGACCGTGTTGAAGGCGGCCGAGGGGTCCAGGAGGATGAGGGCTGCGGTTTCACCGCAGTCGAGTACGGAGCGGATGTCGTTGGTGGCGACGAGGAGTGCAGTCTCAGTGCTGTGGTTGCTTTGGAAGCCGGATTGGAAGATGTCTAGGATGTGGGTCGCTTAGTTGAACTCAGAGAGTTGGGCACTGATGTGCTTCTCGACG
The DNA here is from genome assembly GCF_964204655.1 of Triturus cristatus. Classification (NCBI taxonomy): domain Eukaryota; kingdom Metazoa; phylum Chordata; class Amphibia; order Caudata; family Salamandridae; genus Triturus; species Triturus cristatus. Next base: position 401,365,804 of record NC_140587.1, on the reverse strand, counting down.
ACCTTGGCTGGGAAGGGGAGTAGGGAGATGAGTCTGAAGTTCTTGAGGTCCATCGGGTCAACAGATGGCTTATTCAGCAGGGGTTGATCTCTGCGTCTTTCCAGTTGTTGGGAAAGGTGGCTGTCTCGATGGAGCAGTTGAAGGTGTGGTGAAGCTCGGGCGGTGGAGGTGGCTGCTCTGTGGAAGATGTGGTGCGGGCATGGGTATGAGGGGACTCCAGAATAGATGATCTTCATGGAGTTGAGTGTGTTGTCTGTGGTGAACGGGGTCCAGTTGAGCAGGATCTGTTGGGGTATGGCGTGTTCGGGTGCAGTGGTGTTGGGGTGGTGGAAAGGTCTTGGATGTCGAAGCTGTCATAGATGTGATTGAAATTGTGGTAGCTCTCTACTAAACAGTGGATTGAATTCATCCTATGCACACTTGAGGCATCACATCCATTTACCATTCAAAGAGGCCATATCATATCTTTTTCTTTTTTACATCAGTTTGCCAAAATCAATCAACTTTATGTCATTGTACATTTACAAAAATTAAAGTAGCATGAAATAAGCATAACACATGATAGAAATAAAGTTTTATGTAATAAGCATGGGACACATCACATTCCTTCTTGGAGACATTTTAACATAAGGGGAAAACTAACTGTCAGAAGGTGCAAGTAACACTGTGTCCATTCTTCATCACAATTCCTTGCATAGGAACATTGAACAGTGTCCAGAAGTAACACCCGTTAGCCTAGGAAGAGAAACTGTGACGCAATCCAAAACCACTCACCTCCCAACCAATGTACATTTCTGATGTGAGCAACCTAGGGTGGGGCTAAAATGCAAGGCAGCCTTAATGCCAGTCTAACCATACATTCAACCCCAAACCCATATCAACAGTCTTTCAGACCCATAAATAGATTCATACAGGGCAGTTTTAAGAAGGTTAGATGGGCGGGTCGTCCAGTTATGAAATCCCAAACCCTGCCTGATGTCCATCTCTTGGAGTGTATCTGACTCCTTCCTCACTGCTCTTCCTTTACATTCCCAGTTCCAGACTGCCCTGGGTGGGTCAAGAACAGAGAAAGCAAGCCATTCCTTATTTAATCTTACAAGTGAACCTTTTGATATAAAAACAGGACTACCCTGTAATTTGCGTTGTGAGCTAACACTGCTGCCTCTCGCAGATAAAATCCCCTAGAGGGTTCCTGAAGCCAGCTGCAGCCGGGGGACTCCTGAAAGGAGTGCAAGGACGGGAGAAGCTGAGGCTCAGAGTAGGGATTGGGCTGACAAGAGAGAGCGGCTGGTCCATGAGATTTTCTACAGAATTGACCCTCTGGGCTTAGACTGCCCACATCTGCCTGTAAATGTGCGTTTGTAATTCTTTTAGGTTTGCAGTGCATTGTTTCTTTGGGGGGGTGCGAGGAGTTATTCTATTTTAAAAGTTCCAAGAAAGATCTCTAGAGAATTGGATAACTTTTTGTTTCCGCACATCTATTCTGAAATACGTATGTTATTCTTGCACATAGAATTATATTAAATTGTCCCAAAGTAAGACCAGACACAGTAGAAATTTCAGTGTTGATGGACTATCCCAGGATTTTTTTATTATTTATTGAGTTTCTGTGGTTGCACTGTATATTTCCATAATTAATTCAGGTGCGTATTATTCCAAGCAACCATCAACATTCATTAGAACAAGAGAGAAAGAAACAACCTGGTTGTACTTTCACATGTACAACTATTAGATGTAAAAGAACCACGGAGGTGTGGTGATGCTTCGTTGAACTTGAAGACAGGACCCAAAGGTTGTTGAAGATGACATACTGGAACAGCATGGTGAGATTGAGAAACACCGATGGCTTTAGTGAGTGTGGGTGTAGGAGGTGGCGGGGCTGCTGTATTTTTGCACTTTAGCAATGCCAACATGTACTTTTAATTTATTAAACCAGTGTTTCCTAAACTGTGGGTCGTGACTCACCGGTGGAACGCAAGCTGATTTTTGGTGGGTCGCAAAAGTTCTGGTCTATATGAATCCAATATTAAAAATTATTAACCATGTTTGTCCACCAGTGTAAATGTGCTGATCAATGTGCCTAAGTCCAGTTTTAAAACAAACTCCTGCAGGTATTGCCAAGCAAAACTCTGGGTGCACCTTCCAGTGCTTGTTGCTGCTGTTTTTTTACTTCACAAAACCATTTCAACAGAGAATGTGCTAAGTACACATGATCATACTCAGCCATTCTACATGTGTATGACTTTCACACATAAATTGATTTATATGGGTGTGGCCTAATGGCCAGATCTGCTGACAGTAGATCTGGGAATCAGGTTTGAGTCCTAGTGTTGGCACAACATTATTTGATTCTGGGCAAACCACTTTCTCTCTAGTGCTTATAATAAAATTAATCCGCTCTTGTATAATGTACAGTGCTCCAGTGCCCTTGGACCATGTTCACACTATCTATAACTTTCAGATTTATATATATATATATATATACATATATATATATATATATATATATATATATATATATATATATATATATATATATATATATATATATATATATATATATATATATATATATATATATTCACTGAAAAAACCATAGGTTTCAGACATGTTATAGTTAGCGGAAATTTTACTGATAAAGAACCAATGAAATTCCCCCGTTATAGTTAGTGCAGGCAACTATAACTCACGCGACCGCAATCCTCTGCTGATGCTAATACTGTATTTAGACACTTATTTGCCCATGTCTTCTTCCATAAATTTTTAGCTATACATATATTACAAATATTTTTTTTTCATAAAGACACATATGTCATCAGCAGAAGATTGCGGTCGCGTGAGTTATAGTTGCCTGCACTAACTATAACGGGGGAATTTCATTGGTTTTTTATCAGTAAAATTTCCGCTAACTATAACATGTCTGAAACCTATGGTTTTTTCAGTGAATTTGCAAGGTTTTTTAAATGCTAATTCCTAACTATAACGTGTGTGAAACCTATGGTTTTTTCAGTGAATTTGTACGGTTTTTTAAATGCTAAGTTACTTTACGCCATTCGTGGCGTGCACGCCCACTTAACGCAGTTCGTTCCGTGCGCGCACGGTGCGCTTCGCGCACCGTGCGCGCACAGTGAGCACGCGGTGCGCTTGTGCACCGCGCGCCCACTTTACGCAGTTAGTGCCGTACACGCAAGGTGGGCACGCAGTGCGCTACGCGCACCGCGTGCCCACGTTACGCACCGTGCGCACATGGAGGACATATTATGCGCTTCCTTGTGATAGGTAATCTGTTAAATTTAATTTGTAAGTGATGACAATAATATGCCATGCACAGAGAGTGTTTTTTTTTTTTATTAAAATTTTTAGCGTAAGCGCACCGTACGCGTACGGTAAGCGTAATCGGCGAAATTTTCAAAAAATAAAAATTTACCGTTTTTGGCCTTGGGGGATCTTTGAGGACTCAACTAACATGGCTATGTGCATGGGCGCTGTCTAAACAGCCCCTTTATATGTTTTTTGCCTTTGTTTACAGCCCCCCCCTCAGAGTGCGAGAGAGAAAATGGCGGCCGCCGCTTCCTGGTTTCGACCGATTCGAATGTTTACTTAGATGTAACAGCCAATCAGAATCGCGCTCGCGCACGCCACCGTACGCGTACGGTAAGCTTACGGTAAGCGTACTGTAAGCTGGCTCAGATATATATATTGATTTAAAGGCTATTTTCTCAGAATCTACTGAACAGATTTACACCAAACCTACAAAAGGCACTTCCTTGACCTGAGGACTACCTCTCTGCCAAATTTCTAGTAATTCTGTTCAGCCGTTCGGGCTGTAGCCCTGTCTAAAGGTCCTATGGAAAAATGCATGGGAAAAACGCGTTTTGGGACCCCCCTTTTATCTCAGCCCCCGCTTGACGAATCCCCCCGAGACTTTCAGGGTAGGAGCGGAGCGTAGCGCCCCACCTATTTTGAGAAATCGTGAGGATTCGTCGACCGGCGCCAAAGTTATTCAAAATAGAATGTTGCGGATTTCCTATGGAAACAGGGTCCTAACTATAACTACCTACTGGCGACCGCCAGTAGGTAATATGTATATATATATAAACACACACTCACACACCCCTTCACAGACTCACAACATCACATCACCACTCACACACCTACACACATTCCCTTTACAGCCACTCACATAGCCACTTACAGACCCAGAAAATGACTCATATACCCATTCACAGACACACACAGCCACTCATTCACTCACACCCTTCTCATACACCCACTTGCATACCCACTCACACACCCACACATACACTCACACACTCTCTCACACAACCACTCACACACCCACTCACAGACCCCCAAGCCACTTACACACCCACTCACACATCCAAACAGCCACTCACATGCCCACAACACCACTCATAAACCCAAATCAGTAAATCAAATCAGTAACAATTGACTGTCACCGGCCCACTGGGGTTTGATTTTATGGACTGCCAGTCCCAAGATGCATCAGTAGCTTTACTCACCTGTTACTGATTTGAATTGAATAAAGGGAGATCGCTGGGAGACCATTCGTGTGGACAGCCATTTGTAGCAGTGAAGCCTATGAAGAAGGGTGAATACCCGAAACGCGTCAGGTAACTGCTGACATTGGAGGTGCTAGGCCCTTCCCTGTCATTACAGACGCCAACCCGTGAGTGCGCCCCGCCTTGTGGGTATCTGTGGAACTGAATAAATTACGGCCGGCCCGGCCGTGGGGCGCACCGCCGCGGATCCGGGCGGCTCTGCTGCTGGATGCATTTTCGGCGGAGCAGAACAACTTGGCGAAAGACTACATTGGGGGAGAGGTTCAAGGCACCCCCGCGATTGCTTGTATTTTACAATTGACTGTCACCAGCCCACTGGGGTTTGATTTTATGGACTACCAGTCCCAAGATGCATCAGTAGCTTTACTCACCTGTTACTGATTTGAATTGAATAAAGGGAGATCGCTGGGAGACCATTCGTGTGGACAGACATTTGTAGCAGTGAAGCCTATGAAGAAGGGTGAATACCCGAAACGCGTCAGGTAACTGCTGACATTGGAGGTGCTGGGCCCTTCCCTGTCATTACAGACGCCAACCCGTGAGTGCGCCCCGCCTTGTGGGTATCTGTGGAACTGAATAAATTACGGCCGGCCCGGCCGTGGGGCGCACCGCCGCGGATCCGGGCGGCTCTGCTGCTGGATGCATTTTCGGCGGAGCAGAACAACTTGGCGAAAGACTACATTGGGGGAGAGGTTCAAGGCACCCCCGCGATTGCTTGTATTTTACAATTGACTGTCACCGGCCCACTGGGGTTTGATTTTATGGACTGCCAGTCCCAAGATGCATCAGTAGCTTTACTCACCTGTTACTGATTTGAATTGAATAAAGGGAGATCGCTGGGAGACCATTCGTGTGGACAGCCATTTGTAGCAGTGAAGCCTATGAAGAAGGGTGAATACCCGAAACGCGTCAGGTAACTGCTGACGTTGGAGGTGCTGGGCCCTTCCCTGTCATTACAGACGCCAACCCGTGAGTGCGCCCCGCCTTGTGGGTATCTGTGGAACTGAGTATATATATATATATATATATATATATATATATATATATCAGCAACTAGACTCCCTCTTGCTTCCTTATTCCTTGGAAAGAGAGTCACGGACCCAAACTTGGTGGCTGAAACAGTTTATTTCTTCATAAGCCGCATGACGCGTTTCGGGCACTCAGATGCCCTTGATCACATGCGGAAACGCAGTCCGCCTTCTATTTTTATAATGCATTGTGAAATACACCCATAGTAAACATAAACAAAAAACTCTTATTCGCAAACATACAATGAGTCAGATCTTTCAGTTTGCTTGATTCTCTACTATATCCATTGTTATTTTTACAGAGTGTTTTACTTTATATAATAATATTCATTTTGCATTTAATTATTGCACAATTGTTGTGATGTATGATGTATCTACTTGTGCCAGATACATTTATTTTAGCTAAAAAAATATAATAAATAAATAAATAAATATGATATATCTCTTTTAAGCTAAAAGATACACACAATCTTTCAATGGTAAAAACACATAATAAAAAGTGTAAAAAAACATTTCTGCATGAATGCTTGAAAGAATGTAAACATCGACTTTGCGCAAATGTGCAGAACATTTATTTAATCACTTGTTGGTGATAATCTAAACTTAGTAGTTTTATAGGCCTTTATACCACGGTCATAATTGGAGTTAGTGAATTTTTGTTTAGAGCATTGCTCTTATCTCTGCATGAATGCTGGACCTCAGATATATGTATACATGTGAAAGTACATGTGTATATTTTTGACCTGGTTTGTATGCCTATTATTAATGGAATAACGTAGACTAATCAACTCAAGCCTGGCTGACTATATCATATTGTTGGTTGCGTATTTCCATAAAGTGCTATGTGCTAAATACTACCACTCACTGAACATAGTTATTGTATTTAAAAGTGCTAGTGCTTGAAATAAATTAAAAAAGGTTAAAAAACAATGAAAGATAAAAAGCGGGGGGATAGCAGCTGACGGTGAACTGTAATGTTTGTATCCAATCTAAAATATACAAATAGATCTTAAAACATACTTAAATCTTTCGTAATAGCAGCATGGCTAAAGGAGCCTGTGCGCTCTGCACTTAGATTGCAGTATTGGTCTCTAGTTAGTCGTACCAATTATTGTAGCAGGGGTAAATGACCCTCAGTGATGGAAATATTTTTGAGGTTAGATTGCCTGGAAAACATATGTCAAGCCCCTTATTTGTTATCATATTTACTCTTATCTTGAACCATCATAGAAAATTACAGAAAATTATGCAAATCTTCGGTGTAATTGAGCCCTTTGGGGTGTTTACTATCCAGCTCCAAAATTAAACGTGATTCCAATTGACGCAGGGAACGTTCTCAATTTCCCCCTCTACGTGGTTTGGGTACTGAACTGATTAGAAAATAGCTGAGGCACTTAAGGTCGTTGTGGATTTGTTTAAAATGCCTGGCAACTGGGTATGTATTGTCGTTGTTTACAATTGCTCGGATGTGCTGTAAGATCCTGACATGCACCTGTAGCTTAGTACTGCCCACATATCTCAGCCCACAGGTGCATGTCAGGACATAAACAGCAAACTCAGTTTTGCAATTGTAATTGTCACTGATCAATTTGGGTTTGGCATTAAATGGAGTCATGTAGCTAGTAGTGTTTACACCAAATTTACATGCTCTACAACTCGAACATTTGAAAAAACCTTGTCTCGGCTGTAACCACATCTTGCTTTGACGAACCTCTGGGCTATTCTTAAACAACTGTGTCCCCATGGATATGCCTTTCCTGAATGTGATAGTAGGATTATCTGGCAGGTATGGTACCAGTACCGCATCCGTGAGGATTAAGGGCCAATTACATTTTAGGATAGATTTTATTTTCCTCTCTTGTTGATTATATGTAATAATCAACCTGGGTGGAGAATTTTCCTGTTCTATTTTCTGATTATTATCAGTTGATGGTTCTAGGACCCCTTCTCTACTTCTCAATTTGACTTTGGTTTGTGCTTCTTCGAGGACTGCATCACTGTAGCATCTTTGTTTAAATCTTTTGATAGCCTCTTGTGTACATCTCTCTAGGTCTTGCTCTTGGCTACAGATTCTTTTGATTCTGAGGAGTTCTCCAAAAGAAATGCTCCTCACTAGATGTTTGGGGTGATTGCTTGAGGCATGGAGTGTGGAGTTACCCGCTGTTGTTTTTCTGTGTAATGTGGTGACAATCTGATCATTCCTAATGTTCACTCAACATCCAAAAATTCAATCCTTTTTGTATCTATATTGGATGTGAATTTTAAATTAATCGAGTTGTCATATTATGGTGTTAATGAACATTTTTGCACTCTCCTCATTTCCCTGCCACACCACAAAAAAATCGTCAATATATCTGAACCAATATTTGACATGCTGATTGTATATTTCTGCGTGGGTGCCCCTGAGGACCTGCTCCTCCCACCAGCCTACCATCAAACAGGCATAGCTGGGAGAGAAGCAGGATCCCATGGCGACACCTCGCAGCTGTCTGTACACATCCGTGCTAAATAGAAAAAAATTATTGTTAAGACACCAACGTATGCATTCTATTAGCATGGTATTATGTTTATAACACTCGATAGGTCTGGAATCTAGAAAGTACTTGATGGCCTGAAGTCCAATGTCATGTTCTATGCATGTATAAAGGGATTCGATGTCTTAAGTCACCAGGATCATATCTTTCTCCCATTTTACATTCTTGATTTTGTTTAAGAAATCCCCAGTGTCTCTCACATAGGTGGGTAGATCCTTGACTAGTTCCTGTAAGAAAAAATCTATATGTTGAGATAGGTGTTCGCCCATGCTATTAATTGCTGATATTATTGGACGTCCAGGGATGGGTACAATGTTTTTATGTAATTTAGGAATAAAGTAAATTATTGGAATAACCGGGTATTCTACCCTCAAATACTTAAATTCCTCTAATGAGATCATCCCTTCTTTTCTGAAATGGTGTAACTTTCTTTCTAGGAAATCTTTAGCCTTGTTGTACTCCTTCCAGTTGGTTTTAACATAACATGTTTCATCCTTCAATTGTCTTTCTGCTTCCTTAATATATTGGATCTTGGGCCATATGATAATTTTGCCTCCTTTATCGCTTTTGGTAATGACTACTTCACAATTTTTACTCAGCTTTTCCATTAGTTTACGGTATTTCAACTCATTGTAATTCTTTTTACGCTTTTTGTTGTTCACCTGGTGATTTAGTTTTTTGATTTCCTCCGTCACTGTTTCGTGAAAAATGGATTGCGTCTTTAGGCATTGATGGTATGAATGTAGGCTTTGGTTTAAAGGGGCTGCTCCCAGATTCCTGTTGTGTAATATCCATGCTCAGAAGCTGTTCCTGTAAAGACACTTGCAGTGTCAAATCATCCGTATGTGATTCTGCTCCTGTTTTTATATATACATATATACATGTATGCACGCCACAAAAGTTTGTCCATATTTGTGAAAGAAACGGCACTCTGGGGCGGAAGTAATCCACATCAGTTTATTCAATCAGGCCACTCCAGACAGGACATGTTTCGGCTACACAATAGCCTTGATTGTGTAGCCGAAACGAGTCCTGCCCGGAGTGGCCTGATTGAATAAACTGATACGGGGTACTTCTGCCCCAGAGTGCCGTTTCTTTCAGAAATATGGAAAGACTTTTGTGCCATTTAATAAGCGCTAGCCGTAGCGCTTTCCCGCGCACCACCAGCGTTCTGGAAGCACGCCGGCATAACCGCATGCTGTTGGCAATACATGTATATATATATATATATATATATATATATATATATATATATATATATATATATATATAAATATATTCTGCTCCAAAGGTTGTCCACCAGGTGAGCAGCACTCGATCAGCAGCTTTGTTTATGATAGGCATGGACGAGGATCCGCTTGTAGAAGCCGCTCCGTAGTGGAATTGCCTGACGCGTTTCGAAGCTCCATATGCTTCTCTTCAGAGGCTTTAACGGAGATGGTGTGTGCAAGCGCTGAACCTACTTCGCCATTTTCATATTGCACTCCCACCAATGGGAAGCTCGAATGAGACTGTGCATTGTGGGAAATATGGTCCGGATAGCACACAAATCTTGTCCTGTATGGACCCTGCAAGTGGACTCGTCCTCAATCCTGTTTGCCGCTGCTGGCCCACATTACTGACATGATGGTTACCATGTCAGGTGGCCCCCGTAACATTACGGGGTGGTGCAAGCTCCGCGGCAGGACGGCCGCGTGTTACATTCTGCTCCAAAGGTTGTCCACCAGGTGAGCAGCACTCGATCAGCAGCTTTGTTTATGATAGGCATGGACGAGGATCCGCTTGTAGAAGCCGCTCCATAGTGGAATTGCCTGACGCGTTTCGAAGCTCCATATGCTTCTCTTCAGAGGCTTTAACGGAGACGGTGTGTGCAAGCGCTGAACCTACTTCGCCATTTTCATATTGCACTCCCACCAATGGGAAGCTCGAATGAGACTGTGCATTGTGGGAAATACGGTCCGGATAGCACACAAATCTTGTCCTGTATGGACCCTGCAAGTGGACTCGTCCTCAATCCTGTTTGCCGCTGCTGGCCCACATTACTGACATGATGGTTACCATGTCAGGTGGCCCCCGTAACATTACGGGGTGGTGCAAGCTCCGCGGCAGGACGGCCGCGTGTTACATTCTGCTCCAAAGGTTGTCCACCAGGTGAGCAGCACTCGATCAGCAGCTTTGTTTATGATAGGCATGGACGAGGATCCGCTTGTAGAAGCCGCTCCGTAGTGGAATTGCCTGACGCGTTTCGAAGCTCCATATGCTTCTCTTCAGAGGCTTTAACGGAGACGGTGTGTGCAAGCGCTGAACCTACTTCGCCATTTTCATATTGCACTCCCACCAATGGGAAGCTCGAATGAGACTGTGCATTGTGGGAAATATGGTCCGGATAGCACACAAATCTTGTCCTGTATGGGCCCTGCAAGTGGACTCGTCCTCAATCCTGTTTGCCGCTGCTGGCCCACATTACTGACGGTTACCATGTGGGCCAGCAGCGGCAAACAGGATTGAGGACGAGTCCACTTGCAGGGTCCATACAGGACAAGATTTGTGTGCTATCCGGACCATATTTCCCACAATGCACAGTCTCATTCGAGCTTCCCATTGGTGGGAGTGCAATATGAAAATGGCGAAGTAGGTTGAGCGCTTGCACACACCGTCTCCGTTAAAGCCTCTGAAGAGAAGCATATGGAGCTTCGAAACGTGTCAGGCAATTCCACTATGGAGCGGCTTCTACAAGCGGATCCTCGTCCATGCCTATCATAAACAAAGCTGCTGATCGAGTGCTGCTCACCTGGTGGACAACCTTTGGAGCAGAATGTAACATGCGGCCGTCCTGCCGCGGAGCTTGCACCACCCCGCAATGTTACGGGGGCCACCTGACATGGTAACCATCATGTCAGTAATGTGGGCCAGCAGCGGCAAACAGGATTGAGGACGAGTCCACTTGCAGGGTCCATACAGGACAAGATTTGTGTGCTATCCGGACCATATTTCCCACAATGCACAGTCTCATTCGAGCTTCCCATTGGTGGAAGTGCAATATGAAAATGGCGAAGTAGGTTCAGCGCTTGCACACACCGTCTCCGTTAAAGCCTCTGCAGAGAAGCATATGGAGCTTCAAAACGCGTCAGGCAATTCCACTACGGAGCGGCTTCTACAAGCGGATCCTCGTCCATGCCTATCATAAACAAAGCTGCTGATCGAGTGCTGCTCACCTGGTGGACAACCTTTGGAGCAGAATATATATATATATATATATATATATATATATATATATATATATATGTATATGTATATATATATATATATATATATATTATCTACTGGCGGTCGCCAGTAGATAGTTATAGTTAGGACCGTGTTTCCATAGGAAATCTCAAAATTCTATTTTGAATAACTTTGGCGCCGGTTGATGAATCCTCGCGAAATTTTCAAAACTAATGGGGCGCTCTGCTCAGCTCCTACCCTGAAAGTCTCGGGGGATTCGTCAAGCGGGGGCCGAGAAAAAAGTGGGGTCCCAAAACGCGTTTTTCCCATGCATTTTCCCATAGGACCTTTAGTCGAAGGTACAGCCTGCACGGCTGAACAGAATTACTTGAAATTTGGCAAAGAGGTAGTCCTCAGGTCAGGGAAGTGTGTTTTGCATATATGGAGTCAATCTGTTCAGTAGTTCCTGAGAAAATTGAGTTAAAAGCACATAAAAATCTATAGCCGCGCACCGTGCGCGCACCGTGCGCGCACCCTAACGTGCGTGAGCGTAATTCTGATTGGTGGTTAAATGTCAGCCAACATTCGAATCGGTCGAAATCAGGAAGTGTCGGACGCCATTTTGTTTGTTTTGAGTGCGAGAGTGAAAAAGGAAGGTGGCGAACGTGAAAAGGGGGCAGGGTAGAGAGTTCCTGACCCCCTAGCCTTTGTCAGGGGGTCCCTGAAGGACCCTGAAGGCAGAAAAAAACATTTTAATTTTTTTTAAAAAATCGCGGGGTGCGCGCACGGTGCGCGCAATGTGAAAAACCCTAAAAAAAAACAAAAAACGTTTTAATACGTAGTTTATTGTAAAATAAATATATAAAAAATAGAATAATACATACATAACTTAGCATTTAAAAAACCGTACAAATTCACTGAAAAAACCATAGGTTTCACACACGTTATAGTTAGGAATTAGCATTTAAAAAACCTTGCAAATTCACTTAAAAAACCATAGGTTTCACACGTTATAGTTAGGTGGACATTTCACTTGTAAAAAAACCAATGAAATTCCCCCGTTATAGTTAGTTCAGATAACTATAACTCGCGCGACCGCCACTCTATCACAAGGATGATGTCATCAGTGATGTCATGAGTGATGCCACTGACCAAGTCATGAGTGATGTAATATGTGACGTCATGAGCAGTGGATTGCGGGCGCGCGAGTTATAGTTATCTGAACTAACTATAACGGGGGAATTTCATTGGTTTTTTACGAGTGAAATGTCCACCTAACTATAACATGTGTGAAGCCTATGGTTTTTTAAGTGAATTTGCAAGGTTTTTTAAACGCTAATTCCTAACTATAACGTGTGTAACCTATGGTTTTTTCAGTGAATATATATATATTACCTACTGGCGGTCGCCAGTAGGTAGTTATAGTTAGGACCACGTTTCCATAGGAAATCCGCAACATTCTATTTTGAATAACTTTTGCGCCGGTCGACGAATCCTCGCGAATTTTTCAAAATAGGTGGGGCGCTACGCTCCGCTCCTACCCTGAAAGTCTCGGGGGGATTCGTCAAGCGGGGGCTGAGATAAAAGGGGGGTCCCAAAACGCATTTTTCCCATGCATTTTTCCATAGGACCTTTAGACACAGCTACAGCCCGAACGGCTGAACAGAATTACTTGAAATTTGGCAGAGAGGTAGTCCTCAGGTCAAGGAAGTGCCTTTTGTAGGTTTGGTGTAAATCTGTTCAGTAGATTCTGAGAAAATAGCCTTTAAATCAATATATATATCTGAGCCAGCTTACGGTGCGCTTACGGTGCGCTTACCGTACGCGTACGGTGACGTGCGCGAGCGCGATTCTGATTGGCTCTTAGATCTTAGTAAACATTCGTATCGGCCGAAACCAGGAAGCGGCGGCTGCCATTTTCTCTCTCGCACTCTGAGTGGGGCAGCATAAATGAAGGCCAAAAATGTGTAATGGGGCAGTATATTGAGATAATAATCACCCAGCAATGATATACGGGCCCCCAAACAACCCACAAGGCCAAAAAAAAGATTTTTTTTTTTTCGAAAAATCGCCGATTACGCTTACCGTACGCGTACGGTAAAATTTTTTTTTTTTTTTTAAAAGTATCCACACTCTCCCCACCCCATGTGCAAATGGAGCCCGAAGGGCACCATTTGTGCATGACTTATGAAGCTAATGAAAACAATAAACAAAACATTTAACAACGATGCGCATAATATGTCCCCCATGTGCGCACGGTGCGCGAAGCGCATCGTGCGTACATGCCCCATCTCGCATAATGTGGGCATGCGGTGCGCGCAGCGCACCGCGTGACCACCGTGCGTGCATGGCACTAACTGCGTAAAGTGGGCGCACGGTGCGCAAAGCGCACCGTGCGTGCACGGAACGAACTGCGTTAACTGGGCGCGCACGCCACGAATGGCGTAAAGTAAGTTAGCATTTAAAAAACCGTACAAATTCACTGAAAAAACCATAGGTTTCACACACGTTATAGTTAGGAATTAGCATTTAAAAAACCTTGCAAATTCACTGAAAAAACCATAGGTTTCACACATGTTATAGTTAGCTGTACATTTTACTGATAAAAAACCAATGAAATTCCCCCGTTATAGTTACTGTAGGCAACTATAACTCACGCGACCGTAATCCTCTGCTGAAGACATATGTGTCTTTATGAAAAAAAAATATTTGTAATATATGTATAGCTAAAATTTAATGGAAGAAGACATGGGCAAATAAGTGTCTAAATACAGTATTAGCATCAGCAGAGGATTACGGTCGCGTGAGTTATAGTTGCCTACAGTAACTATAACGGGGGAATTTCATTGGTTTTTTATCAGTAAAATGTACAGCTAACTATAACATGTGTGAAACCTATGGTTTTTTCAGTGAATATATATATATATATATATATATATATATATATATATATATATATATATATATATATATATATATATATATATATATAGAGAGAGAGAGAGAGAGAGAGAAATATCCACAAATCCAGTCCCGCATAAAATCACGTACTCTCAAGAGGCATTGGAAAGTTAAGTTTCAGGTTTATTAGGCTTCTCTGCTATGCGTTTTGACTGTCAAGCAGCCTTGCTCACTCATACACATACATGCACATACATACACACTGTCCTTATCCCCTGGGGCCTCAGTATCCCTTGAGTCCTTATGGCATTGTGCATGTCCAGGGGAAGCTTGCCTGCACCATATCGAAATAACAACTTTTTGGCTCAGCTTTGTCAAAAAAGGATGACAAGCACTCATAACGAGTTGCAAGTAAAACAAGGTTTAATTCAAATTCATATATGGTTTCCAAACAGCATGAACCGTGGAAAGGTTACCCAATGCTGGATAATACGCTAATTGAATCGTGCATATTAAGTAGTGACACAAATGTGAATCATAGAAGAAGGACTCACAGGTCCACAGTATAGCAACATCTTGCGGCAGCCATCTTAACATATATCAAATAAGTATGTAAGCCAATGGTAGACAATACAGATAACCTTCATAATTCTCCGATTGAAATGTCTTATGTGCAGTCAGATTTCCCAAAAACATGATAAGGCTTGTGCAGTCAGAATTTTTCACACAATCACATTTGCAAATGATATGGTATATCAGCAATGGTATGACATAAAGTGTGCCTCATTAGTATGTTCCATACCAGCGGCGCCCCGAGGGGTGCATCTAATAATATATTCTGGCTATGATAAGCCTGAGCCAAATAACAGCCACTGGCTGACACACTGGGTCTTCCTGGCCCACAGAATTACCTTAATATCAGAAGTTCATTCCAAAGTTCACGGATTTGGTGGAACCTATGAGGCTTTTGTTGAAGAAGGGAGTTATGTATGAATGGAATTTGGAGTGTGAAAAGGCGTTTAATGATGTGAAAACTCGTCTTTCTAGTGCACCATCGTTGGGACATTTTGATCCTAAGAAGAAGTCGATTTTGATTAGTGATGCAAGCAATGTTGGAATTGGAGCTGTTTTGTTGCAGGTGTATCCTTTCGTAGGGCTTGTTTTGTAGGAAATAGTAACACGAGCCTATTTAATGTTAACTGCACGCGTCTATTCACATGCGCGTATTAAATATCAACTGCACGCGTCTATTCACACGCGCACCGCCCCTCGCGCTATGGCTATTCAGCACGAGTATTTACACGCGTTTGATCACACGCGCAGCCTCTGTCTCGCTATGCAAGAAAGACGTTGAGCTTGTTTACGTTTAGAAATTCATGCAACTTCAAGCAGGATGTACGCTCTATCCCATCCTCGTCGCCAAATTTGTAGCAATCCACTCACTTCAGGTGATGTTAAAGTTGATTTATTTAAGAGTAGATAAATACACAGCCTCCTTCAACTTTCATTAGCATTACTGGTTCAACTTAGAATTCTGTCATAGATGTGATTCTATTACATCATAGCCATCTCAAGCCATTCTACACATTACCACATAGTTACATCGTATTTCAGAAATGGATATTCAGGAATGAATTATAGTTAAAATTAAGCCCCAGTGGGCACACTGTACAATACTGAATGGTAATCATGGGAAAAATAGTAAAATCCTTACTGCATTCACAATTAAGCCCCATTGGGAACACTGTAGAATGCTGAACGGTAATCATGGGAAAAATAGGAAATTCCTTCCTGCACTAATATTCATATAAAAAGTCCTTAAATAAATGTTAAATCTTTAAGGGTTCTCAGCTTTTAAAGATAGCTCCCACCGCGACCTCCCATCTGAGGAGCCAAGGAGCACCTTGGCTCCTCAGATGGGAAGCTGTCCTATAATGCATCAAAGAGCACGCATTGATGCGTGCTCCTTGGTGCATTATAGGATAGCTTCAAGTAAGAATGTTCCGCATTATATACAAGTGTGGAGCCTTTAAAAACAAAAGATGAAAATAAAAAAAAAATTCCATCTCCCAGACGTAAAAGAACATAGTAAAGCCATAGATTAAAATTTAAGTATTAAACAGGAAGAATGTGCATGAGAAATAGATAAAGTGCAGACAGTGATTAAAACATATGTACAATAATACACATTTTATCTATATCTACTAAAAAAAGAGGCTAATGTACCATTATAGTCAGGTGAAATTGTCAGTGACAACGCAATGTTTTAAACTAAAAAAACACAGAAAATTCACCAGCTATGGTTTTCTGTAACGCGTGCCCTAAGGTGATGGTAATATTTATATAAATATATATTACCTACCTACTGCCGGTTGCCAGTACGTAGTTATAGTTAGGACCTAGTTTCCAAAAGAAAAGCTTTTTTGGTTTGCTACTAATGTTGCAGGGATTCTGCACATACACAGAACTATGTGCAGGATTATGGGACCTCGGCGTATAGGGGCTGTGCCTTCCTACTGCCTTATTTCCCACAAGCCCCGGACTGACTAGCTATAGTGTCTCAGTCGTTCTCCTATACACTCACGGTGAAGAAAATGATTAGACACCCCAGAACATAACACTCCTGTATCTCTCAGGAATCGCAGAAACATGACACACCTTTTCGCTCACACTCTGATACCTGTCCATAATAAGATCTGACTGAGACCCGAATATAGTTTAACATGTTTATTTTAACTAACGTGCTCTAACATAAAATATACTTGCCACAACAAGCAGAAAAATGCATAACACGAATATCGTTAGCATTGCAGCTAGGCCATACATCATAAAGGGAGATATCATCTGATAAAGACTATAGAGAAAGGACTATAGTGCCTAACCTCCCTCTCCTTGGTTAGAAGAAGTATTATTATATTATAGAAGATCTCTGGGCTTTGGCAGCAGACCCCATACCTTAGACCATAGATGGTATCATAGGTGCATGTTGCTCTTCTCCCTGGAAAGGGTCCTCTCCAAGTGTGTGTTATCTAAACATGCATACCCGTAATATCGAAGTACGAGCTTCCAGCAGCAGCTGCGTTAGTGTGTTTTGTCTAGGTGCTAGGGCCTGACCAGAACAGAATATCAAGGAGCATTGTTTATCGACCTTGCTCACAATGTTCAGACTAAACTCTAGGAACAAGCAGAGAACGAACATAGAAAACAGTTCTCATGTGAAAGACATAAATAAAGCTTTGTAATAATGTGAGCAAAAGCTGCATCATGGCTGCAGGGCTCATGCTAACTTAGTAATGCCAACAATGTACCCATCGGCCACGTGACACACTCCCCATGGCCAGGTTGTAGCATATCACAGAAGTGCAATGTATGCAGAGCCAAAAATGCCTGTAAAAATGCTGAAGTATAATATTAAACAGTTGACTCCATGTTTTTGTTTTTTTTGCAAAATGTTTATTAATATTTTTTTTTAAATTAAGGCGAGTCCGGAAAGTTCACCAGATTATATGCACCATGGAATGTACGCAGTTCCAAAGTCATCCCTGTCGTTTGTAGCAAAGAGGGACGCCATCCAGTTGAGCAGTTCGAATGAACACACGTGCTCCTCATAATCCAATGCCTCCAGGAATATATCGGGCAACTTGCGTGATATTTGATGAAACTCAGTTGCAAGAGGCACTGTGCAGCCTCACAGGTATTCCAGCCTGCCAACACTCCAAGTGCAGCCGCACGCATCAAACGGCCATCCCCAGAACAGGCCTGGTCATGGACCAGCAATGGACCCACCAAGAGATCATAATCCAGGTCAGCGCATGATGTATTGAAGAGGCAGACATCCAAGGCCCAACAGAAAGGGTATCGTCGGCAATAGAACACAGGTTGCACACAAGTGAAATAGGCGAAGCGAAAGGTAAGCCCATAACTCACATCAAGCGTCGCCGATGGCAAGCACCAAAAAAGTTGTTGCACTCATTCACGGTTCAGTCGCAATTGGCCGGGTCTGTGCAGTACCACTTGAAGGGCAGCCATTGTGTAACAGGAGCAGGAGTACCAGCATGCCGCATGTCAGTAAGAGGATCAGTGGAAACCCTCCGAAGGCGCTGGAAAAAATAGAATGAATAATAGCCAGTGTTACTCCAAAAATTGTCTGAAAGGAGGACACAAGGCCGGATCCCACAAGTTTTAAAAAATGTGCAAGGCCTTCAGTATCAGACGCATTAAATATTTGATGAATCAGTTTACCAAAATGTAGTGGGAGATTCGTATTTAGCAGTGACTGAATCTCACTCGATGTCCTTGCCACCTGCACTTCGAACATCTCTCGAGCCGAAGTGAGAGCGACTTCTTGTTGAAACAATAGCGTTTTGAGTCTGCTTAGTTTATTGAAATCTGTTTTCAAAGTGGGAATGGAAGGCCACAGTGAACTATCAACACTCCTGTGTGGGGGTGGAAAAAGAACATTACTACAACAAGTAACTCACTGGGAAACAGTTACTATATACGGAATGCTGGCCCGCAAGCTGCATCAGTTGTGGTTATTCAGGAGAAGATAACTTCAGTTCGAAAGCAAAGTGAGCATGAGAATAATGGACGGGATTGGTGTTCCTTTTAGAAAACAAGCCAATTTAGGGGCTCAGACGTTGCAAGCGCCGTGAAGCTTAACTTGTGTGCATACTAAAGCATGTCCTACTGTAGAATCACAGTCCTCCCCTGTTAGGAAAACTTCCTTTTCATCACTTTGACATTGAAATGTGAATAGTTAGGACCACAATTCGTGCAGGAAAGCACTACCAAGGGGCTTAAATCTACCTATTGGATATTGTTTCATGCACGCAGTAAACTGAAATAGGGAAATGGGCGATGATATAACCCTGTGTATTAACCATACCGAAGAATCTGTCTCCGCTATAGAGAAGGGCAGTTGGTCCCGTTTCTCAATATGTAACAAAGTGTATGTGGAATCTTTCATTGACATAAGCTTTTGCTTATCTGTCAGACTGAAAGGCAAAAACAGGACAGTATCGTTCAAATAATCCCATGGAACTTTTCTATTTTTTAAAGTTTTTTAAGTCCACCCAAATTGCATTACAGAACGCATTTGATTCTGACCATGATACAACATAGATACCATGTTAATAACAGATGAAACAATATTATCCAATATGTAAATACGTAAAAACTAAGTATTAATACTGTGATCGACCACATCCAAAAATTTCCTCAAATTGTCTTGATCAATTTGTCTCAAGTGCAATGCGGCTTCCATCTGTGACAGTTTCCAAAATTCATTATATGCTGTATACGCAAACCATTTAGGGCGAGGTGATTTTGGACCTAAGAGGAAGTCAGGCAAATCGATGTCACCAGATAAAAGCGAGAGATGTTGTTTAACAGACAACAAAGTAGAATGTTTCAACCATTGCTGACACAATTAACCCACAGAATATGTAGTTACCGATTGTGATTATGTGAAACAAGGGTCTTCTCTACTGAGTGTAAATCCGCTAGATGCACCTGAAAACTGCAATTTGCAAGTATTAGTATTGAGAGGACATATTGACCAACCCAAGGGATCAATAGCTGATGAATTAAGGGTGTCGTTCTGGACCATAGTAGTTAAGTCATCCAGAGTATGATTTGTATATTGCTGCCAGGTATCATAGGTTGCCAACGATGGAAACAAAAGAAAGTTTAAATATTTTGCAGTAGCTAAACCAAAACAAGTAGACTGTTGTACAGTCTGATTTAAGAATATCAGCTGTGATGGTATCAAACATGCACAATGCAATGATTCAGATCCCTGCACCTGCCAATCATTGGTACCCCATATTGATTTCAAATCAATCATATCCTTCCAATAATCACAACCTTTTAAAGATAAATCGGTTATGAAATTTGAAGAATATACCAATTTAGTATGGGTCAGCATGAATTTTGTGTGTGTTGAAGCATTCAACCGGAAATACTTCGATTTTGGGTCTGAGAGATTATGCCCAGAAAAATTGACAAACTTTTTCATTTGTGTTTGTGAACTACCCTGAAAAGGTGTAGGACAATGTTCCCACTGTGTATAATTTACCTGAGTTCTGACTGTATTAGATTTATGTAAAAAATGAAGACCATAATGTTGAAAACAGAATAAATCAGCATAATTAGCAGAATTCAAATATAAATCCTCAGTTTTAAAAGCAGTGTAATATCGTAAATCTGAAAACAATGCATGCACGGCATTAATATTCCAGTCATCAGAATGCATTCCTGGTGTAATTACATCATCTAAGGAATCACGAAAGACGTCTGGCATTCAATTGGTCTCAGTCAGCCGTAAATTTCATATGGAACCTTATCCCAAACTATGCCATCGCTGACTGGAAACGCTGAGATGTCAACTTTTGGTTGGCCCCTTTTCATTTTGTGAAATGAAGTATGTGGGGCCAATATTCCATCAATTGAATGGACAGCAGAGCATTCAGGTAAATAATGGCCATTTATTAAAAGGAAAAAACTGTCACAAACCCAATCCACATAAAGAGGAACACCATCGTAAGCACCATCCATATGTATGTCCATGGGGGAATTAGATAGGTTTTTCAAAATCATGAAAAGAAAATGGAAAATTGACTTGGGGGCTCCGCCTCAGTGGTAGTCGATGAAGATGACGAAGAATTTGAATAAAAGTTATCTCTGTCCAAAATATAACCACTAGCACCCAGGTGAAACAATGGGGGCTAATCAGCATTAAATGGTGAATGGAGCGTAGTATCAGGAACGGCAATGGTAAGCTCCAACGGTGGAGAAGCATAGTCATGATGCATAGCATTTGAAGTTGATGATAAGTCAGGCAACAAATCAACAGAGGTCTCCAATTCACGGTCCATTTGCAAAGGAGTCGTTGTGGAAGACATTGGGTGCAAAGAAACATCCCATCGAGTAACGCTCCTCTGCATATTATTCAGTATTGGCCAAATGGTGTAACTTGACATGTTCAATGGAAATGAACTAATTCTCCTTCCAACCAGGCAGTGGAGGTAAAATCACTGTACGAGTACTCTTCATTCCAAGAA
Organism: Triturus cristatus; assembly: GCF_964204655.1. Taxonomy (NCBI): domain Eukaryota; kingdom Metazoa; phylum Chordata; class Amphibia; order Caudata; family Salamandridae; genus Triturus; species Triturus cristatus. The sequence goes on along the minus strand of NC_140587.1, from coordinate 401,344,487 downwards.
CTGGGATCGGTGCACGATAGGATGGACCGAATTATTTTTAGTTCTCTAACTTCTCTTGGACCGGATCACCAACTTTAAGAAGCCAGCCAGTTACAGGAATCAGCACTGCTGCATCTGTGGACGAGGAAAGTGACCCTTTGCAAGGGCATCTCGAGTCTTGTGCAGATCCTGTAACATAGCACAATAGATATCTTTCTCAAAGGTTGTGGCCTCTGTCGCAAAGTCTAGATCATCAAGGTCTGGCACAAACATTTTGATGCCAAAGAGCATTTCGTAAGGGGTCCGCCCACCCAGAGATCTTCTAGGGAGATTATTATGGGCATGCTGAACCCCATACAAATGAGTCAGCCAACCCCTGCCAGTACCTAAGACTCTAGCTGTCAAAGATTGCTTTAAGTCACGGTTCATTCGCTCCACTATTGAATTGCCCTCAGGCCTGTATGGAGATGAAAACTGTACCAGTACCCCCAGTGACTTCATCGAGTCCTTGTAAGCCTTAGAGGCAAACGCCGGACCTTGGTCAGAATGGAAGGTGCTGCAGGCAAAAGTCCTGACAAAGACACATAAATCTCTAATGACATTTTGAGCGTCAGCACTACGTTGCAGCCAAACCCAAAGGAATCTAGTGCACGAATCCACTGCAACCAAAATATGTTTATATGCAGTGTCAGACGTCAAAAGACTGCAGTGATCGAGGTAAATATAACCAAAAGGATGATTTGAAATGTAAAGCTGCGTCTTAATCTGTTGACAAATATCACAAGAAAGGACATAATTATGAGTCTGTCTATACAAGCCACGCCACCAGTAACGCTGCTGCAAGAGAAAAACTGTTGCTGCTACTTCAGCATGAGCCGATGCCATGCCTTCATGAGTGGCAATGATCAAAGCAAGCCTGCGGTCCTCGTTGGGAATCAGTCGATCCCCAACGGATGGTATAGTAGCAAATTGGACTTGCTCAGGTGACAAATGATAAGAATAGTTTGAAGCGAAACCATGTGGGAACTTCGCCCCATCCTTGGTCGTAGCTATAGCCACAACAATATCATTATCAATTTTAGCCATGGAATTAGTGACTGCTGCTACCAAACATGTGGCGACCGCAGATTTGACTGCCTCGTCAGCCAAAGAATTACTAGCAGCATGTGCACCCACACGCTATTGGCCAAGAGTAGGGATAACATGCATGAGTGGCAAACGTTCCTTAAGAGCGGCCACTCGAACCCAAAGCATTTTATGCTTTATTGTGCTACCTTTAGAATCTTGATAATCATTTTGAGACCAAAAGAACATAAAGCAATTGCCCACAATAAGAGTGGGAACATCAGGATCAGCGAATTCTAGAGCCAACACTAAAGCACGTAGCTCAGCCAATTGAGCTGTACAGTCCCCAAGAGCCTATGTGTGCAGCAAGGAAGACCTAAAATCCCCGTCAACCATAGTGCCTGCCACAATAGCGCAGGCCGCCGAATAAGCATGTTTAAATCTAACGGCTGGTTGAGCAGAACTGTCAGTATAAATGATACATTTGTTCAGATCAAGAGGAAGCAAAGACAACGGAGGAGGATGAACTTGTTCATATTGTAAAAACTCCTGTGTCTGTAACGATGGGTCAAGATAAAAGTGAAATCGGTCGATGTCAATGAACTCGCCCATTGAATTCAACGATGATGTAAAGCTTTAGAATTTGGAACGCTCACCTTAGAGACTGCTTCTAGAGCAGGCACAGTCGAGACCATAACAATGAGTTTACCTTGAGCAAGAGAGCGTTCTTTAAGAATCACCATCTGAACTACCATAAGAATGTTTTCACTGGTGGAAAAACGCATCTCTGCTGATGTGTACAAGTGCGATTTGTAAGCAATGGGGACTGTGTCTACCTCATTGAACGTCAAGTAAGTGAAACCTAGTGCCCTGGCACAATCCTTATGACCAAATTTGTCGAATTGTCACGAGTTAACAAGAAGTTGGTGTTACATTGCATTCTGTTGTTACTTAATATTATTCCTTGTTTCTTTCCCTTTAAACCTTTTTGTATATGTTTGATTCTGGCACCTGCCATGTTTTGCATAGATTCTAAGTAGAACTAGAATCTGGTCATTACTGTTTCTGCTTGCTGTTAGAATGGTACTGTGCCATTGTTATGAAACCAGCTTTCTACTATATTTGGATTCTTCTCTTATTTCAACCATATCTTACACTGGCGACGAATTATACTGTGAGTACCTGCTACATTTATTGGCACAGGAGCGGTACCACTACTTTTGGAATGTAATTTTAATTTTTACTAACTACTGGATTGCCTAAGTATTGGAATATTCCTGGATTTTGTTATCTGTGGATTGTGCTGCTTCTTCGATCCACTATCGGTGTTTTCCTGAATTTCTACCCTATTCTGAGGTGAGGATATTGAATTCAATACAATTATTGAGTTTTTACTCACCACAATTTTCAAAATATTGCCAACAGCCGCACACGCGACTTGTGTCTTCCTGGAAACTCTGCATGGCAACACCGACAACAAAGAGGAGTTCTGAATCTGAAGATGCATGAACCTGAAGGTTGAAGAAGAATCTCTAGTCGGAAGTTCTCTTATGCCCGACTCTGGATTTCTTCGTCATCACGTTATGTACATGTCGGCCATATTGATTCATGATGCCTGACCTTGGATGTTTGATGTCATCAAGTTACGTGCCTGGCAGCCATTTTTAGTTGGATTTTACACGTCGATGCGCACAACTACGCACAAGTTTTATCATTTTTGTTTTGTGTGTTTTATTTCACACAACTACGTTTCATTCTACTCGTCGATACACACGACTGTGTATCACATAAGGATGTTTTCTGCATAGCGTGCCAATGTGCACGGCTAAGAATATTTCAAAATTTAATGGACACATTTGAGCGAAATAGATACTTTGACATTATTGAAGTTTATTTGCACATTTTCCATACTTATGTGCATAGCGGAAACTCGGATGTGCATAGGTGACTTAGTTTATGCAATATTTGTATTCTGTATCATTTATATATCTTTCTTTTATTTCATTACTTCTTAAATGTATTGAATGTTTATTCATTTAGTACAATAGTGAGTATTTACAGGGGGTGAAACTGCTGTTTGAACCACCGGCAACATTTTTACAAGCCAAAGGTGATCCACCCATTCCTTGGTCTACATGGAAAGAGGAATTTTTAATCTATATGAAAGCTATTGATGGAGACGGAATGGGTAATGAGAGGAAAAATAGTATGCTATTACATTGTGTAGGGTCAGATGGTCAAGCTGTATTTAGAACTTTACCTGTTGTCCATGGTGAATTAAGTACTTTTGAGGAAGCGTTAGCTCGTATGGAATGTAGGTTTAAACCCACGACTAGTATTGCACTCAATAGATATAAGTTTTACACACGTTCACAAAAGGAATCTGAATCCTTTGGTGATTTTTTAACTGCATTTAGATATCTTGTCGTTTCTTGTAGCTTTGGAGTTATATCTGATGAAATTATTAGAGATCAAATTATAGTTAATGTAAAGAGTAAAAAAATGCAGGAACAACTCTGGGTTTTGGGTAACCCTAATTTACATGATACCATTGCCACTGCGAAAGCTTTTGAACAATACGAAAGATTGTTGAGAACTGTTGAAGAGGTTAGTTCTAAAAATGACAAAACTGTAGATGAGGTCTGTATTGTAAATACCAGGAAAGAAAAGTGACAAAAATTTAGTTTGTTATAGATGTGGGAGTCTTAACCATGTAGCGTCTTTTCAACATTGGTAAAGAATGCATTAAGAGTGGGAGGATAGATCATTTTGCCCGAATGTGCAAAGATGATAAGAAGAGAGTGATTAACAGAGGGAAAACGTTTACCACGAGAAGTAATGACGTTTCGTGCGTGAGATGTGCGTGTGATAAAGACAATGATTCCATGAAGGAAACTGGGATTGTTATGTCTGTTGATGATGTTTGGGCTACTGAAGGTGAAGTCATGAAGTCTCCTAAGTGTGTTGTTCAATTCTTAAATGAAGATTTGGAACTTATGGCTGACTCAGGATCACCATGGTCAATTATTACTAAAAACTATTTCAATGAAAATTTGGTAAGTCTTTGACTCAAAAAGATTTATGTGTCTCGGATGTCATTGCCAGAAGTTTTGATAGTTCTATCATCAATCTCATGGGGTATGTTGCCTCAGACGTCTCATTCAGAGGGAGGACAGCGTTCATAAAATTGTATGTAGCTAAGAAAGTTGTTAATGTTTTAGGTTGGAGAGACCAGGGGAGATTAGGTATAATACTAAATCCTCTTAGCAAAGAACCTGTTCTTATAATTGAAGATAATACTGGTGAGAAAGTTATTGAGTATGAATTTCCTGAAGTTTTTTCTGAGAAGTTGGGTAAACTAAAAGGTTTTACTCATTTGATTAAACTTAAGCAATGAGCATGTTCTGTTAAGCAGAGACTTAGGAATGTTCCTATCAATGTAAGAGAATAATTGTGAGGTGTCCTGAAAGAAATGTTAGAAAGGGCTGTTATTGAAGAAGTGGAATTGTCAAAATGGGTTTCTCCAATTGTTTTAGCACGTAAACCTGATCAATCGTTGAGACTATGCATTGACCTCAGGGCTTTAAATGCTAATATTTTGGTGGACTGTCATCCTTTACCGAATATCAATGATGTCGTGAGCATGCTTGGAGGTGCTACCCTTTTTACTACCCTCGATCTTTGTTCTGCGCACCATCAAATAGAACTTGCAGAAGGATCACGTCACATGACTGCTGTTATCACTCCTCAGGGCTTATTCCAATTCAAGAGGATGCCTTTCGAACTTGCTTCTGCAGCCTCTGGTCCATGTGCCATTTGTTCAAAGGCATGGAATCATTTGTCAAATGTTTCAAGATGATATTCATATATTTTCTTGTGATAAAAGTGTACATTCTGATCATCTTAGAATTGTGTGTGATGTCCTGAAAAAACATGGATTTACCCTCAAAAGAAATAAGTGCAAATTGTATCGTGACTCAGTCGAATATTTGGGACACACGTTATCGAAAGAGGGAGTAGTATCTAAAACATCTCTGAATGAGGCTATTCTAAAAGCCCCTGCTCCAGATTCTAAGGTAAACTTCTTTCTTTCTCAGGTCTCTGTGACTATTACAGCAAATTTATTATGAACTTTGTGTCCAGAATGGAACCTTTGAGGGAGCCTACAAGAAAGAATGTTGAATTTGTGTGGGAAGAAAGACAGCAAAAAGCTTTTGAGAGTATCAAGGCTGAGATGGTGACTGCACCCACTTTAAAACCATGTTGTATGAATTAGATGTGCATACTTACTGTTGATATTAGTTTATATGGATTGCGGGGGGGGGGGTTGTCACAACGTGCTGGAAAGTAGCTTTCGCTTCCCGTACTCTTAATGTCACAGGGAGACGATATGCAGTTATCGAAAGAGAATTGTTAGTTTGTGTGTGGATGGTGGAACACTTCCGCAACTATGTTTGGGGAGCACGTTTTATTTTAAGAACGGATCATAAGCCCCTTGTAACCATTTTGACCCCTGGGGGTGGTCTGAATGCTACTGTCCGCACAGCTAGGCTAATGTCATGCTTACAAGAATACAACGTTATGGTAGAATATGTTCCGGGGAAAATTAATTTAACGGCTGATTGTCTTTCTAGATTTCCTTGTGATTTAATTGGAGTATGTGATGATGAAGAGGTTGTAGCCAATATTTGTGAAGTTGTCTGATGGAGATTTAGTACCATTTCTGAAGATATGTGGAGAACTGCTATGGAGTATGATGATTTACTTCTTGAGGTTATGGAGTATATGATAAAAGGTTGGCCTCCCAAGAGAGAAATTTCTGCAGATTTTTTCCCTTTTCGGAAAATATCAGAAGAACTAGAAATGGAAGGGTATTTAATATTCAGGCAAGACAAATGTATTCCACCTTTATCTCTTCGTGATAACATCTTATCTGTGGCTCATGAAAGTCATCTAGGGATATCTTCCATGAAGAGATTGCTCAGAATGGTGTTTTGGTGACCTGGTTTGGACAGATTTGTGGACAGAGTTGTAAGAGAATGCTCTGATTGTGCTAGCAGTGAAAAAATACTCAAATGTAATCCTGCTCCTCTTATATCCATGGAATGGCCTGGTTTCCGTGGCAAAAGATTGGTTTTGACATTGCTGGTCCATTTAATGTTTTACCTCATGATTGTAGATTTGCTTTAGTGATGGTTGATTATCACTCCAAATGGCCTGAGATCAAGCTTGTACCACATGCAGATACTAGTAATGTGATTGAATTTTTCAAAGAGGTTTTTGCCCGAGAAGGGTATCCGGAAGTCCTCATTACAGACAATGGAGTACAGATGAAATCTCATGAAATGGAAGATTTTCTTACGTTTTTAAATATTTGTCACATCACCACCGCTTTATACGAACCTCAAGGTAATGGTCATGTGGAGAGATATAATAGGGTCTTGAAACAGGATATACTATGGGCACACAATTTTGGTTCTGAATGGAAAGATAAGTTGAGAGAGAAGTTATGGTTGTACTGCACAACACCTCATTCTATTACTGAGGTTTCTCCTTTTAAATTGTTGAAAGGCAGGAAGCCTATCTCTAAGTTGTGCCTGTGGTGGTTTAAGAAGAAGAATGTTGGAAATTGTGTAGAGAACAAAGAGGATGTGGCCCTGAGAGTGAAAGAGAAACATCTGAGATGGAAACACAATTACGACGTTAGAATGAATGTGAAACAACCTCATTTTGTTGTTGGAGATTGGGTCAGAATACGCAAACCAGGTATTTTACTTAAAGAAGAGACTAAATTTGGAAGACCCATAAAAGTTAATTGCAACAGTGTTGTTACTCAGGATGGTAAAGTATGAAGAGTGGCCAAAAGTGTAAATGTTTGTTCTTAATTTTGTCAAAGGAGGAAAATGTGTTACATTGCATTCTGTTATTACTTAATATTATTCCTTGTTTTTTCCCTTTAAACCTTTTTGTATATGTTTGTTTCTGGCACCTGCCATGTTTTGCATAGATTCTAAGTAGAACAAGAACCTGGTCATTACTGTTTCTGCTTGCTCTCAGAATAGTACTGTGCCATTGATATTAAACCAGCTTTCTACTATATTTGGATTCTTCTCTTATTTCAATCAGATTTTACAGTTGGTCGCAAGCAGATCAGATGACAAAGACTGAAGAATCGTGGTATGTTCCGTAAGCCAGCTGGAAGACTAAAAAGAGAGTTGTATCCATGCGTAGAGCGGTTTGATACGCTGTGCATAGTCAGGAATGTATGTCCTCCCAAAATAAAAAAATAAAAACAGCAAAGATTGTAACTTCTTTAGAGTGGAAGGAGGTTGCAACTGAGCACATTTCTCCAAAAAGTGGGGGGCCAACCCCCTACCGTCATTGTTGAGTTCGTAACCCAAAAAGAGCACCGCTGAATAGGCGATGTGTGACTTAGCAAAATTAAATTTGTACCCCAAGTCGGCAAATGACAGAATGATGCGATCCACACACACAGCATGTGGTATCAATTCGTCATCTGTTAAGTAGATGTCATTGATGTATGAGAAAGTATCCGGGTCTATGTTGTGCATATCTTATCGCCCATAGGCAAACACATAAACCGTTTCTGATTGCTGACCGCGGTGAATGCGGTTAAGTCACAGCTATCAGGAGCCAAATTGTGACTATAAAATCCATTGGATATATCCAGATTGGTCTTATACTTTTTGACCGCGGTGAATGCGGTTAAGTCACAGCTATCAGGAGCTAAATTGTGACTATAAAATCCATTGGATATATCCAGATTGGTCTTATACTTTTTACGCACAATGTTATTTATCAACGCAGAGCTTTGGGAGTTCTGTACTGCAAACGTACAAACATGACTGTTTAAATTTCTGTAATCCAAAACTATGCAATATTAACCATCCGGTTTCAATATCGGAAAAAGAGGATTATTCATTGAAGAAACACAGGGTTCAATCACACCCTGATATTCAAGTTGGGTCAAAATGTTACTTACGGATTCTTTTGCATCACGCTTGATCTGATATTGCGCTTGTAGCTGAGGCATAGAACGTAATGGAATTTCATGTGCCAGTGAATCTCTATCCCAGTCCACCTGATTACGATCCACACTGGTGCTAGGTCTAACGTCCATTCCAACGCGTATCACATCCTCTTCGCCTCCGCCAACAAAATGTCATAAGAGGACGTAAGGTTGTCGCATCGCATTGTGGTTCCGATGATTCCTGAAAGGAACGAGGAGAGCGAGGATCAGGAACCTGAAACCTCTCAGGTGTCTTAATTTTAGAGCGGTCACGCAAATCATATCTACGTTCAGAGGTATCTGGTGTCGGTGAACCCTCATGCGAACCTTGCTACAGTTGTAGCTGCCGCTGATTACTATTCCAAGCCTTTTTAGGAAAGACTCGATGCCCCTCCCTTTCTGGCGGAGTCTTATTCTGTGTTTGAGTAAAATGTCTAATTTCCAGATTATTGCACCCCAAGGATTTATATAAATTCTCAATAATCTTTGGCAATTCACGTTGTTTATCCACTTCAGCCACTGCTTCTAGGCACTGACTCACCTGCAAGCTAACTGCTTCCCCCCTGACATCAGGAAGAATCATGTCAGAGACAATAGGGAACACGCCAACCAATCTCATCCCCAACTCTAGGGCGGCCTCCACCCCGTGTTCATCTTGAACCTTCTTAAGAACCGTCAGAAGCACGGTCATGGAGGGGGTGTCAAAACACAGTGAATAAAGCGGCACCAACACCTTCCCCCAAGTGATGCAATCTGCCAAATTGGGAATAAGGTATTTTGGTAAGCTCATCGTAAGTATACTGTGTTTATCTACAGGAGACATGTGTCGAAAAACAGCTTTGAGTTTCTCAAATTCTTTGGCCAACCAAAAAGGGAATTCATCCCTATTCTGAGGACGCTTCCCCATCACTAAATTAATCATGATATGACTAATAACCATGCCCTGGTGTCTGAGCGGCACCCGCGGCAGCTGCCGGTACATTACGAGACAGATACTGGATGTCACTTCCGTGTCTATGAATCAAAGAAGTGTGTAATATGCGCAGCTCTACGTGTGAAACACCAAGATAATTTGGATGTGGTGTAAAGCCTGCCAAAATGGGCCATGTGGCCCCGTCGACTGATAAGGGGCCGAGAGGGACCACCGAAACAGGGTGAGGATGGGCGCCACTAAACCCTATGGTATGCTCCTAAGCTGGCTGCGGAACTTCATGTAAACGATATGGACAGTAAACTTGTAGAACCACACCACATTCATATTCATGAAAGAAATTGTTGTTTTCATCAACAGCAGAAAACTTAACCCAGCAGTAAAAAACCTCAAAGCGGAAAACAGCATCCACCTCTATGACAAATAAAAAAATATTCTCCCGCAAGCTGTACTGCATGCTGGGTTAAATGTGCAGTGACCGCGGCGCTGTAAGGCACAGCAATGTTAATTGCTATTATAGACACCGTGAGGAAAATGTCAGTGCAATACCATGTTAAGAACAAACAAAACTAAACCTTTTAGAAATCAAGCTTGAAAAACCTATAAAATTTCAAATATAGGAGGTAAACTCCCCCGTACCACGGGCGTCCCCGAAACTGGTGAGAGGGTGTTGTGGACAAGCACAAGCGCTACTCAGGGGTCTTGAGAATAAGTACCACTGATAAGGGGCCGAGAGGGACCACCGAAACAGGGTGAGGATGGGCGCCACTAAACCCTATGGTATGCTCCCAAGCTGGCTGCGGAACTTCATGTAAACGATATGGACAGTAAACTTGTAGAACCGCACCACATTCATATTCATGAAAGAAATTGTTGTTTTCATCAACAGCAGAAAACTTAACCCAGCAGTAAAAAACCTCAAAGCGGAAAACAGCATCCACCTCTATGACAAATAAAAAAATATTCTCCCGCAAGCTGTACTGCATGCTGGGTTAAATGTGCAGTGACCGCAGCGCTGTAAGGCACAGCAATGTTAATTGCTATTATAGACACCGTAAGGAAAATGTCAGTGCAATACCATGTTAAGAACAAACAAAACTAAACCTTTTAGAAATCAAGCTTGAAAAACCTATAAAATTTCAAATATAGGAGGTAAACTCCCCCGTACCACGGGCGTCCCCGAAACTGGTGAGAGGGTGTTGTGGACAAGCACACGCGTTACTCAGGGGTCTTGAGAATAAGTACCAGACCAAATGTTGGTGGTGCCATGCTGCAGGGATTCTGCACATACACAGAAGTATGCGCAGGATTATGGGACCTAGGCATATAGGGGATGTGCCTTCCTACCGCCTTAGTTCCCACGAGCCCCAGACCGACTAGCTATAGTGTCTCACTCGCTCTCCTACACACTCAGGGAGAAGTAAATGATTAGACACCCCAGTTCACAACACTCCCACATCTCTCAGGAATCGCGGTAACAAGACACACCTTTTTGCTCACACTCTCGTACCTGTCCACAATCTGACTGAGACACGAATATAGTTTAAAAATGTTTATTTTAAATAATGGGCTCTAACATGCAGTATACGTGCTACAACAAGCAGAAAAATGCATAACACCAATATTGTTAGCATTGCAGCTAGTCCATACATCATAAAGGGAGATGTTATTTTATAAAGACTATGGAGAAAGGACTATAGTGCCTAACCTTCCTCCCCTTGGTTAGAAGAAGTATTATGATGTAATAGAAGATCTCTGGGCTTTGACAGCAGCCCCCATACCATAGACCATAAATGGTATGGCTACATCATAGGTGCGTGTTGCTCTTCTCCCTGGAAAGGTTCCTCACCAAGTGTGTGGTATCTAAACATGTATCCCAATAGTATCAAAGTACGAGCTTCCAGCAGCAGCTGCATTAGTGTGTTTTGTCTAGGTGCTAGAATAACAAGGGGCATTGTTGATCGACCTGGCTCACAATGTTCAGGCTAAACTCCAGGATCAAGCAGAGAACAAACACAGCAAACAGTTCTCATGTGAAAGGCGTAAACAGAGTCTTGCAAAAATAAAGCTTTGTAGTAACGTGCACAAAAGCTGCATCATGGCTGCATGGCTCATGCTAACTTAGTAATGTCGACAATGTACCCATCTGCCACGTGACACTAACTTTGGTGCTGTTTGATGAATCTTCATGAACATTTTATAACTAGTTTGTCACGCACTTCAGCTGCTGTTCAGAAAGATTTGGGGTGATTTATCAAGCGGGGGGCAAGAAAATGGGTGGTTCTAAAATACTTTTTCCCCGATGCGATTTCCCAGAGGAATATTAGATATGGCTACAGGAATTAAACTAAATATGGCAGAAAGCCAGATCTTGGTCTTTTGTAATTTGGTATTAGTTTTGGAGTTATTTACAAAACAATATTTATGTATATTTAGAGACGCGGATCTATCGCTGTGGATCTGTGGATCCACGTTCCAACAGCAATGCTGTTATTGGCTGTCCGCAACCTGAAGGGAAAGTTGTGGGTGCCATTTTCTCTATTGGGACTCAGTTTCGGGGAGCAAAAATTACAGATAAAATTGATTGAAGGGATCAGGGTAGAGGTAGATGACCACATGGGTCTGATAGAGGGGTCTGTAAGGAACGCCTCACTTGCAGACCCACACATCCAATCACACACCAATTCACACACTCACACACCCACTTACACACTCACACACCCACTTACAAACCCACACAGACACTCACAGACCCACACACATACCCAAACAGCCACTCACAGATCTACAAACCCACTTACACATACACTCACACGACCATTCACACGCACACCCACTTGCACACCCACACAGACACTCACAGACCCTTTCACAGACCCACACAGCCACTCACACACCCATAACGCCACTCACAGACCCACAATGTCAGGTTTTCATACTCCTCAGGGTCCGGATGATGCAATAAGGAGTCCACCCCTTGACATCCCCAAACTCCGACTGTAAAGACACAGAGTATTATGGCGATCAAGTGAGGGAAGGGAAGGTAGGGAACAGCAGGGATGAGAACCTATAAAACAATACAACAGAGATCAAACAACATACACAGAATCAACCACTATCAGTAAGGTCTCACTAAATGACATAACTACCTTATCCACCAATGTGTTGCACGCCCGTGCATATCTCCAGAAAACAACCAATCCTGTTTTGGTGGATACTCCTACAAGATATAACACAACAGGTTACACAGAGGCCTCTCACTTTCATTTCCCGCAGCCCCTGTATTTGTGCGCCTAACACCTCCTGTATTCTCACTTTTCTGAACTGCTCACCGGTTCTCTTTGTGGGCTTCCGCCTACTATAATATTAAACCAAGTCTCGATAGAACAGAAGAAAAAAGAAATATAATGCCCACATGAACTAGTTCTGGATACTGGGCCACAGATAAGACGTTTGAATACAAATTCCAGTTGTCCATCAACATAACGCTTCCTCCGTGATTAATGTCAGTGTAGCGCAAAAAAGAGAAAACACCCAGAACTATAAAGTCACAGTCGACCTTGCCCTTCCACTACCTCACCGCTCTGCTCAAAGAAGTAACAATCAGTCTTTGGGGAAAACAAAACAAAGAAACAAGGAACGGCTTCCGCGGTTTCTTCACCGCTGTCATTTCAGCCGCATTGACGCGCGTTCACCATCCGGTGTAAACGCCGTCATGATTGAAGTCTTTAGGAAATACAGGACGCCTTCACTCACCCTTCCGGTGTGAACACTGCCCTCTGAATAACGTCCTTACCAGGACTGCAACCAGCTCAGCCGAGCTAGTGAACGCGGCTTCTTTTTCTCCGTTCTAAACGCCTCCGAGAATCCCAAAACCTCCGAAACTCCAGAATTATGCACGCTCACGTGTGCGCGCCGCGTCGTCTTGTAGATGCTGACTCCTCCTCCTCCGTTTTGCCTCCTGGGAGATGTAGTTTATCTCTGAGATAGGCGCTTACGGTCGCGAACCCTGACCGTAGGCCCTCCTCCCATGTGCCTCCTAGATCCAGGCTTGTTCGGATACCTGCAGAAAAAAGAGTTCACTGCTGCCGGGGAATGTACATTTGAACTGGGTTCCCACGAATCATCCTCTGAGGAATACCCCTTCCAGGATATGAGATACCACAGTGTGCCTCGCCGATACTGTGAGTCCAGTATCCTCCGAACTTCATATTCCAATCCACCAGGAGGCCACAGTGGAACACTGGATGAATGCGAAGATTGCCAGGCAGCTTCAGCCTGTAGGCCACTGGATTCACCTGCCTCACCACAGTATACGGGCCAATGTATCTAGGATGGAACACACTACGGAGTTTGAACTTGATGTTCTTTGTGGATACCCAAACCCGGTCACCTACTTGATAACGGGGGCCTTCGGTTCGGTGCCGATCTTCCCACTTCTTATACACCCGTTTTGCCACCCACATGTGCTGTCTTGCCTTCTTTTAGACAGAGCGCAGCGACTTGATGTGAGCCTGAACAGAAGGCTGATTGGTGATGTCGACAGGGAAATCTATGGGCAGGGTTCTTGCACAATATCCGTAGTTTGCTTCGAACGGGGATACTCCTATAGAACAATGTACAGCATTATTGTAGGATAACTCCGCCATCCATAACAGAGACACACATGAGTCCTGTGCTTCCAGGGCATAACACCACAGATACTTTTTCAGTGTCTGGTTAAGCATCTCGGTCTGGTCATCTGTCTGTGGATGGAAGCTGGTTGAAACTGCTGATTCTATCTGCAGAGCCTTACACCAAGTCTCCTAGAAACTTGCAATAAACTGGGGGACTCTGTCAGATACGATCACTTTGGGCAATCCATGCTGTCTGATTACATGATCCAGTAGTAGTTGGGCGGTCAGGCCAGCCGGAGGTAGATTCTTTCAAGGAATGAAGTGGCCCATTTTTGTCAGGCTATCCACAACCACTAGAATGGCCGAACATCCCTGATCCATAGGCAAACCGGTGATGAACTCAAGACTGATGTTCAGCCATGGCTGATGAGGGGTTGGCATAGGCATGAGCATCCCTTTTTTCCTAGCGTTCCCCCCTTTACCTCTCGCACATTCCTCACATTGTCTTACCCATGCACTAACATCTTTAACCAGCGTATTCCACCAAAAATGCTGTTGAACCAACTGTATCGTTTTGAGGATTCCTGGGTGTCCTGCCAATGGAGATACATGGCACCACTCATATGCTTTTCCTGCAATACTTTCGTATGGAGATGCAACTTATTGTTCCAGAAAGGTAGTCCTTGTTTAACGCTATGCATTGCATTCTCTTGTGCTCATCTCTCCCACCATTCTGTCATTTTATTCCTCTTCACCTCTGCCAGGAATTTATCTACCCTCAGAACACAGATGACCTTTGCAAGATCGATTATCGCCTTGGGTATGCTGGTGAGGGGCCCTGCTACTGACTCTTGCCGAGATAAGGAATCTGCCTTGCGGTTGTCCGCTCCTGGCCTGAAGGTTATAACAAAATCATATTCCGCAAAGAACAAGGTCCATCTCATTTGTCTCTGTGTGAGATGTTGTGCCGTTTTCATGTACTGCAAATTCCGGTGATCAGAATACACTGATTGGGTAACGGGCCCCCCATAAATAGTGGCGCCATTCCTGAAAAGTCTTTTTTATGGAAAACAGTTCTTTCTCTGCTATGGTGTAGTTCCTTTCGGCCACATTGAGCTTTTTGGAAAGATAGGTCAATGGATACAACGGTCCAGTATCTTTGTCCCTCTGTGACAGAATGGCTCCTACAGCCTCATCGGAAGCATCAGCTTCTACTATGAAATGCCCCAGTTGAGGATTTCTGAGCACTTTTTCAAGTAGGCGAAAACTGGCGAAGCCTCTGCAGTCCAGACAAAAGGAACCCCTTTACAAAGCAGCCTGGTGATAGGAACGGCTACTTGGGAAAAATGCTCTTTGAGAAGAAGGGGACCCCTACAAATAACAAACTTGCTATACGTAGGGAATAGAAGACCAGGTAGGTAAAGGACTATAACAAGTGGATATATGTCCAAAATAATATATATCCAGAATAAATCATACAATGTAACCACTTCAGTGTTAATCATATAAACACAGACATAAATTAGAAAAATACTTTTATTTCTTTATAAAATGATGTTTTTTATGATATATTCATTATTGGTATGACATGGTGTGCAATTCTAGGATATATATAACAATAAATGCAAATCTAAGAATAACCTGTGATAGGGTTAATCCTAAAGGATAAAAGTAAATGTGCACACTATATACACATCACAAAACAACAGCACGAAAAGATATAAACACAATGCAGTAAAGAAAACACAATGCGGTAGATGAGAACTACGCGCGTTTCGGCTTGACAGCCTTCATCAGGGAAACCGTCTATTGCGCTGGCACTGAAACAAAATATGTATACAACATATGAAAAAGTGGTTACATTCAAGATATTAATATACACATTTATAAAACACTTTATATACAGTGTACACAAGAACGCTGGAGACTTAAAAAAGAATAAAAGACAAAACTATACATATAAACCTACTTGTACAAAATAGACACTAAACAATTAATATTGATGATGGACTAACTAATGGTGCAAAAAAACTTATCAAAAAGGAAGAAAGAAACAACATGTTAGTTCCTCAAAAACCACAACAAATCTGGACCAAATGACACTACATTGATAATATACATATATACAATTTTCATGTAATAGATAGCTCTCTATTCGCATGTGTCAAGGTGCATAGTTCCTGTCTATACATGGCTAATTATTGATCAAAACGAAGAATAGAAAAACTAAATAAATAAAGAAAAAATATAGTAAGAAATTTGAAATAAAGGGATAGTGAAAATGAAGAAAAATGAATGTACAACAGCAAAGGTCATAACACATAAATCAACCAAAAGAGTATTAATAAAGGTCCAATGGTGATAATCACAAAAATGATTCTACATACATGGGTTGAGTGAGACAAAAGTCACTTACTAAGTAGCGCGGTAAATCGAAGGAAACTGGTTAGCTAATGGCTTAGGGTCACTGGTAAATGTGAATAGCTCTGTACACAATGGCAAGATGACAATGATAAATGTCAAAAAGTCTCACTAGAGAAAAGAAAAGAGGAAAAATGCATAAAGTACATATAGATATATCCTTTTGTATAAGTAGGAATATACCCTACAGCTGAGAATGGCCTTTAAAGACACTCACTAAGGTAGATGTAGATTCAAAGAAAAAATTGCGCAGCGCTCACCGAGTGCTCAGCTGATTTTCTCTATCACAGTCGACTTTCACGGTGTATGCCAACTTAGAATGCCGCACGAACTAGGGGTAAATGGAAAGCAAGTAATGAAAATAATAATCAAACGTATAAATCTATATATGATGGCTACAACAAAGGCTTGCTGATGGGAACGGGTAGAGGGGGCCCCGATGAATACTTACTAGAGAATGGTGAAAATCCAACTTCCACACAGGGTAGCCTCTAAAGGTTGCTGTCTAAGAAGAGCGTTTATCAACGTAAATGCAGTGAGAATTCAAGGATGCAAGCATTTAAGTAAGCATTGCCCGAATATATCTAGATGAAAACGGAAAATATATATCTAATTAAAATAAATAAACTCAAGAAATCTTGAAACAGATTACTGTCGATGAGGGGTGCTAGCTGATAGACAGAGCGATAGTTACATACGCAATGCTATATAGAGATGGAGCTGAAAATGGCTCCCGCGATCCAGATACGGACGACGCTGTCAAAAGATGCCGTAGCTATGACCTATTTAAATACCCGCCGAAAAGCGCGCCAAACATTCTAGTTGAATGAACTAATTAAACCCAGGTGTAGCAATGCTAAACCTCCGCATCGAACCGATGTGTCAGAGGAATGGCCATAGAAAGCGGACTGGTTCAAGGGGACGCTGAACTGTTACGTCTAAGATGGCGTTCCAAAATGAAAGCCGATAAGAAATAAAAAATAATAAAAAGGGGGACAATAGTATATGTAAAGCTGAAGCTGCGTAACAGAATAGAAAAACCGGACCAGAAGCCAATGAAAATTACTGGGATGCATGAAAATAAATAAGAATAATAAAAAAATAAAAAAATGAATGAAAAATCCCTCCAGGTGAATGTTTCAACCATTGCTGACACAATTAACCCACAGAATATGTAGTTACCGATTGTGATTATGTGAAACAAGGGTCTTCTCTACTGAGTGTAAATCCGCTAGATGCACCTGAAAACTGCAATTTGCAAGTATTAGTATTGAGAGGACATATTGACCAACCCAAGGGATCAATAGCTGATGAATTAAGGGTGTCGTTCTGGACCATAGTAGTTAAGTCATCCAGAGTATGATTTGTATATTGCTGCCAGGTATCATAGGTTGCCAACGATGGAAACAAAAGAAAGTTTAAATATTTTGCAGTAGCTAAACCAAAACAAGTAGACTGTTGTACAGTCTGATTTAAGAATATCAGCTGTGATGGTATCAAACATGCACAATGCAATGATTCAGATCCCTGCACCTGCCAATCATTGGTACCCCATATTGATTTCAAATCAATCATATCCTTCCAATAATCACAACCTTTTAAAGATAAATCGGTTATGAAATTTGAAGAATATACCAATTTAGTATGGGTCAGCATGAATTTTGTGTGTGTTGAAGCATTCAACCGGAAATACTTCGATTTTGGGTCTGAGAGATTATGCCCAGAAAAATTGACAAACTTTTTCATTTGTGTTTGTGAACTACCCTGAAAAGGTGTAGGACAATGTTCCCACTGTGTATAATTTACCTGAGTTCTGACTGTATTAGATTTATGTAAAAAATGAAGACCATAATGTTGAAAACAGAATAAATCAGCATAATTAGCAGAATTCAAATATAAATCCTCAGTTTTAAAAGCAGTGTAATATCGTAAATCTGAAAACAATGCATGCACGGCATTAATATTCCAGTCATCAGAATGCATTCCTGGTGTAATTACATCATCTAAGGAATCACGAAAGACGTCTGGCATTCAATTGGTCTCAGTCAGCCGTAAATTTCATATGGAACCTTATCCCAAACTATGCCATCGCTGACTGGAAACGCTGAGATGTCAACTTTTGGTTGGCCCCTTTTCATTTTGTGAAATGAAGTATGTGGGGCCAATATTCCATCAATTGAATGGACAGCAGAGCATTCAGGTAAATAATGGCCATTTATTAAAAGGAAAAAACTGTCACAAACCCAATCCACATAAAGAGGAACACCATCGTAAGCACCATCCATATGTATGTCCATGGGGGAATTAGATAGGTTTTTCAAAATCATGAAAAGAAAATGGAAAATTGACTTGGGGGCTCCGCCTCAGTGGTAGTCGATGAAGATGACGAAGAATTTGAATAAAAGTTATCTCTGTCCAAAATATAACCACTAGCACCCAGGTGAAACAATGGGGGCTAATCAGCATTAAATGGTGAATGGAGCGTAGTATCAGGAACGGCAATGGTAAGCTCCAACGGTGGAGAAGCATAGTCATGATGCATAGCATTTGAAGTTGATGATAAGTCAGGCAACAAATCAACAGAGGTCTCCAATTCACGGTCCATTTGCAAAGGAGTCGTTGTGGAAGACATTGGGTGCAAAGAAACATCCCATCGAGTAACGCTCCTCTGCATATTATTCAGTATTGGCCAAATGGTGTAACTTGACATGTTCAATGGAAATGAACTAATTCTCCTTCCAACCAGGCAGTGGAGGTAAAATCACTGTACGAGTACTCTTCATTCCAAGAACTGGGATCGGTGCACGATAGGATGGACCGAATTATTTTTAGTTCTCTAACTTCTCTTGGACCGGATCACCAACTTTAAGAAGCCAGCCAGTTACAGGAATCAGCACTGCTGCATCTGTGGACGAGGAAAGTGACCCTTTGCAAGGGCATCTCGAGTCTTGTGCAGATCCTGTAACATAGCACAATAGATATCTTTCTCAAAGGTTGTGGCCTCTGTCGCAAAGTCTAGATCATCAAGGTCTGGCACAAACATTTTGATGCCAAAGAGCATTTCGTAAGGGGTCCGCCCACCCAGAGATCTTCTAGGGAGATTATTATGGGCATGCTGAACCCCATACAAATGAGTCAGCCAACCCCTGCCAGTACCTAAGACTCTAGCTGTCAAAGATTGCTTTAAGTCACGGTTCATTCGCTCCACTATTGAATTGCCCTCAGGCCTGTATGGAGATGAAAACTGTACCAGTACCCCCAGTGACTTCATCGAGTCCTTGTAAGCCTTAGAGGCAAACGCCGGACCTTGGTCAGAATGGAAGGTGCTGCAGGCAAAAGTCCTGACAAAGACACATAAATCTCTAATGACATTTTGAGCGTCAGCACTACGTTGCAGCCAAACCCAAAGGAATCTAGTGCACGAATCCACTGCAACCAAAATATGTTTATATGCAGTGTCAGACGTCAAAAGACTGCAGTGATCGAGGTAAATATAACCAAAAGGATGATTTGAAATGTAAAGCTGCGTCTTAATCTGTTGACAAATATCACAAGAAAGGACATAATTATGAGTCTGTCTATACAAGCCACGCCACCAGTAACGCTGCTGCAAGAGAAAAACTGTTGCTGCTACTTCAGCATGAGCCGATGCCATGCCTTCATGAGTGGCAATGATCAAAGCAAGCCTGCGGTCCTCGTTGGGAATCAGTCGATCCCCAACGGATGGTATAGTAGCAAATTGGACTTGCTCAGGTGACAAATGATAAGAATAGTTTGAAGCGAAACCATGTGGGAACTTCGCCCCATCCTTGGTCGTAGCTATAGCCACAACAATATCATTATCAATTTTAGCCATGGAATTAGTGACTGCTGCTACCAAACATGTGGCGACCGCAGATTTGACTGCCTCGTCAGCCAAAGAATTACTAGCAGCATGTGCACCCACACGCTATTGGCCAAGAGTAGGGATAACATGCATGAGTGGCAAACGTTCCTTAAGAGCGGCCACTCGAACCCAAAGCATTTTATGCTTTATTGTGCTACCTTTAGAATCTTGATAATCATTTTGAGACCAAAAGAACATAAAGCAATTGCCCACAATAAGAGTGGGAACATCAGGATCAGCGAATTCTAGAGCCAACACTAAAGCACGTAGCTCAGCCAATTGAGCTGTACAGTCCCCAAGAGCCTATGTGTGCAGCAAGGAAGACCTAAAATCCCCGTCAACCATAGTGCCTGCCACAATAGCGCAGGCCGCCGAATAAGCATGTTTAAATCTAACGGCTGGTTGAGCAGAACTGTCAGTATAAATGATACATTTGTTCAGATCAAGAGGAAGCAAAGACAACGGAGGAGGATGAACTTGTTCATATTGTAAAAACTCCTGTGTCTGTAACGATGGGTCAAGATAAAAGTGAAATCGGTCGATGTCAATGAACTCGCCCATTGAATTCAACGATGATGTAAAGCTTTAGAATTTGGAACGCTCACCTTAGAGACTGCTTCTAGAGCAGGCAGAGTCGAGACCATAACAATGAGTTTACCTTGAGCAAGAGAGCGTTCTTTAAGAATCACCATCTGAACTACCATAAGAATGTTTTCACTGGTGGAAAAACGCATCTCTGCTGATGTGTACAAGTGCGATTTGTAAGCAATGGGGACTGTGTCTACCTCATTGAACGTCAAGTAAGTGAAACCTAGTGCCCTGGCACAATCCTTATGACCAAATTTGTCGAATTGTCACGAGTTAACAAGAAGTTGGTGTTACATTGCATTCTGTTGTTACTTAATATTATTCCTTGTTTCTTTCCCTTTAAACCTTTTTGTATATGTTTGATTCTGGCACCTGCCATGTTTTGCATAGATTCTAAGTAGAACTAGAATCTGGTCATTACTGTTTCTGCTTGCTGTTAGAATGGTACTGTGCCATTGTTATGAAACCAGCTTTCTACTATATTTGGATTCTTCTCTTATTTCAACCATATCTTACACTGGCGACGAATTATACTGTGAGTACCTGCTACATTTATTGGCACAGGAGCGGTACCACTACTTTTGGAATGTAATTTTAATTTTTACTAACTACTGGATTGCCTAAGTATTGGAATATTCCTGGATTTTGTTATCTGTGGATTGTGCTGCTTCTTCGATCCACTATCGGTGTTTTCCTGAATTTCTACCCTATTCTGAGGTGAGGATATTGAATTCAATACAATTATTGAGTTTTTACTCACCACAATTTTCAAAATATTGCCAACAGCCGCACACGCGACTTGTGTCTTCCTGGAAACTCTGCATGGCAACACCGACAACAAAGAGGAGTTCTGAATCTGAAGATGCATGAACCTGAAGGTTGAAGAAGAATCTCTAGTCGGAAGTTCTCTTATGCCCGACTCTGGATTTCTTCGTCATCACGTTATGTACATGTCGGCCATATTGATTCATGATGCCTGACCTTGGATGTTTGATGTCATCAAGTTACGTGCCTGGCAGCCATTTTTAGTTGGATTTTACACGTCGATGCGCACAACTACGCACAAGTTTTATCATTTTTGTTTTGTGTGTTTTATTTCACACAACTACGTTTCATTCTACTCGTCGATACACACGACTGTGTATCACATAAGGATGTTTTCTGCATAGCGTGCCAATGTGCACGGCTAAGAATATTTCAAAATTTAATGGACACATTTGAGCGAAATAGATACTTTGACATTATTGAAGTTTATTTGCACATTTTCCATACTTATGTGCATAGCGGAAACTCGGATGTGCATAGGTGACTTAGTTTATGCAATATTTGTATTCTGTATCATTTATATATCTTTCTTTTATTTCATTACTTCTTAAATGTATTGAATGTTTATTCATTTAGTACAATAGTGAGTATTTACAGGGGGTGAAACTGCTGTTTGAACCACCGGCAACATTTTTACAAGCCAAAGGTGATCCACCCATTCCTTGGTCTACATGGAAAGAGGAATTTTTAATCTATATGAAAGCTATTGATGGAGACGGAATGGGTAATGAGAGGAAAAATAGTATGCTATTACATTGTGTAGGGTCAGATGGTCAAGCTGTATTTAGAACTTTACCTGTTGTCCATGGTGAATTAAGTACTTTTGAGGAAGCGTTAGCTCGTATGGAATGTAGGTTTAAACCCACGACTAGTATTGCACTCAATAGATATAAGTTTTACACACGTTCACAAAAGGAATCTGAATCCTTTGGTGATTTTTTAACTGCATTTAGATATCTTGTCGTTTCTTGTAGCTTTGGAGTTATATCTGATGAAATTATTAGAGATCAAATTATAGTTAATGTAAAGAGTAAAAAAATGCAGGAACAACTCTGGGTTTTGGGTAATCCTAATTTACATGATACCATTGCCACTGCGAAAGCTTTTGAACAATCCGAAAGATTGTTGAGAACTGTTGAAGAGGTTAGTTCTAAAAATGACAAAACTGTAGATGAGGTCTGTATTGTAAATACCAGGAAAGAAAAGTGACAAAAATTTAGTTTGTTATAGATGTGGGAGTCTTAACCATGTAGCGTCTTTTCAACATTGGTAAAGAATGCATTAAGAGTGGGAGGATAGATCATTTTGCCCGAATGTGCAAA
The DNA here is from genome assembly GCF_964204655.1 of Triturus cristatus. Lineage (NCBI taxonomy): Eukaryota > Metazoa > Chordata > Amphibia > Caudata > Salamandridae > Triturus > Triturus cristatus. The sequence continues at coordinate 401,321,824 of NC_140587.1, read as the reverse complement.
GATGATAAGAAGAGAGTGATTAACAGAGGGAAAACGTTTACCACGAGAAGTAATGACGTTTCGTGCGTGAGATGTGCGTGTGATAAAGACAATGATTCCATGAAGGAAACTGGGATTGTTATGTCTGTTGATGATGTTTGGGCTACTGAAGGTGAAGTCATGAAGTCTCCTAAGTGTGTTGTTCAATTCTTAAATGAAGATTTGGAACTTATGGCTGACTCAGGATCACCATGGTCAATTATTACTAAAAACTATTTCAATGAAAATTTGGTAAGTCTTTGACTCAAAAAGATTTATGTGTCTCGGATGTCATTGCCAGAAGTTTTGATAGTTCTATCATCAATCTCATGGGGTATGTTGCCTCAGACGTCTCATTCAGAGGGAGGACAGCGTTCATAAAATTGTATGTAGCTAAGAAAGTTGTTAATGTTTTAGGTTGGAGAGACCAGGGGAGATTAGGTATAATACTAAATCCTCTTAGCAAAGAACCTGTTCTTATAATTGAAGATAATATTGGTGAGAAAGTTATTGAGTATGAATTTCCTGAAGTTTTTTCTGAGAAGTTGGGTAAACTAAAAGGTTTTACTCATTTGATTAAACTTAAGCAATGAGCATGTTCTGTTAAGCAGAGACTTAGGAATGTTCCTATCAATGTAAGAGAATAATTGTGAGGTGTCCTGAAAGAAATGTTAGAAAGGGCTGTTATTGAAGAAGTGGAATTGTCAAAATGGGTTTCTCCAATTGTTTTAGCACGTAAACCTGATCAATCGTTGAGACTATGCATTGACCTCAGGGCTTTAAATGCTAATATTTTGGTGGACTGTCATCCTTTACCGAATATCAATGATGTCGTGAGCATGCTTGGAGGTGCTACCCTTTTTACTACCCTCGATCTTTGTTCTGCGCACCATCAAATAGAACTTGCAGAAGGATCACGTCACATGACTGCTGTTATCACTCCTCAGGGCTTATTCCAATTCAAGAGGATGCCTTTCGAACTTGCTTCTGCAGCCTCTGGTCCATGTGCCATTTGTTCAAAGGCATGGAATCATTTGTCAAATGTTTCAAGATGATATTCATATATTTTCTTGTGATAAAAGTGTACATTCTGATCATCTTAGAATTGTGTGTGATGTCCTGAAAAAACATGGATTTACCCTCAAAAGAAATAAGTGCAAATTGTATCGTGACTCAGTCGAATATTTGGGACACACGTTATCGAAAGAGGGAGTAGTATCTAAAACATCTCTGAATGAGGCTATTCTAAAAGCCCCTGCTCCAGATTCTAAGGTAAACTTCTTTCTTTCTCAGGTCTCTGTGACTATTACAGCAAATTTATTATGAACTTTGTGTCCAGAATGGAACCTTTGAGGGAGCCTACAAGAAAGAATGTTGAATTTGTGTGGGAAGAAAGACAGCAAAAAGCTTTTGAGAGTATCAAGGCTGAGATGGTGACTGCACCCACTTTAAAACCATGTTGTATGAATTAGATGTGCATACTTACTGTTGATATTAGTTTATATGGATTGCGGGGGGGGGGGTTGTCACAACGTGCTGGAAAGTAGCTTTCGCTTCCCGTACTCTTAATGTCACAGGGAGACGATATGCAGTTATCGAAAGAGAATTGTTAGTTTGTGTGTGGATGGTGGAACACTTCCGCAACTATGTTTGGGGAGCACGTTTTATTTTAAGAACGGATCATAAGCCCCTTGTAACCATTTTGACCCCTGGGGGTGGTCTGAATGCTACTGTCCGCACAGCTAGGCTAATGTCATGCTTACAAGAATACAACGTTATGGTAGAATATGTTCCGGGGAAAATTAATTTAACGGCTGATTGTCTTTCTAGATTTCCTTGTGATTTAATTGGAGTATGTGATGATGAAGAGGTTGTAGCCAATATTTGTGAAGTTGTCTGATGGAGATTTAGTACCATTTCTGAAGATATGTGGAGAACTGCTATGGAGTATGATGATTTACTTCTTGAGGTTATGGAGTATATGATAAAAGGTTGGCCTCCCAAGAGAGAAATTTCTGCAGATTTTTTCCCTTTTCGGAAAATATCAGAAGAACTAGAAATGGAAGGGTATTTAATATTCAGGCAAGACAAATGTATTCCACCTTTATCTCTTCGTGATAACATCTTATCTGTGGCTCATGAAAGTCATCTAGGGATATCTTCCATGAAGAGATTGCTCAGAATGGTGTTTTGGTGACCTGGTTTGGACAGATTTGTGGACAGAGTTGTAAGAGAATGCTCTGATTGTGCTAGCAGTGAAAAAATACTCAAATGTAATCCTGCTCCTCTTATATCCATGGAATGGCCTGGTTTCCGTGGCAAAAGATTGGTTTTGACATTGCTGGTCCATTTAATGTTTTACCTCATGATTGTAGATTTGCTTTAGTGATGGTTGATTATCACTCCAAATGGCCTGAGATCAAGCTTGTACCACATGCAGATACTAGTAATGTGATTGAATTTTTCAAAGAGGTTTTTGCCCGAGAAGGGTATCCGGAAGTCCTCATTACAGACAATGGAGTACAGATGAAATCTCATGAAATGGAAGATTTTCTTACGTTTTTAAATATTTGTCACATCACCACCGCTTTATACGAACCTCAAGGTAATGGTCATGTGGAGAGATATAATAGGGTCTTGAAACAGGATATACTATGGGCACACAATTTTGGTTCTGAATGGAAAGATAAGTTGAGAGAGAAGTTATGGTTGTACTGCACAACACCTCATTCTATTACTGAGGTTTCTCCTTTTAAATTGTTGAAAGGCAGGAAGCCTATCTCTAAGTTGTGCCTGTGGTGGTTTAAGAAGAAGAATGTTGGAAATTGTGTAGAGAACAAAGAGGATGTGGCCCTGAGAGTGAAAGAGAAACATCTGAGATGGAAACACAATTACGACGTTAGAATGAATGTGAAACAACCTCATTTTGTTGTTGGAGATTGGGTCAGAATACGCAAACCAGGTATTTTACTTAAAGAAGAGACTAAATTTGGAAGACCCATAAAAGTTAATTGCAACAGTGTTGTTACTCAGGATGGTAAAGTATGAAGAGTGGCCAAAAGTGTAAATGTTTGATCTTAATTTTGTCAAAGGAGGCAAATGTGTTACATTGCATTCTGTTATTACTTAATATTATTCCTTGTTTTTTCCCTTTAAACCTTTTTGTATATGTTTGTTTCTGGCACCTGCCATGTTTTGCATAGATTCTAAGTAGAACAAGAACCTGGTCATTACTGTTTCTGCTTGCTGTCAGAATAGTACTGTGCCATTGATATTAAACCAGCTTTCTACTATATTTGGATTCTTCTCTTATTTCAATCAGATTTTACAGTTGGTCGCAAGCAGATCAGATGACAAAGACTGAAGAATCGTGGTATGTTCCGTAAGCCAGCTGGAAGACTAAAAAGAGAGTTGTATCCATGCGTAGAGCGGTTTGATACGCTGTGCATAGTCAGGAATGTATGTCCTCCCAAAATAAAAAAATAAAAACAGCAAAGATTGTAACTTCTTTAGAGTGGAAGGAGGTTGCAACTGAGCACATTTCTCCAAAAAGTGGGGGGCCAACCCCCTACCGTCATTGTTGAGTTCGTAACCCAAAAAGAGCACCGCTGAATAGGCGATGTGTGACTTAGCAAAATTAAATTTGTACCCCAAGTCGGCAAATGACAGAATGATGCGATCCACACACACAGCATGTGGTATCAATTCGTCATCTGTTAAGTAGATGTCATTGATGTATGAGAAAGTATCCGGGTCTATGTTGTGCATATCTTATCGCCCATAGGCAAACACATAAACCGTTTCTGATTGCTGACCGCGGTGAATGCGGTTAAGTCACAGCTATCAGGAGCCAAATTGTGACTATAAAATCCATTGGATATATCCAGATTGGTCTTATACTTTTTGACCGCGGTGAATGCGGTTAAGTCACAGCTATCAGGAGCTAAATTGTGACTATAAAATCCATTGGATATATCCAGATTGGTCTTATACTTTTTACGCACAATGTTATTTATCAACGCAGAGCTTTGGGAGTTCTGTACTGCAAACGTACAAACATGACTGTTTAAATTTCTGTAATCCAAAACTATGCAATATTAACCATCCGGTTTCAATATCGGAAAAAGAGGATTATTCATTGAAGAAACACAGGGTTCAATCACACCCTGATATTCAAGTTGGGTCAAAATGTTACTTACGGATTCTTTTGCATCACGCTTGATCTGATATTGCGCTTGTAGCTGAGGCATAGAACGTAATGGAATTTCATGTGCCAGTGAATCTCTATCCCAGTCCACCTGATTACGATCCACACTGGTGCTAGGTCTAACGTCCATTCCAACGCGTATCACATCCTCTTCGCCTCCGCCAACAAAATGTCATAAGAGGACGTAAGGTTGTCGCATCGCATTGTGGTTCCGATGATTCCTGAAAGGAACGAGGAGAGCGAGGATCAGGAACCTGAAACCTCTCAGGTGTCTTAATTTTAGAGCGGTCACGCAAATCATATCTACGTTCAGAGGTATCTGGTGTCGGTGAACCCTCATGCGAACCTTGCTACAGTTGTAGCTGCCGCTGATTACTATTCCAAGCCTTTTTAGGAAAGACTCGATGCCCCTCCCTTTCTGGCAGAGTCTTATTCTGTGTTTGAGTAAAATGTCTAATTTCCAGATTATTGCACCCCAAGGATTTATATAAATTCTCAATAATCTTTGGCAATTCACGTTGTTTATCCACTTCAGCCACTGCTTCTAGGCACTGACTCACCTGCAAGCTAACTGCTTCCCCCCTGACATCAGGAAGAATCATGTCAGAGACAATAGGGAACACGCCAACCAATCTCATCCCCAACTCTAGGGCGGCCTCCACCCCGTGTTCATCTTGAACCTTCTTAAGAACCGTCAGAAGCACGGTCATGGAGGGGGTGTCAAAACACAGTGAATAAAGCGGCACCAACACCTTCCCCCAAGTGATGCAATCTGCCAAATTGGGAATAAGGTATTTTGGTAAGCTCATCGTAAGTATACTGTGTTTATCTACAGGAGACATGTGTCGAAAAACAGCTTTGAGTTTCTCAAATTCTTTGGCCAACCAAAAAGGGAATTCATCCCTATTCTGAGGACGCTTCCCCATCACTAAATTAATCATGATATGACTAATAACCATGCCCTGGTGTCTGAGCGGCACCCGCGGCAGCTGCCGGTACATTACGAGACAGATACTGGATGTCACTTCCGTGTCTATGAATCAAAGAAGTGTGTAATATGCGCAGCTCTACGTGTGAAACACCAAGATAATTTGGATGTGGTGTAAAGCCTGCCAAAATGGGCCATGTGGCCCCGTCGACTGATAAGGGGCCGAGAGAGACCACCGAAACAGGGTGAGGATGGGCGCCACTAAACCCTATGGTATGCTCCTAAGCTGGCTGCGGAACTTCATGTAAACGATATGGACAGTAAACTTGTAGAACCACACCACATTCATATTCATGAAAGAAATTGTTGTTTTCATCAACAGCAGAAAACTTAACCCAGCAGTAAAAAACCTCAAAGCGGAAAACAGCATCCACCTCTATGACAAATAAAAAAATATTCTCCCGCAAGCTGTACTGCATGCTGGGTTAAATGTGCAGTGACCGCGGCGCTGTAAGGCACAGCAATGTTAATTGCTATTATAGACACCGTGAGGAAAATGTCAGTGCAATACCATGTTAAGAACAAACAAAACTAAACCTTTTAGAAATCAAGCTTGAAAAACCTATAAAATTTCAAATATAGGAGGTAAACTCCCCCGTACCACGGGCGTCCCCGAAACTGGTGAGAGGGTGTTGTGGACAAGCACAAGCGCTACTCAGGGGTCTTGAGAATAAGTACCACTGATAAGGGGCCGAGAGGGACCACCGAAACAGGGTGAGGATGGGCGCCACTAAACCCTATGGTATGCTCCCAAGCTGGCTGCGGAACTTCATGTAAACGATATGGACAGTAAACTTGTAGAACCGCACCACATTCATATTCATGAAAGAAATTGTTGTTTTCATCAACAGCAGAAAACTTAACCCAGCAGTAAAAACCCTCAAAGCGGAAAACAGCATCCACCTCTATGACAAATAAAAAAATATTCTCCCGCAAGCTGTACTGCATGCTGGGTTAAATGTGCAGTGACCGCGGCGCTGTAAGGCACAGCAATGTTAATTGCTATTATAGACACCGTAAGGAAAATGTCAGTGCAATACCATGTTAAGAACAAACAAAACTAAACCTTTTAGAAATCAAGCTTGAAAAACCTATAAAATTTCAAATATAGGAGGTAAACTCCCCCGTACCACGGGCGTCCCCGAAACTGGTGAGAGGGTGTTGTGGACAAGCACAAGCGTTACTCAGGGGTCTTGAGAATAAGTACCAGACCAAATGTTGGTGGTGCCATGCTGCAGGGATTCTGCACATACACAGAAGTATGCGCAGGATTATGGGACCTAGGCATATAGGGGATGTGCCTTCCTACCGCCTTAGTTCCCACGAGCCCCAGACCGACTAGCTATAGTGTCTCACTCGCTCTCCTACACACTCAGGGAGAAGTAAATGATTAGACACCCCAGTTCACAACACTCCCACATCTCTCAGGAATCGCGGTAACAAGACACACCTTTTTGCTCACACTCTCGTACCTGTCCACAATCTGACTGAGACACGAATATAGTTTAAAAATGTTTATTTTAAATAATGGGCTCTAACATGCAGTATACGTGCTACAACAAGCAGAAAAATGCATAACACCAATATTGTTAGCATTGCAGCTAGTCCATACATCATAAAGGGAGATGTTATTTTATAAAGACTATGGAGAAAGGACTATAGTGCCTAACCTTCCTCCCCTTGGTTAGAAGAAGTATTATGATGTAATAGAAGATCTCTGGGCTTTGACAGCAGCCCCCATACCATAGACCATAAATGGTATGGCTACATCATAGGTGCGTGTTGCTCTTCTCCCTGGAAAGGTTCCTCACCAAGTGTGTGGTATCTAAACATGTATCCCAATAGTATCAAAGTACGAGCTTCCAGCAGCAGCTGCATTAGTGTGTTTTGTCTAGGTGCTAGAATAACAAGGGGCATTGTTGATCGACCTGGCTCACAATGTTCAGGCTAAACTCCAGGATCAAGCAGAGAACAAACACAGCAAACAGTTCTCATGTGAAAGGCGTAAACAGAGTCTTGCAAAAATAAAGCTTTGTAGTAACGTGCACAAAAGCTGCATCATGGCTGCATGGCTCATGCTAACTTAGTAATGTCGACAATGTACCCATCTGCCACGTGACACTAACTTTGGTGCTGTTTGATGAATCTTCATGAACATTTTATAACTAGTTTGTCACGCACTTCAGCTGCTGTTCAGAAAGATTTGGGGTGATTTATCAAGCGGGGGGCAAGAAAATGGGTGGTTCTAAAATACTTTTTCCCCGATGCGATTTCCCAGAGGAATATTAGATATGGCTACAGGAATTAAACTAAATATGGCAGAAAGCCAGATCTTGGTCTTTTGTAATTTGGTATTAGTTTTGGAGTTATTTACAAAACAATATTTATGTATATTTAGAGACGCGGATCTATCGCTGTGGATCTGTGGATCCACGTTCCAACAGCAATGCTGTTATTGGCTGTCCGCAACCTGAAGGGAAAGTTGTGGGTGCCATTTTCTCTATTGGGACTCAGTTTCGGGGAGCAAAAATTACAGATAAAATTGATTGAAGGGATCAGGGTAGAGGTAGATGACCACATGGGTCTGATAGAGGGGTCTGTAAGGAACGCCTCACTTGCAGACCCACACATCCAATCACACACCAATTCACACACTCACACACCCACTTACACACTCACACACCCACTTACAAACCCACACAGACACTCACAGACCCACACACATACCCAAACAGCCACTCACAGATCTACAAACCCACTTACACATCCACTCACACGACCATTCACACGCACACCCACTTGCACACCCACACAGACACTCACAGACCCTTTCACAGACCCACACAGCCACTCACACACCCATAACGCCACTCACAGACCCACAATGTCAGGTTTTCATACTCCTCAGGGTCCGGATGATGCAATAAGGAGTCCACCCCTTGACATCCCCAAACTCCGACTGTAAAGTCACAGAGTATTATGGCGATCAAGTGAGGGAAGGGAAGGTAGGGAACAGCAGGGATGAGAACCTATAAAACAATACAACAGAGATCAAAAAACATACACAGAATCAACCACTATCAGTAAGGTCTCACTAAATGACATAACTACCTTATCCACCAATGTGTTGCACGCCCGTGCATATCTCCAGAAAACAACCAATCCTGTTTTGGTGGATACTCCTACAAGATATAACACAACAGGTTACACAAAGGCCTCTCACTTTCATTTCCCGCAGCCCCTGTATTTGTGCGCCTAACACCTCCTGTATTCTCACTTTTCTGAACTGCTCACCGGTTCTCTTTGTGGGCTTCCGCCTACTATAATATTAAACCAAGTCTCGATAGAACAGAAGAAAAAAGAAATATAATGCCCACATGAACTAGTTCTGGATACTGGGCCACAGATAAGACGTTTGAATACAAATTCCAGTTGTCCATCAACATAACGCTTCCTCCGTGATTAATGTCAGTGTAGCGCAAAAAAGAGAAAACACCCAGAACTATAAAGTCACAGTCGACCTTGCCCTTCCACTACCTCACCGCTCTGCTCAAAGAAGTAACAATCAGTCTTTGGGGAAAACAAAACAAAGAAACAAGGAACGGCTTCCGCGGTTTCTTCACCGCTGTCATTTCAGCCGCATTGACGCGCGTTCACCATCCGGTGTAAACGCCGTCATGATTGAAGTCTTTAGGAAATACAGGACGCCTTCACTCACCCTTCCGGTGTGAACACTGCCCTCTGAATAACGTCCTTACCAGGACTGCAACCAGCTCAGCCGAGCTAGTGAACGCGGCTTCTTTTTCTCCGTTCTAAACGCCTCCGAGAATCCCAAAACCTCCGAAACTCCAGAATTATGCACGCTCACGTGTGCGCGCCGCGTCGTCTTGTAGATGCTGACTCCTCCTCCTCCGTTTTGCCTCCTGGGAGATGTAGTTTATCTCTGAGATAGGCGCTTACGGTCGCGAACCCTGACCGTAGGCCCTCCTCCCATGTGCCTCCTAGATCCAGGCTTGTTCGGATACCTGCAGAAAAAAGAGTTCACTGCTGCCGGGGAATGTACATTTGAACTGGGTTCCCACGAATCATCCTCTGAGGAATACCCCTTCCAGGATATGAGATACCACAGTGTGCCTCGCCGATACTGTGAGTCCAGTATCCTCCGAACTTCATATTCCAATCCACCAGGAGGCCACAGTGGAACACTGGATGAATGCGAAGATTGCCAGGCAGCTTCAGCCTGTAGGCCACTGGATTCACCTGCCTCACCACAGTATACGGGCCAATGTATCTAGGATGGAACACACTACGGAGTTTGAACTTGATGTTCTTTGTGGATACCCAAACCCGGTCACCTACTTGATAACGGGGGCCTTCGGTTCGGTGCCGATCTTCCCACTTCTTATACACCCGTTTTGCCACCCACATGTGCTGTCTTGCCTTCTTTTAGACAGAGCGCAGCGACTTGATGTGAGCCTGAACAGAAGGCTGATTGGTGATGTCGACAGGGAAATCTATGGGCAGGGTTCTTGCACAATATCCGTAGTTTGCTTCGAACGGGGATACTCCTATAGAACAATGTACAGCATTATTGTAGGATAACTCCGCCATCCATAACAGAGACACACATGAGTCCTGTGCTTCCAGGGCATAACACCACAGATACTTTTTCAGTGTCTGGTTAAGCATCTCGGTCTGGTCATCTGTCTGTGGATGGAAGCTGGTTGAAACTGCTGATTCTATCTGCAGAGCCTTACACCAAGTCTCCTAGAAACTTGCAATAAACTGGGGGACTCTGTCAGATACGATCACTTTGGGCAATCCATGCTGTCTGATTACATGATCCAGTAGTAGTTGGGCGGTCAGGCCAGCCGGAGGTAGATTCTTTCAAGGAATGAAGTGGCCCATTTTTGTCAGGCTATCCACAACCACTAGAATGGCCGAACATCCCTGATCCATAGGCAAACCGGTGATGAACTCAAGACTGATGTTCAGCCATGGCTGATGAGGGGTTGGCATAGGCATGAGCATCCCTTTTTTCCTAGCGTTCCCCCCTTTACCTCTCGCACATTCCTCACATTGTCTTACCCATGCACTAACATCTTTAACCAGCGTATTCCACCAAAAATGCTGTTGAACCAACTGTATCGTTTTGAGGATTCCTGGGTGTCCTGCCAATGGAGATACATGGCACCACTCATATGCTTTTCCTGCAATACTTTCGTATGGAGATGCAACTTATTGTTCCAGAAAGGTAGTCCTTGTTTAACGCTATGCATTGCATTCTCTTGTGCTCATCTCTCCCACCATTCTGTCATTTTATTCCTCTTCACCTCTGCCAGGAATTTATCTACCCTCAGAACACAGATGACCTTTGCAAGATCGATTATCGCCTTGGGTATGCTGGTGAGGGGCCCTGCTACTGACTCTTGCCGAGATAAGGAATCTGCCTTGCGGTTGTCCGCTCCTGGCCTGAAGGTTATAACAAAATCATATTCCGCAAAGAACAAGGTCCATCTCATTTGTCTCTGTGTGAGATGTTGTGCCGTTTTCATGTACTGCAAATTCCGGTGATCAGAATACACTGATTGGGTAACGGGCCCCCCATAAATAGTGGCGCCATTCCTGAAAAGTCTTTTTTATGGAAAACAGTTCTTTCTCTGCTATGGTGTAGTTCCTTTCGGCCACATTGAGCTTTTTGGAAAGATAGGCCAATGGATGCAACGGTCCAGTATCTTTGTCCCTCTGTGACAGAATGGCTCCTACAGCCTCATCGGAAGCATCAGCTTCTACTATGAAATGCCCCAGTTGAGGATTTCTGAGCACTTTTTCAAGTAGGCGAAAACTGGCGAAGCCTCTGCAGTCCAGACAAAAGGAACCCCTTTACAAAGCAGCCTGGTGATAGGAACGGCTACTTGGGAAAAATGCTCTTTGAGAAGAAGGGGACCCCTACAAATAACAAACTTGCTATACGTAGGGAATAGAAGACCAGGTAGGTAAAGGACTATAACAAGTGGATATATGTCCAAAATAATATATATCCAGAATAAATCATACAATGTAACCACTTCAGTGTTAATCATATAAACACAGACATAAATTAGAAAAATACTTTTATTTCTTTATAAAATGATGTTTTTTATGATATATTCATTATTGGTATGACATGGTGTGCAATTCTAGGATATATATAACAATAAATGCAAATCTAAGAATAACCTGTGATAGGGTTAATCCTAAAGGATAAAAGTAAATGTGCACACTATATACACATCACAAAACAACAGCACGAAAAGATATAAACACAATGCAGTAAAGAAAACACAATGCGGTAGATGAGAACTACGCGCGTTTCGGCTTGACAGCCTTCATCAGGGAAACCGTCTATTGCGCTGGCACTGAAACAAAATATGTATACAACATATGAAAAAGTGGTTACATTCAAGATATTAATATACACATTTATAAAACACTTTATATACAGTGTACACAAGAACGCTGGAGACTTAAAAAAGAATAAAAGACAAAACTATACATATAAACCTACTTGTACAAAATAGACACTAAACAATTAATATTGATGATGGACTAACTAATGGTGCAAAAAAACTTATCAAAAAGGAAGAAAGAAACAACATGTTAGTTCCTCAAAAACCACAACAAATCTGGACCAAATGACACTACATTGATAATATACATATATACAATTTTCATGTAATAGATAGCTCTCTATTCGCATGTGTCAAGGTGCATAGTTCCTGTCTATACATGGCTAATTATTGATCAAAACGAAGAATAGAAAAACTAAATAAATAAAGAAAAAATATAGTAAGAAATTTGAAATAAAGGGATAGTGAAAATGAAGAAAAATGAATGTACAACAGCAAAGGTCATAACACATAAATCAACCAAAAGAGTATTAATAAAGGTCCAATGGTGATAATCACAAAAATGATTCTACATACATGGGTTGAGTGAGACAAAAGTCACTTACTAAGTAGCGCGGTAAATCGAAGGAAACTGGTTAGCTAATGGCTTAGGGTCACTGGTAAATGTGAATAGCTCCGTACACAATGGCAAGATGACAATGATAAATGTCAAAAAGTCTCACTAGAGAAAAGAAAAGAGGAAAAATGCATAAAGTACATATAGATATATCCTTTTGTATAAGTAGGAATATACCCTACAGCTGAGAATGGCCTTTAAAGACACTCACTAAGGTAGATGTAGATTCAAAGAAAAAATTGCGCAGCGCTCACCGAGTGCTCAGCTGATTTTCTCTATCACAGTCGACTTTCACGGTGTATGCCAACTTAGAATGCCGCACGAACTAGGGGTAAATGGAAAGCAAGTAATGAAAATAATAATCAAACGTATAAATCTATATATGATGGCTACAACAAAGGCTTGCTGATGGGAACGGGTAGAGGGGGCCCCGATGAATACTTACTAGAGAATGGTGAAAATCCAACTTCCACACAGGGTAGCCTCTAAAGGTTGCTGTCTAAGAAGAGCGTCTATCAACGTAAATGCAGTGAGAATTCAAGGATGCAAGCATTTAAGTAAGCATTGCCCGAATATATCTAGATGAAAACGGAAAATATATATCTAATTAAAATAAATAAACTCAAGAAATCTTGAAACAGATTACTGTCGATGAGGGGTGCTAGCTGATAGACAGAGCGATAGTTACATACCCAATGCTATATAGAGATGGAGCTGAAAATGGCTCCCGCGATCCAGATACGGACGACGCTGTCAAAAGATGCCGTAGCTATGACCTATTTAAATACCCGCCGAAAAGCGCGCCAAACATTCTAGTTGAATGAACTAATTAAACCCAGGTGTAGCAATGCTAAACCTCCGCATCGAACCGATGTGTCAGAGGAATGGCCATAGAAAGCGGACTGGTTCAAGGGGACGCTGAACTGTTACGTCTAAGATGGCGTTCCAAAATGAAAGCCGATAAGAAATAAAAAATAATAAAAAGGGGGACAATAGTATATGTAAAGCTGAAGCTGCGTAACAGAATAGAAAAACCGGACCAGAAGCCAATGAAAATTACTGGGATGCATGAAAATAAAATAAAGAATAATAAAAAAATAAAAAAATGAATGAAAAATCCCTCCAGGTGACGATATCGGAGAGAATCAACGCAAACACTGATACTCGAAATCAATAAGATAAATATCGAGAACCAACTATTTGAGAAGAAGGCTACAATGCAGTGTCTAGAGTTGAAATGACCCCAACTAAACATAATGATAAATACAAAAATGAAAATAGGGGGGCAGCCATGGAAACGTCAGCTTGAATACAGGGCAAAGGATAAAAAGGCCAACCAAACCAAGAAATGGGTTACAGGGACCAAGAATATCCCGACAGTGAAGTAGGCCCACCAATAGGTGAAGAGAATGTAGCTCTGCGTGCGTCAGTGGGTCCGTACATAAGGACACTAGGAAAGGTAGACACACGATAGGGTGGGCAAACCGGGATAAACTAAAGAGATGTAAAGGGTGAACTCCTGTAGAAGGATTATAATAATATGAGAAGAATAATTGAAACTGGAATTAAATGATGGCCTGATCCCAGGGTATTTCCAAATTCAAGCCATTTCTGACAGTATCCAGAATAAAGATCCAAAATACTTCTCGTTTCTTTCTTATTTTATCCAGATTAATGCCTTCCTTAGCTAGAATTTTTTCCAGGATAAACCATTGAATATCATCCTCAGTATGGTTATTCTCCAGAAAATATGAAACAATAGGGGAAGTCATTTTTTTAGTCCTGACAGCGGACCTGTGTTCAGTGAGTCTGGTGTTAAGGGACCTAGATGTTTCGCCAACATATCCTTTATTACAAGGACATATCAATAAATAGATGATATTCTTTGACTTGCAGTTACTTATGCCTTTCGACATGATGGTTTGTCCATTAAAAACAAGTTGTTTTGTTTCAATCGCTAATGGGCAAACTTTACAAGTACCGCACTTAAAGTTGCCCTCTACGGGGAGCATGCCTTCAATACTTCTCTGTATTGGTTTTTTTGGGATGGGCAGGCGAGATCTGACAATGTGATCCTTGAGGTTTCTGTTTTTACGGTAGGCAAAAAGAGTTTTTGTATATTACTTGCCTTAGTTTTATTTACATTCAAAAGGTGCCAATTACAGCAGATAATCTGACGAATTTGCTCGTTTAGAAGTGAATGCCGAGTGACAAACACTAGGTCAGATCCCTGTGTTTGTTTGGAACCTTGTAATAGATGCTGGCGATCATAAAACCTAGCTCTTTTGTATGACTCTCTGACGAGTCTGTGGGGATAACCTCTATCCAAAACTTTCTTTTTCATGACGATGACTTGGGAAAAATGCAAATAAACCTTCGATAGTAATTCGCAAAACCCAAGAAGCATTGTATATCCCTCATACACTTTGGGATGGGCCTTTCCTGTACTGCTTGCACTTTGCGTTCTGCCATGCGCAACCCTTTGGGACACAAAATCACCCCCAAAAACTCCACTTCATGCACTCCGAATTCGCATTTGCTCAGCTTACAGAACAAATTAAATTCATTTAATCTCTCCAACACCAGAAGGACGTGTTTTTTATGCATCTCGGTTGGCACAGAGTAGATGAGAATATCATCGATATACACAACCACAAAGTGGTCCACATACTCCTTTAAGACGTTGTTCAGGGAATACTGAAATGCCGCCGGGGCGTTGCACAGCCCAAACGGCATCACGGTTTATTCAAACAGACCATAACGCATCTTGAAAGCCGTCTTCCACTCATCCCCCTCTCTGATGTGGACCAAATGATATGCCCCTCTCAAGTCTAGTCTGGTGTAAATGTTGGCTTCCCGCACATGATCCAATAAAACATTAATAAGTGGCAATGGATATCTATTACAAATGGTATTTTGATTCAACATCCTGTAATCACAACATGCTCTTAACTCGCCGCTAGCTTTCGCTATGAAAAAAACAGGTGAGGCTGCTGGAGAACGAGAGGGTCGGATAAAACCGGTCTCCAGGAAATGGTCAAGGTATTCCCTAAGATGTCGGGTTTCAGGCTCTGACAAAGCATACACCCTACAAGCAGGAATGGTTGCTCCCTCAATCAGGTCTATCCGACAATCATAAGGTCTGTGGGGCGGGAGCTGCTCTTCCTTGGTCTTGCTGAATACATCCGAAAACTGTGAATACTCAGCTGGCAAGACTATCTCCTTCTCTGCTGCTGTTGCTACACAAAAGGGATATGCCAGGGCTATTGCTTGAGAGGTATGTCCCTGCACACAGTGTACTTCACAATCCTTGGACAAACACTACACTTTCTTGTCCTTCCAGTCTATGGTCGGGTTGTGGTGACAGAACCAAGGAATTCCCAGACTTACCTCATATTGAGGAGCGTCTATAATGTTCAAAGCTATGTCTTCCAGGTGTTGTCTCTTCCCCTCATCAATTGAGAGCTTGAGGATTTTGGTTTTGTCCGTAAGGAGACTGGATTTTAATGGCTTCCGATCCACCGCCAAAACCTCCTCTGGGATCTCACGGGGTACACTACTGACTGCCAAGTGCTTCACCAACCCACTGTCAATGAAGTTTACCGTAGCTCCTGAATCCAACATGGCTAATACTTGATGTACTTGTTGATTGTACTCCAGACCCACCGCCAACACTATGTGTGATTCAGTGTCTTTCACCTGATTAGTTGATAGAGACGGAATCTTCCATTCCTTGTCCCCTGACTGTACACTAGGAGACGGTGACAACTCGCTAGACTCTGTGCCTACTATGGAAACTGCAGCTTTCTTATTTCTGTAGAAAAAGCCCTGAGTCTTCGGCTTTGAGGGACATTCACGTACGTAATGCCCTTTTTCGCCGCAGTACATACATAATCCCTGTGTGCGACGGCTCTCCCTCTCTGTTCATGAGAGAGGTGCCATGATGGCTCCTATTTCCATGGGTTCACTCATCGGTTCACTACTAGGAATCTCTTTCCTGGGGTTTTTGTCTGACCTATAGAAGGCCCTGTCCCCTCTATGCTTTTCACCCCCTCTCTCAGACATACCCCATCTAGTCGCAAGGTCAAACTAACTAGATCAGCGCAGGTAACGGGCTGTGGGTCGATTTGTGCTATTACGTCTTTCAGGTCGTCGTGTAGACCTTGATAGAAAAGAGACATTCTCTTCTCCTAGGGCCACGCGGCTTCAGCCACCAACCTGTTAAAAGACGTAAGGTATGTAACCAGATCATGTCTCTCTTGTCTCAGTTCCAACAACTCCCGGTCTGCGGTAAATGTAGTAGTTCGTCTATCGAACACTCTTTCAAACGCAGCCCGGAAAGCCTCCCAATCAGATAATACTGGGTCGTTGTTTCTAACCAATGGAACAGCCCAATTGGTGGCATCACCTACCGAGTACAAGATCGCAAAAGCCACCCTGGAATGATTGTTGGGGAAAGACGAAGGTTTACACGAGAACTGAAGCATGATTTGCATAAAAAACACTTGTATCTTTAGCAGATCACGGGCATACCTCTCGGGACTGGCCAAGGGAACCGGAGGGGGGGGGGTACAGTCACTTGTATTTGAGGGTTACTAGTGACGGATACGTCAAAAGGGTTCCTGGTTAATTTGTCTACCCTATCCCGTAACGCAGCCATTTCTAACCTAGAGGCCGCTAGTTCATCGTAGACGCCATCTATTGTCGCATCCGGACCGGAGTAACCTTTCTTGGGTGCGTAATTCTGTCTGGTTTTTCGTACTCCTCAGGGTCTGGATGATGCAATAAGGGGTCCACCCCTTGACATCCCCAAACTCCGACTGTAAAGTTTCAGAGTATTAGGGCGATCAAGTGAGGGAAGGGAAGGTAGGCAACAGCAGGCATGAGAACCTATAAAACAAAACTACAGAGATCAAAAATCATTTACACAAAATTGACTACTCTCAGTAAGGTCTCACTAAATGACATAACTACCTTATCCACCAATGTGTTGCACGCCTGTGCATATCTCCAGAAAACAACCAATCCTGTTTTGGTGGATACACCTACAAGATATAACACAACAGGTTACACATAGGCATCTCACTTTCATCTCCGGCAGCCCCTGTATTCATGCGCCTAACACCCCCTGTATTCTCACATTTCTGAACTGGCCACCGGTTCTCTTTGTGGGCTTCTGCCTACTATAATAGTAAACCAAGTCTCGATAGAACAGAAGAAAAAAGAAAAATAATGCCCACATGAACTAGTTCTGGATACTGGGCCACAGATAAGACGTTTGAATACAAATTCCAGTCGTCCATCAACATAATGCTTCCTCCGTGATTAATGTCAGTGTAGCGCAAAAAAGAGAAAACACCCAGAACTATAAAGTCACAGTCGACCTTGCCCTCCCAGTATCCAACGCGGTTTCCTCACCGCTGTGCTCAAAGAAGTAACAATCAGTCTTTGGGAAAAACAAAACAAAGAAACAAAGAATGGCTTCCGCGGTTTCTTCACCGCTGTCATTTCAGCCGCATTGACGCACGTTCACCATCCGGTGTAAACGCCGTCATGAGTGAAGTCTTTAGGAAATACAGGACGCCTTCACTCATCCTTCCGGTGTGAACACTGCCCTCTGAATAACGTCCTTACCAGGACTGCAACTAACTCAGCTGAGCTAGTGAACGTGGCTTCTTCTTCTCCGTTCTAAACGCCGCCGAGAATCCCCAAACCTCAGAAACTCCAGACTTACGCACTCTCACGTGTGCGCGCCGTGTCGTCTTGTAGATGCTGACTTCTCCTCCTCCGTTTTGTCTCCTGGGAGATGTAGTTTATCTCTTAGGTAGGCGCTTACAGTTGCGAACCCTGACACACAAAACCACTCACACCTACTCACAGATGCCCACAGCCACTCAAACACCCACTAACACCCATAAAACCACTAACATACTTCCTCACACAACCACTCACATAACCATACAGCCACTCTCACCCACTCACAGACCCACAAAACCACTCACACACCCACTCATAGACCCACGCAGTCACTTACACACCCATACAGCCACTCACACAGACACTCACAGAATATCTTACACTCCCACACAACCACTCATACAACAATACAGCTATTCACACACGCACTCACAGACCCACACAGCCACTCACACAGCCACTCACACACCCATATAGCCACTCAACCATCCGCTCACAGACCCAAACAGCCTCTCCGACACACACTCACATACACACTGTATGAAATGTGTTGTTGTTTTGCATTAAATATGTGCTTTTGTTTAGGAATGGATCTGCGGATCAACCTGCTATATAGCCGGCCGACCCAACATTTTACCGGAGATTCACGGCGGATGTGCAGACCTGACAGAGATATTTAAAAAAGGATTTGAAAACAAATAGATTCAGAAAAAAAATAGTGTTTGGGAAAAGGGTTGGCTCTGTAAAGAGCCTTTGTATTCATTGAATGTAGATTGTTTTTATTTATTTTTAAGGTTTTATATAGCGCAAACGTGACCCACGAGGGTATCAGAGCGCTCTACAGTATAAAGTTATAGAGACATAAGAAATAAAGTAATACACAGGCATTAGATATTCGTCATTACTTACAAAAGAGGCAAAAGGTATAAGATAACATAGGTATAAGATGATATAGGAGACCAGTGGACGAAAACATGAAGATCCCAGAGGACAACGTCATATTGCAGACAAATAAGTTATTAGGTCTGCATTGTGGATATAAACAAACCAATGGTGTTCTCTTTCAATCCACACAAGGTAGCCAGTGATATGAGGATCAGATTGGTGGCTCGAAGCCAGTATAGGGTCAGGTCTTAGGACGTAAATTTGTTCATTAGGAGGATTTTTACCTTTTTTTTGAAGGCAGTAAAGGAAGAGATTCCCCGAACCACTGGAGGTAAGGAGTTCCAGATCTTTGGAGCGATCCCTGAAAAGGCTCTGCACCCAGTTCTCTTTTTATGAAAGGTTTGTGGTTTCAGAAGTAGAGAACTCGCGCTTCGTAATTGTCTGCATCCTCCGGATCATTCTAGCTTTAGAGCTAGGTAGCTGGGTGTGTTGTTGTGTAGTGCTTTATGGGTCATGCAGGCAACTTTTAGTTGAATTCTTGCCTCATATGGCAGCCAGTTCAGCGTTTTCAAGGTCGGAGAAATGTGGCTATTTCGTTTAGCTCCAGATACCAATCTTGCTGCAGCGTTAAGTGAAGCCCTCAGCGGAGCCAGCTTGTATCTGGGGAGACCACAGAGAGTGGTGCTTCCGTAGTCTAGTCTTGATAGAACTAAGGCTTGTACTGCCATTTTTAAGTCGCTCTGAGGGAGGAAGGGTTTAAGTTTCCTTAGTAAACTCATCTGGTGATTGGCTCCCTTGGTGGCCTTACTGATGTGCGACTTCATATTCAGGTGTTTGTCTATGGTGACTCCCAGGGATTTCGCGGAATCGATGATGAGGGGAGCACAGTCAAAGACGGATAGGTGTTTCAACCGCTGCTCTATCTTTGGGGTGTGATTAGGTGGGGAGATGAGAATGAATTCTGGTTTTTTTTGTATTGAGCATGAGGTGGTTGTTCCTGAGCCAGCTTTGCGTGTTCTGTAGAATGGTGTTGAGGGAGATGAAGTCTTCTGGTGTCGATATTTTCAAATATAGTTGGGTGTCGTCCGCATATAGGTGGTAAAGGATATTCGCTGATTTCAATGCGTTCGCTAGGGGTTCCATTAGAAGGTTAAAAAGAATAGGGGATAGGGCTGAGCCCTGGGGAACGCCTATGTCGACCGCGGATGGTTGAGAGAGTGTATTCTTCATCTTGATTCTTTGTGTCCTGTTATTAACCCCTTGTGCGCTCATGACGGAACCACGCCGTCATGAGCCACGGGTGGCGTGTGCTTATGACGGCGTGGTTCCGTCATGCTGCAGCCGTTGGCGGCTGCTCCTCCCACGCGGCTCTAATTCCCCGCCTGTGCGGGCGAATTAGAGAGTGGGCGGAGTCGTGACGGAACCACGCCGTCATGAGCACAGCTCGCCCGTGACTCATGACGGCGTGGTTCCGTCATGAGCATGGCGGCGCCGCACTCACCCCTCACCCCCCCCAGCGCTGCAGCGGAATTCGCGCCGCACCGAAGGGGTTAAGGAAGGAGGAGAACCATTGTAGTACTGTGCCCGAGAGGCCCATCCTTCCTTCCAATAGGGACTGTAGGTTGTCATGTTTAACCCTGTCAAAGGCGGAGGATAGGTCAAGCAGTATCATTAGGCAAGATTCGTTGCGGTCAAGCATAATTAGTATGTCATCAAATATGTGTATGAGTGCAGATTCTGTGCTGTGAGCTTGACGGAAACCAGATTGGTGATTGTCTAGGAGGTTGTAGTTCTCAATAGGGTTGCATAATTGTATTTGTACACATTTCTCCAGCAATTTAGCCAAGGTGGGGATGTTAGATATAGGGCGGTAATTGTTGAGATTTGATGGGATGGCGTCCGATTTCTTTAGTATAGGCGTAACCTGCCCAATTTTAAGACAGTCTGGTATGGAGCCTTGCTTCAGAGATGCGTTTACAATTTTTGCCCATAAAGGAAGGATGGATGTTTTTACCATTTTGAATAGGGCAGGAGGAAGGGGGTCAGAGAAGTGATTGGAGGGATTGATTGCTAGAAGAATGTTATAGATTTTTAGTTCAGATATTGGCTCGAAGGTGTTCCATGTGGCATTGTTTTTTGTGACTTCCCCTGGAGAACTGGAAAGGATCTTGAATTGTGAATAAGCTTTAGCATCCTGGGCCACAGGTTGTGGGAGGACCTTCTTAGATTGGATGTCGAGCTCGATGGCCTGTATCTTTTCACGGAAGAAGTTAGCAAGCTCATTGCAGGAAGGTGTAGCCAGGTCGTTTAGATCTGTAGAGTTAGCCGTGTTGCGAGCTTGTTGCTTGACGATTTCAAAGAGTTTTTTGGGGCGGTTGATTGCTTGGTTCAGCTGGGTTCTGAAAAAGTCTGCCTTGGCCTTTAGAATCTTTCTGTTGTATGAGCTCCTTAATGTTCTAAGGCGATGTAGGTGAAAGTCTGTGGGTGCAGATTTCCATAGTCGTTCAGCAGCTCTTAGTTTGCGTCGCTCCAAGTTCAGGGAGTCATTGAACCACGGTTTGGAAATTTTGGCGGAAACATTTTTTTCTTGGAGGGGTGCTGTAGATTCCAAGATTTCCAGCATCGTGGAATTGTAAAAGGCTGTGAGGTCATGGACGTCCTCCATGTCCGTTGTGGGGGTCAAGGCGGAGTTGCAAGGGTTTACCAGGGTGATGGGTTTGATATTCTGTAGGTTCCTTTTCCATTGTTCTGTTTTTGGAGGTTGACTCCTTTTTGGAATTACTTCGATATTGATGGAGAAGAAAATGCTGTGATGGTCAGTCCAGTCGCAAGGGGTGATGGATTCTAATGAGATGAAGCTTGATTAAGCTAGGATGAGGTCCAGTGTCTCTCCCTTGTTGTGTGTTGGACTGTCACAGAATTGGAATAAGTCGTGGTCTGCCAGAAACGTTTTAAGATATCCAGCACCATGATCGTTTGCATTGTTCCAGTGGGGATTAAAGTCACCCAGGAAAATTTGTGGTACTGGTGAATTGACATTTGAAGAAATTATTTCTATTAACTCATCAATGAAAGTCAGGTTATCCCTCGGGGGGTAGTAAAATAAATGAAGCTTGCTGGCGAGGCGCTTATCATCGGAGATATTGCTACATAGATATTCGCATGAGGTTAAAGTGATGGCGTCTTCTTGCTTGACTGAGATTGTGTTACGATAAATGCAGGCTAGCCCACCTCCGGGTGCCACGTTTCTGTCTAGGCGGATTAGGTCGTGACTAGGAGGAACCAATAGATCAAGGATGGGAGCGGAGGAACTGTTTAACCATGTTTCGGTGAGGAAGATAATGTCTAAATCATTCTCTGTGATGAGGTCGAATATGTCGGGTGCATGTTTACTAGCTGATCTGCAATTAATGAGAGAACACTTCATCTTGTTAATAGAATGGGTTAGGGTAGTCTGCTCTATGTTGATATTAGTGAGATTATCTCTGTTTACGGATCTGTTGTTGTGGGTAGGTCCCCTGAAGGGGTTGGTTTGAATGGATTGGATAGTACCACATTGTGATGAACTTTTATCTATTGCTAAGGTATAAGATAAGAGGAGGTCGTCTATGTCGCTGTCGGATAGTTCAACGTTTGTCCTCCTAGGCCACGAGGGGGAAGGTAAGTTAATTTGAGTATTGTTGTCAGGGTTTAAGATCTTGGGGATAAAACTATTAATTTGTGTACTGATTTGGTTGCTCTGACTAGTTTTCTCGTGGTTTGAGTTCTCGGTAAGGAATCTGCTAGTTTGGAGACTGATTTGGTTCACAATAGCGTTGGTGGCTCTGTGCACGTTTAATAGTTCATTGGTGATGGTAGATAGGGTATGCATCTCGGCCTTGAGATGGGCTAGGTCTAAGGCTAACTCATTGAATTGTGTATACCAGACGGTGTTAGGAAGGTTAGTAGTATGTGTAGAGGGTGGTCTGCAGGTAGAGTCTGTATGTGTGAAGAGGTTCTCCGGTTGTAAGGGGATATCATCATTGGGGGTCGGCGTGGTAAGATGAATGAGATTTGTTGTGGGGTCCCAGTCGGTGTGTGGACAGGCCATAGTATGTTGTGTTCGGATGGGTGGAATGAGAATTGAAGGCGTTAATGTCGGATCAGGTGTCATGTTAGACAGAGGGTCCGGGGATCCATGTAATCTAAGTTAGATGATAGTGGGGATAGAGACAATACGTGGGTGAAGTCCGGGTTGATGGTTTTATTCATGGTCGACGGGGATAACCGTGATGAATCATCAATGCCGCGATTGGTGGTTAAGATTAACCCTGTCCCTTCTAGGCCGGGGGATCCAGGTGTGGAAGCGACTGATGTGATTGGGGTGAAGGAATCAGTGGGTGTGTCTGTAATTAAATGGTTGGTAGCGGCAGGCCGCCCAGTCCCTCCTGGGCCTTGGGACCCGATTGTGGTTGTGACCACCGTGGCTGGGAGGAAGAGCTGGTTGGGAGTGTGAGGAGATGTCAGTTCGGAGGAATTTGATATGGGGCTTTGTCGTGGAATTGGGATGTAATCTAGAAGCTAAAGATGGTGAGATGCGGGGAGTGTGCTATTCTTGCTGATTACTGCTTTCTTGAGAATAGGGAAGATCCTGTCTAAGATATCTAGATTGGTGTCGGAGGCTTGTATAAGGATATTACCGTTGTTATAGATGGTGATAGTGGCATTCGCTGGGCAAAAGACTGAGGCTGTTACTGACAATTTGAAGGCATGTTGGGTTTTTTAACATTGGAGATTCGGTGTATGGAGTGAAAGATGTTTCTCCACTGGGCGCGTTTCTTTGTGTGGAAGATAAGGTCGTTGGATAATATGCCTTTGCTGATGCAGAAGTATGGATCTGAAATAAGAGTCTCAGGATGGGTTACCATTAGCCTGTGCTTGAATTTCTTTGCTGCATTTTTGGAGAGATCGGTTGGGTAGAGAATGGTAAAGGCATGATGGCCTGAAGGTTCAAGGTTTTTATCCATATTTTTTTTTCCTTCTCTCTTCTCCCGGTATCAGCCCCTTCTGTGTGAGGTAATAGTATTTAGTATTCGGTACTCGGTACCATTTCACAATGGCCGCTCCTTAACCTTGTTCTTGCGATGCAGTCGGTATTAGTAATTAGTATTCAGTACCAGTTCAAGATGGGCGCTCTTCATCCTTCATCGACCTGTTGCTGCATTGTGGTCCTATTTTGCTTTCAATAAGTGTTTTCTTCAAAGACCTCCCACTTAACTGTAGTCTACTTTCGCTGTCTGTTAAGTGGACCTCTGATGGTGTAGTCCTGTTTCTCTGTTTATGGCAGCTTAGGGGTGAAGTACTTTCTAAGTTATCAGTTAGATGCCATCTTTTCATTGAATCCCTATCAACGATCTATGAGAGGCATCCTCACAACTTTCGAGGAAGCATACCCCTTGACCTAGCCTGTCAGATGAAGATGATGATCAGCACCGGTAAAAATAAACAGCCACCAACTTGCAAAATGGACGCCAGCCTTGCTGAGTGAGGATCACTTCCAGCATACCAGGACACCACAACCGGTGTTGAGTATGTGTGCTGACATTGCAAGAATGCAAGAGAGACTCACGTTATCTAGGCGCTTTCCCACTGTACCCAAACGTAACTGCAATGACACTGGACTGTGCTTCCAGAGTGTCATCAGCGTCGTTATAATCCTTGATGGGAGTCGAGGTCGGGCGGCACAGACGTAGGGAGACAAGCGCCAATCCACAATCTTTTCCCGAGCGCTCCTGCAAACAGCACTCCCAGGGCCAATAGAGGGCTCCTGCATCACCTTCCCGCATCAGCAGCTGTGTCGGGAGAGGCTCGGACACCCGCAGCGGCACGCAGAAGAAATTCTCAGACCCAGCTCCATGGGCGAAGGGCAGCACGGGTAACGGTGCTACTGCTTGCCAGGGTGCGGCGCGGTGCATCGGCACTCACCAGGGTTGCGCTGTGAAGATCCGTGAAGGCGTCTGTGTGACCGTCGTGCATGGAGCACCGATAGGCTTCACCATGAAAAATCCCCCGACGTGGACAAGTCTTGAGGCTCGCCGGGGGCCCCGTAGCGCTCGATCCGGCAGGGAGCAGGAAATCTCCAATGCCGGTAAGTCTCCCTCGTTCAATGTTATCCCAGGGAGCAAGGCGTACGATCTCGGGAGGGAAGGGTAGGTGGATGGGTTAACCAGGGATATACACCGAAATGGTGATCCCCAACCCAAGAGCTCCTGCAGGGGGCTCCTACTCGGCGGCCATCTTCTGTTAGATGATATCTATACATAGAACAGGATGCAGTCTTTTAACTTGTTGAGGAACACTCTGTTGCCTGTGTCTGTGAAATGGACACCGTCTTTTCGACATATTCTGTCCATGTCAAAGCATAAGTTGTCATGGTATATAGAGCCCATGTTGTGGTCTCGGACAAATGCGGAAACAGTTTTATTGACATGTTTCTTGGGTTTATCTAACTGCGGACAACATTTGGTTGACCACTGCCACACTGTCTTTGGCAAATGTTGGAGAACGCCAAGGCAGTATGTGGGAAACATGACATTAACTTACAGAAGGTATCCTTTATTAAGATTTCTAGTCCTATTCCAGTAATTGTGCCTAGGTCCTTGCCACCACAGTGCACAATCATGAGGTCTGGATGTTGCCAATCCACAATGCTGTCTACCAAAAGCAGCAATTGATGCCACTTTACCCTCTCTGTCAAACCCAACTAATGTATAAATTAGGTAAATCTAGGTCCCTGTCAATGCCACTCTTTGTTCACTCTCTCTGGCCCAAAACACAAAACGTTGTCCCACAATCCAGACTCTGACCATTTTGGAGACAAGCAGTAGTAGCACACAGGAAAAGGCTGCAGGAAAATGAGGCATTTTTGAAGATGAAAGGCAGCTAAAAGGGAGGACAGGAAGTAAAGCATTAGGTAGGGATTTTAAGAAAAAATAGTAACTAACTCTGTGATTGGCTTTGAAAAAATAAAACAAAGTTATGTTGTTTGGGATATGTTTGAAATTGCTAACAGTCAACCACACCTGCTACAGTTAAATTGAAGCTAGTATGCTGTTTAGAGAAAGTCTTGTGAACTATTGGAAATATGGTTACCATGGAAACAGAGCTAAAAGAGTGTGGTGGTAAGGGAACAGAAGAGACTGATATGAAACTTAAAAGCAAACTGATGAACAAAAATTGCTCTGTACAGAGTGTATGTCTTGTAATTGACAATATTTTTTTAAAAATTATATAAATGACAAACATTAACAGCAGATTGTGGAATGCTGTTCAAGGATTTGTTGTGAAGCCGCATATTTTTCAGTGTCTGACACAGAGGGGTCACACTGAGTGCTGCGGTGGGTCAGCAGATCCAGAAAACACCCTATCAAACTGTGCTTCTTTACAGGAATCATGGAAAGGGTTAAAAATAGTGGCCATTTAGGAGTGGTGTAACATAAATAATAGATGGATGAATGAGTGAAAGCATAGTGGGAAGGGTAGCCATTTTAGGTACTTTTCTACCGAGAGAGGAGGAGGATAACCATAGTTCTGACTTGAGATATCACCTCTTGGAGAAATTACTGATTTCTTCTGGCAAAAAGAGTACCAAGCAAGAGGTACTACTCATATTCATATGGTGCTGTGGGTAAAAGATGAGCCTAAATTTGGAACAGACACAGATGAGTTTGTATTTTCTTTCATAGAACAGTATATTACATGTAGCCTTCCAAAGTACACTGAGGAAAAAAGCCTAAAGAAGCAAGTACTGCATTTCCAAGAAAGTACTGTTGGTTGCAATACAGAGACATTTTTTACACAAAATGTTGTTTTAGATTTCCAAGACCTGTTATTTCAAAAGGAAGAGTGAACAGTTTTATGTCTGCAGTAAGACGCACTTACTCGTAAATCACCAAAAAAAACTACAATCTCAGGAGGACAGAGGCTTGAAAATGTAATAAAGACTATAATCCTGCCATTTTGAAAACGTGGTATGCCAGTCTGGATATTCAATTTGTGGCAGACAACTCTATAGCTGTTGCTCATTATGTTACTTCATACATAACACTATCTGAGAAGACAGAGATGAAAGATTTGTGGGAAGAGATCTCTGATGAAACATCTCTAACAAAGAAATTGTTCTGCTTCAGTTTGAAGATGCTTTCACATAGGGAACTTGAATCCTATGAATCTTGTGATAGTTTGAGTTCTGTTAGTTTTTATTCTAAGTCCAAAGGAATTATTCAGGTGAGTTTAGGCCTGG
The DNA here is from genome assembly GCF_964204655.1 of Triturus cristatus. Taxonomy (NCBI): domain Eukaryota; kingdom Metazoa; phylum Chordata; class Amphibia; order Caudata; family Salamandridae; genus Triturus; species Triturus cristatus. The sequence continues at coordinate 401,294,743 of NC_140587.1, read as the reverse complement.
CATCAGGTGAAAACAGAGTTTTGAAGTATTTTCCCGAAATTCAATACCTTGCCGAATTTGAGCCAGACAGTACAAATATTGTAAAAACAAACACGTTGAACTTACTATCCCAAAAGGAGTGTGCATCTTGAAAATGTCTGTCTATATGAAGTACTCCAGTGTCTAAACATATAGAAACAATGTGACAGAAAATGTAGATGAAGGTAAATTTGCAGTAGTGGGTTGCAAAGGGTGTTTGGTGTGACACAGCAAAGGCCGTCTGATTAACTATGGAAAACTGAGATGCCAGACTGCTGAAAAAAGAGAATTTTTCTATTCAGCACTTTTGCAGCTATTTAAACCTTGACGTTCTGAAACAGAATTACTAGGAGAGTTTGATAGCTATGAAGACTCTTTCAATGCTGCAAAGGATTGCTTTGAGTGCTCAGTATCTGCAAACTACTTGAAAATGTTGAATGATGAAATTCAACAGGAAGATACAATTGCTGCTGAGGTTGCTAAAGAAAGTTTGCAAAATATCCAAAGTTCAGCTTCTCAAAGATGGGACCCTATTGGACAGCCAATTGATTTGGAAGATTTAGTTGCACAGCTAAATGATGAGCAAATAGAAATATATATGGAGGTAAAAGCTACAGCTGAGCATGGATTGCTTCATGAAAGAAAGAGTGTGCATACTCAACATTTAAACCTATACTGTTGTACATCAGTAGTCAAGCTGGCATTGGTAAAAGGTTTTTAATACAAGTTCTTACTGCTTTTCTACAAAAGACTACAGAGTGTAATGTATCCTGTGTGGTTACAACACCTACTGGATTAGCTGCACACAATATCAAAGGTGTTACTTTACATTGACTTTTGATGCTGCCTGTGGAACATGACAACAAACTGGAACACCAAATGTTATCTGGTAAATCTTGTCATAAAGTGTCAAGAGTGCTAAAAAAAGTTGTAATCATTGATGAGGTGAGCAAAGTCATCTTCTTAATAAACTTTCAAAGTCATCTTCTTAATAAACTTTACCCAACAATGAAGACAGCAGGACTAATGTTACGTATTATACAAGATGGTAAACATATTTTGTGTCTAATACCTACATTAGAGAAGTGTTCATCTTTCAACAATGAATTGCTGAAATTGGAGTAAGAAGAACTTTTGCAACTGAAGGCAATACATAAAATGGAACTCCAGGCTGCCACTGTATTTCTAAATGAAAATTTACAAGGAAAACTGGATTCATTAAAGACATGTTTCACGAACTGCAGGATTGGAGAAATGTTTAAGTCTATGCAAAAATTGTAGGGTGATTTTGCGCTGAAATTTAAATGTTGAAGATGGTTTGGTTAATGGTGCTATGGGTTAGATTGTTGATTTTATACATTTTTGTGGAATAACATTGTTATGAAATTTGATCAGATTGAAAATGCTAAACAAATAAGACAATGTACTGCACATTTTTTGCTTGTGAAAGATTTGTATGTTCGATGGAAATAATTTCCAGTTTGTCTAGCATATGCTGTTACTATTCATAAATAACAAGGTTTAAGTTTAGGTGCAACATTTATTAATATTGGCAGTACAGTGTTTAAAGAACGTATGTCATATGTAGCTTTGTCTCAAGTTAGGACATTGTCTGGTTTGTAGCTAGTTACATTTGATGAGAGTCAGGTAAACGCAGACTCCAGTTGTGTTAAAGAATACGGTTAAGAAGTCTATATGGTTCTCATTTAGGACAGTATCCAGCTTATAGGAAAAGTTCTATCTGTCCATAGTGGAACATTTCAAAGCAGTGTAGTGATGCTGTTGCAAAGAAGGAAACAAAAAAGAAGAAGGAAGTTCTTAGGAAACAAAAAGTTGAAAATGAGGGAGATATTGTTAGTTAACAATTGTCAGACCCCTCTGGAGTCAACTGCTCTGCCAATGTGCTAAATTTGTTGTTTGCATAACCTTGTGTAGTAGATGCAATACAAAAGAAACAACAGAAGGTATTACGTTCTGCACTGTGTTTTGTTACACAGTCTGCATAGTGACAGAACTAAAACACATTGTGCTTCAGGCATTTGAGACATTGTAGATCTATGTAGCAGCTCTGTACGGTTTACTAAAAACACTCATGAGAATGCACAGGAGTTTTTAATGGTGATGTTGTTATTTTAGAAGAAGAGGACATACCTGTTAATGAGTTATTTGGACTTAGTTAACCATGGCCCCATGAATGTGAAGACTTCTCATACAGATAGAAATGGGATGTTTTATTTATTTAACGTCACCAGAGTCCAAAAGTGTGATTTTTGAGAAATTAGTGAGAAAAGCTACTCAAAATAATGTAGGCCCAAATTTCAAACAGATGTTCTGTCGACTTTACGTGTAGCAAAATCTGGGAAGTATGTCATTTTAATGCCACAATGATGCAGAGCAGATGGCAGTAAATTTGATGCTGAGATTATTAACTTTTAAAGCTGGACAAATATCAATTTCTGGTAAAACACACACTACTATCGCTATTATTTTTCATGAAGGAGTTAGTATTACATCTGGTCATTACACTGTCTATATAAAAATAGAAGTGGATGGACAGAATGTATTGCTAGCAAACTTAAATTCAGGCCAAGATTTTCTTGGAAGTTACCAAATTTACATCTATTGTTTCTGGAACCAAAGTTCTAAAAGTGGAATAGTCTAGTTATTATAGATACCTTATCAGGATTTATGACATTATACGGCCTACCAAGGGTGATGTCTTCATAAGGCTTTGCCGATGTGGGTGTGCCTTATATATCTAGTAGTGTTACTGTAGTACTCTTAATGAAGTTAATCAAGTTCTCATTTTCAGCATGTGTTTCTTTGGATTAGCACTGCAAGTATAGATCAAATGATATTTAAAAAAATAAATTAGTGGGTGATGTGCTGTGTTGCTTATTCGCAGTGACATACTGTGCAGTTGTGTTTTTATTTAGACTGTCTATATGATTGTTTTTTACCCAATGTTCATGGAAGATTCTTTATACATTTCATCATTGATGTTCTATAGGTATAAAGTCAAAGAACAGTAAAAAAGGGAAATTGAAATGTTGATTGTTATTATAACATTGCTTTAGAGCATGGGAAATGTGTAGTGATTTATTGCTTGATAAAGTTATGCATTGCTAGCATTTCTAAGTTTCATTTATAATGTTATAAATTGTACTACTAATTCATATTTGTTTTATTCTTTTTTATACAGATGGATGGCACCATCTATTGGAGTAATGTGGTTTACAACTTGGTTCTTCCAGTGTTGTTGAATTAGATTACATTGTGAGGGTGTTTCAGAATGCAATTAAAAAAACATAAACCCACTTACATAGTCAGAAACCCACTTATAGTCCCGTACAGCCACATATATACCCGCTCACATACATGTACCTTTTTTTGGAAGGGGGATTTTTTTAAACAAACTGTAACTATGAAAGTTAAAGTCCAGAAAAGCACAGAACTTGTGCAACAGACTTCTTTAAAAAAAAAAAGCAACATTTGTGGGTCATCACAGCCTGCACAAATAATGGCATTGACGGGTCCCCAACAGAAATGTAATCTTCAGCCGCTGTGGGACAACTGCCAGAATATTAGCAGTGACAAGGCAGGAACCGGGCCTCCATATTCAAGAAGTGCAGCAGAACTTGATGTGGAGGTCTTACTGCATCCCTCCATATTTCCGCTCTCGCCAGTTGATAGGAGCGGAATTCTCCTCAAATGTTTAAGTATGCTGCTTGTCCCATGTAAATATTTCTTATCTGGCCCTCTGGACAGTTGTTTATTGCAAAGGTTGCATTGCACAACGTTTGCAATTACTTTTTTCTCCAGATAGGATGGAGAAAAAATTCCAAGCAGTGGATTCTTTTTTTCTAGGAAGTTCTTCTTCTTCTTATCTCTCCTGCTCTTGTTCCTGCTTTCCCTCTCCTCCTGATTCCTTATGTAGTATAGAAAAGAACACCAAAAAAAAGATGAATTCCACCAGTGCTGGAGAGGTGTGATGAATAAGGAGAGACACCCAAAGAAGAAGAAATGGGAAGGAACTTACTGTAGAATAGGTTGGCAGGTGTTCCAACCATTCAAATGTATTTGTTGCTTTGTCACATGGGATTCGTGGATCCCCATGACATCTCTGTGAATCCAGAAATTTGTATTAAAGCAACCTTTTAAGCTAGAATTACTTTTTGGAATCCAAGTTTCTATGTTATTTTACTGAATCACTTACCTCAAACATCAGTTTTATACTGTTCTTTTATATTTGTAAGTATTATTAGAAATCAAGCCTGATCCACGGTTCCCTTGTGAAACCCGGAACAGTAAGTATGCCTGGGTTGGGCTCACGGATTCAAAAAAAGCATTTTTTAAAAAAGACTTTATTTTTGTTTTAAAAAGAATTTAAGGCATGTAATTTAATATTTTTATATCTTTTTTACCTACAACATTTCTACAATAAAATCATTTAAAAAAATTAAGGTTAAAGTAATGTTAACAGTTAGGTTTGTTTCATCAATATGTGTTTTTGTTCAGGGAAAAAACGTAGAAATTCTCTGAAAAAAACAAAGGCTAAAGGGATGTTATAGTTAGGAAATAGAATTTTAAAAACCCTTAGAAATTCCCTAAAAAAACCCAAAGATTACATGGACGTTAAGTAGGCAATATGTACGGTCATAAGCAGTGCATTGCTGTGGCATAAGTTATAGTTTGCTCAGGTAACTATAACTGCTGATATCTGCGGTTGGGTGTGTAAAATCTGAGCCTATCTATAATGTCCCTGTAACCTTTGTTTTTTTCAGTTAATTATACCTTTTTTTTTATTTTACTTGCTAACTATAACGTCCCTGTAACATGTAGTTTTTTCATGACTACAGCCCGAACCGCTGAACCGAGTTACACCAAATTTGGCAGAAAGCTAGATGGTTCAGAAAGGGTGCTTTTTGTGATTTGGTGTAAATCTGTTCAATAGTTTCAGAGAGATTTAAGTTTAAAAATATAGATATCTGGGAGCCAAAAATCCTACTGAAATTTGATTGGCTACCAACACTTCAACCAGGAAGTGTTGACAGCCATCTTGGGACTCGGCATGAAGCCGAGTCCCACCAAAACAATTTGAAAAAAGGGGGGGGGTAGAAATACCCTCCTGCCTAGGCCTCTTGGAGGTACCATAGGGCCCCTACAAAGTGCCAAAAAAAGCATTTTGTTTTACATTTTTGGCAGGAACCGCAGGTCCTGACGAAAAAATCCCCCACAATTGAACAAAGTGTAGGCTCCCGCGCTTCGTTTAAAATCGGTGCCTGGTGGGCCAGGTCCTGGGGGCATTGTAATAAAGGAGGGGGGAACACAGCCCCCCACTCCTGGGCTCATCGATGCCTCGGGGACCACCACTTCTCAAGGGCCTACTTATTTAACAACGGGAGCCTCTTTGGCCCCCTCAACCCCAGAGACCTCCACCTCCCCAGACCTTTACATTTAAAGAATGTGGTGGGCTTTGCTGATCCCCCCCAGCAGCCATAGGGGCCACCACCACCCTGGGGCTCTAATTTTAAGTAATGCAGGGATCTGTGTGGGGGTCCTGCAGTTTGCTGTGGCTGGCAGGAACTTCACACCAAGCCACAGCAAATGCTCCGCTGTCAGCAAGCAAGAGCTCACAAATTCTCTCGCTTGCTGAAAGCGAAGTATTTGTCTGTTTCCTTGCCCGCAGTCAAGTGAGCAGAGAAACAGAAAATTGCTGTGAGACCCAGGGAGCTGCATGTTTAGCAGCTCCCTGGGTCTCAAAGCAATGGCAGCTCCACAGGAGGCATGGATCCAGCAGGGATTTTGTGAGCTTTGAGGCTCCCCGTGCGGTCATCAACTAAGAGGCCATGCCCCGGGAGATGGGGTCCACGGGCCCAAAATTGGTCTTGGGAAGGGGGCAGTGCACCCGCTTCCCCTTTATAAATATAAAAATGAAGGCTGGGTCCCAGGAAATCGGCCCGGGGAGGGGGTGGGGTGCACAGCCCCCTCCCTATAAGTTTTAAAACCAGGCCCTGGGGGATGGGGTGCCTGGGGCTGAAATTGGTTTGGAGAGGAGGGTCGTGCGGATCCTCTCCCCCATTCAAAAATGGCCTGGCCCCAGGTGAATTTCTCCACCACTCTGTAAATGCGCCTCCTGGTGAGAGAAGTGTGGCTCAATGGTTAGAGCAGCAGACCCTGATGCAGAGTTCTGGCCCGGGACCAGAGTTCAATCCCCCGCCTCGGCGGGTCTTGGATTCAATTTCCTCGGACCTGATAATTCTCGCCTCGGTGCCGATTCTAATCATGGGTCCCACGCTGCAACTATGGGCAATAGCTTGCTTAATCTCCACAACGGCCCCAGCAGTGCTGGGATGCCTGGCTTCACCATGGGGGTGCCCAGGAGTGGACATTTCACAGGGAAAGGCCAGGAAGAGTTCCACAGCGGTATGAGTAAAAGCGCCAGGATACCCCCGTTGGGGGTGGCAGTGCGCTATACAAGTACATACACATTTACATTTTACATTTACATTTACTTCTAGTTGGGGGATGAAGTCCCCATGGCTGCCGAGGTTCCTTGGGGGCCAACAAGCCCCCTGTTACCTCAAGTAAGTCCACACAATAGGATTGCTGAGAGGTCTTGAGAGGCCACTCCCCCTTTCTTCACCACTTTCCAAACGCCCTTCCTGCCTCACTGCTGGCTGGGGGAGATGTCCCCTTGGCTCGAGGGGGTTGTTGGGGGCCAACAAACCATCCTGTTACCTCCACTAAGTCCCACACAGTGAGATTGCTGAGAGGTCTTAGGGGGCCAAGCCTCCTTTCGCCACAACTCTGCAAATGCGCCTCCTGGTGCACTGCTGTTAGGGGAATGAAGTACCCTTAGATGCTGAGTGTCCTTGGAGGCCAACAAGCCCTCCTGTTACCTCCAGTGTGTGGCTGTGTGAGTGGCTTTATGGGTGAGTGAATGGTTTTGTGAGTAGCTGTACAAGTAACTGAATGGGTGTGTGAGTACTGGTATGGGTATATGAATGGGTATGTGAGTGGTTGTGTGGGTGTGTGTATGGGCATATGAGAGGTTGTCTGGGGGTATAAGTGGATGTGTGAGCGGGTCTGTGGATGATGTTATCAGTAATGTCATGAGTGATGTCACTGTCCATGTCATGAGTTATGCAATATGTGATCCCATCAGAAGTGCATTGCGGGGGTGTAAGTTATAGTTCACTCAGGTAACTATAACGACTGAATTTCACTGGTTTTGTATGAGTGAAATCTGAGTCTAACCATAACGTCCTTGTAACCTTTGATTTTTCCAGTGAGAATATATATATATATATATATTCACTGAAAAAACCATAGGTTTCCGGGATGTTATATTTAGCTGGACATTTCACTCTTACAAAACCATAGAAATTCCAAATTTATAATTAGTTCAGCTAACTATAACTCGTGCACCCGCAATGCACTGTTCATGACGTCACATATTACATCATTCATGACATGGTCAGTGACATCACTGATGACATCACTTTTTTCAGTGATTTTCAAAGGTTTTTTAAATGCTAATTTCTAACTATAACGTACCTGAAACCTATGTTTTTTTCTGTGAATTTCAATGTTTTTTTTAAATGCGAATTTCTAACTATGACATCCCTATTAAGTCCCCTTGAATCCTGAAGGTCCCTGGTGGCCAAGTAGCCCACCAGGTACATCCAGTAAGCGCCACAGACCTGCGTTTCAGAGAGGTGTTCTGAGGCCACGTCCCTTTTTACACCATGCTGCAAACGCGGCTTCTGGCGCACTGCTGCTCAGAGGATGAAGTCCACTTGTGTCTTGAGGTCCTCAGGACAAAAGAGGACCTCATTGCCCCACCAGCAGTGCACCAGAAGCCGCCTTTGCAGAGTGGTGTAAAAAGGGGCATGGCCTTGGAGCACCTCTCTGCAACGCAGCCCTGTGGCGTTTACAAGAGGTACCTGGTGGACTAGTTGTCCCCAGGGACCCTCAGGATTGAAGGGGAATTAATCCCCCAACTTAAAATGTGCCACAGGGAACATTTGCACTGTGGTGCAGGGAGAGGGGCGGGGTCTGATGTGACAAGTGTGCAAATGCACCCTGTGGCTCGTTTTAAGTTGGGTGATTAAGTCTTCTTGAATCCTGAGGGTCCCTGTGCGCCAACTAGTCCACCAGCTACCTCCAGTAAGCGCCACAGGGCTGCATTGCAGAGAGGTGGCCCGCTCCAGTCAGCTCCTATCCTGAAAGTTTTGGGGTGATTCGCCAAGTGGGGGCTGAGAAAAAAGGGGGGTCCCAAAACATGTTTTCTCCATGTTATTTCCCTTAGGAAACTTTAGACACGACTACAGCCCGAACTGCTGAATGGAATTACACCAAATTTGGCAAAAAGGTAGCCCTTGGTTCAGAAAGAGACCTTTTTTTTAAATGGGGTAAATCCGTTCAGTAGTTCCTGAGAAATTCAAAAAAAAGGGGTAAAAAATCAATTTCCCGTAGTAAACTTTAGACACGGTTACAGCTGAAACTGCTGAACGGAATTACACCAAATTTGGAAAAAGGGTAGTGCTTGGATCATAAAGCGACCTTTTTTTAAAATGGTGTAAATCCGTTCAGTAGTTTTAGAGATATTAAAGGAAAAAAATCTTTATATATCTGGGCGGGACCTAATTACACAAGCACGAGCTTGGCTCTAATTGGCTGCCAACACTTCAATCCAGGAAATGTTGGCAGCCATCTTGGTGCAATGCTTTTTAGCTCTCGTCTAGCGATGCAGCGCATGCGCTGCCCACTACACAACAACAACTACACTGCCCTAAACCCTAAAACCCTACACCAGCACGACCCCTACACTGTCGGAACACCACTGCACTGCCCTAAACCCTAAAACACTACCCCCAGCATGACCCCCTACACTACCCTAAATTTGCACCCATATCAAAAGAAATTCAGAAACTGCACTGGCTTCCAGTCAGGAAAAGGATACTTTTTAAAACATTATGCACTGTTTTTAAGGCTCTCCATGCGACCGGACCTGTCTATCTTCAAAAGCACCTAAAGTGGTACATACCCTCTAGAGATCTTCGCTCTCGGGGAGCAAAATTGGCCGCTATCCCCAAGGTAAAAAAACTCTCTTGGGCGGCAGAAGATTTGTTGTGGGGGCGGCTAAGGCCTGGAACGCCATTCCGGCCCAGCTTAGAAACCTGACAGACCTGCTGTCCTTCAGAAGGGCATTAAAAACATGGTTGTTCACCCTCTAAGGCATGCGCATTCTTTAATCCTGCTCTCTGTAACGTAGCTATTAAGATTGGTTACAGCGCCAGGACACCCTTGGGTAACCGTTGTGCTTTATAAGTTAATTTAACATAACATAACATAACATAACATAACATACCCGAACACCACTGTGCTGCCCTAAACCCTGAAACACTACCCCAGCACGACACCCTACACTGCCCGAACACCACTGCGCTGCCCTAAATCCTGAAACACCACCCCAGCACGACCCCCTACACTGCCCGACCACCACTGCGCTGCCCTAAACCCTGAAACCCCACCCCCAGCATGACCACCTACACTGCCCGAACACCGCTGCGCTACCCTAAACCCTGAAACACCACCCCAGCACGACCCACTACACTGCCCGAACACCACTGCACTGCCCTAAACCCTGAAACACTACCCCCCAGCACAACCCCCTACACTGCCTGAACACCACTGCACTGCCCTATACCCTGAACACTACCCCCAGCAAGACCCCCTACACTGCCCGAAAACAACTGCACTGCCCTAAACCCTGAAACATCACCCCCAGCAAGAACCCCTACAGTGCTCGAACACCACTGCACTAAACCCTGAAACACCACCCCAGCAAGACCCCCTACATTCCCCGAACACAACTGCTCTGCCCAAAACCCTAAAACACTAGCCCCAGCACGACCCCCTACACTGCCCGAATACCACTGCACTGCCCTAAACCCTGAAACACCAGCCCCATCATGACCCCCTACACTGCCCGAACACCATGGCACTGCCCTAAACCCTGAAACACCAGCCCCATCACGACCACCTACACTGCCCGAACACCACTGCACTGCCCAAAACCCTGAAACACCAGCCCCAGCACGACCCCCTACACTGCCCGAACAACATCTGCACTGCCCTAAACCCTGAACCACCAGCCCCAGCACGACTCCCTACACTGCCCGAACACCACTGCACTGCCCTAAACCCTGAAACACCAGGCCCAGCAAGACCCCCTACACTGCCCGAACACCACTGCACTGCCCTAAACCCTGAAACACCAGCCCCAGCACGACCCCTACACTGCCCGAACACCACTGCACTGCCCTAAACCCTGAAACACCACCCCCTGCATGACCCCTACACTGCCCGAACACCACTGCACTGTCCTGAACCCTGAAACACCACCCCCTGCATGACCCCCTACACTGCCCGAACACCACTGCTCTGCCCTGAACCCTGAAACACCACCCCCAGCACAACCCCCTACACTGCCCGAACACCACTGCACTGCCCTGAACCCTAAATCACTAGCCCCAGCACAACCCCCTACACTGCCCGAATACCACTGCACTGCCCTAAACTCTGAAACACCAGCCCCAACACGACCCCCTACACTGCCCGAACACCACTGCACTGCCCTAAACCCTGAAACACCAGCCCCAGCACGACCCCCTACACTGCCCGAACACCACTGCACTGCCCTGAACCCTGAAACACCACCCCCTGCATGACCCCTACACTGCCCGAACACCACTGCACTGCCCTGAACCCTGAAACACCACCCCCTGCATGACCCCCTACACTGCCCGAACACCACTGCTCTGCCCTGAACCTTGAAACACCACCCCCAGCACGACACCTACACTGCCCGAACACCACTGCACTGCCCTGAACCCTGAAACACCACCCCCAGCACGACCCCCTACACTGCCCTAACACCACTGCACTGCCCTGAAACCTGAAACACCACCCCCAGCACGACCCCCTACACTGCACAAACACCACTGCACTGCCCTAAACTCTGAAACACCAGCCCCAGCATGACCCCCTACACTGCCCGAACACCACTGCACTGCCCTAAACCCTGAAACACCAGCCCCAGCACGACCCCCTACACTGCCCGAACACCACTGCACTGCCCTGAACCCTGAAACACCACCCCCAGCACGACCCCCTACACTGCACAAACACCACTGCACTGCCCTAAACCCTGAAACACCACCCCCAGCATGACCCCCTACATTGCCCGAACACCACTGCACTGCCCTAAACCCTGAAACACCACCCCCATTACGACCCCATACACTGCCAGAACACCACTGCACTGCCCTAAACCCTGAAACACCAGCACGACCCCCTACACTGCCTGAACACCACTGCACTGCCCTAAACCCTGAAACACCAGCATGACCCCCTACACTACCCAAACACCACTGCACTGCCCTAAACGATAAAACACTACCCCAGCACGACCCCCTACAGTACCCAAACACCACTGCACTACTCTAAACACTAAAACACTACCCCAGCACGACCCCCTACACTACCCAAACACCACGGCAGTACCCTAAACCCTAAAACACTACCCCCGCATGACCACCTACACTACCCAAAGACCACTGCACTACCCTAAACCCTAAATCTACCCTCAGCATGATCCCCTACACTACCCAAACACCACTGCACTACCCTAAACCCTAAAACACTACCCCCAGCATGACCCCCTACACTACACCAACACCACTGCACTGCCCTAAACCCTAAAACACTACCCCAGCATGACCCCCTACACTACCCAAACACCACTGCACTACCCTAAACCCTAAAACACTACCCCCAGCACGACTCCCTACACTACCCAAACACCACTGCACTACCCTTAACCCTAAATCTACCCCCAGCACGACCCCCTACACTACCCAAACACCACTGCACTACCCTAAACCCTAAATCTACCCTCAGCACGACCCCCTACACTACCCAAACACCACTGCACTACCCTAAACCCTAAAACACTACCCCCAGCACGACCCCCTACACTACACCAACACCACTGCACTGCCCTAAACCCTAAAACACTACCCCAGCATGACCTCCTACACTACCCAAACACCACTTCACTACCCTAAACCCTAAAACACTACCCCCAGCACGACCCCCTACACTACCCAAACACCACTGCACTACCCTATATCCTAAAACACTACCCCCAGCATGACCCCCTACACTACACAAACACCACTGCACTGCCCTAAACCCTAAAACACTACCCCCAGCAAAACCCCCTACACTACACAAACACCACTGCTCTACCCTAAACCCTAAATCTACCCCAAGCATGACCCCCTACACTACACAAACATCACTGCACTACCCTAAACCCTAAAACACTACCACCAGCACGACCCCCTGCACTACACAAACACCACTGCACTATTCTAAAACACTACCCCAGCACAACCCCCTACACTACACAAACACCACTGCACTACCCATAACCCTAAATCTATCCCACGCATGACCCCCTACACTACACAAACATCACTGCACTACCCTAAACCCTAAAACACTACCACCAGCACGACCCCCTGCACTACACAAACACCACTGCACTACCCTAAAACACTACCCCAGCACGACCCCCTACACTTCCCAAACACCACTGCACTACCCTAAACCCTGGAAAAGTAACCACCACCCCATTCCGAATCCCCCTTACCTCTCACTCCTTGTGGCTCCTCTCTCCTCGTGGTTCCTGCTTCATGTCGTCTCTCAGGGGCGGTGTACGTCGTTGTGAGGAAACAGAACAGCCTCTGTTTCCTTACAACTACGCGGATCGTCTAAATTTTTTTAGAACTCATGGTCATTTACCATACATACATTTTCAACAAATTTTGTTGTAAAGGCATGCATGGTAAATGACCATGTGTTCTAAATAAATGCGTAGTAATGACTTCGCGATGTACAACGCATGCGTGGTAATGGTATCGCAAAGTAAAAAAGTCGTTGTAACGGCTGTTTACTGACCAAAGCTGGCCCCTGTTCTTCAGTGAGTCGTTTATTTGATAAATTAGGAGGAAGGAATGTGTTTTTTTTACCGAAAAGTGGATTACCGGCTGTTGTATTGTGAAAGTGTCCGCGTGGCCTGGTTTCACTTCCGGTGAGAGAGTGGAAGAGTCTGTTTGGCTCTAAAGGGGTTCTGCTGTTGGACGGGGCCGGCGCGACACGTCATCAGAAAACACAGCTAATGGAAAGCGTTGTCCCCGAAGTGTGGAGCAGTTCCATGAGAGGTCAACGAGTGTGCATCCCACCGCAGTATTACCGTACCGCGTGACCCCTGTGCCGCTTCCAGTGTACGGAAGGCAGAAGCGGCATCCATCGCAGGTCCTCTTGAAGACCGTTGTAGCACTGATTCTACATTTTGGAACTATAGCATTTTAACCTTGTTGTTCCTGCCAGATACAAAGAGAAGATCCTGTGTTATTCAGTGCCCTAGTTACCTTTTCTGTGGGTATTGGTTTGTCACTTTGCTGCCCCACCGGTGCACACGACTAGGCTCCCCACCTCGTGTGCCATCTGCAGGGCCTCTACCCTCGGATCACTGGTTTCGGTTTCTGGAGTGGCAACATAAACAGTTGCTCCCAAAGGACTAGCCTGAACACTTAGGTGAATATCCCCTGTGCCAGCATTCCGCAGAAATTCTTTCCTAGCTCTCCCGCGTCGACGACAATGTCATAATAGCACGGCTCCGCTTGCAACACCGTATGATGTCATAGGAGCCATAAGAGGACCTCATCGGCATGCAGACGTCAGTTCCACCCATTTTTTCTGTGCCACCGAGGTAAACAGGTGGACCGACACATTTTCACATGTATACATAGTATACTAAATATATATATATATCTACAAATGCATAACCAATAAAGGCATAAAGAAATAGCAACAGATCAAGCATTTCTCACTATTAAAACATAAGCATGATTAAGTAATATAAAAAACATTCATGGCAAACAGTAAAAGCATTTTTTTGGTATAAAAAGATGGACAACGGGGAGGCGGGTGTGACAGTGAGGAATCCACAGGCAGATACTGTATCCACCAGAAAAAGCGTTACTGAAAGTAAGTAATTTGCTCTTCTGATGGATACTTCTGCCTGTTGATTCCTCACGTTTTGAATAGAATCCTCAAGCCGTACCTCACCCGGAGGAGGGTGTCCACCTGACTAGACCAAAAAATCTTGCAAAACAAATCGAGCAAAAGGGCCATCCCTCCTAACCTCCGAATCCAATAATAATCGAATAATTTTTAGTCAAAATTATATTGAAAATAATACTTTTATTAATAAATTTAGACAAACACTTAAGGGAAAACTTTTATTTATAATTAAATGGCTACCAGAATTCGCACAGCCATCGTGTAGGGTGCGCGAAGGGTGCGCGACTTCTGTATAATATATTTTTTTTTAAAAAGAATGAATATAGTTTTCCTAACTAAAAGTTATTCACAATTTTTTTTATATATATGTATATATATGAATAAACAAATGCCCAAGCATATCCAGATGCACTCGTCTTCTGTTGATTTATTAGCAAGGCGGACAGCCGTTTCGCACCAGAAAGTTTGTGGAGCGCCCAACGCGTTTCAAAGTTCATTTAACTTCTTCATCAGGGGCATAGCATGGAAACATTAGGTAACTACAATAACCAGCGTGCACCTGGGCACTAAGCCACACCCACTCAGGGCGGGACAATACATAATTGCAGGCTGGCTCCTCCTAATGTTTCCATGCTATGCCCCTGATGAAGAAGTTAAATGAACTTTGAAACGCGTTGGGCGCTCCACAAACTTTCTGGTGCGAAACGGCTGTCCGCCTTGCTAATAAATCAACAGAAGACGAGTGCATCTGGATATGCTTGGGCATTTGTTTATTCAATATGTATATATATTTATATATATATATAGAGAGAGAGAGAGAGAGAGAGAAAATAAAAAAAACATAGGAATGAGGTACATTAGACTTACTTATTTTCATTTAAAAAACCTTTGAAATTCACTGGAAAAACCATAGGTTTCAGGCACGTTATAGTTAGAAATTTGCATTAAAAAAACCATAGAAATTCACTGAGAAAAACATAGGTTTCAGGCACGTTATAGTTAGAAATTAGCATTTAAAAAACAATAGAAATTTACTGAAAAAACCATAGGTTTCAGGAACGTTATAGTTAGTTGGACATTTCACTCGTACAAAACCATAGAAATTCCGGCGTTATAGTTAGTTCAGCTAACTATAACTCGTGCCCCCGCAATGCACTGCTGATGACGTCACATACTACATCATTCATGACATGGTCAGTGACATCACTGATGACATCACTGATGACATCTCAAATGACATCACTGGTGACATCACTGATGACATCATTCACGTGAAAATCTGATGCACCTCCTCATACCTGAATATAACCTTTCATACACCCACTCTAAAATACAGACTACCATTTTTGAAAAAATAGACACATTAATACCAGTTACTAAATATGCACTGACTGATTCCTAGGTCTACACACACATCCACTCATTCACCCATACAGTCACTCATTCATTCAGTCACTCATCAATGCAACACTATCATATGCACTCATACACCTATACAGACACTCACACACTGCCACATATCCAGAGTTACTCATACACTTAGTCAGTCATGCAAATAATCAATCATACTTCCATTTACTCACCTATACAGTTATACAGACACAACCTCACTTATTCATACAGATACTAACACATAATTACTCTCTTATAGAATCACTGATATAAATACACACTCATCCATGCAGCCACTCTCACAATTACTGACTCTCACATATAGTTATTTATATACACCATCACTCACATATACTGCCTTTTACATATGTAGTTACTTGCACATGTACCACTGAGACATCCATTCACTAACCAACACACCCATACACACACTCACCCACCCATACAACTGTTTACACATGCACTCTTGAACCCATACACCCAGTAAATTAACCACTCACAAATCTATGCACAGAGTCACACACCTCCCACCCACCCACCCACACACACACACACTCAGGCAGCCATACAAATACTCAGGCAAGCAACCAATAACCCATATTGACACCCATGCAGCTACTCACCAACCCATGCAGCAGCTTACACAACAACAGACAGACTGATACAGACTTTCACACAGTTTAGTCACTAACCCATGCATTCAGTAAGACACATTTAATCACTCACTTATACAGTCAGCCACGTACCTACTAAATCCTCCATACAGACACGTATACACCCACTCATTCCTCAATACAGCTTGGCATATATATAAAACAAAATTAAACTTTACAGAAACACACAGTCACTGGGTGATGTCATCAGTGATGTCAGCAGTGATGTCATTTGAGATGTCATCAGTGATGTCACTGACCATGTCATGAATGATGTAATATGTGACGTTATCAGCAGTGCATTGCGGGGGCATGAGTTATAGTTAGCTGAACTAACTATAACGCCAAAATATCTATGGTTTTGTGAAATGTCCAACTAACTATAATGTTCCTGAAACCTATGTTTTTTTCAGTTAATTTCTATGGTTTTTTAAATGCTAATTTCTAACTATAATGTACCTGAAACCTATGCTTTTTCAGCGAATTTCTATGGTTTTTTAAATGCTGATTTCTAACTATAACGTGCCTGAAACCTATGGTTTTTCCAGTGAAAATATATATATATATATATTTTCTCACTGCAAAAAACAAAGGTTACAGTGATGTTATTGTATAATCTCCCTGTAACCTTTGTTTTTTCCAGTGACTACATATATATATAAATATATATATATATATTACCTACTGGCGGTCGCCAGTAGGTAGTTATAGTTAGGACCTATTTTCCATAGGAAATCCGCAACATTCTATTCCCAATAAGTCTGGTGCAGGTTGACGAATCTTCGTGAAATTTTCCAAACTTTTGGTCAGCTCCGGTCCGCTCCTATCGTGAAAGTTTCGTGGTGATTCGTCAAGCGGGGGCTGAGAAAAAAGGGGGGTCCCAAAACGCGTTTTCCCCATGCAATTTCCCATAGGACCTGTTGACGCAGCTACACCTCGAACTGCTGAACGGAATTACACCAAATTTGGCAAAGAGGTAGTCCTCAGTTCAGACTCGTGCCTTTTGCATAAATGGTGTAAATCCGTTCAGTAGTTCCTGAGAAAATTAGAGTAAAAAAGATAGATATATCTATGGCCTCGGAGGATCCGCGCACCTGTCTACATTCGAAACCAGGAACTGTTGGCAGCCATTTTGTGCCTCGGTAGAAGCGAGGCTGATTAAGTAAGGTAAATAAGTGTGTGAAAGATGTAAAGGGGGCAGGGTAGAAATACTCTAACCCTCTAGTGTTGCTTAGTGGGTCCCAGAAGGACCCCCTGGGGCCCCCCTTTTTTTTTAAGGCGAAATGCGCGCAGGGTGCGCGGTTCCTAGCGCGTTGGGTGCGCTGATCCCAAACAAATGGGAAAAAAACATTACAAATAAAGTTTTGAAAATATAGTTTAAAAAATATTTTAAATATATAAACCTATATTTTAAAACATTAACAATTTTTTTTTTAAAACCCAATAAAAACAAATATTTTTTAATTTTTAAAAGAATTAATTGAAAAAATAAGTTACAAAAACATGATAAAAAAGTATTTAAAAAAAACATAATTAAAGGAATTGCCACACTGAAATTAAAAAATGTAGAAATTCAATGAAAATCATTAAACATTATAGCTTTAGAGATAAATTATAGATAGGCATTAGCATTTAAAAAACCTTTGAAATTCACTGAAAAAAATATAGGTTTCATGCACGTTATAGTTAGGAATTGGCATATAAAAAACCTTAGAAATTCACTGAAACTGTGTTATAGTTTGCTGGACATTTCCCTCGTACAAAACCCTAGAAATTCCCCCGTTATAGTTAGTTCAGCTAACTATAACTTGCGCGCCCCTGCAATGCACTGTTGATGACGTCACATATTACATCACTCATGACATGGTCAGTGACATCACTCATGACATCACTGATGACATCTCAAATGACATCACTGATGACATCATCCATGTAATAAATTAGTGCATCTTCTCACACCCTAATATAACCTTTGACACACCGACTCAAAATTTCAGATGGCCATTCTCAAAACCATAGATACTCCAATACCAATAACTACATACACACTCATTGACTCTTCGGTCTACACACACCTCCACTCACTCACCTGTAGAGTCACTCATACTTACAGTCACTCAGTACAGGACTATCATATGCATTTATATACCTATATAGACACTCAGACACCGCCAATCATCCGTAGACATACTCACACACCTAGTCAATCATGCAAATAATTAATCACAATCCAATTTACTCACCTATACAGTTATACACACACAAGTTCACGTACTCATAAAAATACGACCACATTCTTACGCTCTTTTACAATTACTGATACAAGCACACACTCATCCATACAGCCACTCTCACAATCACACACTCTCACATATACCCAGTTATATACTCTTACACACATATAACCTGCCTTTCACATATGTAGTTACTCACGCTTGTACCACTGAGATATACATTCAATCACTAACACACCCATACATACACTAACCCAACCATACAGTTCATCACAGATGCACTCTTAAAACCATGCACCCATAGATTCACCCACTCACACATCTATGCACAGAGTCACACACACCCTACCCACACAAACACTCAGGCACCCATACAGATACTCAGACAACCAATCAATAACCCATATAGGCACTCATATAGCTATTCACAAAACCATGCAGCCACTTATACACCAACAGACAGACAGATACAGACATTCACACAGTTTAGTCACTAGTCTGCAGTAAGATATATTTAATGACTCACTTATAGAGTCAGTCACACACCTAGAAAATCATCCATTCACACACTTATACACCCAGTCATTCTTCCATAGGTCTTTCCCTATATATATGAAACATATTAAAACTCTGGAGAAACACAGACTCACTGGATGACGTCATCAGTGATGTCATCAGTGATGTCATCTGAGATGTCATGAGTGATGTCATCAGTGATGTCACTGACCATGTCATGAGTGATGTAATATGTGACGTCATCAGCAGTGCATTGCGGGGGCGCGCGAGTTATAGTTAGCTGAACTAACTAGAACGGGGGAATTTCTAGGGTTTTGTATGAGGGAAATGTCCAGCTAACTATAACAC
This sequence comes from Triturus cristatus, assembly GCF_964204655.1. Classification (NCBI taxonomy): domain Eukaryota; kingdom Metazoa; phylum Chordata; class Amphibia; order Caudata; family Salamandridae; genus Triturus; species Triturus cristatus. The sequence continues at coordinate 401,275,419 of NC_140587.1, read as the reverse complement.
CCCTGAAACCTATGATTTTTTCAGTGAATATATATATATATATATATATATATATATATATATATATATATATATATATATATATATTACCTACTGGCGGTCGCCAGTAGGTAGTTATAGTTAGGACCACGTTTCCATAGGAAATCCGCAACATTCTATTTTGAATAACTTTGGCGCCGGTCGACGAATCCTCGCGAATTTTTCAAAATAGGTGGGGCGCTACGCTCCGCTCCTACCCTGAAAGTCTCGGGGGGATTCGTGAAGCGGGGGCTGAGATAAAAGGGGGGTCCCAAAACGCGTTTTTCCCATGCATTTTTCCATAGGACCTTTAGACACAGCTACAGCCCGAATGGCTGAACAGAATTACTTGAAATTTGGCAGAGAGGTAGTCCTCAGGTCAAGGAAGTGCCTTTTGTAGGTTTGGTGTAAATCTGTTCAGTAGATTCTGAGAAAATAGCCTTTAAATCAATATATATATCTGAGCCAGCGTACGGTGCGCTTACGGTGCGCTTACCGTAAGCGTACGGTGGCGTGCGCGAGCGCGATTTTGATTGGCACTTAGCTCTTAGTAAACATTCGAATCGGTCGAAACCAGGAAGCGGCGGCCGCCATTTTCTCTCTCGCTCCCTGAGTTGGGCAGCAAAAACGAACCCCAAAAATGTGTAAAGAGGCAGTTTCATGAGATCCTAACCACCCAGCATTGATACAGGGGTCCCCAAACCACCCCCAAGCCCAAAAAAAAATTATTTTTTTTTTTCTGAAAATCGCCGATTACGCTTACCGTATGCGTACGGTAAAAATTTATAAAAAAAAAAAAATATCCACATTCTCCCCACCCCGTGTGCAAATGGTGCCCGAAGGGCACCATTTGTGCATTGCATATTACAGCTATGAATTTAACAAACAATACATTTCACAAAGATGCGCATAATATGTCCCCCATGTGCGCACGGTGCGCGAAGCGCATCGTGCCTACATGGCCCATCCCGCTTAACGTGGGCACACCGTGCGTGCACGGCACTAACTGCGTAAAGTGGGCGCGCGGTGCGCGAAGCGCACCGCGTGCTCACTGTGCGCGCACGGTGCGAGTCATTCCAACATATTCTGTGCAATTTACTTTGTTTTGAATCATACAGTTTCTATATTATTATTTCATCATAATATAGGGCACAGAAGGTGTAGAAAAGGGATGAAGACACGAAGATATACACACCACTTCAAATATGTCTGCCAATGTTAAATGGCAAAATTAGTTTTTCATTCCTCCTGCTATATGGTTTATACTGAGATAAATATCCCCAACCGACTAGATATTTGATTAAAGCACATCAACTGCTCATGGGGGCTGTGTGTCTGTCCCAACGGAATCATCGTAATGTAGCCACTCGAGGTAGAAATGACTATCACTAGACACACATTTACATACATTAATACGGCATACACAAATCATCGTAGTGATCCTTTCTTTTGGACATAACCCTAAACTTAAAATTGTGCGAAAACAATACTAACGCCAAGTGGCAACGTCATCACTATATACACAGATTTAGTCTAGGGAGTATAGTCGTTTACCAAATCACATGACCTCTTATGCACTGTTAATATATGCACTTTGTACTTATACTCCCTAGACTAAATCTGTGTATATAGTGATGACTTTGCCACTTGGCGCTAGTATGGCTTTTGCACAATTTTAAGTTTAGGGTTATGTCCTAAAGAAAGGATCACTACGATGATTTGTGTATGCCGTATTAATGTATGTAAATGTGTGTCTAGCGATAGTCATTGTTACCTCGAGTGGCTACATTACGATGATTCCTTTGGGGCAGACACACAGCTCCCATGAGCAGTTGATGTGCTTTAATCAAATATCTAGTGGGTTGGGGATATTTCTCTCAGCATAAACCATATAGCAGGGGGAAGTAACAACTCGTTAACATTGGCAGACATATTTGAAGTGGTGTGTATATCTTTGTGTCTTTATCCCTTTTCTACACCTTCTGTGCCCTATATTATGATGAAATAATAATATAGAATCTGTATGATTCAAAACGAAGTATTTGTACTCATAAATTGTACAGAATGTGTTGGAATGACTCGCTGTATATAGAAGTTTGATTTCTAAAAATGGCCACCACATTCACTGTGCTAACTATCAGGTTCATTGCATTGAGTTCTCTTTTCATGTCTATTACCACAGTACCAAGACTATATTGCACTGTGGGTTTTTTTCCACGCTCATTGTGTTATCAAGGAAGTTTCTTCCGAAACGTGTTACTTTGAGCAATAAACTACCCTTTCATTGCATCCTGAGAGTGTGAATTATTGGATTTTGGGTGTATGGATTTTGATGCCGGCTCAGGTCTACTGGCTGTTTTGCCCCACTGAACCACGGGCGGAGCTCCCAGGAGGAGCATCTGAACTCTGAATATATAAATATATATTATATGGCAGGGATGCTGAGCTACGATTTAAAAACTCACTTTGCAGATGCAGCTGGGTCTGTTATCGCGTGTTCCGGTTTCCAAGAGACTTGGGAGTTCTGGTATCTATGCGGCGAAATTTTTGGCATATATATATATATATATAATATATATATATATTTTACATACTGGCAGTCGTCAGTAGGTAGTTTTAGTTAGGACCTAGGTTCCATAGGAAAAGCTTTTTTTGTTTTCCCAATAACTTTGGCGCCGGTTGACGAATCTTTGTGAAAGTTTCAAAACTGGTGGGGCACTCAAGTCAGCTCCTGTCTTGAAAGTGTCGGGACTGAGAAAAAAAGGGGGTCCCAAAACATGTTTTTCCCATGAGATTTTGGATAGGAATCTTTAGACAAAGCTACATCCTGAACTGCTGAACGGAATTACACCAAATTTGGCAATAAGGTAGCCCTTCGTTCAGAAAGAGTCCTTTTTGTTAAATGGTGTAAATCCATTCAGTAGTTCCTGAGAAATTTGAAAAAGAAAACATTTCGATATCTATGGCTGCAGTGGGTTCACGAACCCTCCCGTGGACGAGCTTCATTGTGATTGGCTGCCAACACTTCAAACTAGGAAGTGTTGGCAGCCACCTTGTGACTTGGTGCAACCGAGCCACAAGAAAACAGTGAAACACAGTGAACAAACAAGAAAAGGGGGCAGGGTAGAAACACCCTGACCCCTAGGCCTGCTCAGTGGGTTAAAACAAAAATCGGCTGAATTCACGCTGGAGTCACGAATCCGGCCGAGAAAATAAAAAAAAACAAAGCGCAGGGGTCCTGTGCTTCGTTGTATTTAACCCCCGGGTGGGCCAGGTCCTGGGGTCACTGAAAAAAATGCGTGGGGGGTCCCAATCCCGACATTCTGCCCCGGGGGCACGCAGCCCCCCCCCCCACAGCCCCAGGGACCACCAACCCCCCCGGGGCTCTTTATTTAATTGAAAACAAATGTGTGGTGAGGGCACAAGCCTCCCCACATGCCCCAGGGACCACCACCTCCCCGAGGCACTGTATATTTACATTTGGGGGTCCGTTGAGGACCCCCAAGCCCTGGGACCACCACGGGGCTTCAAACACGTTGGGAGAGGGGGCGCCCGGTCCCCCTCCTGTAGCCCTTGATGGCCCTTCGGACCGCCACCCCCCAGGGTCGGCTCCTGCAGTGTCCCAGGGTGCCCACCCCAGGACACTGCTGTTTGCTATGGTAGGGCGGGAGGTCAGAGCAAACACTGGTTTGGATTTTGTAAGCTTACAAAATCCAAATCACATTGCTTTTCCACAAGGGGAGCTGCATGTTAGCAGCTCCCCATGTGGAAAAACAAAGCTGGCTCCTGCAGGAGGCAGGGAGCCGGCGGTACCGTGGGGGCATTGGGGCTCCCCCCACAGTCCCCAATGGAAAGGGCCGGCCCCGGAGGATGGGGTCCCCGGGACCAGAAGTGGCCCAGGAGGGAGGCTACGCGGCCCCCCGCCATCAATAAATAAAAATAAAATTGAAAGAAAATGAGACACAGCCCCGGGGGATGGGGTCCCCGGGGCCACTAGAGGCCTAAGAAGGGGGGCTACGCAGCCCCCCTCCTTTAGAAATATATATTTTTTTTAATGTGGCCATGCCCGGGGATGGGCTCCCCGGGCCGAAATTGGCCTCAGAGGGGGGCCTGTGGAGGTGGCTGGTGGGCTAGTTGGCCCCCAGGGACCCTCTGGACTCAAGGGGACTTAATCCCCCAATTTATAACGGACCAGGGGGTGTGTTTGCACAGTGGTGCAGGGAGGGGGACATGGCCTGATGTGACAAGTGTGCAAACGCGCCCTATGGCGCGTTTTAAGTTGGTGGATTAAGTCCCCTTGAATCCTGAGGGTCCCTGGGGACCAACTAGCCCACCAGGTATGTCCAGTAAGTGCTATAGTGTTACGTTGCAGAGAGGTGTAAAAAGGGGTGTGGTCGCCCTCAAACACGCGACCCGCAAGCACCACCAGCTCATCCGCACCACCAAGAAGAAATCACTGAAGGATCGACTGGACAACAACGCCCACGACAGCAAGGAACTCTTCAGCATCGTCAAGGAGTTCTCCAACCCCAGCACCGGCAACAACGACATCACCCCTTCACAAGATCTCTGCGACTCCCTCGCCTCGTTCTTCCACCGCAAGATTGCCGACATCCACAACAGCTTCGACACACCATCCTCGCACCCTACCATCGAACCAACGCACCCCACTGCCACCCTCCGCACCTGGACCGCAGTGACCACCGAAGACACAGCCCGCACGATGAACACCATCCACTCCCGATCTCCGACTGACCCCTGCCCCCACCACATCTTCAACAAGGCCGACTCCACCATCGCACCCCAACTCCGAGACATCATCAACACCTCCTTCGACACCGCCACCTTCCCGGAGAGCTGGAAGCATGCCGAGGTCAGCGCCCTACTGAAGAAACCAACAGCGGACCCCACCGACCTCAAGAACTTCCACCCCATCTCGCTCCTCCCTTTTCCTGCCAAAGTCATCAAGAAGATCGCCAACAGACAGCTTGCCGCCTTCCTCGAGACGAATGGATCCCTCGACCCCTCGCAGTCCGGTTTCAGAGCCAACCACAGCACTGAGACCGCCCTCATCGCAGCCACCGACGACATCCGAGCCCTTCTCGACAACGGGGAAACAGCGGCACTCATCCTCCTGGACCTCTCCGCCACGTTCGACACTGTCTGCCACCACACCCTAGTCCAACGCCTCAGCAACACCGGCATCCAAGAGAAGGCACTGAAGTGGATCATCTCGTTCCTAGCTGGAAGAACACAGAGAGTCCGCCTCCCCTCGTTTCGTCCCGAGGCCACCGAAGTCATCTGCAGCGTCCCGCAAGGATCATCACTCAGCCCCACCCTCTTCAACGTCTACATGAGACCCCTCGCAGCCATCGCACGCCAACGCAACCTCAACATCATCTCCTACGCCGATGACACCCAGCTGATCCTCTCCCTCACCAGAGACCCCGACACCGCCAGAACCAGCCTCCACGAAGGGATGAAAGACGTCGCCGAGTGGATGAAGAACAGCCGCTTGAAACTGAACTCAGACAAGACGGAAGTCCTCATCCTTGGACCATCACCCTCCACCTGGGACGACTCCTGGTGGCCCCCTGCCCTGGGCACCTCCCCCAAGCCGACAGACCACGCACGCAACCTGGCCTTCATCCTGGACTCCTCCCTCTCCATGACCAGATAAGTCAACGCCGTCTCCTCTTCATGCTTTCACACCCTCCGCATGCTCCGCAAGATCTTCCGATGGATCCCGATCGAAACCAGGAAGACGGTCACCCAGGCCCTCGTCACCAGCCGGCTGGACTACGGAAACACCCTCTATGCCGGAACCACAGCCAAGCTACAGAAAAGACTACAACGCATCCAGAACGCCTCCGCCCGACTCATCCTAGACATCCCTCGACGCAGCCACATCTCCGGCCACCTGAGGAACCTGCACTGGCTCCCCGTCAACAAGAGGATCACGTTCAGGCTCCTCACCCACGCACACAAGTCTCTCCACAACCTGGGCCCCAAGTACCTCAACGACCGCCTGACCTTCCACACGCCCACCCGCCAGCTACGATCCGCTAGCCTCGCCCTTGCCGCCGTACCACGCATCCAAAGAGCCACCGCCGGAGGCAGATCCTTCTCCTACCTGGCGGCCAAGACATGGAACTCCCTCCCCATCCACCTTCGGCTGACCCAGGACCACCTCGCCTTCAGGAGACAACTCAAGACCTGGCTGTTCGAGCAGTAGCGGCCCCCTTCCCCCAAGCGCCTTGAGACCCTTCCGGGTGAGTAGCGCGCTATACAAGTGATATGATTGATTGATTGATTGATTGGACCTTCTCTCTGCAATGCAGCTCTGTGGTGCTTACTGGAGGTACCTGGTGGGCTAGTTGGCCCCCATGTACCCTCAGGATTCAAGGGGAATTAATCCCCCAACTTAAAACCAACCAGGGGGTGCATTTGCACAGTGGTGAAGGGAGGGGGTGGGGCCTGTATATGACATGTGTGTACCTATACAATCACTCTGCCAAAGACCCAAGCACTTATAAATCCACCATGCACTCTCCTTGCAGCACTCTAATCATCCAGTCACTACCCATGCACTCATGCAATGACCCATGCACCAACTCATACACTGCTACAATACCCTGAACACTACCCATGCAGTCCAGCCATTGCCCTGTCACTACCCATGCACTCCTCCAATCACCCAGCGGGCACCATGTACTTATCGAATCACTCTGCTAAAACCCAAGCACTTATAAATTCACCATGCACTCTCTTTGCAGTACTGTAATCATCCAGTCAGTATCCATGTACTCATGCAATGACCCAGGCACTAACACATGCACTGCTACAATCCCCTGAGAACCACTCATGGAGTCCAGGCATCTGCTTGTCACTACCCATGCACTCCTCCAATCACCCAGTCAGCAACATGTACTTATCCAATCACTCTGTCAAAATCCAAGCACTTATACATTCACCATGCTCTCTCCTTGCAGTACTCTCATCATCCAGTCAGTGCCTGGGTCATTGCATGAGTACATGGGTACTAACACATGCAGTGCTACAATCCCCTGAGCACTACCCATGAAGTCCAGCCATCTCCCTGTCACTGCCTATGCACTCCTCCAATCACCCAGTCAGCAACATGTACTTATCCAATCACTCTGTCAAAATACAAGCACTTATACATTCACCATGCTCTCTCCTTGCAGTACTCTCATCATTCAGTCACTACCCATATACTTATCCAATCACTGTGCCAAAACCCAAAAACCTATAAATTCACCCTACACTCGCTTTGCTCCACTCTAATCATCCTGTCAGTACCCATGCACTCATGAATGACCCAGGCACTAACGCATGCACTGCTACAATCCCCTAAGCACTACCCATGCAGTCTAGCTATCGCCCTGTCACTACCCATGCACTCCTCCAATCACCCAGCCAGCACCATGAACTTATGCTGTCAGGAGCCACGCCGGAAGACACTGATGAGGCAATCGGTAGATCCGAGTCCCGACAAGCCTCAAACTACATTTCCCATGAGTCCCTGCCGAGGCGCGTCTATGACGTCAACGCGACTCGGGAGGAAAGTATTTCCGGGGCAGAACACTCGATGCAGGTGCCGGTTACCCCAGACGCTGAGGAGCACACGCTGCAAGAAGGTCCGGTAAGGGTGCGACTGCACCACATCTCGTTCTTGAGTGTCCCTTGGTAACTGTGCTTCACAGCAGAAGCGGCATAAGTCTTTGAGGCTCAAAACCCTCCCGTTGGCAGAATCCAGTACAGGATTCTTGCGGGCGGGCTTATTTTCCCTTCCGAGGAGCCCCAGCTGGGGAATCATTTCCCGGAGAGGAAAAGAAAACCAAACGCGTTGGCGTTCACACGGAGCACCATTTACAGCCAGAGTTCATTCTGGGTCACGTCTTGACAAAGGGTTATGGTTAATCCCTCCTTGGAATAGAATACTGTGATATAAACTGTGTGTGAGTGTGACAATAGTACGCAAAGGAACTTGGTGATCGGCGTGCAAACAAAAAGCCAGGAGGTTGCAGAAAGGCTTGGTGGTCTGCGAAGTATCAGACCTTTGTATAGCGACCTTTTCTTTCATGTGAGATTAGCGCCCGGAGAGGAGTGTTATGTGACTTTAAAGTACTCTGTGAATGTAACGCTTTATAAAGTAGTCACTCAAGAGAGGGTGCTGTGCTTCTGTTGTTTAACTACAGGGGAACGAGTGTCCCAGTCAGCCCTGCACCCCTGTACAGTCCAGCTCCCGGCCTACTGGGGTAGGTGTTGATACAAGATTGTGAGAGGGCCAAAAGAAGAAAGGGGGGAACGCTCTTGATAATCAAATGTGGTTATTGTTTCTAGATATGAGTGAAACCTGCTAAATATCTGACTGCTGACGAAACAAGCAGAAACCATTTCTTTCTTTACAGGTACTATTCCTATGCTTTAGGGGCCTACCTTGCATGAGTGTAGAAAAGGTGGTTGTGACCTATGTTTATGTGATTTCCTTGTATCCAAGCATTTCTTCTCTTACTTACAGGTCTCCCTCCCCGCTGTCCCCATCCTTCCCTTCCCCCGCTTGATCACTCCATGGAGTCTGTGAATATAACCCAGACCGTGGTGGTATCGAGAGGTGGACCATAAAAGCAACATACGACCCTGAGGATTCCAGGCTGCGACATATGCAATGGCCCAGGCACTAACACATGCACTGCTACAATCCCCTGAGCACTTCCCATGCAGACCTCTAACCACCTACACACTACTGATTCACTCCTCCAATTACCCAGGTAGTACCCATGCACTCCAAAAATCCCTCTGTCACTACCCATGCACTCCTCCACTCACCCATCCAGCATCATGTACTTATCCAATCACTCTGCCAAAATCCAAGTACTTATAAAATCACCATGCACTCTCCTTGTAGCACTTTAATCATCCAGTCACTACTCATGTACTCATGCAATGACCCAGGCACTAGCTCATGGCAAATACATAGAAGGTCATGCGAATCACAGGGGTACACCAACGCATAGTGTTCCCTGGTGTATGTAGGTGTTTTCACTGTATTCTAAGTGTCTTTTAGCATAGCACTGGCTCTAGGCCTGTTTAGTCAGAGTCAGTTACCACCAGTACCTGTCAGCAAAACGTTGGGGGCACAGGAGGACTTTCTGCCCCTCTGTTGGTTCTTCCTGCACATCTCTTGCTTCTTTCTGCGCTTTTCTTCCTCTTTCTTCACATGTCTTACCTTTGTAGGCATAGTTAGAAATTAACATTTAAAAAACCTTTGAAATTCACTGAAAAAACCATAGATTTCAGGGACGTTATAGTTTGAAATTAGCATTTAAAAAACCTTTGAAATTCACTGAAAAAACCACAGGTTTCAGAGACGTTATAGTTAGTTATAGTTAGTCGGACATTTCACTCGTACAAAACCAGAGAAATTTGGCCGTTATAGTTAGTTCAGCTAACTATAACTTGCGCCCCCGCAATGCATTGCTGATGACGTCACATATTACATCATTCATGACATGGTCAGTGACATCACTGATGACATCTCAAATTTCAGGGCTAGTAGTGGCCCGGGAGGGTGGCCAAGCGACCCCCCTCCTCAAAAAAAAAAAAAAAAAACGGCCCCGGGGGATGGGGTCCCACCTCCAAAATACATTTTTTTTAAAAAAGGGCCATGCCCCGGGGGATGGGGTCCCCTTCCCGATTTTTATATTTTTTTAAATAAAATTGGGGACAGCAGCCCTTCTTAAAAAATAAATTAGAAAAACGGGATCGGGCCGGAGGCCACGCCCCCTCCTTGCACCACTCTGCAAACGCGCCCCCTGGTGCATTTGCAGAGGGGGAACTAATTCCCCTTGAATACTGGGGGTCCCTGGGGGCCAACTAGCCCACCAGGAACCTCCACTATGCGCCAGGGGGCTGCGTTGCAGAGAGGTGTAATGAGGCCACACCCCTTTTTACACCTCTCTGCAACGCAGCTCCGTGGTGCTTACTGGAGGTACCTGGTGGGCTAGTTGACCGCCAGGGGACCTCAGAATTTAAGGGGACTTAATCCCCCAACTTAAAACGTGCTATGAGGCGCGATTGCACAGTGGTGAAGGTAGGGGGCGGGGCCTGAGGTGATATGTGTGCAAACACGCCCTGAGGCGCGTTTTAAGTTGGGGAATTCATTCCTCTACAATCCAGAGGTCCCCTAGGGGCCAACTAGCCCACCAGGTACCTCCACTAAGTGCCACGGAGCTGCGTTGCAGAGTGTTGTAAAAAGTGGCATGCCTCTGAACACCTCTCTGCAACACAGCTCCCTGGTGCATACTGGAGGTACCTGGTGGGCTAGTTGGCCGCCAGGTGACCTCAGAATTTAAGGGGACTTAATCCCCCAACTTAAAACACGCCAAGGGGCGTGTTTGCACAGTGGTGAAGGTAGGGGGCGGGGCCTGCGGTGATATGTGTGTAAACACGCCCTGTGGCGCGTTTTAAATTGGGGAATAAAATTCCTCTTCAATCCATGGGGCGCGTTTGCACAGTGGTGAAGGTAGGGGGCGGGTCCTGAGGTGATATGTGTGCAAACACGCCCTGTGGCGCGTTTTAAGTTGGGGAATTCATTCCTCTTCAATCCAGAGGTCCCCTAGGGGCCAACTAGCCCACCAGGTACCTCCAGTAAGCGCCACAGAGCTGCGTTGCAGGTTGTGGTAAAAAGGGACGTGGCCTCTGAACACCTCTCTGCAACTTGAAACTTGAAATTCTCTGCAAAGCAGCTCCCTGGTGCATACTGGAGGTACCTGGTGGACTAGTTGGTCCCCAGGGGACCGCAGGATTGAAGAGGAATTAATTCCCCAACTTAAAACGCGCCACAGGGCGTGTTAACACACGTCACCTCAGGCCCTGCACCCTTCCTTCACCATTGTAAAAATATTCCTCTAAAATCAGCCGAACTACGAATTCCGATTTACTCACCTGTTATCCGGAGAGAACCCAGTGCTGCATCTTTTAGCCAAGCACTGACCCTGAAAAGTAATTCTAAGCGTACTTACCAGTAACTTGTATTTCCTTCCATAGGAATCCATTGTGTGGTTTTCAGCAGAAAGGTTTCTGTGTCTATTTTCACAAACTAAAAATATTCCTAAAAAATCGTCTGTATGACTTAAACACATTCTTTCAACTGTTTACAGGAGATGCACCAGTGCTGGATCCAGGATCCACCACTGAGTAAGAAAAAATAACGATAACACTACTTACCTGCTAAGTGAATTTTCTGCCGTAGGATAACATTGGTGATTCTATGTGAAAAAATTTCTAAGTGTCAACTTTTAAAATACAATAATATTCCTTAAAAATCACTACTGTAACCAAAACGCTTTTACTCAACTGTTCACAGGAGATGTCCAAGGACTGAATCTAGGATCCAGCCCTGTGGTTAGAAAAGTAATCCATAAAGTAACTAATTGCATTTGACTAGAAATTCACATTGAGCTCAATGCTGCATTGTGTTTGAAATTGTGTTCCCATTGCAACAACTGTAACTACCGTACTTAAAATTCTATTGTCTATTTGCAAAGTATTTAAACTAAAGTAATTCATTCTGAGAAAGTATATTTTGTATTGTAATGTATAATGTAAATATAATGTAATTAAAAAAATAAAATATCTCAAAATAAATAGTTAAAAAAATGTAGTAAATCAGTATAAAAAAATCAGTATAACAATTAATACATTATAAATTGTCATTTACAAAACCTTTGAAATTCACTGAAAAAACCATAGGTTTCAGGCCTGATATAGTTAGGAATTAGCAGTTAAAAAACCTTTGAAATTCACTGAAAAAACCATAGGTTTCAGGCTTGATATAGTTAGGAATTTGCATTTAAAAAACCTTTGAAATTCACTGAAAAAACCATAGGTTTCAGGCCTGATATAGTTAGGAATTAGCATTTAAAAAACCATAGAAATTCACTGAAAAAACCATAGGTTTTAGGGGTGTTATAGTTAGCTGGACATTTCACTCGTACAAAACCATTGAAATTCCTCCGATATAGGTGCACATGCATCAACATCCCGAAAAGTGATTCCTTATTAGCGAGAAATAGAGAATCGGTAATAAGGAATCGCTTTTCGGAATGCATGAACAAATTCGGTAATTTTCAGCGATTCCTTAAAAATCGCTATTAATTACCGATTCCACATTAGCGAGTACAGTAAACACCGATTAGCAATTTGCGAGTTCGGTATTACCGAAATCGGTATTAGCGATTTCGGTAATAGCGAATTCACAAAAAACGGGTCGCTCCGGGAGTGGGCTGATGACATCACTACCAGGAAGTCAAGCTGCCCCACCCTCATTCACTGGCCTGAGGAGCTCACAGGAGGAGGCACAGGACACAGGCTGAGGCTACTGAATCCTCTCTCAGAAACCATCCACCCTACCCTCACCAGGATGGACAAGGATGCACCAGGCACTGCTGAAACTGCCAGGAAGAGGAAGAGAAAGTTCTCTGACAGGGAACTGGAGCACTTGATTGAGGGGGTGAGCAGCAAGCATGACACGCTGTTCGGTAATCTGTCCCTCAAGGTGCCCGAGGCTGAGAAGAGAAGAATTTGGCTTCGCATCAGGGAGAGGGTGAATGCCGTGGGAGTGACGCCCCGCAGCATCGATGACCTAAAGAAGAGGTGGTATGACCTCAGGAAGAGGGCCAAGGAGAGGATTGCAGAAAGGGTCAAGGAGGCAGCTGGCACAGGAGGGGGGCTATCCACAGTGCCTGCAAACACTGCCCTTGAGGAGCTGGTCGAGGGGACCATCGAGCCAGAGGCGGTTGTTGGAGTTACGCAGATGGACACCTCCGGCGCAGCCACCACTGAACAAGGTAAGATACATGCCTGCGCCCATACTCTGCGTATCGTATACCCAACCCCATCCCCCCAGCTCAATCACAGTGTGCAGGCAGAAGTGCACAACACATATGCCCTCACATCAGTATTGCATCATGGGAGTCGTAGTAATGTCAGCCAAGTGTGCATGTATAGTCATAAATGCAAAAATAAATTAGATCAGCAGTACAGGCACAACATAGAGTCCAATAATGTAATTCATAGTAGGACATTTATGCAGAATGACAAACAGATGTAGTTTAAAAAATAACTAACCATGCACTGTTTCACACACAGATGCATCTCCTGGGGATTCGGATGATAGTGGGCGCCTCATCATCTCAGAAACACCGGCTGATTCAGATGGTGACCCTCCGCAGGAGGGTCAATCCCCACCTCCTCCAGCAACAATACCACCACCACCACCAACACCTGCGACAAAACCATCAAGACGCAGGGTACAAGTCCCCTCCATGCAGGTGATGGATGCATGCCCGAGTCCTGCAACCACAACTGGGCCAAGTCCTACAGGTGTCACACCGCCAGCACCACCACCAGCATGTGGCCGAGTCACGCAGCGGCGCAGGTCCCTGCGCAGTACTGCCGATGGAGCCGACCAGGCAAGGTACATATATGGTGGCATCGAGGCTCAGATGCTGCATGTTCAGCGCCTGCAGGGGAGACACATGGGGACAATGAACCTAAACATGTCGCGTCTCGCTAAACACATTTGCACTCTGACTGACGCAGTGCGGAACATGACCACAGTTGTGGCAGAGGGCAATGAGAAAATCAGTGAAGACCTCCAGGAACTCACCCGTGCCATCAGAGCAGGACAACACAGTGAGCGCCGGATCCATAGACAGAACTTGCTCCGTTCGACAGCATCGACCAGGGCCATCACAAGGCTCAGCAACAGCACTGCTGTGTTGTCCCGCCTCTCCGTGTCACTGCAGGTTGACCTCGGCCATTACTGTGGTGACGTGGCGAAGGCCTTAGGCCAGGTGATCACTGCAGTGGAACACTTGCAGTCAGGAACATTCAGTGGCAGCAACTTGGGAGGGGAGGACGGCAGTGAGGCTGCTTCAAGTGTAAGCAGCGTCTCGGTGATGGAGACCAGCACCAGGAGGCGCAGTTCGCGCTGTTCCACAGCCACAGGGACACAGCGTGGTGAGCTGGAGGAGACACGTGATTGGAGGCTGGGCGTTCGTGGGAAGCGCCTCTAGTCATTCTGTACAGCATCCCTGACCATGGTGGGGTAACCATGGCCCACTTTAATTTAACTATTGCACTCCCGTGACTACAACGGGCATGTTTTTGTCCACAATGTGTGGGGGAACTCTACTTTCTGTGTCACATTACATACATCAGTGCTCCTGTGAATTAAACAGTAGCGCTACTAATGATATCGTCATGGCTCATTCTCACCTGGGTCAGAAATGATGTTGTGTGATGTATGTCCGCCTCCTTTGATCCTCAGCTGTGTTTGGAACGTGTGCCTGTCGGTGTTGTGCGGGTGGTTGGTCATCCCGGTAGTCGTCATTCCTGTCCACCTCTATGGGTATTCCCCTTCTGGTTGCAATGTTGTGCAGCATGGCACATACTGCTACAATCCTGCAGCAGGTGTCTGGTTTATATTGCAAGGCACCACCAATCTTATGTAAGATCCGGAAGCGACTCTTCAGAATCCCAAAATTCCTCTCAATCACATTTCTGGTGCTTATGTGGGCCGCGTTGTAGCGTTGCTCCTGTGGTGTTGCTGGATTGATGTAGGGGGTGAGGATATATTCACGCAGGGCGTATGCACTGTCACTTACAGGATGGAAGCAAAGGATTAGCGACAGTCATGATGATACATGTGTGATGCTGATGTTATGAAGAGGTATGTGTACGTACCAAGCAGGAGTCCCTCTCCGAATTCTCCATTGAGTAGACGCCTGTGGATGCCACTGTGTCTGAATATGTAGGAGTCGTGTGTGCTCCCTGGAAATTGTGCCACTATGTCTGTGATGATGTGCTTGGCATCACACACGACCTGCACGTTGATGGAGTGGTAGGACTTCCTTTTACGGAAGATGTACTCATTGGCTGAGGGTGGACAGATGGGGACATGCGTGCAGTCAATGCATCCTATGACATGGGGGAATTGGGCCACCTGGTAGAATGCCTGTTTGGTGTGGTCCAACTGCTGTGGGGTTGTGGGGAAGCTGATGTGGGTATGTATCACTGTCAGCATGGCATCAATGAATTTACTGAAGAAGCGTGATAGTGCGCTTTGTGATACGCCTCCCGCTACCGCTATGACCCCCTGAAAACTTCCAGACGCCACTAGGTGCAGGCTGCATAGGACTTGGACGTGCGCAGGAATGGCATTGGTCCGACGTGTCTGGTGCTGCAGTAGTGGTTCCAGGTCTGCAATTAGGCGCATTATCATAGCACGATTGAGACGATACTTGTCGTAGACCTCATCCTCATTTTGGCCAAGCAATGTGATGCGCACTCTGAATACTCTCTCCTGGATCCTTCTCCTGCGCTGTGCTGCTGCATTAATTCTCATCCTCCTTGCAAGCACGTAGAGGGCTGCCATTTTGTGAAAGGAAACAGGGTCTCCTGGCCCAATTTGTATGGCTTTCTGATTGATAGCATCTGTGGCACATTTGGGATTTTTTATGGGATTTTTTTTTTCTGCAACTTTACCTCCTGGTTCTTATTCCCGTTAATCTGCTCATACAAAATAGCGAATTTGGGAATTTTCAGTATTTGCGACTTTTGATGCATTCATTAGCAATTCTTTATTTGCGATTGGCAAATGCCAGGCGCTATTAGTGATTTTGGGATTTCCGATTTTTTATTTTGCGATTCTTTATTTTAACGGGGAATTATTTTGCGATTCTTTATTTTATCGGGCAAATATTTTGCAATTCTTTATTTTTTCGCTATTGGTGTTGATGCATTGGGATTCGTTTTTTGCGACTCGCTAACGGGTGATTTTTGCGATTCGGTATTTTTGCGAGTTGATTATTGGTTGATGCATGTGCCAGATAGTTAGTTGTACTAACTACATCTCGGGCGCCCGCAATCCACTGCTGATGATGTCACATATTACATCATTCATGACATGGTCAGTGACATCACTGATAACATCTCAAATAACATCACTTTTGACATCACTGATGACATCATCCACGTGACAATCAGATACACCTCATCATACACTAGTATAACCTTTAATCACTCACTGTAAAATACAGAGTGCCATATTTGAAACCATTGACACACCAATACAAGTTTTTAAACACCCACTCAGGGTTTCCTAGATCTATATACACATCTAATGACTTACCTATAGATTCACTCATACATGCTGTCAATGATCAATAGAACACTATCAAATATACTTATACACCTATATCGACATTACACACCAGCACACATCCTAATCACTTATGAAGTCATGCTACTCACTTATGAAAACAATGGATCATACTTACTTTTACTTAGCTACACACTTATACAAACACCACTTCATCTATTCATATAGATAGTAACTCATACTTAGTGTGTTATAAATCACTATTACAAGTATACAGTTATCCATACAGTCACTCATACAATCACTGAGTCTTATGTATACTTATTTATATACAACAACTGACACATACACTGGCTTTTATTTTTCTAGTTTGTTGGATATGTACCATTGAGACATATATTTGCTCATCACCACACCCATAAAGATATTCACTCACCCAAACAACTATTATAGCATGTAGTTTTAACTTCATATACCTACTGAATCAACTATTCACACATCTTTGACTGTCACACCCCCCCCCATCGAACCACACACACATTCACTCTCCCATACAAATACTCAGTTAACTAATCAATAACTAATATAGACTTTCACGTAGCTAGTAACCAACTGGTGCAGCAGTTTACACAACAACTAACAAAGTGATACAGATATTCACACAGTTTAGTCACTATCCAATATATTTAGTGAGACACTATAAATTAGTCAAGTAAACAGTCAATCACACTGCTACTAAATCCTCCATCCAGATATTTATATTTATATATCCACTCATTCTTCAATGCAAATTGCTATATATATATAATACATATTTAAATACCGAACCAAACCACATTCACTGGATGATGTCATCAGTGATGTCATTTGAGATGTCATCAGTGATGTCACTGACCATGTCATGAATGATGTAATATGTGACATCATCAGCAGTGGATTGCGGGCGCACGAGATGTAGTTAGTACAACTAACTATATCGGAGGAATTTCAATGGTTTTGTACGAGTGAAATGTCCAGCTAACTATAACACCCCTAAAACCTATGGTTTTTTCAGTGAATTTCTATGGTTTTTTAAATGCTAATTCCTAACTATATCAGGCCTGAAACCTAAGGTTTTTTCAGTGAATTTCAAAGGTTTTTTAAATGCTAATTCCTAACTATATCAAGCCTGAAACCTATGGTGTTTTTCAGTGATATATATATATATATATATATATATATATATATATATATATATATATATATATATATATATATATTCACTTAAAAAACCATAGGTTTCACACATGTTATAGTTAGCTGGACATTTCACTTGTGAAAAACCATTGAAATTCCCCTGTTATAGTTAGTTCAGGCAACTATAACTCACGCAACCGCAATCCTCTGCTGATGACGTCAGATATTACATCACTGTATTTAGACACTTATTTACCCATGTCTTCTTCCATTAATTTTTAGCTATACATATATTACAAATATTTTTTTTTCAGAAAGACACATATGTCATCAGTGATGTAATATCTGACGTCATCAGCAGAGGATTGCGGTCGCGTGAGTTATAGTTGCCTGCACTAACTATAACGGGGGAATTTCAATGGTTTTTCACGAGTGAAATGTCCAGCTAACTATAACATGTGTGAAACCTATGGTTTTTTAAGTGAATTTGCAAGGTTTTTTAAATGCTAATTCCTAACTATAACGTGTGTGAAACCTATTGTTTTTTCAGTGAATTTGTACGGTTTTTAAATGCTAAGTTATGTATTTATTTTATTAATTTTTTTAAGGTTTTTCACCGTGCGCGTACCGTACGCGCACCGTGCGCGCGCTGTGGGCGCTCGGTGCGCCTTGCGCACCGCGCACCCACGTTACGCAATTCGCGGAATTTTTCCGTTTCTACAGTACGCGTATTCCGCGATTTTTCGCCAAAAAATTAAAGGAAATTTTGGCCCATGGGGGTCCTTCTGGGACCCCCTGACAAAGGCTAGGGGGTCAGGAACTGTCCACCCTGCCCCCTTTTCACGTTCTCCACCTTTGTTTTTCACCCCCTCAGACTGCGAGAGACAAAATGGCGGCCGACACTTCCTGGTTTCGACCGATTCGAATGTTTACTAAGATCTAACAACCAATCAGAATCGCGCTCGCGCACGGCAGCGTGCGCGTACGGTAAGTTTTACCGTACGCGCACGGAGCACGCTTATAGATATATATATGCTTTTAAATGCTATTTTCTCAGGAAATACTGAACAGATTTACATCAGACCTGCAAAAGGCACATCCCTGACCTGAGGACTACCTCTCTGCCAAATTTCAAGTAATTCTGTTCAGCCGTTCGGGCTGTAGCTTGGACTAAAGGTCCTATGGAAAAAGGCATGGGGAAAACGTGTTTTGGGACCCCCTCTTTTTCTCAGCCCCTGCTTGACAAACCCCCCCGAGACTTTCAGGGAAGGAGCGGAGTGGAGCGCCCCACCTATTTTGAAAATTTCGCGAGGATACGTCAATCGGCGCCAAGGTTATTCCAAATAGAATGTTGCGGATTTCCTATGGAAACACGATCCTAACTATAACTATCTACTGGCGACCGCCAGTAGATAATATATATATAAAATTCACTTAAAAAACCATAGGTTTCACACATGTTATAGTTAGGTGGACATCTCACTCGTAAAAAACCAATGAAATTCCCCCGTTATAGTTAGTTCAGATAACTATAACTCGTGCTCCCGCAATCCACTGCTCATGACGTCACATATTACATCACTCATGACATGGTCAGTGGCATCACTCATGACATTCCTGATGACATCATCCTTTTGATAGAGTGGCGGTCGCGCGAGTTATAGTTATCTGAACTAACTATAACGGGGGAATTTCATTGGTTTTTTACGAGTGAAATGTCCACCTAACTATAACATGTGTGAAACCTATGGTTTTTTAAGTGAATTTGCAAGGTTTTTTAAATGCTAATTCCTAACTATAACGTGAAACCTATGGTTTTTTCAGTGAATATGTACAGTTTTTTAAATGCTAAGTTATGTATTTATTATTATATTTTGTATATATTTTTTTTACAATAAACTACGCATACAATTTTTTTTTACATTTTTTTTAATGGTTTTTCACCGTGCGCGCACCGTGCACGCTCCCCGCGATTTAAAAAAAAATAAAAAAACTGTTTTTTTCTGCCTTCGGGGTCCTTCAGGGACCCCCTGACAAAGGCTAGGGGGTCAGGAACTCTCTACCCTGCCCCCTTTTCACGTTCGCCACCTTCCTTTTTCACTCTCGCACTCAAAACAAACAAAATGGCGGCCGACACTTCCTGATTTCGACTGATTCGAACGTTGACTGACATGTAACCACCAATCAGAATTACGCTCGCGCACGTTAGGGTGCGCGCACGGTGCGCGCACGGTGCGCGGCTATAGATATTTATGTACTTTAACTGCAATTTTCTCAGGAACTACTGAACAGATTGACTCCATATATGCGAAAGGCACATCCCTGACCTGAGGACTACCTCTTTGCCAAATTTCAAGTAATTCTGTTCTGCCGTTCGGGCTGTACCTTCGACTAAAGGTCCTATGGGAAAATGCATGGAGAAAATGCGTTTTGGGACCCCCCTTTTTTCTCGGCCCCTGCTTGATGAATCCCCCCGAGACTTTCAGAGTAGGCGCTGAGCGGAGCGCCCCATTAGTTTTGAAAATTTCGCGAGGATTCATCAACCGGCGCCAAAGTTATTCAAAATAGAATTTTGAGATTTCCTATGGAAACACGGTCCTAACTATAACTATCTACTGGCGACCGCCAGTAGATAATATATATATATATATATATATATATATATATATATATATATATATATATATATATATATATATATATATATATATATATTCACTGAAAAAACCATAGGTTTCACACACGTTACAGTTAGGAATTAGCATTTAAAAAACCTTGCAAATTCACTTAAAAAACCATAGGTTTCACACATGTTATAGTTAGGTGGATATTTCACTCATAAAAAACCAATGAAATTCCCCCGTTATAGTAGGTTCAGATAACTATAACTCGCGCACCCGCAATCCACTGCTCATGACGTCACATATTACATCACTCATGACATGGTCAGTGGCATCACTCATGACATCACTGATGACATCATACTTGTGACAGAGTGGCGGTCGCGCGAGTTATAGTTATCTGAACTAACTATAACGGGGGAATTTCATTGGTTTTTTATGAGTGAAATATCCACCTAACTATAACATGTGTGAAACCTATGGTTTTTTAAGTGAATTTGCAAGGTTTTTTAAATGCTAATTCCTAACTATAACGTGTGTGAAACCTATGTTTTTTTCAGTGAATTTGTACGGTTTTTTAAATGCTAATTTATTTATGTATTATTATTTTTTTTATATATTTATTTTACAATAAACTACGTATTAAATTTTTAATTTTTTTTTTCACCGTGCGCACAAGGTGCGCGCACCCCCGCGATAAAAAAAAAAAAAAAATTCTGCCTTCGGGGTCCTTCAGGGACCCCCTGACAAAGGCTAGGGGGTCAGGAACTCTCTACCCTGCCCCCTTTTCACGTTCGCCACCTTCCTTTTTCACTCTCGCACTGAAAACAAACAAAATGGCGGCCGACACTTCCTGATTTCGACCGATTCGAACGTTAGGGTGCTCGCACGGTGCACGCACGGTGCGCGCACCTTGCGCGTGTATAGATATTGATATGCTTTTAAATGCTATTTTCTCAGGAAATACTGAACAGATGTACACCAGACCTGCAAAAGGCACTTCCTTGACCTTATGGCTACCTCTCTGCCAAATTTCAAGTAATTCTGTTCAGCCGTTCGGGCTGTAGCTGTGTCTAAAGGTCCTATGGAAAAATGCATGGGGAAAACGTGTTTTGGGACCCCCTCTTTTTCTCAGCCCCTGCTTGACAAATCCCCCCGAGACTTTCAGGGAAGGAGCGGAGTGGAGCGCCCCACCTATTTTGAAAATTTCGCGAGGATACGTCAATCGGCGCCAAAGTTATTCCAAATAGAATGTTGCGGATTTCCTATGGAAACACGATCCTAACTATAACTATCTACTGGCGACCGCCAGTAGATAATATATATATAAAATTCACTTAAAAAACCATAGGTTTCACACATGTTATAGTTAGGTGGACATCTCACTCGTAAAAAACCAATGAAATTCCCCCGTTATAGTTAGTTCAGATAACTATAACTCGTGCTCCCGCAATCCACTGCTCATGACGTCACATATTACATCACTCATGACATGGTCAGTGGCATCACTCATGACATTCCTGATGACATCATCCTTTTGATAGAGTGGCGGTCGCGCGAGTTATAGTTATCTGAACTAACTATAACGGGGGAATTTCATTGGTTTTTTACGAGTGAAATGTCCACCTAACTATAACATGTGTGAAACCTATGGTTTTTTAAGTGAATTTGCAAGGTTTTTTAAATGCTAATTCCTAACTATAACGTGTGTGAAACCTATGGTTTTTTCAGTGAATATGTACAGTTTTTTAAATGCTAAGTTATGTATTTATTATTATATTTTGTATATATTTTTTTTACAATAAACTACGCATACAATTTTTTTTAACATTTTTTTTAATGGTTTTTCACCGTGCGCGCACCGTGCACGCTCCCCGCGATTTAAAAAAAAATAAAAAAAATGTTTTTTTCTGCCTTCGGGGTCCTTCAGGGACCCCCTGACAAAGGCTAGGGGGTCAGGAACTCTCTACCCTGCCCCCTTTTCACGTTCGCCACCTTCCTTTTTCACTCTCGCACTCAAAACAAACAAAATGGCGGCCGACACTTCCTGATTTCGACTGATTCGAACGTTGACTGACATGTAACCACCAATCAGAATTACGCTCGCGCACGTTAGGGTGCGCGCACGGTGCGCGCACGGTGCGCGGCTATAGATATTTATGTACTTTAACTGCAATTTTCTCAGGAACTACTGAACAGATTGACTCCATATATGCGAAAGGCACATCCCTGACCTGAGGACTACCTCTTTGCCAAATTTCAAGTAATTCTGTTCAGCCGTTCGGGCTGTACCTTCGACTAAAGGTCCTATGGGAAAATGCATGGAGAAAATGTTTTTGGGACCCCCCTTTTTTCTCGGCCCCTGCTTGATGAATCCCCCCGAGACTTTCAGAGTAGGCGCTGAGCGGAGCGCCCCATTAGTTTTGAAAATTTCGCGAGGATTCATCAACCGGCGCCAAAGTTATTCAAAATAGAATTTTGAGATTTCCTATGGAAACACGGTCCTAACTATAACTATCCACTGGCGACCGCCAGTAGATAATATATATATATATATATATATATATATATATATATATATATATATATTCACTGAAAAAACCATAGGTTTCACACACGTTACAGTTAGGAATTAGCATTTAAAAAACCTTGCAAATTCACTTAAAAAACCATAGGTTTCACACATGTTATAGTTAGGTGGATATTTCACTCGTAAAAAACCAATGAAATTCCCCCGTTATAGTAGGTTCAGATAACTATAACTCACGCACCCGCAATCCACTGCTCATGACGTCACATATTACATCACTCATGACATGGTCAGTGGCATCACTCATGACATCACTGATGACATCATACTTGTAATAGAGTGGCGGTCGCGCGAGTTATAGTTATCTGAACTAACTATAACGGGGGAATTTCATTGGTTTTTTATGAGTGAAATATCCACCTAACTATAACATGTGTGAAACCTATGGTTTTTTAAGTGAATTTGCAAGGTTTTTTAAATGCTAATTCCTAACTATAACGTGTGTGAAACCTATGTTTTTTTCAGTGAATTTGTACGGTTTTTTAAATGCTAATTTATTTATGTATTATTATTTTTTTTATATATTTATTTTACAATAAACTACGTATTAAATTTTTAAAAAATTTTTTTCACCGTGCGCGCAAGGTGTGCGCACCCCCGCGATAAAAAAAAAAAAAAAAAATTCTGCCTTCGGGGTCCTTCAGGGACCCCCTGACAAAGGCTAGGGGGTCAGGAACTCTCTACCCTGCCCCCTTTTCACGTTCGCCACCTTCCTTTTTCACTCTCGCACTGAAAACAAACAAAATGGCGGCCGACACTTCCTGATTTCGACCGATTCGAACGTTAGGGTGCTCGCACGGTGCACGCACGGTGCGCGCACCCTGCGCGTGTATAGATATTGATATGCTTTTAAATGCTATTTTCTCAGGAAATGCTGAACAGATGTACACCAGACCTGCAAAAGGCACTTCCTTGACCTTATGGCTACCTCTCTGCCAAATTTCAAGTAATTCTGTTCAGCCGTTCGGGCTGTAGCTGTGTCTAAAGGTCCTATGGAAAAATGCATGGGGAAAACGCGTTTTGGGACCCCCCTTTTTCCTCGGCCCCGGCTTGACAAATCACCCCAAGACTTTCAGGGTAGGAGCTGAACGGAGTGCCCCATTAGTTTTGAAAATTTCGCGAGGATTCGTCAACCGGCGCCAAAGTTATTCAAAATAGAATTTTGAGATTTCCTATGGAAACACGGTCCTAACTATAACTATCTACTGGTGACCGCCAGTAGATTATATATATATATATATATATATATATATATATATATATATATATATATATATATATATATATATATATATTACCTACTGGCAGCCACCAGTAAGGTAGTTATAGTTAGGACCTATTTTCCATAGGAAATCTGCAACATTCTATTTGGAATAACGTTGGCGCCGATTGACGAATCTTCGCGAAATTTTCGAAACTTTTGGCCAGCTCCGGTCCGCTCCTATCCTGAAAATTTCATGGTGATTCATCAAGCGGGGGCTGAGAAAAAAGGGGGGTCCCACAACACGTTTTCCCCATGCATTTTCCCATAGGTCCTGTTGACGCAGCTACAGCCCGAACTGCTGAACGGAATTACACCAAATTTGGCAAAGAGGTAGTCCTCAGTTCAGACTCGTGCCTTTTGCTTAAATGGTGTAAATCCGTTCAGTAGTTCCTGAGAAAATTAGAGTTAAAAAGGTAGATTTATCTGGGCGGAGCCTAACCACACATCTCATCGTGAGATCTGATTGGCTGTCAGTACTTAATCCAAGAAGTGTTGGCAGCCATCTTGGGACCAATATACATGTTAGCACCTCATTAAAAAGCATTGCAGTTAATAGAAGGTTTTAAGACTTTAGTTACATTATAAATCATTTGATGATGGTACCATACTCATTTTAGGAATTGTGGTGTGTTCTAAGGTGATTTTACCATGTGAAAAAGCCTTCTGCTATGATATCATGTTTGAGAGACAACTATTTTCTCATGCTTTTCCCACAGAGGTTTGGAAGGTGATCTATAAGCTAAACTGAGAGCATATTTTCTGTAAATTCACATTATCTTTCTCAGTCATGTGGGAATGAAGTCTGACATTCTCAGTAAAACATGTACATCCAACAAGGGCAGAGACTGTCAGTTGATTCCTTTGTGTTCTACTGCAGCTTCCCAGAGTGTTCTAAAGAACAACTAGAGTGCTAACAGTCCTACTTATGACAAACGTATTGCACACCTGAAGCCATCTTGATTGGAATAAAGTGGTAACTCTTAAAACATTTAATTTACAAAGGAACAAAATGAGGGGGTTCATTTTGCCATAGAAATTATGATTAGTGCTACAGAAAGAAAAATTAGGGCACATTTTGACTTCTAAAATCCTCTTCTACTTCATAAAAATGTTTTGACATGCAGACTGAAACATGCACTTTCAATACCAGCAGCAGACTTCCCTGGTGAGCAGTAGCTTTACTACAGTGATCTAATAAGCAACTAGGGTGCTAACATTCTGAATTTATGGCAAATGTGTGACACATCTGAATGCCTTCTTGATGGAATCAAAGCAAAAAACTGAAAGTATTTCCTACTGAGGAGACTGTAGTAAATGAGGAAATTAGGAAACTTCATAACAAATAAGTCTCCCAAAATGGCCACCAGAGACAAAAGAGCCCAAATGTAGCCCAAATATCACCCAGATGTAGCCCAAGTATAGCCCAATGACAGAATGTCCCAGAGTGTTCTAACAAACAACTAGAGCGCTAACAGTCTTACTTATGACAAAAGTATGGCACACCTGAAGCCATCTTAATTGGAATGATGTTGTAACACTTAAAACATTTAATTTACAAAGGAACAAAATGAGGGGGTTCATTTTGCCATAGAAATTATGATTAATTCTGCAGAAAGAAAAATTAGGGCACATTTTGACTTCTCAAATCCTCTTCTATTTCATAAAAGTGTTTTGACATGCAGACTGAAACATGCACTTTGAATACCAGCAGCAGACTTCCCTGGTGAGCAGTAGCTTTACTACAGTGATCTAATAAGCAACTAGGGTGCTAACATTCTGAATTTATGGCAAATGTGTGACACATCTGAATGCCTTCTTAATGGAACCAAAATAAAAAACTGAAAGTATTTCCTACTGAGGAGACTGCAGTAAATGAGGAAATTAGGAAACTTCATAACAAATAAATCTCCCAAGATGGCCACCAGAGACAAAAGAGCCCAAATGTAGCCCAAATATCACCCAGATGTAGCCCAAGTATAGCTCAATGACAGAATGTCCCAGAGTGTTCTTAAGAACAACTAGAGCGCTTACTGTCTTACTTATGACAAACGTATGGCACACCTGAAGCCATCTTGATTGGAATAAACTGGTAACACTTAAAACCTTTAATTTAAAAAGGAACATAATGAGGGAGTTCATGTTGCCATAGAAATTATGATTAGTGCTGAAGAAAGAAAAATTAGGGCACATTTTAAGTGACTTCTCAAATCCTCTTCTATTTCATTACAAAATTCTGATATGCAGACTGAAACATGCACTTTTAATACCAGCAGCAGACTTCTGTGGGGAGCAGTAGCTTTACTACAGTGATCTAATGAGCAACTAGATTGCTAACATTCAGAATTTATGGCAAATGTGTGACATAACTGAATACCTTCTTGATGGAATCAAAGTAAAAAACTGAAAGCATTTCCTACTGAGGAGACTGCAGTAAATGAGGAAATTAGGAAACTTCATAGCAAATAAATCTCCCAAGATGGCCACCAGAGACAAAAGAGCCCTAATGCAGCACAAATATCACCCAGATGTAGCCCACATGTAGCCCAATGATAGAAGTGTGCAAAACACTTATTTTTTGTGTATTTGCAGTCTTATATAGTGCAGACTTTTCAGGTATTGGAGTGCTTTACATGAGCATTGGTTACATCACACAAGATCAAATTCATTTTGGTTATAGACATGGGGAGATTAAATGATTTGACCAGAATCACAGAATGTTGAGCTGAAGCAGAAACTCCAACCTGGTTCCCCAGTTGCAAAGTCTGCAGCTCTGGAAGTAACACCACATCCTCTCCTTTAGGTGCAACATTTAATCAAGTGGTCAACTGGATAAAAATCATAAAGATGACAAATAATTTAAAAGTTCTTTGTCGCTATTTGAAAACTCACAAAATATGTCCACATTTTAGTTTTTTAGAGCACTAACCATAATTTTGATGCAAATAAGACCCTCTCATATATGTAACTTCTAAAGGAAATGCTCTAGGTATTACAGTTTTGATTACATCAAGATGACGTCAGGCGTTCCACACTTTTGTAATAAATATAGAATGTTAGCAATCTAGTTGTTCATTGGGATACTGTTGAGAGGCAGAGGCCAGGGGCACGGACTCTGAAAATTGAAGGCAGGTAGGAGAGTGCAGAGGCAACAATTTGACCACACTGGGCAGGCAGGAAGGGCAGTGGCAGCACAACAGACTATGGAAGGCAGTGGAAAGGGGGGCAGGGGCAACAAACCAACAATACAGGACTGGCAAGGGAGGCTGTGGCAATATAATAGACCATTGTGGGCAGAAGGAAGATGCAGTGGTAGTACAACCATACATGCCAACAGACCCGTTTCAGCCAGGAGACGTCCAATGTTTTTAAGCTCAAATGGGCTTTATTTGATCTGTCTCCTGTCTACAATCTCCTCTTTTTCAATGTAACTCAAAGGGGAAAATCAATACCCCAGTTTTTTTTCAAAATCTCCCTCTTACCAAGTTCAAAATGTTCGCAAGTATGGTACATTGGATCATGGTAGGCAGGAGGAATTGAGGTAGGGACATGGACTCGGATAACAGAGGACAGGAGGGACATGGAGAGGTGCACCAAACTGACCCTACAGGGCAGGCATCAGGGTTTGCAGCAGCACAATACACCACACAGGGCATGCGGGACGGGAGTGCAGCACAACAATCCATAGAAAGCAATTGGGAGGGGACAGGACCACGCACATGGACAACAGAGAACAGAGGGGAAAGAGGCAATGGTAGCTAGCTGACCATAATGGACAGACAGGAGAGAAAGCTGCAGCATAACAGACCATAAAGGGCAGGAGGAATGGATCAGGGGCATTACAATGGAACAGACAAGCCAGGAGGGAGGGAATAGGGGTCTGCACATGGAAACAGAGGGCTGGGGGCAAGGGGGCAGGGCAGGAGCAGCAAGATGACCATGGAGGTCAGGCATGATGGGCACTAGAAACAAGACACACCATGGAGAGCAACTATGAGACTATGATGGCATACACACAGACCATGGAGGGAAGGTGGGAGGGGGTCAGGGGCAGCTAGCTGACCACACAGGGAAGGCGGGAGGGGTCATGGCAGCACAGAAGTCCATGCATGGCAAGCGGGAGGGTTAGTGACAGCACAATGGCTATGATGGCAAGAAGGAGGGTGCAGGGGCATGCACAAAGGACCATGGAGGATAGAAGAGAGGGTCAGGACCTGGGCACAGACAAGAGAGTTCAGGGGAAGGGGCCTCACAACAGACCGCGCAGGGCAGGGAGGAGGAGCAGTTGCAGCACAACAGACCAGGGAGGGCAGAAGGGTGTGGTGGTAAAATGGACCATGGAGGACAGGAGGAAGGGGATAGGGGCATAGCATGTGGACAGGCAGGGTGGATGTGGCAGGGACAGGTTACAGTCATCTGACAATGTTAGGCAGGTGGGAGGGGAATGGCAGCTCAACAGAACACTCAGAGTAGATAGGAGTGGCAGGTCCATGGAACATGGTGGGCAACAAGGATGGAGCAGGGGCATGCACAAAGACATCGGAGGGCAGGGGGAAGGAGAATAGGGGCAGTAAGCTAAGCACAGAGGCTAAGCAGGAGGTCAATGATGGGCCATAGAATTGGGCAATGGAGGAGGGAGGAGTGGACTGGTACATCATGCTAAATGGAGGGCAGTGGCAGCACATCAGACCATGCATGGCAGGAGGGAGGAGGCTAGTCCATTGATTCAGACAACAGAGGATAGGGAGGTGGTGGATGGGGCAGCAAGCTAACTGTTCAGAGAAGGTGGGTATTAGGAACTTTATTGTTTTTAAAATGTGTGTCTGTGCAAACTACTTAAAATATGAACAAGTATACAGCATAATCTCACTTTTATTCAGGAAGAAGAGGATGTTTGTGACTGTGACTCTGGGCTCACTTGGCAGAAACACCCCCTGACCCTCTACCCCCCATCGCAAAATGTAATGCCTGTGAAAAGGGTAGGTGGACGCAGTGTTATATAGAACATAGTCCTGAGAGCACGATTGAAAATGAAACTAGATATAGTATATGGTATAAACTATGCACCAAAAAGTGTGATATAAGATGAGCCGGGGCGTGAAATATAATATGCAATACATTGTGCGCAATGACAGATTCATTGGAGAGCGCGAGATAGCACAGGCACTAGCGCGTGCTATGCGATATGCGCCTTGGAGTGTAATATGCACAGGGCAGTGTTGTGTAACCTAACTAGTCTCTAAAGTTGTAATATAAAATATGTGCTGGGGACTGTAAAATTGCATATGCACTGTGACAAAGATATGGATCCCAGATTGTAATATGTATGGCATAGAACTGTGCGTTATAACATAGGCATCGCGGAAGGCACGTTAGATGGGGCAATATAACCCGTGCGAAGGCAAGTATGGCATGACATATTCACGGGGTGGTGTTACAGTGCACATGGGCTAGAGAGTGTCATAGCATAAGCACTAGCTGGTGGAATACAACACAGAGGTGTGTGGCACTCGGTGGGCACTGGTGGGTGTAACACAGCATTGGGCTCAGCCAGGAGCATGCTGTGACTCCCAAGTGAGGTTCGTCTCCTTTCCAGAGAATAAAATAAAAAGTATTACACATCCGGCGGTGGATGTGTGTTTTATTAACCGTGAGGGGGGTTTCTTGCATAGTTTGGTTGAATTTTTGTCGAATCCCCTTTGAATGGCTTGGTGTGCGTGTGTATTAAATGTGCCCGTCAATAGCTAGCCATGTTTGTATAAATAAACGACAAGGGTGTCTACTTGTAGAGTACCCACCGGCGGGGGCGCCGGGATTAGGCACGGTAGGGCGTCAGACACGTCAGAGCTTCACTAGCGGTGTAAATACATTCCACGTGGATTCATTGTATGCATAGTTGCCTTTTAATGAATATCACGCAAATTGTCATGGTGATAGGTACATACGGTTTGTCCAGCATGTCCTAGGTGTTTCTATAAATATATATATTTTTTTAAATAATAAAAAACAAAGGCCGGCCCCGGGGGATGGGGTCCCCGGGCCATAAGTCCCCTGAGGAGGGGGGCAACGCAGCCCCCTCCTAAAGAATTTTTTTTTTAAATTCCACGACCCGGGGGATGGGGTCACCGGGGCCGATTAAGGCCTTGGGAGGGCCAATTTTTTTTTTTTTCAACACAAAAAACTAGGGTGCAGGCCCTGGGGGTTGGGGTCCCCAGGGACAATAAATTAGAAAAAGAAGGGGGGGGCACACAGCCCTCCTTATTAAAAAAATAAAATAAATAAAAGACCAGTATCGCGCCGGTGGCCACGCCCCCTCCTTTCAGCACTCTGGCCAGTTGTAAGTTGGGGAATTAATTCCCCTTCAATACTGATGGTCCCTGAGGGCCAACTAGCCCAACAGGTATCTCCAGTATGCGCCAGGGAGCTGCGTTGCAGACAGGTGTTCTGAGGCCACGCCCCTTTTTACACCTCTATGCAACGCAGCTCTGTGGCGCTTACTGGAGGTACCTAGTGGGCTAGTTTGACCCTAGGGACCCTTAGGATTCAAGGGGACTTAATCTCTCAACTTAGAACAGCCACAGGGCGCGTTTACACAGTGGTGAAGGGAGGGGACGGGGCCTGAGGTGACGTATGCAAACACGCCCTGTGGCACGTTTTAAGTTGGGGAAATAATTCCCTTTCAATCCTGAGGGACCCTGGGGGCCAACTAGCCCACCAGGTGCTTCCAGTAAGCGCCACTGCTCTGCGTTGCAGAAAGGTGGTGCAGGCCGTGCCCCTTTTTACACCTCTCTGCAATGGCGCTTACTGGACGTACCTAGTGGGCTATTTTGCCCCTAGGGACCCTCAGGATTCAAGGGGACTTAATCTCCCAACTTCAAAAACGGCCACAGGGCGTGTTTACACAGTGGTGAAGGGAGGGGACGGGACCTGAGGTGACGTGTGCAAACAAGCGCCGTGGCGCGTTTTAAGTTGGGGAAATAATTCCCCTTCAATCCCGAGGGACCCTGGGGGCCAACTAGCCCACCAGGTGCTTCCAGTAAGCGCCACTGCGCTGCGTTGCAGAGAGGTGGTCTAGGCCGTGCCCCTTTTTACATCTCTCTGCAACGCAGCTCTGTGGCGCTTACTGAAGGTACCTAGTGGTCTAGTTGGACCCTAGGGACCCTCAGGATTCAAGGGGACTTAATTTCCCAACTTAAAATGGCCACAGGGCGTGTTTACACAGTGGGGAAGGGAGGGGACGGGGCCTAAGGTGACGTGTGCAAACACGCCCTGTGACGCATTTTAAGAGGTAGTTTTAATCCCCTGCCCTATTATATACTAGGGGCTTACAGAGGAGATCATGCTAATCACAGGGGGACCCCAACGCATAGTGTTTCCTAGTGTATGTAGGTGTTTTCACTGTATTCTGAGTGTCTTTTAACATAGCACTGGCTCTAGGACTGGTTAGTCAGATTCAGTTACTACCAGTATCCATCTGAAAAAGTTGAGGGTACAGGATGATTTTGCAACAACGCTTCTTTCTGCACTTCTGTTTGCTCTTTCTGCACGTTATCCTTCTTCCTGCACTTTTCTTCGTCTTTGAGGACTTCTGTTGCTTCTTTCTGCATTTCTTTTTTTTCTTTCTGTGCGTTTTTTCTTCTTTCTTCACATGTCCTATCTCTGTAGGCATAGTTAGAAATTAACATTTAAAAAACCTTTGAAATTCACTGAAAAAACCATAGGTTTCAGGCACGTTATAGTTAGGAATTAGCATTTAAAAAACCTTAGAAATTCACTGAAAAAACCATAGGTTTCAGGGGCGTTATAGTTAGCTGGACTTTTCACCCGTACAAATTCCCCCGTTATAGTTAGTTCAGCTAACTGCACTGCACTTTGCTTGTTAAAGAACTTTCCTGAAATGCATTGTGGAAAACAAGCTAAATACTGGACTTTGACATTATTTGAAAAGCCATTAATGCTATGAAAGAAACGAGGTCGAGCCAGGCTGTGATATTTGCATAATGTTGCATTCTGGGAATTGTGGTTGGAAAGACAGGCCACGTGACCACTGGGATGTAAATTCAACAACTCAACTCACGTGTGAAGAAGGCGCTGGGCGCCGAAACGCGTATGGTACTTAAGAGTTGTGTGCTGCCACGTACTTTTGACATAATAAAGAAGTCAGCTTGAAACGAGGCCGAAGCTGTGGGCTCTTTCCTTTTTTTGTTGTTCACAATCAGGATCCTCCATTCCTGGTAAATGAGAGCCCGCCCTTCAGAGTCTGTGGCCCCCAGTAAAGTGGAGAAAATGTTGTGCATTTAACAGAGGGGGCAACCCACTTTAAATCATACCAAGTCTTTAAGTCCTTGTGTAGAAAAGACAGCCAGGGCACAATTTCCATAAAGCGTGAAGATTTATTTAAGGCAACACGAAACTCTTCCCTTAAATAAATAAATCTTCACGCTTCATGGAAATTGTGCCCTGGCTTTCTTTTCTACACAAGGACTTAAAGATTTGGTATGATATATCTATCTCACTCTCTCTTTCTCTCTCTCTCTCTATATATATATATATTATCTACTGGCGGTCGCCAGTAGATAGTTATAGTTAGGACCGTGTTTCCATAGGAAATCTGAAAATTCTATTTTGAATAACTTTGGCGCCGGTTGACGAATCTTCGCGAAATTTTCAAAACTAATGGGACGCTCCGCTCAGCTCCTACGTCTCGGGGTGATTCGTCAAGCGGGGGCTGAGAAAAAAGGGGGGTCCCAAAACGCATTATTTTCCCCATGCATTTTCGCATAGGACCTTTAGTCGAAGGTACAGCCCGAACGGCTGAACAGACTTACTTGAAATTTGGCAAAGAGGTAGTCCTCAGGTCAGGCATGTGCCTTTTGCATATATGGAGTCAATCTGTTCAGTATTTCCTGAGAAAATTGCAGTTAAAAGTACATAAATATCTATAGGCACGCACCGTGCGCGCACCGTGCGCGCACCCTAACGTGCGCAAGCGTAATTCTGATTGGTGGTTACATGTCAGTCAACGTTCGAATCAGTCGAAATCAGGAAGTGTCGGCCGTCATTTTGTTTGTTTTGGGTGCGAGAGTGGAAAAGGAAGGTGGCGAACGTGAAAAGGGGGCAGGGTAGAGAGTTCCTGACCCCCTAGCCTTTGTCAGGGGGTCCCTGAAGGACCCCGAAGGCAGAAAAAAACATTAAAAAAAAATGTTTTCAAATCGCGGGGGTGCGCGCACCGTGTGCGCACGGTGAAAAACCATAAAAAATTAAATTAAATACGTAGTTTATTGAAAAATAAATATATAAAAAAATAATAATACATACATAACTTAGCTTTTGAAAAACCGTACAAATTCACTGAAAAAACCATAGGTTTCACACACGTTATAGTTAGGAATTAGCATTTAAAAAACCTTGCAAATTCACTTAAAAAACCATAGGTTTCACACATGTTATAGTTAGGTGGATATTTCACTCGTAAAAAACCAATGAAATTCCACCGTTATAGTTAGTTCAGATAACTATAACTCACGCGACCGCCACTCTATCACAAGGATGATGTCATCAGTGATGTCAAGAGTGATGCCACTGACCATGTCATGAGTGATGTAATATGTGACGTCATGAGCAGAGGATTGCGGGCGCGCGAGTTATAGTTATCTGAACTAACTATAACGGTGGAATTTCATTGGTTTTTTACGAGTGAAATATCCACCTAACTATAACCTGTGTGAAACCTATGGTTTTTTAAGTGAATTTATATATATATATGGAAACACGGTCCTAACTATAGCTATCTACTGGCGACCGCCAGTAGATAATATATATATATATATATATATATATATATATATATATATATATATATATATATATATATATATATATATATATATATATATATATATAGATATACTCGTCCGATGTTTTCAATTGCTTGAAGAAGACAAGAGCAGACCCGGTATTGTGCTGATTATTTTATTTTACTTATATAACAGTAAATACCTCTGACACCATGGATCACAATATCACTTTGATCTCAGCAGATCTATTTATTGACTGCGAGTTGAATATAATTTCATATCTTTAGTTGATTTGGTGAACACTTTCTCAATGTGACAAACATAAATCTCCAAATATTCACATTTTCGACAATACAGTGTGACAACAAAACACATATATATCACAAATATAAATTTCTCAGTGTGACAATGAAATAAATTTCACTTTTCCAACAAAACATTATAACGACGTACATAAATGTGCAAAATTGATACATAAATCGAAACAGTACTCAGATATCCTCTTTGTTAGATGGAGTGGCATATAAAGTCATTATTGCCTCCACGTTATATGATTGGTTTGGTCCTAGAATGTAATTAGAGAAAAATATATTTTCCCAAATTGAAGCTAGAGAGCGTTGACTAGATATTTGAGTTTGGCTCTTCACGGGGCGTTATTGTATGGTTTTATCCCCAATATATTTTCATGTTCTGTTAGCCGACGCGTTTCGACCTTTCCTGCTATGGACCTTTTTATTGCCTTTCTAAGGTCTTCATCAGGGCTTGGTTATTATTCCATGGGACATCTTTTTCTGAAAAAATCAATAATATATTTTTGTCATAAAGGAATGTGATATTAAAGTGGTTTTTAAGTGTACTCTGTTAATTTTCTGAGCATTCACTTAATTGTTTGATTAAAAGACTGGTTTAAAAAGGGGAACTTACGTGCTGTCAGATAAGAGTTGCTTGCGCTATCTTTTACCTGTGAAAATACAAGGGAAATATTTCTGTGTCACTGTCAGCTTTCTGACGCTATATATTCCGTGTTTAATGAAGTTGTAACCTTACATTTTTCCTTTAATTATGGCTTCACGTACCTTCCCTTTCCTTTTGGAGTTGTACTGTGTAGGTCTTTTGAATATTTACTGGCTTCTTTGTTGATCTATTGGATAAAAAATGGGGTTGAAAAAACTAAGTTGGGCGTTTATGTGCAGACTGGTTTTAATAGCTAATTACCCCGTTTGTGATATCTCATGCGTGGGTCTATGGACACCAGTTGGTGCTCTAATGCGGCTTTTACAAGACGTGCCCGTTGTCCTTTGTTATGACAATTTGTGCGGCGAATTTTTCTGTCCAGTTGTGATCGGCATGCATTCGATGGTACAACTAGACTGTGTTTACAACGAGAGACCGTGTTGTGCAGAGCTGCCGTGTTAGGTTTCAAAGTAACCTGGTTTGGTGCTTTGCGGGACTATCAGGCACACGTGATATTCCATACATCCGTGCAAATTATTTAGGAGACCCTGAATTAAGTTTTTCTGTCCAGTTGTAATCGGCATGCATTCGGTGGTTCAACGGGACTCTATTTACAACGGGAGGCCATGTTTAGTTACAAAGTAACCTGCTTTGGTGCTTCGCGGGACTATTGGGCACACGTGATATTCCATGCATCCGTGCAAGTTATTTAGGTGTCTCCGAATTAAATCGTTACAAGTATTGTTCATACCGGTTTGGCTCTTTGTCGGTCAGGGTTGTTTCCTCTCCTCTGTACTCTTCGTCTCTGTCCTTCGTCGTTCAAGCGCTTCCTTTCTCGGAAGTCGGTGTTGATAGGAAGCGTTTTATGGTTGCCATGACGTCACCACGTATGCGTTGCGTTGTTATGGCAACGCTTTGTTCCTGCTTCTGCGGCTGCTTTTTTCTTCGTGTAATTTATTGACAACTCCGAATTGTCCTCGCTATCGTTTTTGGTCGCGGTGTCCTGTGTGGGGGTTCTGCTGGTGTGGGATTTGTTTTGATGTTCCTTGCTGTCTGATGTTATGTGCAATATAGTGGCTTCTTTATTGCCCACCGGTTGCTTGATTTCTCAATTGAAGACCTTCGAATTTGCCTTTGAAATTGACCCTTCTTTGTCGCTGTTTCAAGGGCGCCCTTCGCAGGGTGTCTTGCTTGTTCTTTGTGGATATCCATATGTTCAATTTTTAGTTTGCATTTTCGCCCTTCTGTGCACTTCTAGACTTATCCTTGAAGTTTTCATAAAAACCTTGTCACTATCGTCTTTTTGTTCTTTTGGTTCGGGGAAGGTACGGGGTGTCTGAGATGAACCTTCAACTCCGCTTCTCAGAGAGGAATTTTATGTTATTCTCCTTCTAGGTGATATGCGTTAATTCTGTCATTTCATTCATTCCGTTAACAATGGTTCCCAGAAACATAATCATTTTTGCTTCACTTTTGGATAGGATTGCATCAATGTTGGTCCCTCGTATGTGGCGGAGGACTGTCCATTTAAGGTCTTTCGGGCTGTGGTTTTTTTCAATGCAGTGATTGACCATGGGGGCGGTCAGTACTTTACACTTTATCCTGGATCGATGTTGGGAAATGCGATTTTTGATTGGTTGTGTAGTCTTCCCAATGTAAGCCAATGGACATGGACAGGTGATACAGTATACCACATTGTGGGTATTACAGTTTGTGAAGTCTTCATGTTTGATGTATTTTTCTCCATACGTGAATCTAGTTCCTTCTATGGTGCTGTCGCAGGAAGTGCAATTGCCACATTTTTTGTGTCCTTTTATGGGCGGAAGTGAGAGCATGGATCGTAGATTGATTTGTGGTTGCCTTATGGTCGTATTTGCTCGTACCAACTTCTCTCTGATGCTCATATTTTTCTTCAGGGCAAATATTGGAATCTGTGTGAAAGATGGTATACTGTTTATTGTGTGCCAGTTTTTCCTGATGATTTTTTGCATTTCTGTGGTCTGACCTGAGAAGGTGGTGACACATACAAGTGGTGTGGTTTTTTCTTCTTTCATGGTGGTGAGAAGCGCATCTCGTGGCGTGTACCATGCTCGCTTCAGCGCTCTTTTTAGTAGTTTTTTTGGGTAATTTCTCTCCACCAGTTTCTCTAGTAATGTTGTTGCGTTCTTGAAGTAGTCTTCTCTTTTGGTGCAGTTTCGCCTAATCCTTAAGAACTGGCTAAAGGGTAGGTTCTCTCGTAAATTTCTTTGATGAAAGCTGGAGAAATGCAGGAAGGTGTTTCTATCAGTAGTTTTTGTATACAGTGTTGTATAGATGTGTCCCTCTTCGTGTTTGATAAGGAGGTCCAAGAAATTCATTTCCACGTTGCTGTGACTGACGGTGAATTGAATGTTCGGATTTCTATCATTCAGCCAAGTCACGAAATTCTCAAGTTGTTGTTTGTTGCCTCTCCACAATAAAAACACATCATCGATGTAACGACGCCATATTTTGATATGGCCGTCGTGTGGGTTATTGTTGAAAATCCATTTCTCTTCATAGAGGGCCATAAACATTATGGCCATCTCTGGGGCAAATGGACAACCCATCGCGGTGCCCATAATCTGGAGAAATTGAATATCATTAAAGGTGAAAAAATTATGCTTCAGGCATATTTCCGCTAGTTGTATTAAATAGATGGTGGGTACGTTGTGTGGCCTACTGCGTTTGTCCAAGAAAATTTGCATGGCTTCCAGACCTGCTTCTTGGGGGATGTTGGAGTATAAACTCACAATATCAAGGGTAACCAAGAGTTCTTTTTCCTCTTCAAACGGGAAATCCTCCAAAAAATTGATGGCTTGCGTCGTGTCTTTAATGTAGCTGGGAATACTGCAGACTAAAGGTTTTAAAAAGGTGTCCACATATTTTGCCGGTCTTTCAAGAATAGAGTTAACTCCCGAAATAATCGGGCGGCCTGGTGGATTATGAGAATCTTTATGCACCTTGGGGAGAACATACATTAAAGGTGTCCGGGGGTTCTTGTTTATTAAAAATTCTGCTTCTTTTTTGGATAGCCATCCTTCTTCCTCTCCAATGTGTATGATTGGAGTGAGTTTGTCCGTGATTTTTCTGTTCCAGTCTTCTTTTGTCTTCCGATAATATCTGGGATCGGCTAGTTGGCGCTCTACTTCTAACTCGTATTTTTCTCGGGGCCAGATGACAATTCCACCCCCTTTATCTGCCGGCTTTATGATAAGGTTTGTGTTTGCTTTTAGTTGTTCCAATGCCTTATTTTCATCTTTGGTGAGGTTCCATTTAGTGAAAGTTTTCTTTTTCTCAAGAATGTTCAGGTCTCGTAGTACATTTTTTTCAAAGGTTATGAGTTCTGTAGGCATGTTGTTGGTACTTGGGAAAAAAGTGGAGGGACATTTCAAGCCTGAAAAATTTCGTGATGCCGTTGATTCGTTTTCGGAAAAAAAGATTTTTAACCTCATTTTACGAAACAGTTGGATTATTTCCATCTTGGTTTGGATCATGTCTGGTTTCACTGTGGGAATGAATGATAGACCCTTTTGTAATACTTGAATTTCATCCGTATTTAAGACGTAATCCGATAGATTATAAATACAGTCTTGTTCTCTCGTTACCACCGATACACGTTCTTCCGGGTGGTGATCTCCCCCTGGTATTGGTTTGGGTGGGGGTTGAACCATCTGTTGGCCCGTGACCTGCCTCGTGGTCGATTGCTTCCTCTGTCTAAAAAAGGAGCAGGCTGGTAGAATGGTCTTTGTTGGTTATTTCAGGGTGTCGACGACCCCTCACTTTCACTCGATGTTCCAGAGGATGATGTGCCGTCGGAGAATGTGAGGAAACGTCTCTTGCTCCTCCCTCCTTATGTTCTCAGTGCTACGGTGTTTTGGGGTTGTTTGTAGAATTCTTTCTCCAGATAGGGGTAAACTCTAGTTTCAGCAAAGTTGGTTATGTCTTTTTGGAGTTTTATTCTTTTGGCATCTTCTGTGTTTTTTTTGAAAGTTGCGTTTTCCTTTTCCAATTTAGACAATAACGCTTGTGCGTTTTCTATTGCTGTGTTTGTAAGAAAAGCCTCTTCCAGTTCTTTAATTAGTTCTAGCTCCCTTTGGCTTAATCGTTCTGCTGTTTTGATGGAGTGAAACATCCAGTCTCTAGAGCATTTGGTTCCTATGTGGCTAAATCCTTCCAGGTATTCAGGTACGTCTGTAAATATAACCGGGATGTTTTTGACTTGAAGCCCGGATGGTATTGTACCGGCTCGTAGATGTTCCAAGGGGACTTCGCCGTGTAGAGCTGTCCTTATTTGTTTTTTCTTTAGTCTTGTTATTTTTTCTAATTCTGATTGTTGGGCAACGTTTGTGGAATTGTTGCCTAGATTGAATGTAGATGGACGTTTTAGAAGTTCTTCGATATCTTCCTCTCTGATATCCACAAAGAACAAGCAACAAGCAAGACACCCTGCGAAGGGCGCCCTTGAAACAGCAACAAAGAAGGGTCAATTTCAAAGGCAAATTCGAAGGTCTTCAACTGAGAAATCAAGCAACCGGTGGGCAATAAAGAAGCCACTATATTGCACATAACATCAGACAGCAAGGAACATCAAAACAAATCCCACACCAGCAGAACCCCCACACAGGACACCGCGACCAAAAACGATAGCGAGGACAATTCGGAGTTGTCAATAAATTACACGAAGAAAAAAGCAGCCGCAGAAGCAGGAACAAAGCGTTGCCATAACAACGCAACGCATACGTGGTGACGTCATGGCAACCATAAAACGCTTCCTATCAACACCGACTTCCGAGAAAGGAAGCGCTTGAACGACGAAGGACAGAGACGAAGAGTACAGAGGAGAGGAAACAACCCTGACCGACAAAGAGCCAAACCGGTATGAACAATACTTGTAACGATTTAATTCGGAGACTCCTAAATAACTTGCACGGATGCATGGAATATCACGTGTGCCCAATAGTCCCGCGAAGCACCAAAGCAGGTTACTTTGTAACTAAACATGGCCTCCCGTTGTAAATAGAGTCCCGTTGAACCACCGAATGCATGCCGATTACAACTGGACAGAAAAACTTAATTCAGGGTCTCCTAAATAATTTGCACGGATGTATGGAATATCACGTGTGCCTGATAGTCCCGCAAAGCACCAAACCAGGTTACTTTGAAACCTAACACGGCAGCTCTGCACAACACGGTCTCTCGTTGTAAACACAGTCTAGTTGTACCATCGAATGCATGCCGATCACAACTGGACAGAAAAATTCGC
The DNA here is from genome assembly GCF_964204655.1 of Triturus cristatus. NCBI lineage: Eukaryota > Metazoa > Chordata > Amphibia > Caudata > Salamandridae > Triturus > Triturus cristatus. The sequence goes on along the minus strand of NC_140587.1, from coordinate 401,235,526 downwards.
CGCACAAATTGTCATAACAAAGGACAACGGGCACGTCTTGTAAAAGCCACATTAGAGCACCAACTGGTGTCCATAGACCCACGCATGAGATATCACAAACGGGGTAATTAGCTATTAAAACCAGTCTGCACATAAACGCCCAACTTAGTTTTTTCAACCCCATTTTTTATCCAATAGATCAACAAAGAAGCCAGTAAATATTCAAAAGACCTACACAGTACAACTCCAAAAGGAAAGGGAAGGTACGTGAAGCCATAATTAAAGGAAAAATGTAAGGTTACAACTTCATTAAACACGGAATATATAGCGTCAGAAAGCTGACAGTGACACAGAAATATTTCCCTTGTATTTTCACAGGTAAAAGATAGCGCAAGCAACTCTTATCTGACAGCACGTAAGTTCCCCTTTTTAAACCAGTCTTTTAATCAAACAATTAAGTGAATGCTCAGAAAATTAACAGAGTACACTTAAAAACCACTTTAATATCACATTCCTTTATGACAAAAATATATTATTGATTTTTTCAGAAAAAGATGTCCCATGGAATAATAACCAAGCCCTGATGAAGACCTTAGAAAGGCAATAAAAAGGTCCATAGCAGGAAAGGTCGAAACGCGTCGGCTAACAGAACATGAAAATATATTGGGGATAAAACCATACAATAACGCCCCGTGAAGAGCCAAACTCAAATATCTAGTCAACGCTCTCTAGCTTCAATTTGGGAAAATATATTTTTCTCTAATTACATTCTAGGACCAAACCAATCATATAACGTGGAGGCAATAATGACTTTATATGCCACTCCATCTAACAAAGAGGATATCTGAGTACTGTTTCGATTTATGTATCAATTTTGCACATTTATGTACGTCGTTATAATGTTTTGTTGGAAAAGTGAAATTTATTTCATTGTCACACTGAGAAATTTATATTTGTGATATATATGTGTTTTGTTGTCACACTGTATTGTCGAAAAAGTGAATATTTGGAGATTTATGTTTGTCACATTGAGAAAGTGTTCACCAAATCAACTAAAGATATGAAATTATATTCAACTCGCAGTCAATAAATAGATCTGCTGAGATCAAAGTGATATTGTGATCCATGGTGTCAGAGGTATTTACTGTTATATAAGTATTACCCAGATTCCGGCCTCTGAAAACCTTATTGAATCCCCCCTCATATTATATACTCGCCTTTTGAGTAGGCACCAAGCCTACAAGGGTTCAGGTAGAACCACTTACCTAGAAGAACTCAAAAACTCCCGTCACCTAGTTACAAGAGATATAGTAGTGACGAAAAACTTGTGAACACGTCAATGTGGTGATGTAATCCCGCACATCACAGAAACAAACATCCTAGTGGAACTTACACACACGAACACAAGGCGCCCAGTCACTACAGCTTTTAAGCCAAACGGGCCAAATGATAGAACCAAAAACTCTGTGTATCAGAGAGGAAGATATCGAAGAACTTCTAAAACGTCCATCTACATTCAATCTAGGCAACAATTCCACAAACGTTGCCCAACAATCAGAATTAGAAAAAATAACAAGACTAAAGAAAAAACAAATAAGGACAGCTCTACACGGCGAAGTCCTCTTGGAACATCTACGAGCCGGTACAATACCATCCGGGCTTCAAGTCAAAAACATCCCGGTTATATTTACAGACGTACCTGAATACCTGGAAGGATTTAGCCACATAGGAACCAAATGCTCTAGAGACTGGATGTTTCACTCCATCAAAACAGCAGAACGATTAAGCCAAAGGGAGCTAGAACTAATTAAAGAACTGGAAGAGGCTTTTCTTACAAACACAGCAATAGAAAACGCACAAGCGTTATTGTCTAAATTGGAAAAGGAAAACGCAACTTTCAAAAAAAACACAGAAGATGCCAAAAGAATAAAACTCCAAAAAGACATAACCAACTTTGCTGAAACTAGAGTTTACCCCTATCTGGAGAAAGAATTCTACAAACAACCCCAAAACACCGTAGCACTGAGAACATACGGAGGGAGGAGCAAGAGACGTTTCCTCACATTCTCCGACGGCACATCATCCTCTGGAACATCGAGTGAAAGTGAGGGGTCGTCGACACCCAGAAATAACCAACAAAGACCATTCTACCAGCCTGCTCCTTTTTTAGACAGAGGAAGCAATCGACCACGAGGCAGGTCATGGGCCAACAGATGGTTCAACCCCCACCCAAACCAATACCATGGGGAGATCACCACCCGGAGGAACGTGTATCGGTGGTAACGAGAGAACAAGACTGTATTTATAATCTATCGGATTACGTCTTAAATACGGATGAAATTCAAGTATTACAAAAGGGTCTATCATTCATTCCCACAGTGAAACCAGACATGATCCAAACCAAGATGGAAATAATCCAACTGTTTCGTAAAATGAGGTTAAAAATCTTTTTTTCCGAAAACGAATCAACGGCATCACGAAATTTTTCAGGCTTGAAAAATCCCTCCACTTTTTTCCCAAGTACCAACAACATGCCTACAGAACTCATAACCTTTGAAAAAAATGTACTACGAGACCTGAACATTCTTGAGAAAAAGAAAACTTTCACTAAATGGAACCTCACCAAAGATGAAAATAAGGCATTGGAACAACTAAAAGCAAACACAAACCTTATCATAAAGCCGGCAGATAAAGGGGGTGGAATTGTCATCTGGCCCCGAGAAAAATACGAGTTAGAAGTAGAGCGCCAACTAGCCGATCCCAGATATTATCGGAAGACAAAAGAAGACTGGAACAGAAAAATCACGGACAAACTCACTCCAATCATACACATTGGAGAGGAAGAAGGATGGCTATCCAAAAAAGAAGCAGAATTTTTAATAAACAAGAACCCCCGGACACCTTTAATGTATGTTCTCCCCAAGGTGCATAAAGATTCTCATAATCCACCAGGCCGCCCGATTATTTCGGGAGTTAACTCTATTCTTGAAAGACCGGCAAAATATGTGGACACCTTTTTAAAACCTTTAGTCTGCAGTATTCCCAGCTACATTAAAGACACGACGCAAGCCATCAATTTTTTGGAGGATTTCCCGTTTGAAGAGGAAAAAGAACTCTTGGTTACCCTTGATATTGTGAGTTTATACTCCAACATCCGCCAAGAAGCAGGTCTGGAAGCCATGCAAATTTTCTTGGACAAACGCAGTAGGCCACACAACGTACCCACCATCTATTTAATACAACTAGCGGAAATATGCCTGAAGCATAATTTTTTCACCTTTAATGATATTCAATTTCTCCAGATTATGGGCACCGCGATGGGTTGTCCATTTGCCCCAGAGATGGCCATAATGTTTATGGCCCTCTATGAAGAGAAATGGATTTTCAACAATAACCCACACGACGGCCATATCAAAATATGGCGTCGTTACATCGATGATGTGTTTTTATTGTGGAGAGGCAACAAACAACAACTTGAGAATTTCGTGACTTGGCTGAATGATAGAAATCCGAACATTCAATTCACCGTCAGTCACAGCAACGTGGAAATGAATTTCTTGGACCTCCTTATCAAACACGAAGAGGGACACATCTATACAACACTGTATACAAAAACTACTGATAGAAACACCTTCCTGCATTTCTCCAGCTTTCATCAAAGAAATTTACGAGAGAACCTACCCTTTAGCCAGTTCTTAAGGATTAGGCGAAACTGCACCAAAAGAGAAGACTACTTCAAGAACGCAACAACATTACTAGAGAAACTGGTGGAGAGAAATTACCCAAAAAAACTACTAAAAAGAGCGCTGAAGCGAGCATGGTACACGCCACGAGATGCGCTTCTCACCACCATGAAAGAGGAAAAAACCACACCACTTGTATGTGTCACCACCTTCTCAGGTCAGACCACAGAAATGCAAAAAATCATCAGGAAAAACTGGCACACAATAAACAGTATACCATCTTTCACACAGATTCCAATATTTGCCCTGAAGAAAAATATGAGCATCAGAGAGAAGTTGGTACGAGCAAATACGACCATAAGGCAACCACAAATCAATCTACGATCCATGCTCTCACTTCCGCCCATAAAAGGACACAAAAAATGTGGCAATTGCACTTCCTGCGACAGCACCATAGAAGGAACTAGATTCACGTATGGAGAAAAATACATCAAACATGAAGACTTCACAAACTGTAATACCCACAATGTGGTATACTGTATCACCTGTCCATGTCCATTGGCTTACATTGGGAAGACTACACAACCAATCAAAAATCGCATTTCCCAACATCGATCCAGGATAAAGTGTAAAGTACTGACCGCCCCCATGGTCAATCACTGCATTGAAAAAAACCACAGGCCGAAAGACCTTAAATGGACAGTCCTCCGCCACATACGAGGGACCAACATTGATGCAATCCTATCCAAAAGTGAAGCAAAAATGATTATGTTTCTGGGAACCATTGTTAACGGAATGAATGAAATGACAGAATTAACGCATATCACCTAGAAGGAGAATAACATAAAATTCCTCTCTGAGAAGCGGAGTTGAAGGTTCATCTCAGACACCCCGTACCTTCCCCGAACCAAAAGAACAAAAAGACGATAGTGACAAGGTTTTTATGAAAACTTCAAGGATAAGTCTAGAAGTGCACAGAAGGGCGAAAATGCAAACTAAAAATTGAACATATGGATATCCACAAAGAACAAGCAAGACACCCTGCGAAGGGCGCCCTTGAAACAGCGACAAAGAAGGGTCAATTTCAAAGGCAAATTCGAAGGTCTTCAATTGAGAAATCAAGCAACCGGTGGGCAATAAAGAAGCCACTATATTGCACATAACATCAGACAGCAAGGAACATCAAAACAAATCCCACACCAGCAGAACCCCCACACAGGACACCGCGACCAAAAACGATAGCGAGGACAATTCGGAGTTGTCAATAAATTACACGAAGAAAAAAGCAGCCGCAGAAGCAGGAACAAAGCGTTGCCATAACAACGCAACGCATACGTGGTGACGTCATGGCAACCATAAAACGCTTCCTATCAACACCGACTTCCGAGAAAGGAAGCGCTTGAACGACGAAGGACAGAGACGAAGAGTACAGAGGAGAGGAAACAACCCTGACCGACAAAGAGCCAAACCGGTATGAACAATACTTGTAACGATTTAATTCGGAGACTCCTAAATAACTTGCACGGATGCATGGAATATCACGTGTGCCCAATAGTCCCGCGAAGCACCAAAGCAGGTTACTTTGTAACTAAACATGGCCTCCCGTTGTAAATAGAGTCCCGTTGAACCACCGAATGCATGCCGATTACAACTGGACAGAAAAACTTAATTCAGGGTCTCCTAAATAATTTGCACGGATGTATGGAATATCACGTGTGCCTGATAGTCCCGCAAAGCACCAAACCAGGTTACTTTGAAACCTAACACGGCAGCTCTGCACAACACGGTCTCTCGTTGTAAACACAGTCTAGTTGTACCATCGAATGCATGCCGATCACAACTGGACAGAAAAATTCGCCGCACAAATTGTCATAACAAAGGACAACGGGCACGTCTTGTAAAAGCCGCATTAGAGCACCAACTGGTGTCCATAGACCCACGCATGAGATATCACAAACGGGGTAATTAGCTATTAAAACCAGTCTGCACATAAACGCCCAACTTAGTTTTTTCAACCCCATTTTTTATCCAATAGATCAACAAAGAAGCCAGTAAATATTCAAAAGACCTACACAGTACAACTCCAAAAGGAAAGGGAAGGTACGTGAAGCCATAATTAAAGGAAAAATGTAAGGTTACAACTTCATTAAACACGGAATATATAGCGTCAGAAAGCTGACAGTGACACAGAAATATTTCCCTTGTATTTTCACAGGTAAAAGATAGCGCAAGCAACTCTTATCTGACAGCACGTAAGTTCCCCTTTTTAAACCAGTCTTTTAATCAAACAATTAAGTGAATGCTCAGAAAATTAACAGAGTACACTTAAAAACCACTTTAATATCACATTCCTTTATGACAAAAATATATTATTGATTTTTTCAGAAAAAGATGTCCCATGGAATAATAACCAAGCCCTGATGAAGACCTTAGAAAGGCAATAAAAAGGTCCATAGCAGGAAAGGTCGAAACGCGTCGGCTAACAGAACATGAAAATATATTGGGGATAAAACCATACAATAACGCCCCGTGAAGAGCCAAACTCAAATATCTAGTCAACGCTCTCTAGCTTCAATTTGGGAAAATATATTTTTCTCTAATTACATTCTAGGACCAAACCAATCATATAACGTGGAGGCAATAATGACTTTATATGCCACTCCATCTAACAAAGAGGATATCTGAGTACTGTTTCGATTTATGTATCAATTTTGCACATTTATGTACGTCGTTATAATGTTTTGTTGGAAAAGTGAAATTTATTTCATTGTCACACTGAGAAATTTATATTTGTGATATATATGTGTTTTGTTGTCACACTGTATTGTCGAAAAAGTGAATATTTGGAGATTTATGTTTGTCGCATTGAGAAAGTGTTCACCAAATCAACTAAAGATATGAAATTATATTCAACTCGCAGTCAATAAATAGATCTGCTGAGATCAAAGTGATATTGTGATCCATGGTGTCAGAGGTATTTACTGTTATATAAGTATTACCCAGATTCCGGCCTCTGAAAACCTTATTGAATCCCCCCTCATATTATATACTCGATTATTTTATTTTAGCAACCACCATGTCGCCATGACGCGTTTTGGCCGATCGACGGCCTTGAACAACAACGACGCCAACTCCGCCACACTGATCGCCAACCTCGGCCTCAGACAACTCGTCACCGCACCCACCCACGCCGCCGGCCACACGCTAGATGCCGTCTTCTCCACAAGTACCCACGTCTCATTCAACCACACCACCGAACCCCACTGGACGGACCACCGCTGCATTCACTTCACCTACAGGAAACCTACCACGCACCACCGCACCCAACAGCTACCCCGCCACTGCTGGAGCAAAATCACCGAAGACCAGCTGACCACCATCCTCTTCCTGAACCCACCCACCGAACCCACCAACCCAGACGCCGCAGCCCGCAACCTCAGACAGTGGATCGACGACTGTGCCAACACCCTCGTCCCACTGAAGAAACCCTCCAACAACCACACCAGCAGGAGAACCTCCTGGTTCTCCGACGAGCTCCTGGCCTCCAATCGCACATGCCGGAAATTGGAGAAGATATGGCTCCACGCCCGCACACCGGAAAACCACGCAGCCCACAAGGACGCCACCTGCAGACACCACCACCTCATCAGATTAGCCAAGAGATCCTCCTTCAAAGACCGCCTGGACAACAACACACACGACAGCAAAGAACTCTTCAGCATCGTAAAAGAACTCTCCAACCCCAGCGCCAACGCCAACGACATCCCTCCCTCACAGGATCTGTGCGACTCCCTCGCCAACTTCTTCCACCGCAAGATCGCCGACATCCACGACAGCTTCGACACCTCGACCGACCCGACCGCACCAGACCGCACCCCTCCTGCGAACACCATCAGCGCCAACCACCTGACCTCCTGGTCCAACGTCTGCGACGACGAGACGCGCAAGGTCATGAACTCCATCCACTCAGGACCGCCGACAGACCCGTGCCCACACCACATATTCAACAAGGCAGGCGCAGCCATCGCACCCCAACTACAGAAGGTCATCAACATCTCCTTTGAAACTGCGACCTTTCCGGACAGCTGGAAGCACACCGAAATCAACACCCTCCTCAAGAAGCCCAAGGCGAACCCCAAGGACCTCAAAAACTTCCGGCCCATCTCCCTGCTCCCGTTCCCGGCGAAGGTCATCGAGAAAATCGTCAACATGCAACTGACCCGCCACCTGGAAGACAACAACCTCCTGGACCCGTCCCAATCCGGATTCAGACGAAACCACAGCACCGAGACAGCTCTCATCGCCTCCACAGAGGACATCAGGCACCAATTAGACAACGGCGAAACATCAGCCCTCATCCTCCTGGACCTATCGGCCGCCTTCGACACGGTCTACCACCGCACACTAAAGACTCGCCTCCATGAAGCCGGTATCCAAGAGAAGGCCCTCGACTGGACCACATCCTTCCTCTCCGGCAGATCCCAGAGCGTCCGCCTCCCGCCGTACCGATCCGAAGCCACCGACATCATCTGCAGCGTCCCCAGGGCTCCTCCCTCAGCCCGACGCTATTCAACATCTACATGGCCCCCCTCGCACAAGTGGCCCGCCACCACAACCTCAACATCATCTCCTACGCCGACGACGCTCAACTCATCCTCTCCCTCACCAAGGACCCACGCACTGCCAAATCCAACATCCACGACGGAATGAAGGCCAGCCGTCTGAAACTGAACTCGGACAAGACGGAGGTCTTCATCCTCGGACCCACCCCCTCAGCCTGGGATGCCTCCTGGTGGCTGACCACTCTGGGGACAGCACAGACACCGACCGACCACGTACGCAACCTAGGATTCTTCCTCGACTCCACCCTCTCCATGTCCAAACAGGTAAACGCCGTCTCCTCCTCCTGCTACAACACCCTCCGCACACTTCGCAGAATCTACAAATGGATCCCAGCCGAAACAAGAAGAACGGTAACACAAGCCCTCGTCAGCAGCAGATTAGACTACGGCAACGCACTCTACGCCGGAATCCCAGCCAAACACCTACGACGACTCCAGCGCATCCAAAATGCCTCAGCCCGACTGATCGTCAACGTACCCCGCCACTGCCACATCACCCCCCACCTGCGAAACCTACACTGGCTCCCCGTCGAAAAGAGGATCACCTTCAAACTCCTCACCCACGCACACAAAGCACTCCACAACGCCGGACCAGCCTACCTGAACAACAGACTCAACTTCCACACCCCCACCCGCCAGCTCCGCTCTGCCAGCCTCGCACTCGCCACCGTCCCCCGTTTCCAAGGAACCACCTCCGGTGGCAGATCCTTCTCCTACCTCGCTGCCAAGACCTGGAACACCCTACCTACCCACCTACGTCAGACTCAAGACCTACTCGCCTTCAGAAAACGCCTCAAGACCTGGCTCTTCGAGCAGTAGCGGCGCCCCCCCTCCCCCCTCAGCGCCTTGAGACCCTCACGGGTATGTAGCGCGCTTAACAAATCCCCTGATTGATTGATTGATTGATCACATGTCAGTGCCCTGGGGTGGAGATTCCCCTTTTAAAGTGCTAGTGCATACTATTAGCAGCAATGGACATAGTAAAAACACTTCACTGTTTTCATTAATAACTGCTTAAATGCATTATTTCACAGATATAATTTCTGTTTTCCTTCACATACTAGGATGTACAATAATAATTTCATCTTGGATAAAATCCAGGTTGTTGAGGAAAAATATTTGTAAGAATACATTAAATACCACCCTTTACCTCACATATTGGTATCCTAGAAAAAGTCGTCGATTGTTCCATGCTAAAGTAACTAGTGTAAAACATACCACCCTTCCCTAAGTGCAACTCAAACATATATATATATATGTGCAAATTGAGCAATTAAAGTGCAAAAAATTCAGTGCAATTGTTGGACATCTTAGCAGCATAAAACATCTCGGCTAATACCAGTTTGCTGTTTTAGGTTCAATACCTTATCATGATCAGTGCCAGTCGACAAGTTATGACATACTGTGCCCTCAAAGTTTCAAAGCCTTAATTAGATGGTAACTATCTGTTATATATGGTTGATTCCCACAAATGAGGATATGTAGTATAAAAGATAAAGGGGCATATGCATCAACATTAGCATTTGCGATTCCTTATTAGCGAAAAATAAGGAATCGCTAATAAGGAATAGCAAAAGGCTATGCATGTAGGAATCGCTATTCAAATAGCGATTCCTTAACATTCCTTATTACCGAATCGGTAATACCGAATCGGTAATAAGGAATACCTACCCATTCATTCCTATGGCCTTGGAGGCCCATAGGAATGAATGTAAAGCCATTCTGTATTAGCGATTCGGTATTACCGAATCGCTAATAGCTGGAGCACTTTCAAGGGTGCCAGGGTGTCAAAAGGACACCCTGTTGCACCCCTGAAAATGAAAATGATATGTGCACATATGTTGCACACACACATGCTCTAAGGGCATGTGTGCGCGCAACATGACACTTTGAAAAATGCACAAAAGTGCATTTTTCAAAGTTTTTGCAAATTACCATGCAGTTCATCTTCATGGTAATTTGCTCCCCTTATTAGCGAAATCGCTAATTTTTTAACTTTGATGCATTGCATTTAAGGAATCTCACTTTGGGATTCCTTAAATGCAATCGCTATTTAAGGAATCGGTATTTAAGGAATCCCTATTTAAAGAATCGCTATTTAAGGATTCCTTAAATACCGATTTCTGCTTTTGGGTTGATGCATTGGGATTGGGTATTTTTTACTTAATACCGGGAGCTAATAAGGAATCGGTATTTTACCGACTGGATTTTGGCTTGATGCATAAGGGTGAAAATCTATAAAATCATTTCAACCGAATAAAATCAGATAAATAGGCTAAAACACAGCTATTTTGACAATTAAAAAAAAGAGAAGAGAAAGAAAGAGCTATTTTAACGATTCCTAAAATCGAAATTCATTCCAAGAGTGCTGATCTAATCAATTGAGTTGAAACTACCCTATTATCCACCTAAAATATAAATATAAATATAAATATTCAATATATTAAGGTAAAATATACAGGTGTCAACTACATTAAATCACAATAATGAAATATACCAAAAGTTCCCCCCCCTTACTGAGTTTCTTAGAGGTAAGTGTACATATCTTTGCTGGTATTTAAACCTCCAGGATGCTTAGCATCCATTTCAAGGATATACCTTGTTTCTAAGCGCCTGAGCTTTGCCTCCCTGTTGCCTCCTCTCTTATTTGGTGGTACTGCGTCTAAAACATAATATTTAAAATGTTTAAGACTCCTACCGTATTGATCTTTAAAATGTCTGGCAACTGGATAGCTTGGATCGTTATTTAAAATGGCGCATGTGTGTTGCAGAATTCTTTTATGTACCGCCAGTTTTGTGCTGCCTATGTAATACAAGTTGCAGCTACAAACAACTACGTATATGGGAAATTCTGTTTTACACGACGGATACTGCTTAATCAAATGGGTCTGGTCATTGAACGCTGTTTTGTAAGACTTTGTGTTTACTCCATACTGCCAGACTTTACAACTGGAACATTTGTAACAACCCTTCCTAGCTGTAAGCCAGGTACCTGATTCTAAGTCTTCCGGGCTATTTTTGACCAAACTATTTCACATTGACGCAGTTCTCCTGAAAGTAATTGCAGGTTTTTTAGGAGTAACCCTCCTAAAACTGGATCTCCTAGTACTGTTTGCCAGTTTCGTCTTATTATAGATCTGATCTGCCCTTCTTGTCTAGAATATGCCAAAATGAGTCTTGTTGGCTCATTTGGTGTAGTCATTGTGGCTCCCTGGGATTTAGATCTATATTGTAGTAGATCTTGCCTGGCTCTATATATATATATTACCAGTCCTGGCAACAAGAATGACAGGCACTGACTCCGTGGGGATATGGCACAGAAAGTTTTATTCCAAAGGATGACCTAGAACGCGTTTCGACAGCGAGCCGCCTTGTTCACTACATCAGGCACAATTGAAGTGCCATACTTGGGGACTCAGATCTATCATGCTCCTGACGATCTTCTGGAGGGCAATGTGGGGCGGGCAGGGCGCGGAGCGAAAACCTGTTTTGATTTCTGGGGGACTCTACCATTATCCGTGGCCGGCAGGGTCGCCTTGGTGAAGGTGGTCATTTTGCCCAGGTTTCTCTATTATTTTGGGACCCTCCCCGTTTGGATCCTGAGTAGGCTCTTCGCTCAGCTGAACACTTTGATTACAGAATTCATCTGGGGAGCTGGGAGACGTAGAGTTGCGTTGACCACCCAGCAGAGGCCCAGGGCAGAGGGGGGCCTTGCGTTCCGGACCTGGAGGCCTATTACCATGCCGCGCAGCTTCAATGGTTTCCGAAGTGGGTGGCGGGTCATATTAGGCGCCTGGAGGACCAGGGTGGGTCAGTTCCGAGTTGGCACCTTTTGTCCAGTGTGCTGTTGCGTGCCCCGCTGAGAGGCGTCTCACTACCACCGGATTTGGGGACAGTGCAACAATGCTGGGCGCGCCGAGCCAGGAGGACACATTGGGACCCCCTATGCGCCTGAGATCCCGCTGCATATGTGTGAGGTGTTGCCTCATGGGGGGGATTGGAGCCAGTTGTTGGCCTGGGAAGAGGCGGGAGTTACAGCAATAGGTGATCTTTATGAAGGTGGTAATCTTCTTCCTTTTAATGACCTCAGGGAGCGCCATGATCTCCCGCGGGGGGACTTCCTCTTTCATGCGGCCCTGACCGCGGCTATCAGGAAGCACTGGTGGAAGGGACTGTTAGAGCCAGATACTTCTCTCGCTTATCAATATGTAGTGATGGCTGCGGGTACTTTTAAAGCGGTGACCTGCCTTTACCGACGGATCACTTGCGATTTGTGCCGACCTCTGACGGCATTGCGACTCAAATGGGAGGCGGATCTGGGGAGCCCATTGCAGAAAAACATTGGGAGGCGATTGCAGAGCGGCCGTGGAAATGTTCTCGGAATGCGCGTTTCCAGCTCATCCAATTCTATGTTTTCCAAAGGGCCTACCTCATGCCTAGTAAAATTGCTGAATATTTTGGGGGGTCGGCCACTTGCCCCCGTTGTGACCAGGATGGGGCGAATTTTCTCCACATGTTCTGGGACTGTCCGCGGGTAGGAGGCTTCTGGAGGGATGTGACGACTGCTCTGCTGACTGTGACAGAGAGGGAGCTAACGGTGACACCAGGGGTCTGCTTGTTGCGTTGGTTCCCGCACACTGCCAAGACTAAGGTCACCAGCCGGTTCATTAACTTGGGGTTGGTCTTGGCTAAAAGAGAAATTACTTCCCACTGGAAGGCGAGGCCAAGGGCCTAGTCTAGTGCATTGGAATATGGAGATGGTGAAATGGGCAGAAAGTGAAGGGAGCTATAGATTACATTTGGCTCAGCGTAATGGAAGTGAAAAGTCACAGGAAATGGCCCGGGCATGGGTGGCACTCTTGGAGCTGATCAAGCATCCGACTGTGGAAGACGAGGAGGCCGTTGATGAGAGAGACATGGCATGGGCCTCTTGAGAAACCCTTCCCATCTGTGGGAGTACAGTGCGAGGGGAGGCCACTGGGACCATGATAGGCAGCTTCCCCCTGTGTTCTTGATCCACTCACTGCTGCGTCCTGCGGGATGGGTAGACTGATAGGTAATACGGGAGTCATATTTGCCTTCTTGAATATCTTAGAGGCTGGCAACATGCTTGGGAGGGTGGTTGGGGTGGGGGCTTCTGTTGGGGGACATCTGAAAGTGAGAGGAGTGGGGGGTAGGGGTCTTCTTATTGCTCCACACCATTGAACTGGATTGAGCATGCAGACGGACTGCATTGTATCACGGACGCCTTATGGGAAGATGGGTGTGACTCTGTAATCAGATTGGCGTGATGTCCGTTGTATTTCATGCTGGTTTCCTCTGTTGACCATTCTGTAGGCGGCGGGATTAAATGTATAGTTCATGAAAATCAATAAAAGTCTGTTTAAAAAAAAAATCAGGCACCATTGAAATTCAGCAATATATGGTGAGCACTGGTTGGTTGTCACAGCAACCATTCTTGTTAATGAACATAGAATTTTATACACACAATAATAGAAATGACCGTGCAGTAAATCAAAATTACTACTATAATTGTTATAGATTGTATCTATATCAGCACAAAAATAGTGTAAATGAAGGAAATTTACAATAACTGATTTACAATAAAATACTGCGAAGTAGTTACAGTGTGCTCTGGCTCTGTAAAGCATAGTGTGAAGAAAGACTTGTTATTTTTCACGTTCTCTTCTGACCTCTAGGGTACTGCATTTCTCCACCACACACACATATTAAGATATAAACAGTTTTGTATGAATATTGTAGATTTCCAAGTGTGTGTGTGACTAGGGCACAATTGCACCACTTATGCGGTCTATGGTGCAAGCATATGTACTTAGTACAATACACAGTCTGTACATATGTCTCCATATATACCTGGTTGTAACTTAGACTAACCTATTGTCAAGATGAAATGAAATGAAAAGAAATGAAATAAAGCCCAAGTGGGCTGGTGGGTCAATCTACTACATAGAATGTAATATCATATTTTAACGACACACAGAGCCCACAGTCATGTACTGTGTAAGACTATCACAACTAAGAATTTAATATAAATAAGGAAAACCTAAGTGAAGTGAAGAAATGGCCCTAAAGCACATGAGCTGGACCTGGTGTGGGACAAGCAGCCAAAAATTAGATATATACATTAAGTGCCTCATCTGCATTCATCCCATGAGGGATTTTAGAATTGAGAAGAATTATATATCTTGATTCTAGTCTCCTAAGTGTCAACTGCCTGTTCCCTCCTCTAAGGTTCCTGGGGACTGTGTCGATCACAAAGAAGGAGAGATCTTTAGCATTGCCACCATGACACGAATATATGTGTCTGGTGACTGGGTAGCTAGGGTCATCATTGGCGATGGCCCTGAGATGCTGTAATATACGGACATGAACGGAGTGGATAGTACTTCCCACGTATTGTTTGCCACATATACATTGGAGAACGTAGACAGCAAAATCGTTTTTATAAGTGTAGCTGCCTTGGATTTCAAAGGGGGACAGTCTGAAGGGCATTTGTACTGTTCTTGTATTGACACCATGCTTTGCATTTTTGGCAACCTCTCTGTGGTCTTAACCAATCTGATCCCTTACTGATGATGGGCTAATTACATACAAGCTCTTGCCACATCGATTTGGCTGTTCTGAACGATATAGGTGGTGCTCTAGCGCAGGTGGGGCCAATAATTGGGTCAATGCAAACTATTCGCCAATGTTTGTGTAGTATCTTGAGGAGGTTTGTGTGGTATGTGTTATAGTCTGTAATGAGTCTCGGTGTTCCTACGGTACTATTTGTATTTTTGTTCTTGCTTTTGGTAGAAAAAAGTAGATCTTCTCTTTTGGTATTTAGACTTTTGGCTCTAGCAGGAGCTAAAGTTTTTAGGGCTATATCCTCTACACTCTAGTCCCTGAAATAGGTCATCAGTGGAGTTTTTCAGACCTTCTTTGGTGCTGCAGTTTCGCTTCATTCGGAGGCACTCCGAGTATGGGATGCTCCCCTTGAGTCTGGTAGGGTGGAAGCTACTTGCGTGAAAGATCGAATTACCTGAAGTAGGTTTTCTGTAGGTCCTAGAGTGTATCTTGTTACTTTCTACAGAGATTTCAAGATCTAAGAAATGTATGGACTCTATAATGATGTTGCATGTGAACGATAAATTCAAGTTATTACTGTTTAATTCCTCTGCAAATGTCCTCACATCTTCCTGGGAGCCCTGCCAAATGATAAGATGTCGTCTATATATCTTACATAGAGATCAACATTTTCTGTCATACCTTTTTTCTGCGTCGTCATGAGTACCTGCTCCTCACACCAGCCCATTTGCAGATTCACATAGCTGGGGGCGAAGCAGGTACCTATGGCTGTGCCTTGCAGCTGTTTGTAGAAGAGTTTATCAAAGACAAAGATGTTGTTGTATAAGCACCATTCAGCCATTTGTAACACCATCAGTGTGTGTTGGTACAAGTGTATAGGTCTTTTCCCCAAAAAATAGCTCAATGCATTTAACCCATCTTTGTGTCTTATGCTGGTGTACAGCAGTATTATATATAAATATTCGCTGGAAGAAACAAAGGCTATGGGGACATTATAGTTAGACTCAAGTTTCACTCATACAAAACCAGTGAAATCCAGCAACTATAGTTAATAACTAAGCTAACCATAACTCACGCCCCTGTAATGCACTGCTTATGACCTCACATATTACATCACTGATGACATGGTCAGTGACGTCATTGATGACATTACAAATGACATCACTGATGACATTTCAAATGACATCACTGATGACATCATCCAGTGAACGTGAGTTTTTTTTAAACGTTTATGAGTGTTAAATATTTATACCAAGGTTTATTGGTGAATCAGTGGGTGTATGAGTGCCTGTATGGATGATTTAGTAGGTGTGTGACTGACTGTATTAGTTAGAGATTAGGTGTCTCAGTGAATGCATGGGGTGAGTGACTGGTTGTGTGAATGTCTCTATCAGTCTGCCATTTGGTGTCTAAGTGGCCGCATGGGTTTATGGGTGGGTATGTGAGTGGCTGCATGGGTGACTGATTGGTTGTCTGAGTACCTGTATGGGTGTCTGAGTGTCTGTGTGGGTGGGTGAGGGTGTGTGTGACTGCCTGTATGGATGAGTGAGTGGGTGAGTCAGTGGCTGTATGGGTTAGTGAGTGTGTGTGTGAGGGGATGTATGGGTGAGTGAGTATGTGTATGGCTGTGTAGGTAAGTGAACAGATGTCAGTGGTATATGGGTCTGTAATTGGGTATTTGAAAGGCAGTATAGGTGATTGATGGGGTCAATGAGGGACTGTATGGGTGAGTGAGTAAATGTGAGAGTGGCTGTATGGGTGAGTGTGTGCTTGTGTCACCGACTAAATAGGTGAGTGAGTATTTGTTAGTATCTGTATAAGTAAGTGAGTGCGTGTGTGTATAACTGTATGTGTGAGTAAGTGGCTGTATGATTGGCTGCATAGGTGAGTGAGTAGGTGTAATTCTCACTTGTCATTTCCGCAGGGATGGGATGCAAGACCAGAAGCAAGGTCCCAACTTCCCACACCCACCAGCACAAGCCCAACAGCGTCAAAGGCAACACAGTGGAAATGGGGGAAGAGGAGAAACAAAACAAGGAAAGAAAAAGGGAGACACGTCAACAACACACTTCATGTATGGATATTCTTGTTGAGTGGTCTTTATGTGGTTCCTGTAGTGATTAGTATTACCATGTGCGTATATTCTAATGATAATGCTTACAAACATTTGGCGTGAATTTACTAGATATAACTACCTGTATTAGTTCCCTCTTCCACTTAAGTTAATAAGATATTAGAGAGAGGAATCAGTTGTATCATCTATTAATTTTTTTAAAATCATTATGGGTATTGTACTTAATACAACAGGACAGTATATTTATGGATGTATATGGTAAAACTAACCCAAGAGGTGAATCAATGTGAAATGCAATCAAAGCCCAACTTATTCATATACATTTGAAAACCAGGAAAAAAACTAAAATCTTATTTTCCCAAAAATGGATCAGGTTAAAGAATAATAAAAATAAATATACACAAAAAAGTGCAGGGCTAAGATACAATGAAATAATCAGCCCCTTAAATACTCAGGAGACTAATTTATATTGTTCTTACAGCCATCAAGCAGTGTTATGCTCCATATTGGTACCCTAATATAGGCCCGGGTAATATCATACCTTGACCTACATTACCTCCCTTACACTACACAGTAACGAGCCTTTAGGATTGAACCTTTTCCTAGTTCTAGTCCTGGACGCAGAAGGAGGGTTTTTTTCCTGAACAATAGTGTCCTATGACTTCATCAATGGACTCATACAGTATGAATGAAAATTCATGACAGTTCTTGGAAACCAGTCAGTGGTCTAACACATCCCTCGCGGGGTGTCCAACTCGAGACCAGGACGGGGTCCCACACTCTCTCACTTCAGTTACTGGGGTTAGACTAAATCCTAGAGGGATTCTTATCTTCACACCTACCCACATGCTAGGTACACTTAGGTACGTCTAGATAGGCATCGTTGGAGTACGTGCACACTTTTATCATGCATTTTATATTCATGTATGCATTCATGATTATTGCAAGATGGTAAAACTGTACTATCCTTTTATTTTCACTGTACTGCTAATCATATATATATGCTACTGTCTAACGGTTGTTGCAGCACATCTATTTTACACTAGAAGAACAACTGTGCAATAAATTCTTATTGTAACAACCCAACTGTTTCTTCTGTGTAACTCTCTGAGACCAAATAAGTGAGCACGAGTGACTGAGTGAAAAGTAGTACATTGTTTCCACGATCCTGGGGGATCAGGGTTGTCATTTCTTAGGTTGCCAGAAACTATTCTCTCCCTGATAAGAGGAGATTCTAGTGGCACTGTGAGCTAGCTAAAACAGAACGGCTAACATTCTCGGTGGGGTGCTCAGAGTCAGTCTGTCACCAATCCTACAGTTTATGTTATCCAAACGTGCAGATCTTGTATGGGTGATATAGCAACTACACAACATGGCGCCGCCAACGTTGGTTGGGTACTTATTTAACAGTAGAATCTGAGTAGTTCAGTCAGGCTATTCTCAGGGACCCCTACTCACAAAACACCAAAGACGTCTGGAGTGGGTGGGCACACAAACTCCACCACAGCTGAGTAGGCTAAAAATCCTATTTCTTGGCTGTTTTTCTTGGGGGATTCAAGGAAAGTGGAGCAGGAACTCATACAGGTGATAAGGAAGGGAGAAGAAGCTAAGGAAATACAAACCAAGATTGCGTGTTGTAAAGCTAAAATTAACAGGGTATGGAGTAAGGAAATTGCCAGTCAGTATAAGGTCTTAATAGAGGTTAATTGGGGAGGGATCGTTTCTGGGATCCAACAGAAACTGAATCGGCTGGCGTGCTTGCATCTCTTGTTGGTGGGGAGGTGCAATGTGCTTAATTTGAGTATCCTTCCCAAAGTTATGTACTATTTTAGGGCAGTACCTCTAGAGCTGACATTTGAGATGTGGCAGTCCAAATTCTATAATATTTTTTATTTGGAATATAGCCTCTGTTGTTTGAAATCAATTTTAAGGACAAACTTGGGTATTCAGATATGGGGACCAATGATAGAACATATGAATTCAATAATTGTCTAGTTTATTTTGTTATATTGGTATGTTTCTGTCGCTGTAAGGTACAGCCCTCATATTGTAATTTTGTCATGCTTTGCATGATTTTTTGTCAGTGGGTGTTAAAATATGTATGTAATTGATTAAGATTGCCATTTGCTTTAGATTGAATAAAAAACAAAACAAAAAAAACAATTATAAGTTAAATTACTTCCCATTTAATTTCCTTACAAACCCAACACCTCTCTACTAAAATATAAATTACTACTTAAACTATACATAAATGAAATATAAATGAAAAGTCATGAAATATACTTAAGCAAATAAAATAAGAAATGACCAATTAAACAATTTACATATTTAATAACCAATTAGGTATGTAATTTACCTACAAAATGTGATCAACATTAAAGAATCAATAATTTATCATTTAATTAACTTCCCACCCTATACGTCTACAAATTCAACACCCCGCTACTAAATTATAAACTACTAATTAAACTCAAAAATAAAACATACATTATAAATCACCAATAAAATTAAATTAAGTAAACTAACAATTAATTAAACACATTATACGATTAATAACCATTTAAATATGTCATTTGCCTTAACATTTTATCATTTAAATAACCTCCCTCCGTATTCATCTACAAACCTAACAATCCACTACTGAAATATAAATTAGTGTGAAACAATAAAAATAAAATATACATTAAAATCACAAATAAAATATAATAAAGAACATAACAATCAAGCTATTAAACAATTCACATAATGATTAACCAATTAAATATTTAATTTACATAAAAAATAATTAACGTTAACAAATAATAAATGAACATTTAAGTCACTTCCCGCCATATTCCCCTACAAACCCAACAACCCACTACTATATTATAAACCCACTACTACATTATAAAACATCACACGTTTAAAATGACAAACTATACTAAAGATGTAACAATTTACTAATACTAACATCTAAATGATTATACTAATATATTAAGTTATTTTTAAAATTATTTTCATTACAACTATATTAAAGTGAACGATTTTAAATGCAACTATAATCTAAAAAACTATATTATATACATAAAAAACAATATTCTTACCTTTGATATTCTGTCCAATTATATTTTTGTGGTATAGACATTTTTGACCTAATACTCATGTCACGTGATATTTGTGTCATTTACTGTTTTACATATATGAAGAAGACTACTGAAACCATGATGCAGTACGTGTGTAGCTGCAGTAGTGGCTTGTACCCTAAACATTTGGTAGGGCAACCACCCAAATATTTAGGGTACCAGCGGCATGTGGCCGTCAGTCTTGGCTCGTTATAAACAGTGTTTATAACGAACCACGACTGACAGCTCTGCTGTTGAGGGTTAGGATGAAAATGTAATAAAATTGAAATATAAAAATGTACTTATGTCTGCTGGCTCACCTCCTCTGGTCCTCGTGAGTAACTCTGCGCTCTGACTGCAGCAATGCAATTCTCCACACAAATCCCAATGCTGCTTTCATGATGCAGATAAGCAGCATGACAGCAGCACCAGGATTGGCTGGAGCAGGCTGCCTCGACACTCCTCGAGTCAATGGGAGCCTGTGTCTGCTCTCCACTTAGCTGTCTTAAACAACTGGGTGGAGAGGTTTACACTACGCATGTCAGGCTGGCCGTCACAAGACAGCTGGCTAAAATGACATGTGCAGTGTAAACAGGTGGAGTGAGCACTGCTCCCCTGCTGCCAATCAGCAGTAGTGGCCCCACCGCCAAACACAGCTCGGCTGGGGAATGGGAAAAATAAAATGGTGATAAATGTATTTGATCACTATTTTATTTTTCACCTTATCGGCGGCGCTGGCAGCAGGGGTATGACGCTCCTCTGCCCTGATGAAGGGGCTGCCGTTGCGAAGGTGTGCAAACGCATGGATACAGAAGAAAAGTGTGAAACACACATTTACATGCATGCATAGGAAGGTCTGTGGAATATCATTTAAACCACATTAAATATGGGCATTGGCAGTGCCCGGAGATGAAGGATGCTTACCCTTGGCAGTGCAAACTTGCATCAACTATATCCTATCGTCAGAGTCCCACGATGGACAGCAGAGAAGCAACCACCTAAGGGTGGCATGCTTCTTCATTGGGTTACCTTCTGACACCAGGACCAAATGGTACCTGGTACGGGCTATAACTCTGCAACGGAGAGAAGCTTAGGTGTTTTACTTTTGAAGGAGCGCTATGTATGGGTGAGACCCAGAATCCAAATATACACAATGAGGTGAAACGATCTCCTGGTATGCTAAATGTAAGTTTTATTCTGGTGCCCGCAGTGGATAACAATAAAAGAAAAGTGAAGGGAAATTGGGAAAATGGAGAGCATTTTTTTATTATAACTGTTGGGTTATTCACTCTGAATAGATCCTTTGTGTGCATAGACAGCAGAGAAGCAACCCACAGGAATAAGCATTATGAAACCAGCCAAGTATATGCTCTGATGAGCCTACCGCAAAGTGACAAAAAACCAGTACATGAGCTGTCATGGTGTCAGTTTGAATAGCAGCCCAGAGTAATTGGCAATATGCAATCATCCAGGGCCGCACTGACAGCAGGGCTTTTCTAAATTAACAACACAAAAACAAATGTTTTTAAAGTTTTAAAGCCGGCAGGTGCTCTGCAAGAAAGCTGGCTCCCAAGGCAGCGAAAAGGCCTCCGGCCTGCCCGCCTGGTAGCCAATCCATCCCTGCAGCCAGCCATGGGATGCGGTTTTAGGAGTCCGCCATGGAGTGGTCGAGGCGCACGCCTTCAGAATGGGCACTATACAACCATCTACAGGATGTGCTCACATAGGACCAACATGGGCAAGAGAGGAGCGACCATTGTGCAATCAGCGTTAGTATTGGCAGAGGAGGCCACCCAATGTGGCAGGGAGAAACCCACATGCATGGGTGTTATACAGCAGCCATAGCATGTGCTTTCATGGGTCCCCATGCGGTGACAGAGGAGAAGCCAATTATGTGGTTAGTCATAGTATGTGCCTGAAAATTACACCCAGGAGCTGCAGAGGAGCAACCCATTGGAATGGGCATTACCCAACCAGCTATAGTAAAGCCTCCTATGGGTCCAAAGTGGAGCAACAGAAGAGCAGCCATTATACATGTAGCTTTTGTAAATGCCTGAATAGTCCACCTGGGTGTGGCAGGGAGCAGCCCACAAATGAATGGCCATTATGCAGCTACCCATAGTAAATGCTTTGAGGGGTCAATCTTGAAGCAGCAGAAAGGCAGCACATGAGAATGTGCATTGTACAAACAGCTGTGCTGTCCGGGCTGCTACTGCCCCAGGCCCTACGCAGTAGGCCGCCAGACACCCGTAGGAAAGTACAATATACAGTCGGCCGTAGTGTTTGCTCTGATGAATCCACACAGGCTAGCCAAGTAGAAACCCCCAGAATCTATGGCACCGCACGTTAATGTTAGGCCTGGGTGGTAAACTCTGCTCATGGAGTTTGCAGAGTTTTTCCCACGTTGCGCTTTCCATACAGTGTGGAGTTCTGAAAAACTCCACGCAGTGGCGTGGAGTGGAGTTTCTCCTCTCTCGCGACTCGCCAATGTTAAGTTGGTGAGCACGAGTGAGGAAAATCCAATGCTATACCACTTTCATAGCGAGATTTCTCAACACGGGCTGTTGCAGCAGGTCACTATCACTTGCGTTGAAAAACTTGGCACTTGCATTGCGAAAACTGCCTCTAGAGTAGAACATCTACTCAAGCGGCAGAAAGAAGGTGTGCCCTCTTGCACTGCGCGGGGCGCCATTCATGCTGATTTTACAGCGAGAGACAAACTCCTGGTGCTAAAAATCAACGCCAGCGGTGTGACTTACCTCACAACTCTGCGGAACGCAGTGGAGTTTTTTTGTCAAACTCCTCCCAGGCCTAATTACTGTCTGACAGAATTTTAAACTTAAATGTGGTCTTTTTTTGGTTACTTTTATTTTAATTGTTAAATGTTTTTGCTATACCATAACCTTGGTTCCAAAAATGACCCTTAATTTTTGCAATCAGTGAAATGTTTTACTATTATGGGTCATATGCTAGGCCTTAATTGGGCCAGGTCCTTGTGGGACTCAGCAGTGCTTAATTTGTAAAAATATTAGTGCCGGGACCCTGGCCAGGATGCCACTGCAGCTGGCACTTCCTGCTCTGCCAGAGCTGCCAATGACAGCACCAACTAATCCTCACACTATTAAAATTGTGACAATTCAAGGCCTCCAAAGCTAAAACATGGGCCTGGACGGTAGGTATTAGTCATTTTTATTGTGTATTGAAATAATAAACAGCTGTTGTATTCTTCTCTAAATTCGACTGACAGTGCAACCGTGTCCCACCGTGTGCATCACTGCTTCATTTGAAAAAATTGTGAGTACGGACAGTTAAGAAAAAGACTGTAAATTATGAAAATTATGGAATAAACATGGATTTTGGAATAAAAAAAAATTGAAAGAATTTTTGATTGAAGCTGTGTGATTGGAAATGCATCACAATGTTGTTGCTAGCGTTTCTTAATGTGACGTGCTTTGAGGCAAGGCACAGATCCAATCTGCACGCAAGCAGGACAAAATGGAAAACACAGAAGAGACTGGCAAACTGGTGTGCATACTGCAACCCCACTGTGCATTTATGGAATTAATTGTTGCCTTCTGAGCAGTTTTTGCACCCAACAACAATTTGGATTACCACAGAACTCATAAGGTAACATCATCGCAAATAAGGCTGTTTCAGCTCATGTTAAAGCCACGCATAGATTGTCTTCTTGGATCAGTGTTCGTAAAAAACATTGGAACTCGATGCACACAGTTCATGGGCAATTGTTTGTTTCTTTAAAATACAAGTGTTTATCATGTATTATTTAAGTATGGGATTGCACTGCAAGTGTATTTTCGTTGAGAGGTAATTTTGAATGTTTAATAGAAGAGGGATGTGAAAGGTTTGTTGCAAGGGATTGTGGGGCACGTAGTTTTTATGAATCCAAACTGATGGTTATGAGTAAGGAACGGTTTACGTTGGGATTTCGAGGGAGGATTTAGGCTGCAAATGCAAGGGGGAGTGGGATATGTAGGTTTAAATGATACTCAGCTGACGGTAATTAGGTCCTGTTAATTGGAGGAACCTATACTTTGGGAAGTGTTTAAATTGTGAGCGCAGGAAGGAGTCAGCCGCTCGAGCATTTGTCCGACAACGAAGTTATGTAGTAAGGAGGCGTCAGTCCTTTCAGTAACAACTATGGGGCATGAGCATAGCGCCAGCAGGAGGCAACACCCCCCCCCCCCCACTGTAGCATGCATGTTCTACGCATAACTAAAACACACCACACAAATTTTGTTTGGGTAAGTGTCACGAGGCGAGCCGGGACACCGGATTGCAGGGGGCGGACTGGTGGGAGGTGCCGGAGGTCACGGACAGTGTTGTTTATGATTTACAGGAAGACGAGTGGAGAGGGACAGCCGAGGAAGAAACCGCATCAGAGGTCTTCCCCTTTAACTGGGATCAGCTACCCGGAGCGCACGCCCACAACTGTGACGTAGTCGTCGAACATCCAATAAGATCGGAGCTTGACGGACCCGTGGTGTGTGGCTACACCGGAGCGGAAGCAGGAGAGCGAAGGAGTACGGAGTTGAGAGAGTCTACCACAACGGAGAGGTCGGAGACGAGAGAGTCTACAGCGACGGGGACGTCGGAGAGACGAGAGCCTACGTCGAAGGAGAAGTCGGAGCAGGGAGGACTCCGCACCCACGTTTCGCCGAGCCGCGCCCACGGAGGAGCGTGGCTGACCCAGGTGCGTGAACGTTTTACGGGCTGGGTCGGGAGGAGGGAGAAGGCTGAAAAAGAACCGAAAGGCCTCTCGCCGCCGCACCTGTAAATATTTAAGCACTTGGTCCTTTCTACCCCCCCCTCACTGGCACTACCTTTCCTGAGCACCCCGGTCGTACTGAGCGTAGGAGACCGACACACGAGCACCGGAGTGTACCCTTCACGTCCTGGGCCCCGTTTTGTCCTTTACCTTTACCACCCTACTGACCAGAGTCTTTGTTGGTTTTGTCTCCCCTCTATCGGTGAGGTCGACATCGGGAGTCCTCTGACGCCACCACCGGGACCCGTCCCTTGGCCACGCCACGCCTAGAAGACCGGGAAAGCCGACCCCTTGGGGAAAGAGACGCCAGAAACTGGATAAAGAGCACAAAATCAAACTTCCAAAAATAAAACCTTCTCTAACTAGACGCCGTGTCCTGAGTCGTCTGTCCGAACCGTCCACAGTGGTGGAGAATGCGGGCACTGACCCGACCATCTGTACGGTGAAGATGGACGCCTTAATTCAACATATGATCAAAGGACAAGAGAAGTTAGAATGGGCGGTGGAACGACAAATGACCTCCGCCAATGCGGATCGTGAAGTGTTCAAAAACACGATATCAGCCCAGATTGAAGGACTACAAAAAGCGATAACCGAACCTCAGGCAGGTGTTGTACGGGAACCCCGGGGTCCTAGCCACTCTACCCCTTCCGGGCTGTCCCTACAGAAATACGTTCCCGGCGAGGACCCTGATGCCTTCCTCACTAATTTCGAGAGGGTGGCCCGGGCATGTAGTTGGCCCCTGGAAAAATGGCCTTTCTTCCTGGCTCCGCTCCTGATAGGGGAAGCCCAGGCGGCTTATCAGGTGGCTAACGCAAATGGGGATACACCTTATGGGACCATTAAGGGTATCATATTGGACCATCTGGGACTGGATGCAGAGGCCTATAGGGTGCGATTCCGGAAGGAGAAAGGGGCTCCCGGGGAAAATCCCAAAACTCTCTTCCTCCGGCTCAAAATGGCGGCCGATAAATGGTTGACACCTAGTGTTAGTTCTAAGGAGGAGATCATGGAAAAGATCTACCTGGAACAATATCTCGAGGCTCTACCCTATCACACCCAAAGGTGGCTGAAGCAACATAGCCACCTGACCATACAACAGGCAGTAGAAATGGCTACCACCTTCTCCAGAGCGCAACCTAAGGGTTTCGGAACGGAAGGGGAAAAGACTCGTAGTAGTCCCTACCGCATGGAACGGAGACCGAAACCCCTGGAGCCGCCGAAGAACCGACAGCTACGGCTCGAAATGCCCGGGTTGAAGGGTCCACAATGCTTCGAGTGTGGGGAGTGGGGTCACATAGCCCGG
This sequence comes from Triturus cristatus, assembly GCF_964204655.1. NCBI lineage: Eukaryota > Metazoa > Chordata > Amphibia > Caudata > Salamandridae > Triturus > Triturus cristatus. The sequence continues at coordinate 401,209,387 of NC_140587.1, read as the reverse complement.
GTGTGCCAAAAAAAGAGACCAACGGAAGAACCGATGGAGGTGGGGTACATACCCAAGTCTATTCTCTATACGGCGGAGTTGGGGACGGCATTCCACGTGAGTGTGCAGGTAAACGGTAACCCCCTAAAGGCCCTCCTAGATTCCGGCTGTAAACAATCAGTAATCCAAGGTACATGGGTTTCTCCTAAACAACTAGTCCCCGAGGCAACAGTGCACATTAGGTGTGTGCATGGCGATGTAAAGCCTTACCCAGTCGCTGTTATCCCCCTCGTACATCCAGGGAAGGGGTGGAAGTCACACATAAGGGTGGGGGTTATGGACAATCTTCCCGAAGACCTCATTATAGGCACCGACAACCCCGATTTTCTGGAGATGTTCCGACGGGTCCTCCATACCCCAGGGCAGGGTAGACTAAAAAGCGAAGGGCAGTCCCCACCATCATCAGCCTTATTAACCCCCGAACCATGGCTTACGGACCGTAGTTTTAAATTCGCCCAAGCAAACGACGCTACTCTGTACAATGCATGGGAACAGGCCCACAGCTCAGTAGAGATAGATCCTCCGGGGTACCCCAGATTCATCATTAAGTCGGGACTATTATACAGACAGGCATCTCCAACAGACTCCCACCAGCTACTAGTGCCTATTCCCTTTAGGGAACAGATAATGTTTTTTTCCCATGCCCATCTTCTGGCCGGACACACCGGGACAGAAAAGACAACCCAAACCATACTTCGTCATTTTTACTGGCCAGGGATATACCAGGACGTCAAAAACCATTGTCAGGCGTGTGAGATTTGCCAGAGAAGGAACACCCGTAGGCCGCCGGGTGTCCCCTTACAGCCCCTACCCATAATAGGGACTCCATTTGAGAGGGTTGGGATGGATCTCATCGGCCCTTTACCACGGACAAAAAAAGGCCACCTATATGTGTTGGTGATAGTGGATTACGCCACTCGCTTCCCCGAGGCTTTTCCCTTAAGGACCCCCAACACTCGTAACATCGCAGACTGTTTCTTGGAGCTGTTTTCCAGAGTGGGGTTCCCAAAAGAAATATTGACGGATCAGGGAACCCCTTTCATCTCTCGACTCATGAACGAGGTATGTCGCATACTAGATCTACGCCACATCCGTACGTCTGTTTACCACCCCCAGACGGACGGACTCGTCGAGCGGTATAACGGCACTCTGAAAAACACGCTCAAGAAAATGCTAGAGGTGGAAGGACCAGAATGGGACAGGCTATTACCTTTGGCCTTATACGTCATCAGAAGCCAGGTACAGAGTAGCCTCGGATGCTCTGCCTTCGAGCTGTTGTACGGACGCAGACCTCGCAGTCTCCTAGAGATGACCAAGGAGGCCTGGGAAAAGGAGGAGATGCTGGATACCAGAGAGATGTTAGAGTATACCCAGACCTTAAAAACGAAACTCGGGAAACTCAGAGATTTGGCGTATTCAAACCTGGCCAAAAGTCAAGAAAAACAAGTCACCTATTACAACCGAGGGAAGAAGTGGCGGTCCTTGACAGTGAACGATTGGGCCCTGGTCTTACTTCCCAACAGCATGAACAAATTGAAGAATGAATGGAAAGGTCCATTCCGCGTCGTTGAAGCCATTGGGAAAACAACCTACAAGCTGCAGCTGTCACCCAGTCGGACTCAGGTGTATCACATGAACATGTTGAAGAAGTGGATAGGACCTCCTCCGAAGACAGCCTCTCTATCCCTTCCCACCCAGGGAAAAGAAGGGGATACTTTACAACAGCTCCCCATCAGTGACGAATTAAACCTAAAGGAGAAGACGGAGCTCATGAAGGTCCTACAGACACACGCTCCCATTTTTTCGGACCTCCCGGGTCGCACCCATCTCGCTGAACATAAAATAGAGACCACCCCGGGAAAGATCATCAAACTACGTCCTTATAGGATCCCCGCGCCAAGAAGACAAGCGGTACAACAGGAAGTTCAGGAGATGCTACGATTGGGTGTGGTACGACCTTCCAGGAGTGAATGGTCCTCACCCATAGTGATGGTACCTAAACCCGATGGCAGCATAAGATTCTGCATGGACTTCCGGGCACTGAACAATATCTCCTCATTCGACGCCTATCCCATTCCACGCATCGATGAGCTGATCGAGAAACTCGGAAATGCCAGGTACATTTCGACCATCGACCTAACGAAAGGGTACTGGCAAGTACCCTTAAGAGAGGAGGATCGGAAAAAAACGGCGTTCTCGACACCCGATGGCTTATTTGAGTTTACGGTGCTACCCTTCGGGTTGCATGGCGCCCCGGCCACCTTTCAGAGGCTCATGAATACCGTCCTGCAAGATTACCAGTCCTTTTCGTCAGCCTACCTGGACGATATTGTGATATTCAGCCCGGACTGGAATACCCATCTTAAACATCTACACACCATCTTTGTGGCACTACGAAACGCCGGTCTACATATCAATGCCAGAAAGTCCCGGATGGCGTTCCACAAAGTGAAGTATTTAGGGTACGTCTTAGGTCATGGCCTTATAGCCCCACAAAGCGAGAAGGTTAAAGCCATCACAAACACCCCCTTCCCTTCCACAAAAAAGGAGATGAGAGCCTTTCTGGGGTTGATAGGGTATTATCGGCGCTTTATACCCAACTTTGCCGAAGTCGCTAGCCCTCTCACAGATACCCTGCAGAAACATGTACACCCCCAGGTCTTCCACCGACCCTCCACCCAGATGGTACAAGCCTTCGACTCACTGAAACAGACCATCACCTCGAGTCCCGTGTTAGCATCCCCTGACTTCTCTCGCCCCTTTATTTTGCACACCGATGCGTCGGATCACGGCGTGGGAGCAGTGTTGTCTCAGGAAACGGAGGAGGGGGTGGAGCACCCAGTGGTTTTTATCAGCCGAAAACTATTCCCTAGGGAGGCTCGGTACCCCACAATTGAACGCGAATGTCTGGCGATCAAGTGGGCTACCGACAAGTTGCGTTACTACTTGGAGGGCCGTCCCTTCCTCCTTTATTCTGACCACGCACCCCTCCAGTGGATGAGCCGGAACCTCTCCAACAATCCCAGGGTTCTCCGTTGGTTTCTATCCCTCCAGCCCTTTACCTTCACTTTGAGACATCGAAAGGGGAAGGAAAACGCTAGTGCAGACTACTTGTCCCGGACCTTCCCTCTCCCCGATCGGGAGAATCCGGTGGTGGAGGAGTGTCACGAGGCGAGCCGGGACACCGGATTGCAGGGGGCGGACTGGTGGGAGGTGCCGGAGGTCACGGACAGTGTTGTTTATGATTTACAGGAAGACGAGTGGAGAGGGACAGCCGAGGAAGAAACCGCATCAGAGGTCTTCCCCTTTAACTGGGATCAGCTACCCGGAGCGCACGCCCACAACTGTGACGTAGTCGTCGAACATCCAATAAGATCGGAGCTTGACGGACCCGTGGTGTGTGGCTACACCGGAGCGGAAGCAGGAGAGCGAAGGAGTACGGAGTTGAGAGAGTCTACCACAACGGAGAGGTCGGAGACGAGAGAGTCTACAGCGACGGGGACGTCGGAGAGACGAGAGCCTACGTCGAAGGAGAAGTCGGAGCAGGGAGGACTCCGCACCCACGTTTCGCCGAGCCGCGCCCACGGAGGAGCGTGGCTGACCCAGGTGCGTGAACGTTTTACGGGCTGGGTCGGGAGGAGGGAGAAGGCTGAAAAAGAACCGAAAGGCCTCTCGCCGCCGCACCTGTAAATATTTAAGCACTTGGTCCTTTCTACCCCCCCCTCACTGGCACTACCTTTCCTGAGCACCCCGGTCGTACTGAGCGTAGGACACCGACACACGAGCACCGGAGTGTACCCTTCACGTCCTGGGCCCCGTTTTGTCCTTTACCTTTACCACCCTACTGACCAGAGTCTTTGTTGGTTTTGTCTCCCCTCTATCGGTGAGGTCGACATCGGGAGTCCTCTGACGCCACCACCGGGACCCGTCCCTTGGCCACGCCACGCCTAGAAGACCGGGAAAGCCGACCCCTTGGGGAAAGAGACGCCAGAAACTGGATAAAGAGCACAAAATCAAACTTCCAAAAATAAAACCTTCTCTAACTAGACGCCGTGTCCTGAGTCGTCTGCCCGCATTCTCCACCACTGTGGACGGTTCGGACAGACGACTCAGGACACGGCGTCTAGTTAGAGAAGGTTTTATTTTTGGAAGTTTGATTTTGTGCTCTTTATCCAGTTTCTGGCGTCTCTTTCCCCAAGGGGTCGGCTTTCCCGGTCTTCTAGGCGTGGCGTGGCCAAGGGACGGGTCCCGGTGGTGGCGTCAGAGGACTCCCGATGTCGACCTCACCGATAGAGGGGAGACAAAACCAACAAAGACTCTGGTCAGTAGGGTGGTAAAGGTAAAGGACAAAACGGGGCCCAGGACGTGAAGGGTACACTCCGGTGCTCGTGTGTCGGTCTCCTACGCTCAGTACGACCGGGGTGCTCAGGAAAGGTAGTGCCAGTGAGGGGGGGGGTAGAAAGGACCAAGTGCTTAAATATTTACAGGTGCGGCGGCGAGAGGCCTTTCGGTTCTTTTTCAGCCTTCTCCCTCCTCCCGACCCAGCCCGTAAAACGTTCACGCACCTGGGTCAGCCACGCTCCTCCGTGGGCGCGGCTCGGCGAAACGTGGGTGCGGAGTCCTCCCTACTCCGACTTCTCCTTCGACGTAGGCTCTCGTCTCTCCGACGTCCCCGTCGCTGTAGACTCTCTCGTCTCCGACCTCTCCGTTGTGGTAGACTCTCTCAACTCCGTACTCCTTCGCTCTCCTGCTTCCGCTCCGGTGTAGCCACACACCACGGGTCCGTCAAGCTCCGATCTTATTGGATGTTCGACGACTACGTCACAGTTGTGGGCGTGCGCTCCGGGTAGCTGATCCCAGTTAAAGGGGAAGACCTCTGATGCGGTTTCTTCCTCGGCTGTCCCTCTCCACTCGTCTTCCTGTAAATCATAAACAACACTGTCCGTGACCTCCGGCACCTCCCACCAGTCCGCCCCCTGCAATCCGGTGTCCCGGCTCGCCTCGTGACAGTAAGAAACTGCTGCAGGTTTATTACATACACCGTTATGTAATATGGTGGGTTATCTTACGGGCGATCCAAGGGCAGGCAACCATCTGGGCCGCCTGCCCGCCTGATGAGCCAAGCAGCACTGGGGCGAACCCCATCTGTGCTGCCCCTTCGGTGATCCTCTTCCCGGATCACAGTCCCTTATTATTTACGCTCCTTTCAGGGCGGAGCGTAGCAAAGCAAGCCCCCGGTTGTTCAGGCCCACAACTGCCCGAAAGACTAACAGGGCGCCGACATGGTTTTCCAGGAACCTCCCATGAGGCTCCTGGGCTCTGATACCCCCTATGGTGCTGCGCAGAGGTACCCATTTGCTTCCAGATCACCCTGTAACTCCGCCTGCAACGAAAAAGAACAACATTACAACATTCTATGCCTCCCCTGCTGCTTCCACGCCGGGTAAGCGGTAGGGTGGGAGACGGCGTGTCCAGGGTGCAAAGAGGAAGGTCAGTTGGTGGGGGAGGCCTATATACCCCCCCGTTCCTCGCGCCCCGGAAATGACGCGCCCTGCGCGCCGCAGTCCCTGGCTGACAGAGTAGGGGGACTCCTCCCCGAGGGGTCCCCATAATCAGGGAAAGGGGGGTGGGCTGGTGCCTTGCTGGCACTAGAGGCCCGCCCTTCTAGGGCACCCTCCGAGCGCCAGGGTAGCCGCATAGCGCCAGCAGGAGGCAACACTCCCCACCCCCCCCACAGTAGCATGCATGTTCTACGCATAAATAAAACACACCACACGAATTTTGTTTGGGTAAGAAACTGCTGCAGGTTTATTACATACACCGTTATGTAATATGATGGGCTATCTTACGGGTGATCCAAGGGTAGGCAACCATCTGGGCCGCCTGCCCGCCTGATGAGCCAAGCAGCACTGGAGCGAACCCCATCTGTGCTGCCCCTTTGGTGATCCTCTTCCCGGATCACGGTCCCTTATTACTCACGCCCCTTTCAGGGCGCCCCCGGATGTTCAGGCCCACAACCACCCGAAGGACTAACAGGGCGCCAACACGGTTTTCCAGGAACCTCCCATGAGGCTCCTGGGCTCTGGCTCTGGCACCCCCTATGGTGCCACGCGGAGGTACCCTTCGGTACCCATTTGCTTCCAGATCGCCCTGTAACTCCGACACAGCTCTGGAGGCGGCCACCGTCGCTGAAAGAGCCCCCACCAATATAGCTATAGTCTTGCCCACTAACACTCCTGTCTAGAGCCTCCTGCAAATCTAGATGATTGGTATAGACGACCCCATCTATATCCCAAAGCCCTTGACGTTAGGAATTTGACCGTTCAGTTCCCCCCGTGGTGGAATCCCCTGGCATACGGCTTAGAGAATTTAACTGATAAAGCAGTACGCCCTTGACGGTAGCTTGGAACAGCAGTGTCTGATGAAACAAGGCGCCCTATTGGCCTGTGAAGCTGTGCAAGCACTATACACCTCACGCGGGAAAGTTCCACTGCGTCACATGACATCAGCGCCGTCCCAACTCTGTGCAGGACAGTTTCTCATTTGCACAACGTGCCATGTCTGTAATATGGTGCCTAACATTAAAGGCAGACTAAGTCCTACTTACCCCCATCCTCGAATATTCCCTAATGGGGGGTGGGAAGAGCATCCCCAGCGTTGGAAATTACCTGCCCTGTAAAGTATGGTTTTTGTTACAACTGAACGTGCCAAATGTTCGATTGACATAGTAGCCCAAGTGCTTGACACCTTGTTACCCCATTTATTGGGACGGCAGCACACTATTTTGGCTGACCGCATCCCCACCAAGCATGGCTAGTCTAGCTGACCGTGCGGGGCTTTTGAGCTTAACTGCAGCAACAGGTCACCTGCCCTTGGTTCTGGAGTGTACTTACTTCCCCCCGTTGACCAGACAATTGCACAGACCCCTTTGAATGCTAACCCTGGCGAACACCTTATAGGTGTGAAATCAGGTTTGACCATGTATGTGTTATTCCCATTATAGGCGACACCTCACCCTTTCATGTAGTGACAACTTATGCAGTGACCTCGCTTGCTGACGTTGGATCGCAGATGCCAGTGCCTGCTAACTATCTCCCCTGGATGCTTTAACTCACAAAAGTGTATTACATACTTTCAGTGGATCTGCTGGGGGATACCACAGACCGAATTGGTGGCTAGACCCTTAAGGGCACCCAATATACACCTGGGCATACCTATACATGAGACTGGCTTTACACATTGTGCCCCCAAGGCACGTCATCGTGCCCGCGGGGCACGATGTCGCTGAAAGGCCGGTGTATGTTACCCACTCGCTGATACTTATCTATCGCTGTTGCCCTTACTTGGGTAAAAGGAATTCTGGATGCTTCCTAAGGACTGTGGACCTAAAGCTCCAACCTAGCTTGACCCCAAAACTAGGGACAACCCAAGTAGTAATCATGCCCTCCGGTGTACGTCTACCCCAGCGTTGACTATCAATGTAGTTGGGACACCGGTAGCAGAAGGTGCCCTACCCGTCTCAGTTCTAGCCCAAAGGAGGAATGACCCAGGGGGCAGACACGTCTGTGGGAACCCGAGGGGACATTCTGAGCAACTACCTGCCCTTGCCAGGAAATTGGGAATGCCAGGTGGTCTATAATAGCCTGTCGCCATTAGGCTCTAAGCCAGTGTGTCAAAAAGTTGGACAATGTAATTGGATATGAGGACAGGGAGTAAAACATAAACAACTATACCTGCCCCTTCTGAAATAGAAATGCCAACTGTACGGGTGATTATCGGCAATTGTGCTCCGACTACATCTTCCCAGCCTGCTGAAAGGCAGAACCCTTTCATAAGGCTCCTAGGATGGTGAGAACAAAAACCTTTCAAATTCCCGTTTCCGACTAGCCCGTAGAAGGATAACCAGGGAGCAGACGAGTCTAAGGATAACCAGGGAGCAGACAAGTCAGTGGGAACCAGGGGGAACATTCTGCGCACAACCTGCCCTTACCTGAATAATTGGGATGCCAAAAGGTCAATAATACTGTCGTCGTTTGACTCTAACGCAGTGTTTACAAACTTCCTGTACCACAGCATACTTGGATGAAAACTGCCACCACCCGCCTGCTGCCCTGGCTAAAGCGCGGGTGAATATGTCTTAACTGGAGCGACCTGATACCTGCCCTGGGCTGCAGAGGAATGCCCACCCAGTGTACATGGTACCTGATGCTATATGGTACCCCCATGAAGTCCCTCGTAGCCAATTGCACAATGCAGTCTCAGCATTTTGCAGTGCTTCTCTTTGCGTTGTAATTTCCTGAGTCAGTGTAAAATTATACTTTCCCACCATTGGGCTGGTAACCGGTGGCAAGGCAGACAGACCTGTTATTATGTGGCTTCTGGCATTGCCTCTGGATATATGCTACAGAACCACAGTGCACCTACAACACGCCAATACCACTGGCCTTAACAATGCTTGTTAGTTGCATAAGATAACTGAACTCACAATTCTGGCTTTGCTGCGTAGAATCATGAAAACGCATACATTCTGAACTGGTGGGGCTGTCACCTTAACGTGCTGAACATAGCAATAGGTGTCTCCCTTCATTGTATAGCAAGCTCAACCGAAATTGGGACCATTACACTAATCAACACCACCAATCAGCTGACATCAACCTTACCCCCCAGTGAAACAGGTAAAATGCGTGTAAATCCCAGCCCAGCCAGACGAAACCATTAGAAGCAGTTTATCTGGGGCCATAAGGGATGTATCAGATATTAGACAACCTGTCCATACTATCTGAAACCCGAGGAATATTGACTATTGGCATGCAGTGTCGCCAAACTGGGGACAAATACACACCCGCCATATCACGTATGGGCTCCTGGGATATTAAAGCCACACAAATGAGAACCTACATTCAAATTGCACACACAGCTGAAAGACCGGGCCTCGTGGATAGCGCTTCTCCCGCAAGTTTACCAAATGTAAATGGCAGCGCCTAAAAACGGACGTGGGGGCCCCGTCCAACTGGATACCCCCACTGGACAACAATCGCCGGGAAATGCGCTAACCCGCGGGCTGGCAATTTGCCCACATCCTAGCCCAGTGGAATGGCGCAACGTAAACAACCCGGGCTGCATCAGCCGGCCGAAATTATGGCCCGACAGGGCTGCGCAACTCAACGCGCTGGTCACCCTCTGCCTGAAAACCACTCTGCCGCACAGGAGGCACCCCCCAAGCGCCACACTACGAGCCGGGCTGCATCTCCAGCACCACTCCTTCACGACCACGGGCCGGAACATCAGCCCATGCGTCCTCACCGCCATGAGCCGCTGCTCAAAGTATCAGGCAAGCCCTGCTGCGCCGCCGACGGGCCAAGCTACCAAACTGATCCGTGCTCTGAAGTGGACAAGGCCCCTCCCTTCTAGTCAGTCAAAGCCAATAACCAATTCCTAAATGACATCTTTACGTGCCTGAGATTTACAGTTAGGAAGCATTACCTCACATTATTCCAGCATTTAACTCTGGGGTGGAAGAGTCAAAGTCTATCAAACTGCCCAACCTGCAACCTATTGGTATGAAAGGGAAGCCAGGGAATCCATAGCATATCTAAAGGAGCAAAACCCATACTAAAGTTGTATGCACTGCGACACACTTTTCCTTCCATTTCTTAATTGAACATGCTTTGTTTGGCATACAATTACAGCAAAATGGGAAGGATTGAAACATGACCCTTATGCCATTATTTAAGATTCCTATGCGTGCAGAACGTGAAAACACCAAGGAAGAGCCACTAAAAGCCAAGTAGAGCAAGGCGCTGCTCTCCCACCGGAGCCCCAAACCACCCACAGGTCCCACAGCATGCAGGGAGGGGCAGCAGCACTGCAGGAACACCATATGGGGCGGTGGGGTGGGGGGACTGTAGAAAATAGAAGGCTTGTGAGTGTCCGTCACATGCTACAGCTTAGGCCCAAAATCATGATTACCAAATGTGGTGGGAGCAGTGGCAATTGACTTGTGGACTGTGATATGCTTCTTCTCCAAGCTGAGATTAGAAAACACTGGGAAATAGCTGGGGCTATGTGGTAGAAAGTGACATCAGGAGGCTGCACAATCTAGCGTGACATTCCAGAGACGCTGCTTCCTACAACCCTCCCAACAACCAAGAATGAGATGCCAACACCTCATCAGCCAATCCAGCCTTCGCCGCGATCGCTATGCCTTCTAGCATCTTATGAGGTTAATGATACACTATAACGTTGTACACCAAACTGGTCATATATATTTGGCTCCATTCATGGGAATAATTGGTTATACGTGTGATAACGTCGCGACAAAGTGTTGTAAGAGAGGAACTGAGAAGTCACATATCCTTACACTAAACACCCATAAATGACACATAACACAATTGATACTTCCAAGTTCTGATCAAGTACTTCAGTCTTCTCATTGCATGGCAACGTCCAGGTTCCAGGATATCCACTAGGACGGCGAGAACTCTTCTCTAAAGCCAATGTCGAACTGCCTCCTGAGGAATGAGGCCTGACCAGCATCCGAAATCTGACCCCCACTCAGCCTGGCATCGACAGGGGGAGGCCTGCTGCCACGCGTGTGTGACTCACTTCTGAGCTCGTCCCTAAAGGCAACTCAGCCTGGGCTATGCACCTGAATTTAGAAAAGCGCCCTGCACTACAGCTGCACTTGCGATTCGCAGAGCCCGCTGCACACCCCCTTGTCTCTAGCCGCTACAGGAGCAAAGCGAACAGACTGCGCTGGCCACCCTGAAATGCCGCCCGCACACACCGAAACACTCGGGACTTCGCAGTGCAATGCAGGCCCAAGCCATGCCTGGCCGACCCTAGTCCTTCCTGCTCTCCACCACCAGAGCCTTACACAAGCAATTAGGCCTCTCACTGGGAGCGACGGGGCCCACCGCGCCCTGCACACCACCAACACGGACGCCCGACACCAGTGTTGATCCATGATGCACCTCGCCACTCTATGCACCCATGTCGGTTCCGAAATCGGTGGAAAATGCCCCATCAGACGTAAAAGGGGGGGCCTTACAAGGCGGTGTTCATGTGGCTGTTATCGTTCGCGATGGGCCAATAGGTCTCACCTTTGGGACCTTTATAAGTATTTGGTTATCAGCACAATATCATTTTGGGACTTATAAGGTCCCAAAGGCGAGACAGTGGAAATACAGTTGCGTGCTTTGGCACCTACAGGCACCATTAGGCTATACCAAGGGTCCAACGTTTTCTTTAATAAGAGCTACTTATGTTCAATTGGACTCATCTGAGCTAGTCATTTTATAAGTGTTGTAATAGTGACCTCATCAGCCAAGATTACATTTGTGGCCATCATATGCAAAATTACTAGCAAATATCATCTCAGCGCATCAGGAGTGGTTAACAGCAGAAATTTTTAAAAAGGCAATATTAGTAATAAGTCTCCCCCCGACACCACATGGATTGTCAAATATATTTTGAAAATTCGGCCATTTTTCTCCAAACTACAATTTCTTATAATAGACAAATGTTCGTCTCAAATACAGATTATTCAATATTGGGACATATGTATTATATAATAATATATTTGTAACACCCATGTGACTCCCCTGTTCCAAAACCCAAAAGCCACTGTTTAAAATGTAGCAAGGTGCGGTGCGTCAATGCTCTGAGTTTCTGTTTAGCGAATAAAACATCACAGTACCAGCATTTTTTTAAAAATATTAAAGATTGCCTGCTGATCAAGCAAATGTAAAAACAGCCATTTATCTCACCTGAGTGCATATGTATAGCCAGTGTTGTCTGGCGCACACTGGGGTGGCGCATATGTGTGAAGATGTGAAAACCATGTTCCGTTTCAAACCTTACTGCAAAGGTGGAAATAAGAGTTGGCACTTAAGTATCACTTTTTTAAGAAAACCCTTCCTTGCATGCAAACTTGTGAAACGCGCCGATGGGAACAATAAACATTACGTAACACACTTAAAATAAGTTTACAGTGTGCCTCGGTGAGCAGTGCGCCTAAAGGAGTGTAGAGCGTGCCTCAAGAACAGCAGAGTGTCTCAGTGTGACTCGGTGTACACAGCGCCTCACTGTACAATGTACACAGCGCCTCAGATTCCACGTGGTGCTCCCTTTGGTTGGCCAAAGTCCCACTCTGAAGCTATTACTACTACTCCGGCAGCATGCCCCCTTCAAGGGAAAGGAGGTTTGTTCAAGACAATGCGACCACCAAGAAGCAAGAGTTTTCTTATGCTCTGTTTTTTAAACGCTGAACAGACCATTGGTTCCTGCCGATCGGCTGCACTGTACACAGAATGACGGCGCTCCTGAGCCGAGAACTACCGACCAAGCAGTAAGAACACGCATGAAAACAACTCTGAGACCCAGTAGCTTGCCTGTTAATCAAATTGCTGTCTTGGAATTCGAACCAGTGACTTGTAGTTTACCCATACACATACTGCAGCAAGTGCTTAACACACCAGGCTATGTCGGACTGGAGGAAACAACTGCTAACTATCCCTGCTTTTCAAAAGGCAAAGAAGCCCCTCCCACGATTTTCAGTCTTAAAACCGGGACATGAGCCACCTTTTCCGGAATCTCCCAGGACCGTCAGGCAAATCTGGGACACCTGTACACCCCACCACCACCAGACCGACGCCCCACGCTGGTGGTATAATTTCTCCCTTTCGTCAAATCAACGCCAACTCGGTCTCAGTCTCCCCCTGCTTAGCCCATGTGCCCACCCGAGCTTGGAGCCACGCAGCCCCCCCTCCCGGGGAGAGGGGAAGGGAGGGGAGCCGAGGCCACCACCCCAGCTGCGCCACAGCGGTAGGCATAGTACCCCCAGGGGCACCCCGCTTACCCCCCTCCCCCAAATTAGGTTACCCAAAGAAGACACAAGAAACAGTTGTAGATGGGTAACAAATGCTGCAGGATTTATTACATAATTCCAGGATATGTAATAGGTGGGTTATCTTACGGGCGATCCAAGGGCAGGCGGCCATCTACTTCACCTGCCCCGCCTGATGAGCCGGGCAGCACGGGAACGACCCGCAGGTGCTGCCCCCCAAGTGATTCATTTTCGATCACGTGCCGTTGAGATTCTACTCACACCCCCCCTCTCGGGGCGGAGCGTCGCATAGCAAACCCCCGGTTGTTCAGGCCCACAACCGCCCACAGGCCTAGCGGGGCGCCGACCGGCTTCCGGGACCTCTCTGGAGGCTCCTCGTTTTGGCTCAGGCACCACGTGGTGCCGCGCAGAGGTACCCTTTGTACCGGCCTGCTTCCAGATCGCCCTGTAACTCCGCCTGCAACGAAAAGAAAAACATTAAAACGTTCAGCCAAAAACCCCACCCCACCACACCACGCCGGGTAAGCGGTAGGGAGGGTAAAAGGGCGAGGTGGGCGACAAAGAGGTCGCCAGTGAGGGTGGGGGAAGGCTAAATAGCCTTCCCCTCACACCTGGGCCCGGAAGTGACGCGCCTTTCGCGTCACTTCCGGCCCCCGACACGGAGGGGGGCACGATCAGGAACCCTGCCCCCGCCCCCCCCGAAGTATGGAGTGGGGAGGGGTGACCGGGGCCCCGGGGCCACTAAGGCGCCGACCGCCGAGTGGCCCCCTGCGGGGGCCGCGGTCAGCGGCATAGTACCCCCAGGGGCACCCCGCTTACCCCCCTCCCCCAAATTAGGTTACCCAAAGAAGACACAAGAAACAGTTGTAGATGGGTAACAAATGCTGCAGGATTTATTACATAATTCCAGGATATGTAATAGGTGGGTTATCTTACGGGCGATCCAAGGGCAGGCGGCCATCTACTTCACCTGCCCCGCCTGATGAGCCGGGCAGCACGGGAACGACCCGCAGGTGCTGCCCCCCAAGTGATTCTTTTTCGATCACGTGCCGTTGAGATTCTACTCACACCCCCCCCTCTCGGGGCGGAGCGTCGCATAGCAAACCCCCGGTTGTTCAGGCCCACAACCGCCCACAGGCCTAGCGGGGCGCCGACCGGCTTCCGGGACCTCTCTGGAGGCTCCTCGTTTTGGCTCAGGCACCACGTGGTGCCGCGCAGAGGTACCCTTTGTACCGGCCTGCTTCCAGATCGCCCTGTAACTCCGCCACAGCCCTGGAGGCGGCTAACCGTCGCAGCCAGGGCCCCCCACCAACCCGCTATAGTCTTACCTGCCACCTCTCCTATCTAGGGCTTCCTGCGACTAGCTGGAAGGGAACCGTCCTAGCAGAAGGGAGAGTTTGAAATTCTGCCACTTCATGACAGTGTGACAGCGCTAGCGGGACTCAAACCTTGTGAGATCCCTTATATCCACCGGCCAAAAAGATGATTCTGAAGTTTTGCCACCTTATGACACTTTGACAGCGTTTCCTGGACTCGAACCCTTGTCCTGTGAGACCATTACAACCGTAGGCACAAGACCTACCATTGAGCTATGGCTCCAGGTTGTTGAAGAGTTTGAAATTTGCCAACTTCTGACACTTTGACAGCGTTTACGGGACTCGAACCCAAGACTTACCAGTGAGCTATAGCTCCTGGTGTTGTAGATGGCCCCATCAAGGCCCCCAAGGCCCGAGACGCTATCCTAATCGGAATAGGGTCTGCTGAAATAAAGGACCCATTGGGCCTGGGGAGATGTGCCAAGAACTATTCGCCCCCCATGCGGGCAGGTTACCCTCTTCACAATTATGGGCCTGCCCTCTTAGGCTATGAAGGCGAGAAGGGGTTTACTTAACCTTTGGCCAGCCCCTCTGATTGCTAAACCCGGGGCACAGGAGAGCTCCTCGCTGCCAGCGCGTGACCATGGGCACCATCCCCTATTCCTTATGGGAATTATGCCCCTACAGATCCCTCAGTGATGTAACCCCCTAGGCGTACCAGCTTCGGGAATCTATCCGGCTTAAACATTGCGCGCTGACAGTAAAGTTCACGCGTTGAGGATTGACTAAGTCCTGCTACGCCCTTCCCATCATGCTCCTCAGAAGGAGGGTGGCGGGGGGTGCCCCCCACCACAACCCAGAGCATCCCCAGCGGTGCCAAATTCCTGCTCCGTTGAAGTAGAGATTCAGTGCACCCTGGGCGTGACCAATGTTCTATTGCCATAATGTCCCCTTGTGTTTGCCCCGCTGACACCCCAGTTATTGGGACAGCAGCCCCCATATGCTGGCTGGCGGCGCCCCCTGAGAACGGTAAAAGTGTCCGTAACCAGGATCCCAGTCTCCGCAGCTGCAGTACGCGACCAGTGATTCCGGTGGAGAATGCCACCAGCCGCAATGGTCCTCTAGGCATTATGAAAAGCACTATTTTACCTGGGCCTATCTCCAAATGATGGTGATTTCACCCAGCTGACGGCCGGAGGCCCGCCTCTGGAGCCTATTCACCTGTTTTGCTACTCGGGCCCCCTTCTGGGTGGGCCTCCGAGTTAGGGCAACGCGCGTGCTCCCCGGGCACGGTGCTGCTGACCCAGTGCGCACGCTGGTACCTTATCTGTTGCTAAATGCCCTACCGCTGGAAGCTTCCCAGGAAAAGTAGACTTCGAGGTCCCACCTAAATTGATCCCATCGCCTGGGGGGAACCCAGTGGTGGCAGGACCTGTATGGTAACTCCATCCCGGTGTAGCTATCGCTTATTTGTGCCGCCGAAGCAGGCAATGCCCCCTTAGTCTCAAGTTCTACCCCTAGAGAATAACCTTGGGGGCAGACAAGTCTGTGGGAACCAACCGGAAACTTTGGTGCAAATACCGGCCCTATTCTGAACGTTGCGAATGCTGCACGGTCAATAAAGCCCTGACGCCCTGGGGCTCTACGTGGTCTTTACCAAACTTTGAACGACCGCACACTTGCTATATAACAACTATACCACCCACAAACCGGGTGGAAGGTCTTCATCGAAGCAACCCGAAATCTGTCTTTGGTTGCATGGGAATGCCCCCCAAAGTACATCTGGACCTATTCCTATATGGTTCCTTCAGCTACTCCTCCTGCAGGCCTAACTCTTGGTTATGGTGCCCCGCTCAGTGTTCTGCAGGCTAATCGGCTTAACCATGAACTATCGGTCGATTTGAGACAGAGGTAAACCACGGGTTGCCATCCGCTCGCGAGCGGCGCACCCGCAACCACTTGGACAATCACGCTGGTAACCTTGTGCCGTGATTTAAGCCCTAGTGATGCGCTATGTGGTGACCACTTATTCTTTGCCGCTAAGTCAGTGCGTCCCCGTATTCAATGCGATTGGGGCACTGAGCTGCACCCATATCTAAACCATCTAGTGGCTCAAACCAGACTTCCTTTAGCATTAGATAATAACTACCATTCTATCTTGGTTGCGTAGCCCTGCCCGACTAGGCACCCACCCGGGTGTCTAGGTTACAGTTAGATATGTGTGAGTTCCCCATATCAGTGACCGTTGAAGGCTGCCCACATAAGCATGTTGGCGGGGCCGAGTTGCAGGCTTAAGCATACCTCTTTTAGACTGTCGGCAGCGACCCGTGTGTAACTGCCACTAACATGGCAATGACCGTTCTACGTTAGGACTATCTCCCCATGGTCCGCCCTGCCCAAGGACTGATGCACCTGGGAGGGCGAGGCCGTAAGGAATGGGGGGTGGGTGTCGAGGCCAAACAACAATGACAAACGACCCAAGCCCCCTTTCAGCAAAAGGTTGGAGACGAGCGACACGTGGTCACGTGTGGTCGGGATCGGACTGCGCGACCCTTGCTGTAAGTAGCACTTTTATGACGCGCGAACTCGACCCGAAGTTATGGCAACGCTGTGCATGAGCAACATATTTACACACATATTCGGGCACGGGAGTGAGATCATGAGCCGCCAGGTCCACCACCCTCGGGAACCCAGGCATACCAGGTCCAGCAGCTCGCATACATATTCGGGCACGGCGATATTCATTGATTTACCCAGCATCGCAACCCAGCGTGAACTCGATCCGAAGGTAATCGCGCGCCGTTCATGAGCACTGTATATACATGCATCATCGGGCACGTGGATATTAAATTATCTTCCCAGAGTCCCAGCGTGACCCGCCCGAAGGTGTTGGAGTGCAGTACATGAGCCATAGGTATTAACATACGTACTCGGGCACGGTCGATTAGTGATTAGCTCAAACCGTAATGTGCGCGAAATTAATCGAGCACCGGACACAAGCACCGACTGAATAACCCATTCGGGTGCAGGGGGTGTCGTAATGCCCGTAATCATTTACTGCGCGCGAATGTGGGCACAAGCAATTCTTGTGAATAATACGTGCACTTGTATCATGTGTCTGCATTATAGGAAACCAGCAATACATGCTGCATATTTATCTAGCGTGAAATCGACCCGAAGGTATTGGAGCAAAACTTGCGAACTATGCCTGCACTTGTATCAAGTATCTGCCTTATAGCAAGCCAGCACATACACGTTGCATATTGTATTTGCGCGAACCAGACGCCAAAGGTATTGCACCGCTTCACATGAGTAATGTCTTTACGTTACAAATACAGGCACGGGGGGCGTGAGAGATACGTACCATAGAACACGATCCCCATTCCAGGTCACACGAGCACCGCACCAGATTAAGCCTTGAGGTGCGTGGGGGGATTAGTAATACCCGTAATCGCCTGATGTGAACAGTGCATGTACTGGTATCATGTAGCTGCCTCATCGGAAGCCTGGAATTACATGATGCATATTATATAGTGCGAACTCGACAATAAGGCATTTGGAGCACTTTACATGAGCACCGTATTTACATTACATCCTCACGCAGGGGGTGCTTAAGAAATTCGTATTATATTACCCGATCCCCAAAACCGGATCACGCGAGCACCGCACCCGATTTTCCATTGAGGTGCGGGGGTTTTATTAATGCCCATAATCGCGTATGTGAACAGTGCACGCACTTGTGTCATTTATCTGCCATATAGGAAGTCAGCAATACATGTTGCAGAATTATATAGCGCGAACTGACCTGAAGGTGTTGGAGCGCTTTACCTGAGCACCTTATTTACATTACACATTCAAGCACGGGGCTTACAAGATTCGTGTCATACTAAACGATCCCCGTGCCAGGTCCATTGCGCCTGCCGCACGCAGCCCACTGCATGCCCCCCCCCCACCCTCAACGGCAGCGTAGCCGACGGGAGGGGGGGCGATAACCTTAACCTTAACCAGGGAGAGCCACCGGGGTTGCACTTTCCGCGATCAGCGGGGACCCAGGCAGCTCCCAGCCTTGCAGTGCTGGTGCATTGGGGCTGTGAACCCACGCTAGACTCCTACCGGCTCCCACGGCACAGGGTATGCGGCTTCAAGCCGGCCGCACCCCCTTTAATTTACTTCGCTCGCGAGGGCGACCGCCATTGCAAAGTATGCCCCGCGGGCGAAAGGCCGACGGACCCGCGATCACTAAAATGTGCGCCCTGCCGGACGGTAATTGATCCTTTACACCGCGCTATAGCTCCCGCCTTAAATAGCACCGTCTGTACATTTCCGATTCAGGCACGGGAGGATAAGTGATTTGCCCAAAATCACAGGAATGGACGCGACTACGAGGCTCGAAACCTGCCAATGAGTCCTCGCGCCTACTGCGTGGATCAAACCCACGACGGTGAATTGAAACCCACGACGTTGCAATTAAGTGTTTCCCGCTCTACCAAACTGAGCTATCTGCAGAACTATTCCCGCACCAATGGCGGTAGCGCAGCCGACGGACCACACCACCGTCAAGGAGATTCCGTGATGTTCAATTTTTGGAGCGCCTTAACTTGGCACCACACAACACTTTGCACCTTTAGTTTTCAAACTAAAACTGCTCAATCAGCGAGGAATTGGCAAGCCTAATAGACGTAATGCCGAGCCATCCTAACCAGGGAGGGAGCCATGCCCTATGCAGTGGCAGCAGAGCACGCAGCCTCTCCTTAAAGAGAGGGCTCTATAATGGCACCATCTATCCAGCGCGACCGATTTGGAGCGCTTCCCCTAGCACCACGTATGCAGATGGAGCTGGAGCTCCCTATCGTGTCACACAATTGTCTGCATTGTCACCGTCTGTACATTAATCATTCAGGGACGGGGTAACAGGTGCTAGACGCGCCACTATGCTCAACTAGTAATTATTTGCTTTGGTAATCATCACGCGAGGTCGCCCGGGTGTATGGGACACCTTACCCGGGGAAAATAAGTGATTTGCCCCTTATCACAGGATGTGGACGCAGCCACGATGCTCCCACCTGCGTTCGCGCCCCCTGGGCGGCCGCGCCGCCACCAGTCCGCAATCTGCGTTGTGGTTAGTTAGTGACTGAAACCAAGGGGATCCACTTTTAATATTGGGGGCATGCGGGCACCGATCCCGCTACCTGCCGCCTGCTAAGCAGATGTTCTGCCATTGGAGCTACAGTCCCTACACCCGGACCCAACTCGAGGCACGGGGAATAAATGCTTTGCCCAGGATGACGACGCGACCCGCGGCTCGCAGCCCGCCCTTTGGGGGGGGGGGGAGATCTGGAGCACAGAGACGAGAGCCTAACGGGTGGTCATACATAACACTTCTTACAATGCCCACCTCGCTCGCCTCTACCCCCCACCCCAACCACGGCGACTGGTGCGCGCCTGCGCCACACCCTGATTTTACGTTACACATTTAGCCATCGCCCCCCCGGCCAGATGCAACGGTGCCCCCTCAAACCCGAAATTTCGCCACTTTATGACACTTTGACAGCGTTCCCAGGACTCGAAAACCTGTCATGTGAGACCATTTATGACCGTAGGCCCCAGACTTACCATTGCGCAATATTTTTTGGCTAATTAAAATTAGGTTTGACTGGCGCGAAGGTGTGACGGCGCTAAAATCGAGCGCCCGTCGCGATACCTAATTATTGTTGTCGGAGCGTACAGCGCGAATGTATAGTTGCGCTTTACACGTCCACTTAGCCCTTGCCTGCATTAACGTTGCGTACTGCGCGACGGACTTTAAACATTTACCTAACGCTTCCCATGCAGGCTAGCACCGCGCGACATAAATGACGGCGCTTTAATGAGCACCGGTTGCATTTGCGCACGGGGAGATTAAGTGATCCACCCAGGCAAAACCCGGATGTGGAGCACGACGTCCCGACCCTCCGAGACGCTACACAGTGCACGCCCCAAAGATGTGGCCCAACGGCAATTGAAATTGCACAATCATTTATTTGCTGCGTATTTGTATAGCGCGGCTTGAAAGATATTGGAGCGCTTTACATTACACATTCAGGCACGGGGAGATCAGGAGATAAGTGATTTGCCCAGGATAAATGATTCGCCCAGGAAAGGCCGGATGTTGAGCACGATGTCCCGACGCTCCGAGAGCGCTAAACATAGCATGAAGGAAAACCCGGATGTGGAACACGATGACCCGACGCTCCGAGAGCGCTACACATAGCATGCCCCAAAGATGCGGCCCCACGGGAAGCAAACTTGCCAAATTCTTTATTTGCTGCGTATTTATATAGCGCGCACTCGAAAGATATTGGAGCGCTTTACATTACACATTCAGGCACGGGGAGATCAGGAGATAAGTGATTTGCCCAGGAAAACCCGGATGTGGAGCCCGATGTCCCGACGCTCCGAGCGCTACACATGGCATGCCCCAAAGATGCGGCCAAACACGGGGAACGTACTTGCCAAATTATTATTGCTGCGTATTTATATACCGCGCACTCGAAAGATATTGTAGCGCTTTACATTACACCTACAGGCACGGGGAGATAAGTGATTTGCCCAGAAACACAAGATGTGTGACCTCGAGCTCGAACCCTGGTTTCCTGCACCAGAGGCGCCGGCGCAGCCGACGGACCACATTCTCTCCCCTTCACCTTTGCGTTAGTGGCACCATGCTCTCGCAAAGTGCGCTAACCCGCCCCCGATCCTGCACTGCGCACTAGGGGCGGCGGCGCGGCCGACGGACCACATTCTCTCCCCTTAACCATGCGCTAGTAGCACCATGCTCTAAAAAGTGCGCTAAACCGCCCCGGGTCCTGCACTGCTGCCCTCGAGTTCTCTGCAACAGCGATGCCCGATGCCCAGGAGTAGGCAGGCCGTGGAGCTCTCTAATCGGCACCCAATGCCGATCTCGCCACTCGTGGCACGGAAACTGGCCCCTGCGCGGGCCGCGCTCCCCAAACCCCGCAACGGTCCAGGAAAGATAAATCATCGCGCTCTTTTGCCCAAACCCCCGCCTCCCCAGCCCCCAATCTTGCCTCCCCTCCGCCCGTGGCAATCCTCGCCACAGGGCCCCGTCGACCTGGTACTGCCCAGGGACAGGGCCGGGGCGGAGCGGGTGCAGCAAGACTCACCAGAAAGCGTGGAGGCGACGAACGCAAAGCCGTGGGGGCCGGCGGAGCACGAGGAGGCGCGAACGGCGGACCGATGCTGACGAGGTAAGGGCAGGCGAGGTGGGCGACAAAGAGGTCGCCAGTGAGGGTGGGGGAAGGCTAAATAGCCTTCCCCTCACACCTGGGCCCGGAAGTGACGCGCCTTTCGCGTCACTTCCGGCCCCCGACACGGAGGGGGGCACGATCAGGAACCCTGCCCCCGCCCCCCCCGAAGTATGGAGTGGGGAGGGGTGACCGGGGCCCCGGGGCCACTAAGGCGCCGACCGCCGAGTGGCCCCCTGCGGGGGCCGCGGTCAGCGGCAAACTCCGCATCTCCCTCAGCGGCAATGAGCGGCCCCCGAGCAGGCGACAGCTGCGTGCTTGAGCTCGCCCCCTCCGGTGCAAGTCCCTCGGAGCATGCCAAAACCGTTCCACTGAGGGAGGGGGGCGCGAAGCCCCGGAGCCTTCTGCCAAACAATGCTCCCAGGTCAGCTGAGCTCAGCACGCCACTCACAGACCCCGCGGCCACCCGGCAAGGAGAGATGTGCCCAGTGGTGTGTGCATTCACCCGATTGCACTCCACCAGGCTCTGTGCAAAGTACACATTCCCTGACCGTGAATCAAACCCGGGCCACCAGGGAGCATGGCAGCACTGGTAGCGGCAGTCTTTTTTTTTTTTTATTATTATTATTAGGAGGAGCAGAAGTTTAACTATGCCACTGTCCCAGCGCTGTCCGCCACCCTTGGGACAAGAGATGCACCACGTGTGCCCTAGCAAATGCCGCCGACCAATCTGCCCGCAACCCCCCCCAGAGGGGTCGGCGGAGGGCGGATGCAATCACCGCAATCAAAGCGCCTTACCCATACAATCACAAACTAGGGGTGGGCGGAATTTGCGAAATCCACTTTCTCAAATTATTGCGAAAATGTTAAAAATGATCGTAAACACGCGGAAATATCGCGAAGATGCGGAAGTTTTTTTTCCCACTTGTTCGCGAGATTTTCTGCATGGTTGCGGCTCGCCAACTTCCCCATGTGGTTGCTCGCGGGCGCGGCCATCTTGTTTTCAGTTGTCTCGCGGTGCATGATCGCGAGAAGAAAGACGTGATCGCGCGACGCATGACATCACTGCGGGCGCGAACTGTCGCGAGACAGCGCAAATGGCTAAAAACAATACAACATCTCATGGAGAACGCGACCGGATCAAGAAAATTTGTCGGCGAACGCAGGGATTCAGGTAAGGCGATCGCGCGCGCGCGAGAATGTATTATTTTACAGCGCGAGCAAGAAACAAATTATCGCCAAGCTGCGGAATGCGGAAATTTTGACATTTTCGTGCTTTCCGCGGAATGCGAAAATGTCAAATTATCGCAATTTCCGCGAACGGAACGAAATTTTAGCCCAGGCCTACCACAAACAAGACGCTGTGCCGGGATACTGCAAATAATGTGCCCGGGACAACAACCGGCCCTAATGGTGCCGTCGCAATCGGACCCTCACCTCATTCGCCACGCAAAACCAAGAACGCAGCTCCCTGGCCAAACGGCCACACGACGGCGACACGGGCGGACCTCGCCTCCAGCGGAGCGAGCGAGGGCCAAGCACTACAGACGGCGTGTCCAGGGCGCAAAGAGGAAGGTCAGCGGGTGGGGGAGGCCTATATACCCCCGTTCCTCGCGCCCCGGAAATGACGCGCCCTGCACACCGCAGCACCTGGCTAACAGAGTTGGGGGACTCCTCCCCGAGGGGTCCCCATAATCAGAGGAAGGGGAGTGGGCTGGAGCCTTGCTGGCACTAAAGGCCCACCCTTCTAGGGCACCATCCGGGTGCCAGGGCAGCCGCAGGTACCTGATAGAGAACGGTACCGGGGGAGGTGTTCAGTGGTTCACTGTGAGTTTACATGGCTTCGGGTATTGGATACACATGTAGGGTTTTGGAGTTATGCCAGTAGGGAGGGGTTACAAACATACATCAGGGTGATGAGTTGATGGGGGGGCACGCCGGGTGGTCGAGGATTCAACTTAGTAACGCCATGAGAATGGCAGGTATGACATCGAGGATGGATGTGGGGGAGGTTACCGCGTTCAGTGTAGACTCGAGAAGGTTGTAGTATAATTAACACACCGACAGGTTATCGGTTTTGTTAATATTGTGTTGTTTAAAACGTAAAGGGTCAGTTATATGAACGGGTTTTAATATGATTTTATGATTGTATGCATTGTTGAAAAAGGATGTAGGGTCCTAATGTGGAAGACTAACAGAGGCTTAAAAATAGCCTGAAATGCATTGGGACATGTTGAGAGCTTTAGCTGCTATAATATGAATTGATGTAACCCACGTGACGCGGAAAAAGGCCTGGATTGGCATAACTGCTTCATTTGATAAAATTGGGAGTACGGACAGCCCGTTTGCGAGCAGTTAAGAAAAAGATGATAAAATTATGAATATCATGGAATAAACATGGATTTTGGAATAAAAAAAGTTTGAAAGAATTTTTGATTGTAGCTATGCGATTGGAAATGCATCACAAGGTTGTTGCTATTGTTTCAGACTGTCATAAGTGCCAGTGTTAACAATTAAGTGCCGTGCCTAGCACCGGAAATCACTGGCTCAATTTAAGCACTGGGTCTCAGACCATGTAGTAATTAAAAAAGAACAGTGAAATGGGTCTCTATCGGGCTCTATATCCATGTCCTTAACTTTAGTGCCATAAACACAGGTCTGTTTTTGAATGATGTATGCAAAAAATGTTTACATTACATAGCTCCTGTTTATATTTCACGTTTTACTTATCCTTGCATTCCCTGATAGTGTTAGCTATGGAGTTCTGGTGTTGAGGTTGAAGGCAGTGCGAGTTTGTCACTGTGTCTGTCGCTGGGTCAAAAAGGTGTTCAGAATACAGGATCATCAAATCATTGGCCTCTCTGCAGAGGAATGATCTCTTTTGCAATTGTGATTCTGTACAAATGTGTGTGAAAGAAGTACACAGTCGTCAAAACACTAACAAGGAGACAGTTAAGGAATATGCAGTGCTTACAGGTGAGTGTCAGTTAGCAAGGTACATCACTGGAAAGGCCTGAATTGTAAGGTATGTAGGGCACATCAGGGTGATGAAGGTAGGCTGACACAAACGAAAACAAGCATTGGCATAGCCAATAGGTCTCGCCTTTGGGACCTTATAAGTTTTTAGGTCTCGCTAGAGCCAGCGCATACGCTGGTCTGACGAGGCATTTAGTAAGCGGGTTTTTAAAGTGCTACCAAAGGCAGCCACCAGCTTGCTATTGCGCGCACAAGCGCGCACCTCGCTCCGCCTCTCCAATGTTCTTTTACTGATCTCTTTCACTTTCGGGTGTGTGCGCACACAACTCCCATTTGCGCCCGCACGTTTTGTTTACACAAACATTACCGGCTTGCTTAACTTGCAGCGGATGACATTAGACGTGTTCTGACGTCGGATTCCGCGCCATTTAACACAACGTGGCCGGCCACGGAACTCATTTGTTCCTGGGACCGCAGAGACTGCATTGCGCTTTACTTTCCGGTAAGTCGGCCACTAGAAACCCTTTCCCATACTTATGGCCAGCGCTCCTGTGTAATAGATTAACTTGTATTTCTTCCTGTCGGCATTATTCTGCTCACTTTTTCCACACGGTGTATTATGACCGGTATGCACGTAGCCAATGAACCGGCAGCAACTCCGTCGATTCCCCTGTATAATAGACTGACTCATATTTTCTTTCAGCATCACTTCAATCGCTTTTGTCACCCGTGGTATTATGACCAGATTCACGCAGCCCCTTAAGATACAGCAACTTCGCTAAGCCTTTTAGCGGTATAATTACCTCACTGTATTACAGACTGACTCACTTTGTCACTGACCCATCCGACATGGATTGTTACCCTCACCCATGACTGAATTTTCACTCAATGTTTTACTTTCAGTATTTAGGACCGCTAATTGGACATTCTGGTAAGTGCTATGCTACATAACATAGCATTTCCTACTTTACGTTTGAGGCTTTCTGTTTTCGAATTTCTGTGATGTAGGTTTGCTTATGACTAACATAATTACGCAACATGTTAATTTGAAGGCCCTAACATGTTAGTTTGTTAAATTACTATGCTGCAGGTGAAGGGCTGAGTCACTGCAGCTCGACGTGCTTGGTGATAATATTTACCAACACAGCTCAGCGAGGCTCTATTTCTAGCGCAGGGAGCGGAATGGAAAGAGACAAGAGGCGTCCTTTCCTGAAACTTACAACTTGCCCGCTCATAACTGGTGACCAGCTTTCTCTTTCACTTCTCCAGACCACCCTGTGGTGCATTTCTGTACTGTGCCTTACCCCGGGGCCTCGTGCCGTCAGGGTCTCACAGGCTCTAATGCAATCACTGAAAATGCGCCCTTACGCACCATGAGCCGAGGTTAAAATACGAGTGTAATTTGGGGGCAGTGGGTCCCTCACAACCATGGATACCAGGGTCGGGCTGCCCTATAAGGTCATCAAGCCCCATTGGCTGGTCTGAGCAGCAAGTGTGTAGGGCGTTTATTGGCTGTTTTTGTCCTTATTTTTCTTAAGTACTAATATTAGGTGCATCCCTTGTCACAGGTTTCCAAGTTCCTCATTATGCCTGTCTTTCCTTGTCTCCTCACTTTCCCTATCTGTTCCCTCTCTCATTTTGTTCGTCCCTTTCAGGGTTTCTCCTTCCTAATCATTTTCTATGCCAATCTCTTCCCTTCTCCGGTCTCTCACTTGCCCATATCTCCTTCTCTCCCAGGCATCCCTATTCTGGCTATTTTCTCATCCTCATCTCTTGCCCCTTATGCTTCTCTTTATATCCTTTTTCTAGTTATCCCTTTCTCCTGTTCTCTTATTTTATGCTCTCTTCTTCTTCCTTTCAGCCCCTCCTTTTCTTTTCTTTCATTCCATTCCTCCCTCTACTATATTTCTCGCTTTTCCTCTACTCCCTACACAATCCACCCACTCAAAAGAGTACACACAGAGCTAGGATGAGACAAGCACTGTGTTAAAAAAAATCCAGGCCTTTGACCTCATTCAACCTTTGGTCTCTGGTGCCACTGCACCTGCTGCACCATAGATAGCTGTGCCCCTGCTCTACCAGCCTTGTGGTATTTGTACTCTGTGCACACTTAGGATCTCTTAGGGTTCAGTCACACTCCACCTCCCAGGCTCTCTCAGAGAGGGGGGCCTTCCCATTCTTTCCACTACTGGGTCTACATAAGAGATGTGGCTGCCACATTCTGCCTGCTGAGGCCTCTCATTCCCATTCTATGGGCACTCGCAGCTTCTTAAGAACCGACAGACCCTCCTTCTGTGCGCTATAGGCAGGGCCAGACTGGGAACCCAAAGCAGCCCAAACAACAACCATTGGCAAAGCCAATAGCCCTAGCTTGTTGTACGTGTAATGTTACACGTTGTATCAGTATTATATATCTGTATGCAAAGACAGAAGCAGCAAAACACTAGTTGGGTGGCACTCTATGCTAAGTACAGATTTTTAGCCTGCGTATATTTAAGCCACGCTCTTAATTACATCTTCTCCCCACTCACCCTTTTGCTTCTCCCCTGAAATATTGCCAAAATGTTGACTGTGTGGGCATGCTAATAGGGGATAATCTGATGCATGGCTAAACTTATAAGGTCCCAAAGGCGAGACCTATTGGCTATACCAAAGCTTGTTAGCCATGCAACAGTTGATGTTATTGCACCAAGGATATTGTGCTGCATAACTAAATACTTATAAGGTCCCAAAAGCGAGACCTATTGGCTATGCCTATGCTTGTTACTAATTAAGATAAGTAAAAAAATGCTACTGTTTTCTCTGGAACTAGGTCAGAAAGTACGAGTTGGTGTGCTGAATCCAATGTGTTGGTCCCATTGCCTTGTCCTCAGTCTGCTGTCTGCCGCTTGGTGACTCATTCCATCTCTCCCCTGTGTCCAGTTGTGCGATTCTGTACGTATGTTTGTAGTTAGAGACTTGGAGTAATATCACGTGCCGGAATCTGACTCTTATTAATTTATGTGAATGTCTCCGTAGACAGAAGAGCTATTCTCAAGTGTGTGTTAGTACATTGTGTTGGTGGCAGCCAGGGGGCAGCATTGGGCCATGTCCCCAAACTCATCAAATGCGCATCTTTAACTCCGCTTATTGCACTGTGAGTTTCTAGTTCGGCAGAGTCGTCGTCGTTCGGTGAACCACGTGACTGTGCCGGTTTCTGCATGCTTTATGGTGGCACACGTGTTTACGATTAGCCTGATGTGGAGTTATAGAGATCTTTTATAATTGTTTTATGTTGCTTATTGCGAGCAGTGCATGAAAGATCCAGTTTTTCTTAGGTTTAAGAGGGCTAACAAGAGGAAATATTATTTGTGTTCAAACACGTGAAATTAATGGAGCACACAGTAAATGATTTTTAAAAAATCAAGTTATTTTTACTTCTCATTCCGTGGTGATCACGTGATCCTATGATGGTAGTGTGGTTCTGTGGTGGTGAATGTTTTGTGTTACAAAATTAGAGCCAACTTCTACGAGTGAGCCCGTGTTTCCAACATCTGTGTGTCAGGCAACTTGATTGACTGCCAAGAAAACAAGCGCGTGAAAACCATTGGCCGCGCAGTCGCCGAAAGTGATCGCGATGCACTTAATTGCCAAAAGTGAAAGTGATTGCGATGCACTTAATTACCCGTGACGGAGAAAAGACAGATGGCGGCTGCGCGCGTGCGTTACCGCCAGCTTGAGGCCAGCAAAAGCCTCTGGTAGCACTTTGAAAACCCCCTTACTAAAAGTCGAGCAAGCAGCGCATGCGCTGCTCTAGGCTCGACGCTAAATTGTATTATTGGGGGAGCTGCCAGGCCCTAATCAATCTAAAAAAAAAATAATTGGCTTACGGCAAAAATATGTTTATGATTTCAAATAACCCTGGTTTCCGTAGCAGCTTGCTGCCCAAGGTAAAGCACTTCAACGCCCTGTCAAGGGTCGTAAAGCACATATCTCTGTAATAAGTGTGCTCCCAGTGAAAGGGCACAGTGTTGACATTCACAATGAAGTTAGCCAATGGCTGAAGTGGACACATCACCTGCTCCTTGCTGTAGGCTATCATGGGTGGAATGAAAGATGTGAATGACACAATAACAGACACATGGATGGAGAGGCCTGTCTGAAAGCCCTTGAAAGTAAGTATATTATAGATATAACATTAGTAAAATCAAAAGCTCAGGGCTAACTCAAAATCTAAAAAGTACCTGTCAAATAAAAAAAAACAAGGGGTTCTAGTCTGAAGTTACTCAACAGAATAACAAAAAACACATACTTACCTCTCAAGTTCCACATAAGTACCATCCATCATACACTCATACCTGTTAGAACACCTGCTACTATCAACTCCTACCTAACTGGAACACCGAATCACAAGAAATGTACACATAAACTCTCAGCTTAATTGCCACAAGACAAATAACATACCCAACACTAAACTCAACTGCACCTCTTATGAATTAAACATGAATGTCTTCAACCTCCTAGACACCTAAACCAGTAGCTAAGCTAGCTGGCAAGATAGCTCAGTGTTTTGAGCCCTTGCAGTTGGGCTCTGGGTGTGATTTCCGGATCATAACTATGTTCAAATCCGATCCGGGCGAAGTCAACTCAGCCTTCCATCCTTCCCAGGTGGATTAAATGGGGATGCGTTTTGATTGGGCAGTAATAACAGTATTTTAAATATTTTCTGTGAAGTGCTTTGGATATAATCACTGTAAATAGAATTTTAAAAAAGGTACACACCCGGCCTCAACCCATGCCACTTAGAACACGCCACAGTTAATCACTTAGTAACACTCCTTTACCGAGGCAGCTCAGCCAGATAAGTGCCAGCTGCAGAGTTCGATAAAAAGAGTTTTTACTACATGTAAAGCCACGCCCTTAATTGCACAAACCACGCCCCTTTTGGAGTCCCCCGCATTTTCGCCCCACTTAAAGCCCTGGTCAAACGCTAAATTAATAAATGAATATTTAAAACAGAGAGAGACTAAGCCCGTGACATAATACGGCGTGAAAACATAGAAAGATGGGTTTGGTCAGCCACCAGCACAGTCGAAATAGTGATTGTGAATTTTCACCTAGGAAAGGAGTAGTGAGAAGGCAGGGTGCGATGGAGGAAGGAGAAGAAACGGGTAGACAAAGAAATGAATAAAATACTGAGAGGCAGGTGGGACGAAAGGAGAGGAATGGGCAAAGGTAAAGGAAGAAGGTGAGGGTGCCAGGAGCAGGGGAGGGGTGAGGGGAGGAGTCAGGGAGGGCTGCAGGGGGAGGGAGGGGACGGCATACAGTAGCACAGAGATTTTCCTCCAACATATGAGGCGGAGCCAGGCTGCTCCTGTTCTGGAGTCCCCCTCGGAGGCAGCCCCTGACAGCGCTGTGTCCGGGGAGTGGAACCGCGGATCCCGTGCATGGTGCACGGCGCCGCTGCTTCTGCTCCCGCGGGCCGCGGTGACCAGGCCCTGCAGCCGGCGGCGCTCCGGGCACCAGGATGGGCTGCGGGGGGAGCCGAGCCGATGCCATCGAGCCCCGTTATTACGAAAGCTGGACCCGCGAGACTGAGTCCACCTGGCTGACCAGCACGGACACTGAGATCCCCGCGGGAGGCCCGCAGGAGGACAGCAGCACCCCGGAGGCCAGCCCCAGGGACAAGAAGCAGAGCGCCCTCTGCCCGGGTGAGCAGCGCTTGCACCTCTCTGTAGCGCGATGTCCAGCCCCAGTGGCGCAGCGGGAGCAGAGCCCGGTCCAGGTACCCGGCGCTCGGTACGCGCGGGCACTGGAGAAGGGACTCAGCAGTAGGGGGTTGTGAACTGGGACAGTCTGGGGACACCAGCGTTATGCTGCAATGGCTGTATATCATCCAGTATACCACAGACAATGTCCAAAGCCCTGCGCCCCACAGTATGCAGAACACCCCATGCTTCACATCATATGCAACACGTCGTATAGCACGCGTCGTGCAGGGCAAGTCATATAGCACACACAGTTAGTTACATATCATTCCACACACCACACAGTCTACACATCATACACCACACATTATACACATCACATACCACATAGGTATTCCATACACCCCAATGCATATCCCACACTTACACCACACGCCAGTCTACACATCATACTCCACACATTATACACATCACATACCACACATCATATACCAAACATCATACGCCCCATATCAAAAGTATCCCAAACACCCTACCTCACTTCATACACATGGTATACCGCACATCAAATAGCCACATCATATCCACTTTATAACACCATCTTTTTTTTTGAACCAACTTTATTGGGATTTTACCCGCTACAGATGAGTGAGATACTAGCGCTCTACTACTTTAGCAAGCTTTAAGGTTCAACATTTAGTTAGTCATTTGCAGTCATCCCCTGCTAACAAAACAATCTCAGCCCCTCCCTCCTTGAGTCCGTACTTTGGCTGGTGTGTGATGCCTCTCGCACCCTGTTTGGGGGTGTGTTACTGTCGTGTGAGACGAGCCAGGGCCGTGTGGTTCCCTTACAGGGACCTGGTCCCCCTAGGCTTTGGTTGCGTCTTGGAGAAGCCTGTCGTCCGAGGGGTCTCTCTGGGGGGTTGTTGTTAGTGACCGCGCTGGTGATGTGGTGGGAGTGTCAGAGACAGGATTGGCAAAGCTATCCACTAGTGTGTCCCATGCTCGGGCTGCGTCAATAGTGCCAACTCCTCGTCTGGCTTCCCTCAAGAGTAGTCTATCCTCGCGTCCCGCCCACTTCTCCACCCCCCTCCTCCATCCACCTATTTGGGGTCCCCTCGGCGCCTTCCAGTTCCTCACAATTTCGCTTTTGGCAAGGATAAAGGCCTGGTCTTAAAATGTGTGGTCTTCTTTCTAGCAGTGCGCAGGAACCGGGCCTCTCTGCCTAAAGCTGTTGTTACTGCAGTCAAGACCTCCCACCAAAACACGACAAGCATGGGGCACGTCCAGAACATGTGTAGAAATGGTGCTCCCTGTTCCCCGCCCATAGGGAAAGCCGCGTCGGCCGTCTGAAAGTGCCGCTGGATACGCTCGAGTGTTAGATGCCCTATAAAACACCATAATGTATACATGACACACCATACCACATATTTCCCACTCATTACACTCCACACCATATGCCACCCACCAGGATGCACATTATATTCAGGGTCCTGAAATTATGGGGCAGGGGAGCATCAAAATATGTGGCAGGGCTTACTAAATTATGCAGCAAGAAAAGACAAATTATGAGGCATAAAGCGGAAGAGTTGTTGAAAGTTTAATCTTACTATTTCGTAATTGTTCACGAAACTACTGTCTGGGCAAATATTTCACCTCATTAGTACCAATGTAAGTACTAAAGAGAGCAATACTCGATTAAAAGAGGACAGTTAAGCTTTGCAAAGGGCCTTCCACTGTGCCACGTTTTTAGTAACGTTTGATCCATTTGAGCTAGAAAAAAAATTGGGGTTAAAATCTGCAGATTATGCAGCAGATGATGGACTATGCATCATCAAAATGACTTTATTCGATTAATACAAGTTAATCATAGAAGTGTATGTGTGTGTGTGTGTGTATATATATACATTTATATATATATATACACATCACAGTTAAAAATGTTAAAAGAAGCAATTCATCAGTATCAGTCAATAAATGATGGACTATGTAGCAAATGCGGCAAATCCACAATTATGCTAAAAAAGTAGCAGTCGCAGAATTGCATAGTTCCATCGGTCCAGGCTATATTCCACGCATATACCATTCTACAGCCCACATCAGTGCTCCACATTACATGTAGGGCGATACAGAGCACACCATCTACCATATATCTCACATGTCATACACCAGACCATACTTTATACCAGTGGTGTAACGAAAAAGGATGGGGCCCCCTGCAGAGAGTAAAGAGGGGCCCCAAAGTAGCCATAAACTCCTGGATATGCATTTGTCTTGGGCTGAATAGAGACCGCCTTTAAGGGATGGGGGCCTCTGACGGCTTAGGAGCACCCCTTCTCTACAGGGGATGTAGGGATATGGGTTACGCCCCTACTTAATCATTACACATCACTTTACATTTCACGAATCACACAGGACACATGTTAAACAACATATCACATTCTAAACATCATATGCAGCCAATACCCTAGAAACCCCTACCATACACCGCACCTCAAACAAACCCTGCCACACAAACTAACACACACCTTACCCCCTACTATAGCTCACACCATAGCACACACTCACACATACGCACACCTTCATATTATAGAAACTCACTTGATGCCAAAGACTGTTCCCTAAAACTTAAAATGCCCCAATGCACATGACACTGAGACGCAGGGTCTCTTTCCCAGCCCAGCACAATACTGCCACAACCCTACACCCATAAAACCAGTGCTTGAATTGGAAAAATAAAAATGCAGGTACTCTGTAGCAGAGTACCTGCTTGCTTCTGAGAAGTGCCGGTACTCTCCTCCTCAAAATAAAAAGCACTGCATAAAACGTCACACTGAACGGCACCCATGTCCCCGCCCTTGCATGCGCCTGTTGTGTACAGGTAAGCGAGGCCGAGAAAGCTCCTCACACGCGTCCGCACTCCGCTCTTCCTCGACTTCCCTGCCAGAAGCCGGAAGTGCGGCTGCAGGGCAGTGACAGGCGGCTCGGGGTCCACACACAGCCTCTGCACTGAGATGCAGAGCGGGGGCTCTCAGCCAATCAGAACGCGAGGACCGCAGCAGCATCAGGACCACCCGGAGTAAGGGGAGCCTCCCAGTGGTTGAGCGCCGCCGCTCATGCTGCACTCATAACAGTGCATACCCTATCAAACTCTCTTTACGTAGTCTTTTATTTAAATAGTACCCTCTTAGCGCTCCTATTTTGGTAGAGAAGGTGTCTCAGGGGTGCTATAAACTACTTGTCTAGAATCACACTGTTTAGGCAAATGGAGAAGCTGAGATTGAATTTTTACTTTGGATGTTTGAGGGTGGACTACAGGGCCCCCTTCCTGCTGCTGACTGTTATTAATTTGGCTGTCAGCACATTGGCGCAGACAGAGCCCTCTGCTGACTTTTTGGACTTGGTTTGAATCCCGCCCGTGGCCAGCGCCCGTGCCTCACTCATGCCCACTGTGTGGGTTCCTGCCCTACTCCGCGTAGCCACATGGGCCGAGCAGCGAGCACTACCCTCCCACCACAGCTGCCATTGTCACCCTATCTTGGCGAATTCAACCCAGGACTCAGCAGTGCTTTAAATGGGCCGGTACTCACCGGCACTGAGTACTGGCACCTCTTCATTTTCTCGGATTCAGTACCGCACTTTTCCTTGAATAAAGAGAGTACCGGTACTCACGAGGGCCTGGCTTTGATGCAGGTGGGGCTCCGGTCATCCATCACCTCGGCAGCACCTTCCACTCTTAATCACAGTGGAAGGCTGGGCTGGGCTCGTACAAGAGAACAACTGCTCTTGTCACGCGTGCACGGTGATCTCCATGCCACACCTCTGCTCTGATGGCAGCCATCAGAGCAGAGGTGTGGCTGCAGGGAGGTTAAACCAGACAGGAGGCTGTAAAACCTAATGGGCGAGGGTGTGAGAGGCATTGTTCATGGTAACACAGTGCTACAATGTCGCTTCTGTCGCAGGAAGCGCTATTTGTAAACTGCTGCCATTATACGTTTTTACACAGATTTGCCAGTACATCTATCACAAGACAAGATGTTGAGTACTATGTTAAAGTCAAATACCTGATATTGTGCATCTACAAAACACATAGAAAATGTTTTTCAAGTTACTTTTGCCTGTGGTGGTATTTTCAAGAAGCCTGGACAGAACAAAAAGTTTGCCCTTGCTTTCACTGTCTATAACTGTGTTACAACTAAATTACCTATTTGCATGTGTAAATAATATGGGATCTCGGTACCAAACTCACTGATCCCTGTGAAAAATGTGATATGCTCTTTGAACAGAGATGTTTCTAGCCGGCGCTAAACCATCTGGGCTTACATGCCACAAGGAAGTATACAGCTGTATTTTGATCAAATCCAATATATATAATGTATGACTAGGTAAGTGCATGTAACTCACACTCGTGGTTGCAATTTATTGCAGACTGTGATCGGACGGCAAAAGCAGGACAACTAAAATGGTTCCTCTATTTTGCACCCCAAGGTGGTCATTGGTACAATTTATTTTAGTACAAGCACAGCAAATATATTTTATTTCCAATAAGTCCCATCTCCTGACTGGGACTTCATGTCATCTGTAACGAGATGTGATTGTCTGATGCTTTTAAAAAAATATTTATTTCATCGACATTTAAAAATGCAAGAATACATTTGACATTTACTGTAGTAAGTATATGAGGCAGATAATATGTTATTATCCAAATAACATACATGGGATTGGAATAAATACTGCAAAGTAATGTCAACAAAAGATTTTTTAGCAATTCAAATTATCCAACAGAGACGTTTTTTCAACATGTGTGCTGTTACATATATGGGTGTATATTTTAATTACACAGAGTATATTCAGAGAACCCAGTTAGATACCTTCACTTATCTAAAATCACATCTGCAACCTGTTTATTCTGTCCACCACTCCTTTTCAATCACATAATGGAATGTTGAAAGGTTGAGCCACCAGCATCTACTTCACCAGTGTCTTTGTGTCAACATTTCTTATCCAGTGGCAGCGAGAAAGAGAATATGAAATGAAATACCAGTATTTGTAAAGCGCACAGTTACCTCCGAAGGGGTGTCCCGGCGCTGGAGGCCCTCGGGAAGATTAATCGAGCTAATGTCCAAAGTCACATGGTGCTGGTGCTGGTCTAACCTGCCGCCGGCGCTGGGGATCAAACCTTGAACCCCGTAGTGCAGAGTCACCCTGGCCGATGCGTCACACCTCTTCCACATATGCTGCTTATAGAAGTTACACAAAGTATGTCCCTGGTAAAGCAACTCTGGTTTACATTTTAGACAGAAATACCCACTAGTGACGAGAATGAAAAGAGCGTCTGATGAATTACTCGCTTTTTTGCTGCTAAGTATTTAGTAATCTTATGAAACAGGAAGCCGGTGCCTTTCTCTCAAGTAAGTAAGATTGGGACACCATAAGTAGCAGCCGCGGCCCGTGGAGGGAGTTCCGTGGGGGGGTAAGGCGGGGCGGGGGAGGGGCAGGGTGGGGGGTTCTAAAAACCGGAATATGGATAATTGCTGGTAAGTAAACAATTAAATAAATAAAACGAACTTCGTTGCGCGCGCTGCATCGCATTTTGCGATGCAGTGCGCGCTACGAAATTCGTTTTATTTATTTAATTGTTTACTTACCTGCAATTATCCATATTCCGGTTTTTAGAACCCCCCCACCCTGCCCCTCCCCCGCCCCGCCTTACCGCTCCACGGAACTCCCTCCACGGGCCGCGGCTGATAAGTAGCAATAAAGTGGATAACTCTGGTGGTTAATGCACTTGTTAGAAAGATCTGTGCGCATTCTAATGCCTAGAGGGTCATTGCGCCTGCTGGAAAGCACAGCATGCAACATGTAGATCAGAGATTTGTTTTTGTTTTTCTGTAGATAGCTCAGTTGGATACTGTTTTTGTTGCATCGATCCTTGTCTTCCCTGTGGGTCACAAGTTAACATCCTTGGCATATATCTTAGAGAATTATGCCCCTGCAGCAAGGACCTGCATGCAACAACAAGGCATATATATAGAACCTTACTGTTTTTTTCTCAATCTTTTCATTTTTTAAGGTTGCTAAAAAAGGGTTACTTTGGGTAGTAATAAACACTTATTAGTAAGTGCTATATAAATGGTTATTAGTGTGAAAAACTACTGGACAGATACATCCAATATTCTAACAATGAATGCATATTTCTTGCATAAAAACCTTTGGAAGGTCAAAAACATAGCCCCGCCCCTTGTTCCGCCTTTGGCACCGCCCTTATGCCCGCGCCAAGCTCCACCACCAGTCTATCCCTCCTTATGATGAGTACCTGCACTTATTTTTGTCCATTTAAAGCACTGCCCAGGAGTGTGGCTACTATTGGTGCAGCAGGTGCAGTGGCACCAGGTCCGAGAGCCCTTAGGGGCCTCTTGAACCCTGATATTTTCTGTATTTTATCACCGTCACAGCAGCTACAAGGACAGTGTTCCTTGCTTGCACCAGGACCCATGGCATCCTGCTCACTGCTAATAACCCTGGGCGCTTCTGTGGTAATCCCGTGGCCCCTCACAGAGAAACTGCGCTCGGTCGTTGCCATCTAAATTACAAATATTCTGAGCATGCTGCTGGAACTCAGTCTGTGAGAAACAGAGAGGGTGCGACTGGCCACAGCACACGCAGAGACCCATCGGGTTGTGTGAAGCAGGCTGGTGTGTGTCAGCGCTGCCCACTGCACGTGACGCACACTCCTCGCGAGAGGCGGCCTGTGGGCGCGCTGCGGTGTACCACGGAATAGAATTTGAAAAGCTCCGACCTGACCCCACGCATGCAGCGTGGCATGGGCAGCTGCGGCCTCTGGGGGCAGCTGTGAATGGGGGATATTGTTCCCTCCATGACATGAGTGCAAGAGGTGCCTGGGGAGAGCCCCCACGAATGAAAGATGACCATCCGCCACCCTCTGCAGAAGATTCATATGTAGCACTGCACTCTGAATGTGTCTGAGGCTTCTAGGCACCAGTGTGAGTGTAATATCAGAGCGCATAAGTATTTAGACGCACATGCCATTAAAAAAAAATGACAAAGAAGACAGACGACCATTGTATTTTAAAAAATACCTTATGGAGTGATGCAGTAGCACCTGTTCAAGGCATGCGCATCACAGTGTTGCTGTAGGTGTGCTTTCTACATCACATCTCTTTCTAGGCCGAGGCTGGGCTACAGTGGCCCCAGTACATTGTTTTTCCTTTCTGTCTCTTCAGACAGCTGGGGTTTGCTGGCATTTAAAAATCTTTTAGAATGTTGATTTTCCAAGGAATGTTAATGTTTGTCCAGTAGCACTGAGGTACTCACAGCTGCACTTGAAATGCTACCTCAGCTCTCTGCCTACTGGCTAATTAATCCAATACAAGAAACAAGGCAGAACGTTACACACTGCATTTTATTTTACATTTCACAAGTCTGCCCAGTGGCTTTAAGGAATATGATACCATCAGCCTTTTCTGGCTTTTCAAGCAACAGTATGTTGCACTGCGAGGCTTGTAGTTTTGATTTTAACACTTGCATTATGAACTCAAAACCCCAGCATGCAAAGTGTTGTTGTCTTAAGTGCCAGAACTAGTCAAATGTGATATACATGCCATGGGGCCACTTGCCTGCTGCGTTTTATAAAGGCACATATTCAATTTAAATAACTGCTTGTTTCACACATAAAACCCAAAGTAAACTCTGCACATTTATTTTTGCAAGGGCTCACTCTTTCTTTCACATACTGTATTAAATAAACATGGGCAATTAAAATTGCTTGCCTTTTGAGTAGTGAACATTTTTATACCAGGTTTCACAGTAAGAAAAGGTACAAGATTACAGTGCAAGCTTCCCTAACACAAAGAATAACTAACGTACCGGCGTCAGAAGCTGAAGTAATATCATGCAGTTCTATCACATATACAGAAAGATGCAACACAGGCACCCACAACAATACAAGGGAATTGAAGGAGCTAAAAAAAGATGAAAGCATTGAAGGAAATAGCTGAACCACGCATGAAAATATGATCCAACATTAATATTCTCTTATAGTAACACTACCTAGTGTGGTGGTCTTTGTCAGTGGGTTCCACACCTAACTTTGCAAAGCATCCAACAGTACTACTGTATACTAGCTGTCCAGTCGCCTAGTAATGTGTTCCCTAGCTAGGGTGAGTTATATCCCTTATAACTGCATTTATGTTTTACCTTTGTTAAACTGTTAGACAATATTAAGATTGTGTATGGGTGGTATATGTTTTTTTTATTGGTGTCTCCCTGAAGAAGCTCCACTGTCTACGCGTATATAAACAAGCATAATTCAAACTCCTCAGTCAGTTTCAAAGCACTACATAACACTGGCCCAGCATACCTCAACAATCGCATATGCAATCAGAAACTTTCCAGACACGTCAGGTCGTCTGGACTCTTACTTGCACACATCCCAGGCATACTGAAAACTAGCTCTGGTAGTCGAGCCTTCTTTTACATTGCTCCTAAAGCGCAGACTAACTTGCCACTACACATAGCAGCCTTCTCCTAACTTCTTGAATTCCACATGAATCTGAAGCCCTGGCTTTTCGAGTAGTCCCACTAGGCCCTAGATTTGGCTAGACTCACAGCTGCTCAGCTCTAGGATATGCTCCTGGGTGATAGTGCACTCTGCAAATCTGGATAACAGAGCATAACC
Source organism: Triturus cristatus (assembly GCF_964204655.1). Classification (NCBI taxonomy): domain Eukaryota; kingdom Metazoa; phylum Chordata; class Amphibia; order Caudata; family Salamandridae; genus Triturus; species Triturus cristatus. The sequence goes on along the minus strand of NC_140587.1, from coordinate 401,170,580 downwards.
TACCACAAGCTTAAAAAAAATAGGTTGAGTAAGTGACCCTACTTCTCTTTTCGATTGACACGTTTCAGCACTTTCATATTGCCCCTATGGGTCAAGCACCTTCCTCAGGACTATAGATATCTCATTTCAGATTTTTAAAAACATTTCCTGGTTCACAGGGCATGTTTTGTAAGTTCATTCAATATATCTTTTGTTTTTTCATAAGATAAGGGCAACAGCAGTACAAACACCATTTTGTCTTATAACAGGTACACCACGGCCAAAACACTGCAAGTTTTCCTCTTTCAGAAGCAACTAGTACAGCTATGGTGGCAGCAGTGCAGGCTTTCTCCATCACAGGACAATTACAAATTAGGCAGCAGCCTTGCTAGCTTTCCTTCTTCGCAGAAAAGGTGAAGCAAAGCAAGCTTTTCTCTCTAGTAGATTGCAGCAATTGCAATCTCTCCTTCCCCGGAGAACAAATCCAGCAGCGCAGACTAGTACACGTTTTCATTGCTCACGACATGTAAATTAAAGCATGTATGTCATGTAGGTTACAGACAGACCTCTACAGGTGCTTAACTCACATGTGTAGGTGGATGAGTGCGTGAATACGCAAGAGCTGACACTATTCGTTTAAATGGCATTCCACGTGAGCATCTTGATGGCCCTGATGCTGTTCCTTGGAAACCTGCAGTTGGTGCTGATTCTTTGGTTTTCCAGATATTGAAAAGTAGCCATTACCTAGTGGATAATTGTTATTTGGAGCAGTCCAACCACACCCTAAATGACTATGCTTTAGACAAGCACACAGGTGCCAACTCTGAAAATGGTTTGGATGCACACACACCAGAAGCTGTGCAATGCCAGCCTCAGTGCTGCACCTGTTCAACTAGTTGAGATTCAGCACTGCACCAAATAGGAAAGAAGTGAGAGAATACTTCTCTTATGGGTGGAGTCAAACCCAGTTTATGCAACATTGCATAGTTTAGAGAATTGGTACAATCATGTTAGACAACCGAGGTGTAAAGCCAGACCCAATTAACTCACCTAACATCCAGGAGAATGCTTAGTGCCCACAGCCCAGAAGAGGGTGAAGTAAAGGCAGCTGTATTGTATTGTAATTGCATTTATATAGCGCTTTCTACCCCTGACGAGGCGTTGAAGCGTTTTTTAGGTAAGTAGCATGCTACTCCAGAACCCATAAAGGATTAGTGGTGAATTAGTGTAGTGAAATATGAGATTAATTTGAGCAGTGGATATGTTAATCTGTTATTTGGATTGAGAAGAATAGTGGAGGGATAGAAGAGGGAAAATGTTTGCGTTTACATAGCGCTTGCTACCCCTCATGAGGTGTTGAAGCACTTTTAGGCTAGTAGCACGCTACTCCGGAGCCAAAAAAGGACTAGTGGTGAATTAGTCTGGGGAAATATGAAATAAATTTGAGCGGTGGACATGTTAGTCTGTTATTTGGTTTGAAAAGGAGAGTGGAGGGATGGAAGAGGGAAGGGTTTGCATTTATATAGTGCTTGCTACCCCTGATGGGGTGTTGAAGTGTATTTTTGGTAGGTAGTACACTACTCCGAAACCCAAACAGGATTATTGGGGAATTAGTACAGAGAAATATTAAATTAATTTGAGTGGTGGACATATTAGTCTATTTGGATTGAAAAGGAAAAGTGGAGTGATAGAAGAGGAAAGGGTCTAGAAAGTGTTATTTTTTGAGTTCATAGCAGTAGGAGGGGGTTTGGGATGAATAAAGGGGACGTGGATGGTAAAGAGTAAGGGGGAAGGGTTTAGAAAGGCTTGTTTGGGAGATCTGGAAAAGTAAAAGAGGTATGAGATGATGCAAGGAGGTGTAGAGGAGGGAAGCGTCTAGAAAGGGTTATTTTTGGGATCTTAGTAGTGGTATAGGGTTTGGGATAAATGAGAAAGTGGAGGTACAGGATATATTGATAGAGGTATAGGGTGTGAAAATGTGTAGTACATTGGAAAGCGTAGTAGAATGAGGTTTGAGATGTCAGACAGTTGAGGTAAAGGATATATTAAGAGTGGTATAGGTTGAGAAATAGTATAGTACATTGGAGAGAGTAGTAAAATGAGGTTTGAGCTGAGTTAGAGTGGATGTAGAGGATACATTGTGAGAGATATAGGGTGCAATATAGAGTTGTACATTGGATATGCTGAATTAGAAGCAAAGTAATAAATATAAAGATAAATAAGTACATGGAAGGTACATATATATGCATTAGGAAGGTAATATATGTAGATAAAAGTTACATTTAATATACTCAGACTTTCAAGTATTGCTGTTCTTTAAAATAATGTATTTGTTTTTATTTTTTGTAATTCAATAGTGAAGCAATTGTAGATAAATAGATATGATAAAAAGATGTACTTATTCATGCAGTCACTTATACATATGTTAAACATATAATAATGTAAGTATAAGTAATATGTACATTTTGTAAGCAGAACTAATGAATATCTATATCTTTAAAAACATAACCATATACACGTTTATACAAAGCAATACACATATGTAGGTACACATCTATAGTACAAATAAATGCTTATATACAGAGGGATATGCTGTATATTTCTGTTTGCTATATGGTGAATATGGGGGAAGAGCTAATTCTTGAGTAGTCTTCTGAAGATAAGGCGGTGATCCGTGGATCTTATGTTCGGGGGTAAAGAGTTCCATAGTTTGGTTGCTTGAACAGAGAAGGATATGCCACTCATGTTTTTTTTCTTGTACAGTGGGATTTTGAGGCGAGGTGCCACTCTAGAGTAGAGGTTCCTTTGTTGAATGTATTTTGTGATTTTATTTCTGATGAAGAGCAGTCCTGTTCCATGTATTGCTTTGTGGGTGATACAAAGCAGCTCGAACATGAATCGTCTGGCAACCAATAACCAATTTAGGGGTCTCAAGGCAGGGGAGATGTGCGTTTGTAGCTTTATATTGTAAGAGTAGTTTGGCAGCAGAGTTCTGAATCCGTTGTAGTCTTTTCCCAGTTGTTAAAGGATATCCATGGTAGAGGCTATTGGCGTAATCGAGTTTGGACAGAACAAGAGAAATACTTGCCTGGACCTTGTGTAGAAATCCCCGGTGGGAAAGATGCATCGCAGTGTTTTTATAGTAACAGAGCTGGATCTTGCTAGTTTGTCCACTAGGGCATTCATTGATAGCTTGGAGTCTATAGTCATTCTGAGGTTTCTTACTTCCTTTGATATTTTAGGCGGTGTTCCCAGATCATCAGAAATGTGGCGAGTGGGTCATAATTTTTCCAATCGCTGCATGTGAGTATTTCCATTTTGGTAGCGTTCAATTTGAGATGACTTCATGCCATCCATTGATCCACGGTTCAGAGACAACTGAAAATTAGTGAGTTTCCAATGTCTTTGGGGTATTCCAGTTAAAGGAGTATTTGTGTCTCATCTGCATAGGTATAGCACTTTAGGTGAAATTGATTGATCAGTCAAGGTAATGACTTCATGTAGATATTGAAAAGCATGGGTGAGATGATAGAACCTTGAGGGACCCCTGCTTTTGTGAAGTACGGTTTGTAAGAGAAAGCGGGGGTAGGGATGACATTAGTTATGTTGTTAAGGTAGGATGTGATCCAGTCTAGAGCAGTCCCCTCTATTCCGGCTGCGAGGAGTCTTTGTATCAGAGTGTCATGGTCAACCATGTCAAAGGCAGCTGAGAGGTCCAAGAGAAATAGTGCAGCAATTCTGTTAAGGTAAACTGTGTTCTTAAGGTCATCCCAGATGGCAACAAGGGCTGATTCTTCGCCTCTTCCTGGTCAGAATCCCATTTGGTAGTCTGAAAGAATGGCATTATCTTCAATGAATTGTGACAGAGGGGTGAATGCTGATCTTTCTATCAGTTTGCCCAGGAAAGATGAATTTGTAATCGGTCTGCAGTTGTCAGGGTTAAGTGGGTCCAGGTCTGTTTTCTTTAATAATGGGCATATGTATAACGTTTTTTGTTCTTCTGGAAATATACTCCCGTTGTTAAGGAATTATTGATAATTCTTCTTACTGGTGTGGCAACAGAGGTTGCTAGAAGCATTCTCTTGAAGGTTTGTGGTAGACACGGGTCAGAAGGGCTGACGGCATGCCAGCTTGGTTTCACCAGGTCCATAAATTCAATGTGTGTAATTTGTTGGAAGGAATGAAGAGGCTGTGTTAGAGTATTCTTGGATTGTTGTTTTGGGAAAGGGTCAGTACTGTTGTTTTTATTTTGTTTTAAATATGAGTCCAATGTGTCTGCTTTGGCCGTGTTATGATTTTCCAGTTAATCTATGAAATCTTGAGTAACGGGATAAGCTCCTTCAAGGCAATTTGGTTTACAAAATTTATAGAGAATTTTGTAGAATTCTTTATTTCACATTTATCATTTTGAATTCTGTCTTAATAGTAACTTTTCTTAGCTTTTTTGATAGCTGATTTGTATAATCTGTTAAGTTTCTGTAGGTGACGTTTGTCTTGATTTGTGTTTGTTTTGAGCCAGGCACAAAGCAGATTTCTAATTTCTTGTTGTATCTCTTTTATCTCTGTATCTCTCCAATATGCCTGTTTTCTTTTGTTCTGTTGTGTATTTTTTAGTGGTATTAGGATATCAAAAGCTTCCTGTAGTCACTCATAGTTTTTGAACAGAATTTATTGTGTCGAGATCTGTACGGGATGTCAGCTTTGTTTCTAACTGTTCCAAATTGAGTTTTTTCAACAGACGGTAAGTGGATGCACGTAAGGTGGTTTTAGGTGCATTGCTTTGTGTAGTATTGTGTAGGAAAGCAAGCAAATGGTGGTCTGACCATGTGTGTGGAGTTGTTGTTTGAAAGGTAACTAGTTCTGTGTTTGCAAAAAGGACATCTAGGATGTGCCCCGCAATGTGTGTGGGTTTTTGCACGATCTGATGTAGGTTCAGCATGTCTAGGCCAGTGTTGATTGTTTTGGGATGGGGCATATTGGGTTTGTCAAACCAAATGTTGCGGTCACCCAGAATGCATAGGTTGGAGTGTAGTGCTATCAGGTTTAAAACTGTGTCTAGAAGTGTGTCTGGGAATGTTGCATTGGTAGGTGGAGGTCTGTAAAGGAGCAGGAAGTTACAGGAAGAAGATGATGTATGTTTGCATCTGGTGAAGAGGGCCTCACAACCTTGGATGGAGATGTCACCAGTTTTTACTGATATTTAATGTTTGCTGGAACACAACAGCTAGGCCACCTCCTCTTTTGCCTATACGATTTAGGGTGATAGTTTGATAGCCTAGAGGAATTGCTTCATGCAAGACTGGAGCCATATCATCTCCCAACCATGATTCAGTGATAAAGAGTGTCAGGTTTCGTGTCAGTGAGAAGGTCACAGATGTGATGTTTGTTTTTTGAGAGCGGTTGGGCATTTATTAGTAAACAGGTTAGAGAATGTGCTTTGGTGATAGAGAGGTTTTGTTTTGTAGAAGACTGAAAAGTATTTTGTGGGCTTGTAGCAGGTGTGCCCTTAGTTTTGGTATTAGATGTATGAGGATAGCAATTTTTTAGCTGTTCTGTATTGTATTCCTCATCCAGCAGGCTAAGAAGGCATTTTGATGGGTCTGCGTGTGTAGGTGGTAGAGATGAGAGAGTGAGTTGGTGAGCTGTGGTGTTTTTGCAGTGTAACCTTGTTGTGCAGTAGACATGGAGAAGTGAAGGAATGAGGAGTGGCATGTTGCTTATTTTGTTTGCGTCTGTTTAGGGTGGAAGGTGTATGAGTTAGGGATGGTGATGCACCTTGTGTGTCATGTTATAAGGTTCTAAATTGTTCAAAGGATGAGAGGCAGTTAAAAGAGTTGCTGTGTTGCTGTATATGTGTTAGATGTGGAGAAAGAGAGAAAGTTTGGCATTGGAGTTTGTTCATGATGTGTATCATGTGTGTAGTCTGGAAGGTGGGAGTGGGTGTATGTTTGTAGTTTGTGCCGGAAAGTATTATGAGGTGTTGTGCATGAGAGAATTTGTTATGCTGCTGTGTGTTATGTTTTGTCAGGAGAATGAAAGTTTGTTGTAGGATCTGCACATTATTTATTTCCTCCCCCTCCATCCATGATTGATGCCATAATAGCAATAGTTTAACTTGTACATTAAACACTACACCAGTTGTCAATACAATGCTGAGTAACTCTAGGTGTTCTAGAGAATAAATCCTGCATTCAGCCAACTCCCTCCTCATTGTCACCATTCACCTTTCAATAAATCATTCAATCAGGAGTTTATGTAGCGCAGCTACTCACCCGTGAGGGTCTCAAGGAGCTGAGACGTTACTACGTTCACTTTCATGTTCACCTGCACTCACAGCGATCACACTACACTCACACTGCTCACGATGCACTCACGCCATTAAACCTCCTCCTAACCTGCACTCACACAAGCTCATTGCTCACCCTGCACGCACATGACACTCTACTCACTTGTCACTTTTGCTGCTCACCCTACACTCACAGCGATCACACTGTACTCACTTTGTTACCCTGCACTCATGCCATTCTCCCTCCACTTACCCTGCGGTCACATGAGTACACCACTCATCCTGCACTCACAATGATCACACTGCACTCACACCACTCACATGCACTGACGCTTTTCACCCTGCACTTACACAAGCTCACTACTCACCCTGCACTCATGTGACACTTCAATCACCTATCACTCTCTGCTCACTCTGCAATTTCACTCAAACAAGCACATCTCTCACCATGCATTAATTCCTCCCACTCTGCACTTTCACCCGCACCCAAACTCAAATATCACATCACTAACCTCGCAGTCACTCCTCTCACCCTACTCTCACACTGTTGCATTGCTCAATGTGCACTCACAGAGGTTCACACAGCTTTCCCTTCAATCACATCGGCACAGCACTCATCCTGCACCCACACCACGCAAACAAACACAGCACTCACCCTGAAGTCACACCACTCACTCTGTACTTCCTTTTCTCACCCTGCACTCACATGGACAAACCTCTCAGCCTACATTCATACGGACACTCTGTTCATCCTGTCTGCAAACAGGGACAATAGCCTGCTAGAGCTCATAGGGACACACCACTCACTCTGCACTAACTCCTCTCACCACGCACTCACCAGTCACTCTCACAGATCACCCTTCACTCTTGTCACTCGCCATGCACCACATACAGGCACTCCACTCACCCTGCATTTACACCGCTCACACTACCCTGCACCCTCCTCTCACTCTGTATGCACTCCTCTCACCTGACACTCACATGGGCCCGCCTCTCACATTGCATTCATGCAGCTCAGCCAACACTCACATCGGCACATTTTTCACCCTACACTCACACCACTCACTATGCACTCACTCACACAATTTACCATTACCCAGCACTTACATGAGCACACCTCTTACTCTGCACATATAAAAATACACAACTGTCATGAATATACACATATTTCCACAAATCGATGCACAGAATACCTGCACTTTCAGTAGTACTAGATACCTACTTAATTTCATCTGAAACTACAGGACTGGTGCAAGAGGGGAGAGTGGACTGAGAAAGTGGGATGGCGTGAGGAGGGAAGACTAGGGCTCAGGATTTGGGGGATGGTAATGGATTGAGGATCGTGTGACACCTTCAGCCAATTCCGGCTTTCCATTCACCACAATGCTTCATTACGGGACCTGTAGTTTTTTTTACATTGTAAGTTGGGTCTCAAAAACCCCAAAATGCTAAGTGTTACTGGATAAAATCCATGTTTGCCGAAGAAGTCAAGCATTTCATAGGATCAGTTGGATGCTGTGATATTACATGATAGAGCGTGGATTCGTTCATTTCCAATACTGTAACAGCTTGATCCACATGTGAAACCAAATATAAGCCCCGTACAGCTATTTTAAGGAAGTGTACTTTTCATTCACATCATACTTGTAACAAACACATGGCAATATATTATTTCTGAATAGTGTATAGAGAATATGCTTTTATTAAGCTTCACTAAAAGGAAAGGCAGGTATAGCAGAAGCAAGCTTTTCTAACACAATACAAGCAGATTGACTACTGGAAGCCTGAGGGGCAGTGTGTCTGTGTGTGAGTGTGACAGAGTACAAAAGTGCAAGAGATATAGTGAGAATGTGTGTTTGTCAGTGTATGTGTGCTGCTGGTCTGGCATACTGGAGGTTATTCTTGCCTTATGGACAAGGGCACTAATAGAATACAGATGGCAAACTTCAGGCCCTGACATGCATCTATTAAGACACCATTATTGGCTGTGGGGACTCCAACTGTCTAATTCAAAAAGCTAGTAACCCAGTCATACCCAGCGGCAGGTTCACAAAAAACGTACCTCCACACTGACATTTGAGGTAATTCTTATACGTTTTCCGGCACTCATTTTATAGAGGGTGTCAATAGAGACATGCTGACCATTGTATACCGTAGGGAATTTTTAGAGGTATCCATGGCTGTGGCTGAAGTATCCGTGGTAAAATTTCTGGCACTGTCATATTGAATGTACTCCTTGGCATAAGGGGCTCACCCGTGAAAAAATGATGGCTTTGGTATAGTGGAAGTAATTTCTGACTTTTGAAAGAAAACAAGATTTAGTCCTAGGAAAGACCAGGCTTCCCTGGTGCAGCCAGAAAGTACAGGAATATTTCATGAATGCCCATAAGATTCTGCAGCTTTTTAGCAAATTTGATCCCAAAAGTTAAAAAAAATTCTCCTGGGAAGAAGACTACTCTCCCTTAAATCATCTAAAAGAAGTCGGTTAACTTGTATTGATTGCTGGAATTTGGGGGAACTATCACACCCCACCACTTACATAGATATTTTCCCTCATATAATGGGTATGAGGTTAGCTCTCACGCATTTCTGGAAATGCTTGTCCTGCCCCATAGCTGGGAGAAGGACTGGCTTTAAGACAGTGCAGCTTGGTAGGGGGCATGTGTTTAGAAATAATTTATTAAGCACATGAACTTCCTTGTGCATCAGGTAGTTTTCAGGTAACAAAAAAAATACCAAGATAACTCTGGTGATTTATGTTGCTACTATTGAGAGTTCAGAATTTTGTCTAGTTGCAGTTTTGGTTTAAGGTAAAGTAGCACAGAGGGTAATGTGCCTGCTGCAAAGAATGTGTACCATGCAGATCACAGAACTGAGGGCCTGATTATGATGATGGTGGGACCGCCACCGACAGCCCATCGGTGGCGGTCCTACCGCTATCAGACCCATGGTATCCGCCGGGCAGATTACAATGGTGGATGGATGGGTGCCAGTCAGAGACCAACTGTCACGCATCTGACAGGCACCTTGAGCTCGCTGGTGCGGCGGAGGGGATCATGTCCCTACAACGGTGGCGGTGCCTACCAGGCACTGCTGTAGAGATTATGATGTCGCTTTCCACCCGCCTTTTCATGGCAGTGAACCTGCCATGAAAAGGCAGGCGGAAGGGGATTTTGGGGGCCCGTAGCAGGCCCCCCTCCCACTTGGCCCTCCAATATGGGCACTGGAGGGCACCTATGGTGCCCCCCCACATATCCCTGCACCATGTGGCAGGCACCGCATTGTGCCTACCACGTAGTGCAGGGATATGTCAGGTGTCCCTACTGTGCATTGCAGCAGGTGCTGCAGCCAGCAGCACCCGCCGCAATGCAAAGTACAGGCATTGCGACCGCCCTGGTGGCGGTTGCATCAAAATGCTTATGTTGGGACCGCCGACAGCCTGTTGGGCGGTCTTGGTGTCTGATAGGGTGGCGGAAAGACGTGAGTCCGGCTGCCATCCTAATCAGCCCCTGAGTGTTGGCGAACGATGAGTAGCAACTCAAAAAAATGAAATGTAGGTTAGAGGAGAGATGAGGTGCACTATTAGAGAGTGGTAGTGAGGGAAATATGGGGGAGCCGGGAGGAGAAAGCCAAAAAAGACTGTCCTAACGGCCGCCACCAGCGCTCGAGATGGCCTTGTCTGGGAGTCTTAGCACCCCCCACTCCCCATCTCCAAATTCGTGTCTACTTTCACCCTGGCCTGAGGATTATGTTAGTTTATTTCTTATTCCCTTGCGGCAGTTGCAGGTCTCGGAAGTACGGTTTCTGGGGCGGTGGTCCATCCCACTTTTAGTTTAAAATAAAGTTATTATTATATGTCCGGTGTAGTAACGTTTTGGCGTCTGATAAGTGTTTTAGGAGCGCCCTCTGTCGGCGCAGACACGGTTTTGTGGTTGTTAGGCCTGTGTCCTCACCCGGGCCTAGGGGTCTCTGCAGAGCCAGGGACAAGATTTCAGAGGACGGTAGGGCTGGTTGAATACAGGTTGTCATGACAACAACGGACAGGGGATTGGTTCTTACCACGGCTTCCCGTTCCTGCAGGGAAACGAGCACGCGCGAGCAGAGCTGCAGCCAGTCCTGGAAACTGAGAACGCACAGCCACCAGGCTCAGAAAGATGATTCATGAAGGGAGCATCGCCGCTCTTTAATCGGAATTCAGTTTTCTCTACCTCACTCTGGGAGGAATGCCTGGTGGCCCCTTACAAATGTCTTGTACTGCATCAGGTTGCGGCGTATGACTTAACATTTTGCAACGGCTGCAAATTGAATGTTTTATGTTGCAGCTCGACAGATATTTAAAAAAAAATCTATATGCCAGTAACTTCATTAAGTACAAACTATTTGCAACTGAAAAACAGGAACATTCACAGGTCTTTTCTTATATTCCAAAGTGAGGACTTTTCTGCGGTAACTAAGCAAGGTGTTGTCAACAAACAGCTTGTCACTGACGTTGCCTTCGTCTCTTCAACCTATCTATATCCAAGTTATTATATGCCGATATGTTTGACTTTACCCCCAAATTGTCCATAGCCCCATTCTTGTATTTTTTACTTCACCTCAGTAACATGCCTGCATGATTCTGTTCTGTCTCCTTGGCTAGTATATCTGCATGCCCATTATTCCTCACAGGCCAGCTTTAGCATTGGTGGCGCCTGGTGCGACAATCTTTGTTGGCCCCGCTATCCCCGCAATGACCTCGTTCGTCACCAGAAGTGCAACTAGAGCCAAATTTCGGTGGGGGGGGGGGGGGCTACAAATTTCGGTGGGGGGGGGGGGCTGACTCTTCCAGCAATATGCAGAGTGGACCTGCAGGGGCTCTAAGAAGGGGTGAAAAGCAACAAAGCCTAGTTACCACGGAAATGCTCTCCTCTGTGAAGTACTCGGGTGCGGCTGTGTGTGTGCCCAGGAACCGGGCTGACACACACGACGGGGGAGGAGCGGTGGGGGTCGACGGGGGGGCGGGGGGGGGGGGGGGGGTTGAAGCCCTTCGAGCCCAATGGGCGTTGCGTGCCTGTTCGCCACGGAGTCCCTCACTGCCACCCTCCACTGGTGCCCTTCATCTCTCCTAATCCCCTCTCTCATATATTTATATATTTTATAGTGCTACTCATCATAAAGCAGTGTGTTAGAGCGCTTTCATAAAAACAAGGAGACAATGAGACATACAAGTCTGTAAATCAATGGATAGGGTATATTACTCAAGGCAATGAGGACTGCAAGCTGTAGCAGCTACAATATGATCCACACTGGTAGGCAACATATGCTCAGTAGCAGGTGTGGAGAAGAGAAGGGGCCGATTTACCAAGTTTTCATGCTGTGTAGTAACCAAAGTTACTGGGCTGCATTGTGTGAAAAGGAGAGTACACAACAGCACCATATCTTGATATGGTGCTGTTGCTCTCCCCTCTAGTACCGGCGTACCTTAGGCTGCCTTGTGCCACACCCTTGCACCATAGTGCAGTGGTGTGTATGTGATGCTAAGAGTAGGGTTTACACTAGTAGGGTACCCTTACAGCACAACATTCTATGCTTTGCAAAGCTTACTACTTTACCACTTTGTATGTGTGCTGGAAAGTGCAGCACACATGCAACGCAGGAAAGGTTTGCAGAAAATAAATCTTCTGTCCACCTTTACGCCTGCTTCGAGGAGGCATAATTTTTTGATGCACATCTCTTTCTACCAAAGTTAGTAGAGAGAGGTTAGCATCAAAATCCATGGGTAGGTGCGTGGAAACGTCCATGTACTACCCATGATACGTCTCCTTGATGCAAAGTAGAGCATAGCGCTACTTTCTGTTACTTTAGGGCTACATTCCAATGCAATTTAGGATTTTCACTGGAAAGGTAACCCGAAACAACACTTTGTGCCAGGTTTATGTCAGGTTTCTGATGGAAACCAAGGGCAAAGTGTTAGTAAATCCGCACCATAAAATCCGGATTTGAAATGAAACACAATTGTTAGGCGTCTCATACAAACAAAGTTACATTACTGCACAGAAGAACCCTTCTTAGAATAACAAGAAATGGAGGAAAAAACAATAAGGTTCTTAACTTATGCTTACAATTTGCATGCAGCATGTTTATGCCAGTTCATAGTTTAATGTTCTATATTTGAAAAATTCTAACTGAGTAACAAAGGGATGTCTGCGACAAAAGCAGTAACCCTGTACATTATCTACATATAAAATTAATATTTGATCTGCATGTTGCACATTGTGTTTTTCAGTAGGAACATTAACTGTGCTACTTTATCATGGGTCAAAACTGTCTAGTCAAATCACAGATCTCTCCATCAAGTGCATCATCCATTTGAGTTATCGTGCTGTTGTTGTTATTCTCTGAAATATGCCGAGATCTCTGCAGGCTGCTCTTATCCCGCTTCAGCCTGCCATGCAAAGGGCGCACCTGGAGCTTGTCGCCTGGTGCAGCAGCACAGGTTGCACCATCCTAATGCAAGCTCTGTCCTACTCTGCCTAGTTTGAGAAATGTACTTTCGATTCTTACTATTTGGATGAAGCACAAGCCTTTTGCAGGTTGCAGTTTTTTGATTTCAGATGTGAGCCCCCTTTGCGAAGACATGACTAGTTCCTACAATTACGCAAACACTGGAAGGTTTTATTTGAAGTGGAAAGAATGGTGCCTCCTTGGATTCCCGGATGCCACACTTGGCAGGAAGTTGTCATCAGGTGGGAGGGAACCTGTTAGCCCATTGGCTACCAACAGCATCCTGCCTTGAGGGCATTTTCTCAGAATAAGTAGGGCACCCTTGGAACTCCGAACTCAGATCTCAACTGGACTGGAAGAAGGACCAATGAAGGACTGCCCTGATGCACCGTGAAATCAAGAAAGAGGCTGCACTTTCATGGACTGCCCCTGCAGCACCACCAGGTAGCAAAGAAAATGTGATGGTCTCCAGAGCCCAGTCAAAGCTAAGAGACTCCAAAGGCCAACTGGCTGGCCTCCTGTTCGCAGCACAGGGGCACAACAGCTGAAGAAGTCTGCTGGGGAAAGTAGGTAGCCCAAAGTCTAGAACCCTCCGCCAGCTGCACCAGGGACCAGGACCCGATGCACAAAGTTGCATCCGAGTTTGCTGAGCCCAGGAGTGTTGTCAGAGTTTAGTTGGAATCATCGGTGGATGAGTTATCAACCCAGGAAGGATTGGCCTGTGAATGTGATATTGGGCAACCGGTAGTCCAGTGGCGACTGGACTGCTGCCAGCACAGAGAGGAATTTGAGGGGCATCAACCCTGTGACCAGAATTACCTCTCCCCCTTCGTGGACTGAGGAGTGATCGCAGCAAAACTCCCGTCGACCACATCACATCCATAGAATCCTTTGAGCATCTTAAGCATCCTTCATCCCTTGCATCAGGACCACTTTCATAGGAAAGCTCTGCAAAAGATTGAGGTACCTGGAACTGACTGAAAACTGCTTCACCTGCTGAGGTAACTGTTTCTGAGGACCTTGCTGGCCTCCCTGACTGGCTCCCTCCTGGAGTTGGTCACCTAAACTGACGACAAGTGACTGTATTACAACTAGTCCAAACCTTTTAGTGAAAAAGTTCCTGTGTCAAATTTGTTGAATTTGCCAATGCTTGTCTGTGGTTTTTTTAAATGCTTTGATTTACTATACTATTTTTCTTTTATCTCCGGAACCCTCTGGTGGATCTTTTCCGTTGGGTTGTATAAAAATATAGTCTATTTTTATAAATTAGTGTCAGATTTTTTGGGTGTCTTGTCGATATTTTCATCAATTGTTTTGGTGCTGTTGAAATCCTTCTCACTTGTTGCTTTGTGCAAGCTTTTCTGCCCAGAGCCACCTCCACCCAGAGTTGAGCTGAAGGTGTGACAAATGGAACCTAAGAGTCCTAAAGGGGTTGGTGAGTGTATTACACGGTAAGGTTGCACAACCACACCATATAATACACACCATTTCTTCACAGATGGTATAATGTGAACTGTCTCATGAGTCACCAGGCCAAATCAGAGCTTTGGGAGACTAGGGAAACAAAAGCCCTGGCTAAAATGCTCAAACCAGCCCGCTCTCTTTGTCTCCATGCACTATCTATTTTTTTCCATCCACTCATTCTCTCTTGCTTTTTCTCTCCTGATTGCTTCCTTTCTACTCCCCACTTCCATCTTTTTCTTTCTTTCCTTTCAAACACCATGTGCCTGCTTAAATTACTGTAGGGGAGCTGGGGAAAGTGACAGAGGCAGCAGAAGTAGGCCTCCAAGGGAGCCAGCCCACCGGGGAAATGCCTGAAGGAATAAAAGGCCTGTTGGGTTCCCGGCTGAAGCAATGTAAGAGGCAACTGGGAGGGAAATATTTGATAAATCAGTCCAAAGGACAGTCATGGCCTCATTGCTGTGTCTTATATTGTGCTTCCGAAACAAAGGATAAAGCAGTTACTTTCTTAGCATCAGGATTTTTTTACATAGTAACATCGAATGTCTCAATGTCTCTAGTCTACTGAGGTTGCAGGGTCAGAGACTCGTAGGGGCAGAGACCCGAGCGTTCCTTATTTGTGTGCAATTTTTTGTATAACGTAAGGCTGGTAAAACAATCAACCTACATTTCAGATAAAGGTTTCTGTTATTTTCTGGCTGTATAATTTCCAATTATGGTTCATCAATTTTTAGAGTCTTTAACTGCAGTAAAAGTGACAACGAGCTGGCAGTCCTAGGAGCTTTTTGGCATAAAAGGAATATATTTTTGAACTACAATATTTTTATTTATTGAGTTTTATATGGCGCAGACTTGACCCGAGGGCATCAGAGTGCTCCGGCGAGTTAGCAGCACATACTTGAGATACATTTGAAGTAAATACAGAATCAATAGTGACAGAAAGTGACGAGGTATATGAGGCATGAAATTGCCTAAGCCAAAATATGTAAGATACATTTGGAGTAGATAAAGATAATTGGTGACATTATGTGATGAGGTGTAAAAAACATTGTGGGAAATCGCTGATGCAATTTTGAGGTAGTTACGGTACACAAAATACATATCCCTTTGTAGAGCACAGCTTCAATTGTACAAAATTGCAAGTGAAGTAAAATAAAAATAGAAAAACACATAGTAGAAATAAATACGACAAAACAGGGTGAACAGAAGTAACGACAGGTGTTATAGGCCTGAGGTAGCTGGGGTAAGGCCTCTTGCGGATGAGGGGGGATTTAGATGCACATATTTCCCCGGCAAGTTGTTCACAGATTTGGTTAGAGGGTGTGGGCAGGGAGCTCACAGGCTAGTCAGGAGCTTTAAGGAGGTGGGTTTGTGTATTTGTAAGAGGCAAAGCTTCAGTTTCTCCTTGAAGTGAGGAAAGAGTTGATTTTCCCGCAGGTCCTGGGGAAGAGAGTTCCAGATTTTTGGAGCATTCCCTGAGAAGAAGCAGTTGTATAATTTGGAGGAATCAAGAGTAGTCTGTTTGAGCTTTGTAGTGGTGTCTTTTGGTCGGCTTTTGATTTTGTGAGGTAGATTGGTTTTTCACTGTATAGCGCTTTGTGAGTTATGCAGGCAGTTTTTAGTATGGTCCTTGCCTCGAATAGTAGCCAGTTAAGTTGTTCGAGGGTGGGAGTGATGTGTTTGAAGATCCTTTTCCCCGATATGAGTCTAGCCACAGCGTGGAGAGTGGCTTTCAGTGGGGCTAGGCAAGATTTTGGGGTGCCCGTAACCATAGCGTTGCCATAGTCTAGCTTGGTTTAGACTAAGGTTTGCACCTCCATCTTTAGGTCTTCACTGGGGATGAAGAGTTTGACCTTTTTTGGGGTTTTTCAGAGTGTAGAATGCGCTTTCTGCAGAGGCATTGATCTGGTCTTTCATACTTAGGTGGGAATCAAGTGTAATCCCCAGGGATTTAACAGAGTTTGAGATGGACAGTTTGCAGTATAACGCCATGAGGTTGTCGAGCCGGCAATCTACAGGAACAGATTTTTCTTTGGGATGAATGAAAAGGAGCTCAGTTTTCCTGGGGTTGAGTTTGAGGGGGTTGCTGGTCAACCAGGCTTCAACTGTGAGGAGAGTGTTATTTAGGTGCTAGATGTCTTTGACTGACAAAACTTTCATGTAGAGTTGGATGTCATCTGCATATAGATGGTAGTCTATTCTAGCTTGCCTCAGGATCATTGCAAGGGGTTCCATGTAGAGGCTAAATAGTGTGGGAGACATGATTGACCTGGGAGGGTCGTCCATGATGTTTAGTATAGCAGTCTCTGTTCTGCATTCTTTCCTGAACCTAGATTGGAAGGTGTCAAGCAGGTTGTATTTTTCAAGTGCATACATACATAGACGAATGTCATAAAAAATCTTACAGACAAGATTACATATCACATCACCATTAACCCCTTCGCCGCGGCGCGAATTTCGCCGTGGCGCTGCGGGGGTGTGGGTGAGCGCGGTGCCGCCATGCTCGTGATGGAACCACGCTGTCATGAGTCACGGGCGAGCTGTGCTCATGACGGCGTGGTTCCGTCACGACTCCGCCCACTCATTATTTCACCCGCACAGGCGGGGAATTAGTGCCGCGTGGGCGGAGCGGCCGCAGCATGACTGAACCACGCTGTCATGAGAACACGCCGCCCGTGGCTCATGACGGCGTGGTTTCGTCATGCACGTGGAAGGGGTTAACAATATAACATGGAAGACTATGAATGTAGTATTAATTTTAATAATTTCTTACTTCTTGATACGTATTGGTATAAATAGCATGAGCTCATAGGCAAGGAATGTGGTGTGCATGTTATGGATTGCATAGAAAAAGATTAATTTAATTGGTTCTTAGGCTTTGTATACTCATTACTTCACTTTAACAGTTGTTTAGTCAATTTTAGTTTATTTATGATACAATACATACAACTTCTAAAAAATAATGTGTTACCTCACTTTGCTGCAAGACCTGGACACACACACACATGCACGCCCACACATATTTAAACAAGGGCAATCACCACTTTGTAGTTATAGTTAGATCAGTTTCCAAGAGCATTTATTGTTTTACTTATAACAATGGTACCATTTGACACACAAGATTCACCTCCATGGCACAGCAGTACTGTGCCAGCCTCACCTGGGGGAGCTTGCACTGTACTGCGGTCCTATGGAGGTGAAGCTGAGGCACAGGGCTGTGGGAATATAGCTGGAAAAAAACAGTTAAAAAAAGGAAATAAAAACACAGGGTGACTGAGTTTCTATGGGAGGATGGGCATTCACACTGGGTTTGCTGTAGGACCTGGCTGGATCAGCCATGTGCAGTGAGGGTTTGACCACCCACAGGTGGTTGGGCCAGCCAGGACCTGCAACCAACCCCATGCTGCCTATGGCCAAAGACCATGCGCAGCAAAAGGTTGGCTGCTGGCGAAGGATTGGCTACTCGCAGGGGTTTGGTGGCCAGTTGGGGGATTGGGTAGAGGACCTTGCCGATCTAGAAATATATATATATGTATATCCAAAACACTCCAGTCAATATGCTGAAGAAAGGAGCACGGACCACATCTCGGTGCTTTTAATCAGTTTATTTTCTTAAGGTATATCAGCCATAACACGTTTCAACTCCGTAGAGCCTTGATCACATGACACGCCATGAAGTCACCTGACTGTTTAAATACCATTTTTTAGTGCTTTTTTCCTAAAGTGTTAAAGTGACAGTGCCATTAACTAATCGTAATGCTTGTTTGCTGTTTGTGAAGCTATTTACATGATGCCTACTCGCAGGGGTTTGGTGGCCAGTTGGGGGATTGGGATATATATATATATATATATATATATGTTTTAGCGCTTCGTTGTGCTGAAAGAAAGGAGCACGGACCGCATTTCAGTGCATACATTTTGATTTACTTTCCTCTAGGTATGCCAGCCATGACGCATTTCAACTCCGTAGAGCCTTGATCACATGACACGCCATGAAGTCACCTGATTATTTAAATACATTTTTTTCAGTACTTTTTTTCTTTCTCTCAGAGTGTTAAAGTGACAGTGCATTAATTATCAATTCATGTAGCTTGTTTGGGGTTTGCGTCTTTCTGTTACATATTGGTCAAATATCTGATACATTGTTTGAAGAACTTTTTCAAGATAACATGTATAAATACATACAGATATTGGCATCTTATTTTATGAACAACAGTGTCATTAATTTTTGTAAACTGCTTAAATAATCTTTATAGATACATAAATAAATAAATATGTATAAATAACATTTCTAGCATATTATGAACAATTATAAAAACCCTGTTTTCAGTTTTCATAAAAATAGATAAAAAAGGAATATAAAAAGTGGTGATCCACATTTTTTAATATCGTTCTGATTTAAATATCAAGTCAAAACTTTTTTATCCATGCATATGTTCATTGTTGTCCATATATATAATCAAAACGGTCTCACAATGATCGACAATTGCCATTTATTTCCTAAGGGGAATTTTGCTTAGTTGTGATGATTTTTCCTCATGTGTTGTATCATTGTAACATATTTGGCAACCCTAACTTATTAATAATGTGCAAAAAATGTGCAATTCGATGTGCAAATCATCTAAATTTTTGACAAAAGCCTTTGTCAATAATTATTAGATTCCTAAAAAAAAAAACTAAAAAATGTGAATATATAACAAGTTTAAAATCCTTATTTTAAGGAGACTTCTATGTATTGTGAGGCTCTTAGTTGCTGCATCATATTGGTTCGTTATACCAAATATTCAATTGATGTATAGCAAAAAAGAGAGAAAAACAAAGGTGTAACAGTTGTTTACTGATGCTTATAGCAAAGAAGTTTCATAAAGGCGGCAGAGTCTCATGGTGTTTGGGTAATTTTTACCATCTTTACTTATTTATAGATAAGTGTGCAAGTCCTCTGTGGCATTTAGATCATTGGGACTTTTGGAATCTAGTTCCAAAATAAAGCGGGTTTCTAATTGTCTTAAAGTTCTTTCTCTATTACCCCCGCGTTTATTAAATGGCACACTGTCTATTATGAAATATTTAAGATGTTTGGGATCCGATTGATGATGTTCCGTGAAGTGTTGGGCCACCGGATAAGTTGGGTCTTGATTGGAAATTGCTCTAATGTGCTGTAAAATCCTTTTGTGCCCCTGCAGCTTGGTACTTCCCACATATCTGAGCCCGCAGGGGCACTCAAGTACATACACAACAAATTCTGTTTTGCAGGAGAGGGCTTTATTGATGATTTGTTCTTGTTCACTAAATACAGTTCTGTATGTTAGTGTATTAATGCCGCATTGACAAGCTTTGCTGCTCCTGCATTTAAAAAAGCCCTTTCTCTGACTTAACCAATTTCCTTTTGGTTTGTCTATCGGATTGTTCTGTACCAGCCTATCGCGCATATTAGGCGCTCTTCTGTTGGTGATGGGGAGTTTAGAAGGTAAGGTGGGTCCTAAGATAGGGTCATTCTTTATCAAAGGCCAATTTCTCTGTACAATCCGTTTGATTTCCCTACTTTGTTTGTTATATCCTAGTATCATCCGAAAATCATCATTTTTGGAGCTGGATATTGTGTTGGATATTTGGCTAGATGGCTCTGTTATTTGAATTTTAAGGAGAGTGTCTCTGTCTATCATTGCACTCTTTGAGATGGCTGCTTCTATACATTTTTTAGAGTACCCCCGTTGGAGGAACCTCATACGGCTATTGTGTTGGGCTTTAAGTAGTTCACTATCAGTACTACAAATTCTTTTTAGCCGGATCATCTCTCCATACGGGAAACTTTGTATAAGATGCTTAGGATGTAAACTGGTTGCGTGTAGCACTGAGTTTACCGCTGTAGGCTTTCTATGGATTTTAGTTTCGATATTCCCACTCTCTATGTATACTTCAACATCTAGAAACGTGACTTTTGCAGCACTGATCTCATATGTGAAGTTCAGATTGATGTCATTTATGTTAAGTTCATCAATGAATATTTTGGCCTCAGCCTCAGTACCATGCCATATCAAAAACAGATCATCTATATAACGCCACCAACATTTTACTTTTTTCTCCAAAGTGTCTGAAAAATTTCTATGTAGGACCAGTTCCTCCCACCACCCCATGTGGAGGCAGGCGTAACTTGGGGAGAAACTGTCCCCCATAGCCACGCCCCGTAGCTGTTGATAGATGCTATTCTGAAATAGAAACAGATTGTTATGGAGACAAAAATCAATCATATCAACAAGCATTTTGTTGTGTGATTTGTAAATAACAGCCCTTTTTCTAAGATAATGTTGCACTGCTTTCAGGCCGTCATTATGATTAATGCTCGTGTATAATGCTGTGATGTCCATAGTTATCAATAGGTAACCTTGTTCCCACTTAAAATCGTGTATTTTTGTTAAGAAGTCCCCAGTGTCTCTTAAGTATGAGGGCAATGCTTAAGAATACTAGAAGAACTTTATTAGAAACTGACTCTGGCTCAAACGGTTAAGGCCACTGAAATTTGCCCGTTATGTTTGCAGCACAAGAGACATCATTGATGACATTGCTTATGGCATCGCCAAGGGCATCACTGATAAAATCACTGCTCCTTCTTACAATGAGTTTTATTATAGGTTTCTTAAATTCTAATGTTATATTTTAGTTCTGAAGTCTGAATTGTTTCCTAAATATTCTGAAATACATTTTTGAGGACTGGTCCTGGTCAGTCTAAAAACTGTAGTTTAGCCAATTTATCAACTGTTCACAGAGATCAGACTACTAAGTTGTTTGAACAATATATGTTAGCATGTAGAGGACTATACAATATATGATGTTAGCATGTAGAGGACTACACTATTCTGACAGTGTCGTTCTCCGGTGCTTAGTGTCAATGGTTGCTTATTTAATTTTTTCTTCTTTTTTTAAATTTAGTTGTATGGCATGTGATCTTTTTTTTATATTTTGTTTCTTTTATGTTAACTTCTGCATTTGTTCCAAGGTTTTAATCTGTGGTTTTATAGTAATCTATGAAAATGACATTGTTTTATATTCTATCTGCAGTTTTGCTTCCTAATATATTTCTTTATTTACTGAGGTACATAGAGAATTATTGTTGGGCGTGGACCTTTGTGCATGGCCATCCCCAAACATTTTTTGCCTTCACCCCCTGTTATCTGAACCTGTTTGTGTTTGCTTTTAGGACTCTGCACACTTTACCAGTGTTAACCAGTATTAGAGAGTTTGCGCTCTCTCCTTAAAACATGGTAGAACTGGCTTGCACTAAATTGGCACATTTAATTTACTTGTAAATCCCTAGTAAAGTGGTGCTACATGGTCCCAGGGCCTGGAAATGAAATGCTACTGGTAGGCCTGCAGCACAGATTGTCCCACCCACTCAAGTAGCCCTTTAAACATATCTCAGGCATGCCATTTTAGTCTGTGTGTGCACGTTTAAAAAAATACATTTTCGACCTGGCAAGATACACCTCTTGCCAGGCCCAAACCGTCCTTCTTAATAAATGTCACCCCTAGGGTTGACCCAGAACAGTCCAGAGGGTAGGGTTCAGTGTATTTAAAAATGTCAACATGTACATTTTAGTTTTACATGTCCTGGTAGGGAAAAACTCTTAAATTCAATTTTCACTACTGAAACTCGAACCTCTCCCATAAGATAACATTGGAGTTACCTTATCAAATTCAATAAGTGATAGCTCCCAAATGGGAACAGGTACCTATTTCATGATTGATGTCTTTGGAACTGTAATGAGAATTCCTCTCTTATGGTAAAGCCGGATTAAAATTGATAATGTTGAAAATGCCACTTGTAGAATGTTCACAATCAGAAGAAAACACACCCACTCATCAATATACTCCAATTTATAAACAGTTAATGAAAATTCCACTGGTCAGTGTGCTTGTGAGTATCACCCTCCGCTCAAGGGTGAGGCAAAGTCACACACCACATGCACATATAGAAAACTACACGCGTCCCCAGAAGCTCTATTCTAGGTACTACAAGGAGTCTCCACTCTTAACCAATATTATCATAGCTTCATTCTATCTGTCAACATAACCAAAAAGTTTAAAATCTAATGAATCATTCTTTTTATTTGTATTTTGTTTCCACAGTGTGACAAACATCCAAGTGTGTAACCACTTCATTCTTTAAATTCCATTATTAACAAATAGTTTTACAATCCCTTGGTCCCCCGATCCCCAATGCATTTCATGCCTGGAGGCATTTCGTCTGGTGGAAAGTGTACTAAAATCAGAAGAAAACAGTAACACAATTAAATATCTTGTATGTGGTACATTTCAACAATAATTTCCAATCATAAATTTAGATTATAACACAACAAATTAAATGATAAAAATTCACAATTTATACCAAAAGCATAAGCTTATTGTTTGCATTTCAACATTATTTCTAATCATCAATTTAAATCAATCCAACGCAAATCAATATATACTTACATTTAGTGCTAACCTGCAACCTAAGGTATGTGCCCATAAGTGTCACCTAATTTTCAAACAGTCATACGAAGAATATAATCTCATTTTCATATTGGTAACTGCTTAATAATCAATAGTGAAGCATTCTTAAAACACAGTACTCATTAAACATTGTGTTAGCACCCTGGTCCATTCTTCACAAGTACCAGACTAACCAAAAGATGTAAACCCCATATCAAAAAAACAGATCATGGTACATACTTTGGCCACTTGTGATACTAAGACTATTGTGTACCTGTTAAAATGCCTGTGTGGGCTAGCCTTCTGAGGAAAAGCAGAAAGAAAAATCAAAACCGGTCTAATTGAACACATGAGTAATATCTGAACTGAGAACCCTTCATCTACTATATCTGTACATTTTCATACAGCACAACACAACATCAGCCAATTGAAATACAGTTCTGGAAGTCATGTTATTGAAATATGGGACTGACATTAGAAAATTATTGCTACAAAGTGAACTGTATTATCAGGATAGTGCAAGCTGTTCGTAATGTTTGACTTTTAGAATGTTGGCATTTTCCTGCCTTAGCCATTTAGTGCCTGAATCATGTCACTGGGTCACATGACGGGGTGTAGTTGGCAGTAGGGCTTTGTGTACTCCTTCAAGACAGCCACACACAATAGAGGGCTTAGGCATAGCTGGATGGGCCATCACTGGCAGGATGGGAGGGCGGAGCCATACACATCCCTGCTAACACTTGAATAGGCTGTGTCCTGAGTGCTGCATACCCTCTGTAGTTAGTCTAGAGCCAGGACAGGGAAGGCAGGACACCTTTGCACTTCAAAGTGAGACCTCTAGAAGCTGCTCCCACTTCAAATGAGGCACCTATGTAAATATTTAACCTCAGACACCAACTCTTCAGTACACTTTTGGATTTGTGGAGACTCTGCGAAAAAGAACTGCTGTGCTGCTGAAAGGACTGCCTTGCTGGACTGTTGCCTTACTGCATTGCTGCCCTGCTGCCCTCCTGCCTGAGTGAGTGGGATTTGATCTGCACCGTGTTCCTCTGAGCTTGTGGAGAACAGCCTGTGGAAGTTTCTAGTGAGTTCCTGTTACGTAGTGGTTGTGGCTATCCTCTGCACCCAGCCCTCTGAACCTAAATCACACTCTGCATAGCCATTATCTAAGCCCAACTGGCTGACCAGCAGCCGATCCCCATTCTACCATACTTCTCTGAACATGGTGATGCTGTCATCAGCCAGATGACAGCTGACCTGGCACATGGAAGCATCACTGGTATGCTGCCGCAAGCTGGGACATCCATTCACTCAGCTGTGCTGTCAGTTAAACCCTTTCACCCCTAAAGGGCGTGTAAGTGGGGCAGATTTCAGCTGCCCCATCACATGGATGAAAGGGGTGGGCTGAAAATAACCTGGGCCACAAAACCCTTCCTCCTTAGCCCTTGGGAAAAGGGAAACGTGTGTGGCACAGTGACCTGGGGTTGCCAATCACCAGCCCTCGCTAGACTGGTAAGCAGGGGTGATAGATGTGGGGCAAGGTCTCTGCTCCCTAGCTTGTGGCCGGGCTTGGGAGTGCATGTAAAACTCCCTATGGTCTCGGACAAGCCAAGGAGGCAAGAGTTTTTTTTTTCTTAAAACCCTCCTTGCCATTATTTCATAACTAGTGATACTCAGTAGGGAAGCAGGTAATGGGCACAGCTGGTTGTGCATACCCAACTCATGAGCCAAGGCGAGGGTTCTTTACCCAACCCTCAAGTGTAGAATGTAGAGGGAAATCTGTATATTTAAAAAAATTATTAGTGAGGTTTGCAACCTGATATTGCTGGTTCATAATCTCAGTGGCGGCTGACATGGAACCGGGGAGGCGGGGTGGCGGGGAAAAGGGGGTAAATATTTTTTTTAATTAAACTTACCTCCTCGCCATGTCCTCCTTGCCGCATCCTCTGCGTCGTGTCTCCCCACTCCTCCCTCCAGCCGGAACAGAAAGCACACAGGAAGCACCCAAGCTCCCTTGAGCCAATCACAATGCTGCAATGCAGCATTGTTATTGGTCGGAGTGCCCTGGTTTGGCACTCAAACTGTGACTGGGGGCTTGGGCATGTTCTTCACCCAGGCTGTAATGCAGCCTGGGTGGAGAACATGCAAAGTTTGGCCGGCCCGAGACGGGCAACCAAACATTCAATCACACTTAGGGAGCGAAAACCACTACTCCCCTCCCCTGCTCTGTCAGCAGCCCTGCCCCGCCCGCCTCGTAAAGCTGCCGTACCAGCAACAAGAAAAAATAAAATGATGATAACATTGAGTTATTATAATTGTATTTTTCCTTATACTGCTGAAAAGCAGTGGTGCGACGCTCTTTTGCCTTAGCGAAGGAGCTGCCACTGCATGAGCTACACACTCGGTTTATCTTTTTTATGACTCAGGACAATTTCCAGCCTCTGAAGGGTGTCTTGCTATTCCCATAGGCTTGGGTGTGCTCGCCCTGCCCCACGTGGCCAAGGATATTTTTAGGGGGAGACTTGAGAATTTGAACATGGTAATGGCTGTTTCAGCAAAAATTATCAATTCTTCGTGGTAAAGTAGATTGGAGCTGCTGATGGCCAATTAGATTGCAGAGGACTGCTGAGGTCTCAAATCTTGTAAAATATGTTGAGATTTTAAATTAGAATTTTCCTTCATATTTTGGATTGGAGACCATACCGCTGTTAACAAAACTTTATTTTTTTTAAATTTCAATATCTCAAAATTTGCTTTACCGGTTTACAGTCAAGGTCAAACTGATTTCATATAGAACAAAAACTCCTATCTCGCCAAGTATATTGTAAATTCCCCAGTATTGTTTCCTGTGGCAAAGAGCAAACGTTCCGTGGAGAACGTTTAATGTGAATCCCCAGACACTTGACCAATTAGTATGACATTTTTCAAAAACTCTAATGTAACCGTATACCGATCATACAGAGCAATCAAAAAGGAGCCACAATTATTAGCAATCATAAAAATTATTTTTGAACAGACTAAGCAACTGACGCATATCTAATCACTCTAGAAACAGCCGCAGCCCGTGCAGGTAAAAGTAGTGGGGCGGTGGGGCCTGGTGGTGGGTGGGATTTTGATGGACGATAACGAGGGGAAATTAATTATTTATTTAATGTTCCCTCGTCATCGTCAGTCGAAATCCCCCCCACCCGGCCCCACTGCTCCACCGCTCTTACCTGCATGGGTCGCGGCTGTCTAGAAGACACTCTAAATAAGGCTTTTTGTTGGTATGAGGGTGCAGGCGTGCACTAACACAGATTTTCTAGTCATATTGGAGTTAGGATTATTTTGAGAGTATCATATGTGTTTGTGGGAGATTAAGCTTCTGGTGATAGCAAGTGGTGCCATTCATTAATAGCCAGATAGCTGCATTAAAGGTAACATGAAAAATGCAAAAGTGCGTTTTATGTGTTGAACTGCATTAGAAGACCCTGGATAACTGGGGGGAAAATGTCAGAAGCCGTACAACAAAAAGCAGAGGTCAGGATAGTTAAGGCATGTGGTAAAATGTAACTTAAAAAGAAGGTTAAAAAGGGGGCATGCTGGAGGAGGTGAGGAAGGGTGTCAAGGTGGTAGGGGGTTCCCCTCTTTAAAAAAGTGGAAAAGAGGGAATCGATTTTCACTCTCAAAAACATGACTGAGAAAAATTCTTTGCATCTCACAGTACTTTGACTAATCTTCCACTTTGCAAGAAAAATGAGCTCTGGGAGGCTGGATGGGTATTTCATTAAACAGCTTACAGGCGTTAATGAATAGTCAGGACTCCAGGGGATCATAAAGGATTGTGGGACAGAGAGAAGGCATTCTGACCTGATGACCCAATAGGATTTGCAGAAACCTTAATCCTCAAACACACTTTCACCTACTCTCAGCCCTGGACAAAACGTTATGGGAGTTGGGGAGCAGAATAAGAAGGGGAGACAGGAGGCTGCGTCAATATCCTGTATGCTACACTCACATTCACCAAACAAACCACTCTTCAGTCATAGGCATTGAAGAAGGACTAAAACAAAGCTTAGACCTATTAAAGAAAACATAAAGTAGTATAATACTTGGGATTCTGTGATTCCTGCCTCACTGATTTCTTTATTATCGGTTGGCACCAAGTTGCAACGTCAGAACTCGACTATTATACGGTTATTACAGTCGAGTTCTGAGATCACAGTGCCTGCTACAATAGCCAGCAGCCAAGGTGAGAGGCAAATTGGTTCACGGAGCATAATTAAAGCAGCTGTTTAAAGCAACAAACGGAACTTTGCTTCTCTTTCTTCTGCTCTATTTTAATAGCTTATAAAGACAAGAATGGAGTGATTTTTTTTGCACTCCTTAGATAGAGAAAAGCTAGAATCCTTCTGCATGTTTCTACACGTTCCATGCTACTGCAGTTGTTTAAACTGACATATTGAAATGTTTCTAATATCTGTTCGCAGCAAATAACTAACAGGTTTTCGAGGTGTTTAATTTGGCACCAGAGGTTTTATTCTTATTCCTCATATTTGCAAATATTTTTGCTTTTTCATATAAAAGAGCTACTCGCCAAGGTTTTAAGTGGTTTGTGGGAAATGTTATGGTGTCACCATGTATCATGTGGGATAAAGTACCTACAGTGTCTATGATAAGGATATTGCAAGTCACCTCAGAGTTCTGTAACCCTGTAAAGAAACTCTCCCTTCGGCCTTGCTCCTCTATATGGTTATGGAACTGCCATATCCTTATAATGTACAGCAGGAGGTACTTTATCCCTAATATCAAACAAACATTATTATGGGATGGAATTTCTGCTATCACCTTAACAGAAGGTCCAGCCCATGGGGGTCCAGTAGAATAGGAGCACACACTCTGTGCCACAGGAATATGGTGCCAGAATGTCAGCTCGGGACAATGGGTCAGCCAGCTTCAGCCATTGTCCCTCTTCACTCTTGGGAGGCAGCATTTTCTTTGGCACATGTGCATATCCATTTAAAACGCGGTCCACTCCGGTGTTTTATTTATTTGTATTTGCACTGGGTTATTTTTTACTTACTTACTTTTGCATACATATGCACACCACTTTTAAAAAGCAGCATTTTAGTTTTTTGTTACTTTTACATTTTTAATTTCTGTTACATACGTTGGAAAAAAAGAAATAAAAGAATAGCAAACTTACCAGGACCAGACCTTTTGTTTTTGCCAATGCTTGCCTTCTTTTTGCCTGTACCATGTACTACTTTCATTGTTTTCTACTAGCGCTACTAAGACTGAAGGCAATATAAGGGTCTGTGATACTCTGGGCACGAGTCGGGGGTACACGCGGGTGGATGGCCTCCACCCACTATTTTTACATGGCTGGGAGCAGTCAGGAACCTAACACCTGATGCAAATGAAGCAGAGGGGAAACAAAGGCTCACACCTTGTTAGCACATCACACATACTTAAGAGGCAGCTTTTCACTTTGTTCAGTCCCTGTTTAGGAGAAATGCATACACTGTAAGAATGTCAGATGTGTTAGTCTTTCCCAGTTTTTACACAAAACAAGTTGCATTTATATAGGACTTACTTCCCCTGAGGAGGCGGTGAAATAATTGAAGTACCACTATTTTTTCTTGTATAGCCCTACTCGTCCCAATGCACGGTGTCCAAGCGCTTTATATCAGACGTGCAAATTACATATACAATAGATTATATACATTTGTAAATTAATGTACAGGATGTGTTACATAAAACCGGGGATTACAAGGTGTAGAAGTCACATTTCATCTTCTATAGCTCACTGCTATCATCCTCACAATGCACTCAAACGTACACTAGATAGACCTGCTAAACATATATGTGAAGGCTTTAAATTTGATGTCACTTCTTGTGATGCCACTTACTGTAAAGTCATGGCTTGTGGTGCCACTTTCTATGATGTCAATTCCTGTGATGTCATGTGTGATATCATGCGCTGATGTCATGTGTCATGATGTCATGCGCCATGATGTCATGCGCTGTGAGGTCGTGCGCTGTGATGCCGCGTGCCGCGTGCCGTGATGTCACGTGCCTAGGTTAGTCCCACTACTTCTTTTTTAGGACTTGGACCCTGGTAATACTGAAACTTGTAACTGGATGCTTGAATAAGGTTATCCCTGGTCTTAATTTAGCACTGCCCCATATTTACACTACCCTTCTAAATATGGGTAGCGCAAAAATCAATGGGTGTTGGGTTGGAGCGCCCACAGCAACACCCTTTGGCCACCCCTTTTACACACTTAGTATAGCGTGAAAGGGGGCCTTATTCACAAGGCAGCGTTAAGCCACGTTAAGTGTCTAAAGTAAACGCTGCCTTGTGAATAAGGCGAAGCCACTGTAGTCACTACAACATCACTACAACGTGACTAAAAGTGACGTTGTGGTGGTGATAGGGACTTGTAAATTTGACCCACAGTTTCTGAGCTCTTTTTGGGCCCACAAATTGACTCAGCCGTGAAATCCTACTAGTTTCACCTAAACGTTCTCCCAAGTTTCTTCTTTTACATCCAACCATGGTATCATCTAAGGAATGGTCGTAACTGCTATACTCTACTAGAGGTGCGGATAACATAATGTGCTCGGAATTGCATCGTTTCAAAGCTCAAGACCACTCTAGGACAGCTTTCGTGAGTATCTACAGAAATTCAAATTTCCATGTTCTTTTGTGGCCATGACTGCACGTGTGTGGTACCTACATTACACAGTACACTATTTTAGCAATAATAGTTATGTGGGCCCCTCTGGGATAAGTGCTTGATTAACACCATTCAAAAGGCTCAAGATGGGATATAAGTACCTTGAGTGTCATTCTAGAATATATACTCTTATGGCGGACTTTGCTGTTACACTAAATTCCACTACTTTCCCTCCCTCCTCACCCCCCTTCCTTCCTCTGATTAGTCTTATGTTTTCTTTTGCTTTATGGTACATTATGCACTGGTTAGTATCATGTTCCAGCCATCTCTGGATTGCATATATATTGTTTTCACTGATATTATTCTTCATTTGGGAGGACCTTTGAATGAAGGCTGTCTAGGGCACATTACCCAGGGTACCCTATCCCCACAAATGTAAGCTCCTCAATTGCCCCTCCCTAATTGTTGGCCTCTGCTACTCAACTGTGACCTACTTTGTGAATTCTCAATGTCATGCTCTCCAGCTTAGGACTGTATTGTCAATTTGTGCTGTTACTTTCTCAATCAAAGTCAATAAAATTCTTCTTAAAAATGAATAAAAGCTCTGTCATAGAGCTGTAGTAAGGAGTTACTGACAGCGGTGATTTATCATCGGATTTGGGTGTGGCGACCCGAGTCAGTGGCTCCCAGTCCTGAGTGAATGGTTGTCTTCTGGTGGGTTGTATTTAGCACTTATATATCTACATAGTTCTTCCCCCCACCTAGTGACGTCCAATGTAAATGCGTGCCAGTTCACAGCTGTTGTCCTTTTAGCTAAAATTAGGGCAAGAGTGATATATCAATGTATTTGCTGGTAGATTTACCCATGATCAGACAGACTTTGAGACTATAAATGTTTCTCCTGGGTCCACCATCGCTGGACAACACACAGTAGAGTTGGGAAAGGTGGACTACAGGTGTGCTGGGGTTACTTATGTGCAGTGTATGTCATTAAGTTGCAGTAATTTAAGGCATGTGTTAGTAGACACCTTGGATACTGGTATGGGAACTTTGCCATTACCTGAGTATCAACTCTTTGCCCAAATTACCTTCCCATTTGACCCTGAGAGGAGATAAATCTCTGGCGCATCTGAACTTGATGTCTAGGTAAAGCATTGTGATCGGGCACCGCTGTCGGACCCAAGTAAGCAGCGCTGGTATTGTTCTGTCAGCTTCGGGTTCAATATTTGCATTTCTCCAAGAACGTTTGACTGCTTGAGTTGGCCCAAGGTATTCATACATATAGCCTTCCTCTCCCCCAAATGCCTAAACCCCATATACCCTCTTAGAGACAAGAGGTGCCCGAGGTGGCATGCAGAGGTAGCAGATTTTATGCATATGGATTGGCACTGTCCGTTGATGCAGGACTTTTGGACGGAGGTCCTGGTTCAACTAAAGGGGGTTACGGGTTGGGATTTCCTGCAAACAGTTAGAATATGCCTATTAGGACTCCTTCCGGAGAACCCAAAAAAGAAACTCCGCAGAGGTTACACCATTTTAGGCCAAAATATAGCAAGAAGATGCATCGCAAGCCACTGGATAAGTCCTCGCGCCCAACAACGGAAGCTTGGGAGGCAGATGTGGTGGAGTGGGCTGGAGCGGAAGAAGTACATATGAGGGGGGCAGGAAAAAATGTAAAAGCACAGGAGGTCCTGACAGCCTGGGTAGAAATGACTTGAGCCTTGCTTGAACATACACAACGGGAAGGTACACCAACGCAGCAGGGGGAGAGTGAATGAAAGCCAAAGAGTAGTAAAGGTGATTTTCGGTGCTTGTCGGGCCCCTGGTTATTGTGGACTACTGTGACCTGAAAGAATCAGTTATCATGAACAATGAGGAATGAGATATAATATACCATGGAACCTCTGTGGGGGAGGTGAGGTGGGTATAGAGGGGAGAGGGGTAACCATTATTTTAATTAGACAAATTGTTAGGAGGTTGATTGGGGCACATGTCAGTCTGATTACTTTCATTGTTTATTTTGGTAATAACTTACGCAAATCATTGCCTTACATGTATATATGTTACTCTATCAACAAATAAAAAGATATAAATTTAAAAAAAGAATTGGCCCAAGGGGTCTCCAGATGTTGTATTCAGCTCATCATATGTGGCAAGCGTTGTATTCAGCTCATCAAATGTGGCAAGCGTTCCAGATTCAAACTCTTTACCAACAGTGCTGAGATCAGCTCTACTCCAATCAGCATCATCAGCAAAGCTGGCTATGATCTAAACAGGTCCCCTTGGGAAGCTAAGGGTATAAAGACGTTCCCCTGGACCACCTTTCTCTATAGCAATTCCAGTTACACTCTGCACCTGCGATCAACTACCAAGGATATACTCTTTGACATTCATCTGAGGTAATTCAGGTCCCACATATATCAACTCTGAGAAGGTACATGGGCTAATGTATAGTGCTATGCACAGGCTGGTATTAGGATTCAAAACCTGGAGCTCCCAGTCCCCCTTCAATTGCAGGAAATTAGAGTTTCCAGTTCCACTCTGTCTTCTGCCCCCCTCTCCCCCCCCCCAATCAGCTGAAGCAATAGGGTAGTTAATTCTTGGAAGAGGGGTGTTAGATCTGGGGGCCTCTAGTTGGCAGAGGTAAACACCTTAGACCAAATAGGGACCCTTGCTTCTAGTCAGGGTACAGGGACACACACGGTAGATAACCCCTGCTTACCCTCTAGGTAGCTTGGCTCGAGCAGACAGGCTTATCCCCAAGGCAATGTGTAAAGTATTTGCACGTAACAACTACAATGACCCCCCTAGTACACCACAAACGTAGACCACACAGGTATGTATATCAAATATATAACTTTATCTAGTTTCGGCAGTGACAATCAAGTAGCAAAGGGTTTGCACATTACTCGCTTTCTTGCATTGTCAGGATCGTAAGAAGATAGTCTCTAGTCTCTTGTGTGATTCAGTACTCACGAAAAAGAATCCGTTCGTAGACTCTCGGTGTTTAGATAGCCACGTTCCTCTGGCGATGCCTCTGCGCTTATTACTAAAGCGCTCCTCTCAGGCTGTTCGGTGCGGGGCTTCCACAGCTCCCGAGCGATGGACCAATCCGGTCGCGGCTCCCTCGACGAGCCTCCAGTGACGACGTCGGACCTCACCGGGTGTCAGCCAATCGCAGCGCGGCTCCTCCGGCCACGCCTCCACCGCCAACCAATCAGGTCGCGGTCTTCTCGCTCCTTTCTCCGCGGCTTTGCGGAACGGGGAGACACAGCTTCGAAGCGATTTCGAGGCACCCCGAGTCAGCGGGTCGATCGAGACACCACCAAGCTTCGCAGCAGCTCAGGGGACGCCTACAATCTCTTGGCCACCGCAATACACGTGCCGATGAGCACGTCGATCTTTTCCTCACGGCAGCCGATTTCAGGCAAGGGTCAGCGCGGCGCTCTCAAGCAAAGCGGAGAGCAGCCCAGCACTTCACAGGGTAGATGTTTAGGAGTTCGGTAGAACAGTCCACGGACCTTGCAGCACACAGCAGCACAGAGGGGGCACCGCAGAGTCTTAAAGTCTTGGCAACCTTTCTATCCCTGGGTTGCAAAACAGGAGGCCAGCTTTTCTCAGGCCCTTGGAGATTCAGAGTTGAAGACACAGCACACAGCAAAGTCTTGTTAGGTCAAGTAGGTAGGGTCACAGCACACAGCAAGGCCCCTTCTCCTCCTCAGCTTCAGTTGCACAGCAGAACAGGTCAGCCCTTAGAGCACACAGCAAGGCAATCTTCCTTTAGTCCTTCAGCAGTCCGTCTTTCAGCAGAGGTTCCTCTTGATTGTAGAATCTAAAAATCTGTTGTCAGGGGTCTTGTACTTATACCCCTAAAAGTCTTTGAAGTCTTTGTGCAAGTGGGTCCTGAGCCCGGTCTGATCCAGTTCTGGGTGTTCATGGGGCACTTTGTTTTCCTGGCTTCTGCTTTCCTTTCAGAGTGAGGGGCAGAGTCGTCAGCCGCCCAGCAGGAGGTGGAGCCAGCAGTGTGGCAGGCAGGCACAGCCCTATTCACTCCCAGGTGCTATCCCCTCCCTCCACTCTACTTGCAAATGTCGCCATTCAGCCAAGGGCTGACTCAGCCAACCTCCTGGGGGATCCCCAGCCCCTGTCACTCTCAAGCCAGACAGTCAATCCACAAGCAGGCCCAGGCACACAGAAGGGTCAGGGATATCAAACACTCATGTCTTAAATCTTGTTCCTATGAGAAGATAGGCTGATAGCCATTGGCACCAGCCTCCCCCATGTTAGCCTATGGAGCAAGATAACCTTGCAGCAGTGAACACACAAAATGGCCGCTGTTCACTACCAGAGCATGATACCTGCACTAGTACATGCTCTACCTTTCACATACACTGCACCCTGCCCAGGGGGATACCTTGGGCCTTCCATAGGGATGACTGACGTGTATCAAAAGGGAAGGGTTAGGCCCGGTCAGTGTGGACACTGGCCAGGAGGACATGGCAGTCCGGGGACTGCAGGCAGGCCTGCGGTGGCAGGCCTGAGACACCATTTTAGGGCTACACCGGTGGGTGGCGCAATCAGCGCTGCAGACCCATTACTAGCATCTGTCATCACCAGCCCTGGCACACGCAGTGCACTTTACTAGGGACTTCATGGTGATACAGATATGCCAATCAGGTATATCCAATCAATATGATATTTTACACAGGGAGCACTTACACTCTGGCACTGATTAGCAGTGGCAGAATGTCCAAAGCATCTAAACCAGCAAAAACGAAATCCAGCACAGCATCAATAATCCAGGTAGTAGGGGACAAAAGATAGGGGAAAACCCATGCCAAGGATGTCAGGTCTAACACGTGTCCCCTCCAGTTGAATGTGGGGAGAACTACCCACCCTCTTGGGAGTTCTCATCACTAAGGCGGAAAAACCTGGACAGACCATCAGCATTGGCGTGTTCTGTACCGGGACGGTGTTCCACCGTGAAGTCCATTCCCTGTAGGGAGATGGACCACCTCAACAGTTTTGGATTCTCACCCCTCATCTGCATTAACCATCTGAGGGGCCTGTGGTCGGTCTGAACACGGAAGTGAGTCCCAAACAGGTAGGGCCTCAGATTCTTCAGGGCCCAGAACACAGCAAATGCTTCCCTTTCAATAGCACTCCACCTCTGTTCCCTGGGGAGTAGCCTCCTACTAATGAAAGCTACAGGTTGGTCCCCGCCCTCGTCGTCCATCTGTGAGAGTACTGCTCCCACGCCTTGCTCTGAAGCGTCTGTTTGCAGTTTTCAGGGCACCAAAAGCAGTTTGACAGGCCTCGGTCCAATTCACTTTCCTGGGCTGATTTCTAGAGGTTAGTTCGGTCAAGGGGGCAACAATGGTTCCGTATCCCTTAATGAACCGTCTGTAATACCCGGTGAGTCCTAGAAAGGCTCTCACCTCTGTCTGGGTCTTGGGGGGTTCCCAAGCCAGAATGGTATCAATCTTCGCCTGTAGGGGTGCCACCTGGCCGCTCCCTACCTGGTGTCCCAAATACACCACTGATCCCTGCCCTATCTGGCACTTGCTGGCCTTGATAGTGAGGCCTGCCTTCTGCAGAGCCTTCAACACTTCACAGAGGTACCCGGTTGACCAGTCTCTGGAAGGTGGCAGGGGCATTTTTCAATCCAAAGGGCATGACGCGAACCTGGAAATGCCCCTCTGGTGTTGAAAATGCCGACCTCTCCTTTGCCCCCTCAGTTAAGGCAATCTGCCAGTACCCCGAAGTCAAATCAAAGGTGCTGAGATACCTGGCAGCTCCCAACCGATCCACGAGCTCATCAGCTCTGGGGATGGGGTGCGCGTCAGTCTTGGTGACCGCATTGAGCCCACGGTAGTCCACGCAAAACCGAAGTTCTGGCAGGTCACCGGGTGTAGCAGCTTTCTTGGGAACTAGGACCACTGGGCTAGCCCAGGGACTGCTGGAGGGCTCAATTACCCCTAACGCCAACATCTTGGAAACTTCTTCCTTGATGCTGGCCCTGACTTTGTCAGCTACTCTGTAAAACTTCTGTTTCACAGGTAGACTATCTCCAGTGTCCACATCATGGACACACCAATTGGTGACACCTGGGGTCAGGGAGAACAGGGAGGCAAACTGACCCAACACCTGGCGACAGTCTCTCTGCTGTTCTGGGGTCAGGGTGGGCGAGAGGACCACACCATCCACTGACCCGTCTTGCTCCTTGGTCGCCAGGAGGTCAGGGAGAGGATCACTATCCTCTTCCCCACCATCATCTGTAGCCATGAGCGTCGTCACTTCAGACCTCTCAAAGTGGGGCTTGAGGCGGTTCACATGCAAGAATCTCAGGGGCTGCCTAGGAGTCTTCATGTTGATCAGGTAGGTCACCTCACTCTTGCGCTCTACCACCTCGTATGGCCCGGTCCACTTGTCACGGAGCGCACAAGGCTCCACCGGCGCCATCACCCACACTTTCTGCCCAGGATGAAATTCTACCAGAGTGGTATTCTGATCGTACCATTTTTTCATCTCCTCCTGGCTGGCTTCTAGGTTCTCTTGAGCGAGCTTCCTGAAGCGCTGTGTCTGGTTGCGGATGGCTAGCACATAGCTGAACACATCCTGGGGGGTTTTCCCACGGGATTTCTCCCACCCCTCCTTCACCAGTGTGAGAGGTCCTCTCACAGGGTGGCCATACAGCAGTTCAAAGGGGCTGAACCCTAAGGACTTCTGAGGCACCTCCCTGTAGGCAAACAACAGGCATGGTAACAAGACGTCCCACTTCCATCTCATGGGCTCTGCTAGGCCCATAATCATACCTTTCAGGGTGCGGTTGAACCTTTCAACCAACCCATTTCCTTGAGGGTGGTAAGGAGTGGTGAACTTATAAGTTACCCCACACTCCTCCCACAGAGACTTCATGTACCTAGAGATGAAGTTGGTACCCCGGTCGGAGACCACCTCTCTGGGGAACCCCACACGGGAAAAGATCCCCATCAATGCACGGCCCACCACGGGGGCTGTAATTGTCCTGAGAGGGACTGCTTCCGGGTACCGGGTGGCGTGGTCCACCAAGACCAGGATGAACCTGTTGCCTAAGGCAGTCTTGGGGTCCAGGGGCCCTACTATATCAATTCCCACCCGCTCGAAAGGGGTGCTCACCACAGGAAAAGGTTGGAGGGGTGCCACGCACTTTCCTCCGCTCTTACCACTGGCTTGGCATGTTTGGCAAGACTTGCAAAAGGTACTGACGTGCTTCTTCATCTGGGGCCAGTAAAAGTGGGTGACAAGCCTGTGATAGGTCTTGTCTTGCCCCAGATGTCCTGCGAGAGGCACGTCATGAGCCAGACCCAGTAAGAAGTTCCTGAAGCGCTCGGGTACCACCAGCACACGGGCTGCACCGGGCTCAGCAAACTTAGGCTCACTATAAAGTAAGTCATCCTCCCAGTAAATCAAATGTTCCTTGGACCCTAGGCCCGCTGCCTGGTCTGCAGCCTGCTGCCGCACACCAATGAGAGAAGGGCACTCCTTCTGAGCCTGGCAGAATTCCTCCCTGGAGGGACCACCCTCTTGCTGCCAATGGGTCAGCTCAGGCAATTCCCCCATTTCGGCCACCTGTTCCCCTGTAGGTTCCAGGGCACCCCCCTCAGGTTCTGCTTCCTCCTGGACCGTGGGAACAGTGGGGGCCGGTTTCCCGCGCCCACTGCCCCTTCCTCTCCTGGCAGGTTCCTGGGCCATTGTTCCAGGCTCCAGTTCTACTAATCCACCCTTACTGGCTGTCATGGCACGTGTGGATACACAGATCCACGCTGGCAGTCCTAACATTTCCAAGTGAGTTCTGTGCTCTACGTCCTTCCATGGAGAACTCTCCAGGTCGTTACCCAACAGACAATCTACTGGCAAGGCATCACTGACACAGACTTCCAAGGTACCAGAGACTCCCCCCCATGTAAAGGGAACACGCGCCATCTTGCAGAGGCGCACTGAAGTGTCAGCTGCCACTACTGGGCGGAGCACATTGGGAATGACTTGCTCTTCAGACACCCACTGACACCTGACAGATGTCACGCTAGCCCCGGTGTCTCTCAGAGCCTCTATCTCCCTCCCATTGATGGTCACCTTTTGCCCGTATTTTTTTAGTGTTAGCGGGTATCAAGGTATCCTGGACCATCTCTTGGTCTCCTAAAGAGACAAGGGTCATCATAGCTAATCCCTCCTCCCCACTGGAAATCAAATCCCCTCCCAAAGCTATACTAGCTAACCCTGGGACTGGAGCAGCAGCTGGTGCTGGGGGTTTCTTGGGACATTTAGGGGCGATGTGCCCCACTTCCCTACAAGCATAGCAAGTAGGCGGTGGTCTGTTATCCTGTCTGCCCTTATGGGGCCAAGACTTCTTAGGCTTGGGGGCTTGGGACTCCTTTTCCTGGGAACTGTTTTGGGGCCCTTTAGAGAACTCCTTATTGTTACCCTTGTCCTCCCCACCTTTCTGCTGGGGACCCTGTCCACCCTTGGCTGGGATACTTAACACCCCTTTGTTGACCCTGGTGCTAGTCCAGCGGTCTGCCTCCTTAGCAAGCTCACTGGGATCAGTTAACTTGCTGTCTAAAAGATGCTGGCGCAGCTCTGGAACACATAGACTACTCAAGTGCTCCCAACTAATCAAGTGACACAACCCCACATAATCAGTTACTTTGCTGCCCTTTATCCAACCTTCCAGTGCACGCGTGTACATACTCACACACTCCACCCAAGTACTTGAATCAAGTTTCTTGAAGTTCCTAAACTTCTGGCGGTACTGTTCCGGTGTAAGCCCATACCTGAGGCATAAGGCCTCCTTCATAGTGGGGTAGGTTAAGGTACCTGCTGCTTCTATGGGTGCTAAGACATCCCTCCCAGAGGCCTCAAAATGCTTCCACAAACCTGCCCCCCAA
Organism: Triturus cristatus; assembly: GCF_964204655.1. Classification (NCBI taxonomy): domain Eukaryota; kingdom Metazoa; phylum Chordata; class Amphibia; order Caudata; family Salamandridae; genus Triturus; species Triturus cristatus. The sequence goes on along the minus strand of NC_140587.1, from coordinate 401,132,313 downwards.
CTCTTCTCAGGCACTTCATTCATCTTCAAGGCAAGCTCATAGGATCTAAACCATGCATAGATATCCTCACCCCTCTGATAATTCTGCACCAAATCTTTCGGTATGTACACTTTACCCGCCTGTACTGGTTGTGCGCTGCCACCATTCGGACTGGACTCCACCTGTTTAGCTTTAATGTCCAGCTCCCTCATGCTCAACTCATGAGCCAACTAGAGTTTTCTCTCTTCCAAAGCGAGAGCATTCCTCCTCTCCTCCGCCTTCTTTTCACTGTCAAGGCGCAGTTTCCTCTCTTCTGCTTGAGCTTTGAGCTTAAAAAGTTCAATCTCATGGGCCCTAACCCTCTGATTCTCCTCCAGCTCCTCTGGAGAAAGGCCCCTACTGGAATGGGTGTTGCCCACCCTAGAAGGCGGCGCAGTTACTGGCAAATCATGGGATCCAAATCCATGCTCCTGTGTACCATCCTCTCCAGTAGTATCTTCTGTTACAACATTTTTGGCCTCCCACCAGGCCCTTAGAGCTTTCTGTAGCTCTTCCTTCTTAGCGCTGCCCTTCACTGGGCATCCAAGCTGCTTGCAGAATTGCTTTAGTTGCTACTTCTTATACGTGAGCAACTCCTTTACTTCAAATTGCAATTCCCCCTCCTCGCCTACTCCATTCAGAGACATGACGCTTCCTAGGTCTTCCAAAAATAGGTTTCAAAAACTTTGTGCAATGCAACTGCTAACTAGACTAGTGATGTACAAAGAATCACTGCAGGTCATGTGCAAATACTGGTTCTAATCCGCACCGCTGACCACCAATGTTAGATCTGGGGGCCTCTAGTTGGCAGAGGTAAACACCTTAGACCAAATAGGGACCCTTGCTTCAAGTCAGGGTACAGGGACACACACGGTAGATAACCCCTGCTTACCCTCTAGGTAGCTTGGCTCGAGCAGACAGGCTTATCCCCAAGGCAATGTGTAAAGTATTTGCACGTAACAACTACAATGACCCCCCTAGTACACCACAAACGTAGACCACACAGGTAAGTATATCAAAAATATAACTTTATCTAGTTTCGGCAGTGGCAATCAAGTATCAAAGGGTTTGCACATTACTCGCTTTCTTGCGTTGTCAGGATCGTAAGAAGATAGTCTCTAGTCTCTTGTGTGATTCAGTACTCACGAAAAAGAATCAGTTCGTAGACTCTCGGTGTTTACTAAAGCGCTCCTCTCAGGCTGTTCGGTGCGGGGCTTCCACAGCTCCCGAGCGATGGACCAATCCGGTCGCGGCTCCCTCGACGAGCCTCCAGTGACGACATCGGACGTCACCGGGTGTCAGCCAATCGCAGCGCTGCTCCTCCGGCCAAGCCTCCACCGCCAACCAATCAGGTCGCGGTCTTCTCGCTCCTTTCTCCGCGGCTTTGCGGAACGGGGAGACACAGCTTCGAAGCGATTTCGGGCCCAGGGCCGTGGCGGTGAATTGCGTGCAGGATGTTTCGAGGCACCCCGAGTCAGCGGGTCGATCGAGACACCACCAAGCTTCGCAGCAGCTCAGGGGACGCCCACGATCTCTTGGCCACGGCAATACACGTGCCGATGAGCACGTCGATCTTTTCCTCACGGCAGCCGATTTCAGGCAAGGGTCAGCGCGGCGCTCTCAAGCAAAGCGGAGAGCAGCCCAGCACTTCACGGGGTAGATGTTTAGGAGTTCGGTAGAACAGTCCACGGACCTTGCAGCACACAGCAGCACAGAGGGGGCACTGCAGAGTCTTAAAGTCTTGGCAACCTTTCTATCCCTGGGTTGCAAAACAGGAGGCCAGCTCTTCTCAGGCCCTTGGAGATTCAGAGTTGAAGACACAGCACACAGCAAAGTCTTGTTAGGTCAAGTAGGTAGGGTCACAGCACACAGCAAGGCCCCTTCTCCTCCTCAGCTTCAGTTGCACAGCAGAACAGGTCAGCCCTTAGAGCACACAGCAAGGCAATCTTCCTTTAGTCCTTCAGCAGTCCGTCTTTCAGCAGAGGTTCCTCTTGATTGTAGAATCTAAAAATCTGTTGTCAGGGGTCTTGTACTTATACCCGTAAAAGTCTTTGAAGTCTTTGTGCAAATGGGTCCTGAGCCCGGTCTGATCCAGTTCTGGGTGTTGCTGGAGCACTTTGATTTCCTGGCTTCTGCTTTCCTTTCAGAGTGAGGGGCAGAGTCGTCAGCCGCCCAGCAGGAGGTGGAGCCATCAGTGTGGCAGGCAGGCACAGCCCTATTCACTCCCAGGTGCTATCCCCTCCCTCCACTCTACTTGCAAATGTCGCCATTCAGCAAAGGGCTGACTCAGCCAACCTCCTGGGGGATCCCCAGCCCCTGTCACTCTCAAGCCAGACAGTCAATCCACAAGCAGGCCCAGGCACACAGAAGGGTCAGACAAGAGAACAGCTACTCTCTAAAAAGTACTGCTCTCCAACTCAGGATTTAAAAACAACCTCTCCTAAAATATGTGTTATTAAATGCTGAGCTCAGGGATATCAAACACTCATGTCTTATCTTGTTCCTATGAGAAGATAGGCTGATAGCCATTGGCACCAGCCTCCCCCATGTTAGCCTATGGAGCAAGATAACCTTGCAGCAGTGAACACACAAAATGGCCGCTGTTCACTACCAGAGCATGATACATGCACTAGTACATGCTCTACCTTTCACATACACTGCACCCTGCCCAGGGGGGTACCTTGGGCCTTCCATAGGGATGACTGACGTGTATCAAAAGGGAAGGGTTAGGCCCGGTCAGTGTGGACACTGGCCAGGAGGACATGGCAGTCCGGGGACTGCAGGCAGGCCTGCGGTGGCAGGCCTGAGACACCATTTTAGGGCTACACCGGTGGGTGGCGCAATCAGCGCTGCAGACCCACTAGTAGCATCTGTCATCACCAGCCCTGGCACACGCAGTGCACTTTACTAGGGACTTCATGGTGATACAGATATGCCAATCAGGTATATCCAATCAATATGATATTTTACACAGGGAGCACTTACACTCTGGCACTGATTAGCAGTGGCAGAGTGTCCAAAGCATCTAAACCAGCAAAAACGAAATCCAGCACAGCATCAAAAATCCAGGTAGTAGAGGCAAAAGATAGGGGAAAAACCCATGCCAAGGATGTCAGGTCTAACAAGGGGCCTTCTGAGCATAAAGGAAATGTTTGCAAAGAAGTAAAGTAGTCTGAGTAGCAGTATCATTTTCAACAATGCACTCATACCATCATAGACAATTGTCATTTTTCCCCATAAGTTCACCAAGGACCGAGCCACGGTTGCGGCTGTGCCCAGGATTCCATGAACTACATCTTCTTAGCCTCTGTAAATCCAGACTGCCAGGTACATCAACGTGACTTTCCAAGGCTAGTCCCTGTGAGCTATTTGAGACACTCATTTCAGTCTGGGGAAACAGGTGTCATAATACCAGAGACTCCCCCAAACCTGCCCAGCACTTTCGACAGTGGCAATCCACTACTAGCCTCTCTATGGTATAATATCAGCACAGAGCGAGATAGTGTGCAAATAGTTATTAATGATAATGCTGACTTGATGCCCTGTAGTCCGTATGTGATGTGAAAGGGGTTCCATGGCCAGTACAAACAGCAGCGGTGACGGCAAAACCCTGCTTGGTGCTATGCAGAACCCACCAGGCATTTGGCACCACTCCCTCTGTATTAGCTCTTGGAGTGGCATTGGTATTCAGTAGCTGATCCAATTCCTATCAACACTCCATAGAGTAAATTCCAGTCAAGTGTATTAAAGGCTTTTCCCATATCGACGGAGGGCCAGAGGCCATTGTATGGTGATGGTATTAATATCTTGGAATAATCTACCAACATAGGAGGTGGTATTTCTGCTAGGTATTAACCCATTCTGGTCTGAGTTGGCCAGGCCAAAAAGAACCCTCAAGCCTGTTGGACAGTAGTTTCCCTAGTACCCTACAGTCCAGGTTTAACATGGAGAGTGGTCTAAATAAACCTGCATCTAATGGGTCATAGTCAGCCTTCATTTGCACCACTTTGGTTGCCTCTCTAGACATAGAGGGGAGAATGCCCAGAATTAAAGGCTACTAGATGCATATCATGCCAATCTCCAGTCACCGTTCCTTTAAATGCCTTGTAAAATTCCAAAGGCATACACCTCTACCCAGTGTTTTGCCAGAAGCTGATTGCAGAATAGCAGCCTCCACCTCTTCAAGGATGATCTGATCATTCAGTTCAGCGGTCTATTCTGGCATCCGCTTAGGCAGTGTCAGCTCCTGCACATAACGTGTTACCACATCAGCAAGTGGGAGATCTAGCTTCCTGCACAGGCCACCAAAGAAGATTAAAAAGTAGTCATTGATATCAGATTGTGTGATCACTGTCGCAACTAAGAAGAGCTGTGATTGCCACACACAGAAAGTCAGTTCAGGCCAGTAAGTGACACCCCTTGACTTCCTCAGCATGTTTTATTGTCAAGTAGTTATCAGCTAAGGCAATCTTGCACTTCATTATGCTAACGCCTTTTGGTTAGGAGTAGTTGGGGGTCAGTTAAATCTAATTGCAGTTCTCTTTATGTAGCCAGATTAGATACCATCTTGAGCAATTGATCCTGCAACACTCATCTCACCTGTGTTGTATTCTTGATGCAAATACCACACATGTAAACCTTAATAGCATTCCGTGCTATCAGTGCATCATCTACTAACCCTTCATTGGTTTCAAAGAAGTGGAATATTTCATCAGTCAATGTAACCTGGAATACAGCGTCCCTGAGCATCCAGGTTTGCAGGCGCTACATCTGAATGTTAGTGGGTAGGCACCCCTTTTAAGGGTTAGAAAGTGTGGGTTGTGATCCAACAGCCTTAGAAAGGTATTCTGCTTGAAGAATTCATGGGCTAAGTTGTGGCATAATAAGAAACATGTTGATGTGAGTGCGATGAGCATGTAGGGATGAGAAATGGCAGTAGTTCCTGTTCAGTGGATTAAATGATCGCCAGGAATCTGTCAGGGTCCAGCATTTACCCATTCTGCTAGTTTCTCAGCAAATGTTCTAGCTGGAGCACTAGGTACTGGGGGATGAGATCTGTCTAAGGTCACATCCATGACACAGGTAGAGTAACTCCCCCCTATAATGCATGGATCCAAAGGGAGAGTGGCAAACGTTTTGACATGTGTTCTAAGTGGGTGGCCTTGTCAGAGTTATTGGAGTACAGCCTAATTAGGTGTAGGAGGCCTTCATCTATTGCCCAGTGATATGCACAAACCTACCCTCTATGTCATTCCGTTTTCCCTCCACCCTTCAGGCCCCGGGACCAATCTAAACTAGAACCACTGACGTATGCTAAATATATTGTGTGGAATAGATGCCCCAAAGGGGCAAGGGAGAAACACTGACACGTGCTTTACCATTGTGCTATGTGTTTCTATCACGTAAGGCATATTCATAGTAACACACAGCGTGCAGTAAACCAATAATCTGGAGACGGGAAAGGCCTGCCATCAGGAGTGATCCATGATGAAGTTGATTTCTTAGCAGCAGATCAAAAGGAACTGCACAAAAGAAAGCAATGCACAAAACAAGGATTTTAAGAAAACCATTGACAGCAGGGGATGCTCTGGCTCAATGAAATACAACTAACAGCTGAGATGCAAGAAAATAACAAAGGTAAAAATGGAGGGTCAAGACAGCTGCATCTGAATTGACAGTGAAGGAGCCAACCAATACGACTAGTTGATGGACACCTAATGACCACTAAGTTATATGCTGCTGATTCCTTTTGTGAACCGGAAGCAGAAACAGGAAAATGTGGGTGCTAGTAATATGAGTAATGTCATGGCCATCATCTGAGAACTCTTTAAACACACAAGATTGTGATATAGGTTGAGCTAAACCCACAGAGCTAGTTTGAGTTTCGCAAGTGTGATGATGAATTGTTGAGCCTGCAGACCTTCAGAAGGCTAAACCCCACCTTCAGCACAATAACCTTCAAAATCTTCAGCACCCGGTACTCTAATTACCTTGCAGACAAATGCTCCATCTGCAGGCAGGAAATAAAATAGAAGGAAAACACAATTTCAGATTACCTCATGAAACTGAAGTCCCTCCATGCAACACAAAGACTGCTCATCACATCAGCCAAAGCAAAGTACTATACTAACACCATCAATGAAATCACCAACACAAGCAGAAAAGGTGTAGCAATCATTTCCCCCAGCCACTATAGCAATTATGTTTTTGCATTTTTTTCACATCAAATTTGCATAAATGCTCCATTCTTTTTTGGCACTAAATTTAAGTCTAAAGTTTGGGGGAAAACCATTGATTGGGGTTGCAACCTTGCAGGTGGTTACCACATTCTCAACAATAGCACTCGCCACCCACCCACTCATTCTCTTGGGACATTATTAACCTCAACACTAAACTTACAACTTCAGAATATTTGGCACACTTTCAGATTTTTCAGTTGTAAACTCCATCTGCAGCCACAAACCTTCATGGATCCTGATTCTACACAACTCAGGGAGTGCCACTGATGCTCACAGATAGCACTTTCTGCAGGCCTAGTTTGAATTTAAGTGCTATATAAGTGTTGTGAATTGGCCCCACACATGGTCGGAGTGGCCTATAGGGCAATGAGGCAGTCCCCAACGGGCTAGTCTGAGATGTGAGTATACGGGTTGGTCTTTGAGCTGTTTTAGGCCTGTTTTATGGTGTGATGGGCTTTTTTTAATGTTGATTTCCCTTATATTAAAGCACTTTCTTCAGCAAGCTTAAATCCTTGCAGTTTTCAGTACCTTGCAAAACACGTATACAGAGTTTCTTCAAGTTCAAAAATGCTCTTACGTGCAGTCATGGGCCGCATTAGTAGCTATCTAATTCACTAATGGGGGGGCACTTTTATTTTGGTGCCCAGGCCTATTTTCTGTCCCAGTCCTACCTTGTAACAGGACACATTAACCCGGAACCTGCAAGGCCTAATTTCTACAAATAACAGTTGTCTTGAACTTGAATTTTCTACTAGGGGTAGTAGGTGTTTAAATTTGCAAGTATACCTTGCATTTAGAGCATTCCCTTCTGTGTACCAATGACTCTACACTATGCTCGGTGAAAGGGATTCATGCCATGCACCACTCAGAGGTAGAATACCCTCAATGCTGTCCACTAACAAGCATCCTTAGACACACTGAGGCAGCACTGAAACGAAGCCATTTGGGAAGGTGCTTTAACCCCTTGCATGCCCGCCCCTTTCCCCGCCCAGTGCCGCGCCTTCCATTAGCGGGCGGAGTTCATGACGAGCTGGACTCGTCATGGGCACAGCGCCACCGCAGCCCATGACGAGTCCAGCTCGTCATGGGCACTGAAGGGGTTAAACATATGATAAGGGGTTGAGGCTAACTTTTTTTTTTTCATTCCTGTCAGTCTGAGAGGCTGAATCTTAATAGAAATGTAGCAATGATTGTCTGAATAAAGAGTATTTTGGTGTTGCTTATTTAGTAAAAGGCATCCAAGCTCTCCTAGAGCTCAGGGTCATAATCTGGAATTACTTCGTATCCACAACTTTCAAATTATATATCATATCAAATATGTGGCAAAAATACTCTTGTTACTTTTTCGGGTTGCTGCAGGGTTACTCCCTCTCTTGTTGGGTTGAGATCTGGAGTCATTGGAACAAGGTTATCTCAGCTGTCTGAATATTGACAACAGGTGATGGCTAGCAGAAATATCTCACCCACCCATTTCCCAGGCGTCTGAAACACTATAGACCCTTCCTATCCTATATATGGACTGCAACATACAATATATAAGCAGAGCTGCCTCTTGGACGTATGAGGAAGCTCTATCTTGTGCAGAAACTGTGATAATAGTGATTATGTTTTTGCACTTTAAGCAAACCATGGCCACCCTCTCAAATATGCATTGGTTTCTGGGAGATTCACTTCTAATTCAAATTAACCAATATGGCCTACTTTGGACCATTTGATCTCCATTTGACTACCCCTCTGCTCTGTACTGGACTCTGCTTGTGAAGGACCACTGCTCTCTAAGATCCTCAGGATGGAGCCTAATCACTTTACTTAATGCCAAAACTCACCTCTAAGAAGGCACTCTTGCTTGAGTGCAGCTGCAAGGATGTCAGATGTGGAGGTCAGATGCTACTTCAGCCCACAACACTTAAGGGCATTGTTCAAGTCTCACAATTTTGATTTTGGCTTCTCATTCGCTGTAAGCTGTAGACCTCCGTTTAGTATGAATGGGGTGATGTACTGTCTGTACACTGCCCCTCAAGCTCTTCTGAAGTTTGCATGGTATGTGCCATCTGTAAAGGGTACCAGCTCTTAATTCATCCTTAGAATTACATAGCAGCATATTAACTGCATGAAAAACAGTGTGGATATTTGAGTAGAACCGAGTCGCGGGTACCACCTGCAAAGTGGACTAAATGCAAGGCATCACATCCCTTATTAATACCAAGCTATTTTTCTGAAAGGACAATGGTAATTACATGTTAGGTTGTTTAGGGCTTAAGAACAATAAAAGTGAGACAAAAAGCAACTCTCCCAGGACTGAGAAAAACGTCCCACGACAGCAGTGCAGGGCCATCATATTTTAGAAGTGTAATTCCATATTGTGTAGTAGATTTCTGCTGAGGCAGACTGATATCTGTGCTCTGTCTCAGGAGAAAAAAAAAACTGCTTGACCACCATCATCTACTTGAAATCTTTTAAGCTGGAGATTGGTCTTGGATGACGTGTGTAGAAGCTTGGAGATTTATTAAATACTCAGTACGACTCATCCAGACTTTGCATTGGAGATACCAGAGGGCTGGAATTAAGTTTACTGACCAGTACCTCTGCTGCAAAGTTCAGCCATTATTTTTTGTTTTCGAAATGGGGAATAACTGCTCTCACCTGGATTTATCAGGTACTTTTCCGAGCATCTTTTTCACCTTTTTGGTGAAAGGATGCTGACATTTTGAACCTACTCAGCAAGACAGCTAGTGGGGTGTTGAATGGGGGTGGGGGAGCTCGGCCTAAAACTAGACATTTGTCTTCAACCCAGGGACCTGTTTTAGCTGCATGATAGGTGAGAGGGAGAACTCAGTCACATAACTTAAGTTTGATACAGAGTAACCAATTGGCTCACTCAGTAATCCAGCCCACAACTGAAATATGAGATTAGTAGGATTTAATTATAAAGTCAGACAAAGGTTCACATAAACTATTCTCAAAATAGGATTATAAAAATACAGAACGAATATGATGTGTCCAAATCTCCTAAAGAGATTTTCCCCACGTAACAAGAGGCAAACGAGTTCAATGATGATAATACAAGTAATCAGAAAAAAGAATTGAGAGTTAAGTTTCATCAAATGATCCTAAGAGCACTGGAGGCCTGCACTTTCTCTAACCTAGCGGTCTAAGACAGCTAGGTTAGAGAAGTTTAAAATGGGCATGTCTGGCTGGCCAGCCAATGAGACATGGGCATTTTAAAGCGCATAGCTCCCTGCTGCGGCCACTTGGCAGCACTGGCCGTGCTCCATCCTGACAGTTCAGGATGATTTGCTGAAAAATAAAACTGTAATAAATAAACATTATTACCGTTCTATTTTTCAGCTCTGGAGCTTGTGAGGCAACACTCCTCTGCTCAAATAGAAGAGCCGCCCCTGCCCTAATCTAAAGGCTTTTCATGACCATGAGATTAGAAAAAGGTGTCAGCTGTCAGAGTCTTCACTAGAAGCACTCCAACCATGATGCAAGTAGTATGAAGCTACTCAAAGCAGAAGCAGAGGTCTGCATCCCATGAAGTCCTAATATGTCTCTCCTATCCCTCACTACGTCACAGAATAAAACCTCGTTGCATCCAAGGGAGACGATCCCACATGATTCCTTTCTAGCATTCCTCCATCACACTAGCAAGAATTAGATACTTTCACCACCTTTCCTACATCAATAAGTCACAACTTCATTCATCTTGACCATTCTTCTCCTCCATGAGAACTTGTAACTTTGCTTCTTACCACGTTTCTCCGTGCCAAACTTTGTCTTCTCATACCTTGCTATCTAATGAAAACAAAACACTTCTATGCTAAGTACTGAGGCTTTGTCCACACCTGCAGTGGAAACAAAACGAGAACGAAAACATTCCACATTGAAGGTTAAACTTGAATCAAATGTTAGACTGCAACATGCATTTGCACTGAAATTATACAGGAGGCCTTATAATTTGTCAACTTTTGAAATGGACAGTGCACTTGGTTACAGATACTTGCAAAATTGTAAATGCATAAAAAAAGGAAGCTTCTTAACACACGAATAATACAAAAGGCTAGTATGAAACATTAATTAAAATACATTCAAGTGAATATATTACCATGTTAATTCTAAACATTAGTTACACCTTTTTAAATTTCATAAGTCTCAAAGTAAATAATGTCAGGAACTTAGATTCCATTTATAGTATTAATGAGTAAGTATTTAAGCTTCTATTAGTCATGTTTAAACACACAAGTTATAATACCGTATGTTACACATGAAAACCCTTTAAATATAGGGTACTCCATTTTCTTTAGTAACATTAATCACACAGAATATATTCGAGTGCTGACTAATCATGATTATGATGCACTCCTACAATATCTCAGGAAGGGATCAAAGTTACGCTGATCCAGGGGTAGGAGGGAAAGATGAAGGATATGTTTGTGCCTGCCTGGGGGAGCATTGTCTTATCCCCCTGAACTGCTGCAGGCAAGGGGCGATGTTGTGCAATGCTGCTTGTCGCTGCCCAGCCTCGGTCACCTCTTTGAGAGCTTCGGAGTCTTTGGGCCTGGAATTATCAGATCCGCAACGAATAATTCAGGCCCAAAAACACTCATAAATGTGAATTACGTTATTGCACCCAGAGTTAATGCTCCGGGTGAAATAATACAACTTGTAATTAGGGCCTTAGAGGTTAGTGGCAATAAAAACAAATAATTATTTTTGTAGCACTATATTTGTGCTCGATATTCTGATATACAACTAGAAGTAGGATTTATTAGGTGGTAGTTAAAAATCAAAGAGGACATCCCTGATCTCAGCAGCATTCCCCACGCACTAGATTTTGGACAATTCATAGCTGCTGCCAATGAGCGTGTGGTCACGAAGAATCAACTCCATCTCAAGTTCCATCAACAGATGTTGACCTCCGATAACCACCCTCTTGTGTTTCAGTTTTCAGACTTCCTCACCAGTAAATTCATACATTGAACACAAGAGTAGCCCTCTGTGTAGACAGACCTGCTATGAACTATGGACATTCGTTTTTTTGAATTTTGCAGGAAAAAGTAATTTATATTGGCTGCATGAGGCGAAGCATTAGTCAACTTTTGGCAGGTCACATTGTCATTTTTTAAATTTCCATTGAGTTAGAAGAGCATTTCTCCATTGCTATAATATGTCTTTGTATTTTGAGCCCCAATCACAACTCTAGGATGAGATCTTCAGAAGATACTAAATCTATAATCTGTACATATCAACTTGCATTTCTCTTTTTTTGTTTGTATGCTCTGAACAACATAGTAAACCCCAAAAAGCTCTGCTGCTCTTGCCATACATAAAGGATCAAATCAAAGAACAGAGACATCTGTGATCACATTTTATAACAATACATTTATTATAGAAGAAAGCTTAACAATGCTAATCAAATTATTGATCATTCAAATATTTCTTTAATGGATTCTGTTTGAGGCAATTCTGTTTGGAAACTGGATGCTCCAAATTGCTATTACTTAAAACAAATAGGGAAAATGATCTCCAATTCTCATAGTTTGGCATTTGGTGATTTAACATCTGCCTATGCTCGTGTGATTATGAGTCTGGGAGTAATAATGCAATCCATGAGGAAGTCACATTAATATTACTGTTATTGTTGCGCACGTGATCATAATTTGAAATTATTATTATATTACCCAGAAGAGACATAATATGGCAAACGATACTGAGTTTCTCAAGAACAAGAGAGGAAGCTATTAAAGCTCTGTTAAGTAGCCTGCAACTGGTATAATACACTCTAATAATGGCTTGGGAAAGCCATAGCCATTAATTAGCTATTTTTATTAGCCTCCTGTGCAAGAGACTTAGGGGCACATGCATCAAACTCCTCATTTGCGATTACCAAATAGCGATTTTTAAGGAATTGCTATTTGGTGATCGCAAATGCCTATGTATGTAGGAATCACAATAAAATTTGTTGCGATTCATTAACATTAGCTAATAGCGATTCTGAAAATGTGAATCGCTATTAGCTAATGTGACTCCATTCAATCCTATGGACCTACAGGCCATTAGGAAGGAATGGTAATGCATTCACAAATTGCGATTACCAAATAGGTAATCGCAAATTGCGAATGCAAACCCAAGAGTGCCCGGGGGTCTAAGGCCCCCTGAAGCACCCTCCAAAAACAAGTGTGCACATGTGAAGCACACACATGCCCTAAGGGCATGTGTGCGCTACATGGCATAACGCTAATTACATGATGGTATTTAGCGTTTCCTAAATGCACAGTCCGCATTCAGGAAAAGCTTCATGCATCGGCAAATAAGGATTCTCAAACTGCGAATCCCTAAATGCATTCGCAAGTTAGCTAATCGCAAAAAATTGCGATTATCTAAATTGCGAATGACAAAAGGTACATGCACCTGAAAAGGCCTTTTTCCATTCACAAACGGAAAAAGGCTTGATGCATGTGCCCCTTAGAGACAATTTCTTGCGTCATCTCTTCTACCGGTTCTGAAGGTCCTTTCTTACTGTGGTGAACCACATCATCAGCTACATATGTCCAGAGCGAGGAGAAACAATTGTTGTAGATACATTAGAGAAACACGAGACAATAACTGGATTCTCATCTACTGACAGCTTCCTTGTCTTTAGTTTGCTGTATTTTCTATAAATGGGAGTGGTTAAAATAGACAGCGTATGTTTTCAATCTGGTGAGGCTGAAGACCTCAATTTGAGATTTGCCCATCATTTGTAGCTTGCACTTCCGTAGTCCCCATTCCAGGGCAAGAACATCCCCTAAAATCGGGAACACCTAATATGTGCCTGTCATGATTGTCCCCGGAAATCTGATGACACTCTAGGTTGACCCCTCACCCTCCAGGGGGTTAAAAAGGTACTCCGAAACCTACCCTCAGGTAAAGCCCCTGGAACAAATGGTCTTCCAAACGAGTTCTATGATGTATTCTCCACTCTGATGGAGCCTCAACTTCTTAAACTGTAAGAGTGTGCTTATTGCACAAGTGCTTTACCCCCTACTATGCATGAGGCTTTAATCACGGCTATTCTGAAACTGAAGAGAGACCCTAAAGATGTATCATTCTACAGGTCGCTCTCTATATTAAATGCTGACCACAAGGTTGTTGCTAAAATTCTAGCCAATCCTTCCTCCTGATATTGCCCACCCTGATCCATTGTGCTCAGACAGGATTCATTCCTGGCCGCACCTCTTCCCTTAAATTACGAAGGCTGTGCAATACCATTTCCTTTGCCATTGAGGTATGTCTCCGAGCGGCTTGTAAAGCCTTTGATTCCTTGAACTGCCATTACGATACTTGAACTGTAGGGACTTGTGCTTATGTGGACCAATGTATTTGGATCCTTTATACCAACACTGCTGCCAGGGTGAAGATGGGCCGCTGTATCTCTGACTCTTGTGTTATCCGTAGGTGTACCCTGAAAGGTTTTCCCCTATTGCTGTTGCTCTTTGCCATGGCTATAGAGCCACTAGCTTCCTGTCTCCATACTCTTGGGGTATATTGAGGAGTGCTACATGATGGAGAGCATAGACTAGTTTCCCTATACGTGGACGACATCTTGATTTATGTCAGGGACACCACAATGGTACATTCTGTTACCTTGCATACATTGAAGGACTTTGAGAAGATATTCAGGCTTTAAATCAATTGGACTAAATCATGTGTTTTCCTTTAGAACATGCATTACAATCCCCCACTTGCTCCTACACTGAACGACCAACTGCACTGGGAAGTAACTTTTTTCGCTATCTGAGTGTAAACATCGACCAATCCACATTCAACCTACGGGATAGTGATCTTGTCAAAGCTGTGCGAAACTTAAGAACACAAATATTATTCTAGTCCTCACTTCTGCTCTCAGTGAAGGGTCTAGTGTCCTTAGTTACAGGATTTTACCACTTTCCTTTTTCATAAATCTGGACCAACGGATCACCACTTTAGTGTGGGCAGGTGGTTATCGAAGAGTGGCCCTGATGACACTCCAATTGCCAATGGAGGCGGGTGAAGTAGGTCTTCCAAAATTTGAAAAATACTATCTGGCAACCCAACTACAGTGGCTTAGCAGGTGGCTGGTGGGACAATAGTTGACGGAAACAGGAATACAGGGGACTCATTTAATGCACTCTGCTGAACTTGATACACTCTAAATTGCAATCGATTAGCTCGCAGCCAAGATTGTTGTACATAGCCTTGAGATCCTTAAAATGTGCACTCACTTTGATGAAACAGGTCATTTCTTCTGCACTATCCACACCTTTGTTGGGCTTTTATTTCACTCTCATTGGCTGACTCCATGGCAGTTTTGCCCTGGGACTACTAAGGGTATGGATACTGTTCTCTGATGGCTCCTGGTGCCATTTGAAACACTTATGCAAGACTATGGTGTACCAAATGATCAGTTCCTCCCGCATCAACAACTCAGACAAATACTACTAAAATTATGGCAGATACATGATACTGAACCATTTGAACATGCAGTCATGCAGACTCTACATACTATAGGTGATGGAAGATATCTCATTAAATGGTTGCATAGATAACTCTGTGCGCAGTGGGAATCTGATTTAGCTACGTCACTGCATGATTTGGAATGGGGAGAGACTTGGCATATGTTTCTACGATCTCACGCAACGCAAGATTTAAGCTGATTCAGTTTAATATAGTGAACAGATGTTACTTTACCCATAGGAGAATCAACAGAATCTATACTGAGAACTCCTCAGCTTGTTCACTTTGTAAGGTGCTCAAAGTTTATCTTCCACACACGTTTTGTCTCTGTACATCCTTGCATACTTATTACAGCTGCACTTGTTCAGCGCTCTGGTCGCACTATACCCAGCCCACTGGAATCATGCATCCTATGTATCCTCCTGCAACCAAAACCAGGCTAAGCCACTAGAAAGTTTATCAACTTATCATTCATATTAGCTTGTTTAAATCTTACCGTAAACTGAAAAAAGGCTAGTCCCCATCTACTACTAGATGGCAAACAACTGCTATACAATAGCTCGAGGATGAGAGCAGGTTGTTGCAATGAGAGAAGCATGCTAGCCTCAGGAGATATTTTATCACTCATGACTGGGATGTGATGGTGGAAGCTCTGAAATCAAAAACCATGTGCCCCCGCCATGGACAGTTTACCCTTGAACCCCTGTTGATTCTCACTCCTTTTCCTTATATATTTGTGTTGTTTTAGCTGAATATCAATGATTGCTGTCCATCAAAGAGGGGGCTACTCTGCTCTTGCTTTTTAGGTCTCACCTCTCTTGCTTTCTAGGTCTCACCTAGGCAGTGCACGTGCTGTCTCTTGAGACATGCTGTATTTACTGTATGGGCTTTCAGCATGCCTATCCTTTTACATTCGTTCCTTCATGTGCCTATCAAAATTCCTTTGTTTTTGTTGGTGAATGGTTTACATTTGTCCTTCCTCTTGCTGTTTTGGTCACACCCTGGAGACTGGCCCTGTTATATAGATCACTTCACTCTTGGCCATAAATGTTAGTTTCGGTGCACTACTTTTTAATTTGCTTTGGCTTGTTTGGCTTTCCGAATGCACCCAGCTGAGGGCTGCAAATCATGTCCTTAGCTTTTTTTCCACTGTTTTTGGTTTCACACGCGCTTTTTCTGCTGCAGTCTAGGTTGCTTTTCATCCTGTAATATTTTTGATTTCATTAGCTCAAATGTTCAACCCTTAAATAATATACTTACTTAATGGAAGTGTAGTTTAGGAAGACGTCCGACAGTAGGATCAGCCTATTTACGTTGTGCTTTTGACAACGTGATTATTTGGATACAATTAAAGAGGTAAACATGCTGTTATTGCTCCGTTTTATGAAAATGTAAGCAGCATTAAGTTGTGCACTTTCAACTTTTGATGCTTTCTTTTAGGTTTCAATCATTGGTGAAAAAAAACCAATATCAAAGGATGCCTCCTCGTGCTCTCCAAACACGACATGTAATGTGAGGTTACTTAAGAATATATCCTGCAAGTTAACAATACAACCACACCTCAGCACCACGGCAGCACTGCATCAGCACAGCACCACTTCAGCACCAGTCAGCATCACTCAGCACCACTTCAGCAGCACCACCACAGTACCACCTGAGCATCACTCTGCAGCACCTGGGCACCAGCACAGCATCACCTCAGCCAGCTCCAGCGCAGCATCACCTCTGCCCCAGTGCAGCACCACCTCACTACTAGTGCAGCACTACCTCCACATCAGTGCAGCATCACTGCAGCAGCGCAGCACCAGCACAGCACCAGCACAGCATCACTCAGTGTTACCACAGTATCACTCAGCACCACCTCAGCACCAGCACAGCATCTCCTCAGCATCACTCCACACAACCCAGCACCACCTCAGCATCGGCACAGCACCACCTCAGCATCACTCCACACAACCCAGCACCACCTCAGCATCAGCACAGCACCACATCCGCCTCAGGGCACCACCACCAGTGCAGCAACAACTTAGCACCAGCACACCCCCACTACAGCATCAGCACAGCCCCATCTCAGCAGTAGTGCGGAACCACCTCAGTAGTAACTCAGTACCAATGCTTCAGCATCAGTGCATCACCTCAGCATCAGTGCTGCACCAACTGAGCGCCAGCACAGCATCATCGGAGGACCACCAAAGCATCACTCAGCACCACCTCAGCACCACCTCCGCATCAGTGCAGCACCTCCTGCACTGGTGCTGAAGTGGTGCTGCATTGATGCTAAGTTGCTGCTGAGGTAGTGCTACTCTGGTGCTGAGATGGTGCTGTGCTGGTGCTCCGCTGTTGCTGAGTTGGTGTTTCTCTGGTGGGGATGCACTGATGAGGAGGTGGTGCTTGCTGGTGCTGATATGGCATTGTGCTGATGCCGTGGTGGTGCTCAGGAAATGCTGAGGAACACTGATGTGGTGCTGAGCGATGCTGTGGTGGGGCTGCTGCGCTGGTGATTAGGTGGTGCTGAGCTGGTGCTCAGGTGGTGCTGAGTGATGCTGAGTTGGATCTGTGCTGAGGGGATACACCACTGATGCTAAGGGCGTGTTGCACTGATTCCACTCAGCATCACCACAGCACCACCACAGCACCACCTCAGCATCAGCACAGCACCACCTCATCAGTGCACCATTACCATTGAAGCACTGGTTATAGCACTTTTTTATTGTAACTTTTCAGTATGCTGCACAGCTGCCACAGTGCTCTACAATATAGCTTAAAGACATTGGCAAAGCCAATAGCTCTGGCTAAACACTTATAAGGTCCCAAAGGCGAGACCTAATAGCTATGCCAATGCTTGTAATTTTACTAGAAGCACATGGGGGTTCACGTTTGTCATGTTTACAGATTGTTTAGAGCTGAGCTACTCGAGGTGAGGCCTAGTGAGGTGGCAATAGGTTAGAGAGCGGGATAAAGTTTAGTACTCCAGCATTTTTTTGGGGTAGTTGTATTATCACTGTAGATAAAATGGCTTGTAAACATGTGACTATTGAACTCACTATTATTGAGCCGTGGAAAACCGGAAACTTCATTGCATGTTCATGATGGACTTTATATGGTAAATGATCTACCATTCTGTCTGTCTTGCAACCCTATTAAAATACATTTAACAAAGGGTGGATCTAATCCGCCGTCTTTATTTATTTTGATTTATTTATTAAAAAGGTTTTATATAGCGCTGGCTAGACCCAGGGGTATCAGAGCGCTTTACATGAGTATCAGACCATAGTTGAAGGTTATATCGTTACAAAGGTTACACAGTTTTAGAGCATAGCTACATAGTTACATGTTGGGTCGAGACAAACAATAAGGACATATACGTAAGGGAAAAAGCAGGCAAGGAGAGAGATTCAGGGGAGAGGGGGTAGGAGCAGGGGAAGTAGACAGAGAATGAAGGAGGGAAAGAGGAGGGTGAGAGACATAGCATGAAAGAGGAGGGGGAGGGTGACGGGGGCACAAACCGGTAGACGAGTAATAGCTGCGTCCAAAGTCCAGTAAGCTGTGATCCCAGGGGAAGTGGTATCATTCCCCCATCTCCATTGCGAGAGGCTCCCTTTACGCAGTGGACTCTCTCAGAGGGGTCTCTGCGACTTCAGGGCCTATCGACTGGATCCTTTCCCAAAAAGGGGCGAGGGAGTGCTTTGGCAAGGGGCGCCATACCATACCTCAACTGAGTGGCTCCCTTGGCGCTGTGGACTCTCTCAGAGGGGTCACTGAGACGCCAGATTATACATATTGGATCTTTCCCCAACAAGGGGAGAAGCAGTGCTTAGTCAAAGGGCACAAGGGACAGGGGGCTAGGCAGCGTAGCAGGCAAGGGAAGAGATTCAGGGAAGAGGGGGTAGGAGCAGAGGAAGTAGACAGAGAATGAAGGAGGGAAAGAGGAGGGGGAGGGTGAGAGACATAGAATGAAAGAGGAGGGGGAGGGTGACGGGGGCACAAACCGGTAGACGAGTAATAGCTTCGTCCAAAGTCCAGTAAGCTGTGATCCCAGGGGAAGTGGAATCATTCCCACATCTCCACTGCGTGAGGCTCCCTTTACGCAGTTGACTCTCTCAGAGGGGTCTCTGAGACTCCAAGGCCTACCTACTGGGTCCTTCCCCAACAAGGGGAGAGGGAGTGCTTTGGCAAGGGGCGCCATACCATACCTCATCTGTGCGTGGCTTCCTTGACGCTGTGGACTCTCTCAGAGGGGTCACTGAGACTCCAGAGTATGAATATTGGATCTTTCCCCAACAAGGGGAGAAGGAGTGCTTAGTCAAAGGGCAACAAGGGACCGGGGGCTAGGAGGCGGGTCGAACTGGCAGGTCAACAGAGGGGGAACAAATGGCAAAAGAAAAAAAAATCACATTAGTTACAGAAAGAAAACACATTCAATACCAGTGTAAATTAGCGATCCAGAAAGACAGGATCCACGAAAGGCAGGGGCCAGGGAGAACAAAGGGAGGGAGAGGGCGAGTTGAAGAGTCCCACAAGGAAGAGATACAGATAGCAGAAAAGGAAATGTATACTTTGTAGAGTCACTCAGGGGAGAGATGCAAACTGGAAAGCTCAGAATCACAAAATAGTGATATTAAGTACAAAGAACTACTACATATACTAGTGGTTAGAGTTGTAACTATGCAAATAGTAAATTCACTCAGGATTCCATTTACACAACGATTAGGCTAAAAACGATTGTATATTACTTATCTACAGAGTGAACGGAGAAATAAGACATCCAAGGGGGTAGAGAGAGAGAGGGGGGGGGGGGAGATGAGATGGGTGATAGGAGAGACAGGGGCCGGGGGGGAGAAAGAGATAAGGCAGTCCAGCCGAGGAGCAATGTCTGAGGGTCGGCAGGATGAAGTCCAACGGGCCGAGAGAGAGGACAAGAAACAACAAAATGGTGGCTCCATGTCGTGGGTATCGAAGGACAGCCGTGATAGGAAAATTGGACGAGCATCGAAGATTCTTCGCATGTAGAGCATGGAGTCTGCCCAATGTCCGGCTGGGTAGGTGACAGCTGAAGGGGAAGTCAACAGCTCATCTCCTCTATAGCTAACAAAGTAGCTCCACCGGGCATCGGCCAAAAAAGTTACGTCTCTACGGTCATTGGGAAGATTCACAGGTTCCATGTCCTGATGGGTGAGCTGGATGAGGGTGGTGTGTGGGGTAAATGAGCATGGTCTGGTCGGTGTCCACTATGGGAGCTGTCGTACTCATACAATCCTGGAGTTTACAACTCCAGCAGGTAAGGAGTTCAGGCTGGCTGTTTCTTGAAAGCCCATAGAGGAAGTAGCCCTCTCCCACTCTGCGGTGATGGGGCAAACTAAGAGAGCCACTGTGTGGGATACATGAGGAAGAACCCACTCCAAGATGGCCGCCCCCAGCTGGGAATGGACTAGTCCCATTTCTTCTTCCAAGGCATGCCGTACCTAGTGCTCAAGGAAAGAGGAGCCCTTCATCAACTTCCGAGCGAGGGGGCCAAAATGGATGATAGCCTCACCAAGACGCTAATAGAGGTGCACAAAATGGGCGCCCATCTTGTAGACAACTTAACTCAGGGGCAACCTAGCATGCTAGGGCAGGAAAGTGGAAAGAACTGTAGCTTTAAGCAAAAGCTTTCACCACACTTGACACAGGCAGGAGGAGACGGCAGGCGAAGGAGTGACACGGACCGCAGGCGAGCAATGCCCACGCACGCATCAATCCAAAGCATTCACCTGATCTCGACGTGTTGCTCAGAAGCATCCTGCATGACGCTAAGGCTCCGCAAGAAGCCTTGGAATATCATCAGGCACGGGACTTTTTTTTTTTACCGCACCTCCAGCGGGATTGCTTCCCCTCAAGCGAGATGCTCTGGACCGTCGAGCGGCATGCTGCTTCAAACCTGACAAAGATGACAAAGCTGCGCTCAGAAACTCCCCCAGGGATAAACACATCACCCCTCCGGCACCCGGCACCAGCCATGTGCCAGTATCACAGCGGGGATCGGGTCCGAGAGTAGATGGAGCCCCTTTTACACTTGCCCCATAAAAAACTGGTGAGGAGTACATGTGATTGTATAGAAAAAAGAGAGTAGATTTAGCAAACAACATTGCACAGAAGAAGTAGAGCAATCAGTGTAGGATTGACATCATAAATGATTTATCGGTCCCTCAGCGTTAGAGGTAAATTTGCCATCTCTTGAACAGAGCACTGATTTTATGAAGTAAAGGATCAAAATTCACAAAATAGATTTACTAATAGCAGACCTAAAGGTTAAACCCCAGCTAGTTGGTTTACCCTAATTTAGGGACAATATATTTAAGTGAAATAATAGCCACAATTGAATACGTTCTGTTGGCATCCAGCCCATAACCAAGTCCCTTAAAATGGAGGCTAAACATTCAATTTCTGTTCCACTTCATCAGCAAAAGCCATAATTCTGTTGACAATCCAGTGTGTGAAAAAAAAGCATGGTAGCATGGTCCAACTTAATCATAGAAATCAGTGGTTCTAAGTCGATGCTGAAAAGCGAAGGTAAGAATGGACAGTGCTGATGGATGCTCCTCAAAATACAGAATTGACTTGACATGATCTGACTCACATATACATTGAAATGAGATATAAGCATTTTATGGAGTTGATGAAGGATATTGGAAAATGTAAGTTCTGTATTAAAAGTCTGTTAGAGGTCTTCACATAGAGAAGTGCAGGAGCCAATGGCCGTTCGTGACAGAGAGGGGGTTAACAATATTATTTCTTGATTCATATAATTTGAGGTTTTGCTAACAAAAACATAAGCTGTGTTGTTCAACAAATAGTCGTAGGGTAAAATGATTCACTAACATTCACTTACACGGTAAAGTTCCCATTTTGGAGAGTCAGAGTCCGTCAAGCCTAGAATCCATCCCTAATGTTACGGGGGAAGAAGTTTGCTCTTTATTAACTCGAGCATAATCCGGCTCCCCATCAGACTTAATGCCTTCTGCTGTCATGTCAGCGTTATCTCCAGTTCTCGCGGAGGCTCTCACGAATGTTTGCAATATCTCGCTTGCAACCTCCACTGTTCCTCGTAAATGGAAAAACGCACGCATAAAACCCCTTTTGAAGAAGGTGCTAGCGGATCCCACCGATCTTCAGAATTTCAGACCTATTTCTCTTCTGCCGTGTTGTGGAAAAATTATGGAGGCCTTAGTTAACCACAAAAAAGGTAGGGCACTGTTCCAAAGATAGGGTCCAGAGATTGACCCATATGTCTTATACAGAAGACAAAAAAGAAAAGATGGGAGTCCCAGGTTAAACAGACCCACCACAAGGGGGAAAGCACATGTCTTGCCTCTTGATGCCCTCACACACCCCGAGGGGTGTCATGCTTCATCATCGGGCTATGCTCCTCGTCAGGCCGGCGCTGCAATTCCCAACGGGCCCCCCGAAGGGTCACTTTCTCGGAGATCTTTTGAGGCATGCCGGATGGTGTATGAGGGTGTGTGGGGTGTGGGTTTTAAATGAGGGTCGCTAGAATGTGTGTAAAGTGGATTAAAAATGGCTGGGGGTTATACTGATGTAGTAACCCTCCTGCCAAAAATAAAAAACTCTAAATTAGAGTATGGTCCCCAAGGACACATTGTACCTCGGTGTCATTAAAAACGGTCAACATGTTTCGCGCCTCTGTCGCTATTCAAGTCGTTGGCGCTTCATCAGGACCAAAGAAGTGCAAAAGGTAGTGACATGCACATGAGTGTGTGCGTGAATATAAAATTGAAACATAAATACCCACAATATATGTCAGGGCGGGCCAATTGTACTGCTCCTGAACATAACCTGCAGTGCAGAGGGAGTTTCTGAATTCCTTGGTGTCCTGGTCAGCTGTAGGGCAGGCCTCTTCTTTGATGCTCTGTGAGATCATCACTGAGGAAATCTCTTCGGCTGGAGTATAGACGTTTGTAAACTTCTTTTGGTTCGGATCAACCATCGGATAGGCCCCTTCCTCTTTTTTGATGCTTTTTTCTATTGTGAACCCTTGTCCGGCTGCAGTATAGGAGTTTGTAAACTCCTCTTGCTTCTGATCAGCTATCGCATAGGTCCCTCCCTCTTCTTTGATGCTGTCTGAGATCATTTCTATTGGGAACTCTTCTCCCCTTTTCTGCCCTTCCTTGGGTATACTCTGCTGTAAATACAGTGAAGGCTCCATACCTGGGCAGCTGCCTCTCCAATCCCTCTAGAAACACCCAAGAAAGAAAAGAACTGCAGAAAGCAGCCCAACACAGACCGCTTCCGGGGTACCCACGCGGAGAAAGGAGGCCTTAGTTAACCGACATCTCTACCATTACCTGGAGCAGAACATACTGGACGCCTCCCAGTCGGGCTTCCGTGCCTCAAACAGCACGGAGGCGGCACTGTTGGAAGTAACAGACACCATAAGGATGTCCCTGGACAGGGATGTCCCTGTCATGTTGGTGCTGCTGGATCTGTCGGCTGCCTTTGACACCATCTCCCACCGGATCCTTTTGGACCGGTTACGAGAGATTGGAGTCGGAGGCAGGGCCTTCAATTGGATCCAGACCTTTCTGGCGGACAGAACTCAATGTGTCCAGCTTGGGTCATTTATTTCTCAAACCACTAGCGTCGACAAAGGGGTTCCACAGGGCTCGGTTTTGAGCCCTACCTTGTTTAACATATACGTGGCTCCCCTGGCTTCAATCATTAGAAACTGTGGGTTTGAAACCATATCTTATGCTGATGACACCCAGGTGATAGCTTCTCTTGAGAACAGTCCTGCGGTCACCAGACTTAAATTTAGACATTGTATGATCAGCATAGCGAAGTGGATGAAGAAGAACTTTCTCCAACTTAACTCCTCAAAGACCGAGATTGTCCTATATGGTAAAGCGAAGGAGTTGTGTACCCCTGATTGTTTGCCATCTGAGTTAGGAGACGCGCCCGCCCCCAGAGGCTGGGCTAAGAACCTGGGCATAAAAATTGATAACAACCTATCAATGGATGAGCAGGTAAAATCAGTGGCAGGCACCTGTTTCGGAACCATGCGAATGCTTAGAAGGATCTTTCCATGGATTCCGTTTATAGCCAGACAGACTCTTATCCAGTCACTTCTGGTTAGTCGACTGGACTATGGTAATTCACTGTTGGTTGGGATGAGGGAGGACCTGGCCGCCAAATTACAGGTGGTCCAAAATACGGCGGCCCGTCTTGTCC
The DNA here is from genome assembly GCF_964204655.1 of Triturus cristatus. Taxonomy (NCBI): domain Eukaryota; kingdom Metazoa; phylum Chordata; class Amphibia; order Caudata; family Salamandridae; genus Triturus; species Triturus cristatus. Next base: position 401,108,356 of record NC_140587.1, on the reverse strand, counting down.
TTAACAAGCCGGTACGGACCCCCTGGATACCCCCCCTGCGCCAACTACACTGGCTTCCCATCAAAAAGAGGTCCACCTTTAAACTGTTATGTCTAGTCTATAAATCTCTTCATGGGTTGGGCCCTGCCTACCTGACGAAGAAGCTCGAATGGTATCAACCCATACGATTGCTGAGATCCAGCAGCCGTAATTTGCTTTGTGTTCGCAGAGTCAGGAAGGCTAAGATGGGTGGCCGGGCATTTTCGTACTTGGCTCCCACTCAGTGGAATACCCTGCCGGACGAGATTCGTGCCTGTACCAATTTCTGCCATTTTAAAAAGCTGCTTAAGACCTGGCTATTCTAATGTTTCCTCCTCAGCATGGTGCTCCTCTCTCATGCGCCGAGAGATCCCCCTGGGGATGATTCGTTGCGCAATACAAATGAGTAAATAAAACATGTTGACACTGTTTTAGCCTGGTTCCCGGAGGGGGGCATATTGGCATCTTTCTGACAACGCTTAGCAGCCTGGAGGAGACTGGGAAGCATCTCCATTTGAAATGTGTGATAATAGCCAGGAGCTACATAATCCTCTCCTGTTGCTTTAATAAGAATTGTGTTAAAACTTAAATTACTTATCGGTACTATTTATTACACTGAGCTCTAGTCTTCCTCATCCCAGTCCTTATCAGTTCTTCTCTGTTCTTATTAGTGGCTGGTGACCCACCCGCACTACCAAGCCCTAAAAGAGATATATTTTTTAGATCCCTCCCTATTAAGAGAGGTATAATAGACCACACCCTCAACTAAGATCCTGGATATTTAAGCAGTAATCATGACCACCATTCTCAGGGTGGAAAGGTGGGGTGTAATGTTGAGACGAGAGGAGAAGGTATCCATGTAATGAAGATTACCGGCAAGGAATTAAAGCGTTACTAATTTGTCCCTCCTCCTCATCCCAGTTGACATCATTGAGGACATGAAAGGCAGTGGAGAGGGCATGGTAGTCAAAACATATACAATTGAGGTAATGTACAAAACGTGAAAATGTACTGAGCAAAACCACCTTACATCTGCAGCCTTAATTTCAGCTCTAGAGGTAAGACCCTGGAGTGTATTGTGTTTGATAAAAGTACCAGGAGAAACCCAGATGACTGCATAACAGAGCTCCAGAATGGAAACCTGTTGAAACAGCCTTGGGTAGATGCAAGCAAAAGGACCATAGGCTGAGCATATGTCAAGTAAATAGCAGACCGCAACCATCAATTCGAAGTCATCAATGAAGGTACATGCCCCTGGTGACACATCTTGAAAGCCACAAAAGTAGCATCATAACTCAGAAAGAAGTTGTTTTAGCCAGATAAACTCGGACAACCCTCCCCACATCCAAGGAATAAAGAGTGATAGTGTCAGAAGACTAGGAAGAGTGTAATAAGTAAGGGACGACAATTTCCTGGTAGAGGCACTCAGACAAAATCTTTAGAACAAATCAAGAAAAGTGTGAAGGACCAGCTCTTTGGGGTGAAACTGCAAGAAAGTACTGGGACAGATAAAAGGCACAATTTCTCCCAGCCTGAGGCCAGGAGAGAAAACCACCAGGCAGATGACTTTGACAGAGAAGATCTCAAGGGGCACCTCTTCTAAGGACAAGGAGAACATCTCAATCAGTTAAGGGAAAGAGAACCCTAAGACAAGGCATACTGAAACTCCTGAGCAACGCAAAGCAAGAAAAACCAAATGACCCAGTTACCCAGGAGTGAAATGCCCTGAAAGTGGTAGCTTGCAACAGAGGCAAAACAGACAGTCCCAGCCAGCTGGAACTCATCCTGCAAGAAATCCAAAAACTTCAAGGGATCACAAGTTGGGGGAGGGGGTCTAGAGCATGAGTGGATCAGCATAGAACAAAAGAGTTTCAGTGTTGACTATAAAATTAGAAGGTGGAAGAAATGTGTGACTGTGGACTAGCTTCAGCAACCCCAAGTAAAAATCCCAGTTGGCATAACACTGCTCTTTTTGGTTCTAGGTCACCAAGTAAAGATGGAGGCAGGAGGAGTGAGAAAGGACCAACCACCTGAGATTAGACGGGTCACAAGGCACTACCCATACCTCGCCCATTGAAATTTCCAACAGTAGAGGAAACCAAGATTTTTTTCTACAGGCCTGAGCTTCTAGAATGACCCTGGCCTTCTCTCTCCTGATCCAGAGAAGAACATCATCAAACTCCCCAATACATTTACACATGACAATGCTACCTAATTGTCTGTCTGGATCAGTAATGCCTGGCCCACGATTGAGGGACCAAACTTGGTGGCTAGCTGATAGTTCCATTCAGTTCAAGGAGTGGTGAGATTACATTAGGAACTAGTGCCCAAAGCAACTTCAGAACCCAGAATGATCCCTCCCAGCTCTTCCACTGTGATGGTCACAGAGCAGAGGGAACCATATCCAAGTTTGATGGAAAGAACCACCCCTGGAGCGATTTGTGTATTTGATTGAATGGATGGAAACACAGATTCTTGTTTCATAAAAATAGGACAAGGGCAAAGCAAACCTTAGGAATGGTTTGTGTGAAGGATATCCTGTCACAGTCAGTAGGTAACTTTTGAAGGCACCCGATTCTGAGGTATAGGTTAAAGAAATTACCGGTAATCCATTTGAGACCAAAGATGAGCCACAACCTCCACCAGCACTTCCTACTTGATATATTTGACTTTTACCATAATGCTAAGGGAGAGGGAATCACCTCTAGTCCAGAATCAACCTCCTGAATACTATTGAGATTGACTAAAGGTAGACCACCAGGAGCAGGTGGAGCTGGAGTGGGCACCGCCAGAACTGAGTCTGGAAAGCACCTATCCAGGACAGCATTGACTACTTCTTCAAAGCCTTACGGATCCTAGGACCCAGAGATGTAGAAGGAAGAGGGGCCACAGGAAATAGCTTCTGAAATCACTTGTTGGCAATCTAGTCTGGTGGGAGTGAGAGCGAAATCTCCTATACTTATGGTGTTTATGCTGCTGAATGCTTCGAGCAGGAGAAGGAATGCTCTCATTAGACAGATGGTGGAATGTTTCTGTCGGGTGCCCAAGATGCAGGTCCACTAACAACAATATGTTCACCTTCATTTGCAAAGACAAACGGCCAACAAACTGTCCACAGGAATAGGGTCCAATCAACATGTCAAGCATAAACAGCCCAGCAGACCAAGGGCAGAACCCTGAAGACGGTGTGTCCTCTTAAATAATTTCTAAGTTCTTAAAGAAGCTGCATTTCCAGTCTGGTGTGCTTCTTCTTTCCGGGGCCAGAACCCAGAAAGGGACATGAAACTCTTCCCTCCCTCCCTCCATGATGTCAGGTACCTGCCTCAAAGACACAGACAAAACTGGAGGTTCTATTGAGGGTGTGGCAGAATATACTTCCAATAATGGTGAGGGGTATATATAGCAAGAACATGACAATAATCTAAACTCTTTGAAATCTTTTGTAGTGGCTGCCATTCCCAAACTACGCAGAGGCGGCGACAGGGAAGGACAGCTGAGACAGATGGAGTAAAAAATGATTTTGGAGTTAGACAGCAAGTTCCCTAATGGGCTCAACACCACAGAAGACTTGCATTATTTCCTATGAGATCAAACCCACTAAGATAAGAACAAGATAGGCATCTCCACATGTTATTACTTTTTAGCCCTGGAATGTTACCTGAGTTCCCTTCGGGGAAAGTTGGCATAAGTTTTAATTACGGATGGTCTATTTCCGCCGTGGCCTCCCCATTTACCATCTGGGCCCGCATCATGTACATACATTTTTGTTTTTGCTGAATGTTTTTACAATAGTATTTTATGATTTTTTTAGCACATGCACTTTATTATGTCTATCTGGCCAAGGGTAGCACATTTTAGCACATAGCACTTTACCTTTGACTGCATATTTTGCACAATGTTGAGAACTGTTGACAATATTATGAGGGTTGATTCCGTGAAGAATGGGTTAACCCTTATATATCTGCATTTAAGCAGTAATGTCTCAATTTTTGAGAATTTTTTACCTGTTGGCATAGAATTTGCACAGTCTTAAAGTTTACCTTATGTCATGCGATTGTTTGCACAGATTCTATATAACATTTTGGTTATAAAGTGATCAGCAGCTATCGTCCGGATATATAGGGTTTCCTATGGTAGGACATGCAATTTATTGTGAGAGCTTGAGCCATAAAATTAAATTATCTGATGTGTACTTAGTCACTTAGATTAACTTGTTTTAATGATTTACCCATTGAGTAATATGCATTGAATGTGTTTTTACATCGCATTTACAATGATTCTTTTAATAATTTTATGAACATTGTTTATTACTCCTTTTACTGCATGAATTTAAGATTAATAATCATATTGTGCACCACAAGCCATTAATCAACAGGAATGAACAACCTTTACAAAGTGTAAACTTGTGACAAAAAAAGAAAACAGACTGATTTGTATGCAGTACAGGGTGCTAGTGTGTTTACTATGTCTATATACCCCGTGGGTTCAATGCACAGCATACATAAAAAAAGATGGCAAACTGCTTTCTCTGTAATGTTATCAAGGACAAGTGGTGCCCGAAACGCATCATTCTGAGGAGCAATAAAGATTAGTGCCAACATTTCCAGCGGTTCGTGGTTCTCTGTTCGCCTAACGTGAGTGCGGAAGTGCAGAGTATTTGTGTGGTCTTTGATATATAGTTAAAAACATTACCTTGTCACTGAAATCTTCACCTAACTATGACGTTACTTTAATCTGTGGTTTTGTATTGAATTTCTAAGGTTTTTTGTAACGTAAAGTAAGATATAATTAAAATTCCTTACTATCATGTCACTTTAACCTTTGTTTTTTTCAGTGAATTTCTAGGGTTTTTGTAATATTTTATTGGCATAAGTAAAGCCAACCCCCGTCACGCATGGCTTTTGGCTGCGCACAGTGTTGGATTGGCCATGCCCAGTGTGAGATTGGCTGCAGGGCCTGACCTGTGGGCAGGTCCTGCATCCAACCCCTTGCGAGCAGCCAACCCCACGCAACGCATGGCCTTCTGGCATTGGCAGTGTACAGTTGGTCACACAGGTCCTAGCCGCACTCAGGCAGACTTACTGACTTTGTCAAAGAGTCCCAAGACCAAAATATAAAAATGAGCCTATAGGCATTCTCGAGGATTAAGCATATCAATATATTTAAAGGAGATGAATCCTCTTTCTTCAAAAATCTCCAATATTTGCATCTAATGTATATTTCAGTAATTCACGCAATGCAATGTTTAAAAACAGTAATTATTATAAAAATGTATTAATAAAGTTTTCATAAAAATACTGTCTGTAAGTCTTTTCTTTTAACACAGATGTTAATATTGCATTTTGTGGGCTGAAAAATGTAGGCCTGAGTTTGCAGAGTTTCGCTCTGCGGAATTCCATGGAGTTAACAAAAACATTCTGCCTCAGTCCATGGAGTTCCTCCCTCGGGCGGAGTATTGTATCGCCCCCCCCCCCCCCGAGCTGCTAATGCTTTAAAAACTAAGGCTGCGTAAGATTCCCCAAGTCATGGAACAATGGGTACAATAGGGACAATACCACAACAGAGGCAGGAGCATTTCTTTACAAGCCTGTAGCAGCCTATCTCTGCCCAAACTCCGTAAAGTCAGCCTACCGCTGTGCCTCCACGATGGTATAGGCCCAAATCCTCACCTCCTCCCAGCACTGGAGGGCCAATCCAGACTCCGCCTTTGGCACTACTGCCTAACTGATGCACACTGACCTGGACCCAGGCCACCTGTCTGGAAACAAGGCAAACTAAACACTGCACATCCTCTTAGCTCTATACAATACTTAGATTCCGTATCCGCACCTACACTGCGTCTTATAAACCGAACAAGCTACCACTTGTTTTCATGCACAGGCCTCCTCTCCTTCTCCCTCCCCTCCCCCACCAAGGGGGTTACTGAAGAAGGAGAGCTGTATCAGTGTAGTGTACTGTAGACAGGCTCGTCGAACAGGAGGAACTTCAATCCGGCTGCACGGAGGGCAGTATTTGGGAAATGTAAATTGTCATTATAGGGTGGAGCAGCTCGCAACGGCTCCCCCAGGTATTTGGCAATAATTGCTTTTACTTGGTGCCACTGATTGCCTGGGCTGCTCGCCGCCCTGCTTTGTATTCTCAAATACATGTTCGCTGTTGAAGCTTAATTTGGCTAAGCCGCATAATGCACTCCTTGTAAAAATATTTGGGCCCGATTCACAGAACTAACTTAAGACAAAATCCTAAACTTACTACCATTTTGATATTCACAGAAGGCACGTACTCATTTCGGTATTCACAGAAGTTAGGAGTCCTAACTTTAGGACTCCTAAATGCCTTCTGTGAATACCGAAAGTCTTAAAATTAGGATTCTTCTCAGTTTAGTAGTAGTATAGTTAGGACTCCTAACTTTAGGACTCCTAAATGCCTTCTGATAATACCGAAAGTCTTAAAATTAGGATTTTTCTCAATTTAGTAGTAGTATAGTTAGGACTCCTAACTTTAGGACTCCTAAATGCCTTCTGTGAATACCGAAAGTCTTAAAATTAGGATTTTTCTCAGTTTAGTAGTAGTATAGTTAGGACTCCTAACTTTAGGACTCCTAAATGCCTTCAGTGAATACCGAAAGTCTTAAAATTAGGATTTTTCTCAATTTAGTAGTAGTAAAGTTAAGACTCCTAACTTTAGGACTCCTAAATGCCTTTTGTGAATACCGAAAGCCTTAAAATTAGGATTTTTCTCAGTTTAGTGGTAGTAAAGTTACTTTAGGACTCCTAAACTGAGAAAAATCCTAATTTTAAGACTTTCAGTATTCACAGAAGGCATTTAGGAGTCCTAAAGTTAGGACTCCTAACTTCTTTGAATACCGAAGTGAGTAAGTGTCTTCTGTGAATACCAAAATGAGTAAGTGCCTTCTGTGAATACGAAAATGGTAGTAAGTTTGGGATTTTGTCTTAAGTTAGTTCTGTGAATCGGGCCCTTAGTCTTCAATCTTCATTAAACGTAGGAAAGGGTGAAACATGAGACACGGTTTTCCATTGCCATGATTGACATAATTGAGGTGCAATGCAAAGCAAAGCAAGTCTTCGGGAAGGATGGGGGTTGCTAGCAGACTTTACGGATGAGGAAATGGCGATACAATAAAGAGCGTGCCAAAATACATTGCAAAAACAAATGGCTAACTCTTCTTAAATGTACTGTCCCTTACCTGTAGGAGGCTGTGACGGTCATGGTGCCCTTCATGGGGGCAAGGGTGGGACCCGAAGCTGCACAGTGGCACTTCAGGTAGCACCGACCGGCTAGTTGCTGCCAGTCACCTACAGCTTCCCATTGGACAGTGTTCTGCCCAGCTGGTAGGTGTCTGTCCCCTCTGCCTGGGCATCCGGGGAGCTCAGCTGTTTACCTGCACTACGAACTCAACCGCCCGGCCTGGGCCCTGATCACTCAGTCACAGCAATAGCTCAGACTTCTGTCTGGTTCAGGGACCTGTCCTGATTTTAAGCTGGAGAGTTCCTTGAGTTTCAATAGTTAAGCCTCTTCCCCTTCGTAAGGCGGCTCACGATTAGCTGTAGCGATCAAAGTATGGGCTGTGTTTCAGAAGCATGCTCCAATTGTCTCCTGATACAGATTTTCTCTCCTGCTCTATGTTCAAAGAGGAAAGCGTGCTTTTGTAACCTGAGCTAAAGCTAGGGGTGAACGATGTTGGTTAACTCTGCCAAGTGGCGGATGGCAGAATTTTTGCAAACTTTGTGCCCCAAGTGGAGCACAGAGTGGCAAAACTCTGAACTCCGCCTGCCGAACGAAGTTTGCCGCCCACACCTAGTAAAAAAAAAACTCTGACATATTTATATATATATTTTTTATAAATCCAACATGCCTCTGAGTCTTTCATTTAACATTTTCATCCCACAAAATGGAATCATAAAAACAAGCACAAGAGGCCCAACACTCCAACTGAAGAGCATAGATCTCCAGCTGGGAGTGCTTTAAAATATATGGTAAATTCTCCTCAGGTCATGGATTTAATAATCCAGGAGGCTTACTGTTTTTTTTTTTAAAATGTTGATGTGGGCTGCTACACTCCTTGCAGCCTCTACAACAAAAAATGCTTGGCACCATGAAGCTTAAAAAAATATAAACCCAAAACCCCTTGTTGGGCATTACAAGGCATTCCGTCAAAAGAACAGAGAATAATAAATGAGCAACTTTCGATGCTGATTTATTATTCATTTTTGTGTCCCGGTGCCAACGCAGGACACTCATTTTCTATAATTATTGGGGAGGGGGGCATGCGGATCCTCCGTGGTAAAATATAAACAATTCGGACCCCACCACAAGCCCTAGAGGGTCTGGGTATTCCTACCCAGCCTCCTTCTGTTTATTTTTCCTTTTTTCCTGGGACTTGGCTGATTCCCAGTCCCAAGATCGCTACTACCACTTCCTGAGGTAGACTGGGCTTAGGTTAGATTATTGTGGAGTATTGAAATCCAGCAGCCAGGAGTAGCTAACAAGAGGTCTGCTGGAACAACATGAGAACAACAGCTTTCCTTCTTCCCCTTATATCAGCCCAGAACTCTGTCAATTCATAAAATATGTTTTGTTTTGATGAAGTATGAAAATACACGAGCCACTTAGGCCTCTGTGGGTGGTGTGGGTATATAATAATTCCAGATGTATAAAAGTCATTGCACATTACACAACTGGCATCTAAATACTGGCTTCTTGAGATATTGCTCAGATCTGCCAATGAAACGATAGATCTATAAAGTCTTTCAATGGTCCCATCCCCCTGGATCACCAGCATAGTATTTACTATTATAAAAAACAGTCATAAAACATGTTGCTCAAGGCAAAGTCCACAAACTGTTAAACAAGCGTGGACATTTGAGAAATAGTATACCAGCGCCTAGCAAACTAGAAAGTGACACCCTATGCCCACCATATTCTTCACCTAATAACTGTTTGAAAGGGATTTTTCACATCAAATATGGCAACCCTGTAAAAAGAGGGACACGGTACATGGTCATCAACCTAACTTCAGACCACAGAGGAAAACCAAGTCATTGCTATTGGAAATTTACAAAAACCTCATTAACAGCACAGACAAGGACAAGTATTAGAAGTCCTAATTCTTCTAGAGATATTAGCAACCTGGAACACTGTGACTGCTGCCTCCCTTTTACAATGGTTAGAAACCAAGGACAGATTTACAAGTTGACACACAACACAGCTCAACACTAAAAAGGCTCTGTGCGGCATTGCTTGACAGCAGGAGAGCAGGACAGAGCCAGATCTACGTGGATATGGCACTGTCCTGCTCTCCTCCCTAGCGCTGGCACACAATCAGGCTATCTAGAGCCACGCAATACCTTTGCACCATAGTGCAAAGGTTTCTGTGTGATGTCTAGCATAGGTTTTGTACTGGAACGGCAGCCGTCTAGCACAAAATACTATGCTTAGACAAACTTTAAAACGTTTTCCATTTAAGATATGTGCTGTACAGTATAGCACACAAAGTCAGAAATGTTACAACATTTCTGCTTTTTAATGCTAACTTTAAAGAGGCAATATTTTGTGACGCAAACACCTGTTAATAGCTATGACTTTCCGTCAAAAACTATGGGTGGCTGCGTGGGAACACCCATGTACCACCTATGGTACACCTCCTTGATTTTTAATAACTTAAAGCAAAACTAGTGCTAATTTGTGTTACTTTAGGGCTACTTTCCAGAGCAAATACAATTTTGAGTTGAAAGGTAAATCCCCCAAACCTGTTATTGCTCATTTGTCACTTTTGTAATGCAAACCCAGCACAAAATGCTAGTAAACCTGTCCCCTCGTTGGGAATAATGGGCACCCTTATAACTTAGACTCAAGTCTTTCTTTTTAACTCCATTACAGTACAATCCACTGCTGTCTGTCTCTTCACGTGGAACATAATGTTAGCCTGTGTATGTACTCCCTCCCACTTGAGGCACAAGGAGGTTCATGATTTTACCAAACAATTTTGTACAGTAGGGAAACACGGGTTACAATTGAGGCCATCTGTTTCCACAGCCATTTACTCAGCCTGTACACCCCATCTCATCTCCTAACCATTCGGCTGACACAATGCTGTCTTTTTTCCTGTGGTTTTGACATAATGATTGGACTCAAACTAGGACAGTACCGGACATACCCATCACTCCATAAGGTATATTAACATAATGGTATGCTTGGCCGCGTCATAGGCTGCAGGGGAAACAGCCTTTATACCGTTGCTCTAAGCACACTGTGCCTTAACAGCGTGTTCGGAACCACGGATGTGCCTTTACAGCGCATTGCTTTATCACACAAGTCGTTAGAACGACTTGCCTTAAGGAAAGTGTGGTTGGATAGAGGTTGGACTTTAAGTCCAACACTTTCCCTACTGTTGCACAGACTGGAGTTGAAATAGTAAATTACACTATTCCTGCTCCAGCTCTTTCCCTAAGAGGAGTTGTTGTAACGACTTGCGTGATAACGGAATCCCGTTAAGGCAGGCAATATTAACGCCTGCGTGGTGCCGACATACAACCATGCTGCAGAGATCAGGGAGTATTAACGCTGCATGCTAGCCTTCATCCAGGGTGATGTTGAAACCTTCTATGGTGTTTGCTGGCGCTGTTCTGGTTCATCTCGTGTGGGGATTCTGACTGAAGCTCATGAGAAGGTTGTCCTGCTCCTCATACGAGTGAAGTCCTTTCAATGCTTCTCTTTTTGAGATCTTGCTTGGTCAAGGGATGTGTGAATTAGGCCATTAAGTTGCCAACTCTTTGGGTTCTGCTGTAGGTTGCTGAAGGAGGACAATTGGAATGGGTTGGAGGAGTTATGGACCATGCGCTTGATAAGCCACGCGGCGGACAGCAAGGGAAGAACTTGAGGATGCATGATGCGGTGCGCAGTCGTGCTGGCATGCAGGCTGTTTGCTTTATTTGCATTTGCTGGGTTCAGACCCTCATCCACATACATAGGTTCAGAGAGAGTTAATGAAACTATTGTGCGTCAAAAATATGGTGTATGGAAGTGGTCCTTGTTGTGTTAGTCAATAGTTTTCAGTTATTTTGAGTGTCAGTTGTTGACATTCACAGCTTCACTCCTTTCTCGATTCAACTGCTATTTTTCCCTTTTATCTGCTTTAGCATAACTCCCCCTGTGTTGGCCGCACCTGTCTTGTCTATATTTGTTTGAGTTAATGCCATCAGTCTCCCAATCACGGACCATTCTTTTCAGGTTGTTGAGCTACTGTTACAAGATTTGCTGGGGTTTTATGCTGCAGTTTCATCCTTTTCGTTCTGAGTTGGCCATGTCATCCACACGCTGAGGTGAAGAGGTTTCTTCCGGTCCTGTGCGCCTGTTCATGGTGTGGTCTTCTTTCGAGCTTGTAGCGGATACTTTGAAGGCTAAATGCCCTTACTTTTCCTTGTTTCTTTCAAGGGTGGGCCCCGGGAGCTGCTTGTAATGGCCAAATAGGCAAACCTTTACGGCGGGGAGATGAAGGGTCAGGAATGAGAGTCTCTACCACACCTGCGGGTGGACTGGTGCTTGTTACTTGGATGTGGGCGAGGACTAGGGATGAGGCTTGGTTCCGTCGTGCACGTAACGTTTTGTCCACACCAATGCTAGTTTGTATTTTTGAATCTTAGTGAAATGAACCGATTTTTCAGGATTCCATACTGGGGACGGATTTGCTTCACAAGTTTGTTGTACAGGAGTGCTTTCGGTTTGTCGAGATTCACATAAGTCAGCTTTTGATGGAGATAATGCAATAATAATACAACCTCTCAGGACGATAAACATGTATACTTTGTTCTACCGTTTGGCCATTCCCTGCTCTGATTGGCTCGGAATGGAGCCAACCGAACTCCGGCATCCTCCAAACCTGAATTGCCATAGAGATGAGGAGGGTTGCAAGCAATGAAGGCATTTCACGAGCACAATTACCAGCAATCCAATATTTTCATCTGGCGTCTGAAGGCGCCTAACATGGTTAATCTTCAGTGGCGGCCTAGCCTGGGGATTTGCTGACAGGAGCCACATGCGTACTGTGAATTATCGCAGGCCTCCCCAGGAAGCAACTACCTCAGCATCCCGGGTAACGTCAGAGATTTATTTGATGAGATGAAATACGTGCGCACAGGGCCTGGCGAATGTCAATGTGGCAGCCGTGCACACTTCCTGGCAGAACCCAAGTAGCCTTATCTGATACTCATATATTTCCGTGAGATCTGAGGACGACAGAAACAGCAAACAAAGCTGCGAAATTAAAAAACACAATAAAATATAATGACGTTTCTAAGCTCTCGTCTTCACCACTGTTGTTGCATAGTAACCCATTATTGAAACAAAGGCGAGGCTCAAAGAGACAATAGTCTTTTGTTTGTTTATATTGCATATGAATGGTTTACGATAATGGCTTCGATAAAGTAAATTAAACCAACCTAAAATGATTCTGTTCAGGTTATTTCAGTTTTTAAAAATAAATTCGTAGCATTGCCATGGGGCGAAAGAGCGTGTCTCCTCCATTTCTGCCACCTGCCCTAACAGTGAGAAAACGTAGCTCCAGACTGCATAACTGTAAAGATCCACTTCCAACAACAGAGTAGTGATGATGGAGATCTTTATTAGTAGCAAGTAAAGGAAGCACCTCCAGCTATTCTTCCAGCATTACAATACTGACCTTCCCTTCAAAGATCAACATTCTAATCCACAACAAGTTCTACATTCCATTACAGGAAGAACTCTACACATCTCCCTCCTTACATTTTTCCTTATAAATAAATAAACAATAAATAAATAAATAAATAAAATAAATAGACATTCTGTTATACATCTAATACAACACAATGGAAGAACATTAATCCCCCATATTCACATTTGGGGTATTACATTTGGAAACATTTCCTACGCTCCAGGCAGAACCATCAGTCATAATGAGAATGTCCTTTTTCACCATTTTGATTTGTATCGGTTGTGAGAATTTGCTTTCACCCTTAGTAACAATACCTCCACGTTTTATGACCACCCAATCACCAACCACAAAATGATGATTCTTGACACTCTTCTTGATATTATAATACCTTGCAGCAGCATGTTGTTGTTCCTTCACATCATTCTTCACTGCCTCACGATCTACCCACACACACTCTCTATTCTTAAGCCAACCTGGAACCTCCTTCATGCCAGGTTCCCGTCCCTTAAGAGAGACAAAAGGTGACACCCCTGTCACTGAATGTGGTGTAACCCTGTATGACCAAACTAATTTCTTGAGTTCCTCTGACCACATTAAGCCATTAGAAATAGAGAGTTGAATATTATCCATAATCAAACGATTAATTCGTTCAACCAACCCATTGGCCTGAGGTCTGAATAATGCAACCCTCTCATGGTTGATACCCATTCCACAGAGGAATTCTTGCATCCTTTTGGAAACCAACTGAACCCCATTATCCGACACAAGTGTCTTGGGAATCCCCTCATTTATAAATATTCTTTCCATGAACCCAATTACTTTTTCAGTTTCAATGCACTCAGTACTTTCAACAACAAACCATTTAGAGTGATAATCTACCAAAACCATCAAGAATTTGTTACGTGACCCCAGTTTGGCAATGGGACCTAAAAAGTCAATCGCTACCTTCTCCCACGGACGTGTAGGAAACTCTGGACACGCTAATGGCGGTTGCCTTATGACTTTCGTCTTGTCACTTCTTGCACAGGCATAACAATCTTTAACCACACTTTCAATATCATTGTCCATACATGGCCACCAAAATGACTGTCGAACTCGTCTCTTGGTCATGTTCCTGCCCAGATGTCCCTCATGAGCTATGTTCACAATCTTACCTCTTAGACTAACTGGTGGTACTAACTGGCTTCTCCTCCATAACTTCCCTTCGCTCAAACTCAATTCTGATGCAACATTCCAATAACCTTTGAAACGACTATCTTGTGCATGATCATCTTTCCATCCTGTTGACACACAATCCATAACAGCTTGTAAAGTCACATCATTCAACATACCAGACTCCCATTCTTCCTTTTCAAACGCTTGCTGAACATTACACTTAATTACTTCTACACTATCTTCTGAATCTGCATCTACAATATCAGCTGGTAATCTGGACAAGCAATCTGCTACCACATTTTTCAATCCCTTCACATATTCCATCTCAAAATTGTATTCTATAACCGACAGAATCCACCTTGAGATCCTTGGCGTGACATTACCTTCTAAGCCTCTCCCTCCTTTAAACAGATGTATCAAAGGTTTGTGATCAGTACGGACCTTGAAGGGTAAACCCCAAACAAAGTAGCGGAAATGCTTAATTCCCCAACAGCAAGCTAAAGCTTCTTTCTCGATCACTGAGTATGAGGCTTCAGCACCCTGCAACCTCCTGGATGCAAACCCAATAATTCTTTCCTCTCCATTGTACACTTGAGCTAGAACAGCTCCAACTCCAACTGCACTCGCATCAGTTGTAATAATTGTTTTCGCATTAACATTGAAATGACCAAGCGTAGGAGCATGGAGTATACAGCACTTTACCGATTTAAAAGCTTCATCACACTTTTCATTCCAATTAAACACAACACCACTTTTCATCAACAGTCTGAGAGGTTCTACTATTTCTGTGAATCCTTTCACAAACTTGGAACAATATTCTGCCAACCCCAAAAAAGATTTCAATTGTTCCTTACTAAGTGGAATGGGGGCCTCACTAATAGCTGAAACAATACTCTTTTTAGGTCTAATCCCTGCCTCAGATATTTCATGACCTAAATATGTCACCATTTTCCTCTTAAGTTGACATTTTTCCTTTTTAATTGTAAGCCCATGTTTTTCCATCCTTCTCAAAACCTCTTCAATTACCTTATCGTGATGCTCATCATTTTTCCCTACAACTAACACATCGTCTTGGAAGAACAGCACGTTGTCCAACCCAGAAAACACTTGCTGCATAACCCTTTGAAACACCGCTGCAGCGGATGCCAAACCAAATGGCATCCTGCAATAGCGAAAGGCTCCCAATGGTGTCACAAATGACGTGAGATGCCTTGATTCCTTGCAAAGATCAATTTGGTGATACGCTGATGACATGTCTATCACACTGAAAACAGCTCCACCCCCCATTGCAGTCAACATCTCAGATATATTAGGTAGCGGCTGTCTATCTACCCATATGTTACGATTCAAATCACGCAAGTCCACACACAAACGAATTTTATTTCCTTCCTTGGGAGCAACCACAATGGGCGCCAACCATTCCGAGGCCTCAATGGGCTCAATAATCCCTTGACTCAACAACTTGTCCAATTCATCCTGGAGAGGCCCTCTCATCAAGTGAGGAACATTTCTAACTTTATGGACAATTGGTATGGCGTTCTTTTTCAAGATGATCTTATGAGAAAAATCCACTAGCTTCCCTAATTTGTCAGTGAAAACACCAGGGAATCTATCCATCAGATTCGTTCCATAATTACCCACATCGTGAACAAAGGTGGATATAACTGGTTCATTGGCATTAGGATTTAACATTATCCCCAGATCTTTTTGGTGACGCCAACCAAGCAAATTTGAACCCTGTTTTGTCAAATAAACACGCCCATAAATTTTCTTTTCTTCAAAGCTTATTAACATCCACTTGAAGCCCAATATTTCTATTGTCCTCCCCCCATAACCTACAGCTTTGATGTCTGGACTATCCCACTCTTCTACATTACTCTTTTCTCCCCACACTTCAAGGTACATGTCCCTAGATAAAAGCGTGTATAGGCTTCCGGAATCAATTAACATTTTCACATTGTTCATGTCTAGACAAATAATAGAATGAGGCTTTTCTAACTTACCCGTGCTCTCCATGGGAATTCCCATATTGTTGACAACATTACAATCTCCTTCCGCAGGAAAGGACAAACCATCTACACATAACATTAGCTCTTGGACACTTTCACAGGTATCGTCAACCTCTTGTACATATTGGGTTTTGGCATTGCACACTTTGGCAAGATGACCTCTTCTCCCACATGCTCTACAAATAGTATTTCTAGCCATGCACCTAGTACTTGAAGCTATATGGCCAGGAGCCCCACATCGATAACATTTAACATTACGAGTGAATGCTGTAATTGCCATACTTCTTGGGCGTGTGTACACAGGTATTCCCTTATTTTCATGAAACGTATCTACTTGTTTACCTACTGGTCTAGGTTCCGTCTTCCCCAAACTTTTTACAGTTTTAGTTTCATCAACATATGCATGTATTTCCGATCCCTTAGAATTTAAATCTTTTGATATCACTTCTTTTGGTACAACTGAGCTACTACATTTCTCCATCTCTTTCATCCAAAGATCTGTGTGCTCAAGCCCTTTAGCTATCTGTATGGCTTCTTCTAAGGTACAATCTTTGATAAGAAGTTTCTCGCGTACTCTCTTATTATTTGTACATCTCACAATTTGGTCACGTATGAGTGAATCTGCTAATGTTTCAAAGCGACAGGTTAAAGAAAGCCCCCTCAAAGCACCCACATATGTTGCTATATCTTCATCTGGTTTTTGTATACGACAAAAAAATTTATGCCTTTCTAGTACCACATTGATCTTAGCGACAAACCTCACTTCTAGCATCTGCATACTCATTTCATAGACATTAGATGGTTGACCATCACCCATCCCTAGAGAAATTTCAGGCAGATCTTCATACAAGCGTCGCCCTTCAACACCCAGGTGATGAAGCAGGATAGCTTGTTTGCGCACTGGACCATACTTGTCTGCTCCAGTTGCTAGGATATACGTTAAAAATAATTTTTTCCATTCTTTCCAAAGAATGGGAGGATCTCCAGGAGTGGGAAGAAAAGAAGGAGGGGTCGCTAACCCTTGGTCAGCCATGGCTGATAAGACCAGTCGTACTCTTATTAATCTGTACTTTAAATTATTATCAGTCAAAATCCAAATCCAATAACCTGTGGAAGAATAATTAGTAATAAATAATTAACAATAAATAAATACTGGCCAAACGCTGTGGAATTTTGGTAATCCTCTTGTGGAGTGAAAAACGAGACGAAATCCCGGTTGGGCACCTTCCCAACCCTCTAAAATGGCCGCTGTACGTGCTATGCGTGGTGCGCGTCGTTTTCTACTGGCAGTTGGGCACAGTAAACCAGGAAATAAACCTTCCCAACTCTCTAAAATGGCCGCTGAACGTGCTATGCGTGGTGCGCGTCGTTTTCTACTGGCAGTTGGGCACAGTAAACCAGGAAATAAGAATCGTCATTATCATCTCCCCTCGCACGCTTGGAACGCAGATGCAACTTTGAAAAATGACGATCACTTGGTGAAATGACGGTTAGTTGGCGATCTCTCAGTTACGATAGTAACAATGTTTTACCAATGAAAACGGTGGTAGATAGCAAGCGCGTTATCGATAAAGTTAAAAATAAACTAATCCTTTGATTTAGTAGGCGCGTGCATTTATTCCAATTTTCCTGAAGTCAAATATGGCCAAGTTCAACAACGCATGCACACAGAATTAAATCCTTCCCGAAAGAAGAGAGTTGTCCAATTCACAGTGTTCCGCACACACGCACGATTTACTTCCAAAAAGTAATTTCCTTTCTCCACAGAAAGTCACAGTCAAATAAGCAGGCGAAAGTCTAGCAAAGCAAGAAATTACCAAAATGCTGAAAACGCAAAGTGTAGAAGTAGAAGAAATCTTGAATTCCAACAAGATGCAGGTATATCCAAACCTGATATCTTGAACACATATCCAAGGAAACACAGCTTTCGAAGCAGTGGGTTCTTCTTAAACCGAAATTAATCCAGGGGTGGAGGTACTTGCTGTCTGCCCCCTGCGCAGCATGAGTCCATCGTCGCCAATGTAAAGATCCACTTCCAACAACAGAGTAGTGATGATGGAGATCTTTATTAGTAGCAAGTAAAGGAAGCACCTCCAGCTATTCTTCCAGCATTACAATACTGACCTTCCCTTCAAAGATCAACATTCTAATCCACAACAAGTTCTACATTCCATTACAGGAAGAACTCTACAATAACCCTCCAAACAAATTGACCGCAAAAATGAACCCCTGAAGAAGGAATAATAGCAAACAAGCATTGCTAAATGCATTAGGTTTGGCCTATTTGATTAAAAAGAAGCCGTTGTAAGTTGTAGCTTGCTGAGTAGTTGTACAATATAAGTTACATAAAGTCTGTTAAAGTGTTAGGACTTGTTTATGTACAAAAAGGCATTATATTGTGCTATTACTAGTGGGACAGTGCGGGTAATAGCAATATTTAAAACAAAAATAATTGAAAGAGTGAAATAATAGAATAAATTGATCTAATATCAATGTTATATGTTTGGAGGAATTCTGACAACTTTTGTGCCTGGTGCCCATGCACCTTCTGCAACATTCAAATCATGACCATGTAGTCTGCAAGGTAACTGAACTTGTGGCTGCCTGTTTAGTAGTATAATATATAGCCTAGCTCTTGTATATTAGCTTTATTTTTAATATGCAATGTTTATTACAACATTTAGAATTTGATCATAATGACCAAATACATTAAGTTGAAAAAGTCTATCCCACAATGCCTACAAAGTGCTGAGAAGGTCCTGAGTCATGAATAGGAAATGCATCTGCTTTACACAACTAAGTAATAAAAAGCAAGCATTCCAGCATACTGTTAGAAGCTGTCTGTTTTTACTGTGGGAAGAGATCTGATCTTGACAGTGAATAGGGCTTAAACAGTGTGAACAGCTTTAGTAGAAGTATCGTAAATGTGTGCAGCCAGGGGAGGTTAACAAAAAATGCCACACAAAAGCGAATGAACAAAGTAATTTGGTGTTGGAAACTTATAAGAGCCCCCTTTAAAGATATAATAAATATGAGAGATTTCGCAAGCACAGCGCAAGTGCTGTGTAGGAGGAACCTAAAAAGGAGGAAAAGCAAAAAACCCAACCACCTACCAGGACCACAGCATCGGAAGGAAACCTGTAGGGGAGAAGAATCCCAACTTCCAGCTAAGCCCCACCCCCAGCACAAAAATGATTAATGGCAGTACTTCTGGCCCAGGGCTGTACCATTCACCAGAAGCTCCCTGGAGATTGACATCTTATGGATCCCACCCTCAAGAGCCCTCATCGGGCAAAACTGTGCAGAAAAACCAAGGCCATATGAGAGCAAAAGGCCGCTTTATTAGGACAGACATGCAGTTCTGAAATGTACTGACATTTTCAGCTATTGCTTAAAACCCTGGCTCACTAATACAAAAAACATTTCCTAACCTCCCACACTTAAACCTCCCACAACAAGAACAGTCCCCAAACTAATATCCAATTATTCATTCTTCACCATTCCCTTTCTTTCATTCACTGACCTTCACACGTGATCTAACCACCGCTCCCATGTGTTCGGTCTCCAAGGACTACTCTACAATGCCCTTAACCCTTCTGGCCTGTCGCGAGCTCGTCCATTGCTACCACCAGGAAAAAAACCCAGTCAAGGAGTTTTTACTGTCGGCCCCACCCCACTTTTTCCTTTGCTGAGAAATTCATCACTGTTATGCTGTCACCACACGAGGCAGCCCCTGCTTCACATTGGAGCTAAAAAAGCTGGCTTTCACCCTAACCGCCTCAATTTTGTCAACACCATCTTTTTATCGCCAATGCTAAGGTCAAACATCATCGAGGCTTCAGTATATACAATTTAATTCCCATGAACGTTAAATGAAATCTATCATACCTGAAAAACATGACATTCTCCTTTTTTACATACGTGTGCCCTATCCAACCTACTCTCCTAGCCCTGCAAAAGCAACGTGTCTCTAGTGACCTTTCTTCTAGCATTCTCCACTGCTGTGAATTTCCTCACCCTGTGCCAAACCTTCTAGGAACCAATGCTGTCCAGAAAACACGCGTCTCAGACCACATTTTACCAATCAAGTCAAGGCCCTTTTTAATTTCTTTCATTAAACCTAATAAAAAGACTTGTCAAAGAACTTCGAAGTGAGTTTATTTGAAACACCCACCAGACAACAGCAACATCGGCTGACTCCGTGAGCCAACGACCTTTCCTCTGCCCCCACATTCCTTCACCGATGTCATCATATTCCAATGTAATACATGAACTTAAAGGGGAAGTTACAACACATCCTCCCTTTATAAAAATACAAAGAAAGAAAGAAATAGAAAGTGTAGAGAAGAAAAGAAAGAAAAATACAGCTTATGCGAAATGAATAAAGAAAACAACAATAGTCCTGAAAAACAATGCTAACTCAAATTATACTTAACACAAATAACTTGAGGAAACAATAGTGGTACAATGCTGACTCTAATTATACTTTACACAGTAATCTTGGAGATACAATGGTGGTCTCCTGACTCTAGGACCATGAGTAGATGGATCAGAGCGAACACTACAGTCATTACACTTGGGAAGACTGGACTGAGAAAAAAACCTTCTATTTCTAACACTACTGTCATTACACTTAGGAAGACTGGACTGAGAAAGAAACCTACTATTTCCACCCTCCCCTGAACATTTTGACAGGCGAGACATGCTCCAAACATCACCACCTTCAAGCATTACAACATTCTTCATCACTTTGATAATACGTCTAGGACCAAAATATTTTGTCTCACCTTTAGGAGACCAAACTGCTTTTATTCACAAACACAAACTCACTAACTTCCAAGTAGAACATCGTGCTCCCATTTTCATGTCAAACTTACGCTTGTAATTTTCTTGATATTTTTTGAATCTCCAATTCCTCACTACACAACCCCTATCTTTTACACTCAACCAGAGAGGATTTAACTTGGAACCTGCTGTTCTTCCCTTGAGTTTTTTAAAAGGCGAACAACCTGTTACACTGTTAGGTGTATTCCTGTGTGCCCACAGTTTTTCCCTAAGGATGGGTCTGAGCGGAACTCTTCTCTCCAAGGCAGTCTGGGCAGAAGCTCTAATTAGTCTATTCATGCTCTCGACTAAACCGTTTGCCTAAGGAGCATAAAGAGCAGTCCTGTGATGTGTGATAGAGAGATCTTTTAGAAAATCTGACATTTCCTGAGAAGTGAACTGCACCCCATTATCTGAAACAAGGATGTCAGGTACACCTTCACATGTAAAGGCATCTTTAAGAAATTCTATGATATTCTTTGTCACAACAGAACTCATGCAAGCAGCAGAAACCCACTTTGAAGTATAATCAACAAGTACTACGGCAAACCTTTCCGAGGGAGACAAGGTGTCAAAAGGGCCAACAATATCAACAGCAAGCTTCGACCAAGGACGTTCAGGTATGGCAACTGGAGAGAGGGGAGTAACACTAATTTTCCTTGATTTGTCATTGCCAGCACAGATTACACAATCCCTGACAACCTCTTCTATCTGCCGATCAACCTCGGGCCACCAATAGGATTCTCTAACTCTTGCTTTTGTCAAAATGCGACCAAGATGACCTTCATGTGCAAGATTGATCATTTTCTCTCTCATTCCCAAAGGGGGTATAAGCCTTTCCCCACGGAATATTCAATTCATCGCGAACATTCCAGAAACCTTTCACACAATTTTGAACGTCATTCAAAGAGGGCCAACCATTGATAATAAAATTCATGATATGACCTCTAGCCTCATCACACTCAGAACTAGCTTCCCATTCTCCTTTGTTGAGAGCTGACTCCTTCACCCATGAAACAATGCTGTCAAGGTTATCAGTAGAATTTTCCTCCAAAGGCATTCTGGACAGAAAATCTGCTGGAACATTTTTTAACCCAGGCAATATTCCACAGCAAAAATTGTATTCCCAAAGACCCTCAACCCACCTTTTAATTCTGGGCGTAGTGCTCTCAACATTCCTGCAGGAAAACATGTGCACAAGTGGTTTGTTGTCCGTTCTAACAAGAAATGGTAGGCCTCACAAGTAAAATCTAAAATGATTGATGGCCCAGAAGCAAGCTAAAGCTTCACGCTCTATCACTGAATAGCGCTCTTCTGCACCCTTCAAGGAGCGAGAAGCAAAACCAATAACTTTCTCACTGCCATCAACCACTTGCGATAAAACTGTACCCAACCCTCACACACTTGCATCTGTGGTTTACTTTTTTAAATGCATTTTCACAGTCATCAGACCACTTAAAATCCACACCTTTTTTCAAAAGTAACCTTAACGGTTGCATAACACTCACAAAATTATAAACAAATTTCGAATAATACTCTGATAAGCCTAAAAAAGACTTCACTTGATCCTTGTTTGCAGGAGCTGGAGCCTGTAGAATTGCCTCCACAAGATCAACTTTAGGGCTGATACCCTCACCAGAGATTGAATGCCCCAAGTAGGAAACAGAGGTAACCCTGAATTTGCATTTTTCACTTTTCAACGTGAGTCCACGTTCTTTCAATCTTGATAGGACACGGTATAAGACCTCATCATGTTTATCTCTATCTTGTCCATGGACAAGTATATCGTCTTGGAAGAATAAAACAGAATCAATTCCACTCAAAACATTTTTCATTACCCTTTGAAAGCAAGCTGCAGCGCTTGCCAAACCAAATGGCTTGTAAATGAATCTGTAGGCACCTAAAGGGGTTACAAAAGAGGTTAGAGGTTTGGAATCTTCATGAAGTAAAATCTGATGATATGCCGCGGATAAATCCATCACACTGAACAAACTGGAACCACCAAGTTTTGATAAGTCTTCATTGATATTGGGTAAAGGCTGCCTATCCACCCAAATACAGTTGTTTAAGCTTCTCAAATCTACACACATCCTGATTTTTTTTCCATTATCCTTGGGGAACAAAACTATGGGAGCCAACCACTCAGAAGACTCGATTTCTTCTATTACTTGCAATTCCAAGAGTCTATTGATTTCTTCCTGTAACGGTTTCATCATAAGGTTGGGAACCTTCCTTACCTTGTGTACAATCGGTATTGTTTTATTTTTTTAAATTATTTTGTGATTGAAACCTTTAAGACAACCAAGCTTGTCACAAAAAACTTCAGGAAACTTTTCTATAATGTCTTGCATATGGCTCTGTTGCGACACAAGCATAACTTGATCTGGTGCATTAGGGTTCAGAATGATACCAAGGTCTCTTTGATGGTGCCAACCGAAGAGATTATCCCTCGTTTTGCAACATAGATCTTTCCTACTGTTTCTCTTCCTCTAAACACAATAGGATGTATAGAATAACCAATTAAATCAATTCTTTGACCTCCGTATCCCACAGGGTTGATGTCAGGTGATAAAAGTTTTATATTACAGGAACCAAACGTGGAATACCAGAATTTATCACTTAAAATCATATATAGTGACCCTGAATCCGCTAAAACAGGAACACATTTTCCTCCAATGTATACATCACATTTAGGCATGTTTACATCACCAGTGTCTACTGTTTTTACATCATTCACAGACTCATCCTTACTGTCTGTGATACAATGAATCGCTAATTGAGAGAAATCATCAGCATCACTTAACATGTTCACTTTAGTGTTTCTACAAAAACAATTTTGTCTGTCAAACTTGGTGGCAGGCTTGTCCTGAGTAGTATTTATTTTATTAACCATTGCAACAGATGTGTCACACGGAGCACCTTCGTGGTCCACTTTACTAACGCTGGGGGCAGGATCACTAGAAATAGTGCTGCTACGCATCTCTTTGACCCAAAAGGAGGTGTGTTCAATACTCTCAACAATCATTATAGCTTCTTTCAAATTCGGATTTTTAGATAATAGCTTTTCCTGAAATTTCGAGTCTTTAGTGCATCGCACTAATTGATCACCTGATGAGGGAGTCAGTTAATTGTTCAAACTCACAGGTTTGAGCCAATGACTTCAATGCCGCTACATAGTTGCCCACTCTCTCCCCTTTGGCTTGTACACGCATAAAAAATTTGTGTCTTTCCATGACTACATTTATGCGAGGTCCAAAGTGTGTTTGTAACTGTAGTAAACTCATTTCATACACATCACTTGGTTCACCCACTCCTCTGCCTATTGGTATGGGATCTAAGCTGTCGTAAATATTCCTTCCTTCAGTACCAAGATTGTGAAGTAATATAGCTTGTTTTCTTATTGCAGAAAATTTTTCACCACCAATGGGTAAAAGATAAGAGTCAAAAAGCGGTTTCCATTTCTTCCAAGGAAGCACAGGTTCACCTAGTTCACTTAAAAACTGTGGAGGGTGGCTCATACCACTTGACGTCGTCATGCTGAAAATGTAATCAACACAACAAACTAAGACAATAAACTAATACAATTATCTAAAATAGTAAACTAAAATAAGGAAATAAAATAACAAGTTAACCCATTGTGCGCTCATGACGGAACCACACCGTCATGAGCCACGGGCGGCGTGTGCTCATGACGGCGTGGTTCCGTCATGCTGCGGCCGTTGGCGGCCGCTCCTCCCACACGGCTCTAATTCCCCGCCTGTGCAGGCGAAATAGAGAGTGGGCGGAGTCGTGACGGAACCACGCCGTCATGAGCACAGCTCGCCCGTGACTCATGACGGCGTGGTTCCGTCATGAGCATGGCGGCGCCGTGCTCACCCCTCACCCTCCCAGCGCTGCGGCGGAATTCGCGCCGCAGCGAAGGGGTTAAACAACCTCGTAGTCTAAATTGTTCCATGTTTTCCTGAATGTTTGTTCCAGGTCCAATTGCAAAATAAAATAATAAAAATGTAGAGTTAAAATGATGATATGGAACAAATAATTTTTTTTTTTTAATTTATTGATTAATCTCTGTGAGGATAATTGTAGAGTATAGAACTGGAGTCCAACAGTTGTCTATATCCGAAGACTTTACGTTACTTGACTGTTTAACTTTGTATCACCGAATTCCAAAATACTAATAAATTCCTTTCCACCACATATATTTTTTAGTTATGTGAAATAGCACAATTAATCTGTGCTCTGGTTTATTTGCAGGTTGTTTGTACCTTTGTGAAAAAATGCCCTTCAGATCTTAATTGAAATTGACTGCTTCCATGTAAATAATGCTTGTCCATTTGTTCCGAGACACAGAGCGAATTAAGTCTGACACTTTCTGCGTATTTTCTATCTTCTTTCAAAAATGTTCTAACGCGCTAAAACAATGCATGCGTCATCCTCATTCCTTCTTGAAGCCTACGTTCACTCGTAGTTTGACGCGCTGAGCCGCATTCTTTTCCAAAGCCTTGTTTCCACAATGGCCTCACGCTAAGCGTATGCGCGTCATTAACATTGCTCGCGCTCCGATTTGAATGATGCGAGACTGTGATCATTCATGCTCCTAAAACCTCAACTTAAAAAAATCAAGCGAACCGACCTTTCCTTCGCCTCACGTCAGTTCTGTAACTTCTTTCCATGGCACGCCGGGTTCTTTGGTGTGTGTTCCCTTGCCAATCGTCGCCAGTAATAAAAAGACTTGTCAAAGAACTTCAAAGTGAATTTATTTGAAACACCCACCAGACTACAGCAACATCGGCTGACTCCGTGAACCAACAACCTTTCCTCTGCCCCCACATTCCTTCACCGATGTCATCACATTCCAATGTAATACATGAACTTAAAGGGGAAGTTACAACAAAACCCAATCCCGACAATTGCACCAGATCATTAACACCAAGTGCAAAACCAAAATATCTGGGACCTCTCTCACCAACACCAAATTTGATGAATATGGCAATGATGGACCCCATTTCATGCCCCTTCTGGCCCACCAAACAATCTTGATTTCATCACAACGAAAACCCAAGTTTGTTTCTGAAAGGGTGATTTTCTGCTTGCTTTGCAGCACATTTTACATATCAATGTCCCACAATCCAAATAGTAAAAAATGCCAAAGACAGACTCGCCACACAACCTGAAATGAGAAACGAGAGTTAACAATTGGAACCAACTAAGCGTCTTCTAGCTCTCTTATGTAACGCTAACAGCAGTCAGATGACCATCTACCCAATTATTTCATTACCCATAAACAAAACCCCAAACTGGACACTTAAGATGCAGCACCTATCCTAAAAGAGTGAGTACCAAAATGGAGAGGGTCTTCTCCTATTTCCACAAAACTTTTCTCATGACCCCAAGTACTTGAGATGCTAGCAACTTAGAATCATCCTCATGCCTGACAACTAGATCTGGCCTAGCCCCCACACTGTCCTAAAGTCCTGCCAAGCGACCACTGGGCATACCGACCCACCACACCTGTTAAATAGGACCTTGGCCCCTTTGCCTGTTTGATCTGTTTTGGAGCATTCAAGAACTTCTTCTGTCATTGTGATGTTCTCAACCTTCCTACTCAGCCTCTGACCAGTAATTATAACACTCCAAAAGCACCCCAAAATAACCATGACATGCATAACCTGAACAGTAATTCTTCAAAAGGGGAAAAACATACGGCAGCAAGTCCTTTTACCAGCAGTAACAATTTCTCCACAGAAATAGGGGCCCTGTTATACGCTGATTCTCCTTGACCCAACCTTGTAACATCCTACCTCCCATCTCACCAGCTGAGGGTTCATAACCCCAGAAAAGCTTTCCATAAAAACATATGCCTGCTATCTCACCAGCAATTGTTGAAGCTGAAATCTTTCTACCTATACTTCCGCATGTCGCACCACTATTTAAAATTCTTTCCATGCTCCTCTGTAAGAAGTTCCAGTGCTCACGGCGATAGATTATTCTACCAATTCCAGCATTCTCAATCCACTAGTTCCCAGACTTTTTGTGGTACCTAAGTTTTCTGCAGGTCTACTCCGGGTGCCAAACCATGCAATCTCTGCCACTGTGAATGAGACAATGCATCTGCAATGTTCACACCTGGCACATGCTAGGCTCAAAATACCATGTTATACATCGAGCAGCCTAAATCAAATAGTTGCAGCAACTTCAAAAGATATTTGTCTTTTGCTTTCTGTCTGTTGACCAAATCTACCACAGCTCTGTTATCCACATAAAAAATGACTGTTCTATTCTCAAGCTTCTTTCCCCATACAGATAGGGCCACCAAAAAGGGAAAACATTGAAAGGATGCAATGCTCCTACCTTCTTCCATCCACTTAGAGAGTCACCTCTCCACACCCAATCTACCCTTCCAAAACAAAACTTTCAATCCTGCGGCATCAGAGAACATCTGAACCATCCAAAAGAAATCCAAATCCAGAGACTACATAGTGATACCATTAAGACCTTTCAAAAACAGTAACCAAACTTGAAAATCTGCATACATTGCTGCTGGAATCTGAATTCTGTGGTGTGGTAACTTTGCCCCTGCCATGGCAAAACCAAGACAACAAAAAACTCCCTGCCCACTTTTACAACATGGCATGCAAAGTTAAGATGACTGAGCAATTGTTGAATCTGCCTTAACTACAATCGCTTCTTCCAATAAAGCAGCAGTCTCTTTGACCTTCTTTTCAGGTAGCCACACCTCCATCTTAACTGTGCCCACTTCAATGCCTAATTAGACGAAATATGTACTGGGACCTTCAGTTTTCTCAGGGGACAGAGGCACCCCTAGCTCTTCTATGTCATAAAAGTTGCCTAGCTCTTTCTGGCACTCACTTGTGCCTCTTACACCCACAAACGTGAAATCATCCAAGTAATGTGTAATCAACTCTTGACTAGTACTGAAAGTAAAACACCACTGCAAAAAAGTACTAAAAGTTTCATACAATATACATGAAAGAGCACAGTTTATTGGCAAAACTTTGTCAACATGCAACTTGTTCTCAAACTGGATACACAACAAAGAAAAACAATTGGGTCAACTGGAAGCAGTCTAAAGGCTGACTTGAAGTCATATGTAGGAAACTCAGCACCAGGGCCCACTATTCTCACCAAGGCCATTGCCGCATCAACTGAAGCAAACTGCACTGCAGCATCCTCTCTAGCAATGTAATCGTTTACAGACAAATCAGGACTGGTGGTCAATCATGCACAATTCAGTACAAAGGCCAAATTGTAAATGGATCTGCCATCCTCCTTTCTGCTACCTCCTTTGCTAGCTTTTGCTTCACTATATGATGCTGCTCCTTTGCTGATTTCAAGTTCTCTGTAAGCCCCCTTTTTCAGGGGTCCCGATAAATATAGGCAAAAACCTTTGCCAAACCCCCATTCCAACCGTAGCGCCTCCTCTCTGTTGGGATAAAATATGAGCCAATAGCTCAAACATTCAATATTAACTAATGTAGAATCCCTTGTTTCATGGCTGGAAAGACCCCTCCCCTGCCTCTGCCACTGAAATGTGTTTGTTATCCAAAACACTGCAGGACTGAGTGCTTACCTCAACATTGTGCGTACTCATGCTTCTATTTGCACAGGTTCCTTGGGAAATAACCCCTCTTGAACATGCACCTGGATACAACCATTCACCCCTTCCGTACTCCCCCTCCCCTGAGGTGGGTTTTCAGAGGAAGGGCTGATATTTTATTGCTAGACCACTTGCTGTATGCATTGTCGGATGATGCCTCTGTGGATACATTCACTGCACCCATAGCTCGTTGTCTACTTCCCCTCATCGCTAATCTAACTTTGGAACTATCCTAGCCCTGAACTCTTTATCGTAGTGTAAACAGGCAAGCCCCACAAAATCCATGCGCGCCTTCCTGATGGTGTCCATATATTTAAATATTGACACGGATCTCTGGAAATTTCTCACAAGAGACGTTTGCATCAAATCAAATCTAACAGGACTTATAAAGTGGGACTCATCATCAGTGAAGGTATCCACGATTGCCCATATTCGAAATGCTGATATTCTACTATTGATTGTTGTGGGCAAACTTGGTCTCGTAGCTAATTATCAAACTTCTTCTTTACAACCTTCTTTAGATTGTATTTCCTTGTGTACTAGCTTGTACACATCTACAAATTCCCCTTTCCAAATGTTTTTCTGTAGTATCATTAAAATGTGCCCCCAGAGGCTTAGACACACACCTGTATTTTCGTTCTCTCCTTTCCCATCATCCTTACCTTTTTTGACTGATGTTGTGGCTTCCTCTGGCATTGGGTCCATACCTTCTCCTTTACCTACTGAACTCGTCTCCACCTCCCGTCTACTTTTGTGAACACCTCTTTATTTTTATTCCATACCCAACTACTCCACCACTGTGCCTCACCTGCTTTGAGTCTGTTAGTTGCTGCTGGGGATGAGCCCCTACATTCACCCCTCTCTTGAGCTCGCCTCCAACCTTTTATTTTCTTTCCCTTGTCTGGCTATGACTCTGCCATCTACAAGACAGTATTCTCCTGAAAAGTGTTAGCTGCCCCCCTTGTCTTTTCCCCTTGAGCTCTCTTCGATTAATTGTACTCCTACCTTTTTAGTATTTCCCCTTCTTCCAATTCTTCATCCTCATCACCATAATCCAATTCACATTCCATTTGCATTCAAGCAACTCACACCTGGACATTCCTTATCACCCACACCACCATCAATAGATTTCCAATTAATGTTAGTGTGAGATTGAACCGGCGCCGCCAAACTTCTCCCTCTTTTTGGGCCAAGCATCCCAGATCCCTTCAAATCTGTCCGGCTCATTTTCACCGCATCTGTTGACATCACACAGTATTCTCCCTCTGATGCCCTGCAGGTTGCCCGACCTGTGGGTTCTGTGTTCTTGGGCCCTGACCAATTAACCAAACGCTTCTGACCTTCTGACTTCTCAGCTACCCACGCCCATCTACCTTCAGACAACCCTTCTTGGTTGTTGTAATGCTTTCCCAAATCTTCACTTTCCCTCTTCTTTCCAACATTCTGTGTTTTCAGCCATCTATCTTTGACACTTGGAATTGCAATGCTGGCTGGTTATAAACCTCACCCACTGCCTCCTCAGCATTTTGCCCTGCCACATGTACTACCTCAATGTCCCTGTCATCATCATTGACCTGCAAAGGTAGATTATGAATGCTCTCTTCCATACTCAGCGGTACTTAATTTTTAATCAATGCTCATTTTTATGGGCTTTTTCTCCTCAAACTTGTGTAAAAATCATCAAATGCCATGTCTATGAACACAGACACACACACGCACGTATGTATAAAGAACAAGAAGTAGTGGCGCTCAAAGAGGTCTTGATCATGGCTAATACACACACACACACATACTCACACCTGTAATGTTATCGTAATTGATGATATGTCCATTGTGGTACTATGTGCATAGTTCTTTTGGCCATAAGTATTTACACACTGATTCTGTTTCTCCCACAGTAGGACATTTTAATACTTCTGCAAATTTAGTGTTAGTACCCAATTAATTCCTCTATATATCCTCATGTATTGGCAAAATGGTAGTTGGACCGAGTAGTTTAGAAAGTCATTTGTGACTGAATTCATCACTATAACACAAGTAGTTGTTGCCATCCTTTGGTGTTTATTGTGTTTACTTTGTTTAAAATAACAGCGGGAGATTATTGTACACCTTATAAATCACACTTATAAATTCTGGAAATTTCATTATGTGATTTATGTGCATTGGCTGATCTTGGCCTCACTTGAGTGGCAAGTAAAATGTTTTTGCTATTGCTTTTTCATAAATGGAAACTATTTACTATCATTTAGGGTACACCCTGTGTGTTTGTCAGTTTTATAGGAGATCTGATTTATTAGGTTTCTATATCATACGTTCACATGTAGATCCTTGCCATTGTTAAGTCCAAAATATACCATTGCTTGTAATTTGAGGATGTGTTTGATTCTAGTTGTCTTGAATGTCAAACTGTGTCTCCTCCACTTTATATTTTTTTGAAACTACACTAATTCCATAGTATTTCATGGATTACCAATCTTCCATGTGTTCCTTAATATAATGTTTATCCATCAAGTACATGTGATATTTATTTGTTGCTGCTCTGATGTGTTCCAATATACTTTTATGTAGTGAGCATGTGGTACTATGCACATATTTTAATTCCCTTTGTATTCCAAGATATAGACAACGTGTTGTGAGTTGCAGGTGATTGTCTTTGTAATTGAAACTCTTATAATTCCTGGGATTGTGTGATCCCTACCCAAAAAACATTTTCTATTTTTTTATAATAGGCGACTCGTGATACACTCCATCACCAATTATAAAGAAATGACATAGCCACTCAACATTAATAAATTAATACAGTTCACAATGCCTGCTGCCAGAGCCATCAGCCTTGGGGAAACTCAGGTCAGATCACCGTGCAAAATTAAAACTGTTTAAAGAATTAAAACAAAATGTTTCTTTTCTTTCCTCTTCTCTATTTTTGTGGCTTACAGTGACAAGCAAAAAGAAGATTTCCATGGCTGTATGTTTATTTTTTGTACTCCTTAGATAATTATAGAAAGTTTGGAATCTTTCTGCATGTTTCTACACATTCTGAGTTTCTGCACTTTTTTTTTTAAACGGACTTTTAATAAACTGATTCTAATATATTTTTGCTACAAAAATGTAAGTTTTTTTTATATCGGAAACACAAATATTGTGGTACAAAATAGTGTAAAAAATATTGAGGCCGGGGGGAGGAGCCTAGCGCGCAACCAAGATGGCCGCGTAGGTGCGAGGCTCCCGAGGACCTCCGCAACCTCCTACGTTTATCCTGTCTTCATCCTGAATCGGTTGAGGGGACTGTGTCGGTGAACCTGAGCCGAGGTGGTACCCGTTTTCCGTTTCTGAATCGGACCCCGGGGGCCGGGGTGAGCATCGACTGAAGTTTGCGGCCTTCTTCTCTCCTGACCCCGGACTCGAGTTTGGGGGTGACCCAGTGGCGAAGTGAATAACAACGGCGGGCCGGGCCCAGCGAGTCGCGTACCCCACACTTTCACTTTCGCTTTTGAGTCCCCTTGCCGTCATCGCGAGTGGGACTACGGCGCTTCTTTGTGTGGTGGTGGCCTCGCTGGGGGACCCTGCCTGCCTGCCTGCGGGGACCCGCTCCGCCTTCCTGAGGTGACCCCCGGGGCTCACGGCCTTGATTGCTTGCTCTCCACTGCGTGGCTGGCGGGGGTGCGACATACGCGACGATGGCCACGAAGCAGGATGGAGATCGGCTGAAGGCCAAATCGATCCGGCGTGGCACCGCACCTCAAGTCAACATTATGGATCGCTACACCCTCCCGAAGGGGTCTCCCGGCGGATCGCACAAGTCTTCCGAGTGTCCCCTGGATGCCCCGGATTTGCCTACGGATCTGACTTTGCAGGACGTCATGGGCGCCATTGCTGAGATGAAGACCTCAGTAGGCCAACAATTCGACACCTTGGCGCACAAACTCGATGCGGTCCTCATCGATGTCAACCTTGTCAGAGCAGATCTACCTAAGACAAATGACCGGGTTGACTCCTTGGCCCATACCGCGTCGGGCCTCACGACTGAGGTCGCGGCCCTTCAGACGGAGGTGCGCCGGCTCCGGCAGGCAAGTGCGCTCACGGATCGGCGCCTGGAGGACTCCGAGAGCAGGGCCCGGAGGAATAACATTCGCATCATTGGAGTGCCCGAGGGACGGGAGGACTCGGCGGCGGATCTCTTTGTGGAGGACCTGATTTCTACCCATCTCCAGCCTTGAGGACTGAGTAAATTCTTCGCGGTGGAGAGGGCCCATAGAGTTCCTGGCGGCAGACCGAAGGTCGGAGCTCCTCCGCGGCCTCTTATTGCCCGTATCTTCAACTTTCGGGATAGGGATGCGATTTTGCAAGCTTCCAGACTGCAAGGGCCGCTTAAGCTGGAGAACATGGAGGTGAACTTTTATCCTGATTTCACGCAGGCGGTCCAGAAGCAGAGACTGAGTTTCATGGGCGTTAAGCGGCGGCTTTGAGACATGAACTTAAAATACGCCATGCTTTTCCCGGCCAGGCTGCGTGTGGAGGCTGATGGTCGCACTCACTTTTTTGACCATCCCGAGGTGGCCGGGGACTGGTTGGACACTTTGTCTGGGGGACATGATCGGGATGGGATGGGGGCGGCGGGAGGAGAGTGCCCACCGGACCGGGTATGAGACATTGACACTGGGGCTCATTCCTGATGATGCCACCATTCGGCCAGGCTTAGGGTTTCTTGACCGTTGTGTCTTGTTTCCCCTCCGTGGGAGGTGGTGCTGTGTCTCGAGGGGGTTCTCTTTCCTCCTCTAGGGGGTCTTTGTAGTTTAGTTTACACAGGGGCGACAGGCACACTGCAAGTTGGGGGGGCTACTTGGGCTCATGCAGGGGTGCAGGGAGGGGGGAGTTTTGTTTGGGATGTTGGGTTGGGGTTGGGTATTGTTTATTTGTACCACAAGGCAGAAGTATTGTTGTGCTATCGCTAAAGTGCTCTCTGGGGGGAGATTGATCGGTTTTGGCTATGATGGGGGGTAGGGGACTGAGCCTTTTGTCCTGGAATGTCAATGGACTGGGGGACAGGATAAAACGGGGAGTGGTCCTGCAGTTCTTAAAACGAATTTCACCCGATATAGTATTTCTGCAGGAAACACACCTCATTGGAAACTCCTTTCGTGCCATGAACAGACGGGGCTATCGCCTTGCAGCCCACTCGGGCTTCACATCTGGTTCGAGGGGTGTGGGTATTATGGTTAAAACCTCGCTCCCGTTGGAGGTTGATGAGGTGCTCCATGATGATAGGGGACGATACACGGCTCTGGTGGGTAGATTGGAGGGTAAAGTGATTGTTTTGGTTTCTGTTTATGTCCCGCCAGGGTTGCAGACAACTACGTTTGCAGATTTGGGGCGCCTTCTTCTTGGCCTGCCGGAGGGGATTCTAGTGGTTGGGGGGGATTTTAACGCTGTAATTTCCGGAACTGAGGATCGTCACCCTACCAGGGATCTCCCCCGTGCCCAAGCTTGGTTATCTGGCCTCTTGGATACCCTGGGGCTGGTGGATTGTTGGCGGCTGAAACACCCTACGCAGACACAATACACCTTTCATTCCGGGGCTCATGGTAGTCTTTCGAGGCTTGATTATGTTCTGATGCCAGCAGCACAGGCAGGGAGGGTCGGGGAGGTACGACATCTGGCTCGGGGTATTTCAGATCACTCCCCGCTCCTGTTGTACTTCGACATTGTCCCGAGGGGGGAGGGGAGGGTGGTCCCGATTAATTCCTGGTACCTGCGTGACCCCACAATTCGCGCTGATTTGGTTAAATCTCTTGAGCGATATTTTGAAGACAATGTGGGGTCTGTGTCGTCTGCGGTTTCTTTGTGGGAGGCGTTTAAGACGGTACTCCGGGGGGAGGCCCTGTCCCTCATTTCCCATTCCCGGAGGCGCGAGCGGGAGGAGGTGACCCGTATCGAATCTGAGATAACTGAGTTGGAGGGTGATCTGGAGTGTGGGGTAACGGATGATAAACTGCATGCTCTCCGACTCAAACAGGCGGACTACAAGGCCCTAGTCACGGAGGCAGCCAGGGGCCTGAGTAGAGAGCAACAGGGGCGACTGTATGATGTGGGTGATAAGGCTGGTAAATTGATTGCGTGGCTGGATAAAAAGGAGAGAGCGAGTCGAGTTGTCCCGTCGATTGAGAGACTGGATGGCGTGTGTGTCACTGAGCCGGAGGAAATTGTTGAATGTTTCGCTGAGTATTTCCGTGGTGTGTATTCCCCGGTATCTTCTCGCTCGGAAGAGGATTCCCATGACCTGCTTAAAGACATTGCGCTGCCTTCCCTTTCGGAAGGGATAAATTGTCGTTGGACGCGGCCCCGACATCTGAGGAGATTGCCCTCGCCATACGTTCGGTCGCCTCTGGCAAGGCCATGGGTCCTAATGGCCTTCCCATTGAATTGTACAAATTACGACCGGATACGCTGGCTCCGCATCTCCGCGCTATGTTCCTCGCGGCCCGGTCGGCGGGTTCCCTCCCGTTGGACCAGCGTCTTGCCACTATTGTGGTTATTCATAAGGAGGGGAGGCCGCGGGATCGGGTCACGTCTTACAGACCCATTTCGCTGTTGAATGCGGAGCCGAAAATTCTCGCCAAGGTGCTGGCTAATCAGCTGGTTGGCGTGGTGTGCGATCTGATCCACCAGGACCAGTCCGGCTTTATCCCTCATCGCAACACCGCGCTTAACTTGCGGCGTCTGCACGGGGTGCTCGCGAGGGTCCCGTTCATACGTGAACCAGCCATTTTGGCGTCCTTGGACGCCACTATGGCGTTCGACACGCTTGAGTGGCCATATATTTGGGCGACGCTGGCTAAGTTTGGGTTTGGCCCGGGATTCATTGGCTGGGTGAAACTGTTGTATTCCGGACCGCTGGCGCAGGTGGCGGTGAATGGCAGAGTATCGGCGCCGTTTGAGCTGGGCAGGGGCACGCGGCAGGGCTGCCCGCTGTCGCCGCTCCTTTTTGCGCTTGCCTTGGAGCCCCTGGCGGAGTGGCTGCGGTGGCACCCTTCGATTCGTGGTCTCCGATGGACCCCCGAGTATGAGGATCGCGTATCCCTTTACGCGGACGATATTCTTTTGTACCTTGCTTCCCCGCGCAAATCACTGATTGTTTTAGTGGATGTGTTGCGTTCATTCGGCCGCAACTCCGGCTTAGTTATCAACTGGGCTAAATCCTGTGTGTATGTCCTCTCTGGGGAGGCTCCTATCCTTCCGCGGGGATGTCCTATCCAGGTTGCTCCGCAGGGATTTAAGTATCTGGGTATCTTTATTACCCTGGACGCTGCGGCCCGCTATTAACAGAACTTACTCCCCCCTCTCCAGCGCTTGAAGGAGGATGTGGCGCGTTGGAGGCGCTTGCCGCTCTCGCAGCTCGGCCGTGCGGCACTGTTTAAGATGATGTCGTTGCCACGTTTCTTATACGCTTTACAAAACACGATGGACGTCGTCCCGGCGCGCTACTTTCGGGAGGTGGAGGGTCTGCAGCGCCACCTGTTTTGGGATGGGAGGCCGCGTATCGCCCTCGCGAAGCTGACGTTCCCGTGGTATGAC
This sequence comes from Triturus cristatus, assembly GCF_964204655.1. Lineage (NCBI taxonomy): Eukaryota > Metazoa > Chordata > Amphibia > Caudata > Salamandridae > Triturus > Triturus cristatus. Next base: position 401,072,451 of record NC_140587.1, on the reverse strand, counting down.
GGGGGGGTCGCCCTCCCAGACATCAAACGGTATTACTGGGCCTCCCAGCTGGCTGCGATAAACCACGGCCTTTATGGGCCCGCCCTTAACCCGGCTTTTGAAATGGACAAACTGTTACTGCCGGGTGGTGACTATAATCGTGCGCTTTACTCTACATCGCTCGACGCACGTTTGACGGGCCCTACGCGGGTCGCGGTACGGGTGTGGCACGCGGCAAACTTGGCTATGAGGTGGAAGGATCGGTTGACCCGGGCGACGCCACTGTATGCATCTGAGCGACTGGGCTGCTTGTGGACCTCGAAAGGCTTTGAGAAGTGGGACATGATAGGCATCAGCAGGGTGGGCGATCTCTGGACGAGGGGGGGATTCAAAACGTTCGATGTGCTGCAGAAGGAATTCCAGTTGCAGGACAGGGAGTACTTCCGATATGTTCAGGTTCGTCACGCGCTGTGTTCTGTATTCCCGGATGTTGCCTCCATACCGGAGTGCTCCCCTCTGGAAGATAGAGTGCTAGATGGGCATGTACCGGATGGCACTATCTCATTGATTTATAAAAAGCTCATCAACGATCGCTCCGGACTGCTGACTGGCCTTCGTGAGGCATGGGTCGCCGATGGCTTGGAGCTGGATGACGAGGACTGGGTGTCTGCGGTGGCCTCCCCGAAAGAGGTGGCCATACCGGCCCGCCTTCGCTTCGTCCAGCTCAAAATACTCCACAGGGTCTATGTTTCGGGGCCGGGTCTGATGCGTATGGGATATGCCGTGGATGGACTGTGTAAGCGTGGGTGTGGTTTGTTAGGGACCTTTATCCATATTTTGTGGGAATGCCCGGAGGTGGCGCGATTCTGGCGTGGTGTACATGCGGTGTTGCAAGCGGTCACGCATGTGGCGCTGTTTCCCGAGGCTAGGAGATGCCTGCTAAATGTGTGGGAGCCGACTGATTATATGGTGCCGCAGACGTGGTGGGTGACTCTGGGATATATGGTGGCCAAGCGTGACATAGCACAATTGTGGGGCTCCCAGAGGTCACCAACGGTTTCGGTGTGGAAGGACAACATGGATTGATGTATGTTTCGGGAGAAGGTAGTGTATGTGGCGAGAGGTAAGCCTGGGAAATGGGTGAAGGTGTGGGGCCCCTGGAACTCCTATCGTGGCGGGATTTGTACCCCGCCGCTGACGCCTGACTTGGCAGTGGCCCAGTCTCCCTAGTCTGCTTGTCACCTTGGTTCTGGGCATTCTGTCTACTTTGTTTCTGTCCCGGCCTGTCCCCCCCCCCCTATTCCTGTGGATCGGTAGGGTCCTCCCCAGGGGAGCTCATAATGCTGCTTTGACTTTTGCTGCCTTGTGGATTTGTTTGTGGTTTCTTATAAAAATTGGAACCGTCATTTGGGGGGTCCGACCGGTGTGACCGCCAACGTTTCCCTCGACTTCTGGGATCTTTATCACTTGCCGCTTGTGTTTAATGATTGTATTTTACGCTCTCACTGTTTGCTAGCGGCCGGCCTGAAGGTTGTAGGCCCATCTTTGTATATCTTTTGCATTCTGTCATAAAGGTTTAAAAAAAAAAAAAAAAAAAAAAATATTGAGGCCAAAATATTGTGAAGGTAAGTTTCTATACGTAAGTAATGTAAAGTTTTATATATATAACTCCACATATATGTACCTTGACGAGATATATATAGCTTCAAGGTACATAGATGTGGAGATAAGAATAGTAAATCTATACTTACCTATTTGCATTGTTTCTGATATTCTGATCCTTGATCTGTTTAATTTTGCACTGTAGATTCTATTTTCATTCTTTGTTTGGAAAGACGCACTCTCTTTCATATGAAAGAGCTACAGAACAAGGATTTAAGTATGGGAAAAGTGATGGTGTGACCATGTATTTTAAGGAACAAAGTACACCCTGTTGTACATGATAATGATATTGCAAGTCACTTTGGAGTTAAACAAAAGTATAAAAGAACTTGGCCTTCAGTGTTGTTCCTCTATTTGGTCATGGAACTCCTATGTGACTTGCAATATCCTTATAATGTACAACAGGATATAGTTTATGCAATATATTATTTTCATCTTTAGATTTAATCCACGAAAATGAGCAGCAGTCATCAAAAAGTGACTTCCTGACCGACAACAACCTATTGAAAATAGCTATCAACAATAGCCTGTGCTACTTAGATCTACCAATAAAAATGATGCCAGGCACATGCCAGTTAACCCAATCTTCTGAGAGCAGTCACCTGTGACAGATTCTAGAAAGGAGACCCTCTCTTGCCAATTGTGGTCAGCCAGAATGCGCTAACCTCAAAACAAGGCATAAAGGGAGAAAATTTTCATCAAGTAGAATGTATATTGAATGGAACTAATTGAGCATGCATTAAATCAGACAAACACAAATTGATAAAGTAAGTGCTCCATGTGACCAGTGGAAAAAAGTGAGATTACGCACTTCGGGACGAAATAACGGAATAACATAAAACACACAAAAGGTGATGAGAGGAATGCTTGCAATTTGTCTAACCAATGGCAATCACTTGGGGTAGCATCCCAACCCATTGTTCTTTTGTTCTTTTGCTCACCATGCCATCTCAGTTTGGACCCAGACATATGCAAACCAGACCTGGCCCTGCTCCTTATGAGAACAGTCCAGCCTCAACTGCCAGGCCAGGTCATCCATGAACTGGAACACAAGCAACCCAGGACTGGTTTTGCCCTTGTTATGGGCTCATCAACCCGGTATAGCTTGTATCCAGTGACACAGTGAGTACAGGACCCATGTCTGGGCATACACACGCCACTTAGGGCAGTATGTGAAACACACAAAAGGTGATGGGAGGAAGGCTTGCAATTTCTATAACCACTGGTAATCGCTCAGGGTAGCATTCCAAACCATTGTCCTTTTGCTCACCATGCCACCTCAGCTTGGACCCAGTCATAAGCAAATCAGTCTTGACATACATAGCATTAGCTTTATATAACAAGTTCCAGGGAAGTTGATTCTAAAATATAAGTCCAGGTGCCTAACTTTTGTCCTGACTGTTAATTAGTTATAAGGTCTTCATCAGGACAAATTGATGATAGCATGCTCTAAATAAATATGACAACAAATAACTTTTAAATATTCAAACTTTTTTCTGAAAAATAAAAGGACATCAATGTATAGGGTTGAGCATTGTCTTTCTAAAATCTATTCTATGTCACAATTATATGTGCATAGTCAGAGGCTGTTAAATATACCAGAGGACATAATAAATTAAAACATTATTTGCGTGTAACTGCTCACCTCTGAGTGACTGCCTTCCTATAGGTGCACTTCTAAAAGAAGAAAATGCCAAATAAATCTCAAGGAAAAAGTAATTTATTGGAGAAAACGGACTTGCTGAACATGGAGTCTCTGTGGAAAATAGATATAACAGTTAGCTCAGAAGAAAATCTCAACATATGCACAAATGGTGGTGGCATCAACTGGAATAAAAATAGAACTCACCAAAACCAACACAAACACGCTGATAAACGTAACAAGAATTTGCACTGCAATAGGTCTCGCATTTGCGTGAGTCTAAGTTATTGGCATTGTAAATGATAATCAGCCTCATGCATCAAGCCAAAATCCAGTCGGTAAAATACCGAATCGCAAAAATCACCCGTTACCGATTAAAAAATACCCACTTCAAATGCATGAACCCAAAACGTGAGAAAATAACGAATCGCAAAAAAAAAATCCGCCTAAATACCGAATCGCTAATAACCAAAATGCAAAATTACCGAAGCGCTAAATACCGATTAGCAGATACCGAAATCACTATTAGCTCCCGCAAAGTGCCAATAGCAAATAACGAATCGCACCCCAATGCAACAACAGTCGCTAATAACGAAAAACCCCAAAATCGCTATTTTGCCAGAGCTAAATAAGGGGAATCAAAACCTGGAGGTAAAGTTAAAAAAAAAAAAACGCAAATCCCCCCAAAAAAATTCAACATGTGCAAATGATTGAGGCAATCACAAAACCCTTAAATGTGGCCCAGGAGACCCTGTTGGCTCCCACAAAATGGCTGCCCTCTACGTGCTTGCAAGGGGGATGCGCATCAATGCAGCAGGACAGCGCAGGAGAAGGGTCCAGGAGCGAGTTTTCAGACTGCGCATAACCTTGCTCGGGCAGAATGAGGACGAGGTGTACGAGAAGTATCGCCTCAATCGTGCAATGATCATGCGCCTGATTGCAGACCTGGAACCATTACTGCAGCACCAGACACACCGGACCAATGCAATCCCTGCGCACGTTCAGGTCCTATGCAGCCTGCACCTACTGGCCTCAGGGAGTTTCCAGGGGGTAATTGCGGTGGCCGGAGGCGTATCGCAAAACGCACTGTCACGCTTCTTCAAGAAATTCCTAGATGCCATGCTGACAATGCTACACACCCACATCAGCTTCCCCACAACCCCACAGCAGTTGGACCGCACCAAACAGGCATTCTACCAGGTGGCACAATTCCCACATGTGATTGGATGCATCGACTGTACGCATATCCCCATATGTCCACCCGCAGCAAATGAGTACATATTCCGGAACCGCAAGTCATACCACTCAATCAACGTGCAGGTTGTGTGCGATGCCAATAACATCATAACGGACCTAGTGGCACAATTCCCGGGGAGCACACACGACTCCGACATCTTCCGCCACAGTGGAATGCACAGGCGACTAATCAACGGAGAATTTGGAGAGGGACTCCTGCTAGGTACGTAAAAATACGCTTCCCCACACCAACACCACACATGTATGTACATCACCAATGCTAAGTCTATGCTTCTATCTTCTAGGTGACAGTGCTTACGCCCTGCGTGAATACATACTCACCCCATACATCAATCCAGCAACCCCACAGGAACATCGCTACAACGCTGCACACATCAGCACTAGGAATGTCATAGAGAGGACATTTGGGATTCTGAAGAGTCGCTTCAGAATCCTACATAAGACTGGCGGCGCCTTGCTATACAAACCTGAAACATGCTGCCGGATAATTGCTGTATGTGCAATGCTGCACAACATTGCGACCAGAAGGGGGATACCCATAGAGGTGGACAGGAATGACGACCACCGGGATGACCAACCACCCGCCCAACAACGACAGGCACACGTCCCTAACACAGCAGAGGGCCATAGGAGGCGGACATACATCATGCAAAATCATTTTTGAAACATGTGAAAATGAAACATTACAAGTTAGTTTGGGGTGCAACTGTTTAATGCACAGTAGCACTGAGGTTTGTGCAACAAAACTAGCTATGTAAATCATGCTCCAATTGCATAAAGTAAAATAAAAGGTGCCTTAAAGTCACGCCTGTGCATACTCAGTAAGTGGATGTCCATGGTTGCCCCACCATGGTCCTGTATGCATGTCCAACTGTCTAGTGGCGCTTCCCACGTACCCCAAGCCTCCGCTCAGGTGTCTCCAAAGCCTCACCACGGCCTGTCCCCGTGGATGCCCGCGAACTGCGGCGCCTGGTGCTGGCCTCTGCCACAGACACACTGCTCACACTCGAGGCAGCCTCACTAGCGCCATCCCCCCCCAAAGCTGCAGCACTGCATGTGCTGCTCTGGAAGTGTTCCACAGCAGTGGTCAACTGCCCCAGTGCCTTTGCCACATCCCCGCAGAAATGCCCAAGGTCGACCTGCAAGGACACAGTGCGGCGTGCCAACACTGCGGTACTGTTGCTGTGGCGCGTGATAGCCTTAGTAGCGGCAGCGGAACGCAACAATTGCTGTCGGTGCCTCCTCTTCTGGCACTCATGGCCCTCCCTCATGGCACTGGTGAGCTCTTGTACATCTTCCCTGAGGTGAGCATTGCCCTCTGCCACCACAGTGCTCATGTCCCTGACCGCCGTGCCCATGGCCGTTACTGCGGCAGTCATGGCTCGCATTTCACGAACAAGGTGCACGATGTTGGTGCTGATGGTTGCCATGTGGCGGCTCTGCACGCGCTGGACAGACAGCATCCTCTCCTCAATGCCAGGAGTGTGTTGGAGATCCAGGTTGCCTGAGGAGACCAAACGTTGGCAAGACCTGCGCCGCTGTGTTAGCCTGGTGCGGACAGGTGGTGCATCAGGTGGTGTGATGGCGCGCTGACCGTGTCCCGTTTGTGTGGTGGGTGTTTCCATCACCGCCAAGGGCGCAACCTGGGACCTGCGCCGCGGCGCTTTGGTGGCTGTCGTGGCAGCAGCTGGTGTGGCTGGTGCTGGTGGTGCTGGTGATGCTGGTGCTGTTGTTGCTGGTGCTGGTGTTGCTGGTGGTGCTGGTGGGGTGGCAGGTGTAGGTGATGTGAGGGCATCCTGCGCTGTCTCAAGGTCTGATTCAACCGGTGTTTCGGAGATTATCAGCCGGCCGCTGTCATCTGAATCCCCAGGTGATGCATCTGTGTGTGAAACAGTGCATGGTTAGTGGGATAGTTAGACCTACGTAGTGTTGCACACATACATGTCCCTCTGTGATCCACTAAACATACTGTCTATACCCAGCTTCTACTGATCTGGTGAATGGTTATTGCATTTACCCCTGTACATGCACACTTGCCTGAGTAGACTACAACTCCCATGATGCACTAGTGTTAGGAGTAAAGCTGGGTGTTGCAAAGCTGCATGCACACTCAGATCCTGCTGGGGGCCTGGAATGGGATTTACGCTATGCTGGGTATGGCAACAGGCATGCATCTTACCTTGGGCACTTGTGGCTGCGCCGGACGTGTCCATCTGGGTCACTCCCACGACGGCTTCCCGCTCAATTGTACCTTCCACCAGCTCCTCCAGGGCAGTGTTAGCCTGGACCGTGGAAGGGCCGCCTCCCGTTCTGCTAGCGTCCCGGAGCCTCTCTGCTATCCTCTCCTTCGCGCGCTTCCGCAGGTCGTACCACCTTTTTTTTAGGTCGTCGATGCTGCGGGACGTCACACCAACTGCATTCACCCTCTCGCGGATGCGCAGCCATATGCGGCGCTTCTCCGCCTCAGGCACCTTGAGGGACAGCTTGCCGAAGAGGCGATCGTGCTTGCTCGAGACTCCCTCAATTAGGTGCTCCAGCTCCCTGTCGGAGAACTTGCGCTTGCGCGCAGCCTCAGCGCTGGATGGGGCTTCCTTCTCCATGGATGGTGTATTTTAGCAGATGGAACAGTCTGTGTGGCTTCAGTCTGCACAGGCAGTCTGCAGTCAGTGCTCCTGTTTGCTCCTCTGTCGATGCAATGAGGGTGGGGCTGCTGTATTTCCTTTTTGGTGATGTCATCTGCACGTTCCCGTTGCGACGCGGTCGTTTGCGATTTCGCTAATACCGAATTCGCTATTTGCTAATTCGGAATTACCGAACTCTCTAATAGCTAATCGGAGTTTGCATGCCCCGCTATTGTATAATCGGTAAAATTAGCGATTTTTAAGGAATCGCTAATAATTACCGAATCTGTTGATGCATACCCAAAAGCGATTCCTTAATAACGATTCCTTATTTCTCGCTATTAAGGAATCGCTTTTGGTTTGCTTGATGCATGTGCACCAATGCCTTTTATTTATGTTTTAAAAACCAAAACATAAGTAAAAGGCTTTGTCATTAACAATACCAAGAGCTCAAACTGTTGCAAATGCGGGACCTATTGCATTGCTGTAACAGGAATGAAGCAATTCAAACTCTCAGACTTTTTGGGAACTATTTAGGAAAATATGCAGACTCCAACCTGCAGCAACCCAGTTCGGGTGTTGCTGCTACACTCAAACACTCAAGCTCTCAAGTCGTACCTTGACAATTTGATTATATTTTTGGGCTACAATTTGTGCTTTGAAAATTAAACATGTTAAGTCTCTATATACGCAAATTAAATAATATACTCTTGTGGAAGCAATAGCTGAACATTCAAGTTGAAAATCCGTAATGATCAGTGATCACTTAAAAAAAACTGTCATTCCCAAACACAAACAAGCATTGGCAAAGCCAATCGACCGTGGTTTGACGTAACTTGCTTGTTGCTGGTATTAGCTTTGCCAGTAGAATTGTGGTGCAAACACTAACAAAGCCAGTTGTGGTGTATGGCCATCTTAGAAATGCTACTTTTTATACTTTCAACAGGATCACCACATTGCGTTTAAACAGTAAACACAATAAGACTCACATCTTGGAGTGGTATAAAAATAAGTATACAAAGTAGCATGTCAAGATGGCTGCAATGTTGTATCTAGATATGAAGTGATGGCCTTTTGGGAATGGTATAACAAACTTATTTTGCATTCTTTTAACACAATTGCTAAGGCACACATCAATTATAATAAACCAGAGAAGCTGGTATCCACAATCTGTTTGAGCGTGTCAGAAATTAGAGTCCATCAATAGCTTTGGAATTTCACTTGCACGTTTCTTTAATATGTCTTCTTACAAAATCCAAATATGTGTACACAACAGCCGACACGTGTTTCGTCCTAAAATGACTTTTTCAAGGCTAAACACAGGTAGACAAATCCATTAAAAATACCCGGGGAGTTCGATTACCAATATACTTTACGGAATCTATAATACCCGGCTGGCCTACATTGCCCCTTATTGATGCTTGACGAATCATGGTTATTATTAATGGATTTGTCTACCTGTGTGTAGCCTTGAAAAAGTCCTTTTAGGACGAAACACGTGGATACCAGCTTCTCTGGTTTATTATAATTGATGTGTGCCTTAGCAATTGTGTTAAAAGTTTGTGAAGTCCAGAGAGCTCTTTGTCTCTTTTGGATTTTCGATTTATCCTCCAAAGGCAGAGGGGGACTATTTGCTTGAGAGCACCTTGAATACTAATTCTATGGGAGTTAACCTTTTGTCTACATGTTTTAGTGGATGTGTATGCAAATGTTCTGGCAAGCTTCTGCTTGGGTCTCTGTGTGAAGGTTTAAACTTATTTTGCATACTTATCGTTATGCCTTTACAAGTTGGTTCCCATTTTGCGTCTACACACAACATGTCTGCCATCTTGGAAGTATACAGAATAAAATAGGAAGATGGCCACCCACCGCTCTTGGCTTTACCAAGGCTGATGCAATTCTACAAGCATTGGCAAAGAAAATAGCAGCAGCGGGAACAAGACATTTACCTTGGCTGGACTGCCTTCAGAAATGGATGTTTCTTTGCGGTTACTGGTCTCACGTAACAATGGAATGGTTCTGTACTTTGAATAGTGTGCTGTTCCAATAGGATGATTCTGTACCGCTGATAGTCTGCTATACCAACAGGATGCGGTCGTGTTGTGACTGGTCTCCAGTTAGAATGGGATGTTTCTGTACGGCTGCTGGTCTGCTGAGCAATGTGTTGTGTCTGTACTGAGACTGGTCTGCAGTCAGAACGGGACGTTACAGTACTGCAGCTGGTTTGTGTAACAATGAACGTTTCTTTTCCGATACTACTGTGCTGTGCATTGGAATGCTTCACTGCGTTATTGTCTGTGACAACGTTAATCAGATGATGCAACAAGACAAAACTTCCACAAAAAACTGAAGTAACTCATGAGCCCCCAAATAAGGTAAACTGATTAATACTCGATAGTTCAAATGCTATAAAGCATCAACCTACATAGAAAAGGGTAATTCTGTAATCTTTCATATATGGATGACGACGTTTTAAAAAGAGTACAAGGACCAGAAAAGGAAAATGCAGAGAGGGATAATTCAATTTTGTAACGGTTTACATGATGTGATCTATGCATTTGGCACTCAGATGATCTCAGTGCAGTGAGTCATTTCCAGGTCAGGGAGGTCACAAGTCGCGTCTGCACTGAATACAGTAAATTGCTGCCTCTCAGATAGAGTGCGCCTTTTGGGTGAACACGTGACATTACTTCTCCCTTACCTTCAGTAGACTTCCTGTCTGAGAAAGCGATACTGGACTACCGGGCACAAGGGGGCCTTTATTTTGCAACCGCAGGGATCACGTTTTGAGTCATGGGCATTGACACGCCATGTTTGAGTTTGAACTGAGCTGAGCCCAGAATCTAACGGGATTGGGTTGTCTTAAGTGAGGGCCCCAACAGCAAGAGTAACGTCATGCAAAGCGGAAGAGCACCTGTGTCCGTGGAGAATAAACAAGCATTTGCGTGCGTGCGCGCAGACAGGGAGGGAGAGAGGGAGCGAGCGAGCCGAGCCCTACGTGTTTGCACATCTCCTGTCCTCGCACGCCTGCTGTCTTTTATGCTAACATCTTCAGCCATACGCGTGCACATGTCCTGTCTTCTGGGCGCATGCACATGTCCTGTCTCCCATCGGCCAAGAAACCGACAACGATAGATCTCGCCAAGGCGAGCAACGCATGCGCTGCGTCGCTAGGCGAGACCTAAAAAGAAGTCACCAGGCCGAGTATTGCGTGTCATAAACGCCTCTGGATGCGAGCTGGGGGGGATAAAGCCCTCTGGCAAATATCTAAAAACTTACCAGAAATTACAAAATTACTTCAATTAATGTGTGCTTTAAAATCAAAGTACCTACAATCAAAATGAAAAAGTCTAAACATCTACCCTCTTATGTTGATCTCAAAGCGGAAAAGGACATTTGATTAAAATCAGAATAGATTATTTCTAAACACAAAATGACTTGCATTGCAAATGCAGTAAAAGGCCTATAATCAAATGGAATAACAGCAATATTTGTAAGGGAAATTGATTTCACATTATATCACTATGTGTGAAAAGGACCATACCACTTAAAATATTAAAAAATCATAGTTAATAATACAATAAACAGAAAATTCCACAAAAATGACCATTCTGAACTGGGTAATAATTCTGGCATATTCAAAGAACCCTACCTCAGTGGAGCGGCGTCAAGCAGACTGAGAGCCATACCCGGTGACAGGCATTGTAATAGATCACAGTGCTGTTAGGCTCAAATGCCAAGGCTCGTTAACAGATGGCTGTTTATAATGGGCAATGATTGAGCGTTGTGGAGTTCAGGCTCAAGGGAATGCGAGTTCTCACAGTGCCTATCATTGGGCCAAAAAAGCTAACAAAAAAAGAAAATGTACTTACCCGCGCTTCCTGGTCCTCCGTGTTTTCTTCTTGAAGCCGTCAGCGTGATGGCATCTCGTGGAGCCTCAGCTAACTCCCCTCTCCAAATCTCGACACTGCTCTCATGCTGCAGATGAACAGCATGAGAGCAGCGCCAGGATTGGCTGGAGCGGGCTGCCTCGATGCTCCAGCAGGCACTGAGGACCTGTGCCCGCTCCCCACCGAGCTGTCTAAGACAGCTAGGTCGAGAGGTTTAAAGTGCACATGCCAGGCTGGCCATCGCAAGAGAGCTGGCCAAAGTGACATGAGCACTTTAAACTAGAGTGAGCACCACTTCCCTGCTGCCAGTCAGCAGCAAAGGCCCACCCTCAAACTGCTCGGGCTGAGAGCAGGGAAAAATAAATAATTCATTTTATTACCATTTCATTTTTCATCTTTGCTGCACAGGCCGCGTGGGGGGGGGGGGGGGACGCACCTCTGCCCTAATGGGGGGCCGTCGCTGTACCTATAACCACAGGGAGTGCTTCCATGTGTAAAAAGAGATATGGACGTCATGGAAAAACAGTGTCCAGGGTAACCAAGACTGCAATGTTGATAAAAGCCCCCTTCTTCGAGTTCATTCAGTTAAATTCCAATGGACTTCCCCTGGTCTATCAGTGTGCTTTCATAGGACGTCAGAGTGGCTGCAAAGTTGCCTCCCAGTAGATTGAGAGACATAAGTTCCAGAACTTACCAGCGAAGATGTCCCTGTTCCTTGTAATGCTCGACCAATGGTGCTCTCCATGGTTCTGCTCCACTGTTGAGGCATGCGAGCTTTAATCTTCTGTATGGTGAGACCTATATATTATATGATACTCAGTCCGCTGCTCAATGTGCTCTCAATAAGTGTGCCCAACCCTGCGTGTTCAGCCATTGCACTGTTGTCGCATACTATTAACTTTAGGCCAACAGAAGTCGACATGACCTGAAATATTTCGATTTTGGTGTTTATTTTGGTACATTTCAAGGGCAAACCTTGTAATAGGTGATAAAAATTGCAACCAGTTAAATCTGAATGCATCGGTGTCAGATTTCATCAGATGCAATGACTGGGGTTCGCCATGCTTTACTCCTTGGCATTTAGTTGGAGCTAGGCAGAACCAACTATTTTTTTTTTCTACAGTTATACAAAGCGCGACCCGTAGGTATTGGAGCACTTTACATGAGCACCTAGTTACATCACACCAGGACGCATTCATTTTTGCTAAAATTGGGGAGATTAAGGGCCTGATTACGAGTCTGGCAATTCGAAGACCGCCAGACTCGTGAGGGCATGGCAGTCCAGCCACCGCCGCACCGGCGGTCTGACCACCCTAATAGGACTTTGGAGGTCGGACTGCCATTGCTCTGCCGCAAACGTCAAGGAACCATGTTCCCTGGCGGTCCTGCAGCGGTCTGAGCACCGCAATATGATTGTTGGTTCCCTGAGGTTCCGCCAAGCATATTACGACTTTCCTCACCGCCAGCGATGTCATGGAGGTGCTTCCTCCATATAACTGCTGGCAGTAAGGAAGGAACGGGGCACTATAGGGTCCCCTCTTGCCCCTGTTCACAGGAGTGCATGCAGGGGGCACATGTTGTGCCCCCCTGTAGTTTTGCACCCCCAGTTCCTGCACAGGAAGGAATGCATGGCATGGTGCATTCCTTCTTGTGCAGGAATGTGCGCTGGCGGTCACGTGGTGGTGCTGTTTAAGGCTCACAATATGCCTTTTAACAGCACCACCAAGGAACCACTATGCCGCCCGCCTGCCAGACCCAAAAATTCCTTGTGCCACCCACTCCAGCACCTTCAAAAATCATATTCAGGCCTTAAGTGATCTGCCCAGAATCACAGGATGTGAAGCCGATGCTGAGACTCCAGCCTGGTTCCCCAGCTCCAGAGTCGGCAGCTCTGGCAATAACGCCACATTCGTGAAACCCTGGTCATAGTGAGCGAGCCGGGGACTGCTGGCTGAAGTCTGTGCTATGGCGTTGTCAGAAGCTTGACGTGCACCTGCACTTGTGATTGTCACTTTCTCCTTCTCAAGCACCGGCCTTTTCTCAACCAATGACTGTGCTTCTTGCTGGAGCGGCTGGGTGATGACATTCTGGTCTATGCGCAGGTACATATTTTTAGCTTGCTGTAGTTGAGTGACGCAATGGAGCTTCACTCTCCAGAGATCATCTATAAATATGATCAGTGTCAAATGATAATCTGAAGAATTATTTCTGAGTCTAGAAACGTTCAGCCTGCTTCACTGCTAGGAACGATGCATGCATCGGAATGTATATTGTGCACATTGCTATGGGTTCACAAACAGGCCGCTTTCTATTTTGCAGCCGGAAAGCAACAATACGTCTACCTGAATTGTATTAATCAAAGTAAATATTCGTTCATTATTTACTTAAATATTTGTCTGCAAACCCAAATAAATTTCCTTACCACCACTTCCTGGAACCTTGCTGCTTATAGCGGTGCTTACAAGTAGTAGCTACCTTGGGATTGCTGTAGGGTGCCGTGTGGGGCGTTAGTGTGGTTAGAGTATTCCTTTTCATAGATCCTACAGGGTTTAGATTACTCAGGCTGGTTTGGTAGAAGTGAGAGCAGCCTGTGATGTGAGAGCGACAAAGGCATTCTAGTTCACATTCAGCTCTCATGCAGCTCTCCAGCCCTGCTCTTTCACATTCAGCTCTCATGCAGCTCTCCAGCCCTGCTCTTTCACATTCACCTCTCATGCAGTTCTTCAGCCCTGCTCTTTCACATTCAGCTCTCATGCAGTTTCCAGCCCTGCTCTTTCACATTCAGCTCTCATGCAGTTCTCCAGCCCTGCTCTTTCACATTCAGCTCTCATGCAGTTCTCCAGCCCTGCTCTTTCACATTCAGCTCTCATGCAGCTCTCCAGCCCTGCTCTTTCACATTCAGCTGTCATGCAGCTCTCCAGCCCTGCTCTTTCACATTCAGCTCTCATGCAGTTCTTCAGCCCTGCTCTTTCACATTCAGCTCTCATGCAGTTCTCCATCCCTGCTCTTTCACATTCAGCTCTCATGCAGCTCTCCAGCCCTGCTCTTTCACATTCAGCTCTCATGCAGTTCTCCAGCCCTGCTCTTTCACATTCAGCTCTCATGCAGTTTCCAGCCCTGCTCTTTCACATTCAGCTCTCATGCAGCTCTCCAGCCCCGCTCTTTCACATTCAGCTCTCATGCAGCTCTCCAGCCCTGCTCTTTCACATTCAGCTCTCATGCAGTTCTTCATCCCTGCTCTTTCACATTCAGCTCTCATGCAGTTCTCCATCCCTGCTCTTTCACATTCAGCTCTCATGCAGCTCTCCAGCCCTGCTCTTTCACATTCAGCTCTCATGCAGCTCTCCAGCCCTGCTCTTTCACATTCAGCTCTCATGCAGTTCTCCAGCCCTGCTCTTTCACATTCAGCTCTCATGCAGCTCTCCAGCCCTGTTCTTTCACATTCAGCTCTCATGCAGTTCTCCAGCCCTGCTCTTTCACATTCAGCGCTCATGCAGCTCTCCAGCCCTGCTCTTTCACATTCAGCTCTCATGCAGTTCTTCATCCCTGCTCTTTCACATTCAGCTCTCATGCAGTTCTCCATCCCTGCTCTTTCACATTCAGCTCTCATGCAGCTCTCCAGCCCTGCTCTTTCACATTCAGCTCTCATGCAGTTCTCCAGCCCTGCTCTTTCACATTCAGCTCTCATGCAGCTCTCCAGCCCTGCTCTTTCACATTCAGCTCTCATGCAGTTCTCCAGCCCTGCTCTTTTACATTCAGCTCTCATGCAGCTCTCCAGCCCTGCTCTTTCACATTCAGCTCTCATGCAGCTCTCCAGCCCTGCTCTTTCACATTCAGCTCTCATGCAGTTCTCCAGCCCTGCTCTTTCACATTCAGCTCTCATGCAGCTCTCCAGCCCTGCTCTTTCACATTCAGCTCTCATGCAGTTCTCCAGCCTGCTCTTTCACATTCAGCTCTCATGCAGCTCTCCAGCCCTGCTCTTTCACATTCAGCTCTCATGCAGTTCTCCAGCCCGCTCTTTCACATTCAGCTCTCATGCAGCTCTCCAGCCCTGCTCTTTCACATTCAGCTCTCATGCAGCTCTCCAGCCCTGCTCTTTCACATTCAGCTCTCATGCAGTTCTTCATCCCTGCTCTTTCACATTCAGCTCTCATGCAGTTCTCCATCCATGCTCTTTCACATTCAGCTCTCATGCAGCTCTCCAGCCCTGCTCTTTCACATTCAGCTCTCATGCAGTTCTCCAGCCCTGCTCTTTCACATTCAGCTCTCATGCAGCTCTCCAGCCCTGCTCTTTCACATTCAGCTCTCCTGCAGCTCTCCAGCCCTGCTCTTTCACATTCAGCTCTCATGCAGCTCTCCAGCCCTGATCTTTCACATTCAGCTCTCATGCAGTTCTTCATCCCTGCTCTTTCACATTCAGCTCTCATGCAGTTCTCCATCCCTGCTCTTTCACATTCAGCTCTCATGCAGCTCTCCAGCCCTACTCTTTCACATTCAGCTTTCATGCAGTTCTCCATCCCTGCTCTTTCACATTCAGCTCTCATGCAGTTTCCGGCCCTGCTCTTTCACATTCAGCTCTCATGCAGCTCTCCAGCCCTGCTCTTTCACATTCAGCTCTCATGCAGCTCTCCAGCCTTGCTCTTTCACATTCAGCTCTCATGCAGTTTCCAGCCCTGCTCTTTCACATTCAGCTCTCATGCAGCTCTCCAGCCCTGCTCTTTCACATTCAGCTCTCATGCAGCTCTCCAGCCTTGCTCTTTCACATTCAGCTCTCATGCAGTTCTCCAGCCCTGCTCTTTCACATTCAGCTCTCATGCAGTTCTCCAGCCCTGCTCTTTCACATTCAGCTCTCATGCAGCTCTCCAGCCCTGCTCTTTCACATTCAGCTCTCATGCAGTTCTTCATCCCTGCTCTTTCACATTCAGCTCTCATGCAGTTCTCCAGCCCTGCTCTTTCATTGTATCTAGCGGTCTCCGCTCATGGTCCTAGGCTTGTTTAGGGAACTCTGGTCCAGATGTACAAACATGTCACACAACCAGAGTTGCTGTGCGCCATTTCTTGAGAGGGAAAGAGCAGGAAAGCTCCATATCTACTAAGATATTACATTGCTCTGCTCTCTCCCTAGCGCTGGCGAACTATCACGCTGCCAGCACCATGCGCACACCTTTTCACCATAGTGCAAAGGTGTCTGCGTCATGCCTTGCATAGGTTTTGTACTGGAAATGTACATGCCTAGGCAAACTGTTTCAACTATGGATGTGTGCTGTACAGTGCAGCACACATGCAAAGTCAGAGAAGTTTGGAGAACTAAAAGCATTTTTCCTTTTTGTGCCCGATTCAAAGAGGGGTTCGTTTTTGGTGCAAGACCCTGTCGACTATTGCAACTTTCCTGCACAAACAAATTTTACGCTGAAAAGTTAATTCATAATAAACATTTTTGCACCGGTTTGCATCACTCTTACAAACCTGGTGCAAAATGTTAGTAAATTTGCCCCTCGGCTTTGAGCATTTCCTGGAGGGGATACCATTTTACAGGCATTTTGAAATGCTGTACCTTGCGTTATCAGTCCTTCTTTGTAAGCTTCTTTGAGAAATCAGTGTTGAGGGGTTTCCGCAAGAGGAGAGGTAGGGGTGAGATCCTCCCAAAGATGCAAGGCCCTGGAATTATCCGAATATATCTACATGTTTTTGTGGTTTGATTTCTCTTCAGGCAGATAGTGTAAGTTGGTTGGCTGAATGCACTCATATCCCACTGGCAGACCTGTTTATCAGGAGATCTTTGAGACAATATGTGTGTGGCTCCACCAATAAAAAAAGACATTGTTGATTACCTGAAGGTGATCAGGAAACCACCTTTAAGATCTGTGTTTGTGCTGCATATGTCCTTGAAAACTGCATCGCCTGATATGGAAGCAAAGGCCCTTATGTAATATCTCAGTGATTAATATCTTGAGATAAACATTCAAGCCAAGCGAGATGTCTTTGAATCTAACTGAACACTATTATTATTCACCCTGCAAGAGTTCTTCTCAGGCAAGTTGATGGAATCAGCTCCTCAGCCCCGTTACATGTTCTTAGTAGGCCATCTCATACAATCAGATCCTCTATCCCTCGATAAATTCTTCTTTCTCAGGCCATCGGATGAGATTGTATCCTTTGTCTCTGTAAGAGTTCTTCTCAGGTAAACTAACGCAACCAGATCTTCAATCTCTATTCTTCTTTATCAGGACATCTAATGGAATCAGGTCCCCGGTCTCTTTAGTTAGAGTTCTTGTTGGGCCACCTAATGGGATCAGCTCCTAAATCGTTGTATGATGTCTTGTCAGACCATCTGATGCCAGCACAAGCTCGATCTCTATAAGTGCTATTCTCTCCAAGGCCATATGATGCAATCAGATATTTAATCCCTATAAGAATTATTCCTTATCAGGCCATCCGATGGAGTTCAATCCTTAATGCTTGTAAGAGTTCTTCCTTCAAATGGTCCTTCTCAAGCCAACTAATGTAAAAATTCATTTTAGTAGATAGTTTTCTGGAGCTTGGATAATGTAATCTTTGGGAAATGAGTGTCTTTCCTCTTATAGCCATCTAGATAAAAAACAACTACTGCGAGGATTAGGACAATTCTGAAAGGAAGCTACAGGAATTTGGAAGGCACCCATGATATGTGTAGGTGGTAATAATCATTCCTGTTGAGTGTGGTCACTTTTATATCCACCGAGGCATCACATCTTTGACTTTATAAGGTGTAGATCTTCTGCAGGCAGTTTGGAACTTGGTACTGCTCTCCATATCTCTTCTCTAGTTTAGGGAAGTCTGGGTATGATCTGACTGTGTGTTGAAACCAACATTATGACTCTCCAGAAAGAGTGCGAAGGGAATGATTGACACACTGAAGAGGATCAATGACAAAGTCCAAATGTGAAGACGTGGGTCCTAGTTTGACTTGGTACATGTAGTTGCTCGAGGAGATTGTTAGTCCATTTCGGACAGTCCATCTCATTCATATAAATGTGGCCAAAAGGTGCAACAATGCCAGCTTGCATGAAGGCTTAGATTGCGGGTGTGGCATAGTTCCGATATTAGGTTGTGCAGCTGCAATCCCCATTTGAGATCATAGCAGTAATTGAGAACATGGCTATAGTCCGGCTGGATGGTAAGTTGGGTAGATACCACAGTTACCAATGACTTTTCAATGAAGGCTAGGCCCGTAATTGGCCCACACCTGGACAAATTATCATCACCAGTATTTTTTCAGTAGTCGGGCAATTATTACATGGGCTAAAATTCACCAACATGACTTCTGGATGGCAACTACGTGCACCACCATTATTAAATATCTGTTCAACACAAAAGCTGCATTGAAAACATGTTTTTGTATACAAAAGTAAAACATTTTCACAACCAAATAGGTTATATTTGTAAATGGTTTCTCAAAAAATCGTGTTTATTCCATGAAATGATGGTGAATAAAAATATATAGCTTATCTTTAAAATACATTTTTATAGCTTAATAAAATTAATCAAAGCAGATTAGATAGTAATCATATTTGAATTACCTGATTAAATGGTACTCAATACATCAATTATGGTTGGATAAAAGGTTGTATTGGCATTGCCAGGATTTTAGTTTTGGACCTGCAAGACACCCACAGATGTCAGTGAAGACTTAACTCACTGAGCTATGTTTTCAATTCTCGGCAGCTCTAATATGGAAGCCCAAAGAGCTTTACTTGCTGTCTGCGATGGATGTGGGATGTTTGAAACAGGAGTGAAAGGAGCAATACCAAGATGCCAAAAGGTTAGCCCCCATAGCAACTGCTATCCCTGGCAATCCCTCAGAAATGTCCAAGAGATTTTGCTTTTGGAGTCTATGCTGATAGATAGCTTTTATTTATTTGCTTTTAATTATGAGTTTTATTTAGCGCAAACTTGGCCCAAGGACATTGGTGCGCTTTCCATGACAAGAAGAAAACTAGGGGTAACAATCATCATAAAAAAAATAGCAAAAAAAGCAAGACTAGAAACACACAGGACTATAAGTCTACATCAGGGGAGAAAAGACAACCAGTTCATATGTGGGTAGATTGGATAAGATGGTTTGCGAGGAGATGAGAATGTGAAGAGGTGAACAAAGGTGTATGCTGTATGCCCTGTGATGTATAAGGGTGAAATGAAGTGATATCCTCTCTTGGTTGCCATTGCAGTCAGAAGACTCATAACGTCACATCCACTAACCCAGGTGTTTTCATGATTGACCTCAAAGGAGTTTGCATCTCCAAACCTTGTAGCCTAATCTTATCCCTGTTCTGCTGCTCTGCGGTTCGATTCTATCTTTCCTGCTCTTTGAAGTTTTCAAGGAAATTCTGTGCACTCCTCTTACTGATCCTGAAATCAATCCATATACATAAGACAATAAGCAATGCATACTAGTTTCCTGTGAAAATACCATGTCCAAGTTGGATTCATAACACTTCTTTAGTGAACATTGTGTCTCCATCCTTATCAAACACAGCCCCTCCAGTACAGAGTTTTCATCACTTCATTCAAAAACACCACCAAGTAGTATTCAATAAAGGTCATATCGGGATTCCCCACAAGGCGTGTTAACTAAATCAGAGGCTCTGCTAAAGCTTCAGAACTGTTCCAAGGTCTATTATTTCTCCCTTTTCAAGATTTCATTGACAAACATATGACATTTCCTACTCCATATACCACACAAAGGCAAGCATTTCATGTGGTTCTGTGTCAAAATATAGTTTACCAAAAATCTGCCAAAATTATTGCCCGAAACATATATTGGGATTAAAAACCCTAACCATACTTCACATGCATATTGAAATAATAAATATTATGTTAACAATTCTGGCTAACAATCAAAAGAACTTACAAATGTAGTTAGTATTGCCATGGGTAACCCAGACACCATCTGTTCAAAAAAGAAAAATATGCCAGAAAAGACAACAGAAAGTAAAAACAATATCCAGCAACACAGAAATCACTGAATAATTGAAAAGACCTTCAAAATAGTACCATTTAATTTTATATAATAGCAATGACATAGGCAATAGAATAATAGTCTGTACACAGAACAATACATTCACAAAAGCAGACAAACATGGCCAGTCTGGATGGAATATTCAAGAATTGGCCAAAGTTGTTTCGACATAATCACAGCGAGCATGCATATATTCGGAAGTATTTACTCTTCATTGTACTGAAAATAAGTTAATGAAAACATACAAAGAATGGTTTCAGGAACATAAAAACACACTGGTAAAAAACATAATTTCTCAAAGTTAATATTGCTATAAAACGTTTTTAAGTTCTTTTATTTACTTAAGATTTACAATATAGTGATTAAGTAAAATGTTCATATGTTTTGTGGGAATATTTTTATTGATTTTATTGTATATAATACAAGGTGCTTAACAACACACCAACAACTACAACTGCATTGGAGTGGAGATACATTCAAACCAAGTGGCACAAATACAGCACATTCTGTAAATTCGAAGTTGGCGATCAGTTCAGCTATAAGTAGTATGATTTTAAGCACTGAGTCTGTGATGGGTTGGGGAGTGAGCGGGACGGGACCCACCTTCATTATCTCCCGGGTCTATATCATAGTATTTAATTCAGGCGTCCCATATTTTACAGAACTTCCTCAGGCAAACTCTTTCCTTGTAGGTGACCCTCTCTGCCGCCATGTAGAGGTCCATCCCTACTCTCTGAGGGTGTGCTGCTCCCCAGTGCTTGGCCGTGTCACGTGTGGTCACTGTCAGTCCCAGGTTTCTGAAGAAGAGCTTGGTTCGGGGCATATCGAAAAAAAAAGATCAACACAAAATACACTCTGGACAAACCTTTTGATAAGCGTTCCGCACAATATTTGGAAAGTTTGTTTTCGTGGTCCTATTTTTGAGGTTGATATTTTCACAATGTACCCTTGGTAAAACTAGAAACCCTTACATTGGCCATCTTCCCTCACCCAAACTGTTCACAGCACAAGTGTGTTGTAATCATCTGTTATTTTATATATATATAACAGTTGCATGTAAATATGTTCCCTAATGGCTTACCCTCACTGTGACACCCCTGCCCTTCATGGTACATTTTCCAAGGTTTTGGTCGTTTAGAACATTTGTGCCCCACCTCAGATGTTCCTGAGGAGAGCTTGTAGATTCTTAACTCCATCTTGTCCTCGGCCTGCATTTATCACTCGCAACAAGGATCAAAGGCTGCCCGGGGACATCTGTGATCTATCGTCGCCCTTGTACAACGATTTTCTCTCCTATACTACATGTGCAACATGTGAGTTTAAACCTGTTCTTACAACACTCGAGCTAAGTGGTCTATGCGCATATAATCATTACTTGGTTACCCAAATAGCATATATACTGACTGAGCCTCTGAAATCTCATTTGATCTAAGACGTCTGTCATTCATCAAGCGTCTATTTCACTTAGACCCATTTCTATAAAGATGCTGCGCGTACAAGGTTGACTCAATGGCAGAGCAACAACCATTGTTCTCTGCCCAGCCGCTCTTCCTGTTGACACTACATTTTAATTTAGTGATATGTTGCTACATTTCATCTGTGCAAATTGCTATATTGCTAAGTCATACCTTTGTAGTGGCGCTCTGCAATGGATCCAGCATTACGTTAAATGATTCGATTTATAATTGTGTTTCCCATTTTAACAATCTTGAAAGGATACTGGTAAGTTCTTCCTCTTCTGCCCTTTTGATTGTGCATTCACTCGCTAAGACAGGCGTGCTCAAGTTCACGTCCTCGCATGCACTTTTGAGAAAATGGAGATGTCGTACTTCAGAGGTTCAAGCTTCTCTTGGAGATTGTGGGCCAAATTCACTTTTTGGTATTCATAAAGGTAAGTTACTACTAGTAAAATTACTAGTAGTGAAGTTACTAGTAGTAACTTACCTTTGTGAATACCAAAAAGGTCTGAAATTAGACTTTTGGTCTAAAGGCCTGATTCACAGAGGTAAACTTAGACCAAAACTCTAAGTTTAGACCTGAAGTCTATGGGCCTGATTCACAGAGGTAAACGTAGACCAAAAGTCTAAGTTTAGACCTGAAGTCTATCTTTACTACTACTAAAGTTAGACTTTTGCTCTAAGTTTAGACCAAAAGTCTAACTTAGACCAAAAGACTAACTTTACTATTTTTCAGTATTTACTTGTAGGTTACTTCTTTTTGATCTAAGTTAGACTTTTGGTCTATCTTTACCTTTGTGACTCGGCCCAGTATGTATCTAAACAGTGATGCCCACACCTAGTTATACATCACATTTGTGATTTAATCATGGTGAGAAGCATGCCCTTAACAATAGAAGTAAAACACCACGTAGTTTGTGATATACACACATCATTTATATCTCTATAGCGTGTCGCAACGGTGAGATGCACACCAGTTCACCCTTTCATGAAGTACTTTGCACAGATAGATGGAAACATGGGTGTTTTTGTAAACATTGTACTAAAATGCACCTGGTCCACTAAAGACAAATACAATAGCCATAATTTCATGTGAATTCAAGCTCATTGATACGAAGAACATGGGTGTGTAGCAAAGTAGGATCTGCTTCTTATGGTTACCCCCACTTTTTGCTTCATGTAATACTGTTTTTGACTAGTCTGACTGGGAGCCTGCTAATCAGGACCCCAGTCTATCTGCTTTCTCCCTAAACTTTTATACCATGTACTTAGGTACACTCCAGATAGGATACCCTTGTCAGTCTCTAGTATATGGTATCCATGTACCCAGGGTATATGTACCCCAGAGGCCTCCCATGGACTGAAGCATGTATTATGCCACCCATGAGAGGCCATGCAACATCTTTATAGTGTCGCAACAGTGAGATGCACACCAGTTCACCCTTTCATGAGGGTGTTTTTGAAAACATTGTACTAAAATGCACCTGGTACATTAAAGAGAAACACAATAGCCATAATTTCATGTGAAATCAAGCTCATTGATACGAAGAACTGGCATATCATAACAGTGAAGTGTGCACCAGTGTTAAGCTTCAATTACCATTTAATCCTCTGTGATACACATATTGTCTAAAAGACATATACATTTAACAAATTATACAGGTGCTGTATACACCCTTTGATTCTTAAATTCTTAAAATATTTTATACATTTTAATACACTCTTTTCCGATTTTTCCGAATATATATATATATATATATATATATATATATATATATATATATCAGTTTTCATACAAGACAGGTCAATTTGCACTGCACGCTTTAGAAAAACAACGGCAGGCAATTCGATCTTAGAGGCCCATAGCAATCATCCTAAATTTCTTAAGAACAGCATCCCCTATGGGGAATTTCTAAGACTGAAGAGAAATTCCACTAAGGAGAGTGATTTCCAAGAGGCAGCTAAGGAGTCCATAGATAGATTTGTCGTAAGAGTATATGCCCCTACACTACTAGAGAAGACCTTAAGTAGGGTAGCACAATCCCGCGGCATACCCTTCTCAAAGATAATCAACAGCCAACCAATAGGGAAGGAGATACACCGAGATTTATTACAACCTGCTCGAGTGACTCTAATGATATTAGAGCAATAATCTCACGCAATTGGAACATTCTCAGATCCGATGCCATAATAGGCAAAAGTCTTGCGGAGCGCCCACAAATAACCTACAGGCGTGGTCTGTCCCTCAAAGATGTCTTAGTGCATAGTCACTTTGAAGGGATCTCACAGAATCCTAGAATAGGAAACCTCACACGATTGTTTCCATGTTCCAAGAGCAAGGCATGTAAAAATAGTCCTAAAACCCTCTCGCATGAAATTCCCGGCAGGAAAGAAAGTCTGACCATCCACAAAGTTTTAACATGTACCACCCCATTTTGTATTTATTGTCTCGTATGTCCCTGTAGAAAGATTTATATTGGGAGCACGATACATCCAACCAAACGCAGAGTTTTGGAACGTGCTAAAGCCATTGAAAAATGTGATTTTTCATATACTGTCGCAAGACATTTCACTCAGTTCCATCAGAGTGACAGAAAACTGTTAAGGTTTTTCTGTATAGATCAAGTACCTGCACACGAAAGGGGAGGCAACAGAGAACTGAAATTACGGAGGTTAGAGTCCCGTTACATAGTGGATTTGCAAGCCTAAGCACCTTGGGGTTTGAACACAGAAGAAGAGCTAGCAATCCACCTGGGATAGGCTCAAAACCTTTGAGTAACCAGTTATTAAGAAATAAAGTGAGATTAATGGTCTGTAACAAATCTGCTTCCCAACGAATGAGAGAAATTAGATTTATTTGATTTTCTTTTAGAAGTTTATATAAGGTTAAATTGTGTTGAAAATATGAAGCATTAAATCTACCATGTATGCATTTGATCTTTGATAATGTAGTTTCCAGATAGATTTGGACTAAATGTGGAGTACTGTTGCCCATCCAGGGCTCTATCATGTAGCAAATGCCGTGAGACTGTCCATAGTGTATTTTTTGTCTCATCACTGCTTTCGCTAAAATTCCTAACAATGGATTAGTTTTTTTCATGACAAATATGTCTGAGACAACAATACTTTAGACTTAGGACACAGTGATGAAAAACAATCATCTAGTCCTTTTTTGTATAAATAATTTATCTTTTACTTTTTTCTTAATTGTTTTTAATTTTTGGGGGGAAGAAAAAATCGTAATTTTTAGTGCAAGCGCATGTTACCGTAATGTGCTTGTGTCTTGATCATGCCTGCACAGAATAATGAGTTGGAAATATGATTATAAATATTTGTGTACTCATAGAGAGCTAAATCATGCAGTGATTGTGACTACAATTCATATGTGTAGAAATTGGCTATATAGATTGATTGCTCTATAGTGATTAATTGCTCATCCAGAGCGAAACAAAGTCATACAATTTCTATAAATGTATATCACAAGGCATACCTCATGTAAAACTTTATTTGTAAAGTCAATTGAAATACCACTTACAAGATGGCACTAAACATTGTGAGAGTATATTTGTCCTTCACTTATGTTTATGCTGACAGAAAGCGCTGTCTTGTTTCTATGTGCATGCATGAATTTAAAATGCACCATTTCCCGTTCCCGCTTTGCAGTGGAAAAAGGCGGAATGCCGAAACTCGTCCTGTCCCACTTGATGTTCAGTGAAAAATAAAGTAACTGTATTTACCCCGTGGAAGCTGTGTGCGGTCGTCTTGTTTCCTGGAGAGACAAGTTGGGAGCCGATATATATATATATATATATATATATATATATATATATATAGAGAGAGAGAGAGAGATGTATATATTATCTACTGGCGGTCGCCAGTAGATAGTTATAGTTAGGACCACGTTTCCATAGGAAATCCGCAACATTCTATTTTGAATAACTTTGGCGCCGGTTGACGAAACCTTGCAAATTTTTCAAAATAGGTGGGGCGCTACGCTCCGCTCCTACCCTGAAAGTCTCGGGGGGATTCGTCAAGCAGGGGCTGAGATAAAAGGGGGGTCCCAAAACGCGTTTTTCCCATGCATTTTTCCATAGGACCTTTAGACACAGCTACAGCCCGAACGGCTGAACAGAATTACTTGAAATTTGGCAGAGAGGTAGTCCTCAGGTCAAGGAAGTGCCTTTTGTAGGTTTGGTGTAAATCTGTTCAGTAGATCCTGAGAAAATAGCATTTAAAAGCATATATATATGTGGGCGGAGCCTAACCACACATCTCATCCTGAGATCTGATTGGCTGTCAGCACTTCATCCAAGAAGTGTTGGCAGCCATCTTGGGACCAATATACATGATAGCACCTCATTAAAAAGCATTGCAGTTAATAGAAGGTTTTAAGACTTTAGTTACATTATAAATCATTTGTTGATGGTACCATACTCATTTTAGGAATTGTGGTATGTTCTAAGGTGATTTCACCATGTGAAAAAGCCTTCTGCTGGGATATCATGATTGAGAGAAAAATATTTTCTCATGCTTTTACCACAGAGGTTTGGAAGGTGATCTATAGGCTAAACTGAGAGCTTATTTTCTGTAAATTCACATTATCTTTCTCAGTCATGTGAGAATGAAGTCTGACATTCTCAGTAAAACATGTACATCCAACAAGGGCAGAGACTGTCAGTTGATTCCTTTGTGTTCTACTGCAGCTTCCCAGAGTGTTCCAAAGAACTACTAGAGCGCTAACAGTCCTACTTATGATAAACGTATGGCACACCTGAAGCCATCTTGCTTGGATTAAAGTGGTAACTCTTAAAACATTTAATTTAAAAAGGAACAAAATGAGGGGGTTCATTTTTCAATAAAAAGTATGATTAGTGCTGCAGAAAGAAAAATTAGGGCACATTTTGAGTGACTTCTCAAATCCTCTTCTATTTCATTAAAAAATTCTGACATGCAGACTGAAACATGCACTTTCAATACCAGCAGCAGTTTTCCCTGGTGAGCAGTAGCTTTACTACAGTGATCTAATGAGCAAAAAGAGTGCTAACATTCTGAATTTATGGCAAATGTGTGACACATCTGAATGCCTTCTTGATGGAATCAAAGTAAAAAACTGAAAGTATTTCCTACTGAGGAGACTGCAGTAAATGAGGAAATTAGGAAACTTCATAACAAATAAGTCTCCCAAGATGGCCACCAGAGACAAAAGAGCCCAAATGTAGCCCAAATATCACCCAGATGTAGCCCAAGTATAGCCCAATGACAGAATGTCCCAGAATGTTCTTAAAAACAACTAGAGCGCTTACTGTCTTCATTATGACAAAAGTATGGCACACCTGAAGCCATCTTGATTGGAATAAACTGGTAACACTTAAAACATTTAATTTAAAAAGGAACACAATGAGGAGGTTCATTTTGCCATAGAAATTATGATTAATGCTGAAGAAAGAAAATGAGGGCACATTTTGAGTGACTTCTCAAATCCTCTTCTATTTCATTAAAAAAATTCTGACATGCAGACTGAAACATGCACTTTTAATACCAGGAGCAGACTTCCATGGTGCAGTAGTTTTACTACAATGATCTAATGAGCAACTAGAGTGCTAACATTCAGAATTTATGGCAAATGTGTGACATATCTGAATACCTTCATGATGGAATCAAAGTAAAAAACTGAAAGCATTTCCTACTGAGGAGACTGCAGTACATGAGGAAATTAGGAAACTTCATAACAAATAAATCTCCCAAGATGGCCACCGGAGACAAAAGAGCCCAAATGTAGCCCAAAATCACCCAGATGTAGCCCAAATATAGCCCAATGACAGAAGTGTGCAAAACACTTATTATTTTGTGTTTTTGCAGTGTTATATAGTGCAGACTTGTCAGGTATTGGAGTGCTTTACATGAGCATTGGTTACATCACACAAGAACACATTCATTTTGGTTGTAGACATGGGGAAACTAAGTGATTTGACCAGAATCACAGAATGTCGAGCTGAAGCAGAAACTTCAACCTGGTTCCCCAGTTGCAAAGTCTGCAGTTCTGGAAGTAACACCACATCATCTCCCCTAAGTGCAACATTTAATCAAGTGGTCAACTGGATAAAAAAACATAAAGATAACAAATAATTTAAAAGTGCTTTGTCGCTATTTGAAAACTCAGAAAATATGTCCTTATTTTAGCCTTTTAGAGCACTAACCATAATTTTGATGCCAATAAGACCCTCTCATATATGTAATTTCTAAAGGAAATGCTCTAGGTATTACAGTTTTGATTACATCAAGATGATGTCAGGCGTTCCACACTTTTGTAATAAATATAGAATGTTAGCAATCTAGTTGTTCATTAGGATACTGTTGAGAGGCAGAGGCCAGGGGCACGGACTCTGAAAATTGAAGGCAGGTAGGAGGGTGCAAAGGCAACAATTTAACCACACTGAGCAGGCAGGAAGGGCCGTGGAAGCACAACAGACTATGGAGGGCAGTGGAAAGGGGGGCAGGGGCAACAAACCAACAATACAGGACTTGCAAGAGAGGCTGTTGGAGGCAAGATCTATTTCGGGTCAAGGAAGCTAGGGGCGGTCCCCAGATCCCCGGGAGCCACCACAGAACTGAGCAGGAGAGTGAGTCAGGGACAAAAGGGGCACCTTAATTTGAGCCGGGGTGCCTAGGAACGCTTGCTCCAAAAATGAAGAAAACAGACATATGAGACATGGAATTGGAGGCAGAATACAATGGCAGTTTAATGAGAAGATGCAACTTCAAAGAAACCACAGAATAGAGACATAAAGTACAAAATACAGAATCCAGATAATCATACAGCTGTCATGATATTCTCTGTATCTCAATTAATGTACTGACAGAGAGAGAGAGAAAACACATCTATAAATGCATCATGAGAAACAAGTTACACCAAGGAAAATGTTACCTAGGAACACTCACGTTTACTCTTAGAGCAAGCATTCCTGCAATTACAATACAAAATCTTTTAAATGCAAAAGTAAAGAGAACAATGGTTAAACATAACATGACATTTCATATAGGTAAAATAGAATAAGATACTTCAAGCAAAGCAGAGCAAGACATTTTAAGCAAAGGAAGACAAGAGCTCCCAGCTCTTGGGGAAAACCTGCACTGCCTGTTAACCTACATACAGACGGCGAGGTAGTCCGTCGATATCTGTGGGTGCTCCCTTTTTATATCATTTTGTGGGCTCCTTTGCACGCTACATCTACCTACGTATGCTACCCAAAAGCTTCGTCTGCAGATTTTACCAGACATTTCGTCATTTACCCACTTAATGCTGACAATGGACTGGGTGAAAAGGTCAGTCTCTCAGGCCAATCGCTTATCGTAAGTTCCATAGAGCAAGCAGAAAATAATGGGTATTGTACGGGAATTCAATATATTCATGTATAAAATCTCCTCCGTTCTCCTAACTTGACGCTCTGCGGTTGCCACTTCCTTAAAAGCGGGAAACCTGCCCAGGAAGCAAGTACCAGTCCAGGATGCAGCCTACTGTATGTCGACAGCTTCAGGGGGATGTTGAACTTTGATACCGAGCACGGAGCACTCGGGTAGGGTGGGGGCTACTGGTTTGGAGCAGAAGGCCTCGCAGACCTGCCTTCAGACTGCTATACACTAAAATTGCAGAGCTATGGTCAATTTAACAAAGAGGCCTACATATTGAACAGAAGGGCCTACACAGGGGTTTTATACTGGCTGAGTGGTAAGGATGTCTCAGGATAATTATATAGCAACACAGGACCCGCTGGTCAATTTAATACGGCCTACAAATGCAGCTGGCAGGGCAAGGACAAGGGTCTCATACTTCAGGTGTGGACAGAACGGGCCAGGGGCCCCCTGTGATACAAAATCTACCCTCCTTCAAGCCTGTGGCAATGTAATAGACCATTGTGGGCAGAAGGAAGAGGCAATGGTAGTACAACCATACATGCCAACAGACCCGATTCAGCCAGGAAACGTCCAATGTTTTTAAGCTCAAATGGGCTTTATTTGATCTGTCTCCTGTCTACAATATCCTCTTTTTCAATGTAACTCAAAGGGGAAAATCAATACCCCAGTTTTTTTTCAAAATCTCCCTCTTACCAAGTTCAAAATGTTCGCAAGTATGGTACATTGGATCATGGAAGGAAATGGGATAGGGACATGGACTTGGATAACAGAGGACAGGAGGGACATGGAGAGGTGCACCAAACTGACCCTGCAGGGCAGGCATCAGGGTTTGCAACAGCACAATACACCACACGGGAGTGCAGCACAACAATCCATAGAAAGCAAGAGGGAGGGGACAGGACCATGCACATGGACAACAGAGAACAGAGGGGCAAGAGGCAATGGTAGCTAGCTGACCATAATGGACAGACAGGAGAGAAAGCTGCAGCATAACAGACCATAAAGGGCAGGAGGGACGGATCAGGGGCATTACAATGGAACAGACAAGCCAGGAGGGAGGGAGTAGGGCTGGGGGCAAGGGGGCAGGGCAGGAGCAGCAAGATAGCCATGGAGGTCAGGCAGGATGGGCACTAGAAGCAAGACACACCATGAAGAGCAACAGTGAGACTGTGATGGCATACACACAGACCATGGAGGGAAGGTGGGAGGGGGTCAGGGGCAGCTAACTGACCACACAGGGAAGGTGGGAGGGGCCATGGCAGCACAGAAGACCATGCATGGCAAGTGGGAGGGTTAGTGGCAGCACAATGGCTATGATGGGCAAGAAGGAGGGTGGAGGGGCATGCACAAAGGACGATGGAGGATAGAAGGGAGGGTCAGGACCTGTGCACAGACAAGAAAGTTCAGGGGAAGGGACCTCACAACAGACCACACGGGGCAGGCAGGAGGAGCAGCTGCAGCACAACAGACCAGGGAGGGCAGAAGGATGTGGCAGTACAATGGACCATGTAGGACAGGAGGAAGAGGATAGGGGCATGGCATGTGGACAGGCAGGGTGGAGGTGACAGGGACAGGTTACAGTCATCTGACAATGCTAGGCAGGTGGGAGGGGAGTGGCAGCTCAACAGAACACTCAGAGTAGATAGGAGTGGCAGGTCCATGGGACATGGTGGGCAAAAAGGATGGAGCAGGGGCATGCACAAAGACATCGGAGGGCAGGGGGAAGGAGAATAGGGGCAGCAAGCTAAGCACAGAGTTTAAGCAGGAGGTCAATGATGGGGCATAGAATTGGGCAATGGAGGGCAGGAGGAGTGGACTGGTGCATCATACTGAGGGCAGTGGCAGCACATCAGACCATGCATGGCAGGAGGGAGGAGGCTAGTCCATGGATTCACACAACAGAGGATAGGGAGGAAGGGGATGGGGCAGCAAGCTAACTGTTCAGAGAAGGCGGGTATTAGGAACTTTATTGTTTTTAAAACATTGTGTCTGTGCGAACTACTTAAAAGATGAACAAGTATGCAGCATAATCTCACTTTTATTCAGGAAGAAGAGGACGTTTGTGACTGTGACTCCCGGCTCACTTGGCAGAAACACCCCCTGACCCTCCACCCCCTATCGCAAAATGTAATGCCCGTGAAAAGGGTAGGTGAACACAGTGTTATATAGAACATAGTCCTGAGAGCACGATTGAAAATGAAAACTAGATATAGTGTATGGTATAAACTATGCACCAAAAAGTGTGATATAAGATGAACCGGGCGTGAAATATAATATGCAATACATTGTGCGCAATGACAGATTCATTGGAGAGCGCGAGATAGCACAGGCACTAGCGCGTGCTATGCGATATGCGCCTTGGAGTGTAATATGCACAGGGCAGTGTTGTGTAACCTAACTAGTCTCTAAAGTTGTAATATAAAATATGTGCTGGGGAGTGTAAGGTTGCATATGCACTGTGACAAAGATATGGATCCCAGATTGTAATATGTATGGCATAGCACTGTGCGTTATAACATAGGCATCGAGAAAGGCACGTTAGATGGGGCAATATAACCCGTGCGAAGACAAGTGTGGCATGACATATTCACGGGGTGGTGTTACAGTGCACATGGGCTAGAGAGTGTCATAGCATATGCACTAGCTAGTGGAATACAACACAGAGGTGTGTGGCACACGGCAGGCAATGGTGGGTGTAACACAGCATTGGGCTCTGTCAGGAGCGCGCTGTGACTCTCAAGTGATGTTCGTCCCCTTTCCAGAGAGTAAAATAAAAAGTATTACACATCCGGCAGTGGATGTGTGTTTTATTAACCGTGAGGGGGGTTTCTTGCATAGTTTTGGTCGAATTTTTGTCGAATCCCCTTTGAATGGCTTGGTGTGCATGTGTATTAAATGTGCCCGTCAATAGCTACCCAAGTTTGTATAAATAAACGACAAGGGTGTCTACCGGGATTAGGCACGGTAGGGCATCAGACATGTCAGAGCTTCACTAGTGGTGTAAATACATTCCACGTGGATTCATTGCATGCATAGTCGCCTTTTAATGAATATCACGCAAATCGTCATGGTGATAGGTACGTACGGTTTGTCCAGCATGTCCTAGGTGTGTCTATAAATATATATTTTTTAAAAATAATAAAAAACAGTGGCCGGCCCTGGGGATTGGGGTCAAAAAAATATAATTAGGAGACTGGCCCTGGGGGATGGGGTCATCAGGGCCAATAAATTAGAATAAGAAGGGGAACCAAACAGCCCCCCTTCTTAAAAAACTAAAATAAATAAAAGACTGGCATCGTGCAGGAGGCCATGCCCCCTCCGTGCAGCACTCTGCAAACGCGCCCCCAACAGGTATCTCCAGTATGCGCCAGGGAGCTGCGCTGCAGCCAGGTGTTCTGAGGCCAAGCCCCTTTTTACACCTCTCTGCAACGCAGCTCTGTGGCGCTTACTGGAGGTACCTAGTGGTCTAGTTTGACCCTAGGGACCCTTAGGATTCAAGGGGACTTAATCTCTCAACTTAGAACAGCCACAGGGCGCGTTTACACAGTGGTGAAGGGAGGGGACGGGGCCTGAGGTGACGTGTGCAAACATGCACTATGGCACGTTTTAAATTGGGGATATAATTTCCCTTCAATACTGAGGGCCCCTGGGGGCTAACTAGCCCACCAAGTGCTTCCAGTAAGCGCCACTGAGCTGCATTGCAGAGAGGTGGTCCAGGCCGTGCCACTTTTTACACCTCTCTGCAACGCAGCTCTGTGGCACTTACTGGAGGTACCTAGTGGGCTAGTTGGACCCCAGGGACCCTCAGGATTCAAATGAACTTAATCTCCCAACTAAAAATGGACACAGGGCGTGTTTACACAGTGGTGAAGGGAGGGGACGGGGCCTGAGTTAACGTGTGCAAAAACGCCCTGTGGTCTGTTTTAAGAGGTAGTTTTAATCCCCATGCCCTCTTATATACTAGGGGCTTACAGAGGATGCTAATCACAGGGGGACCCCAACGCATAATGTTCCCTAGTGTATGTAGGTGTTTTCACTGTATTCTAAGTGTCTTTTAACATAGCACTGGCTCTAGGACTGGTTAGTCAGGCTCAGTTACCACCAGTATCCGTCTGAAAAAGTTGAGGGTACAGGATGATTTTGCAACAAGGCTTCTTTTTGCTCTTCTTTTTGTTCTTTCTGCATGTTATCCTTCTTCCTGCACTTATCTTCGTATTTGAGGACTTCTGTTGCTTCTTTCTGCACTTCTTTTGTTTCTTTCTGTGCATTTTTTCTTCTTTCTTCACATGTCCTATCGCTGTAGGCATAGTTAGAAATTAGCATTTAAAAAACCTTTGAAATTCACAGAAAAAACCATAGGTTTCAGGCACGTTATAGTTAGGAATTAGCATTTAAAAAACCTCAGAAATTCACTGAAAAAACCATAGGTTTCAGGGGTGTTATAGTTAGCTGGACTTTTCACTTGTACAAAACCATTGAAATTCCCCCGTTATAGTTAGTTCAGCTAACTATAACTCGGGCGCCCGCAATGCACTGCTGATGACGTCACATATTACATCACTCATGACATGGTCAGTGACATCACTCATGACATCACTGATGACATCTCAAATGACATCACTGATGACATCACTGATGACATCATCCTTGTGATAGAGTGGCAGACCTCCTCTCACCCTAATATAACCTTTGATACACACATTCAAAAATAGAGACTAAAATTTTCAAAACAATGGACATACCAATACCAGTTACAACAACCTCTTCAGTAATTCTAAGATCCACATACACATCCACTCATTCACCAACAGTCCTATACAGTCACTCATACATGTACTCACTCATCATATGTACTCATACACCTATGCATCCTGTTACACAATGCCACTCATCCATAGAGTTACTCACACACATAGTCACTCATGCTAATAAAGAATCAAACATACATTTACTTGCATATACAGTTATACACACACCACCATACTTACTTCTACGGAATCTTACACATACTTAGTCTTTTAAACAATCACTTATAGAAACACATACTTATTCATACAGGAACTCTTTCAATCTCTCACTCTCACATATACTCACATATATACACCAATAGTCACATATACTAGTTTAAAACATATGTAGTTACTCATAAAGACACTACTGAGACAGTCATTCACTCACTAACACACCCATACACACACTCATCCACCCATACAGTCCTGCACACATGCTGTGTTCAACACATACAAACAGTGAGTCACTCATTCATGCACCTATGCACTACGTAATACCCCCCACCGAACCATGCAGACACTCAGACTGATACTCAAAAAACCAACTAATAACCTATATAGACACCCATGTAGCTACTCACCAACCCATGCAGCCACTTATACACAAAGTGAGAGACTGATACAGATATTTACATATTTAAACATTACTCACTAAGCCATGTATTCACTATGATACACTTAATCAGTCAGTTACACAATCAATTTTTCAAAAACAAATCATCCATTTAGACACTTATATACCCATTTATTCTTCCATCGACCTTGAGATATACATATATAAAACATATTTAATTTTCAGAAAAACACACATTCACTGGATGATGTAATATGTGACGTCATCAGCAGTGCATTGCGGGCGCCCGAGTTATAGTTAGCTGAACTAACTATAACGGGGGAATTTCAATGGTTTTGTACAAGTGAAAAGTCCAGCTAACTATAACACCCCTGAAACCTATGGTTGTTTCAGTGAATATATATATATATATATTAACTGAAAAAACCATAGGTTTCACACATGTTATAGTTAGCGGAAATTTTACTGATAAAAAACCAATGAAATTCCCCCGTTATAGTTAGTGCAGGCAACTATAACTCACGCGACCGCAATCCTCTGTTGATGCTAATACTGTATTTAGACACTTATTTGCCAATGTCTTCTTCCATACATTTTTAGCTATACATATATTACAAATATTTTTTTTTCATAAAGACACATATGTCATCAGCAGAAGATTGCGGTCGCGTGAGTTATAGTTGCCTGCACTAACTATAACGGGGGAATTTCATTGGTTTTTTATCAGTAAAATTTCCGCTAACTATAACATGTGTGAAACCTATGGTTTTTTCAGTGAATTTGCAAGGTTTTTTAAATGCTAATTCCTAACTATAACGTGTGTGAAACCTATGGTTTTTTCAGTGAATATATATATATATATATATATATATATATATATATATATATATATATTATCTACTGGCGGTTGCCAGTAGATAGTTATAGTTAGGACCGTGTTTCCATAGGAAATCCGCAACATTCTATTTGGAATAACTTTGGCGCCGGTTGACGAATCCTCGCAAAATTTTCAAAATAGGTGGGGCGCTCCGCTCCGCTCCTACCCTGAAAGTCTCGGGGTGATTTGTCAAGCGGGGGCCGAGAAATAGGGGGGGTCCCAAAACACGTTTTCCCCATGCATTTTTCCATAGGACCTTTAGTCGAAGGTACAGCCCGAACGGCTAAACAGAATTACTTGAAATTTGGCAGAGAGGTAGTCCTCAGGTCAGGGAAGTGCCTTTTGCAGGTCTGGTGTCAATCTGTTCAGTAGTTCCTGAGATAATCAAAAGTAAAATCATATATATATGTGGGCGGAGCCTAACCACACATCTCATCCTGAGATCTGATTGGCTGTCAGCACTTCATCCAAGAAGTGTTGGCAGCCATCTTGGGACCAATATACATGATAGCACCTCATTAAAAAGCATTGCAGTTAATAGAAGGTTTTAAGACTTTAGTTACATTATAAATCATTTGTTGATGGTACAATACTCATTTTAGGAATTGTGGTATGTTCTAAGGTGATTTTACCATGTGAAAAAGCCTTCTGCTGGGATATCATGATTGAGAGAAAAATATTTTCTCATGCTTTTCCCACAGAGGTTTGGAAGGTGATCTATAGGCTAAACTGAGAGCTTATTTTCTGTAAATTCACATTATCTTTCTCAGTCATGTGAGAATGAAGTCTGACATTCTCAGTAAAACATGTACATCCAACAAGGGCAGAGACTGTCAGTTGATTCCTTTGTATTCTACTGCAGCTTCCCAGAGTGTTCCAAAGAACAACTAGAGCGCTAACAGTCCTACTTATGATAAACGTATGGCACACCTGAAGCCATCTTGCTTGGATTAAAGTGGTAACTCTTAAAACATTTAATTTAAAAAGGAACAAAATGAGGGGGTTCATTTTTCCATAAAAAGTATGATTAGTGCTGCAGAAAGAAAAATTAGGGCACATTGTAAGTGACTTCTCAAATCCTCTTCTATTTCATTAAAAAATTCTGACATGCAGACTGAAACATGCACTTTCAATACCAGCAGCAGTTTTCCCTGGTGAGCAGTAGCTTTACTACAGTGATCTAATGAGCAAAAAGAGTGCTAACATTCTGAATTTATGGCAAATGTGTGACACATCTGAATGCCTTCTTGATGGAATCAAAGTAAAAAACTGAAAGTATTTCCTACTGAGGAGACTGCAGTAAATGAGGAAATTAGGAAACTTCATAACAAATAAGTCTCCCAAGATGGCCACCAGAGACAAAAGAGCCCAAATGTAGCCCAAATATCACCCAGATGTAGCCCAAGTATAGCCCAATGACAGAATGTCCCAGAATGTTCTTAAAAACAACTAGAGCGCTTACTGTCTTCATTATGACAAAAGTATGGCACACCTGAAGCCATCTTGATTGGAATAAACTGGTAACACTTAAAACATTTAATTTAAAAAGGAACACAATGAGGAGGTTCATTTTGCCATAGAAATTATGATTAATGCTGAAGAAAGAAAATGAGGGCACATTTTGAGTGACTTCTCAAATCCTCTTCTATTTCATTAAAAAAATTCTGACATGCAGACTGAAACATGCACATTAAATACCAGGAGCAGACTTCCATGGTGCAGTAGTTTTACTACAATGATCTAATGAGCAACTAGAGTGCTAACATTCAGAATTTATGGCAAATGTGTGACATATCTGAATACCTTCATGATGGAATCAAAGTAAAAAACTGAAAGCATTTCCTACTGAGGAGACTGCAGTACATGAGGAAATTAGGAAACTTCATAACAAATAAATCTCCCAAGATGGCCACCGGAGACAAAAGAGCCCAAATGTAGCCCAAAATCACCCAGATGTAGCCCAAATATAGCCCAATGACAGAAGTGTGCAAAACACTTATTATTTTGTGTTTTTGCAGTGTTATATAGTGCAGACTTGTCAGGTATTGGAGTGCTTTACATGAGCATTGGTTACATCACACAAGAACACATTCATTTTGGTTGTAGACATGGGGAAACTAAGTGATTTGACCAGAATCACAGAATGTCGAGCTGAAGCAGAAACTTCAACCTGGTTCCCCAGTTGCAAAGTCTGCAGTTCTGGAAGTAACACCACATCATCTCCCCTAAGTGCAACATTTAATCAAGTGGTCAACTGGATAAAAAAACATAAAGATAACAAATAATTTAAAAGTGCTTTGTCGCTATTTGAAAACTCAGAAAATATGTCCTTATTTTAGCCTTTTAGAGCACTAACCATAATTTTGATGCCAATAAGACCCTCTCATATATGTAATTTCTAAAGGAAATGCTCTAGGTATTACAGTTTTGATTACATCAAGATGATGTCAGGCGTTCCACACTTTTGTAATAAATATAGAATGTTAGCAATCTAGTTGTTCATTAGGATACTGTTGAGAGGCAGAGGCCAGGGGCACGGACTCTGAAAATTGAAGGCAGGTAGGAGGGTGCAAAGGCAACAATTTAACCACACTGAGCAGGCAGGAAGGGCCGTGGAAGCACAACAGACTATGGAGGGCAGTGGAAAGGGGGGCTGGGGCAACAAACCAACAATACAGGACTTGCAAGAGAGGCTGTTGGAGGCAAGATCTATTACGGGTCAAGGAAGCTAGGGGCGGTCCCCAGATCCCCGGGAGCCACCACAGAACTGAGCAGGAGAGTGAGTCAGGGACAAAAGGGGCACCTTAATTTGAGCCGGGGTGCCTAGGAACGCTTGCTCCAAAAATGAAGAAAACAGACATATGAGACATGGAATTGGAGGCAGAATACAATGGCAGTTTAATGAGAAGATGCAACTTCAAAGAAACCACAGAATAGAGACATAAAGTACAAAATACAGAATCCAGATAATCATACAGCTGTCATGATATTCTCTGTATCTCAATTAATGTACTGACAGAGAGAGAGAGAAAACACATCTATAAATGCAT
Source organism: Triturus cristatus (assembly GCF_964204655.1). Classification (NCBI taxonomy): domain Eukaryota; kingdom Metazoa; phylum Chordata; class Amphibia; order Caudata; family Salamandridae; genus Triturus; species Triturus cristatus. The sequence continues at coordinate 401,034,241 of NC_140587.1, read as the reverse complement.
CATGAGAAACAAGTTACACCAAGGAAAATGTTACCTAGGAACACTCACGTTTACTCTTAGAGCAAGCATTCCTGCAATTACAATACAAAATCTTTTAAATGCAAAAGTAAAGAGAACAATGGTTAAACATAACATGACATTTCATATAGGTAAAATAGAATAAGATACTTCAAGCAAAGCAGAGCAAGACATTTTAAGCAAAGGAAGACAAGAGCTCCCAGCTCTTGGGGAAAACCTGCACTGCCTGTTAACCTACATACAGACGGCGAGGTAGTCCGTCGATATCTGTGGGTGCTCCCTTTTTATATCATTTTGTGGGCTCCTTTGCACGCTACATCTACCTACGTATGCTACCCAAAAGCTTCGTCTGCAGATTTTACCAGACATTTCGTCATTTACCCACTTAATGCTGACAATGGACTGGGTGAAAAGGTCAGTCTCTCAGGCCAATCGCTTATCGTAAGTTCCATAGAGCAAGCAGAAAATAATGGGTATTGTACGGGAATTCAATATATTCATGTATAAAATCTCCTCCGTTCTCCTAACTTGACGCTCTGCGGTTGCCACTTCCTTAAAAGCGGGAAACCTGCCCAGGAAGCAAGTACCAGTCCAGGATGCAGCCTACTGTATGTCGACAGCTTCAGGGGGATGTTGAACTTTGATACCGAGCACGGAGCACTCGGGTAGGGTGGGGGCTACTGGTTTGGAGCAGAAGGCCTCGCAGACCTGCCTTCAGACTGCTATACACTAAAATTGCAGAGCTATGGTCAATTTAACAAAGAGGCCTACATATTGAACAGAAGGGCCTACACAGGGGTTTTATACTGGCTGAGTGGTAAGGATGTCTCAGGATAATTATATAGCAACACAGGACCCGCTGGTCAATTTAATACGGCCTACAAATGCAGCTGGCAGGGCAAGGACAAGGGTCTCATACTTCAGGTGTGGACAGAACGGGCCAGGGGCCCCCTGTGATACAAAATCTACCCTCCTTCAAGCCTGTGGCAATGTAATAGACCATTGTGGGCAGAAGGAAGAGGCAATGGTAGTACAACCATACATGCCAACAGACCCGATTCAGCCAGGAAACGTCCAATGTTTTTAAGCTCAAATGGGCTTTATTTGATCTGTCTCCTGTCTACAATATCCTCTTTTTCAATGTAACTCAAAGGGGAAAATCAATACCCCAGTTTTTTTTCAAAATCTCCCTCTTACCAAGTTCAAAATGTTCGCAAGTATGGTACATTGGATCATGGAAGGAAATGGGATAGGGACATGGACTTGGATAACAGAGGACAGGAGGGACATGGAGAGGTGCACCAAACTGACCCTGCAGGGCAGGCATCAGGGTTTGCAACAGCACAATACACCACACGGGAGTGCAGCACAACAATCCATAGAAAGCAAGAGGGAGGGGACAGGACCATGCACATGGACAACAGAGAACAGAGGGGCAAGAGGCAATGGTAGCTAGCTGACCATAATGGACAGACAGGAGAGAAAGCTGCAGCATAACAGACCATAAAGGGCAGGAGGGACGGATCAGGGGCATTACAATGGAACAGACAAGCCAGGAGGGAGGGAGTAGGGCTGGGGGCAAGGGGGCAGGGCAGGAGCAGCAAGATAGCCATGGAGGTCAGGCAGGATGGGCACTAGAAGCAAGACACACCATGAAGAGCAACAGTGAGACTGTGATGGCATACACACAGACCATGGAGGGAAGGTGGGAGGGGGTCAGGGGCAGCTAACTGACCACACAGGGAAGGTGGGAGGGGCCATGGCAGCACAGAAGACCATGCATGGCAAGTGGGAGGGTTAGTGGCAGCACAATGGCTATGATGGGCAAGAAGGAGGGTGGAGGGGCATGCACAAAGGACGATGGAGGATAGAAGGGAGGGTCAGGACCTGTGCACAGACAAGAAAGTTCAGGGGAAGGGACCTCACAACAGACCACACGGGGCAGGCAGGAGGAGCAGCTGCAGCACAACAGACCAGGGAGGGCAGAAGGATGTGGCAGTACAATGGACCATGTAGGACAGGAGGAAGAGGATAGGGGCATGGCATGTGGACAGGCAGGGTGGAGGTGACAGGGACAGGTTACAGTCATCTGACAATGCTAGGCAGGTGGGAGGGGAGTGGCAGCTCAACAGAACACTCAGAGTAGATAGGAGTGGCAGGTCCATGGGACATGGTGGGCAAAAAGGATGGAGCAGGGGCATGCACAAAGACATCGGAGGGCAGGGGGAAGGAGAATAGGGGCAGCAAGCTAAGCACAGAGTTTAAGCAGGAGGTCAATGATGGGGCATAGAATTGGGCAATGGAGGGCAGGAGGAGTGGACTGGTGCATCATACTGAGGGCAGTGGCAGCACATCAGACCATGCATGGCAGGAGGGAGGAGGCTAGTCCATGGATTCACACAACAGAGGATAGGGAGGAAGGGGATGGGGCAGCAAGCTAACTGTTCAGAGAAGGCGGGTATTAGGAACTTTATTGTTTTTAAAACATTGTGTCTGTGCGAACTACTTAAAAGATGAACAAGTATGCAGCATAATCTCACTTTTATTCAGGAAGAAGAGGACGTTTGTGACTGTGACTCCCGGCTCACTTGGCAGAAACACCCCCTGACCCTCCACCCCCTATCGCAAAATGTAATGCCCGTGAAAAGGGTAGGTGAACACAGTGTTATATAGAACATAGTCCTGAGAGCACGATTGAAAATGAAAACTAGATATAGTGTATGGTATAAACTATGCACCAAAAAGTGTGATATAAGATGAACCGGGCGTGAAATATAATATGCAATACATTGTGCGCAATGACAGATTCATTGGAGAGCGCGAGATAGCACAGGCACTAGCGCGTGCTATGCGATATGCGCCTTGGAGTGTAATATGCACAGGGCAGTGTTGTGTAACCTAACTAGTCTCTAAAGTTGTAATATAAAATATGTGCTGGGGAGTGTAAGGTTGCATATGCACTGTGACAAAGATATGGATCCCAGATTGTAATATGTATGGCATAGCACTGTGCGTTATAACATAGGCATCGAGAAAGGCACGTTAGATGGGGCAATATAACCCGTGCGAAGACAAGTGTGGCATGACATATTCACGGGGTGGTGTTACAGTGCACATGGGCTAGAGAGTGTCATAGCATATGCACTAGCTAGTGGAATACAACACAGAGGTGTGTGGCACACGGCAGGCAATGGTGGGTGTAACACAGCATTGGGCTCTGTCAGGAGCGCGCTGTGACTCTCAAGTGATGTTCGTCCCCTTTCCAGAGAGTAAAATAAAAAGTATTACACATCCGGCAGTGGATGTGTGTTTTATTAACCGTGAGGGGGGTTTCTTGCATAGTTTTGGTCGAATTTTTGTCGAATCCCCTTTGAATGGCTTGGTGTGCATGTGTATTAAATGTGCCCGTCAATAGCTACCCAAGTTTGTATAAATAAACGACAAGGGTGTCTACCGGGATTAGGCACGGTAGGGCATCAGACATGTCAGAGCTTCACTAGTGGTGTAAATACATTCCACGTGGATTCATTGCATGCATAGTCGCCTTTTAATGAATATCACGCAAATCGTCATGGTGATAGGTACGTACGGTTTGTCCAGCATGTCCTAGGTGTGTCTATAAATATATATTTTTTAAAAATAATAAAAAACAGTGGCCGGCCCTGGGGATTGGGGTCAAAAAAATATAATTAGGAGACTGGCCCTGGGGGATGGGGTCATCAGGGCCAATAAATTAGAATAAGAAGGGGAACCAAACAGCCCCCCTTCTTAAAAAACTAAAATAAATAAAAGACTGGCATCGTGCAGGAGGCCATGCCCCCTCCGTGCAGCACTCTGCAAACGCGCCCCCAACAGGTATCTCCAGTATGCGCCAGGGAGCTGCGCTGCAGCCAGGTGTTCTGAGGCCAAGCCCCTTTTTACACCTCTCTGCAACGCAGCTCTGTGGCGCTTACTGGAGGTACCTAGTGGTCTAGTTTGACCCTAGGGACCCTTAGGATTCAAGGGGACTTAATCTCTCAACTTAGAACAGCCACAGGGCGCGTTTACACAGTGGTGAAGGGAGGGGACGGGGCCTGAGGTGACGTGTGCAAACATGCACTATGGCACGTTTTAAATTGGGGATATAATTTCCCTTCAATACTGAGGGCCCCTGGGGGCTAACTAGCCCACCAAGTGCTTCCAGTAAGCGCCACTGAGCTGCATTGCAGAGAGGTGGTCCAGGCCGTGCCACTTTTTACACCTCTCTGCAACGCAGCTCTGTGGCACTTACTGGAGGTACCTAGTGGGCTAGTTGGACCCCAGGGACCCTCAGGATTCAAATGAACTTAATCTCCCAACTAAAAATGGACACAGGGCGTGTTTACACAGTGGTGAAGGGAGGGGACGGGGCCTGAGTTAACGTGTGCAAAAACGCCCTGTGGTCTGTTTTAAGAGGTAGTTTTAATCCCCATGCCCTCTTATATACTAGGGGCTTACAGAGGATGCTAATCACAGGGGGACCCCAACGCATAATGTTCCCTAGTGTATGTAGGTGTTTTCACTGTATTCTAAGTGTCTTTTAACATAGCACTGGCTCTAGGACTGGTTAGTCAGGCTCAGTTACCACCAGTATCCGTCTGAAAAAGTTGAGGGTACAGGATGATTTTGCAACAAGGCTTCTTTTTGCTCTTCTTTTTGTTCTTTCTGCATGTTATCCTTCTTCCTGCACTTATCTTCGTATTTGAGGACTTCTGTTGCTTCTTTCTGCACTTCTTTTGTTTCTTTCTGTGCATTTTTTCTTCTTTCTTCACATGTCCTATCGCTGTAGGCATAGTTAGAAATTAGCATTTAAAAAACCTTTGAAATTCACAGAAAAAACCATAGGTTTCAGGCACGTTATAGTTAGGAATTAGCATTTAAAAAACCTCAGAAATTCACTGAAAAAACCATAGGTTTCAGGGGTGTTATAGTTAGCTGGACTTTTCACTTGTACAAAACCATTGAAATTCCCCCGTTATAGTTAGTTCAGCTAACTATAACTCGGGCGCCCGCAATGCACTGCTGATGACGTCACATATTACATCACTCATGACATGGTCAGTGACATCACTCATGACATCACTGATGACATCTCAAATGACATCACTGATGACATCACTGATGACATCATCCTTGTGATAGAGTGGCAGACCTCCTCTCACCCTAATATAACCTTTGATACACACATTCAAAAATAGAGACTAAAATTTTCAAAACAATGGACATACCAATACCAGTTACAACAACCTCTTCAGTAATTCTAAGATCCACATACACATCCACTCATTCACCAACAGTCCTATACAGTCACTCATACATGTGCTCACTCATCATATGTACTCATACACCTATGCATCCTGTTACACAATGCCACTCATCCATAGAGTTACTCACACACATAGTCACTCATGCTAATAAAGAATCAAACATACATTTACTTGCATATACAGTTATACACACACCACCATACTTACTTCTACGGAAACTTACACATACTTAGTCTTTTAAACAATCACTTATAGAAACACATACTTATTCATACAGGAACTCTTTCAATCTCTCACTCTCACATATACTCACATATATACACCAATAGTCACATATACTAGTTTAAAACATATGTAGTTACTCATAAAGACACTACTGAGACAGTCATTCACTCACTAACACACCCATACACACACTCATCCACCCATACAGTCCTGCACACATGCTGTGTTCAACACATACAAACAGTGAGTCACTCATTCATGCACCTATGCACTACGTAATACCCCCCACCGAACCATGCAGACACTCAGACTGATACTCAAAAAACCAACTAATAACCTATATAGACACCCATGTAGCTACTCACCAACCCATGCAGCCACTTATACACAAAGTGAGAGACTGATACAGATATTTACATATTTAAACATTACTCACTAAGCCATGTATTCACTATGATACACTTAATCAGTCAGTTACACAATCAATTTTTCAAAAACAAATCATCCATTTAGACACTTATATACCCATTTATTCTTCCATCGACCTTGAGATATACATATATAAAACATATTTAATTTTCAGAAAAACACACATTCACTGGATGATGTAATATGTGACGTCATCAGCAGTGCATTGCGGGCGCCCGAGTTATAGTTAGCTGAACTAACTATAACGGGGGAATTTCAATGGTTTTGTACAAGTGAAAAGTCCAGCTAACTATAACACCCCTGAAACCTATGGTTTTTTCAGTGAATATATATATATATATATTAACTGAAAAAACCATAGGTTTCACACATGTTATAGTTAGCGGAAATTTTACTGATAAAAAACCAATGAAATTCCCCCGTTATAGTTAGTGCAGGCAACTATAACTCACGCGACCGCAATCCTCTGTTGATGCTAATACTGTATTTAGACACTTATTTGCCAATGTCTTCTTCCATACATTTTTAGCTATACATATATTACAAATATTTTTTTTTCATAAAGACACATATGTCATCAGCAGAAGATTGCGGTCGCGTGAGTTATAGTTGCCTGCACTAACTATAACGGGGGAATTTCATTGGTTTTTTATCAGTAAAATTTCCGCTAACTATAACATGTGTGAAACCTATGGTTTTTTCAGTGAATTTGCAAGGTTTTTTAAATGCTAATTCCTAACTATAACGTGTGTGAAACCTATGGTTTTTTCAGTGAATATATATATATATATATATATATATATATATATATATATATATATATATATATATATATTATCTACTGGCGGTTGCCAGTAGATAGTTATAGTTAGGACCGTGTTTCCATAGGAAATCTGCAACATTCTATTTGGAATAACTTTGGCGCCGGTTGACGAATCCTCGCAAAATGTTTCAAAATAGGTGGGGCGCTCCGCTCCGCTCCTACCCTGAAAGTCTCGGGGTGATTTGTCAAGCGGGGGCCGAGAAATAGGGGGGGTCCCAAAACACGTTTTCCCCATGCATTTTTCCATAGGACCTTTAGTCGAAGGTACAGCCCGAACGGCTAAACAGAATTACTTGAAATTTGGCAGAGAGGTAGTCCTCAGGTCAGGGAAGTGCCTTTTGCAGGTCTGGTGTCAATCTGTTCAGTAGTTCCTGAGATAATCAAAAGTAAAATCATATATATATGTGGGCGGAGCCTAACCACACATCTCATCCTGAGATCTGATTGGCTGTCAGCACTTCATCCAAGAAGTGTTGGCAGCCATCTTGGGACCAATATACATGATAGCACCTCATTAAAAAGCATTGCAGTTAATAGAAGGTTTTAAGACTTTAGTTACATTATAAATCATTTGTTGATGGTACAATACTCATTTTAGGAATTGTGGTATGTTCTAAGGTGATTTTACCATGTGAAAAAGCCTTCTGCTGGGATATCATGATTGAGAGAAAAATATTTTCTCATGCTTTTCCCACAGAGGTTTGGAAGGTGATCTATAGGCTAAACTGAGAGCTTATTTTCTGTAAATTCACATTATCTTTCTCAGTCATGTGAGAATGAAGTCTGACATTCTCAGTAAAACATGTACATCCAACAAGGGCAGAGACTGTCAGTTGATTCCTTTGTATTCTACTGCAGCTTCCCAGAGTGTTCCAAAGAACAACTAGAGCGCTAACAGTCCTACTTATGATAAACGTATGGCACACCTGAAGCCATCTTGCTTGGATTAAAGTGGTAACTCTTAAAACATTTAATTTAAAAAGGAACAAAATGAGGGGGTTCATTTTTCCATAAAAAGTATGATTAGTGCTGCAGAAAGAAAAATTAGGGCACATTGTAAGTGACTTCTCAAATCCTCTTCTATTTCATTAAAAAATTCTGACATGCAGACTGAAACATGCACTTTCAATACCAGCAGCAGTTTTCCCTGGTGAGCAGTAGCTTTACTACAGTGATCTAATGAGCAAAAAGAGTGCTAACATTCTGAATTTATGGCAAATGTGTGACACATCTGAATGCCTTCTTGATGGAATCAAAGTAAAAAACTGAAAGTATTTCCTACTGAGGAGACTGCAGTAAATGAGGAAATTAGGAAACTTCATAACAAATAAGTCTCCCAAGATGGCCACCAGAGACAAAAGAGCCCAAATGTAGCCCAAATATCACCCAGATGTAGCCCAAGTATAGCCCAATGACAGAATGTCCCAGAATGTTCTTAAAAACAACTAGAGCGCTTACTGTCTTCATTATGACAAAAGTATGGCACACCTGAAGCCATCTTGATTGGAATAAACTGGTAACACTTAAAACATTTAATTTAAAAAGGAACACAATGAGGAGGTTCATTTTGCCATAGAAATTATGATTAATGCTGAAGAAAGAAAATGAGGGCACATTTTGAGTGACTTCTCAAATCCTCTTCTATTTCATTAAAAAAATTCTGACATGCAGACTGAAACATGCACATTAAATACCAGGAGCAGACTTCCATGGTGCAGTAGTTTTACTACAATGATCTAATGAGCAACTAGAGTGCTAACATTCAGAATTTATGGCAAATGTGTGACATATCTGAATACCTTCATGATGGAATCAAAGTAAAAAACTGAAAGCATTTCCTACTGAGGAGACTGCAGTACATGAGGAAATTAGGAAACTTCATAACAAATAAATCTCCCAAGATGGCCACCGGAGACAAAAGAGCCCAAATGTAGCCCAAAATCACCCAGATGTAGCCCAAATATAGCCCAATGACAGAAGTGTGCAAAACACTTATTATTTTGTGTTTTTGCAGTGTTATATAGTGCAGACTTGTCAGGTATTGGAGTGCTTTACATGAGCATTGGTTACATCACACAAGAACACATTCATTTTGGTTGTAGACATGGGGAAACTAAGTGATTTGACCAGAATCACAGAATGTCGAGCTGAAGCAGAAACTTCAACCTGGTTCCCCAGTTGCAAAGTCTGCAGTTCTGGAAGTAACACCACATCATCTCCCCTAAGTGCAACATTTAATCAAGTGGTCAACTGGATAAAAAAACATAAAGATAACAAATAATTTAAAAGTGCTTTGTCGCTATTTGAAAACTCAGAAAATATGTCCTTATTTTAGCCTTTTAGAGCACTAACCATAATTTTGATGCCAATAAGACCCTCTCATATATGTAATTTCTAAAGGAAATGCTCTAGGTATTACAGTTTTGATTACATCAAGATGATGTCAGGCGTTCCACACTTTTGTAATAAATATAGAATGTTAGCAATCTAGTTGTTCATTAGGATACTGTTGAGAGGCAGAGGCCAGGGGCACGGACTCTGAAAATTGAAGGCAGGTAGGAGGGTGCAAAGGCAACAATTTAACCACACTGAGCAGGCAGGAAGGGCCGTGGAAGCACAACAGACTATGGAGGGCAGTGGAAAGGGGGGCAGGGGCAACAAACCAACAATACAGGACTTGCAAGAGAGGCTGTTGGAGGCAAGATCTATTACGGGTCAAGGAAGCTAGGGGCGGTCCCCAGATCCCCGGGAGCCACCACAGAACTGAGCAGGAGAGTGAGTCAGGGACAAAAGGGGCACCTTAATTTGAGCCGGGGTGCCTAGGAACGCTTGCTCCAAAAATGAAGAAAACAGACATATGAGACATGGAATTGGAGGCAGAATACAATGGCAGTTTAATGAGAAGATGCAACTTCAAAGAAACCACAGAATAGAGACATAAAGTACAAAATACAGAATCCAGATAATCATACAGCTGTCATGATATTCTCTGTATCTCAATTAATGTACTGACAGAGAGAGAGAGAAAACACATCTATAAATGCATCATGAGAAACAAGTTACACCAAGGAAAATGTTACCTAGGAACACTCACGTTTACTCTTAGAGCAAGCATTCCTGCAATTACAATACAAAATCTTTTAAATGCAAAAGTAAAGAGAACAATGGTTAAACATAACATGACATTTCATATAGGTAAAATAGAATAAGATACTTCAAGCAAAGCAGAGCAAGACATTTTAAGCAAAGGAAGACAAGAGCTCCCAGCTCTTGGGGAAAACCTGCACTGCCTGTTAACCTACATACAGACGGCGAGGTAGTCCGTCGATATCTGTGGGTGCTCCCTTTTTATATCATTTTGTGGGCTCCTTTGCACGCTACATCTACCTACGTATGCTACCCAAAAGCTTCGTCTGCAGATTTTACCAGACATTTCGTCATTTACCCACTTAATGCTGACAATGGACTGGGTGAAAAGGTCAGTCTCTCAGGCCAATCGCTTATCGTAAGTTCCATAGAGCAAGCAGAAAATAATGGGTATTGTACGGGAATTCAATATATTCATGTATAAAATCTCCTCAGTTCTCCTAACTTGACGCTCTGCGGTTGCCACTTCCTTAAAAGCGGGAAACCTGCCCAGGAAGCAAGTACCAGTCCAGGATGCAGCCTACTGTATGTCGACAGCTTCAGGGGGATGTTGAACTTTGATACCGAGCACGGAGCACTCGGGTAGGGTGGGGGCTACTGGTTTGGAGCAGAAGGCCTCGCAGACCTGCCTTCAGACTGCTATACACTAAAATTGCAGAGCTATGGTCAATTTAACAAAGAGGCCTACATATTGAACAGAAGGGCCTACACAGGGGTTTTATACTGGCTGAGTGGTAAGGATGTCTCAGGATAATTATATAGCAACACAGGACCCGCTGGTCAATTTAATACGGCCTACAAATGCAGCTGGCAGGGCAAGGACAAGGGTCTCATACTTCAGGTGTGGACAGAACGGGCCAGGGGCCCCCTGTGATACAAAATCTACCCTCCTTCAAGCCTGTGGCAATGTAATAGACCATTGTGGGCAGAAGGAAGAGGCAATGGTAGTACAACCATACATGCCAACAGACCCGATTCAGCCAGGAAACGTCCAATGTTTTTAAGCTCAAATGGGCTTTATTTGATCTGTCTCCTGTCTACAATATCCTCTTTTTCAATGTAACTCAAAGGGGAAAATCAATACCCCAGTTTTTTTTCAAAATCTCCCTCTTACCAAGTTCAAAATGTTCGCAAGTATGGTACATTGGATCATGGAAGGAAATGGGATAGGGACATGGACTTGGATAACAGAGGACAGGAGGGACATGGAGAGGTGCACCAAACTGACCCTGCAGGGCAGGCATCAGGGTTTGCAACAGCACAATACACCACACGGGAGTGCAGCACAACAATCCATAGAAAGCAAGAGGGAGGGGACAGGACCATGCACATGGACAACAGAGAACAGAGGGGCAAGAGGCAATGGTAGCTAGCTGACCATAATGGACAGACAGGAGAGAAAGCTGCAGCATAACAGACCATAAAGGGCAGGAGGGACGGATCAGGGGCATTACAATGGAACAGACAAGCCAGGAGGGAGGGAGTAGGGCTGGGGGCAAGGGGGCAGGGCAGGAGCAGCAAGATAGCCATGGAGGTCAGGCAGGATGGGCACTAGAAGCAAGACACACCATGAAGAGCAACAGTGAGACTGTGATGGCATACACACAGACCATGGAGGGAAGGTGGGAGGGGGTCAGGGGCAGCTAACTGACCACACAGGGAAGGTGGGAGGGGCCATGGCAGCACAGAAGACCATGCATGGCAAGTGGGAGGGTTAGTGGCAGCACAATGGCTATGATGGGCAAGAAGGAGGGTGGAGGGGCATGCACAAAGGACGATGGAGGATAGAAGGGAGGGTCAGGACCTGTGCACAGACAAGAAAGTTCAGGGGAAGGGACCTCACAACAGACCACACGGGGCAGGCAGGAGGAGCAGCTGCAGCACAACAGACCAGGGAGGGCAGAAGGATGTGGCAGTACAATGGACCATGTAGGACAGGAGGAAGAGGATAGGGGCATGGCATGTGGACAGGCAGGGTGGAGGTGACAGGGACAGGTTACAGTCATCTGACAATGCTAGGCAGGTGGGAGGGGAGTGGCAGCTCAACAGAACACTCAGAGTAGATAGGAGTGGCAGGTCCATGGGACATGGTGGGCAAAAAGGATGGAGCAGGGGCATGCACAAAGACATCGGAGGGCAGGGGGAAGGAGAATAGGGGCAGCAAGCTAAGCACAGAGTTTAAGCAGGAGGTCAATGATGGGGCATAGAATTGGGCAATGGAGGGCAGGAGGAGTGGACTGGTGCATCATACTGAGGGCAGTGGCAGCACATCAGACCATGCATGGCAGGAGGGAGGAGGCTAGTCCATGGATTCACACAACAGAGGATAGGGAGGAAGGGGATGGGGCAGCAAGCTAACTGTTCAGAGAAGGCGGATATTAGGAACTTTATTGTTTTTAAAACATTGTGTCTGTGCGAACTACTTAAAAGATGAACAAGTATGCAGCATAATCTCACTTTTATTCAGGAAGAAGAGGACGTTTGTGACTGTGACTCCGGGCTCACTTGGCAGAAACACCCCCTGACCCTCCACCCCCTATCGCAAAATGTAATGCCCGTGAAAAGGGTAGGTGAACACAGTGTTATATAGAACATAGTCCTGAGAGCACGATTGAAAATGAAAACTAGATATAGTGTATGGTATAAACTATGCACCAAAAAGTGTGATATAAGATGAACCGGGCGTGAAATATAATATGCAATACATTGTGCGCAATGACAGATTCATTGGAGAGCGCGAGATAGCACAGGCACTAGCCCGTGCTATGCGATATGCGCCTTGGAGTGTAATATGCACAGGGCAGTGTTGTGTAACCTAACTAGTCTCTAAAGTTGTAATATAAAATATGTGCTGGGGAGTGTAAGGTTGCATATGCACTGTGACAAAGATATGGATCCCAGATTGTAATATGTATGGCATAGCACTGTGCGTTATAACATAGGCATCGAGAAAGGCACGTTAGATGGGGCAATATAACCCGTGCGAAGACAAGTGTGGCATGACATATTCACGGGGTGGTGTTACAGTGCACATGGGCTAGAGAGTGTCATAGCATATGCACTAGCTAGTGGAATACAACACAGAGGTGTGTGGCACACGGCAGGCAATGGTGGGTGTAACACAGCATTGGGCTCTGTCAGGAGCGCGCTGTGACTCTCAAGTGATGTTCGTCCCCTTTCCAGAGAGTAAAATAAAAAGTATTACACATCCGGCAGTGGATGTGTGTTTTATTAACCGTGAGGGGGGTTTCTTGCATAGTTTTGGTCGAATTTTTGTCGAATCCCCTTTGAATGGCTTGGTGTGCATGTGTATTAAATGTGCCCGTCAATAGCTACCCAAGTTTGTATAAATAAACGACAAGGGTGTCTACCGGGATTAGGCACGGTAGGGCATCAGACATGTCAGAGCTTCACTAGTGGTGTAAATACATTCCACGTGGATTCATTGCATGCATAGTCGCCTTTTAATGAATATCACGCAAATCGTCATGGTGATAGGTACGTACGGTTTGTCCAGCATGTCCTAGGTGTGTCTATAAATATATATTTTTTAAAAATAATAAAAAACAGTGGCCGGCCCTGGGGATTGGGGTCAAAAAAATATAATTAGGAGACTGGCCCTGGGGGATGGGGTCAACAGGGCCAATAAATTAGAATAAGAAGGGGAACCAAACAGCCCCCCTTCTTAAAAAACTAAAATAAATAAAAGACTGGCATCGTGCAGGAGGCCATGCCCCCTCCGTGCAGCACTCTGCAAACGCGCCCCCAACAGGTATCTCCAGTATGCGCCAGGGAGCTGCGCTGCAGCCAGGTGTTCTGAGGCCAAGCCCCTTTTTACACCTCTCTGCAACGCAGCTCTGTGGCGCTTACTGGAGGTACCTAGTGGTCTAGTTTGACCCTAGGGACCCTTAGGATTCAAGGGGACTTAATCTCTCAACTTAGAACAGCCACAGGGCGCATTTACACAGTGGTGAAGGGAGGGGACGGGGCCTGAGGTGACGTGTGCAAACATGCACTATGGCACGTTTTAAATTGGGGATATAATTTCCCTTCAATACTGAGGGCCCCTGGGGGCTAACTAGCCCACCAAGTGCTTCCAGTAAGCGCCACTGAGCTGCATTGCAGAGAGGTGGTCCAGGCCGTGCCACTTTTTACACCTCTCTGCAACGCAGCTCTGTGGCACTTACTGGAGGTACCTAGTGGGCTAGTTGGACCCCAGGGACCCTCAGGATTCAAATGAACTTAATCTCCCAACTAAAAATGGACACAGGGCGTGTTTACACAGTGGTGAAGGGAGGGGACGGGGCCTGAGTTAACGTGTGCAAAAACGCCCTGTGGTCTGTTTTAAGAGGTAGTTTTAATCCCCATGCCCTCTTATATACTAGGGGCTTACAGAGGATGCTAATCACAGGGGGACCCCAACGCATAATGTTCCCTAGTGTATGTAGGTGTTTTCACTGTATTCTAAGTGTCTTTTAACATAGCACTGGCTCTAGGACTGGTTAGTCAGGCTCAGTTACCACCAGTATCCGTCTGAAAAAGTTGAGGGTACAGGATGATTTTGCAACAAGGCTTCTTTTTGCTCTTCTTTTTGTTCTTTCTGCATGTTATCCTTCTTCCTGCACTTATCTTCGTATTTGAGGACTTCTGTTGCTTCTTTCTGCACTTCTTTTGTTTCTTTCTGTGCATTTTTTCTTCTTTCTTCACATGTCCTATCTCTGTAGGCATAGTTAGAAATTAGCATTTAAAAAACCTTTGAAATTCACAGAAAAAACCATAGGTTTCAGGCACGTTATAGTTAGGAATTAGCATTTAAAAAACCTCAGAAATTCACTGAAAAAACCATAGGTTTCAGGGGTGTTATAGTTAGCTGGACTTTTCACTTGTACAAAACCATTGAAATTCCCCCGTTATAGTTAGTTCAGCTAACTATAACTCGGGCGCCCGCAATGCACTGCTGATGACGTCACATATTACATCACTCATGACATGGTCAGTGACATCACTCATGACATCACTGATGACATCTCAAATGACATCACTGATGACATCACTGATGACATCATCCTTGTGATAGAGTGGCAGACCTCCTCTCACCCTAATATAACCTTTGATACACACATTCAAAAATAGAGACTAAAATTTTCAAAACAATGGACATACCAATACCAGTTACAACAACCTCTTCAGTAATTCTAAGATCCACATACACATCCACTCATTCACCAACAGTCCTATACAGTCACTCATACATGTACTCACTCATCATATGTACTCATACACCTATGCATCCTGTTACACAATGCCACTCATCCATAGAGTTACTCACACACATAGTCACTCATGCTAATAAAGAATCAAACATACATTTACTTGCATATACAGTTATACACACACCACCATACTTACTTCTACGGAAACTTACACATACTTAGTCTTTTAAACAATCACTTATAGAAACACATACTTATTCATACAGGAACTCTTTCAATCTCTCACTCTCACATATACTCACATATATACACCAATAGTCACATATACTAGTTTAAAACATATGTAGTTACTCATAAAGACACTACTGAGACAGTCATTCACTCACTAACACACCCATACACACACTCATCCACCCATACAGTCCTGCACACATGCTGTGTTCAACACATACAAACAGTGAGTCACTCATTCATGCACCTATGCACTACGTAATACCCCCCACCGAACCATGCAGACACTCAGACTGATACTCAAAAAACCAACTAATAACCTATATAGACACCCATGTAGCTACTCACCAACCCATGCAGCCACTTATACACAAAGTGAGAGACTGATACAGATATTTACATATTTAAACATTACTCACTAAGCCATGTATTCACTATGATACACTTAATCAGTCAGTTACACAATCAATTTTTCAAAAACAAATCATCCATTTAGACACTTATATACCCATTTATTCTTCCATCGACCTTGAGATATACATATATAAAACATATTTAATTTTCAGAAAAACACACATTCACTGGATGATGTAATATGTGACGTCATCAGCAGTGCATTGCGGGCGCCCGAGTTATAGTTAGCTGAACTAACTATAACGGGGGAATTTCAATGGTTTTGTACAAGTGAAAAGTCCAGCTAACTATAACACCCCTGAAACCTATGGTTTTTTCAGTGAATATATATATATATATATTAACTGAAAAAACCATAGGTTTCACACATGTTATAGTTAGCGGAAATTTTACTGATAAAAAACCAATGAAATTCCCCCGTTATAGTTAGTGCAGGCAACTATAACTCACGCGACCGCAATCCTCTGTTGATGCTAATACTGTATTTAGACACTTATTTGCCCATGTCTTCTTCCATACATTTTTAGCTATACATATATTACAAATATTTTTTTTTCATAAAGACACATATGTCATCAGCAGAAGATTGCGGTCGCGTGAGTTATAGTTGCCTGCACTAACTATAACGGGGGAATTTCATTGGTTTTTTATCAGTAAAATTTCCGCTAACTATAACATGTGTGAAACCTATGGTTTTTTCAGTGAATTTGCAAGGTTTTTTAAATGCTAATTCCTAACTATAACGTGTGTGAAACCTATGGTTTTTTCAGTGAATATATATATATATATATATATATATATATATATATATTATCTACTGGCGGTTGCCAGTAGATAGTTATAGTTAGGACCGTGTTTCCATAGGAAATCCGCAACATTCTATTTGGAATAACTTTGGCGCCGGTTGACGAATCCTCGCAAAATTTTCAAAATAGGTGGGGCGCTCCGCTCCGCTCCTACCCTGAAAGTCTCGGGGTGATTTGTCAAGCGGGGGCCGAGAAATAGGGGGGGTCCCAAAACACGTTTTCCCCATGCATTTTTCCATAGGACCTTTAGTCGAAGGTACAGCCCGAACGGCTAAACAGAATTACTTGAAATTTGGCAGAGAGGTAGTCCTCAGGTCAGGGAAGTGCCTTTTGCAGGTCTGGTGTCAATCTGTTCAGTAGTTCCTGAGATAATCAAAAGTAAAATCATATATATATGTGGGCGGAGCCTAACCACACATCTCATCCTGAGATCTGATTGGCTGTCAGCACTTCATCCAAGAAGTGTTGGCAGCCATCTTGGGACCAATATACATGATAGCACCTCATTAAAAAGCATTGCAGTTAATAGAAGGTTTTAAGACTTTAGTTACATTATAAATCATTTGTTGATGGTACAATACTCATTTTAGGAATTGTGGTATGTTCTAAGGTGATTTTACCATGTGAAAAAGCCTTCTGCTGGGATATCATGATTGAGAGAAAAATATTTTCTCATGCTTTTCCCACAGAGGTTTGGAAGGTGATCTATAGGCTAAACTGAGAGCTTATTTTCTGTAAATTCACATTATCTTTCTCAGTCATGTGAGAATGAAGTCTGACATTCTCAGTAAAACATGTACATCCAACAAGGGCAGAGACTGTCAGTTGATTCCTTTGTATTCTACTGCAGCTTCCCAGAGTGTTCCAAAGAACAACTAGAGCGCTAACAGTCCTACTTATGATAAACGTATGGCACACCTGAAGCCATCTTGCTTGGATTAAAGTGGTAACTCTTAAAACATTTAATTTAAAAAGGAACAAAATGAGGGGGTTCATTTTTCCATAAAAAGTATGATTAGTGCTGCAGAAAGAAAAATTAGGGCACATTGTAAGTGACTTCTCAAATCCTCTTCTATTTCATTAAAAAATTCTGACATGCAGACTGAAACATGCACTTTCAATACCAGCAGCAGTTTTCCCTGGTGAGCAGTAGCTTTACTACAGTGATCTAATGAGCAAAAAGAGTGCTAACATTCTGAATTTATGGCAAATGTGTGACACATCTGAATGCCTTCTTGATGGAATCAAAGTAAAAAACTGAAAGTATTTCCTACT
Source organism: Triturus cristatus (assembly GCF_964204655.1). Lineage (NCBI taxonomy): Eukaryota > Metazoa > Chordata > Amphibia > Caudata > Salamandridae > Triturus > Triturus cristatus. The sequence continues at coordinate 401,016,375 of NC_140587.1, read as the reverse complement.
GAGGAGACTGCAGTAAATGAGGAAATTAGGAAACTTCATAACAAATAAGTCTCCCAAGATGGCCACCAGAGACAAAAGAGCCCAAATGTAGCCCAAATATCACCCAGATGTAGCCTAAGTATAGCCCAATGACAGAATGTCCCAGAATGTTCTTAAAAACAACTAGAGCGCTTACTGTCTTCATTATGACAAAAGTATGGCACACCTGAAGCCATCTTGATTGGAATAAACTGGTAACACTTAAAACATTTAATTTAAAAAGGAACACAATGAGGAGGTTCATTTTGCCATAGAAATTATGATTAATGCTGAAGAAAGAAAATGAGGGCACATTTTGAGTGACTTCTCAAATCCTCTTCTATTTCATTAAAAAAATTCTGACATGCAGACTGAAACATGCACATTAAATACCAGGAGCAGACTTCCATGGTGCAGTAGTTTTACTACAATGATCTAATGAGCAACTAGAGTGCTGACATTCAGAATTTATGGCAAATGTGTGACATATCTGAATACCTTCATGATGGAATCAAAGTAAAAAACTGAAAGCATTTCCTACTGAGGAGACTGCAGTACATGAGGAAATTAGGAAACTTCATAACAAATAAATCTCCCAAGATGGCCACCGGAGACAAAAGAGCCCAAATGTAGCCCAAAATCACCCAGATGTAGCCCAAATATAGCCCAATGACAGAAGTGTGCAAAACACTTATTATTTTGTGTTTTTGCAGTGTTATATAGTGCAGACTTGTCAGGTATTGGAGTGCTTTACATGAGCATTGGTTACATCACACAAGAACACATTCATTTTGGTTGTAGACATGGGGAAACTAAGTGATTTGACCAGAATCACAGAATGTCGAGCTGAAGCAGAAACTTCAACCTGGTTCCCCAGTTGCAAAGTCTGCAGTTCTGGAAGTAACACCACATCATCTCCCCTAAGTGCAACATTTAATCAAGTGGTCAACTGGATAAAAAAACATAAAGATAACAAATAATTTAAAAGTGCTTTGTCGCTATTTGAAAACTCAGAAAATATGTCCTTATTTTAGCCTTTTAGAGCACTAACCATAATTTTGATGCCAATAAGACCCTCTCATATATGTAATTTCTAAAGGAAATGCTCTAGGTATTACAGTTTTGATTACATCAAGATGATGTCAGGCGTTCCACACTTTTGTAATAAATATAGAATGTTAGCAATCTAGTTGTTCATTAGGATACTGTTGAGAGGCAGAGGCCAGGGGCACGGACTCTGAAAATTGAAGGCAGGTAGGAGGGTGCAAAGGCAACAATTTAACCACACTGAGCAGGCAGGAAGGGCCGTGGAAGCACAACAGACTATGGAGGGCAGTGGAAAGGGGGGCAGGGGCAACAAACCAACAATACAGGACTTGCAAGAGAGGCTGTTGGAGGCAAGATCTATTACGGGTCAAGGAAGCTAGGGGCGGTCCCCAGATCCCCGGGAGCCACCACAGAACTGAGCAGGAGAGTGAGTCAGGGACAAAAGGGGCACCTTAATTTGAGCCGGGGTGCCTAGGAACGCTTGCTCCAAAAATGAAGAAAACAGACATATGAGACATGGAATTGGAGGCAGAATACAATGGCAGTTTAATGAGAAGATGCAACTTCAAAGAAACCACAGAATAGAGACATAAAGTACAAAATACAGAATCCAGATAATCATACAGCTGTCATGATATTCTCTGTATCTCAATTAATGTACTGACAGAGAGAGAGAGAAAACACATCTATAAATGCATCATGAGAAACAAGTTACACCAAGGAAAATGTTACCTAGGAACACTCACGTTTACTCTTAGAGCAAGCATTCCTGCAATTACAATACAAAATCTTTTAAATGCAAAAGTAAAGAGAACAATGGTTAAACATAACATGACATTTCATATAGGTAAAATAGAATAAGATACTTCAAGCAAAGCAGAGCAAGACATTTTAAGCAAAGGAAGACAAGAGCTCCCAGCTCTTGGGGAAAACCTGCACTGCCTGTTAACCTACATACAGACGGCGAGGTAGTCCGTCGATATCTGTGGGTGCTCCCTTTTTATATCATTTTGTGGGCTCCTTTGCACGCTACATCTACCTACGTATGCTACCCAAAAGCTTCGTCTGCAGATTTTACCAGACATTTCGTCATTTACCCACTTAATGCTGACAATGGACTGGGTGAAAAGGTCAGTCTCTCAGGCCAATCGCTTATCGTAAGTTCCATAGAGCAAGCAGAAAATAATGGGTATTGTACGGGAATTCAATATATTCATGTATAAAATCTCCTCAGTTCTCCTAACTTGACGCTCTGCGGTTGCCACTTCCTTAAAAGCGGGAAACCTGCCCAGGAAGCAAGTACCAGTCCAGGATGCAGCCTACTGTATGTCGACAGCTTCAGGGGGATGTTGAACTTTGATACCGAGCACGGAGCACTCGGGTAGGGTGGGGGCTACTGGTTTGGAGCAGAAGGCCTCGCAGACCTGCCTTCAGACTGCTATACACTAAAATTGCAGAGCTATGGTCAATTTAACAAAGAGGCCTACATATTGAACAGAAGGGCCTACACAGGGGTTTTATACTGGCTGAGTGGTAAGGATGTCTCAGGATAATTATATAGCAACACAGGACCCGCTGGTCAATTTAATACGGCCTACAAATGCAGCTGGCAGGGCAAGGACAAGGGTCTCATACTTCAGGTGTGGACAGAACGGGCCAGGGGCCCCCTGTGATACAAAATCTACCCTCCTTCAAGCCTGTGGCAATGTAATAGACCATTGTGGGCAGAAGGAAGAGGCAATGGTAGTACAACCATACATGCCAACAGACCCGATTCAGCCAGGAAACGTCCAATGTTTTTAAGCTCAAATGGGCTTTATTTGATCTGTCTCCTGTCTACAATATCCTCTTTTTCAATGTAACTCAAAGGGGAAAATCAATACCCCAGTTTTTTTTCAAAATCTCCCTCTTACCAAGTTCAAAATGTTCGCAAGTATGGTACATTGGATCATGGAAGGAAATGGGATAGGGACATGGACTTGGATAACAGAGGACAGGAGGGACATGGAGAGGTGCACCAAACTGACCCTGCAGGGCAGGCATCAGGGTTTGCAACAGCACAATACACCACACGGGAGTGCAGCACAACAATCCATAGAAAGCAAGAGGGAGGGGACAGGACCATGCACATGGACAACAGAGAACAGAGGGGCAAGAGGCAATGGTAGCTAGCTGACCATAATGGACAGACAGGAGAGAAAGCTGCAGCATAACAGACCATAAAGGGCAGGAGGGACGGATCAGGGGCATTACAATGGAACAGACAAGCCAGGAGGGAGGGAGTAGGGCTGGGGGCAAGGGGGCAGGGCAGGAGCAGCAAGATAGCCCTGGAGGTCAGGCAGGATGGGCACTAGAAGCAAGACACACCATGAAGAGCAACAGTGAGACTGTGATGGCATACACACAGACCATGGAGGGAAGGTGGGAGGGGGTCAGGGGCAGCTAACTGACCACACAGGGAAGGTGGGAGGGGCCATGGCAGCACAGAAGACCATGCATGGCAAGTGGGAGGGTTAGTGGCAGCACAATGGCTATGATGGGCAAGAAGGAGGGTGGAGGGGCATGCACAAAGGACGATGGAGGATAGAAGGGAGGGTCAGGACCTGTGCACAGACAAGAAAGTTCAGGGGAAGGGACCTCACAACAGACCACACGGGGCAGGCAGGAGGAGCAGCTGCAGCACAACAGACCAGGGAGGGCAGAAGGATGTGGCAGTACAATGGACCATGTAGGACAGGAGGAAGAGGATAGGGGCATGGCATGTGGACAGGCAGGGTGGAGGTGACAGGGACAGGTTACAGTCATCTGACAATGCTAGGCAGGTGGGAGGGGAGTGGCAGCTCAACAGAACACTCAGAGTAGATAGGAGTGGCAGGTCCATGGGACATGGTGGGCAAAAAGGATGGAGCAGGGGCATGCACAAAGACATCGGAGGGCAGGGGGAAGGAGAATAGGGGCAGCAAGCTAAGCACAGAGTTTAAGCAGGAGGTCAATGATGGGGCATAGAATTGGGCAATGGAGGGCAGGAGGAGTGGACTGGTGCATCATACTGAGGGCAGTGGCAGCACATCAGACCATGCATGGCAGGAGGGAGGAGGCTAGTCCATAGATTCACACAACAGAGGATAGGGAGGAAGGGGATGGGGCAGCAAGCTAACTGTTCAGAGAAGGCGGGTATTAGGAACTTTATTGTTTTTAAAACATTGTGTCTGTGCGAACTACTTAAAAGATGAACAAGTATGCAGCATAATCTCACTTTTATTCAGGAAGAAGAGGACGTTTGTGACTGTGACTCGGGGCTCACTTGGCAGAAACACCCCCTGACCCTCCACCCCCTATCGCAAAATGTAATGCCCGTGAAAAGGGTAGGTGAACACAGTGTTATATAGAACATAGTCCTGAGAGCACGATTGAAAATGAAAACTAGATATAGTGTATGGTATAAACTATGCACCAAAAAGTGTGATATAAGATGAACCGGGCGTGAAATATAATATGCAATACATTGTGCGCAATGACAGATTCATTGGAGAGCGCGAGATAGCACAGGCACTAGCCCGTGCTATGCGATATGCGCCTTGGAGTGTAATATGCACAGGGCAGTGTTGTGTAACCTAACTAGTCTCTAAAGTTGTAATATAAAATATGTGCTGGGGAGTGTAAGGTTGCATATGCACTGTGACAAAGATATGGATCCCAGATTGTAATATGTATGGCATAGCACTGTGCGTTATAACATAGGCATCGAGAAAGGCACGTTAGATGGGGCAATATAACCTGTGCGAAGACAAGTGTGGCATGACATATTCACGGGGTGGTGTTACAGTGCACATGGGCTAGAGAGTGTCATAGCATATGCACTAGCTAGTGGAATACAACACAGAGGTGTGTGGCACACGGCAGGCAATGGTGGGTGTAACACAGCATTGGGCTCTGTCAGGAGCGCGCTGTGACTCTCAAGTGATGTTCGTCCCCTTTCCAGAGAGTAAAATAAAAAGTATTACACATCCGGCAGTGGATGTGTGTTTTATTAACCGTGAGGGGGGTTTCTTGCATAGTTTTGGTCGAATTTTTGTCGAATCCCCTTTGAATGGCTTGGTGTGCATGTGTATTAAATGTGCCCGTCAATAGCTACCCAAGTTTGTATAAATAAACGACAAGGGTGTCTACCAGGATTAGGCACGGTAGGGCATCAGACATGTCAGAGCTTCACTAGTGGTGTAAATACATTCCACGTGGATTCATTGCATGCATAGTCGCCTTTTAATGAATATCACGCAAATCGTCATGGTGATAGGTACGTACGGTTTGTCCAGCATGTCCTAGGTGTGTCTATAAATATATATTTTTTAAAAATAATAAAAAACAGTGGCCGGCCCTGGGGATTGGGGTCAAAAAAATATAATTAGGAGACTGGCCCTGGGGGATGGGGTCATCAGGGCCAATAAATTAGAATAAGAAGGGGAACCAAACAGCCCCCCTTCTTAAAAAACTAAAATAAATAAAAGACTGGCATCGTGCAGGAGGCCATGCCCCCTCCGTGCAGCACGCTGCAAACGCGCCCCCAACAGGTATCTCCAGTATGCGCCAGGGAGCTGCGCTGCAGCCAGGTGTTCTGAGGCCAAGCCCCTTTTTACACCTCTCTGCAACGCAGCTCTGTGGCGCTTACTGGAGGTACCTAGTGGTCTAGTTTGACCCTAGGGACCCTTAGGATTCAAGGGGACTTAATCTCTCAACTTAGAACAGCCACAGGGCGCGTTTACACAGTGGTGAAGGGAGGGGACGGGGCCTGAGGTGACGTGTGCAAACATGCACTATGGCACGTTTTAAATTGGGGATATAATTTCCCTTCAATACTGAGGGCCCCTGGGGGCTAACTAGCCCACCAAGTGCTTCCAGTAAGCGCCACTGAGCTGCATTGCAGAGAGGTGGTCCAGGCCGTGCCACTTTTTACACCTCTCTGCAACGCAGCTCTGTGGCACTTACTGGAGGTACCTAGTGGGCTAGTTGGACCCCAGGGACCCTCAGGATTCAAATGAACTTAATCTCCCAACTAAAAATGGACACAGGGCGTGTTTACACAGTGGTGAAGGGAGGGGACGGGGCCTGAGTTAACGTGTGCAAAAATGCCCTGTGGCCTGTTTTAAGAGGTAGTTTTAATCCCCATGCCCTCTTATATACTAGGGGCTTACAGAGGAGGTCATGCTAATCACAGGGGGACCCCAACGCATAATGTTCCCTAGTGTATGTAGGTGTTTTCACTGTATTCTAAGTGTCTTTTAACATAGCACTGGCTCTAGGACTGGTTAGTCAGGCTCAGTTACCACCAGTATCCGTCTGAAAAAGTTGAGGGTACAGGATGATTTTGCAACAAGGCTTCTTTTTGCTCTTCTTTTTGTTCTTTCTGCACGTTATCCTTCTTCCTGCACTTATCTTCGTATTTGAGGGCTTCTGTTGCTTCTTTCTGCACTTCTTTTGTTTCTTTCTGTGCATTTTTTCTTCTTTCTTCACATGTCCTATCTCTGTAGGCATAGTTAGAAATTAGCATTTAAAAAACCTTTGAAATTCACAGAAAAAACCATAGGTTTCAGGCACGTTATAGTTAGGAATTAGCATTTAAAAAACCTCAGAAATTCACTGAAAAAACCATAGGTTTCAGGGGTGTTATAGTTAGCTGGACTTTTCACTTGTACAAAACCATTGAAATTCCCCCGTTATAGTTAGTTCAGCTAACTATAACTCGGGCGCCCGCAATGCACTGCTGATGACGTCACATATTACATCACTCATGACATGGTCAGTGACATCACTCATGACATCACTGATGACATCTCAAATGACATCACTGATGACATCACTGATGACATCATCCTTGTGATAGAGTGGCAGACCTCCTCTCACCCTAATATAACCTTTGATACACACATTCAAAAATAGAGACTAAAATTTTCAAAACAATGGACATACCAATACCAGTTACAACAACCTCTTCAGTAATTCTAAGATCCACATACACATCCACTCATTCACCAACAGTCCTATACAGTCACTCATACATGTACTCACTCATCATATGTACTCATACACCTATGCATCCTGTTACACAATGCCACTCATCCATAGAGTTACTCACACACATAGTCACTCATGCTAATAAAGAATCAAACATACATTTACTTGCATATACAGTTATACACACACCACCATACTTACTTCTACGGAAACTTACACATACTTAGTCTTTTAAACAATCACTTATAGAAACACATACTTATTCATACAGGAACTCTTTCAATCTCTCACTCTCACATATACTCACATATATACACCAATAGTCACATATACTAGTTTAAAACATATGTAGTTACTCATAAAGACACTACTGAGACAGTCATTCACTCACTAACACACCCATACACACACTCATCCACCCATACAGTCCTGCACACATGCTGTGTTCAACACATACAAACAGTGAGTCACTCATTCATGCACCTATGCACTACGTAATACCCCCCACCGAACCATGCAGACACTCAGACTGATACTCAAAAAACCAACTAATAACCTATATAGACACCCATGTAGCTACTCACCAACCCATGCAGCCACTTATACACAAAGTGAGAGACTGATACAGATATTTACATATTTAAACATTACTCACTAAGCCATGTATTCACTATGATACACTTAATCAGTCAGTTACACAATCAATTTTTCAAAAACAAATCATCCATTTAGACACTTATATACCCATTTATTCTTCCATCGACCTTGAGATATACATATATAAAACATATTTAATTTTCAGAAAAACACACATTCACTGGATGATGTAATATGTGACGTCATCAGCAGTGCATTGCGGGCGCCCGAGTTATAGTTAGCTGAACTAACTATAACGGGGGAATTTCAATGGTTTTGTACAAGTGAAAAGTCCAGCTAACTATAACACCCCTGAAACCTATGGTTTTTTCAGTGAATATATATATATATATATTAACTGAAAAAACCATAGGTTTCACACATGTTATAGTTAGCGGAAATTTTACTGATAAAAAACCAATGAAATTCCCCCGTTATAGTTAGTGCAGGCAACTATAACTCACGCGACCGCAATCCTCTGTTGATGCTAATACTGTATTTAGACACTTATTTGCCCATGTCTTCTTCCATACATTTTTAGCTATACATATATTACAAATATTTTTTTTTCATAAAGACACATATGTCATCAGCAGAAGATTGCGGTCGCGTGAGTTATAGTTGCCTGCACTAACTATAACGGGGGAATTTCATTGGTTTTTTATCAGTAAAATTTCCGCTAACTATAACATGTGTGAAACCTATGGTTTTTTCAGTGAATTTGCAAGGTTTTTTAAATGCTAATTCCTAACTATAACGTGTGTGAAACCTATGGTTTTTTCAGTGAATATATATATATATATATATATATATATATATATTATCTACTGGCGGTTGCCAGTAGATAGTTATAGTTAGGACCGTGTTTCCATAGGAAATCCGCAACATTCTATTTGGAATAACTTCGGCGCCGGTTGACGAATCCTCGCAAAATTTTCAAAATAGGTGGGGCGCTCCGCTCCGCTCCTACCCTGAAAGTCTCGGGGTGATTTGTCAAGCGGGGGCCGAGAAATAGGGGGGGTCCCAAAACACGTTTTCCCCATGCATTTTTCCATAGGACCTTTAGTCGAAGGTACAGCCCGAACGGCTAAACAGAATTACTTGAAATTTGGCAGAGAGGTAGTCCTCAGGTCAGGGAAGTGCCTTTTGCAGGTCTGGTGTCAATCTGTTCAGTAGTTCCTGAGATAATCAAAAGTAAAATCATATATATATGTGGGCGGAGCCTAACCACACATCTCATCCTGAGATCTGATTGGCTGTCAGCACTTCATCCAAGAAGTGTTGGCAGCCATCTTGGGACCAATATACATGATAGCACCTCATTAAAAAGCATTGCAGTTAATAGAAGGTTTTAAGACTTTAGTTACATTATAAATCATTTGTTGATGGTACAATACTCATTTTAGGAATTGTGGTATGTTCTAAGGTGATTTTACCATGTGAAAAAGCCTTCTGCTGGGATATCATGATTGAGAGAAAAATATTTTCTCATGCTTTTCCCACAGAGGTTTGGAAGGTGATCTATAGGCTAAACTGAGAGCTTATTTTCTGTAAATTCACATTATCTTTCTCAGTCATGTGAGAATGAAGTCTGACATTCTCAGTAAAACATGTACATCCAACAAGGGCAGAGACTGTCAGTTGATTCCTTTGTATTCTACTGCAGCTTCCCAGAGTGTTCCAAAGAACAACTAGAGCGCTAACAGTCCTACTTATGATAAACGTATGGCACACCTGAAGCCATCTTGCTTGGATTAAAGTGGTAACTCTTAAAACATTTAATTTAAAAAGGAACAAAATGAGGGGGTTCATTTTTCCATAAAAAGTATGATTAGTGCTGCAGAAAGAAAAATTAGGGCACATTGTAAGTGACTTCTCAAATCCTCTTCTATTTCATTAAAAAATTCTGACATGCAGACTGAAACATGCACTTTCAATACCAGCAGCAGTTTTCCCTGGTGAGCAGTAGCTTTACTACAGTGATCTAATGAGCAAAAAGAGTGCTAACATTCTGAATTTATGGCAAATGTGTGACACATCTGAATGCCTTCTTGATGGAATCAAAGTAAAAAACTGAAAGTATTTCCTACTGAGGAGACTGCAGTAAATGAGGAAATTAGGAAACTTCATAACAAATAAGTCTCCCAAGATGGCCACCAGAGACAAAAGAGCCCAAATGTAGCCCAAATATCACCCAGATGTAGCCCAAGTATAGCCCAATGACAGAATGTCCCAGAATGTTCTTAAAAACAACTAGAGTGCTTACTGTCTTCATTATGACAAAAGTATGGCACACCTGAAGCCATCTTGATTGGAATAAACTGGTAACACTTAAAACATTTAATTTAAAAAGGAACACAATGAGGAGGTTCATTTTGCCATAGAAATTATGATTAATGCTGAAGAAAGAAAATGAGGGCACATTTTGAGTGACTTCTCAAATCCTCTTCTATTTCATTAAAAAAATTCTGACATGCAGACTGAAACATGCACATTAAATACCAGGAGCAGACTTCCATGGTGCAGTAGTTTTACTACAATGATCTAATGAGCAACTAGAGTGCTAACATTCAGAATTTATGGCAAATGTGTGACATATCTGAATACCTTCATGATGGAATCAAAGTAAAAAACTGAAAGCATTTCCTACTGAGGAGACTGCAGTACATGAGGAAATTAGGAAACTTCATAACAAATAAATCTCCCAAGATGGCCACCGGAGACAAAAGAGCCCAAATGTAGCCCAAAATCACCCAGATGTAGCCCAAATATAGCCCAATGACAGAAGTGTGCAAAACACTTATTATTTTGTGTTTTTGCAGTGTTATATAGTGCAGACTTGTCAGGTATTGGAGTGCTTTACATGAGCATTGGTTACATCACACAAGAACACATTCATTTTGGTTGTAGACATGGGGAAACTAAGTGATTTGACCAGAATCACAGAATGTCGAGCTGAAGCAGAAACTTCAACCTGGTTCCCCAGTTGCAAAGTCTGCAGTTCTGGAAGTAACACCACATCATCTCCCCTAAGTGCAACATTTAATCAAGTGGTCAACTGGATAAAAAAACATAAAGATAACAAATAATTTAAAAGTGCTTTGTCGCTATTTGAAAACTCAGAAAATATGTCCTTATTTTAGCCTTTTAGAGCACTAACCATAATTTTGATGCCAATAAGACCCTCTCATATATGTAATTTCTAAAGGAAATGCTCTAGGTATTACAGTTTTGATTACATCAAGATGATGTCAGGCGTTCCACACTTTTGTAATAAATATAGAATGTTAGCAATCTAGTTGTTCATTAGGATACTGTTGAGAGGCAGAGGCCAGGGGCACGGACTCTGAAAATTGAAGGCAGGTAGGAGGGTGCAAAGGCAACAATTTAACCACACTGAGCAGGCAGGAAGGGCTGTGGAAGCACAACAGACTATGGAGGGCAGTGGAAAGGGGGGCAGGGGCAACAAACCAACAATACAGGACTTGCAAGAGAGGCTGTTGGAGGCAAGATCTATTACGGGTCAAGGAAGCTAGGGGCGGTCCCCAGATCCCCGGGAGCCACCACAGAACTGAGCAGGAGAGTGAGTCAGGGACAAAAGGGGCACCTTAATTTGAGCCGGGGTGCCTAGGAACGCTTGCTCCAAAAATGAAGAAAACAGACATATGAGACATGGAATTGGAGGCAGAATACAATGGCAGTTTAATGAGAAGATGCAACTTCAAAGAAACCACAGAATAGAGACATAAAGTACAAAATACAGAATCCAGATAATCATACAGCTCTCATGATATTCTCTGTATCTCAATTAATGTACTGACAGAGAGAGAGAGAAAACACATCTATAAATGCATCATGAGAAACAAGTTACACCAAGGAAAATGTTACCTAGGAACACTCACGTTTACTCTTAGAGCAAGCATTCCTGCAATTACAATACAAAATCTTTTAAATGCAAAAGTAAAGAGAACAATGGTTAAACATAACATGACATTTCATATAGGTAAAATAGAATAAGATACTTCAAGCAAAGCAGAGCAAGACATTTTAAGCAAAGGAAGACAAGAGCTCCCAGCTCTTGGGGAAAACCTGCACTGCCTGTTAACCTACATACAGACGGCGAGGTAGTCCGTCGATATCTGTGGGTGCTCCCTTTTTATATCATTTTGTGGGCTCCTTTGCACGCTACATCTACCTACGTATGCTACCCAAAAGCTTCGTCTGCAGATTTTACCAGACATTTCGTCATTTACCCACTTAATGCTGACAATGGACTGGGTGAAAAGGTCAGTCTCTCAGGCCAATCGCTTATCGTAAGTTCCATAGAGCAAGCAGAAAATAATGGGTATTGTACGGGAATTCAATATATTCATGTATAAAATCTCCTCAGTTCTCCTAACTTGACGCTCTGCGGTTGCCACTTCCTTAAAAGCGGGAAACCTGCCCAGGAAGCAAGTACCAGTCCAGGATGCAGCCTACTGTATGTCGACAGCTTCAGGGGGATGTTGAACTTTGATACCGAGCACGGAGCACTCGGGTAGGGTGGGGGCTACTGGTTTGGAGCAGAAGGCCTCGCAGACCTGCCTTCAGACTGCTATACACTAAAATTGCAGAGCTATGGTCAATTTAACAAAGAGGCCTACATATTGAACAGAAGGGCCTACACAGGGGTTTTATACTGGCTGAGTGGTAAGGATGTCTCAGGATAATTATATAGCAACACAGGACCCGCTGGTCAATTTAATACGGCCTACAAATGCAGCTGGCAGGGCAAGGACAAGGGTCTCATACTTCAGGTGTGGACAGAACGGGCCAGGGGCCCCCTGTGATACAAAATCTACCCTCCTTCAAGCCTGTGGCAATGTAATAGACCATTGTGGGCAGAAGGAAGAGGCAATGGTAGTACAACCATACATGCCAACAGACCCGATTCAGCCAGGAAACGTCCAATGTTTTTAAGCTCAAATGGGCTTTATTTGATCTGTCTCCTGTCTACAATATCCTCTTTTTCAATGTAACTCAAAGGGGAAAATCAATACCCCAGTTTTTTTTCAAAATCTCCCTCTTACCAAGTTCAAAATGTTCGCAAGTATGGTACATTGGATCATGGAAGGAAATGGGATAGGGACATGGACTTGGATAACAGAGGACAGGAGGGACATGGAGAGGTGCACCAAACTGACCCTGCAGGGCAGGCATCAGGGTTTGCAACAGCACAATACACCACACGGGAGTGCAGCACAACAATCCATAGAAAGCAAGAGGGAGGGGACAGGACCATGCACATGGACAACAGAGAACAGAGGGGCAAGAGGCAATGGTAGCTAGCTGACCATAATGGACAGACAGGAGAGAAAGCTGCAGCATAACAGACCATAAAGGGCAGGAGGGACGGATCAGGGGCATTACAATGGAACAGACAAGCCAGGAGGGAGGGAGTAGGGCTGGGGGCAAGGGGGCAGGGCAGGAGCAGCAAGATAGCCCTGGAGGTCAGGCAGGATGGGCACTAGAAGCAAGACACACCATGAAGAGCAACAGTGAGACTGTGATGGCATACACACAGACCATGGAGGGAAGGTGGGAGGGGGTCAGGGGCAGCTAACTGACCACACAGGGAAGGTGGGAGGGGCCATGGCAGCACAGAAGACCATGCATGGCAAGTGGGAGGGTTAGTGGCAGCACAATGGCTATGATGGGCAAGAAGGAGGGTGGAGGGGCATGCACAAAGGACGATGGAGGATAGAAGGGAGGGTCAGGACCTGTGCACAGACAAGAAAGTTCAGGGGAAGGGACCTCACAACAGACCACACGGGGCAGGCAGGAGGAGCAGCTGCAGCACAACAGACCAGGGAGGGCAGAAGGATGTGGCAGTACAATGGACCATGTAGGACAGGAGGAAGAGGATAGGGGCATGGCATGTGGACAGGCAGGGTGGAGGTGACAGGGACAGGTTACAGTCATCTGACAATGCTAGGCAGGTGGGAGGGGAGTGGCAGCTCAACAGAACACTCAGAGTAGATAGGAGTGGCAGGTCCATGGGACATGGTGGGCAAAAAGGATGGAGCAGGGGCATGCACAAAGACATCGGAGGGCAGGGGGAAGGAGAATAGGGGCAGCAAGCTAAGCACAGAGTTTAAGCAGGAGGTCAATGATGGGGCATAGAATTGGGCAATGGAGGGCAGGAGGAGTGGACTGGTGCATCATACTGAGGGCAGTGGCAGCACATCAGACCATGCATGGCAGGAGGGAGGAGGCTAGTCCATAGATTCACACAACAGAGGATAGGGAGGAAGGGGATGGGGCAGCAAGCTAACTGTTCAGAGAAGGCGGGTATTAGGAACTTTATTGTTTTTAAAACATTGTGTCTGTGCGAACTACTTAAAAGATGAACAAGTATGCAGCATAATCTCACTTTTATTCAGGAAGAAGAGGACGTTTGTGACTGTGACTCCGGGCTCACTTGGCAGAAACACCCCCTGACCCTCCACCCCCTATCGCAAAATGTAATGCCCGTGAAAAGGGTAGGTGAACACAGTGTTATATAGAACATAGTCCTGAGAGCACGATTGAAAATGAAAACTAGATATAGTGTATGGTATAAACTATGCACCAAAAAGTGTGATATAAGATGAACCGGGCGTGAAATATAATATGCAATACATTGTGCGCAATGACAGATTCATTGGAGAGCGCGAGATAGCACAGGCACTAGCCCGTGCTATGCGATATGCGCCTTGGAGTGTAATATGCACAGGGCAGTGTTGTGTAACCTAACTAGTCTCTAAAGTTGTAATATAAAATATGTGCTGGGGAGTGTAAGGTTGCATATGCACTGTGACAAAGATATGGATCCCAGATTGTAATATGTATGGCATAGCACTGTGCGTTATAACATAGGCATCGAGAAAGGCACGTTAGATGGGGCAATATAACCCGTGCGAAGACAAGTGTGGCATGACATATTCACGGGGTGGTGTTACAGTGCACATGGGCTAGAGAGTGTCATAGCATATGCACTAGCTAGTGGAATACAACACAGAGGTGTGTGGCACACGGCAGGCAATGGTGGGTGTAACACAGCATTGGGCTCTGTCAGGAGCGCGCTGTGACTCTCAAGTGATGTTCGTCCCCTTTCCAGAGAGTAAAATAAAAAGTATTACACATCCGGCAGTGGATGTGTGTTTTATTAACCGTGAGGGGGGTTTCTTGCATAGTTTTGGTCGAATTTTTGTCGAATCCCCTTTGAATGGCTTGGTGTGCATGTGTATTAAATGTGCCCGTCAATAGCTACCCAAGTTTGTATAAATAAACGACAAGGGTGTCTACCAGGATTAGGCACGGTAGGGCATCAGACATGTCAGAGCTTCAATAGTGGTGTAAATACATTCCACGTGGATTCATTGCATGCATAGTCGCCTTTTAATGAATATCACGCAAATCGTCATGGTGATAGGTACGTACGGTTTGTCCAGCATGTCCTAGGTGTGTCTATAAATATATATTTTTTAAAAATAATAAAAAACAGTGGCCGGCCCTGGGGATTGGGGTCAAAAAAATATAATTAGGAGACTGGCCCTGGGGGATGGGGTCATCAGGGCCAATAAATTAGAATAAGAAGGGGAACCAAACAGCCCCCCTTCTTAAAAAACTAAAATAAATAAAAGACTGGCATCGTGCAGGAGGCCATGCCCCCTCCGTGCAGCACGCTGCAAACGCGCCCCCAACAGGTATCTCCAGTATGCGCCAGGGAGCTGCGCTGCAGCCAGGTGTTCTGAGGCCAAGCCCCTTTTTACACCTCTCTGCAACGCAGCTCTGTGGCGCTTACTGGAGGTACCTAGTGGTCTAGTTTGACCCTAGGGACCCTTAGGATTCAAGGGGACTTAATCTCTCAACTTAGAACAGCCACAGGGCGCGTTTACACAGTGGTGAAGGGAGGGGACGGGGCCTGAGGTGACGTGTGCAAACATGCACTATGGCACGTTTTAAATTGGGGATATAATTTCCCTTCAATACTGAGGGCCCCTGGGGGCTAACTAGCCCACCAAGTGCTTCCAGTAAGCGCCACTGAGCTGCATTGCAGAGAGGTGGTCCAGGCCGTGCCACTTTTTACACCTCTCTGCAACGCAGCTCTGTGGCACTTACTGGAGGTACCTAGTGGGCTAGTTGGACCCCAGGGACCCTCAGGATTCAAATGAACTTAATCTCCCAACTAAAAATGGACACAGGGCGTGTTTACACAGTGGTGAAGGGAGGGGACGGGGCCTGAGTTAACGTGTGCAAAAATGCCCTGTGGCCTGTTTTAAGAGGTAGTTTTAATCCCCATGCCCTCTTATATACTAGGGGCTTACAGAGGAGGTCATGCTAATCACAGGGGGACCCCAACGCATAATGTTCCCTAGTGTATGTAGGTGTTTTCACTGTATTCTAAGTGTCTTTTAACATAGCACTGGCTCTAGGACTGGTTAGTCAGGCTCAGTTACCACCAGTATCCGTCTGAAAAAGTTGAGGGTACAGGATGATTTTGCAACAAGGCTTCTTTTTGCTCTTCTTTTTGTTCTTTCTGCACGTTATCCTTCTTCCTGCACTTATCTTCGTATTTGAGGGCTTCTGTTGCTTCTTTCTGCACTTCTTTTGTTTCTTTCTGTGCATTTTTTCTTCTTTCTTCACATGTCCTATCTCTGTAGGCATAGTTAGAAATTAGCATTTAAAAAACCTTTGAAATTCACAGAAAAAACCATAGGTTTCAGGCACGTTATAGTTAGGAATTAGCATTTAAAAAACCTCAGAAATTCACTGAAAAAACCATAGGTTTCAGGGGTGTTATAGTTAGCTGGACTTTTCACTTGTACAAAACCATTGAAATTCCCCCGTTATAGTTAGTTCAGCTAACTATAACTCGGGCGCCCGCAATGCACTGCTGATGACGTCACATATTACATCACTCATGACATGGTCAGTGACATCACTCATGACATCACTGATGACATCTCAAATGACATCACTGATGACATCACTGATGACATCATCCTTGTGATAGAGTGGCAGACCTCCTCTCACCCTAATATAACCTTTGATACACACATTCAAAAATAGAGACTAAAATTTTCAAAACAATGGACATACCAATACCAGTTACAACAACCTCTTCAGTAATTCTAAGATCCACATACACATCCACTCATTCACCAACAGTCCTATACAGTCACTCATACATGTACTCACTCATCATATGTACTCATACACCTATGCATCCTGTTACACAATGCCACTCATCCATAGAGTTACTCACACACATAGTCACTCATGCTAATAAAGAATCAAACATACATTTACTTGCATATACAGTTATACACACACCACCATACTTACTTCTACGGAAACTTACACATACTTAGTCTTTTAAACAATCACTTATAGAAACACATACTTATTCATACAGGAACTCTTTCAATCTCTCACTCTCACATATACTCACATATATACACCAATAGTCACATATACTAGTTTAAAACATATGTAGTTACTCATAAAGACACTACTGAGACAGTCATTCACTCACTAACACACCCATACACACACTCATCCACCCATACAGTCCTGCACACATGCTGTGTTCAACACATACAAACAGTGAGTCACTCATTCATGCACCTATGCACTACGTAATACCCCCCACCGAACCATGCAGACACTCAGACTGATACTCAAAAAACCAACTAATAACCTATATAGACACCCATGTAGCTACTCACCAACCCATGCAGCCACTTATACACAAAGTGAGAGACTGATACAGATATTTACATATTTAAACATTACTCACTAAGCCATGTATTCACTATGATACACTTAATCAGTCAGTTACACAATCAATTTTTCAAAAACAAATCATCCATTTAGACACTTATATACCCATTTATTCTTCCATCGACCTTGAGATATACATATATAAAACATATTTAATTTTCAGAAAAACACACATTCACTGGATGATGTAATATGTGACGTCATCAGCAGTGCATTGCGGGCGCCCGAGTTATAGTTAGCTGAACTAACTATAACGGGGGAATTTCAATGGTTTTGTACAAGTGAAAAGTCCAGCTAACTATAACACCCCTGAAACCTATGGTTTTTTCAGTGAATATATATATATATATATTAACTGAAAAAACCATAGGTTTCACACATGTTATAGTTAGCGGAAATTTTACTGATAAAAAACCAATGAAATTCCCCCGTTATAGTTAGTGCAGGCAACTATAACTCACGCGACCGCAATCCTCTGTTGATGCTAATACTGTATTTAGACACTTATTTGCCCATGTCTTCTTCCATACATTTTTAGCTATACATATATTACAAATATTTTTTTTTCATAAAGACACATATGTCATCAGCAGAAGATTGCGGTCGCGTGAGTTATAGTTGCCTGCACTAACTATAACGGGGGAATTTCATTGGTTTTTTATCAGTAAAATTTCCGCTAACTATAACATGTGTGAAACCTATGGTTTTTTCAGTGAATTTGCAAGGTTTTTTAAATGCTAATTCCTAACTATAACGTGTGTGAAACCTATGGTTTTTTCAGTGAATATATATATATATATATATATATATATATATATTATCTACTGGCGGTTGCCAGTAGATAGTTATAGTTAGGACCGTGTTTCCATAGGAAATCCGCAACATTCTATTTGGAATAACTTTGGCGCCGGTTGACGAATCCTCGCAAAATTTTCAAAATAGGTGGGGCGCTCCGCTCCGCTCCTACCCTGAAAGTCTCGGGGTGATTTGTCAAGCGGGGGCCGAGAAATAGGGGGGGTCCCAAAACACGTTTTCCCCATGCATTTTTCCATAGGACCTTTAGTCGAAGGTACAGCCCGAACGGCTAAACAGAATTACTTGAAATTTGGCAGAGAGGTAGTCCTCAGGTCAGGGAAGTGCCTTTTGCAGGTCTGGTGTCAATCTGTTCAGTAGTTCCTGAGATAATCAAAAGTAAAATCATATATATATGTGGGCGGAGCCTAACCACACATCTCATCCTGAGATCTGATTGGCTGTCAGCACTTCATCCAAGAAGTGTTGGCAGCCATCTTGGGACCAATATACATGATAGCACCTCATTAAAAAGCATTGCAGTTAATAGAAGGTTTTAAGACTTTAGTTACATTATAAATCATTTGTTGATGGTACAATACTCATTTTAGGAATTGTGGTATGTTCTAAGGTGATTTTACCATGTGAAAAAGCCTTCTGCTGGGATATCATGATTGAGAGAAAAATATTTTCTCATGCTTTTCCCACAGAGGTTTGGAAGGTGATCTATAGGCTAAACTGAGAGCTTATTTTCTGTAAATTCACATTATCTTTCTCAGTCATGTGAGAATGAAGTCTGACATTCTCAGTAAAACATGTACATCCAACAAGGGCAGAGACTGTCAGTTGATTCCTTTGTATTCTACTGCAGCTTCCCAGAGTGTTCCAAAGAACAACTAGAGCGCTAACAGTCCTACTTATGATAAACGTATGGCACACCTGAAGCCATCTTGCTTGGATTAAAGTGGTAACTCTTAAAACATTTAATTTAAAAAGGAACAAAATGAGGGGGTTCATTTTTCCATAAAAAGTATGATTAGTGCTGCAGAAAGAAAAATTAGGGCACATTGTAAGTGACTTCTCAAATCCTCTTCTATTTCATTAAAAAATTCTGACATGCAGACTGAAACATGCACTTTCAATACCAGCAGCAGTTTTCCCTGGTGAGCAGTAGCTTTACTACAGTGATCTAATGAGCAAAAAGAGTGCTAACATTCTGAATTTATGGCAAATGTGTGACACATCTGAATGCCTTCTTGATGGAATCAAAGTAAAAAACTGAAAGTATTTCCTACTGAGGAGACTGCAGTAAATGAGGAAATTAGGAAACTTCATAACAAATAAGTCTCCCAAGATGGCCACCAGAGACAAAAGAGCCCAAATGTAGCCCAAATATCACCCAGATGTAGCCCAAGTATAGCCCAATGACAGAATGTCCCAGAATGTTCTTAAAAACAACTAGAGCGCTTACTGTCTTCATTATGACAAAAGTATGGCACACCTGAAGCCATCTTGATTGGAATAAACTGGTAACACTTAAAACATTTAATTTAAAAAGGAACACAATGAGGAGGTTCATTTTGCCATAGAAATTATGATTAATGCTGAAGAAAGAAAATGAGGGCACATTTTGAGTGACTTCTCAAATCCTCTTCTATTTCATTAAAAAAATTCTGACATGCAGACTGAAACATGCACATTAAATACCAGGAGCAGACTTCCATGGTGCAGTAGTTTTACTACAATGATCTAATGAGCAACTAGAGTGCTAACATTCAGAATTTATGGCAAATGTGTGACATATCTGAATACCTTCATGATGGAATCAAAGTAAAAAACTGAAAGCATTTCCTACTGAGGAGACTGCAGTACATGAGGAAATTAGGAAACTTCATAACAAATAAATCTCCCAAGATGGCCACCGGAGACAAAAGAGCCCAAATGTAGCCCAAAATCACCCAGATGTAGCCCAAATATAGCCCAATGACAGAAGTGTGCAAAACACTTATTATTTTGTGTTTTTGCAGTGTTATATAGTGCAGACTTGTCAGGTATTGGAGTGCTTTACATGAGCATTGGTTACATCACACAAGAACACATTCATTTTGGTTGTAGACATGGGGAAACTAAGTGATTTGACCAGAATCACAGAATGTCGAGCTGAAGCAGAAACTTCAACCTGGTTCCCCAGTTGCAAAGTCTGCAGTTCTGGAAGTAACACCACATCATCTCCCCTAAGTGCAACATTTAATCAAGTGGTCAACTGGATAAAAAAACATAAAGATAACAAATAATTTAAAAGTGCTTTGTCGCTATTTGAAAACTCAGAAAATATGTCCTTATTTTAGCCTTTTAGAGCACTAACCATAATTTTGATGCCAATAAGACCCTCTCATATATGTAATTTCTAAAGGAAATGCTCTAGGTATTACAGTTTTGATTACATCAAGATGATGTCAGGCGTTCCACACTTTTGTAATAAATATAGAATGTTAGCAATCTAGTTGTTCATTAGGATACTGTTGAGAGGCAGAGGCCAGGGGCACGGACTCTGAAAATTGAAGGCAGGTAGGAGGGTGCAAAGGCAACAATTTAACCACACTGAGCAGGCAGGAAGGGCCGTGGAAGCACAACAGACTATGGAGGGCAGTGGAAAGGGGGGCAGGGGCAACAAACCAACAATACAGGACTTGCAAGAGAGGCTGTTGGAGGCAAGATCTATTACGGGTCAAGGAAGCTAGGGGCGGTCCCCAGATCCCCGGGAGCTACCACAGAACTGAGCAGGAGAGTGAGTCAGGGACAAAAGGGGCACCTTAATTTGAGCCGGGGTGCCTAGGAACGCTTGCTCCAAAAATGAAGAAAACAGACATATGAGACATGGAATTGGAGGCAGAATACAATGGCAGTTTAATGAGAAGATGCAACTTCAAAGAAACCACAGAATAGAGACATAAAGTACAAAATACAGAATCCAGATAATCATACAGCTGTCATGATATTCTCTGTATCTCAATTAATGTACTGACAGAGAGAGAGAGAAAACACATCTATAAATGCATCATGAGAAACAAGTTACACCAAGGAAAATGTTACCTAGGAACACTCACGTTTACTCTTAGAGCAAGCATTCCTGCAATTACAATACAAAATCTTTTAAATGCAAAAGTAAAGAGAACAATGGTTAAACATAACATGACATTTCATATAGGTAAAATAGAATAAGATACTTCAAGCAAAGCAGAGCAAGACATTTTAAGCAAAGGAAGACAAGAGCTCCCAGCTCTTGGGGAAAACCTGCACTGCCTGTTAACCTACATACAGACGGCGAGGTAGTCCGTCGATATCTGTGGGTGCTCCCTTTTTATATCATTTTGTGGGCTCCTTTGCACGCTACATCTACCTACGTATGCTACCCAAAAGCTTCGTCTGCAGATTTTACCAGACATTTCGTCATTTACCCACTTAATGCTGACAATGGACTGGGTGAAAAGGTCAGTCTCTCAGGCCAATCGCTTATCGTAAGTTCCATAGAGCAAGCAGAAAATAATGGGTATTGTACGGGAATTCAATATATTCATGTATAAAATCTCCTCAGTTCTCCTAACTTGACGCTCTGCGGTTGCCACTTCCTTAAAAGCGGGAAACCTGCCCAGGAAGCAAGTACCAGTCCAGGATGCAGCCTACTGTATGTCGACAGCTTCAGGGGGATGTTGAACTTTGATACCGAGCACGGAGCACTCGGGTAGGGTGGGGGCTACTGGTTTGGAGCAGAAGGCCTCGCAGACCTGCCTTCAGACTGCTATACACTAAAATTGCAGAGCTATGGTCAATTTAACAAAGAGGCCTACATATTGAACAGAAGGGCCTACACAGGGGTTTTATACTGGCTGAGTGGTAAGGATGTCTCAGGATAATTATATAGCAACACAGGACACGCTGGTCAATTTAATACGGCCTACAAATGCAGCTGGCAGGGCAAGGACAAGGGTCTCATACTTCAGGTGTGGACAGAACGGGCCAGGGGCCCCCTGTGATACAAAATCTACCCTCCTTCAAGCCTGTGGCAATGTAATAGACCATTGTGGGCAGAAGGAAGAGGCAATGGTAGTACAACCATACATGCCAACAGACCCGATTCAGCCAGGAAACGTCCAATGTTTTTAAGCTCAAATGGGCTTTATTTGATCTGTCTCCTGTCTACAATATCCTCTTTTTCAATGTAACTCAAAGGGGAAAATCAATACCACAGTTTTTTTTCAAAATCTCCCTCTTACCAAGTTCAAAATGTTCGCAAGTATGGTACATTGGATCATGGAAGGAAATGGGATAGGGACATGGACTTGGATAACAGAGGACAGGAGGGACATGGAGAGGTGCACCAAACTGACCCTGCAGGGCAGGCATCAGGGTTTGCAACAGCACAATACACCACACGGGAGTGCAGCACAACAATCCATAGAAAGCAAGAGGGAGGGGACAGGACCATGCACATGGACAACAGAGAACAGAGGGGCAAGAGGCAATGGTAGCTAGCTGACCATAATGGACAGACAGGAGAGAAAGCTGCAGCATAACAGACCATAAAGGGCAGGAGGGACGGATCAGGGGCATTACAATGGAACAGACAAGCCAGGAGGGAGGGAGTAGGGCTGGGGGCAAGGGGGCAGGGCAGGAGCAGCAAGATAGCCATGGAGGTCAGGCAGGATGGGCACTAGAAGCAAGACACACCATGAAGAGCAACAGTGAGACTGTGATGGCATACACACAGACCATGGAGGGAAGGTGGGAGGGGGTCAGGGGCAGCTAACTGACCACACAGGGAAGGGGGGAGGGGCCATGGCAGCACAGAAGACCATGCATGGCAAGTGGGAGGGTTAGTGGCAGCACAATGGCTATGATGGGCAAGAAGGAGGGTGGAGGGGCATGCACAAAGGACGATGGAGGATAGAAGGGAGGGTCAGGACCTGTGCACAGACAAGAAAGTTCAGGGGAAGGGACCTCACAACAGACCACACGGGGCAGGCAGGAGGAGCAGCTGCAGCACAACAGACCAGGGAGGGCAGAAGGATGTGGCAGTACAATGGACCATGTAGGACAGGAGGAAGAGGATAGGGGCATGGCATGTGGACAGGCAGGGTGGAGGTGACAGGGACAGGTTACAGTCATCTGACAATGCTAGGCAGGTGGGAGGGGAGTGGCAGCTCAACAGAACACTCAGAGTAGATAGGAGTGGCAGGTCCATGGGACATGGTGGGCAAAAAGGATGGAGCAGGGGCATGCACAAAGACATCGGAGGGCAGGGGGAAGGAGAATAGGGGCAGCAAGCTAAGCACAGAGTTTAAGCAGGAGGTCAATGATGGGGCATAGAATTGGGCAATGGAGGGCAGGAGGAGTGGACTGGTGCATCATACTGAGGGCAGTGGCAGCACATCAGACCATGCATGGCAGGAGGGAGGAGGCTAGTCCATAGATTCACACAACAGAGGATAGGGAGGAAGGGGATGGGGCAGCAAGCTAACTGTTCAGAGAAGGCGGGTATTAGGAACTTTATTGTTTTTAAAACATTGTGTCTGTGCGAACTACTTAAAAGATGAACAAGTATGCAGCATAATCTCACTTTTATTCAGGAAGAAGAGGACGTTTGTGACTGTGACTCCGGGCTCACTTGGCAGAAACACCCCCTGACCCTCCACCCCCTATCGCAAAATGTAATGCCCGTGAAAAGGGTAGGTGAACACAGTGTTATATAGAACATAGTCCTGAGAGCACGATTAAAAATGAAAACTAGATATAGTGTATGGTATAAACTATGCACCAAAAAGTGTGATATAAGATGAACCGGGCGTGAAATATAATATGCAATACATTGTGCGCAATGACAGATTCATTGGAGAGCGCGAGATAGCACAGGCACTAGCGCGTGCTATGCGATATGCGCCTTGGAGTGTAATATGCACAGGGCAGTGTTGTGTAACCTAACTAGTCTCTAAAGTTGTAATATAAAATATGTGCTGGGGAGTGTAAGGTTGCATATGCACTGTGACAAAGATATGGATCCCAGATTGTAATATGTATGGCATAGCACTGTGCGTTATAACATAGGCATCGAGAAAGGCACGTTAGATGGGGCAATATAACCCGTGCGAAGACAAGTGTGGCATGACATATTCACGGGGTGGTGTTACAGTGCACATGGGCTAGAGAGTGTCATAGCATATGCACTAGCTAGTGGAATACAACACAGAGGTGTGTGGCACACGGCAGGCAATGGTGGGTGTAACACAGCATTGGGCTCTGTCAGGAGCGCGCTGTGACTCTCAAGTGATGTTCGTCCCCTTTCCAGAGAGTAAAATAAAAAGTATTACACATCCGGCAGTGGATGTGTGTTTTATTAACCGTGAGGGGGGTTTCTTGCATAGTTTTGGTCGAATTTTTGTCGAATCCCCTTTGAATGGCTTGGTGTGCATGTGTATTAAATGTGCCCGTCAATAGCTACCCAAGTTTGTATAAATAAACGACAAGGGTGTCTACCAGGATTAGGCACGGTAGGGCATCAGACATGTCAGAGCTTCACTAGTGGTGTAAATACATTCCACGTGGATTCATTGCATGCATAGTCGCCTTTTAATGAATATCACGCAAATCGTCATGGTGATAGGTACGTACGGTTTGTCCAGCATGTCCTAGGTGTGTCTATAAATATATATTTTTTAAAAATAATAAAAAACAGTGGCCGGCCCTGGGGATTGGGGTCAAAAAAATATAATTAGGAGACTGGCCCTGGGGGATGGGGTCATCAGGGCCAATAAATTAGAATAAGAAGGGGAACCAAACAGCCCCCCTTCTTAAAAAACTAATATAAATAAAAGACTGGCATCGTGCAGGAGGCCATGCCCCCTCCGTGCAGCACGCTGCAAACGCGCCCCCAACAGGTATCTCCAGTATGTGCCAGGGAGCTGCGCTGCAGCCAGGTGTTCTGAGGCCAAGCCCCTTTTTACACCTCTCTGCAACGCAGCTCTGTGGCGCTTACTGGAGGTACCTAGTGGTCTAGTTTGACCCTAGGGACCCTTAGGATTCAAGGGGACTTAATCTCTCAACTTAGAACAGCCACAGGGCGCGTTTACACAGTGGTGAAGGGAGGGGACGGGGCCTGAGGTGACGTGTGCAAACATGCACTATGGCACGTTTTAAATTGGGGATATAATTTCCCTTCAATACTGAGGGCCCCTGGGGGCTAACTAGCTCACCAAGTGCTTCCAGTAAGCGCCACTGAGCTGCATTGCAGAGAGGTGGTCCAGGCCGTGCCACTTTTTACACCTCTCTGCAACGCAGCTCTGTGGCACTTACTGGAGGTACCTAGTGGGCTAGTTGGACCCCAGGGACCCTCAGGATTCAAATGAACTTAATCTCCCAACTAAAAACGGACACAGGGCGTGTTTACACAGTGGTGAAGGGAGGGGACGGGGCCTGAGTTAACGTGTGCAAAAATGCCCTGTGGCCTGTTTTAAGAGGTAGTTTTAATCCCCATGCCCTCTTATATACTAGGGGCTTACAGAGGAGGTCATGCTAATCACAGGGGGACCCCAACGCATAATGTTCCCTAGTGTATGTAGGTGTTTTCACTGTATTCTAAGTGTCTTTTAACATAGCACTGGCTCTAGGACTGGTTAGTCAGGCTCAGTTACCACCAGTATCCGTCTGAAAAAGTTGAGGGTACAGGATGATTTTGCAACAAGGCTTCTTTTTGCTCTTCTTTTTGTTCTTTCTGCACGTTATCCTTCTTCCTGCACTTATCTTCGTATTTGAGGACTTCTGTTGCTTCTTTCTGCACTTCTTTTGTTTCTTTCTGTGCATTTTTTCTTCTTTCTTCACATGTCCTATCTCTGTAGGCATAGTTAGAAATTAGCATTTAAAAAACCTTTGAAATTCACAGAAAAAACCATAGGTTTCAGGCACGTTATAGTTAGGAATTAGCATTTAAAAAACCTCAGAAATTCACTGAAAAAACCATAGGTTTCAGGGGTGTTATAGTTAGCTGGACTTTTCACTTGTACAAAACCATTGAAATTCCCCCGTTATAGTTAGTTCAGCTAACTATAACTCGGGCGCCCGCAATGCACTGCTGATGACGTCACATATTACATCACTCATGACATGGTCAGTGACATCACTCATGACATCACTGATGACATCTCAAATGACATCACTGATGACATCACTGATGACATCATCCTTGTGATAGAGTGGCAGACCTCCTCTCACCCTAATATAACCTTTGATACACACATTCAAAAATAGAGACTAAAATTTTCAAAACAATGGACATACCAATACCAGTTACAACAACCTCTTCAGTAATTCTAAGATCTACATACACATCCACTCATTCACCAACAGTCCTATACAGTCACTCATACATGTACTCACTCATCATATGTACTCATACACCTATGCATCCTGTTACACAATGCCACTCATCCATAGAGTTACTCACACACATAGTCACTCATGCTAATAAAGAATCAAACATACATTTACTTGCATATACAGTTATACACACACCACCATACTTACTTCTACGGAAACTTACACATACTTAGTCTTTTAAACAATCACTTATAGAAACACATACTTATTCATACAGGAACTCTTTCAATCTCTCACTCTCACATATACTCACATATATACACCAATAGTCACATATACTAGTTTAAAACATATGTAGTTACTCATAAAGACACTACTGAGACAGTCATTCACTCACTAACACACCCATACACACACTCATCCACCCATACAGTCCTGCACACATGCTGTGTTCAACACATACAAACAGTGAGTCACTCATTCATGCACCTATGCACTACGTAATACCCCCCACCGAACCATGCAGACACTCAGACTGATACTCAAAAAACCAACTAATAACCTATATAGACACCCATGTAGCTACTCACCAACCCATGCAGCCACTTATACACAAAGTGAGAGACTGATACAGATATTTACATATTTAAACATTACTCACTAAGCCATGTATTCACTATGATACACTTAATCAGTCAGTTACACAATCAATTTTTCAAAAACAAATCATCCATTTAGACACTTATATACCCATTTATTCTTCCATCGACCTTGAGATATACATATATAAAACATATTTAATTTTCAGAAAAACACACATTCACTGGATGATGTCATCAGTGATGTCATCAGTGATGTCATTTGAGATGTCATCAGTGATGTCATGAGTGATGTCACTGACCATGTCATGAGTGATGTAATATGTGACGTCATCAGCAGTGCATTGCGGGCGCCCGAGTTATAGTTAGCTGAACTAACTATAACGGGGGAATTTCAATGGTTTTGTACAAGTGAAAAGTCCAGCTAACTATAACACCCCTGAAACCTATGGTTTTTTCAGTGAATATATATATATATATATTCACTGAAAAAACCATAGGTTTCACACATGTTATAGTTAGCGGAAATTTTACTGATAAAAAACCAATGAAATTCCCCCGTTATAGTTAGTGCAGGCAACTATAACTCACGCGACCGCAATCCTCTGTTGATGCTAATACTGTATTTAGACACTTATTTGCCCATGTCTTCTTCCATACATTTTTAGCTATACATATATTACAAATATTTTTTTTTCATAAAGACACATATGTCATCAGCAGAAGATTGCGGTCGCGTGAGTTATAGTTGCCTGCACTAACTATAACGGGGGAATTTCATTGGTTTTTTATCAGTAAAATTTCCGCTAACTATAACATGTGTGAAACCTATGGTTTTTTCAGTGAATTTGCAAGGTTTTTTAAATGCTAATTCCTAACTATAACGTGTGTGAAACCTATGGTTTTTTCAGTGAATATATATATATATATATATATATATATATATATATATATTATCTACTGGCGGTTGCCAGTAGATAGTTATAGTTAGGACCGTGTTTCCATAGGAAATCCGCAACATTCTATTTGGAATAACTTTGGCGCCGGTTGACGAATCCTCGCAAAATTTTCAAAATAGGTGGGGCGCTCCGCTCCGCTCCTACCCTGAAAGTCTCGGGGTGATTTGTCAAGCGGGGGCCGAGAAATAGGGGGGGTCCCAAAACACGTTTTCCCCATGCATTTTTCCATAGGACCTTTAGTCGAAGGTACAGCCCGAACGGCTAAACAGAATTACTTGAAATTTGGCAGAGAGGTAGTCCTCAGGTCAGGGAAGTGCCTTTTGCAGGTCTGGTGTCAATCTGTTCAGTAGTTCCTGAGATAATCAAAAGTAAAATCATATATATATGTGGGCGGAGCCTAACCACACATCTCATCCTGAGATCTGATTGGCTGTCAGCACTTCATCCAAGAAGTGTTGGCAGCCATCTTGGGACCAATATACATGATAGCACCTCATTAAAAAGCATTGCAGTTAATAGAAGGTTTTAAGACTTTAGTTACATTATAAATCATTTGTTGATGGTACAATACTCATTTTAGGAATTGTGGTATGTTCTAAGGTGATTTTACCATGTGAAAAAGCCTTCTGCTGGGATATCATGATTGAGAGAAAAATATTTTCTCATGCTTTTCCCACAGAGGTTTGGAAGGTGATCTATAAGCTAAACTGAGAGCTTATTTTCTGTAAATTCACATTATCTTTCTCAGTCATGTGAGAATGAAGTCTGACATTCTCAGTAAAACATGTACATCCAACAAGGGCAGAGACTGTCAGTTGATTCCTTTGTATTCTACTGCAGCTTCCCAGAGTGTTCCAAAGAACAACTAGAGCGCTAACAGTCCTACTTATGATAAACGTATGGCACACCTGAAGCCATCTTGCTTGGATTAAAGTGGTAACTCTTAAAACATTTAATTTAAAAAGGAACAAAATGAGGGGGTTCATTTTTCCATAAAAAGTATGATTAGTGCTGCAGAAAGAAAAATTAGGGCACATTGTAAGTGACTTCTCAAATCCTCTTCTATTTCATTAAAAAATTCTGACATGCAGACTGAAACATGCACTTTCAATACCAGCAGCAGTTTTCCCTGGTGAGCAGTAGCTTTACTACAGTGATCTAATGAGCAAAAAGAGTGCTAACATTCTGAATTTATGGCAAATGTGTGACACATCTGAATGCCTTCTTGATGGAATCAAAGTAAAAAACTGAAAGTATTTCCTACTGAGGAGACTGCAGTAAATGAGGAAATTAGGAAACTTCATAACAAATAAGTCTCCCAAGATGGCCACCAGAGACAAAAGAGCCCAAATGTAGCCCAAATATCACCCAGATGTAGCCCAAGTATAGCCCAATGACAGAATGTCCCAGAGTGTTCTTAAAAACAACTAGAGCGCTTACTGTCTTCATTATGACAAAAGTATGGCACACCTGAAGCCATCTTCATTGGAATAAACTGGTAACACTTAAAACATTTAATTTTAAAAGGAACACAATGAGGGGGTTCATTTTGCCATAGAAATTATGATTAATGCTGAAGAAAGAAAATGAGGGCACATTTTGAGTGACTTCTCAAATCCTCTTCTATTTCATTAAAAAATTCTGACATGCAGACTGAAACATGCACTTTTAATACCAGGAGCAGACTTCCATGGTGAACAGTAGTTTTACTACAGTGATCTAATGAGCAACTAGAGTGCTAACATTCAGAATTTATGGCAAATGTGTGACATATCTGAATACCTTCATGATGGAATCAAAGTAAAAAACTGAAAGCATTTCCTACTGAGGAGACTGCAGTACATGAGGAAATTAGGAAACTTCATAACAAATAAATCTCCCAAGATGGCCACCGGAGACAAAAGAGCCCAAATGTAGCCCAAAATCACCCAGATGTAGCCCAAATATAGCCCAATGACAGAAGTGTGCAAAACACTTATTATTTTGTGTTTTTGCAGTGTTATATAGTGCAGACGTGTCAGGTATTGGAGTGCTTTACATGAGCATTGGTTACATCACACAAGAACAAATTCATTTTGGTTGTAGACATGGGGAGACTAAGTGATTTGACCAGAATCACAGAATGTCGAGCTGAAGCAGAAACTCCAACCTGGTTCCCCAGTTGCAAAGTCTGCAGTTCTGGAAATAACACCACATCCTCTCCCCTAAGTGCAACATTTAATCAAGTGGTCAACTGGATAAAAAAACATAAAGATAACAAATAATTTAAAAGTGCTTTGTCGCTATTTGAAAACTCAGAAAATATGTCCTTATTTTAGTCTTTTAGAGCACTAACCATAATTTTGATGCCAATAAGACCCTCTCATATATGTAATTTTGAAAGGAAATGCTCTAGGTATTACAGTTTTGATTACATCAAGATGATGTCAGGCGTTCCACACTTTTGTAATAAATATAGAATGTTAGCAATCTAGTTGTTCATTAGGATACTGTTGAGAGGCAGAGGCCAGGGGCACGGACTCTGAAAATTGAAGGCAGGTAGGAGGGTGCAAAGGCAACAATTTAACCACACTTAGCAGGCAGGAAGGGCCGTGGCAGCACAACAGACTAAGGAGGGCAGTGGAAAGGGGGGTAGGGGCAACAAACCAACAATACAGGACTTGCAAGAGAGGCTGTGGCAATGTAATAGACCATTGTGGGCAGAAGGAAGAGGCAATGGTAGTACAACCATACATGCCAACAGACCCGATTCAGCCAGGAAACGTCCAATGTTTTTAAGCTCAAATGGGCTTTATTTGATCTGTCTCCTGTCTACAATCTCCTCTTTTTCAATGTAACTCAAAGGGAACATCAATACCCCAGTTTTTTTTCAAAATCTCCCTCTTACCAAGTTCAAAATGTTCGCAAGTATGGTACATTGGATCATGGAAGGAAATGGGGTAGGGACATGGACTTGGATAACAGAGGACAGGAGGGACATGGAGAGGTGCACCAAACTGACCCTGCAGGGCAGGCATCAGGGTTTGCAGCAGCACAATACACCACACAGGGCATGCGGGACGGGAGTGCAGCACAACAATCCATAGAAAGCAAGAGGGAGGGGACAGGACCATGCACATGGACAACAGAGAACAGAGGGGCAAGAGGCAATGGTAGCTAGCTGACCATAATGGACAGACAGGAGAGTAAGCTGCAGGATAACAGACCATAAAGGGCAGGAGGGATGGATCAGGGGCATTACAATGGAACAGGAGGGAGGGAGTAGGGGTCTGCACATGTAAACAGAGGGCTGGGGGCAAGGGGGCAGGGCAGGAGCAGCAAGATAGCCATGGAGGTCAGGCAGGATGGGCACTAGAAGCAAGACACACCATGAAGAGCAACAGTGAGACTGTGATGGCATACACACAGACCATGGAGGGAAGGTGGGAGGGGGTCAGGGGCAGCTAACTGACCACACAGGGAAGGTGGGAGGGGCCATGGCAGGACAGAAGACCATGCATGGCAAGTGGGAGGGTTAGTGGCAGCACAATGGCTATGATGGGCAAGAAGGAGGGTGCAGGGGCATGCACAAAGGACGATGGAGGATAGAAGGGAGGGTCAGGACCTGTGCACAGACAAGAAAGTTCAGGGGAAGGGGCCTCACAACAGACCGCATGGGGCAGGCAGGAGGAGCAGTTGCAGCACAACAGACCAGGGAGGGCAGAAGGGTGTGGCAGTACAATGGACCATGTAGGACAGGAGGAAGAGGATAGGGGCATGGCATGTGGACAGGCAGGGTGGAGGTGGCAGGGACAGGTTACAGTCATCTGACAATGCTAGGCAGGTGGGAGGGGAGTGGCAGCTCAACAGAACACTCAGAGTAGATAGGAGTGGCAGGTCCATGGAACATGGTGGGCAAAAAGGATGGAGCAGGTGCATGCACAAAGACATCGGAGGGCAGGGAGAAGGAGAATAGGGGCAGCAAGCTAGGCACAGAGTTTAAGCAGGAGGTCAATGATGGGGCATAGAATTGGGCAATGGAGGGCAGGAGGAGTGGACTGGTACATCATACTAAATTGAGGGCAGTGGCAGCACATCAGACCATGCATGGCAGGAGGGAGGAGGCTAGTCCATGGATTCACACAACAGAGGATAGGGAGGAGGGGGATGGGGCAGCAAGCTAACTGTTCAGAGAAGGCGGGTATTAGGAACTTTATTGTTTTTAAAACGTGTGTCTGTGCGAACTACTTAAAATATGAACAAGTATGCAGCATAATCTCACTTTTATTCAGGAAGAAGAGGACGTTTGTGACTGTGACTCCGGGCTCACTTGGCAAAAACACCCCCTGACGCTCCACCCCCTATCGCAAAATGTAATGCCCGTGAAAAGGGTGAACACAGTGTTATATAGAACATAGTCCTGAGAGCACGATTGAAAATGAAAACTAGATATAGTGTATGGTATAAACTATGCACCAAAAAGTGTGATATAAGATGAACCGGGCGTGAAATATAATATGCAATACATTGTGCGCAATGACAGATTCATTGGAGAGCGCGAGATAGCACAGGCACTAGCGCGTGCTATGCGATATGCGCCTTGGAGTGTAATATACACAAGGCAGTGTTGTGTAACCTAACTAGTCTCTAAAGTTGTAATATAAAATATGTGCTGGGGAGTGTAACGTTGCATATGCACTGTGACAAAGATATGGATCCCAGATTGTAATATGTATGGCATAGCACTGTGCGTTATAACATAGGCATCGAGGAAGGCACGTTAGATGGGGCAATATAACCCGTGCGAAGACAAGTGTGGCATGACATATTCACGGGTGGTGTTACAGTGCACATGGGCTAGAGAGTGTCATAGCATATGCACTAGCTAGTGGAATACAACACAGAGGTGTGTGGCACTCAGCAGGCAATGGTGGGTGTAACACAGCATTGGGCTCTGCCAGGAGCGCGCTGTGACTCTCAAGTGATGTTTGTCCCCTTTCCAGAGAGTAAAATAAAAAGTATTACACATCCGGCAGTGGATGTGTGTTTTATTAACCGTGAGGGGGGTTTCTTGCATAGTTTTGGTCGAATTTTTGTCGAATTTTTGTCGAATCCCCTTTGAATGGCTTGGTGTGCATGTGTATTAAATGTGCCCGTCAATAGCTACCCATGTTTGTATAAATAAACGACAAGGGTGTCTACCGGGATTAGGCACGGTAGGGCATCAGACATGTCAGAGCTTCACTAGTGGTGTAAATACATTCCACGTGGGTTCATTGTATGCATAGTCGCCTTTTAATGAATATCACGCAAATCGTCATGGTGATAGGTATGTACGGTTTGTCCATCATGTCCTAGGTGTGTCTATAAATATATATTTTTAAAAATAATAAAAAACAGTGGCCGGCCCTGGGGATTGGGGTCAAAAAAATAAAATTAGGAGACAGGCCCTGGGGGATGGGGTCATCAGGGCCAATAAATTAGAATAAGAAGGGGAACCACACAGCCCCCCTTCTTAAAAAATTAAAATAAAGAAAAGACTGGCATCGTGCCGGAGGCCACGCCCCCTCCTTGCAGTACTCTGTAAACGCGCCCCCTGGTGAGTTGTAAGTTGGGGAATTAATTCCTCTTCAATACTGATGGTCCCTGAGGGCCAACTAGCCCAACAGGCATCTCCAGTATGCGCCAGGTAGCTGCGCTGCAGACAGGTGTTCTGAGGCCAAGCCCCTTTTTACACCTCTCTGCAACGCAGCTCTGTGGCGCTTACTGGAGGTACCTAGTGGTCTAGTTTGACCCTAGGGACCCTTAGGATTCAAGGGGACTTAATCTCTCAACTTAGAACAGCCACAGGGCGCGTTTACACAGTGGTGAAGGGAGGGGACGGGGCCTGAGGTGACGTGTGCAAACACGCACTATGGCACGTTTTAAATTGGGGATATAGTTTCCCTTCAATACTGAGGGCCCCTGGGGGCTAACTAGCCCACCAAGTGCTTCCAGTAAGCGTCACTGAGCTTCATTGCAGAGAAGTGGTCCAGGCCGTGCCACTTTTTACACCTCTCTGCAACGCAGCTCTGTGGCACTTACTGGAGGTACCTAGTGGGCTAGTTGGACCCTAGGGACCCTCAGGATTCAAATGAACTTAATCTCCCAACTAAAGACGGACACAAGGTGTGTTGACACAGTGGTGAAGGGAGGGGACGGGGCCTGAGTTAACGTGTGCAAAAACGCCCTGTGGCCTGTTTTAAGAGGTAGTTTTAATCCCCCTGCCCTATTATATACTAGGGGCTTACAGAGGAGGTCATGCTAATCATAGGGGGACCCCAACGCATAATGTTCCCTAGTGTATGTAGGTGTTTTCACTGTATTCTAAGTGTCTTTTAACATAGCACTGGCTCTAGGACTGGTTAGTCAGACTCAGTTACCACCAGTATCCGTCTGAAAAAGTTGAGGGTACAGGATGATTTTGCAACAAGGCTTCTTTCTGCTCTTCTTTTTGTTCTTTCTGCACGTTATCCTTCTTCCTGCACTTTTCTTCGTCTATGAGGACTTCTGTTGCTTCTTTCTGCACTTCTTTTTTTTCTTTCTGTGCATTTTTTCTTCTTTCTTCACATGTCCTATCTCTGTAGGCATAGTTAGAAATTAGCATTTAAAAAACCTTTGAAATTCACAGAAAAAAACATAGGTTTCAGGCACGTTATAGTTAGGAATTAAAATTTAAAAAACCTCAGAAATTGACTGAAAAAACCATAGGTTTCAGGGGTGTTATAGTTAGCTGGTCTTTTCACTTGTACAAAACCATTGAAATTCCCCCGTTATAGTTAGTTCAGCTAACTATAACTCGCGCGCCCGCAATGCACTGCTGATGACGTCACATATTACATCAATCATGACATGGTCAGTGACATCACTCATGACATCACTGATGATATCTCAAATGACATGACTGATGACATCACTGATGACATCATCCTTGTGATAGAGTGGCAGACCTCCTCTCACCCTAATATAACCTTTGATACACACATTCAAAAATAGAGACTAAAATTTTCAAAACAATGGACATACCAATACCAGTTACAACAACCTCTTCAGTAATTCTAAGATCCACATACACATCCACTCATTCACCAACAGTCCTATACAGTCACTCATCATATGTACTCATACACCTATACATCCTGTTACACAATGCCACTCATCCATAGAGTTACTCACACACATAGTCACTCATGCTAATAAAGAATCAAACATACATTTACTTGCATATACAGTTATACACACACCACACTTACTTCTACGGAAACCTACACATAATTAGTCTTTTAAACAATCACTTATAGAAACACATACTTATTTATACAGGAACTCTTTCAATCTCTCACTCTCACATATACTCACTTATATACACCAATAGTCACATATACTAGTTTAAAACATATGTAGTTACTCATAAAGACACGTTTGAGACAGTCATTCACTCACTAACACACCCATACACACACTCATCCACCCATACAGTCCTGCACACATGCTGTCTTCAACACATACAAACAGTGAGTCACTCATTCATGCACCTATGCACTACGTAATACCCCCCACCGAACCATGCAGACACTCAGACTGATACTCAAAAAACCAACTAATAACCTATATAGACACCCATGTAGCTACTCACCAACTCATGCAGCCACTTATACACAAAGTGAGAGACTGATACAGATATTTACATATTTAAACATTACTCACTAAGCCATGTATTCACTATGATACACTTAATCAGTCAGTTACACAATCAATTTTTCAAAAACAAATCATCCATTTAGACACTTATATACCCATTTATTCTTCCATCGCCTTGAGATATACATATATAAAACATATTTAATTTTCAGAAAAACACACATTCACTGGATGATGTCATCAGTGATGTCATCAGTGATTTCATTTGAGATGTCATCAGTGATGTCATGAGTGATGTCACTGACCATGTCATGAGTGATGTAATATGTGACGTCATCAGCAGTGCATTGCGGGCGCGCGAGTTATAGTTAGCTGAACTAACTATAACGGGGGAATTTCAATGGTTTTGTACAAGTGAAAAGTCCAGCTAACTATAACACCCCTGAAACCTATGGTTTTTTCAGTAAATTTCTGAGGTTTTTTAAATTTTAATTCCTAACTATAACGTGCCTGAAACCTATGGTTTTTTCTGTGAATATATATATATATACACACACAATCCCTCCAGCCGGAGAGATAAAAACGGGACGAACTCTCGTATTCTTTTCCTTTTTGCACTTTTTATTCCTTCTCAATAACGGGCTGTTTAGGCAAGATCAACACGTTTCAGAATGCCTGATTCCTTGCTCACAATCACAATCCTCTGCTGATGACGTCAGATATTACATCACTGTATTTAGACACTTATTTACCCATGTCTTCTTCCAGCTAACTATAACATGTGTGAAACCTATGGTTTTTTAAGTGAATTTGCAAGGTTTTTTAAATGCTAATTCGTAACTATAACGTGTGTGAAACCTATGGTTTTTTCAGTGAATTTGTACGGTTTTTTAAATGCTAAGTTATGTTTTTATTATTATTATTTTTTTTCAGGTTTTACACCGTGCGCGCACCGTGTGCGCGCAAGGTGCGCTTCGCGCACCGTGCGCGCTCTGTGGGCACTCGGTGCGCTTCGCGCACCGAGCGCCCACGGTTCGCAGTGCGCACAGGGTGCGCGCACCTCGCGATTTAAAAAAGAAAAAAATAATTTGTTTTTTTTCTCCCTTGGGGGTCCTTCTGTGACCCCCTGACAAAGGCTAGGGGGTCAGGAACTGTCCACTCTGCCCCCTTTTCACGTTCTCCACCTTTGTTTTTCACCCCCTCAGACTGCGAGAGACAAAATGGCGGCCGACACTTCCTGGTTTCAACCGATTCGAATGTTTACCGACATCTAACAACCAATCAGAATTGCGCTCGCGCACGGCAGGGTGCGCACACAGTGCGCGCACGGTGCGCGCATATAGCTATTGATATGCTTTTAAATGCTATTTTCTCAGGAAATACTGAACAGATTTACACCAGACCTGCAAAAGGCACTTCCTTGACCTTATGGCTACCTCTCTGCCAAATTCCACGTAATTCTGTTCAGCCGTTCGGGCTGTAGCTGCGACTAAAGGTCCTATGGAAAAATGCATGGGGAAAACGCGTTTTGGGACCCCCCTTTTTCTCGGCGCACGCTTGACGAATCACCCCGAGACTTTCAGGGTAGGAGATGAACGGAGCGCCCCATTTGTTTTGAAAAGTTCGTGAGGATTCGTCAACCGGCGCCAAAGTTATTCAAAATAGAATTTTGAGATTTCCTATGGAAACTAGGTTGTAACTATAACTATCTACTGGCGACCGCCAGTAGATAATATATATATATATATATATATACATATAGATAGATAGATAGATAGATAGATAGATAGATAGATAGATAGATAGATAGATAGATAGATAGATAGATAGATAGATAGATAGATAGATAGATAGATAGATAGATAGATAGATAGATAGATAGATAGATAGATAGATAGATAGATAGATAGATGCATATATTGGTAGATATAGATATATGTTAGGTCCCCTTTTCCTTAGAAAGAGTGTTTTCTAGTTTACTAATAACTTTGGGCCCATTTGACCAAACTTCCCCAAACTCTCCAAATAAATGCTCCTTTCTGGAAAGTGTTGGGGTGATACATCAAGCAGGGTCAGAGAAAAAAGGGGGGTCCTACAATGCAAAATTCACATGCATTTTCTACAGTCTTCTTTAAGATGGGCTACAGCAAAAACTGCTTAACGCAATCACACCAAATTCAGCAGGAAGCTAGAGCTTGGTCCACCGAGTGCTGTTTGTGATTTGGTGTAAATCCGTTCAGTAGTTTTCGAGATGTTAAAGGTCAAAAGTAGAGATATTTAGGCTGTTGGGCTCACAAGGGTTTCGCAAGCGTCCGGCTAGAGTACAAATTAAAAAATGGAGCCCTGTGGTTGGACAAGAGGCCGGTTTTTCCACTCTCTCGCAGGAGTGTGAAAGCTTGCGTGAGTCTCGCAAGAGCGAGCGCTCTGATTGGCTGGCTGTTAGAGTTTTAGAATCTAAATGGCTGCCATAACTGTTTACTGTAAAAAATTGCAGGTGTTGCGGAAATTAAAAAAAGAAACCAGATATAAGGGGGCATCCTGTCCCCTAGATTTGGAGAGGAGGTCTCTAAGGCAGAACTGCTGTGATTAAAATAAATGTATATGGTTTTTAAAATAATTACTATCTCGCAGGACTCTCATGGGATTGTGAATAGTTAAAGATTAGGTGATTCTCAATACATTCTACTAGTAGAAATGCATATAGTGGCTTTTTTAGAGGAAGTGTGTAAGGCATAAGTAGTGTGATAAATAGAAGGTTAATTCCTTTTTTTTTAAATTTAAATTACGATCTGGAGAGACTCTTGCGGGATCGTCAAAAGTAGGAAATAGTAGGTGAACTTTGAATACATTTGGGTATTGGCACACTTGTTACTGTATGAAGAAGTGTTGCTGGAGATGGTATTTATCAGTGTCTACTATTTACGCTCATCGGCTTAAAGAGAGTTGTGAGTTGAGTTAAGGCTCTTCCCACACCCTACTATGCACACCCATCATCCAAAAGAGAGGTCTGAGTAGAGAAGCCAGACCCTCCACACATCCTACTATGCACACCTCTTATTCAGGCTTAGGGGTGTCAGTGGAGAGGCCAGTCCCTCCTGCACTCAACTCCGCACACCAGTCATCTGAGAGAGGGGTCTGAGAGGAGAGGCCAGTCCCTTTCTACAGCCTACTACACACACCCGTCATCTCAATGAGGGGTCTGAAAAGAGAGGCCGGTCCCTCTCTGCACCCTACTATGCCCACCTGTCATTCAATAGAGGGGTCTCTGCAGAGAGGCCAGTCCCTCCACACATCTACTATACATACCCGTCATCTGAGAGGGGTGTATGAATGGATAGTCCAACCCCTCTGAGCACCCTACTGTGCACACCCGTTATCCAAAAGAGAGGTCTCAGCGGAGAGGCTAGTCCCTCCCCACACCCTACT
Source organism: Triturus cristatus (assembly GCF_964204655.1). Classification (NCBI taxonomy): domain Eukaryota; kingdom Metazoa; phylum Chordata; class Amphibia; order Caudata; family Salamandridae; genus Triturus; species Triturus cristatus. The sequence continues at coordinate 400,977,053 of NC_140587.1, read as the reverse complement.
ACGCACATCCCTCATCTGAGAGAAGGGTCTGAATGGAGAGGTCCACCCTACTATGCCTACCCATCATCCAAACGAAAGGTCTCAGCAGAGAGCCTAGTCCCTCTCCACACACTACAATGCACACCTGTCACCTGAGAAAGGAGGCTAAAGGAGAGGTCAGTCTCTCCCCGCTCCCTACTATACACACCCATTGTTTAAGAGAGGGGTCTCAGTAGAGAGGGCTGTCCCTCTAGATAGCCTACTACGCACACCCATCATCTGGGGTGTGAATGAAGAAGCCAGTCCCTCAGTGCACCATACTATGCACTACCATTATCCAAAGGAGGCAGGGGTTGCATTTGCATATGGTAATTAAGTATTACTTTACATTAAAAAAAACAGAAATTCACTGAAAAAAACTAAGTTTAAAGTTTTATTAAAGTGATAAAAAAGATCTGTTTTCATTTTTAAAAAGCCTTAGAAATTCACTGAAAAACCAAAAGTTAAAGTAACGTTATAGTTAGGTGAATTTTCCAGTGACAACATTAAAGTTTTGAACAAAACATAGAAATTCAGCAGTTATAGTTAGCAGCATGAACTATACCTTGTGTCCCCGCCATGCACTGCTTATGACATGACATATGACATCACTCATGACATGTGTTATGACATAATTTATGATATCAATATGACATTTCAAATGACTTAGTCTCCGTATTAGTGTCTTATTGGACTAGCATATCCAATGGATTGTCACTCGCCAGGTTAATCATATTAACACTGAAGTAGTAATTACATTTTTATGTGATACCTTTTATGTGTAAGGAGTTCCCAGATTCTGAATATAGAAAATGGAGTGCAATTCACCTCAGAAGAAATTAAATATTTCTTAGCTGAGCTGTCGATTACTCACAAGAGAATTGCGCTTTATTGTCCTAAAGACAATAGTCTGGTTGAAAGAGTAAACAGAGATGACAGGCAGTATGCATATGTTTACCTGGTCCATGGTACCCAAACAAGGATGGACTACTTTCTTATTTCCGAGCCCATGACTGCAATGATGCGCAATTCCCTGACACTACATATCGGACTATGGGCACCGACTTACAAGCCCTAGAGTCTTAATATCTCACAATAGAAGCGCAAAGGCAAGGCCCTGCTCAAATCCTATACCAATACCTACCTAGACCAAAATAAAGGGTTGGTCACTTTGGTGAAATGCTATGGGTGGCAGTCAAAGTTAACTTCCGGTGATAACTAATGAGATGCCACCCTAAATAATCAGAAAAGTGTGGAAAGACAGGACTCCTTAGAAATGGAAGCTGTGGATTTGATGCACAAATACATGGCTTGCCCCTCTATCTCTATCAGATGGCGACTCGAGTAGCGCAGATGGACTTTAACACGCTCTTCACCTCATAGGTTGAATACTTGCTTCAAAAACGGAATGCCTGCCAATATAAGGTGAACTAGCAGGAAGGTTGCTAGCTGAACAACTAAGACAAAGACAACTAAGATAAAGGGAAGCAGGATGACTATCCCAGCTATCAAGACTGGATCCAGCCTAATTGATAGACACCCCCATGAGATAGCCTCTGCATTCACTGACTACTACTGGGTCCTCTATAACCCTGAGTTGGATAGATTAGTTTTTGGGAAAAATATGGCTATCTAACGTCAACGACGCAGGCAGGGAGTTGCTGACTGGGGAAATTACTAAGTAGGAGATACTCCAAGCCATTTCCAATCTCCCATGTCTCAAGGCCCCAGGGAGGAAGGCTTCCCCGTGGACTTCTATAAATGTTCTAAAGACGAGACTGTAGATTCCCTGTATGAAGCATTCAAAAAGTCTGAACAGATGGGGACTCTTATATCTCTATCCTCTACGGCAGCAACAGGCCTATCTCCCTCCTCAATGGGGACATAAAATATACTTGGGGATTTTGGCTGCCCGCCTTAAATGGGTCATCCCCATGCTGAAACATAGTATGCCCAGTGGGGTTTGTCCCGGGTAGATCTTCTTGAAATCACCTCCGCTCATTGGCCAACTCCCTGTGGATTACCAAAGACCTGCTTGAGGAGGCATTAGCCCTTTCACTTGATACTGAGAAGGCATTCGACCCAATAGAATGGGGATACCTCTTTGCAACACTGCAAAAGTTTGGTCTTGGCGCTGATTACATAATCAAGGTTTACTGGCTCTATGGCTCGCCCTTGGCCCAGGTGAACTGTGGCAACTAACTGTCAGGCCCCTTTCCAATCAATAGGGAGACGCAACAAGGTTGCCTGCTGTCGCCTCTTCTTTTCCTCCAGGCCCTAGAACCCTTGGGTGTGGCACTGCTCCAATGAGAGGAGTTTGTGGGCATCCCCACACCGGGGGGGCATCAACCATAAATATGGTTGTGGGTGATATCCTCCTTACACTCACTGCTCTTTCTACATCCATCCCAACTTGCTAGGAATCATCTTCCACTTTGCTGCAATACCCCGCTGCCAGGTCAATTGTGAAAAGAGGGAAGCCCTCCCACTGTACAGGATAACGGCTAGGGCAGCCATTGCAGGCTACCACTTTTAATGGAAACCATTGTGCCTCAAGTATCTGGGCATCAACATCAATAGAGGATTAGAACGCCTGGGGCTGGACAACCTCGAACTGCTCCTGGAATGTGCTGAACTAGACTAACCAAATGGATGCAGTTACATTTATTGCTATGGGGCAGGACACGGGCAGTAAAAATGGTGGTACTCCTGAGATTCACCTATGGGCTGAGCATACTACCACTGCTGATGCCCTTAAAGTTGAGATCAGTTGATAAAAGAATCAAGGACTTTATCTGGGGGAATGCAAGACCTAGGTTGGCCATAACTAAATTAATTGCCCATAGGACATGTGGTGGCCTAGGTCGCCGTTTTGGCGCAAGTAGCCTAAATCCAGCCCTACAACCAAGCTTCCCCACTGTGTTTCACAATCAAGAGCGCCCTTGTAGAAAGCCCACCGGATGTCAGGTAATACATAAGTACGATACTTCTGCACTTGTGAACGTGAAGCCTCGTCTCCAGACCATGATTAAAAACTGGACACAAGTTTACAGGATCCTCTTGGTGGATACCCACCTACACAAAAAAGTGCTGGTATGGCATAATACCAAGATATGCATAGGGGCAACATGCTCAAATGGGACCTATGGCACTCGACAGGGTTTCTATCCCTGCATCAGGTCATAGCACAAGGGGCTCTCAAATATTTTGAGATGCTCTGTGATGAATTCCACTTAACTTTTTCCAGCTGTGGAGAGACACGCAATTACATCACTGCCTCTCCAATATGCTGTAGGCAACGCCTTAAGTACTCCCGACATCCACGGTGATAACTAGGCCTGGGCGGTGAACTCCGCTCTGTTCGTGGAGATTTCTGCACTCTGCGCTCAGCAGAGCTTGTGGAGTACAGAAAACTCCGCTTTGCGTAGTGCAGCAAAGTTTTTTCCCTGATAGCGCTTGCGAACGGTAAGTTTGCGAGCACGAGCTGCCACTCGGGTAGAATTTCTACCTGAGCGGCAGGAAGACCACCACAAACGGCAGTTCACACTGCACTCCGCACTTGCGGAACTCCGCTGAGATTTTTTGTAGCTTCACGGAGTTCCGTGTAGCAAAACTCTGGCGAACTACGCCTAGGCCTAGTGATAACTTACGTTGGGGTGCTTCAAAGGAGTAATGTGGGGCCCATATAATCTCCTGATACAACACCTGTGCTCCCATCCACAGGTTGAGAGACTACACACCATATTGCAAAATCGACTATGGGTGGAATATGAGAAGGAAGACTGGGCCGAGATATTGGACAATCTGGCTCATGGATCAAGAGAGGCCAAAATGAAATTCTACATCTTCAAATTGCTCCAAGACAGGCACTGGATGCCTGCAACTCAAGATGGAAAGGTTCTTGCATCATTCTGACTGCATGTACTTCATGGGTGCACTGCTGTGCCTGCACTCTGGGACGCATTAGGACACACGTTAAGCAGAACAGTAGTGATCCCCACCCTGCTGCCACAACTTCTGATAATGCTTCATTACACAACAGACTGCCCCTCATTGTTCAACCACGAACGGCAACTGCGCCACATGTCCCTCACAGCGGCCAAACTCTGGATCCTGCCACCCACCCACACATGAGGAATGGCTCACAGAATTGTGCAAGACAGCTGCCTATGAGAAGCTAAACTATAATTTTACAGTACAAAGCAGAGGTCTTCCTTCAAGTATGGTCACCCTCGCAGCACGACGATCCTTGATCAGAGATAACCCACCAGCATCTTCTTAACCCGACTCCTTGTCTACCCATCACCAACTCTCTTCTTAGTCCAGACTCATCCTCCCAGTATTTCCTCCTAGTTCTCCCTAGCAGAGCAGCTCATGCTAGACTCTATGCGATCTAAGGGGACTGCCTCACTTTGACAGAATTCCTTGGATCATAGGGATGGAGTGGTTGTAGCGGAGCAAGGCATACTGATGTGTGAGCTAGGCATGGGCACCGTGCGGCGTGCCCCTCCCACCCCCCGGGATCTACATATTTCTCATCAGTCTAGCAAACCTTTGGGCTAACCAAGTCCCCTCTCCCCACTATGCAGGAGCCCCTGGGCGGATCCCGACCTACTTCTTTCCCTTTCCGTCCTTTTCTTGTGTTGGTAAATTCCTCACACAATGCCTCGAAATGGGTTGAAAATATGGTGAATCTGCTCAGTATAATATGTGTACTGTCACCCACCATCCCGAGTGTCTTTTTTACTCTGGCTTGGTGTATACTGGCTCTGTATTTAAAAACGTAAAAAATCTTCAATAAACAGTTAGAACAAAACAAAAAGAGTAAACATAATGTTAAAACGTGTATCCAGAGCGCCTGTGATGTAGCCATTCAAGAATTTGTATAGTCTTATTATGCAGCTCCCAACAATATTACTGGAGTAGCTCTGTTTATGGCTTTGAAGAGAAGACTTCCTAGCACCAAGTTATCATATTGTTGGTGAAAGGGGGGAGACCCAGTCAGGGTCAATAGAAATGAGGTGAACAAAAAAGTAACATCTTTAATAGCATAAGTCCAAAGTGGCAGCGTAGCTTATTTTTGTGTCTCCATGGACAGCCAATTAGTGCAGCCAGGGCACAGGTCCTAAAACAAACATTTGCAAGGCAACAGGTCTCGCATTTACACGAGTTTGAGCTATTGGCATTGGAAATGACAATGCCTTTTATTTATGTTTTGGTTTTTGAAACATAAACAAAACACATTGTCATTTACAATGCCAATAGCTTAACCCCGTCCAGGCGGCGAGCACTCCCTCCCCGCTCCCCCCTGGTTGTTGCCATCGCTGCGCGCTTTTCCCTTAATCAGCACTTGACCACTTCTTGGTGCCTGAAAAGGTCGCAGTTTTATTTTTTACAACAAGCATTTTGTAACAGGAAATCTTCATATTTCGAATTTCAACATTCATGGTCTTACCATAGTCCTTCAACGACCATGTTTCACTTCTATCTATTGTTCATTATTTTCTCTATTCACATTCTGGACCCCAGCCGCCCCAATAGCCCGGGAGGGGAGGGAGGGGCCCCAATCCCTGGGTTTCGATTCACGGGTCTAGGCTTCAACTTGCTACCGATTTGTAGGGTGTCCCTTTCTGGGCATGCCCGGGCTGCAAGTGCCGTCCCGCTCGTCCTGTATCCTTTCGGGGCCCTCCCTTCTCCCAGGGGTCTCTGCCGTTTGGCATCCCAAGGACCTTACTTGAGCATCTACTCTATTTTCTTGCGGCTGGGTCCTTGTCATCTTCTCCGTCTGTACCCCTGCCGTGAGGCATCCCCGGGGTCCTGCGGGAGTGTCATCTCTGTTCTTTCTCTGGCGGCACGCCGCCCAATGGCTCCCCCAGTGCCCCTGGCGTGAGGCATCCAAGGACACTGTGTGAGCCTTTCATCTATCTCCTAGTACTTTCGTTCTCTACTAGGTTCCTCGTGTCAGCTCCGCTACCCTTCCCCCCCTACGGCTGCGACGCCCGTATCCATAGGTGTGGGTGGGTGGGCTTTTTCTTCTTCTTCTTGGCGAGGGGGAGCCTTGTGATTGACTTTCCCGGGCCGTTGGCCCCCTTTAATCTCCCCCTTGCCTACCTTTCTCACCCCCCGATTGGTGGGGGGAGCTTCTTTTGTTTGTGGGCCTATCCTGCCCTCCCCGGCTTAGCCGGGTTTTCCTGATTGCGGGGGCGTGGCATGGAGGGGTCCCGCCGCCGGCCGGCGTTTTACCCTAGGCCTCTATTGGGTCCGGCTTTGCCTTCCCCGGCCTGGGTCCTAACCCCGTCCAGGCGGCGAGCACTCCCTCCCCGCTCCCCCCTGGTTGTTGCCATCGCTGCGCGCTTTTCCCTTAATCAGCACTTGACCACTTCTTGGTGCCTGAAAAGGTCGCAGTTTTATTTTTTACAACAAGCATTTTGTAACAGGAAATCTTCATATTTCGAATTTCAACATTCATGGTCTTACCATAGTCCTTCAACGACCATGTTTCACTTCTATCTATTGTTCATTATTTTCTCTATTCACATTCTGGACCCCAGCCGCCCCAATAGCCCGGGAGGGGAGGGAGGGGCCCCAATCCCTGGGTTTCGATTCACGGGTCTAGGCTTCAACTTGCTACCGATTTGTAGGGTGTCCCTTTCTGGGCATGCCCGGGCTGCAAGTGCCGTCCCGCTCGTCCTGTATCCTTTCGGGGCCCTCCCTTCTCCCAGGGGTCTCTGCCGTTTGGCATCCCAAGGACCTTACTTGAGCATCTACTCTATTTTCTTGCGGCTGGGTCCTTGTCATCTTCTCCGTCTGTACCCCTGCCGTGAGGCATCCCCGGGGTCCTGCGGGAGTGTCATCTCTGTTCTTTCTCTGGCGGCACGCCGCCCAATGGCTCCCCCAGTGCCCCTGGCGTGAGGCATCCAAGGACACTGTGTGAGCCTTTCATCTATCTCCTAGTACTTTCGTTCTCTACTAGGTTCCTCGTGTCAGCTCCGCCACGCTCCCTACGGTTTTTCGATCGGAGGGAGCTCCCCCCTTAGCTCGGCCTAACCTCGCTACCTACTCGCCACCTCCTAGCTCGAATCTGCCCACGATGTATCGCGTGAACTTGTCTCTTCCTGTCTCCGTGTGGTATAACCCCCTCATTGAGACGTTGCCCTGGCTACTACCAGTTTTATGCACCCGTGCTGCCTGACATCCCCGCTTTGTCCCTGATGGTGTTCAGCTCTCGTCAGGCTTTTTACCTATGCCCTCTGGCTTCGCCTCCTCTAACTATGCTTGCTGCGTGGCGCAGGTATGCTGGGCTAACTGATCGTAATTGCCATTGGGGAGATTGGGGGGAGCCCTCCCCTAGCCTAAACGCGGCTTCCCCAGGGTCTTAACTTGACCATCGCCCTGACCGCGGGTAGCTTTTGCACTGCCCTGTCCGGGTTTTGCTCTTTTCGAAACTTATGATATTTAATATGACCGCAACAATTGGGTTGGCCTGCGCACCTCAGGGACACATCACTATCATTTTGTGTATGCCCCCACTGTTGCTGCTACCGCCGCTATGCGTATATTTATTTATTTCTTTTATTTATTTATTTATTTATTTATTTTGCTCTGTTTTTTCTTACCAACTCGCCTTGTACCTGCAAGGATTTGCAACTCACAGATCTTTGTTTAGTCTGGAAAGTGCTAGCACCTCCGCTGGCCACTATACATCTGGTTTGTTCTAGCAAAGGAAGGTCTCCCAGGAGCCAACTCTCCCTGTGTACTTCGTGTAATTGCGTTTCTCTCTGCTAGTTGAGCAACTTAATCTGGTGGCACCGGTTGAGTCTTTTCTGCACTGTAATCTGTAAGGTACTGGGACCTGTGGGGTGGTCGGGCCATTTGTCGTGGCTGTGCTAAACCAGCATGGGATTTGCTGTCAAGCTTCCCATCTCAGGTGCTTGAGGCTGGCCTTGATAAGCCGGCCACCCTTTGAACCCTGCTATTTGTCTACTGGAGGTGGATGGATTGGTTTGGCCTCGCGCCTCTGCTGGAGCACAGCAGAGCGGGCCCCTCGCGGCCTAGTGCCGGCATAAACACTCTTGATTCTGGGAGCCCGCCTGTCGCAAGCCAGACACAGGTCTTAGTTTACGATCGCATTCCTGGCGCCTCTAAACTTGCATCTGCCAGGGGATGTTTGTCCCCAATCTACCAAAAACCCGCTCCCGTCAGACGAATCAATCCTTGTCATCACACAGCTTCAAGTGGGCTCAAGTGGGTTCAACGGTTAAAGGCACCTCCGCATGCCCGAACCCTGGCCCGTCTATTAAGTCCCGTGGAAACTACATGCTCTGCCCGGAGACCCGCAAGTTGTCAACGCTTCATTCGTTAGGCCACTCCTCACCCCCCCTTTTTTAACTCCTCCCTTGCGCCTCGTGAACCCTTCGTGCGCATGCGTACTGCTGAGGGGGCGTAGGAGACCTCCCCTCATGGTTCGACCAATATTTGGCCTCAAAGTCAATTCCCTGCCCTCGAAATCGCCATGTGCGCGTTTAACGCCTTAAGCGCGGATCTTTCTCACTGGGAGGGGGCTGTCGCCGTCTCCGTGACTCCCGCGCGCCAGTGCACGGGGAGATTCGACGGCCCTACCCTGATTCCTCCGCACCAAATACGACAGGGGGTGTACTCCCTGTTCTTTCAAACTCCCAAAAAGAACAGCACACTCCGACCAATCCACGCCCTCTCGGGTCTTTTAACAGATCCATTTTTTCAGACCTTCTACAGACCTTTTACAGCTGACTACTCTACCAGTCGCCTATTCCAGTGCTGCGCCTTGGGAATAATATGATGGCTCTCTATCTCAAGGACACCTACCCCTGCCTTACTTTCTGCACAGCACATTACCAGTACCTCGAGTTTGCGGTAATTGAACATCACTACTAGTTCGGCTCACTACTGGCTCGGATTGCTGCCCTTCGGGGAACAGAATAACCCCATGGACACAATACATAGTGTACCAGGGTCCGATTGCTTGTCTACAGCAGCGAGTCTGCCGGGGTCGCGCGTCAACAAACTCGAAGGTTCACCATAGCAACACCCGACGCCATGCCTCGTGCTCCGAGAACACGTCACCATAGTGCTCCAATCAGATTATGTGTATAGGAAGTTCCTACAACGACAAATAATGCTCCAGTCGGTAGCCGCCCTCTGAGTAATACTATGAGCGAATGGGCGAATCAAAATTAATGGGGAGGTTTTTCGGACAAAGCCAAAGACCAGAGAATTGCGATGCAAATATTCTATATCTGAAAGAGTCTCGAGACGTAACCGTAGTCGTGTCTTTAACTTCTGTGCAGGGCTCTCTGAAATCTATTACTGATTGGGTATACTACACTCAGTGGTTGAAAGTAAAATCTACAACAGTAGACACGCACCATGAGAGTGGCTGCTTCCTGTTGAAAAGTGCAAGTATTCTCCTGTTAAGAGCACTGAGCCCCTGCAGAGAAGTGCACGGACTTCACAGTATTATCACCAAGATGGCCGCCACTTTCGACATACAGGACACTTTTCTTGTTTGCACCGGTCAGGGTTGGCAGTCTCTTTTTTATTTCCTCAACCCCCATAAACTGTCGCCTCTCTTTAGTTTCCACGACTTTAGTTGTGTTATTGTGTGTTTTTTCCTCCACATGTTTCTAAGTGGCTTTCTAGCGTATGGCTCTCGAGTCTTTTCTGTTTTTGCTGTTCTGACTCCCAAGGTCTTACACTAGGGAGTAGTCTAAAGGAGGGATATGTGACTTTAACTTCTGCTAGCAGTGAGTATTAGAAGGCAGGTGCAGTTTGTTCCAGCTTTACTTTTATATAGAGCCAATAATTCTTTGTATTTACACGAGCAGGGGGCTAGGCTAATCCATTTACCTTGACATCATGTCATGCATAATTATGAAACAGGAGTACAACTTTTTCCTGTCGTGGCATTCATTGCCGTCCCTTTAACTTAAAGTATGGGAGAACATATTTTAAAAGACAAGCCTGTGCTTACTAAATTAATAAATATAGTATTTTTTTTTTTTTTTTTTTTGCAGCGAGATCAACAGAAATGCACAAGCACATTGAACAATATATATTCCACAGCTGTGTAACTGCATCATGCGTGTGTGATGCCAGGTGCCCGGACCCCCACACTGCTGTGGAGGCCCTATATAACTAATTCAATGCCCCTGCGAGCGTGTGGTTATGGTGGCTTGGTCGCCGTTAAGGGTGCTAGTACGCGAGTGCGTGGTGGAGTAGGGGCGTGGGCGGCAACATTGAAAGTTTCCGAAGCTCTTTGCAGCATCTGCCGCGGCGTTTTTGTCCCGCCGGCAATTACCAGGCCGCACATGATTGTCAAGAAAACTCGTTTGATTAATTCTCCTCATGGAGCGAGCTCACCGCTTTCTAACGTTGAGGTTTCGACTCAGGTGAAGTTAGTGCAGGGGTTTACTATGCCTGCTGCAAAGACGTGTCCCGCGTATATTACCGACTGCATATGCTTGGGTGTTATAATTTAACGCGCAATTGTCTCTAACACTCGTGCGACTTAGGCGAAGTGAGTGCCTGCCGCCAAAAACGTGTACCCAGTAGATTACCGCCTGCCTATGCCGTAAAATGACCAGAGACATCAACCCACAGAGACATCATCTGCTCCTTGGAATTTATAACTTAACGTTCCACTATCGACTAGTGAGCCCTTAACTTTCCTTCCGTAACTGCATGTAACCCGCCAAATCTACATTACTAGACCCTTCCTTACTGTTACTTTGGTTAGCCCTAGCTTGGCGTAGCCCCGCTTCTTACCTCTCTCGCTTACTTTTGCTTCTGGGCTCGCCATGGGGGCACCGCCGCCCGCACCAGTCTTCCGCCTTTCGGGGGCACCGTCGCCCGCACCGACCCTCGCGTGGTTCGTGTCCTGCCGTGATGTTTTGCCAGTTGCTCGCCCGAAGTCGCCAGTCGTTGCTCCTGTTGCTCCGGGCACCGCCGTATTGGCTCCAAGTGCCCGTGAGTCCTGCATCTGTGGTGGCCGTCCCTCGACGACAGATGGGGCGGGGGGTGATCGCCGCGTTCTTTCCCTTCTGACAAAAAGGCGCGAAATGTTCCCCGGTCGGGTTGGCTTCCCCGGCCTTACTTTCTGCCTTCCGTGCGATGGCGCGTCCTTCGTCTCCGTCTTCCCTGCAATGGCGCCAAACCCACGATGCCGCTGATCCCATCCTTCTTCCAGACCTTAAGCAGGGGTCGTGGGGACCTGCTGCAGTGCATCCAAAGGTTCGAATTCCCAACGGAGCCGTGGAGCTGTGCTACTGGCTTCGCGATTCCCTGCGAGGCTCTCTGGACACCTCACTTTGTTTCAGCCGCTGCCGGTGAGGGCAGCCCGATGTCCCTGCCTCCTTCGCTCGGAACGTGCCGGCCGGTGCGGGGGCTCTCTGCAGTCCCCCTCGCGTGGGGGCACGGCCCGTCGGCCGGAAAGTCGCCTGGAGCCTGCCGGGGTCCTTTGTCCTGCTGGTGTTGGGCGCGAAAGCCCGATGATCTCCGCAGGTACTCCAGCCGATTTTTTCTTCTTCTTCTTGGCGAGGGGGAGCCTTGTGATTGACTTTCCCGGGCCGTTGGCCCCCTTTAATCTCCCCCTTGCCTACCTTTCTCACCCCCCGATTGGTGGGGGGAGCTTCTTTTGTTTGTGGGCCTATCCTGCCCTCCCCGGCTTAGCCGGGTTTTCCTGATTGCGGGGGCGTGGCATGGAGGGGTCCCGCCGCCGGCCGGCGTTTTACCCTAGGCCTCTATTGGGTCCGGCTTTGCCTTCCCCGGCCTGGGTCCTAAACTCGCGTAAATGCGAGACCTATTGCATTGCAAATGCTTGCTACTATTGCCAATGCAGCTTGAGTGGCAATAGAGCCTGGATCCAGATGCATCACAGAGCAGGAGGTGCCAAGGAATGTGGGAGTGAACAAGGGGCACAGGATCCAGTGTGGAGCTGTGAGAGGCTGAAGGAGGGGGAGAGAACCAACCCACCCTGCTCGTTCGGTGTCAGAGGGAGAAAGAGACAGACTGAGCAACAGTACTCAGGAGGGGGGCGGGGGGAGAGAGGCATGGGCGAGAGGACAGAGAGGAACCCAACACTCAGTAGAGGGGTACTGAAGCATGGGAGTAGGATGTGGGAAGGAAGGAAAAGAGACACAATCGTGCTCAGTGAAGAGGATGGGCCATGTGCTCCTCGCGTGCTGAAAGGCTAATGCTATACACGCATGGAAAAGTAAATAGAGTTCCATGGCATTATCAGTGGAAGGATACAACTCATCAAACTAAAGCTATGGTAAAGGAGAAATGTTCCAGGGTGGGGCAAACACAAGAATCAAGAGCAGGGTTGACAGAGTCCATTTAATGTAATATTGTATGCACAGCTGTCTGCGTTAGACAGTTGAAGCTGTTTGTGACGAGATTGCAAAAAGGTGGAAATAAAGTTATGAACGAAAAACAAAGGGATAAAGCAGGGCTAAAAAAGACCCTGCAATAGTGAGATAAAGAGACAGGAAGTATAAGGTGGTGGAATAAAGAATGAGGTGGAACCAAGACCTTGCAGCCTTGGTATACGGAAACTCGGCATTCAGCAGCACCAGCGTATTGTCCTAAGGAAAAAAATATTTCCATCCCCTTATTGTTTTAAATATACACTACTACCAAGAAGAGGTAATAATCGCCAGAGAAGACGGTAGTAACCAATACACATCCTCATTTTGCCTCACAGTCCACAGAGTGAAAAGCTGGGCTCACCCACAGAGCTTCTCTAGTTTGATTTGCCTGACTTGGAAGTCGCTGCTCCCTGACGTCAGCATTGGTCCTGCCTCCTGGCATTTTTGTGCGTCTTAAAGATGACACTGGATTCATCCCTCCTTACACTCTGATGTTCCCTAAATAGGTCCAGTTTACACAGACAGAACAGTCTTCACGCGAAGCCCTTGTTGCCTCTGGCTCTTACGTTACTGCCACCCAGATTCCGTAGCTCGCCTTCCTTTGCCTTGCCTTGGCAGTGTGCCCCCCCCCCCCTGCCCCTGCGCCCCTCACATTTGGTATTAAATAAATGGAATGAATAAACTCTATGGGCTGTTTCAAAAGACCTTTCTTTTCAGATTAAACATTGTAAACAATGAATATTTGCCTTACCACACTCGAATGAATTTTTCCATTTCTAAGAACTGCCGATTCATAGTTCACGATGCCTTCGACAGGCTGCAATTATAGGCTGCAATGTATGCAGTAATAGCATATATAACCGTACTGAGAGTGAATGCTTGTCATTCATTCTATCCCTTTGTATGGGTTATTTAAAATGTAATTTTATTATATCAAAATGATTCTTGGCAGCATTCTCAGTGTTTACACAGCGTTCACAAGCCCGTCACCACACCACCTGGGGATACCGCCTCAAAGGGATAAAACAGGCGCTTTGGAGCCTAACTCCTGGCCTGAAGTTTGCCTTAGGCAGCACCCAAACTCAAACTTTCCGAATCCATGCTTTGCTCCCCGCATTCTTCCTGGAATGAACCCTTGTGTTTTTCTCCTCCAGCGTGGCTTCCAGATGCCTGCAGATCGGCTTCCTGGGGACCGATTCACAGAATTAACTTAAGACAAAATCCTAAACTTACTACTTCTGGGATTCACAGAATGCACTTACTACTTTTGGTATTCACAGAATGGATTTACGACTACTAACTTTACGTCCGCACTCAGGCCAGAGATTCCGGCCCGGAGGTGGGGATTCAGGCCCGGAGGTGAGGATTCCGGCCCAGAAGTGGGGAATCCGGCCCAGAGGTGGGGATTGCAGGCGGTGATGGAGATTTAGCCATGGCCAAAATCTCCACCTCCGGGCCGGTATCCCCACCTCCGGGCCGGAAGTCCCACCTCCGGGCCGGAATCTCCGGCCCGAGTGCGGACGATAAGTTAGTAGTCGTAAATCCATTCTGTGAATACCAAAAGTAGTAAGTGCATTCTGTGAATACCAAAAGTAGTAAGTTTAGGATTTTGTCTTAAGTTAGTTCTGTGAATCGGGCCCATAGTTCCTAGAAGCATGAAACATGCTATGCTATCTCTGCATGAAAAGGCAGGTCACAGTAACTGCAGCACCATCTCATAACGTCCAAAGAAGACTCTTGTTTTAGTGGTGCTGTGAACATATAACGTTAATGCTGCTTTAAGAGGTTAATAATTGCAATTCATATATTGTAGCAGATTTCAGTAATAGACCGTGATCCAATAAAATGGGCCCATTTAGTTAGACTGTTAGATCTTCACTTAGACCTGGGTGAAGGTTTAGCAAACTGTTGGAATGGAAATGTCCTCCGCGCGATGCACATTACCTTTCCCCTGCCCTACGAGTATCTGGTGTTCTGACTTCGGTCCCAGCTTCACAGTGTGCACAGAGGCCTAGGCCTGTCCCTTGACATGCGAGGGGTCCCTCACCTGTTCTTTGACCTTGAAGGACCAAGCATGCCTTTATTTGGCTGACAGTGGACTACTGTCCCTGTTATGGGTTTAACATGTAGAGCAGTGGGGTCAGCATACTGTGTTTTGTGAATTAATAAGTGTAACCAAACTTTATTTCTTTGTGTCATTGGACTTCTGGCCTACTTAAGTTCTGCTTCCATGTGCTAATTTCAAAACTAGCTGCAACTTCCCAAGTGTATCTTGTGTGTGTTTATGGATTGGATGACACAACTTGATGCCCAAATCAATCGCCATCAAATTTACAAAATCTCTTGGAATCACCTTTGACAAGAACCTTAACATGTAGGAACACATTAATTCACTCACACGCAATGCATTTTTCCAACTCAACATACTTAAAGGGGTCATTCTTTCAGACTGCCTCCAGACTTCAAAACTGCAGTGCAAGTCTTAGTCGTTTCTGGACTGGATTATGAGGACAAAACATTAATGGGAGTACTTCAATCAAGCATTAGACAACTTAAGGCTACCCATATCACCGCAGCCAGACTGCTAACAGGAAGAAGATATTTTGATCACATCACACCCTCTCTTAAGTCACACTGGTGGCTCCCATTTGAATTCAGGATCCAGTTTAAAATAGCGTGAATGACACACAAAGACATGCACCACAGTGAACCAAGATACCTTACAGACAAGCTCAAGATCTCAGGAGGCAGCCGCTCCCTAAAGAGTGCGGATTGCTCATTGCTCTAACATCCAAGATTTCGAAAAAGTAGACCTACGCCTGCACTTTCTCAGGATCTGTACTGCAAATATGGAACTCACTACCATCAAAGATTTGGTCCAAGTCAGTTACACACACCTTCTAAAAAGAGGTGAAGAGGATTCTGGTAACCATATTGCTGAGCCAATTTTGTAAGAGCTAGCTTGAGTTGAAGACCACCCTTCTCCTTTGGCGTATCCTGGAGAGCTTGTAGGAGTTGCTGCCTCACCATCTAAAAGGGTGTTGCTTCGAAGTCCATGAACATTTTGTTTCTCTGGCGTTTCTCTGTGGGGACTCTGGTTTACCGTATAGTTGCAACGGTCTGACTAATCGATCTCATGTACTATCATGGGTTTGCGGTTTCTTTCTATCAGTATTTACAGTGCTCTGATACCTCTGGATATAAATAAAGTATATCACCTGTGTGGTACATGCTTTATGTGTATGAACCAGTGCATGGAAGCCTATGCCCTCATGCGAGATGGGGTCCCTTGGGTCTGTAGTGACTCCGGGGGAGGCCACACGCCCACCACCCCTAAATTTA
This sequence comes from Triturus cristatus, assembly GCF_964204655.1. NCBI lineage: Eukaryota > Metazoa > Chordata > Amphibia > Caudata > Salamandridae > Triturus > Triturus cristatus. Next base: position 400,961,286 of record NC_140587.1, on the reverse strand, counting down.
AAAAAAGGCCCCGTGGGATGCAAAGGCTCATGGAGGGAGGCTACGTGCCCCTCCCCTTTTTTGACAAAATATGATCGCCTAACTAGAGCTAAGCTTTACCTTTGTTTTTTTAATAATTGAATATATGTATGTGTGTGTGTGTGTGTGTATATATATATATATATACACACACACATATATATATAAATATATATATATATATATATCCAAACCACAGCTCCCCTCAACAAGGGAAAGAAAATGCACACCTCAAAGTAGTTTGCACCGGAGATTTAATGTCAATCACCATGGACAGTGTAGGTCAGCACAACAATGCTCCTAACGCGTTTCAGCAAACGGATCCCCTTGATCACGGGTGGGTAGCTGCCACCTTATGACTGGATTAAAAACAAAATTTGCATCCACAATGTTGCATCAAGGTTCCAATTTGATAATATTCGACCCAAGCTGTGCTATACATTGAACTTTACTAGGTATATACATTTTTGAGTTTTTACTTAAAAACTGTTAGGAATTCTGTTTGTATATGCCATGTTTTTTAATATAAGTTTATGTAATAAGAAATGCCCTTATGGTGTGAAAGTAAAAAAGTTCAATTTTCAAACTGCTATTCATTTAATAACCTGATGAGTGTGATAACTGCACTTAGTAATATCTATGAAGTAATGTTTTATGTGGATTTATGAGACCTGTGATATTTAATTTGACAAAATGTTCGATTTAATGCACAAAATATTGAAGTAACTGCACATGTCTCTATGGCTTTTGCATGAAAACAGTTTGAAATGAGAACTACTCACACACCTAGACAGTCACCCATACCATCAATCATACAGCCACTTACTCACCCAAAGTTACACACTCACTTACTTACTCATACTCTTTCAGCTACATAGTAACTGACAAAAGCATGCACACATCAATATAGCCACTCTCACATTCACTCACTCACTCACGCACAGTCATTCATATACCCCATCACTCACGTATACTGCCTTTCACATACTCAGTTACTCACCCATACTGACACATGCACTCAATCATGGACTTAGACATACAGGCACTCACTTAAGCATACAACTTCTCACAGATGCAACAGTACCCCATACAGCCACTGACTCACCCACTCACTGATCCATACAGGCAGTCACACACCTCCTCACCCACAAACACAGACACCCAGACAACCATAGATGTAGTCAGACAACCAATCAAGTCATTCACGTGCCCACTAACAGACTTATACACCCACTTAGACATCAACTGACAGTCAGATACACACATTCACACAAACCAGTCACTCACCCATACATTCACTGTGACACTTAATCACTCACTTATACAGTCAGTCACGTACCCACTGAGTCATCCATACAGTCACTCATACACCCACCGATTCACCAATACACCTAGGTATATATATTTAACACTCATAAACTTTAAAAAAACACTCAGTCACTGGATGATGTCATCACTGATGTCATCAGTGATGTCATTTGGGATGTCATGAGTGATGTAATCAGTGATGTCACTGACCATGTCATGAGTGATGTAATATGTGAGGTCATAAGCACTGCATTGCGTGGGTGCGAGTTATAGTTAGCTCAGCTAACTATAACAGCTGAATTTCTATGGTTTTGTACAAGTGAAATGTCAGCCTAACTATAACGTCCCTGTAACCTTTGTTTTGTTCCATGAATTTCTAAGGTTTTTTTAAATGCTTATTCCTAACTATAATGTCCCTGGAACCTGTGTTTTTTTTCCAGTGAATTTCCAAGGTTTTTTAAATTCTAATTCCTAAATTTAACGTCCCTGAAACCTTAGGTTTTTCAGTCAATTTAAGGTTTTTAAAATTCTGTTTCATAACTATAACGTACCTGTAACCTTTGTTTTTTTGTGTGAATTTCTAAGGTTTTTTAACTAGCAGTCAGGTACCTACAGTAGTGAAGAAAGATGGCTGGGCCTCCAACTAAGTCTCAGGAATTCCGCTGCATAGGATTTACAGGAGGTAGCAGGAGGGCTTCTTGGCCCCCAAGGTCCCTCTAGAGCCAAGGGGACTTTATCCCCCAACTAGTAGTGTGCCAAGAGGCACATTTGCAGAGTGCTGTAGAAAGGGGGCATGGCATCTGACAAATTCTCAGCAATCCTGCTGTGTGGGACCTACTGGAGGTAACAAAAGGGGTAGTTGGCCCCCAAGGACGTCCTTGGGGGAAAATACCCCTCCTATTACCCCTCCTATTACCTCCAGGAAGTCCCACACTGCAGAGTTCTGATAGCAAGCCACACTCCCTTTCTCCACCAGTCTGCAAACGCACCTCCTGGTGCACTCTTGGTTGGGGGATGATGTCCCCTTCGCTGCTGGAAGTCCTTGGGGGCCATCTAGCCTACCTATTATCTCCAGTAAGCCCCACACAGTGGGATTGCCTAGAGGTGGTCACCCCCCTTTCTCCACTTCTATATATATATTCTGCAATGCGGTCTTCTCAAGTGGTGCACTCAAAATTCAAAATGCTGGTGCAGGAGTGATGAACAGACCGAGCTGTTCCATCAGCTCGTTTTCAGACTCACCTCACTCTGTGAACTGGCAAATAATATGCTTTATTCCAGCCACAACATAATAGCATCAATACGTTTCCACCTTACCCATCGTGAGTATGGTTGGTGAGTCTGTTACAGGTTTCTCAATTTAAATGAGCAGCCAGTTATAGTTTGGGTGACCAGACATAGGGATTTTGGGGATTTTCTCCCTTAATAACTTTGAACCTGTTTGACGAATGTCCTCAAAACTTTGCAGACCTGGTGCCTCCATTTCTTTCTTGGAGTCCTGAAAGTTTTGTCGAATTTTATCAAGGGGTAGCAAAGAAAAAATGGGCAGGGTCCCAAAACAGCCATAAAATCTAATGCATTTTGCAAAGACGTTTGTATTTCACATAGCCTGAGAATCATCAGTTGGAACCATCAGTTGGATTTTGATGAAATTTGGAAGGATTATATATTGTGGTGCACAGATGATTCTGTGGGGTACTGAAGGTAAGTAGGGTAAGTATTTCATACGTTTTAAGTGTTTTTCATTTAGTTATATCTGTGGCCGCTGTAGTTTCTCAGTACTCTCAAGGTGTTTAGCCATGACAAGTCATTAGCTGTTGGCCAATGATTGTCTTCACAAAAGTTAAATACAGCCATCTTGTAACGCGTTTCAGTAGCTTCAGGTACCTTTTTCAAACCAGTTGTGGTTGCCATTTTGGTTACTTATATATACATGTTCCAGGTTTTTTTTCTTCTTTTAACTTAAAGTGACAGTGCAGAAATGAAATTTTTTTCATCTAAAGTGACACAGTGCTTATCCTATAAAGTGACTAGTGCATACCACAGGTTACGCAGTTCTTTTACCCACATCTAACAATGATACAAATACAGTGACACATATCATTTCAATTGTTACTGATATTTGATATTCTAACATATCCGTTCAGAAACAGGGTCAGTGCCTGTCATGTCTCCTAATATATTAGCTCATGTTTCTTTCGGTATTCAGACCAATCATGGGCAAGTGCCCTAATTAATCACAGATCTTTTTTCAAAAGAAGGTCCTCAACTGAATAATACTGTTTTGTCCATCTTGAGTTAAAAATGCGTCCGCTGCTATACAACACTAATAAAATCAAAACTAATCACCTATTTACCCATGCTAAAAACTTCAGTGAGAACTTCTATGAACAATGCATTTTACATGGTCTGGATTATAAAAAGGAGGTGAAAAGGAGAAACAAGATTACAGCAACAAATTCATTAAAAAATGTCCCTCCTATAAGTATACATTTTTGTGATATAAAATTTCTTAATGTCTTCTCCTCTACCAATATCCACAGTTTACTTGTTTCACCAAAAAGACATTGTAAGCAACAATCAAGATCATAAACAATAACACATTGCGATGTTACAGGTGGACATGTAAATCCTCTTCTGTATTGAGGCCCATTGGGATCTTTGTGTTGAATCTAAGAATGTACCGAGATTCTAATTGTCTCAAATACCTCTCCCTGTTTCAGCCCCTTGGTCTTATTGGCACTTGATCCAGAACAATATATTCTGGATTGCTGACATCAGTATTGTGTGTTTGTTCAAAGTGTCGGGCAACAGGGTATGTTTGGTCTTTATATTTGATGGCCCGAATATGTTGTAGGCTGCGTAGATGTGCTTTTAAAATAGTGCTCCCTATATAAAGTTTTTGACAACTGCATCGCAGAGCATAAACCACATATTCGCTTTTACAAGTTAAGGGTTTCATTATTCGCCAATTGTTACCAGTGAAGGGCAACGTTAACTCTGTAGTATTGACCCCATGCTGGCATGCCTTACATTTATGGCAATGTCGGAAGCCTTTACTGCTTCTGAGCCAGCTTTATTGTGTTCGCTACCCAGGCATGTTGTTAACTAGATCTTGTCTCATTGACCTGGCTTTCCGAAATGTCAGCAAGGGTCTTTTGTATATTGTAGTACCCAAAATCGGGTCACTACAGATGAGGTGCCAATGTTTTGGGAAAATACCTCATATCTCCTGATGTTGATTATTAAAACCTGTCATGAATCTTATGGGTTGCTTATGGGTTGCTTCTGATCTGTCTGTCTTTCCTCGTTTCTTCTCTGCAAATATAAGCTTCTCCCTAGGGCTTTGATTAGCCCTTGTCCTAGCTGTCTATAACGTAGTTTTATTGGACCCTCTCCTAGTGAACCTCTCTGTTAGTTATCTTTGTGCCAATTGGAGCTGGTCAGGTTCAATGCAATTTCTCCGCATGCGGAGATTCTCCGCATAGGGTATACTATTTAGCAGCAAGAAATGTGTATGCTCGGGTGCGCACGCATGCACAGTTTTCTCAAGCATTACTGGTACGGCGAGGAAGAGGAGGAGGGCAGCCCGGGGACACGGCGGTACACAGGTAAGTGGTTTTAAATTTCTTTTTAATTAAGGTTAACTTATTTCTTAATAGGGGTGGAGGCGGGCGGCGTAGCGGAGCGAAGCTCCATGATGTTTATTGGCAACTCCGTGGACCTCCGCGTAGCCCCGCACGCACACTACGCCCGGGGTTATTTAAAATATTGGAATTGATGCTGATGATTACATTCATTGTCTGCATAGTGCATAATCAGTTCTGATGGCATGTATACTACAGTTGCGGTTTCTACCGGCATAATGCATATTCGTATCTGCTCGCATATCATAGTAACATACTGCTGGCTTAGGCATATTGTTTACTTAACTGGAGCCTGTTTCTAGTTCTAAATCACTGCTCTAATGCTTGTATCAGAAACAACCCCAGGCTCATCTATTCTAATCTTTAATTCTTACTGTAAAGTGCTGTGCAAAAATACATAAAACATTATTATAAAGTGCATTGTGCCAAGTGTTCAATAAAGTTTATGAAAAAAAGTTAAAAGGTAGAGGCTAAGTGTGTTATAGGCCTGAGAGGAACCATTTGTTACACGTTTCACATACATTGGAATACCCATTGTTATTGTAATATGATTTTTGACTACCAATGGGATAAAACATCATCATTTACAAAGCTAACAGTACCATATCTACGTTGCTTTAACCTCATAATTGTATATGTTGTATTGCACTTATGCTTATATCTTGTGCAAATTCGATTACACTATTAAACTTTCGCTCATAATAAAAAATGCATACATTTGTGGTGTGAGGTTAGAATAGCACTCAATTCACTGCAAGCACATATAAATTCCATATAAAATACTTGTCCCATTATAAGAAATTATGCAAATCTTTGCTATCATTTAACCCTGATGGAAATTTGGCGTCAAGTTCTATTATCATTTGTGACTCTAATCTCCTGAGTAGCTTTTCCCTATTGCCAAAATAAGTGAAGCATTTAAGTTCATTATTATGTACAGCTTTGAAATGCCTGGCTACAGGGTATGCAGGGTCGGAGTTGACTATACCCCTCAGGTGCTGGAGTATTCTCATGTGCACCTGTAGCTTCGTACTTCCCACATACCGTAGCCCACAGGTGCACTCCAGCACATACACTGCATACTCAGTTCGGCAGTTGTAATTCTTTTTTATCGGCACTGGTTCTGGATTGAATGGTGTTATATATTGGGTGGTATTAACACCAAATGTACACTCCCTACAGGAGCTGCACCTATAGAAGCCTTTTTAGAAGCCAGCCAGGTGGTAGTTGGGCTGATCTCAGGGCTTCTCTTAACTAGTGTGTTCCTCGTCGAGGGGGCTCGCCGGAATGTAAGGGTAGGTTTGTCTGGAACTTTTTGGCTCATAACTGTATCAGTAAGTATTATTGGCCAGTTTTTATTTACAATCACTCTTATTTTATTCTCCTGCTGACTGTATGTTGTTATTAGCCTGATCTTCGAGCCTACCTTATCCCTTTCCTTAGTTTTATATTGCGTTGACTCTACATCCTTGTTGGTTTTTGCCAACATGTTTTCTCTTGGTACTACATTGGCTTTGGCATTCGCTTGATTTAATACTTTATTGCTGTATCCTCTCATGAGGAATCTAGCCTTGGCTTCTTGTTGACATTTCTCCAAGTTGTGCTTGGAGCTGCATATCCTTTTAAGACATCAAAATTATCCATAGGGAAAGCTATTGATGAGGTGCCTAGGACAGTGTCTTTCCGGTGTAGTGTTGTTTCTAGCTTGTTGTCTGTTGTTTATACTTTTACACCTAGGAAATCTACAGAATGCCTGTCGATGTGTGCAGTAAATTACAAATTATATAGGTTGTTTGTTGTTATTGTTTGCTATAAAGCTCTCTGCACTCTCGTTTTATGCCATGCCACACAATAAAAATGTCATTGATAAACCTCATCAGGTTAATGACTTGCGTCTGATATATCACAGAGTTTTCCCTTCTGAGGACCAGTTCCTCCCACCAGCCTACATGAAGACACACATAGCTGGGGGAGAAGCAGGCCCCCATTGCCACACCCCTCACCTGTCGAAATATTTCCTTTCCAAACAGAAAAAAGTTGTTGTGGAGACACCACCTGATTAATTCTAACAGCATTTTGTTGTGACTGTCCATATTAATAATAGGTCGCTTATTTAAAAAATATTGCACTGCTTCCAGGCCTTTTTGATGATCTATACTGGTGTACAAGGATGTTATGTCTAACGTGGTGAGAATGTACTCGTCTCTCCAGTGTATATACACATACATATATATATATATATATCAAAAAACTGTTCCAGCCCCACAATGTATGGACAAGCGGGGATCATCTGGCGAGGACCTCTTGGAGAACATCCATTAAAATTAGATCAGGAACACAGCCACATATATATATATATATATATATATATATATATATATATATATATATATATATATATATATATATATATATATATATATATATATATATATATATATATATATATTATCTACTGGCGGTCGCCAGTAGATAGTTATAGTTAGGACCACGTTTCCATAGGAAATCCGCAACATTCTATTTTGAATAACTTTGGCGCCGGTTGACGAAACCTCGCGAATTTTTCAAAATAGGTGGGGCGCTACGCTCCGCTCCTACCCTGAAAGTCTCGGGGGGATTCGTCAAGCAGGGGCTGAGATAAAAGGGGGGTCCCAAAACGCGTTTTTCCCATGCATTTTTCCATAGGACCTTTAGACACAGCTACAGCCCGAACGGCTGAACAGAATTACTTGAAATTTGGCAGAGAGGTAGTCCTCAGGTCAAGGAAGTGCCTTTTGTAGGTTTGGTGTAAATCTGTTCAGTAGATCCTGAGAAAATAGCATTTAAAAGCATATATATATGTGGGCGGAGCCTAACCACACATCTCATCCTGAGATCTGATTGGCTGTCAGCACTTCATCCAAGAAGTGTTGGCAGCCATCTTGGGACCAATATACATGATAGCACCTCATTAAAAAGCATTGCAGTTAATAGAAGGTTTTAAGACTTTAGTTACATTATAAATCATTTGTTGATGGTACCATACTCATTTTAGGAATTGTGGTATGTTCTAAGGTGATTTCACCATGTGAAAAAGCCTTCTGCTGGGATATCATGATTGAGAGAAAAATATTTTCTCATGCTTTTACCACAGAGGTTTGGAAGGTGATCTATAGGCTAAACTGAGAGCTTATTTTCTGTAAATTCACATTATCTTTCTCAGTCATGTGAGAATGAAGTCTGACATTCTCAGTAAAACATGTACATCCAACAAGGGCAGAGACTGTCAGTTGATTCCTTTGTGTTCTACTGCAGCTTCCCAGAGTGTTCCAAAGAACTACTAGAGCGCTAACAGTCCTACTTATGATAAACGTATGGCACACCTGAAGCCATCTTGCTTGGATTAAAGTGGTAACTCTTAAAACATTTAATTTAAAAAGGAACAAAATGAGGGGGTTCATTTTTCAATAAAAAGTATGATTAGTGCTGCAGAAAGAAAAATTAGGGCACATTTTGAGTGACTTCTCAAATCCTCTTCTATTTCATTAAAAAATTCTGACATGCAGACTGAAACATGCACTTTCAATACCAGCAGCAGTTTTCCCTGGTGAGCAGTAGCTTTACTACAGTGATCTAATGAGCAAAAAGAGTGCTAACATTCTGAATTTATGGCAAATGTGTGACACATCTGAATGCCTTCTTGATGGAATCAAAGTAAAAAACTGAAAGTATTTCCTACTGAGGAGACTGCAGTAAATGAGGAAATTAGGAAACTTCATAACAAATAAGTCTCCCAAGATGGCCACCAGAGACAAAAGAGCCCAAATGTAGCCCAAATATCACCCAGATGTAGCCCAAGTATAGCCCAATGACAGAATGTCCCAGAGTGTTCTTAAAAACAACTAGAGCGCTTACTGTCTTCATTATGACAAAAGTATGGCACACCTGAAGCCATCTTGATTGGAATAAACTGGTAACACTTAAAACATTTAATTTTAAAAGGAACACAATGAGGGGGTTCATTTTGCCATAGAAATTATGATTAATGCTGAAGAAAGAAAATGAGGGCACATTTTGAGTGACTTCTCAAATCCTCTTCTATTTCATTAAAAAAATTCTGACATGCAGACTGAAACATGCACTTTTAATACCAGGAGCAGACTTCCATGGTGCAGTAGTTTTACTACAATGATCTAATGAGCAACTAGAGTGCTAACATTCAGAATTTATGGCAAATGTGTGACATATCTGAATACCTTCATGATGGAATCAAAGTACAAAACTGAAAGCATTTCCTACTGAGGAGACTGCAGTACATGAGGAAATTAGGAAACTTCATAACAAATAAATCTCCCAAGATGGCCACCGGAGACAAAAGAGCCCAAATGTAGCCCAAAATCACCCAGATGTAGCCCAAATATAGCCCAATGACAGAAGTGTGCAAAACACTTATTATTTTGTGTTTTTGCAGTGTTATATAGTGCAGACTTGTCAGGTATTGGAGTGCTTTACATGAGCATTGGTTACATCACACAAGAACACATTCATTTTGGTTGTAGACATGGGGAAACTAAGTGATTTGACCAGAATCACAGAATGTCGAGCTGAAGCAGAAACTTCAACCTGGTTCCCCAGTTGCAAAGTCTGCAGTTCTGGAAGTAACACCACATCATCTCCCCTAAGTGCAACATTTAATCAAGTGGTCAACTGGATAAAAAAACATAAAGATAACAAATAATTTAAAAGTGCTTTGTCGCTATTTGAAAACTCAGAAAATATGTCCTTATTTTAGCCTTTTAGAGCACTAACCATAATTTTGATGCCAATAAGACCCTCTCATATATGTAATTTCTAAAGGAAATGCTCTAGGTATTACAGTTTTGATTACATCAAGATGATGTCAGGCGTTCCACACTTTTGTAATAAATATAGAATGTTAGCAATCTAGTTGTTCATTAGGATACTGTTGAGAGGCAGAGGCCAGGGGCACGGACTCTGAAAATTGAAGGCAGGTAGGAGGGTGCAAAGGCAACAATTTAACCACACTGAGCAGGCAGGAAGGGCCGTGGAAGCACAACAGACTATGGAGGGCAGTGGAAAGGGGGGCAGGGGCAACAAACCAACAATACAGGACTTGCAAGAGAGGCTGTTGGAGGCAAGATCTATTACGGGTCAAGGAAGCTAGGGGCGGTCCCCAGATCCCCGGGAGCCACCACAGAACTGAGCAGGAGAGTGAGTCAGGGACAAAAGGGGCACCTTAATTTGAGCCGGGGTGCCTAGGAACGCTTGCTCCAAAAATGAAGAAAACAGACATATGAGACATGGAATTGGAGGCAGAATACAATGGCAGTTTAATGAGAAGATGCAACTTCAAAGAAACCACAGAATAGAGACATAAAGTACAAAATACAGAATCCAGATAATCATACAGCTGTCATGATATTCTCTGTATCTCAATTAATGTACTGACAGAGAGAGAGAGAAAACACATCTATAAATGCATCATGAGAAACAAGTTACACCAAGGAAAATGTTACCTAGGAACACTCACGTTTACTCTTAGAGCAAGCATTCCTGCAATTACAATACAAAATCTTTTAAATGCAAAAGTAAAGAGAACAATGGTTAAACATAACATGACATTTCATATAGGTAAAATAGAATAAGATACTTCAAGCAAAGCAGAGCAAGACATTTTAAGCAAAGGAAGACAAGAGCTCCCAGCTCTTGGGGAAAACCTGCACTGCCTGTTAACCTACATACAGACGGCGAGGTAGTCCGTCGATATCTGTGGATCTGTGGGTGCTCCCTTTTTATATCATTTTGTGGGCTCCTTTGCACGCTACATCTACCTACGTATGCTACCCAAAAGCTTCGTCTGCAGATTTTACCAGACATTTCGTCATTTACCCACTTAATGCTGACAATGGACTGGGTGAAAAGGTCAGTCTCTCAGGCCAATCGCTTATCGTAAGTTCCATAGAGCAAGCAGAAAATAATGGGTATTGTACGGGAATTCAATATATTCATGTATAAAATCTCCTCAGTTCTCCTAACTTGACGCTCTGCGGTTGCCACTTCCTTAAAAGCGGGAAACCTGCCCAGGAAGCAAGTACCAGTCCAGGATGCAGCCTACTGTATGTCGACAGCTTCAGGGGGATGTTGAACTTTGATACCGAGCACGGAGCACTCGGGTAGGGTGGGGGCTACTGGTTTGGAGCAGAAGGCCTCGCAGACCTGCCTTCAGACTGCTATACACTAAAATTGCAGAGCTATGGTCAATTTAACAAAGAGGCCTACATATTGAACAGAAGGGCCTACACAGGGGTTTTATACTGGCTGAGTGGTAAGGATGTCTCAGGATAATTATATAGCAACACAGGACCCGCTGGTCAATTTAATACGGCCTACAAATGCAGCTGGCAGGGCAAGGACAAGGGTCTCATACTTCAGGTGTGGCCAGAACGGGCCAGGGGCCCCCTGTGATACAAAATCTACCCTCCTTCAAGCCTGTGGCAATGTAATAGACCATTGTGGGCAGAAGGAAGAGGCAATGGTAGTACAACCATACATGCCAACAGACCCGATTCAGCCAGGAAACGTCCAATGTTTTTAAGCTCAAATGGGCTTTATTTGATCTGTCTCCTGTCTACAATATCCTCTTTTTCAATGTAACTCAAAGGGGAAAATCAATACCCCAGTTTTTTTTCAAAATCTCCCTCTTACCAAGTTCAAAATGTTCGCAAGTATGGTACATTGGATCATGGAAGGAAATGGGATAGGGACATGGACTTGGATAACAGAGGACAGGAGGGACATGGAGAGGTGCACCAAACTGACCCTGCAGGGCAGGCATCAGGGTTTGCAACAGCACAATACACCACACGGGAGTGCAGCACAACAATCCATAGAAAGCAAGAGGGAGGGGACAGGACCATGCACATGGACAACAGAGAACAGAGGGGCAAGAGGCAATGGTAGCTAGCTGACCATAATGGACAGACAGGAGAGAAAGCTGCAGCATAACAGACCATAAAGGGCAGGAGGGACGGATCAGGGGCATTACAATGGAACAGACAAGCCAGAAGGGAGGGAGTAGGGCTGGGGGCAAGGGGGCAGGGCAGGAGCAGCAAGATAGCCATGGAGGTCAGGCAGGATGGGCACTAGAAGCAAGACACACCATGAAGAGCAACAGTGAGACTGTGATGGCATACACACAGACCATGGAGGGAAGGTGGGAGGGGGTCAGGGGCAGCTAACTGACCACACAGGGAAGGTGGGAGGGGCCATGGCAGCACAGAAGACCATGCATGGCAAGTGGGAGGGTTAGTGGCAGCACAATGGCTATGATGGGCAAGAAGGAGGGTGCAGGGGCATGCACAAAGGACGATGGAGGATAGAAGGGAGGGTCAGGACCTGTGCACAGACAAGAAAGTTCAGGGGAAGGGACCTCACAACAGACCACACGGGGCAGGCAGGAGGAGCAGCTGCAGCACAACAGACCAGGGAGGGCAGAAGGATGTGGCAGTACAATGGACCATGTAGGACAGGAGGAAGAGGATAGGGGCATGGCATGTGGACAGGCAGGGTGGAGGTGACAGGGACAGGTTACAGTCATCTGACAATGCTAGGCAGGTGGGAGGGGAGTGGCAGCTCAACAGAACACTCAGAGTAGATAGGAGTGGCAGGTCCATGGGACATGGTGGGCAAAAAGGATGGAGCAGGGGCATGCACAAAGACATCGGAGGGCAGGGGGAAGGAGAATAGGGGCAGCAAGCTAAGCACAGAGTTTAAGCAGGAGGTCAATGATGGGGCATAGAATTGGGCAATGGAGGGCAGGAGGAGTGGACTGGTGCATCATACTGAGGGCAGTGGCAGCACATCAGACCATGCATGGCAGGAGGGAGGAGGCTAGTCCATGGATTCACACAACAGAGGATAGGGAGGAAGGGGATGGGGCAGCAAGCTAACTGTTCAGAGAAGGCGGGTATTAGGAACTTTATTGTTTTTAAAACATTGTGTCTGTGCGAACTACTTAAAAGATGAACAAGTATGCAGCATAATCTCACTTTTATTCAGGAAGAAGAGGACGTTTGTGACTGTGACTCCGGGCTCACTTGGCAGAAACACCCCCTGACCCTCCACCCGCTATCGCAAAATGTAATGCCCGTGAAAAGGGTAGGTGAACACAGTGTTATATAGAACATAGTCCTGAGAGCACGATTGAAAATGAAAACTAGATATAGTGTATGGTATAAACTATGCACCAAAAAGTGTGATATAAGATGAACCGGGCGTGAAATATAATATGCAATACATTGTGCGCAATGACAGATTCATTGGAGAGCGCGAGATAGCACAGGCACTAGCGCGTGCTATGCGATATGCGCCTTGGAGTGTAATATGCACAGGACAGTGTTGTGTAACCTAACTAGTCTCTAAAGTTGTAATATAAAATATGTGCTGGGGAGTGTAAGGTTGCATATGCACTGTGACAAAGATATGGATCCCAGATTGTAATATGTATGGCATAGCACTGTGCGTTATAACATAGGCATCGAGAAAGGCACGTTAGATGGGGCAATATAACCCGTGCGAAGACAAGTGTGGCATGACATATTCACGGGGTGGTGTTACAGTGCACATGGGCTAGAGAGTGTCATAGCATATGCACTAGCTAGTGGAATACAACACAGAGGTGTGTGGCACACGGCAGGCAATGGTGGGTGTAACACAGCATTGGGCTCTGTCAGGAGCGCGCTGTGACTCTCAAGTGATGTTCGTCCCCTTTCCAGAGAGTAAAATAAAAAGTATTACACATCCGGCAGTGGATGTGTGTTTTATTAACCGTGAGGGGGGTTTCTTGCATAGTTTTGGTCGAATTTTTGTCGAATCCCCTTTGAATGGCTTGGTGTGCATGTGTATTAAATGTGCCCGTCAATAGCTACCCAAGTTTGTATAAATAAACGACAAGGGTGTCTACCGGGATTAGGCACGGTAGGGCATCAGACATGTCAGAGCTTCACTAGTGGTGTAAATACATTCCACGTGGATTCATTGCATGCATAGTCGCCTTTTAATGAATATCACGCAAATCGTCATGGTGATAGGTACGTACGGTTTGTCCAGCATGTCCTAGGTGTGTCTATAAATATATATTTTTTAAAAATAATAAAAAACAGTGGCCGGCCCTGGGGATTGGGGTCAAAAAAATATAATTAGGAGACTGGCCCTGGGGGATGGGGTCATCAGGGCCAATAAATTAGAATAAGAAGGGGAACCAAACAGCCCCCCTTCTTAAAAAACTAAAATAAATAAAAGACTGGCATCGTGCAGGAGGCCATGCCCCCTCCGTGCAGCACTCTGCAAACGCGCCCCCAACAGGTATCTCCAGTATGCGCCAGGGAGCTGCGCTGCAGCCAGGTGTTCTGAGGCCAAGCCCCTTTTTACACCTCTCTGCAACGCAGCTCTGTGGCGCTTACTGGAGGTACCTAGTGGTCTAGTTTGACCCTAGGGACCCTTAGGATTCAAGGGGACTTAATCTCTCAACTTAGAACAGCCACAGGGCGCGTTTACACAGTGGTGAAGGGAGGGGACGGGGCCTGAGGTGACGTGTGCAAACATGCACTATGGCACGTTTTAAATTGGGGATATAATTTCCCTTCAATACTGAGGGCCCCTGGGGGCTAACTAGCCCACCAAGTGCTTCCAGTAAGCGCCACTGAGCTGCATTGCAGAGAGGTGGTCCAGGCCGTGCCACTTTTTACACCTCTCTGCAACGCAGCTCTGTGGCACTTACTGGAGGTACCTAGTGGGCTAGTTGGACCCCAGGGACCCTCAGGATTCAAATGAACTTAATCTCCCAACTAAAAATGGACACAGGGCGTGTTTACACAGTGGTGAAGGGAGGGGACGGGGCCTGAGTTAACGTGTGCAAAAACGCCCTGTGGTCTGTTTTAAGAGGTAGTTTTAATCCCCATGCCCTCTTATATACTAGGGGCTTACAGAGGATGCTAATCACAGGGGGACCCCAACGCATAATGTTCCCTAGTGTATGTAGGTGTTTTCACTGTATTCTAAGTGTCTTTTAACATAGCACTGGCTCTAGGACTGGTTAGTCAGGCTCAGTTACCACCAGTATCCGTCTGAAAAAGTTGAGGGTACAGGATGATTTTGCAACAAGGCTTCTTTTTGCTCTTCTTTTTGTTCTTTCTGCATGTTATCCTTCTTCCTGCACTTATCTTCGTATTTGAGGACTTCTGTTGCTTCTTTCTGCACTTCTTTTGTTTCTTTCTGTGCATTTTTTCTTCTTTCTTCACATGTCCTATCTCTGTAGGCATAGTTAGAAATTAGCATTTAAAAAACCTTTGAAATTCACAGAAAAAACCATAGGTTTCAGGCACGTTATAGTTAGGAATTAGCATTTAAAAAACCTCAGAAATTCACTGAAAAAACCATAGGTTTCAGGGGTGTTATAGTTAGCTGGACTTTTCACTTGTACAAAACCATTGAAATTCCCCCGTTATAGTTAGTTCAGCTAACTATAACTCGGGCGCCCGCAATGCACTGCTGATGACGTCACATATTACATCACTCATGACATGGTCAGTGACATCACTCATGACATCACTGATGACATCTCAAATGACATCACTGATGACATCACTGATGACATCATCCTTGTGATAGAGTGGCAGACCTCCTCTCACCCTAATATAACCTTTGATACACACATTCAAAAATAGAGACTAAAATTTTCAAAACAATGGACATACCAATACCAGTTACAACAACCTCTTCAGTAATTCTAAGATCCACATACACATCCACTCATTCACCAACAGTCCTATACAGTCACTCATACATGTACTCACTCATCATATGTACTCATACACCTATGCATCCTGTTACACAATGCCACTCATCCATAGAGTTACTCACACACATAGTCACTCATGCTAATAAAGAATCAAACATACATTTACTTGCATATACAGTTATACACACACCACCATACTTACTTCTACGGAAACTTACACATACTTAGTCTTTTAAACAATCACTTATAGAAACACATACTTATTTATACAGGAACTCTTTCAATCTCTCACTCTCACATATACTCACATATATACACCAATAGTCACATATACTAGTTTAAAACATATGTAGTTACTCATAAAGACACTACTGAGACAGTCATTCACTCACTAACACACCCATACACACACTCATCCACCCATACAGTCCTGCACACATGCTGTGTTCAACACATACAAACAGTGAGTCACTCATTCATGCACCTATGCACTACGTAATACCCCCCACCGAACCATGCAGACACTCAGACTGATACTCAAAAAACCAACTAATAACCTATATAGACACCCATGTAGCTACTCACCAACCCATGCAGCCACTTATACACAAAGTGAGAGACTGATACAGATATTTACATATTTAAACATTACTCACTAAGCCATGTATTCACTATGATACACTTAATCAGTCAGTTACACAATCAATTTTTCAAAAACAAATCATCCATTTAGACACTTATATACCCATTTATTCTTCCATCGACCTTGAGATATACATATATAAAACATATTTAATTTTCAGAAAAACACACATTCACTGGATGATGTAATATGTGACGTCATCAGCAGTGCATTGCGGGCGCCCGAGTTATAGTTAGCTGAACTAACTATAACGGGGGAATTTCAATGGTTTTGTACAAGTGAAAAGTCCAGCTAACTATAACACCCCTGAAACCTATGGTTTTTTCAGTGAATATATATATATATATATTAACTGAAAAAACCATAGGTTTCACACATGTTATAGTTAGCGGAAATTTTACTGATAAAAAACCAATGAAATTCCCCCGTTATAGTTAGTGCAGGCAACTATAACTCACGCGACCGCAATCCTCTGTTGATGCTAATACTGTATTTAGACACTTATTTGCCCATGTCTTCTTCCATACATTTTTAGCTATACATATATTACAAATATTTTTTTTTCATAAAGACACATATGTCATCAGCAGAAGATTGCGGTCGCGTGAGTTATAGTTGCCTGCACTAACTATAACGGGGGAATTTCATTGGTTTTTTATCAGTAAAATTTCCGCTAACTATAACATGTGTGAAACCTATGGTTTTTTCAGTGAATATATATATATATATATATATATATATATATATATTAGTATTCTCAAGGAATCGAAATCCGGCCCTGCCGAGCCGTATATTGGTCCCAGTGAGGAGTGCACTTGTTTTGGGGACAAACTGTGGAAAGGTAATAAATACGGCTGGTCCGGCCGGGAGAGCACCACTGCTGGTTACTTACGGCGGGTCTGCAGCTTTGAGATTGCAAAGCAATGCGGACTCCTGGGACGCTCTGAAGTTGGCAGAACGAAGGCGTATGGTCTCTTCCACCGTATCAAGGGTGTGAGTTATATTTAATGACATTTAAGCAGCATTATACTATGAGTGTTCAACCTTTGGACTGTATTTACCAGCATGCACTGTTGAACATGTGACTCTCACTCGAGATTGAATAAAATGGATGAAAAAACAGTGCAATGCAGTCTCGTGAGACTTTCTATCATGCTGCTGCCCGTGATCAAGGAAATTAATTCTGAAACGCGTTGGGCTTTTATCATATAGGAAGATACCTGCTTACCTTTGCCCTGCCGAGCCGTATATTGGTCCCAGTGAGGAGTGCACTTGTTTTGGGGACAAACTGTGGAAAGGTAATAAATACGGCTGGTCCGGCCGGGAGAGCACCACTGCTGGTTACTTACGGCGGGTCTGCAGCTTTGAGATTGCAAAGCAATGCGGACTCCTGGGACGCTCTGAAGTTGGCAGAACGAAGGCGTATGGTCTCTTCCACCGTATCAAGGGTGTGAGTTATATTTAATGACATTTAAGCAGCATTATACTATGAGTGTTCAACCTTTGGACTGTATTTACCAGCATGCACTGTTGAACATGTGACTCTCACTCGAGATTGAATAAAATGGATGAAAAAACAGTGCAATGCAGTCTCGTGAGACTTTCTATCATGCTGCTGCCCGTGATCAAGGAAATTAATTCTGAAACGCGTTGGGCTTTTATCATATAGGAAGATACCTGCTTACCTTTGCCCTGCCGAGCCGTATATTGGTCCCAGTGAGGAGTGCACTTGTTTTGGGGACAAACTGTGGAAAGGTAATAAATACGGCTGGTCCGGCCGGGAGAACACCACTGCTGGTTACTTACGGCGGGTCTGCAGCTTTGAGATTGCAAAGCAATGCGGACTCCTGGGACGCTCTGAAGTTGGCAGAACGAAGGCGTATGGTCTCTTCCACCGTATCAAGGGTGTGAGTTATATTTAATGACATTTAAGCAGCATTATACTATGAGTGTTCAACCTTTGGACTGTATTTACCAGCATGCACTGTTGAACATGTGACTCTCACTCGAGATTGAATAAAATGGATGAAAAAACAGTGCAATGCAGTCTCGTGAGACTTTCTATCATGCTGCTGCCCGTGATCAAGGAAATTAATTCTGAAACGCGTTGGGCTTTTATCATATAGGAAGATACCTGCTTACCTTTGCCCTGCCGAGCCGTATATTGGTCCCAGTGAGGAGTGCACTTGTTTTGGGGACAAACTGTGGAAAGGTAATAAATACGGCTGGTCCGGCCGGGAGAGCACCACTGCTGGTTACTTACGGCGGGTCTGCAGCTTTGAGATTGCAAAGCAATGCGGACTCCTGGGACGCTCTGAAGTAGGCAGAACGAAGGCGTATGGTCTCTTCCACCGTATCAAGGGTGTGAGTTATATTTAATGACATTTAAGCAGCATTATACTATGAGTGTTCAACCTTTGGACTGTATTTACCAGCATGCACTGTTGAACATGTGACTCTCACTCGAGATTGAATAAAATGGATGAAAAAACAGTGCAATGCAGTCTCGTGAGACTTTCTATCATGCTGCTGCCCGTGATCAAGGAAATTAATTCTGAAACGCGTTGGGCTTTTATCATATAGGAAGATACCTGCTTACCTTTGCCCTGCCGAGCCGTATATTGGTCCCAGTGAGGAGTGCACTTGTTTTGGGGACAAACTGTGGAAAGGTAATAAATACGGCTGGTCCGGCCGGGAGAGCACCACTGCTGGTTACTTACGGCGGGTCTGCAGCTTTGAGATTGCAAAGCAATGCGGACTCCTGGGACGCTCTGAAGTTGGCAGAACGAAGGCGTATGGTCTCTTCCACCGTATCAAGGGTGTGAGTTATATTTATTGACATTTAAGCAGCATTATACTATGAGTGTTCAACCTTTGGACTGTATTTACCAGCATGCACTGTTGAACATGTGACTCTCACTCGAGATTGAATAAAATGGATGAAAAAACAGTGCAATGCAGTCTCGTGAGACTTTCTATCATGCTGCTGCCCGTGATCAAGGAAATTAATTCTGAAACGCGTTGGGCTTTTATCATATAGGAAGATACCTGCTTACCTTTGCCCTGCCGAGCCGTATATTGGTCCCAGTGAGGAGTGCACTTGTTTTGGGGACAAACTGTGGAAAGGTAATAAATACGGCTGGTCCGGCCGGGAGAGCACCACTGCTGGTTACTTACGGCGGGTCTGCAGCTTTGAGATTGCAAAGCAATGCGGACTCCTGGGACGCTCTGAAGTTGGCAGAACGAAGGCGTATGGTCTCTTCCACCGTATCAAGGGTGTGAGTTATATTTAATGACATTTAAGCAGCATTATACTATGAGTGTTCAACCTTTGGACTGTATTTACCAGCATGCACTGTTGAACATGTGACTCTCACTCGAGATTGAATAAAATGGATGAAAAAACAGTGCAATGCAGTCTCGTGAGACTTTCTATCATGCTGCTGCCCGTGATCAAGGAAATTAATTCTGAAACGCGTTGGGCTTTTATCATATAGGAAGATACCTGCTTACCTTTGCCCTGCCGAGCCGTATATTGGTCCCAGTGAGGAGTGCACTTGTTTTGGGGACAAACTGTGGAAAGGTAATAAATACGGCTGGTCCGGCCGGGAGAGCACCACTGCTGGTTACTTACGGCGGGTCTGCAGCTTTGAGATTGCAAAGCAATGCGGACTCCTGGGACGCTCTGAAGTTGGCAGAACGAAGGCGTATGGTCTCTTCCACCGTATCAAGGGTGTGAGTTATATTTAATGACATTTAAGCAGCATTATACTATGAGTGTTCAACCTTTGGACTGTATTTACCAGCATGCACTGTTGAACATGTGACTCTCACTCGAGATTGAATAAAATGGATGAAAAAACAGTGCAATGCAGTCTCGTGAGACTTTCTATCATGCTGCTGCCCGTGATCAAGGAAATTAATTCTGAAACGCGTTGGGCTTTTATCATATAGGAAGATACCTGCTTACCTTTGCCCTGCCGAGCCGTATATTGGTCCCAGTGAGGAGTGCACTTGTTTTGGGGACAAACTGTGGAAAGGTAATAAATACGGCTGGTCCGGCCGGGAGAGCACCACTGCTGGTTACTTACGGCGGGTCTGCAGCTTTGAGATTGCAAAGCAATGCGGACTCCTGGGACGCTCTGAAGTTGGCAGAACGAAGGCGTATGGTCTCTTCCACCGTATCAAGGGTGTGAGTTATATTTAATGACATTTAAGCAGCACTATACTATGAGTGTTCAACCTTTGGACTGTATTTACCAGCATGCACTGTTGAACATGTGACTCTCACTCGAGATTGAATAAAATGGATGAAAAAACAGTGCAATGCAGTCTCGTGAGACTTTCTATCATGCTGCTGCCCGTGATCAAGGAAATTAATTCTGAAACGCGTTGGGCTTTTATCATATAGGAAGATACCTGCTTACCTTTGCCCTGCCGAGCCGTATATTGGTCCCAGTGAGGAGTGCACTTGTTTTGGGGACAAACTGTGGAAAGGTAATAAATACGGCTGGTCAGGCCGGGAGAGCACCACTGCTGGTTACTTACGGCGGGTCTGCAGCTTTGAGATTGCAAAGCAATGTGGACTCCTGGGACGCTCTGAAGTTGGCAGAACGAAGGCGTATGGTCTCTTCCACCGTATCAAGGGTGTGAGTTATATTTAATGACATTTAAGCAGCATTATACTTTGAGTGTTCAACCTTTGGACTGTATTTACCAGCATGCACTGTTGAACATGTGACTCTCACTCGAGATTGAATAAAATGGATGAAAAAACAGTGCAATGCAGTCTCGTGAGACTTTCTATCATGCTGCTGCCCGTGATCAAGGAAATTAATTCTGAAACGCGTTGGGCTTTTATCATATAGGAAGATACCTGCTTACCTTTGCCCTGCCGAGCCGTATATTGGTCCCAGTGAGAAGTGCACTTGTTTTGGGGACAAACTGTGGAAAGGTAATAAATACGGCTGGTCCGGCCGGGAGAGCACCACTGCTGGTTACTTACGGCGGGTCTGCAGCTTTGAGATTGCAAAGCAATGCGGACTCCTGGGACGCTCTGAAGTTGGCAGAACGAAGGCGTATGGTCTCTTCCACCGTATCAAGGGTGTGAGTTATATTTAATGACATTTAAGCAGCATTATACTATGAGTGTTCAACCTTTGGACTGTATTTACCAGCATGCACTGTTGAACATGTGACTCTCACTCGAGATTGAATAAAATGGATGAAAAAACAGTGCAATGCTGTCTCGTGAGACATTCTATCATGCTGCTGCCCGTGATCAAGGAAATTAATTCTGAAACGCGTTGGGCTTTTATCATATAGGAAGATACCTGCTTACCTTTGCCCTGCCGAGCCGTATATTGGTCCCAGTGAGGAGTGCACTTGTTTTGGGGACAAACTGTGGAAAGGTAATAAATACGGCTGGTCCGGCCGGGAGAGCACCACTGCTGGTTACTTACGGCGGGTCTGCAGCTTTGAGATTGCAAAGCAATGCGGACTCCTGGGACGCTCTGAAGTTGGCAGAACGAAGGCGTATGGTCTCTTCCACCGTATCAAGGGTGTGAGTTATATTTAATGACATTTAAGCAGCATTATACTATGAGTGTTCAACCTTTGGACTGTATTTACCAGCATGCACTGTTGAACATGTGACTCTCACTCGAGATTGAATAAAATGGATGAAAAAACAGTGCAATGCAGTCTCGTGAGACTTTCTATCATGCTGCTGCCCGTGATCAAGGAAATTAATTCTGAAACGCGTTGGGCTTTTATCATATAGGAAGATACCTGCTTACCTTTGCCCTGCCGAGCCGTATATTGGTCCCAGTGAGGAGTGCACTTGTTTTGGGGACAAACTGTGGAAAGGTAATATATATATATATATATATATATATATATATATTAGTATTCTCAAGGAATCGAAATCCGGCGGACCAGATTGCTCGAGCCCACACGATCAATTTCAGCAGGTACGTTTATTCAAATTGCAGACAAGGGTGACGCGTTTTGACTACGTCTTGGTCACATGACCTCCGCCTCCATTTACAACTCTTTTAAAGGTGCAGTTACAATTGCACAGTCATAGACATAAAGAAATTAAATGTTCACGTCACATTAAAAAAAAATATGAGTCACAAATTATATAAGTGGAAACAAAAATAACTAGCAGACTGAGCAGTTGATTGTGCGTATTTATACATGTTTTGAAGGAGTGAAAACTTGTGACTCTGGCCAGTGTAGAGAGACATATTTGTGCTAAGATCGTCTTGCGCTAATGCGAGTCATCTTGTTTCTGCGAGAGAGACGTTTTTGTGGGTCTAGTACCCATGTTAGGCTTAGTTCCAGTGTGGAGAGAGGGATGTGTCAAGACAGTGTACTGATCTGGTTAGATCAGTAAGCACGTTGGTGTGGACCGTGAAAACTGATGATATATACAAGTGAAGGTGTAGTACCCTATGGTCTATTTTGAAAAAACAAGTGACTCGGAGTAGATTGGGGTGTCCGCCCGTAACGCCAGTGCTCATATGGTTAAGACGAACATGACATTCAGGTGACTCTCAGCTGCACTCTCCTGGAAAAAATACAGACAATTAAAATGACATTAGCGACATTAGTCAGAACCACATGTTGATAACATTATGAGTTAAAACATAACATCCTGTACGATAAATTGCACATAAGCAGGGTCTGCTGATGTAACGTTAAAAACAAATGAGGGTGTGAAATGTGAAGGAAGTGGGGGGAAGTGAGTGGTCAGTCAAGGCAAGATGGACGGTTCTATATAAAAAGTTTACAGGTGGCTGTATAATTCCTCATCCTGATTAAGGCAGTCTGGGAATTTGGTGCCTGCTAAAAGGATGAAGCGTGACTCACGTTTGCGAAGGGCTGCAGTTCGATTCCCTTCCCTGGGATTCGGGTAGACTGTTTCCAGTCCAAAAAATCTGGCTTTGGTCCAGTCCGCCCCATGTTCCTTGGCAAAGTGCCTGGAAGTGCTGTAGCTTTGATCACTGTTGGTGATCGCACGCTGGTGCTCTAAGATTCGCTTCTTCACTGCAAACGTTGTGGACCCCACGTACCAAAGGCCACACTGGCACACAATGGCATACACTACATACTCTGTATTACAGGTTATCATTTTGGGTATCCTCCATTTGGTTTTAGTTCTCTCTAGGGTAATTTCTGTGACATTGCTACTGTGTTTACAGGCTTTGCATTTTCCGTATTTGCGGAAGCCTTTGGCTTGCCTTAGCCATATATATATATATATATATATATGTGTGTGTATATATATATATATATATTACCTACTGGCGGTCGCCAATAGGTAGTTATAGTTAGGACCTACTTTCCTACTTTCCATAGGAAATCCGCAACATTCTATTTCCAAGATATATATATATATCACGCTCAATTCCACACGTTGCACTCGCGGGCCACTTCCAAAATATTTATTCGCAAGGGCGCGTTTCGGCGTTTAGCCTTCTTCCAACTTGCATATGTATACAACAGCACTATTGTGGCAGTCTTTAAAACAGGAGAAGTGATTTCATTGGATGCAGCCTGTAATGGGGGGAAGAAAGAGGACTGTTATATCTCGTACAAATGTACTTTTACGTCCAGCTCATATAGGGATTATAAAGTCCAATTATACATTTTTGGGAGCACAGAATCTTTGTATTCTCGTCTGCATGACACATATAAATAATATGCCGCTGCATGGGCACACTTCCCAAAAGTCCACTGTTCGTATCATCCTGTGCTGGCAATTACCTGCAGTCCCTCTTGTCCAAGCCGCCAGTTTGATACATATGCTCATTATTCTAAATACATCGTTATGCTGTTTTGATGACTCTTATGGAGGGCCCCTCGTCGAACCACAGGGTTTCAGAGCCCTTAGCGTGAGAGCCAGTCAAATGGCCGTGTCTCCCCCAGTTTGTTAACTGTCAACGCTCCTCAGCGGTGGTGCCCAAATTCCATCGTGGCGGTGCAAACGCCTTTCAATAACACTCCGCTCCACTTTCCACCTTAGGCGTCTGTTGCACTCTTCCTGACGGGTGCACCGTACATGGAGGTGGATCCATGTCAAACATCACGCTCAATTCCAAAAGGAAACACGCTGCACTCATGTGGCCACTTCCAAAATATTTATTCGCAAGGACGCGTTTCAGCGCTTAGCCTTCTTCCAGCTTGCATATGAATACAACAGCACTATTGTGCCAGTCTTTAAAACGGGTAAAGTGATTTCATTGGATGCAACCTGTAAATGGAGAAAGAGGGCTGTTATATCTCGGACAAATGTCCTTTCACATCCAGTTCATATAGGGATTATAAAGTTCAATGGTAAATTTTCGGGACCCCGTCATGGCCAAAGAACATTTTTTTTCTTAATTGCAACAAAATCATGAACATTCATGAATTTGTGGCAAACCTTTAAAAAATTGATTAGCCCCCGGGTGGGCCAGGTCCCGGGGTAAGCAGAAATAATAAAAAAAAAGGGGAGGGGGATCACCACATCCTCAGGTTTTTTTAAAAACATTATGGAGGTGGGGGGCCTTTGCCTTTCTAATCCCCCGGGGACCACCACCTCCCAAGGACATGTAAATATAAAAGGAGGGTTGCCGTGCAGACCCCCTCTGATGTTTAAAATTGCCCCAGGGACCGCCACCTTCCCGAGGCACAAAACATGAGCTAGGGAGGGAGCAGCACTTCCATTCTCCCAGGCAATATTTAGCTCCCGGGGACCTCTAGAATTCTGGAGCCCCCCAGAGTGATCCAAAATGGAGACATGAACTATGCCATTACAAAACACCTATGCAAAGACTGGCACAACATCAGATATTTTGAAATAGCAACAGTTCCAAAGAAAGAAAGAGGGGGAAATAGAACCCTGAAGCTAAGGAGACTAGAATCTAGGATGATAATCAGATTCAGAGTCAAGATACCATACAGATTGAATGGAGACGAGGAATTGTACATTCATCTGTGAGTTAGGATGCCAACCGGAACTGATGACATTGAGTAACGACAAGGAGAGACAAATAATTTGAAGAAGAAAGCATGATTTGGTGCTCTGATAGGGTACATGCAGAAATGAAATGGATGTTAGCCAACTGTTGCGGAAACTTTAGTGATAAGAGCACTGAGCTCTGGAAATGAGTATTGATCACCACTCTGCACGTGTAACAACAATGACAGGGTATATCGTGGATACAGCTCATTAGAAGCACTTAACTCCACATACGGCAGAAACGCAATGTAGGCTAATAAAGAACTATTTTGAACCAAATTTATTGAACCGAACACTGAGCTCGGAGTATGTACACCAACCTGCATGCAGGATAACCAAGATCGGATGCACTGCGGTGACACCCTACAGAAACTTCCAAATAATAGGGGCACTGTGCTCACAAGATAGAAGTCATGAATGGAATACGAATCCCAAATGTGGAAACATAACAATAGCACCATGCTGTATCAATGAGGTGATCATGGCGATGCATCCAATAATGAAAAGTTGAAATAACTGTCCACTACATCTATGTAACCTGTTTGAGCACATGAAGAAACCCCGACATCGGAATAATGGTAGTGATGCCAGACTGGGTTCCCATCATGACACGATGAGTACTATGCAAATAAGAAGATCCTAAAATATCACAACCCAAAGACAAAGCAAACGTTTAACATAAAATAACATTAATATATAATTGTGAAGAATATAGAATGGTATTTGTAACACAAGCAACTACTTGTCCCATAATCCCTCATGGTGGGCAACACTGGGTAATTGATATAAATAGTGAAAGAGAGGATGGACTCACAATAGTGTGAGCAAGACCCGTGGTTGAAACGCATTGGTGGTGGAATTTGCACGTATGCCAAATTTTTTTTTTTATCTCAATAGATTCTCCTGGAGTGCGGTGAGTCAGTTTGTGGATACTTTTGGCATATTATAATTAATGAGGGACAGTCCACCCTCGATGCTGGTGTGAAGAGCACACTCGCCCGGACTCTTTGTTGGTAAAATAAGATTTTATATATATATATATATATATCCACCTTCTTAAATTTCGCTAAGAAGACCCAAGCCACTTGCAGTGTCGGGCCACGGCGGGAAAGCAACTCCCAATTTATCCACCAACAATCGTTACGGCGTTTTCACAAAAACGATACCATGGCCACAGAATTTCATCTCAGCGTGCTTTTATTCCAACGGTCTTTGTCACTCTACGCGTTTCGGAGAACACCTCCTTGTTCACGAGTAAGAGCGTTTGTAAGACAACTACATTTAAATTAATCATGTGACACCACAGTGATAAAAAGTGAAAACAGACTCTCCGTGTACATGCGTTTTTGAGCTAGGAAAACAGACTTTTTCAGAAATACGTCAATATGTGCAGTAATTGCAAATAAAGATTAAAAATAACCTGTTAGGGCACTATAATTACTCAAAAATTTTAAGCAACAATGTAAGAGTAAATGTAAGTCTGACAATAGCCCAATATTATCAAGGGCATACAAAATTAAACATTTGCCACAACAGTTCTCCGTATATGACATTTTCATATATTGATACTTGGAAGATTTAATGTAAAGTATTTATACCATGATAGTCAAAGCGTACATATTATAAACATATCCTGTTTAGCACATCAGTACTGCCCCAGTGGGCGACTAAGTCATCATTGAGGGTCTTTGACAATAATTTTATCGAGCAAAAGCTCAGATTGATTTATACTATTTCACGCCCCAGTGTGCATACCAGTCAGGACAATCTTGTATTTAATGCTGAAAAAAAAAATTAAAGAAACCATGACTTCTTGCTAAAGATTTTTTCTTATCTTCCTTAATCTTGTCCGCACTATCTGCACTTGATAAAAAGTCGATTCAGTCGTGTCCCACTCTCTTAAACCACATTAGAGACCTGTGAAACATAATCAAATAAGGTGCAATTAAACAGAGGAAAAATATTTTGTTGTTTACATAGCTAATTTATACATTAAAAGAAATGAGCATTAAAAACCAATTAAAGGGGGGGAGGAGCCTAGCGCGCAACCAAGATGGCCGCGTAGGTGCGAGGCTCCCGAGGACCTCCGCGACCTCCTGAATTAATCCTGGCGATATCCTGTCCTTGTTGAGGGGACTGTGTTGGGGAACCGGAGCTGAGGCGCCACCCGTTTTTTGGGCTCGAATCGGACCCCGGACGCCGTTGGGAGCATCGATCGAAGGTTGTGGCCTTCTCCTCGCCGGCCCCCCGGATTGGAGTAGTGGGGCGATCCAGGGACAAAGTGAATAACAGCGGCGAACGGGGCTGGGCGACTGGCGTACCCCGCACTTTCACTTTTGCTTTTGCGCCCTCCTAGCTCTCAAGCGGGGTCGGACTGCGGAGCGGGGTGTGGTGGTGTGGCCTTGTCCAGGAGCCCGGCTGACCCGCCGGCGGTGGGTTGACCCGCGGTTCGGTGGTCGCCCCTGCCCCCCCCCTGGCACCCGTGACTTGGTATAGCGGCCCGTTTGGGGTGCTTGGCACGACGGTGGAAGAGCCAGCATGTCCACCAAACAAGATGGCGACCGGGCGAAGGTGAAGACGACCCGCCGTGGCACGGCGCACCAGGCCAACAGTATGGACCGCTACACGCTCCAGAAGGGTTCTCCGGAGACATCGCGTGCATCCCCGGTGGGCCCGACGGAGGCATCCGCTCATCCGGTGGATCTGACCCTCCGGGACGTCATGGGCGCCATCGCAGAGATGAAGGCCTCGGTGGACCAGCGTTTCGACACCTTAGCGCAAAAAATAGACTCGGTCCTGGTGGATGTGAGCCTTGTGAGGGCAGACTTGTCCAAAACAAACGACCGAGTCGACTCCCTGGCCCACACCACAACGAGCCTCACGACAGACGTGGTGGCCCTCCAGAAGGAGGTGCGCCGGCTTGGCCAGGCGAGCGCCCTGATGG
The DNA here is from genome assembly GCF_964204655.1 of Triturus cristatus. Classification (NCBI taxonomy): domain Eukaryota; kingdom Metazoa; phylum Chordata; class Amphibia; order Caudata; family Salamandridae; genus Triturus; species Triturus cristatus. The sequence continues at coordinate 400,932,918 of NC_140587.1, read as the reverse complement.
ACCGGCGACTGGAGGACTCCGAGGGTCGGGCCCGGAGGAATAATGTCCGTATTGTGGGGGTGCCGGAGGGACGAGAGGCGGAGGCGGCGGATCTTTTCGTGGAAGAGTTGATCCTGACCCATCTCCAGCCCCGGGGGCTGAGTAAGCTTTTTGCGGTGGAGCGTGCTCACCGGGTCCCCGGGGGCAGACCTAAGACTGGTGCCCCGCCGCGGCCTCTCATTGCCCGGATTTTTAATTTCCGGGACAGAGATGCTATCCTCCAGACCTCCAGACAACAGGGACCGGTCAAGCTTGACAACATGGAGGTACATTTCTACCCAGACTTTACCCCGGCGGTCCAGAAGCAGCGGCAGAGCTTTCTTGGTGTTAAACGTCGCCTAAGGGACCTGAACCTCAAGTACTCAATGCTCTTTCCAGCTAAGCTGAGGGTAGAGGTGGATGGTCGCACGCACTTCTTCGACCGGCCCGAGGCGGCTGGGGACTGGCTGGACACTCTGCCTGGAGATCGGGGCCGGGGGGGGCGGGGGGGGCGCGGCTGGCGAGGAGGGCCCGCCGGAGCAGAATTGAGGGGTGACTGTATAGGCCTTGCTCTGGACGTTGTTCCTTCACCATTTATTGATTGCGTATTTTCCCCTCCTATGGAGGTCGTGCGGGGTCTGTTGGGGGCTTCCCTCCTCCTCTGGGGGACTAGTTAGTATTTTAGCTATGGGGCGACAGGCACACTGCACTTTGGGGGGGCTGTCTGGGCTCATGCAGGGGTGCAGGGAGGGGGGAGTTTTGTTGGGACCGGGGGGTGGGGGGGGTGTGTTGTTTGTTAGCACCGCAGGGCAAACCAGCTACTATGTTGTTGTTTTTAGGATGCTCGATGGGGGACGACCGATTGTTTCGACGTATGATGGGGGGTAGGGATTTGGTAGTGTTGTCATGGAATGTTAACGGCCTGGGGGATAGGATTAAGCGTGGTGTGGTCCTGCAGTACTTAAAACGTATTTCACCAGATGTTGTCTTCCTGCAGGAGACGCACCTTATAGGTAACTCCTTTCATGCAATGAACCGGCGGGGATATCGTTTGGCGGCCCATTCTGGCTTCACCTCGGGCTCGCGGGGGGTGGGTATTATGATCAAGAACTCGCTCCCGTTGGAGATTGATGAGGTGCGCCATGATGAGAGGGGACGCTACACGGTTCTGGTGGGAAGAATGGAGGGTAGAGTGTTTATCTTTATATCAGTGTACGTCCCGCCTGGGTTACAAGCCACCACATTTGCGGACCTGGGGCGCCTCCTTCTGGACCTTCCGAGTGGCCTGCTGGTGGTTGGAGGGGATTTTAATGCGGTAGCCTCTGGGTCTATGGATCGCCATCCCCCTAGGGACCTCCCCCGGGCACAGGCGTGGCTGCCCGGCCTTCTGGACACGCTGGGCCTGGTGGATTGCTGGCGATTAAAGCATCCTGCATTGCGACAGTACACCTTCCACTCGGGTGCCCATGGTAGCCTCTCGCGGCTTGATTACATCCTTGTCCCGGCGGCCCACGCAGGGAGGGTGGGGGAGGTGCGCCATCTGGCGCGGGGTATCTCAGACCACTCCCCATTGTTGTTGCATCTCGATGTCTTCCCGAGGGGGGATGGCAGGGTGGCCCCAATCAATGCATGGTATTTGCGCGACCCCACCATTCGTGCTGATTTGATCAAATCCCTACAGCGATATTTCGATGAGAATGTGGGGTCGGTCTCTTCGGCCATCTCCCTGTGGGAGGCTTTCAAGGTAGTCCTTAGAGGGGAGGCCCTCTCCTTTATCTCCCATGCCCGGCGGCGCGAGCGGGAGGAGGTGACCCGGGTAGAGGCCGAGATTGCAGAACTGGAGGGTGACCTGGGAAGCGGGGTAACAGACGACAAGTTGCATGTTCTACACCTAAAGCAGGCGGCCTATCGGGCCCTCGTCACGGAGGCGGCCAGGGGCCTCAGTAGAGAGCAGCAGGGGCGATTGTATGATGTGGGTGATAAGGCTGGCAAATTGATTGCGTGGTTGGATAAGAGGGAGAGAGCGAGCCGTGTGGTGCCTTTGATTGAGAGTGTTGATGGTGCGTGTGTCACTGAGCCGGAAGCCATTGTCTCCTGCTTCGCGGATTATTTCCGCGAAGTCTACTCCCCGGTTTCCCCCTGCTCGGAGGCAGACTCCCATGCCCTGCTTCGGGACATCGCACTGCCCTCCCTAACGGTGGAGGACAGGGATTCGCTGGACGCCCCTCCCACCTCGGACGAAATTGCCTTGGCTATTCGCTCGGTTGCATCCGGCAAGGCCATGGGCCCCAATGGTATTCCCATCGAGCTCTACAAGCTACGCCCGGATGTGTTGGCGCCCCACCTGCGCGCGATGTTCCTGGCGGCCCACTCGCGGGGTTCCCTCCCGCCGGACCAGCGTCTAGCCACAATTGTGGTGATCCACAAGGAGGGGAGGCCCCGTGAACGGGTCACATCCTATAGGCCGATTTCGCTTTTGAACGCGGAGCCCAAAATCCTCGCCAAGGTGTTGGCCAACAGGTTGGTTGGCGTGGTGGGCGATTTGGTCCACCAAGACCAATCTGGCTTTATACCGCACCGCAACACGGCGCTCAATCTGCGGCGCTTGCACGGGGTGCTCGCGCGTGTCCCATTTGTGCGGGAGCCGGCCATCTTGGCGTCCTTGGACGCCACCATGGCGTTTGATACGCTTGAATGGCCATACATCTGGGCGATGCTGGCAAAATTCGGGTTTGGCCCGGGTTTCATTAGCTGGGTCAAATTGCTATATTCGGGCCCATTGGCGCAGGTGGTAGTGAATGGGCGAGTCTCGGCCCCATTCGCGCTGGGGAGGGGTACGCGACAGGGCTGCCCCCTGTCGCCTCTCCTGTTTGCCCTGGCCCTGGAGCCCCTGGCGGAGTGGCTGCGGTGGCACCCTTCTATCCGTGGTCTCCGCTGGACCCCCGAGCATGAGGACCGTGTGTCCCTCTATGCTGACGATATCCTTCTGTATCTCGCCTCCCCGCGTAAATCACTGATCGTCCTGGTTGATGTTTTGCGTTCATTCGGTTGCAACTCAGGCCTGGTCATCAACTGGGCGAAATCCTGTGTATATGTGCTTTCCGGGGAGGCTCCGGCCCTACCACGGGACTGTCCGATCCAGATTGCCTCCCAAGGTTTTCGGTACCTGGGTATCTATATCACTCTTGACCCGGAGGCCCGCTATGAGCGGAATTTGTTACCCCCCCTCCGGCGTTTGAGGGAGGACGTGGTGCGCTGGCGGCGTCTGCCGCTCTCGCCGCTCGGCCGAGCGGCCTTGTTTAAAATGATGTCCCTGCCACGCTTCCTCTACGCCCTCCAGAATACTATGGACTTGGTCCCGGCACGCTATTTCCGTGAGGTGGAGGGCCTCCAGCGGCGCCTGTTCTGGGACGGGAGGCCGCGCATTGCTCTGGCTAAATTGACGCTCCCGTGGTACGATGGGGCGGTCGCCCTCCCTGACATTAAACGGTATTACTGGGCCTCCCAACTAGCTGCAATTAATCATGGCCTTTACGGGCCCGCTTTGAACCCGGCATTTGAGATGGATAAGATGCTCCTGCCCGGTGGCGATTACAATCGAGCGCTCTACGCTGGCGCGCCCGACTCCCGTTTGACGGGACCGACGCGTGTCATGGTGCGTGTCTGGCACGCGGCTAATGCAGCTATGGGGTGGAAGGACCGTTTGACCCGGGCGTCACCGCTGTATGCGTCTGAGAGGTTGGGCTCCCTGTGGACGTCGAAGGGCTTCGAGAAGTGGGACACGATCGTAATCAGCACGGTGGGAGATCTCTGGACGAGGGGGGGATTCAAAACTTTTGAGACGCTGCAGGCGGAGTTCCAGCTGCAGGGCAGTGAGTACTTTCGGTACCTACAGGTCCGCCATGCGCTGGGCTCCGTCTTCCCGGATGTCGCATCCATTCCGGAGTCTTCCCCCCTGGAGGACAGAGTCCTAGATGGCCATGTCCCGGACAGCACGATCTCCCTCATATACAAAAAACTGATCAACGATAGATCGTGCCTGCTTACTAGTCTCCGCGAGGCTTGGGTTGCCGACGGGCTGGAGCTGGACGATGAGGATTGGATTTCCGCGGTGGCCTCTCCGAAAGAGGTGGCCATCCCGGCTCGCCTTCGTTTCGTCCAGCTCAAGATCCTTCACCGGGTTTACGTGACGGGGCCAAGGCTTCTGCGTATGGGTTTTGCTGGTGACGGAATGTGTAAGCGTGGCTGTGGTGCGTTGGCGACTTTCATGCATATACTGTGGGAGTGCCCGAAGGTGGAGCGATTCTGGCGTGGTGTGCATGAGGTCCTGCGTGTGGTGACGCGTGTTGCGCTGCTGCCTGAAGCGAGGAGATGCTTGCTGAATGTATGGGAACCGAATGACTATTCGGTCCCGCAGACGCGGTGGGTGACTCTGGGATACATGATAGCCAAGCGCGACATTGCTCAATTGTGGGGATCCCAGAGGCCCCCTGCGGTGTCGGCCTGGAAAGAGCATATGGATTGGTGTATGTTTCGTGAAAAGGTGGTGTATGTGGCGAGAGGTAAGCCTGGGGCGTGGGTGAAACTCTGGGGCCCCTGGAACGCCTACCGCGGGGGTATTTGTGAGCCACCACTGCTACCGGCTGCCTCGCCTGCTCCGTCTCCCTAGACGGCCCCCCTCCCTCAGCCGCGGGCGCGCGGTCCCCCAGTCCCTGATCTATTCCCATTCCCCTCTCCAGAGTTCTGCTGCTGGTTTGGATCCCCCACTTATGGAGCACGTGCTGTTATTTTGGATCGCGGGTTGCCTTGCGGGTGTGGTTTTTTGGTGTTGTTTTGTTTCAAGAAAAGGGAACCGTACTGTGGGCTTGGAGCTGTGTGGCCTGCACCATTGATTACTCCTGTTTCACTGCTCTGCACTGCCTAGAGACTTTTACTGTATGTGTGCAATATGTTTTTGTCATTCTAGCGGCCGGCCGGATGGTTGTAGGCCCATACCTGTAACTTTTACGAACTGCAATAAACGGTTTCAAAAAAAAAAAAAAAAAAAAAAAAAAAAACAATTAAAAAAGTTGGTCTCCTTTCAGTTAAAGTTTCATGTTGTTCAGAATTGCCAAAAGGTATACAGAGTTCTGACGATTAACCCAAATGTACTGATAGCCCTTCATCCCCATTATGTCCTGCTGGTTGCATAGTATGATATTTAATAATCATTCTAGACTCAAGTCGTCTTAATTCTTGAATTCTATCACCCCCTCTCTCTCTCACGGGGATATTATCTAGAACACAGAAGGACAGTTTAGAATTATTTGGATTATGGCAGGCTGTGAAATGTCTGGCAATGGGGTATTGCTTGTCATTATTTTTAATGGCCCTCAGGTGTTCCAATACACGTTTTTTGGCCTTATGGATGGTACTCCCTATGTAGTATTTGTCACAGGGACATCTGAGGGCATAGACAGCGTATTCAGTGTTACATGTATAGTGTCTCAAAATTTTGAAGGGTTTCATTTCATGTGACAATTGTACTTCTTTACAGTTAGTACTGTATTTGCAGGCTTTACATTTTCCACAGGTGTAAAACCCCTGTATTGTGCTTGTTTTGGTATTAGAAGTTAATAAAGTTCTGCAAACAGTATCTTTGAGGGACTTGGATTTACGGTAGGTGATCTGGGGGTATTCTTCTATACATTTAACCAAATCTTTGTCGAGTTTCAAAATTTCCCAGTATTTTTTGAGTGCATTTTTCACCTCAAAGGATCTGGTGTGAAAAGTTGTAATAAAACGTACATTAGATACCTTCTCACTGGTTTGTGTTACTGGTTCAGGATGGTTATTAAATAACTCATTTCTTTGTCGTTTATCTACTTCTTTACATGCCTCATCAATGCATGTCTTATTGTAGCCTCTCATCTTAAAACGTTCACACATTGTCAATTTTTCTTTTTCATATTCCTTATTTGTACTGCAATTTCGTTTGGCCCTTAGAAGCTCTCCAAGAGGAATGCTGTTAATTAGGCTTCTTGGATGACAACTGTCGGCGTGTAACAGACTATTTCCTGCAGTAACTTTTCTAAAGAGTACCGTGGAAAGTTTGTTACTCTCGATCTTGACTTTAAGATCCAAAAAGTCAATGCTTTCAGCATGGATATGACTAGTGAAAGTAAGATTAAAAGTATTCACATTGAGTAACTCGACAAACAGGTTGGCTTCTTCAATGCTACCCTCCCAGGTGCAAAAACTGTCATCTATGTATCTCATCCAGCTTTTTACATTGTTGTTAAACTGGTCCAGGTTGCTGACTACTTGCTCCTCCCACCAGCCCAGGTAGAGACCTGCAAAGCTGGGGGCGAAGCAAGTACCCATCGCAGTCCCAAGGGTTTGGCGATAGATTTGGCCATTAAAGAGAAAGAAACTTTGTGTCAGACATGTCAGGATCATGTCTAATATCATTTACATGTGGAACAATAGTGACAGTGATCTATGTCTTAAAAAATGCCTGCATGCTTGGATGCCAAGATCATGGGGGATGCTGGTGTACAGACTATTGACGTCCAAGCTCATAAGTAACCAGCCTGGCTGCCAGTTGACTGTCTCGAGCTTCTGTAAGAAATGTCCTGAGTCTTTAAGATAAGATGGAAGAGATTGTACCAGTGGTTGTAAGTAATGGTCAACGTACCTAGAAGTGTTCTCCAAACAACTGCCTCTGGAGGATACGATGGGTCTTCCAGGGGGGTTTGTTTGATCCTTATGCAGTTTAGGTAAAAGGTAGAGGGCAGGTATTTTGGTATGTAAGCACCCCAAAATACCTGCCCCGCGATTTTTTTAAAGAAAAAAAACTTTTTTGGGGGGGGGGGGTTTCACCGTGCCTCCCCGCGATTTAAAAAAAAAAAAAAAAAGTTCTGCCTTCGGGGTCCTTCAGGGACCCCCTGACAAAGGCTAGGGGGTCAGGAACTCTCTACCCTGCCCCCTTTTCACGTTCGCCACCTTCCTTTTTCACACTCGCACTGAAAACAAACAAAATGGCGGCCGACACTTCCTGATTTCGACCGATTCGAACGTTGACTAACATGTAAACACCAATCAGAATTACGCTCGCGCACGTTAGGGTGCTCGCACGGTGCGCGCACCCTGCGCGCATATAGATATTGATATGCTTTTAAATGCTATTTTCTCAGGAAATACTGAACAGATTTACACCAGACCTGCAAAAGGCACTTCCTTGACCTTATGGCTACCAAATTTCAAGTAATTCTGTTCAGCCGTTCGGGCTGTAGCTGTGTCTAAAGGTCCTACGGAAAAATGCATGGGGAAAATGCGTTTTGGGACCCCCCTTTTTTCTCGGCCCCCGCTTGACGAATCACCCCGAAACTTTCAGGGTAGGAGCTGAACGGAGCGCCCCATTAGTTTTGAAAATTTCGCGAGGATTCATCAACCGGCGCCAAAGTTATTCAAAATAGAATTTTGAGATTTCCTATGGAAACACGGTCCTAACTATAACTATCTACTGGCGGTCGCCAGTAGATAATATATATGTATATATATATATATATATATATATATATATATATATATATATATATATATATTAATCTCAAAACAATACCCTTTCATGCATAGAGTGACGCATAGAACGCTGGGTAGTTCAGTTCTCAAGTTTAGGTGGAAAGCAGCTCCTGTATAGAGCACTCTCAACACCAGCAACACTCTAAATTTGCTCGCCTCAAATGTCTGCTTTTTTAATTGTAAGAGACATGGGCAAGGGAGCAAGATGGAACACTGTTTTCTTTCTTGCCGATTTCAAATTGACTTAAAGTGCACCTGTAAAGCTGAGTTATAAGTTAATGGGCTATAAATCATTGTGTGCATCCGAAAGGGAAGAAAAGTAAACTAAAACTTCGGCATCAAAATAATTGATTGAGACAGGCATTAGTACGCTGTTGTGGAAAGGTAATTGCTTTTATTGTTTCTGATACATATTCCAGTAACAACACGACCGACGATCAAGGCCCTGAGAGGGCTGAAACGTGTAGGGCTGAAACGCGTAAGGAGGAAAAGTGAACTGCCGCATATCTTCTTGGTGAAATAAATTGCTTGAAAACCATTTGAAATTGGAGTCGACGTGATTCTGTTGAGAATTGTGGATGGTATATAGAGACGGAAAACTTTCTGCCCGTCCTGTCGAAGCCACCCTGCTAGAACTGTTGGTGGATACGGATATATATATATATATATATATATATATATATATATATATATATATATATATATATATTCACTGAAAAAACCATAGGCTTCACACATGTTATAGTTAGCGGAAATTTTACTGATAAAAAACCAATGAAATTCCCCCGTTATAGTTAGTGCAGGCAACTATAACTCACGCGACCGCAATCCTCTGCTGATGACATATGTGTCTTTATGAAAAAAAAATATTTGTAATATATGTATAGCTAAAATTTAATGGAAGAAGACATGGGCAAATAAGTGTCTAAATACAGTATTAGCATCAGCAGAGGATTGCGGTCGCGTGAGTTATAGTTGCCTGCACTAACTATAACGGGGGAATTTCATTGGTTTTTTATCAGTAAAATTTCCGCTAACTATAACATGTGTGAAACCTATGGTTTTTTCAGTGAATTTGCAAGGTTTTTTAAATGCTAATTCCTAACTATAACGTGTGTGAAACCTATGGTTTTTTCAGTGAATTTGTACGTTTTTTTAAATGCTAAGTTACTTTACGCCATTCGTGGCATGCGCGCCCACTTAACGCAGTTCGTTCCGTGCGCACCGCGTGCCCACGTTACGCTAGATGGGCCATGTACGCACGATGCGCTTTGCGCACCGTGCGCACATGGAGGACATATGATGCGCTTCGTTGTGAAAGGTAATATTTTAATTTTTCACTATTAGTAAATAAGCCAGGCACAAATGGTGCCCTTCGGGCACAATTTGCACATGGGGTGGGGAGAGTGTGGATATTTTTTTTTTTTTATAATTATTAACGTACGCGTACGGTAAGCGTAATCGGCGAAATTATCGAAAAAATGAATATTCTGTTTTTGGCTTTAGGGGAACTTTGGGGACTCCCTCAACATGGCTAGGTGCTTAAGAGCTGTCTAAACAGCCCCTTTACATGTTTTTGCTCTTTGTTTTTTAACCCCCTCTCAGAGTGCGAGAGAGAAAATGGCGGCCGCCACTTCCTGGTTTCGACCGATTCGAATGTTTACTAAGATCTAACAGCCAATCAGAATCGCGCTCGCGCACGTCACCGTACGCGTACGGTAAGCGCACCGTAAGCGCACCGTAAGCTGGCTCAGATATATATATTGATTTAAAGGCTATTTTCTCAGAATCTACTGAACAGATTTACACCAAACCTACAAAAGGCACTTCCTTGACCAGTAGACTACCTCTCTGCCAAATTTCAAGGAACTCTGTTCAGCCGTTCGGGCTGTAGCTGTGTCTAAAGGTCCTATGGAAAAATGCATGGGAAAAACGCGTTTTGGGACCCCCCTTTTATCTCAGCCCCCGCTTGACGAATCCCCCCGAGACTTTCAGGGTAGGAGCGGAGCGTAGCGCCCCATTAGTTTTGAAAATTTCGCGAGGATTCGTCGACCGGCGCCAAAGTTATTCAAAATAGAATGTTGCGGTTTTCCTATGGAAACAGGGTCCTAACTATAACTACCTACTGGCGACCGCCAGTAGGTAATATATATATGTATATATATATATATATATATATATATATGTATATATATATATATATATATTCCCAACAAAAATGCCCTTGCATTCGGACACGCACTCCTCCAGCTGGTGATTTCCAACAAAATCATTTTATACAAAAGGAACAGGCATCCTTACTCTGATAACTTTGTCGCGTTTCAGAGCTTACGAGCTCTTTCTTCAGAGGCAGTTCGAGTAAGCACATTTTACTCTCCCACAGTTCCCTGCATTTTATTAGGTTTAATGAGCCTCCGGTGTGCTCTTCTTGGTGAAATAATTACGATGCATGCCGGAACTTGTGGTTTGCATTTAGAGTTATTTACATCCTCCAGTGGATTTGTGCAATTTCAAAACTTTACCAGGACCCCAAAAAAGCCCTCCAGTGGGCCTCAGAGTTAAAATCCTGTTCCTGCAGTATAAGGAACCAGCTGCGCCGTATTTCTCCCCAAAGGTTCAGGTAAGACGGCCCCTCGTGACATTTCTGAAGGGTGGTGCGACCTTCCCACGGCTTGGACCTGCCGTGATTTCTTATTCCCAACAAAAATGCCCTTGCATTCGGACACGCACTCCTCTAGCTGGTGATTTCCAACAAAATCATTTTATTCAAAAGGAACAGGCATCCTTACTCTGATAACTTTGTCCTGCTGCCTGACGCGTTTCAGAGCTTACGAGCTCTTTCTTCAGAGGCAGTTTGAGTATGCACATTTTACTCTCCCACAATTCCCTGCATTTTATTAGGTTTAATGAGCCTCCGGTGTGCTCTTCTTGGTGAAATAATTACGATGCATGCCGGAACTTGTGGTTTGCATTTAGAGTTATTTACATCCTCCAGTGGATTTGTGCAATTTCATATATATATATATTTGGTTGGTATTGCAAAAGGTCCACAGATGCTTGGTAATACAGATAGCGCTGGCACACATGTAATACCAGCACTATCTTTAGCGGGCATTCCTTCATTTGAATGGGGTGTAGTCCCATGCAAATGAGGGAATCACTTTGCCTCTGCACACACATCAAAAACATGCAGGGCCACTGGAATTATGCAATTGTGTGGCCACGGTGATTTTTGCATAATTCTAGATTTGCTGCATTTGCTACTTACTCCATCATCTGCCGCATAATCTACAGTTTTTAACAACAAGAAAACTGTTTCTAGCTCAAACGGTTCAAATGTAACTCGAAATGCAACAACATGTGTTACAGCGCAGTGGAAGGCCCTTTACAAGCTTTCTGTTGCACCACTTCAATATATGGATGTTTAACTGATACTGATCAGGTGCAACCAATGTCCACAGCACGTTACTAAATTTAAAAATTATGTAAAAACAAAGTAATACTATTACAAAATGCTCCACATTATGCCGCATAATTCACCTTTTAGTGCTGCATAATTTACTCAACCATGCCACATAATTTGGCTCTCTAGTGACGCATAATTGCAGTGGCCCTGATAATATAGTGTGGAGGCAGAGGCAAACATGCCTTTTAGAAGGCACACTGAAAGTGCGCCACAAAAACGTGGTACACTTCAAGTGTGCCTCCTAAAGGAAGCCCACTGGAGGGGAGAAATGGGTCCCTTGGACCGCCCCCCCCAAAAAAAATCCCCTTGCAGGTGGGTGCAGTCACTCACTGCACCCGTCTGCAATGGGATGTCTCTCTAAAGTGCAGGCGGGTTGCCGGCTGCATGGTGAAACACGGAGCGGCTTTAAAGCAGCCACTCAATAGTTCACATGAATGCGCTTCCCCCAGGGCAGCACAAGTTTGCAGCTTTCCTGGGGGCAGCGCGTTCACTGTAATACTGCACACTTTTCCTGTTTACGCATGGCAAACCTATTTAAAGGTGCTCCGTGGCCCAAATAAAGAAAATGCACTTTATATGTAATATGGCCCTTAGAATACCTCAGTTTTCACTCCAATGGGCTTGGAAAAGTTGTCCTGTATCCCGATGTTCTGCTAGCAAACCGTCCTTCATCTGGAGCCTGCTTTCTTATCCGAACAAAATCTGTGCATCAAGTGTGTAAGAAAAAAATGTCAACCAAGTGACTTGATAGAATGTGGTTGATGTTGTACACAGCAAACACAAGAATTTTGTACATATACATTAAATAGCATAGGATTCAATGGCGAGGCATGTTGGACCCCACCAGGGCTGGACTGAGAACAGCAACCAGCCCTGGCAGATTGCTGCTCGACTGGCCCTGGAAGCGGGTGCCAGCAAGAAGCACCGCTCCCGCTTTTGTTACAGGGGGCCAAATTTGCAGCACTGCTGCAAAACCGGCCCCCACGGGCGCAAAACCGGCCCCCACGGGCACAAAACCGCCCCCCAACCTTCCTGGCCACTGGGGAAATGCCTGGTGCCCGCTACGGCCAGTCCGGCCCTGGACCCCACAGGTAAACTGAACTCAAAATACAAGGATGGAATCAATCCCTGGCTAACTCCTTCAATCAGAAACGAAAATAGCCATGCTAAAGTGAACGCTCTAAAACCTATGGTATGCAACTGCGGTAGTAATATTTGGTGGTTGAAGGTACGTCCAGAAAGGTTGATCAGCCCTAGGACACTGGGGCCATATTCACCCACAGTCAGTCGCAGGTCACCTAACACCGTCAGATCAGACTTGGGACCAAGGTGTGTTCTGTAACTTTAATGTCAAGGAGGTAAAGCTTTGCAGATCTAAAGAAAATGCTAAAGTTGACTGGTGACAGTCTTTTCAAAGATTTGTCCAAAGTAGGAAAGTTATGGGTAAGCAGGAATTACCGAGGGATCAAGTGAAGATTTTTTTGATCACAGACCCACAACTGCTTGTTTTAGCTCAGAAGGAACAGATCCTTGATTAGATGAGCTCTAAGTAGGTCGACATATATATGGAATAATGTTTGGCTTCAACTTATTTTAATATGTTTCGGGACCGTAGCCTCCTAGGGCACTTTTGCAGGTCCTCCTAACCCCCATTTGGCCGTACCAAGGTTTGAACCGGTGCATTTTGTGCTTGCAAGTACTCATACTGGCATTGCTTGTGTCCAGTATTGCAGGCGACTGTCTAATATAACCGATCACATTGCTCCTTTAAAAACCAAAGTGACCATTGTAAGAGAAAAGCCAGCGTCCTGGTTCTGCGGTTATCCGGATAAATTACTCTCTCTGGCCAAGGAGGCCAAGAAAATGTTACAGAGAAATTAGGGGGCATATCAACAACAACCGGCGATAATTATCGCTGAGCGCACTTAGCGCTCGGATAATTATCGCCGGCTAGCGCCGATTTTTATCGCTGAGATAGCGTGCTATTAGCAACGCTTATCTCATCAGCGATAAAAATCCTAGCGCTAACTGGCTAACGTGAGATTATCGCTGGAAACCCAGCGATAATCTCACGTTAGCTAGTTGATAGGGACTCACAAACTTAGCCATGATATCCACCTTCCATAGGATATCATGGCTAAGTCAGTCCTGAAGCAGGCGTAAGGAAAGTAGCGATAACAGGGGTTATCGCTACTTTTCCTGATGCTAGGCTTCATAGCGTTAGGCTTGCTGATAGGAGAAATGTCGCTTAGCGGCATTTCTCCTGTCATGCCAGGTCAGGAACGCCCACTTTGCATCTCATTAGAGATGCAAAGCTGGGCGTTAGGAATCCTGACGCTAAAGCAAGGTTTCACGCGTTAGCGTGACCTTGCTGATTAGGCGATAAAATTATCGCCGCTTTTCGGCCGAAAACGGCCGCAAAAGCGGCGATAATTTTTTATCGCCTGCTTGTTGATATGCCTCTAGGAGTCGTCTTGTGGAGAACATTTCCTGTCGGCCTGCTCTGGCACAACTCGGCTTTTGCAGATAGGGATGATTGTTATTAATCACACATTACTCCACCCTCAAATAGACAAAAGAAGATTTGTTTCATTATTTAATCCTACTTATGAATTCTGTGGCAACCTGGCTACATTTTTTATCATACATTGTTGGCTATCTGCAAATCAATCCCAGCTCCTGGGTTCCCAAGGTTTCACAAGAGAAGGTTCACCAGGACACAGTGCTGGGCTACTGCCCAAATATGTTCATCTCATTTGAATACGTGTCAAATCTTATTAAACCGCGCTTTCTGATGTATCGTCCAATCAGCTCGTGTGGGTGCCCTCCTCGCCATGGTTTATCTTTCCTTTTGCTAAGGTGTGGTTTCATGTACCACATGCTACAGTAACACCATTTTTATGAAGTCCTTGTGGAACCTTGATAGGTCTCAGAATTACTGTCCAATTTCTCTCTCACCAATGCTGATGAAAGTATCGCGACAGGTAAAGAAACATCCCTTTCAAAGTTTATGTTGGGATTCTACCCACCCCATTCAGGTGAATGGCTGTTCGTTTGTTACACATGACTATACTTAAACATTGCGGAGGTCATGGGTGCTGATGCTACATCTATCTTTTCAGGTCTGTCTCTGTGACGTCAGTCTGTATCAGGAGAAATTGGTTGAAGCGTCATCTGAGAGGCAGTGGGGGTTCACTGATTGACTTCAATCTGGATTGTCCTTCATTTTTGTGGTCTCTAATTTAGTCTGTCTCAGGCTGTTGTTTCCAGCTGCTCAAAGTCTAGAGGGTGAGAATCACAGCCTTCAGCTATTAACGCCCTGATGAAGGCTAGACCTGGTTACTCTATAAAGTGGCAAGAAGTGTAAAGAAACATGACCACATCACTTGGAGGCACAACACTAGCTCGGAGACAAAGAATTGATTTTAAGACCCTGTGAACTCTAAACAAGTCTGTGAAGGGGGCAACCTTATCCTTTCCACAGGATAATATACTCTCCTACATTTCAGGATGAACCTTAGCCTCATTGGACCTGGTGTTGCAGGTTTCTTGCTTTCGCTGAACCTAGAGTTAGTTCTGTTGTGTTTTAGACAGCCATTGAGGGGCAGATTCAATAAATTATTGGGCAAAGTAAAGTTAATGTGCTGTGTTGGGCATGAGCGGAGAGCGCACAGCCAAATATGCTAAATATAGCCCACTGCTCTCTTCCCCTGCACTGGTGCACAAACAGGAAGCCTAGTACCACACACAAATCTTTGCACCATAGTGAAAGGTGTGGGCATGAAGTCTAGCCTAGGGTTTGTATTGGAAGGATTCCAAATAAATACCCTATCAAGACTTTGCGCTGCTTTGTATCACTTTGCAGCTGTGCAAAGTGTTAATAAATCTGTACCTGAATGGTTTACCTTTTCCTGTAAAGTACATAGTCATCAATTTGTGAACCCCTGTAATTGGCTGCAAACAGGGACGGTGGCCTGCAATGAACATCAGACTACCATTTCGGTGTTTGCATTTTGAAACATAAAACTTTTATTTTAAGGCAGCCTCCGTTCCTAAAAGGAATCTGTGCTGCTTTAAAAAAAATTAAAAAAACTTTTTCATTTGGAAAGACATCGGGGCCCACTGCCTGCTTCCCCCGAGGCTGCCTGACACCAT
This sequence comes from Triturus cristatus, assembly GCF_964204655.1. Taxonomy (NCBI): domain Eukaryota; kingdom Metazoa; phylum Chordata; class Amphibia; order Caudata; family Salamandridae; genus Triturus; species Triturus cristatus. The sequence continues at coordinate 400,917,716 of NC_140587.1, read as the reverse complement.
GCCCAACACTGCTCGCAAAGGTTACCACTAATAACTGTCGGTAATTGGTTAATGGGCAAGTCATTGAAAGTTACTATACCGATTTGCAATTAGGAAAAGACGCAACCTTCTTACTGTGATTTCCAATGGGTCGTGAAACCCCTTTTTCAAACGGGAAATACATTTCTGACTCGCAATGAGGGTTTGGGAGAGTGGGTGTAGCCATGACACAGACCACTTACTATGTATGAAAAAGGACGCTTTATTAAAACAGGTGCACATCACAACAAAATAATCTGCCAACTGCCTTACAAAACTAAAACTTCGCTATACATTTGTTAGACTGCCACCTGACCCCACCCCTACGATCCACCCCAACATGCACCACCCAGCAATCAACACATTACAAACATTACAATGTATTGCATTTCAAATTTCCAGGTCCCATTAACTCTACATCCTATGCCTGCAAGTATGGAACTGTTAGTAACCTAACGCCCTAAACTGAACCTTCAACTACCTGCCTACCCTTTCCCTGCACATGGTCCTCTAACTGTTAATGCCAATCAAACTTCTGCCAACCCCTGGCAAACTTTGCATGCCCCCCCCCCCATCCACCTGCTCCAAACGACAACTTACTCCTGCGCACCTGTCCCAACCAAACATCCACAGGAAAAGGGAAAAGCTTCCATCATTACACCCCCCCCCCCAACCAAAATTCTCTGGGACGGAAGGGGGGGTGGGGGAATTCCAAACTACTACTCCCTGCCTCCAGCCACCAGGTCAGCAAACCTAAAATGCTGGCAGGGAGCCCAAAGCCCCTTCATTATATAGCCTTTGGGCTATATTGGGCTACTTTGATGTAGCCCAAACTAAACTCAAAATGTCAGTCCCCTGTACTGCACCACCTTCCAAATCTGGCGGGCAGACCTCGCTCCTGTCGGCTGCCCCCAAACCTCTATTAGTATATTGCATTTGAACACCATCAGGCACATGCATCATCATAGGGTTTTGCGATTCCTTAATAGCGATTATTAAGGAATCGCAATTAAGGAATAGCACAACCCTATGCATGTAGGAATCGCTAAAGAAATAGCGATTCCCACAAATTCCTTAATAGCGACTAGCAAGTTGCGAGTCGCAATTAAGGAATGTCTTCCCATTCATTCCTATGGGCCTCCAGGCCGATAGGAATGAATTAGAGATTGCGGGAGCAATTTGCGAGTACCAGTAGGTACTCGCAAATTGCTCCCGCAATTTCGATGGTGCAAGGGTGTCAAAATGACACCCTATTGCACCCATGTATGTTCACTCTGCACAAATGTTGCATACACATGCTCTAAGGGCATGTGTGTGGGCAACATGAAACTTATTAAAATGCAAATAATTGCATTTTTCTAAGTTTTCGTAAATTACCATGAGGTCCAGCCTCATGGTAATTTGCTCACGCTAATAGCGAAATCGCTATTTTGGAAACTGTAATGCATTGCATTTAAGGAATCTCAATTAGGGATTCCTTAAATGCAATCGCTATTTAAGAAATCACAATAATTTGCGATTTCTTAAATTGCGAGTGGCAAGTTGTTTCATGCATCGCAAAAGCTATTTTTGCGATCGCAAACGGCTGATTTTTTGCGATTCGCGCCGTTTGCGATCGCAAATAGCTTTGATGCATGTGCCTGCATGTGATTTTGCAAATGCAAAATGGTTTTGTACTTCTGGTCCATTCTCTGTGCTATTATGCTCTGCTTTTATTCCAGGGTAAATGTTTTTCATCTTCCATTTATTATTTTGATGTTTTCGTTTGCTCTCGCTCTTTTGTTGCTTTTGTATGCTTTTTGTGCCTGAGGCTTTTTATTTTCCAGCGCTACACAAAGTAATCGTCATACTCTGTAGCAGCGCTGACCTTCTTCCAGTAAATGTGCGGGCTCGGGACAGATGATGATCATTTATCTTTTCAGCTATGGAAGAGGCCTGGGCAGAAATCCACAACCTGAATAACCAATGATTGGGTCTCTTATTTGATTCTTTTGTGTTGTCTACAATAGCTGCTTGATTAAATTGGTATTTATTCTCCTGATATATTTTTAAAACACAAAGCTCATAGGAGTCGAAAGTTACTAATAAACACCCTTGAAGTATGCTGTAGCCGAGGTACCCCACCGATAACATGATTCTGTGCAGGGACCTGATGCCTCTCTCCACTGGTGCAGTCCCAACACAGTGGAGTCTCCTATAAAGATAAGGATGAACTAAACATCTAACACCACATTTAGTCATCGCTGTGATTAGCAAGGTTTAATGAAGACAATCAATTAAGGTGCTCATTGTTTTCTATATCTGGAGTTTTTGTGGGATACCGAAACCGCAAATTGCCTCTTCATTAACAGTCGGTTACCTGATGAAGGCTGAAGTAAAAGTCTGACTCTATCCTTTTTGCACTGAAAGAGCCAGCTGATTCGTTCATATCTTAAGTCAGGCTTCTCCAAAGAGTAGCTCGGGAGCTACTGGTAGCTCTCCAGCTACCTGGAAGTTGCTCTCCTGTGCGCACCCCAGTCTACTGAATCGCAACCTTTGGCTTGGTTGAATTAATATACGCGTGCCGAAACTGTGTGTATTTGCAGATCTTATAAGCTGATATTTGAAGAAAAATGGTTGAATTTCCCAAAAATATCTAAAGCTGATTTTTGATTGATAAATAATGTAGGGAGACTCATAACCAATGTTATTCCTTTCATGCCAGGGCACTGCAGCTGAGGCTGGCACGTATTACCTACATAGAGGCATTACAAACTGACAAAGCCATTTTTTTAAATTACTGTTGGCAACCCTGACTGATGCACTGAGGTGCTCACATCACTGCTGGTAATCTTGCATAATGTAATCTTGTCTGATGTGGCCACGATTTCAAAACTAATAATAGTATCCCACAAATGTTTTCCCACTATCTGTTTGAGATTAGAACTCTAGAAGGTCTTGTCTTATGTATTTCCTGGACTGCCACTGTCGAGGTGAATGTATGTTTTTTCTTGAGCAACCCTCAGCATTAATTAGTGTCCATTACTGTACCTCCATCCACATTATTGATTGTATCTTTTGTATTGATGATTTCTTTTCCCATCTCCAAGTTTTGTTTTTATTGGTACAGAAAAAAAAATAAAGTTATTAAAAAAAAATAATAGTATCGCGCAATGATTTTCATTGAACATCAGTGGCGCTTATAACACAAAAGGTTGAGACCCCTGTATTAAACCAAACCAATGAAACTAATTACAGGAGAGATAACAAAGGCTTCATGTGCCCTAAAATGTATGTTTGATATTCCTAATTTCTTTGCCGGTTTATATTGTGAAGTGGTCTGTAGCCTGGTCAGTTTCAGCTCAGTGGAGTAGTGACCTCCCCCCAACCCCGCTTTCTCAGTTTAAGCAGGGGTGGTGTTCACTCATAATTGTTTATAAGCCTTGTCAGTCTGCACCTCTGCAGGCAGAAGCTTTTAAAAAACACAGTATAAAGGAAACTGAGGTCCAGAATGCAAATCCAATCCGAGAAAAAGAGGCCCAAAAGATGAAATGTTGAGGGAAAGAGTGGAAAAGTGTTTACAGAGGCGTAGATTTCATAGGTGCAACAGGTGCAGTGCCACCAAGGCCAAGAGGCTTAATGGGCCCACTGAATGCTGATTTTTCTGTATTTCAACAATTAAATGCCAGCTAGGGGGCCTTTTTGTTTTCTTGCATTAAGGCCCACAATACAATGGCCATGATACTCAGACTGTGAGAGAGAGCTGGATGGAAGAGTGAAATGAATGGCATATAAAAAAAAGAAAGTGACAAGAAGGAAGGCCACTTCACGTGAAAAGATGCATGGAAGGATGAAAAGTATAATGGTAGTTGAAAACAATGTTTGCATGGGTGTGTGAAAGAATGACTGGAATTATGAAAGGCCTGAACAATGAGTAGATGGACAAATGAGTCTGGATGGGTGGCTGAATTGATAAAACAAGGGTGAAATGATGGATGGATGAAAACGAACTAATGGATGGATGAATGGATGGGAGGATGGATGAGTGAATGTCTGTAAGTGGGAGTGGAAGGACAGAACGATTATTGGAAGAGTGTAATAATGAAAGAATGGATCGACCGAATGGTAAAAGAAGGATGGAATCGTGAGAGGATGGTTGGATGGAAACATGAAAAGATGGATTGATAGATGCATGAAAATCTTAAAGGATGGAGGGATAAATGGAAGGAAGGTGGGATGAAGGGAGCTCGTCTAGACTGGGCACAGCTTATTTTTTTCACACACCTGCTGGCATTCGAAGTAAGGGTCCAAGTGGGGGGTATTTTAATTTTCTGGCTGCTTCCTTGTTTCATCTCCTGGAGTTAAGTTAAACATTTTGGCTCAGTACTTCCTGGCATGCCTACAGCCCTGTTAAACCACATATTTCCTTATCCTCTACTGATATTTATATGTCCTGTTGTTCTTAAAGTAACATTCATGCTGCAGGCTGCCAGAAGGAATTTCAATAATAGTAGTTGTATGACCCAGCAGAAATGTTATTGTAGTAGTCACATTTCTAGCACCTGCCACTGTAATTGCTGCTTTTAAAAATGTTTCCAGTTCAACTTACGCCGTGCACCAATTCCGTGACTCACACAGGATTCTTCCCTGTGAGTCACTGGGATTTGGTCTGTCGATTTAAGATAAATGCTTCTATGAAGTAATTCTTGAGCAAGTGTCAATGTTGTTAAAAGACTGCATCTTCCATAATGCACCTAGTGCTGGCCTAGTGGAAGACCTGGAACTGGAGTGAATACCTGTTGCTGTGATGCTGAAAATCATGCAGCTTGGAGTACATCTCCTACAGTTCACAGATCAGGTCCACTATGAATATCACCTCTCATGATATGTTGCAGTGAGCTACTAACAACATCTGAACTGTAACTTGTGGCTTTCAACCTTCCTGATGGAACTGCTGACTTCAGCCATCAAGATGCATTGCACTGGGATTCATACACTTACAAAGACTGTCAGAGTCAGGCTGAGGCAGCAACCAAGCAGACTCATGGGGGGGAGGAGATATCTCCCGTCTCAAAGCTTAGAGCACCAGTGGCTTGCAGGAATGTGTAAAACTACGACCAGTGTTTTAGAGCAGTGCTCAGGTTGGTGGTCATTCCTGTTCTCTGTCCCTGCCGGTTATCATAGCCTTTGCTTGTAGCACCAGCGTTCTTGTTTTATGCAGGCATGTCAGTGTTCTGCGGGTCTGTGCTCAGTAAACTCACATCATCTGGCCATGTACTGTTCATGTACTGGTAGAAGCCATACTAGAGACCTTGTCATTGATAAATAGAGCAAGCTTACCTTAAAATCTATAAATAAATAATGTAACAGGAATGTGGGGACCTTGTAAAGCACGGGGCATGAGGAACAATGGTCCACTTGTGACCCATTTTCGATGGGCCCGGACTCCATTATGATGGCGGATGGCATCGCCCCACTGCTGGAAGCAGCAGATCAAAACGTAAAATAAAATGATAATAAAGCAATTAATACACTGCTTTATTATCATTTTGTTTTACCAGCAGGAGCTGGAGTCGTCAGCTGAGTCTTGGGGGCGGGGCAATCAGCAGCAGGAGTGGTTGACACAGAGCACTGCTATCAGTGCTCATGTCTGTTTGTTCGGCCATCTCAGGGTGGCCAAATCGACATGCGCACTGCCATCTCCCCAACCTGAGCCGCGTTGCTGGGTGTAGGAACAGCAGGCGCAGGCTTCAAGTCCGCTTTGGAGCAGAAAACAAGCCCGCTCAGGCCAATCGTAGCTCTTCTCGAAGCACTGGGATTTGCTGTAGAGGAATCTGGCAGCCTGTGCTCAAAGGGACTGCAGTTCATGGAGCAGAGGAGCACCGAGGTGAGGCGAGGGAGCAGAGGATTGCGCCAATGTAGCAGTGGCCGCTATGATGTTAGATTTTTATTTTCTTCTATGTGATTTGAGGCTTGTGAGAGCATGTGGAGCATTCTTTGAACTCCAAGTTCTTCCAGGTTTCCTTACATTGTTTTTCTCACTTCAGACACTCATATGAAATAACCCCAGATCCATTGTCAGCGGTTCAGTAGGGTATTATTCTCTTACGTTCTCTCTTACGTTCTGATGCTGATCTTAATTCAGATCAAAATCTAAAGAGGGCCTTAAGCGTTATCTGTTCAAACTTGAAATCTATAGAGAGCTGCATGTTTTAGAAGAAAGACCAAATGCCCCTTAAATTGACAATCAAACGAGCAGGCTGATGACCTTCACTTTCTGAGACTTCTAAATCAGGGACACACCTCTTTCCTCTCCATAGTAATCATTGTTCTTAGTCAAAATACGAACTCTGCCACTAACATGCCAACCAGTGATGGTTTTCTTTTCAAGAAAATCACAATTAATCAGGGCAAGAGTCGGGGTACACGTGGGTGGACGCGTCCACCCACTATTTTCACAGGGTGAACGCCGTCTACCTTGCCAAGAATTTGAGCCCCACTGAATAATGTGCTGAGCTCGTCACGCTGTAATTTCCAAACACCGGGACACTTTCAGCGGCGCCTGCACGTTGTCTGCTTTCCATCCGCAACAACGTGCAGGCAGGGACAGGGCTTTCTTATTTTAGACTCCTGCTGGGCCCATAACAAAGGCCCAATCTGAGGGGTCATCAGGCCTCCTTTTGTTCGAGTCTCTTGGCTGGGAGCAGTCAGGAGCCTGACACCTGATGCAAATGAAGCGGAGGGGAAACAAAGGCGCACACCTTGTTAGCACTTCACACATACTTAAGAGAGGCAGCTTTTCACTTTGTTCAGTCCCTGTTTAGGAGATATGCATGCACTGTAAGAATGTCAGATGTGTTGGCCTTTCCAAGAATTTACACAAAGCAAATTGCATTTATAAAGAGCTTACTTCCCATGAGGCGTTGAAATAATTTAAGTACCACTATATTTTCTTGTATAGCCCTACTCTTTCCAATGCAGGGTGTCAGAGCGCTTTACATCGACTAGTGCATATTACATGTACAATAAATTATATAAGTTTGTAAATGAATGTACAGGACGTGTTACATAAAACTGGAGGATTGCAAGGTGTAGAAGTCACATATCTTCTTCCATAGTTCACTGTGCTATTATCCACGCAATGCGCTTAAACGTACACATGATAAACCTGCTAAACATATATGTGAAGGCTTTAGATCTGATGTCACTTCTTGTGATGCCACTCCCTGTAAAGTCGTGGCTTGTAATGCCACTTTCTTTGATGTCAATTCCTGTGATGCCATGTGTGATGTCATGCACTATGATGTCATGTGCAGTGATGTGGTGAACCGTGATGTCGGGTGCCATGATGTCATGCAGCATGATGTCGCAGACCGTAATGTCATGCGCTATAATGTCGCGAACCGTGAGGTCACTTGCATACTGCCTAACTAGGTTAGTCCTCCCACTTCTTTTTTAAGAACTTGTGCCTTGCAATTAATGTTATACTTACTATGTCTATTGCAGGGTTCTCCAATCTTTTCTGTAATAAGAGCTACTTACGTTCAAAACTCATCAAGAGCTACCAATATTTTTCTTTTTGTAACACTGACCATAAATATTACATTAGTGGCCACCATATGGAAGATCACTATTTACGATCACCTCAGTGTATCAGGCATGAATGCGAGCAGTAATGTAACAAAGTCTTTGTCAATATGTAATGACTGTACATGGGTAATACATAACAGCCATAGCTGCAGTGCCTCTGGCACCAAGGTAATACGATTTGTAAAAGTCTCTCCAATGCCACTTGATTCATCACTCAAATATCAGCTTTAAATATATTTTGGAAATTCAGTCATTTTTCTCCAAATATCATCTTATGAGTTCTGAATATAAACAGACTTTCCTTATGAATATACATTCTCTATTTGGGTATAGGTATATTAATTCAACCAAGCAAAAGTTGCTAATTTAGTAGAGTGGTCTCCACACAGGAAAGCTACTTACAGATAGCTGGAGACCTAGCAGTAGCTCACTAGCTACTGGTTGGAGAAACCTGGTCTATTGCATGTGAATTCATACTTCTGTTACATTCCACATATCTTTATTGTCTTTAAACTCTCATTTAAATATCATAGGGGAACATGTTGGCTATTACAAGTAAGTGTATTGAGTAATCCTAAAATAAGCCCTCTGGGAATGGGGGCCGAGGGGAGCGAGGGGAGAGGGTAGACCTCTAAGAAAAACATAATTATCGCTCTAATTTATTGAGTATCTTTTCATAATACTTATGAAACATTTATAATGCTTCACGCAAGCTTGCCCCTTTTTAGAAAGGGTTCAAGTATGTCATTTTAGTGGTATTCCACCAAAATAACTTGGAAAATGTATTGCGATGCAAAAATATTGTGTCAAACTAGTGGCAACTCAAAGCTATTGCGAAACAGAATATAAAAGGCAGGGAACAGTTTATTTAGGTAAATAACATTGTTTTTTAAGTATTTCTGTATATAATATCTTTTTTATTTAATATTCTATAAAGTTTTTGAAATTAATTTAACAAATATTAATTATTGTAAAGTATTAGTATTATAATATTTCAATTTCATCTCTTTAGCGTAGTCTGCAATTTTTGTTGCTAAATGTATTATTTTAATTTTAATTATAACTTTTCAATTTTGCTGGCGGTTCGGTTTGTAGGGCATTAGAGTGCAAGTTATTTAATATATAAATTACTGGTTTTAACTTGCAACTAATTTTATAGGTAAATTAAATTATTAATTGGTAATTATTATGTAAATGATTTACTTGATTGAATTTCATTCCTATTATTTATTGTTTTTAACTTATTGTTAATTGGTTGCTAACCTTTTTTAATTATTGCACTTTGAAAGTGAATTATATATTTACTAATGGTTTTAATGCTAATCTTTTATTCACTAATTTAATATTAATAATGTTTCATTTTTATAACTTGTAATCTCTATTGCTTATTGTTTGTTTTAGCTAGTAGAGAGGGGATTCTATTTATTTTAAACATTTTTTTTGGGATATCATTTGTATTTTATTTGTAACATAGACATTGTATTTTTTAATTTAATACCATTTTATTTACCTTTAGTGAATATTTTTTTCATTTTAAATATGCTTACATTTTTTGTTTAATATTTATTTTAATTTTAAGTTTAGAATATTAAACTACTGTTGCTAAGGTTTGAGTGGGAATAGTAAATCAGTACCCTCCAAAATCCATCACTTTCCCTACTGTTGCTCAGATTTGAGTGGGAATAGTATGCTCAACCCCTCTACAGTCTAACATGTTCCCTACTATTGTTCAGTTTGGAGTGGTAATAGTAACACTAACCCCTCCAAAATCCAAAAGCTTTCCTACTGTTGCTCAGATTGAAGTGAGAATAGTAAATCTAGCCACTCCAAAGTCCAAGACTCTCTAATGTTGCTCAAATTAAAGGGGAAAAGTAAATCTAACCTCTCAAAAGAGCAGCACTTTCCCTACTATTGCTTAGATTGGAGAAGGGACAGTAAATCTAACTTCTCCAAAGTGCAACACTTTTCCTTCTTTTGCTTACCTTGGAATGAAAATAGAAATATTGGACAATTCCAAAGTGCAAACTTTTCCCTACTTATTTATGCTGGAGTGTGAATAGTAAATCTGACCCCTCCAGAGTCCAAGATTTCCTTACTGTTGCTCATGGTGGAATTAGAATAGCGAATCTGAATACTTCAAAGCCCAAAACTTTCCCTACTAGTGTTTAGTTTGGATTGTAATTCTTTTGAAATTTTGTTTTACTCATAAAAATAAATAAATTGTAATTTTTATTTATATTCACATTTTGTTGGCTTGGCAGTCATTTTTAATTCGTTATGATATATGTTTTTATTTATATATGTTCGTTTTTATTTTTATTGTTAATTATTTCAACATATTTTAATTGTTTTTAGTTTGTGTATATATGTTGATTTTTATTTTATATTAATAAAAAATATTTTTGGCAATTTCTTTTAATGTCATTATTTTAAACTTTAATATTTTTAAATAGGTTACATATGCTCTTTCTCTCTCTCTCTCTCTATATATATATATATATATATATATATATATATATATATATATATATATAGAGAGAGAGAGAGAGAGAGAGAGAGAGAGAGAGAGAGAGAGAAAGAGCATTATATGTAAATTATTTTTTAAAAAATACATGTGTATATATGTATGTGTGTGTATATATATATATATCTTTTTTGTGATTTGTTTATTAATATTACTCATTTTATTTGTTTTTATTGTTTAGAAGTATGTATATATTATATTTCTATTTAATTAAAGTTTATTTTATATTTGTTTTTATTATCTTACTATTTTAAACTTTTATATTTTAAATAAATTACATAAACAAATAAGAAAAAACTAGTGGCAGGCAGAACTCGCGGATTACTACTCCGCGGAATTCCGCGAAGGTATGTAACACTTCAGCGTAGTTCCACCTGCGGTGGAATGCCTCCCAGTCCTAGTTTTTACATTACTATATAGCGCTTAGTCGCAGGTGTCTAAGGTCGGACACTCCTGGCACTGTTGTTTATATTACAATATAGCGCTCATACGCAGGTGCCTCAGGTCGGACGCCTCTGCCACTGTTGTATACATTATTATATAGGGCTCAGAAGCAGGTAGGTAAGGTTGAACACTCCTGGCACTGGTGTTTATGTTATTATATAGCGCTCAGATGCAGGTGCCCCATGACGGCCACACCCAGGAGGACTGGTGTTTATATTATTATTATATACCGTTCAGACGATAGAGACGAAGTTCGGACACTCCTGGCACTGGGGTTTACATCGTCATATAGCGCTCAGGCGCAGGTTCCTACGATCGGAAGCTTCTGGCGCTGTTGTTTACATTATAATATATCGTTCTAATGCAGGTGCCTCAGGTTTGACAATCCTGGAATAGTTGTTTACGTTATTATACACTGCATTATTATATACAGCTAAGACACCGGTACCTAAGGTCGAACACTTCTAGATCTGGTATTTACTCATTTCCTCAGCAATTACCATAAGCCGCTGCGCTATCTTGTCGGCCATCACAGTGAATGCAGACTAGATCAGCTCCTGCCGGTACAATGTTCAGTAACGTTCTATGTCTCCAGGAAGCCATTTTAACAGCACCCCTTCGAAACTTTCAAGAGCCTTGATTTATCGACTAATTATTTTTCTCAAGCACATAAAACACGCTCATCCTACACGACGGCCCATTTTATTATGTTCTTTTCAGACGCACGCCATTGTGAAGACAACGCCGTGCCACAATAATTGTTTCTCAGCTAAACGCTTATGACAGAGGCAGAAGAAATAATGGCGGCTTGGCTTGCCTTATAATTCAAGTCGCAGACCAAGTTCACTGACACGCAGTCCCGTAAAGATGCATGAGGTGGTGTGGCACTTAGTGTCACCACGCTGATTGGCCTCTCGGTTTTAAGGACAAACATTAAAGTACATTTCCATAAGCATAATTTATGTTTTGTGGTGTGCAGCTTGAATACCTTAACAAAACACCCAGTTGCCAAGGCGTGCTATGCAATCCGGGGGAAAACTATACAATTAAATTATATTATATAGAAGCTCTCATGAAAAAGTGTCTGGGAGTGTTTGATTACAGTTTTATATATAAAAAATAATATACGTAACGCCAAGCACATTAAACAGTTTGTATTATCTGAAAGGGGCTAGACTTCTGGAGAGTCTTTTCAAAGTTTCGAAGGATTAACCCCTCAAGGTCTACTTTACTGTACTGATGAAACTGACAAAGAAAGGACTTGGTGCCGAAAAACATAGGACGCTCCAGTGCCAGTGCAATTTTACACCATGCTTATGGTGAAAGTGCTGATTTTGTGGGTGCCACCTGTTTTCTATGTAAATGTGTGCATACATGGCACTGCCATATGGAGCAATCTGTTAAACTGTAATATTATTTCAAAGGTGCACGGGGTCTGGTTTAATCTATACAATATAGCCCAATACAGGGGATTCAGTCCCATGAATTAATTAACAGGTTTGACATAACCCAAATCGAAGGTGCTAATTTATATATCCCTAGGTGCCTTCGCACTAGCCGATATACTGCATTCTCCGCAATCCCAGGTGCAACAGGACTCCAGTGCCTATTCCGCCCCCTCCCATGATCATGGTAGCGTAGTATCAGGCATGTCACGTGCAGGTAAGAGCAGTGGGTTGGGGGGAGTCAACAGAAGACAACGAGGGAAACCTAAATAAAGAAAAAGAAAACCACTTACCTTGCGCTCAAGGTAAGTGGTTTTCTTTTTTTAATTTTAGTTTCTCTTGTCATCTGGTGACTCCCCCCCCCCACCGCTCCTACCTGCATGGGCCGCGCCTGCATAATATTCTCTTCCGACTGCCCCCCCTTCCTGCGATATGAAGCAGAAGACGCCAACACTCTTATCCCAAACTTTGGCGAGCGCGTCACAGATGTTAGATCTATGTAGGTTGTGGCTGTCTCAGACAGAGTGTATGGCTAGACCATCATGATGATGCAGAGGTCCCCTCTTGTGGCACGTGAAGCATAACATGCATTGTTATGTCATGTGCTCACGGGGTGAGCGGCACGCGCTGGCAAACTCCGCTCCATTGGCGAATGGTGGAGTTTTTTGCTGAACTCCGCACTCCAAGTGGAGCGCAGAGTGCCAAAGACTTTGCAAACTCTGCCAGCTGAACAGAGTTTTCCGCCCACCCCTGGGCAGAACCAGGAAACCCTGAGGAGGAATCCCAACCGTCTATAAGAAAAACATCAAATGCTCCCTTACTTCGGCCAACTTCTGCAATCAACTCAAACTCCTGACTTTCAAACCCAGCATCTCGAACACCAACACCTGGGGCAGAGCCATACTCTAGTCGCCACCCATACCAAGGGTCGACTTCAAAAATTCCATTGAAGACATCATTGTCCCCCTCAAGCTCAAATCTAGCTCCTTCATGCTTTTTGGTGACCTCATTTTCCACCAGGAGGACACCCCCAACCTGAACACCAGCAACCTCCTTGATAACTTGAACACACTCGGACTCCCTCAACGAGTGAAGGGCCCCACCCACAATGACAGATATCTCCTAGACCCTATCTAGGCCAAACTTCTCTAGCATCATAGTGGACAAGCCTCCTTCCTCACCCGGACCAGCCACTCCCTTGCCCAATTAGGCCTATACCTACCCTGCCAATGAAGACCCACTCCAGCCAAAACCCCCACGACTCAACTGGAACACAATCTCTGAGAAATTTTGGACCTTAGTACTCCAAACCTGACACCCAAAGCACCATGGAGACACCTCCCAATACATTGACGACTCAATCAACGGGATCGCTTCCTGCACTACCACCCTGGCCCCACTGAAAACCACCACTATCTCTTGGACCAGACCTCATGCGAATTGGTGCACCAATGACTTGCAGGTCACAAAGCACCACAGCAAACAGCTGGAGCACCGGTGGAGACACACCCACAACAACAATGACAGACAAACCTACAAATCTACTCTCCAACACTACCACCAGCAACTTAAGGCCACCAAGCACTCAGCCCTTACCAGATCAACCAATAACACAAAGGAAATCTTCTTCATAGTGAAGGACCATCTTCTTCCACTGCTAGCCCCACAACCATCACCCTCTCACAGAAGCTCTGATCCCAGCTCCCTCTGTATAAATGGCAACTTTTCACCCCAATCAGACCTCTTCACTCTGGCAGTCCTCCAATATGATGATGAGAGCACACCAGAAACCTTCTGAACCTGCCGGCCTAAGATCGCACTCATGGAAACCACTGATACCATGTGTTCTATCCACTCAGGAGCTTCTTCGGACCCCTGTCTGCACTTCGCCTTCACTGAAGGACTCAAACCCATCTGCACCACCCTCACCGCGATCCTCAACAACTCTCACTACCACTACCTTACCAGTCACATGAAAACATGTCACCATCCTTCCTCTACTAAAGAAACCTACATCGGACCCAAACAAACCAGAAAACTACACAACCATATTCCTGCTAACCTAACCAGTGGAAACCTTGAAAACACTCATTAACATTTGACTGGCCAATCACCTCAATGACAACCACCTCTTGGACCCATCACATTTAGGATTCATACCAAGCCACAGCATTGAGAATGTCCTCATTGCCACTACAGATGACATCCGTCTCATTATGGGAATCATCCTCCTCAACCTCTCCTCTGTCTTGAATGCTGTCTCCCACCCATCCTCATCTAACACCTTAACAAGACAGGAAATTGTGGATCTGTTCTTCAGTGAATTCGTTCCTTCCTCACAGGCTGCATGCAGGGTGTCAGCCTGGCTCCCTACACCTCCGAACTCTACATTTTAATCTGTGGCATCCCCCAAGGTTCATCTCTCAGCCCCATGCTCTTCAATATCTGCATGTCCTTGAGCACTAACATTGTCTGTGTCCATGGCATCAACATCATCTCTTACGCTGACAACACACAGCTCATCCTCTCCCTTCCAGTTGACACTGCCAGCACCCAAGCAAAGTTTATCGACTGGATGTCAAAAGTTGCCCTATGAATAAAGTCCAACTACCTGCACCTCAATTCGGATAAGGTGGAGGTAGTACTCTTTGGAAAAGATACCTCACTCTGGTCCTCGGCCTGGTGACCATCAGAACTAGGACTCACCCCTCCCCCCCCCCCAATCAACCTAAGCTAGAAACTATGGATCGTGATTGAGAGCACAATCACCCAAGTTCTAATCATAGCAAGATAGATTACGAAAATGCACTTTTACACTGGAATCTCCACTCAACTCACCAATAGGCTCCAGAACTCAGTGGACAGACTTGGGGCCTTATTGTGAGTTTGGCAGTGTGGGAGCGTCTGCCAAACCCATGTTTGAACCGCCCGCCAGATTATAAATTCTCTCCTGTCTGGCGGGCTGCACTTTGGTGTTCCCAGGGTGGTGTCTATAAAATAGGCACACGTTGGGAACATCAAAGGCAGTACCTGCACAGCATGCACTGCAGCAGTCCATGCCGTGCAGGTACTGGTGTCCATGCACACAGGGGGGCCCGTGCTGCGTCCCCAGGTGCATCCACCCCTTGCTCACTTTGCCACTGGATTCAAGCTAGCCTGGCTGATGAAGGGTGTAACCCAGAAACCGGTCCCAGGATGCTTGTTTCCGGTTCAGGGAAGACCTGGCTTGGCAGTTCGAGCTGGACTGTTCCCATGAGGCACAGGGTCAAGACTGATTTGCATATAGCTTGGTCTGAACTTAGTTGGCGAAGTGAGCTAAAGAATGATGATGGATTCAACCCAGATCTGTGACTGGGGGTGAGTGTCTGAAAAGTTTCCGCGCTCTGTCCATTATCTCCTTCCGTTTGCTTTGTTCGTCCTAAATTGGCAGGGTATGCCCAGACGTGGGTCCCTTGCTCACTTTGCCACTGGATTCAAGCTAGCCTGGCTGATGAAGGGTGTTACCCAGAAAATGGTCCCAGGATACTTGTTTCCCGTTCAGGGAAGACCTGGCTTGGCAGTTCGGGCTGGACTGTTCCTATGAGGCACAGGGTCAAGACTGATTTGCATATAGCTGGGTCTGAACTGAGGTGGCGAAGTGAGCTAAAGAATGATGATGAATTCAACCCAGATCTGTGACTGGGGTGAGTGTCTGAAAAGTGTCAGCGCTCCATCCATTATCTCCTTGTGTTTGCTTTGTTCGCCCTAAGTTGGCAGGGTATGCCCAGACGTGGGTCCCTTGCTCACTTTGCCACTGGATTCAAAATAGCCTGGCTGATGAAGGGTGTTACACATAAACCAGTCCCAGGATGCTTGATTCCGGTTCAGGGAAGACTTGGATTGGCAGTTAGGGATGGACTGTTCCCATGAGGCACAGGATCAAGAATGATTTGCATATAGCTGGGTCTGAACGGAGGTGGTGAAGTCAGCTAAAGAATGATGATGGATTCAACCTAGATCTGTGACTGGGGGTGAGTGTCTGAAAAGTTTCAGCACTCCGTCCATTATCTCCTTGTGTTTGCTCCACATGGTGTGAGGCACCAGGGGTCCCTGAAGGGGTCCCTGAAGGGCCCCCTTTGTTTCCTCACTGCCACACTTTTCATAGCGGTTGCACCTCCATGAAAGGTGTGACAGTGAGGACACTCGTACTATGCTTGGCATGGCCACAGCAGCCTCACCAAGCATATTGCGGGCTCAGGACCACCGCATAACCTCCAGGGTTGAGGTTGCAGCTGAAGCAGTGGTCCCAGGACGGCCTGACTGTTCTAGTCATAATAGGGCGGTCAGAAGACTGCCACCGTGAGTCCTGCCAGATCATAATAAGGCCCTTGGACTCAACCTCTCACCCCAAATCCACATATCCACTCACCTCAGAGACCTCCATTGTTTCCCCATCCACAAATATGCTCTTTTCAGCCTACTCACGCACAAATGCAAAGCACTGCACAACCTAGAACCCGTGTACATGAACACACACACACACACACACATATTTATAAATATATATAGATATTGATATTGATATAACTCCCCTGTTTATTGGCCCAAAGCATTCCGATTTAGTTAGGTGACAAAAAACTTACGTTTGTTTAAGAGGTGTAGGTTGGAGCGCAAGCTCCTTTAAACGGGCACTCTGCACACACATCTCTATGGCCCTGTTGAAGGCTACGGCCTTAACGCGTAGGCCGCTTCACGCTGCTGTTGCACTTGGTGTAATGAACTTAAGGTTATAATAAACCTGTTTCAGAAAGTTGCTGTGATGTGTTCTGTTTCCTGGGCTGAGCTAAGTTGATGTAGGAAGTCCAGTGCTTAATTTGAGCTGGAGCTTTCCGGTGCTGAGCACCGGCACTTAATTGGTTTCCGGTGCTCGGCACCAGCACCTAATTGTCAACACAACATTTAGGACAGTCTGCCACAAGGTGGCGCTGCTCATGCAATTTAGAGATGAGCAGTATAACAGTTGTTTAGGAAAACAATATGCATTAAAAAAGTACTAATACCTGCCTCCCCAGCATTCCTTTAACTTTGGGGACCTGAAATAATCTGAACTGTCGCATTTACATGCAAGAGAGATGGTTAGTAGTTGTTTTGGAAGTGATGAGTGGTGTAAACTGCAGTGGCCTCCGGGTCACAGCCCTGATGACAGGGGCGATGGGTGGTACTAGCTGCAGTGGCCTCCGGGTCACAGCCCTGGTACTTAATATTTTACAAATTAAGCACTGAGGAAGTCTTAGCAAAACACAAACAGTGTGTGTGTGTGTGTGTGTGTGCGTGCGTGCGTGCGTGCGTGCGTGTGTGTGTGTGTGTGTGTATTAGGTTATTGCGTTATTTCTTTCTCCCTTTATTGCTGGCCTTTCATTTTCATGTGATTTAATGTTTACTCTTTAAAATATCGCGATGCTTGTAACTTTCCTGTTGCAAAAGACTTTCTTACGGAAACTCAGACCCCACTACTCCACCCTTAAACTTGTAGAATTTAAACTTGAATTTGAATTCGAGTTTGAATGGCACTGATGTATTCACCACATATCTCTGCATCATTTTTAAATTAGTTAGTGTCATGAAAATCAAACATTGGCAGCGGTAAGAAAATGATGGCCCCTCTGCATCAGAGATTGATACTTGAGAAAATTTGGTGTTGCCCAAGAGCAGAAAAATAGCGGCTACGGCACATAGCTTTCGATTTTTCTCCCAGAAAATCCTAGGGTCTTGTTTTGAAGTTGCGAGTGCAGGACTTTGACCAAAAATTGGTGGATGTCCCATCCGCCATCTTTAGAGTGCTATTGGCATCAGTGCAATATGGCAGCCATGACATTCTCCACTTTTTGACAGAAGTCCCGCATCCCCCCAACTGTAAACACGGCCCTTAAAGAGAAATTCCTTGAAATCATGTAAATACTTAAGACTATGCTCGTTTATAGAAAGGACTGGTTTTTAGGTCTCACAGACCTGCGTTGCAGCGCATGCGTTGCTCGCGTCTGCGAGACATATTGTGGGTGAGTATATTTCAGAAGGGGTCTTGAAGACCCGCCCCTCATTTTCATTGGGTAGCATCAGCATTTATAGTAAACGCTGGCTTCCCATTGAAAATGAGGCTTCTTAGTTACCGCCCTTTCTCCTTTTGGGACGGTCCATCCGGACTGGGTCTCCTACTTCACGGCTGTCGTGAAGCAATTTCTTATCTCAAGGAGGCTGTTGTGTAAACAACCCCTGAGATTCAGTTCTGATGGGCCTCCCAATGGGAGACAGGGCGCCCTGTGTTTATTTTTGCATCGCGCTTTCGAAAGTGAAAGCGCAATGCAAATATAAACAGCGTTGCCTTCCCCCAATGGCGAGCGCTTGTTCTGGTATGCACTGGCTTTATCACTTTCGGTTTTGGGTTCTTTCCACTCTCACCTTGTTAATGGGAAGTGCGGTTTTGTCACTTTAGAAAATGTACAATTGTGTGTTTTCAGATTCCTCGTGGATTTGTGCATTTTTTGTCAAACGCACAACAGATTGTAAAAAACTAAAATTAAAGGCCTCACGAAACTTGTAATGTACTTCGCTCTATTGTAAAAGCGCTCTGACACCTCTGGGCAAACTGCATGCTATATACAAACGTTTAAATAAATAAACGAGAGCGTTCATTGCTGTAGGAGTTGAGAGTGCAAAGAGGGCTGGTGGGTTGGGGCGCTGCGCACGGTAAGTGGTCGTGGGGGTGATCGAATAAAGGGGGGACATACACTCTGCCACGAAGAAACAGTGTTAACGGAAACAGGCGTGTTACGTTTCCATTTTAATCTATGGGAAACGGTGAGAGAACGGTATGAAGCGCTATAAAGCGCTCTACGCGCCGAGACCCACCACGAAAACAGAAAGGCGCACAGCAGACAAGAGACAGCTGCTGGCCTGGAGATGCTGCCTGGGGGTCCGGGCGGGGGCTTTTCCAAGCTGGGCGTCAGTGGTAACTGATGGAGCGAGTCATCCCACAGCCTCGTGCTTTCTAGCGCTTGTAAGGATTCATTCGGTCTCTTTCTGATGAGCTATATTTGGAAATCTCCATGAAATGTGGAGCAGTGTAACATACAGGGGAATATTCTAATGCTCATGAAATCACAGACATGCACACGGGGTTGGCTTGTTTCAAGCTCAAACGGTTTAATGAGTGATTGTTTACATTTGTCAACGGGCAGTGTGTCCCATGCAATAAATCTTGGAAATGGGATATAAAGTAAATTATTAAGGCTTCGAGTGCGACTGTGTTAAAATACACACATGCCGTTAAAGCAAGGTCTGCCTCAAAAACTGTGTACGAGTAGGTAATGTAAAATCAACCAATGGGCCTCCTGCAGCAGGGGCAGGTGTGGGAGTGCCCGTGCTTCTCGCTGGGGAAGCCTGGGCATACTGCAGGGAGAGAGAGGGCAGTCTGCGCATTCATTGTGGAGCACTTCTACATCTCACTGCGCCAGTATCCGGCATTCAGAGTGTGCACTGAGCAACGACCTGCTACTATACCGGCATAGTCATTGACAAACGTGTGTTATCTTTTAGCGCTCAACCTGTCATTATTAAGGCCTCGTAGCGCTGTGTAAGTGCCGCCCACAGAGTTCCGAGGTTTAGAGTCCGAGTCATCCTGGGATATGTTTCATTCGTCGAGCTTTGCATGTATGATGTTAGTGTCCGGGGAGTGGCGGGAGGGAGGGGGTGTGGCTACTCTGTTTTATCTCCATTTAGTAGATCAGTAAGTCATTAACTTTTGTGCATCAAAAGCTTTTCCCAGGTTTGTCTAGTAAACACAGAACAGATGCATCACGGGCTGCATCAATGCAAGATTCCCTCAAACCTAGAACAAGCCTTTCCATCCCCCATACAAATGGGGAGGGCCATTGACTGTCAGTGTTTGTACAGGAAGTAAGTCTCTGATCTCCGGATGGCCTTATCCCCCCCTCCTTGGGGGACACACTCTGCGTGCCACTGACTCCCTCCCCAGGACCATCGCACCCTTACATACATGTCTCCCAACAAAGTTTTGAAGTATAACATTTGCTACTATAAACCCTATTCTCTTTCCCATATTTCAACATGACTTGGTTGACTGTTTTTAACTAGTGTCCCAGCATTTATTTAGGCAAATGCTGGACAAGGGGGTTTGATGCAGCGCAGTACTTTAAATGGCAGGTACTGTCTGGTACTGAGTACCTGCGCCTTTTTAATATTTATTTATTTGAGAGTTTTATATAGCGCCAGCTAGGCCTGAAGGTATCAGAGTGCTTTACAACAGTAAATGTTCACATCAAAGAAAACAAGTCCATACAGAGCATCTGAGTCTGAGTGCTTTACAACAGCAAATGTTTACAACCTGGATAACAAGCATAGTGGGCATTTATGCTTTATGAACAAATACCCTGTGATGGGAAGGATTCACGTGGGGGCGTCTCGGAAGAAAATACGAGGTCGGAATGACTTAGACTGGGCTTTATTTTGCTGTATATGTGTCTTTTAGTCTTAGCCAGCATATGCAAACAAAAGTACGTATGTGAATTAGAGTCACAACAACAAGAAGGGTTCGCCGGCTAGTCCGCGTTTCTTGCAGGGGATGTTCGACGGCGCTGTATCGGCTCCGGATGCACCGCCTCCGTGATCAGGTCCCCACGTGCTGACTCCTGGGGTAGTCTTGTAACTTCAGTCGAGGGGAAGCGGTATGTAACACAAAAAAAAAAGACAGGAATCAGGTTGTTTGTTCGATTTTTGTGTCTTTGAGTAGGAAGGGGTTGTGAGGGTTCACAAGTGTACAACCCTAGTCTTGTCTGCGAATGGGAGTGCTCATGAAAAAGGGGGGGGGGGGAGACGGAGCCCGGGATAGCGGTCTGAATCTTGACACACGGGGTTTGCTCTCTTCCCCTCCCTCCTCCTACGTCCTCCCGACCCAGCCCGCCACTCGGCTCCGTACCTGTGAGAGCCACACCCCTCCTGAGGTGTGACTGGGCGAAGACCGGGTAAGATGGCCTCCAGGCTCTTCTTCTCCGTCACGATCTCCACTGTATGGCTCAGCTCTGCTCGCGTCCTCCGCTCTGCTTCCTTCGAGACGTCTTCTCTCGCCGGTGCTCTCTCGCACAACTTCCGCATTCGCCGTCCTTCCTTCTTCCTCCCTGCCTCTTCTGTCTGGGCCTCGCGGGGTGATTGGTTCCAACCAGTTGACATCTCCTTTGGGGGCGTGGCTTATCGAAGATTCCGACCAGTTAAAGGCACAGGCTGCTGGATCGGGGGCTTCCTCCATCCACATGGTGTTATCGTTGTATTCCTCGTTCTTATGCTGCAAAGTAAACATACCATGGCTGTCAAGGGGAGGGGTCCACCACTCTTCTTGTGCCCTGTAATCCATCGGAGGCACGATGGGTAAGTCGGCGTCTGCCCAGTGATACACCTCCCCCCTGGGTTTCTCCCGATCGGGGAGAGGCAGAACTCTGGACAGGAAGTCCGCATTGTTGTTCTCACTTCCCTGACGGTGTTGTACCTCAAATGAATAAGGCTGCAAACTCAAGAACCACCGCAGAACCCAGGGATTCTGCCCCATGTTTCAACTCATCCACTGGAGGGGCGCATGGTCAGTATATAGGGTGAAATGAGTACCGTCGAGGTAATACCTCAATTTGTCCACTGCCCATTTAATGGCCAGACATTCTTTTTCGATGGTGGAGTACTTGGTTTCTCTTGGGAAGAGCTTACGGCTTATGAACAGGACGGGGTGTTCCAAACCTGTGGGGGACAACTGGGAGAGAACCGCCCCCAGACCGTGCTCAGAGGCATCGGTCTGTAGAAAAAATGGTCGTGAGAAGTCCGGGGAGGTCAGGACGGGGGAGGAGGTGATGGTTTCCTTTAAAGAGCGGAATGCCTTTTCTGCTATAACCGAGGGGTGTGTCAGAGTCCGGTTTGGTGTCCCTTTTTTTAGGAGATCGTTCAGAGGAGCGGCTATTTCTGAGAAATGGGGTATGAATCTCCGATAGTAGCCCAACAGACCAAAGAACGCGTGCACCTCTCGTTTGTTTGAGGGAAAAGGGGTGTCTCTTATCGCTTTCACCTTCTCATTTTGTGACTCTATCAAGCCATGTCCTAGATTATAACCCAAGTATTTCACTTTCTCAAAACCTACTCTTGATTTCTTGGAGTTTATGTGCAGCCCGGCTTTTGAGAGGCTCGTCAAGACCTCTCGGAGGTCATGCAAGTGTTGTTCCCAGGTGGGGCTGTATACCACGATATCGTCCAAGTACGCCGCGGAACAGGTTTGGTTGTTACGGAGCACCGTGTTCTTGAGCCTCTGGAAGGTAACCGGTGCTCCGTGAAGACCAAACGGTAGGACGGTAAATTCGTATAGACCGTCTGGGGTGATAAAAGCCGTTTTCTCCCTATCGGCCTCCCGAAGAGGGACATGCCAATAGCCCTTAGTGAGATCGAGGGTGGTTATGTACCGGGCCTCTCCTAATCTTTCGATCATCTCATCTACCCGGGGGATTGTGTATGAGTAAAATTTAGATATAGCATTGAGGGCGTGGAAGTCCATGCAAAACCGCGTGGAGCCATCTGGTTTGGGGACCATGACAATGGGAGAGGACCATTCGCTTTTGGATGCTTGTATGACCCCCATCTGTAACATGTCATGTACCTCCCTACGTATCAACAAAACAACCAACAGCAGACCTTGGTCAAGCACTTAAATTCTATTAGTCATGCATGTCAAAGTGAGTGCAACGTCTCCCAGTATCCGCTGCTGAAAGATACTAATTAAACAAAGATTCATAAGAAAAGAGGGAAGGTGCACTCTGTCAATAGTCATAAACACCCAACACTTGTATTTCAGACAATTTTTTCTTCTTTTTATTTGAAGATGCTTGGTAAAACACATGCACACAGCCAACGCGTTTCGTTCCCTAGTGCCTTGGGAACTTCATCAGGGCTATACAATTTCAAGTAGTGATCGCAGGAAAAACCCACAGGTCATATTATGAAACTCCTTATATTCAAAGATTCTGGGGTACAGATCGAGCCCAAAATCAAGACCTTAATAAGTACAGAACAAACATCCAATGTATATACACTTCGGTGATTTGGTAGCCCCGAGCGTATGGGAACAGTCCCCAATAGATATCTATACTCAGACGCGTGTCATCCAGCCGGTACGATCGCTGTTATCAAAAATAAGGATCCTTAGCTACTCTGCACCTGGCATCTGAGCACGTAGAGAGCCAAAGGGAGGAGCTTATCCCATTCCTTTCCTTCTATGGTCAGCATTTTTTTAAAGATTCTTTTGATGGAGCCGTTATATCTCTCTACCAGACCGTCTGTATCGGGGGTGATATACTGAGGTTTTTATGTGTTGCAGGTTGAGTGTTTTACAAACCTCCCTCATCAGTTTGGAGACAAACGGGGTCCCTTGATCTGTCAGTATCTCTTTAGGGAAGCTGACTCGTGAGAACAACTCAATCAGGCGGTCGGCTTTAGCGGGTGATGTGGGGGCCCTCAAAGGGAAGGCCTCTGGATAGCGGGTCGCGTAGTCTACAACGACCAGTGCATATTGATGTCCCCTGCGTGTTTTGGGGAGGGGCCCTATAAGGTCCATCCCTATCCGGGAGAAGGGGGTTCCAATCACCGGAGGTTTATAGGGGCTTAGTTTTTGACAGGTCTCCGATTCCTGACAGAATTTTTTTATGTCCCTAAAAATCCCTGGCCAATAAAAATGCTGCAGGATGTTTTGTGTTGTCTTTTCTACGCCCATGTGTCCGGCGGTAAGTTGTGAGTGTGAAAAGAATAAGATTTGGTCCCTAAACTCAAAGGGGACTAGCAGTTGTGGGGCGCTATCCAGGTCTTTTACCCGGTACAACAGTCCTTCTTGTACTCTAAAGAAGGGGAGGTGTCGGGGGGTTTCCTGACCCTCCTTCACGGAGGTCTGCCAGGCATGTCGAAGGGAATCGTCATTTGATTGAGCGAAACGGAAACTCCTATCTAGGAGCCATGGCTCCGGGGTGATAAGGTCCGGTAGGGGCGTCTCGAAACTGGTGTGTGTATCGTTTTTTTTGGCTTTTCTCCGTGCGCTACGGAGTTAAACAGGGTCAAGAAATGGGGGTTGTCGGTTCCTATGTTCAGGTCCTCTGGCAGGTTCAGCATAACCCCTACCTTGACCGTATAAGGGATGCCGTCCATCATACTTAAGTTGATTGTGGCCAGGGGATAGGTTTTCACATCCCCATGCACACAGCGCATATGTACGAGTGCTCCCGGTAAAATGTCTGGAGCCCCTATGAGGTCCTTTTGTATAACGGACTGCTTACAGCCTGAGTCCAGTAATGCCTGAATCACATGATGGTTTACCCTCACACTTACGTAAAATGCCGGCCCCATCTCCGCCGTGTACAAGACCGCTCTCAGGATATACCCTATGTCCATTGGTTCTTCCCCAGTTCTCTTTTTAGGACATGCTCTAGCTATATGTCCCCACTCTCCGCAGTCGAAACATTGGGGTCCTCTCATTGTCATTGCCTCAGGTGGTTTGGACCGATTCCTAATGGTCTCAGGTAGATTTCTGGGGGAGGGTCTCACATATTTGCCAGGGAGAGGCCAGAAGGTTCGTTCTACTTCCCCACTCCCATAACGAGGCTGGGCCCTAGCAAACGTGGCTGCCATTTCCATTGCTTCTTTAGTGGTGAGATTAGCGTGCTGTCGCAGCCAGCGCTGAGTGTTATAGGGCAGGGCCTCGAGGAACTGCTCTAGGTAGATCTTGTCCAGGATCTCTTCTTTGGTGTTCTCCTTGGATTTTAGCCATTTGTCTGCTGCAAGTTTTAGACGATAGAAGAGTGTCTTTGGGTTTTCACCAGGGTGACCTTTATCTTTTCGGAAACAAACCCGATAGGCTTCGTCGTCTAATCCAAGGTGGTCGAGTACCACTCTATTGACTTCTCCATTTGGGGTGTTTCCTAACGGGTTGGCCACCTGATAGGCAGCCTGTGCCTCGCCTGTCAGCAGGGGGGCTAAGAAAAACTTCCATTTTTCTATGGGCCAGTTACAGGCTCTGGCCGCCCGTTCACAGTTCAGTAGATATGCGTCGGGGTCCTCTCCTGGCACGTATTTCTGTAAGGCTACCCCTGCCGGTCCATGACTCGGGGTACGTGGAGCGGAATGGGGGCTCGCTGTTTTTTCAGACGCTATCTTCTGGAGTCCTTCCATCTGTGCCGCCATGGTGTTCTTAAAGACATCTCGGTCAGCCTGGACGGAAGACATCTGTCTTTCCACGGCCCATCCTAGCTTGTCCTGGGCTTTCACAATATGTTGAATAAGGGCGTCCACTATGTCCAATGGATAAGTGCCCGCATTCTCCACCAAGTGTGACGGGAAGGATTCACGTGGGGGCGTCTCGGAAGAAAATACGAGGTCAGAATGACTTAGACTGGGCTTTATTTTGCTGTATATGTGTCTTTTAGTCTTAGCCAGCATATGCAAACAAAAGTACGTATGTGAATTAGAGTCACAACAACAAGAAGGGTTCGCCGGCTAGTCCGCGTTTCTTTCAGGGGATGTTCGACGGCGCTGTATCGGCTCCGGATGCACTGCCTCCGTGTTCAGGTCCTCACATGCTGACTCCTGGGGTAGACTTGTAACTTCAGTCGAGGGGAAGCGGTATGTAACACAAAAAAAAAAGACAGGAATCAGGTTGTTTGTTCGATTTTTGTGTCTTTGAGTAGGAAGGGGTTGTGAGGGTTCACCAGTGTACAACCCTAGTCTTGTCTGCGGATGGGAGTGCTCGTGAAAAAGGGGGGGGGAGACGGAGCCCGGGATAGCGGTCTGAATCTTGACACACGGGGTTTGCTCTCTTCCCCTCCCTCCTCCTACGTCCTCCCGACCCAGCCCACCACTCGGCTCCGTACCTGTGAGAGCCACACCCCTCCTGAGGTGTGGCTGGGCGAAGAACGGGCACGATGGCCTCCAGGCTCTTCTTCTCCGTCACGATCTCCACTGTATGGCTCAGCTCTGCTCGCGTCCTCCGCTCTGCTTCCTTCGAGACGTCTTCTCTCGCCGGTGCTCTCTCCCACGACTTCCGCATTCGCCGTCCTTCCTTCTTCCTCCCTGCCTCTTCTGTCTGGGCCTCACGGGGTGATTGGTTCCAACCAGTTGACGTCTCCTTTGGGGGCGTGGCTTATCGAAGATTCTGACCAGTTAAAGCACAGGCTGCTGGATCGGGGGCTTCCTCCATCCATATGGTGTTATCGTTGTATTCCTCGTTCTTATGCTGCAAAGTAAACATACCATGGCTGTCAAGGGGAGGGGTCCACCACTCTTCTTGGGCCCTGTAATCCATTGGATGAGTAAGTCGGCATCTGCCCGGTGACATACCCCTTTCTCTCTTTTTCTCTGGCACTAGCCACAAGCCACCAGTAGCGGCTTATCTGGCAGCAGAGTGGCTGGGGAGGGGTCTGGGGTGATGGGGGGACAGGGGGGAACGGACGTACAGACAACTGAAAAAATGAAAAGAACTTACCTGCTCCTTGCCATTCGTCGCACCGCTGCTCTTCTCCTTCCTGCTGTGTACATGCTGAGGCCACAAACACACACCACTGGAACTTCTCCACGGTAGGAAACTAGAGACTGTGGGGCCTCAAGGGTGAGCTGGCCTCCAAACATGTTTTCACACAGAAGAGCTATCCGAGATTTTTTTTTTTTTTTTTTTTGGAAACCTTTATTACAGATTTCAAAAGATATACAAGTATGGGCCTACAACCTTCAGGCCGGCTGCTAGTAGACAGTGGGACCATGAAACATATTCATAAACACAAGCAGCAAGCAGTAAAAAGTCCCACAGATCAAAAAATCATTTGCGGCCACATTGCCCAAACATCCCAAATGGCGGTTTCATTTTAAATGAAAAAACGAGAAACAAACCCACAAGGCGGCAAAAATCTAGGCAACAGTATGTGCTCCCCTCGGGAGGGCTCTACCAACCTACAAGAATAAGAGGGGGGGAAGGGCAGGGGCAGAAACAAAGTGGTTACGGTAACACAGAATCAAGAGAATGTGCAGACTAGGGAGACAGGGCCGCCGCCAGGTCGGGCGTCAGTGGCGGGGTACAGATCCCGCCGCGGTAGGAGTTCCAGGGGCCCCACACCTTTACCCATTTCCCAGGCTTACCTCTCGCCACATACACAACCTTTTCTCGGAACATACACCAATCCATATTTTCCTTCCATACCGAAATCGTGGGTGACCTCTGGGAGCCCCACAATTGTGCTATGTCACGCTTGGCCACCATATATCCCAATGTCACCCACCACGTTTGCGTCACCGTATAATCAGTCGGATCCCACACATTCAGCAGACACCTCCTAGCCTCGGGGAGCAGCGCAACATGCGTGACCGCTTGCAACGCCTCATGCACACCACGCCAGAATCGATTCACCTCCGGACATTCCCACAAAATGTGGAGGAAGGTCCCTAACATGCCACACCCACGCTTACACATCTCATCCACCGCGTATCCCGAGATTTTATTTTTTGATTATATATCCCTCATGGTTCTACTCAACATAGCATTTGTAGCTGTAAATACACAAAAATGTGACGGGATGTCCTCACACACCACCAGGTGGGAGGAAGTAGCAGACGGGATCAGGTTTCCCGAGAGGAACACACCTTGACAAAAGTGTGACTACAGGGGTTCCTGAGCCCTTCCTTCATGGGGCCTGGATGACCAGATAGTGGGGTACATGTGGGACAGATAGAAAAGTTGACCTGTGTCAACCTTTTTCACCAAATGGGCACTTCCTCTAATGGTAACTAGATGCTTTCTTCTTTGGTGATTTACATGCACTTACTTCCCTGCCTGTCCCAGAAGGCAGTCACTCTTGGGGACACCTACGTGTCGCTCCGCAGGTCTCCATCACCATGTTGTGCTTTCTGAGGCCAGTCTGTTAGCAAGTCACGTAAGGGCCATGCTTCCAGAATTCAGCACACGCTGATCAGCAACACTATATTCATGCTCGGGAAAGATAGCTAATCAGCAACAGGAGGCGTGCAGCGAACAGAACCATCCAGAACTAGGTAAGAGCCAGTGACCGGAAAGTACGTTAGAGGAGCCGGTTGGATGGTGGAAGAACATACTGTATGAATTTGATGAGATTACTTTGGTCTAAAGTTATGGGGAGGCTAATGCAGGTGGAATTAGAACGAGGATCATGCCTCTAATGAGTGCGGTGTGGGGAGACCTCATTAGAGGTGTCCCAGCGCTAGGTACAGGTGTCCACCGGCTTCAATACAGTTATCAAACCGGACGATTTTAAGCTATTAGTATTGGAAATAACAATGCCTTGCATTTATGTTTTAAAACCCAAAACATAAATAGAAGGCATTGTCATTTACAATGCCAATAGCTCAAAATCGTGTCAATGTGAGACCTATTGCATTGCAAATGCTTGTTCATGACATGTGCACTTTTTATTTATTTACATATAGCGCAGAAGCCTCTCATTGGTGTTTCTTCTGCTATATATGACACAGCTCATCCATATTACATAAATAATTAAAACTGATAAAACATTGGTACTTAAAGTGATGTGTTTAAATTCAAAAATAAAATAATTTGTTTATAATTAATCCTTTACTCGCTGTTTTAATTGTCAGAATTTAGTGATGTTGTTACACCAATTTGCTTCTTAGATTTAGAGCTTTTGTGAAGGAGATAACTGCAAACAATCAAGGACATACTTACAAGTCCCTATCGCCATCACAACGTCACTTTTAAGTGACGTTCTGATGGCGATAGGGGCCTCGCCTTATTTACAAGGCAGCCTTAAGCCACTTATCATGGCTTAACGCTGCCTTGTAAATATGGCCCCCTTTCACCCAATGCTTAGCGTGTAAGGGAAGGGCAATGGGTGTTGGTGTGGGCATTCCACTGCAACCACCCATTGATTCTGAAGCGCCCCCTATTTACAAGGATGGAGTAAATAGGAGGCAGCACCAGAATTAAGACCGGGGAAAACCTTGTCTTATCCCGGCGCAATGAGCAGAAATGTTTAATTTCTCCTCGTTTTTGCTGTTTTCATGTGTGCTGCTTTGTGGCACACATGAAAACAGCAAAAGACCAATGATTGTTTATGTACAGCAAGGTCCCCCTTAGTGCACATAAACAATCATTTCTTTTAAATGACGTTTTGCAACTTCTATGTGTGCTGCATTAAGTTACAAAACAGCATTTAAAGAGTGTTTATGTGCAGGAAGGGGAACCTTGCTGCACATAAACAATCTTGTCCTGCGCGCAGACATCCTTGCACTGCATTGGTGCTAGGCAGCTAAGTGTAGCGCTATCGCATGGGGAAACGCAGGGCTGCACCATTTTCTTGTAAATATGGTGCAGCCCTGCATTTCTGAAGTGGTGGAGTGAGGCATTAAGCCAGGAAGAATAACGCCACGCTCCGCCACTTCCCTTGTACATATGCCTCTTAGTATTCCAGAGGCCTAAAATGAAAAGATCATAATAGGTTTAACCCTTTATCCATCCTCGATGCAGGTGAAAAAGAACTAAAAGATTTATATCAGCCAATAGCCCGAAGATGAGGCGTATTCATCATGAGCCCTGGCAAATGTTTTGAGTAGGGTGTCTTTACTGTCTTAGGTGTGATTGTATGAACTGAATACTTGTTGTGTTAGTGGCCCATTGCTGATACTGTTGGGCATTTAAAATAAGCCCTTCCTCTCCATCAGGTACCTAAATTGAAAGTTGTCATTTTGTTGAACTGAACGCCGTTGATAGCTTTGAGACCAAAATAAATTAATTTCTCTTTGCACCTTACAGTAGAAAAAAGGCATACCAATTAGTAACATAGCAGTGTGATTATAGCTCAAATTCATAGTTTATTTTACCTTCTTCTCCTCCCCCGATCTCCCCGCAACACATTAAGCAATTAAAAACACTGAATTAATAAAGAGAATGGCACATGGAAATAGAAAAACAAGCATTTTCAATGCAATAGGTCTCGCATTATTAAAGTTTGAGCTGTTGGCATTGCTAATAATAATGCAACACCAATAGCAGCTCAAAGATTCAGTAATGTGAGACCTATTGCATTGCAATTGTTTTTTTTTGTTTTTTTGTATATAGCACGAACTTGAGTGAAAGGTGTGTATTTATGTTGCATTGAGTACAGTGTCATTATGTGCTGTGTTATTATGTGGCACAGAGTGGTATTGTGTGGAGTGTATTTATCTTGCATTAAGTGGAGAGTAATTATGTGACGTGCAATTATGTAGTACTGAGTGGTATGTGGAGTGTATTTATGTTGTATTGAATACAGTGTAATTATGTGATGTGTAATCACACAACCACACCCAACCACACACCACACACACATAACCACATCCACAACCACACACAACTACAACCACACACAACCACACACACACACAACCACACACACAACCACACACACAACCACACACACACAACCACACAACCACAAACACAACACCCACACACCCACAACCACACACACAACCACACACAACCACACACACACAACCACACACACAACCACCACAACCACACACAACCACACGCTATTTTACCTTGTAACCGCGTAAAGATTAGCCACGCATTCCTCCCAATTAAGCAACAAACTGTATTGCAGCCGCAAAGCCACAAGTAAAGTGATTGCAAAACTGAAAGCAAAGCCACAAGATGTATTTGTTTTACTGTCTGTTTCTTCTCTCAGTGTATTCATCTTTCTCTTAGTTTGTGCGTTTCTATCTCTCTCTCAGTCTATCTGTGTGTCTCTGTCTTTGTATATGCTCCTCTGTGCCCGTCATGCTCCACTATATGTGTCTACCTATGTGTACACTGTATTTGCGTGTATGTATCAAACTCTATATGTGCCTTTTAGTGTTTATAAGTTTCTGTCTTTATCTCTGCCTCTGTTCCTCTTTGTCTATCTGTATCAGTTTCTAGCTTTGTGTATGTACCTCTGTTTCTATATATCTCTTTGCTTGTTAATCTCCTTTTCTATATGTGTGTACGTCTGTGTTCCTGTACCTAGGTCTAACTCTGTGTATTTCTGTCTATATGTCTATAACTCTATTTGTAAGCAAGCGCCATTTTAGATTAAGGGAATCGGGTAACGGAAAGAGAAAGAACTCTATCCAAAATCACACGTTTTCAGTCCAGTCAGAAAGTATGACTTAGCCCCAACGGGTCCTTGTTTTGTAGCTAAGCAGATACAGTCAATTATTTCAGTAAGCCTGACGCGAAATTAGAAAAAGAGAAGTATAGTGCAATTATTAGGCACGCATTTACCTTGTAACCGCGTAAATATTTGCCGCGCATGTTTCGATTTTTTTACCTTGTAACCGCCTTCATTTATTTTACCTTGTAACGAAGTAAATATTTGCCGCGCATTTTCATTTACTTTGCCTTGTAACCGCCTTCATTAATTTTACCTTGTAACCGCGTAAAGATTAGCCACGCATTCCTTCCAATTAAGCAACAAACTGTATTACAGCCGCAAAGCCACAAGTAAAGTGATCGCAAAACTGAAAGCAAAGCCACTAGTAAAGCGATCGCGAAACCGAAAGCAATCGCTTTTGGAAGCAGAGACAGCCGCCAATGGTGCGCGCGCGCGCGTCACAGACAGCCATATGCTTTCAATTATCGCGCCCGTGTCTGGGCACGATAATTGAAACCAGATAGGCTTTAGTGCGCGTAACAGACACAATAGGCCGTGGGCGGAGCTATGCACCCGCCTTTGGCCTATTGCATGCTCTGTCTAAAAAATACAGCCACTAAAAGCCGAATAATAGAAGACAAAACAAAAAACACACACATAAGTGTGTCCGATTCCAGGGTCCATTTCTGAACCCCGGACAAAAGGACTCTCGCTGTGCGAGCACTGCTGCGCAGTGCAATGCTAGGCGCGAGACCTAACAACAGAACTGCAGGAAAGTAGCAGCATATTGCTACTACACTGCATGTAATCATCTCAAAAGTGTTGCATGGAAATCACTGTGATGTGGCATTTTTTCATTATAACCAGAACTGGGAAGGCTTTTAAGTTTCAGGATATGAACAGTATTTGTCTTCAAGCATTACAGCTTACAGGAAAAGTACTTTCAGTCACTGTGAGCCAGTCGCAAAACAATCATACTTTACCACCAGATCAAAGTTGGTGGTAATCCATTCGCAAATGGGATGGGGTTGGGACACCTTCCCCATTGTGAATGTTTTAAAACATAAAAAAAAATTAATTTACTTTTTGTTAAACGCATCCGGTTTTCTTTTAAGGAAAATGGACTGCATTTTAAAAAATTATTGCTTTATTTAAAAGCAAACTCAGATATGGTGGTATACTGACCCCAGCAGGCCACCATTCCTTTGATGGCAGCGAATCCTAGTGGGTAACAAGTTGCGACCTACCTCATTAGTATTCATGCGGTAGGTCTATTTGCGACCCATTATGAACCATTAAATAGGAAATAAGGGCCAAATATAACTTTAGCACATTATTTATAGCAATTACCAAATAGCGAATTGCAATAAATCGCGATCTGGTAATCACTATTACTAATGTTAGTACATCTGGTCCTGTGTTCCATAAAATCGAAGTAGCCTATAATGTAGATCGAGTTCTAGGATATATGAGGAGGTCGCTGCACAGTGCTAATCCAAACATTTATTTCCTGCAGATATATGGTACATTGTTTATTCTTTACATTATTTGACCCATCAAATTGAGTCCTTCTTAATTTTTTTTGTGTATCCGATTACTACTGGTAAGAATCAGGGATCATTCAGGCCCGGCCCTTTATATTACATGACATGTCCCAAAGTTTCTGTCTTTCTGGAGCATCACTGCGTTACGGCCTCAGTATAAGGTGCACTTCATGAGGTAAGACTACCCATGTTGGGTGTGCTTCCAGAACTTTGGGGGATGGCATGTACCCCTTTTTACGAATTAATCACATGAGATGAATCGCATTGACACTCGTCTGTCAGACTCCATGGCAGTACATTCCTGCAATACTTTGTCTTCCTTAAGCCTGGTTGGGGGTTCCCAGAAGAACGACCCTGGGGTAGAAAACATATACTTTTAAAATTGTGCCCGAAATTCATGGTGGATCAACAAATCCGCTGCAAAATGAAAAAAAGAAATAGCGTACCCCTGTACTTTTAAAAATAAGCCACTTGGGGTGTTCAGGGCCCAAGGACTGGCACAATGGTTTTAAAAAGAAAGGGGGGGCATGTGGACCCACCTCCCTAAGCCTTCTTCAGGTCCTGGGGACTCCATCCTTGGGGCCAAATCAATTACAAAGGGGAGAAGGCATGCAGCACTCCTTCCCCAGCCACATTTAGGCCCCGGGAACCCCATCCTTTGCGGCCATACATATTTAAAGGGGAGGGAGGTGTATGGCCTTTTCAGGCCCTGAGGACCACATTCCCCAAGGACATTTTTTTTTAAATAAGGAGAGAGAGGTGCTTAGCCCTCCTCGTGGAGCCTTGATGAGGCCCCAGGACCACATCCCCAGGGCTGTTCTCTAATGTAAGGGAGGAGGGCATGCTCTCCCGCCCCCCACCCCATGTCGACATCTGCCCTGGAGACCCCATCCGCCTGGGCCCGATACTTTGCAGTGTCCCTGGGATCCCACCCCGGGTACACTGTGGGTACCTGCCCGCACTCTCCCGGGCAGGGAACAGAAGTTTGCTCCAGTCCGGCAGGACCAATAAAAATGCTGCACCCGCACAGGCTGGAGCCGTATGTGCTGGCTTGGG
Source organism: Triturus cristatus (assembly GCF_964204655.1). Taxonomy (NCBI): domain Eukaryota; kingdom Metazoa; phylum Chordata; class Amphibia; order Caudata; family Salamandridae; genus Triturus; species Triturus cristatus. The sequence continues at coordinate 400,883,899 of NC_140587.1, read as the reverse complement.
AGCTGGCTCGGGCCTTGGGGGCCCTAGGGTTCCCCCGCAGTCCCAAACTTGCCTGCATTGCAAATTGAAGATGTGGGTGTCCCAGGTAAGCACCAGGACACCCACAAAGGCAGCCATAGCCTCTCACTGCTCGGGCAAGATGCACCCCATAATGTCCTATGGTTTTTTTTATAGTAAATTTATTGTTGCTGTTTTTGCCTATAGAAGAGGCAGGTACACCACCAAGCATTTTTAAATGTTGTGAGAGTGGCAGTAGGGAGTGCAGCAGCCCCCCAGCAACATTATAAAAAATAAACTATAGGTCTACTCGGTATTCAAAACCATGACTCTAGGAGAGTTTGCCATAATTTCTTGAAGCTCTCCTAGATGAAACATTATGCTCTTCAGCTGGAGTGCAGAACCCTCTTGTTGTGAGTTCTATAGATGCAGTTTGTAGCTTCAACAATGTTGAAAGAAGACTAAAGGACATGTTGAATCTTCTTAAATTAAGCTTTATTACTTTTTATGACAATCATTTTTTTTAAACATTGCTCTGAGTGAAGTATTGAAATTTACAATTCATTATAATTATTGGTAATTTTTTAACAAAGACAATATTTTTGCTTTATATATGTTAATATCCAGACCCCTTTATAGCACCAATAGTCCCACTATTTATATTTTGGTCTTCGAATCCTTTGAGAAACTCAGTAGGTCTGCCCTTTTATTGCATTGACAGCCCAGTCCTATGTCCAATCCTCTGCTGCCAGCGGGATTTTTGAGCCGGGCCTGCCCTCCCTCAGGTAAAACCCCACGCTGGGCATGACAGAAGGGTATGCACAGCACTGGCTGCCAGGAGAAGGCTGGATACAGGCATGGCCACAGAAACCATATGAATTCACTGGAAAAATGGTTAAAAGGACGTTATAATTAGGTGAAAATGTGAGTTAGAATGTACTATTTTAAATTAACAAAACACCTTGAAATGTAACATTTATAGTTAACTCAAGTAATTGTAACTCATGCCCTAAAGTAACTATAACTCACACTCTCGCCATGCACTGCTAATTACCTCCCATATTCCATCACTCATGGCATGATCTATGACATCATTGATAACATGTACTGTAACATCTGAAATAACACCATTGATGACAACACTGTGCATGTCAAGACCGCGAATTATAGTTACTGATATAAGCTCTTCAGAGGAAAAGTTGCATTAAGAGTGCGGCTTTGTTTCTTTGTAGGTCTAGTTGGTGGAAGTCAAGTGATTCAACTTATGGAGCAGGAATGAGGTCTGGCTCTGTTCAGGATTGTCAATGATGTTGAGATCTTAGGTACAAAGATGTGGGTTGTAAATTCTTTTGTATAGGATTGCGTCTGCTTTGGTGATGACTCTGTCAAATACTTTGGCCGACATGACATCACAGTTATAATTGTTGATTTTCCTAACTTGCTGTACAGTAGTGGAAATGGAAGTGGTGTTAAGGTTTTTCCAATATCTAGTGCCTTAGTTGGCAAGGGGTCAGTTGGCTTCTCTTGTGATTCATTCCTTATCCTTCACCTGGACACTGTGACCCCTCAAAAAGTAATCAACTATCTTCTACTGTCTATCATCTGAATCTTACGTTTGGGACCATTTAGATGCAGATTATTCACCTTCATCAACAGGTAAATATGCATTGTGATGATTTCTCGATCCAGAACACAATGCACTTTTTGATGTTCTGTGATCATTACGTGGCATTAAGAAAGAAATATTTGTTCCCAATTTTAAAGGAGGCGGGGTTTATACAGGTCAAACCTGCCCTTTTGTATTTACAGTTACTGCAGACCCCCAGGATTATGTTCCATGTTGCTAGTTTTCTAGTGGGCGCTGTTAGGGCTAAGAAAACAAAGCTTGCCATTAATCAGATTTTTTAAATGTAATGTATTGGTCCATTATTTAACTCTTTACATGAAATGTAACATCGGCAAATTTGGGAGAATATTAATGTTTTATGCTAAATGACGCTTTTATGATGTTTTTACCTTACTGACCTCTCTCTTAAACATTTTAGATAATATGAATTGTAGAGCTTCTGTAATATTGATTGTACTGTTTCTATGCCTTTTTATGATATTTATTTATCGAAATAAAGTACTTTGACTGACTGACTGGCATTCTCCAGCTGACGGAAGATGGGTCTAATTCCAGCCCACTGTCGTATATTGTATACTGCAAATGGCATTGTTTGATCACGCACTCCATAGTGTGCTAGCACATGGTGAATAAAAGTAGGGAAAATGCAGAGCCTGGTGGTACGCCACAGATGAGGTTCCAGTCCGATGCGGTGAAAGAGTCATCAGTGGCTTTTTGCGTATTTTGGGAAAGCATCAAATTACTCTGAAGCCTGCTCATTCTGTCAGCCCATTAGTGCAGGAGAACTTAAGAACCTATTTTTCATTCTTCTTTTTCACAAAGCTATCATGCTTGTGCATAATGAGCAGTGTAGGATTGTGATCATAGGTTAATCAACTGCTCAAACCCGATAAATTTGGTGGGTTCATGTGTCTGAGCAGGACATCAATTAGCAGAAACCAGAGATAGGAGCTGCTGTCCCTTGTTGGCCACGTGCTACCTCTAGCACTACCATTGCTATATACCCTTCATCTGAGAGGCTGTAGAAAGAACTTAAAAGTGACAGTCCTCTTTCATTTGTATAGTTTCTACACCTTGATCGTCCTCTTAACCCTCAGTAAAAAAAACAGAAGGCTCTTGAGGAGTCAAGAGTAATACAGGGGGTCAACCTCCTGTAATCAGAAGGTGAAAGAGTGTGCAATGTTGCTTCCACTTCTCCTGGCATTTTGGTGAATTTTCTTTTATTGTGTGTGACCAGGGAACATCTGACTGAGACTCAATTTTATAATAAATCTTGGGTGGCCAAAGATTTTCTGGCTCGCCTAGGACATGCATTTTAGAGCATATTTTTTAAAAGATCATGCAACGCAATGCAGCAAGCAAAGTTGCTGCAATACATTGCGTGAACAGGAGAGAGCTGAAAAGCACCATATGTACTATGCGCACTTGTGGGTGTTGAGCACCAATACAGGCACCCTTGTACCAAGATGCAAGGGGTCCTGCATTACAGGCAGGATTGTTTTTGTACAGGAAGGCATATCTTCCTGCACAAAAACGATGCCTTCCTGCACAAAAACAATCCAAAGAATACATCATGCATAGAAAGAAGAAATAAGCATATTTCTTTACAAAGCCAAGCAAGGCCACGCAATGCGTGGCTTTGAATATCCCAAATAGGCCATTACTCTACCCGACGGCACCATAGGTGAAGCAAAAGCGACGCAAAGGCTTATTAAATGTGTGTCTTAATGTCTAATCCTCTTTGCTGTTTTAATGGCATTTGAACAAAATATTGATTTAAAAATATCGGGAAACAGAATTATCGGAAATTAAATATTGTGACACAAATATCGTGATTCTCAAATAACGTTGACCGGACTATTGTTTTTTTGTGGTAAGTAATATCATAAATAATATTGATGTTTTTAAGATCAGTTTCACTAATATAGTGGTTAAAAATATCATGTTGTAATTATTTTAATGTGTTTTACTCGATATATTAATTTATGTGTTATTATTGTTTATATAAATGTTATTAATTGTTTTGAAAACATAGCTTGTACTTTTAAGTGATCTATATCTTCCAATTTCCCTAGGGCTCTTTCCCATGTGTCCCGCAGCTTGCAGAGAGTGTCTTTGTTAGGGGTCCTATAAGTCAGGGAAATTGCCTCCTTTCCCAGCTCCTCAGTTAGGAGTCGGCCTTCAAGTGGAGACCACTCCGGGGTACCATGTCCTGGAAATCCCTTGGCATAACAGGCGTCGTATTTGAGCGTAATTAAAAAATTGGTTGGCATTCATCCCAAATTCCCTCTGGATCAATGCAAACGGCATGATGTCTCCACCCTCCAGCAGCTCTCCCACTTTAGATATTACAAGCAAGTCCCCGGGCCCAAATCCTCACAGCTTCTCCATTTCTGGGATCCACTTCCTCTCTCACAAAGGTGTTTCTCTGGTAGGCTTTCCATGACACCCAATCGATTTCAATGCCTTTTCCCTTGCCATCAATGTGCCCTGTGTCGCCGGTAGGACATGCCCTGCCCCTCCACCTCCTTATAAGTATTGGAGATGTGACCCACCCCTCCATTGTGACCGTTCCAACCTAAATGTGGAGTGGTTGTCTGGGGCAAATAACCAGTCGTTGATAATAATGAAGTGGGCGGTTCTTATATCTGGCAGGGCTAGCCTTCCGTTATATTGTTTGCGTTGTAGGGATTTTAGAGCGATTCTGGGGTGACCACCCTCCCACAATAGTTTCCTCATGTCACTCTCTATGGATTGAAAAACCTCGGGGGATCCCGTAGTAGGTATTTTGTAGGACATAGAGCAATTTGGGTAAAGAGATCATCTTGAACATAGCCGTCCTCCCCATAAGTGTGAGAGGCAGCCTGCTCCATCTCTCCATCTCTCCTCAACAGGATCAGATCATCCTCCCAAGGTTGCTTGCTCTAATGTCATAAATATACCCAGGGATTTGAATCCTAGGGAAGTGTGGGTTAACCGTCAGGGTAGTGGGGGCATCTCCAAACCATCTTGTGGGAGGAAAATCACTGATTTATTCCAGTTATTACAATACCCAGAATGCCTCTCATAATCCTCAAAGTCTTGGACTATCACAAGCAGACACATGGAAGGCTCAGTCAAATACAAGAGGATATCGTCTGCATAGAGCGAATTATTTTCCATTACCTCTTCCTCGTCCAGGAACTGGAAGTCACGAATTTTGGGGTGGTTCCGAACTGCACGGGCTAAAGACTCTTTCGTCAGAGCAGAAAGGAGAGGGGACAATGGGCAGCCCTGCTGAGTGCTTCTACCAATGGGAAATTCGTTATAGACCACACCATTGACCTGGACTACTGCCACAGGGGCCTGATATAATAAATGCACCCACCTCCTATAACGGGGACCAAACCCGAATTTAAACAGAGTACTATCTAAGAAGGGCCAATTTACTGCGTCAAACGCCTTCTCAGCAACCAATGCATATTATCCATAGGGGGTTGGGTGCTCCAGGACTTTGTTTAGCCAGTTGTGGGTTCTGCAGAGATTTTAACGGGTGGATCTCCTGGGCATAAACCCTGACTGGTCTCTATGAATTAAGGACGTTATGACTTGTAGCAGTCTAGCTGCCAAGATTGTGGCCAGGGTTTTAACCTCAGTGTTAAGCAGTGAGATCATACGGTAAGAACTACAGCAGTCCCTAGGCCTGTCGTCTTTAGGTATAACCACTATGACCGCCTGCCGCAAATCTGGGTTGAGAGTGCCCCGATTACCTGCTTCAAGAAGCATGTTTAAGAGATGGGGTCCCAAAAGACCCGAAAATTATTTATAAAATTCAGCAGGCATCCCATTGTGTCCCGGGGTCTTATTGGCTTTGAGCTTAGTAATAGCAGATTGTACATTCGCCGGGGTGATATCGGCTTCAAGAGCCTTTCTTGCTTCGTACATAAGTATATAGTTATACATAGTATTAAATATTAGTGGAATATATTTTATTTACATTATTGCATTTATATATTAAAATATTTAAGATTTACTACTTTAAACTCTATTTATATTAAAAAATCGATTGTTTGGTCTATATCCGAATTATAAGTATAGGAGAATGATATTGTGGTAACTTATTTTTTTGACACAATATTTTTGTCAGTGATATTGTTTACCACAATATTGCGTCAGTGATCCGTTTTAATAAGCAAATATACCATATCTGACAAGTGGGTGGAACAAAAAGATCAATGGTGTTAGTGCAGTAGTTTTCCATGTGACGCTGATATCTGAAGCGCCAGCCCTGTGTCCTGAGAGGGTGCATTGCGGCTCTTATCTCCTCTACAGTAAACATGACATTTTCCAATGGCTGAATAATGACCGTGATATCGTGTTCTTCCACGATCACAGTCTTGTGCAGAATCCATTTTTGGATTAACCCGGAAGCTGAAAGCTCTTGAAAGACCTCAGCAGGTGAGTACACCGCAACTGCAGCTGTTTCGCAGCCAGCAACAATGCACAATGTTTGGTTAATAAATAAGCAAGCACGGGTGTGCTTGAAGGACGTAAAATGATGCAGAGTTTAAGGCAATAGGGGTACACTGAAATAAGCTTTGTAGATCACCTTATCCTACTCCCAGAAACTCCCCCTCCTTGCCACCAGGAGTACTCTCTCGTGCTTACCGGACTTACAGTCCCTTCTCTCTGTCTCTACCCGAGCTTTGTTTCCCATCCACTTCTTTGTTTTAGTCTCTTGTGTACTGTTGTCCGCTGCTTTACAGCTACATACATACATGAACATGTGCCTTAGTTTAAAACTGGTCACCATCAAAACTGCTAACTGGATGGACATTCACTGTCATGTTGGGCCTTTACTTAAATAACAAGAATATTTGCCCAGTTGTATTGATAGAAAAGTAGCAGTTTTCCTCTTGATGTGATGATTTTTGTCACTATAGGTTTTTTTTTTACTTCAAGAATTGTTTGCAGGTCTGTAACCTGGAGCAGAGTGCAGCTTTGCTTTAGATTAGATGTGGCAATATCATACATCAGACTGCATTTTATGTTTTCCTATACTTGATCTTTGTGTCAAAGACATTGTGCAGCTGAAACTCTCCACATCTTACTTCATTTTTTGTTGTTTCACCGTTGTCTTTGTAAGTTGACTTTTTTCTCTTTCTATTTCTGGTCTCACCTTGTTTTCTTTAGGTGTCGCCAATCTCCAAATATTCACTCGATACAAGTCTCTGCCCAAACTGCCTAAGCCTGGTCCTTGTTTGAGTAACATCAGGTCCCTTTCTTTTTCAGGAGACATAGGGCAAGAGGTATCAACATTGTATTTTGCGAGTCCTTAATAGCGAATTTTACTGATTTGCTATTATGGACTCGCAAAATGCAATGTATGTAGGTTTTCGCAAATAAAATTGCGATTCCTACGCATTCCTAATTTGCGACTCGCAAATTGCAAGTGCAAATAAGGAATGGCTTCCCATTCATTTCTTTGGGCCTAGAGGCCCATAGGAATGAATAGGAATTGCACTCGCAAATTGCGTATTCAATTTAAAGGGTGCAAGGGTGCCAAAAGGACACCCTGTTGCACCCCTGAAATATGCATGTATGTGCGCCACATGGCACTTAGTAAAAGGCACAATTTTGCATTTTTCTAAGGATTTGCAATATATCACCAACTTGAAGTTGGTGGTAAATTGCGATTCCTTAAAGCAGGGTCGCAATTTAAAAAGCACTTCCTGCATTGCATTTAGAGAATCGCAAATTGTGATTCTCTAAATGCATTTGCAAAATAGGTAATCGCAAATATTGCGATTCCCTATTTTGCAATTGGCTTTTGGGATGATACATCCCCAATGTCTTTTTCCCGTTTGCAAACGGGAAAACGCTCGATACATCTAGTCCTAAGACCCACCTTTAAGCCCCAATGCGAGCAGTGAAATGGGGACAAACATCTGTACTAGTTTGGCACTAGCACTGATCCAAGGATGAGAACAGACATTACTCGTGATTTTCACTCACTTTTAAAACCTACTAGTGTAGCAGGTTAAAACAGCAGGAACAAATCACGAAAAATGTGGTGAGGATGTGCACAAAATGTTTGATAAAGCTGTTTGTGCATTATATAGTCCACATTTTACACCAGTCAGGCAACACATTTCACGGTATATCCAGTGCAAACATTATCTGTGCCAAGACTTGTTGGCACCCATATGGGACTCAAGATTTGGAGATTTGTTTTAAGCAGCTGCTGAAGCAATTCTTATGTGTGGAGCACTGCGGAGGCAAGGGTTGAGCCCAGCGATCTGACGCAATAAACCCAACCCTCCATGGTGGATTACTCAGATGATCCTCACTGGTAACAAACATCCAGAATTGTGCTTTTTGTAGTTATGTTCTCTTCACAAAGCAGCGACAGCTTTGGGATTGCACTGCCTTGTGTAACTCCTATAATATATTGAAGCAGAACTTCTGGCAAAATCTATTAATGACTCTGTTGTCCATCTTGGTCAGCATCTAGTCTTCCTGCGGAAATTTCCATACTTATTCGGGAATCTTAGATTTCTCCATGTAGAAGATTCTGTATGAATCACACAATGGGTTTAATACATTTTTTTTTTTTATTTGTTTATTAAACAGCTTGCATATAAAGATCATATATCACCCCAAGCACAGGGGAATCAAGGCACTGAGTTAAAAAGCTCAATACAAGCTGACTTTTCCATGGAGTTACATCTTAAGCAACCGTAAAGCCCCAACAAACAACCCTCCACCCATCCCCCACAAAACCCAGGCATGGTTGCACACAATTATTACATCGTCTGACAGTATATGGTTAATATTACAATGCTCTCCACCTAGCCCAATAGCCCCATTGCACCTCATGGCACAGAATGCACAATGTCTTCACTGCAAGTCCGGTTTCCCAAGGAGATATCCGGTCAGGGGGGCCCAAAAGTCCTTTGGACGTGAGTCCTCAGGCAACTCTTCAACATATATACCCAACTGATCCTTGCAATATATCAGATCACAAATCCACCTCTGGACAGTCGGAACAGTTTTTGCTCCCCAACATTGTGCAACGGCCCGCTTAGCAGACAGAGTAGCGATAGCTACCAGCTGTCTATTACAGGGCTTGAACTTCTGCACACATCCTAGCAGGCACACCTCCGGTACACACACCACAGTTTCCAGGACTACGGCCGTAATTATGCTCATGACCTTCACCCAAAAGTTGTACACACCCAAGCAGCTCCAAGCAAGATGCATAAAATCCGCATCCGCCTGCCCACAGCGCACACAGCAAGCACTGTCCTGCAACCCAAACCTTCGCAACTGTACCGGTGTATAGTAGAGCTGGTGTAAATATTTGAAATGAAGTATGCGAAGATTACAGTTCGCTGTCAAGCGCCCAGTTAATGTACAACAAAACGTCCAGGAATCTAAGGAAAAAGCGTCACCCAAAATTGGCTTCCATTTATTATAGGAAGGGGTAACGGTAAGGTCGGTTTCCCTTAGGGATGCATTATATAACTTGGTAATAAGACCACTGCGTTTTGCACTCGCCAGCACTGCCTGCAGTGCCAGCAAAGTGCACGGCTCCGTCGGTTATACTGGGTATATAGCGCGGATTGCCTGACGCACCCGCACGTACGTGAAACGCAGCATCATTCCAGCATCACGTCCGCCCTGGAGGTCCGATAACGAGCCAAAATAACCCTGGCTATACAAGTCTCCCAAAAGTCTAATCCCTACTTCACTGAGCACCTTCAGTGCCGCAGGCTGCTGCGCTGCCGATATAACCAGATGCGCAGCGAGGGGGAGCGTTGAGGCATATAAATATCCCAGATTCGCCCTTTTAGCCTAAGTCTTCCATGCCCAGGCTGTGCAGTGCACTGGGCTAATTTCCCCGCGCGAACCTCCCGCTCCACCCAACAAGGCTGCAGCAGCCAGAGGCACTGGACACACAGAATCTGCCTCAATAGCTGTATGTGGCTGATATTTCTGTGGACAATACCAAAAATGTGCGTACTGCACCTGTGCGCATAAGTAATACAGCTGTAAGTCCGGAGCCTCGAATCCACCACGCTCAAACGGCTGAACCAGCAGACTCCAGCTGCAGCAAGGTTTCTTACCCCCCCCATACAAACGTTAAAAGAGTCGATTGCAGCGTGTTAAATAGCGCAAAATTCAGGCAAAGGGGAATATTAACAAACAAATAAAGTAGTTTGGGCGAAAAGGTCATTTTTATGACCGCAATGCGGTCCGCAAGACAGAGAGGGAGTTTGGCCCAGCGCACAGCCTGTTCCGTGATTAAGGAGACCGCACGACTGTAATTTTTAGTGATCACAACCTTCGGGTTCCTGTGCAACCATATGCCCAGATACTTCATGGGGTCAGTCGACCACCTCAAGGGGAATTCAAGATCCATCTCCCTAGTGCCTGCTCTGAGGGGAACACAGTAGATTTAGCCCAGTTGATGACCAGACCAGAATATCTTTCAAATCTGATATATTCACGCAATAATTCCGATAAGTGTATAGCGGGGTCACACACGTAAAGTAGCATATCATCTGCATACAGCGACACTAGTAGGGGTCGCTGTCTAAATCGCAATGCAGTCCCCGCATGTCTGACACAGCTTACATGCCAGTGGCTCGAGAGCCAGCGCAAAAAGCATAGGCGAAAGGGGGGCACCCCTGTCATGTGCCACAGTGGATGTAGAAAGCATCAGATACCCAGCCATTAACACGAATCCGAGCCTCCGGCGCATTATACAAGAGATGTATCCATTTAAGAAAAAACGGTGGTAGGCCCATTCTTAACAAAATAGTGAACATATAGTCCCACTGGAGCAAATCAAATGCCTTAGCGGCGTCTAAGAGAACCGCCACTGCCTGAAAGTCTTCCTCGAAGTAGTGTAATGTAGAAAAGACAGTACGGAGATTATACGACGTAGAGCGAGAGGGCACAAAACCCGACTAGTCCGGAAGTACAAGATTTGGAACCAAAGGCTGGAGTCTGGTAGCCATTATTTTAGCCAAGATTTTGGCAACTATGTTTATAATAGAAAGCGGTCGATAGGAGTCACAAATATTTGCAGCCTTGTCGGGCTTCAGAAGGAGCACCCGAAGGGCCTCAGTAAGAGAATTAGGCAAAACACCAGAGTCATACGCCTCCGCATAGACCTCTAACAGCCACGGCGCAAGCTCACCAACATATGCCTTATAAAACTCACTGGGGAGTCCGTCCAGTCCTGCCTCTTTACAGGTGGGGAGAGACATTTTACTAACTTCACATCCTCTACATCATAGGGCAGTGTGATATATTCTCGTTGTGCAGAGGACAGCCAGCCCAGAGACACATCCTCCAAGTACTGATTAATGTCTGCAGCAGAGGGCGCGCTACGCGTAAAAAACAAACATGAGTAAAAGTCCAGTACAACTCTACTTATCCCGGGGGTATCATAATGTGTCACTCCCTCCCCGTCCAGCAGTTCGTTGATTTGGGCCTGGCTGCGCAGCGCTGCTAATTTCTGAGCTAAAGATCGGCTAGAACGTCCACCCTCCCCATAATACCGAGCAGTGCTTGGACGGGATCTATTTAATATTTCCTGGTCTACCGTTTCGTTATGCTCCGTGACAAGCTTGTGGATCTTAGAAAGATATTCAGGGGTGGGATTTTGGACATATTCGCGCTCCAGCTCAGCAATCTCAGCTGCAAGCTTACCAATTCTACGCCGCAAGTCCTTCAAGACCCAAGCCTGCGCACCGATACATACCCCTCTAATCGTGAGCTTAAAGGCCTCCCACAGTACTCCCATGCTTTCGACTGACCCTACATTATACTTAAAATAGTTACCTATGGCTTCACCCACAGTTTGTTTAAATAACAGATCAGTCAGAGACGAAGGTTGCAAGCGCCACGAAAAATGGGGCCTAGCATAATCAGGCACCTGTAATTCAAGAAGTACAGGTGAATGGTCAGACAGAGTTCTGGCCAAATGCTGAACATCAACCACAAAAGGGCAGATAGCCTGACTGACTGACTGAAACATTTATAAAGCGCACTTATGCCGTGGCGTCTTGGCGCTGGATGAATTATGAAGCAGACAACGACGGATCTTAAAACCTTGGAAAAAGCCAGGTCTTTATCTTTTTCCTGAATAGGGCCCTGTTTGGTTCTAGCCTGATTGACTCAGGGAGGGAGTTCCACAAAGTAGAAGCTTGATAAGTGAACCAGGTTCCTCCCCATCTAACTCTTTTCATTCTGGGGACACATACCAGCCCTGTGTTAGCTGATCTAAGCGCACGTCAGGGCTGGTATACGGCAAACAGGGTTTGAATGTCCAACGCTCCGCCTCCATGAATTGCCTTGTGCAATAAGCAGAGGGCTTTAAAATTCACTCTCTAACGGACTGGAAGCCAATGCATTTCTTTAATCACTGCCGACGTCGGGTGGTGTTTGGGTAAGTCATAGAGTATACAGGCTGCCGCATTCTGGAGTGATTGAAGTTTTTTGATCTGTCCCTTGCCTATTCCCAGATAGAGAGCATTACAACAATCAAAAACAATTTCCAGAGTGACAGCAGAATGAAGGGTAAAATCTTCCGCAAGATTTTTAATGTGAAGAAGCAGGCTGAGGTAACTTCATTCACTTGGGAGGCATATTTAAGAACTTTATCGAGCACAACTCCCAGATTCCTAGCCCTAGTTACAGGAACTGGACAGGTGCATGCCTCTGGGGGCCACCAGGTTTGGCTCCAGATTGAGGGGAGTTGACCAAACTCTAGGACCTCAGTCTTTCTGTATTTATCTTTAGAAAGTTCCTAATCATCCAAGCCATTACATCTGTAAGGCAATTGCGGAACCGCTCAGCTGTTAACCCGACACTTTGGGACAAAGAGACCACTAATTGAGTGTCGTCAGCATAAGACACCAGCATTATGCCATGATCTTTGATTACCTATGCCAAAGGGCTAACATATAGATTGAAGAGAGTTGGAGACAAGTCTGAGCCCTGTGGGACTCCACAAGGGATATGGAATGATCCCGATTGCAGGCCATTCCAGTGAATCAGTTGTTCTCGAGATGTCAGAAAGGAAGTGAGTAAGGTCAGAGCCACATCTTCAATACCCGCATCCTTCAACCGCTGCACCAATATCGCATGATTTACGGTGTCGAAGGCTGCAGTCAGATCTAATAGGATGAGTGTGGCTCTGCCTCCCCGTCCATCATTTTCCGGATCTGTTCTGTGGCCATATTTAACGCTGATTCAGTGGAGCGACATGAACGGAAACCATGCTGTGTGGAGTCCAACAAGTTGCTGCTGTCCAAATATTCTGTCAATTGTAGGTTCATGGCTTTTTCCAGAATCTTAGATGGTAGTGGGAGACAGGAAATTGGACGGTAGTGTTTTGAGTCCGAAGGATCTAAGGAGGGCTTCTTCAAGATGGGCCTGATACATGCTTTTTTTCCACAACGTGGGAAAATCCCCAGAGATAATAATAGCGTTCATTAGAGGTGTCAGTGTAGAACTTATTTAACGAGGTATTAGATGTATTATGTAACATAAGCCAATAGTCCAGGTGGTACCAAGTACCATGCACAGTGGAGATAAATGTGTTCTCCCTGACACCAGTATGACGCATACGCCAGACGTCATGTAAATTGCCAGCATCCATTATACCCAAAAGGGCATCCGTAGATAGCCTATGTCTCGCCGCCCCAGAACCCTCCCTATCCACGTCCACATGCAAGCAAGTCAGCAGCAGGAAAAGCGGAGATAAGGCGCCACACGTCATCAAAAAAGGAGCGATTATCTACATTCGGACCATATACGTTTATCAGAAGTACATTCATACCACCAATCGTCCCGTGCACTATAGCCAGTCGGCCCTGCTCATCTACGTATGTTCCATGTACACAAAATGGAATACCTTTTTTTACAAGGATCATCACCCCCCGGGAATAAGAGTAAGAGGACACCCTCACCCCAGCCCACCTAGTACGATTTTAGTATCCATACAGGGATACAAATATTGTTTAACTGCATGGGTACTCTCAATAGTAGTTTCATACAGGGGCTCACAATTTGTTTCCCAATTTTAAAAGATGACTTGTGATTTGTTGGCAAGTGAAGAGCCCCAGATAGATGGCCAGACAGAGAGAATGAACCAAAGTCTGAAGCAGTACTTGCGTTGTCAATTATCATTTAAAGCTGTTGTCTAAGTGGGCTCACAGAGTTCACATATAATATTTGTCCACATGCCTCTTTGTGATGTCCTCTTTTTTTGTTCAAATATGCTCCATTCCAGAAAGATTGGATAAATTGATTTCCCAACTATTCAGGAAACAATAGAGCCCTTTCAAGACATTCATAATAACACTTTACAAAACACTGAAAATGCAAAATACAAATATAAAGAAGCAACTCATTAGAAGGTCAAAACTGGTATATATGATGGTAGATCAAGTGTGGTTGTCCACCAAAAAACATTAAATTGAAAGATAGTACTACATTCCAATCTGATACATTGGTACATATACAGTTTGTAAATTTGTAAATCTAGTGGTAGTGAAACTTGATCTTCCTTTTTTATTACACCTTCCTCTGGTGTTTCATGTATCTCCGTTAAAAGATGTATCCTCTGGAACACAAATTACCCCAGTTGCACCTCCACTGATGATTGATGATGAGACTGAATATGAAAGTTAAAACATGTTTGGATTCAGAAAGAGTTAGAGATAAATTGATATATTTGATTGATTGGAAAAGATGTGTGCCTGAGGAACAGTTGTGGGAGCATGCATGTCACATACATGCTTCTGTGTTGATGCATTAGTGCCATCAAAAATATTGAATCAGACCGAATCCTGCTGCAAGGCACTAAGGCGGGTTGTACTGTCATAATCCATTCCTTTAGGTGGGAGAGAACTCACCATTGTCCTGTGCTCCCGTATTTTGATCTTGTCATTGGACAAAGCATCTTCTTGTGAAATCTATTGCTCGTAGAAGTAAGGCATCTGTGAAAAAGGATGTAACTTCAATTGTACATGCTTGCTGTCTGGCCTTGTTGGTTTCCTCAAACCAGAGCAGCACACGCCAACTTCATTTCCAGCTACGATGCCTGTTTTTTGGTGCTTTGTTTTCTTGTGGATGTTTGGATGATTTTTTCTATTATTTGTTTCTTTTCAAGACAACTTGCTGCACAGTGTTAAATGGAGAGAGCAGGAATGCGCCATATTTATTAAGATATAGCCCATTCCTGTTCCTTCTCTGCACTGGCGCACTGAGTGCTGCCTAGGGCCAACGCAGGCACCTTTGTACCATGGTGCAAAGGTGCCTATGTTACAGGCAGGATTGTTTTTGTGCAGGAAAGCAGATCTTCCTGCACAAAAACAATTCTGGGAGTAATTTTCCTCTTTTTATGTGTGCTGCAGAATAAAGATATTTCTCCTTGTTACTACTCTGTTGGGATGGTGTAACATTTTGATGCACTCCCAGGTTTTCGACCCTTAGCAATTTTTGGAATGCAGCACAATCTATGGGAATGCATACATTCCACCCATGGAACATCTTCCCAATACAGAGTAACACAGGGGATCGATTTGCACTCCCTTGCGTTATCCTAGATTTACTAAACTATGCAGAGATATGCAGAGGCTCGCAGGGTGGCTTTGGGTGGCTTAGTAAATATCACTTAAGCCCTTTGCTTTGCCTTGCAACAAAACAGCTTAGTAAATCTGGGCTATGGGGTGGCAACTCCCGCTGGGTTTGACCCTCAGTAGAAAGATGTGCAGCAGGAGTTCATGCGACAGCTGGCCTTGCCTCGAGCAGGTGTCACTCAAAGATCTCCCTGACAGCCAGCAGGATGCCCACTGAAGCTGGGTGGCCAGGTAATACTGCTCATATGTAGGGGCACAGAGACCGCCCCTAATCACTGGTAATTGAAATGTAGCCAGTTCTACCCTGTGTCAAACATTAGTGCAGATTAGATCGCTTGGCATACTGTCCAACCAGCGGAAACACGTTCTGTTAGGGATGAGAAGAGTGAAAGATTGGCAAAGTAATATAATAAGAGAGGAAGCACAATCCTTCTGGATAGAGCTACTCATCCTGCAGTTGCCAGTGGGACCCACTTCAACCACTGGTAGCTACTGTAGGCCACATTAAAGTACCTCAGTTTTGCTCATTGTGGCACAATAGATAGGGATACATTTCATGCAAATCAGCCGTAGTTTTAACCTGATAGGAACAGCTGATAAAAGCTATTCAAGTTGAGGGATTTGTGAAGGTTCATGACATCTACCATAACATCTGCTAGATTTTGGTCTTGGGGCTTCCTAAAGGATTTCTAAATCTCATTGCTCTTCTATGGTGTATCCTGGTAGGGTGAAACCAAAGTATTGTTCCCTGACTGGGCTCCACAGAAGTGAATGATGTTAGAGTAACTCAGTGCATTTGCAGGATTGTCAGCTTTCAGACTCTAAAGGGATTTTCATCCTGACATGAATGGGTAGGAAGAATCTATGAGTTGAACGCTAACCGCTGAAATGTGCCGTGGGCTGCAATTTATTAGTTCAAGACCCAGTAGGGCTGCCTCAGCCCTCCATTCTTCTGAGGTCAGTCAATTGAGTACCAGTAATTAGATACTAGTAACATCCCTTATTGTTCAGCACTTTGAAATGGAATAAGTGTGGTATGATGTGGTATATAAAAACTATTTATTGCAAGAACTTATGTTATTATAATTTAAGTAATGTTATAACTAGGTAGGTAATTAAGATATTTATGTAGCTCACTCTATGACGAAGTGTCTCTTGGGGTCAGTTATGTGAGATGATATTGACTTTCTGAGGGATATCTGATTATTCTTTGGGACTGATTGCTCTACTTCTTGATATCTTTCCCTTTGAAAATGCTTGGGATTTGCTGATTCGGTTCCAAGTGCATGGCCTCAAGTTGTCCACCTGTTACTAGAGTAATAGCTTTGATTATCACAAATCTGAAAATGGAAAGAGGTTGAGAATTTCATGGACAGTTCATCTACAGGAATTGTTACTATGATTACTTTGGAGGGGCCATCAGACCATTATGGGTGGGATGCTTTCAGAAGCACCCCAGTCTGCTGATGAAATAAATGTGAGAAAAGTCAATTTCCATTTCATTCCTTTCTAAGAGGTTTGAAGAAAACCTTCTGTACAGCAGATGTTAACCACTCATTTTTTGTTTGATCTAATGGTCTACCTACCTGGAATGAAGGCATCCGCGGTGAAGGTGTGAATATTCCATTTTAAAGAGCCTGAAAGGACATGTGTCACACTGCTGCTGATCCAAGATGTAGACCTTTGGCATTTCAGTTTAGTAGGGAAATATTTCCTTTAAAAGCCCTTGTTCTGAAAATGAAATTAAAATATAGCTTTGTTTTCTTCTTGGGCTATCATCCCTTCATGACAAAATGGCGTTCTTCTGTGGAAACACTAAGCTACTGCTGGAGAATGGATTAATGAGTGTTAATATGCAGCATGCGTCCCCTGATCTTTAAGAAATGTGGTACTGACACAGGACTAAATTTTACCTCAAAAGGCCCTGGAATCAGCTTGAAATTCAAGGCCTGGTGTTAGACCTCCTGTAAACAGAGCGATACACAGAAATCCCTGTCTTCGTAACATGTATTGTCTCTAAAGAAGGATTCGTTGATGTCTTTGAATAGCTTAGCCAAAGGAGAAACTCTTCGAAAATCCAATTCCCAGAACCTTTCCTTAGACAGGGGAATCTCAATGAAAATAAAAGGACTGACGTGTCTCAGAAAATCTCTCATGAATTAAGGTATAAATAGAAGGCCGATGGTGGATGGAGTCTGACTCATAGTTAGGAAGTTGGCTATTATTTTGTATAACCATATTGAAAATGATGTCTTTTTTCATTCAATGCAGTGCATGCCAAGGACAACACTTAGATTGAAAATTACAAACTCTATGTACATTTAGTGGGACATCAATCAAGTGTGTAAGTAAAATCATAAAATGCACTATTAAATAGGAAAAATTAGGTTATGACACGTGAGGCAAATTATAAGGATAAGAAGGGAAAAGAGCCAACGTCTTCGTCAATTGTTAGTAAGATAACATTCAATAAGAAGGTATTGGATGATGCTACATATGCAAGGCAGTGTAAAATGTTCAGTTGTGAAGTTCTAAAAACTCAAAATTCTCCTAAGGCAGTTTTTCTCCTCAGTCTTAATTAGCTTAAGTTTCGACTAAGACGAGCTCCTATTTTAGCATTGCTACCAGGCCCCTAAGAAGAGTCGGATTCACATTTGTGCCAACATGAGTGGCTGGGCAAGGAGGTGAAAGATATTTTGCTAATAAGTCAAAATAAACATTTGCCACATAAAAGGGGAAGAAAGGGAGATAACAGACCCTTAATTAAGAAGAAGACTGGCAGTAGGATACAATTATAAAGACAGACAAAACTATTTCAACAACTAACAAATCCTTCGATTTTTAACAATGTCCATCAGGTGTGTCACTAAACCAACGTACATGTACACAGTTTACAATATACAAGAAAATATGAGAGCAGCAAAGAAATAGGTGTTAATCCTCAATCCCACACCTCATACAACCACATGCAGTATGGAACGAACACAAGTTGTAGAAATGTTGAACCACCCCCAGCCCGTCTTCCGGCCATTTCTGTAAAATCAATTCCTGGCCTTTCATTAGTGTTTGTTGTTGATTTGGTTTCAAAGAAAAATAGATGAGGCAGGAAGTCCCTTGTGGTGGATATACAAGTAGTAGTCAAACACACTGTCAAAAACTCACACATTAAGATCACAACCACATTTCCCACAGGAATGGCAATCCAATGGAGTCAATTGTGGTGACCTATTGGAGCACTGATGAAGAGAGGCAGAATATTAAGAAACCCCTGAACAGGAAGCCATTTGACAGAAAAAGAGACGTAATACACCCAAAAATAAATAAACAGCAAGAACTGCGATGAAGGGAAATAGTAAAACAATATAGTCAGTAGATTTATTAGGATTAAAAAAATGTGAATAAATGAGGAGGACAATTTGATGTCACTTAGGAAATGAAGACTAGGTTAAAATGTGTACCCACAAAATATCTGCAATATGACCACAAAACAATATTTAACACCTATGTGAGAAGCTAGAAGGACTAAGGTTACCTTTTGATGCACTGCATATGATTGGTCCATGTTATAGTTTATGGCTCTATGGGGCAATGTTGGAGCCTACTACAATCAACTTGTTCCCCCTTTTTCTGCTCTTACCCCATGGTTTAATTGTGCAGTGCTCCTGTCTGATCTTGACAGACTTTGTCTCTAACAGCCTTGTGAAAAAATATTGCACCTTTAGTGGAGGCCGCGTGGTGGCTGTGTGTCATTCTCCTTCTCCATGTGGTCCCTGTGGCACTGACTGCCAACCTCTGGTTGTTAGTTATCACCCTAGAAATATCCATGGGGTAGAGTTTTGCAGTTTCGAGTGTGAGTACGCGGAGATGAGACCTGCTGGTTGCTTCAATGTCTTTACTGTTGGTATATGGTGTTTGTGTCCCTGTTAGCTGGATTCTTAAGGGCTCTGCGTAGCCAGCCTGGACAGTGTGTGCTTGACCCATTGGCCATGTCTCGGACCTGGGACTCCCGCCTCCTGTGTTTGGCCTGTTTGAAGAATTAATTTTGTGTGCTCTTGGAGGGGTTTCTGGGATTGATCTCCAGCCATCGTCATATCTTTTGCGATTCGATACGCCTTCAGCCAATGGTCCACTGAGTGGGAGTCTCTGCACCCCGGATACCTGTATTTCATTTTTTTTTTTTTTAAATATATCTTATTAAAGAGTAACATGACACTGGTATCATCCATCAAAAAATAAAATGTCATAAAGAAAGAAGAGATACAAGGACATGTATCATCTAAATCATCAGTATCATGACTCTTATTTTACAGTTTTCAAACCCAAGCCCCCCCACAGAGCACACCCAACACCCCAGAGAGGCTGTGAATTGGAGATAGATATGAAAAATCAATTAAACATTAAACCAATTATCCCGATAGATTAATATCTCCAAAGCAGAATATATACAATATATACAAAATATATACACCACTATCAGCCTAGACTTAATTCAAACATCATGATTTGCATCATCCAACCAGTTCATTAAAGATGCCCAAATTGATTCTCCATTTCTACGGGCCCTTGGGCCTCTCTTTCTGAAAACCAAAAGCTCCCATTTCCCAACATTTATAAATTTACTGAACCACTCATGTTCTGACGGAGGTGTGGGATCTAGCCAAACAGTTGCTAAACATAGTCTGAGTGTAGCCATGGAGATAAAAAATAATTTCTGCTCTGACAACGTCATGTTCACATCGACTACTCCCAATATAATGGCCTGAAATGATAATTGAAATGTACGATGAAACAATATCTCTAGCCGTTGTTTGACTTTGTTTAACAAAGGAGTTAAAATAGGACAAGAAGAAAACATATGAATAATATCAACGGCAAACTCCCCACATGTAGGACAGTTAACTCTGGAGATCCCACCCCATTGATGTATACGCTGTGGAGTTATATACAAATTATGCCAGGTTTTAAAACATTGGACCTGGAGATTTGACGACAAGGTAGAAATATAACTAAGCCGTAATGACTCTTCGCAGACCTCCTGTCTAGCATGTAGTCCGATATACCATCGACCAAAATGTTTATGTAAATCATCTTTTCTTTTTTCATTAATTATTTTATAGATTGAGGATATAGTGGAGTGCCCACCTTTAAGAGCCTCCAATAATGGGAAAGAGATCCAACTAACAGTTTTCCGAGAAAAAAAGTCCCGGATCTGTAAAAACTTAAAAAAATGTTGATTATTAAGCTTACATTTCTGTTTTAAATAGTCAAATGTCCTTACCCCACTGTCCGAAACTAAATCCCCCAGTTTACTAACTCCTTGAGCCCTCCAGTCTCCGAAGAACCCATCAGAAAAAATTTGAGGCAAGAGAGTATTTCTATTGACTGGTGTATATATATGTATTCTTCCTATATTGAATAGTTTCCGAATGGATGTCCAAACTTTAAAAGCAGCAAATAAACCCTTAAACCTCACACGTTTGAAATAAGCAAAATCTATGTACCTCAATAGAACCCCTAAAACTTCTTCTCCATAAACTAATTTATAGATTGATTGCTCCGAATCTTCGAAATCTGGACAGTCGAGCAGTACAGAAATATGTCTCAAAGTGATAGCCCAGTAATACATCTGAAAACTGGGCACAGACCAGCCTCCCCTTTCTCTTGGTAATGTCATAAATTTAAAAGCTCGTCTGGGTCTTTTCCCTGCCCACAGAAACCATGAGACTATACGTTCTATTTTTTTAAACCATATTGGTTCGAACAGTACAGGGATAGCTCTAAAGAGATACAATATCTTCGGTAGAAAGAGCATTTTAACAACATTACATCTCCCCATAAGAGTTAACTGAAGATTATTCATCCTGCGGGTATCTTTTTCCATCTTGCATAAGATCGGCTTGAGATTAATCTCAACGGTTTCTTCTGGATTTGAGTTTATTAGAATTCCAAGATATTTTGCAGTATCAGTGACCCTAGGGTCCGCCAATAAAATCTTATCGTTACAGATAATTTGGGTTTTCGAGTCATTAAGATGATAGCCTGACAGTTTACCAAATTGAATTGTTAGTTTTTGTATTTCTAGCAATGCCTGTTCAGGTAAATCTGTTAGAATAGCCAAATCATCTGCATAGCCCAGTATTTTAGATTCACCACCCTTGGATCTAACTGGGCTAATCAGATTGTTCAAAAAAAAATTTTTTATTAAAGGGTCAATATAAATGGCAAATAATAAAGGGGAACAGGGACAACCTTGTCGAGTGCCTCTAGAGATATTGATATTACCCGACTGACTTCCTAGGATTGAAATTTGCGCTGTAGGTTGTCTATACATGATCTGTATTGCTGCAATAAATCCCTCTCCAAATCCATAATGTCTCAAGACCGCCCATAAAAAGGGCCAGGAGACCCTATCGAAGGCCTTCTCCGCATCCAGCAAAATTAAGGCCATAGGGTCCCCTGAAACCTTTGTAAAATCAAACAATGTAATTGTGCGACGGATATGATTAATTGTTTCCCGTCCTGAGACAAAACCATGTTGATTTACTGAGACCAGTGTCTTTATCACACCAGAAAACCTCCTTGCCAACACTTTTGCATAGATTTTTATATCACTATTAATAAGCGTAATTGGGCGGTATGATCCCATATCCGTTGAGTTTTTATCCTTCCTTAAAAATGTAATGATTCAGGCTTTCTGCCAAGACTCAGGAGAAGATTCTCCCTTCTGTACTATCCTAAATAAAGCTAACATAACCGGAGTAAGTTGAGGCCGGAATATCTTATAAAATTCTCCTGGCAGATAATCAGGGCCAACAGCTTTCCCCGCCGGGATAGAATCTACAGCTTGGAAAAGCTCTTCCATACTAATTTCAGCATCTAATAGATCACGTTTTTCTGGTGATAGTGTATCAACACCTATCCCCCGCAAATACTCTTGTATATCCAGCTGAAGCATGTCATTATTGCTAATATCTTCACTATACAGTCGTTGATAGAACTTTTGGAAGGCACGCAGGATGTCCCCATCACCAGACACCAGACCAACATCTGGATCCTGGATATTTTTGATACGTGTAGCAGTTTCCCTCTCCTTAATTCTAGAGGCTAACATATGCCCTGCCCGCTCACTGTTTTCAAACATTTTAGATTTCCAAATTAAAAATTTACTAGCTGCCTTAGCTTGAGAGAGCTCAGTTATAGCTGATTTAACTAAAATAATCCGAGTTTGAGCAGAATCACAATCTCCACCCATCTGTATCTGGGCAACTAAATTCTGCTCCGCTTCTGCCAATTCTATATATAATTGCTGCAGTTTCACCTTTTCCTTCCTTTGAGATTCCCAACCGAACCGAGTTGTTTCACCCCTCACCCCTGCCTTTAGAGTATCCCACACATTTTGAATACCTGTGCTACCAATATTTTCTTCCAGAAATCTGGTGATCCATAAAGACATATTATCAATGTACCCCCTATCTTGGAGCAAAGCACGGTTGAACGTCCATATATTAGTTTGAGTCTTACAGACTAGTGTGTCTAATTCAAACAGAAGAGGATTATGATCCGAAATTACTCGCGGGAATTTGATAACTCCAGAGCCATAAAGTAAAACAGGTCAGACAAAAAAATAATCCAAACTTGAGCACATTTTGTGCGGTGCGGAATAATATGTAAAGCCAGGATCATCCGGATTAAGAAAGGCCCATGCATCCATTAGACCATGCAAATCTATTAAGTGCTGTAAAGCGCGGAATACCCTTGGCTTTCTCCCAGCGTAGACCTCCCCTGCTTTGTTTAACGTCCCACACTGTATATTAATATTTAAATCTCCACATATGATAAACGGGGATGGCCATGCCACTAACTCTTAGCTAAGCCAGTTAACTAAATCAGGGTCATCCAGCACTGGGCCATAGACAGAACAGAGTGTAAAATTTTTACCCTGAAAATTACCATAAACTATTACCCAGCGACCCAGATTATCCGCTGAGGAACGGATAATATTAACCTTTCCTGGTTTAGCTAAAATTGCAACACCCCTAGTCTTAGCCTCAAATTTAGTCCAGGATAGAAGCTGGAATCCCTCCATCTCTAAAATTTTGTGCCGGCTGGCTTCAACATGTGTTTCCTGTAGGCAGAGAACATCAGCCCGCAGGAAGCGCAGATCCTCCCTAATCCGGCGTCGTTTAGACGGATTATTAAGCCCACATATATTTATTGATACAATTCTCAGATTAGCCATACAAAAAGAAGTATTTTCCAATAGCCATTTATTAACCCTTTATATAGATTTATCAACAAAAAAAAAAGTTTCTAACTTCTCCCCAACCAGATCTCCATCCACAGCCCCCCCTCAACAACCCCCCCCCCCAAAATACAGGCAAAATAGGTCAGTAGACCCATGTGATGGCTTCCATGCCACAGTGCCCTCAGGTCGCTCCCGATCTCTAAGGTAATCCAATAAGCAGAAAGGAAAAACCCACCAAACCTATCTAGTAGGATCCTACCCCTCCCCAATCTCCTTGAGATATTCTTCAGCCTTTATCTCTGATGTAAATACCCGTGTTCTGCCAGAAAAAATTACTTTCAGTCGTGCAGGATTCATTAAGAACACCGTGCACCCTTTCTTTTGGAAAGGATTGATCAGTAGGCGAAGTCGCCACCTCCTTTCTACAGTTGTGTGGCAGAAATCTGGGCGAACGAAAAAAGTGTGCCCATCTGCGGATCTTTTAGCATCCGGACGAGCCTTCTCAAAAATAGCTTGTCTCAAAAGAAAATTACCAAAATAATCAAAATTGCTCTTGGTTTAGCTCCCAATTCTGAGGTCTTTTTCAACATAAGGGGGAACCGATGAACTCTCTGTATCTCTGTGTCCGATGACCAGTGTGATAGTTCAGGGAAGGCATCTTTAAACAGTTTTAAAACAAAACCTCTAATATCCTCTCCCTCCGGGATTGATCTCCAGCCATCGTCATATCTTTTGCGATTCGATACGCCTTCAGCCAATGGTCCACTGAGTGGGAGTCTCTGCACCCCGGATACCTGTATTTCAATGTGCTATTGTGCATCTGTTCCCAGTTCCACTGGTGGCGTGTCCCCTGAACTCTGAATGAAGCAGTCCAAAGGACAAATGGACTAGTCCTGCACCCCCCTCCCACATGACACATTTACCCGCAGAGCCCAGAACTGGAGAGTAGTGGGAGGAGCTAGGGGAGCCATGCCTGTACTCCCCCTCACCCGCCTCTGGAAGGGTAGGGTGCACTGCACTAAATAAGCACAGCACATGCAATGTATCCCACTGAGAAGCAATAGCTAGGTACAGAGATGAATGCTGGCAGGACCCTTGAACAAAGAGAGAGATTAAATAAAATAAAACACTGTATTCAAGAAGAAGAATATATTGAGAATTTTAGGGACTGCATACCCAATGCTTGCTGCAACAAAAAAAAAGTGAAAATAAGTCTAGCGAACAGATTGAAGGCCAGCAGGGAAGAAGAACACATGCACATTACAGAACTGTAAAGAGTAAAAATAAAGGTGTTACGATAAAAAAAGCAAATAATCTGTGATGGCTGACTCGAAGCGCAAGTGTGCAACTGTGCAGAAGGGGTAGACATAATTTGTAATGGATGACGAGCGCGGGGATTATAATCAGTCACCCCTCCAACGTGTGACCCTGGAGGGATTTCCGAGCCGCGCGTGGCTAATGAGTTTGGCTTCCATGTGTAATGCGCTTTATTTGGCCCAGTGAAACCCACTGCTGGGTTAACCTCTTACTACCTGATGCATTGCCCTGTTTACAAATAGCACTTCTTTCACCGAAGGGCTTGTTAGATTTTAAAGGGTTTAATAGGGTGTTCTGCAAATGCTTGTGCAGGTGCTAGAATGCATCACATGGCAGGCGTGGCAGTGCCTTTGATAATGTACCTGTGAGCTGACAGGCAGCAGCAGAGTGGCAGGAGGTTACGGATGAACGGTCCATAATCTAAAGGTGCTGTGGTACAGCAAGACAATCAAACGCTGGCGGAATAGAAGGAATATTTACAAATAGACCACATCTGGGCAGCGTTCCAACCCATCATTTATCACCCCCTGTGCCCCTCACGACAGAGGCGCGCCTTATGCAAATCAGTACTAACTCTACTGCTCTTAGGAGCAGTCCATTCTGAACTGCCCCACAAGGCCCCCTCCAGAAGGGACCAAGGGGAACGCCAGCCTGGCTTCCGCCATGTCAGGCCTTGTCAGGCAGGTATAGCTGGGATCCTGTGGCACAGCGAGCAAGAGACCCACTTCTGGGCATAACCTTGGCCGCTTAGGATGTTACATCAAACTCCCAAAATATTCTAAACCACTGGCAATCTCTCTGGGTCACACTAAAACCAATGATTCTTCACCCACTGTGGATTTGTGATTTGCATAGGGCAGGCCTTATACAGAGGCCTGCCTTATGCAAATCAATACGGAGCCTGCACCTCACGAAGAAACGTCAGCACGAACTGCCAGGCAAAGACCCTTCCAGGGGGGACCACAAGCACCCCAGACCCGTTTCGGCCTTGCTAGGTCTCATCAGGGAGATATAGCTGGGAACCTGTGGCACAGCTAGCAAGAGACCCACATCTGGCCATACCCACAGCCGCATGGGGCTTTACAACAAACACACGAAAGACGTTGGGAGGAATCCTTGCAAATGGTATAAACTGCTGCCAATCTCTTGGAGTAGCTTTCCAACCCATGGTTTGTCACTCACTGGTCCACTCTATACAAAGTCCCGCCTTATGCAAATCATCACTGAGACGGCTCCTCATGGGAACAGTCTATCTCAAACCGCCTGGGGTGGCCATCCCTGGAAGAGACCACATGCAACCATAGTACGATTTCATCTTCGCGAGACCTCGCAGCTGTGGTACAGTTTGGATCCTCACAGCTAAGACATCGCCGTGCTTCAAGGTGCTCATTAGTTTAGTAATTTCCAGCTGGGGATGGAGTCTCTGAGACTGACAGGACCACGTAAACGAATAATGTGGCTTGGGATGTCAGGGTAAGTGAACTACCACCCTCTAGGTGAACGGAATTCCCCTGGGAATGTCCTTGCCACTGGGTCCTTGGTCCGGGTTTTTTTCCATGTCAAAGATATCTCAAGTGCAGCTCTTGGTTCTTGGAATGCCGGAAGACTTAGCTAGTGGTCAGTCATGAGGGAATTAGCATGGGGCTGTTTGCTTAGTTCCCGCCCTTGGATGCACATTTTAGATCGTTCCATAGTTAACAGCAGGTGGCACAATATGCAAATGGCCTGGAGCCTGCAGACTCTTCGGGTCACTGCTTCAGTAAAGGGCTTGAAGCCAGATGGATCTAACTAAAGGCCAGTACTTGTATGAAATCCATCAGCCTTTTCTTGGTCTCTCCTCTGCAGCCCCCTTTTTTGCCCCATAAATACAGGGCGGCGGGGGTGAAACGCTGCCCCACACTTTTGGTGTCGGGGACAAACCTCCACTTCATGTCCAGGCCCACTGGAAATACGAATGAGACCCTTTTGTAGGGATGCCTGCCGCGTAATGCACGTATGCTTTCTTTTTTTTTTTTTACTTTTGAAAGTAGGTTACAGTGTCAACACCGATACTGTAGGCAACTCCTGTCAGGCAAGGCCTGATCTTTGAACCCGCACTACAATTACAAGAGCAGTTCCTGGGACAGCAGCAGGTCATTGCGCTGTTTGTCCTGTCAACAGCCCAAATACATCATGAGGCCTCAGGGCTATGCTAACATATTTCACATGTAATCTTGCACTATAGCAACTTTCAGGGTTTGCTCCACGCAGTGCCGTTTTGGAATACACAAAGGAACCATCTAGCATAGCACAGGAGGCATAAATAGTATAACCACAGGCAAATAAAAACTGTGCAAATCACATACATCGAGCTTCGAATCGCCTCGCAGGGCCATAGGCACAGGGCGCACAGTTCCAGGTTGAACAGGCAAGGAGGCCTAGATTGACGTCGGAGGAGTCTAGGAAACATAATCATGCTTGGCCGAAACATGTGAACAAATAAGGCAGCGTGGAGGGACAACTTAAAATGGCTGGAAAACATAGATGTAGTGAGATTTGACCAAATGCACAAAACTGGTTGAGTGTCACTGTTTTCAAGAAGTCAACCCTGCCTTTTGTGTGACTTTCTTAAGTAGGAAAGATGTGAATTCAGTCTTGAAGATGTTTGCCGTAGGTGCCTTCCTAAGGGAGAGGTGCTAAAACAACAATTGATGGATAGAATGCAGAACAATGTCATACATTCACCCCAGTGCAGAGATCTGGGCCTAAATCCATGGTTCTTTTGCTCCCCATGCCATTCCAGTTTGGACCCAGCCATATGCAAATCAGTCTTGACCCTGCGCCTGATGGGAACAGTCCAGCCCGAACTGCCAAGCCAGGTCCTCCCTGGACTGGAAACAAGCATCCTAGGACCGGTTTCGGGGTTTCACCCCTCTTCAGCCAGGATAGCTTGACTCCAGTGAATTGTGTGTCTTTTGCTTTCTAAGGGAGAGGGGCAGACGTGTTAGGCACTAGAGACTTGTGTGTGAGTGTGGGCGCACACACACATCTGTGGGGCCAGAAAGCAGTCCTCTCTTTTGTTCTCTGATACTCAAGAGTCACTTCCTTTGAAGTAAGCCGCGGCTGGAGCAAAAGAGACAGAGGCTAGTTTTCCAGGTACATGGACAGAGGCTACCTAGGTGTGTGCCATGAGATCTGATGAGCGACAAGGTAGTAAAAGCGGGGGAATACCGTATTAGTTAGCTAAGGGGTGTGAAATAGTTACCGCTCAGTTGTCAGAGGTTCCATATCACATCCAAAGCTTGAGACCGCAGCCCCCTCACTGTGGAGATAACATTTTGCTGGTTGAATGGCCATCTTGCTTGAGAGTCCCCGCTGGATTCAGGATTGCTTCTGAGCTCTGACGCCATCTAGCACTGAATAAAATCTGCTCCATGAAGCCCACACCTGCTGAGCATTGATGTTTCTGCGAAAAAGCAGAAGAAGGGAAAGTCGAAAACCACGTGGCTGCTGAGTCTGACGAAATATGACAATTAGGCAGTTACTGGGAATTTAGGGAGAGCTAGAAGCCTGGCTCAGAAACATCTGAAATTAACATGATGCTGTGGGCTTGTAGGACTGGCCCATAAAAACATTATGGGGTAGTTATGGAACAGCCGTTATGCCCTGAACAGAAAGGATTAGTTTGCGGGACCCTTGACAAATCTGATGCGATCCATTCATCTGTTAGTTCATTAACAAAATGGTTTATTCTATTTAATATCAAATTCACAAAGTGCCACACACACTAAATACTGTTTCTAGGGTACATCAACCTATCTTAACTACTGTTCATGTACTCATGTTAGCTCGATGACGTCTGTTCTTGCCACACAGCCGCATCAAAGCGTGGGTCGAAGAAGGTATTTGTCATACAGTGCATGGATGAAAAAGATGAAAATGCTGAATGTTCAGTAAATCCACATGTAGAATAAAAAAAGCTGGTCTTGAATTTCTTTTGAGCTTCAGTCTGGCTGGTACCAGACAGATGTGCTCCAGCACTGATCTATTAGAATAAGCATTGGTCATCTCCCTCAGCATTTCTATTGCATTTGAAGGTGGCCAGCAGGGTTTGGAATGCTGATGTTAGACATCTGGTGTGTTGGCAGGATTGTATGGCATCAGCATGGCTTTGTTTGCGAATGGCGCAATGGATGTTGAAGTGGACGTGTTATTTTATTGGCAGCCTCTGAAAGGACTAGAGAGCAGAGTGATCTGGTATGAGCATTTTAAGCCAAAGAAAAGGTGGACAACATGGATTTAGACATTCTATAACTGTTTAGTAGTCGAGCAGGCAAGGCAATGTAGATTCTGTTACATTTATTGAGTCTCAACGCTACCACTGGGTTCACAAGTGCTACAATTGCAGAGGTAAGATACTCTTCAGAATGTGCCCAAGGAAATGAAATGAAATGAAATGAATAATGGGTTTTTATAGAGCGCGTGTTTGCCGTGGCGTCTTAGCGCTTGCTACCGTTAAGGTTAATCCGGGAAGTCAAACCCCGAGGGTGTGCAAGCAAATAACCAAGTCCCTTTCTAAATTGTAGCAGGTTGTTTTGAATTCTAAGATGAAGAGGCATAGAGTTCCATAGCTTTGGGGCCAAGTACCGAAAACTTCTGCCCCCCAATTTCAACGTCTTTACTCTTGGGACCACAAGCAAATACGCTGAAGCGGAACGGAGGCATCTCTGTGGAGTGTATCCCTTACAGTATTGACCAATCTGCACGGGTCCCGTCCCATACAGACTCTTGTGTAACATACACATTGACTTAAACTGGATCCTAGCTGATATGGGCAGCCAGTGTAGTTGTTCTTGAGTGATTAAACTAATAGAACTAAATGTGGGTATTTCTAGTAATAACCGGGCCGCCACATTCTGCAGGGTCTAAAGTTTATGAATCACACTTTTTTTTTTGCTCCAATGTAGAGTGAATTACAATAATCAAATGTGCCCAAGGACAGACCACAGTTGAAAGTGACCCCTACATTGTGGATATAGTGTTAGTAGTGGGATGTGGGCAAATGCACTGGGAATAGATGAATGGAAGGGTGGATGGTACCCCTGGTCGGTGGAGGAGCTCTGCCCAGGAAGCAACATGCAGAGGTGGTTGGTGATCATCCAATTTGGAAGAGACAATACAAAACAGATTAGTGGCTCTCATCACTTGCTGGATCTTGAGGTGAAACTGGGTGTCATCAGCATGCACCGTGCAGTGATGTTAACAGTGGCAGCTGGTGACATCTGGAAGTGGTGAGGCATAAAAGTCTGGTATGACTTTTATGTAGTTAGTGCAGGGAGTGAGCTCAATTAAAAAATGAGTGACTTGGTTGGGGGGGGAGGGGGATCCTCTTCCCGAGAAAAATGTGAAAAAGATTGGTAAATGGTACATTTTAAAGCACATTTTAATAAAGAATTTAGTGAGACAGAAAGAAGGAAGTGTATACACAATTGTGTACATGTAGCCTTGAAATATTTAACCACATTAAAAACTGCCCCATATCTTACTGTATTAATATGTGAAACAGTTACTGTAGTGTGCAAATTGTGCAGCCCGACAACTTCGGACTTTAGCCTGTGTCTTGCTCTATATGTGGCATTGGCTTTGGAAAAAAAAATTCTGTAAACAAGATCTGGGAAGCACACGCAGCTGCTGGCTACAATAAGTGTTAGAACTGGGGGTCTCTACTTGGCAATGTTATACACCTTTGTCCAAATAGGCACCCTTGCTTCTAGTCAGGGGAAGGAGGATACACTACTAAAATAACTCCTGCTCACCCTCTTGGTAGCTTGGCTCGAGCAGACAGGCTTATCTCAGAGGCAGTGTGTAAAGCATTTGTGAACACATACCATAATACAATGACAACACTACAGATGGACACCACACAGGTTGTATTTATAAAAATAGGTATTTATAAAAAGGCTTAACATAAGACTCAAACGACAAAATCCACAATACTGTACTCAAGATATGCTTAAAAATAGGTTATTCACTTAAAATCAGTCTCTAGCGCCCAATAACTCCACCTGGAGTTATTACGACATCGTGACAGGAGGAATCCCAAAGTACGGCGCCGACCGCGAGGTGCGCAGCATCGGGCCCGGAGTCAAACAGACCCCCAAAGAACAGTACCTTGGAAAAGCAATGAAAAACAAAGACAGATCACGGCGTCGGGAAGGTGCGGCTTTGTTGACGCTGCGCGGCGTCAGTTCCTTACGACCCCAGGGGAGGTGTAGACTCGGTTCCTTACTGCAGCGCAGGGGAGTGAGACGGTTCCTTACTGCGTCGGGGAGGTGACATCACGATGGCGCCGAAACCACGGTTCCTTACGATGTCATGCTGTCGATGGATTCTCGGTCACCCACGTCGAAGATCGGCTCCACGATGTCGATGTCCGCTTCGGAGTCGATGCTGCACAGCAGCAGGCGTCGGGACCACGGAAGAATTCGGAACAGCTCTCACGGCTTCGGGCAGGTTACAGAGTCACTCACTGGCGTCGATATGGCACGGCGTCGGGTCAACGGTGCAAGTCGGAGCAGCGCTCCCGGCTTTGGTGCAGAAGATTGTGTCGCTCGCCGGCGTCGGTGTTGCAATTTCCTTCGGCAGCAGCTAAAACCACAGTTCTAAATGCAGGCAAGCAGAAGGGGTGAAGTCTTGTATCCCTGAGACTTCAGGCAGGAGGCAAGCTCAAGTTCAAACCCTTGGAGATCTTCCTCAAGATGATGAAAGTACACTCAGTCCTTTTTTCCTTTCTTTGGCAATGAAGCAACCACTGAAGGCCAACCCCAACAACACGCAGCTTAGGGGTAGTCTCCTCCTTCAGTTTCCCGGTTCTTCTTCCTCAGCAAAGTTTTGTCTTGATTCCCAGCAGTGGTCTAAAGTCTTGGGGTCTGGGCCCCATATTTATACTCATAAATCCTTTGTCCTCTGAAGGCAGAGGGTCCTGTACCTAGTCCAAACCAGTTCTGGGGGCATTATGCCAGTGCTCAACTTCTTTCTTTGTCAGTGTGGGCCAGGGCCATCAGACGCACCACAGGAGTTGGAGCCAGCATTGTGGAAGGCAGGCACAGCCCTATTCAAGCCAAGGTGCTACTCCTCCCACCACTCCCAATGCAGATAGGTCTATTCAGCCTAGTGCTGACCCTGTCTCCTGAAGTCCCCCAGCCCCTATCACTCACAAAACCACACACACAATACACAAGCTAGCAGAGGCAGGCTGGATGGTTAGGCAAGAAAATACCTACTTCCTAAAAGTGGTATTTTCAAACACAGAATGTAAAACCATCTTCACTAAAAGAGGCATTTTATCATTCTGAGTTCAGGCATACTAATTTAGTTTTTCTACCATGTTCCCTGGGTCAGTTAGGCTTATAAGATGTTATAATCAAACAGCCCATTGTGGCCTATGAGAGCAGGTAGCCTTGCAATAGTGAAAAACCAAAATGGCTGTAATTCACTATCAGGACATGCGACACACATCAGGGCATGTCCTACTCTTACTTACAATGCACCCTGCCCGCAGGCCTACTTTAGGGGTGACTAACATGCAGCAAAAGGAAGGTTTGGGATTGGTAAGTGGGTGCACTTACCAAGTCAATATGGCAGTACCAGACTGCCCACAGGCTCGGCGATGGCAGGCCTGAGACACACTTTCCGCGCTGCTCCGGTGGGTGGCACAACTAGTGCTGCACGCCCACCAGCAGCATTTGATTTACATGCCCTGGGCACGCACGCGTTGCACTGTACTAGGGTCTGACAGTAAATCAAATAAGCCAATCATGGATTCACTAATCCATACATCAATTTATCATTGGTAGCACTTGCACTTTGGCACTGATTCGCAGTGGCAAAGTGCCCAAAGCATCTAAACCAGCAAAAACATGTCAACAACAGAGGAGGCATAGCGAAAAAATGGAAGGGAGAACCAGGTCAATGGTGCCAGGTCTAACAATCAGTCATATAGAAATATATACAGACAGGTCTTTAAGTGGGATGAAAAAAGTGGGTGGGCCCTAAATGGGAACATGTAAAATATATTTCTGTGATCTCCATAGTGTGCCACACTGTATTTTGTATTCTCTCCGAGCAGTTATTTCATCCAGATATATAACACAACAACTGACCCCCTTAAAACCTGTCAGGACTATTGACTTTATCAACGGTTGTTAGCTGTTTAAGATAAATGAGTAACAACAATGATTAACATTGAAAACGTTTAAATTCTGAATTTTTGAGACTGTGAATTGAATTTAATTTAGGGCTGCGTAAGGAATAGTGGTCTTATGTGCACTTTACGTTAGACATGTATGCCCTTTTTTCTCTCCACATCTCATCTATCTTCACATCTTCAACCTCATCTCCCTCTCTTCAGCACCCTCTTTTCACCCACCCCCGAATGTCCATCCTCTCATTTTCCTCACCTCCCCCAAACAAACACTGCACTCACTTTATTTTCTTCCGCTTTTTCCTTGTAAATGTTTTGACAGCTGCATACTCCCTTCACACAGATTTACACAGCACTTCAATTGAAACTAGAGTATGTGACCATTGCTCTGCAGAGAGGACAACCTCTCTCAGACACTGCGAGAAGCTTGCACTGCCTTCAGTCTTACTGCCAGAGCTCTCAATCACAGTCCTTCATAAACACCTTGCACTGCTCAAAGTATGCACTATACAAGAGTAATAAGAAGATTGAAAAAAACAACATAATGAAAATGGCTAACACTTTTGGGGAACGCAAGATTAAGTAAAACACGTGAAATAAAAGAGGAACTAAATCGCTGACATGCATTACCTTAAAGTGTTTAACATTCATTGTTCGAAAATCAATCCGTGTTTTGGAAATTAATGTTAAGGGCATGAAGATAGGGCCCATTTTAACACCATATAACAGAGCCAGATACCCAGAAAAACCCAACTACAAGCATCAAGCATGCTACAGCGTTTAACTGTCTTCAAAATCCGGACAGCGAGAGTCAGGATAAAACATTCTAGAAAATTGTGCGGATCAATTGAAATAAATAATGACCTAGTAAGCAAGTATGCGTGCCATATTCTAGGCATGTGTGCCCATAGTATTTAATGTTTTTGGACATTTTTCTGATATTCCACAAATCAGGCACTATAAGCGCATATGTCTCCCTTTGTGCCTGTCTCAGATATTTGGCTCAACTTGGCAAGAGAACAAAGGTCATACTTGTCTTTTGGATCAACTCTGCTGGAGAACAAATACAGCAGCTCCACTCCTAAAGGGGCCAGTGACCTACAGCCACGGCCTAGGGAGTTACAGTGTCAGCGTAACCAGGCATCTCAGCACAGTATGCCTAATACAAGTTTACAACACTTACCATTATGAAGGACCACAAGGTGCCAAATCTCACAGTGCTCGCATGCAGTTCTACTCTATGACGAACGGGAAAGGGTGGGATCTATAACTGTGAAAGACAGACGGTCGGGCCTCAGTCAGGGATGCAGCCTTCATTGCTGAAAACCGTGATTCTGGCAGTGCCACTGGTCTACAGCAGATACCACCACAGAACTACCATGGCACAGAAGGACTTTAGAAATGTAAGCCCTGTGATGTGTGTTACAATGCAAGAATGTTGATTTATTGCATCATTGTTTAAAGCGAAGCCGGGCAGGCAGCCCAGACTTAAATACACCGATTTGTTTTGAGATACGATCAATCTATTTAATATTTTTTGCAGTGCACATGCAGGGATCTTAAATCTCTGTAAAATCTGGGTCATAAAGTATACACATAATTTGAAGAGGTGGGATGAAAGGGTGGATGTCAAGGGTAACCCAAATGGAATATCTGTGACAAAACACATGAAGGATCCCAGTTTCACTTAGTGAATTTGACCAGAGACGAAGGAAAAAACTATTTAAGTGGTGCCCTTGACCCATGGATTATAGAAGGTGGAGGAGAAGCATATGGTGATCGAAGGTAGGTCAAGTAAGAGATTGTATGTCAGATTATTGTAGACAGAAACATCGTTTGGCATGAAGCAGCTCTTCTTTTAAGGAGGTATCGGTGTTTTGAATGAAATTCATGAAGCCGTGTGCATCAAGACATAGAATGAGCTGTTGATTTAGAGGGCTTCTGTGGAACAGGACAGATCTAAAACCAGTTGAAATGTCACCATAACCTTTGCATGGAGGTGCATTGGGAGGGACTCTGATAGGATGCTCTTTGCCCATGCACATTTGTCTGGAACTTCTCCAAGAGGTTGAAAGTGTAAATAGGCTGGAAGGATTGAAGTATTTTGCTTGGTTTTAACCACCCTCGATTTACAGATCTGATATGAAGGTGAGCCGGATTTTAAAGAGACCTCTGAGAGTGAGGAAATGTTTCATTAATGGTGGTGGAATGTGTTGAAGAATTGCATCATGGCTTCACAGAGTGGCTGGGAATTCTGGGGTAGGACCTGCACGAATAGGTTGAGTGAATTTGTAGAATATGCTGCCTAGTCCGCTTTGATGAGTTTCCAGTGTTGTTCATGTTCAAGGCGTAGGTTTTTTAGGAGTGTCGTAGTGCAGCCTTAGCACCTGTGGTGCATGCATAAGGCTGCAAGGTTGGATGATGTTTGAGACTTTTTCATCTTTCAAATACTCTGCCATGAGTTTCGTAGAGGCCTTCATTCAGCCACTTTATTGCGAACCGACCATGCTCTTTTTGTGCTTGTATCGCTTTATAGGAGCCAGGACATCGAGGGTCTGAGTTATGTTTGGTTCAATTATGTAGTCCAACAAGATGGAAGATGGACAGCTCTGAGAACAATTCTGTCAAAGACAAAGAGTAGATATGGAGCATCTCTGGCTGAAAGGCTTTGTGCTGAACTTTCCCCGACTTTACATGATCACGAGCTGGCCCGAGCTTTACTCTGTCATCTGAAATTCTGCATGGAGATATTCATGGCAATCCATAAAAGAAAAGGATATCATTTTTCACATTTATACCAGGCCGACTCAACATGGCCTTGTACTTCACTGATTAATAAGAACATGTCGGTCAGCAGTGGTCCTAGGTTGATGTCAAGCTCCGTTTTTGAGTGCAGCAATTGGTTCAGCCAATCAGCAGACTTCGACAGCAGGCAGGAACTGATGCGGTTTGCCTGTATTCTAAGCCCCCCCGAACTGAGTGAAAACATGGAGGGGATATTTATCAAGGGTTTTGCATCGCTGTTGCACCCCTCAAGGGCTCAGGGTGACACAAAACATATAATGAGATTTGTGTTGCGAGGCCACCTTGCGTGGCATGGTAAATGTGGAGTAATGCAACGCAGCACAAGTCGCTGCCTTGTGTTACGCTGCCCCAGGAAGGCGTTCTATGGGTGAAGGGTGGGTGTTCCAACACAACCCACCATGGATTCTGAAGCAAAAAGGCTTAGCGGATTGTTTTTGTGCAGGAAGGTTTATCTTCCTGCAGAAAAACAATCCAGCCTGTAACGCAGGCACCCCTGCACCGTGGTGCAAGGGTGCCTGTGTTGGCGCTAGGCAGCGGTTTATGCAGCAGCGCAGGCTGATCGCAGGACTGTGCCATATACTAATATACATGGCTCATTCCTGCCCTCTCCCTTTCACGCAGCTCAGCCAGGTGTCTTGCTGCGTTGCGTGAAATAACACCTTTTAGTCCCCTCAGCTAAAAGCAGTGATGCTAGAAAAACCATCAAAGTTAATGTGCAACACCAGGCCCATCTGGAGAAATTGTAAAAAAAGAATTAAAAAGTGACATCTCTTGAAAAAGTTTGAAACTGTTTTCCTAAATAAAATAATAGAAGAGCTAAGCAGTAAAGGGCTTGTTGTTTAGCAGCTATCGTCTCAGCTGTGAAGAAACCGCAGCTTTCATGCACGCCCCCATGGGAAGTTTGTAGGAAAGCTGAAGCCATCAATAGTCAATACCATTGACGTCTCTGTATTCCTCAGGACGTCAGCTTGTCAAGTGTTGTGGGATTTCTCTGGGCTCCAGTCTGCCAGCGCGTCAAATGCACAAATTGTGTACACGTGGCCCATCGTTAACACGTCCGTGGCTGCAGCTCGACCTGTCTTGCATCCTGTGAGGAGCATTGACTCACACTTCCGGGGCCCTGCGGCGCGGTACAGCATTTGGTCAATTTCTGTAGACTCTGATGTGAAAGGTATAATGCGTCTCTATTTAAAATGTTGTCCTTTCTAAAGCCTAGAGAAAAATGTATTCATTCAATGAAAATGACGCCTCGGATTTCATTTGGAAGTCTGCTTCTGAAGAATTAGCGATGTTGCCACTTTTTCTTGTGGTTTGGGCTGGCTCCGGGCAGGAATGAGCATTTCTGGCCTTCTCGTGTCATCTGTAAAACTATATGTGTATATGTACGGCGCCTTTATAGCGGGCACAGGCAACCATCCAGAATGATAGAATTAAGCTCACTAGGCAGAGGCATCTACCGAGGAGAAGAGAAGGACCCATCATCAGGAGGGTATAATGTGAATACAAGATCCCTCCCGGTCCGGCCAGGATGCTTTCATTAGCACAAGGGGGGACACGGCCTGACCACGAATCATTGGAGGAAAGGGACTAGACAAGCTAGTATATGTAGATCCTGCAACCATAACAGTATTTCGTTTTCATCACTCCTGTCTGCATGTATTCAGATTTATTGTTTTGCTCATCTTACCAGATTTAGCCATATTTAGTGAGGTGTAAAACATGGAATTGCAACGTTATCAAAATTCATTTAAACAATGAACTCACCTAAATACAGAGACGGAAAACCATGGTTTTGTGTTCACAAAAATATGTAATCAATAAAAACTGGCTGGATATGAATAACATTAGTGATTCATTGCAGGGTGTGTGGTTTAGCAGGTAGGGTTTGAGTTCTGGTCTAGCTTCTTGATCAGTCTGTGACCCACGTTATGCCTCTGCAATATCATTTCCTTGTCTGCCCAAAATGTGAAAGTGCCTTCATGTTCTCACAGTTTGCTGTACAGTGAAATGTGTTCAAAAGTACAATGTGGTGAGAAGCTGCCGACTCCCGCGCTTCTGCCTTTCTCGCTCACAACATCCACAGGTGCCACATTTTCTAATCTCTAAGCTTTTGTTTGACACATCAACATTCTGGGGTAGGCTCCGCCTCCCATTGCAATGCACATCACTGGAGGGTAATGAGACCCCACTGACAGCTCCTTACTTACACTTCAGAATTGACGCTAGACCCCTCATTATGATTTTTCGGACCCATGGGCGCACTCCTGGTTGTACAGGGATCAGCACTCCAAGTTGAGTGGACCGTACTGCTCCTGCTGGTTACCAGTTTCAATAACATCCTCATTCTTGGATACATTTCTGCAGGTCAAAACTCCTGGAATTTAAAAGGGGAAAAGTGTATGGTATTTACAGAGGCGTGCAATAAGTACCTACCTCCACATGTTATGCCCCAAAAACACCAAATAGATGCAGTTTGTCACAATTGTTAAATTCCAAACACCGGGGAGTTGGATTTTATGGGGTGGAATCATTTGCGCTCATCAACAGGGCCTGGGTGTTCCAGAATACTAGTAGGAGATCCCCAGAAACCTGAAGACTTTTCATGGTTCAGGAATTCACAGGTGTGGGAAAAAGGAAGGAACTGTGCTCACTCACCGGGTGCAAAACATTGTTTGATAGAACAAAAGCAGTGGATGCATCGGACATATATTTTTGTGATATACGTGCCTGTTGAAAATTGTGAGCGATTGCCACTGCGGCAGTCGGAATACTGCTGTCCATTTACATATTTTATATAGTGTGAATCTGTGCTCGTGTTTCTTACTTGACTTTAGTTGGAGAGGCTGATCGGGGGCGTGAGGAGGGACTGACCACAGCGTACGGGGCTTAGCCGGTACAGCATTTAATACAGTTCTGTGCCTTTGCGGAAGCATTTGTGGCGGTGAGGTGGACCGTGCAGCCAATACAGCGCTGGCGGGAGTTGAGGGGAAAGTTGTGGCTTCTGGGGCTCCAGTACATTTTCAGGCGAGGCCTAGATGATCCGTACACCCGCAGATGTGCAGAGGTAACCTATAGCAGTACATAGGGGCAAAGTAGGAAAAAGATCTTCCTTCTGTGCGGGGCCTTCTGACTCGTGGAACTGTAAGCAGCGCTTTGTCACTGGATCTCAGCATTCTAGGAGGGCGATGGCGCGACAGTCTAGACGATAGGTAACTAAAACCTTTTCCAAGCAAAGAAGCGTGTGTCAGGCAGCAAATATTTAAGGTAATCCTTTTACGAATTGGTAACCAGTGCAATGACTGTAAAAGAGGTAAGAGGCAGCATCGGATGGAAGATGACAGATGAGCTGGGCGGCGGTGTTTTGCACGGCTTGAAGTTTGGAAAGCAACGTCTCATTTGCCAAGGATACTAGGATCTTACCATAATCCAACAACTGTTGACCAACGCTTGTACCAAGGTTCTCCTTGCAGAAAATGGGAGGAAGGAGAACACTCTTCTCAACAGGCACAAGAGAGTACCTATGCCAAAGAGGCCAACAACTCTTCAATGTTCTCAAAGGCTTTTTATACCACCTCAGCGTGGTAGCATTCCCACGTTTCTTTCACAAACGTTGATGGCTGTGTGGACCACGTGCTCATGGGTTTTGACTCATATGGTGGCAATTCAATAAAATGCGTTTGAGATGCTGAGAAATGATTTCATTTTTAAAAAGCATTCTAAAATGTAGTGTTTTTTTGCATGGTCTCAGTTTAGAATTACTGGAGGTCCTCAGAAGTTAGGAAAGAGTTTTTTGGGAGGAAATTCTTGCTGATTATTCCTTGTTGTTTGTGACATTTGTTTCTGCTGGCACAAACTACACAAGTTACTGTAGTTTCTTGGAACAAAGAGCAATGTTGAATTTCAAGAACTGCTTGTCGTGACTATTTGGCGTGGAAAGAAAGCACGGTTGCCAGCTTATTAAGGTGCATTGTGAGCAAATGCTGGTTTGAAATTCCTGGCAAGCTTGCACGTAGAAAAAATGCAATCAAATTGTACTCTCCAGAGAAGATTAATAAAGCAAAGCTTTAAAACGATGATTCAGGGACAATGACAGGCTGTAGCGTCCAGCAGAGCCATTTCACGCCAACTCCATGAACCCTATTACCAGCACAGTGTGGCATCGGAGGAGGTGCAAAGAGGAGAGACTCCAGGCGTTGAGAGTAGGATGGACAACTTACCATTAACACTTCGCAAGACACTTTGCACTTGTAGAAAAGTGTGCGTCAGTGGCATAACAATTGCCCCTGCGGTGCGGAGGGCCTCAAGCTCCAAGGGGCCCCCTCCGACACTGTGTCCAGGTGATGGGCCCCTGGCCTAAGAGCTCCTGACTGGGTCTGGAGAGTGGGGGGCCCCATCCATGTACTTTTCAAGTTATGTTATGCCACTGGTGTGAGTGGGGACTTTGCACACATCTGGGAGCATTTCTTGGGGAGGCTATGAGTGGTGTAGACCCATTTTGAAATGAACAACTCTAGTATCCACATGGATTAAGATAGTCTAAATGTTTGAAACACAAATGGTAAATACAATTTCCCTAGGAAATGAGTTTCTTCACCTTGCTAACAGACTGATGGTGGAACATCCACGAGATATCAGCGATCGGTCATTTTTTTTTTTTAATTGCAGATTTCATTTTAACGCGAACTCGACCCGAAAGTATTGGAGTGCTTTACATGAGCACCGATTACTTACACATTCAGGCACGGGAAGATTAAGTGATTTGCCCAGAATCACAAAATGTGGACGCGACCCTGAGCCCCGAACCCTGGTTTCCAGCACCAAAGTCGTCAGTCTAGCCGACGGACAACATCCTCTCCCCTCATTGGCAACAACCTTTCAACAATATTGGCCACTGACGTTTCAACATTAGGAGGCTTGTACTTTTCAAGGTGGGAGTCCAGATGACCTTGAAAAGGGTATGCTGCTGGTCTGAAAAGAGATGGCAGGCTAGAGAGGGTCAAACCTCACAGCCTGCAGGTTAGCCCCACAGCCATGTTTTGAATTCTCTGAAGTCTCATTCAACATTCCCTTTTCTCCTTCAGTCTGTATGGTTTTGAGCAGGAGGAGGAGGAATTAGAGAAGGAGGTTAAAAAGGAAGACAAGGAGGAGCATGAGGAATAGACCAGCGCTTACCTGATCACCACGTCTCCCCTCTGTCTCTCCCACGTCGTCTCTTCTCCACTCCTCAACCAGGAAGCACCCAGGCTCCCCAAAGCCAACCACAAGGCTGCAATGCAGTGCTGTGATTGGTCTGAGCGCCGTGGTTCGGCACTCAGATGGGGAATGGGAGCCTGGGCATGTTCTCCACTCAGGCTGTAATGCCGCCTGGGTGGAGAACATGCAAAATGTGCATGACAGTTTGGCTGGGCCGCGGCGGCCGGCCAAACCGCCTTGTGCACTTTAGAGTGCAGCAACCACTCCCCCTCCCCTACGTCACGGGAGTCAAGTCTCGCCCCACCCTAACTTGTCGATACTAAAAATAAAATGATAATAACTTCTGTTATTATCATGGAATTTTTTTCTTTTACACTGCTCCGTGAGCAGTGGGGCGACACTCCTTCTGCTTAGCAGAGGAGTCGCCACTGGTGTCTGCAGTACACATGTGCAGCGTAGAAATATCTGTAGATAGTTGAATCGGTCTACTGCCTGTGCTTGTTGGATTAGTAATCTGAGAGTTTCCTTGCACCTTGAGCACTCAGAACTCCCATCCAAGAGCAGACTCCTGGCATAATGAACAGGCTTAGCTTATCTATACAAAAAGAACTATTGATGAACAGAGTGCAGAACAATGTCATACATTTACCTCAGTACAGAGATCTGGGCCTAAATCCATCGTTTTTTTGCTCACCATGCCATTCCAGTTTGGAAACAGCTTATTTATACAGCACCGATCGGCAGGCCGACACATTCTGCATAACCATGGAGTATTCTACCAGAATCCTGAATAATGATTGTTGGGCATTGGACTTGTATATTCAGGGAAAATGTGATTATGGGATTATGTCATTCTGCGGCAGCGGTTTTCTATATAATCATGGATTTGCCACACAATCCAGCATCTGCTGAATATTTTGCAGATTTCACCAAAACACATTGTTTCTAGTGGACACATATCAAAGGCTACTAAATAAAATGTGCCACACACAGTTCTGCACAGTGGCAGACCATAAACAAACATTAATGTGACACTTTTCAGTTTAAAACTGGTACTAATGCATTGGAACTTTGCCCAGACATTACTAATAGTTGTTAAAATTACCAAATAGAGAAATTATACAGCAACAAATTGTGCCTCATTATGCTGCATAAATTGCCATTTCTGTTCCCCAGAATTGACAGATCTGCTGCCCAATTTGGTTCTGCACAGTGGCATAATTCTAGTGGCCCTGTGTT
This sequence comes from Triturus cristatus, assembly GCF_964204655.1. NCBI lineage: Eukaryota > Metazoa > Chordata > Amphibia > Caudata > Salamandridae > Triturus > Triturus cristatus. The sequence continues at coordinate 400,841,654 of NC_140587.1, read as the reverse complement.
TACTTTTAATGTGCCCTGGCATATTATGACAGTTCCCCGACATCAATTCTGGTGGCATTTTATTTTCAGACATAGGCATTATAATGGGGTACTAGGTGACACAAGAACAGTGTACTAACCGGATTAAAAGTCACAAAACCTCTGATTCGGTAAATCAAAGTGTTTGTGAATGTTAAACCCTTTTTAAAGTATACAAAGCCCAGTTAACAATTCTTTATGCTATGTATTAGTATTTTGCAACCACAATCCGGTCGCAAAATATTAATATTTAACCACCACCGCAAAGGGGATGGTAACCCATTCAAAAATAGGAAGTGGTTCCCGAGATACATATTCCCTTTTGTGAATGATTAAAAAACTGTTTGGAAGGGGTAGGAAAAGGTTCACAGGACCACTAAAATGCTTGTAAAACATTTCCTTTTTCTTTTATATTTGCATCCTGTTTAACCATCTAAGAAAAAAAAATTGCCTTACTGAAAATCAATCACAGACATGGTGGTCTGCCACCACAGCAGACCTGTGACTGTCAGCAACTGCAGTGGGTCGCAATTTATGACCTATTCAGTAAATATTTATGAGGTAGGTGGAATTGTGACCCACTATTATAACTATGGTTCTGTATTTTGTGAACCGACCTATTAGGTTGGTTTCAAAATACAAAAGCATTCAGTGAAAGTCAGAGTTCACCATTCTAGTGATGCTGATCACGTTATTCTGTGTCCTTCTGTTGATTATTGCAGCACCCATCGTTTATACAAGAATCACAGTGCTTCAATAAATATTTAAAAGTTTTATTTCTTGTGCATTCTGTTTATTTCTTGGGCATCTCTTTTGGTATGCATGAGTAGCCGAACGAAAGGGTTCTATATCTGTTACCACGATTTCCTTGGGGAGTCAGGGTTGAAATGTTCTGAGGTTGCACATTCCATTTGTTACCTGGTCAGGTTTGGGATACAGATGGGGTACGGATGGTGCACTGTGAGCTAGCAGGACTAAGGCCAACATATCCCGATGGTGTGTGTAGACTCAGTCTTGCATTGTTCTGATGTTTATATTGTCCAACAAATGCAGAGTTTTTGCTAGAAAATATGAGCCATATGACACATTTAACCTTGATGTTATTTTCATCTCAGATCATACCACACTAGCCTGTGGATTCCCTAAGGCATGTTGGCATGTCATCTCTGGTTTCACCCTTCACCTGATTAAAGAGAGAGAACTCTAGTCCGATCTATGCTCACAGCAACTCCAAATATGTGACCATAATGACTTTGGCAATGAATACTCTATGAAGATAAGTGACAAATGCCTAAACAGCAATAAAACTGAGCCACAGATTCAGCCCCTAACATTCCACTGGATTTCTTCTGACCCTCCCAGCTTGGTCAGACCTCTTGCCCTGGTGAAAGCAGGGCCTAATCCGGGTGTTCATATCAATCACAGCCATCATTTGCCACTCACGTACAAGTTAGTGTAAAGTCCAGTGGCGTAGCAAGACCTGCGGCTGCCCGTGGCGGTCCCTGAGTTTGCCACCTCGCGACGGCCGTCTGAAGAGCGGGTGGTGCTGGCGATTCCTGCGGTGGCCACCCGCAACAGCCGCAGGTAAGAGCGGGGGGAGAGGCCGCCGCCCCAAAACCTGTGCAGCCTGGGGCTGACCACCCCGTCCCCTCCCCCGCTTCGCCACTGATGTCTACTAGTTTCACTGTAGGTGCTTTTAAAAACAATCTGTCCTTGTTATCAATTGAACTCCTCAAAATACGATAACTGGCCTTAAGGATTTGTCCATTTTAGAAAATCCGATGGCTGCATATTTAAGTCTTTCTCCATAAATTCAGAATGTGCTATTCATGCATCATTTATGGCGTGAGGAAAAATGATTACTTTTGTGATACGAGACCTCATCTGACTTGGCTCACCAGATCCCACACGAAGCTTTATGCTCGAGCTGGAAGGCAACGGGAAAGCCCCATAATACCGGTCAGATTTCTTACATGGCTCGAGTCCAAACATGAATGTGTCGGGGTCAAAACTCTGGAACAGTGTCATCAAAGACCTAATCTAGTGACTAATTGGCTTTAATTGTAAATTAAAGTAGCATATGTTTAGGGTCAAGGCTTAAGTAATAAAATGCCTTCCCCTGCCTCTGCACCACAGCCAGCACGAGGAATCCCATCTACAACCTGTCCTCCCAGGTCTTGTGAATTAGAAGATTTATTGACGTTCTATTGGTTTTTGTTCATAGGAGATGGGTCCCTTTAATGTATCTGTGTGCATTAAAATAATAAACAATAAAATACAATGAAATAAAACGTTGTTGGAGGACAGTGATTGTTGCTGGAGGGGAAGGAACGAAAGCACCAGGAATTGTACCTATAAATCCATATTTGTGACTTTTTAAAAAGAAGCAGCAGCCTGTTCACGCCTTTGGATAGGTTCCCATGTAGAGAGGTTTGGAATTTTGGTTAAAATGTAAAAAGCTTTCTATATTTCTAATGGAGGTTACGAATTAGTGATTTGCTTTTTAAAGATATATAAATGACAAATTACAAAAAATTATCATTTTAACTTTGGTATTTTTGGTATTTTAGATTTAATATTTCTCTCCCTGTCACATCCCACTAAAAACATGATTTTCAAATGTATTTCTTGAGGATTGCTAATTAATAGTTGTTGATATTCTCAGTCTTCAATCATAGTATAAAACTAGATTGACAACAAGCGTAAGCCCAAAATATATGTGAAACCCTATAACAATAGGAGTAAGTTCTAAAAGTTGCAAGCAACACAATGAGTACATGAACTCCATTCTGAATCTTTACATCCAGAGATTTATAGTTTTTCTGCAAAACAGGCTCAGGGTATCTACAGCCACAACATTCATACAAACCAGCAATATCAATTTGGAAAATAACGTATACTTAAAGTTTAATTCTATTCTTTCCTAATACTGTCAGCCAGTGGGATTTTTTTAAATATTGAAATACTGTAATATATTGTTGAAAGTCAGTGAGGAACATGGGAACAGAGATTTATGTATTCAAATACAGCAGTGTACCAAGTAACCAACATTTGATGTAACCACAAAATGAGCACCATAAGACGTGTAACAACTGATGTTTTCTGTGCAGGCCTTTTGGAGGATGGCAAGCCACCTGCTGTCACTGTGTCTTCAACTACAGCAAGAAAACTTAGCACTGAGGGTTTGAAGAAGACAAACTCTGGCACGCAGTGCGGCAAGCCTTCCGTCTTTTCGACCGGAACCAAGACACAGAAGCAGAAAGGCCTTTTTAAAAACACAGAGGTACTTGATTCATTGTTTTGCAAGATGGTGACCCAGCTATGTGTATAAAATGTTTAACTCTGTATATGTACTTTATTATATTGGATTGTGTGCAACAACATTAATGGGGACAAAATGGCTTTCTTCTTCTGTGGTGCAATGCAACTGTGGGTGCAGGAACTTGGTCCTCCTTGATATTAAACCAGACCAGGTCTTCCCTGGAAAACCCTGGATCTTAGTGATGAAAAACATTCATTTGCTCTGTAAATGAGATCTAAGACACTGTCCAGCCACTTCCAACCACAGATGCTTAAAATGAGTGCTTCATCTTCTTCCGGGATCCAAGCGCACCATGGTGACCAGGGCCATGCTATCTTTGCAGCTCATCTACTAGGTTGCTATTATCTTGAGGCCTTCAAAGTCACAGCAAACGCTGATCAACTTAAGGCCATTACTAAGAGGTTGGCTTACCTGCACTGGTTTCTTACACCATTGTGTTAAAAACATTTGCTTAGCCACGAAGGACCTGCTAGACAATAGCCCAATTTTCTTGACGATGTTTAAACATATTTCCCCTGCTCAGTAAGAACCTGGCTTTCCACAAAGTCTGTATTGGGGCAAGGGCTTTAGGATCGAATCATCTACGCTTTTGAATTCAATATTTTTATGTTGTTAACTTTTGATCTTGCATCCTTACTGACAGAGTTTAATGTGATTGCTAGTTGCATTATTGATCATAACCCGCTTATATTACTTTTCAAGCTCGATCTTTCAGGGAGTAGCACCCAGGCTATAACTAGGGAAATTGAATATAACTGAAACAAGCATTGGCATAGCCAATAGGTCTCGCCTTTGGGACCTTATAAGTGTTTAGCCATGCAACAGTTGCATAACTAAATACTTATAAGGTCCCAAAAGCGAGACCTATTGGCTATGCCAAGCGGCCGTGCGGCTGCGAAAGTGATCGCGATCGCGATCAAACATCAAAGTGAAAGTAATCGCGTTAAAAGCGACGCGCTGTAGCTCTAGGCTGGCCTGGTAGCACTTTTTGGAGCCCTCTCAATAAGTCTCGCCAGACCAGCGCATGCGCTGGGTCAGGCGAGACCTAAAAAGGGGTTAGAGTTAAGTGGGAGAAGGTTGACAAACAGCAATTTATGTGAGAGTGATTAAGAGACAAGACCCGCGGATCCTTCTAAAAGCGTTAAACTCACTGTGTTCTTCTATGTCCTCTTTTTTTAGTCGTGCATAAAGCCCATAAGAGCAAAGCAATGGATGGTTTAACCATGCATGCATCGCTGCCCAAAAATAACTTAAATTAGCCCTCAGTAAATACCCATGCTCCATGGGTGAAATAGTCACTGCCAGGCTGGTCTATAAGGAAGTGCCAGTCACAAGTAAAGCGGAGATTAGATTGAAAGATTGGGAGCACTTAGAAGTTGCAGACAAACGAAAAGACAGCACGGTCTTCCGAAAAGTTGTCAATCTTCTTTTTTTTCAATTATGAAAGGCCACAGGCTGAGTCCCTTATTCAAGTTCAAACCTGGGTTGGACGCTTCACAAAGGTTTTGGATCCTATTTGCCTTGAGCGAGTCTCAGTTGAAATTGACGTAGTAACATATGACCAAGATGCTGCCTTTAGTTTGAGTGAATCTATCGACGTTGAGGACGTCATTCATGCAATCAATAGGAGCCCCCTGGCAAAGCGCCTGGCCTATATGGAGTTCCAATGGACCTAGTCAAAGAAAATATATCATTCTGGGCCCTCTGCTAATAAATGTTTTAAGAGCAGCTATTGCAGGCTCAGTATTCCCAACGTGGAAGGAGGCAATTTTTGTCCAAATATTTACAAAAGGCAAGAGGAATCACCCAAGTTGCTACCATCCAAGCTCATTATTGGACAGCACAGTAAAGATCTTAGGGAGAGTTCTATTTTTAGGACTTGAGGTGTGGGCAGAGGAAAATAAGATTTTACCCGATATGGAGTTCAGCTTCTGTCGGGAGTTGGGCACAGTGAAGCAATGCCTTTTTCTACACCTCATTATTGAGAAATAGGTCAAGGCCAGGAGACGTGGCTTTTATGGATTTCTCCTACGCCTTTGACACGGTGCACCACACCAAACTGTGGGGCATAACGGAAGGTCTGGGTATTGAAAAAAGCCCTGGTTAATTGGCTTTGACCATTAAACTGGCATACATTGGCCAAGGTAAGTTTCGATGAAATGCCGGCCTGTCTACCAAAATTAATTCCACCTTAGGTGTTCACCAGGGCTGTGTCATGGCCACCATTCTATTTTTAATATATATTAAAGGCCTGAAGAGTTACCTGCATAAGATATGCCTCCGATTGGGAACCACCCAGTTCCAGTACTCCTACACGTGGACGACACCATTCTAATTTCAAGATCTGCAAACAGGCTTCAAATTCTCCGAGATGCCTTTGGCACTATCATGAATGATTTGGTTCTTAATACCAACCTAACCAAATCATTCATGATGAAATGTAGGCCTAAAAATACAAAATTCAAGACATTTTGTTGCAGGGTTGCAAATTTTACATACTTGGGCTTCCTTTTGATGAAGCCACAAACTGGAATTTTTTACTTAACATAAGGGTGCTCCAAGTCCAAAGGTCCATCAACTTCGTTTTTCATTTGCATCAATACTGAGCCATAAAACAGTGAAGGAGCTAGTCCATATTTATTAGAGCACAGGTGTGGTGAAAGGGAGCCATGGTGCCGGGGTATGAGGGTATGCAAATAGTGAATAGTTATAAAAGGTGGAAAACAGCTTTAATCATAGGCTGTCCCACAATCGTCGTCCACCTTTACGTGTCATCCTGAAGTTGGATTGGGCTATGTGGAAGATTTTAGCAATCTAAGTCCCTTTTATGGTTAGGAGAAATCCTGAAGCAACATTTTCAAGAGCTATAATCTCTGACTGGCTCTGGATAATATGGCTGCATAAATCAAACAAGCATTTACTACACCAAGGGTCCCAGAACTGTTCTCTAAGCCTGATACTATTGTAAATCATTCAAAAGATATAGTCAAAAACTTCTTTCTTAATGTTCGCCATAAGTCCGGTTTGGAAGAGATACAGAAATTACAGTATGGAAGTTACTGTTGGCTACTAAATTTGTCACCTGCACCAGAGCTTTATTTAACTGTCATCACTAAAGTAAAGATTTATCGTTACCTGATTACAATTTCCCATGGCCCACTTTTTATTGCCATTTTCAATGCAGGGATCTTGGTTTTCAAATCTTTCCATGTGTCCCTATGAAAACGTCTCAAAGCAAAGCACAATTCATTTTATGCTATTTTGCACTTTGTGTACATCTCACCAGTAACGCTTTTTAGTCCCTATCATACAAAGAAGCAAATAGCAGACAATAGAAACAAGCTATTATTTTCTTGCAAGAGTTAGACTGTCCGCGAGTATGTCATGCTGTGACTTTTTATATAAGATCCCCATTGAGTATGAGGAAGAAGTACGGAGCATCTGTCCGTCATTTAAATGTTTCTCATTGTTGTATGTAGTTTTTTATTGTTACGTGACCGAAAGAGTGTCCTGAGTGTTTTTTATCTTAAAACTGCTTGAGATTATTTTTTATATATTACTGTACTTATGTGTTCTGCACTTATGCACTTTTATGGCTATTTTAGTCAAAGTTGAATTGACTAACTGGATTCACTGCTTGAAATTCTTTGCCACCAAAGTGGTCACGTAAACCTTTGTAGACAGGTTGTTTATAAGATGTAGTTTCTGAATACAGCAACAGAATAGTTTCTGTTAGCCAGACGTTTTGTCAGGTAACACAAAGAAGCCTCTTTTGGTATATAATTGCTTCATCACATATACAAGTAAATTAATTAGACAAAGTTAGGAAACTAACTCTTCAGAAACTCTGCCTACCTGTAGGACCTTTCCATTTGAGTGTGAGCATGAAATGGGAAGGAATGAGTAAAAAAAAGTGTGTTCTCTGGAAACTTCTATAGCTGTATAAGAATCATGAAGGCTGTTCAAAATAGGTTCCCTTGCTGAAAACACTTTTAAATGTACACTAATGTACATTCCTCCAAACCATAAAAGTGACTTAGATTAATTAAATCTTCCACATATCACAATCCAAACTCAGAAAAACAGATAAAGGTGGACAAAGATTATGGTACAGTCTACGTATAAAGCTGTTCTCCACCCTTTGCAACCATTTGCATGCCTCCATACCACATCACCGTGGCTCCTTACTGCAACAACTTTGCTCTTATAAATATGGACTGGCTCGTCCACTGGTTTATTATGGCCTAGTCTTGGTGCAAAACGAAAGACGGAGACGATAAACCTTTGGAATTGGAGCATTCTTAGGTTAGGTAAAAAAAAATCCAGTTTGTGGCTGTATCAAAAGGAAGCCCAAGTATATAACATTTTGCACCCCTGGAATGCAAAACATCTTGGAGTGTCTGTGCACTTTACAAGTCTCATTTAATTCATTTACTAACATCATGTTTCTAGAAGTATGTTTGCATGCTTGGAAACACAGAGATCACCTTCAAATTTCATGTGTTACCCCCACAGAGAAAATAGGTGTCCCTGTGTTGAAAATACTCAGGAGACGGTGTTCTGTTGTAGTAGCACCCCATCTGTCATCTCTCACAGCTTGTGGTGTGCATGCAAATACTTTCCACAGGGCTGTATTGTTACTCTACCCGCTTGTGAGAGTGTGGATATGTTTTAAAAAAACGCTTTCCACAGATATTTGAGGACTGGAGTTGGAATAGTAAATAATACATCTTTGGGGGGTTTCAATGTATTCTCAGAGTTTCAGGGGGAGCAAAGAAATGCCAGAACAATCAGTAAGAATGAACGGAAGGGAGAATTTCAGCATCAATGGTTAGAACACTGGCTCACAACCCACCAGGTTGGAGGATACCAAGACTTATGTCTGGAAAACTACAAGGGTTTTAGGTTTCTATGTGGAACTTTCCTTTTCCATGTCTTAATGCATCTGCAGTGTGGATGAACAATATCTGGCACTTCTATGCTATATTTAAACTTTTAGCTTGCTAAAGAAAGGTAGAGAGCAAAGGAGAGGGTGTGACAGTCAGGGAGAATAGTGAAAAAGAGGTTTGGAGCATTTATAAACTGGGCAGACTGACGGAGAAAGAGGGGATAAAATTGGAGAGAGAGATTTCAAGATATACGTATATATATATATATTCACTGAAAAAACCATAGATTTCACACATGTTATAGTTAGCTGGACATTTTACTGATAAAAAACCAATGAAATTCCCCCGTTATAGTTACTGTAGGCAACTATAACTCACGCGACCGCAATCCTCTGCTGATGCTAATACTGTATTTAGACACTTATTTGCCCATATCTTCTTCCATTAAATTTTAGCTATACATATATTACAAATATTTTTTTTTCATAAAGACACATATGTCATCAGCAGAGGATTACGGTCGCGTGAGTTATAGTTGCCTACAGTAACTATAACGGGGGAATTTCATTGGTTTTTTATCAGTAAAATGTCCAGCTAACTATAACATGTGTGAAACCTATGGTTTTTTCAGTGAATTAGCAAGGTTTTTTAAATGCTATTTCCTAACTATAACGTGTGTGAAACCTATGGTTTTTTCAGTGAATTTGTACGGTTTTTTAAATGCTAAGTTACTTTACGCCATTTGTGGCGTGCGCGCCCACTTAACGCAGTTCGTTCCGTGCACGGTTTTTATCAACTTTAATAAGCCCTGTACATTTGGTGGCCTTCGGCCACCAAAAGCACAGGGGGTGAGGTCAATGTGGATAGTGTTTTTTTTATTTCGATTTTATAATTTCATGTTGCCAAAATTACGTTTTTTTTCTCTATTAATAAGCCCTGCACATTTGGTGGCCTGCGGCCACCAAAAGCACAGGGGGTGGGGTAAGTGTGGATAGTGTTTTTTTTATTTTTATTTTTTTACCGTAAGCGTACGGTAAGCTTACTGTAAGCGTACGGTAAGCGTACGGTAAGCGTACCCCGCGAAATTGCCGAAAAAAAAATAAAACCGTTTTTGCTCTTGGGGGATGTTTGGGGACTCCCTCAACATGACTATGTGGGAGGGAGTTGTCAAAACAGCCCCGTAACATGTTTTTGGCCATCATGTTTGATAAACAACACTCAGTGCGAGAGACAAAATGGCGGACGCCGCTTCCTGGTTTCGGCCGATTCGAATGTTTACTAAGATCTAAGAGCCAATCAGAATCGCGCTCGCGCACGCCACCGTAAGCTTACGGTAAGCGTACGGTAAGCGTACGGTAAGCGTACCGTAAGCGGGCTCAGATATATATATTGATTTAAAGGCTATTTTCTCAGAATCTACTGAACAGATTTACACCAAACCTACAAAAGGCACTTCCTTGACCTAGGGACTACCTCTCTGCCAAATTTCTAGTAATTCTGTTCAGCCGTTCGGGCTGTAGCTCGTTCTAAAGGTCCTATGGAAAAATGCATGGGAAAAACGCGTTTTGGGACCCCCCTTTTATCTCAGCCCCCGCTTGACGAATCCCCCCGAGACTTTCAGGGTAGGAGCGGAGCGTAGCGCCCCACCTATTTTGAGAAATTCGCGAGGATTCGTCGACCGGCGCCAAAGTTATTCAAAATAGAATGTTGAGGTTTTCCTATGGAAACGTGGTCCTAACTATAACTACCTACTGGCGACCGCCAGTAGGTAATATATATATATATATATATATATATATACACATATATATATCCTTGCACGTTATTCGCCAATTCCCCCGCTTTCAGCACAGCAGCTGCATCCGCTGTGCTGAGAGCGGGGAAATAACGTACAAGGAGAGTTTTATGTTCGCCGCTCCGCTGTGATTAAAGAACCCGCGACTGGAATAATCTGGGAATTGTTGAAGCACCCCCGCCCAGAAGCGTAGTCCATCACGCAGGAAAAACTGCTGGGACGCGGCCGGACCGGAGACGAGTGAGAGCGTCTACGAGAAGACTGCCCAGGTGAGTTTTGCCCTGCGCCTGGCATTCATTCAGATTGAATGTAGCAGCAACAGCGTTTGGCCCCACACTGAGTCTTTATAGATTTTGATACTCACCTGCAAACACGGACATGTTCAACGATGCTGAACGTTTACAAGCAGCAAAAACCGTTTTTAAAGAGACAGCACACAATCCAAGGACAGAGGGGGACTTTCAATCCAGCAGAGACCCTGAGAACCTTAGGGGATTGTTCACTAAACTAGAGAGAGCATACGAAAAAGAGATAGGAAAGTGGTGGGAGGCTACTTCCTTACAACATTATCCAGACGTGGACAGGATCCAGAGGGGGCTGAGGATATATACAGTCCCCTCCTCTGAAAATCTGGATCCGAACCTCCTGAAGGACTGGGCAGATTTCACCAAGGCCTCTGCGAGGGGCATGGTAGAGATCCGTATCAAGTATGCTGAAAGCGACAGGGTTAAAATGCTTGATAAAATCAACTATATTGAGGACAATACAGCAAAGGATACAGACAAAGATCAAATTGAGACTCTAAGAACACGAATGAAAACAAGACTGGTAGCTTATGAAAATGACATCAAGTGGCATAAACAAAATTAATTTGCACAGGACCAACACGATTATGAGTGTGGCAGAGTTCTGACCTTTGCTAAAAAGTACGACGCACCCTGCAGAGCATTGCAGGAATCAAGGAATGTAGTCACCACGTCCATGCAGGACACTTCGGAGTCAGAGGCTGAATTATCAGAGACAGAAACAGCCACAAGAACAGGTGGTGGCTCCCTGAATAAGGAGCTGAATTTTCCCAAGGAATATCATTTGTTCAAGGAGTCAAGGCGCACATTCCCACAGAGAAGCTGTCCCCCGGAGCAAGGAGGCGGAAGACAAGGTGAGGAGGGCAATGCAACAAATCAGGCTTTCGAACCCCGAGTAATGAGGAGGAAGCAGGGCAACAAGAAGAAGTGAACAATCTCTCAATTGTCAATCTCTCTGAAAGAATTCTAACAGCAACAGAGATAATGGTGTGGCAAAAGGGATTGAAATTTTGCCCCACAACAGAGTGGGATTATGCAACAAAAAGCTTTGACCTTTATCAGTATATTCGCAAGTTGAAACTCAAGAAAATGTTTACCTTGCACCCCAAACCGAAAGGAGTACAATAAGAGCGAACAACGACAAGTAAAGACATTCTCACCAGAATCGACTTGAAGACCCTAACAGCGATGCATAATTTGCAGGAATGCCAAAGGGTGATAGATGTCGCTAGCACGGATGATGCCACTGAGTTACTAGAGCAGTTGGGAATCCACCGGGACAGCGTAAGAAGTACATTTAAACCCAATTCTAAGTTTATTCCCAAAACAACGCATGACGCCATTGATTGCTTTCATGAAGCCGTGATTAAAGACCTGAATGAATTCCGAATATCTGGCATTCCACCTGGTAATAGAAGGAAATACAATCTCACAAGAATGCAATGGGAGTCTGTGAAATCCCTTCGGGATGATCCCACACTAGTAAAGCAATACGACAAGGGGGGCAACTTCGTTGTCATGTCTAAAGAACTCTAAGAGTAAAACATTACGTCTAAAAAAGCTATACTCAAATCAAAAGAGAGGACTACAACAGGAGTGTTGTGGCCTTCTTTGATCTTTTGCAGGAATGGAGGTCGAAGGGAATCTTGGAAGAAAACTAACTGCAATTTATGAAGGTGGATTATCCGTTCCTGCCGATATTTTATCACCTGCCAAAGGTGCATAGGAGCATGAATAACCCTCCGTGCCATCCAATTGTGTCCTCCAAAGGAAGCTTAGTGGAGAAAGCTTCAATTTATGTTGATTTGTTTTTGTTTCCTATAGTGAAGACCTAAGTTTGTTTATCCGGATACTACTGACTTTGTCCGTCAAAACCAAAATATCACCTGGGACAATGACCTACTATTGATTACGCTTGATGTCACAAGCCTCTATACTAGCATTGTACATTCAAATGGTTTGTTTGCATTGGAATTCTTCCTTAAAACAAGACCGTTGAAATTCCAAGAACATAACAAAATGCTTTTACAAATTGTATCATTTTGCCTGCATAATACCATCTTCCTCTTTTCAGGACAATTGTATTTACAGACACAGGGGACCGCCATGGGCACGTGGTCCGCCCCCAGCTACGCGAATCTTTTCGTGGGCTGGTGGGAGAAGCAGGTTGCCTGGACGAAGTAAAATTAATCCTGGGTAGATAAGATAGCCCTGTGGACCAGGTATGTAGATGACCTGTTTATTGAGGGGACCAGTACAGGTTTATGAGTAACATCAGTGAAAGCGAAATCCTGTTCTTGGATCTCTTAGTATTTTTGGCAGATAACAAGCTATGTACTAAGCTCTACCGTAAACGTACGTCAGGAAACAGTTTTACATTCCTGAAGTCAGCACCCGTGCAATTTAATCAATAGCATAACTTGTGGGGAGCTGTTAAGACTCAAACTGAACTGTTCCCGCCCAGAAGACTACCATGAAGCTGAAAGAGAGTCCCTGATGATAGGCTATTGCGTGGAGCAGTTAATAAGGTCAAAACCAAGGAGAGACAGGAGTTATTAGAAGGCAGACCCCACATAGACATGGAAACAGAGGATGACCAATCCATAGTCAGGCTGATTTGAACCTTTTCTGCAGAGTCACAGAGGATCAGGGACCTGACCGGAAGTGCTGGAATATCCTCCAAACAGAGGCATAATGGGCCAACTGATACCTGATAGATTGGGTGTCACATTCAGGAGGAGTACCTCGTTGAAGGATATTCTTGTGCAGAGCCACTTTGAAGAGAAACCCTGCGGTAAATCTAGTATTACGGGGTTCTTCCTGTGTACTGCTTGCAAAGCGTGCAAGAATTGTATGGGAGAGGAGTTGGCCTAACGGCTCTGGCGGTCGACCTCGAATCTGGGGAACCGGGTTCGAGTCTCGGCAATAACGCTGAACATCTTGTGATTCTGGGCAATTCACTTAATCTCCCCATGCCTAACAAAAATGAATGTGTCCTCATGTAACGCAACTGGTGCTATGTAAAGCGCTCTGATACCCGATACCTTCGGGTCAAGTTCACGCTATATAAAACTCTGTAAAAAAAAAAGAAACGGTAAAGGACTATGTAGTACCAGGGAAGACAGAGAGGAGGCCCATTAATAAGCTGCTAAAGTGCGATTCCAATTTCGTGGTGTATTGCTTACTCTGTCCATGCGGACTGCAATATATTGGAAGTACAATACACCTGGCGAAAAAGCGAATCCTCCAGCATAAGAGGGCGATTACTAACCAGGACAAAACCTAGCCCGTCGCGAGACATTTCCCCATGTTACATGAAGCCAGGAGTGATACATTGATCTACTATTATATATATATGTATAGCACAAGAGAGGCCAAGCGAGTCAGAGAGCACACACAAAAGAGCACACGGCTCCATACTGTGACCCAATGCTAACTAGCAGTCTTCATGAAGAGCAGCACTCAAAATCAAACAATACAAAGTATATGCTGGTCTTGTTCTATTTTTTGTTAATTATTTCAAATTGTATTTTCTAAAATGTCACTCTTTATCTGTGCTTGAATACATACTGTTGATGCAAGCACTATTTAACATTTTTAATCATTTTAACAGGGAAAACGGGAATCCAAAAGGCTCCCCAAGAAGGAAGTCACAATCAATGTTCAGAAAAGCTTTCAAAAAATTGATAGTGATGGACGAATAACAGAGAACTGTGCCAAGTAGCATGGATCTAAGAAGCCTAGAAGGACTTAATACTGGTGTGCACTTTATTACCTATATTTCACTTGAGAAGAACTGAAAACCCTAACATTTTCTTCAAGGAGTGCTATGATAAGCTGCTGAGTGCCTTGAGTGACTTGTTCTATTGAACAGTGGCTTGCTGCAAATGCTATTTGACACCCAGTAGGATGACAGATGTGCAACCTGCGTACATAGACAAGTAAGCATGGATTTGTGACAGGCTTTTACTTTTTTAGTGTTATCTTCTGTATGTGCGGGAAAACATTTGCTTTACTTCAGTTCATCAAAGAGCAGCAAATCCAATTCACACCAACCATCATTGTCAAGAAGCTCAATGGATCAAAAAGTGTTTGAGATATTTGATTTCTTTGGCCTAAACTATCTTGCTAGTTTTGTTTACCTTCAATTCACTAAATCCCCTCCATGATGGCATTTATTGAAATTGAATCTCAAATTGTGTTGTGAAGTTTAAAGTATTCCGATGTCAGTAATTATATATGTTAAATCAAATGTCTTTGTTTATTTCCCGCTTTAATTCTATTTCAATTCCGAAAGGGCTGTAGCTTTGCATGCAATAGTACTGATACCACTAGTTGATTTTCTAATAAGCCTTTCACAGGTAGCTTGTGTTACTGAGAACCAATAATATTGTGTCATAACTTTTGGTCCAAACTGCTTTAAATGATTATTAGCATTTGCTGTTGACTATTCCCAGCATTTCTTAGGTACAACAGCTTCAACTGAAGGGCTAATGATTATGTCTAAGTCAAACGAGGTTGATGTCCTGACTTCTATACCATAGATTAGAAACATTTCCTTACCTCATTAAGTAAATTATAGACACTTATTTATCTTGTACATGTCCCGGACTCTGATTTTGGGACTCTTGTAGAACCATTCCATTGCTGGCAATACGACAGTCAGTTTACAGTCTTTACAACCTTCTTTGTAGAATTGTTATACAGGCCCCTCTATCCAAATGCCTTTATATTGTCCCAAGGTACTTTCTGACGAGCTTAGGCCAGCAGCAAGATTGTATTCCTTTGTTTGCACACATGGTGTGTAGATGCTATCATTACACTGATGGCAGTGTTAAGCTACTTCATGGGTATGTTCCAAATTATGCCTAAGACAAGTTGAACTGTAGAACTACATAAAGACTGCCCTTGCCTTATGGCTGTTTGAAGCATTTATTTCTACATTTTAAGTTATTGTGTATTAAAGACTGCAAAATATTTAGTTTTGCAGTTGCCTTTTGTTCCTTACCCTAGCAAAACATGCTAGGTTATCTCACAGAGCAGGCCCAAAGTAATGCGATTACACGCATGCCTGATTTCTGGAATAGTAGGAAATTACAACTGTATGGAACTGCTTATTGAATGTAGTCCATCTTGCTATATTAAAGTAACAGTCATGCTACAATTGACCAGTTAACTGGGCGCGAGGCTTTTTCGAAGTCTAATTTTAATAAGGCTATGTAAAACTGAAACGCCACCAACCAGGTCTTGTTTTTGGATAAACAATCCAGGCAATGTGTTGTTAAATTGGCCTTCTCAAAGACTTGCACAGTCTCATAACTCAGCTATATTCATTGTTAAGGAATCAACTGATAAACCTGAGTACACCTTGACACAAAAGGGCTAAAACAAAATTACTGATCTATTGAGCACCTATGTGAATGTCTTCTAATCCGCACGTGTACAGAATCTGTTAAACAACTGTCCATGTTTGTATTTGCCTTTTTTCACCATCTCTGCACCCGTACAATCACTTATGAGATGTAGTCCATAATATTTTATCAAGTAACAGTATATCGAATGTTGGTTATGATTCACTGCTGTACCCCGCACTGTCCCCATCAAGGTTCATGTTTCAGAAGAAGTCTTTTCCATGAGGGGAAGCACTAATGCTGCAAATCTATGCATTGATAAAATATTTGCTGTGTTTGTTGTACAATTTCTTTAGAAATGAACAATGGCCACTCTAAAGATATCTTTATTTATTATGCTCTCTTTTCATTTTTTTTTTACAATGCATGTATAGTCTGTTTTTTATTGTGCATGTGCTGGGCTGAAAGAGAATACGTTCCTTGGCCCTTTCAGCTCTGATACCATGGGTGCATTGATTATGCATTCCTGCAGGTCAGCGGCACCATTGTTGGAAACACACTGATAAAGTCACAATATAAACCCACTTGCTCTACGTCTTCGGCAAAGTTGTATGCAGTCAAAACTGTGAAATAAATGAATAACTGACCACTAAATTTAGTATTAGCAGAGCATTACACGATGCATGTCATTCTCAATTACTTTACTGCTTTATCCTTTGATATATGTTTCTCTGCTGTTTGAGATAAGTCGACTGTGAAACTCAAATATTCAGATTGCAAAGACAATTTCTTAATGACTTAATTAATTAAATGTATCAGTTATAATTAAAATATATTTAAAGCTCACATGCAGTTGTCTTCTGTGTGGCATTCCATATTATTATCTACTGTGTATAAAATAGTATTACCTAATTCACTCTTAAGTTCACTGTCATGCTTATGTTATTGTGAATTTTACCCTAATATAGAATCTGGGGATGTGCTTCCTTGTAAAGAGCCATGGTGTCTTAATGTACACTTCAAAAAGTATTACTGGTTACAACCTTGTTTAGGATGCAATGTACATGTTAAATAAATAACTTACTGGGTGTGCGTGGTTGTGTGTGGATGTGTCTGTGTACACGCACAAGTGTATATGGGTTTGTGCATATCTGTTGGAAAGGAGAAGGTGTGTTGGGATGTACTTGGCTACTTTACCCTAAGCAACACAAACGCTATACCATGCAACTTATTTTGTTTTTGGCAAAGTGGGAGTTCCAACATAAATTAGCAGTTCTCTGGCCCCATCAAACTTGCAGTTTCTTCCCCTCTATTTAGCACCAGGAGCAGCACCAGGTTAACACTGGAGGGGCCTCCACTGGCTCAATCAGTGTGAACCTCTGAAATGGCGGCCTCTTCACCAAGGAGCAACCAAATGCTGGTGACCATCAATGGTTTTCATTGTTCATGCCCACCAAGCAATGCATTGCCAACACTGGGGGGGAAATTGCAGAATGTCCCTATGCAAAGGGAGATATCTCCTTGTGCTTGGGGCTCATTTGTTTTTTGTTCAGAGAAAACAAACCCACACTTCTTTTCTCTAAATAAAAACATTTAATAATAGGGTGCTTTAAATATTCTTTCACAGCATAGAGACTCCAGCCAGAAGTCTAAAGAGAAGGACTAGTTCTCCACCAGGGTGGCCATCCCCTAGACGACCCACAGACCACCTGCCAAGGTTTAAGTGACCACCCACATCTTTTAAGTTTAACTTTATGCCAATATGTAGAGAAGAGATTAAATACTTTACTGACATACTGCTGTTTTTAAGGGTTGATGGAATGTAATTTATGATGCACCTAGCTGTAACAAATTAACATAATTTGATGAAGATGGTAAGTAGTAAGCTGCTACTTAGGCATTACCTTAAATTGTCTTGCCTATACAATTTAACTCTTTTAAGATAAATATTCTACCATCAGTGCTTTATAAATGTGTGCACATTCCTGGCAGACAGGCAGAATTAGTTACTAGTTCAATCAATACATTCCAATTCAAAGATACAACCACAAATATTTAAAAAAGATTGTTACTTTACCTGTAACCCACCTGAATGCAAAGGATGAGATATTCACATCCTCCTCTTTACCTCTGGAATACAGAGGAAATGATTGTCTCATTCCCCACAGGCCCACACTTCTCCCTATAAAAACGTAACCCACTTTGTGTTAGTGAACATGTTGCCCATGACACGAAGAGATGAAAACTGTAACAATATGAAGTTTGTGTGGTCTTTTCATGGTCCATAGTTTAGTCCACTTTTGTCTCAGGTACTCATACCAGCACTGTTTTTATCAAGAGAACTGTGAGAACGCTGGGTGGGACAAATTTTGTGGATCACTGTAGATTCCAGAAGTTTTCCTCACAAAAATCCAAGCAAAAATGCATGATTTTAGCCAAAGTTTGAGTTTTGCAGGGCATTCTGGGTAAAACAAAAATGTGTCAGCCCCTTGATTCACACCACCTGGACTCCCTTGGGTGTCTAATTTTCAGACCATTCCATGTTTAGTAGGTGTATTGTGGGTAAGTCCAAACCTAAATACTGATTGTCAAAATGGGTCCATTTTGATGTCTCCACTTTGCATTTTGGAGCCTTTCCTATTGCAGGCGCTAGGCCCAGCCACACAAGTAAGGTACCATTTTTATCAGGAAAAGTGTGGGAACAATGGGTGGGAGGAATTCTGGAGATCCCAGGGGATTACAAAACTTTCCCTCACAGAAATGAAAGGAAAACGCATGATTTAGCCATCGTTTGAGGTTTGCAGAGCATTCTGGGTAAGAAAACATAGTGCGATCCATGCATGCCGACCTCCCTCAATTCCCATGGTCTCTGATTTCTGGAAATGTCTGAGCTTAGTAGTCTTCCCTAACTGGCGGCTGTGCCCGGGCCCAAATACCTCAGTTACCTATATTGCCAAAACAGGTCAAATTTGAAGGCAAAAGTTTGATATTGCCAGATTGTTTTTTGGGGCTTTTCTTTTCATAGGTGGTAGGCTGAGCCACACAAGTAGGGTACCCTTTCTAGTCAGGAGAAGTGTGAAACTACAGGATGGTAGACATTTTGTGGATACTCACAAATTATGGAACGTTCACTCACAGAAACATGTGAATAATGTGTGATATTAGGTAGGCAGGGCACTCTGGGAAAGAAAGCCTAGCGGGATCCAAGCTGTTCTACGTGGTACTCTTATGAGTGTCTAGTTTTCAGAAATTTCTGAGTTTGGTAGGTTTCCCTGGGTGGCAGGGAGCCCAGGCCCAAATACAGCAGCTACCCACATTGCCAAAATGGGCCACTTTTCCACTTGAAAACTCTCTGCTGTGTTTTGGTGGCTTTTGTGTCATGGGAGAGGCATAGCCACTCAAATGGTGTATTGTTTTTATCTAGGGAAGGGTGAAATACAAAATGGTAAAATATTTTATTTTATCAATCACAATTATCTCAATTTTTCAACAACGTATTTTGGAAAATGCCTTCCGAATCACATGTTATGGGTGACCCCAAATTCAGTGGTGTACAAATTACCACTATTCCTAACCTCAGTATTTTACCTGCATTTCAGAAATACACAGGCTTCCTTCATAGCAATTTTTAATTAATTAGATTTTACCATAAGAATTGCTGCATGGTTGGTACATGATGTAAAATCATTATAAGCCTTTGGCTCTGGGATTTGCATGGTATTGGAAATCCTACAAACACTATACTTAACAGTATAATGCTTTTCTAAATCAGCCCTCTTGACAAAAAATACAGATGACAACGTTGTCACCAAAGGCTATTTTTTCCTACTCATTCTCATTATATTTTTATTTTAACGATTAGTTTCTTTTGGAAGACTTTGAGGAATTTATGCAAATTACTGTGTGTGGAATTCAGAACTTTTTCTACTGTTGAGCAATGTATAGCTTTCTGGGATTACCCAGGGGTTTCATACTTTTTCCGTTACAAAGTGCAAATAGCTTGAAACCACAAACATGATGAAAAATTGACTTCTTCTTAGAAAAATCATAAACTTTGATAAACAAATTGATTTTGATACAGCTACGCTTGTTCCTGAGGGCCCGGACAATGATGATCCTAGCACAGAAAACCACTTGTTGGTCCCAATTTTGGAAAAAAAAGTATACACTTGCTTACACAGCACTTTTTACAATTTTTCACCAAAAACATAAGTTAGCTATAGTTGGGCTATTTTCTCAGTTCCTCCGAAGGAATCTGCAATCCCTAGATACCTTTAAAATCCACAGAGTATTGGAAAAAAGGGTGCAAATGTGGCATGGCTTCTTTTATGGAAAAAAGGATATGTAGACATAAGTGCACACTACCACAAGCATCCTTAAAAGAGCTTAGCACTAGGGGGAAAAGTATTAGCAGTCAAGTGGTTAATCTATGGCATCCCCTGCAGACCAATCCATTCCAGCACTGTCTGTGCCCCTCTGAATGGGTCCCCCAATGCCTTTCCTTTTACAAAGGCTAAAGTCAGTTTCACTCTCTGGTGCTGTGTACAATCTCTCTTCAAACGCTATTTCCTTCTGATAAAACCCCCTTGTTTCTGCCATCCTCAGTAACTACCACTCTAAAGGCAGCCTCCCAAGGTACTCAAATTGGCAACAGTGATGCAGCTTCAAAATGTAAGTTGCCGAGGTGTGACAATCAGCATTCTGCTTGTGCCACATGATTAAAAGCACTCTACGCACCCTATGCAAGGTCAAATAAATTATACAGCTGTACAGGAACAAATTGTGTAGTAGGGTTGACTACATAAATATACTGCACCTCTATTTTTATTTTTCTCTGGTAAAGCCTGCAAATTATGTGGCTGATAATTGAGTAAGTTTGTGTAGTAGGGTTGACTACATAAATATACTGCACCTCTATTTTTATTTTTCTCTGGTAAAGCCTGCAAATTATGTGGCTGATAATTGAGTAAGTAGTGGAAAACTCATATTTACGCAGAAAACATTGTATAATTGTATTCTCCCATGTTCTAAACATATGGGACGACTTCATGTGCCACGTTAATGTAAGCACTGTTCACGCTGACCTCTCTTGACCTCTCTTGACCTCTCTTGAGCTTTTGACACTGACCGATGACACCCTGCTAACAATCCAATCTCTGCCACCAGAGCCACTCTGCAATGCTGCTAGTCCTCCCTCTTTCAATGCTTTCAATAGGTCAATCTTGGACTCTACCTCTTTCAACATAAGTCTTTCACTTGTCTTTCTTAGTTCTGTTCTGAGCGAGTGAAGACTATGTCTGGAAGTGGCAATGGAGGAAAGGTACTCTGCAAAGAGGGCACCAAGAGGCACTGGAAGGTGTTTTGGGACAATATTCAGGGCATCACCAAATCTGCCGTTCCCTGCTTACCGCACTGTCAAGCACATCTCCCACCTCATCTATGAAGAGACTTCTGGTGAGTTCAAGGTCTTTCTGGAGACTATGATCCAGAACACCATCACCTACACTGAGCACACCAAGAAAAAGACCAACAATGCCATCAATGCGGTGTGCGCCCTGAAGAGTCAGGCGGGCACCCTCTACAGATTTGGCAGCTACATACTCTGTCTATTCCCAAAAACCTGTCAGATTCCACATGTACACCTACTCCATCATCCTTCACAACTTTCAGGTGATTCCCCTTATGACCACCTTTATAGTGCTTGGCCTCATGTTCCACTCATTTGTTAATGACATTCGAGTCTAATATCACGGAAGCGGGTCTATCCACAGCTTTAATGTCATTGCCCGTAGGCTAGTCATTATTAAACAATAGCTAGTGATGAGTGGTGTGCAACTCAATGAACCGTGTCACTTATTTATTCCAGGTCAGTTTGTTGTGCTGTCTCTCCATTGCATGTATTCATTTTTCAATTTGGGTACTTTGGTATGATCCCCCGGCTTTGACAGCCACCAGAAAAACTATCAATGCTTCTTTAGGGGCGAATTAAAATTAAAGTGTGACGTTGACTCCAAAAATGAATTAAAATGCCAATTTATGGATTAAACTGGTTCATTCTCTTTAAAAATCTGATCCCCTTGTGGGACATTATTCTTATACAAAGGTAACTACTTGAACAGTAATTTTTCATTATGTGTGTGTGAATGTGATATTTCTACAACACAGAACAAACCAAAAGGCTGCATCCAACATGTACTTCATATCTTCCCTAAAGCTGTTACTTGTACCTTTTCACTATATTACTGTTGGAAATTACCATCTTTTGTGTGGTATTTTCTTAGATTTTGTGCCTGCACTACCCTATTTTTTTTTTAACTCATTTTGTTGAAATTAGGACTCTTCTTCTTAATCCTCATAACTAGTGGTAAAGTGCCTGTGCTTTCCCTTCCAAACATAGTAACATTGGTATACACCTAATTGCCATATTTAGTTTACTTATAAGTTCCTAGTCAATGGTACTAATGTACCCAGGGCCTGGAAATAAAATGCTATAAGTAGGCTGAAAGGGTCATTGTCGCCCCCACTAAAGTAGCACTGTAAAACAAGTCCCAGGGCTGCCACTGCAGCCTGTAGTGCAGTTTTAGACTGCCAATTCGACCTGACAAAATAAACCTTTTGCCATGCCTAAACTTTCATATTAATCATTATATGTCAACCATAAGGTAGGGCCCAAAGGCTCAAAGGGTAGCATAAATAGTAATTAAAAAGTAGGACAACTTAAGTTTTACATGTTCTGGTAGAGAGAAACTCCCAAAGTCATGTTCAATGTCACACGGCTATCTCTCCCATTGACGAACAATGAGTTACATTTTTACACTTAATAAGTAATAACTTCAGTTGGGGATGAAATAGAAAAACACCTCTTCCATTCTTTTGAATTGTAATTTACAATCCGCTTTAATGGAAAAGTTGGATTTTAAATTACTATTCTGAAAAGGCCACGTTTTAGAAAATTGGCATTTTTCTGGCTAAACCAAATGTGCCTTTCTGCCAGTGTCCAGGGTCACATTACTCTTAATGGCTCTCCTGTGGTGTGATGTGTATTCCTTCCAGACAGGGGACAAAAGGGTCTTGGGTATGGAAAAGAATGTTCCTCTCTTGAGCAAGGTAGCCTGGGGCTGTTGTGGCCAGCCCTTCCAGAGCTTCAACGGGTAGACTGAGAGCTGTGCCCACTCCCTTCATGACTTCTGATGTCTTTCACTAGCAAATGCAGCCCACACCAGGGCCTGCCTTCCCCTTCTTCCCCTAGACAGATTGGAGCCAAACCTAGGGAAAGGGGAAGAACTGACCAGAATCAGATTCAAATTATATAAAGGGGGTGGCCCCCACACACAGCTGGCATTAGGAATAAAATTGTCATCCTAAGAACACTCCTGGACCTGTGGAGACTCAAATGAAAGACTTCCTTGCTGCCTGAGGCCTGAAGGAAGATTGGGGCTGCTTGCCTTGAACACAGGACCCCGGAAGTGAATCCAAGTATCAGGTGGCTCAGCTCCTGTTTCTACTACAGGGACACAACAAGCTTCCAGAAGGCCTTTCCCTGCAACTGCCTAGCTGACCAGCACCAACTGGACCTGTCTAAACCCTTGTGTTGGCCTTTACTGGAGTGAATCCAGAAACCCAAAAGGTGTCCCACCAGATCCTGGACCCTTGCCTGGTGTCAGTGTGTACTCATCCAACCTACCACCTGCAAGAACTGGACTCAAGGTGAAAATAAAGAGAATCTGGTTTCTTTGCGTCGAACAGAACCGCGGGTGGAATTCACTAATGCCGCATTGAGACCTGCATCAGACTGCTAATGCGATCCCCCCGGCTACAGACTCTGAACTTCACCCGCATTGTGGTCTTTGTGACAACAATGACCACCCCGCAATTCCCGCCAATGCAAAGCTCTGACTGACGACCAGCTCTTTGTGCCAACAATGATCTCCTTGTTGTACCCCATCAACGCAAAGCTCTGATTAAGGCTCCTCATGAAGTACTGGACTGAATTAGAAGATAAGCTTTCTAGCGGGACAAACCTGGCCAAACAGGACAAACCTGGCCCCTGTATCCGACCCGTGCTCAATGATGGTCACCGTCAACTTTTGACTTTGATCTGGTCCAGTGCAACCAGATGACCGCAATTGGCTCTTTGTGCTTCTTGGTCCTATTTTCACTTAAAACTTAAAAATTCCTATTCCTTATTCTCCTTTTTGTTTTTTTTCTTTTTGGTATCATTTTATTTATTAAAGTGTATTCCATTTTTAGGTCTCGCTGAGCCCAGCGCTTGCGCTGGCTCGGAGAGACATTTTGTAATGGATTTTTCAAAGTGCTACCGCTGGCATAGAGCTACAGTGCACGAGGCGTGCACGCGTGCAAAGCAGCCATATGGCTTTACGTAGCTCTCCCTCATTCCCACCTCTCCGCCCCCTTCCCTGCTGCTATTTCGCACCAGTTGCACAGAACTCCCGCTTCTCCGCCCCCCCCCCCCCTCTCCCCTCCCTCCCATCGCGTCTCACGGCCGCTCGCGGGTCAATGCTTGTTTATTTGTATTATTTCGCGGCCGCGCGGTGTTCCTGTTACGGCCGCGCGTTGCACAGAACTCGCGCTTCTCCCCACCCCCTCCCCCCCACTCCCTCCCATCGCGTCTCGCGGCCGCTCGCGGGTCAATGCTTGTTTATTTGTTTTATTTCGGGCCGCGCGGTGTTCCTGTTACGGCCAATGCTTGTTTCAATTAGTGCTCGTAATGTTCATCTATATTTACCAGTATCTAGGCTTCTTAGTTCCATGCTTATCTACAGAGCACTTCTGCTCAGCGGCTGCCAGGAAATAATAATCATAGCGACATCGAAAGATTTCATTGGATTGCACTTATGAAAGCAGCTTTTAAGGTACGGTAAATGTGCAACTCTTTCAAATAATATACTCTTATACTTGTACGGCCGCTCGCGGGTCAATGCTTGTTTATTTGTATTATTTTGCGGCCGCGCGGTGTTCCTGTTACGGCCGCGCGTTGCACAGAACTCGCGCTTCTCCCCACCCCCTCCCCCCCACTCCCTCCCATCGCGTCTCGCGGCCGCTCGCGGGTCAATGCTTGTTTATTTGTTTTATTTCGGGCCGCGCGGTGTTCCTGTTACGGCCAATGCTTGTTTCAATTAGTGCTCGTAATGTTCATCTATATTTACCAGTATCTAGGCTTCTTAGTTCCATGCTTATCTACAGAGCACTTCTGCTCAGCGGCTGCCAGGAAATAATAATCATAGCGACATCGAAAGATTTCATTGGATTGCACTTATGAAAGCAGCTTTTAAGGTACGGTAAATGTGCAACTCTTTCAAATAATATACTCTTATACTTGTAGAGTAACAATGAACCCATTTTGATGTGCTTTGCTTACGGTTTTAAACATTAGGCTTTGCAATGTGGAGTTTGCACATGCCAACAAATGCATAACAAACGCACAGGAGGAGGGTGGGCAGGTGCCTTGTGTGTCAAAATGTCAGAAACAACAGAATGCCAGCTGAGAATAATGACAACGGGGTTTATTTGTGTAGCGCCTCGAACCCCTACTGCTCCAAAGTTCAATTTGCCAGAGCCTTACCAGCCAAGCCTTCTGATGTAACCTCTTTTTGGAGTGGAGGGGTCTTGAAGCAGTTCTTTTGTTTAAGTCCTCTGGAGTGTACACGCCACTTATGCTCTCATAATTTGTCTACGATACTGGGGCACCTTTTTACATGGTTAAAGTTGCTGTCACACCCCTTCAGTGAAAGAGAGCCGGGTAGAGGGATGCGCTGGTTTCACTCCTCTTGGACGCCGCAGGATTCTAGGTGCTAAGATGGACATTAGCGCCCCAAGGACACGTTTCGGCAGTTGTCACTCTTGAGTGATGCCCTGTGCTCCCCTATTGGGCACTCTCCAGAGGCGCAACTAGAGCCAAATTTCGGGGGGGGGGCTAAGAAAAAAATTCGGGGGGGGGCTGAATCTTTTATGCCATAGGCAGAGTGGAGCTGCAGGGGCTCTTAGAAGGGGTGAAACACCAGCGAGGCCTCATTAACATGCAAATGGTCTTTTAAAGACACGTGAAGTGCTCGGGTGCGGCTGTGTGCGCGCCGGGAAGCTGTCTCATCCCGGGCTGCCACACACGATGGGGGGGGGGGGGGCTGAAGCCCTGTGAGTCCAATGGGTGTTGCGCGCCTGGCACTCTCCGTTCCGCTCATCTCAGCTCCTCTTTCTTTCTTAAACGGCCCTGTCAGTGTGGAGATCTCAGACCGGCACAGGGAACAGTGAAAGCGCTTGATTCATCAGTGCACACTACCTCCCCCTGCACAGCTGCTAGTACACACCAGACTGCAGCCCTGTTAGCAGCATTCGTCTACTTGGCAAACTTCCCTATGGGCTTCCTGTGCTCACAGCATACAACCAAGGCCACAGGCAACTACACTAACTCAGCTCCAAGGCTACTGAAACAAGCATTTGCAATGCAATAGGTCTCGCATTACGCGAGTATGGGCTATTGACATTGCAAATAACAATGCCTTTTATTTTTGTTTTCGTTTTTGTTTCTAAAACAAATAAAAGGCATTGTCATTTACAATGCGAATAGCTTAAACTCGCGCAAATGCGAGACCTATTGCATTGCAAATGCTTGTTTACATTGGTTTGGGATTTTTCTTGCATGGTGTTTTCACTTTATTGCTGATTACATACTTTACACATTGCCTCTAAGTTAAGCCTAACTGCTTTGTGCCAAACTACCAGTGGGTTAAACACAGTTTTATTTAATGGCATTTATGGTTTACCCTGACAGGGATGTGTTTATTACGTCAGCTGGGCTATCACGCTTCTCAACTAATAACCTGATTTCTTACAATTGCCATAATATAGAAATCTCATTTCCATAAAAGTTAAAGCCAGGAAAGATTGAAGGAAGAGGCAACCCTAAAGAGAGATTAAAACTCAAAGAATCAAGACAGAAATTTTCCTCATCAGTTCCTGCTTTCCTCACTGAAAAACTGCTGTTCCAAGTTGGGTTACTGGTTGGCAGAAGTATGCACCTTGTCCAAGCAGGAACTACAATCCTAGTCAGGGTAAGTGTAGTTCACACTGAACGTTTACCTATGCTAATCGTCCGGTAGCATGGCACAGAATGGTCAGGCTAAATTGAAGAGACAATGTGTAAACTATTTGTGCACACACATGCAGTAACACAGTGAAAACACCTCAAAAGTACTCCACACCAATTTAGAAAAATAGCCAATATTTATTTGAGTAAAACAAGACTAAAATGACAAACATCCAACATACACAAGTCAAGTTATGAATTAATTTGGCAAGTTTAAATCAAAATGCGGTGCTTAGAAATCAGTAGCTCCAACTGGGGCTATCTGGTCGCGCTTGACCGAGGCAAATCCCAAAAGTTCAGTCCAAACGTAATGGAGCGTGGGCCGTATACAGGAGTCTGGCAGACCCACTGACAGTACCCTGGATGCGTCGCAGATCAGCCAATGCATTGAAAAATGAAGGGGATGTGTCGCTCTTGAAGACGATGCATCAGTTCCAAAGTCGGGCAATGTCGTTGATGTGTTGATATCAAGAGCGCCGTGCTCCGGTTCCAAAGTGTTGATGTCGAACCACTGAGCTGTAGGCGATGCATTGCCGCGAAGCCGCACCGGGCCAGGAATGCGTCAGGACGGTGCATCACAGATGTCAGCTATGCGGTGTCTGAGACTCACGCAGCAGCGGTGACTCAAAGGCGCCGTGTCGGCAAAGTCAGCTCTGTTGTAAGTCGAGGTCATTGTGTCGGGCTGTCAGCAAGCGGTGTCCATCCCTTTGATGCAGATAGCTGCAATGCTTCAATATCACAGGGGAATGCGCCGGTTCTGAATGACGCTTCAGTGTTGATGTGTTGGTTTCTTGGGTTGCAGTACCAAACACTCACTTCCAAGGGGCCAGTGAAATTGGCACCACTTGGCAAAGCAGGACTCACAGCAGAGGACCCTAGGTGCTGTGGCAAGATGCAGGTGAAGTCTTTAATATCCCTGAGGCTTCAGAAACATGAGGCAAGCCCTATGAGCCCTTTGAGAACCTTTAGAAATGCAGGATGTAGAGAGTCAAGTCCCGTCCTCTTACTCCCAGGCAAGAAACTGCAGCCAACACAGCAAAGCAAGCAGCAAAGTGGCAGTCCCTCATGGAAGCACAACAGCTCTTCTTCCTAGTAGACTGTCCCAGTTCAAGCAGTGTTCTAAGTATCTGGCATCAGAGGTCCAGTACGCATGATCATTTTTAGCCTTTGAAGTAGGGCGACATCAAAGAAAGGTCTTTTTAGTGTACAAAACTCCGCCCTTTCTTGTCCTGGCTTCTGACACACTACGGAGGGTATGAAAATCTTTTTGCAGGACTGGCAGAGCCCTATTCATGTGCAAGTGTCAGCTCCTCCCTCTCACTCTAGCTCAGGAAGACCCATCAGCCTAGTGAAGGGCCATCGGGATATGCAGGGCACATCTCATCTCCCTTTGTATGTGACTGTCTAGAGGGAATACACAAAACCCAGCCGTCATCCAACCCAGGCGAGTATTCTAGAGGCAGGCAGAGGCACAGAATGGTTAAGGTAAGAAAATGCCAACTTTCTAAAAGTGGTATTTTCAGACTTGCAATTTAAAAACCAACTTCACAAAAATATGAGTTTTTAAAATGTGACTCCAGAGATACCAATTCTATTCTTTCTATTTTTTCCCAATTGGAAGTGACACTTGTAAAGTTTTACAAGGAAGCTCCAATGCCAACCTATGGGATAGATAGTCCTTGCTGTAATGAAAAACGAATTTAGCAGTCTGTCACAACCAGGACATATAAAATCCCCCAACCTTTTAAATACACTGCACCCTGCCCATGGGGCTACCTAGGGCCTACCTAGGGCTTACTTATATGTAATAAAAAGGAAGGGTTGGGCCTTTTAGTAGGTGATCGTACCAGGTCAAAATGACAGTTTTAAACTGCACACACAGGCTCTGCAGTGGCAGCCGCAAGATATGTTTTCAAGGGCTACTTATGTGGGTGGCACAATCAGTGCTGCAGGCCCACTAGTAGCATTTAATTTACAGACCCTGGGCACATATAGTGCACTGTACTAGGGACTTGCCAGTAAATCATATATGCCAATCAAGGAGAAACCAAATGACATTACATTTTACACAAGGAGCAAATGCACTTTAGCCCTGGCCAGCAGTGAAAAAGTGAAAAGTCCGAAAGCTAGCAAAAACGAAGTCAAAAACAGTGAAGGAAGAAGGCAAAAAGTTTGGGGTAACCATGTAAAAAGGGCCATTTCCAACAACCTCTCTTAGCTTGGCTATTTTGTTAGCCACCCAAACAACTGCTTGAACAATATTTTTTCACTGATGTTCTATGTTGGTGAAGCTTTGAATTTGCTGCTGAGCAGTGGCATTAAAAGGAGTTAATGCATAATGACATCCTCCATATTACTATAATATCCAAGCGCATACCGTGGCAATGACTCAACATCTAAGAAGGTGCTCTCTACGAGACTGGTCTTTCCAGTTCTGACAACTTAGTAAGACCCTTCTTTACCGCAGCCAAAGACTGCACGCTACTGTCGTTGGTAACTTGGTCAACACCAAGACTCACTTCGCAAACTCGCCGTATGCCACCAGCCCAGATTACCAGAGGATTAGACTCCAGAAAGTCCAGAATACGGCAGTAAGACCACTGTGCGACTCAAGAATGGACAACACTTCATGGATTCCGAGCTATGGCTGCAAGCCAGTAGGAGTACTGGTAGCAAGGGCCACAGCCTTAAATGCAGTTGCTTCAATAGAATTGCGACCACACCCTCTGTAAGCAGCTTACCAGATACACGTAAAGTGGCCCAGAAGGCTCACTTACATTCTCACCTTTGAACGTCCGGCTCCAGGTAAATTGGCAGAGACGACAGAGGCTTCTCTATCTGTTCTCACCCCTAGACAGTGGATCAAGATCCCGCAACCTATCAGATCCCTCAGGCACCTTCTTTCCTTAAGAAAAGCCCTGGGAATCCTCTTAAATTTGCCCATGTGTCCATGGTAACACTCACTGTTACTGATTCCATTCCCTGCCCACTGATTCCATACAGCGTGGCGCCCAATGCGAAGCAATAAATAAATAAATAAATAAACACTATTTCACAACTAATTTTCTCTGTATCTTGTTTTGTAGCTAGCTAGTAGCGTGTCACTTTTAATAAACTTTTCTTAACATATCCGTAACTACAGGCCGTCGCTACGTAGATGAGTCCAAGTAATTATCACCTCCTGTTCAATGCCTCTTTTAACTCCCCCACTAGAAATTCAAATTAGCACCCTTTAAATTCACCAGTGCCATTTTCCTTTTGGCTGCATTAATTAGGTTGTTGCCTTTGCGTTCTGTTCTGCGTTCTCGTCAGAAAAACATTTCCCATTATGAAAAACCTTGCCACCTGCATGCGCCTGCCACTACTCTGAACGTGGCCCTCAGTAACCCATTTCCTTTTACATCACATTTGCTTCCTGGAGTAGCCACCTTTATTAATGTCAAAGCTATATGGAGGAAATCTCTTATGCCGTCCACTTGCTTTACACTGACACTCATTCAGCTGCCTGCTGATAGCACATTTACTTTCCCCGGTATGCAAATTACCCACTCATCATTAATTTGACCTATAGAGACCAAAAAGCGCGAGGAATAATGTTTTTATTACAAAGAATGAATTTGCACAGAAGGTAGGTGTAGAGTCCTTTATTCCTTGCTCCTCTGTCCATCAATCCACTCTCAGTCACCAACATTCTAATGTCCCCTCCAGGGACTAGGAGCAAACCAACTACTGTGGGGAGGTTCGGAATGTACCAACTAATGGTACAAATGATATATGGCGTTACTTGGCATATTTTATACATATATCATAAACAGGTACATGTGATGATATAGCGTTACCTGGCATGTCTAGTATATACATCGTAACACATCTTCCCCCTTAATATGATTTAAAACAAACTTAACTGGTTAAGTTATTTATATCTAATAAAGTCCCTGTGCCACCCTGGAGCCCTGCATGTTCTACGTGTGACAGGTAACCCCTCGATGTCAAGGTTATGTGGCACCTCTGCTTGGTCATCAGGTTGGTTGTGTGTGCTTTGCGGTTTCACCAACCTCTCCATGCTCCACATTTGGTCATTCTCTAATATGACTGTGTTGTTACTTACTCCCTTGATGCGCATAGGTTCTGAAAACTTGGTTTCCCCCTCGCACCTTCTCGGCATCCTGATCCGTACCCAGTCCCCCTCTTTCCACAGTGGAGCCTTAGTCCCATGTTTTGTGTCATAGTGGGTTTTGTATCTGCTTTGGTGTGCATCAATCTTGTTCCTGCACGCATGCCTATCTCTTGTGACATGGGACCCCCCTCCTAGCCAATACGGGAAGAATTTGGTACCTGGCTTCCTTCCTCTCAGAGCTGAAAAAGGGGAGACTCCCGTGACCGAATTGGGAGTGGTGTGGTACGCCCACAACATTTCTTGTAACGCTTGCTCAGTGGGTATTCTGTTAACCACTGCCAGTTGTATGCATCCTTTAACCATGCGGTTCATTCTTTCAACCAACCCATTAGCCCTGGGACAGTATAATGCTGTTCTCAAGTGTGTTATGTTTAGTTTACATAAAAAGTCTGTCATGGAATGGGACGTGAATTGGACCCCGTTATCTGTTACTATAGAGGACAGTATGCCTTCTTGGGCAAATGTGTCCTTCAGAAGTTGGATCACCGATATGGTCGTTATCTGATGGACCATTTTGACTACCGTCCAGTGGGAGTGGAAGTCGACCATCACTAGTGCAAATTGTTTGCCCACTCCTTTGAAGTTGAGGGGACCGATGATGTCTAACGCGACCTTCTCCCATGGTTTGTCTGATACTGATACGGGGAACAAGGGTGGCTTCCTGGTCGTTCTAGTCTTGTCACTGTTGGAACATGTGACACAATTTTTAACCTTAGCCTCTACAAGTGAGTCCATCTTGGGGAACCAGTATCTCTCCCTCAACCTTGCCTTCGTTAAGCTTCTGCCCAAGTGGCCCTCATGTACAAGGTTGATTATTCTGTCCCTCATGGTTTCTGGTGGAACTATTTTGTCATTTCTGAATAGAACACCCTGGTCTACGCTCAGCTCCATACGTACCTCCCAGAATGGGTTAAGTTCTACCTTCACTTGATCGGAGGAATTGGGCCAGCCCTTTATTGTGAGGTCGATAATCTGTGTCATGATGGTGTCCGCACCCATGCTTTCTATCCATTCCTGTGTTGTGATAGTATCTAATCTGAGCTGCAATATCGGGTACTCTAGTGTCTCAAATTGCTCCTCCTTGTTGATGGGGCTTCTAGATAAGAAGTCAGCCGCCGAATTCTGGACCCCCGGGACATATCTAATTCTGAAACAGAAGCCCTCTAAGCCCAGCAGCCACCTAGCGATGCGGGGAGTATTACAACAGCTATTCTTCGGGTTGAACATGAAAACCAGGGGCTTGTGATCAGTGCGTAACTCAAACTGAATGCCCCACAGAAAAAACTTGAAGTGTTTCACTCCCCAAAAACAAGCCAATGCCTCCCTTTCCACCACTGAATAGTTTTTTCAGCCTCAGTGAGTGATCTTGAAGCAAATGCACCGATTCTCTCCTTTCCCTCTATAATTTGTGAGAGCGTTGCTCCTAGTCCTTTCCCACTAGCATCCGTTGTAAGAAATGTTCTACGGCTGAGTTCGAAGTTACTCAAAAATGGAGCTGATAGTATGTCCTTCTTTACTCTTTGGAACGACATTTCATGTTCCTCCGCCCATTTGAATTGCGTATTGTGTTTTGTGAGATCCCTCAGGGTGGAAGTTATATCCGCAAAGTGGTTCACATATTTTGCCATGTACTCTGCCAGCCCTAAAAATGATTTAAGTTCCTCTTTGTTCGTGGGCGCAGATGCATCTCTTACTGCCTCCACTAGGCAATGTTTCGGTTTGAATCCATCCTTAGAAATGCAATGTCCCAAATATTCCACTGACTGCACGCCAAATTGGCATTTCTCTCTCTTCAGTGTAAGTCCTGCATCTCTGAACCGGTACAGAACTTGTCTCAAGTTATTGTCATGCTCTTCCACATTGGCGCCGTACACCAAGACATCGTCTTGGAAGCATAGAGTTTTCGGTACCCCTTTCAAGATATGCTGAATGATCTTTTGGAAGACTCCTGCCGCAGAGGCCAACCCAAATGGCATGCGACAGAACATGAAGGTGCCCATGGGTGTAGTGAAAGCTGTGAGCTTCCTGGAGTCCGGATGCAACTCCACCTGGTGGTATGCCATGGAGAGATCCAGAACACTAAAGCATACAGCCTCACCCATGGTGCTCAACATCTAGTGGATGCGGGGTAAGGGGTGCCTTTCTACCAATATGTTGTTGTTCAGGTCACGCAGGTCGATGCACACCCAAATGTCCTGGCTCTGACCCTTCTTGGCGATGACGATCGGTGCAACCCATTCAGAACCAGCCGCCGACTGGATGATGTTAAGTTTCTGTAGCCTGTCTAGCTCCTTCTTCAGTGGTTCCCACATCAGAATCGGAATTGGCCTTGTCTTATGAACTACTGGTGTGGCGTTCCGTTTCAATTGTATTTTGTGTTGGAAGTCCTTGAGCAATCCTATCGTCTCTGAAAATACTTCCGGGAACTCGTTAGGAACAGTTTCCCTCTGACCTGAAGGATTCACCACCAGAACTTGCTCCGGATTGTTCGGGTCCAATTTGATCCCCAGCTCCCTTTGGTGCTGCCACCCCAGTAGGTTCGACCCGTTCTCTACCACATAAACCTTGCCTACCATTTGTCTGCCTTTGAAGGAACTGAGTGACTTGAACATTCCCTTCATGGGTATGGGATCTCTATTATAGCCGCTAGGAGCTATATCGGCTTGATCCAGCTCGTCTTTTCCTTTTTGTAGAATGGCTTCAACATCTGCGAAATTCTCTAGTGTGAAAGGCGAGCACGAATCGGCGAACATCTTCACCCTTTTTCCATCGAGGGTCACCTTGCATACTGGGTAACACTGTTGCTCTTGAACCCCATTCTCCTTCACTTGTAGTATTATTTTCTTCACTTGCGTCGGCGTCGTGGTGACTGGGCTTCCCCGTGATGTCTTCGGGAAGCACCCACAAACTCTTGCAAGGTGCCCTTTCTTATTGCACTTCCTGCACCAAGCATGCCTTGCCTGGCAACTTAAATCATTTGCTAAGTGGTTGTTGCTTCCACAACGGTAGCATTTGAATTTTCCATTCTCTGAATTTGCCGTCTGGCCACGCCAATTTTCGTTCTTCTTTGCCGAATCATTTCTGATTTTGTATACTTCAGTTTCTTCCTCCCTATTAATTATCTCTGACACCTGCTCATTGGACTCTGTCGAATTTATCTCTTTCATACATATTGCTGTATGCTCGATCGATTTAGCGATTTTGATCGCTTCTACCAGATCCGGTTGTTTCTGCAATAACTTCTTTTGTATTTCTTTGCTGTTAGTACAGCGTACCAACTGATCTCTGATCAGAGAATCATTGAGCTCATTGAAAGCGCACAGTCTGCTTAAACCTCTGAGAATCGCAATATATGTAGAAACATTTTCGTGCTTGCCCTGTGTACGACTGAAAAATTTGTGTCTCTCCAAGACTACGTTTATTTTATCCCCAAAATGATTCCGCAATTTAATTAACGTAGTGTCATAGGCATCGTCATCATCTTCTTCTCCCTCAGGTTCAGGTAGTGATTCAAAGATTTTCCTACCATTTGAACACAAATTATGTAGCAAGATATGTTGTTTCCTGAAAGGGCTGAATTTTTCCCCTCCTATTGCCACCAGGTAAGACTCGAAAACCTTCTCCCAATCTTCCCATGGAATGGTTGGTTCCCCCATTTCATTCAGAAATGGCGTTGGTTGTAACATGCTGGCAGCCGCCATTGTGGAGGGATAAACGCCAAGTTGGACGTGAACCTAACTGCTTTGACAGATATTGGTGTCGCTCACACACCCCCGCCACCACCAGAACACAAAATGGCACCGGTTGATCTCCGTTGATATGGCGTGAAAACGGTTGGGGCCACACTTCCTATGACCTTCTATGCAGATCTGCCCGGGGACATGAAGATGTCCGTAGTACAGCAGATCTAATCCCTTAGGGTGTCTCAAAGATTAGGAGTGTATATCCTCTCAGATGTACTTGTCACAAACAGAGGTGGGTTGGTGTGCGTATCACCGAATATTACGCAACAATGATTGAACGAATCATGGTGGGGTATGTCGAGCAGTTGTGAAACAGTTGGTGCCACTGAAGTCACAGTGAGGAGCGTAGAGCGTAGATTTTCTACTGAATGATGGTGTGTGTATCACCGGTGATGCTTGGGATACACTGGAGTGTCTCACTATCTAGCCACACTGAGGAGCGCTACTCATTCTTTAAATACCGGTGTGCATATGCAATGTAGACACGCAGAGGAGTGCGTGTCTCCGTTCTCGACGTTCACCTTACCCGCACCAGGGTTCTTTGAAAACTCGACGCGTTGTCCGGTCGCCAGGCAACCTAGCGTGGAGATCAGCGTCTCCTTGGTGAAGTTGCGCAGACGGCGTTGTTCCCTCGTTCCTGACAGGAAACAGATGCACGCCTCAGACGGACGCCTTCGCCTGCCGGTTCGTGAAAGAGCCTCTCTCACAAGGATTACAGAAGGCGTTGTTTCCTCGTTCCTGACAGGAAACTGATGCGCGCCTCAGACGGACGCCTTCGCCTGTCGGTTCGTGAAAGCAGCCTTTCGTACAGGTAATCGCTGATAAGGTGTTCAGTCTCCGTTCGAGGCACAGTCCATACTTTTGTTGCTCCTCACGCTAGTTCCGCCGCTGGAGAGGGAGGTTTGAAAGAGCTGCCTCTCGCTGAATCATTGATAAGGCTTTCGTTCCTCGTTCGAGGCGCAGTCCAGACCTCTGTCGCTCCTTCCGCTGGTGACCAGCCCTGATGACACCATAATTCGGCCACAATGTAAGAGGAGCGTGGCTCGAGGAAGATGTCTCGAAGGTCACTGCTTTCCACGATGTGGAAGAAGAAAGCCAGAACACCTGGTGAGCGTCTCGCACTCCGGATCACACAGGATTCACGGTATCAATAATGTCCTGGGAGATCAACTCGAACAGCTGATGGATAAATGCAGAAGGGGAGGAGCAAGGTAATTCTGCCCCCTTACGGAAATCGTCGCCAGTATTACTGAGGAAATTAAAATATCATAAGGCCTATGTGTCCCCGTGTGTTCCCCGTCACTCATGTGCACATGCATGTAACCTATGTATTTCCCCTCCATGGCCTGTCTATCATGATGCTTATGCTAGAACGTGGCCTGTCATCATCCAGTCTCCCATGAGAGAAACGACAAATCTGCACTGAGGCCTACACGTTTTGCATCATGTTTTCCCGCATTTTCATGAAAGCCCATTTTTGTGGCTCAGCCAGAGCCGAAAAGAGGTTTCAGGCCTCAGAACGTTGAAAGCTGCAGCTGCGTATCCTTGGCCTTACACACTTGGGCCTCAGCCAAAGGGGCCCTGTCCGAGGTGCCGAGACAGTATTGAGCACGGTTATCTGCTTACTCCTACTGAAACCACATTCCTGCCTGGAGAAGGAGGAATAAACACGACCCGTCTGCAAAGAAGAGAGCCTAGCCTTTCTGTCTCTTTTCATATGATTACAAAGCTCACGTCAGTGAAAAGCCCATAGCCCCCATGTAAGGCCCACGCAGTAAATGAAGAAATAGATGCCACATTGGCTCTTGGTGATGGGCAACCTATGTCACAAATCAGTCCCTGCCCCAGACTTTAGATATCAGATAATACAAGATGTGCTGGTCGTCCTGACACTGAAGGCCTCACTTCCAGACCCCCCGGTTGCACAGCAACCCTTCCCCACGTCAGTTACACGTCATGCTCGAGTTGAGCACAAGTAAGGCAAAGTTCTAGTAAAGTTCCAGCTGATCACGCAACCCCCTCCAGGCATCCACCCACCTATGACACTCACCTATTATCATCAAGTGGATGCCCACCTTCACGCCTACTTACACACCCACATGCTCTTATCTCATTCTCTCTTGCTCCGCCTGAAGCACTCCTGCTTACGTATATTATTACAATGTATATATACTGTACTCTGTGAATAAAGTTTGAGACCCTTCCTGATCCCTTGTGGTGATGGAACTATTCTCCCTATAACTCGAGTTATTGGAATAAAGCCCTTTTGAACCTGATACCACAGACTCAGCCTCTTGCTTCATGCATGATCATATTGATATATAGAAATTCTGAGTACTTTATTTACGACATTAATGGTGCCCGAACAGGGACAAATCTCTTTCCCCATGCGCCGGAGATGAAGGTCCAGTTTTGCCCCCTTCCACAGCCGTGACGGACTTCGAGTGTACACGTCGCGGGTTTTCCCGCCAACTCCCTCAGGCCAACGAAGGAGACGGACTGCGACCAGGCATCCATACGAGGCGGTGAGGATTGCGGATCGTCCCGACCCAGAGCCCACCCTGCGAGAGAGCTGTGTCCGAGGTTTCTAGAGATCCACCTAAGATACGCCATTCCCTGCGCAGCGTCAAGTGTCCGAGGCCTTCAAGTTCAAGTTCAAGTTCAAGTTCTGCTTCCCGGTGAGTTTTTCATGGGGGTTGCAATAAAGACGGGTTCATTTAATGAACACGGTAAAGACGTGTCTCACTTGTGAGACCGGTATGTTCAAGAGCATGCATCAAGAATTAAAGAATTCAAGAATTAAAGTCCAAGTTTTCAGGTGCACCGATATAACTGTATGAATGTTATTGTCTTAGTCAGGTTCAGTTAGGTTTGAATGTGTCAGGTTTTTATGTAAGTTTGTTTCATTGTGATTTTTGTTTTTTGTTCATTGTGATTTTTGTTTTCGGTTACATTCCAACATGCCGTTATTTTCAAAACTGCGTAAGATATGTACCAGAAAAGGTGCACTAGAGGAACCAGTTAACATTCCGCCTAGAGACACACCTGGACATTTCATGTACTGTAAGCATGGTTTAGATGCCGTGTTGTTTTTAGAACTATGGGTAGATTACACGAAGGATTTAGAGACAAAGTATAGATGGCCTATCACGGGAACGTGGGATGCGGAATGCATTATGAAGGTAGAGGAAGAGATATGGAAG
The DNA here is from genome assembly GCF_964204655.1 of Triturus cristatus. Taxonomy (NCBI): domain Eukaryota; kingdom Metazoa; phylum Chordata; class Amphibia; order Caudata; family Salamandridae; genus Triturus; species Triturus cristatus. Next base: position 400,803,747 of record NC_140587.1, on the reverse strand, counting down.
AGAAAATCTAGACCTGCTCAGAAGGATGCCATTGAGTTATGGCGCAAGGAGTCACATAGAAGAACAGAGAAAGAGTTCCTCAAAGCAGAGAGAAGTAGACAGGAGTCCGAAAGAGCCAAAGAAGAGAAATTACAGGAGGAAGGGGAACGGGTAAAAAGAGAGCAGACTGAAAGAAAAAGAAATACTGTCGTTGCTGGTATTTACCCCGTCCTGTCAGAGGAACTAGGAAAAGTGGCCCCAGTAGAGAGACCCATTAGAGTGCCACCGCAAGTACCCCGAAAAATAAAACAAACAGCATCCGAAACGTTCATTAACACCTACCTAGAGGAATCCCCACCAGCATACGTGGACGGATTTTTCCCTGCACCCCCAACGCAAGAACAGCTCCAGGAGCTCGAGGACGGCGGGGAGGGAGGATCCGGGGCAACATCAAGAGGGGGGGCCGACAGTAAAAGTAGACATCTCCGAATGTATAGATGACCCAGATCCAGGAAAGGGCAGAATGCTCGTGTTTTCACTACGGCTTAGACGAGCAGTCAAAGATTTGGAAAAATTACCAGATATGAATAAACATCTAAAAAAAATGTACACATTCATAAGAACAGGGGAAGGTTCTGAGTGCATAGCAGAAGCTGTACAAAATAGAAAGGTAATTATTAAGAACTATATCCTTCGCTTCCTAATTAATTGTCTGATCAGGGAAAAAGACGAAGGTGACGGGGACGTAGACCGTTGTTATATTGGTTGGAGTGATCGCATAGATGCCAGTCAGCATGATAAATCAGGCCAGACAGACAACATGTTGACCAAAATCCGAAAGGCAATAATAGCGTCACACGAAGGAGGCCCGAACGAAAAGGCTGAGTTATCATCTGATGACGAAGCAGGGGACAAAGACAGAATACATTATGTGGGCCATGCCCGGCGATTCGAAAGGCCCAAGGGCCTCAATCACCGTAAACGGGGAACGGCTATAAAAGAAAGATATTCCCTTGAAAGTTTGTTCCAAATCACCGAAAAAGCTGTGAATAAATGGTTAGGTAACGATCAGCCCCTCACCCCGACCGAAAATGAATTAGCACGGTCAGCCACCCTGTGGGTATCCCAATATGATATATATAATAATGATATCGTAGCACAAACGTTCTTGAGCCTCCCACCAAACGAACAGCGCATAGCTGGTGTTTACATGGTCCAACATTTGATCACGTTATATGAGAGTCAATATTCTGGTCCTGGTCTATTGTATAAGTTGCTGGACGACATAATACTAGACAGGTGGATGAACATGGGTACTGAATTGATTAATGTCATCCTGGATCAGCGACACAAGTATATAGTATACGTGACTAGGTCCCTGCTTCCCGCTCCACCACAGGTTAAGGGACAGTCATACGACAAGCTGAACCCCCTACGAGAGGTTCATCCTGTAAAGGATGCAAACAATGAACTGCAACGGGTGTATGTCTACACCCCCTTGTCAAAATTAGAGATACTGGAAATGAAAAAAAATGTTACCATCCCATGATAAAGACCCGGGGGGTTTTCACCGAGAACTAAAAGACATTCTTCGCTTAGGAGAATATACATATGCTGACATTCTAAAGTTATTAAAAGTACTATTGCCTGCTGGTATTTACGAGAAGCTGAAAGGACAGGACTGGGAGGTGGGAGAGAAAAAGCTCAGCTGGGATCTGTTGGAAAGAGAGGAAGAGGGAAGAGGCCCGGGGGCTGGTCTGGGTCCCCGAGCTAAAGACCTACCTGAACTCCTTGTACAAGTTTTGCCCAGATTATTGATTACCAAGAAAGAAGACTGGGATGCTATTTCAGCCTGTAAACAGAAACCAGACGAGGACACTAGCGATTTTTACTCTAGGTTTGAGAAGTGTTTCACTATCAATAGTGGTCTTAAGCCCGGTAGCGATTCATATCCCCATCTTTTCGTGAGCAAACTAGTAGAAAATTCCCTACCAGAGGTGAAGTATAGGGTACTGAAGGTTGAGAGTACTTGGCAAGCAAACAGCCCTTCCCAAATGTTACAGATGTTACAATACCACCAGAACAGAATTAGAGAAGAACACGACCAGGAAAAGAGACGCATGAAAGACACAAAGATGAAGATGCTGGTGGCCCAATCGACACCGGCAAACACAAACACGAACAAGAATAGCACGAAACAAAGTAATGGGACCTGTAATTATTGCAAGAAGCCAGGCCACTTCGTAAATGAATGTGCAGTCCTGAAACACAATATAGCTATAGGTAAAACAAAGCCACGTCCTTATCCTCCCAAAGAAAATAACACACATCAGACATCAGATACGTTTCCACCGCCGCCGCCGCCTGTCCATGCACCTGCACCAGCCCACGCCACAACACAAATGTATGAGCACGCTCAGACTAACTATCCAGAATACCAAGCATATTCATGAAACAGCCCAGAGAGGGAATTCGACTTGCCCCTTATTCCAGTTCCTGTGGACCAAGCGGGTCCCTATGTGCATGCACGTTTACTAGGACAAAATAAAAAGTTTTTGATTGACACTGGGGCGAGTAGAACTACCATCAGTCATTCCGAGGTTCCAGGGGCACCCCTCTCGGGCTCAAAGAGTATATCCCTGGGCTTTTCAGGAAAGCCTATTATCAATGAGGTTTCAGAACCAGTCTCTTTAGGAGTTGGTCCACTAATACATACAACAGACTTACTGCTTACTAAATCATGTCCAGAAAACTTACTTGGCATAAAAACGTTAAAGGAACTGGGGGCAATTATCTGTTGCTCGCCAGAAGGAGTGCGACTGTATTTACGTGATTTCAAGGGCCATTTTGTAATGAAAGATATTGACATCAGGCTTCAAAATGTACCACAGCACCTATGGGCACAAGGCCCGACTGACGTAGGTTTCATGAACATTACACCATACCAGGTCACCCTCAAGGAAGGAGTGGTGCTGCCACGGATTAGACAATACAAAATCCCACCTGAGGCTGAAGTAGGGTTACTGAAAAGAATCGATGAACTAATCGCACAAGGGGTGGTGATAGAGACAGATTCAAACATATGCATCTCACCTGTTCTTCCTATTCTTAAAAGAACTGATTCCAATACATCACCTGTCTATAGATTAGTTGTGGACCTGCGAGAATTAAACAAATGTGTGGTTCCACAGTACCCTGTGGTCCCAGACATTTCTTCATTATTGACTGCCAGTGATGCGAAGGCTACGTTCTTTACAGTTATCGATCTGAAGAACGCATTTTTCAGTATCCCAATACATCCGGACAGCCAATATCTTTTCGGTTTCAGTTTAAAAGGCCGCAGCTTCAGATTCACAAGAGCACCACAGGGCTTCACGGAAAGTCCTAGCATCTACAGTCAGGCACTTAAAAGACAACTAGACGGTATTCATATGCCTACCACTACAGCACTGATACAGTATGTAGATGACATTCTCATCACTGCACGATCGGAAACTGACTGTGAAAATGCATCACTCACTGTTTTACACTTCCTAGCTGACAAGGGGCACAAAGTGTCCCCTTCGTAGTTACAATTCTGTGAACAGCAAGTGGCGTACCTTGGGCACTTGCTATCCAAGGAGGGTAGGCGACTGACACCAGAACGTATTCAATTGATTTCTGGCCTTTCACAGCCCAAGACACAAAAGGAGGTACGTGCATTCATTGGCCTCACTTCATATTGCAGGCAGTGGATTCCCCAGTATGCTTACATAGCCAAGCCCCTAATACAGTTGACGACACAGGAGGTAGCTTCTACTAAAATCCTCCCTTGGACACAAGAACACACTGTGGCATTTGAAGAATTAAAAAGAGCTTTATGTCAAGCACCAGTTTTAGCGATCCCTGATTACAACAAATCTTTTATGCTTTTTGTGACAGAGCGGGATGGAACAGCACTATCTGTCCTAACACAAGATCATGCAGGAAAACACAAGCCCTGTGCTTATTTTTCTAGTACATTGGACCCAGTAGCACAGGCTTTGCCTGCGTGCCTAAAATCTGTTGCAGCAACATCCTTAGCCATAAGACAAAGTGACTCGATAGTGCTGGGCCACCCCCTGACAGTACAAGTACCACACGCAGTAGAGGTTCTCTTGAACCGAACACAAACCCAACACCTGACTGTAGCGAGACTGACAGGTTATGAGCTGACGTTATTTCAACCACACATAGAAATCAGACGATGCAACATACTGAATCCTGCTACTCTTTTGCCCTCCAGTACAGAAAACGTTTCCCCACATGACTGTGTTGAAGTGATACATACCGTGACTAAACCAAGACAAGACTTGACAGATGTTGCACTCCCAGACCCTGACCTAACACTCTATGTTGACGGCTCATGTATGAGGACCGGGGCGGGAGAATTAGTGGCAGCGTATGCAGTGACCACTGCTACTGAAATCATAGAGACTAAAAGAATAGACATACTGTCAGCACAAGCAGCAGAGCTCATCGCTCTGACACAAGCGTGCATAAGAGCTAAGCACCTGAGAGTAAACATTTACACCGACTCACAATACGCATATGGGGTAGTTCATGACTTCGGAGTACTGTGGAAAGAAAGAGGTTTCCTGACCTCTCACGGGGCCAAGATACAGCATGGCCCCCTTATACAAGCCCTTCTGGAAGCGATACATTTACCGACAGCCATAGCTATCCTGAAATGCAAAGCACATACTAAAGCCACAGATACCATTTCTCAAGGCAATGATCTGGCAGACCGAACAGCTAAACAGACAGCTCAGACCCCACTAGACATGACAAAATCACGGATACCATCAATGACCAAAGCCATGACAGTCAGGGATCCTTCCAAAGATGTACAAGACATACAGACACATGCTACTCTAGACGAATTAAAGAAATGGTCGGAACAAGGAGGGGTACTGACTGATCAGGGTTGGATGACTAAGGGCAAAGAAACATGGTTTCTTCCTGATTCGATGGTACAAGTGATCATAAATACCGCACATAGTCCTGCACACCTAGGAGAGAAAGCAATGCTAGACAGCTTGCAGAATATATGGTTCAACAAGCACCTGCGTGCAGCAGCAAAACAAAAGGTCAGAACATGTATGATCTGTTGCCAATTCAATCCAGGTAAAGGCATTCCAATGGAACAAGGTGGATTCCATCCACCTGACCACCCTTTTGAAGTCCTCCAGATGGATTATATCCAAATGGACAGATGTAGAGGTTACAAATATGTCCTGGTAGTAGTGTGTTCACTGACACGATGGACAGAGGCCTATCCAGTTCCTGATTATACTGCTGTAACTACCGCCAGACAATTGGTGCGAGAGTTTTTCCCACGTTATGGATTACCGCGTGTCGTATATTCCGACAACGGTCAGCCTTTCTCCTCTGAACTCATGAAACAGGTGTCCCTTCTGTTAGGGTATACCTGGAAGTTCCATTGTGTACGACATCCTGAGGCAGCAGGCCTCGTAGAAAGACACAATCAGACCTTAAAGATAAAACTAGCAAAGATTTGCGCAGACAAAGGTGTAGATTGGATGGTAGCCCTGCCGGTTGCCCTCTTTTACATGCGAATGGTAGCCCATTCTAGAACAGGTTTATCTCCCTATGAAGTGGTCTTTGGTAGACCACCGAATATGTGGGGCACTCCAATGCCTAAAAAGATCACTGATGTTGATAGTAACATGCTGACAGATTACCTGGCTTCCTTGATGTCTGCACTACTCTCTTGTCGTTCGCAGGTTGCTGCCGCCTTCCCTGACAACACCCAGGTCAAGGAACATTCCCTCGCTCCTGGGGATTATGTTTTAATAAGGAACTTTGATAGAACGAGCCCTCTTGTGCCGAGGTGGAAGACGCCAAAGTAGGTATTATTAACCACGAGGACCGCTGTTAAAGTCGAAGGACGGAAAGGATGGGTTCATCTTCATCATTGTAAACGCTACTTCGGGAATAACGATTCTTTTAAAAAGGACACAAACTTTTCAGACTTTGAGCCCCCTTTACTAGAGGAGACTCCCCAGCAGGAGTACAAAGCTAAACTTAGATCTAAAAAGTCAGAACCCGTTTGATCAATTAAGTCCACTAGGTGGTGAAGCGGTTGAACATGTATTCTGGCTTGCATAAGATCTCGAACAATCATAATGAGAAAAAGAGCAAGATGAAAAGCAAATACTGTAAAATATTACGTGGTAGATGTACAGTGACTTTGATTTTTCTATCTCTTCTATGCATCACGATAATATGTATCAGCTTAATACTACATGCTATTTTTCCTCCTATTGCCTCACTCTTACACTCTTCCACTAATGATACTATAATGCACACATTTAGTGATCTGCCATCCCATGAGCTATCATATCGACTTGCCTTACGCAACAATACCTTTATTCAGATGCTGCACCATTCACATCAGACTAGCAATGCTACAGACTGCTGGGTCTGTGGCCGACTTCCCCCGTATCAGAAGGTGAAGGGAGTGTTGCCTCTTTTCCCTTTTCCGTTCTCCCATAATGGTTCTTGCGGAGCATGGTTTGCCTTAATGACATCCATCAACGGTGATGCCAAAGAATGTCAAGACAAGGAGTGTAGGGGCGACTGGGTATGGGGTAACTTGAATAAAGTCATGAATAAAGCATGTTTCCCAGATGAAGAAGGTTTTCCCCAAAGGAAAGGTACAGATCTAGAAAATGAAGAGTATCTGCAAGGAAATGCGACCCTCGACTTTATAGTGTTGAATGTCAAGCCCATACACAATTTAGGTCCATCCTCAATTACAGTCCTGCCAGTAAAAGGGAACTTGTGTGTCAGAAAAGAAGGCTCAGTACATTTGGGGCACAGCGAGTGTAATACTATAATAGTGTTTGAAGACAAAGGAAAGTCTTATTTCAGAGCATCACGACACACCTACTTTATTTGTGGCCAGACAGCCTATGTGCAACTGCCCTTAGACTGGGGTGGGACGTGCTATATATCATTTCTTTTACCACCCGTTTTCTTGGCCCCATCGAACTATCATCAAGATCTCCAACTAGCACTTATCAGACACAGACGAGGGCTCGATGCCTCTGGCATTGACCAGACTGAAACAGCTTGGGAGCAATATACAGATTTCAACAAAGGATTCTTTTTCTTCATAGGTCCCGTCCAGAATAGTAAACTTATCCGCAGGCTAACAAGGATTCTAGAAACAGTTGCTAATGAGACTGCATCAGCCCTGGGGAACCTGACCCAGGAACAGTCTGCTATGAGAATGGTCGTTCTTCAGAATCGTCTTGTTCTTGACGTCATCCTAGCGGATAGGGGCGGTGCCTGTAGGGTCATCTGTTCCAGCTGTTGCGTTTTCATTCCTAATAACGCACCGTCTGTATACAAAGCAATAACAAGACTCCACAAGATTGCCCAAAGCATACACCAAGACCCAGGCACGTGGACTTGGTCCAGTTGGCTCTGGGGAATAGTATCGGCATGGGGATGGAAAGTGTTGACCGTCTGTGGGTTAATACTACTGATGATATTCAGTTGTTGCCTATGTCTGCAGTGTGGCCCGGCCATTTGCGGCCTGTGTGCTACTGCATGTGTTCCACATCCCCATTTACAAAGCATTGAAAATGGTAAAATAATGCTGCAAGAACAGATTGACTGTCTCATGAGAATAGATGTGACATGAAGGGTCCACTAGGGGACAAGGAGGGAATGAGGAAATTAAAATATCATAAGGCCTATGTGTCCCCGTGTGTTCCCCGTCACTCATGTGCACATGCATGTAACCTATGTATTTCCCCTCCATGGCCTGTCTATCATGATGCTTATGCTAGAACGTGGCCTGTCATCATCCAGTCTCCCATGAGAGAAACGACAAATCTGCACTGAGGCCTACACGTTTTGCATCATGTTTTCCCACATTTTCATGAAAGCCCATTTTTGTGGCTCAGCCAGAGCCGAAAAGAGGTTTCAGGCCTCAGAACGTTGAAAGCTGCAGCTGCGTATCCTTGGCCTTACACACTTGGGCCTCAGCCAAAGGGGCCCTGTCCGAGGTGCCGAGACAGTATTGAGCACGGTTATCTGCTTACTCCTACTGGAACCACATTCCTGCCTGGAGAAGGAGGAATAAACACGACCCGTCTGCAAAGAAGAGAGCCTAGCCTTTCTGTCTCTTTTCATGTGATTACAAAGCTCACGTCAGTGAAAAGCCCATAGCCCCCATGTAAGGCCCACGCAATAAATGAAGAAATAGATGCCACATTGGCTCTTGGTGATGGGCAACCTATGTTACAAATCAGTCCCTGCCCCAGACTTTAGATATCAGATAATACAAGATGTGCTGGTCGTCCTGACACTGAAGGCCTCACTTCCAGACCCCCCGGTTGCACAGCAACCCTTCCCCACGTCAGTTACACGTCATGCTCGAGTTGAGCACAAGTAAGGCAAAGTTCCAGTAAAGTTCCAGCTGATCACGCAACCCCCTCCAGGCATCCACCCACCTATGACACTCACCTATTATCATCAAGTGGACGCCCACCTTCACGCCTACTTACACACCCACATGCTCTTATCTCATTCTCTCTTGCTCCGCCTGAAGCACTCCTGCTTACGTATATTATTACAATGTATATATACTGTACTCTGTGAATAAAGTTTGAGAATATTCTGAGAAGACCCTTCCTGATCCCTTGTGGTGATGGAACTATTCTCCCTATAACTCGAGTTATTGGAATAAAGCCCTTTTGAACCTGATACCACGGACTCAGCCTCTTGCTTCATGCATGATCATATTGATATATAGAAATTCTGAGTGCGTAATACTTTATTTACGACATTACAAAGAATGAATTTCCACAGAAGGTAGGTGTAGAGTCCTTTATTCCTTGCTCCTCTGTCCATCAATCCACTCTCAGTCACCAACATTCTAATGTCCCTTCCAGGGACTAGGAACAAACCAACTACTGTGGGGAGGTTCGGAATGTACCAACTAATGGTACAAACGATATATGGCGTTACTTGGCATATTTTATACATATATCATAAACAGGTACATGTGATGATATAGCGTTACCTGGCATGTCTAGTATATACATCGTAACAGTTTTGATGGTAGGATAACAGCACAGTTTAAGCCCCTGAATGTGCACATCAAAGGTGCTCATCGCAGACACAGGGCTACGGTCTGGTACCCAGGTGAAGCTAAGCAGATAGTAGGTTGAAGCCAAGGCTGTGATCACCACCCAGACTGGTAACAGACATCTTGCTGGGTTGACACAGCATATCTGCCAACTTGAAGAACAATATCACTTTTTTATTGGGGGGTAGGGGGGGTCTTGAAAGGGGTCAAGCAGTCATGCGCACTTAAGGAGTGCAAACCGCTCCTCTCACTGCTCTGTCTGGCCTGCCCCGCCCGAGTGCCACTGACTGACTGACTGAATGATAACAATGATAGGTTATTATAATTTCATTTTTCCTTTTGAGCAGTGGAGTGCCACTCCTCCACCTTAGCGGAGGAGCGGCCACTGGAGTGGTTGCCATTGTGTATGGAGATGACATGCAGCACAGGCTCCTTGCAGTTGTTTCCCGAGGCTGCATGTGAGAGTTAAACAATATGGACGTACCCAGAACCTGAGGAGGGAGACCTTGGACTCACTGGAGAATATCTACAGTGCCAAAAAGTTATTAGATTATTATAAAAGACCCGGCACACACCAACCTGGTTGGTGTCATGCTTCCTCACTGGGGTCCCAACCAGGTGGCTGAGTGCCGCCCGGTTGTGCTACGACGCCTGATTACAGCAGAGCTGGTGTGGTGCAAAGGTGTGATGAAGTGAAGTGCTTGTTAAAACTACATCTGGGGATCCTTACCATATACATTTTATTCGTGGTGGCCCAGGGTATGTTAAAAATTTAAAGGTAGACAACTAATGGAGTAATTTGTCTCGTAGTTGTCAAAGTTGGTCGTTGGTCTACCCGTTTCAGCCCCCGTGAAAAGATAGGTGGGGCTTTCGTCAGGACCTAGTGCAAAAAAGTGGAAGTGAGTTGCAAAATTACGCCACGTGTGTTGAACAATCACAACACACTCACTAAGGTGAGTTGGAAAAGAAGTGGAGGGTCGACGCTGTCGGCCCTTTGGTTGATGCGCTAAATTGTAGTGTAAGGCAGCAAATCGGGGGCCCAGGAGAGGAACCGCCTTTAGTCCCACTTTGGGTACAGCGAAATTCCAGAGGGGAAACCTAATCCGGCTCCCTGGGTCCCGGAATTGAAACAGTTTTGAATCAAGCCAAACACCGCTGCCAGCTGAAAACTCGCAGTGAATTACTCATCAGCAAAACCAAACCAGCACAAAATCGCACGGTTATAGTATCTAAATTCTTCCTTCTTCACTTGAGACAGTACTGCTTTTAGTCCCTTGCCATTGGTATCTGTGGGTACCACTGATATATTAGCCAGATCAAGTCCACTAAGAGGTAGAGTGTTATATATATTGTTTTCTAAATTCACAAAGATCCTTTTGACATTCCAAATTCCATTGAAATTTGGAAATATTTTTAAATCATTGCATTTGGGAATATACTTTTTCAGCAAAGTTGTTCAGGAACTTCAAATAAAGCCCCACTAACTCCAAAAATGGTCTTACAATGTAATAGATTTGTGGGAGCTGGTGCATGCTTGATGGCCTCAATTAGTTATTTTTGAGGATTTATTCTATCACTTCGCACTTCATGTCCCTGCTATGTTACACTCTGTCTGACAAGATGCACTTGGAAAATTCTGCTGTTAGTCCTTTCTTTTTCAAGAAAATTCTGATGTTAGACCTTTCTTTTTCAAGATGCTCAAACCATCCTTCAATTTTGATGTGTGTGCCTTCCTAGAGTTTCCAATCACAAGGATGTCATCTTGAAAGAAAATCACACATTTAGCTCCCTCAGAAATCTTATACATTAAACTGCTGATGCCAGGCAATACAGAACTCTTAAGAACTAGTTGCACCCTACTGAAGTGATAAATGTTGTTAAACTTCTGCTTTTAGTGTGGAGCCATAACTGGCAGTATGTGACAGCTATGTCTATGGAAAAGAACCAGTAATTCCAATTCTTTATGACAACAGTACACTTATCTTCTGTAGTAAAAACCTATGTACAAAAATATTTATGTTAAGGTCCCTCAGGGCAATATATAATCTAACTTTTCCATAAGCACACTAGCCTGCCACCAAAGGTGTCACACATTCAGATGTCTCCATTGGCTCTACTTATTCCTGCACATTTCAATGTATTCAATTCCTCAATCAATCAATCAATCAGGGAATTGTAAGCGAGCTACTCACCCCTGAGGGTACGCAGATCCGTTCAGCTGAAGAGCCAGGTCTTGAGGGTCTTCCTGACGGTGTTCAGGGAGGGGGCGCGTCTGATGTCTGCCGGTAGTTTATTCCAGGTCTTGGCTGCAATGTGAGAGAACCACTTTCCGCCTGCTCTGGCTCTGTGGATGAGCGGGGTTTCGGCCAGTGCGAGGTTGGAAGATCGAAGGTTTCTTTTGGGTACATGGAAGTTGATTCTGTTGTTCTGGTTCAGGCTCTTCTCTGATTACCATTGGCATATTACTCACTTTATCAACTCATGGATTGTCATCATCCTTCAATGTTTTTCTCTGCACAAACTCCTCTAATTTTGTAGTCATCCCTGAAAAGACGATCAATCGAGACCAGTACTGATGGTCCCTTCAACGTGATTTTTCTACTTTTAGTCTTTAAATTTAAATTTCAAGCACCAAAACCTCAACATCTCTATTTCAACAACTTATAGAGAGCGTCAGTTAAAATAATAAGCACCTTTGCCCTTTTTTGTCCCTAAAAGTACTACTCTTGGATACCTCTGCCATGCAGTTAACAATTCATGAGTATGGCGGTGCACCCCTCGGATGCTTGACCTCTGGAAAATCCTCTTCTGTCTTGTTTGTCTTGCTAGGGGTATCACCGGTCAGGTCTCCGCCCGTGCAGCTCCGCTGACTCAGCCTCCCTGCTGCTGTGCCTCCACCATTGCGCCTGTCAGAGGTTTAAGTCCCTCTAAGGTGATCACTCCCTGTGACACTCGCCATTCTCCGTGTGCACTGTCTGTTTATTTTCCATGTTTGTTTTTATTCTTGCCTTTTTGGACTCTGTGTTCTTTTGCCTGAGCCTCTATTCTTGCACTTTTCTTGCCCTACCTTCTTTATCCCCGAGCCCGGTTCCCGCCCGTTGTTCGCCGCAGCTGCCCCCATGGCCGCTCCCCTCACCAGCTTCCCGCTCCTGCCACCCAGCTGCTCCTCCCTCCCCCTTCACCTATTTAATGGCGGCCGCTACGTGGAGGCGCCTAAGGCAAGCCCAGCTGCTCCCGTCTGTGACCCGACCGCGACCAGCACCAGGAACCCTGGATCTCCAACCATCCACCACTATGACTCAGCTACCTTCAGCACCAACAGCACCCCCACAGCCACCACCCCGCACCAAATGCCAACACATCCAACACCCTGAAGTGCATCCTACTCAACGTGCGCTCCCTGCACAGACACGCCGTTGAGACCTGGGACCTCCTCGGCACCCTCTCTACAGACGTCACCTTCTTTACGGAAACCTGGACCAACGCCTCCTCCGCCCCCGACATCACCACCACCATACCCAATGGATACAAGATCCAGAGGAAAGACCACGCAGCCGCCCAGGAGGAGGACTCACCATTGAACATAGGAGCTCCCTCTGACTCTCCACCGCCACCACGAATGACTCCCTCTCCACCACCAACACCTTCACTACCAGATACAAACCAGCCCCAAAACCAAAATTTGCAGTACCCTCGCTTACAGACCGCCTGGACCTCATGCCTCATTCACCACCACCATCGCCGACCTCATCGCACCCCATGCCATCGCCGCCATGGACTACATACTCATCGAAGACCTTGAACTTCCACCTTGACAACCCCAGCGACCCCAACTCCACCACCCTCCTGGACAACCTTGCCAACATTGGCCAGAAACAGCTCATCACCATGCACACCCACAAGGCAGGACACACCCTCGACCCAATCTTTGCAGGAGGTAACAACGTTCATTTCCGCCACACCTTGCAGCCCCCCTTGGATGGACCACCGCTATGTACACCTCAACATCGACAGACCCACCACCCCCAAACCTGCACCGCGCCCTCCAAGAAGGAACTGGAGCAAAATCACTGAAGGACAGTTCCACTCCGTCTTCAACCGCGAAGCCCCTACCACCTTGACTGACGCCAACCTCGCAGCCAAAGAACTCCACAGATGGATCTCCAACTGCACAGACGAGCTCACACCCCTACGCAACCCCGACAGACAGCGCCCCAGGAAGGCCACTTGGTTCACCACCGACCTCCAAGAATCCAGACGCACTTGCAGACGTCTTGATAAAAACTGGAGATATAGCAAAACACCAGAAAATCGCACCAGCTACAAGAACGCCATGATATAATAACACCAACGCATCAGATCCACCAAAAGGACCTTCATCCAAAACAAGATCCTCACCAACTCTAGCATCTCCAAGGAACTCTTCAGCGTCATCCAGGAATTCACCAAGCTCGACAGTGAAACCAAAGACATCACCCCCTCCCAGGACCTCTGCCACAAGCTTGGATCCTACTTCCACCTGAAAATCAAGGGCCTCCATGACCACTTCAGCGACCAGACTCCGAAACCAAAACGACACCCCCTCCAGCAATGACAGCCAGGCCACCATCTCCTCCTGGACCCCAGTCACCACCGAAGACACCACCTCCACCATGAAAGGCATCCACTCAGGGTCCCCCATGGACCCATGCCCGCCGCACATCTACCACAGAGTCACCATCGCCATCACCCCACAACTACGATGCACCGTCAACACCACCCTGAAGACCAGCACCTTTCCCAACTACTGGAAATGCGCAGAAGTCAGGCCCCTGCTCAAGAAGCCCTCAGCAGACCTCAAGAGCTACCGATTAATCTCCCTCCTCCCCTTCGCGGACAAAGTCACGGAGAAGATATTCAAAGACCAGCTTACAAAATTCATAGAAGAAAACTCCATCCTCGACCCCTCCCAATCCGGATTCTGCAGCAACCACAGCACCGAGACCTCTCTACTAGCTGCCACAGACGACATCCGCACCCTCCTCGACCAAGGACACACTGCGGCCCTGATCCTACCCAACCTCTCCGCAGCATTCGACACCGTCTCCCACCACACACTCACCGCCAGACTACACGGCGCCGGCATACGGGGAACCGCGTTCGACTGGCTCCACTCCTTCCTCACAGGCAGAACCCAAAGGATCAGACTGCCACCCTTCCTCTCCGAACCCACAGAAATCAACAGCGGAGTACCCCAAAGATCGTCGCTTAGCCCCACGCTCTTCAACATCTACATGGCCCCGCTCGCCGCCATCATCAGACAGCACGGACTCAGCATAGTATCCTACGCCGACGACACCGAACTCATCCTCTCCCTCACCAAGGACCCCGTTACAACCAGACTCAATTTCCAGGAAGGAATGAAGAACGTCACATCCTGGATGAGCAGAAGCTGCCTTAAGCTCAACTCGGAAAAGACAGAGGTTCTCGTCCTCTGACCCTCCCCCTCTGCATGGGACAACACCTGGTGGCCCACCGCCCTCGGCAGCCCTCCCACCCCCACAGACCACACCCGAAACCTCCGCATCATAGTTGACTCCTCCCTCTCCATGACCCGACATGTCAACGCCGTCGCCTCCTGCTGTTTCATCACCCTCCGCATTCTTCCAAAGACCTTCAAATGGATCCATCCCGAATCAAGGAAGAACATCACCCACACACTCATAACCAGCAGATTGGACTACGGAAACGCCCTCTATGCGGCAATCAACAAGTCCCTGCTCCGCACACTCCAGACCATACAGAACACCGCAGCCAGACTCGTCCTCGGCATCCCTTGACACGAGCTCATCACCCAACACCTGTGGAACCTCCACTGGCTCCCCGTTGAGAAGAGAGTAACCTTCAAGATACTCACCACGCCGACAAGTGCCTCCACAACACCGGACCCCAATACCTCAATGAGAGAATCACATTCCACCTACCCAAAAGAAACCTCCGATCCGCCGACCTTGCCCTTGCCGAAACCCCGCGCATCCGCAGAGCCAGAACAGGTGGAAGAGCCTTCTCCTAGTCCCGCGGCCAAGACCTGGAAAGAGCCCCCGATTGACATCAGACGCGCTCCTTCCCTGAACATCTTCAGGAAGTCACTCAAGAACTGGCTCTTCGACTGAGCAGAGCTGCTTTTAACCCCCTCCCCCAGTGCCTTGAGACCCTCACATTTGAGTAGCGTTCTTACAATTCCCCTGATTAATTGATTGATTGATTGGGCGGTAGAAAGAAGGGGCCATCAACAGGTAGGCCTTTCTTCAATCTTCAATCCAGAATTCAAAAGGGGAAAACCCAATTTGCGGGTGTGAGCACAATTTATTCTAGCATAGAGTGCTATCCACTAATTTCCAAAACATAAGTTACAAAGAAAGTTCATACTCTTCAGGTAAAGGGTAATCATTCATTTAATCTTCAAATATTCATGGAATTGCATTCAATATCATGCGTATTCTTCCATTGCAAACAATAAAGTTCATATGCTTGTGTTGATTTTAATTAATGCGTTATTCAGCACAACCCAATGCATTTCGGGCCTGGTGGCGACCCTTCGTCAGGGGTCCTTCATTGAAACGCTAAAAAGAAAAGACAGGAAGGATTTCAACTAACAGTCCTATCAACATTTACTACAAATAACCTGAATACATTGATGGAGCGTGAAACCAAAATGAAAAGGACGTGATCAAAAGAAATAAGTGCTTCTCAATGCCCAATCAAGCAGAAAGCCGCCGAATGACAGTGTGTTTTATCAACATAAGCGCAGTAGAAAGCGTGCCTCATCTATGAGTGCTTAATTAGTTCAAGAAGGAGGATGTAAGTGACATCATCATTAACGGTTAGTCATGAGTAGTTCATTTAAGAATACATGAAAAGTTACCAAGAAAACTGCCATGTGGTGAAATCGTGACTTGTGAAGACTTGTGCTCTATGTAGAAGCTTAACGCTGTGCATGAAGTAAAATACAGAATAAAAGATCTTTAGGTGATTAACCCGGTCAATAGTGAAAGACGTTAACAATATTGTCGTGTTTAGTACCACACACGGGCCCAAAACAAAAGCGCTGTAACTTCTCTAGTATCCGCTTACGAACCGGAGTGTTTTACATGCTATCACAAAAGATTGCTGATTCTACGTCGGTGAATATTGTGACGTGCTACAAACAGTGGTACTGTAGTTCTTACCGGGTTACTCTTCCATGTGAATTTCTCAGGCACGAACGTAAGTGACGTGATCAAACGTGCCTATTTAACTATGCTGCTGACGCTTTAAAGAGAGAGTATCTAGCCTGTCTCGCAAGTGCAAACAATAAAGTTGAAAAAAAAAACTTTACAAACACGGAGTGCAAACGAAAATAAACATAAATTCGCCAAATTGTTCAATCATTCAATGAATAATATAAAGAACCATGTGATAAACAGCTCCATCCTTTGCTAGATTATGGCATCTCTATTTACGAATACTAACAATGATTATTCAATTCATAACATAAACATGTGTTTGACAGAATATAGAACCAACATTAAATGTCCTCAATCATATGTGGATTACGGTGCTTCTAGTATGATATTTTCTGCATTTATTAGAGAAAACAGCTAAATTTGATTCTGTCATTCATCCCAAGAGGCTGTAGGGATTGTAGTTTTTTGGTCCAAAAAATTTCAGATCTTGCCAGTGCTTTTTGTGGATCCTTGTCATACGATGGTTTTCAAAATGTGTTCAGTCTCCAATTTTGCCATATATACGTTAGCATACGAAGGAGCTCCCGCAAAGCCCATAGAAGTTCCATTGTTCTGGGCATAAAAATCATTTTTCCATTAAAAATAACAGACAAACCGACTTTTGCAATGCAGCGGTCGAAGAATGTTAAGGAACTGTTAACAAAAACAAGAATGGTTAAGACCAAATCGCACAAAGGCATGCAGAGGTGTATGAATTGCGTACATTGTAATAATGTAATTGCAGGAGACTCATTTATCCATCCAACTAAAGGCAACAAAATCTGTTTAAAACAGTCCAGCACTTGTGACACCTCTAACGTGATTTATGCACTAAAATGTCCTTGCGGAAAAATGTATGTGGGAAGGACAGAAAGAAAAGTGAAATTACGTATAGGGGAACTTAAAAGCAATATTCGCAATAAAAATGAAAAACAGACCGTTGCACTCCATTGGATGGAAGCAAGACACAATGTAGCTCAACTTCGTTTCACGATATTAGAGGCACAAAAACCATCATATGACAAGGAACCACAAAAAACACTGGCAAGATCTGAATTTTTTTGGACCAAAAAACTACAATCCCTACAGCCTCTCGGGATGAATGACAGAATCGAATTTAGTTGTTTTCTCTAAGAAATGCAGAAAATATCATACTAGAAGCAACGTAATCCACATATGATTGAGGACGTTTTATGTTGGTTCAATACTCTGTCAAACACATGTTTATGTTATGAATTGAATAATCATTGTTAGTATTCGTAAATAGAGATGCCATTATTTAGCAAAGGATGGAGCTGTTTATCACATAGTTCTTTATATTATTCATTGAATGATTGAAAAATTTGGAGAATTTATGTTTATTTTCATTTGCACTCCGTGTTTGTTAAAGTTTTTTTTTTCTTCAACTTTATTGTTTGCACTTGCGAGACAGGCTAGATACTCTCTCTTGAAAGCGTCAGCCGCAATGTTAAATAGGCACGTTTGATCATGTCACTTACGTTCGTGCATGAGAAATTCACATGGAAGAGTAACCCGGTAAGAACTACAGTCCCACTATTTGTAGCACGTCACAATATTCACCGACGTAGAATCAGCAGTCTTTTGTGGTAGCACGTAAAGCACTCTGGTTCGTAAGCGGATACTAGAGAAGTTACAGCGCTTTTGATTTTAGCTCGCGTGTGGTACTAAACACGACAATAATGTTAACGTCTTTCACTATTGACCGGTTTAATCACCTAAAGATCTTTTATTCTGTATTTTACTTCGTGCACAGCGTTACGCTTCTACATAAAGCGCAAGTCTTCACAAGTCACGATTTCACCACATGGCAGTTTTCTTGGTAACTTTTTATGTATTCTTAAATGAACTACTCATGACTAACCGTTAATGATGCCGTTACTTACATCCTCCTTCTTGAACTATTTAAGCACTCATAGATGAGGCACGCTTTCTACTGCACTTATGTTGATAAAACACACTGTCATTCGGCGGCTTTCTGCTTGATTGGGCATTGAGAAGCACTTATTTCTTTTGATCACGTCCTTTTCATTTTGGTTTCACGCTCCATCAATGTATTCAGGTTATTTGTAGTAAATGTTGATAGGACTGTTAGTTGAAATCCTTCCTGTCTTTTCTTTTTAGCGTTTCAATGAAGGACCCCTGACGAAGGGTCGCCACCAGGCCCGAAATGCATTGGGTTGTGCTGAATAACGCATTAATTAAAATCAACACACGCATATGAACTTTATTGTTTGCAATGGAAGAATACGCATGATATTGAATGCAATTCCATGAATATTTGAAGATTAAATGAATGATTACCCTTTACCTGAAGAGTATGAACTTTCTTTGTAACTTACGTTTTGGAAATTAGTGGATAGCACTCTATGCTAGAATAAATTGTGCTCACACCCGCAAATTGGGTTTTCCCGTTTTGCATTCTGGATTGAATTTATCTTCAAGGCGCCACGGACGAGCGCCAGGGTGTTCGCAGCACAGCATTGAATATTGATGCACTTGAAAGTTTAATCAGTTTAACACTGAGTGTGCACGTTGGCAACAACGAAGTCTTTCTTCAGTCTGGACTGCTTCATTTTAGGAGTTGCCTAGGTGCTAGAAACACGCCTCTTTGCCTTTTTAGTCCTGGTGTCAGGCTTGTTCTTTAGATCCTTGTACATGTGAGCCCCGGTGGGGCGGGGATGGCAGTTTCCCCTGTCTAATTTAAAGGCTTGGCTTTCCACTATGGAGATTCTGGGTGCCTGTCCCTTGAATGTTTTTTCTCTGGAAAAGATTCCTTCCAAGTCAGTGGTTCCTTCTTTAAACTTGCCTTATGGTCTTAAAGCACTGCAATTTTTACTTTTTGAACCTGTGTTGAAAGTAGACCTTAAGCTCTTCACTCAGAAGTCTTTCTTTTTGGTTGCCTTCATGTTGGTTCACCGGTTTCGGACCTGGGTTTCAATCTAAAGTAGTTTCAATGTTTCATCAAGAACAGGAAATCATGCTTCCTTCATTTTCTCTACCCCCTACCTCCAAGAAGGAAGACGTTTTGCACATTTTTGTTGCTCCCCAAGCTGTATTGATATATATGTCCTATTCTGTATCTTACCTACTGTGTGTTAGCCTCTTTGGTGCCGATCACGATCCGGTAAAAAAATTCCCCGTACGACTCGTATCCGGTCTTTTTACCGTACGAATCGCACAAGTGCCGTACAAACTGCCAATTACGATTCGCATGGGAAAAAGTCCATACGAATCGCATTGGGAAGTATTCCCCACACGTCCTCGGGTCGGAAAATGTGTCCGACACGTCCACGGACGATTTACCGTACAAATGTGAAAAGTGAAGTCCGACCGAGGAATTACGATCCATCCCGTGCGTCCGATGTTACAACCGTATGGAAAAAACACCGTCCGCACCGAACTCCCATAGCAACCATGGAGACATGTGCCCGCATACGCGCCGACCCCCCCCAGCCCCCGTACGTACGCGCCGACCCCCCCCAGCCCCCGTATGTACGCGCCGACCCCCCCCAGCCCCCGTACGTACGCGCCTACCCCCCCCCAGCCCCCGTACGTTCGAGTCGTACCCCCCCGTGTATGTACACCCTTGTACGTGTCGAACCCCCCCGTGTATGTACACCCTTGTATGTGTCGAACCCCCCGTGTATATACACCCGTGTACGTGTCGAACCCCCCGTGTATGTACACCCGTGTACGTGTCGAACCCCCCCGTGTATGTACACCCTTGTACGTGTCGAACCCCCCTGTGTATGTACACTCGTGTACGTGTCGAACCCCCCCGTGTATGTACACCCGTGTACGTGTCGAACCCCCCCGTGTATGTACACCTGTGTACGTTCGAGTCGTACCCCCACCCGTGTATGTACGGTGCGTACCCCCAGCGCTACGCGCTGGGGAGGGTGTACATACACGGGGGGTTCGACACGTACACGGGTGTACATACACGGGGGTTCGACACGTACAAGGGTGTACATACACGGGGGGTACGACTCGAACGTACGGGGGCTGGGGGGGTACGACTCGAACGTACGGGGGCTGGGGGGGTACGACTCGAACGTACGGGGGCTGGGGGGGTACGACTCAAACGTACGGGGGCTGGGGGGGGGTCGGCACGCACGTACGGGGGCTGGGAGGGCCTGGGGGGGGTCGGCGTGTACGTACGGGGGCTGGGGGGGGGGTACGGCGCGTACCGGGCCACCTACTCTGGTCGTTTCGCGACGTACTTCGCTTTTCCGGCACTTTTTTGGTGCCGTGAAAATATTGCCGTCCGGACTGCTGTCGGTTCGAATCATGGTTCCTGGGTCGTGAAACGCTGCCTGACAGCGTCCCGACGTCACGTCGCAGCATTCCCGGAGCACATTCGTATGTATATTTTCGTCGGTCGGTGTTTTTTACGATTCGTACGGAAATGGTGTTTCCGTGCGAATCGTAATTCCATGTTTGTGAAGTTTTACGACCGGGTACGAGTCGGATGGAGAAAACGCTCCGACCGACGGTTCGTACCCGGTTTTTGCCGGATCGTAATCGGCACCCATGTCTATTTTTGTGCTTGGTGTCTCCTGGCAAGGATGTAAGGCCTCTACGTTTTTTGTTGAGGCACTGGGCCAAATAAGATATCTATTCTACTCAGGTTGCTGTGCCCAGTGTTGTCTAGGCTAAGGACATTTGTTGATTGGTAGCATTGTGGACAGAGTCTATGAGGGCATTTCTGCAAGATATCTGCAGGTTTTCATTTCATTTTTTAGCTAAATCATGTGGTGCCTGTAAGGGTTGTGGCACGTGTATTATTAGTAGCATATTCAGAGTAATGAAGATCGCAGGTTTGTAATCTGCATATTTAAAATGCTGCTTGGATGTTTTAGGCTGGTGAGACACCTAAAAAAGCCTGTACAACTCAGTCATGGCTGGACTGGAAATCAAAATCAGTCCTTTCAAAAATGCTCAATACTGTCCCTCACTGCATGAGACTGAAACTAGAGTGGGGAGCACAGCTGGGTCATGGAAGCCCACCCTGCTCGGAAAGCAGCCCAAGTCTACAGCCTGCTAGGGGAATCTCAAGTCCAGACCCTTTAACCAGTGGCAGGTGTGGGAGCACCATTTACTTGCCTAAACTACAGTCCAATATCACTTTCAAGATCCCTCACACCCATCCAGTCTTCATTACAATACTTTCTACCTACATATAGTTTTTACATGGTCTCTGGCTTTACCCATGCTTATTCGGTGTCAGTCCTAGGCACACGAATTTGGAGGGGACAGAGATCAACCACATGGAGGCTCTTTGTTGCGAAAAGGTTATTTTTTGAGGTGTCTACTTATTCTCAATTCAACCAGTCAACATATCTTTGAATTCAGTTTTAACAATTTCCACATTTTAACAGGTGAGGTTGAAGAGTCTATGCACCACCCTTCTTTCTTAACTATAGTCTTGCGATCAACTTGAACTATCATCGCATGTCACTCCACCAAGACTAGTGCAGTATTTCTGTACCCTTATTACATAATTTTCAACAACTTTCAATTAACATAATACTCCCAATATTTATTGTCCATTTTGTTTGCTTACTTTCGCCCCTTTCACCTCATCGACAGATTCCCCTCTTCTCTAACCTTCTATTACCTTGCACGTCTCCATTCTTTCTTCTATCTTCTTGCCCTCCTTCTGTAATGAAGCTCCTCAGACAAACTTATTATGTTATTCAGGAGGGCAGATGGAAGTCAGCGTTGCACATTTGCACCTTTGCACCTTTGCCGGAAAGGATTCTATTACAGGACTGGAGGCTTCGGATTATGCTATCTCCTTCTTTACTGCATAAAACACAGCAGCCAGTAAAACATACAATTTAGTAAACACACTACATTGTCCATGGGGCTTTGCGTCAGCCACGCCTCCTTAGCCCTCCATAAGAGCCCTAGTTACTGTCCCATCATCCTCTTTCTTTGCTGCTCACAGCAAGAGATAAGTACCCCTCACATTACTTTTAAACATTGCCTTATGGGTTACTGACCAAGATTGACAAAGCGCGCTGCGCTTAGATTTCTAGTATTGATGTATATGACTTTGTGCAATTATCATTGATTTTGAGGGTGATTTACTTACAGTTTTGTTTTTTCATCAGCGTTTGACAGGGCGTTTCGCGCCGCGTGAGGGAGCTCTGCTCCGCTTCCCATCTCTGCTGATTTGCAAGATAGTAGCGCGCTTCTCAGCGAGATGTACCACACCGCTGAGCGGTGAAAAAAGGCCGCTTTCGGTCGCAGCGCTTCTGGCGCCAGTGTCTGGGTTCCCCTCATCGCCCATATACGCCGCAAGAGCCGGGTGGTTTCCGTCCAACGCGTGCAGCTCACGCGATCCCATTGGGCTACTTTTGGGCTTGTTTTGGGCTCGCGTTGGGCTGCACACGCCGGGATCAGCCCGTTTCTCGTTTTCAACCGTGTTTTCTCTGCAATACGGGCGGCTGGAAGGACGCCTGACTGGCTGCAACAGTAGTCGCCCTGAAGGAGTGAGCACACGCTCCGCATATAACTTTCATCTCGGCTCCTACGCCTTTTAGGCTGAAATAATAGTTGAATACAGCTTTGCTGAGGGGGCTTGGTACAGGAAATAACTTTGTGTGCATGTGGGCTGCACCCCCCTTTACTCCTCCAACATATATACATATATGTCACTTGGCAGTTGGTGTGACATTGATTAATTTGCCCCACTACATTAATATCATGGATGAGTGGGTGCGCTATGAGGATGAGGAGGATGTCTATTATGAAGGACAGCAGGAGACTGTCCTTGAGGATAATATAGTAGAGCCTCTGGACGCCTCTGTCGAATCCTCTGTGAACAGGGCCCTGAAGACCACAGTACCCTCTACTGTACAACAAGCATTGGCAGCTGCGCTGAAACCAATCACCAAGCAGCTTGAGAGTTTTGCCAAGCGTCATGCTTTTACTAAAGACAAGCGCAATGTGCGTCCGGATACTGAGGTAGTCAAAGTGTGCCGATGGCCACATGCTACGGCCCTGGATTCGCTTTCCCCCACCACCTGTTGGCGACCACGAGTACTCCACTGGAGGCAAGGCAAAGAGTAAGCAAAAAGTCTATGTGGACACCGATACCACGAACACTAATACCGATAATACCACAACAGACGATGAGACCCCTCCCAAGAAGAAGGCCAAAAAAGTGGCTTCTTCCCCTTGGGAGACTCCAACCAATACCCCCTTCACCTTCAATCCTAGTGAAATAGTACATCCTAGATCTACTGACTGGGCTCCAGCGCCCAAAGTCATTGAGTACTTGCATGAGAACATTCGAAAAGGGTTTGATAAAGAAGTCCGGAACCGGCTTAGGTCGGAATGCCCTCGACCAGACCTACCTGATAAGGTCGCGGAGACTCCCGAGATAGATGTAAGTTTGCTTACATTTTTAAAGAAATTCGCCAGAGACCCCAAAAAAGGGATAGATCGTGCCTGGAGAGGGTGTCAGGACAAGCTCCTTAACGTTGTAGGGCCCCTTGCAAAAATACTGGAAATGGCATTGGTGGCCAAAGAAACAGCGTCTCCGGTGGATCTGTATATCCTCGCAGGGTGGACACAGAGGGCCATTTGCCTGCTGGGCAATGCCAACTGTGCCATATCGACAGAGCAGCGTAAGTCCTTGATTATGCGTATGGACACTAATCTTACCGATCTGCCAGCCGCTGAACCCGGGCCTCATGCGGAGGGCAACCTATTTGGAGGGGAAACATCCTATACCACGCAACCATTACAACGCGGTATGGTTACATCGTGGTTTTAACAACGCAAGTCGTTACACCGACTTGCACTGGAGGGCGCTGTAGGATAAGGAATAGTGTGAATTACTTTCCAACACCTTCCCTACTGTACGTAGACTGGAGTTGGAATAGTAATTCACACTATTCCTATGTCCAGCGCCCTCCAACGCAAGTCGATGTAACGACTTGTGTTGTTAAAACCGCGATGTAACATACCGCGTTGTAATGGTACGCGTTGTTACATCATACATCCTATTTGGAGACCGTTTCGTAAAGGATGTGTCAAAGTACGTGGGGACTTTTACATCCCTTGATAAAGCTCAATCAGGAATAAAACGAGTATTTATGCAAGGCCTTTTCAACAGGGCCAGACGAGGCAGGGGATGCTCGTCAGGCCGTTTCTCCAATCAAGGTCTCCCCAGAGGTGATTATGGACCCGGAAGAGGTGAATGGGATTGTACTAGAGGGGGAACCTTCTATCCCACTAGTCGTCGATTCAACAAACGCAGGTTCCACGGAGGCGGCAACAGAGCAGGCTTCCAAGCACAGAGTTCAGCAGGTGAGTGTGACAGATTTGTCTCTTTTACCGTTGGGGGGTCGCACTCAATTTTTTCTACACAATTGGCGCAACCTTACCCAGGATGAGTGGGTAATTCAGAAGGTTCAAGGATTCCAACTGGAATTTTACGAACCACCCTGTCAGGAAACGATCCCGAACCCTCTCCATTTTTCCCAACAAGAATGTAATTTTATCGACAAAGAAATAGAAGAATTGCTGCAAAAACAAGCAATAGCTTTATGCAACAACAAGCCTCACGGTTTTTGCAGCAATATTTTTCTGGTCCAGAAGAAGGGTGGTGGCCACAGACTGGTCCTGAATTTGAGGGAATTCAACCACTACCTCGTTTACAAACATTTCAAAATGGAAGGGATTCACCTTTTGGCGGATCTGTTGAAACCAGGGGATTGGCTGGTCAGATTAGATCTCAAGGATGCCTACCTGTCCATTCTCATTTTTCCTCCACACCGCCGCTTCCTGCAATTTCAATGGAAGGGTCGGTGGTTCGAGTATTTGGCCCTTCCTTTCGGGCTTTCCTCGGCTCCTTGGTGTTTCACCAAGGTGATGAAGCCGGTGGTTGCACATTTGCGGGAGCAAGGGGTGCGCATGATTATCTACCTAGACGACATCCTAATCATGGCTCGCAGTCCAGAACTGGTTTCACATCACCTTTGAATGACGATCTCTCTCTTGCAGAGTCTGGGGTTTGTAATCAACCATTTCAAATCGGCTCTGATCCCGTCGCTGACGACCGAGTTTCTGGGCTTTGTGATAGACTCCCAGAAGGCCCAATTGGGTCTTCGCAAGGCGAAGCTCAGGGACTTGAAGAAAGAAATAGTGGCACTGCTAGGCAAACAGTTGGTTTCTCTCAGGGTCATTGGCAAAGTAGTGGGGTTATTGGCATCGTCCATTCAGGCAATTTTCCCGGGACCACTACATTACAGAGCTTTACAGAGACTCAAATTCCAACACCTACAGAAGGGTCTGGCTTACACAGACCTGGTTCCCCTGTCACAGGAAGTGAGGGACGAGATGCAATGGTGGCTGGGCCACGTGAAAGCGTGGAACGGAAGAGCCATTTTCGGCTCCCTGCCCGAGGTTGTTATCGAGTCCGACGCCAGTCGTTGGGGTAGGGAAGCGCGCTGCGGCGATATTTCCACAGGCGGAAGGTGGTCTCCCCAGGAACTATCACTACACATAAATTGTCTGAAACTACTAGCGGGTTCCTTTGCAATTCGAACTCTGTCCCCCAATCAGACCTCCTGCTGCATCCTTCTACGGATGGACAACGTTTCGTCAGTGAGATACATTAACAAGTTGGGAGGAACGAGGTCGTCCATGTTGGTGGAGATTGCCAAGGACTTCTGGCATTATTGCCTGAACCCTCAGATAACGGTAATAGCGGAGTATATTCGACAAATCGACAAATTCCCAACTTCTTCAGTTGGAGGCCGGACCCGGCAGCGAAAGCAACAGATGCATTCCTTCAGGATTGGTCGGGTCAGTGAATTATGCATTCCCGCCTTTGCTTCTCATCCCGAGGGTGACATCACACATTCTCAGACAACGGGCAGAGGTGATCTTAGTGACGCCCCAATGGAGATCGCAACCATGGTTCCCGATATTGTTGGAAATGAGCTGCGATCTTCCCAGGATGCTCCCGTGGTCGCAGTCTCTTCTCCTGGGACCTCATGGGGAGCAACATCCACTGATCCTGTCGGAGCGGCTGTCGCTGATGGCATGGCGACTTTCCGGCAACAGTGGGAAATGCCGGGGTTTTCGGAGACAGCTTCAGCTTTTATCAAGCAAGCTTGGGCGCCTTCCACCAGAAAGCAGTATTCTTCAGCCTGGACAGGCTGGATGGGTTGGTGCGTGGAACGACACCTGGATCCCGTGGGGGCAGGCATACCCAGTATGGTAAATATTCATTCAGAGATGGCAGCAAGCGGTTTGGCCTATCGGTCAGTGAATAATTTTCGATCTGCCATTTCGGCAGGGCATAACCCGGTGGATGGGAAACCGGTTGGTATGCACCCTATGATTTGCAAACTTCTTAAGGGCATAAGGATAGCGAATCCCCCAAAACCTAAGTATTCCGGTTTATGGAATGTTTCTTTAGTCATTTCCCTTTTCAATAGTTGGCCAGTGAATAATCTACTATCGAGAAAACAGTTGTTTGCAAAGTTAACAATGCTTTTATGTTTGTCAGCTTGTAGACGTTCATCGGATGTGCGGGCATTGGACATTAGAGGTAGAGTATTTACTCCGGAAGGAGTTTCTTTTACTATTACAGGTCGTACCAAATCTCTTTCCAGGCATATTGAGTATAATGCTTTTCCTAGCAATGAAAAACTGTGTGTTGTCCAATGCTTGAAAACTTATGAGGAATGTACTATGTCTTTGAGGCCTATGGGCTCTACTCAACTTCTGCTTGCTTTGCAAATGC
This sequence comes from Triturus cristatus, assembly GCF_964204655.1. NCBI lineage: Eukaryota > Metazoa > Chordata > Amphibia > Caudata > Salamandridae > Triturus > Triturus cristatus. Next base: position 400,776,587 of record NC_140587.1, on the reverse strand, counting down.
CTTTTAAGCCAGTGTCTGCTGCAACCATAGCCAGATGGTTTCGTTATATAATGAAAGAAGCTGGTGTTGATATTCAAATGTTTGGTGCACATTCTGTGCGTGGTGCAATGGCATCAAAGTCATTTATGTTGGGGTCTACCATCCAAGATATTATGCATTGTGCTGATTGGTCTTCTGAATGAGCTTTCAAGCAGTTTTATTATAAGTCGGTGGGAGATATAACATCTGTTGTTTTTACTAAGCGTTAAACTAGCATAATCCGAAGCCTCCGGTCCTGTAATAGAATAAAAAATTTGCTAGCATTCGTGCCAAGAATTTTCAATTCTATTAAGGACACGGAGGCGAGGATTATCAGACCCGGCTATGTTACAATATGATTGTTCATGCTTACCCTCCCGTTGATATTGTACTGAATTATGATAATACGCAGAAATTACGGGATGTTCATGTTTGTTTTCCCTAGGCGCAGACAAGAAGTCTGAATAGGAGATGTCTTCACGTTGAAGCGTTTCGATGGCATTTGGTTCCTGTTAACTTCCATGTTGGAGGACGTTCGTGAATATTATTCAGTTAATGGACTTTTATATAGTTTGAGCAAAGAAAGAGGATGATGGGACAGTAACCAGGGCTCTTATGGAGGGCTAAGGAGGCGTGGCTGACGCAAAGCACCATGGACAATGTAGTTTGTTTACTAAATTGTATGTTTTACTGGCTGCTGTGTTTTATGCAGTAAAGAAGGAGATCGCATAATCCTCGGCTCCGTGTCCTTAATAGAATTGAAAATTCTTGGCGCGCATGCCAGCAAATGTTTGATTCCACTTTGCTCCTGTGTGTTCCCCTCCAAAGCAGCGTGACCCGGAAGACATTGGTCTTGCATCTGCTGCTCCTGTGTGTTCCTGTTTGCCTGCCCTCCAAAGCACCGTGACCCGGAAGACGTTGGTCTTGCATCTGCTGCTCCTGTGTGTTCGTGTCTGCCTGCCCTCCAAAGCACCGTGACCCGGAAGACGTTGGTCTTGCATCTCCTGGGTTACCTTGAATGGGAGGGAGATCAGCCACATAGACGCTCCTTGTTGTGACAAAGTCACCTTATTGAGGTGTCTGCTTATTCTCAATACAACCAATGAGCAGATACCAGTTTAAACTATGTCTATTTTAACAGGTGGGTTTGCAGCATCTTTACACCTGCTGTGCTTTCTCAACTATAGTTGGGGTCAACTTGACCTTCCGTCACCTGTCCTCTCCACCGGGACTAGCGCGCTATTTCTGCATCCTTATTACATCATTTTCAGCAACGTTCACTTAACATAGAACACCCAACTTTTATTGTCCCTCTTGTTCTTTAACTTTCGCCACGCAGAAATAATCTGTTATAGGTATTTATTTCTGCCCCCCTCTCGCACAGTGCCTTCTTTTTTCACATACAAACTCTCCGACCACTTTCACGAGTCCACGAGTCCAACTCCTGACATCTCACAAAATCCCTTCATTCCCTATGCAATTCTTTCATTGCTTTGTCTACGGCGGAGGCTTTCTGTGCCCTTCTCCAAACCCACCTTGGTTCAAATGTGCCCGCCAAATCCTGCATCCTGGCAACATTCTGCTTACTTCCATCAAGTCTCTTTTCATCACCTTCAATAAAATCACACCTGTTATGTTTAGTAAATCATTCCCAGCCAAATGTAAAACATACATATCTGGGCATCATCTCTTTTTCTTTAAATCCCATATTATTGACAGAAGCTGAGATCATCTCCACCTCCTCTGCCTGACCTAATCACCTCAACTTTCCTTAAGCACAACCCCATCTTTCTATTCCATTATACGTAGAATGAACACGTATAAAAATATCCAACGCCAGTCTAACTGCTTCCCCAACATCTACAAATGAATAAGCACAGCCCTAGGTGTGTGGGGAGGGTGGTTAAGTTGGGGCGGGGGGGTGCAGGTTTTTGTTCTGTACTCCTAGCACACATCTGTCCATATCCTCTATCCTTTCTTGCATTCCACATCTGTAACTGCTCCTCAACCTGGCCCCACTATCCATAAATTCCATCCAGGCCAACTGGGAGGTACCCAAGGGTGAAAGGGCCGGTGATTCCCTCAGTAGCCCTTCGGTCATCAGTCGCCCAAGAGTCAACGTTCTTCCTGAATCACCCTCGACCTCACGTTCACTTCCAGGATCAGCCCACGAAATCTCGGCCACTGTGAACAAGACAGCGCGTCAACAACATTGTTACTCAGACCAAGTACATGTTTTGCATGCAGAACAATGTTTAAGTATAGCAACGCAGCACTACCTCTCTTAACAATTTGCTCAACCATTTCTCCTTTGCCCACAGCCTGTTTACTGCCTGTATCACTGCTTCGTTGTCAATTAGAAACATCAAACTCTCATTCCCACAATTCCAGGTCCACTGGTATCGGAAAACACTCTAGGAATGTTATGCTGTGTTGCTTCCTTAACCATGATCGTGGCCACTGTTCCGCACACCATGCTCCATTCCACTACACCCCAAACCTGTTGCACCAGCAGCATCCGAGCTTACATCAAACTGCCAAGTTCTCACCTCTTCATCCAACCATTCGTTCATTATCTTTATTTCGACTTTAGGAATGTCATAAATGAGATCACAATACAATACAAATAAATCATTACACAGTATAGTATACATTTCTAGAATAAAAAGATAAGAAATATGCATCTTCCCATAGGGATATTAATCATAAAAAACATCTTCATTGCCTGTACAGGATATCAGCAGGGAGTCTCACTCATCATTGAAAAACTCATATATAGTGAACAGAGTCTCATTTTACCACGAGACTTCTTCTAATATTCCACATAGGGAATGATCCACTTTTTCCTGGGCTTCAAATATGAGGGGCAAAAAAACATAACATGAATATCATTCTCCAACTCCTCAGTACAGGCTGGACAATTTTTAATAGTAGGTGGGTACCATCTACTAGTTAGGGCTCTAATTGGTAAGGAGTTATATCTCCATTGGAGAAATAATTTCCTAAGACCAATGGGGTTAATATCATCCAGAACAGTCTCCTATAATAGTCTTTCATTATTAAGAATGTACTGGACAATGTCCCCATTTTGTCACTCAATAAACAAGCAGACAGATTACAATCATAGTACATACTGGCCAGGTCTTTGCGGGATATATTTCTACAGGCCTCTTCCGGATTTGTCCACAGAACAGAACAACCCAACCTCTCAAATTCGTCCTTTATATATTTTAGCCATGGGAGTTTCCGTATGTTTGGGATTTTTAATAATTCCATAAATTCTTGCCTATAAGTATAAAGTTCAGGGGTTACCCAAAGGCGCCTCCAAAAGGTTAAAGGCTTTAGGCCCAATTCCTCCTTTAATGATCTTAGTCCCAAGTCAAGCCTGAGAGGGAGAAGGGGTGAGCTAATAGGTAGGGAAACTAAGTTCCTAAGAAACTTATTTTCCGTGGCAGTAATTGCAGGGGCACTATTGTGTCCCCACAATTCGCCGCCATAGATTACTGCCCCACGTGCCTGCATTTTATAAATTTCGAGTGGAGGTCCAATAGGTTTTATCGTGGATTTATTCCATAATTTAATAATCCCCCCGCCTTTTGAATTAGCTTTAAATGGGATTTAGTCTGGTGTTGAGCCCAGGCCAGGTTTTCATTAAGAGTCAATCCCAAATACTCAAACGTCTGAACTCTTTCCAGGCTGACACCGTCTATAACCGGGTTTGGGCGAGATGTATTCGGAGGATTAAAAATCATGAATTTCGTTTTTGCCGTATTTATTTCCAGCCCCCGATCATGACAGAAAGAGACAAAACCATCCAGAACTCGCTGGATACCCATTGGTGTCTTAGCGGGTAACCGGGTATCATCCGCGAACATAATCGCTGATATCCCTATACCACCAAGCTTTGGTGAGTCTCTGTTGGGGACCGCATTCAAATGGGAGATGACTCCATTTACATAGAGGCAGAACAGGGTTGGCGCCAAGACGCAACCCTGCCTAACCCCCTGTCAACGGAGAAGCTGGATGACAAATTATCTTCTCTCCCACACCTGACCCTTGCGAAATTATGAGTGTGGAGTCGTATTATAATATCCAGAAGAGGGGTGGCATTCCTAACTCCCGTAAAACAATCCAAAGTTTCCTACGTGGGACCAGGTCGAAGGCCGCACGCAGGTCTACAAAGACAGTGTATAGGGAGCCGCCCTCAACCTTGGCCGTCTTCCAGAAGAACATACTCAATCTAAAAATCTGATCGATAATCGATACGCTCTTTCTAAAACCCGCCTGATACTGGCTCAGAATCTCAGATTCCTCCATCCATTCCAAGAGGCGGTCCAGGATCAGTCTTGCAAAAAGTTTCTGGGCTACATCTATTAGGCTGATTGGCCTATAGTTGGCTGGGAGCAGAGGCGACCCCATCTTGAAAAAAGGGACTACCTCTGCTCCCAGCCAAGTGGGAGGGACCGCCATACCCCCAGAAATTGCATTAAATATTGTTAGGAGATAGGGTGCCCAAACTCTGGGTTCATGTTTATAAAGATCTCCGGGAACCCTATCCAACCCTGGTGCTTTGCCCGCGGGAAGCATGGATATAGCAGCCCGAACCTCACCCAGAGTAAAACTAATCACCACTGGACCAACAGCGTCGCTTGTCAACAATTCACCCGGTGGGACCTCCATGCAGGAATAGTCCCCCTTATACAAGGTGCTAAAATGTTCTTCCCATACTTCTGCAGCAATGTTCGGCATCACTGCTGGATCAGGTTCAGCTGAACCAGTAGTCACAATCTGCCAAAACTTCCTCGCGTCCCTACCCGTTAGGGCAGATGTTAACATAGCCCAATTTTCATTCCCCCACTCAAGCTTGGCATGATGGATTAGCTGTCGATATACTCGTCTCCTATGTTGGATACCATCCCTATTTGCATTGTGTTTTAATGCATCCAGCAGTTCGCTCTTCGCCAATCTACATGCCCTATTATACCAGGGCTGCTTTCTTCGTGCCCTTTTCCCAAGAGGGCCTGGGGGATTTAAAATATCTGATAGACTGAGGAATAATACCTTGTTGAGTTCACCCAGTTTTTCATAGAAATCAAACAAAGGTTGTTGCTCGATGAGAGCGGCCACGTCAACCAATACTGGACTAACCCTAGCGTATAATTCAGATAATTCCTCTGGTTTATTAGCCTATTTATCCCATCTTACCCTTCGTCTGTTATTAGACAGGGTAACCCTACCGGATATATCGGATTGCAATGAAGATCCACCCTTACACAGACCTGGTAAGGAAAAATCCAGAATCAAGGGATTATGGTCACTCTCTCCCCGGGATACCACCCTAAAATCTAAGACTCTATTCCACTCCTTACATTGAACAAAAATATAATCAAGTCGAGCCTCCCTCCCTGCCTTGTTAAAAGTAGGCCTAGAGGGGTTATCAAATTTTGCACGACCATTACATGCCCTAATCGAGTGAGCCAACGTCAGGGATGTAATTTGGACGGCCAAAGGAGCTCATGACCTTACCGTTGGGCCTGCCACATGTGGGATTTTCCATATATCATCCTCCTCCTGATTTATGGCATCCAGCAACCCCTCAAGTGGTTCAAAATGAGAATTAAAATATCCTCCCACCACAAACGTAGTACCCTCAGGAATCTTAGTCAGAACAATAGATAGCTCTTCGATGACCCGTGACTCGGCGGAGAGACTCACAGGTCTGGAGTAAACATTAATCACAGCTAATCTAGAACCAGTCTGCCAGTCCAACAACAGACATTGAACATCGTCAGACCCTGTGCCTAAAACACTGGCACTGCAACCCAAATGGGTAGCAACCCAGATTGTTAGACCCCTGACGGTCGGCCGCTTCCTCCCCACCTGGCCGGAACTGAGAATGAAGCGAACCCCATACGAAATTGCTCATCCCTTGCCCATGTTTCCTGGAAGAAACATAGATCATGAAGGTCTATAAATGAGCCCCATTCAGGACAGGTGAGCTTATTAGAAAGACCAGCTACATTCCAGGAAAGAATTTTTAATTGAGATGGGCCATAAGAAGTAGCAAGAGGATTTTTACAAACATCTTCATTACTTAAATTCGGCATTCGTGTTGAATGCCCACTGCCAGGGGCGGGAATCACCGAGTGCGGCTGTACAGAGTGAAGAATCCCCCCTTCGTCTCCCCGGATACCTTCCTCCCGACACAGTCAGTCAACCTCCTCAAGGCAGCTGTACCTATTGGTACAAGAATAGTCACCTAGGGTAGGCGCATCATAGCGAATGTGCCTATGCCTTCTGCCTTGGGGGCTGGGTCCCACCCTTGACCATTCTTCAACATTCCCTAAGTGGGTATGAATGTTTCGTGGGGGGTAAAAGAAGGACAATGGAAGGGGTAAAATAGATGTGCCTCCTGTATTACCCCTCCAATTACAAATATGTGAGACAATCTGTGGATTTCTAAAATTTACCAAAATGCAGTCGCCCTTGATTTTCTTCATAGTGTTTCCGAGCCAAGTGACCCTACTGACCATCAAAACATCACCTCTCATATTTGGGGGGAGGGGCCTATGGATATTCAGCCAACTGGTCACTTTATTTTTTAGAGAGTCACAGGTTTCTAGGGCAGAATTAGTGAGCTCTGGAACACCACTTAAAATTATTACATAGGGTGCTGCCTCTGGGGGGAGATTTACTACGTTTTTCCATCTTGAACTACCTAAATCTTGGTTAATACGGCCAACAGTCTCGTTGGAAGTCTTCCCTGATTTAGTTAGGTTTAATTTTACTGGCAGGTTAGAATTCCTTGCAGGGGGAGATTTATGACCCTGTGAGAGTTGCGACGTAGCGGTAGTGGGAAATGGGAGGTTAGATAGAGGTAGGGGTGTTCCTGCTGGGGTAGATTGGATTGTTGTTGCGGGTTTTACCAAACCAGCAGAATTTGCAGAAGTAAACAACAAGGGATCAACCATATTCATTGGAGCCAGACTTTGTATCATACCGTTAGTCCTCGTACAATTCTCGATAGCCCGAGTAACCGTTTCTATTTCTTTTAGCCTGGCATCAATAATATCGAATCTGGCCATCAGGGGGGCAAAAAAACCATTCAAAACATTAGTAAGGACATTTGTTAAACAATCCCCCCCCCTCCAAACCCCTTTCCAGAAATAAAAGGGGGAGGCTGTGATAGCGGCAGGGTTTGTACGGGGACAATTGAGATAGGTATTACATTGGGACTTACAGTTGGCGGAATGTCCGCTACAAGTGACGTGATCGCTAGATTATCAGTAGGGCAGTCTATTTTAGCCTTTTTCCCCCCCTTAAGCTTCCTCTCTCCTTTCCTTTTAGAAACGGCACCCTCCCGGGGCCCTCGTGCACGAGATGACTTAAAATCACTCCCCGCATCAACGATCAGAGCTGCATCAGAGGTAGGGGCAGGTACACACTCAAGGATAGTCTGGAGCGAATCCCGGCGTGAAGATGTGCTTGTCCTAAGCTCTTGCAAAACAGATTCAATCGTTTGGTCAATACTACCCATAAGAGCAATATGTGAATCATCCGAATTATCAAGGGTTCTGGCAGATGCAAGTAAACCCAAAGAGGATCTTCTAGTGCTTTCAATCCCATCTGAAAGGCGTCTTTCTAAGATATTTAACTCATTATTGACCACAGAATTAGCCCTAATGAGGAAGCTATCCAAAGTACCTGCAACCATAGGGAATGATGGCGTGGTTTTGCTTCGCATGTCCCTTGATGATATTACCTCGTTCCTCGACCTATGCACAGCGTAGGGCGATGAGGGGGGGCCCGGTCCGGTATTGCCCGTGCTTGAACGGGCTTAAACGGGCCCGCCCTTTGCCCAGGCTTCGCCCCGGTCTTCGTCCCGCTCACGCGATACTGGGCGTGTGTAAAATAGTCAGGGGGAGGGGATCGGGATGAGGCCCCCAGCTGCTGGCAATTGCTCTTGCGCAAGGCCCGCTGGACCTCGCAGTCCCGGAGAAAGTTTTCCCGAGGAAGAAGCACTCCTCTGACACTGGAGAGTTCATTTCCCCCAATCTGCAACAGCGTACCAGGAAAGATGATGTCTTACTCCAATTGTCCAAGCCTACAAGCGGCACCCGCAGAGCGGTAGCCGCGAGGCGTTATAATCCGTGCAGGGGAGGGGTCGGGAAGAGGCCCCCAGCTGCTGGCAATTGCTCTTGCGCAAGGCCCGCTGGACCTCGCAGCCCCGGAGAAAGTTTTCCTGAGGAAGAAGCACTCCTCTGACACTGGAGAGTTCGTTTCCCCCGATCTGCAACAGCGTACCAGGAAAGATGATGTCTTACTCCAATTGTCCAAGCCTACAAGTGGCACCCGCAGAGCGGTAGCCGCGAGGCGTTATAATCCGTGCAGGGGAGGGGTCGGGAAGAGGCCCCCAGCTGCTGACAATTGCTCTTGCGCAAGGCCCGCTGGACCTCGCAGTCCCGGAGAAAGTTTTCCTGAGGAAGAAGCACTCCTCTGACACTGGAGAGTTTGTTTCCCCCGATCTGCAACAGCGTACCAGGAAAGATGATGTCTTACTCCAATTGTCCAAGCCTACAAGCGGCACCCGCAGAGCGGTAGCCGCGAGGCGTTATAATCCGTGCAGGGGAGGGGTCGGGAAGAGGCCCCCAGCTGCTGGCAATTGCTCTTGCGCAAGGCCCGCTGGACCTCGCAGTCCCGGAGAAAGTTTTCCTGAGGAAGAAGCACTCCTCTGACACTGGAGAGTTTGTTTCCCCCGATCTGCAACAGCGTACCAGGAAAGATGATGTCTTACTCCAATTGTCCAAGCCTACAAGCGGCACCCGCAGAGCGGTAGCCGCGAGGCGTTATAATCCGTGCAGGGGAGGGGTCAGGAAGAGGCCCCCAGCTGCTGGCAATTGCTCTTGCGCAAGGCCCGCTGGACCTCGCAGTCCCGGAGAAAGTTTTCCCGAGGAAGAAGCACTCCTCTGACACTGGAGAATTCGTTTCCCCCGATCTGCAACAGCGTACCAGGAAAGATGATGTCTTACTCCAATTGTCCAAGCCTACAAGCGGCACCCCAACCACTTGCCTCTGTCATTGTAATTGGCCAGGAAGCTATTCCACGTCACCAAGTCTTTTATCCACTTTTTAATTCTCACTTTGTGATGTAGTTGCTGCACATCTTTTTATGCAAGATACTCTACAGGGTACTACCACTCTGCCTGCAAAATTAAGGTGTCCCAATAACTGCTGTACTTTATATAATTCACATTTTTTCAACCCTTTCACTTTTGTTATAAAATCTCTCAGCTTAGTCAGTTTAAATAATGGTAACCTGCTTTCCAGCTCAATGATGTCCAACTATATTCCAAGGAATACTAGAGACTTTGACAGCCCCAACAGCCCTATGTAGAGAACTGTGTCAGATAGAGTTTCTTCAATTATTGCCCTTACACACTGCTACATTTACTGTGCAATCCCCAAAAAGTATTGTTTTGTATTGCGCTCAGCCAACTTCTTGAAAAACATTGGGGAATATTTACATACCCCTATCGCCACAGGAATGTCACTTTTTAAGACGTTCCTGTGGCACTAAACCCTTCACCTTATTTACAAGGTGCCATTAAGCCACTTAATATGCCTTAACGCCGACTTGTAAATAAGGGCCCCTTTCATGCAACACGTAGGAGCCGATTCTGATCTCGCTGGGAGAAGGCTCCATCCGACTCGGATCCGGAGGGCTTTCCGACCGTCTTGTGCTCCGGGGCTCCGAGCACCCGAGTGTGATGCGAACAAGCGCTGACGGACATGAGTCGCTCTGGGAGCCCCATTGAAGTCAATGGCAGCCTGTTGTATGGCGCGTACATTGGCTATCATTGACGAAAAAGGTACGTTGCGCACAAGGGCGCCTCTGTAGTGGGGACGTGTCTGTGCAAACCGCTCCGAACATGCATGTGTAGGGGGGACCCTCGACACGTAAGGCTATGGGTGAAGGGGGGTCCGGCACGGACCCCCGAAGTCCGCTTCCTGACGCGTTTACGTGTCGGAGGCTCCGGCTTGATCCGGCTGTCCAAATCGTGCATCGTACTAGCTTGTCGGAAATTGCCTCCATGCACGGCATGGTTTGCTTACGGACGAGATGTACGGAGTGGTTCGGACCCGGAAACGACTCGGTCGGCGACTTTGTTTTTCTCGCATCGTACTTGCTTGCTCGTACAGCTGTACGAGTCGGTCGGAAAACATGCATATGGCTCGTTCTTTTTCCGGCCGTATCGTGTTAGGAGCCCTTCCGAACGAGATCGGAATCGGCCCCTTAGTGTGAAAGGGGTGGGAAATGGGTGTTGCGGTGGGCGTTCTGCAGCAACAGCCATTGATTTTGACCCTTTCCCCTATTTACAAGGGTGGCATAAATAGGAGGCAGTGCCAAAATTAAGACCAGAGAAAACCTGGTCTTAACATGGCCAAATGAGGAGAAATGGCTTCTCTTTTTTGCTGTATCTATGTGTGTTGCAATGTGCAGCACAAATAGAAACAGCAAATCGCCATTAATGATTGTGTATGTGCAGGAAGGGACACTTTCCTTATACATACACAATCATTAAAAAAATGAATATTTGCAACTTCTATGTGTGCTGCACAATGCAGCACACATAGGTGTTACAAATCGCCACTCTGGATTGTTTATGTGCAGGAAGGGACACCTTCCTGCATAATGGGACTGGGTTCCACTTTCTAGATTTACTCGGGAACCCCTGGTCAATGGATGGTTGGTTCCTGCTTAAAAGTGTAGAGGGGAGAAATATCTTGTACAATCCAATTTTTCAATTCCAATAAACAATGACTCCGAAGAATCACTGACTCCAGGTTCTAAGATCAATTAGTTTATTACAAAGCCAAGAACAATTGGACATACAAACACCTCAAGACGAGGGTGTAGAATTACATCAGAACTAATAAAAAGCCAAATCTATGTGCAAAGTTTAGTCTGTGATAACAAAAAACAATGTCTCAACAGGGAAAATGAATAAGAGGACCAATCAATACATAATTCAATCAAAGGAAGGGAAAAAATAAGAGAGATCCAAGGATAGAAAAGGAACAGATTTAATAATTAGATACACAAATGGTATATACAATTCAAAATAACCATAACTAACACATATGCACTGACAAAGAAGTGAAAAAGTGAACGGCGCAGTGACAGAAGTGTGGAAGTGACAACACGGTACGGCGAAATGATTTAAATAAATTCAAGGTCAAGGAGAGTTATATACAATGGGTAATTTACATATAATCATGAAGGTCTCACAGGACCCTGTAGTTAGCCGTAAGTAATGCTGTCTGGTCGACGGCGTTTCAACCTCCTTAAGTTGAGGTCATCATCAGGACTATGGTTATTGCAATATTCTAAATACCTGTGTCCATGGTCATAAACCACTTCAATGTTAATTGCAGGGAATTGTGGAACAAATTAATTATGGTCCGTCACATTTAGAGGGGGATCATCAAATGTCTGTAGATAACAACAGAGAAATGAAGGCCAATAGGAATGATAAAGTATCCTGGTTGTGTTTAAAAAGCAGCCATCAATAAGGGCATTTCGTTAAGTCACGAAAGGGCATCCAGTGGTAAATAATCCGCAATATTTGAAAAATTCAGGATTTGGAGTAGGCTCGTCAATTGCCAAACATCGGGATTAGTCCTCAGGACTTATAGTAGGCTCGTCAATTGCCAAACATCGGGATTAGTCCGGGATAGGGCCTCAGCGTCCAAACAAGTAAGACGTTGAAGTTTAGTCTGTGAAGCATACAAAGAATAACCAGTTTGAGAATCAAGATGCAGAAGATAACTGCGCCGACATCAAGAGTCTTCTTCATTGGAGGTTCGTAAGTAAAAAGCATTAGTCTGTCCCTACACTACCACTAAAGTGACATCCCTACTTAGCATTTCCCCAGGCAAGTTCAGGAAAAGGTGTCAGCGTGTGCAGACTTCCTAATAAGTGCACTCAAGTTGAATGGGTCAAGTAGCATAAAGCTACGGAGCTCTTTCTAAGATGCTCTTTCCTCTCCATCAGTCTCCTCTCTTCTCTTCCCCCTATTCCTGGTGCACTGTCCCTAATTCCAACACCAAATCTCAGGACACACCCATCATCACATCACGCGATCAACCCATCCAGCTAGACTCCTCCTCGTAGGTAACTTTCCAGGTGGCTTCGATCCTCCCAGCCTCTGGCTTGATGACCTTGATTCCCCGGCCTTCTCCAGTGAGTAAGAACGCCGTCCCACATTATCAGCACCAGATTGTGAAAAGGTTTTTTGCTACATGCACTATTGTGGAGGTCATGCTACCTCGATTAACCTCTAATTTAATTGCTTACAAGGAAATACATACAGAAATGAATTCAATATAATGTATCACATTATATATTTTTACATTTCAAGTTGTCTGACATCTCTAGGCCTTGCTTTCTTGGACCTGTCCCATCGCTCGAATCTTCCCTTGAAATTCAGCTCAGTGCAGCACTGGTTAATGCTTACTGTTTGCTCATGCTGAAGCGCGCCTTTCATGTTTCATTTACAGGGTCATCTCCGTGGCTGCTGCTACGAGACAGTTCTGTACATTCAGTCCAGTTTCTGTGAATAAGATACCTGTCAATAAAACTCCAGTGCCCATCTCCACCCTCCTTGAATGAGTGTTGAGCGTTGAAGGAGTGGTTTCGTTTTCAAGTCTGTCCTCGCAGCGCTTTACATGCTCTGTCTGCTTCAGTGCTCTACAGTCTGTCTGTCTTATGGCGGAGCTACAAGCTGATCAGAAAGGTAAGTGCTGAAGTGAACGGACAGACATTATCTGTTTGTGAAGAAATGCTTAAGACAGTGCAGTTCTCACAAAGGTTAACAACAGATGTGACTCCTTAAACAGACGTTATGATGTGTTGCTCGGGTTACTCACCAGTGAATCAATGTTGCGTTTTACGGCCAAGCTTAGCAATTCAGGCTCCCGTTATTTTTTCCTTTTTTTTCTACTTTTAGTGAAACTATAATATTGCTTTTAGATCTTTTCGAGCTCCTTCTCATATAAACTCTGCAGGTGTGGGATGTTGTTAGCTGTGATTTTCTCTGCATGGCGCACATCTGGCGTGCTTTCAACAACAATTAACGGACTCGGTGCTCATGATTGGGTTAAGCAACGCTTTCTCTTGTTTGCTTTTTCCACTCCTGTGAAAAGCAGCGCTGGGGGGGGGGTAGGAGAACAATAGCTAATGCGCCTTTGTGTAGCTCAACAATGCCCTGCCTGATTTCACCGCTGCTCACGGTGTATTTATTTACTGAAAAGGGCCTAAATCTAGGGCTCTTGAAAGACAACATTAGCAGCCCACACACTCTGGAACCGAGCATAAACCGAGGGCACCGTGATGGCGGTTCAGTTAGGGTAGCTATGTGCTTCACTCTACCCAGGCCTCAGCTAAATCAGATGATACCAACGAGGGCGCAATGGAAACCAAAGTCAGCCCAGGCAAACAATGTTCTACCCTCCCCACAAAGGGCCATGACTTGGGACCACGGAGGCACGGTTGAGTCATGAGAGCCCATTCTGCTCTGAAAGTAGCCCCCTAACTTTATATTCCAATGGGGAATGTATGAGGATTTTCCGCAAGCCGGAATCATGCTGTGCCTTCCCAGCGCCGCCATTAGAACAAGCGCATCTTTAGTACGCATTCGTTCAGCACGCAAGTCGTTAGAATGACTTGCCTTAGGGGAGCGCTGGATTTTGGAATAGGTTAATTTACTATTCCAACTCCGGTCTGCGCAACAGTAGGGAAGGTGTTGGACTTTAAATCCAACACCATTCCACCAACACGCCCCCCCAAAAGCAAGTCGTTATAAGGACTTGGGGCCGAAGGAATGCGTACTAAAGACATGTTCGTTCTATTGCCAGTGCTGTGAACGCATAGCGGGATACCGGCTTCGTTCTACAGGGCGTTTCCCCCAATGGGAAATGCCAGATTGGAAGAATGGGGCCTGTGTTTGACATATTTTGTGGCATCACGTTAAATGTACCCATCACTTTCAGCTACTTCAAGCCCTCCAAATGTCAAACAATTCTGAATTACACGACTTTCAGAAATGGAAGCACACAAAACCAGCCGATAACACAAGCTGCCCATTAGCCACTGGCTCAATGATAGAAAAAGAAAGCTTGAACATCTTTTTGCACTTGTACCTAGATTTTGCAAAAAACATTTTATGTGGAAGTCGATATAGGAAAGACACAATAAGGGTGACTTGTTGGAGTTTAGTGGACAAGTGAATAATATTAAGATAAGTTGAATGAATACAATATTTGAAATCGTAGCTTTAATCAACATATATTTTGTAATCACAAATAAATTCACCTTCACAACTGGTATCCTTGCTGAAACAGGGAAAGTGAAAGCAATGTACCAAGCACTTTCACAATACCAGAGGAGTGAAATCTGATAATTCTGTACTTAATTTTGCCTTGTCCGCGCTTTAAAAAATGTACAGTTTTCAACACTGATCTCTGCTCTCCTGAGTAAGCGGAATTGGAGGAGTCTTTAGAGATTAAATGGCACCCAACCATATTGCAGGCCACAAGACATATCTGGGAATACTTGAGGGCCTACCGACTTAATAATGCTGTCCTTCCCCACACAATGGGATGCCTCATTCAGGGAGGTCCCTCTCTCCGTCCCTGACCACAAGTGCCCTTCGGGCATGTGTGCAGGCTTAGCCCAACATTGGCATAGGGACTTGGCTTGGATAAAGACTTGACAGGGCTATGACTGACAAAAGGGTCTGACGTCATTAGAGGCATTCTGAGCATGATTTACTGATGCAGCACTTACCTCGACCCCTGTACACTGCACGCCGGAGGTACAGATAAACGTACAAACGGTGCTCATGTTATTTTCTGAGTCCAAACTACAGTGCTGTGCGCTGTTGGGACGCCTTGCATGTGCAGGGGTTAGGTCATAAGCGGGTCTGGTACCCTTGCCTCCTTGGCGCTCCACACTAATTTAGGGGTTTTACACTACACTGTTACCCTGACACTGAAATCATCAAACTTTCTGGACTGGGAAACTTGATTCCCCAATTGGTGTCTTGATTCAACACCAGCTTCCAACCAACCAACCATTCTTAGTGCGGAGCTCTACTCACCTTCCTGCATGGCCAGGCTGCTTGTGCTGCCTCCGCAGGCCTGGTACATCCTGCAGTTACTGTAGGTGGTTAGCGTGCTCCCGAAGACCCTCAAGCTACGATTCTTGCAACATAGATTCACCATTACTCTTAGGAACCAATGGCTGGCTTGTTGTCCATAACTAAGTGATAACACCCACTGCCTGGTGTGAAATTGTAACAAGCCTCCACAAAATGGGCAGAACAAAACCAACTAGGGCAAAAGCCCAGTCATTAAAGGAGAATGGTGATCTCCCAGCAGCATAATCTTTAGCAGTTGAACAAGACAAACTAGACGTTATACTGAAAGCCAGTGAGACATCTAGATCGTCCGTAGAAGCCAAGGCTGATGATATTGCCCCTGATGTCTACTTTGTACAAGATGACCATAAGAATCTGACGGAAAGCGTTACTTAATCAGAAAAGACTCTTCAAGAACTGCAGTAACAAGATCTGACAGACCAAATATGTTTCCTCAAAGGTAGAGCGGATGCAGTAACATCAGGATTGCTGGAACAACAGAGGGTGCCAAAGTGTAAGAAACAGTGGAGCTCTTAGACACCTGGATCAAAAGCTTTGTGCCACCGTCTCAGTCTTAAACTAGTCTCACAGCATGCCCCTGTTTTTCCGGGATTTTCTAGGTTGTTTGTATGGGGTCAGAAATGTGTTTTCTGTCCCTAAAATTATCATTGTTAGTTCCCATAATTGACTCCCTTTGCCTAGAGTCGATATGGGCTGTAGGACAATATTTGGAGTCTACCTTTAAGAGGACATGCAAACTCCTCATCAAGGAGGTGGGGGGATGGGGAGGCACCGAAAGCAGCAGACACTTAGGTTATTATCGACCCTCTGGAGTTCCTTAAAGTTTTTTCTGTGATGACATGGAAAATTATGGGGGGATGCATACTCCAACCAAATGATACAGAGTCCACTCCTTCCTAATGTGCAGAGTAGGTCAGATAGCATTGCTCCAGGAATTTCATCTAACCCTCACTGAGCGGGTGAGGCTCCAGAAGCGATGAACTCCTAATCGAAGTAGGCTCGATCGTCACATATCAGGAGGGTAGATTTGCTTTGGTCAAGGGTAAAGTGCATGGTGGCCCAGTTATTGGTACCATCTATGCCCTGAACACAGAGTAGCAAGAGTTTCTTCATCAACTGTCCAGCCAGCTAACAACATTGGCGCACACACAATGTATACTTCGGGGAAACTTCAATAGTGTTCTTTAATTTTTACATTAGACAGATCGCACCCACCCCTTTTCACACCCCAGTAACATATAATGCAAAAACACTGTCTCTTTGGCTCCAGAAATGGTGCTTAAAACACGTTTGGCATCTCCACAATCCCACTATTAAGCTCTATTCATTTTATTACCCCTCACGCAATTTACAGGTACGACTCGGTAGAGTTGTCTGCTCTGCAACACTCTGTCCACTGATATCCTCTCCTGATTATCTAGGTAGGGAAATATCCAATCACAACCCCCTGGCGCTACACCTAGATTGGAGTAAGACCCTTTCACCCATCCCTACTTGGCATCTTCAGTCATTTGCTCTGGAGGATAAGGCTTTCCAAGACATCCTCATAGGACAGATGCCAGAATTCCTTAAGAACAATGATGGCACAGTCTCATCTCCAACAGTGGGATTGGAGGTGCTTAAAGTGGTTGCCCATGATTATTGTATACATGCAATAGTGGGTGGACATACAACTAAAGATAGGGGCCTGGTAAACGTGGAAGAGACTTTCATCAGGCGGAGAGGCAAGTGGTGTACAATCCAGCTCTAAGAAGCTCTACAAAGCTCCCTGAGTAAAATACACCAAGAAGGGACAACTTTAATAGAGAAACTGAGATGCATGCACTAAGCTGCCTGTACTCAAAAGGGAATAGTTCCGGTAGGATGTTGGTGTGCAGAGTGAATAATGAAGCCAGACACACTCTCATAACATCTCTTCAGAGGGAGAGAGGGACCCTTGTATATTCCCAACAAGCTATTCATTAGGCCTATAACAATTTCTAAAGCAAGCTTTTTGAGGTCAGATCCATACAACCTGAGTCGGAGAGGGGTGACTTCCTTAGGGTGTCCTCAGAATCGAGAGAACAAATAGATGGGCCCATAACAGTCCAAGATAGTCATCCTGTGGACTGGCAGCAGTATGTGACTACTATAGAAACAAGGCACCGAGACATGTATGAACACGGGCAATAGGGCACTAACACTGTCATTATTTTGGACTCATATACCTGAGTCACCCTGAGTGCCCAAGCTATGATACGCTCATGACCGCGGACCGGGGCCACACGCATACGCATACGGGCGCAACACTTTGAAATAATTGCTTGCCTGCCTATTCGCATCCTCATAATCTATAACATCGGGACAGCAATCTTTCTCTCTTTGCCCCTCTTCTCCCTGCTCCCATACTAATGCTTCTCACAGCGGGACCCTCTTAGATTGCATTCTGCAAAGGCGGCATATCAGTAAGTAGTTACACATGACACGTATATCATATGCATATTCGCAAGGTGGTATTAAGTTTAATATTTTTTCTATTGTTATTTTTTTTTCTATTCGTTTGCACCATGTTTCAAGTCTGCTTTGTACAGTAACACCTGCTTATAATCTCTGTAGTGATTTTATGCTGAACATGTTTGATGATAATGTGAAATGGGACGATTGGCCCCCCCCCACCCAGTGGCCACAAAACTAAAATGCAAATGGCAACGCAGTGTACTTTGTATTTTAATACGACATATAAACAGCTGCATGTTGTGCTTGATGTAAAACGAATAAAGATTATTAAAAAACACAAAGAAAACAGTCCAAGATATTAAGAAAGCTAGAAGGGAGATGGTGTCTGTTAAAACCCCGGGAACTCGAGTTCCTGATTGAACTCTACAAGGTCTATGCGGACACCCTGGTACCTAAATTGACCCTCATGTATGAGATGGCATTGGCCGAGGGATGGTTACCCATGACTTTCCGTGAAGCCTAACTGGTCTTGACTTAAACCAGGGCGGACACCCACAGACCCAACCTCATCTAGGCTAAGTGCTATATTGAACTCTGTAATAAATGTGGTTACTGGTTGAGGAGGGGGGTGAAACACTTCTCAGCAGCAACCACATTTCTTTTCAGAGTGAAGTCATAAGCACACCCTAAATCGACCTGTGCTCAACCCTCGGGTAGCTTGGCACAGAGTATTCAGACTTCACTCAGAGGCAAGGTGTAAAATATTTGTGCAACACTTCAAACAGTAACCAAATGAAAACACACCAAAAAAGGATCCCACATCAGTTTAGAAAACTTGAGTAATTATTATTAAATAAACCAGAATGAAGGAAATGGAATCAGTAGAACCGAAGATATGCAGATTTAAAGATTTTGTTGACAATAGTGGCAAAAAGGACAAAGCACCAACTGTAGTTATCTGGTCGTGTAGGACCAGGGTTAAGTCACAAATTCAGGCCTACCACAATGGAGTATGGGCCAGCTACAGGGACCCACTTAGGTCCGTTGAACACAGTACCTTATATCCTGGTGCACGGTTGGTATGGTGTTGCTTTGCAAGACTTTGCATCATCTAGTGTTGGTTCTGAAGAAGCTGTGCAGCAAGGCTTTGCGGGGCTTGCCATCGCTTTGCATCAGTTCCGATGAGTTGGCAGCTGTGTGACGAGGCTTTGTGTCGCTCTACATCGATTATGATGAGGCTGGCAGTTATGTGGCAAGGCTTTGCAAAGCTTTGTATTGGTTCCTGTAGGAGCTACAGCTGGACTTGGCAGGGCACCTTCAGGCCCATGTCCAACAGTCCAGCACTGGTGTGGAACCATTTAGGACGGCAGAACTCACAGATGGCAGAGTCCAGGTGGCGTGTTCAAGGTTGTTGAAAGCATGTTATGTCCCTGAGGCTTCTGATCAGGAGGCCAGCCAACTAGCCCTTGGAGTCACTCTGGGGTCCTGGTTTCAGAGATGCAGTTCCAGTCTTTCTCACCCAGGCAAGAGGACAGCAGGTCATGCCAGCAATACAATACAATACAATACATTTATAGAGAGCAAAGCTACCTGAAAACGTGTCCCATTGCTAGCAAGAAGAGTATCCACTAAGTTCAAGGGCATAAACCAGCTTTAGGAGGGGGTTATTAGAGAATCAAACAGAAGCTTTTTAATCCTTTTCCTTAAAACCGTTTTAGATGGGCATCTTCTCACGGTCGCAGGTAAGGCATTCCTCAGTCTGGCTGTCAGATAGGCAAAAGAACGACCACCTCTTCTGGATCTGCCAATACGAGGAATTTGAAACAGCTTAAGATTGTTAGAACGAAAGGATCGGACCTGGGATGAAAGTTTGAACCAGCGTCTAAGATATAGAGGACTCCTGGAGTTAGAAATCGTGAAGGCAAAAGTTAGGACCTTAAACTGGATCTTTTTGATAATCGGCAGCCAGTGAAACTAATGCAAATGATTAGAGATAGGGCACGGGGGAGGAAGTTTCATGATCAGTCCGGTAGGAGCATTTTGAATGATCTGAAGATGCTGAATAAGAAAGGAACGGATCCTGAGATATAAACTATTAGAATGGTCCAGTTTAGAGGTGATCGAGGCATGTACAATGGTTTTCTGCTGTTCCACTGGAATAAAATGCAACATACGTCTCAGAGATCTGAGAGACAGGAAACAGGAGCTACACATAGATTTTATCTGAGATTCAAAGGTAAGCTCAGCATCATATTTAACCCCCAAATTTCTGACCACAGTAGACGGGCGAGGATTGCCCATCTCAGGTGGCCACCAAAGGTTGCTCTATCTCTGTGTATCACTTATCGGGATTCTCCCTAAGTCTCGGGGGAGAATTTGTGAAATGGAAAATATCTGTCCGAGACCAGGAAACATATACATATGCTACCCCCTGGATCTCCCTCAGAGGGTATTTCTTTACTAAACCCCAGGAGATTTGTTCTTCCTTTGACTTTTCTTTCATAGACCACAATCCCTAAATTTCTCCACATCATTCCACTCTCTGAAGCTCATGATCAGTTCCTTCATGTGCGCCTTCAACCCCTTCAGTTTTAACAGTCTCAATTCTTTGTCACTAATCATCATCATGACGTTCTTTCACAATCTTTTTCTTTGCATCTGATTAAATCCACATTCATCTGACATACTCTCCATTCTTGCATACGCAGCCTCTTTACTCAGGTAAAGCAATTCATTCTCATTGTGGTGGTCCAAAAAGTCCAGCCCTACATTGCCCTTTATAATTTCTTCAAACTCGGTTTTTAGTTGAGCAACATTGAGTCTTTGAAGAGTCTGTTCCTTAGATTGCGGGGTACTTTGTGGAGTCAAGGTAGTTATGGTACCTCCTGTAACAAGAGTTCCTATGGCCTCTCCCTACAGGGTGCCTGAATTTAATGTACTGGATACATCTGCCGATTTGAGAAGGACGCTCAGAAGGGTCTAACCCTGTGGCATGCTTGCGACTGCCGTAATGGGGAGATACCTGTGTTACAGGAAGATTGTGACTTACTCAATGTAAAAGATGTCGCGATCTGGATGGGGGGTGAAACAGTAGTATCAGTATAACCTAGAGGTGTGCTAGCTTCCAGAGAGGTCAAGGCAGCCGCTCCGTTCTCAGTAATAGTCTGAGCTACTGCATCTGGTGCTGCATTGTATGGGGGTGGTCTTACTCAGGAGTTTGTCTATGAAGGTGTCCTCCTCCTCACTTTCTACCTCTGTCTTACTCCTAGATTGCTTTTGGCCACTAGGCTTTATCTCCTCTGTGTCTTCACTCTCTAACGGAGGATAAGCTTCTCAATCCCTTCCTCCCTCCATCTCTTCTGCCTCTCATCATGCTGTGGGCTTATCCAAGAATAAACCTTATCAAAGACCTTTACTGCAAATTTCTTTCTCTTATTCTCATTTACAACTTGTTCTCAGAGATTCAGGTCCTCAAATTGTGTGGGTCTAGGCTGGGATCTCAAGTCATACAATCTCCTTCTTGAGTTTTATATTCTTGGCATGTGGATAGTGCCACTTAGTGGGAACTGTAATTCCCGATTCTATTACAGGACCGGAGGCTTCGTATTATGCTTCTCTTTCTAATTTATTGCTACTCAGAGCAGCCAATGAAAACTTGTATTATGTAAATAAAACTACATTTCCCATGATGCACACACTACATCACATCCTGTAATGCCCCATAAGAGCCACCATCACCGGAACTCGTCCTCTTCTTTGCTGCTCACGCAGGCAGTTAAGTGTACCTTATGATTGTTAAATCGATGCTTGACATATGCAAATTTATGTTTGTTCGGCTCGCGCCGCTTTTATTTGATTGTGCGCGACTATCGCGCTTGTAATTTACCTTGCATTCGTGTTACTGTTTGGGGGTGTATTTTCCCTTGCTCTGACAGTGCGAGCCTCGCGCCAGGTCTCTCGCCGGGCCGTGGCGCTCCAGCTGCCATCAGGCAACACTCGCTCATGCCGGTGTGTTCCCGGCACGGAAGAGCATTGTTTTGGGTCCCTGCTGCGGGACGGTGTCAGCGCTACGAGCGCTTTACAATCTCAAGCATTCTCTGGTGTTCTGGTAGACGGTGTCAGCGCTACGAGCGCTTTACAGTATCAAGCATTCTCTGGTGTTCTGGTACCGCTCTGCCTACGACGGTGAATTATTTAATTATTTCTTAGCGCGAAGGCTCCCCTTGTCAGCCGAGTGTGCTAGGAGCCTTCACTTTCGTTTTTTCTATCAGGTTTCAATTGGGCTATATTTGGTAGGATTGGGCTACGCACGTCGCTACTGCCCGTTTTTCTTTCGTTTTGGTTCATTCTCACCAGGATTGTTTCCACTGAGCATCACCCTATGCCTGGCTGACTGCAGAAAGGATCTGGGCCTGGAGAGAGCACACCTTCTGTTGACAATCTTGCTCTTTGGCTCCACTACGCCCTGAGGGCTGCAAGAACTGTGTTACAGCTTATGCTGAGGAGCTAGGTACCATTTTATAATCTTTGCTGTGGGTTGGCTCCCCCCTTTTTACTCCTCTTTGCCCCTTGCCTTATGAGCAAATATATTTACAAGTTTGGTTCCACAATGGAGAATTGGGTCCATTATGAAGAGGATGATACTTTATATGAGGAGGAAGTGGTTACCCCTTCCATAGAGGACAACATTGTTGAGGCCCTGGACGCCTCTGGCCAGGATTCGGTCAACAAGGCCCTGGAGAAAGCAGTTCCCGGGAACTGTGCAGTAGGCGCTAGCTACTGCATTAAAACCTATAACCAAACAACTTGAAAACTTTGCGAAACGCCATGGCTTCACTGCTCCGGCAGGTGCTCCCACAGATGGTCCCCAACCTAAACCCAGGCCTCATTCTGCCTCATACTCTTCGCTTCCTTGCCCCGATACTGACAAAGATAAGGCTCCGGATACCGATACAGATCCCGATACTACGAGCTCTGACACCCAAGACGAATCCCCTCCCAAGAAGAGAACGAAGAAATCAAAGAATGTGGAAACACCTCAGGCTATCCCCACTCCATTTACATTTAACCCCGCTGATATAGTTCACCCCAGGTTGTCGGATTGGTTACCCGCCCCTGAGGTGGCGGTGTATTTGCACGAAAACCTTCGCAAAAGTTTTGATAAAGAAGCGCGCAACAGGCTACGCTCTGAATGCCCTAGACCAGATATCTCTGATAAAGTGGCCGAAACCCCCGATATAGACTCTAGCCTCTTGACCTTTCTAAAAAAGTTCGCAAAGGACCCCAAGAAGGGTATTGACCGCGCCTGGCGTGGGTGCCAGAATAAGCTCTTGGATGTGGTCTGTCCTCTGGCCAAAATTCTGGAGATGGCCCTGGAAGCACAAGAATCGGGGACTGCAGTAGACTCCCATGTATTGGCAGGCTGGACCCAACGAGCCATATGTCTTTTGGGTAATGCCAACTGTGCCATCTCCACGGAGCGGCGCAAATCCATAGTCATGCGCATGGACTCTAATCTAACGGAATTGGCGGCGGCAGAACCTGGTCCCCTGGCGGACGGAAACCTTTTCGGGGACCGTTTCGTCAAGGACGTGGCCAAGTATGTGGGCACATTCACGACCTTGGATAAGGCGCAGTCAGGCATTAAAAGGGTTTTTCTGGCTGGTGTTTTCAACAGGGCCGGACGAGGCCGGGGACGCTCGTTTGGCCGTCAGTTCTCACAAGGTCCTCAGCGAGGAGACTTCGGTCGAGGCAGGGGAGAGTGGGACTCTACCCGTGGAGGAACCTTTTACCCCACCAGGCAGCGATTCAACAAACGGCGCTTCAACAGAGGATCCTACCGGGGAGGCTTCCAGAACACCGAATCTACAGGTGAGTGCCCCGAACATATTCATTCTACTCCTGGGGGGACGTACTCAATTTTTCTATCACAAATGGGTTCAACTATCTCAGGATGCTTGGGTCTTACAGACAGTTCAGGGTTTCCAACTAGATTTCTTCCAAACTCCTTATCAGGCCCGACAACCCAGGCAGCTTTCTTTTTCCCAACTAGAGTGTGATTTTATAGATTCCGAAATCGAAGGATTGCTGCAGAAACGCGCGATAGCGTCTTGCGACGAGGGCCCTCGCGGTTTCTGCAGCAATATTTTTCTGGTGCAGAAGAAAGGCAGAGGTTACAGGTTGGTACTCAATTTAAAGGATTTCAATCATTACATGACCTACAAACATTTCAAGATGGAGGGTATACATCTCTTAGTGGATCTCCTGAAACAAGGAGACTGGTTGGTCCGTCTGGACCTGAAAGACGCTTATCTGTCTATTCCCATTATTCCCCGTCATCGCAGATTCCTACAATTTCAATGGCGGAACCGATGGTACGAATATTTGGTCCTTCCTTTCGGACTTTCCTCGGCACCGTGGTGCTTCACCAAGGTTCTGAAGCCAGTAATAGCTTATCTCAGGGAACAGGGTGAGTGCATGATAGTTTATCTAGACGACATTCTCATCATGGCGCAATCTCTAACTTTGGCAGCTCAGCAGTTGCGCATGACCATTGCTACCTTGCAAAATATGGGGTTCGTGATCAACGAGCCCAAGTCAGTTCTGTGTCCTACCCAGACGATAGATTTCCTGGGTTTTGTCATACATTCTCAAACGGCTCAGTTGAGTCTTCCGCGCTCAAAACTTCGGGATATCAAGAAGGAGCTATGCTCCCTGTTATCCAAGCAGATGGTCTCACAACGAGTAATTGCCCGCATAGTGGGCCTTCTAGCGTCCTCCATTCAGGCAATATTTCCAGGGCCCCTTCATTACCGGGCCCTTCAGAGGCTAAAGAGTCAACACCTGCAGAAAGGTCTCTCTTACACAGACCTAGTACCTCTCTTCCAGGATGTAAGAGTGGAGCTCCAATGGTGGCTAGCACACGTGGAGGCATGGAACGGCAGGGCCATTTTCGGCTCTCTGCCAGAGGTCGTCATAGAGTCCGACGCCAGCCGCTGGGGAGCTCGCTGCGGAAACATTTCCACGGGAGGACGTTGGTCCTTGCGCCAGCTAGACCTGCACATCAATTGCCTAGAACTCCTGGTGGGGTCCTTCGCGATCAGGACTCTATCACCCAAACAAGTCTCGTGTTGCATCCTATTACGGATGGACAACATATCAGCGGTTCAGTATATCAACAAATTGGGAGGCACGAGGTCCTCAATGTTAGTGGAAATAGCGAAGGATTTTTGGCACTATTGCCTCAGTCATCAGATCTCGGTCATAGCCGAATATATTCCGGGCCAGTCGAATGTAGTGGCGGACTGGAACTCCAGACATCTCAAGGATTACAGCGATTGGCAACTGCAACCCCAGATAGTGAAGTGGTTGCAGGAGATCTGTGGACAGTGTGAGATAGATCTGTTTGCCTCCAGGCTGAACCGTCAGATGACCAAGTTTTTCAGCTGGAGGCCGGATCCGTTGGCCTTGGCGACGGATGCGTTTTCACAGGATTGTTCTCCGAACCTGAATTATGCCTTTCCTCCCTTCATTCTAGTTCCCCGGGTGTTAACACAGGTGATGCAGCAGCAGGCGGTGGTGATTTTAGTGACTCCCCTGTGGAAGTCGCAGCCGTGGTTTCCACTCCTGTTGGAGGCGAGCTGCGACTTCCCCAGGAAGATCCCATGGTCCTCAACGATGCTCCAGGGCCCTCATGGAGAGATGCACCTGATGGTAACATTGGGGCAGTTGTCCCTGATGGCCTGGAGACTTTCCGGCAATGTTGGCAGATGCCAGGCTTTTCAGAGCAAGCTTTGGACTTTATCAACCAAGCTTGGGCCCCCTCCACCAAGAAGAGGTACTCTTCAGCCTGGAGGAGTTGGGTTCGTTGGTGCGTGCAATAGCACGTGGATCCCATGGGGGCAGATTTACCCTATGTTGTACATTTTTTGTCCAAAAAAACTGCTGAGGGTTTAGCATACCTTTCCATCAACAACTTCCGTTCAGCCATTTTGGCGGGTCACTCTCAACTTGAGGGCAAACCAATAGGGATGCATCCACTAATTTGCAAACTCCTGAAAGGTATTAGAGTAGCTAATCTGCCCAAGCCGAAGTATTCTTCCTTGTGGGATGTCTCGTTAGTTCTTTCCTTGTTCAATCAATGGGCTAACAACGATATGTTGACAAGGAAACAACTATCATCCAAATTGGCCATGCTGTTATGCCTGGCGGCCTGTAGACGTTCGTCGGACATTAAAGCTCTGGATATTACAGGTAGAGTTTTTACTCCGGAAGGAGTTTCGTTCAACATCACTTCAAGAACTAAAACTATGTCACGTCATGTAGATTATCATGCCTTTCCTGCTAATACCAAACTCTGTGTAGTTCAATGTCTCAAGACCTATGAGGAATGTACCAGGTCTCTTCAGCCTGCTGGTGTGGTGCAATTGCTAATTGCTTTACAAAAACCTTACAAACCTGTCACTGCGGCTACTATAGCCAGAAGGTTGAAATATGTTATGCAGGAAGCAGGTATTAATACTCATGTGTTTGGAGCTCATTCTGTCCGGGGCGCCATGGCCTCTAAGACGTTCATGCTGGGTTCTACCATTCAGGATATCATGCATTCTGCAGATTGGTCGTCTGAGTCGACATTTAAACAGTTTTATTATAAACCGGTGGGTGACATATCCTCTGTGGTTTTTAATCAGCGTTAAACTAGCATAATATGAAGCCTCCGGTCCTGTAATAGAATCAAAAATTAGCTAGCATTAGCACCAAGAATTTTCAATTCTATTAAGGACACGAGGCGAAGATTATCCCACCTGGTTACATTACAGTATTGTAATTATTACCCACCCATTTGTATTTATATTCTGGTCACGCAGAAGTTATGGGTTGTTCTATCTCTCATTTTTTTCAGGGTCTGAGAAGAAGATGGATTAAGTGTAATCCTGGTTAAAGACGACGTACTACCCAGCTGGCCTGGTTCTTCCACGTTGGAAGATTTTGTTTGGACTTCAGTTATATGTTGGACTTTACTGTTCGAAGCAAAGAAAGAGGTGATGGTGGCTCTTATGGGGCATTACAGGATGTGATGTAGTGTGTGCATCATGGGAAATGTAGTTTTATTTACATAATACAAGTTTTCATTGGCTGCTGTGAGTAGCAATAAATTAGAAAGAGAAGCATAATCCTCGCCTCCGTGTCCTTAATAGAATTGAAAATTCTTGGCGCGAATGCTAGCTAATTTTTGATCCTTCGCTGTGTATCCACGTCATTGGCTGAGCTATGTGCACGTGTGTAACCCTCTCTTTTCCGCCATTTCCCTAGCTGGCGTACCTTTGGGCAGAAATTTCTCTTTCATGTTCGCATTTTCTGTTTTTTTCAAAAAGGAATTTCCCATTTTGTCAATATTCTCAATCACTCCTGGTTCAAACCTCAAGCATCCCTTACTGTGCTGAATTCACAATTCGCCCGCCAATGCCAGAGTATTTCAGTCAAAGGTCAACCAATCACAGTGTTTGCCAGCCAATCCCTGTGTGGCACCTTAAGACGTAAGCACCTGTACATTGCCAGTTTCTCTTGAACTCTAGCAACCTTTCTCACTGTGAGTGTTCGTCTGCTTCTTCTAAACTGTAATCTCCACAAAAAGAGGATACTTTCAACATTCACACTGTTGTAAAACCTTGACCTGTGGGTGTCTACTATACCCAGTGCGCTCACTCTTGTGCACCAAAGAATGAACAACCACCAAGCTTGTTTAGTACATAAACATAACAGAAATGTTCTGTCACTATTCTGGTGCGACTGATCGAGCCTCACAGTACACCTCACCATAGCAGACAACTTAAAAAACTCAACAAACTTACCTACCTCGCTCTACAACTTATGCTGTACATGTCTTTCCTCTAAAATAATTCATACACTATCCTTTTCAAAAGTCGAAAAACATAATTAAGAACACAATAACTGCCGTACCCAAACGTCCAAGAACCTATGCCACATAACAGTTGAATTCAAAGCCCATCCACCAACTTGCACCACAACCTTTTAAACTACAAACCCCAACATGCACTGCTTTACCTCGCTTCTCATCCAGCTTCCGCACATCTACAAATCCCTATCCCTATATTCCTATTCGGTCGTTCTTCCTGGGTTACAGAGACAGCCACCTCGTCTCCCCACGATCTTCAGGAATAAGGATCGGGCAGGGGATAGGTCAGTTTGAATCTCTGGGCAAAAAACACCTGAACCATGAAGATATAGTAATTTGTTCTATGGTCAATTTACCTCATCTGGCTCGGTCCAATCAGTACCGGACGGGTACTCTCAGAATCAACATCTCTGCTACCAGATTTGTCGGTGCTAAAAAGTGTCTCATTTACTCATCCCATGTGCACCGACTGCTTGGACTGGGAGCAGTGTAGTCCCCAAAGGACTCTGGTGCTCCCCGATGGACCTGTCTCTTTGTTAATTAAATGTCATACATTTGGATGAAGCTGTAAACATTCTCAATAAGAATGACAGACAAGGGGGGCGTGTGGCTTGGAAGCCACCGATGTCGGATGCGTGAGCCTGTAGCTTTGCACCAGCTCGCATTAAATCCTGAAAATTAGCAGTTCAGCCTGCCCGATTTACTGCATGGTGTGTGGCGCCGCCCAGGGGACAGTCCGGAGGATACAATCCCCCTGCTCGGAAGCCTGGAGGGAGCACATAGGACCGCAGCGGAGAAGATGGATTCCGCGAAGGGTTAGGCTCCAAATGACGGCCCGGCCTGTTGAGCAGTGAACTGTGAGGAAGGGTCCAGAACCTCCCCGGAGACGGAGGGCAGCCGAGAGGGCCCCCACAGAGACTGAGGAAGGAGTGGTCCGGTATTGGGGGAAAAATCCAAACCTCATATCTGCGTGTGCAGCCGAAACAGCGAGGCGGAGCCCGGAACCTGGCTGTGGTTGCAGCCCCTCTGCACTGCGGTAGATGACAGGTGGGTGAGTCCATTGATTTCCGAAAGTGACCGTCGGTGGACCGGCCTGACTAGATGTGTGGCAGACAGCACTAGTCTAATGGTGCCTGCCGGCAGCCAACAACAACGGATCGCTGACCCGGCTGGCCTAGCAGACCTTGTGGGCTGCAGATGGCAGGAATGCCCGAGCAGATAGAGTGGCAGGAATCAGCCAACACTGGATGACACACTTGCGACCAGCTGCATCTCGGGGTCCGAGGTAGGACCTGATTGTGATTCCCCACTGGTGGCTTGATCGCAGGCATGTTGGTTGACTCCCCCCCGCCCCCCCCCCCCCCCACACGCAAAGACTTGATCGCATCTCTGGCGTATCCGAGGTGCGGTGTGGATCCCCTAGAGATCTGGGTGGAGTGTCTATTGACCCCCCTTCTTCTCCCTGGTTGGTGTACTGCGCTGAGTTCGGACGATACTCCTGAAGATATCTACCTGGCCAGGATGGGAAAGGCCAAGGTGAAGACGACAGGAGTTCCCTCGGAACGCAGAGAGGACGCCGCTGAGCAACAACAGGAGCCGACAGGATTGACGGTCCTGGTGAACCCGGTGCAACAACAACTGACCAGAATTCTCGAAGCCATTGCAGGCACCAAGGCTACCCTCCACCAAGACATTAGTACTGTGTCAGTAGGTGTGAGGCTGCTCAGAGCCGAGCACCACAAACTGGCGGAAAGGGTGAACACTGCAGAAGCCTTAATTGAAGAACTTACTCCCACAAAACAGACACTGACACGCCAGATCACTGACCTTTTTTACAAAATTATTTTTATTTGGATTTTCATAACATATATAACAATAACATAAAGTGCAGTGCAATATTCATAAGTTAGTCTACTAGTCATATCAGAATACCAGTGCCTCTGCCCCACTAGGTGGGTGACATCACAGTTCCTGTAACACAAGGTGTCAATCAACATCTACATCAGGGGTATAGTACATCGACAAGTTTCCCAAGGACATCGCTATACATTACATTCTTAGTGCATGCCCCCCTCGAGATACATCATACAATCTTTGCTTTCTTATTCATCTGCAGCCACAGAATTAAGCCAACTAACATAAGGCTCCCATATGTCTCTCGGACGAGATTTGGCCAGCAGGAGTTCCCAATAATTTGTCAACTGTGCCCTACAGTACGTCACACTCGTAACCTACTCCTTCGTCGTTGGGGGCCTGGCTGCTCCCCAGTGTAAGGCTACCTGTCTTTTGGCCATTAAGAGTAGTATCTCTGGCAGTTTACGTAATTTCGGTGGCACTGTTTCAAGGACCCCAAGTAGGGATGTCAATGGTGTGCAGGGTAGGTCCAGTCCAGTGATTGCTTTTATGTGGTGCAGTATGGCAAGCCAGAAATTTGCTATTGGTCTACACTGCCATGCCAGATGTAAAAAGGTCGCTTGGGGGGTACCACAGTGCTAGCAGCAGTCATCGGAGCCTCATTTTATGTAGCTGTATAGGAGTGCAGTAGAGGCGGTGGAGGTACTTAAAGTGTATAAGCCGGAGGTGGTAATTGGGCGATAAGCGCTTCAGCTGCTTACAACCTAGACTCCATTGTTAATTCGTTAGACTGACCCCCAGCTCCTCCTCCCATGCCCGATGAAAAGTAGGAACAATGATCGGGAATGCCTTTTGTGTAATTCTGTAAATACGTGAGATGAGCTTCCGCCCTGACTCCACTGCTAACAGGTTTTCCAGTGCTGGCAACGTTGATGGAGGGTCTGGAAATGTGGGGAATTTACTCTTGCAGGATGCACGGGGCTGGTAATACAATAGCATGTCTAGCGCTGCGGGCTCTGTGGGATCACACATTTGCTGTAGTGTGAGAAAGGTATTGTCAGGGTAGAGATCGCCACCCACCATGATGTTATGATTAATCGCACGCGCCTGTGCCTTTCATCCCATAAGCGGGGGGTACAACGGATTGTTAGGAAGTGGCATGGATGGGGCGTAGAGTACATCTAAACCTGCCCGCTTTCGAAGACCTTCCCATGCCCATCTCATAACTTGTACTGTGTCTATATCATTGTGTGGGCATTTGTAAGGGTGGAATATTACCGTGGCCAATGGTAGAGGTGCAGCTCTGTCTACTTCTATTGACACGTGCGGCTGAAAGGGTGTGGGCTGCACCCAGAAATGTAGAACTGTGCTTGTGCGCTGTATGTATAAAGGACAAAGTCCAGGGCCGCTATTCCCCCCTGCTCTTGTGGTAGTGTTAAGATCTCCCATGCTATCCTTGGCTGTCCCCCAGCCCACACAAGTTCAATCATGCGTGACCTTATGCGGTTGAAGAAGTGCATCGGAAGTGGAAGGGGGATGTTAACAAAGAGATAAAGTAGTTTGGGCAATATAATCATCTTGGCCACCACTATGCGGCCTGCCAGGGAGAGGGGAAGGTCTTCCACCTTTTCACCCTGTCTTCAATCCAGGTCACCACCCTGCCATAGTTAGCAGTCCATAATTCTTGAAGGTCACTGCTGAACCATATGCCCAGATTTCTGATCGGGCCCGATGCCCGGACTAACGGATAGTCAGTTGCAAAAGCCTGCATTCCAGGTGTGAGCGGGAGTAACACGGATTTATTCTAGTTAATGTTGACTCCGGAGAGTCCACTGTAGCTTACCACTTCGCGTGTCATGGGCGACAAATTGTCTTTGGGGTTTACCATATATTGAATAATGTCATCTGCATACATTGACACGGTAAGCGCTCTAGTTGTGAAGCCTATTCCTCTATTTGTATGGTGCTGCCGTAAACGTACCGCCAATGGTTCTGTCGCAATCGCAAACAGTAACGGCGATAGAGGACAGCCTTGTCTGGTGCCGCGGGAGATAGCCAGAGGTTCCAATACTAGCCCATTCACCCTGAGGGCACCATTGGTTGGGTGTAGAGAAGATGGATTTGCTGGATGAAGACTGGACTCAGGCCTAACCTTCTGAGAAGTGGGAACAGGAATCCCCAATCAAGGGAATCGAACGCCTTTGTGGCATCCAAGAGCACCGCCGTCGCGGATACGTGTGGTGCGAGATAGTGCAGCAGCCCAAAAAATGTTCTGAGATTGTGTGACGTTGATCTATCCGGCACAAAACCAGATTGGTCCGGCCGTACTATCAATGGAAGCAGTGGTTGGAGCCTGGTGGCTAGCAATTTGGCAAAAATCTTGGCGTCCAGATTGATCAATGAGAGAGGGCAGATTGCAGTCTTGCGGTGGTGTGGGAACTTTGTGGGTCATACCTTCAGAGAAACGCCATTTTTCCAAACTGTCATTAGTTGACTGTCTGAAG
Source organism: Triturus cristatus (assembly GCF_964204655.1). Lineage (NCBI taxonomy): Eukaryota > Metazoa > Chordata > Amphibia > Caudata > Salamandridae > Triturus > Triturus cristatus. The sequence continues at coordinate 400,744,638 of NC_140587.1, read as the reverse complement.
CATTTGTGCTTCACGTCTTCAAATAAACATTTTCATCTGCTTGTTTTACATACCTGGTAGTAAGAGAAACAATGGCTCACTGGGGTCTCATTTAAAAAAGAATTGTTACGTTTAGTGTATAATAGATTACAAAAACAAAATGTCAAATTATGGTAATTGACGAATAACTAACCTCTCGCTTGATACAAATGAATTTTTCTTCTAGTCAGATTGTTATGGTAAAATGTTCTTTGCACATATGCACATGGAGTTCCACCTCAATTCGTTAAGTGTGGCAGGGTGCCTACACTGAGAAGAAGAATCGGAAAATAAATATTGCCGCCATTCAGGTCCGCAGTGCAGACCCTCCCTCTCGGGACAGGAACCCTTCAGATGCACATAGTGTCTGCTGTAGGGTCTATATCTGGCCAGTCTGCACTGAGGCCATGACTGTTGCTTTTCTGAGACTTCGGTGTAGGCACCCCACCAAACGTGACAATTAGAGGTGAAAGCAGAGCACTAGTTGCACTTGTATTTTAAGATGAACATTCTACTCACTTCAGGAATACCTATCTGACAGAGACGATCTGCCCTGTTTGAGCCTTCCTCAATGGTAGAAACACTGTTTGTCGCTCATCCCACCTCTCTCTATTTAGAGTGCTTGCAGCAGCACAGTAGTCACACTCCTGCCCTGTGGGAAGGCACCAGTTTTATTAGCTCCTCTGTCTGGGGGGGACCACCTATGGTTGTGCTATTTGGATGAGGAGTGGATCACTAAAGCTCAGTGCCGTGCCATGCATTCAACTTCGCTCTGGATAAGTGCAATTCACTTTGTTTCATGTTTCTTTGGCTCTCCTTATTTAATCCAGAATATTACCCAATGTGGGTTTTTATTACCCACAGATTCCACCTAAAACATGTAAGTATTATTTTGATCACACCATTTACTTGGGCATCCACTTATGAACCATTTTAACTTCTATGTTTTTCTTCACTTAAGAATTACTTACTGCTTGTAAGTGCTCTTTTTGCACCTCACTGGTGATTGACACTCTGGCACCAGGTCTTCTACGGCGGGCTGGGGATTTAATCTTTTCAGCCATTTGTTCTTTTTCTTATTCATTATATAAGTACATTTCACAGCCCCTCTTTACTAGCCTCCCTAAATTTGTATACTAATTAATCTCTCTCATATCTGGTTTGTTCTAGGTGTTTCTAAATAGTCCATTCCTGAAGATGACCTTCTTGCTTAAATAGATGGTCGAAACGTCATAGACATTACTATAAACAGATAATATTTATTTTAACTCACATGTGGTTGTGAAAATAGATTGAATATAATACACAGCACATTAATATTCTGTGTGTTTTGTCTATACACTTTTTGACTCAGTGATACTGTTATTTATTTTTTGTAAATACAGGGGACACTGAGAACTTTTTTGTTACTTTATTTTATCTGTATACGTGCTGAGAACATTTTATCATAACTATGTGATGGGTATTAAAAATCACTTTTAACATAGGAATAGGTGTTTAAAAAAAAGCAAAGTGAATTATGAGACAAACTTGCTGTGGTTTAGGGAGAGTGAAAAGAAAGCTGTAGGATGTCATTTTTTTGTAATACACCACATTTAAACACCTATAAAATGTGAACTGTAAATATTCAGAAGTTAGGAAAGCAAAAATGAAGCACATTTGTTTGAAATTCTGAAGTGTGTTGAAAACAAACATTTTAATAGGATCAAAACAAAGCAAGATACTTTACTTGGAAATGCACAATGATAAAAATTCACTGATAACGGATTTTGACACATTATCATTTGTATTGTCGTGTAGTTACTATATGACCTATACAGGATATGCACGTTTGGATAACATAAACTGTGGGATTGGTGGCAGACTGATTCCGTGCACCCCCACTGGGTATGTTAGCCTGTCTGTATAAGCTAGCTCACAGTGCCACTACAAGCTCCTCTTACCAAGGAGAGAATAGATTCTGGCAACCTCAGAACATGACAACCCTGATCCCTCAGGATTGTGGAAACAATATACAACTTTTCGCTCAGTCACTCGTGCTCACTTAGTTTGTCTCACAGATACACAGAATAAACATACTGGGCGTTTGTCAATAAGAATTTTTTGAACAGTTGTTATTCTAGTGTAGAATAAATGAGCTGTAGCAACCATTAGACAGTAGCAGAGATATATGATTTGAAGTGCTATGAAAGTAAAAGGATAGTACAGTTCTACCATTTTGCAGTAATCATGAATATATACAAGTACATAAAATACATGATGGAAAGTGCGTACTCCTACAATGCCTCCCTAACTAGATGTACCTAAATGTACCTAGCATCTGTGTAGGTGTTATGTCAAGAATCCCTCTAGGATCTAGTCAACCCCATTACCTGAGAATGAGAAAATATGGGTCCCCGTTCCTAGTCTTTAGTTAAACACCCGGCGAGGGATGTTAGACCACTGCGAGCTGGAGCGTCTGCATGCAGGAACCTCAGTGTCTCTGGTCAGTGTGTCAGCCTGGAAGCCTCGGTCTCCTCTGTCCTTCAAGATGTGATGTATATATACCCATAGGCCTTCCTAGGGGTCCTACCTTGCTGTGTTACGTGTCGGCCTAAAGGATGACATCGGCCCTGAACTTTATACAGAGATATTATACAGGAGATGGTAGTCCTGCTGTGCTTCCAAGAAACCTCATGCATAATGTATGTGAGTCGAACTAGGGAAAACCCGCGTTCTGAATGCAGTGTTGTATCTAGGTAAAAGGTCAGTCCCTAAGAACCGTTTTGTATGTAATGTAGGCATGAATATAGGTGAAAGGTTGCAATGTTAACTGTGCCTATATAGGGTACCTAAATGGAATACAACAGTATGCAATATAGTTGTATCAGTAAAACTGTATGTCTTTGCAAATTTAGTGGACATTTCAATGTAAAATGTACTGTCTGTAAATGACACTGCTCTATCACACGATGCAGTAATTAGGAAAAAGAAATCGTCCACCTCATGTCCATTAAAGGGAAGTGGGTCGCAAACGTTTGCCATTCTAAAAAAAAAGGGGCGTTGTCACATTAAGTTTGGGAAGCACTGGTTTAAGTTATCATGCACAAAAAAATAGTAATTCTTTTTGTAATCAGTCCCTAGTGAACCATTTTTTTACATCTTGACTGTCTATAACGAGGTTCCTATTTGGACATATTGGACATATTGGGTTAGTTGTGTCTTGCCTATAAATGTTTTTCGTGTCTGGCTATTTTTGAGTACTGCAAGTTCCAGTTCAGTATATGGTATTAACATCCTGTTTCGTTTGTATATAATATAAACATAGTAACCTTTGACTACAGAGAAGCAATCAATTCTCAAATATACATATTGATTAAAGCTTATTTGTTTATTTCAATTGTGCATACAAACTCGACAAAAGAAGAAGGTTGCTAATATTTTAAAGGGAGCAAACTATACTGAACTATTGTTCTTCTAATAAAATGAATTGAAGGCTATGGTGCACCAGCTTGCAGAATTCACAAACAAACACCATTATTTTTCCCCTTCTCTTTCTAAGAGTATTAAGATACTGAAAGGATAATATTTTAAATGTGTTTGTGTGTTTGTGTGTGTATTTGCTGAAAACAACAACACTTAAAAACAGAGTTATAGTTCTTTCTCCAAAACGTAAAACTACTGACATTTGCCAGTTATAAATGTATCCAACGCATGCCATAACTATTGAAGTATGAATATATTGGTAGTGATGTATGATGCTGGTGTGTGGACATATGATGATGATGGTGGGTGTGGTGAAGTATTACGTTGATTGACTGGATGTATAGTGGTGGCTTTGTTGGTGTACAATGGTGGTTGTATGCAAGTATGATAGTGAGTGTGTGGACCTAAAATGATGCTTGTGATGACATAACATGGTGGGTGTGTTTGTGTATGTTGTTGGTCATGTGGACGCATGATGGTGGATTTGGTGGCATTTAACAGTAGATGTGCTGTAGTATGATGGTATATGATTATGGGTGTTGGAGCATGATGGAATGTGTGTTGGCATATAATGTGGGATGTGTGGATGCTTGTGATGTGTGTGTAGGTGATAAAGGAATCTGCCTGCTGCTGCAGAGAAGAACAGAACCTGACGTCCGACGAGCCAAAAGTGATGGCACCATGACTTTAGCGAGAGCCGCAGAGCTGCTGGGACCGGCCTCTTCATGGCTGCCATGCATGCCCCTGTGGGTCCAGAGGATTGCTCCTGACATATCAGACCCGCCGTAGCAGGCAGGGACAGAGCCCGTTCGGGTGTGGCACCAGATTTGGCCAAGATGGATGCTCCACACTACTAGCGAGGGCTGAGACAACAGGCGCAGACCCCGGAGGGAAGTCGGTGCAGACAGGAGGGCACTGAATGTAGCACAGCCGTGGAAACCTCTGGAAGGGGGTTTCTCTCCCCTTTGAGGAGTGGATGTGAAGAGCTGTTGTCCTTCCCTCCACGCACTTGGCCTTCATGTGCCGGGCGGGACCACCGCCCCAGCCCGGCTTGTTGGTAATATTGAGAATGGCCGAGGGTCAAGCAGAAGATCCGCACCGAAATTAGGCCCTAAATGGGATCCTGAAGTGACCCAGGTGAGGAGCTCCTGGGAACAGTCCAGCCCGAACTGCCAAGCCAGGTCTTCCCTGAACCGGAAACAAGCATCCTGGGACTGGTTTCTGGATAACACCCTTTATCAGCTAGGCTAGCTTGAATCCAGTGGCAAAGTGGGGCAAAGTGGGGCTATCTTCAGGGCGAGCGCTGCAGTTTGGAAGTACGTACGCATAACGCTGGCTTTGTTTCGGCTACTTAAATTAAATAGACCTGTAAATCAAGAGTGGATCTTTACGTAGCTTCAAGACCTTCAAAAAGGATAAGAAGCCGGTTGTGACGTTGGTCCGAATAAAAATCTCCGACCGGATGGTCAATGGATACAATTTTATTTAAAAATGATCATGAAGAAGCGCGTTTGACCTACAAGTAAAAGAATAGACGCATGTAAAAACAGATTGCACCCAGTCAAAGCCCAGAAGAGAGCCCATGAACACTATTGGGACTTGAAACGCGTCGGCATCTTCAACCATTAAGGAAACATTGCTATAGGAGTAGGAACAGCTCCAAGGGAACGTTTGTAATCTCTAAACCTTAGTTGCGTCAAAGCTTGTTCCCAATGGGCAGCATCCCTTTAAAAGGACTATTTGAATCGCTCATCTAAATCATGTGTGGGATTGCTGCATTTATGAAATGATTGACTGATTTAACAGTTTGGTTTGTTTTTGTCACGTTTTATATGTATGAGTTTTGTTGTGTACCACTTGAAACAAAAAGTGTTCTCTCTGTTTCTGACACATACGATAATAGAATAAATGAAAAATATGGAATAATGGTTGAATAAATAACCAGCACCAACGAAATCAGTTAGTGGTTCTAGGCTGTTTAAGTAGATAACAGCAGCGTAAGTGGCAGCCAGCTTCTATGTTGTGTGACTTTAGAATGGGGGCATCAGGTTCGAGCCTCGGCATCAGCTCAACAATTCGAAATAAATCACTTACTCTCCCTGTGCCTATAAAAATGAATTTGACCTTGTGTAATGTAACTGCTGCTCGCGTAAAGTGTTTCAGTACCTCCGGGTCCAGTGCGCACTATATAAAACTGCACAAGTGGTGACCTTAAAAATACAGCATGATGACACACATATGCAGACATGGACTGGCCTGTAAAGATGCCAGTGGCTGTGAAAGGCTAATCGACTGGGGCAAAGTCTGTTTCACAAACCGCTGATAAGGTCTTCAAATCAGACGTGCTTTAGAACTGGAAAGATTTCTCAATCTAATATCAGAAAAGAGGCCGGAAGATGTCAATACATTCACCTAATGCGAAGGAGAGCATGGTGTAGGATGCGATCATGCTTCCAACTTGGAAACATTTGCTTAGCAGTAGTGAGTATGTGTGTTCTTACGATACAATGACTCCGCATTAGTGTGAGAACCCTCAGAACACAATTAACTCCACAGTGTTGCATTTGTAAATTAGCGAGTGAATAAGTGAATTTACAGTCTGGCAATGATCTTTGGGACTTGTAGCGGCTGATTTGTAGAAAGTGAAACCAGAAAACCTTGATAAATCACTGCTTCCCGCTCAAACTGTGAGATCTTAGGCAAATATTTTATTTCACCCACCCATAAAATAAGAAGGCTGCATTGACCGAGCGAGCTGTCTTCCGGATTGCCACGGAATTCGTCTCCTTCATTCTATCGAGATATCCTACTACTGTGTCGCCCACTCTGGACATTCCCCTTCCAAAGGCATGAACCTTCAAACGCGTCCTTCTGAATTTTTGTTACGGTTATTGGACCAAAACGCGGTGCCTATTTCGTTTCACCACTTGGCCACACGAGGCATTCTAATATGGGCAATTTAACTGATTAGTCCTGATGATGATCCTAAATCCCCCAGATAAGGATCGAAACATCGTTGACTATGTTGCCCACCTTACACATTTAACAATTTTTGTGTATAAAACATTGTGAAGGTGGCAAGATTTGTATTAAGATGTTTCACTACTCATTATTTTCTTAAAACAGAAACATCACTGTAATTGCCTGAATGTTTTTCACAAATTTTATGTCTTCTTGATATGTAAGTCTCAGGATACAGGCTTGTGTCCCACCAAGACTCTACTTACATTTTTCTGATCATTGCTAAAGTATTTTTACTTATTAAAGTTGCCATGTCCGACTGTACATTGGCTATAATATAGTACCAATCTTGGCTATATTCATTATATGGTTGAAACATTTTTTTGTTTTCAGGGACCACTGTTTCCTGTAATATAAAATAAGAAGGCGGCAAAAAGGGCTGCTGCAAACCAAGGGGCAGATTTACAAGCCCCTTCCGCCGCTTTTGCGTCACTTTTAACATGGGAAAAGTGACGCAAAAGTGGCTCAAGGGGCTTGTAAATCTGCCTCCAAGACTGCTATCTGCAGTTCATACCTTTTACAGGTTAAAATGTTAAAAGTAATAGAATAGTGCGCTCTGTTGCATATTGACACACACAAATGCACCCTGAAGCATTTCCCACACACACTGAACGCTAACCACACAAACCATCAACAACATAGTGGCAGATTTACGTTTCCTGGTGCATCCCTGCAAATCAGCAGGGATGCGCCAGGGAAGATGCGTGATGCAAGTTTACCCTTGCGCCACCACAGATGCGCCGCATTTACAATGCGGCGCATCATGGCACAAGGATAAACAGATGCGTGTCGCATCTGCCGGCGTAAGGTTGGCGCAGTGCTGGAGTTGTGTCGCAGGCGCGAAGTAACTCCAGCACTGTGTCAACCCGGCCTATCTTCCACATGGTGCGTCACACCTTACTCCTGCTTCAAGCAAGCACAAGGTTTTGACGCAGCGGGGTCGGAAAATTGACTGAGTGAAATCTTGTAGATTTCACTCAGGCACTTTTCCGAGGCGTTCCTGCGCCGGAACGCCCACATGAAACCTGACGCAGGTTTCATGTGGCGCAGGGCTTTACAACGTGACGCATCTCCCTAGAAGTGACGCAACGGCGCCGCAAAAGTGGTGCACGGGGCTTGTAAATCTGCCCATAGTTTTTAACGTTGCAGGATGCCTACCTTGCACTGTCTCTGAGGCAGCGGCTTTCGAGCCCAGGAACTTCAGGTGGGTCTTGGGGAGGGGCCGGTTCTTCGTAATTCCACAGCAGAGAATGTTGTTACCAAATCTGTCAGGCCTTGCCAGTGCCGGACTGGTATCCCAAAGCAGCCCTGGCAATTTTGCACGACCAGTCCCCTCCCCTGCCCTCCCCTCCAGGTGGAGAGGGGGGCAAGCATGAAGCATTGCTGCTTTTGCTACTACTGTGGGCGCATATTGCAGCACTGCTGCAATATAGTGAAGCAAAATACCGTCCCAGGGTCAAACAGAACAACTCAAACTCAAACAAATACCAATTCACTCAAACTTTTCAATCCCTACAAGCGGGGAATACACACACACACACACACACTGATTCTATTGCTGTAAATCCACCAGACCCAAGAGTGTAATGTCAAAGGGCTTTATTCATCAACATGAAAAAACCTTTTAAAAACTATTCAATCGCATTAAAAGCTGCCAAGATCATACAGTCTGTAGACAGCATAAAAATCTAATACATTTTCAAATACATGCACAATGGAATGGCTCAGGGACACAGTAAGAACCACTTAACTGTTTCCATACAATAAATGTGTGAAACAAGAAGACAAAATATCTATTTACAATAGCATTACATTAGACATAAAAAAGCAAACATTATAAAAAAGGGAATACAACTTTCTAACAGGGAGGCCCTATTGCACAGTTCTGGGTCACATCCCCCATTGCGTGCTGTACCAGCACATAGACTGGAGGAGGCTTTCCATGCCTGGGCTGAGCAATGGAGCCTTACTAATTGAAGGAGGGTGCGGAACCTGGAAGCTTGGGTGTATTCCTACCGCTCTGGTTTGCATGACTTGGAGGTGAGACTGGATGGAGTCTTCAGCTGCAAATCGATGTGTGGAAGAGTGTTAGAGGCAGAGTATTTGGTGAGAACGTACTCCGACCATTCCCCCCCCAGCTGTGTTCCTTTCGCTGGTCCTCACATAGAACAGTGGTCCCCACTTGGTGCTTGGACCCAACCCTGCTTGACTATCAGATCTTCCGGGCTTCTCTGGGTGAGCAAATTGCCCATTATTGGCTTGATAACACAGGTTCGGCTTTGTTCGTAGGGACAGAATGGGAGGCTATGAAGGTGGTGATGCGTGGTTACTGCAACTCTGCCAAGGTTAGAGTACGTGCCCATTTACACTACGATAATAAATTGTCAGGAAGCTGCTCTTGATGGACTCCCCTGTGGCCTAGAGAGGACCTTGGAGGGCAGGGAGGGCACCCTGGACGAGTGGGCGCTATTAGCTATTACTCACTATGGTGGAACGCCTGCAGCAATATGATTAGAGAGCATATGTTACCAGAGCACATACTGAGAGAGACAAGCACAAGGTTTTGACGCAGCGGGGTTGGAAAATTGACTGAGTGAAATCTTGTAGATTTCACTCAGGCACTTTTCCGAGGCGTTCCTGCGCCGGAACGCCCACATGAAACCTGACGCAGGTTTCATGTGGCGCAGGGCTTTACAACGTGACGCATCTCCCTAGAAGTGACGCAACGGCGCCGCAAAAGTGGTGCACGGGGCTTGTAAATCTGCCCCATAGTTTTTAACGTTGCAGGATGCCTACCTTGCACTGTCTCTGAGGCAGCGGCTTTCGAGCCCAGGAACTTCAGGTGGGTCTTGGGGAGGGGCCGGTTCTTCGTAATTCCACAGCAGAGAATGTTGTTACCAAATCTGTCAGGCCTTGCCAGTGCCGGACTGGTATCCCAAAGCAGCCCTGGCAATTTTGCACGACCAGTCCCCTCCCCTGCCCTCCCCTCCAGGTGGAGAGGGGGGCAAGCATGAAGCATTGCTGCTTTTGCTACTACTGTGGGCGCATATTGCAGCACTGCTGCAATATAGTGAAGCAAAATACCGTCCCAGGGTCAAACAGAACAACTCAAACTCAAACAAATACCAATTCACTCAAACTTTTCAATCCCTACAAGCAGGGAATACACACACACACACACTGATTCTATTGCTGTAAATCCACCAGACCCAAGAGTGTAATGTCAAAGGGCTTTATTCATCAACATGAAAAAACCTTTTAAAAACTATTCAATCGCAGTAAAAACTGCCAAGATCATACAGTCTGTAGACAGCATAAAAATCTAATACATTTTCAAATACATGCACAATGGAATGGCTCAGGGACACAGTAAGAACCACTTAACTGTTTCCATACAATAAATGTGTGAAACAAGAAGACAAAATATCTATTTACAATAGCATTACATTAGACATAAAAAAGCAAACATTATAAAAAAGGGAATACAACTTTCTAACAGGGAGGCCCTATTGCACAGTTCTGGGTCACATCCCCCATTGTGTGCTGTACCAGCACATAGACTGGAGGAGGCTTTCCATGCCTGGGCTGAGCAATGGAGCCTTACTGATTGCAGGAGGATGCGGAACCTGGAAGCTTGGGTGTATTCCTACCACTCTGGTTTGCATGACTTGGAGGTGAGACTGGATGGAGTCTTCAGCTGCAAATCGATGTGTGGAAGAGTGTTAGAGGCAGAGTATTTGGTGAGAACGTACTCCGACCATTCCCCCCCCAGCTGTGTTCCTTTCGCTGGTCCTCACATAGAACAGTGGTCCCCACTTGGTGCTTGGACCCAACCCTGCTTGACTATCAGATCTTCCGGGCTTCTCTGGGTGAGCAAATTGCCCATTATTGGCTTGATAACACAGGTTCGGCTTTGTTCGTAGGGACAGAATGGGAGGCTATGAAGGTGGTGATGCGTGGTTACTGCAACTCTGCCAAGGTTAGAGTACCTGCCCATTTACACTATGATAATAAATTGTCAGGAAGCTGCTCTTGATGGACTCCCCTGTGGCCTAGAGAGGACCTTGGAGGGCAGGGAGGGCACCCTGGATGAGTGGGCGCTATTAGCTATTACTAACTATGGTGGAACGCCTGCAGCAATATGATTAGAGAGCATATGTTACCAGAGCACATACTGAGAGAGACAAATCAGGGAAACTGCTAGTTTGCTACTTGCAGAATGAGATGAGAGGGCATATATCCTCCATGTCACAACGGGGCGGGTGTCTTTACCTAGGATAAGCTTAATACTGCATTCTTCCATTATTACTGAGACCTATATTCTGAGAGGACTGGGGTCAGTTTAGTAGATGTGGTGAACTATATTGCGTACTCCTCTCTGGTGGTCTTGGATGCTGTCATGGTAGATCAACTGGGTGTGGATATTACTGAGCAGGAAGTGCGGTGTGATCAAAGAGATGGCAAGGGGGAAGGTGCCCGGGTCGGATGGTCTGCCAATAGAATTGTATACCATGTACATCACAGAACTAAGCTGGTTGCCCTTTTCAATGATTGCAGGAGGTGGGGTGCGCTCCCCCCATACGCGAGGGCACGATTGTATCCCAATCTGACAATGGACCGCTTTTGCTTGATTCATATTGCACTCTTTCAATGCTAAATACTGACTATAAAATCCTAAGTAAAGTGTTGGTGAACTGAATACTACCTCACAATTGCTCCCTGGTCCACCGTGACCAGACCAGTTTTATTCCTACTATTCGCAAGCTGCTTCTTATCCCAGACCAACGGGAACGGTTTCTTTAGTCATTTCCGTGGATATCCTAAAGGTGTATGATGTATGATTCACTCCGCTTGGAGTTCTTATATGCTACCTTGCTTGGCATGAGCTATGGGCTGCCCTTCATCAAGTCAATAAAACTATTGTTCACTGGCCCAGTGGCTCAGCCCGTACCAGCTTGGTGATCTCGACGGTGTGCTGAGTGGGGCACCAGACAGGGGTGCCCACTATCCCCTCTGGAGTTTGCATTGACCCAGACAATATGGCAGGGTGGCCACTACCAGGGTCTACAGACCTCCACTGACTGCCTTTATCTCTCTCTGTATGCAGATGACATGCCCTTATATATGACAGAAGATCTGGGGGTATAGTGGCAGCTTTGATGGATTTCGGGTGCATATCTGGCTTAGAGGTTAACTGAAATAAATCATGCATCTACTCCCTGAGTGACGACCGGGATATACCAGGCCTGTCCCAGCTGCCCCAACTTTGTGATGGAAACCCACCACCATTTGCTACTTGAGGGTGGCCAATTATTGTACCCTGGACATGCTATATGAGGGCAAATTTGGGCATGCAATTGCTCCCCTAAGACGTTCAGTGGCCTTCTGGATCACATCGTCGTTGTTGGTGGGTGGACAGATAGCTTTCTCTAAGATTACTACAGCGAAGGGGTGAAATTACCCTGGGTGCACATTGGCTCTCACTTCTGATGTAGCAATGCATTGAATATAACATGACCTTATTACGGTGCCCAAGGGGACACCCTAAACCGCTCCACAGTTAAGACCCAAAAGTCCTTGAAACATAAATCCCAATCCTTGGCACGCGTTAAATAAACAAAACAATTTTTAGAAATTATAACACAGCAAACTTCTTCTTAGTCTTTGTCTTTTAATTTTTCTGCACCCAGCCAACATTTGTTTCGTCGTTAGGGGATTACCCTTCAACTTCTTCAGGGCTACAAGAATTTCAAAAGAGACCATTTACACATATGTTTGATAGTTCAAATGCGAGACAACAGTTCTCTCTGTGACATATCAATCCAATATGCAAAAAAGTGCTACCTAAATAGTCAATGAGTGGAAACCCATGCATAATACAACTTCCGGTCCTTATATTGCGATCTAAAGTGTAAACTATTCACCACGTTACATAACCACTATGTCTTGTATCTCTATAAGCCTAGGAACGTGATGCCTCTACTGTTTAACGTGCCCCCAGTACAGATTTATGTATACTCTGGAGTGTATATCTGGACCATGCATGGGAAAATATCCCCTTTATATCCACAACCAGTGAGGAAAAGGGCATACCTGTCTGGCTGACCCCATTAATTTTTCTGTAAAGCCTACGTTTCAGGAGAGAATCAAGATAGAAATAACCATTGAGATCCAGTTCTATTATCAATTTAGTTATCCACAACATCATATCCATCTACACACTATTCGTGGAAAAGAATGTTATCTCTCCGCCGGTTCTACTTCTGTCCCGGCTGTGTATAGCACTATCCTCCGCCACGTGCAATTTATATATGTAGTTGCGCAATCCTGTGGATAATATACCACATATCACTATTTTGTTGAGGACTTTACACCCAAAGTCTTTCAACAGCCCAATGCTTACTATGATAACTTTATATCTTACTAGCAATCCGGGTGACCCTCCGTATTGTGATATAAGACCGTGAATCTTCATATTCCCCGGAGTTAAATATATTTGTATGCTCCCCCTGTAACCAAACAAGCCAATGTGTAAAGAATTGCTGTCCTGTATGGTATTAAATTATAATATATGCGCCCTCTCAGAAGCCCTATTACTTACCTGTGAGCGAGTTTGCTCTTCTTCCAGCACTCCTTGGTGTATCGACCTGGAAGTGAGATAAACACCAGAACCAGTATAAATGCGGTCAACATGTATCAAACGCTAGACCGTCACTGCCCCTCCGCGCGATCAGCGTGCTCTACGTCAACTTCAAAACCATCTGAAGTGGACACCAAATATTGTCTCCCGTGTCATCTCATTGCGATTAGGTGTTGCCTAATTTATAACAACCTGGGCATCACGTTCATCTCTTGACATTATATGGGTCAATCGCCTAATACTGCGTTCATATACATAGTACATTTTCTTAATTTCATGACCAACGAAAGTGAATTACTTTAAAAGCATCAGCAATTGATAAAGATTTTTTACATATCTTAGACAGTCAGTATTCTAAAACATAATATCCTAAACCAATTCTGCAGCTTGTACTACACATGCATTAGTGCCATACCTTCATTTAATTTGTGGTAACGTATCATCAGCTGATAATAGGGGTATCTGTGATTTAGGAGAATAATAGTCATAATGTTCCTCATGATTTGCATATCCTATGTGGAGACCACATGTCATCACGTAATCACATAACTGTTCTTATTAAATGTTCATTGTGTATCACTCATGTCTATTGTTAGCCACATTCTGAGACCCATGAATTTACTGATAGTCCCCCTGGGAAATACTGTAATTTCTGGTCTGTGTTGAGACCCCGTTCAACTGCTTTAAGACGCATTATCCATAATGCTTCTTTACGCCTCGGGTTCAATTCCCTGTTTCCCCCACGGGGTTTTGTGTCATTAGATCAATACCATGGAACACACAAATTGTTAGTGTTGCCCCTGTGCCCCACAATTCACTGCATGTATTGCCATTGGATACCAGACATTGTATTGCCATTGGATACCAGACATCCTGTTGTTTGAGTGCTCTTATGTGCTCCCCAATTCTGTCCTTCAGAGCCCTGGTGGTGCTCCCCACATAGAATCGTTTACATTTGCACTCATTTATGTAAATGGCGTATTTGGAATTACAGTTAATGTTGTGTCTTATAGTGTATTTACTGCCATCCAATCCTGTGAATTCCTTCCTTCTTTCTGTCATTTGCCCACCTGCATACCCCACAAGACCCACACTTGTGGAATACCAAAGTGTGAGCTAATGTCCTGTGTTTTTGTTATTCGGGACACTCGGACTCAATATAGATTTCAAAGTCCTACCCCTTATGTAGGTGATGCCAGGTTTACTCCTAGTGAATACGTCCAGTGTTTTATCCGCCCGTAAGACATCCCAATGTTTGTTCAAGCTCCTAATTATAACCTTGGACAGATTGTTGTAGTTAGTCACTAGTCTTATTTCTGTTTTTTTCACCCTTGTCTGCGGTTTATCTCTTAAGGTGTCAAGTCTTTTCATTTTCAGGATTCTGCGTACAGCCCTACCAACAATATGTTTGTTATTGCCCCTTGCAGCAAAACTTGCCTTCATATTTTCTATGCATATTCCGAAATCTGTCTCCTCACTACAGTTTCTTCTTGCTCTAGTGAACGGCCTGAATCTGATGTGCTGGATGTGCGCTTGTGGCATGTAGTACTGAATTGCATGCTGTTGGCTTGCGATGACGTGTACTTTATATTTTATTATCCTTAATTATTAATTCCACATCCAAAAAGATGATATCAGTCCTGCTGCACTGGTACGGGAATTCAATATCCATAGTATTTGTTTTTAGGAATTCGCAAAACTGTGTGAGCCTCTCCATTGGTCCTGACCAGATCAGCACACAGTCATCATTAAAGCACCCCCAGTATATAATTAAATTACTCCATTCTCTCCCTTTAGTGCACCAGATCCACTCATCCTCCAACTAACCCATGAGAATCTGGATCCAATGGCTACTCCCTGAATTTGTCTGTACCATTGGTTTTCAAAAACGAATACATTGTTCGTCAAGATTAAGTCAATCATGGTTAAAAGCCTTTCTGTGTGCTGCCATTGGGTAGCTGGTATTGTGTTTAGAAATTTTCTCATTGCAACCAAACCCAAGTGAGATTTAATGCTTGTGTATAATGATACCACATCTAATGTGGCCAAGATCCTTCCCCCTTCCACCAGGAAGACCCATTGTGACAAGCATTGATGGTCCTACAGAGAGATTATCCCAATATGTGGACGTATTCCTTCAATCACTAGTTCAGAACCTCCACTCATTCATCAGAGATACTAAACTTATCTTGTGTCGCCTTGCAGACGTAACGTAAGGACCGGAAGTTGTATTATGGATGGGTTTCCACTCATTGACTATTGAGGCAGCACTTTTTTGCATAATGGATTGATATGTCACAGTGGTGGATTGTTGTGCACCACAAAAAGAGAGAACAGTTGTCTTGCAATTGAACTATCAACCATATGTGAAAATGGTCTTTTTTTAAATTCTTGTAGCCCTGAAGAAGTCGAGGGGTAATTCCCTAACGACAAAACACATGTTGGCTGGGGGCAGAAAAATTAAAAGACAAAGACCAAGAAGAAGTTTGTTATAATTTCTAAAAATTGTTTTGTTTATGTAACGTGTGCCAGGGATTGGGATTTAGCTTTCTCAAAGATGGTGATACTGCCACAACTCCACTATTTGTTTGCAGCCCTGCCATTATAGCTCCCATGGGGGTTCTTTCGGGAGTTGGATGGTATCCTTCTGACTTTATAGTGGTAGATGTCACACGTCAGGTGACACTCCAGAACCTCTGCTTACCAGTAGAAGAGGGTGGATTAGCAGCACTGGATCTTGAGCTTTATTATCTGGCGAAGCTGTTGCAATGGGTGGCTCGGTGGAGATCCACACTGTGGGATGGGGTAGGCCATCAAGATCGGGGATTACCTTCTAAGAATCTCCTGAACAGCATTTTACTAAAACTTGTACCCTCCTCCATAGTTCGAGATGAGAATGTAATGGTTAAGAAGTCTCGCTATGTCTCGACAGGCTGCTCAGCACTGTCAGTGACCTGGAGGATGGATGGGACTACATCGCTTGGTGGAGACAGGGGTAACTTATATGTCGGGGTGAAGCTTGCGCTTTTGTGGAGCTAAAGGAGATGTAGACCTCCTAGTGGGGCACTTCTTGCTCTACAGAGCTCTTTTACACAGAGTCCAGGATTATTGGGCCTGTGGCACTGCGGAACCTTTGGAATATGAAAGCATATGCTATTCGTGCATAATTACAGGCAAAACTAGTGCGGTCACGTTACTGTATAGAGCTTTGTTGAAAGGGGTGCAACTAGACTTGGTGCAACTGCGACAGTACTGGGAAAAGGACTTAGCGGTGCCTTTGTCTGACACGGCCTGGAGGAGGACGCTAGAACTTTCAGTTCTACTACTTACACAGAGTGTAACTTACCCCCTGACGCCTGCATGCCATGGTCTCTAATGCTGCGCCGGCCTGCTCTCGATGCCGTGCAGATGATGTAGGATTCTTCCACATGGTGTGGCCTTTTTGACATTGACACCATACTGGATCACTGTCCCCCAGGTTATTTGTAAAGCTACCGATAGGTGCTTTTAGTATACTCCCCTATTGTGTTTACTAGGTCTTCATGACTGCAGCGCGACCTGAAAGGTGACAGATAGACTTACAGATCCGGCACGTACACTTTCTCGCAGACAGCTGACGATGAGCTGGAAATCAGCCAGTGGCCCTGATATATATAAAGAGGGCCTGGAACTGGTGAAATGGGTGGAATGTGTGAGAGAAGCGATTCGGAAGGAAGAAAATAGGGGTGTGCCGATCTTGTGCCGATCTTGTCCTTCTGGGATGCTGTTCTCATGGCTTGTCCCAGGCTGGGTCCTGGAGGGCAGATTGTGGTAGAGGGGTTCGCTCCCGACCAATGAGGCACACAGATTGACTTTGGCTCAGACAGCGTCCCATTGAACTTTCAGAATATGATGGAATGATTGCCTCTGGGCTGCCGTATGTGTGTGGGTACGGTAAAATGGTCATGGAACACCTAATTGCTGAAATAGGGACTATTTTTACATTCTCTTCCCATTCTTAGGGTCTGTGTAGCGGGAATCCCCTGTTGTTCTTCTTTTATTGTGCCATGTTGTTAGCTACTCTGTCACCAACCGCTCCAGTGTTGATTACTTTGTTATTGTCTGCCATTTTGAATTCCTAGACGTTCCTCACTGTGTTGTGTAGACTAGTGTGTTCTGTTTGATAAAAATGCAAATATATATATACTTTTTCAAACTACCCCACCTTTGCCAAGGGCGGAATAGTGTGTTCCTCAGTCCCTCACTGTCTTTGCCTAACATTGAGGGGGGCCTTAAAAGAGCAAACCTGGTGAGCTGCCATCCTCTCCTGCACCCTGTTCCCAGTGGGAAACGGCATACAGGTGTAGGTGGCAGGTGACGCGCTTCTCCTGACCGTACAATCTTGCAGGTCCGAAGTGAGCCAGATAGCATTCCCTCCTGAAGTGATGTACATAGAATGTGATCACATACTTGATTATAGCCTGCCATTTAAAAAGATGTCTTATGGGATAGGATGTACATTTTTGTAATATCTGCTAACTGCATAATGTGTAATTACATTTGGGTGTAGGTGAATCTGGGGCTTCCGAGTCCCATAATAAGGAACCACATCATGCTGCCACGGTATCATCTCATGATGTGTGATATGTCAATATTGCAGACAACCAATGAGGTTAGTGCAAAACGAGGAAAGCGGCTACATGGGGAGAGCATCTTTGTAGGCAATCAGAACAGATAGAACCATTGACCCTTCACTGTGCACCCCCCTCCTGTTTTTGGATGGCACCGCTGCTTAACCCTCCCTCAGTCCCTACTTTGCCCTACCTAACCCCACTCCCCTCCCTCAATTAGTAGTAAGCTTTCCCCACTTTCCAGTCACTCCCATAGGCTCTTTCAATATTTAACACCAAAACGCATACCTGCGTGCGCCGTTTGCGAACAGGTAGAAATCTATAAGGAAAACAAACATCCCCATATTTTCTAGGGTGCAGATGAAGGCATTTCTACACCTAGAAATGATGTTTCATGTGGAGAAATAAATTACGTACAAATGTGCATTTTCTACGGATTGTCTACCTGCAGTCAATCTTCCGTGTAGGGCAGCAGCATTTTCACTGTGTAAATTGTTATTCCCCTAAAAAACAGAACCATGAGGAAGAACCCTTTGATGTGGAGTGTTCCAACTCTTTCGTGATGACGGACTGGCCCTCAATGCCGCGATGAAAGGAAATGTTGAGCCTGACCCTAGACCGTCCAGTAAATATAAATATATTTCTGAATATATAAGTGAGACAGGCCAGAGAAGGTGCAGCAGGCAGGCCAGGTCAACGCCAATTAAGGAATAACAACTGGTGCAAGGGACAGGTCATATCCAATGACAAGCGGCTGGAAAGCCTGGAATGAAGAGAGGGGATCTGGTCTTTAAAAAAACTCAAACGCTTACTGTTTTAAAAAAATGTTTAATGTTGAAAATAATAAATGTGTATTAGATTAATCATGCTTGGGTGCCATCTGATTAGCTTGCTGGGTCAGAAAAATGTACCATTGCAATTTCAGTTTTAAAGTGGTGGGTCTATTTTCAATAATAATCTCATTGTAAAGAGAGGAGCTGGTTGTGGGAAGCGCTAGGATGGTTACTCGGCTATGCCAATACAACGTAAAGGAGAACATCCTCTAGTTTTTAGAGTTAGACATATTATTACACTGATAGGGGCATATTTACAATAAAGTTGTGGAGCACGGGTTAGCTCCAAAATAGCTAAAGCCACGCTCCGTCAATTGAGAAACACAGGGATGCGCCGTAGTTACAAAAATACGGTGCACCCCTGCGTTTCTCTCTGCGTTGGCGCTAAATCTAGCTGCCTAGATCTAGCTGCCTAGAGCCAACGCAGGCACCCTTGCACCATAGTGCAATGGTGCTTGCGTTGAGGGAATGATTTTTATGTGCAGGAAGGTGTCCCTCCCTGCACATAAACAATCCAGAATTGAGATTTGTAACTTCTATGTGTGCTGCATTCTGTAGCACACGCAGAAGTTGTAAATTGTCATTTTTCTAATGATTGTTTATGTGCAGGAACAGACACCTTCCCGCACATAAACAATCATTCATGGCAATTTGCTGTTTCTATGTGAGCTGCACAATGCAGCACACTTGGAAACAGCAAAAACGAGGAGGAATAAAGCATTTCTCCTCATTTTGTAATGTTAAGAACAGGTTTTTCTTGGTCTGAATTTTGGCGCTGCCTCCTATTTACGCCACCCTTGTAAATAGGGGGCACCATCAAAATCAATAGGTGTTGCGGAGGGATGCCCACCACAACACCCATTGCCCACCCCTTTCACGCTAAGTATAGCGTGAAATGGTGCCTTATTTACAAGGCAGCGTTCGCCACCTTATTAATAAGGTGAAGCTACAATCGCCACAGTACCATCGTAAAAGGTGACGTTTCTGTGTCGTTAGGGGCTTGTAAATATGCCCCATTGGTCTTAGCCAAGATATTGTGAATATTATTAAGGGCTTTAGTTTTTCTACTTTAAAACAAAGTATTAAACTGAATATTTAATTCTGCATTTTAAAGTTACATGAAGGAATTTCCCTGAAATGTAATTGTCTTAATTGTATACTATTCGCGTTGATTAACAATCTAGGGGGCATATGTATCAACCGAATTTTTAATCGCAAACGCTGCGATTCGCAAAAAACAGTGTTTGCGATTAAAAAATCGCAAAACGGGATGTAAGAGGCAAATTCTCATCACAAATTTCAGGAATCGCTAATTTAGCGATTTCTTAATTTTGCGTACGCATTTAAGAAATCGCAAATTGCGATTTCTTTAATGATATGTAACACGCACCAAAGCATTGCGAATTATCCTTGAGAAATCGCAAATTACCACCAACTTCTAGTTGGTGGTAATTTGCGATTTCAGTTAAAAATTCACTTTTTGGAATTTTACAAAGTGCCACGTGGCGCACATACATGCCCTTAGGGCATGTATGTGCGCCATATGCACACACATGCTCATTTCAGGGGTGCATCAGGGTGTCATCATGACACCCTTGCACCTTTGAAATTATTCTCAAATTGCGATTAGCAAATTGCGAATCGCAATTTGAGAATTACTTCCCATTCATTCCTATGGGTCTCCTGGCCCATAGAAATGAATGGGAAGGTATTCCTTAATTGCGATTTCGCAATTTGCTAATCGCAATTAAGGAATTTTAAGAAATCGAAAAAGTTTTGCGATTTTTTAAATACATCCCGTTTTGCAATTCTCAAATAGCGATTCTTTATAAATCGCTATTTGAGAATC
Source organism: Triturus cristatus (assembly GCF_964204655.1). Taxonomy (NCBI): domain Eukaryota; kingdom Metazoa; phylum Chordata; class Amphibia; order Caudata; family Salamandridae; genus Triturus; species Triturus cristatus. The sequence continues at coordinate 400,724,202 of NC_140587.1, read as the reverse complement.
GCAAATGGAGATGTTGATACATATGCCCCTAGGTCATGCTTGGTGTTTTTATTAGTGTTCTAATAATATTAGGTTATTATCATAATCATTTGTGTCAGATTTAAAAAAAATTACTTACAAAGAAAAACTGGTCTGTTGTATTAATTTGCAATAAATATTGATTGACTGGTTGAAAACTGAGTTGGGTCATACATGGTATATTTGCTTGAGAAAACGTTGTGCTGGACCCAGAGCCCTCCAGGAATGGCCCTTGAGGGCCACAGTCTCAAAGTCCAAAGGACTTTGGAACACCTTGGTAGGTTCCTTAAACAGACCCTGACTGTATGTCAGGGATCTCACCCATATAGATGGACAATCCATGAGTGGCTGAGATATGCAGTTGTTGGATTCCCTGCTGAGTGGCTGAGATATGCAGTTGTTGGATTCCCTGTGGCCTCACATGTGGCAGAGGGAAAAGTAGAACAGATTTAGTTTTCCAGTCTATTGCACTAGCAAGATGCCCGCTCAGAGGTCCATTCTCTCATGGGAACCTGGCTTGTGATGTTTTTGTCAGAAACTCCTAACCAGGCTTTGAAGAACCATCATCAGCAGCAGACTCCAGTTGTTGATGCCAAGTGTCCGATTAGGAGAAGAGATAAAGCAGGGTCCTGGTACAACTTTACTTATGCCCGCCCACAGAGATGGGTTCCAGCAGCAACAGCCAGTCCCAGTGAAAGGCAGGCTGTGCAGTTCAAAGTGGGTGAGATCCTTTCTCCTTTACAGCAGGCTACGGTGAGGTCAGCAGCCCATTTGGCTTCAAGGTGGGATGATTCTCCCAGTTCTGGAAGATTGTAGTGGTCTCTAGATCACTCCACTCTAGAGCCCAATACAGAGCAAGCAACCAGCCCCCCTTCTCAGTCCATGTACCACTCCTGGTGAGACTTTGCAGTTCCTGGATCCTGCATGAAGCCAGTCCTTTCCTAGAGCTGTAGCCCATAGAGGGAGCATCCTGCAGAGGGTTGTGCTTTGGCCTCCACGGGTCGGACTACATCAGCACTGAATTGCGTAGAGCCAATATAGTGGACAAACTCCTCGTCCCCTTTCAGCCCTAGCTTAGCTTGGGAGGAAGGGATGCAGGGTCCATGCTGTGGCAGTAGCCCCATCCCGCTATCCACCCCAAAGCCAGGAGTATGATGACATTCCACCCTCAGAATAGAGATCAGGTGCAGCGATGCCACAGGTTGGGCCTTATATATGGGCCCATAAAGCCCCCTTACAAGAGTCTATCCTTACACCTGTATGTGTACTCACCTCATTTACATTACATTTTCCTCGAACACCCCTACGCAGCTCCTCTCCTAGTTGCAGAATTTCTGCCTGGCCAAGTGGCACTCTCCGTGCACAACTGGTTTTGTAAATACCTGTCTGTTTTACATGAGGAGCTTCTGTGTTTTTTCATGCACAGGTCGACCTTCTGCAAAGAAAGCTTGATGAAGCGAGCTCCCAAAATCTTATGTATATAAAAGAACATTAAAGAACTGTTTTCTCCATCTTCTCGTTCACAAGTTGCTGGATTGAGCTGTTGGTATCCATGATAATTATCGTGAGTGACAGTGAGGGGGTCATATGCTTTTAAACTTCTTTAACTGAAATAAAAGAAAGGGGGGAACAACAGGCATGGGTGGCAGGCCTCAGCGGTAGATGAAGTTGTGGGAGGGAGTGACATGAGATGACTACTGTGTGGAAGACCCAGCAACTAAGGGGGAAGGGTAGGGAAGCCACAATGTGGTATTGTATATGCGATGTAACTGTGGGAGATACCAGTAGTAGCAGAAGTAGGGTCACCATGCAGTGGGGGGGGGGGGCATCGTTCTTGGTGAGCAGTAAGAATTGTGTTAGGAGTGTCACCCAGTGTGGGGAAATAGGCTGTCTTCGCAAATGTCACACTTCTTCGTAACAAAGGGAATCTTCTTCTGCCATTGCCCGTTTACGCACTGCTCCATGCCAGGCTTCTAGTGGCAGGGCTGTTGGACAGCATCACTATAAGGTGAGTGCATGTTTAGCAAGACAGAGTGCCAGGGAGGCAAACCGAATACGTACTTTATGTTGTTTACGGCATCCAAAGATGCCTAGGGAGAATACTTCCCAGGTGTGTATATCAGTCAGTTCCATGGCTTCTCGTAGCGTGTCATGAACATTTTACTAGTAGTGTTGAATGGCCGGGCAGGACCATAGCATGCGCATTAAGCCTGCTTCTAGCGTCTGACAGCATGGACAGGCCACCTGCATGCTCAGGAGCTTGAGCTGGGAGAGAACTTGAGCTGGGGTGAGATATGCCCTGGGGAGAGAAAGTATTGTATGTTCTTGAAAAAAGAATTTCAAGAAACATTTCGGGGGAATTCCAGGGCTTGTGTCCATGCCTTGTCATGTAGCACCCTCCCATAATCATCCTCCCATTTGTGCTGAAGTGAATCTAGGGAGACCACTGGTTAGTCCTGAAGGGGCTTGTAGAGCCAGATAATGAGATGTGGGCCGTCTCACATTGTAAGGATAGTCTGCACATCTGGGAGGGTGGTAGATTCCATGTCCTTAGTGCCCCAAAGGACACAGCAGGCATGAGCCATCTGTCTGTAGAGTAGGAATTGGCTGGGGGAAGGTTATAGTCTGATATCAGTTGACCGAACGAAAGCAGTTGTCCATCTGCACACTAGTCGCCTGCGGTGTGAAGCAGTAACTGAGCTATCCAACGTCGCCACATCTCTGTAAGGACCGGGGAAGTGTGGGAGACTTACAAGGGGGAATGCTGGGGATTAGTCGGAGTGTTCTTCACTATGTGGTATGCGCAAAATACTCGCATCCAGGCCACTGCCAGTGGTAGCGGTTGCCCAGTGGAAGGCATGGATTTGGGGAGTAAGACGCTATGAGTTGTGGATGAGGGAAGGACTCCCTCTTCACCACAAGTCTCTCCCATAAACCAACCAACAGTCCATCGTGACAACCACTGCAGTTGAGCTGCTAAAAATAGGCTTCAAAGGAAGGAGCGTTAAAACCCTAGCAGTCCACCGGTAACTGCAGTTTCCAAAGAGCAACTCAGTGTCTTGAGGTACCCCAAATAAGGTTGCATAGTAGTGTGTTTAATTCTTTGAAGAATGGACAATGTGGGACAACTGGCAGATTAGCAAATTAATATAGTAGCCGAGGTAAAAAACACATTTTAGCAAGGGCTATACGGCCTATAGGGGCTAAAGGAGGGCAATGCCATAAATGTATTTGGCTCTGATATCAGGTAAGGCAGTATGAAGGTTACCCTCGTACAAGTCCAGCAAGGTATGGTAGAGCCGTATTCCCAGGTACCGGATTGCCGCCCCCTGCCAACAAGGGGGTGTTTCGCCTAGATAGACAGGGCATGCAGGTTGGGCCAGATTGAGGGGTTATATGACAGATTTCTCCCAGTTCATGCACAATCCAGTTGCAACAGTGAACTCGGTCAAGGTATTTCATATCAGGGAGTGATCTAATGTAATGTTCCTAAGCTACATCAGCAGGTTGTCCGCATATAATGACACAGAATGGGTCCTATCTGCCAGTTGTATACCTCAGTCTCGTCCCTTTGTCCACAATCGGATGCCCAGGGGCTCCATTGCAAGAGGGAATAACAAAGACGATAGAGGACACCCCTGCTTGGTTCCCTGGTGTACCGGGAAGGAGGCGGAAAATGCTCGACCCAGTCGCACCCTAGAGGTCGATCTAGTGTATAGTAGTCTGGTATAGCCCAAGAGTCTGCGGGATACTGCCAGGTAAGTAAGTACAAGGAAGAGGTATGGCAATGTCAGCGTGTCAAACACCATCTCCAGATCCAGTATCAGGCAGGCGGCTTGTGGGAACCGACCCTGTATGTGGTCTTGGACATGGAAGAAGCTGCAAATATTTTGTGATGTACTGAGCTTCGGGACAAAACCATTCTGGTCGACATTGATCAGTTTGAGTTAAGCAAGGATTTTCCAAAGTATTTTGTAATCCGCACCCAGTAATGCTATTGGGCGACAGGACCTTAATCACAAGGGATCTCTGCCCGGTTTGCACAGAGATACCAGAAGGGACTCAGGCAGTGAGTAGGGGAGCTTCTTTGCAGACAGCGAAGCCTCATACATGGCAGCCAAGCAGGGGGCCAAGAGTTTCAAGAAGGTGCTATACTGCCCTAGAGATAGACTGTCTAGCTCAGGTGCTTTGTTGCAGGCAAGATCTCGAATGGCTTGTACTACGTTTTCCATTGTGATTGAAGCATCAAGGGCTTGACCGTGTATTGGTGAGAACCCGAAGCAGGTAAATCCTGGCGAAGAAAGTTAGCAAGTGCTCCTGTAGAGAGTGTGCTGGAGCACAATAGACTGTTGAATAGTAATCGTAAAAGGACTGGAGGATCGGCTCCTGTGTGTGGACCATGTTGCCGCTAGGCGATATTATCTCAGTGATTGTGGTGATCGTGCGATCCTGCTGTATCAGCCAGGCGGGAGGTCTTCTGGACTTCTCACTCTCCCTGAGTACTTTTGCCACGTGGGCGGTAAAATTAACATGTCAGAGTCTCTCCAATAATTCGACATACAATGTTTTGGCTGTAGTGAGTTGTGCAATCAACGCAGGATCTGGGTCTGCTGCCTTTCCCAGTTCTGCAAGCTGTGGTTCGGCCGCTGTAATTTCCTATCGAGCGACCTTCGGACCCCCACTATCCGTTGCATGCATTCCCGTCTAAGCGCCACTTCAAATGCATGCCACTTGACCATTCTAGTGGATGCCGTGTTGTGGCTGTCAGCAAAGTACATTTGGATCTGGGTACCTTGCCTGGCACGGAAGACGGGGTCTTCCAGGTAATCACACTGAAGACGCCAATTTGGCATCGGATGTCTGGGGGTTTATGTTCACCATTTACTCCTTTTGCATGTGTGTCGAATGCATTCCTTTTATGTTGCATGATGAATAACCATAAAAACATTTCCAAATACAAGCTGTGTTGCTAGTATTGAAAGTGAACACCAATGGCTCCGTATATGTTGCCTCCTACACCAGTGAAGAGTTCAGTTGCAAGTCTACAGATATATATAAAACATCACAGCTTCTGCCGCTATCAATGCTTGTTTGGCTAGCGATCGTTCTTTTAAAGAGTAGTGAAGACTGCACAAACAGTTGCATAATTATCGTTCAGTTACTGTGCGCTAGATGCATCATCATGTTGTCATATTTAAACCCGCTCAGCTGCTAAAACGCAGTAATCTTATTTTCTTTCCGACTCCTCACATGATAAAATGCCAGCCCTTCAGAAACAACACTGCCTTTCGGTAATATGTTGTCACCGTTTTAACGCTGGGTTTAGGCATGCGACTTCATGTCAAAATGTCTGCCGGGTAATTTACAACTGCCAGGCAATGCTGGGCCCCGGGGGAAGCAGAGTCGCAGACTAGTCTTCCCCGGGGTCTTTCGCGCAGGGTTAGGACCAGGCAGGGTCAGGGGTTGGAGTTAAGGGGTGGGTATAAGAGCGCAGGGGAGGAAGGTGACTTCCTCTTCCTGCGCTCGGCACCATCGGGAGAGGATTTTGCGAAGGCCACCCACCCACCCTGCACTTTTAGGGTTGGGGAGGGGGTTGGCGAAGCGTGCCAGTTTAGGTCAGGTTGCGGGGTTGGCGGTACTTTGGAGGGGTGGGGTGAGTCATTAGCGGGCGCACCCATCCCTCGGGGGGGAGAGTGAACGAGGTGGGGAAATGGAGGCATGAGTGGAATTGCAGATGATATCGGGGAGGATGCTAGGAGAGTTGTGGAAATGGATGAGGCATGGAGTGGTAGGAAATGTGAGTTGGAGTGGGTGAAAGGAGTGAAGGAATGAAGAGTGATGTGGGGATTTGTTATTGATGTAATGTTGTTTGGTTATTGTTTACTGTTATGCAGCCTGGTCCTAATAAATGGCCTTTTACGTTTAAAGACATCAGCGTGGTCTATTTATTGCGCGATAATTGTAGCATGTCTTCAGTTTGCACTAGAAGGAAACAACTTGGAAATTATATTATGACGTAGGTAAGTAAATTGGAAAATGGAAATAAAAATAGCCTGTAGTCAAAAGTACAGCACAAATGTGACAAAACGGTCTTACTTTATGTATTGTATTTTAACTTATTTAAAAAAAAAAAAAAAAAAAATAGTATCAGGCAGGCATGTCCGGGGGGCAGAGAAGGGGTTTAAGGAGCTTTGGAACTATAGGCCATGGGGTGACTGGTTATAGAGGGCACACGAGGTCATTTACAGAAGCCTCGTACACCAATGGTCAAGCCGGAAGGGTTGGAGATAACTGGTAAAATGCAGGTGCTTTCTGACATGGACGGTCGTTTGCTCTTTCCTCTATCCCGAAGGGGGGAGGTGTGTGTGAGGGGGGGAGCAGACTCGGGGAGTCCTTGTGTGAAGGCTAGGGGCCCCCATTCACAGAGCCATATACAGACATGCACCTACGTTTAGGGTCAAAATGATCCCATTTACTACCATTATAAATTCACACATGGGGGCTTATTTACAAGCCCCTTGCGCCACTTTTGCGTCACTTTTCCCATGTTAAAAATGACGCAAAAGTGGTGCAAGGGGCTTGTAAATAAGCCCCAGGGTGCCTGCTAGGCATGCATGGTTTTACTGCTGCACAACTGGATGACACGTTTGAGTAAAATTACCCTATAGTAAACCCCATGCAGTGGGTGGGAACAGGAGGCATGCACAAATTCCTCTCTGCCCCCTTCCAGCCTGCAGCCTTTCCGCCATTCATTGCAGCAAAGGGGTGGAGAAACTCTCCTTTCATGACAAGATAGAGAACAGAAAAACCGCAAACTCTGCGGCAGGGGGCATGGGGAAGAGGTTTCTTCATGAGGAAGAATGTTATGCCTGTAGAGAAAATAAACATAAAATTAAAAGCTTGCATTTTCACATTGGACTGTGTTCCCCCAATTCGGAGCTTTCCCTCCTGATAATGGCGAATTTGGGAAAGAGCAGTTGGCACTTGACATTTGAACTCATACTCTGGAGGATGCGACTCGTACAGCTTTCCAGATGTGCTCACGGAATTGTTTACACGTTCTCAAAAGTCCTGCATTCGTACCTTTGCATTGGAGTATCTCTGGAGTACCTTTGCACGTGTAGATTTTATAGTAGGTATGGCGACACGTAGAACTCGAAATGCAACGGTGAAGTTACCATGAGTAACTTTACAAGAGTATTCTCTGAGCAAATCCGCCAAAACGCAGTCCTATGTAACTTAGGAAGAGATCTGCACCTACACTGTGTGGAACAATCTATTAAAAGAATAGGCAAACAGGCATCTCTTGAGAAAACTAATGCACACCTGACAATTATCACGAGGGGGAGCATACAAATACTGTCCACACCCTGAGCTCTGCCCTCTTCCCCTTGGACTGCAAGATGTTCTGCATTTCTTTTGTTTCTTTTGTAATTATTAATTTGTACAATGTGAATTAACCTGGAAGCATGCCATGTCTTAAGTTAAGTGACCATTTAAAAAATAATTCTGTTACTTTATTTTCAATTTATTTGAGAGTTAGCAATGTATAGGGTTATGTGACCTTTTTTCTTGTATTTATTTTACCTTTTTTAGGGGTTTGGGCTCTGTGCAGGTAGTGTTATTTGTTGCCTCCATTGATTTATGTACAATTCTCCTTCGGTCCTTTGAGTGTCCATGTGTGATGTGTGACTTACTCAAGGTTTGCCTGGAGTACAGTGAGCCTGTTTGGGCTGTAGTACTACTGGAGTATATGCAGGAGTAACATTGGTGATCTGCAAATGATTTACCCTTTTGTAGGAGTAATTTTGCATTTGCATTTTCTCATGGCGCCTCTTCTTTTTTTTCCTGTTCCTCGTTCCACTTTGTAATGGATATACTCCATTTTACATCCACTTCACCTTGTCGCTCCTATATTTACACCTACAAGATAGAACTATATGTGAATAGTTCAACACACTGAGCAGGGAACTATACAGGTCTATTCAAGGTGGTGTCTATTGAGGACTACTGTTTCTTTAGCTCTTAAGCCTTGTCTCGATTCAAGATAGAGAATTTCCACATCCAGGTCAATAAAGACAAACTGCACTATAGGAATAAGGCTCAGTCTAATCTTCTCTGCATTTTAATAGAGTTAGTTCTTGGCTTTCTGGTGGAAAATGTGTGGCACACTGCTCAATACAGCAGGACTGAGTTAGTGATGGTGACATAAAAACTTGATCAGTATTTCATGGAATGTTATGACAAAAGCAGTAGACCTGGCTTATTTATTGTGAAAACCATATGTTACTGCAGGGGGGTGTTTATGGGTGGATTGTTAGTACACTTTGTTAAAGCCTGTAGACACATAGGGGCCGATTCCGATCCTGGAAAAACCGGGTACGAATCGTCGGACGGAGCGTTTTCTCCATCCGACTCGTACCCGGGAAAAATACCTTACAAACATGTAAGTACGATTCGTACGGAAACACCATTTCCGTACAAATCGTAAAAATCACCGACCGGCTAAAATATACCCACAATTCCGATCCGGGACACCGCGTACGCGACATTCGGACGGAGTCAGGCAGCGTTTTACGGACCAGCAAGTACGATTCGTAGCCACAGCACTTCGCACGGCAATATTTTTACGGGACCCAAAAAGTGCCGGAAAAGCTAAGTACGCCACGATGCACGGCGAAAAGGGGGCCCGGTACGCACCGTACCCCCAGCCCCCCCATGTCCGCGCCGTACCCCAGCACCCCCCCATGTCCGTGCCGTACCCCCACCCCCGTATGTATGGTGCGTACCCCAACCCCACCCCGTAGGTACGGAGCGTACCCCCACCCCCGTATGTACAGTGTGTACCCCCACCCCCCGTATGTACGGTGCGTACCACCAGCGTGTAGGCCTGGGGGTCACCGTACATATGGGGGTGGGGGTACGCACCGTACAGACGGGGGTGGGGGTACGTTCCGTACCTACGGGGTGGGGTGGGGGTACGCACCGTACATGATGGGGTGGGGGTACGCTCCGTACCTACGGGGTGGGGTGGGGGTATGCACCGTACATACGGGGGTGGGGGTATGCTCCGTACCTACGGGGTGGGGTGGGGGTACGCACCGTACCTACGGGGGTGGGGGTACGATCCGTACCTACGGGGTGGGGTGGGGGTACGTTGCGTACATGGGGGCTGGGGGTACAGCGCGTACCTGGGGGGGTGGGGTGGGGTGGGGGTACGGCGCGTACTCGGGGGGGGGGGTGGGCTGGGGGGGTGTTCGGCGCGTATGCGGGCACATGTTTGGACGTCTCCATGGTTGCTATGGGAGTTCGCTCCGTACGGTGTTTTTTCCATACGGTTGTGCATTCGGACGGACGGGACGGATCGTACTTGCGCGCTCGGACTTCAGTTTCCCGATTCGTACGTAAAACTGTCCGGGGACGTGTCGGACACTTTTTCCGACCCGAGGACGTGTCGGGGAATTTTCCCAATGCGATTTGTATGGATTTTTTAAAATACGAATCGTACTTGCCAGTTTGTACGGGACTTGTACGATTCGTACGTAAAAAAATCCGGATACGATTCGTACGGGGAATATTTTTAACGGATTGGAATCGGCACCATATTGTGTGACAAGCAATTTTATAAATGACCATAGTAGGCAAGTGTTTTGGTGTTGGTTACCTTCTCTGACAAGCGTTGGTGGTAGAAGATTTGCACTTTGATAGTCATTGTTAAGTCATCTTAGAAAAGATTGTATATTGTTTTGTCATCTCTAATTTTGCTCATATTTGCAATTTGAGGACAGTATGCCTGGTGTTTGTGGAAAGGTTAAGTGCAAGAATTGGTTAAGATGTCAATCCAGTGATAAAGGGTATAGAATTTTGGATTTTAATTGGGAAGAGCTCTGTAAGATGCCATTTTTCTGATCTATTGGCTATAAAATGTTATGATAAAGAAAGTAGGCCTCATACATTTATTGTGAAAAACATATTTCAAGGTCAGTAGGCATTTGCTTGTGGATTTTTGTTGTACAATGCTAGAGCCTGTGGATAGGCATTTTGTTACATTGCATGTCACAGATTAACATAGTAGGCAAGAGGTTAGGTTACCGCTCTATCTAAACCTGGTAGTAGACAATATGCAGTGTGGTAATCCTTGTTAGGCTCTCTTAAAATGGGTTGTATATTGTTATAGCAACTTTCTTAATGTTGAAATTTTACATATTTGCAATTTTACATTATTGGAAAAAAGTATGTCAGAGGTCTAAAATGTTTATTTTGAAAAGTTATTTTAAAAAAACATAGGCCTCACTTATTAAATGTGAAAAACACAAATTAAAGGCAGTAGGTTTTTAATGGTGGAATTGTTATCACTGTATTAAAGCTTCGAAACGGGTATCGTGTTACATGGAATCTCAGAGAATACTGTAATACCCAAAAGGTTTTTATTTGGATCACCCCTTCCGATAAACAGTGAGGGTACATTTGCACTCTAATAATCCTTATAAGGACTCTTTAAACGTGGGTATATATTTTTTTGCCAACTCTAATTTCGTACAAATTTGAAACTGTATTATGGGATGCCTGATGGCTGCAAAGTAGGTTGTTTAAGAGCAGTACAGTAGGCCTGAGTTTGTTATGGTGAAAAGCCAATAATAATTGTTGATTGGTTCATTGTGAAAAGTTATGTCAGATGTGATAGATCAAATCTGATTTTTATGAAAGGTTATGAGAAAAGCAATAGTCGTCATGTATTGATGTGAAAAGTATTTGTTAGAAACAAAAGGCCTTTAGGGTTGATTTTTATCGCCCTGTCTTTAAACAGATATTTTAATACATGAAATCTCCCAAATTACCTTAGTAGGTAATGGTTTTGGTGTTGGTAACCCTCTTTGACAAACTCAAGAGGTATATGATTTGCACAGTGTAATTCTTGCCAGACCCTCATAGGACAGGTTTAGTTGTCTGTCAAGCCTTGTCATCAAACAATCTACACACATTCATGTAAATGAGTTCCTTTGGATCTGCCCTCTTCTTCCAATCTGAAGTTTCAGTGTCATTACCATGCTGCTCCTGCCCAGGACAGCATACATCACAGGGTAATGAGTGAACCCACTTCTTCCACGGTCTCTGTTGCCTTGTAAGTGACAGCAGTTTGAGTGATCTTGGACACATCAACCTGAAAGTGAGTGCGGTTCGGTGCCAGGAATGGCGGGCCAGTCTTTTAGTTTTCCATTTCTCCTTTTATGCGTTGCTTTAATTTATTTCCTTTTTCTATGTTTGTATTTTTAGTGTGTCCTCCAGCACCCCAGATAGTGTATTAGGCAGTGTGGCTTGCTGGATCTGCATGCAGTGCTTCTCAACGTGTGTGGTCACTGCTCCTAAATTGGGTGGCCATCTTGGAATGTATTGTGCACAGGGTATCATTGTTTTACTCTTTCAAAATGGCTGCCATGTTTATAATCATAATGTCAGTGTCTTGAATCCGTTACAGCAATGATACACCATGGACAATACTATTCCAATATAGCCACCCATTGTGATGTTTATTGAGCGGCCATCTTGGTTTGTACACAGTGTATTTTTGTTTTACTACTATAAGGTAGCCAACACACTGCTTCTAAACTTGGATCTTTAGAACAATGACACATTATGTACAGGATAGTTGAAAGATAGCTGCCACTGTTAGGTTTAATTTTCTTTTTTGTATTGTAAGTGTATGCCTGTTGTGTTTAAGCGGTGAGATTTTTTTTTCTACTTTTTCACATTTTCTTGTGTTTGCTTGTAGAGTTTGTGTGTGTGTTTTATTGTGGATGGATAAGTAAGTGAACACAAGAATGAGTCAGTGAGTAAATGAATGAAAGCATGAGTGCAAGAATGATTGACAAAGTGCATGCATGCTGACTTACTATGTGTCAAAACTCACCAGTAATTGAAGAAGAAGTTTCAGTTATAACTCAGATCTATTGGCATTGCCAACGCTGTTTTTTTTCTCTGCTTCTCTGACCTTTTTTTTCCCTCAGGAGCCCAGGATCACACTTTCTGGTTAAAGCATGTCATCCTGAGCCACTGTATCTTTACACAAACAGAGCAAGGGGGTAGTGGTGGGAACAACAGCAGCACATCAGTCCTATAGAAAACCTGAATCAGTATATTTTAAAGAGTAAGAAATTCACAGTATTGGTGCCTCTCAAAGTCACAAAAACATCCCACTACCAAAGATGTCACTACATGGTAATTCATCCGAACTTCCGTGTCCTAATACAAAAGAACGCTGTGCCTCGGCACTCTTAATGTTCTTTTTCTATTCTTAGCCAGTAAGCATAATCCTCTAAGTATCAATATAGCCACTCACAAGAAATATCAATCTTAATAATTCATTCCAAAATAGTTTTAATTATCAATCATCAATGTTCCACTTAACAATAAGAAATCATGTCTCAATAATTTATATAAATTAGTCCAGCATAGTAAAATAAACGATATACGACAGATGGAGGTCGTGTTCCTGAGGCCTCCTCAGTGTCAAAGGATGATGGCAGCCGACACGTGTTTCGTTACTTACTGTAACTTCTTCAAAGCTTAAGTCCTTAAGGATTCCCGCTATCCTAATTAATGAACAGCTATTTAAATTTATCATGAGAAATTCAAGGGAACCTTATGTAGAAAGATACCGGGATCTCAAAAAGTCGTTTGAAAGATCCACGTGACAACAAGATTGGTCCCTGAAGGATTCCGGAAAATGTATGTCCAGATCCCAATATTCAATTTGTATCAGTTGACCACTGTTATATGATAGTTGTCAAGCCTTACGTGGAAAAGAAGTGTCTGTGTTCGGACAACAAAATTAGTCGAAAAACGCTTGCACTATTCAACAATAGAGTGCACATGGGCTATGAAATGCCCCTAATCCACGGCGATCGCGCTGTATATTACTCCGTCCAGCCCGGTTCCGCAAAAAAAAAGGTATCGGCCTGTATCTTTACTCTGGTGAAATGACATAACTTACCTCTTCTACAACATTGAAAGATTCCAGCTTGTGTCAACTTGCCCTTGAAGGCGGAAGCATATTTAAAGAGGGGTTGCCGTATTATTATTCCATTGTTTATTTTATGTCACTTATGTTAGGCCAAGTTGTTGTCAAAATAAATGACCATCTGACATTTTAGATTTCATGGTCTTTCTTTTCCAGAGTGTTGCTCAATAATGCATTGCTTAGGTTACCGTGCACTGCAGTAGTGTTGCAATAATTATTCAGAGATGAATGTATGCAAATGCTCAAATAATGAAGTTTAAATTACTGTTCTAGAAAGTGGGTGAGCTGGAGTGGGTACAAAATTGTGATATGGCGAGCTGCACTATGAGATTCCAACCAGTTTTCAACCATGATCTGGTTCCAGAAAGCAAGAAGCCCCCTCCCAAAAATATTTTGGTATTTATCTATTTTTGTGTTTTAGGTTTTCTTTTTGTGGCCTGGCTCTGTTTATCTCAGACTTATGGAACATATATGGCAGAGTTACTTTATGTGACTATACATGCGTTTTAAAATACGGGTGGTATTCGATGGTGTGCAGAAAGCGTAAGGATTTAGGGAGCTGACCATATTGAATTGTCCATGTTTCGGAGTGGGGATCTCTCTAGAGGGCTATCTTAAAAGAGCTGGGTCTTAAATTCAGTGTTAGGTAGTTAGGGCATTGTACAGATGGATAGCGCAGGATTTCCAAATTGACTGCATGTTACCTTAAAATACTGGTTTGCATCTCTCCTGTGGCAAAGATCTGAAGCTTCCCTGGCAGCTTTTGTCATTGCCGAAAGTGAAAAGTTGTGTGTTATGTTATGTGTATTTGTAAAGCACACTAACACCTGTGAGGGTACCCTGGTGTTGAGCAGGTGTGTGCGCCTAGCCCTGTCCATGGTAGGTTGCATGAGGAATTTGAAGTGAGTACGTTTGTGTATCGGGAGCCAGTGTAGTTCCCTGAGGTGTTGTGTGATGTGTGGGATCTTGAGGATTAGACTTGCTGCCAATTTCGCGATGGATAGTAGTCTCCTAGTGAGTTGTTTGGTGATCACGGCGTAGAGGGTGTTCTCATAGTCCTACTTTGTGTTGACTAGGGTGGGAGTGACAGTATTTCTTGGGCTGCTGAGGAGCCGTTTAAAGATCTTTCTCAGCATCTTCAGGGTGTGGGAAAAGGTTACGGTGATGGTGCAAACTTGTGCGGTCATGCCCAGTTTGTTGTCAATGATTATTCCGAGGTTTCTGGTGTGGGTTCTTAGTGTAGGTGTGGGTCCGAATTTGTTCGGCCACCAGTTGGAGTCCCATGATAAAGTGTTCTTGCTGAAGATCAATACTTCTGCCTTGTCGATATTAAGCTTGAGACAGTTGACGGCTTCTGAAATATAGGCGGTGAACTTTCTTCTTGTGTTGGGGTTCTTGTCCAAGAGGGAGAGTTTGAGCTCTGTGTCATCTGCATAGGAGAGGATGTTAATGTTGTGTGCAGATCACGTTGGACAGAGGGCTCGTGTATGCTTTGTAGAAGGTGGGGCTGAGTGAAGAATCTTGACGCACCCAGCAGATGAGTTTGCTATGAGCTAGGTGCCAGGCTGACAGTTTGTGTTCTATCCAATGAGAAGGAGCAGATGAAGCAGAGAGCAGGTGCTTGGCTACCAATCTCATGCAGGCACCTGATGAGGATGGGGTGTGAGACCGTGTCAAATGCTGCAGACAAATCACTTCATCCCCATGCCTAACAAGTTCCATCATCCAATGGAATTGCTTTACGTTCATTAACGATAGTGACTGGTCAAACCAATCAAGAGTTAGAGCACTATTCCTTAGTCAGAATATTTTGGGGCAGTAAGAGCACTCATTAGAAGGGCCTTTCATATTTTCCTAGTTTGGAGCACCTTCATTGGCTGACTCTGACTTCCATCCACTTCTCTGATTGGTACAAGAGCATTACTAGCAGGTCAGTCTTGCAGCTCCTCCTGTGTGACCCAGAATGGCAACTTTAACTCCTTCTGATTCCTTTCGTCTTATAGTCTGTCTCTGTTTCCCGCTAAGCCAGGAAGTCAGGTGACTCTCAAGCATCCCTCAATTGCAGGTCCTTCAGACCACTTATGGCCAGGAGTCCTCGGGCATGCACTGGTGATAAATGCGATGAAATAGGACCATTGCCTTTCAATACGTGAGTGCACAGAGAGACTCCTTTTATACACTTTCACTCCCCGACACTTACTACATAATCACGTCCTGGTTACCTCGTGTGGGAAGCTGGGTTTCTGTTGCAGTAACCCCCTCACTTTTTGCCAGACTACTGATGCACTTTGACTTGATGTGCCCTGGGTCTGTGCCAGGTTCCCAGGGCCTGTGTTCTTTCCCAAAACTGTACCTTGTACCTCCAAATGGCACCTCTCTGGCCACATGTCAGTCCCTTGTAAAAGGTACCATGGGTACCAAGGGCACTGAGGCCAGGGATGGCCTCTAAGGGCTGACGCACTTATTGTGCCACCGGTAGAGGCCCTGTACCTTTACAAAAACACACACTGCAATTGCAGGCTTCCCGTATTGGTGCAGAAAAAAGTGAAGAGTCGACATGGCACACATTCCTGTGTGCCATGCCTACAACCCACTGCCCTGGCATAGGTCAGCCACCCTTCTAGCTGGGTGTATTATACCAGTGGTGAGGGTGCAGGTGCATAAGCCCACAGTGTCTAGTTTTTCATAGGGGCAACCTCACACCTGGTAAAATTGCTGAATACTTTGGGGTGGAGACCACTTGTCCCCGGTGCGCCCAGGTTGGGGCGAGTTTTCTCCACATGTTTTGGGAATGCCCGTGGGTGGGAGACTTCTGGAGATGGGTGATGGCTGTTCTGCTGGCTGTGACGGAGAGAGAGATAGCTGTTACTCCAGGGGTCTGCTTGTTACATTGGTTCCCCCACACTGCCAAAACTAAGGTTACCAGCAGGTTCATTGACCTAGGGTTGATCTTGGCTAAGAGAGATCTTACTTCCCACTGGAAAACGAGGCAGGGGCCTAGTCTAGTGCGCTGGAATAAAGAGCTGGTGAAATGGGCAGAAAGCGAGGGGAACTATAGGCTCTGTATGGCTCAGCGTAATGGGAGTGAGAAATCATTGGAAATGGCCCGGACATGGGTGGCACTCCTGGAACTGGTCAAGCATCCGGCTTTGGAGGAGGAGAATACCCTTGATGGGAGGGATGTGGAACGGGCCCCTTGAACGACCTTGCCCACCTGTGGGAGTGCAATGTGCACTGCCCCCCCTGCGAGTATGATGGGAGGCTTCCCCCTGTGTCTCTGATCCCCGCGCTGCCCGATCTCTGAGGTAGGGAGACTGATAGGTGGTGTGAGAGATTTGTTTGCCTTCTGGATCTGCAGTATCTGGCGACATGCTTGGGTGGGTGGTTGGGAGGGGGGACGATGTTGGGTGGGTTTTGGGTATGGGAGGGGAGGGAGGGGATCAGGAGTTCTTCTTGCAGCTTCGCCTCATTGGACTGGTTCAAACATTCTGATGGACTGAGCTGCATCACGAGTACTGCCTCTCCCCATTCCCTCCTGTAGTCTGTAACGTCTTACACCACAACCACCCTCCCCAGCTCCTCCCGTTCGTGCCTTCTTTTACCCCCGCACTTCCGTGTAAAATGCAATAGGACTCGCGTAAATACGAGCCCTATTGCATTTTCAGTGCTTGTTTGCCGTCTCATTGGTGGGAGAATTCGCACTCTTTGTCTGGCATGTGCACAATGCCTTACATCGTGCCCATGCTAGACAAAGGGAGGCAGAGACAGCACAAGCATTGAAGCAGGACGAGGTGAAGCGTGGCCGGGTTCCACTCCATCCTCCCCACCCACAGATTACCCGCCTGACTACACAATGCTTCTGGGAGAGGCAAAGGCCTGCAGGGGTCGGTCAGGAAGAAGCAGTCCCGCGATCCACTTGTCTCCTCCGCTCTCGTTTACCCTTATATTTTACTTTCACATTCCAAATCTGTTTGTTTTCTTTGTTTATTTTACATGTATCTATTTTTGCGAGAGTGTCACGATGTCGTCGGTGCTTGTAGTCAGTGCTGCGGGAACGGTATGCAAATGGAATCCGTTCAGTGCTCCTTGTTGGGGTGTCTTCTTGTTGGGGCGCTGCTTTTTTCTCCACCTACCAAAGTAGGGCTTTGGCTGGTTTGCCTCTCCTTGGGTGGGCGGGCGGTCTGTCAGATGAGCCATCGGAGGTGTGCAATGGGGCAAGAGCTCCAAAAGGAGCCGAAGAGAAAACTAAACACGTTTTCTTGGAATACCAATGATTGCACAACAACGGCTCACTTGCTGCTGATGCATGAGTTCCGGAGCACAGTAGTTGGAACTTCTCTTCCGGTGCAGTAGGAGAGTTGGTCTCCTCTGGGCATCAATGTTCTAACCAATCGAAGTGCTCAACGGGATGCCCAGCCACATAGTCTCTTGTAGTACCGCCCTGTAGTCTGTAAATCAGTTTAAAATCTGCTTCCCAAATACCTATCGGCTCTGCATTTTAACGATGCTTCCAGTGGAAAGAGGTAGAGGCAATCGAATGATCAACATCTTCTGTCAGGAGACAGGCGGCAAGGAGCCACGTTTGGGAGTCTCCCGCGTAATTCAGGAGGCTTGCAGTATAGGCCAAAGTACATTTGCGATGCACCAAGCTTTTATGTGACGTCTATACATCTAAACTGAAAACATTTATGAAAGGGTGCGTATACAACCGTAAAGAGTGACAGAACAGAAATACCTGTCTTATATCATGCATTATATTGTGTAATGCAAATTGAATGTGTATCTGGCAGGGTATTTTTTTCTGAAGACTCCTTTTAACAGTATTTTCTGGCATTGCGCTCTTTAACTTTCAAAGCCCCCATATTTTGTAAGTAAGCTGATAATTAAAAGTAGTTCCTCATTCACAGGGAATGGCGGATGCAGCACCCAGTATTCGGGGGTGACCAATAAAGCAAGACGAGTTTATATAATATAGTTTACATACTTTTTCAAAAAAGATTTTTTTATTGCTTTCTGTAATGACTTGGCAGTATGAGTACCAATGACAATGTAAACACGTATCATATTTGATTATTTCTGAAAATCCTTCATAAAGGCAAAAACAAGTTTGTTTTCCACTTAACACTGAAATGTTATCTTTTCCAAACCATTTTAAAATTTCACCTCTGAATGAAAACAAAATAGACAACCAACAACTGTAAATGTTTACGTTTGAAGTATTAATGACTAAAGTAAAATATTCACAGGCTAATGAAAAATATTTTATTAGAGAGAGTGTTTGTGTTATTTGTTGTTATAATGGTAGTTGATGTGGTTTTTCGTATAGAGAGACCGCTGGGGAGACGGAGGCAAGGGTTCAGCAATGAAATGTGCAGACAAAAGCCAACTGACCGCAATTCAAATGCATTGGGGTATTCGAAAGGTGGGCACTCTATAGCCAATCTATCCAGATATAGGGCTTGGTGTGCAGTGGGTAGATAGAGGGCGCCATGAATGCCAAGTTACAGCGGAAAACAGCCAGGCAGAGACAACTTGTCACGGTGGTTTGGAGGGGAGGTAGGGATAGAGCAAGGGTACTCACAAACTTTCTCTCGGGGGCCAAATTTACAGTGTGGTTTATGGCCGAGGACTGCACCGGTGGGGGCGGGGGCAGTAGGGTGAGGGGGCGGGGCTAGAGCAAAAAAAAACTATGCTCATGAGGTTGAACACAGGCCCCTGCAGTGGACGCCTTCGTCCACTGAGCCACCAGACCCGGCATACACACATCTCTCTCTCTATTTATCTATCTCTCTCTCACTCTCTCTCTTGCTCTCTCTCCCTCCCTCTCTCTGTTTCTCCCTCCTTGTCTCTATCTCTCCCTCCCTCTTTCTCTTCGTCTCCCTCCCTCTCTCATCACTCTCTCTCTCCCTCCCTCTTTCTCTCTGTCTCCCTCTGTCTCACTCACTCTGCTTGTATCCCTCTCTCGCTGTCTCCCTCCCTCTCTCTCTCTCCCTCTCTCTGTCTCCCTCCCTTTCTCTCCCTCTGTCTCCCTCCCTCTGTCTCCCTCTGTTTGTCTCTGTCTCCCTCCCTCTGTCTCACTCACTCTGCTTGTCTCCCTCTCTCTCTCTGTCTCCCTCTCTCTCTCTCTCTCTCTCTCTGTCTCCCTCCCTCTCTCTCCCTCTGTCTCCCTCCCTCTGTCTGTCTCTGTCTGTCTCTGTCTCCCTCCCTCTGTCTCTGTCTCCCTCCCTCTGCCTCCCTCCCTCTGTCTATCTCTATCTGTCTCCCTCCCTCTGTCTGTCACCCTCCTCCCTCTGTCTCCCGCTGTCTGTATCCCTTCCTCTATCTGTCTCCCTCTCTCTGTCTCCCTCCCTCTCTTTCCCTCTGTCTCCCTCCCTCTGTCTCCCTCTGTCTGTCTCCCTCCCTCTGTTTGTCACCCTCCTCCCTCTCTCTATCTCTCCCTCCCTCTCTCTATCTCTCCCTCCCTCTCTCTCTCTGTCTCCTTCCCTCTCTCTATCACTCTCGCTCTTCCTCTCTCCCTCCCTCTCTCTCTCTGTCTCCCTCTGTCTCCCTCTGTCTAACTCACTCTGCTTGTCTCCCTCTCTCTCTCTCTCTGTCTCCCTCCCTCCCTCTCCCTCCCTCTCTCTCTCCCTCTCTCTGTCTCCCCCCTCTCTCTTCCTTTGTCTCCCTCCCCCTGTCTCCCTTCCTCCCTCTATCTCCCTCCCTCTGTCTGTCTCTGTCTGTCTCCCTCTGTCTCACTCACTCTGCTTGTCTCCCTCTCTCTCTCTCTCTCTCTCTCTCTCTCTCTCTCTCTCTCTCTCTGTCTCCCTCCCTCCCTCTCCATCCCTCTCTCTCTCCCTCTCGCTTTCTCCCCCCTCTCTCTCCCTCTATCTCCCTCCCTCTGTCTGTCTCTGTCTGTCTCCCTCTGTCTGTCTCCCTCTGTCTGTCTCCATCATCACTCTGTCTCCCTCCGTCTGTCTCCCTCTGACTGTCTCTGTCTCCCTCTGTCTGTCTCCCTCCGTCTCCCTCTATCTGTCTCCCTCCCTCTGTCTGTCGCACTCCTCCCTCTGTCTCCCTCTGTCTGTCTCTCTCCCTCTCTGTCTCCCGCTGTCTGTCCCTCTCCATCTCCCTCCCTCTGTCTCCCTCCCTCTGTCTGTCACCCTCCTCCCGCTATCTCTCCCTCTATCTCTCCCTCCCTCTCTCTCTCTGTCTCCCTCCCTCTCTCTATCACTCTCTATCTCCCTCTCTCCCTCCCTCTCTCTCTCTGTCCCCCTCTGTCTCCATCTGTCTGTCTCCCTCCCTCTGTCTGTCGCCCTCCTCCCTCTCTCTATCTCTCCCTCCCTCTCTCTATCTCTCCCTACCTCTCTCTCTCCGTCTCCTTCCCTCTCTCTATCACTCTCTCTCTTCCTCTCTCCCTCCCTCTCTCTCTGTCTCCCTCTGTCTCCCTCTGTCTCACTCACTCTGCTTGTCTCCCTCTCTCTCTGTCTCCCTCCCTCCCTCTCCTTCCCTCTCTCTCTCCCTCTCTCTGTCTCCCCCCTCTCTCTCCCTCTGTCTCCCTCCCTCCCTCCCTCTAGCTCCCTCCCTCTGTCTGTCTCTGTCTGTCTCCCTCTGTCTGTCTCCCTCCCTCTGTCTGTCTCCCTCTCTCTGTCTGTCTCCCTCTCTCTCCCTCTGTCTCCCTCCCTCTGTCTCCCTCTGTCTGTCTCCCTCCCTCTCTTTCGCCCTCCTCCCTCTCTCTATCTCTCCCTCCCTCTCTCTATCTCTCCCTCCCTCTCTCTCTCTGTCTCCTTCCCTCTCTCTATCACTCTCGCTCTTCCTCTCTCCCTCCCTCTCTCTCTCTGTCTCCCTCTGTCTCCCTCTGTCTAACTCACTCTGCTTGTCTCCCTCTCTCTCTCTCTCTCTGTCTCCCTCCCTCCCTCTCCCTCCCTCTCTCTCTCCCTCTCCCCCCTCTCTCTTCCTTTGTCTCCCTTCCCCTGTCTCCCTTCCTCCCTCTATCTCCCTCCCTCTGTCTGTCTCTGTCTGTCTCCCTCTGTCTGTCTCCCTCCCTCTGTCTGTCTCCCTCTCTCTGTCTCCCTCCCTCTCTCTCCCTCTGTCTCCCTCCCTCTGTCTCCCTCTGTCTGTCTCCCCCCTCTGTCTTTCGCCCTCCTCCCTCTCTCTATCTCTCTCTCCCTCCCTCTCTCTATCTCTCCCTCCCTCTCTCTCTCTCTCTCTCCGTCTCCTTCCCTCTCTCTATCACTCTCTCTCTCCCTCTCTCTCTGTCTCCCTCTGTCTCCCTCTGTCTCACTCACTCTGCTTGTCTCCCTCTTCGCTGTCTCCCCCCTCTCTCTCCCTCTATCTCCCTCCCTCTGTCTGTCTCTGTCTGTCTCCCTCTGTCTGTCTCCCTCTGTCTGTCTCCATCACTCTGTCTCCCTCCGTCTGTCTCCCTCTGACTGTCTCTGTCTCCCTCTGTCTGTCTCCCTCCGTCTCCCTCTATCTGTCTCCCTCCCTCTGTCTGTCGCACTCCTCCCTCTGTCTCCCTCTGTCTGTCTCTCTCCCTCTCTCAGTCTCCCGCTGTCTGTCCCTCTCTGTCTCCCTCCCTCTGTCTCCCTCCCTCTGTCTGTCACCCTCCTCCCGCTATCTCTCCCTCTATCTCTCCCTCCCTCTCTCTCTCTGTCTCCCTCCCTCTCTCTATCACTCTCTATCTCCCACTCTCCCTCCCTCTCTCTCTCTGTCTCCCTCTGTCTCCCTCTGTCTGTCTCCCTCCCTCTGTCTGTCGCCCTCCTCCCTCTCTCTATCTCTCCCTCCCTCTCTCTATCTCTCCCTCCCTCTCTCTCTCCATCTCCTTCCCTCTCTCTATCACTCTCTCTCTTCCTCTCTCCCTCCCTCTCTCTCTGTCTCCCTCTGTCTCCCTCTGTCTCACTCACTCTGCTTGTCTCCCTCTCTCTCTGTCTCCCTCCCTCCCTCTCCTTCCCTCTCTCTCTCCCTCTCTCTGTCTCCCCCCTCTCTCTCCCTCTGTCTCCCTCCCTCCCTCCCTCTAGCTCCCTCCCTCTGTCTGTCTCTGTCTGTCTCCCTCTGTCTGTCTCCCTCCCTCTGTCTGTCTCCCTCTCTCTGTCTGTCTCCCTCTCTCTCCCTCTGTCTCCCTCCCTCTGTCTCCCTCTGTCTGTCTCCCTCCCTCTGTCTTTCGCCCTCCTCCCTCTCTCTATCTCTCCCTCCCTCTCTCTATCTCTCCCTCCCTCTCCGTCTCCTTCCCTCTCTCTATCACTCTCTCTCTCCCTCTCTCTCTCTGTCTCCCTCTGTCTCCCTCTGTCTCACTCACTCTGCTTGTCTCCCTCTCTCTCTCTCTGTCTCCCTCCCTCCGTCTTCCTCCCTCCCTCTCTCTGTCTCCCCCTCTCTCTCCCTCTATCTCCCTCCCTCTGTCTGTCTCTGTCTGTCTCCCTCTGTCTGTCTCCCTCTGTCTGTCTCCATCACTCTGTCTCCCTACGTCTGTCTCCTTCTGTCTGTCTCTGTATCCCTCTGTCTGTCTCCCTCCGTCTCCCTCGATCTGTCTCCCTCCCTCTGTCTGTCGCCCTCCTCCCTCTGTCTTCCTCTGTCTGTCTCCCTCCCTCTCTCAGTCTCCCGCTGTCCGTCCCTCTCTGTCTCCCTCCCTCTGTCTCCCTCCCTCTGTCTGTCTCCCTCCCTCTGTCTGTCACCCTCCTCCCGCTATCTCTCCCTCTATCTCTCCCTCCCTCTCTCTCTCCGTCTCCCTCCCTCTCTCTACCACTCTCTATCTCCCTCTCTCCCTCCCTCTCTCTCTCTGTCTCCCTCTGTCCAACTCACTCTGCTTGTCTCCCTCTCTCTCTCTGTCTCCCTCCCTCTCTCTCTCTGTCTCCCTCTCTCTGTCCCCCCTCTCTCTACCTCTGTCTCCCTCCTTCTGTCTCCCTCCCTCTATCTCCCTCCCTCTATCTCCCTCTGTCTCTGTCTGTCTCCCTCTGTCTGTCTCCCTCCCTCTGCCTCCCTCCGTCTGTCTCCCTCTGTCTGTCTCTGTCTGTCGCCCTCCTCCCTCTGTCTCCCTCTGTCTCCCTCCCTCTGTCAGTCTCCCTCTGTCCGCCCCCTCTGTCTTCCTCTCTCTGTCTCACTCTGTTTCCTCTCTCTGTCTCCCTCCCTCTGTCTGTCTCCCTCTGTCTGTCTCCCTCCCTCGGTCTCCCTCTCTCTCTGTCTCCCTCTCTCTCTGTCTCCCTCCCTCTGTCCCCCTCCCATTCTCTGTCTCCCTCTCTCTCTGTCCCCCTCTCTCTCTGTCTCCCTCCCTCTGTCTGTCTCTGTCTCCCTCCCTCCATCTCCCTCCCTCCATGTCCCTCTCTCTGTCCCCATATGTCTCCCTCTGTCTGTCTCCCTCTGTCACCTCACCCGCTGCTCTCACTCCCTGCTTCCCTCCGTCACCTCACCCGCTGCTCTCACACCCTGCTGTCCTCGTCACCCTCTGTCACCTCACCCCACGTGTATCACCCTGGGATGAGACTGCTTCCCGGGCACACAAACAGTCGCACCCGAGTACTTCACAGGTCTTTAAAAGACCATTCACTTGTTAATGAGGCTTTGTTGTATTTCACCTCTTCTTAGCGCCCCTGCATCGCAACTCAATCAGAGGGGAGATGCAGGGGTGCTAAGAAGAGGTGAAATACAACAAAGCCTCATTAACAAGTGAATGGTCTTTAAAAGAATCTCCCGGCTCCCATAGCTCCGCGCTGCTGCAACCGGCGGTGTTTGCTGACACTCTTTTAAAAAAAATAGAGCACAGGTACGACGTCTGCAAGGTCCGCGGGCCGCCAAGGAAGTCTTGCCGGGCCGGCGGCCCGCGGGCCGTACTATGAGTAGCCGTGGGATAGAGTAACTTAGATTGGCAGTGCGAGGGCATGCAGAGGCATTTAATGACGGGTTGTGAAGGAAAGAAAGAGATACAAGAGAGTTCTCAATACACGTATTCTCAGTTGTAATCGCTAGTGTGTCAGCTGTTGACCGTTGAAGTTGATGCATTTGATGAGTTAGGTCTGCAAGCCCCAAACGCTGCTCACAAAGAGGAAGTGGCATTGAGCTGTACTCTTATTTCTCTGTACAGCACTAACAGAACCATCTTTCCTCAGGCAGTGGTCAGCTGTCTGCTAAGACACAGCACCATGCTTACTGCCCTTTTCTCAGTTTTAGCCTTAGCTGGACTACCCTCCCAGGACACGCCCTTGTATAGTCTTGAGTTAGCCCAGGACTTTAAGAGTCTGTTGTTGCATACTCTATGGTAAGGCTGGGGGGATAAAAGACATTGTTTATTTGTAGTCCTGTTATAGGTAGACTACAACTTACTGAGTGAGTCAAGCTTCATACTGGCTTCTCCACCAGAGCCAGAATTGAATGGTTATCACAAGGCCAACCCCATAATGGATGTACAACTTTTTATTTCTGTGGATGGCTTTGTTCCTCATGCTCAAATTTGAGCTATATCCAAAGCAACAAAAAAATAACTTTAACAAATATTATGTAAATTGGGATTATGTGTTTATAGATATTTATTTTACTTATTTGTGACTGCTGGACTTGATGTTTTTACAGCCCTAAGATCAAAAACGGGTTTGTTTGATAAACAGAAATACATATCTCATGCGACTATGGCAGAGTACCAGTTGAGCTTTGGGTAATAGAAGATAGTGCTATAAATTGAAAAATATAGTATATTTTATGTTATGTTATGTTAATTAGTCTTCTAACACGCACTGCTACTCCAAGGAGTGTCCCGGCGCGAGCATAGAGAAACTGAAAGCATAACCAGAACTCAGACAAAAAGATACGTTTTTAACAACTTTTTTAAAGCCACCGGGTCTTCCACACTGCGAAGCCCCAGCGGTAGGGCATTCCAAGCCCGGGCCGCCAGAACGGCGTGGGAACCACCACCTAGTCGGTGCCGGTAGAAGCGAGGAACCTTTGCCAACCAAAGAGCGGAGGAGCGCAGTAGCCTCCCTGGGACATAAAAGGAGAACCGTTCCTGCAAATAGAGTGGCCCCAGACCGTGAAGAGCACGGTGGGCAATAGTGAGAGATTTAAACTTCACCCGAGCTCTCATAGGAAGCCAGTGGAGAGAGCGTAGATAACCTGCACGCTATTCCTTAAGGGAATCTCTCCCAGGAGGTGAGCAGCCGCATTATGCACCACTCGAAGTTTATTAAGGGAATATGCCGGAATCCCCACATACAGTGCATTGGCATAGTTCAGGCGGGAGAGAATGAGCGCACGGACCACTGACTCTTTCGCCACCTGCGGAAGGAGTGGGAGAAATCTTCTCAGGACTCTAAGGAGGCCAAAACAGCATCCCGTGAGTCTCTTTACTTGAGTTGCAAAAGAGAGATTATCTTCAAACCACACTCTGAGGTTCTTAGCCACGCAGCTGCTGGACGATGGGGGAGGGGACTCAGATGGCCAAATCGTATCTCTAAAACCAGGGGAGAAATTACTGTACAAAAGTATCTTTGACTTATCTTCATTGCATTTTAATTGGGCATTCGCAAGCCACTTAAATACAGAAGACAGGCAGAACTGAACAGAGGCCACGGCTTCCTTATTTTTATTCCAGGTAAATAGTAGCTGGGTGTCATCGGCATATGCGATCACCTTAGCCCCCAAATCCTCTGCCAATGTGACTAGAGGAGTAAGATAGATGTTAAACAGAAGGGGGCTAAGAGATGATCCCTGTGGCACCTCCGTGGAGACCAACCGAGGTGAAGATGCAGCTGGAGGAAGCCAGACTTGCTGAAGCCGGCCCTCCAAAAAGGACTTAATCCAACCCCAGGCTGAACCAGAGACGCCATTCTCCGCAAGTCGGTCAAGCAATAAAGAATGGGGAACAGTATCAAATGCAGCCGACAGGTCGAGCAGCACTAAGGCTGCTCTCCCGCCGGCATCAAGGCATTCTCGAATCGCCTCAGTCACTTCTAGCAACGCCCCTTCAGTACTGTGAGAGGAACGAAAACCCAACTGAGCTGGATGCAAGATCTCCTCTCTCTCCACAAACTCAGTCAGTTGTCTGTTCACTATCTTCTCACAACCTTAGCAAGGCTAGGAAGAAGAGAAATGGGCCTATAATTCCCAGGAATCAAAGGATTTAGGGCAGGTTTTTTCAATAGGGGAAGAATTTTCGCCTGCTTCCAAGCACTAGGGACACAAGCATTCAGCAAGGAACGATTAATAATACTGTTCACCTCAAAGTTGACAACCTCCGCTACTGACGCCAATAGTCTTGCAGGGCAGGGGTCAACAGGTGAACCAGATTTCAATCCCTTCAAAATCCTCAAAGTACAAGACAAGTCGACCGGGGAAAAATTAGCCAGAGAGTGACTAGGGGAGATAGAATTGGAAGTGGATGGCGGGGGATTGAATGGAGGCAGTATGAAACTATCTTGAATTCCTCGAATTTTATCCAAAACAAAATTAGATAACGTATCACACCAGGCATCCGTCGCTGGCCGGGAGCTTATCTGAGCTGTAGGTGACATAAAGCTCTGTACAATAGCAAAGATCTCCTTTGAGTTATTATGCACCTGGTCGATACGAATAGCATAGTAATCCTTTTTAGCTTGTGAGATGGCCTTATAATAGATTTTCTAGCCTGGTTAATTAGTAGTTCAGTCTATGGCCACATAAAGTGTTGACTGACTCTCACTCTCACTGAGTGACTGACTCTCACTCTCACTGACTGACGGACTCTCACTGACTGACTCTCTTACTATCACTGACTGACTCACACTCTCACTGACTGACTAACTCTCACTCTCACTGACTGACTAACTGACTCTATCACTGTCTCTCACTGACTGACTGACTGAGTCTCTCACTCTCACTAACTGACCTTCACCCTCCTGGTATTTATGCCCCCCCATAACAATAAAAACTATAACAAGCAACCATTGGGACAGGCAGATACAAGTTGCCAGCATTGAAAGGACAAAAAAACTCAAGACATTTATTTTTAATACTTTTTTAATATGGTGGTTCAGTTGTTCATAATGCTTTCTTGGTCATATCTAAGGTAACAAAAATGCTTCTGACACTTCTTTATTATAACTTTTCAGCATGCTGCAGACTTCTCTAAGGTACAAAAGGGAGTGGTGATGGATGGAGCATCAGAACCAATCAAACACTCACACCAAGTCAACACATCTGGGTTTGATCCATCACCATTCTTTAGCCCACTCTGCCACCCCAGTTCAGACATGGCCATATGCAAATCAGTCTGACCCTGTGCCTCATGGGAACAGTCCAGCCCGAACTGCCAAGCCATGCCTTCCCTGGACCGGAAACAAGCTTCCTAGGACCGGTTTCTGGCATTTCAGCCTTCTTCAGCCAGGCTTGCTTGAATCCAGTGGCAAAGTGAGCAAGGGACTCACGTCTGAGCATACCCTGCCAACTTATGGCGAACAAAGCGGTACAAAAGGGGGTGGTGATGGACGGAGCATCAGAACCAATCAAACACTCACACCCAGTCGACAGATCTGGGTTTGATCCATCACCGTTCTTTAGCCCACTCTGCCACCCCAGTTCAGACATGGCCATATGCAAATCAGTCTGACCCTGTGCCTGATGGGAACAGTCCAGCCCGAACTGCCAAGCTATGCCTTCCCTGAACCGGAAACAAGCTTCCTAGGACCGGTTTCTGGCATTTCAGCCGTCTTCAGCCAGGCTTGCTTGAATCCAGTGGCAAAGTGAGCAAGGGACTCACATCTGAGCATACCCTGCCAACTTATGGCGAACAAAGCGGTACAAAAGGGGGTGGTGATGGACGGAGCATCAGAACCAATCAAACACTCATTCCCAGTCAACAGATCTGGGTTTGATCCATCACCGTTCTTTAGCCCACTCTGCCACCTCATTTCAGACATGGCCATATGCAAATCAGTCTGACCCTGTGCCTCATGGGAACAGTCCAGCCCGAACTGCCAAGCCATGCCTTCCCTGGACCGGAAACAAGCTTCCTAGGACCGGTTTCTGGCATTTCAGCCGTCTTCAGCCAGGCTTCCTAGAATCCAGTGGCAAAGTGAGCAAAGGACTCACGTCTCAGCATACCCTGCCAACTTATGGCGAACAAAGCGGTACAAAAGGGGGTGGTGATGGACAGCACAGCTTAAAGACATAGGCAAAGTCAATATCTCTGGCTAAACACTTATAAGTTCCCAAAGGCGAGACCTATTGGCTATGCCAATGCTTGTTTTCCTCTCTGTCTCTTTTTACATCCTCCTTCCTTTATCTATCGCTCTTTGCTTTGTCCTTGCATTTACTTCCCAAAGACAAGAGAGGCAGCCACAAGTGTATATCCATAGTCCCTTTCAGTCTTGACTCCCATGCTGACGCAGCCACTGTTTTGTTATCTTCAAATGAATGATTTAGGCCCGTTTGATTGGCATGCGGGGCAGAAACTAGGCAGTCTGAATACAGCAGTATCATTTGCAGCTGCATTTGAGGTATTGAAAACTGAACAGGGCTCGGAAAAACAGTCATTTACAGAACCAGCTTCTCCAATTTTGAGCTTTTGACAAAAATCCTACATGCAACTATAACTGTAGTTATAAACAGCTAACAAAGGCAGGCTCGTGTAGAGCCGAATGCATGAGCAATGAAACTCCTGGTAAAATAGCAACGTGTGTCCTCATTACAAAAATGTCCGTAACTGGCGGAAGTTTATCGGTCAGTGCCTTCAGCACAGCTACATACGAGTCAGTCGCGGAAACAGCCCACTGGCACTTCCTGAAATGGTGGTGTGGAGTATCTTTCCACCCACTGCAGGATTTCCACCCGATGGCCAGCCAGATTACTCGGAAAGCACCCTTCAGCTTGTCCAGAGCGAGAAGAATTGTCCCCATTGCATCTAATGACACTGGTTGAATTGCCACGCAGCATTCATGGACTGCCTTTGAGGTCCATGAAGGGCGCCAGCTAATTCCTTGGGTGTTGGCAGTGATAAGTTTTGGGTAATCCATATGGGCAGAGGGCAAAATTAGAATCCAGCATAGGAAGAATGTAATCCAACAGATTACCTTGCTCTACGCTACATTTTCACCCTCAGTTAACGACTATTAAAGGAGTTCCCCAACATAACCGTACTTTATTTGAAATGAGGAGCGTGACACGATTCACACTGAAGAAACTGAGGTTAAAGACGATAAGGCACGGATGCAGATCACAGAGGCAGAGTCAATGGAAGCCCAAGCTTTGGTGCGATAGCACTAGGGCCAGACTCTGTATGCTTGTGATCACCGAGCTGTGGGTGTGGACCACTTCACCGTGCCCACTCGTGCCCTCACAAGCCATCTACATAGATAGGAGAGGGAACTCTCCAAAGACCACCACTTCTTTTATTGTGCAGAAGCCAGTGATGTCTGCAGCAACAGACGCTCCTCTGATGATCAGTCAGACTCAAAGAGGAAGGGGAGATGGAACCATTTCTAGACATGATGTGTGCATCCTCAACCCCAGGCCCAAGGTCAAGGGTGCAACCAGTAACACTCCCGGTGGAAGGTAGAATCGGCAACACTTACTGCCATATCCAGTGCCAAAGCCAACAGCTTGTCCATAGCTCCCACTTCAACCTACAGGAAGCGGCCAGAAAAGAAATGAGAAGAACCCATTGCATCGAGGAATGACTGTGATATGAGGTTGAAACATGTCTGAGGTTGCATTTGTATGTTCTGAAGAGGAAAAAGAAAAGTGTCTTAGAAGTTGGGATTCAAAGTTGGTCGACCATAGAGGATGATGTTCCTCTACTTCTCCTTTTAAAGATAAAACTGTTCCTCTTCTTCTATCAGTGTAAAATCTTTCAGGGGCAGCTGAGGATGGCCAGCCTTGGTTCTCGAGGGAAGCCAAAGGAACAAGGCCCATACAAGTGATCCTCCCGGGCCAGCCCCAAGCTATGCACTTGATTGGTAATCGGTTACACAAAGGTGGAGCAGAGCAACTGGGTCTTATCACACTTCCTCGTGACGCAGTAGAGTGGCGCAGACTCTACTAATAAAACAAAGAGGTAGACTCCCACCTCATTAGTAGATAGCTAGGATGTAATAACGCTCTTAAACCAGTCCTCCAAAAAGGCAACGCTTGAAGGACTTTCTTAACCCCTTCAGTGCCCGCCCCTTTCCCCGCCCTGTGCCGGCCGTTGTATTAGCGGGCGGGGTTTATGACGAGCTGGTCTCGTCATGGGCACAGCGCAACCGCGGCCCATGACGAGACCAGCTCGTCATAGGCATTGAAGAGGTTAAAACTCAATAAAAGAGGCATTGAAGGAAAGATACACAATGTAATCAAATAAATGTACATGCAGCTAGGAGGAAAATAAAAAACACATAGGCAGGCGAACAAAAACAAGGGTTTTGCCAGAATTGCAGGCTGAGCCCATCTTTATTGAACTTATCTACAAGAGGTTCTGCAGAGAATCACCAATTCCTGGATTATCGCTCTCTCTGATCTACACTCTGGCTTGGTCCTCATAGGCTAACAAAAACAAACTTGCACAGCACCTTAACACACCAGAAAACTACTAGGGTGTCTGAATATAAACTAAAGAAAATCAAGAATAAGCAAAAAACAACCAAAACTGACATAAGCTAAATGGAGATCACATTGACTAAACAACCAAATACCCTTTAAAAAAACATCACCCTGCAATACATTTAATTGCATTGAAAGCAGAATTACTAAGGCTAAACTATCTGATGAACCCTGATATGACTATTCAATGACATGCTCAAACCAATTCATCTCAAAGGTGCCAAGATATGAGGCCCTAGTGACACTCGAGACATCAAGTCATAAGCAGGTGGGACACTAGCCCAACACAGCCGCGGTCCGTGCAGGCAACAGCGGTGGGGCAGCGTGGGGAGGGGATTTCGAGGGACGATGCAGAAAGGAAATTCATTAATTATTTAATGTTCCCTCTGCATCGTCCCTCGAAATCCCCCCTCCCCCCCACACGCGGCCCCACCGCGCCACCACTGTTACCTGCACCTACCGCGGCTGGCCCAACAGACAGCCTGCACCTATTTTTTGCAAGTATATATTGAGGACTACAGAAATGTCCTCAACAATGTTTGTCAGGCAGCAATTGGGCATTGGCTACTTCTACACAGCAAGTGAAAATGAGCCCTGTCATTTCAAACACACCTGCAGAAAATCAAAAGCAAATTGTTTCACTTCAGAGTCCTGCAGACTCAATAAAACAAGACAACATGCTTGTTGGTGCCTAGAGGATATCACCACACACCACCAGAGGCAGAGATGCAAACCATCCACAGAAACGAGACTCAGGAGTGTACGATCTGACCTTGCTACCAAAAGAAGCTCCATCAGGATATACCACAGTCTGGAAAACACAGACACAGAGACAAGGCAGAATGAATGCAGTGCACTGGTATACTAGGCAGAAACTATGCTAGCCTAAAATCAGACTGGAGACATCCAAACATAGCCAAAGGAGAGCAAGTACAGGGTCAGCGATCGCAGAGTAGAGCTAGAAAGAGTATAGCAGGACAAACCTGGGAAACAGTGTGACTTTGGCCTGTGGACCATGAACTTCAATACAATGAGACCTCAGCTTGTGGAAAACAAAATACAATTTACCATATCCTGCCCCAGATTTGAGAACAGAACCTTTGCTTTGAGACCCCCGTCTCCAGGATCTGACTTCATTGGGTGTGAACCATAGTTCAGCAGCAGCAGTGTGACTGGGAACATTGCTGGGCCAACAGAAACAGTAGAAATCATGCAACAAACTATTTAAATTTCAATGAATACGCAAATCTTTAGCAGGATTTTCAAACACAAAGGCAGGCCAATAAAAAATGAATGTATTCTATTGGATTGTGCCGCACTGCACAAAAATGTGTGCTATCAGAGCACAGTTGTTATTGGTTCTCTTTGTTTGCTTAGTAATTAATTAAGTGCAAGGAGGCATCAGAAACGCTGAGAATCTACTGCAGCCTCCCTTCCACCGTGGAGCCAAGCTACTCTCCTCTGCCCCTCCGGCTGCTGGGCTCTACCTTCTCAAAGTAGATGGTTTCACCAAATTCTTCTCTTGGAAAATGGTGGTCCTTTTCTCCTCTCAGGAGAAAAGGTACGGCCAAGGGACTGGCCTACGGACTCCACCTTTTTTAGTCAAAAGATTCTAGCCAGGCTACAAAGTGATGGCAGCTCCATACAGAAGCGACTGACACCAGGAGAGAGATATTGGATGTTAGAACATTGGACTGTAGGGAGCTCCTTTGAAGACAATAGTGTACTCCGGGAGCATCAGCATTCCAATGTTTGTTCACAGTTACTGCTATGAACAAAAGGCCTCATGGAGCCTGAGGGGATTTCAACCCCCTCGGCTCCATGAGGCCTTTGTTTTACAAATAAGAACATTCTTACTTCTAGAAGTGGAATATTCTAATGGCCTTAGAGCCCTCTGTAGCTGTGTCTCCCTGCCATTAAAGGATGGCTACCTTGTTAAAGTCTCACACTTTCGTTTCGGGCCTTTAATGCTAGAGAGAGCCTTTTATGGCCGGTCGAGCCAGCTTACAATCGGCATAACAGTATACCATGCGTTTGGTTGGCTGTGCTCTGTAGAGCGCACGTGCATACACAATACCTTTCCATCATTAACCATTGTCTTGAGGTAGGACGAAAGGCATTTTGCTTGCGACTTATACCATCTGCATAAAAAGAGTACAACTGGGTTGAGGAGAAAGTAGTGGGCATATTGGAGGGGCTAGATTTATGAAGGAGTGGAGCTGGCATCTGACACCCCGGGGGTCCTCCTTCCAGAGGCATCTGCAGAGAAGCATTCCAGAGCTGATGGGAGGGCAAAAGGGTGAGCAGTGCTTTATACTATTGGGGACTTTTTTAACCTTAACACATATATTATAAAAATCTAAAACATGAAACATGACTAGACACTTACATGCAAAACAATCATGCAGATACAATAAATGAACGTAAAATTCTACAAAAGGCTACAGGAGGGCAGAGAAGGGGCATCGGAGGAGCCAGGCGCGAGCAAGAGGAGGGCAGAGTGGCAATACCATTATGCAGCCTGACCCTTGGGGAGTGAGAGAGGACCACTCTGCACGTGGGGAAGACGTCTGCATGGGTGTGCTTGGGGGCTTTATCGAGCAGATGGCATAATGAGTGAAGAAATGCTGTGCCCAAGATTGGGGGGGGCACAGCAGCAGGTTTGCAACCCAATGAGCTAATCTGCCACAGTTATCAATCAATCAATCAGGGTACTTGTAAAGCGCGCTACTTACCCGTGGGGGTCTCAAGGCTCTGAGGGATGGGGGGGCGCTACTGCTCGAAGAGCCAGGTCTTGAGGAGTCTTGAGGAGTTATGACGAACCTCCTCTCGAATTGCCAACATACATTAGGGCCTTAGTTCAACTCCTTTACTGTGTGCACTTTGACCCTTCATTCATCAATGGCCGGAGGTTTCAAGGCTCAGTTGACTTACGCAGTGTGTTTTTCCGTAAGGAATGTCATAGCTAACCTAAAATGAGATTTATTCTGCAAGGTATTCCCGCTGACAGATGTCTATTTACATTTTGGGGATTCGTTTCTACGGTTCACAGGTCAAAGTGATGCCACAAGGCACTGCACGGATTTGCTTCCCAATAAAAAGACCCACCAGCCCCTCATAAAATTCTGCTCAAATGCAACCCTCAGAAAATCTAGGCTGCTGTGTTCCTGATGCACAGGCAGTGTCAGGTCAGCATCAGGTCGGGGTGGTTCACGTGAGAAACCTTTCAAGTGATTCCCGCGATTCCCGCGCTTTTAGTCCTTACATTGGGCTCATGTATTTTGCAGAGCTTTAACTGTTGTCCACAAGACCTAAGTCAATTTGTCCAGAGACGTGAGATGTGCCTAAAACGGTTAACCTTTCTGCCTATTGGGGCAATGCCTGTAACATGGGACTGCCTGCTGCGGTTTGACTGGGGTGTGGGGGGCTGAATGTTAAAAATAACAAATATGGTAATAAGACTTATGCAAAAGGCTTGGTTACTATTGTATGGATGATTCCACCGAAAAGGAAGAACAATTATTTTCCCCTTGAGAAATACCACATATTTAGAGTTTTGTATGAAAGGCTGACCATTCAAACTGCAGCCATCGCTCCTAAAAGTAGAAAATGTATTTATTGTCCTGGATAACATTTGACGCTGGTGAGAGCTGGAAGCACCGGAAACCAGAATTGGTAATCAGGCTTTTGATAATTCTTTCCAATCAAGTCATCAGAGGAGTTTGCATTTTAATATTCACTTTCAAGCTTTTCATTTGCATTGAACCTGCTGGTATTCGCACAGAATGGGTGGAAGTGACTTTACATATTGTAGGGGGTAGGCTGAGGGATGAAAAGCAGAGATAATTGTTTATGAATTTAAAAATAAAGATATGAAATTACTATTGAACCAGTATAAAGTTGGCGCAATATTGAGCCTTTCAAACTAAAATTATTAGCTAATGCTTGATATTAAACATTCAACATTAATAACAAAGAAACGGGAAATCGGCATGTACGTTCTGGGAATATAAATGCACCTGTTCACAGTTCAAATCATCATCAGAGTCGGCCATGTTGGGATGAATGACGCAAATAATGATAATAAAATATCATGTGACATGAATATCGTGTCAAAAATATCATGACTATCAAAATATTAAGGAACAGAATATCAAAGGTAAGAATATCGCTTTTTTTATATATATAACATAATTTGTATTAACATTGTTGTATTTAACATTGTTTACTTTAATACAGTTTTAATAAATATCGATTTTTAATTAATCTAATATATTTTAGTTAGCATTTTAATTTTAGGTGATCACATTGTTGGTGTAATTGTTAATTGCTTAAAATATAATTTGTAACTATAATGTGTAATTTTTAATGAGTAAATTATAATTTAGTAGTGGGTCGTTGGGTTTTTGGGGGAATAGGGTTGGAAGTTAAATACATTATAATTAATTTAATTGTAATGTTAATTTTTTATTGTAAATTAAATATTTGATTGATTATTATGTAAGCAAATGTTTTAATTGTTACATTATGTTTTTAAACTTGTAAAATTTTATGTATATATATATATATATTTTTTTGTTAGTATTTAATATTTTCTTTGTGGGTTGTTTGTTTGTAGGAGAAAAGAGTGGGAAGTTAAATAAATTAAAATTAATTTTATTTGAGTGTTAATTCATTTTTTTATTGTACATTAAATATTGAAATATTTAATTGATTAATAATTAGTGAAACTATTTAATTGTTTAGTTGTTATTTTATTTGCTTATGTTTAATTTATAAAATGTAATTTATATTTTATTTTTGATATTTTTGTAATTAATTTCGATTTTTGTAGCAAGTTGTTGTTTTTGTAAGGGAATCACGTGAGAAGCTATTTAAATTAGAATATGTTTTTATGAAATTCATAAAGTTATTTATTTGTTAAAATGATGATTAATGTTGTATATTGTTAATTGTTTGCTTATTATGTAATTTAATTGTTTTATTTGAATAATTTATTCATTTTTTAGTAGGTGTTTTAAAAACGATATTTTTAACATTTACTTTTTATTTTTTTAAATATCATTTGCTTTATCTAAGTAATATATTAATTGTAATTTGTGTTGCTTTTTTTAATTAGGGGTAGGGAAGTTATTTTCATGTTTACCTTTTTTACTGTACACAGCCGGTCCATACCGGCTGTGTGCCGTTTGTTGTGGAGGGCGTGGCAGAACGGAATAGGGCACATCACTTCCGGGCTGGGCGGCAGAGGCGGGGCTTCCGCCGGACTGCCTTTAAGATACCAATGTGTTCGCGATCGCGCAGTGGACGCGCGCAGCGGACGCGCGCAGCGGGAGCGCCGCTGGCGCGCCGAAGGCACGCCCAAGGCAAGCCGGTCTGCGCCCGTCCGCGCCCGACCCGGACCTAGTGCCATAAACCCTGTAACACCGACATCTATTACAAGGGTACAATATTCTAAAAACGCATTACTGGCTCTACGAACAATGGTTAACACCGTCTGTAGGCACAACACTAATGTAGAAAATATGGAGCCCGTATGCGCTCACTGTAATGAGAGACTGTTACATAGAATGCCCTCACATACAAAAGCTACAACTCAACTTGCTCTTTTAAACTGCAGGTCGCTAATCAAACATAAATATGAGATAGGTGATCTCATTACGGACAAACGCATTGATGTCCTATTCCTAACAGAGACATGGCTCAATGAACATGCAATACCAGACATTAAAGATGCTGTCCCTAAGCATTATCAGATAGTTAGACAGGATAGAGAGGGCCAAAGAGGAGGAGGGATCGCCATTATTCATAGAGAAAACATATCCTGTGAAATCAGACCAGCAGGTTTAGAAAAATGCGAAGCTTTCTTTTTCACCCTGTACACTGAAATAGGTAATACCTTGACGGGGTTCCTCATATATCGCCCCCCGGGCCAGTCAAATCAGTTTGTGGCCAGCCTGGAAGAAAAGATAGTACACCCAGCGATGAGACATAATAAATTGCTGGTTCTTGGAGACCTAAACTTACATTTTGACGATACGAATAATAAAGAAATTAACGATATCTGCAGAGATATGTTGACTCTGAATTTAACTCAGAAAGTAGAATCCCATACTCACCAAGGAGGCCACATATTAGACCCTATTTTCACCAACTCAAAGGAGATCGAAATAGGAGCACCCTGGCCGGTACCATGGTCAGATCATTTCGTGGTCCCGTTTACAATGCCAATACACAGAATAAGAGCACTACCCGCGAAGGAGGCAATCACTACCAGAAAATGGAAAAATTTTGACTCCTTATCCTTTGAATACGCATTAAAGGAGACGATGCCTATACTAGACAATAATATGGATCTAGCGAATGAGCAGTTTGAAACCTGGATCTCAGGGGCTTTAGACAAAGCTGCTCCTTGGAGCACCAGATCCCCTCAGAGAACAAAAGCCACGGCACCTTGGTTCAACGATGAACTACAGACGGCTAAAAAAGGGTGTAAAAAAGCAGAACGTGCCTGGAGGAAAACCTATTGCACTGTGTCCAAAAATAAATACAATAAGGAACTAAAAGCCTACCACGCGTTAATAAAGAAAACTAGGCGTGATTTCTACACAGACAAAATTGCCAGTGCAGAAAACTCCCATAAGGAACTTTTCGCTATATTAAAATCCCTCAAAAACAAGGAGGAGGAAGAAGTAATAACCTCCTCCAAAGAGATCTGCAATAAAATAGCAGGTTTTTTTGCGGATAAAGTCACTAAGATATATGAGTCATTCCCAACTGAGGCCCAAATGGGAGGCAATCAGCATCTCTGCAGCCAGGAGGAATTTATGAGAACAACACTAAATGAATTTACAATACCAGAGAGAGATGAATTGATAGTCACGATCAATGGGTATAAAATCGGGATTCCCCCGTGACCCAGCAAGGCCTGACAGAATAATGATGGGCATCAATACTATCCTACCATATATCTCGGAACTTATCCACTGTTCCCTTAAGACTGGGATAGTTCCTTTGAGCTGGAAAAGGGCCATTGTTAAACCTTTGAGAAAGAAACCCTCTCTGGACTTCTCCGTATTGGAGAACTTGCGTCCCATTTCATTATTACCACTGACAGCAAAGATAGCAGAAAAAATCGTAAATAAACAACTAGTGGATCACTTGGATGCTAACGCGATCCTTCACCCCTCGCAGTCAGGCTTTAGAAAGGCACACTCCACGGAATCAGCCTTGCTGATGGCTACTGAGACCCTGAGAAAACTGGCGGATGAGGGGAAGACAGCTGCGCTCATCCTGTTGGATCTGAGCGCAGCTTTTGACACGGTCTCACATCCCCTACTATTACAAAGATTAGAGGCTTGTGGCATACGGAGATATGCCCTTCAGTGGCTAACCTCTTTCTTAGCCCAACGGAGCTTTCAAGTAGCACAACTATCACACATATCTGACAGCCATCCTTTAAGACAGGGAGTCCCTCAAGGCTCTACTCTAAGCCCAACCCTGTTTAACATATATGTGGGACCTCTGGCTGAATGTGTACAAAAGTATGAGGTATCGATTGTATCCTACGCTGACGATACCCAACTAATTGTGCTACTATCTCAAAATAGAGATCAAGCTGCTATTCGGTTTTCTGAATGCCTGGAAGAAGTGGCAGATTGGATGAATAACCACTGCCTCAAATTGAATGGAAACAAAACAGAGGTATTAGTAGTCGGTAAAACACCTAACATTTGGTCCTCGGCTTGGTGGCCAGACACATTAGGACAGGTCCCTCTCCCTAAAGAAGAAGTGAAGAATCTCGGTATCTGGGTCGACTCTAATTTATCATTCGACAGCCAGATCCGAAAAGTTGCTGGAAAGTGCTATGGAGCAATGAAAACTTTGAGGAAAGTCATTGACCTGCTCCCTGTAAAAGCCAGGAGAACGGTAGTTCATGCTGTAATTACTTCCCAATTAGACTATGGCAATGTATTGTATCTAGGAGCCTCCAAGAGAGGACTCATGAAACTACAGAGAATACAAAATGCGGCCGCCCGCTTAGTCCTCAGCCTCCCGAGGAGAACTAAT
Source organism: Triturus cristatus (assembly GCF_964204655.1). Taxonomy (NCBI): domain Eukaryota; kingdom Metazoa; phylum Chordata; class Amphibia; order Caudata; family Salamandridae; genus Triturus; species Triturus cristatus. The sequence goes on along the minus strand of NC_140587.1, from coordinate 400,685,591 downwards.
ACTATAAAAGCTCTGGCCACCCTACACTGGCTACCTATAGAAAAGAGAATTCTGTTCGAGGCTATGTGTTATGTACACCTCATTTTGACAGGTAAAAGCCCCCTTTACCTTAAGTCATTGGTGTCTAGATACACCCCTGGTCGGGATCTACGATCTAGGGATATGGCCTTACTGACGATCCCGAGAATCTTCAGAGCCAGAATGGGAGCTCGCTCCTTCAGGTAACTGGCGGCAAAACTATGCAATACGCTACCTATAACCATGAGAACTGAATCTAGCGAACACGCTTTTCGCAGTCAACTGAAGACATGGTTATGTCTGAATAAAAACCTTTGAGCGAGTGTTCAGCCTCTTTTTTTGATCTACTCTTCTTGATGTCTCAGCGCGGGGACACACCGATAGGTATAACCATGCGCTTTACAAATGAATAAATAAATACATTTTGTTTTTTCATTTTTTTCTTTAAACATATTTAATATTCATTGTTTATGGCTGTTAGGTATTTTTCGCTGTTAGGTATTTAAATGTTTTTTACAAAATGATTATGAGTTGAAATGGTAGGTGTAACATTTCTGAAGTTCAACACTTATCTTACTGTTGCTTCAAGTGGAGTGGAAATTGTAAATCTAAGCCCCCGAAGTTTGCTATGCTGTACTCTATATTTTATATTATTGCCTAATATTTGTATTATTTAATATTTTATTTTATAATATTTATATGATTATTAGAAAAAATATTTTTTAATTCAATTTGTTTTGTATATTTATTATATTATTTTATTTATTTATTACATATTTACATTGTTTATTATTTCTCGTTACTGTTAATGTATATTTTTTTTAAGTGTTGAAATGTTGCAATTGTTGTTTATATGTATGCGTGTGTGTGTGTGTATCAGTCTCTAAAGCTAAAACGTACATGAGAACGAAGCGGTGCGGGTCCACTGTACCATGTACTGTACCATGCTCTGTGTTCTCGCTTTAATTAATGCAATGATTTAACATGCTATAACTTATGTAATATCCAAGGGTATACATAGTGCATGGAGAGGGGGTGACTTATAGTTAATGTAGTGTTGAGAGTGAGGTGACAGGACTGTGTACGGAGGTACATGAGTGATATTAATTTAAAGGTGGTGTATAAGTATAAATGTGAGTTGTAAGTATGACTTATTGCAATGTGAAAGTGGTGCATAATAGATACATTGAGCACATAATTATAACTTTTGAAGTTCTTATGTTTGTGTAGTTTAAGTTGGGTTTGTCACAAATAAGAAATAAATAAGTGTGTAAGTGGTGCTTAAATCAAAAAATTAAGAACTAACAGTCATCTTAGAATTTCTGATGTTTGTTTAGTTTAAGTTGGGTTTGCATACCAAACATAAATAATGTTTTCCTTACTAAAACTTATCTTTAACCTTTGTTTTCTTTGTAAATTTCAAAGGTTTTTATAATGTTAGTAACAATGGCAGTAACAAATTTGCAATATTCATACAGTTTAGTCTTGTGGAGTAGAGTGTCATTAAGTGGAGTGTGGTATAATATAGTGGAGAATAGAGTTGTAAAATCTATGGTGGTACTGTACATTATGGTATAGTGGAGTGTAGTAAAGTGGAATGAGGTATACTGGAGTGGCCTACACTGAAATTGCATACAGGGGAGTGGCATAGAGTGGAGTCGCATAAGATGGTGTGGCGTAGCGTGAACTTGGATACAGTAGAGAGGTGCATATTGGCATATATTGGAGTGGCATAGACTGTAATGGCGTACAGTACAGTGTTATACAGTGGGATAGCATAGAGCGGTCTGTGGTAAAGTGGAGTTATGTGCTGTAACTATTGTATAGTGTATTCACATACACTGTACTTGCGTACAGTGGAGTGCTATACAATGGAGTATAGTACAGTGCAGTGGTGCAGAGCAGAATAGCGTACACTACAGTGGGGTACCGTATAATAGGGTACATTGCAATATCGTATAGTGGAGTAGCATAAAGTGTATTGCCATACAGTGGAGTAGCATAGAATTGAGTAGTGTTCAGTGTAATTCATTTAATGGCATTACGTTTTCTGATGTACATTGGAGTGGCATATAGTGGAGAAGCGTACAGCCGAGTGTTGTATAATTCAGTAGGGTTAATTATAGAAGCATAGACGTACAGCGAAGTGTCACTTAGTGGAGTGGCGCAGAATGTAGTCTTGTAAAGTGAAATAGCACACAGTTGATTGTAGTACAGTCCAGTGGCGCATACTGTATTTCAGTACAACAGTGTGCCGTAGAGTGGAGTAGCATACACTGGAATAGCAAACAGTGTATCATCAAGTGGGCCGTAGTGTAAATATCATATATTAGAGCCGATAGATGTCTTTTGCGCTCCGTGATAAGTATGTGTTACAATATGAGTAAGTGTGTGGGTGTGTAACTGTTTGGGTGAGTAAGTGACTGTATGGGTGAGTGTCTAGGTGTGTGAGTAGTTCTATGGGTGACTCACTCAGTGTGTGATCGCCTGTATGGCTGTATCAGTTGATATATCAATGGCTGTATTAGTGAGTGAGTGGGTTTATGAGTGGCTGTATGGGTGAGTGAGTGGATGTGTGTATAGATCAATGAATCAGTGAGTGGGTATGTAAGTACTGGTATGGTATGGCTCTGTGAATGGGTTTGTGAATGGTTGTGTGGGAGTGGCAGTGGGTGAATAAAATATTCTATAGGGGTGGGAGTGGGTGCGTCAGAGATGCTGTGGATGATGTCATCACTGATGTCATGAGTGACATCATTTGAGATGTGATCAGTGATGTCACTGACCATGTCATGAGTGATGTAATATGTGAGGTCAAAAGCAGTGCATTGCCGGAGCGCGAGTTGTAGTTAGCTCTGCTAACTATAATGTCTGAATTTCTCTGGTTTTGTATGAGGGAAATGTCAACCTAACTATAACGTCCCTGTTACCTTTGTTTTTTTCGTTAATTTCTAAGGTTTTATAAATGCTAATTTCTAACTATAACGTCCCTGAAACTTGTGTTTTTTTCAGTGAATTTCAATAGTTTTGTAAATGCTAATTTCTAACTATAACGTCCCTGAAACCTGTAGTTTTTTCAGTGAATTTCTAACGTTTTTTAAATGCCTAATTTTTAACTATAATGTCCCTGAAACCTGCAGTTTTTTCAGTGAATTTCTAAGGTTTTTTAACTAGCAGTCACGTTTACAGAGTGGCGGAGAAAGGGGTCTGGCCTTCGACCAGCTCTCAGGAATTCTGATGCGTAGGACTTACAGGATGTACCAGAAGAGCTTCTTCACCTCCAAGGTCTCTTTAAGTCCCACACAGCAGGATTGCTGAGTTCTGATAGCAGGCCATGCCCCCTTTGTCTAGCACTCTGCAAACACCCTTCCTGGCATGCTCTTGTTTGGGGGATGAGGGTCCCCTGCACTGCTGGGGGTCCTTAGGGGCCAACTAGCCTACCTGTTACCTCCAGTAAGCACCACACAGTGGGATTGCGGAGAGGTGGTCTCAGGCCACACCCCCTTTCTCCACCACTCTGCAAATGCAGCTCCTGGCGTGCTCTTGGTTGGGGCATAAAATCCCCTTGCCTCTTGAGGGTCCCTGGGGGTCAACTAGTCCTTCTGTGACCTCTGGTAAGCCCCACAGATAGATTGCTGAGAGGTGGTCAGAGGCCACGCCCCTTTTCTCCACCAGTCTGAAAATGCACCTCCTGGCGCACGGCTGCTTGGGGTAAGAAGTCCACTTTAGTCCTAAGGTCCTCAGAACACAAGGGGACCTCATTGCCCCACCTGCAGTGCGCCAAGAGTGGTGTAAAAAGGGGCATGCCTCTGACCACCTCTCAGCAATTCCACTCTGTGAGGCTTGCTGGAGGCAACAGGTGGGCTAGTTGGCCCCTAAGGACCCTCAGCGCAGGGGACTTCATCCCCCAACCAAGAGCCCACCAGTAGGTGCGTTTGCAGAGTAGTGGAGAAAGGGGGCAGGGCCTCTGGCGAGTTGCCGGCTTTCTTTTTGTTTTAGGAAGGGGGGCTGTGTGACCCCCCTTCCCTTGACACTTTTAAGCACCGGGGACCCAGGGGCCTTACCCTTTTTTTGGTTTTAGTAAAATAAAAAGGGAGGGGGCCACTTAGTCCCCCCTGCCGAGGCCGATTTGGACCCGGGGACCCCATCTCCAGGGCTAGGCCTATCTTCATTGATTTTTAATTATAAAGGGAAGGGGGGCCATGCACCCCCTTCCCCGGGCCAATTTATCCCCGGGGACACCATCCCCCTGGGCCCGGTTACATTTTAGTTCATTCTTTACTTTTTTAAGGGATGGGGCAGAGCGTCCCCCCTCCCCAGGCCGATTTCAGCCCCGGGAACCCAATCCACCAAGGCTTGGCCAACTCTTTGGGGAGCGCGGGGAGCCTCAAGGCCCCCGCTTTGGGTGCCTTTCTTCAGTTTGGTACTGTCCAGGTCATTAAAATACCAGTCATGCCGGGAAAAAAACATCGAGGTGGCAGCCCTAGCCAGATCAGGGTTCATATTACACAAGTGTCCTAGGTGCGCTTGTGCAGTCCCTTCTGTAATACTGCATTTCCTCATTTGCATGGGGGTGTGGCCACATGCAAAGGAAAATATCACTTTGCCTTTGCGCCCACACCATATTGTGGATGTGGGTGGAAAGAAGCCGTCAGGAGACGCACTAACAGTGCACCACAAAAAGGTAGTGCATTCTCAGTGCGCTCCTGAGGGCAGCTCTCTGGAGGAGACAATGGGGATCCCATGGACCCCCAGACATCACCTTGCAAGTGGGTGCAGTCCCTAATTGCACCTGCCTGCAAGGGGATCTCTGTCCCCTCTATAAAGTTGCAGGCGGGTGCCGCCTGCACAGTGAAACACGGAGCAGCAGATTAAAGCAGCTGCTCCATATTTCACTGAATGTGCGACCCCCAGGGCAGCCCCACGTTCATGGCTGCCCAGAGGGCAGCGTAGTCATTGTAATCGAGTGCACTGTTCATATTTGTTCCTGGTGCACCTGGTTAAAGGTGCACTGTGGCGTAAACATGAACAATTAGACTGGTATTTCATATGGGCTCAGGTGCTGTGGTTTTTGGGCTGTTTTATTTCTCCTTGTTCACCTGGCAAAAATGCAGTGCTTCCAGTTATACCAATGTTACCTGCCCTGTAAGTATTAAAAGATGTAATTTACCAAACATGTCTTTAAAAATTAGTCCAATGAGACTAACTAAATGGTGATCCCTGAAAGGGGCGATCCGGGACCACTTTTTGGGGGAGTGCCCGGCCGGGCTTAACTAACATCCCAATCCGACCCTGGGCAGACTCAGCACTGAGGACGGCAGTTTTGTGAAGGCGACACTGCATGCAAGGGAATTGGGGTCTGGACAGCTGCGGCATCTGAGTAAGTGGATGTCTGCCTGTGACCTGGGAGTGCGAGAAACATCGCACCCTCGTTGGGAGAAAGGAGAGGGGGCAGCATCAGGGGTACTTAAAATAGTAAGTGAGCAAACAGAAGTTTTAGAGTAAGCCTTGGCAAAGCACTACGCTACGCTCGCGTAGTTTGCGAAGTTCGTGCTACTTCGCACTACGCGAACTGCACGTAGCACAGTGCGAACACACGTAGCGTAGTGCTGCGGTCATTTTTTGCTTGCTCGCGGTCCTCAACGTCAAGTTGGCGACCGCGAGCAAGCAAAATGACATCCCGGCGAGACTTTTTCCTTGTTCGCGATCAGCAACATCAAGTTGGCGATCGCGAGCATGGAAAATAAACCTCCCGGCGAGATTCCCAACGCGAGGAGGTCAGGTTTCTCATTGCGAGTGGTCGCGTATGCGCTCGCGACCGCTCGCGATGAGCAACTACCAGTTCGCGTTGAGAAAGCTGCCGCTCAAGTAAAAATCTACTCGAGCAGCAGAAAACTACAGCTCGCACTGTGCAAGATGCCATTTTCAATGATTGCACAGTGCCGGTTGCTTGTCCGCACTGTGCAATCATTGAAAACAACATCTGGCACAGTGCGAACAAGGTACTACGCAGTTCGCGAAGTGCTACGCGTAGCTCGCGTAGTGCGAACTGCACTTTGCGTAGCTTCGCGAAGTGCTACTTTGCGAACTACGCCCAGGGTTATTTTAGAGCAGAACAGTAATGAATTATCGAAACCTGTGTAAGCAGAAAAAATTCTTTCATTTGACAGAAATAGGTATTTGCTGCAGTCAGGAGAACAATACTGAACATAAAACTGTTAGAACAACAATTGAGGGGATAGTTTGTCAGGTCCCAACCACCGCTAGGAGTAGATTACCCTCGGGAAGAAAGGTAACCCCACCCCATAAATCTAAAAGGCTGATGCATAACACAACTCAAAAGAGGGACAATAATCCTGAGATATGGGGAAAAAGGGAGATACCAAGTTCTGAGTTAAAACCCAATGCCTTACCTTAGGTCATTTTTAGGTCTCGCCTGGGGTTAGCAGCGTGTATGCGCTGCCCTCGCCATGCGAGGGCTTCTTGTAAAAGATCCGATTCCAGAAGTCGTGTCGCTGCTCCGCCTACAATTTTGATTGGTGCATGTCGTTTTGCGTCATGGATGATGCAAAACACAGTGTAATGATTGCACCGGAGGCAATCATTACACTGAGGGTTGCCACCCTTTCCGCTTTTGGCCCCGCCCACCGGGATTCGATCTTTTACTTGCGGCGGGAGATAGTCTCTCTTAATTAGCCACTAAGCACTTCTTTTTTGTATTACCATGTTTGCCTTCAACAATGGCTAACGTGCTTTTCATTTCTCTGTTCTCGGCTTTTTTGTATGCACGCATGGGGAGATTAGGTGAGTCGCCCAGAATCACAAGATATCGAGTCGGCGCCGGGACTCGTACCTGAATTCCTAGCTCCAAGTCCGCACCTCTGGCTATAAGTCTATGTTTTGAGAGAAGCCTGGTGCGAGGCTTGGACAGACTGGAGGCTCTCTGAGGGAGACAAGGGGCTCTCTGGGCAGACCGGGGCTACCGGTGAGACATCTTAGGGCGGTGTGGAAGTGGAAAGTCACTCTAATGGAGCCAAGCGTTCTCTGTGGAGATCGAGGGCCTCTGCGGAGACCGGGGCTCTCTACAGGTCTGGAGCTCACTCAGGGAGATTCGCACTGAATGAGGAAGCGTCTTTCACTGCCCAGGGGAGACGTGAGCTCCCTAAGGGGGCCTGCGGCTGCCTGGGGGTCAGAGGGGCTCTCTGGGGAGACCGGCCCTCCCTCCGAGACTTGTCTCACTCGGGAAGGCCTGCACTGAATGAGGTACCCCCACCCAGGCGTTTTGCATCTACCTGGTTCTTTACCCCCACCCCTACCTCTTCCTCTGCGGGGGGGTGTCTTAATTTCTATTTTCTAAAGACTTTCATATAGTTTCGAAGGCCCATGGGTTTTACGGAGACTTGAATTAGAAGTTCTAGGTGTTCATTGCAGTTCTCTCCCTCTCAGTCATGTTCACTCCACCCCCCTCCCCCGCCTGACAGCATTTCAGGGGGAGGGAACTACACCGCTGCAAATTAACCTGTGCCTGCGGCGGTCCAGACAGGCCCAGGGGTGAAATAAGAGTGTCAGCAGGGTGGGAAGTGCCCCCTGGTTCACACTCATTGCAAACACACACGGGTTAAAACTTCAATCTCCCTTTTACAGCACTCTGAGCCGGAACTATGACCCCGAATAAAAAACCTGTTATTAAAGCAATATATTTCAAATCCAATATGTAGTGCACAGCTCTCTGCCGTGAAGGATCCAGCACCCCAGACTGCAGGTGTCTGGGGTGCAACACTTCCACTGTCCGCACAAGGTCACACGCTGAGTATCAGTCGTAAAACAAGCATTGGCATAGCCAATAGGTCTCGCCTTTGGGACCTTTTAAGTGTTTAGCAAGAGCTATTGGCAACGCCAATGTGTTAAAGTTATGCTGTAGAAAAGTGTGGCTGCTGTTTAGCATATCGAAAAATTGTATTAAATAAAAACAATAAAAATGTGTTGATTCCTCTGATCCACTTCATAAATGAAGAGCCTGACATTGTCCTTCTGGCTTCTGCTTATGTCACAGTTCACTATTAGTGTAAAAATTGGTGGTGCAACAGCGAAAAGAAATATTGTCTGTTGAAGCGCTCCATTACATTGGATTGTGGCTGTTCTCGCCCAACTCATCCAATTCTGCAGCCAGTGCACATATTTTTAGTCGCCCTCATTGTTTGTTTATTTATTTAATTTATGTATTTTAAATTTATGAAACCTGGCATGACTTTTTCGGTGAACCCATGAAGCCTACTGCACCTACCATTGGCTTTACACCTTATCCAGGGCCACTGCAATTGTGTGACGGAAGAGGACCAAATTATGTGGCAGGGTTGCACAAATTATGCAGCAAGAAAAGGCAAATTATGCAGCATAATTCAGCACATTTTATCATAGTTTTACTTCCATATTTGTACACCTGGCAATAGTGTTTGTGAATAGGGTGCACTTTATTAGTTACAATTTAACACCCAAATACATCAATAAGTAACTTAAAAATGCCAATCAAATCTATCGAAAAGCATTCCGGTGCATGCGTAGGAATCTGAGTTGCTATAGTTTTTGTAACTTTTCATCCGTTTGAATCGTAAAAATGTGTTTTTATTACAATCTGCAGTTGATGGATGACGTGGCAAATACAAAATTATGCGAAAATCGCCATGGCAGCAGAATCGCATAATTCCAGTGGCCCGGACCTTACCCACTACCATCCTTTTCAAGGGCAGAGTTAAGGAGGCATTGCTGGGGAAGAGGGGAGAGAAAGGCCCTGACATGAAAGAGGGGTGCAGAGAGGGTATGCAGGGGAAAGGAGGGAGGGAGAAAGGAGTAGCAGCGTCTGGGTGTCAGAGAGAGGGCTAGTAGACGGGCGAGGAGAGAGAACAGTACTCTCCCACTGTTACATGGAGAGCAGGAGCGTGGGGTAGTAGATGGGATGTTAGAGCGAGAGGGAGAATTTGAGAAAGGGATAATTAGTAATAGAGAGACAAAAGAAACAAAAGGGTTAGATTAGATAGAATGAGAGGGAGAGAGAGAGAACAGTATACAGTTGATGTGATAGAAAGAGGGAGAAAGGGGTAGCAGAGAGGGTGGAGAGAGAGAGAGACAATGAGAGAGAGTGAGCGGAGAGGGGTAGATGGAATGGGAGAGAGAAGCATAGATGGTGGACGGCAGGAGCCGCGAGAGAACAAGGACAGAGACTAAAGAGAGGGCACAAAGGAGGACAGAGAAAGAGGGGAGCGGAGAAAAAGAAAAGCAGACTGTTACTATCAAAGGAAGGAAGGACAGATGGGCTAGCGGAGGGGGAGACAGAGAGAAAGAGAAGAGGGCGGTGAGTGAAGATGGGGGGGTCTGACAGAGGGAGCCTGGCAGACGAGCTGGGAGAGAAGGTGAGAGGGACGGCAGGATGGGAGAGAGAGAGGGCGAGAGATGGCAGGATGGGAGAGAGAGGGTGAGAGATGATAGGATGGGAGAGAGAGGGTGAGAGAGATGGCAGGATGGGAGAGAGAGGGTGAGAGATGATAGGATGGGAGAGAGAGGGTGAGAGAGATGGCAGGATGGGAGAGAGAGGGTGAGAGAGATGGCAGGATGGGAGATGGGGTGAGGGAGACGGCAGGATGGGAGAGGGTGTCAGACAGACAGCGAGGGAGTGTGAGGAGCCTCCAGCGGACAGGAGCGGGAGAAGCAGTGACGCTGTTACAGAGAGAGCGAGGGAAGGAGGGAGAGACAGAGTGACCGGAGGGACGAACGGCCCCGATTACTGACACTTCAGGAGAGAGGGCGCGTGAGGAGAGCAGAGAGTGACAATGTCGACAAAGGACGGGAGGGCATGAAGAAAGGAGACGCTTGCAGAGGTGACAGGGAGAGAAGAATAGAGAGACAGCCATTGGGGAAGGGCCAGAGACAGAGGGTACTGGTAGAGAAAGGCGACATTGGCAGGGAGAGAGAGCCTCGACGGAAACACAGCTCAACGACAGCTGCTCTATTTTAGGAAGAGTCTCGCGCTGTCAAATAGACGCAGGCAGCACGAGGCGCGTCTGGTCGCTGATATAACCAAGGTCTGATTCACAGCCATACAGGCACAGGCAACTGGCCTGTGGCAAGTGCCCAGCTGCGGGCGGGTTTCTCTCTCCCTTTCCACCCCTAGGCCCAACCACAGTCCCACCACCCCTCAGCAAGGACAGCATGAAATCATACAAGCAAAGGCTGTTGTTGCAACCTCAGAAAGGTGTGTTTTTCCCGGAAAACCAGTCAGTCCACTGTCATGACAGACCTTTTAATAAAAGATGCAGTTACCACACACTTTAGAAACAAACATACTATTCTAAACACCTGCTCTCTCTTGGAGTGACTCCAACATTATTATTTTTTTTAAACACAAGATTCAGATATATATAGCAACGATACAAGAGTCACATTCAAGAGGGCAGCCAGGCCTCTAAATAGGAAGTTCGCAGGACATGGACAAATAGGAAAACACGTGACTAGAGCCCTGCACTGTCATTTAAACGTCCTGATATGCCATCCACTTCACAGAACTAACCACAACATGACAGCACAAGGACTGAATGGTAACCCTGACCACAAGCTCAAGAATGAGAATCCAGTCCCTAAAATGAATCGCCCTAAAAACCTAGTATACACCAGTCTTAAATATAAGCTACCTATAATGGGGAATTTGCTATGCTCCATGACTAAATACCAGATATTGCCAATAGGGCAAACATTTAGGAAAATCAAAACGCTGTGCACAAAGTACTGAGTAAGGGATTGTGATATTGTGTGCAGTGAGCACAGCATAAATATTTGGAGTGTTGTGAGGCATAAATTGCATATAGATTATTTATTTATTTTTTAACAATTTTACTAACTGCATCTCATGTCAGAAAGAGAAGGGTTGCAGTGAGCCCATTTCACAAAATAAGTCCTTGCTTCCTATCAATGATGATACCTTCCCCAACAAAGGACCATTTCAGAATATCAACAGTTGCATGTTTCCCCTCACTCGACGGGGTAAGTGTTCACTTTTCCTATGGTTAGATGAAATTATGATGAAATTATCACCAAGTTATCACAAGTAAACTATAAAAAGCAATGAGAAGAGTCTCATCAACTAGAACATAAAATACAAGCTTTCAAAAAACAGATTGCAACATCAAGATCCCCTATGGATCTGGACACATCGATATTATTTGATTCATACAAAGCCCCCAAATCACAAATTCTGGCAGGACCCCTCAGTACAGCTATGTACGTTAAGTCATTTTCATTGTTACCCTGGGCACGACAAAAACACGCGTGTGTTTCTAACACAAAGCGGATTTTTTCTGCAAAGTGATCTCCTAAATTCCTGAAGGCTGTTTGGTAAATATCAAGATGCTCTCTGCACCTAGTTCTTCCACCAGATCAGTGAGGCTTCCACAGGCCTTCCAAAAGAATATGGTGTTTCCTTGAGGGTGTATGAGTTGCAATGACGTGTGAGTGGAATTAGTTGTGTGTTGTGGTATATAGTGCAGAATGGTACAAGTCTTGAAACAGTGTAGTATGGGTAGTGTAGGCACACTGTGGTCTATGAGTAGTTGAAACGAGTTAGATTTGGGTAACCTAAAGCAGTTTTGTAGGGATTCTGGTGTGGTATGGAATATGTAGGTGCATGTGGGTCTCAATTATTTGTTCAGAGTGGCCTGATTAGTGTGGTGCAGGTGGTTTGGACTCGGTATGGTATGGAAGGTGTATATACAGGTTGGTCTGAGTGTTGTATTTACAGAGTGCTGGCTAGTGTATGGAGTGTGATGCTAGGGTAAGGAATGGAGTTGGACCTGGCAGGTGTGGCACTGCACGGTTAGGGTGGTGCAGGTGAAAAGCTGCACATGTTGTACTCTACAGGTGTACAGTTGAGTGACTTTTGTGGGCATTAAGGGACCTGCATAGTGTAACTTTCTGGGTGGTGTAGTTGCTCTATGGCTAGTTTGTGTAAGAGCGTAAAAGCACAGCGGTCTGGGCTAAGTGAGGTCTGAGTGGTTTTTGATGTAAGCATGATGCAGTCTGTGTAATGCATGCAGATTGTTCTATGTGGTATAGGTACAGGTTGGTCTTGCTATTGTATGTACAGTTTGCCCTGCATAATGTAAAATGTGTTTTCAGGACACGTAGGTTCAGGTTGGGTGTGGACGGTGTAATCACAGTGTGGTCTTTAGTTGCATTGCATGCGCAACATTGGCTGTGTATTGCGTGCACAGTGTGCTTTGATTGGTGTAGATGCGGGTTGGCCTGGGTATTGTCTTCATAGAGTGACCTGACTAGTATAGGCACAGTGTGATCAGTAGGTGCGTCTGGGCGGTGTAAACACAAAGTGCTCAGGGTAGTAAAGTCATGTTACGGTGTGCAATGGGCACCCACGGTGAGACCAGGCCCTGGAATCAGGATTTGCCGTAAGTAGGGGATTTACCGCTCAGTTGAAGCTATTTCAAGTCTGCAGCTCCGGGCCTGGAGGAAATCCAAGTGGATCTGTCAGCAGCTGCAGCAGTTATTTGGGGGAGGAGGGGTGTCCACTAATCTGACCCCACAGGGACTGCGATATGGCGGAGGGGGGGCCTGCCAGCACTTCGGGGATGGGAGCACCCGGGTAGCAGGTTGCTCATTAATCCCGCCAGGATGGGATTCATAAGGGAGCGTCCCTTCGGGTGGGGAGTCGATGGAAGAGAGGGACGGTATCCCCAAACACAGGGAGAGGCCTGACAAGAGATTTAGGGGATGGGCTGCGGACAGGAGCCGGTTCTCTGCACCGGACGCCCAGGTTCTGAGAAAGAGGGGGAGCAGGAGGTGAGCCCGCGAGTGGTGCACTCGCGTATGCTTGGGAGAGCAGTCTTAGCCTTTCAAGCACTGCACTTGTGCTTGTGGCACACCGCTGCTCACTCCCGCAAGGTGGATGCCGCCACAAGCACGAGTGCAGTGCTTACAAAGTGAAGACCGATGGCTAAAGGTCCTCCTAGTGCAACACATGCGCGCTGCCTAGGCAAGACCTAAAAAGGCTGCCATGAAGAGGCTCTGACAGCAGTGACCACTGACTGAGAGAGATAAGTGAAGGGGACCAGCCAGTCATGTTATGAGGAAATGCATGCGAAGAGCTCCCATAACTAGCAGTTACTTCTGATGGGGAGCGGGTGACTGCCTCTGGGTAAAATGAGACCTCCCTTTCTGAAGCAATCTGTACGCAGTGCAGAGATGTCCGTCAACCTCAAGAGATGCACCAAAGAACATCGCCTGCCATGGAGAACCAGAGCAAGGAAGAAATCTGTCTGGGCTACCTCTTCTTGTGTGGGGCTACCATTTACAACAAGGCCATTGACCCCAGTATAGGAGCAGACGGCTTCACTGAGAGAGAGCTTTTTCAATATACTTATTTTTTGTTTTCCAGCAACCATACAAACAACATTTGGTGTTTAACACGCCCCAGCGGAAAACAAGCTGGGTTACAAGCACTAATTGCATGGGCAGTGACTGTAGGCATACACTAGCACATACTTTCACAATCAGAGAGCACCTGATGTCTCAGACAAGTCTACACAGTTCCTTATTGAAGAACAATTGTAGGTTTAGTTACACAGTGGTGAGAAATTTCCATGCTTTACTGCATATCCCCCCGCTGAGAGAGTTGCACAGCCAATTTTAAAGGAATTGTTGAAGCTGCCCCTTCAGCACTGGAAAGACCAGCTAGAAAGGAACAGAAAAGAACAAGAAGAAAACATAGGCTGGTTGGAAATGCAACGCGCACCTCATGAACCAGCACAGTCATCAACAGGCCCTCCAAGGATCAGTAGCAGGGAAAGCGATGACAAAACCGCCTCCTGCACAGCCAATTTTCTAATCGCCAGTGTAGAAATCATATTTACACTTCCAGACCAAGAAGAACTGTTTATTAAATCCATCAGTTACAGAAAAACAACGCCTATGCCGAGAGATCTGTCAGCATCGCCCCGTCGGGCAGCGCAGCGCAACGCAGCTGTACTCTTGCCATAGAAGGTAAGTGTTGTAGCAAGAAACTTACATGGATGGGAAAGGGAAGTAATAGGAAGTTATGTTCAAGGGAATATAAGAGTGCATTACAATCACAGTGTTGATGCTTAAGACACAGTACCAAAGATGACCCAAGGATAACTTACATGAAAACAGGTTGAAATAAATAACAGGCCAACCCACAAACCTTTATCTCATAAGTGGCATGACTTACTCCCGTAAATTCGGATGCAATAGATGTGACCATTTTTGGTGTATTTCATGCGAAGGCAATCTACTAGCAGAAGGTTTGTCTGATTGACAGATATGCATTGGCTCCTCAAACATGTTGATCATGCTAACCCGTGAGAAGTCTATCAAGGACTTATCCGGCCACGCCTCCTGATCTGTCAGTTTTGCTATTTTAAAATAAATCAGAGACAATTCTTGAGCAGCCTCCCCACACCCTAGTAGGATCAGTGATGTGTCTGCATGTGGCTTTGACTATGTTCCTGTCTAATGATCAGCATCTTTCACCAGCTGATAGCCACACTATATGTTGGGTTAGGTGTACTTGGCAACTAGAACCATGTTGAACTCTCGACCAGTGCAGCTTTTACATCTCCTGTCCCCTTAGCATACATCTGCATATTTTTAATATATTATGCAATAATTTACATGGAGCTGTGTCATCAGTATACTCATTGTAAGATCTTGACCCATTGTCATAGTTGTTGACTTTACCACCCTATCTAGTCTTTGGAAACCCTCTGTTTAACAGTGGACTGCACCAGGGCATTGGTGCCATAACCCTCCCCACAAACATATATTTCACCTTCTATGACACACTGGATCATAGTTTTAGATGAAAATCTTATTTTAAAATTGCATTGGTTGGCACTTCTTTGACAGAAGCATTGTAAAGGCCAAAGACTGCAAAATATGAGAATAAACAAAACGACTAGCTTCCAATAATAAATGTACACGAGCGAGCAAGGTACATCCTTTCATTTTATCTTCAATCGATTTACTGAGCGTTTATGAGAGAGGATGTGCCATCTGTTGTTTGTCTCTGGTTTTTATTGCTGCAGTATTTGCTTTTCCCACATCTGTTTACCAGCAAGGCCGTATGTTTGCAATAGTTTTACAGCATTGCAATAATAAAGTAATTGCAAATTAACATTATTTACCAAGAAGTGCACCGTGCATGATACACTATGTGCCAGGCAAACAGTTAATCCTAGCCAGGTGCACAAGAAACAGGTTGGCACATGATTCTGACGATATACAAATTCATAAATGCTTGGTTCAGGCAACATAATATGCCCCTGTTAGTGTCGTAGGCATTAATATTAATTGTAATTGTATTTATATAGTGCTTCCTACCCCTGACGAGGCATTGATGTGCTTTTCAGCGAGTAGCAGGCTGAGTGGCCGCTCCTCCGCTAAGGCGGGGAGCGTAGCCCCACTGCTTTGTAACAGTGAAATAAAGGAAACATAAAATGATAATATCTCAATGTTATTATCATTTTATGTTTTCATGCTGTGGTAGCTTTGCGGGTGGGGCGGGGCTGCTCTAATGACAGAGGAGCAGGGGGAGGAGTGGTGTGCCCACTCCAAATGCGCATAAATGTTTTGCCGGCCGTCTCGGGCCAGCCAAACATTCATGCGCACTGTGCATGTTCTCCACACAGTCTGCATTACAGCCTGGGTGGAGAACATGCCCAGACTCCCAGCCCCTGTTAGAGCACCGAAACATGGTGCACAGACCAATCACAATGCTGCATTGCAGCACCGTGATTGGCTTAGGGGAGCCTGGGTGCTACCTGTTCTGGCCCAACGGGAAAGACAGAGGAGAGACGCGGCAATCAGGGAAGTTATTTTTTCTTTTTTACATACCCTTACCCTCCCCCCCTTGCCCGATCTGTGCCGGCCGCCACTGAGAACGCTACTCTGGAACCCAAGGTGGATTAGTGGTGGATTAGTATTGCAAAATAGAAGTTGTTATTTTGAGCAGGTTACATGTGAGTTTGTTAGTTAGATTGAATAAGATAATGGAGTGGCAGAGGAGGGAATAGTCTAGATAATGTTATTTGGGAGATCATAGTAGTAAAATGAGGTTTGGGATGACTCAAAGGAGGGATATTGGAGGGAGTCTATAAAGGGTTACTTGGGAGATGAGGTTTGGGATGATTCAGAGAGTGGAGGTAGAGGATATATTGAAAGAAGTATAGGATGAGATATAGGGTAGTGAATTGGAGAGAGTTGAAGGTTTTTTTTCCTACTGTGCGAGTAAAGTAATAAATATAAAGATACATAACTACATAAAAAAGTATACATTTATACGGAAAAACTTGTAGAGATATGAAGTTGTATTATATAAAGTCCCATAAGGACAAGTATGGATAAATATTTAGAAACTCAGACTTTCAAGTGTTGCTGTACATAAAGCAAATTTAATTAGCTACTTATTTATTTTTAATTTTATGTTTTTTTGTTTATGTATATTTATTTATTTTTATTTGATATTTTTCCCCAATAGTTCAATAGTGAAGCACTTTTAGATACAATTGATGTGATCATGTGGCACAAGAGACCCGGCGAGCAAGATGGCTGCACCTTAGTGAGGCTCCTGCCGTCCGGGATGTCAATCTTGCAATATCCTGCCCTGGCTGGGAAAGCTGCTATGTGAAACTGCTCCCACGTGCTGCCTATTAATTAACCCTGGGCGTAGGTTGCGTAGCCGCGCTACGCGTAGCTACGCAAAGTTGTTACAGCGCTACGCGAGCGTGAGTGTTTGCTTGTGGCGCCCGTTCGCGATGCGTTTTTCTTGTTCGGGAACGCGTTGTGCGTGTTCGGGACGCTGTTTGCGTGCTCGGGGGATAGTATCTCGTGAACTTGCCCATGCAGTCGCCTATGGGCGCGGCCATCTTGCTTTTCAATTGTCCCACACGTTCGCGATGCCTTATTTCCTATTCTGGGTCGTGTTTAGCGTGTTCACGATGTGCATTTCATGTTCGCGAACGCGTTTTACTTGGTAGCGATGCGTTATGCGTGATCGGTGGAAAATATTGTGCAAACTTACCCACGCAGTCGCGATGGGCGTGGCCATCTTGTTTTTCACTCTATGCTATGGTTCTGGTTTTCTGATTTATTTATTTATTATCCATCTCTCTCTGTCCCTAAGTCTATATTTTGCATTTTATTTCTACTTTTACTGTGTTTTTTTTACTTTTCTACTGTTTTATATTACTTCCCTCTTTAAGCTCCTACTTCTTCCCCTAACTTTATTTTTTCCTTCTAATTTTTCTTTTCCGCCTCCCACACACCACAGAACCATGCGAAGGGTAGCAGCAGCACTAGCGGCTCGAAGGGCAAGGCGCCTGCGCCCAAGAGCCGCCTGCCTTGGTGCAGAGGTGCAGGCCCGGCAGCTTTTTTGCGAGGCGGAGGTGGCTGCCCTTGTTTTTTTTGTGCAGCGCCACCTCCCCTTGACCTTGGCAGCAGACAGCAGGCTAGGCTCCGGGTACCCTACCCAGGAGTGTCACCACCGGTGGGCGAATGTGCGCCAGGCAGTGTTTCGCTGCTCAGGGGTCCGGCGCACCCATTACCAGCTGCCACACCGGTGGTCAGACATCCTAGACCGGGAGCAGGACCTGTTGGACCTGCTAGGTGTCGAGGCCATGGGGCTTGGTGAGTAGCTAATATATAGTAGTGTAAGTATTGTGTATAATTTTTTAACGAATAACAAGAATACTGCTGCTTACATTGCAGGTAAATTACGTTTCAAAATCTTCTGTGATTGTAGGACACAGGTGCTCGGCGCTACACTTACTTGTTTGCAACTTTGCGCTCGCTTGGGCTGATTATTATGTAAGAGTTTACTTTAGAGAACTTAAGTTAGGTAATGCTAATTCTAGAGAGACTCTCTAGTCCTTCCTTTGTCCTCCTGTGAAATAGTGGTGGATGGATTGATACTAGGTTTATTTAGTATTAGTTGATAATTTTTTTGCGGTCTGCGTGACGTATCCTCTGTCACTGAGTGCTGCTTACCCCAGTCCTTAGTAGAACCTTTTGCAGTTTGTTTAGTGAGTGGTAGGCTTAGCAGTGACAGTCAGTAGCAGAACATCAGATGCAACCAACCAACAATTTGGTGTATGCACAAATGTATGCATGTGCATGTGCATGTGTCCTCCATCTCATCTATGCATTTTTGAGGGCTAAAAAAATGGAGATGCAGACTTAGTGAACAATTGGCCCGCCTGGAATAGGTGGGCTAGGTCAGGTGGTACTTAGGCTTAGTTAGTATTCTGGAATCAGAATGGAACACTGGATTAGTGTTAATAAATAAGTAGACAGTCCGTGAATCCCTCAAGCCAGTAGTCGATCTGATTAGATAGGTCAATTTAATTGCAATTGTTGTATCCCAAAATGTTTTTTGAGCGTTTTTGAAAATAATTTATTTGTTTCACAATCACAACAATCATTAATGTTTGTCTCTTTCTTTATTACATCTTACATGAGCAGCACCCAGGGGCAAGAAGATGGGATCCGAGTCGGCGGGACAACCAGAGGACCGCTCCTCTACCGAGGGCCCTGCTGCTGGCCCCAGTAAGTCCTCCAGTGGTTAATATTAACAATTATATTTCCCTAACTTTTACTGCACCTTATTTTTTCCAAAATATTAATTCTGGTTCCACTTCCTAATTCTATTTTCTACAAAAGCTTCTTTGATCTTCTTAACTATCTGTTTCTAAATTCTGGTTATCCCTGCTTCTCTAAGTTCTAACTGCCTCTGCTATGACTCTCGGTACTACTACTATTAGCCTGTCTGTAGCTAACCTTGCCCAGTTGGCCACTCTTTATTTAAGGTTTTGAATAAAACTCAGATTGACCAATAGCTCTAGCCACTGAGTCGATTCCTTTGGGTTGTCCTCTTCTAGTCTTCTTAATCTTGAGGCTTTGACAATTCCCACCAACAAAATGCCCAACCAGATATTTGACTATTTTTGATAGGATATAGTACATACTACTACTGTTGTGGGTATTCTGCACAGCCACATATAAAACTATGTACAAGAAAATAGGATGTTGGTGATGGGAGGTTGGACCTTCCTCACACCTCAGTCTGAACTCACAATCTCCTGACCGACTAGCTATAGTGTCTCATTAGGTCCCCGAACCCCCACCCGAAGATACCCAATGATTACACAACCCAGAACGAATTTCATTGTGCGCACTGCACCGCCAAATGCGAAGCAGTGCGCGCAACAAAATTAGTTGTATTTATTTATATGATTACTTACCTGTAATCGGCCATACTCCATAGTTTACTACACCCCACCCTGACCCTCCCCCTCCCCATGTCACCGCCCGGCAGCTCTCCCACCACCGACCACTACTGACCTTATGTCGTCGTCCCATATATAAGCAATGATCATTGGATCAGCTATATAATCTGCCTTTCTGTAGTAGCCAGGGCAGGGTGAAAGTGAAATTGAGCAATTGTCCTCATGTAACAGAGAGAGTATGGCCAGTGCCAAACGTAACAGAAAAATACGAGCTTCCCCACCTGCAGACAGTAGTAGTAAATAAAACTAACGTGAGTCTGCGTCATGACTCGTATGTTTGTCTTGGGTGCAAGCTTAGGTGACTGAGCTGGCATGACAGCTACAACAAGGTTATGTAATTTCGCTAAACTAGAGATAAGAAGAAGACTGGTGTACTGTCTACTGGAGTCCATAGTGCTAGTATAATGCCTGAAACTCCCACAAATTTTAGAGGCCGAGGAAGTGGGAGGATAGATACTTACCACAAACGTTATGTACTGTGCTTGCTAGTGCTACTGTGCCACTATGTGTTGAATTAACTTTGTGTTACTGTTTTGATAAAAGTATTGGTTACAACAATATTCTTTTTCTTTCTTGATATAGATCCTCCTTCGCAAGAAAGACCAACACGGAAGGAGTTGGCAGCCAGGGCCTGGCGCCGGAAACTGCAGGCCATCTGCGAAGAGTACCGGCGGCTGGTGGCTCAGGCGGAGGAGGAGGCGGCTGCAGCTGCAGCCTCCTCCAATGCCCCGGGCCCCTGCCAGGCCCTGCCTCCAGTGATACGGCGCCGCGGTCAGTCAGCCGCCCGCCGCTGCATTACTTTAACATCTAGCACTGCTGCCCCCCACCCTGGATGCAACTGCAGGGCATTTCGCCGCCAGATGCTCCTCTGGATGGCACGCCTAGAGGAGCACCTAGAGGAGCGGGTCAAGATCCTCGTGGATAAACACCTTAAAGCCCGCCGAATTTAGGACCACGTTGGATTACCCCTTTTTTATTCCTTTTGTTGGTGGGTGGGATTTGAGCGTTGGGGTTTATGGACATTGTTTGGACTTTTTAGTTTTGGACATTGGTTGGGGTTAGGGAGAGGGGTGGCTCAGGTCACAGTAGGATAGTTTATTTTTGTTAGGGTAATAAATTATAGTTATACTTAAACATACAATGTTAATGTTTTGTGGGGGGGGTTACTGTTTTACGAATTTATGTCACATGGTTTCCTTGCTGCGGCACACAGTGTTTGATTTAAAATATCTGCCGATTTTGTAACACACAAACAGATAGATGCAGTACCCCTCACTGAGTTATTTGTCCTACTAGTACTGTCAGTCTCTCCTCCTAGTCCATTATACCTCCCACCAAACTTATCTTACCTGTGATTGATTATGATTACGTTCGGCACAGCGATGGCTGCATGGTTTCCCAAGAGAATAGAGAAGATGCCATGGTTGTGGTGGTAGTTAGTAGACACTGGCAGTAGCATTTGCAAAAAAAATAAAAAGAGACAGTCACTTGCCTGAGAGAGACTGTGGGAGGAGTAGTAGAACGAAGTAAAGTACAGTACAGAAGAAGACTCCCAAACAAACAATATTGCAACTGCTAAAGTAAAATAAAACATAATGGTGGCGGGGACAGCCTAGTACAAGAAGTTACAAACTGTAGGTGTGTCGAGTGAGTCACTTAACACAATTGTAATTTGTAACCTTTTCTGCTGTGTGGTAGGATGTTGATGATGAATCCAATCAATGCCGGCAATTAATTATGATGTATTAGGTCCCTTTGGAAAAAAAATTGGCTTGCACATAGACTGAGCATGGGTGGGTAAGCAGAAGAAGATCTCATTCCTCGCCCTGCCTTGAAATTGAATTAGTGTTGCTTTCACCACATCTGCCCCAGCAAGCGTGTGATCAATTGTTGGTGTACATTTAATGTAGTCACATCAGACCTCAATATAAATCACACAGCCTGGGGGAAGAGGGGAAGGGTTTGATGAATGGATAGGAAGGGGGGTTTGGGGAAAGGTTTGACAAAGAAAAACAGTACGCATGGACACAACAAAAGCAAAACACAATCTTGGCAGACGACCATGATCTTATCCAATAAATCTATAAAGGGAGAAAAAGAAAATGCATGCATGATGTTGAAGATAACATGATGGTTAATGAGTAGTTCTTACTAACTACTACTACACAATTAGACAGTACAGGGCAGCAGTATATTAATATGCAATTTGCCGTGCCTGTATGCCCTCAGAGAGACCCAAATTACATGTTGGACCGGGCTTACTTTTAAAGATAGCAAAGAAAATTAAAAAATAGTTGTAGGGATCAATTAGCAAACAAACAACAACACAACACAACACACAGTTGTAATGATTGTAGAGAAAAAAGGAATCAAATTAATTAAAAGACGAATGATGAATGATACTAAAGTTACTGTATTATCCTGGTCCAATTGTGGAGTTGCATCTCGTCATTCCTCTTGGTTCTCCCTTCCATGGACGCTCCGCACATCAATCTTGGGTGCCACTGCCTGCCTGTTTTGGATTGGTAAGGTAAGTGTGAGTTGTTTCTCCCAGTATAGCACAGGGTAAAGGCCGGCCTGTAAGTGTAGATGGAAAAACAAAAGGGGTATTGAAAAATCAATGAACAAAAAAAAGCATCAATTGCGGTGGAGTGCAAGAAGAGAAGAGAGAACACTTTCAGAATGAGGCGGCTTGGATACATCGTGTCTACTCTGTTTTCAGTATTAAACTACAACAACAACAGGACAGGAGTCAGGACAGAACAGGCCCACGGCACCGGGCCATGACCCAACCTCCATTTACCTTACATTTTGACAGAGCCAGACAAAAGGAATAAACAGCAACCTAGCATTTTCAAAATTAAGTGACTAAATCAAGCGCCGCTGTCAGTCATACCACTACACTCGACTCCACCACTACACGGACATGTAGCCTAGGTCTGCTGTGGTTCTTGTTGAATTGTTGTGTTTACCTTTTATGCCACTTCATGAAACGCAGTTATTGCATCAATCATCTCCGATCCAACTGACTGACTGCATGCAAATATAGTATGGTCATCATCTTGGTGTGGTACTTGTTGTCCAACTCCAACTCAGTCTGTAGTGACTCCGATTAAGTCCATATTCCATATTAAAAAATTGCAATGGATATTGGCCTGCACCTGCAGTAGTAGTAGGAGTACAATTTAGTTATTAAACAACAAGAAGGGAAACATTGACTGTCACTTGAGTCACTTTTACTTTGTAGATTAACTAGTAGAGTTTGACTTCATGCACAACATCAACACAACAAACAACAGCAATCACTCAGAGTCAGCAAGCATCCAGTCCATGCCATCATTACCTGTCTTGCTCTTCTCTTTGGCTGTCAGATCAGATGCCTAGTTCTGACAGGTGTGTGTTTTTTATTTAACGAGGCAGTGGCCTCATTATTACTCCACATTTATTTTGAGTGTTGTTAGTCGCTGTTTTGGTTTTCTTCTTATTCATCTGTGGCACTTTGTCGCAGTTGAAGTTGGTTCACATGGTCAGCGCTGTGATGGGCCGCGCCTGGGTAGCGGTCATTGGTCAATTGAGTTTGCAGAAATGTCAGCAAGTTTCTTCGAAGAGTCTTGTCTTTCTCTGCCAAGTACCTTCTGTCCTGATAGTGATGAGCTTTGGATGCCTGCTGAGGCTGTAGCCTTCTGACAGTTATGAGTTTACTTTTGGATGCCTGCCCAAGTTCTGACAGTGAAGAGTTGTGGAAGCCTGCAGAGTGACAGTGATGAGTTTCGGCTCGGAAACAAAACAGGGGATAGCTATATGGTCACGTTTCACTTCTTATGGAGGGACTGTTAGAGGCAACATTTCTTGTACTATTCTCCATCCAATGTCTGGCTTGATGGAAATGTACTTATGGAGAGTCAGGAAGATGGAGCAGGACTCTGAGGAGTGGACAGTTAAATGCACAGACGTGCAACTCCAATAGGCAAATAAAAAGAGAAGACGGTGGTGATGGATTTGTTGTGATTTGATTTGAACCAGAAAGACAGATATACACATACAAATAAAGGAAGGTAGAAAGTAACAATTTGAAAGCCTAGTTGTCAGGGAAGAGGAGCTCGTCCTCAAACTCTGGTGGTTCGGACAGAATTAGGTCATGTAACCCACTACTTACGTCATCGAAGTCGCTCTCCTCTTCCTGCTGTGATTCGCGTATTTTGTACTCCGGTGGTATAAAGTGCTGATTCATTTTGATCATGGTTAACCTCTCCACGCTTTTGGGCGAGAGACTGGTCCTTTTCAAAGTTACAATGGCACCAGCAGCACTGAAAACAGTCTCAGAAGAGACACTTGCGACAGGGAAAGCCAGATACTTTATTGCCAGCCTGCTGAGCACTGTCCATTGGCTTCTTTTCCCATACCAATACACCAATGGGTTTCGATCCATGAAGACCTCTGTTGGGTCATCCAGATAGGCCTGGACCGTCCGCTCAATGCTCAGGGGTGCTCCGATGTGCACGGCCCCTTTTTATTTATTTAAGCTTGTACCGCGCACAGCTACCCACAATGGGTTTCCCGGCGCCAGGGATAGACTGTAGAAGAAAAGAGAATGTCACCTTGACTAAGGCCTCTGCCGACTATTGGTCACGCTTAGTAAAGAGCAGGGTCTTCAAAGCCTTACGGAAGCGGAGTAAGTTGGTCTCAGATTTTAATGCCAATGGGAGGGAGTTCCAGTATTTAGGACCAAGAGTGGAAAAGGAGCGGCCTCCCATTTTTGCCAGCTTCCATCTTGGTACTGTGAAATTGCCAATGTCCGATGACCTTAATGAGCGCAGGGGTCTATAGGGTTTTACCAGCCCCTGAACATATACTGGGGCGCTACCCTGCTTAGCCTTGAACATATAGCAGAGTGCCTTGAATTTAACGCGTTCTGGGATGCTCAACCAATGGAGGTCACGCAAAGCGGCAGTGGCTGAGGTGCGTCTGGGGACATTCTTTAGCAGGCGCGCGGCCGCATTTTGCACCACCTGCAGCACATGTATAGTAGCTTTATCTGCGCCCAAATAGAGAATGTTGCCATAGTCCAGGCGTGATGTTACAAGTGCCTGGACTACAGTTCTGCGAGAGGAGAGGGGGAGCATCCACAGAATCTTGTGAAGCCATCGCAAGGTTGAAAAGCAGATGGCTGAGACCTTAGTAAGCTAGCAGCCCGGCTCAAGCCTCAGGCAATAGTGAAGGTAATCTCCTTTGCCTTTGCATCAGCACTGGACTTACCATACCCCTGCCGTAGAAACCAATCAGTTGCCGATTGTAGTGTGGATGATCCTCTTCTTGCTGTTGTTGATGTTATTGGTAGTGTTGGTGTCTGTGACTGCTGCAGGCAAACGCACTGCCCTCAGGCTCTGAAGTAGAACTTGACTCTGGATGCCCTGTAGTACTTGTTCTGGCCTGGGGCGGGGGACCTCTAATTACCAGCCGTTCGTTTTCAAAGTCAATGGCTTGCTCAGCTATCAAAGTTTTGTACTTGGCAACATCCACTTCTGAAAAAGGAATTACTGCCTACCTGTTCAGAAATACTTTGTACAGTGGATCCAAAATTGTGGCAGTAATGTAATGTGGATGTGACATAATGTGATTTTGAATCCTTGTATTTTCAGATAAGCGAACGGCTAAGGACTCCGCCAAATAATGTGTGTCTTGTTTGTCATCCACACCTGCATACATTTCAGACACCTCCTTCAGCTGTTGCTCTAGCATGTGCAACAATGGGATAGCTTGGCCCATAGTACAGTCCTCCCTGCTGACTTCACGTGTGAAGACCTCAAAAAGAAGTAGCATCTCTGTCAGGCATTTAACGAGGTCCCATTGGCACATCTCAACGGTCATGCCTTTCGCAGTAGGATCCCCTAATCTTTGAATGACATAAGTATTGAGTGGTATGTACTGCTCAAAAAGACGATCAAGCATGTAATAAGTTGAGTTCCAACGTGTTGGCACCTCCTGGATGAGTGCTTTGACTGGCATATTATGCTCATGTTGAATGACCCTCAGCTGCTTCTGGGCTTTAATAGAATGGCTGAAATGTGTGCATATTCTTCTGCATGTGGCCAGTAAGTTGCTAACTTTGTATTCATTTTTCAGAAAATCTTGAACAACAATGTTAATGCAGTGTGCCAAACATGGGACCCTGAAATAGCCACCATCTTTCGTGGCACTAACTACATTACTGCTATTGTCCGTGGCAACAAAACCAATGTTAAGCCCTCTCGGGCGCAGCCACTCAAAGACCTTGCTGTTAAACTCATCCAAAATGTTTGCAGCAGTATGAGATTTCTCCAAGGCAAACATGGCTACAGTTGCCTGTTTGCGAGTGGCATGAAAAATCTCAGCAGCGTCAACACCAGCAGATATCTGTTCTCTAACCCCCACAATAGAGATCCAGTGTGCAGTGATGCACATGTAATCAGTGGCTTGGCAACTGGTCCACATGTCTGTTGTCAGGTGGATACTCTGAACAGTACTCTGCTTCAAGGCTTTGCCAAGCAATTCCAGCACGTCGTGATGTACAGCAACTCTGGCAAAATAGTAGGGTCTGGGAACCTGCCATTTTGGGTAGATGGCTGTCACAAATTCCAGAAAACCCACCCCTTCAACAAAAGAAAAAGGGAGAAGGTCCACTGCTAACATTTTAGCCAGCTTCGCATTGTACAAATGTGCTATTGGGTGGTTGCGTTCGTACTGCCCCTCCCCCTAAACATGCTGATAATGGTAGGCTGCATGGTTTTCCTTTCTCTTAGGCTCAACGACGCACTTTTTTTCATTGTGGTACTCCTTCCTGTCTCAGGCTGACTCTTACTCTTGTGCCACTGAGATGTTGCTGAAGATGTGGGTGACGATAACACGGCATTGCTGGGGACAGGGCTACTTTGTGTAACACTACCAGAGAGAATGTCTCCCTGTCCTTCCTCTACCACCGTGATCGAATCTTCTTCTACTCGTTTATTCCCACCAACACCAATGGTTGCAGTTTTTATGCCGCAAAGGTGGTCCGCCCAGTTGATCAAGATGTGTTTTTTCAGATGGGTTATTTGGCCTCCGGTACCGTAGTTTGTACCAAGCTTACCCCGACTAACAGAGGTATTACAAATGGAGCATATAGCAATTTTCTCCTCCTTTTCGCTAACCGTAAGGAAGTCCCAAACTGGGGAGCTTAACGTTTGCCTCCTGCTGGAGGTGCCACTTCCAATGCTGGATGAACTGGAGGGCGTGCGTTTAATTTGACTCTGTGCTGTACCACTACCAACTTCTACTGAGGTGGTGGTTGTGCTGGATGTAGGTCGCTGCCGGGCCTTTGCTTATGCAAATATGGAAGCTGTAGGTCGTGTTGGTGTTACCTGTGTTGGAGGTATGCGTGCTACATCCCTTGCAGCGATTTTGAATAGGGTAATAATGTTGGTCTCCATCTCCTCGGGGCCGGGAGTGATGTTCGTGATGACTGGCTCATCGTCATCATCCTGCTGTTCTACATCAACCTCCATAAGTGTAAGGCTTTCTGGAACCATCCTTTTCCCTAGCCTGGTCTTGGGACGTTCTCCCTCTCAGACTCAGTTTGTGGCTTCGAAGTGGCATCTAGATCATCCGAAGGGGGGCTTGGTGAAGAACTTGATGGACTAACCCTCCTTTTTCTTGCTGGGGATTTGGAAGTCAATGGATCTTCTGAATGAGTGGCTTCCTCTTCTTCTTCCTCTGCATGAGGCTCAATTTCCTGAACAACTACTATTGCGGGCGGTGGTTGCGGCTGTTGTTGTTGACCACTGATCTGCTGTGTTTCCTCCTGCGTTGATTGGGTACTACTTTGAGATAGCGATAAGTTTATCTCAGGCTCAGTATCACTGGTTTCCACCATTAGGCTGGCTACCTCTTCCACACTCATGTGCTTGCACCTGGGTTGGTGGGTTGGGCCCACTGATGTGGAGGTGCTGTCCCCAGCTTGCCCCCCCGGACACCGCTGCTGCAGGCATCATTTTTGGTTTCCCAAAAAAGGTTTTGGGCGGCACACCAGACTTAAGTGTCACTTCCTTCTTCTGTTCCTTCTTCTCAATAGCAACTTTCTTGGTACTGGAGGACCTGGTACCTGCTTTCTTTGGGCCATCTTCTTCAGATGTCAGCAGCACTCAGTTGCACAAGTTGCAGAGATGTCTGGTCAGGTCACTCACACGTCACGTTGTGTACAGCAGCAGGACGTCTGTCTGGCAGCACAACGGGCAATAATGACAGACCTCCTCCTCAGCCTTTTGTGCACCTAAAAGCAAAAAAGCCAGAAGAACATCAGTCAAACGATAGTACAATCAAACTAATATAATATATAACTTCTTAGTGTGTGGTGGTCACAATTATTAAATTTCAGTAACTCAGTGAACAACAACAGTGTAGCCATTTATGAGACTTTGACAACAAGGCCAGGGCTTTCCTGGTGTACTGTGTACACTCAGGAAGAATAAGAATAGCAAATAACAAAAACAAAACTGAAGTGGAACCTGTTTGGCCTAAATTTGTGCATCACGTGGGATGGATGCAGCATCAGGGAGCTGCAGCTGGCAATGGGGATGGATTTGGAAGCAGTAAGACAAGAGGAACAATGGAAAGACATGCAGGCCTATGTGGCAAAAACAGCACACTATTAACTACCACCACAAAATGGCCCCCAGCCACATGGTCACTCACAGGCACAAGGCACAGCAAACAATGAACTCAAGCAGGCCTATATGGCCAGACAAAGGATGCCAGATAAACAACACAGCTTTAATGCAAAAACAAAAATCCACATGGCTAAAAACAGGTTGGAAAGTAACACATGAACCACAACAACAACACATACACATGCAAAAAAGGCATTTATTTAACACACCCAAAAAGTGAAATATACCCTAGAAAAAACACCCACATTTTGCAATTCAATCCAATGCCATCCATCCCCTAAATGATGTTTAAATTCAACAGACAACACAAAAACAGTTGTTTCATGCACCCATGATGATTGATGAGTACCTCTGGGCCTACTGGCAGACTAGGCCACAAGCTAGGAGGCCTATGGCAAAAGTACAGTGGCTGGTCCCACAAAATGGCCGCCACCACATGGCCAGGCCACCGACAACAACAAGAAAAGGAAGACAAGACAGACAATGCAGGCCTATGGAAAAAGCACAATGCCTGGCTTCACAAAATGGCCGCCACCCACATGGTCAGACCACCCACAATAACAAGAAAGTGAAGACAAAGGACAGGACCAGGAAGTTGGAGACTCTGGGGAACTTCCTTCCTCTTTTAAAAAATTGTAATAAAAGAAAAATGACTCCTTGCTCAAAAAACTACAGCCAAATGACAACCTGAGGAGTTTTTTTAGCAAAATGAACAAAATCATCAATTTCGAGAAGGTTTTATGCTGCTCGAGAGATATTCTTCGCCAGATTGCAAATTCTGCGTGTTCGGCATCGCAATCTTTACAAAAAGTCGTTATCGCGTGCGCAAACACGCATATTGAGCGCGCGAAGAAGACAAAAAGTGTAAGTTCGCGTTGTCGAGCAGTGCGGAGTTGCCGAAACTACGCTAGCTGAACGCCTAAGGTTACCTACTGGCTGAAAAGGCCTATTTATTTAACACGCACCAAAAAACTGAAATTCCACCCCAAAAACCACATTTTGCAATTCAATCCAATGCCATTCATGCCATAAATGATGTTAAAATTCAACAGACAACACAGAAACAGTTTTTATGCACCCATGATGACTACCTCAGGGCCTACTGGCAGACTAGGCTACAAGCTTGGAGCTGAAGCCTATGGCAAAAGCAAGCACACTGCCTAACTCCACAAAATGGCCACCACCAAGTCTCGTCAGCAGTTAACGCCAGTGGTTGCGCTCGCAGTGGACTTGACGAGACTTGCTGCCCCGGAGCTGTGGGGTGCGGCAGGGCTGCCATTCTACACATGACTAGATAGGGCAGGCCAACCGTGGCCAGACTGGGCGGACGCCTTGAATCCTGCAGGCCTGAAGGTATTGATTGGGGTTTTGCCGCCTGCAACTGCCAATGAACGAGCCGGAAAGCGGAGGGGTCGCAGTTGCAGACCCGTCATCATCCTGAGGCAGCTGGCCTACCGGAGAGTGCACCTGCTGAGGAACTGCGTAATCCTGCCTAGGGGAACACATGGCCTGAGGGCTGCCCATGCCGGTGGGCTACCTGTCAGACCGGAGCAGGTGAGTTAGAGGCTGGTGCTGTGGAGCCCTGTGAGACACTGCTGCTGACTTTGTGAGGTGCTCACCGGAGGGTCTGTTCAGATTTCCCCAGGCACCAGCACGAAAGCAGCCTACACTGCAATCTGCCACTCGCTGTCGGGAGATCTGCTGCTCCCCTGGCCTGCCCTTGACTGCCATTGAACGAGCATGGAAGAGGAGGTGCTGCAACTGCGGACCCGACATTATCCTGAGGTGGCTGGTCGAATGGAGTGTACATCTACTGAGGAGCTACATGATCCTGTGTGGGGGACTGTAAAGCTTGAATGCCATCTATTCCAATGGGCTGCCTGTCGGACTGGAGTGGGTGTGTTGGGGGCTAGTGCTGCGGAGTCGCATGTGTCATGGCTGCTGACAGCGGAAGGTGCTCACCTGAGGGCCTGCGCAGATCTCCCCAGGCACCAACACAAAAGCGGCTTACATAGCTGTCTGCCACTCGTGGTCAGTGGGCTGGACCGTTGCTGGGTGCTCTGCTGCTCGCCTTGGGCCGGATTGTCCTCACTTTTATCTGCACTGCCCCCCACTCATAAATCAATAGCAGGGCTATGGGCAGAATGGAGGGCAAGCAGGCCAAACTGCCCGATATGCTCTCCCAGCTGCTCACCATGCGCCAAAGCCTCACATTGATCAAGGCTAAATTGGACTCCATGAGTATGGGCATGGATTTCATTACACAAAGACTGGAGAAACACAATGGGCGCATCAGTGAAACTGAGCATTGAATCTCTAGGACTGGAGAAATTATCCTCCATGAGGGGGGAGCAACGGCAAAACATAGACTGCTTACTCAAAGTCATCGACACAAAAAATGAAGATTTAGAAGCATGCTCGCACAGGAACAACATCTGCATCCAGGGAGTCTCCGAGTCCACGAAGACCGGACGGATGGAGGATTATGTGGAGGGCATGCTGATGGAGCTGTTCGATGCCTCGTCCTTTTCAAGGCAGCTGGTGGTGGAGAGGGCACACCGTTCCCTGACTGTCAGAACCCTGCCAGGCTCCACTCCTAGGGCTATCATCTTCCACCTTCTGAATTACTGCAATCGAGGCGCCGTCTTGCGGATAGCTAGAGAAATGCAGAATCTAAACTATGAAGGATGTTCAATTTCCATGTACTCTGATTTTACGATGGCGGTTCAGGAAGCCCAGAAGAAGTTCTTGCCAGTGAAGCCAGTGCTCACTGCGTCTGTTTTGCGCTGGATTTCTCTGCCACTTTCACTGCCAGGACAGATCTCACTGATCAAGATGATTGTCTTGCAGAAATTATTGTACTTATTTATTAACATAACTCACCCCTCGGGCATAATTTTGTTCATATTCTACAGATACAGTTGACCCGGCTGGCATGGAGTGACAAGCAACCCAGGGTGAGCTGGGCAATGCTTACCCAACCCTTCTCGAGGGGAGGGTTTGAAGCTCCGAATATGGAGTTTTACTACATGTGCGCTCAAGCCCACTTTGTGACATATTGGTTCCGACTGCCGCCCTTTATGCCCCATCTAGCGATTGAATGAGGCTAAATGGCTTCCATCCCTACTACTGCTTTTCTGGGGGTGAAAGTCCATGGAGAGGTTACTTCTTTCTCCACTGTAGCGTACACCAACTCGTGTGGTGAGGGCTTGCCAAAAGATTGAAGAAACCCATACTATATTCCCCCGTAGCGACCCTCACATACCATCATTTAACCCCTCTCACTCATGAGACAGTGTGTCATAATATGCTATAAAAATGGGATATAACTACCTGGGGGGATCTCTACCACAACGGAATTTTTAAGTACCGTGCGACATTGCTGACTGGTGAGGGGACTACACGGCTGGAGATATTCTTATATATTAGACTGCCACCCCCACTTTCTCTCACAAACCCCCAACGCTACATACACTGCACCTATGACTACAGACCACGGGACCTGCACATGCGGTCTCTCTGCTCTACCGGGCCGCCCTGACAGAGCATCTTGAAGTTCTGAGCAACTCACGAGCTGGCTGGGATTCAGAACTGGACATGCCACTTACAGACAGGCAGTGGCTCCATAGTTGTCAACAAACAGGTCAATATCACAGCTAGTAACTGGCTGCTGGTTATACACTTGAAGTTTATACATCGGGTCTATTACACACCGGCGAATCTCTACAGATACAAATTGCATTCTGATGACTGCTGTGACAGGTGTGGGCATGAGGGGACAGACTTCCTGCATCTTGCATAGGGCTGCACGGTGATACAAGGATACTTGTCAGAGGTCCTGGCTGGCCTGTCCCGAATGGCGGGCACCCACATTCACTTCTCTACAGTCATGGTGCTACTGGGTTACATGGAGGGCCTTGAAGCCCCCAACAGAAAATTCATATCATTGGGGCTGCTCCTGGTGAAGCGGAGAGTGACATCCAAGTAGGGGTGGGGAGGAGCTCCCAAGTTTGAAAACTGGCTGGGCGATTTCATATATTGCAAAGACTAATTAACCACGTATGCCGAGCTACTGCCCCTTACTTCAAGACGCGCGACATATGGGACCTACTACTAACATACCTAAGGGAAGACCCTGACAGTGTCGCTACAGAACAGCCATGATCCCATTCTGCCCCCCAATTTCCAGGAGTACAGGCCAGCTTCTATAGTGACAGAGCGGTTATCGGCCTAGCTACGTATCTTTCCTGAGATGAGGAATGTCCACCACCCTGACAAGCCCCAGCAACATTACTGAGTGCATCATGGGGTAATCATGGAGTGCTGCGCTTCTGATTCCGAACTGAGAGACTGGGACCCAGGGGGTATACATCTTATCTACTCCACTCTTTACAAGATGCACAGAGGAATGGTTGATATTGAAATTGAATGTGTACTATGGAGCTCTTGATATATATCAGAACCGACAAATGTATGTGCACTGTTGTACCTGGTTGCAAAAATTCAAATAAGAAATTTAAAAATAAACAATTGTTGTGATCATACCTACACATTGTGATACATAAAATAATATAAAACAGAGACCCACGGGTGTATAATCAAATAACTTATAGAATGTTATCACACATTGTGGTAGAGGAAATAAAATAGAACAGAGACCCATAAACATATAATCAAATAATTGATATGTAAACTATGCAGTGATCTATATACATAAAATTATATATATATTTTTTTTATTTAAACTAAGTAATATATACATTTGTTAAGCAGAACTATACGAATATCTATACATTTTTAAACCATAAGTAGTAGATTTATACTTAATGTTCTTGTAAACCTGTGAGCATCTTAATATGGGTGCAGTAGTGTCTGGGAGTGCCCTGTACAGTGAAGCAGGCATTGTAGAGCAATTGCTCAGAAGATGATCGGACATGAGCTCTCGCGTGAGAAGCTGACTGAGCTTATAAGGAAAGGCCTGTTCGCGAGCCGAGAAATGATTGGCTGTGGGCTAAGATAGAGGACTCCTATGAGGCGCTGCCATGAAAGAAAGAGGGGTGCACCTGATAGATCCTTCTTCGCTTGAACATGCCGGGAGGCTAACGAAGAGCCGTCAAGGAAAGAAAACAAAGTAAGCGCTGCTAATGTTTCGGAAGGTAAGACGGTAGAGGAGCGTTGATGAAGCCAGGTGATGTCATGGACTCACGGGATGCAGGAAAGCTTCCTGTCAAAGGAGACCATAGAAATCCTATAAAGGAAGTTCAAAAACAGCAGGTGTTGACATTATGTAAAGAGCAGTTTAGTTTCTGATGCCTGTCATCTGCCTAATTAATTAAACAAAGGCCTCATCTCCGAATTAGCATGATCAATGGTGCCAAATATGCGTTAAAAGTGCCGGCTCAAGGAAGAGCTTTGAGCAAACCTGAATTCCACAGCCAATGGCTTGGGTGCCATGGCATCCTGCAGCGTGCACGTTGATAGGATGGTCAACGTTATCACATGTAGGAACTAGTCCAAAAGAATAAAGATGCCAATATTGTTGAAGAGCTCACCCACAGCTCGTGGTTACAATGAGTTGGGCAGGGACGGCTTATCCAGGGGCATTCTTCCTGACCGCTCTTTACCTCCATACCCGCTGCCCCATCAACCGCGGCCTAACAAACATCTCTGCCGTCTGGACAAGTTTAAAATGGTCGCCTCCAATGCTTTTATCCGTGGTGGGGGTGGGGGGTTAGGAGGGAGCTGTGTACCAACCACATTCCTTTTTGAAACCTCCTCATCTGCTTGTGCTGGATCTGCTTGGATGCCACCCCAGGAGCACGGACAAGTTGCAGTCTGTAGCTAATGTTATCAGTGTTTAATCTGTAACAAACATGAGTGTCAGGGCCCTTCTAAGGGGATCCTTGCAGCTTGCACCACCCATTGCTCCTGCTAGCACTGCCAATGAAAACCACTAACCCTCACAAAGGTACAAGTGTGACAGTTCAGACTATTCTATGCCCCCCAAAGCTATAAGAATGGCTTGGGTGGCAGGTATGAGTCAATGTAATGAATATAGAATTAATAAACATCTGTTGATGTGCTCATCTGTAAAGTGGACAGACAGCGCCATCATTTGGCAGACTGTCAGAAGTGCCAGTGTTGACAATTAAGTACCTGTGCTGAGCACAAAAAAACACCAGTCCAAATTAGGCACTTCTGTATGCACACTAGCAGCATTAGGCCTGGGCATTGCAAAAAAGGCTCTTTTTGAAGAGAGATGGGCGGTGTGACGGCTCCTTCAGAGAATGAAGGCAGATGGCTCAAAGAAAAGCCATCAAAGAGCCCCAGTTCTTGGGAGTCCGCTGGGAGTTGCAGAGCTCACCCGTCAAGGAACTAGCCTAATGATGAAGCTTGCAACAAGTGAGGGCTTTTGCACCCTTTAACTAAGAATTCCCCTTGATACACGGATATCACTCAATCAGAAGTTGAGTTGTCTTCATGGGGGAATAGCAGAACAGAACACTATTACTGTTTATAGACTGTTAGTTTGGGAAGGATGTGTGCTGGACCACTTTAAATATTCCTCTCCACCCACCTCTAGAGTTACAAATCATTTTTTCCCCTGGTCTATGCCTTAAATCACTCATTTGAAAAAAGTGTGAAAAAAAGCAAAGCACCTTGAGTTGACTAGAATCCCCCCTAGGCAACGCTATTGCAGTTTCTCTTTAAAGGTTGAACGGTTTTAGCAAAACAGGTCTATGATTCTAAACCTATGACAACAACTGAGAATGTGTGTAATTCTCAAAGTGCAGCTTTAGGAAAGGTAATTAGAGGACTTGAGGCAGCTTTGCAAACTAAAGAGAATGCGCTTGTACTGTGCTGTTTAAAAGATAGGAAGGGGTGAAGGAAGAAATACATTAAAGAAGGCAGCAACAAATGCAGGCAGGAAGGGGAGTACTGGAGTGAGGAAATAAGAAAAGAATGTGAACGGAAGAAATGAAGGAATAGAGGGAGAAAGGAAGTGAATGATGTGTGATGGATGAATAGAAAGAAGAAAGGAAAGGAGCAAGATAAGCATAAGGAAAAGATGATGATAAAAAAGGAGGAAAGTAAAGAAGAGGTGAAGGAAGGAGGAGGAAAAGAAGAAAGTAAGGAAAGAATGGAGAAAGAAGGAATAAATGCACCAGGGGAGGAAGGATGGGGATTGAATGAGAGTGTGAGGAAGCAAGAATGGAATGAGGGTGGAAGG
Organism: Triturus cristatus; assembly: GCF_964204655.1. Taxonomy (NCBI): domain Eukaryota; kingdom Metazoa; phylum Chordata; class Amphibia; order Caudata; family Salamandridae; genus Triturus; species Triturus cristatus. Next base: position 400,650,300 of record NC_140587.1, on the reverse strand, counting down.
AAGCAATAAGCAAAAGGGGAAAGGAGGCATGGCTGGAGGTGCAGAGGAAGAGAAAAAGGGAAAAGAAAAAGATGGGACTAAGGAAAGAAAGGAGGTCAGAGGAATGGATAAGAGTATGAAAGGTACTGGGGCAAGGAGGGACAGAGAGAATAATGACAGTGTAATAATGCAAAGAAATTAAAAACAAAAGATTGAAACACATTTATGTCCTTAACATGCCATGAATGTTTGTAAAGCACATATTCACCAAAGGGGGCCTTGACATCTAATTTAAAATGTTGTTCTCCAGCTCATAGGCACACATGTTATCGACCTCAGAAAGATGAAAGACCGAGTTGCATACCAAGATTTACATTTGTGACCCTGAGAACAAACATGGATTCCTGTAGTGGATATAAAGAAATGCACAAGAAGGAAAAACATAAAAGGGAGAGTGAGGAAGGAGGAGCGATCTGAAGGTAAAGATAGATACGGTAGACAACGAATGTGAAGAGAAGTGAGGAAAGCAGAGCGAGGGAGTGCAAGACTGGAGTGAAACATAATGAGAATGAAAAAAGGAAAGAGGAGAAAGGGAAGAAGAACAGACCGCGGGAGTGCGTGAAAAGAGAGTGCAAGGGAAAGATGAGAAGGTGAAAAATGATAAGCAGTTAATGAGGGTAGGTGGCGATTAAGAGGAAACGTGGACGTAGGGCAGAAAGTGAAAGAAAAATGGAGAGAAGGGAAGGAGTAAGGTGTGAAGGGTAGGAAGAAAAGCAGATTCTGAGGAACAGCAAGAAAAGAGTACACCTCTGCTTTATTAAAAATAGAGTTATTAATTATGTAAAGTTGAGGAGTGACAGGGCTGTATCGTTCTTGGCCTGTCTCATGAATGCATAGCTGTGCTGTCCAAGACACACAATAGCGAGTTAGGACACCATAACACTGAGTGGCAAGCTTGGGGGCGTGCCATTTGGGCATGCATTGTGAGAGCATGTGCTATTGTTATTTCTAAGGCCTAGTTTTTTCAGAGTGCATGTGACCATGGAGCTCCCCCCCACCTCCTTAAGCTTGGTGCATGCCCCGCCAAAAGAGATTGATGGATCAGGCGTCAGGAGCGCTAAAGCCGGCGCTGCCAACTCGTTCACTTACAGAACTCTTTAATTCAACCACTCACATTGACTTGAGTATTGAAAAATACATCACAAATTAATTCACTCCAGGTGAAGATAGAAAGAATGTCATATTTTTAAATGACAGCTTTCTTTTATAATTTGTCAACTTCAGGCTTGTTTGCACAGATCTGCCTGTGTAGTGTATCCTAAACATTCTACATTTTAACAAAGTGTGCACCGAATCCTTTGCACATAATGAATGACTCTTTAGTCCTCAAGAGGCAACAGTGGTGGAAGAACAAAAAAGTATTTTATGACTCTTTCAATTTAGCTCCTAAATGGTAAATCTTTTTTCAATGCAGGTAACCCTTTCCATCTTATAATAAGTCAATTACAATCAGTGTAGTGGGTCAGGGGTGGTATTTTACCATAAGTGATTTTAATTATGGAGACGGACAATGGTTTCCGCAGCTTACTATTGCTCATTTTGCTTTTGGACACTTTAATCAACAGGCATGTATGTTTGGATCAATCAGTTTCAGCTGTTGTGTTCATTCATCTAGTAATTGAATTTAGGGGAAATTAAATGAAAGGACACACTTACAGAGACAATGGTCACACAAATGCCAAGAAATCACATATGCCAGTGTTAGCCCGATAGCGATCTAAACAGCTATGCTAATGTGCTTTTTTATAGCGTAGCTATCTCTTTTCACAGCAAAACGACAAAAGTATTCGGCATTCTTCCTGCATTGCAGACCCGTGGTCACATACCTAATGTATTGAAAAAATAAAAAAGGTAAAAAGTGAGGCCACTGCAATATGTGTATGTGCTAAACATAGCCTAAAGGCATAGGAATATGCTTTCAGCCTTTGTAAGCCACCAAAAGAAACATTTTTTAGCACCAACCAACACAAACTGACTTAGACTGAGTGCAGAGCAGCACGTGCACAACGTAGTTAGTGGTGGGCCATGAGCACTTCGAATGCACCATTAGAGACAGGTCCAGGTCAGTGCTGATGAAAATTAATGCTTCCCACTCTTTTAATTTCAGAAAGGCAGGGCAGAAAATAATACTTCCCCAATTTCATTTTCATAGCATCCTGCTATCAACCCAAACTATGAGACTCACGTGCAGCCTCTGGCAACCATCATCCGGATTTTACCAGGCAATAAATTAGGGTAACCAGATTTTCAGAAGGAATACCCGGGACAGGCACAGACATAGAAATAGGACTACATGCCCTAATACGTCTCAGGGTATATGGAGTGATGTCAACAACTATAACCATCGCCCTCTAAATCCCTTCGTCAAATACAGAGAATGATTGGAATAAATATCTCAAAGTCTTATCGGCAAACCCCTCTGCTCTCCCTTTCTTTATTTCCCTCCAACAAGGGCACGTAGTTCTTTGGGTGACCTGAGAAATCCTAGAAGATGCAACTCCCTACTGCAGAGTTGACATCCTGTCCTGGACTGATTGTCAGAGACAGCCAGAGCCAACCGATCCATCCTTGAGACCCAAGACCGTTTGACCACCATCATCCCCGAATACTCCATATTGGAAAAATCTGACACTTTTAAAAATTGCATTTAAATCATTAACGACATCTGTTGAACAATGTTGTTTTCGTTGTTTTCCAGCATATTCATTCTGGCAGAATAATCATCAAATACATCACGATTCAATAATCTTGCTCAAAATGATATACATGTTAATTATTAATTTTTAAAAAACGGATGGAAAGGGAGGAAGAAGAAATACATCACAATTCTTTGCAACCATGTCCGGGACGTCTGGTCACCCAGGTGAGGTTTATATTATGGCCACAGAAGGTGAGAACCCAGAAACGGTTCTTCTTCAGTGTTCCAGAGGATGCTGTCGTACAATAACCTCCAGGAGAGTTCTGAATTATAGAGAACTCCCTGGTGCTCTCTAGGTGTAGAAACACAAAATGATGGGGTCCCCAGCAGAATGTGATGAGGGGCCCCAGAGTCTCGCATATGTCACAAATATTCAGTAAATGGCTGAGGTCGACTTAGACTGTGAAAATTGAGAGTGAGAAACCTCTCTTCTGCCTCCACCGTGCAGTATCATATGGTGTGCATATTGCATGTTTAAGTGAAAAGGGAAACTGGGCATATTTAAAAATAACACCCAACGTTGAGTCGATATCATTATATTTTAACTATGTTGCTGAATGAGGACCAAGTGCAGGGCAAGAGATATGAAGTGGAAGGGCAGCGGTGGCCCCTATAATAAATATGAAGCGCAGGCCCTCAGCACGGGAGACAGGAGATTAGAAGAACGTGCCTTAATGCCAGATAGTTAAGTTATCTAATTTGTGTGCATGAGGCTCTTGTTTCTTTTGTGAAGCAAGTAAATCTAATATATCAAAATTATACCTGTATTGACGGCACCGTTACTTGTAAATTTTCCCTCATGCTGGACGTTGTAAATTGTAAAATGTTTATGAGCAGTCCTGCACACTTCCAGCGTGCCGTGCCCTAGCTCAGCCAAAAGCCCGTCCTCCGCCAATCTTCAACGGAAATGAATCAATGTTCTGTGAAAGGCAGGCGTGATCTGCTTACGACGTGACATCACTAACGTGATGACCACTCTCTTTCACTTTCAGTGTGCCTGGGCAAGGGTGGGAATTCCTATGAAACATACCAGGCAGCAGCCACAGAACAGGAGAGCAGGAAATTATTTTAATAATTACCGGGCCATCGATCTGCCGGAGGAGAATAATCACATAGACCTGGCCCGGTGAAATAAGTGCCGGTGCTGAGCACCTGAAAGCTCCGGTACAAATTAAGCACTGAGGGCCTTGCCTGCGGTACAGACCTATAACACTGGTGCAGGGCATTTCACAAGCAGTTTATCCCTCTGCAGTGGGCTAGATAGCTATAACATAACATGGTTATATGGCTATAACATCACATGCTCCTCTCTGGCTGTCTGTGGTGTGATTTCAAACTGTAGAAATCTGGGACCTCCTCAACACCCTATCATCCGACGTCACCTTCCTCACGTAGACCTCAACCACCGCCAGCTCCGCACCAAACATCGCAACCGCCATCCCCGACGGGTACAAGATCCAGAGGAAGGACCGCTCCAACCACCCTGGAGGTGGACTCACCATCGTACACAAAAACTCCTTCTGACTCATTACAGCCAGCATGAACTACTCCTCGTCCCCCATGGAACACCTCCATTCCAAGATCAAAATTAACCCCAGAACGACTCTACGTGGAACCCCCGCAGACAGTCCTCCCGGACTGCGTACCACGTTCACCACAACCATCACAGACCTCATCGCGCCCCACGCCCTCGCCGCCACGGACTACGTACTGCTCTGTGATCTGAATTTCCACCTCGACAACCTCGGCAACCCCAACTCCACCGCCCTCCTGTACAACCTCGCCATCATCGGACTGAAACAGCTCGTCACCACCCCATCCACAAGGCAGGATACACCCTCTACCCCATCTTTGCAGGAGGAAACAACATTTGCTTCAGCCATACCACGCAACCCCTCTGGACGGATCACCACTGTGTCCACTTCTCCTTTTCGAAACCAACCGCACACAAGCCTACATCACGCCCCTGCACAGGAACTGGAGCAAGATCACCAATGAGCACCTCAACTCCGCCCTCCACCGCGCTCCTCCACCCACCACGACCAAAGCCAACTCTGCAGCCAACGATCTCCACAGATGGATCACCGCCCCCCCTCCAGAACTCCGACAGACAATGCACCACCAAAGCCACCTGTTTCACCACGTACCTCTGGGGAATCCAAGCACACATGCCGACGACATGAGAAAGCATGGAGGAACATCGGAAGCACACACCAACTCCAAGACCACCATGACAGAACACCACCAACTCATCAGATCCACGAAGAGGAACTTCATCCAGGACAGAATCCTCTCCAACTCCCACAACTCTAGGGAACTTTTCAGCTTCATACAAGAATTTACCAAACCCCCCAGCGAAACCTCCGACGCCCCTCCCTCCCAGGACCTCTGCATCAAACTCGGCTGCTACTACCATCACAAGATCAGGAATCTCTCTGACAACTTTGACGAACGGAACCAAGGCACCGACACTATACCCACCACCGGCAATGCCACCCAGCCAAACATCACCGCCTGAACCCTGTCACCACAGAAGACACTGCTAAGACCATGAGGAGCATACACTCAGGAACCCCCACCGACCCCTGCCCTCCACACATCTTCCACAGAGCCACCTCTAACATAGCACCAGAACTACAACATACTATCAACTGCACCCTAGAAACAGGCATGTTCCCCGATGACTGGAAATGCGCAGAAGTCAAACCCCTCCTCAAGAAGCCTTCCACAGACCCGATGGACCTCAAGAAATACAGACACATCTCTCTCCTGCCCTTCGCAGCCAAAGTCACCAAGAAGATTATCAACAAACAGAATACGAACTTCTTAAAATGCAACTCGATCCTCAACACTTTCCAATCTGGATTCTGCAGCAACCATATCACCGAGACCACCCTCCTAGCCACCACGGATGACGTCCGCAGTCTCCTTGACCAAGGCCACGTGGCTGCCCTCATTCTACTAGACCTCTCAGCAGCCTTCGACACCCTCTCCCAACGCACACTAACTGCCAGACTCCACGACGCCGGCATACAGGGAACTGCCCCAGACTGGTTCCACTCCTTCCTCAGCGGCCGAAATCAAAGAATCAGACTCTTGCCCTTCCTCTCTGAATCCACAGAGATCAGCTGCAGAGTACTCCAAGGATCCTCACTCAGCCCCACACTCTTCAACATCTACATGGCCCCCCTCGCTACCATCATCAGAAAACACGGACTCAGCATAGTATCCTACAGCGACGACACCCAGCTCATCCTCTCCCTCATCAAGGAACCCGACATCACCAGAGACAGTTACCAGGAAGGAATGAAGTACGGTGCATCCTGGATGAGCAACAGCTGCCTGAAGCTCAACTCGTAGAAAACAGAAGTCCTCGTCCTCGGATCCACCCCCTCTGTATGAGACAACACCTGGTGGCCCACGGCAACCCTCCCACAGACCATGCCCACAACCTCAGCATCATACTCAGTTCCTCCGTCACCATGAACCGACAGGTCAACGCATATATTCCACATGCTTCAATATCCTCTGCATTCTCCGCAAGACCTTCAAATGGATCCCCCCCCAAAATCCAGAAAGAATGTCACCTGCACACTAATAACCAGCAGACTGGACTACGGGGATGCCCTCTACACCGGAAACAACAAATCTCTACTATTCAAACTCCAGACCATCCAGAACGCGGCAACCAGACTAATCCTCGGATTCCCACGGCAAGACCACATCCCCCAGCACCTACGAGATCTACACTGGCTCCCCATCGAAAAAAGGTTGACCTTCAAGTTTCTCACTCACGATTACAAATCCCTCCACAACACCGGACCCCAATACCTCAACGAAAGAATCTCCTTCTACGCACCCAAGAGAAACCTTCGCTTCACTGACATTTCCCTGGCCGAAATCCCTCACATCCACAGAGCCAGAATGGGAGGAAAAGCCTTCTCCTACATTGCAGCCGAGACCTGGAACGAACTCCCCCTCAGCATCAGACGAACTCCTACACTGCAAGCATTCAGGAAGAGCCTTAAGACCTGGCTCTTCGGATGAGACAGAGGCGCTCGTAATCCCCCACCCCCAAGCGCCTTGAGACCGTCACAGGTGAGTACTGCGCTTCACAAATCCCTGATTGATTGATTGATTGTGTACCATGCACTGCTTATGACCTCACATATGACATCGCTCATGACATGTTCTATGATATAATTTATGATACAACTGATAACATCTCAAATGGAGGGGTATGGGGTCTCGGGGCAATTAGTGGCTCAGGTGGCAGGGGCGCAAAGCCCCCCTCCATTAAAGTAATCCATCCCAGGGTTGGGCTCCATGGGGCTTTTTGAGGCTTGAGGACGGGGGCCACCCACCCTCTCTCCCCATTTTGTAAACTTTTGGCCTTGGGGATGGGCTCCCTGGGGCCTTTTCTTTTTTCCAGAATCAAATAAAAAACTGTACACTAGTATACTTTACTTTTTTCTATTTAATTCTGGAGCATTTAACTCTGTGTCAGAGTGTGTACCAACCACCTTGCACCGTGAATCAGTCACTATTTCTGTACATAGACTGTATAGCACCAGCACACTTCTACACTCACCTATCTCACTTGCACTGCACCGCGGCACCGTTTGGGATCACATTTCTACCTTTCAATTGGCTTGATTATGAAATTCCAATGATTTTTCCTGTTGTTGAACAAATTGAATAACACTGTTCTGTTTTGAAATAGAACCAATCTGTTGACGGTTAAAATAATATTTTCCAAGGAAGTAGAGGCTGACACTTCCCCCTTGAGGGACCATTGTTTATCTTTATTATTTAATTACCCAGGTCCTAGGGTTACTGGGTTGCCCCTTGTTCTTTTATTTGCAGCAGATCATGACCTACTGCACTCCTGTGATTGTAACACTTTAAATCTCCCTCCAGTTTAACATTGAGATGTTAATGTCTACTAAACTGAGCTTCCTATGACGTAACCTTTAATTTCCTGCCTCATTTGGTGTGAGCTTCTTCACACCCTCGCTTTCAGCCTGGTTCGCCTATGGTAACAACAATAACCTTATCTAAGGCCCGGCAAACTTGTGGGCCAACCGGCAACACCTTGCACCAGACTCAAAGTGACAATCCTACATAGCTTTCTGTCCGTACGCACCTGTCCCGTATAACGTTGCCCACGCCACAACAAACACCTGACCCTGAAACCCTATTCTAAGGGATGGGCGAGAAGGTAAAGCTTCCTTGCTCGCTACCACTAGGGCTGCCAGAGGGTACACCTAACACAAAATGGTGGGTGACAGCCCAAAATGGCCCCCTAACAAATCTGTGAGCTACATCCTTTATCGGATGTAGCCAGAAAAGCACTGTCAGCTAGATTGCACCTCGCTCTCCCAATGTCCCTGGGGACAGTCCTACCTCTGTCCAGCTGTCCCCCAAGCCCCTATTGGGTGAAAGGGGGCACAGCACAGACCACTGACACTCTAGTATGTGTAAAAAAGGCAGCTTTATTGAAAGACATACCGCCTTACAAAACTAAAACCTCACTATACAATAATAATCCACATTTGTAAAGCGCGAACAATCCCCCGTAAGGGTCTCTAGGCATTGGGGGCCGTTGGGAAGATTAAGCAAGCTATTGCCCAGAGTCACATGGTGCTGGGCTAATCTGCCGCCAGCGCCAGGGATCGAACCGTGATCCCCAGATTCTGGAGTCAGTCGCAATGTTGTCACCTACTATTCCTACACCTAATCCTAAAGACCCACCCCCCACATAACGTACCCAGCAAATATCTATGTCAAGACCAACTGCACTCCTGTGATTGTAACACTTAAACTTCATCTCCCGTTTACCAACGAATCTATGAATGTCTACTAAACTGAACTTCCTATAACGTAACCTTTAACTTACTGCCTCGTTCCTGTGAAAGCTTGTTCATATCCTCCCTTTAAACCTGGTTTACCCATGGCAAAAACAATAACCATATCTAAAGCACTGCAAACTTGTTGACCAACAGTCACCAGAAAAAAGCACCAACTTTAATTTTTTTTCTGCCCCCCACTCCACCGCTGCAGGACCAGGTCACACCTATACTCTCAAAGTCCGGGACAAGAACTCCTTCATTTCCAACAAATACAATTCTATCCCATACTGGAACAGATGTACTTCGTCTCCTCTAAAGAACTCTCCACTACGTCATAACGTAGATCTGAATGTTCCACTCAACCTAGTCACTCGTCGCTGCAGAAACGCTTCATTTCCCGAATAACTTTCCTCCTCTCCTTGTCAATTGCTGCTGGCTTGCTGGCACTCACCAATTCCTCCTGGGAATGGATTCAGTCAATGCCACAAAACACCCTGACCATTGTGCTTTTATCTATCCCAGGTCTTTCTTCATGGCTCACAGTAATGACAGGCCTTTCTCCATAACAATATCATTTTCACCCAAATGAATTAACAGCATTTTGAGACAAACCTTTCCCCGCAACAGCTTATTCAACATTGGCAAGAGCTTTTTCCACCGCATACCCCCTTTACTAAGCCAGGCCACCAAAAGAGTGAATTAAACCCTAAATTCCACCCCCAGGACTCATCCCAGCTTCCCGGTCAGCCCACTTCACAAAAGAATGTCCAACAAGACAAATCATCAAGCCGGCAGCCATCGGGCCCGGAATCAAACCTAAAAAGAGAAAAGCAGTAAGAGGGCATATGGAAAACTACATGCTCAACAGTTCCACTTTGCCGTTCCTGACATACCGCTGGAAACAATCGGAAGACCATCTACCCAGTTCCATGTTTTGCTCCCCGGACCAACCCCACCTCTCTGCCTCCATAGCTGCACTAATGCAAAAAGAGTGTGTACTGTACTCTGTGGCCACTAATCCCAATCCATCAAGTACTTTTCTCAGAATTGCTTACAACAGGAAAGCTGTAACTGAATCACCTTGTGCATGCTGGAAAGCTAGCCCTGTATGTGCCGATCTTTGCCCACAAAGTTTCTTACCCCACGTTACCAGGCAAAAACCTTCCAATGGGTACACTGGCAGAACAATTGTCATTCCCCTAGACCTCTGGTCTATCTTCATACTATGCAAGCCAATTTGTACCCCTGTTGGTGGAAAACCTATGTTCTCCCATAGCAGCCTGCTACTACCCCTACCCCCTCCCCAACAATTCTGGCACTCGGAATGCTCCACAAAACATACATGACATCAATGTAGCAAACAAATTAGGTTCTTGTGCAGATGAGCAAATAGCTGACAAAAGACTAAGCACCTTGTGAAACACCATCAACATAATAGGCTTTTTCTTCCTCCACAAACGACCTTGCTCCCTCTCCAAACCTTCCAAAATTCTCTTGCCCAATTCTCCCACTGATGGCACATACTCCAGAACAGCTTTCCCATGAAGGTGATACCTGTCAATTTCCCCGCGATCGAGACCCTAGAAGACCCTTTTTCAGTCCACCTCAGAATAAACTGCACCACATCCTCATCTCTTTCCCATTTCCCCGATCTCCTACAAGGCCCTGTAGTCAGACATTCTTCCCAGGCCTTGGCATATGCCTTCCGTGTGGACACCGCACAAGACCCTACCATCAGCTGGAACATCCTCTGTCTCCTACTGTCGTTAATTCCAGAGGCATATGCATGTTGACCCTGTCCACCCCTGTAACCAATCCATGGAACCTCTCCCACTGCGAACGAGACAAAGCATCCGCAATGTCATTTTCCACACCTGGCAAATGTTTTGTCTTAAACATAATATTATGCCATAAGCACAATTGCACAAAAACCCTCAGCAACTTTAACACCTGCGTATCTTTTACCAACTGTCTGTTGATGACCTGCATCACCACAATATTGTTCACGTGGAAAAGAACCTTCCTGCATTCCAACAAATCTCCCCACAGAGTGACAGCTATCACCAAAGGAAACAACTCGAGTAAGGCAATGCTGCAACCCCATGCTTACAAGTGTCCAGTTATTCCTCCGCTCAACACATGCCCTGGCAATTCAAACCAAGCCCTATACCCTCTGCTGCATCAGAATAGATCTGAACATCCCACTCAAGCACCCGCGGTGTACACATGGTGGTGTCATTAAAGAAATCCAAGAAGAAATATAACATTTGCAAATCCTTTCTCACCCCAGCAGACAGGTGCACGTGGTGATGTGGCAATGATAACCCAGAGAGTGCCAAGCCAAGTCTCCTGCAAAAGGTCCTACCCGCTTATACCACCTTACATGCAAAATTGAGATGACCCAAAAGCACCTGCACCTCCCTGACCATTACTTTAGGTTTTGCCAGTATTGTGTCCAACAGTATCTGCATCCCCAATTCTTTCTCCAGTTGCAAACAAGCCTCCATGACTCCAGAATCAGCTCAATTTCCAAGAATGAAAGCATTGTGTATGGTCCCATTGTTTTCTCAGGTGCCAAAGGGACCCCAACGTCCCCCATGCACTCCTGAAAAATGACCAGCAAACCCTGGCAGTTAGCAGAACCGGAGTCTGTGACGAAGAACAAATCATCCAAGTAGTGGGTCACCCACACGTATCCAGTGCACCACATGCATAAGTATGGCAGCAAGGAGCTAAACTGCTCAAACAGAGCACATTAGATCATACATCCCATTGGGAGTTCTTTGTCCACATACCACTGCCCTCCAAGTTGAATACCGAATAACTGAATGTCCTCTGAGTGCACGGGTAGCAATCAGGAAGCCGATTTAATGTCACATTTTGCCATTTGTTCATTTACCTGCGCCTTCTCCACCAGTGCCATCGCTCTGGCCACTGACGAATACGACACCGAAGAAAGCTCCTAGAATAAAGTAATTCACAGATTGTCCTTCCGGCCAATACAGATGCTGGAGCAATTGAAACTGACCCTGTTCTTTCTTGGGACCTACCCCTATCTGGGACACAACCAGATTCTCCATTGGACAGGCATAAAAAGAGCCAGCCAGTCAATCCTCCTGTACCTCCTTTAGCAATTTTTCCCACACAACCAGTGGGTGTGCCTTGAATGACTTCAAATTGTCTGCCCATCGCCACAATCTAGGACCCTAATACCCCAAACAAAATCTTCACTGAAATCCCTTTTGCAGAATTGCTGTGCCCTCCCTATTTGGGTAGGACCACAGCTAGAATGTAAGCATGCCCAGTTTAACCGGCGTACAAGTTTTTCTATCCAGGCCTCCCCTGCAATTTCCTGATGTGGCGTGAGGTACTCCTGTTCCTCCTGAAGTCTGCAGCCACTGGCTGGGGGTACCCCCGAGATGTGCACCCTGTACTCCTCTAGCATTACCATATTAATACACAAGTGCATGCTTCCCTAAACACTATGAACATTTGTGTCTACTCTTACAGTGTTTTTCATGCAGAATCCCTTATTGAAGTCCCAACAAGCCACAAGTGTTCCTTGCCAGCTTTTTGCTGCAGCACCCACCCATCCCCGGATGAGACAGGCCTGAAAGAGCTGGTAGACTACTGGCAAACGGATGGCTGTAAAAATTGCCCTCCCATATTTTGCCAGACCCACTGTATGCTGCCATAGGTCAGAGTCTATTTCCTCCCATTTTGCCTCCGGATCCACTGGCGTCCATGCACAGAATTCATCATCAGACTGCGCACAGGCATTGCCCCAAAAAATATTTGCGCCTTACGTATGACGTCTATATATTTGAACAGGGCCACAATCCAATCAAGGTATGTCTTGCAATATACACTTGAGTAAATTAAAAGGGCAATTGCCCAATGATCTATGTTCATTGACATCCGTGGGCATTTTGCCAATTCGTATTAGTCTTCCTTGGATCCCTCCTTGGCCCTCAATTCTGTATGTAACAACTTAAACATTTCTGCATACTTCCCTTTCCAAACTTTTGCCTATGTGGATAACATTAGATATGCCCCAAAGGTTTGGTCACCCCATGTAGGGGAGTTTCTTTATTTTTAACTCTTTACTCTCTTTCCCCACTGCCCCGTATGCCTTGCCACTCTCCCCGTCTTTGTCCTTTCTATCAGTACTCATAGCCTAGACCTGCTCACCTGGCTGTTCCCCCACATGCGTCCCTCTAGTTGGCCTACCATCTGAGCAATCCATCTCTTTTTTTTTTCCCTGCAACTGCCTGTGTGTCATGTGACCCCTTTTCCTCCATCCCCACCCTGTGTCCCTCACGTATTTGCCCTTCTGCATCCTAGCTTCATCCTCTCCCCGCTAACACCCAGCATCCACACCCGCTGACACCATTATCGGTGTCAGGGCACACACTGGTGCTCTCAGCCGGCTTCTACCATTTATTAAATGTATTCAAAGTACTAATGACAATATCCTGAATATTTTTAACATTTATTTAACATCACTTGATCCTATTTTTCCTAGGCACATGAAAGTCTCAGACATCATCATAGCTAAATTCAATGTAACATTTTTATAAATCAGCACTTTTGAACTGCTATGTTTTTGTATGACATTACCCTTAGTGTGTTATTCCTTCATGGAATATTTAGGAAATCTAATACAAAGGAATGAAGTATTGTTAAACTACTCTTCAAATTTACATGATTTACTATGTAAATTAGTCCCCTGGTCCAGAGAGCCTATGTAGAAGAAGCTGCACTCCAGTGTCTTTTTTTTTATTTTTAGGAAACTGTTCTCATTCAGTACGGTGATAGGTAACACGACACAGGACTTATTTTTACACATGTGTCGGCATCTGCTGCGAACCAAAATTGAAGTAAAACTGCTGAAAAGAACACTCATCTTTTAAAAGAGGCTCTGAAAAGTTCTGACCTATTTTCTTCTACAAATACTGCTTTTATCTTGCACTAGTGAGCTTGTGCATGTGACTCTCTCAAATTATTTGATAAAATAAATGTTATCAGTGAACTGCTAATAACTGATATAAAATAAGGACTGTCACAGTGGCTAACTTCAGATAAAAAATGCTCCAAATCCCCTGTGAGGACATTTTGCTTCCAACAGTGCTAGTTAGTGCTAAATACAGAACTCGGCAACTGACACTTAAACCTGTTGTCATAAATTCAGTCCCCTGTCTCAGCTCAGTCACCTTTTAGTGTTTGGCCTATTTCAAAAGTCCCATCAGAGCTCTGTGTGGCCAGACTGACTGAATATGCCTTTTTGCAGACATCTTTAAGTTTGCAAAAAGGTAGGATCTAAACATTACCGGGATTTATTTTTGTATTTTTGTGCAGTGCGATCTGTAGTACCGATTAACCCCAGTATTTTGTAATGCCAGTATGTGCCTAGAAATGTTGTGTAAAAGGACAGGAAATGTAGTCCCCATGTCTTCAAAACTACAGTGGGAGCTTTATGAACACAGCATTGCTCAGTTTATTCCATCAGAATTTTTTGGAGTGCAGTCACCCTTTTTGTGCAGTTTGCAGCTTAATAGACCACAAACGCGAAGACTGTAAAAAGCAGCCAAACCGTGATGTATTGGGAGCTATCTTTTAACATCACTATCCATTCACATAACTTTCATAAAAATGCAGTTCCTCTTTTTTTGTGGCATAGAATCTATAATGTACCAAGTCAATTTCAGCTTTGTGCTAGATATTTTAGAATGGGCTGAGTTACTTTCACACACACACTCTTAATGGAGGCTGTCACAGCCAAGTAGCTAAATTCTATAATTGCTTTTTGTGTTTTGGATCAGTTCATTACATTATCTTGTTAACATGCTGGACAAACAACACTTCCAATAACATGGAAAAACTGGAAGCGATATACCAGTGTCTCACACATGCATGTAAACCAGAGGTCTTCAATCTGTGGAGCGTGACTCCCGGGGGCAGTGGAGTCATGGGAAGGGGGCGCGCTCTTCATTTTGCAAAAAGACAACCATACCAGACGGTTAATTCGGGTATTTAAAATACTTTGGCTGGAGTGTTATTCTGGGACTCTCCTCTGCTGTGAAATCGGAGCCAGGCAGACAGCTAAACATACCTTTCTGGTAGTGTCTGCTGGCCTGAAAGAAATGCAAATGTGCACAACCAGTTAATCTGCAAATGTAAAGTATGCTTGGTACTGGCTTCAATTGATCAATCACTTGAAGCTTTTTGAGTGGTAGTGCAAAGAGTTCAAAACTGAGCTGTGAAGTGCTTGCTTTTAATTGTAATTGTATTTATATAGTGCTTACCATCCCTGAGAAGGTGTTGAAGGGAAAGTTATGTAAAAAATTGCATTACATAGGGTCTGGGCATTACAATGAATTGGTGAAGGGCAGCGCTGTGAGGATTTTTGCTGCGCTGCTCTATGCCAATTCGAAAGGGTAGGAATTCACCATATTTACACAATACGGTGCATTCATGTCCTTTTCATGGTGTAAGGGTGTCTGCATTGTTGGCATGATTCCTGCTCAAAAACAATCCATGGAGGCTTTTTCCTTTTTAGGTCTCGCGTGGCGTGGCGTGGCAGTGCATGCGCTGCTTGCCTCGCGAGATTTATTGTTGACAAGGACTTTCAGAAGAGGGCTTTAAGCCATGCCCCTCATTTCCATTGGCTGGCGTCACCGTTTATGCTAAACGGTGGCCTGCCATTGGAAAGGAGGGTTTTCTGTAGACGCCCTTTCGCCTCCGAGCCGGACTCGGTGGCCTGCTTTGCGTCTGTCGCAAAGCATTTTCTTATCTTTATGGGGCCATGTGTTTAAACCCATGGACCCATAAAGACAAGAGTGTGGTCCTCTTTCACTTTTGGGACCGCGCAATAAAGACCCTAGATTTGCTTTTCAGAACAACATTGCTTTTAAAGTCTGGCCTCAAGGACAAAGCACCTTCGGTGATGTTTTTTTGTCACCATGTCACTACATAGCACACTAGTTTTCTTTGCGCTGGTGTTTTCTGATGTGAACCAAGTTGTTCTCAAATATAAAGCGCTAGATTACTGTTTGCCACAAAAGCACGGTGTAAAAATAACATATGTAAAATATGATATATTGTTATGTGTGCTCAATGCGGTTAATCATTAGACTGGAATTAGCTTTAATGGGAGCAGCCACAGCTGCTCTCTGGGATGATTTCGGTATTTTATGCATGGTGCGGGTCCACCTCTTGGGCTATTGGCCTTTGCTGAATGGACAAACCTGATGGGACAATATCTGTCAATATGGTTATCTTGGCGCATGGCCAGTGACGAATAATGCAAACCTGATGGGTCAGTATGATGCTTGCATTTTCAAAATGATGTACATCAAAGCCATCGCTGTTGCATATTTATCTTATGCAACTAACAACCATTGACAAAGCCAATAGTCATGGCTTGTAGTAGATGTAATGTTACTTGTTGTGTATGGATGGAATGACGAAGCAGCAAAATACCAGTGGGGCGACACACTATGTCGAGCATGGATTTTCAGTTTGGGTTTTTAAGCCATGCCCTTCATTACACCGACCACGCCCCTCTGGGAGCCCCCACAAGTTTTTTCATTCCACTTAAAGCTCTTCCTCTGGTATAGTGACTTCCTGCTGAACAGGGAGAACTAGTTCACTCAGGCCATCATACCTGCCAACTTGAACAACCTGCATCGGCAAAAGGCAATAGGTTTCGCCTATATGAAATCTATTGGGTTTGGCAAATTTTTTTTTTACATATTGCATAGCAGTTGAGCTTCTGTGAAACATGGCTTAATGTAAAAAAAAAAGTGCTCTGATGCGCGCACCATTGACTGCGTCATAGTGCTTTTTTTTTACCATAAGCTATGTAGCGCAGCAGCTCTAGTGCTGTGTAATATGTAAAACAACTGACAGAGCCAATAGATGTTGTAAAGGCGTAACCTGCTAGCTTTGCCAGTGCTTGTTGTCCGTGGTTGGAAGGGGGCAAAAGTGTCTTGAGCAGCCTGGTCAGGAAGCGGCTGCAGCTCATTTAAAATAAGCATTTGCTTTGCAACAGGTCTCCCATTACTGAAAGTTTGCGTTATTGGTGTTGCATTATTATTTACAATGCCAGTAGCTCAAACCTTCATTAATGCGAGACCTATTGCATTGCAAATGCTTGTTCTAAGTATGCTGCAGAGTGCAGCACACATAGAAAGAGAAAAACATTGCAGAGGAATAAAGATATTTCTCCTTGTTATGCCTCCTCTGGAGAGGCGTAGCATTTTAACGCATCCCCAGGTTTACAGATCCTTGTAAATCTGGGAATATGTCAAAATGCATGGGTGTTGTGTAGGAAAACCCACCAAAATGCCCATGGAATGCCCCCCTGATGCAGTGTAAAGCAATGCAGCGGCTTGCGCTGCATTGCCTTACACCATATCTAGGCGGCCATGAAAAGCCACGCAAGGTGGCTTTGCCTGGCCGCGTAAATATGGGTCTGCACTTTGCGCAACCAGAGCATCATAAAAAGGGACGCATCTGAGGCACAAAGGGCTTGTAAATAAGCCCCTATATTTTGGAAGCACCATTTTATGGTAAAACATTTTGCAGCGATCTATCTTACACTGTGTAGAATGCAGAAATAAAATAATGACTTACATATTCACAGTGCTTTCTATCACAGGATGTGACCTCGTAGCACTAAAAATACACAAGTCCCTATTCTCCACTGCACCAACCACAATTTAATTTTGTGGCTCTCTGGTTTCACACAGACCTTTGAAGTACATTAACTAATAGAGGTTTCATAATGTACTATAGTGCATTTCCCACTGAGTAAAAACTTTTATTTATTTATGTATTATTCACTGAAACTGGCCCTTATTTTATATGTAGCTACCTGACGGTGAAAGACCTAAAAAAGTACAGAATATTTCGTTTTTAGCCACACCTTTGACCCCACCCCCATGTTCACACTCTCAAGGCCCTCCAGTCCCACCAAAACATGACTGAAGTCAACAACAGCAGTAAACTAATGTAACCAAGAATCAGTTTTTGCAAAAAAAGAAGAATCTGTTTTCAAAATGTTAATTTTTTTTTTAGAAAAACAGTGTGAAGGAAGATTAATGGACCACTTCCTCCGCTTGAATTAAAGAAATCATATTAATTGGACCTTACAGTCCATCATTAATGATTGCAAATGGTATGTTGTAATTATTAGGAATGATGTTCAGCTACCGCCAGTTACATGCAGCTGTAAAAGCCAAACCATCAGCATCCCATGAAATATAGTATGCTTCTCCTCGGATGCCGTGCAATAAAGTTGCAGCCCATGCATTAGAGCCATTATACCAAGGGCCGCTGGAATTATGTGATTGTGCTGCTGCTGCAATTTTAGCATAATTATAGATTTGCCACATTTGCCACATAATCTATAATCTGCTGATTTACACACAAAAAAAGCTATTACTCAAAAGGTTCAAACGTTACTAAAAACAAGCAACAGGTGTTGCTGCTCAGTAGAAGGCCCTTTGCAAAGCTGGACTGACCACCTTTTTGTTGCTTATTACTTTTTTAGTATAAAAAGAATCTGCCCCTAAATTAAGAGGGAAATAACATTAATATGTTCAATCTGTACTTGTTCAGCATATTGTTTTAATGTACCTGCGGCTGCAGGATCCTGTCCCAATCTTCATTTGTTTAAAAAAAAATCTGCTAAAGGATATTGACACATTTGTGTGTGGAGGCAAGTGTAATCCAAAGCCTTCTTCTGCACTCCATCCCCGTTTCTACCGGATATTTCATACATTGATGCGTTGTGCCTTGAGGGCATGCGCCTTTCTGCATGATGTCCTTTTTTTTGTCGACGACTAGTACAAAAAAAAAGTACCTACTGTTAATTAACCTACATAGTATTCCATTCCATCGCCCCTATGCAGTAAATACAAGCAATGGCAGAGATGTTAAAGCCTAATTAGGCCTCGTCAGTGAAGGGCTGGGACAGGCACTATGAGCCTTCTGTGCCTCACTAGTGAGGTTGTGGAGACCTGGTCAAGTATGGTAGACTGTTGCTTTGTGGCCACGAGTTCTTAGCAGATGGGAGGCTCCTTTTCATAATGACACAGTGGATACATTTAATGTTAAGAGCAGCCCATAATAAATGCCAGTTGTAGTACTCAGTCATCATTTCACCATTCTCTTTTCTCTGCAGTCAGAATGAAAGTGCTGCAGATGTACTCAAGTCCTGCTCAGATCTCAAAAGACTGCTTTCTGCTATTGCCTTTTAAAAATGTATGTGTGTCTTGCACTGTTCTGTGCCTGGAGTATTTACATCAACTAGCACTGGAGCCGTTCTCTAACACTCAGGAGAAAGCAAGGAGGGCAGACTGCAGACTCAGGGGAATATTTACAAATCCCTATTGCCACCACAATATCACTTTCAGTGACATTCAGGTGGCAATAGG
The DNA here is from genome assembly GCF_964204655.1 of Triturus cristatus. Lineage (NCBI taxonomy): Eukaryota > Metazoa > Chordata > Amphibia > Caudata > Salamandridae > Triturus > Triturus cristatus. The sequence continues at coordinate 400,631,269 of NC_140587.1, read as the reverse complement.
GGCTTTGCCTTATTTACAAGGCAGCCTTAACCCACCTAACGTGGCTTAATGCTACCTTGTAAATAAGGCGCCCTTTCACGCTGTACTTAGAGTAAAAGGGGAGGGCAATGGTTGTTGCAGTGGGCGTTCCCCTACAACACCCACTGCCTCCTATTTACAAGCGTGGTGTAAATAGGAGGCAGCGCCAAAATTAAGACCAGGGAAAACCTGGTTTTAACCAGGCGAAAGAAGGAGAAATGCTTTATTTCTCCTCGTTTTTGCTGTTTCCATGTGTGCTGTATTGTGCAGCAAACACAGCAAACGGCAAATTACCATTGATGTTTATGTACAGGAAGGTGACCCTTCCTACACATAAACTATCACAAAACAAATGATGTTTTGCAACTTCTATGTGTGCTGCATTTAGCAGCACACATAAAAGTTACAAAACGTTATTTAAAGATTGTGTATGTGCAGGAAGAGAGACCTTCCTGCAGATAAACAATCTTACCCTCAACACAGACACCCTTGCACTATGGTGCAAGGGTGCCCACGTTGGCACTAGGTTGCTAAATTCAGCGCCAGCGCAGGGGAAAACGCAGAGTTGCACCATATTGTTGTAAATATGGTGCAGCCCTGCATTTCTGAAGTGGCGGAGTGCGGTGTTAAGCCAGGAAGGCTAACGCTGCACTTCGTCACTCCGTTGTAAATATGCCCCTCAGTTTTGTAGTGAACAGTTTACTTTTGATGGGCGCTGTTAAAGGCGATGGAAAGAAGCGCTGGTGACTGCACCACGAGCAAAATTAATGAATAATGTTTCCCAGTTTCATCATCATAAACAAGCATTAAAAATGCAATAGGTCTCGCCTTTTATTAAGTTAAAGCCATTTGCTTTGCTTTACAATACCATTAGCAAAGCAAATTACTTTAACTTAATTAAAGGCGAGACCTATTGCATTTTCAATGTATGTTTCCATTGCCATCCCACCTCTGATAACACTCTTAAAGGACACTTGAAGTAAGCCCATAATGCATTAATTAGTAGAACATACCCAGAAAAGTCGGTGATGCAGCTTGGTGTATTAATGCACCCATCCGTGAGCTCTATGTGTAACCTGGAGGCTGTAGGTTAGGATTCCACCCATCCATTCATGCTTCATATGTTGGAGAACGAAGCATCATTAACTTGGGTATTATTAAAACACGTTCTTGGAAGCTCGCATTGGTTCTCCTTTTAGAATCTGTTAACCCCTTCAGCACGGCGCGGATTACCGCGCTGTGCTGAAGGGATCTTGCGCGGGCGGGGCCGTGACGGAGTGGTTCCGTCACCCGCACAGCGCGACCGACGCGCGTGATGGAACCACTCCGTCACGCGCATCGAAGGGGTTAAACAAATGCAGCAGGTAACCTAATAGTGATCACGTTGAACCTAGTCCTTGCCAAGACTCAGGATAAAATTATTAAAGAACTAACACACCTGAAACATTTGTATACACCCTTACTAACCTTTTCCGACTAACACCGATTCACATTAACAATTGGTGACATGTTTCTTCTGTATGGAAAACATACTTAGCAAATGAAAATGGTAGATTTTAACACACCTCTCACTACTGGCCATGGCGCTCCCCTTGTTTGCAGAGCAAGAGATTTGGACAGGATCATACACTGTGGTGTGCTGATTCGTCAACGATGTAGCCACCGATTACATCTCAACCTACCCTAGGACACCAACCGCACCATGATATGAGCATGAATTTTAGTGAAACAGACGGCAATGGGCTTGGAGACAAGTAACATGACATGAATAGTTCCTATTGTTATTTATTTATTTGTTGGGCAATTGATATTATGTTGACCTATTGCCAAGGAGCAATGCTTTACAGTGAAGTCTTGTCACAACACAAGATCTACAAAATGAGGTCTTGTAAATGAAACATTAAGGTTTTGGTGTTGAATTGAAAAGGGATTACAGAAACCAGCGTGAGATGTGATCTTGCACACACCAGATGCCACCCCAGTGACTAGGAACAGCCCACCCGCTCCACTGAGTGTTGGATACTGCACTCTACAAAGTGAAACATCCCTCCATGCCAATACCGGCTGGCTTTGTGGTGCTCGATACATCCTAATCCGAAATATGAATGGCCGAGGGGGAGAGATCGGGTGCGCAACAGAAAGTGCATCAGTCCACTCTGTGCAAACTTTAAAGTATGTGTGTGTCTGTTTTTTTTTTAACAGATACTACCAGTATGTGGTCGATGGTTGAGTGATCGGGATATTTTACACCCATTCCCCATATTTTTATCTATGTACACAATTGCTTCATATGCATTTACAAGAAGATTTGGCAATATTGCAAGAATCACAAGACGCTTTGGTCAATGTAATAGTTAGCGGTCTAGTCTTCACCAGACCGCGGCAACGCATCCGGAGGCCTGCGGGGAGATAATAAAAGGAACCGCCCACTCTGGGCGAGGTCTTCCGACTAGAGTCACGCGTGGGCTGAGTCTTTGCCAGCGCTGCTGCAAGCCGCGCGCGCGCTGTCACCTGTAGGAGCTCAGGAAGCGCCCCCACAACACTGGCGACGAGTGGGGGATCGGCACCCCGCGCACCAGCTGCCGCGCGGCTGGACAAGGAGCCAGAGCGGATGATCGGTGCACGCACGCACGTGTGCACCCGGCCGGGCCGCATCACAGACAGCGAGGAGGGAAGCGGTGAGTGCGTTCTCACGCGCTCACCCCGCGCACAAGGCAAATACAGCAGCAAAAGGAAAAAAAAAAACACCAAATTCAACCAGCCCCTGCACAAGGCCCCAGCAGCGATCAGCGTGGGTGATAGACAGGAGAACTGCACACGAGGCGAACCCAGCATTAAGAGAGAGAAAAACAAAATACATAATAATAAGGACAAATTCAAGCCAGCTCCTGCATAGTGGGTGGTTCACAGGGGAGCTGCTAACAGGCATACATGCCCAGAAGACACACCCTGGGGAGCTACCACCACCTCCACTGCAAAAGGCCTACATCAGCACGCATCTACACAGCAAGAAGACCAGCCCTCTGCCCTGTGCTATCACCTCTGCCGAGGCCATCAGGCAAGTGAGGAGCAAGTCACCGGCCCCAGCATACCTAGTGGTTTCTGACACCAAGCGCCATGGGGGACAACGACCGGGTGGCAGCACCGGGTCAGGTGGCAGCACCGGCCCACGTACCGTTCCAACATGCGGCATCAGGGGTCTTACCCCCGTTCAGTGAACTGGAGGACCCCGTGACAGCTTCTCCCCGATGGAAAATGTGGATAGAACGTCTCAACAACTATTTAATCGTAACCCGGGAGACAGATGAGGCGGTAAAGAGATCCCTGCTACTGCATTACGCGGGAGATGAAATCTTCAAACTATTCAAGCACCTGCCCAACACAGGAGCAGCGGCCGACTATAACGCGGCGGTAGCCGCGCTAGACGCCCATTTTGACCCACAGTTGAACCCAGATTTCGAACAATTCAAATTACGCCAAGCGAGAGAGAGGGAGAGTCAATGGACACATTCTATGCCCGACTTCGTGAACTTGCCAGCACATGTACGGAAGATGACCAACCAAAAGAGATCCGTGCACAACTCATCCAAGGGTGCTCATCCTGCACCCACCGAAGATCGCGCTCGAAGACATGCTGATACTGGCGAGATCACACGACCTGTCGGCAGCCAGAGCAAACAAGATGGACCAAGCGCTAATCAAGCCCCAGGGACGGTCCGACAGTATCAAGACGGAGCGTGCAGACACCCTCCGAGCCAAGCCAAACGGGGATTCGTTCAGGAGACCAAAGCCGGAAACTTCCAAGCCAAGGTGTGGATACTGTGGATGTGAGAAGTTGGCCTGATATATGATGTCACTAATTCTAGTGTACACCTTGTATCAGTCCAAACAACCCTTATGGTGATTGGTTGTAAAGTCAACCTTATAGACCAGCTATCCTAGTGGTAACATGGACAAGAGCAGTCTTAGGCTAAACTCTGTATGGCATGTGAAGCCAGCTGTTATACCATTTGTAATCCCTTGAATACCAAATGAAAGGACACCACAACAGATATATATAAAAATAGAATGTATTTATTCTAGTCAAACCCTCAGCACTCTTTATGAGATTCGAGGTAAGTACAACACAGTCTTATTTAAGCATACATTAAGTCACACAGGAAAATAATACAGTTAGGCCCTAGGGGCCACGCAAACCTTATACTAAGTAAGTGGTATAAGAACCACTGTCACGAACACAGGATAGGCCTAGGCCTAGGGAATCGCTGGGGCTACACTATACTACCAAAGGTTAGGAAGTGGGAGGCCCACGGGATTCAGGTGCAGAGTGGAAACACTCACGCGTAATGCGTAAAAGTCGATAGAATTAATAGCAGTTAGAAATTAACAGTTTTAGGACACTTCTGGGATAGCTAGAAAGTCGAGACTCGGAAACTAGACCCTAGGATAGTCAATACCCTTGTGAGAACTGAAGTACTCAAGTTACCTAGCCCACGGGCTGCGGGTGCATAGGTGTGAACTTGCGTCGGGTTTCGTCGTTGACTTCTATGGATGCCTGAAGGAAAGTTGCTGACAGGCAGTCAGTGAAGAGTGTCTGGTGGATCCCAAGGATGGAATCAAGAAGGAAGGATACCTGCAAGCAGAAGGGACAGAGTCTAGGTCACCAGCCAGGAGCCGGGAAGGAACCAGGAAGGAACCAGGCGATGTCGTGAAGATGCAAGTGAAGAGGTGAAGCTTGTTGCAGCAGCCACGGGTACCAGGAAATGTCGAGGATGACCAGGACCAGGAGGTGAGCTGTCCCACGAAGGCTCTTGCTGTCGGCGGCGTCGAAGTCGAGTCAGGACCCAACAAGCCTTGGCAAGTGGAACCCACGCAGAATGGAGGACTTGCTTCTGGTGAAGACCAGGAAGGTCTGGGGTGCTTCTCTTTCACAGAGGAGTGGGTGCCAGTCTGGAGGAGCCGGACCAGCAAGATGAAAACAAAGGTTCGTCATCGCAGAGGCTACTAGCCAACGGGCCAGCAACCGGACAACACGTCGAGCAACTCAGGTGCAGAAGGGCGCCACGCAGAACACGTGAAGTGTGAGGAGCTGATCTTCTTAGCAGATGGTGCTCGGGATTGGGACTTCTCAATTCCCCAAGCACAGCCTCGAGGAAGCCTCGGAAGTTGCGCTAGTCAGTTACTAGCCACTTTTCCCACGTCGCCGGTCCCACGTCCTTCGTCGCCTCCACGGGTCTCAGCTTCACTGGAGATGTGGATCTGGTTCAGAGGTGTCTGGAAGTCTCGGCGCTGGTCAGTCTCTGCAGTCGTCCCTCGTAGGATCAGTCGCAAAGCAAGCAGCGGTCGCCGGATGGTGCCTGGTTGCCCAGGGTGGTCACTCCTTGGCCACAAGGGAGATTTCTTCAGTCTTCTTCCTGAGGTCGAATGTCGAAGGTCCAGAGTTTCTGTCCAAGTTGCAGATTCAGGTTAATCTAATTTAGCAGGGCTCAGCTACCTACTGATATACTGGGCTACTGGGCTGGGCTACCTGCAAGGTCCCTCCTATGGGTGGGACCAGGAAGGGGAGTGGTTACACCCCCTTTCCTTTGTCCAGTTTCACGCCAGAGCTGGGGCTGGAGTGCCCCAGCGCCGGTTTGAACTGGACTATGCATGGGACACCTTGTGTGCCCCAGGCAGTGTCTAGTTTCTTTCATCCCTCCATGCCCCAATACACTAAGGCCTGTCTGGGGTGGTGCTAGCACCTCCCAAGGCAGGAAACCTATTGTCCAAGCCTCCCTCGCTGGAAGGACTCCCAGCAGCAGGAGGTCAGACTTGTGTCTGTGGCAGCAGCATCCATTTTGTGATGCTGGGGCTCTGGTTAACTTTAACCGGGTAAGTAGGTTTCAACATGTCTTCTCCCTCTAGAAGGGAGGAATAATATCCTCAGTGCCAGAAATGGTATGGGGGTATTATTCCAAAGTGTTAGACACCTTACACGACATGTTTCGATAAAGCCAAACCATAGTTACCATAACCGTTTAAGATTATAAGGTACTGTAAGAGTATATGGTAGGCTATATCATAGAACAGCTATAAGGACATGGTTCCGAAAGCTGCAGACAGGCTCAGCTCATGCTAGAGCACCATCTCACATGTTACCAAGCACTCTGCCTCCAGGATTGTTAAGGCATGCCATAGGAGTGGCTGATAGGTACACATGTGTCTATATATAAGGTAGGTATAGGAATACTACACCTAAGCAAGGGGTGATTACACAACCTTGCCCCAGCTGAGTGATCAGCCAGTTGTGTCATAATGGAAGGCCAGGCCAGGGGTGGCACAATACATGCTGCAGCCCCTGGTAGGCCTAGGGTACACCTATGCCCTGGGTACCTAAGGTACACTGTACAGGGGCCAATAAGGTGATCCCTACCAATTGGGTTATGCACCTAAAGTACATAGTGTGAATTTAGAGAGAGAACAGCTGGGCTGTGGGTCTGATTAGCAGGCCCACAGCCACATCTAAGTCGAAAACCATTGAAGCAAAAGCAAAAAGTGGGGGTGAACATAGAAAGCAGACCCTACGCTCCTACAGTGGACATGAACCACATGCCACGAAAGACTGCCCCGCGCAAGGAAAGACGTGAACCAACTGCGGAATACCCAACCACTTTGCCACTGTATGCGGGAGGCGCGCCAGAGGCCGTGACTTCCGAAACCAAAGACCCCTGACACGGGTAGTACGACAACTGTCAGTGACGGAGTCGACACCACCTGAGGAGATGCAGAGAAAAGGCAGGAGATACCAAGAACCGAGTGAGGACTCTTCGGACGACGATGACGTAGAGGCGTACCTGATCTCTTTTGCGTGGGAACTCAAGCGACGCCGCAGGCCTCAGCTAACGTGCATGTGTCACGTGGCGGGAACAGAGATAAAGGCAGTCATTGACACTGGAGCAACGGTTAATGTTATGGGCCTCCAGCAGTATTGCCGTCTACGGCCATTCTCTCCAGGGACCCGAGGAAATCGCAGGCAATCAAGGACGCGCCCATGCCGACAACACCGACGGAAGTGCGTAGCTTTCTAGGCATGGCCACGTACTGCAGGAGATTCATTCCAGGACTAGCTACCCGAGTGGAACCCCTGCGGGCCCTCACAAGAGCAGATGCAAAGTGGCAATGGGGACCGAAAGAAGAGGCGTTTCAAGGAATAAAGGATGCCCTTCTGGGAGAAGCCACGTTGGCATACTTTGATCCAGCGAAAAGAAAGGAAGTGCTCGTCGATGCAAGCCCAGTAGGACTCGGTGCAGTGCTGGCCCAAGAAGACAAACCTGGCCACTGGGCAGCCCTATCATTCGCCAGCAAGTCCCTAACACCCACAGAAACAAGATACGCTCAAATCGAGCGGGAAGCGTTGGCCATCAAGTGGGCTTGCAACCATTTTTCATCTATACCTAAAAGCACAACCGTTCACAATGGTTACCGACCACCAGCCCCTCGTTCTGCTCTTCAAAGGGACGGCGCCCCATCCCCCTCCACGGATTGAGAGATGGGCGGTCCAGCTGCAGCCGTACGAAATGGAGGTGATATACCGGCCAGGAGCCAAAAACCCCGTGGACTTCTTGTCCAGGCACCCCATTCCGATCGTGGCACAAGATGACACAGAAGACGGGGAACACTATGTTCACATGGTATCCACTGTGGCCTGTCCCCAGAACATGACCCTGGAGGACGTCAAAGAAGCGGGCGCTACTGATGCGGTATATGCCAGAACCCTGCAAGCAGTCCAAGAAGGGTCGTGGACGAACTACCTGTGACAAGCCAACTCCTGGTGCCAAGAAGAGCGTGAACACCAGACGAAGATGTGGTGGATACGGAACGAACTCAGTCCCACAAATGACGGGATCCTGTTAAGAGGGTCCAGGCTGGTGATACCGCAAGCCCTCAAACACAGAGCGACTCAGTTAGCCCACGGAGGGCATCAAGGAGTAACCAAAATGAAAGCACGAATGAGGGAGAAGGTTTGATTCCTGGAGCTAGAGAAGATGGTGGAGGAATACGTCCGGCGCTGTCCGTCGTGCCAACTGACCAGTGGCCCGGAAAGACCGATTCCGGTGATCACCGAAGACGCGTGCACCGTCCCTTGATCCAGGGTGAGCATAGACTTCGGAAGCTTTCCCAGAGGGAAGCACACGCAAGTGCTCGTGGACGCCTTCTCAAAATACCCCATATTAGAGCCAGTCGTATCCACTGCGTTCAACCACGTGGGGCCCATCCTGGAAAAAGTATTTGCTATGTTCGGATTCCCTCACGAGATACGCAGCGACAATGGACCACCATTTCAAGGTGCCGAGTTTGCCACTTTTCTAAGATAGAGAGGAAGACATCACCGACGAATAACCCCTCAGTGGCCACAAGCCAATGGCGATGTCGAACGCTTTATGCATACGCTAAACAAGATGTTTCGTATAGCGGTAGTTGAACAAGTGGACCCGGAAAAGAGACTCCATGAATTCTTGCGGGAATACCAGAGCACACCCCACTGCACCACCCAGAGGAGCCCGTGGGCACTGATGCTCCACGGCCCAAGAAGAGATCTGCTTCCCACCTGCCCGGGGTGGTCCCCTCCCACTTTTGAGGCCGAGAAAACGCAAGACCGGAGAGCCCGCCGAAACCAACAAGTAAGCCTCCGCCGCCGGGCTACACCAAAAACACTCCGCACCGGGGCTACCGTCCTCCTGCGAGACCGTCGCCCTGGAAGGAAGTTCAAAACAAACTACGGACCGGGGACCTGGACAGTCACCACAAACCGCGGAACCATGGTAACCGTCCAAAGAGGAGGAGAGGAGGTGTCCCGAAATATTTCATGGTTCAAGGAAGTCCCAACAGAACACCCCGGGAGGCCCACCGATGAACAACCAGACGGTACAGGTACTCAATCACCAGAGACCACGGAGACCAACCCCATGCCGCTGTCCAGTCCAACTCCAGAGAGCGGGGCTACCGACAGCCCGCGGCTGCGTGGCTGCCCCCAAAGGTACAGTCTGAGACCGAACCCTCGTCCGAGTCAACGCCTGAGGGACTTTGCCTGCTGATGACATCCGGCCACCGCACGTGGAGTCCGCGCAAGTATCAACACCTGTGTGCTTGTCTGTCTGAACTGTCTGAACTGTTTGAACTGTTTTGTTTCATTGACCTAGTTGGATAGGGATGTAATAGTTAGCTGTCTAGTCTTCACCAGGCTGATACACCGCATCCGCAGGTCAGGCGTGGCCTGCGGGGAGATAATAAAAGGAAACGCCCGCTCGGGGGCGAGGTCTTCCGACTAGAGTCACGCGTGGGCTGAGTCTTTGCCAGCGCTGCTGCAAGCCACGCGTGCGCTGTCACCTGTAGGGGCTCAGGAAGCGCCCCCACAACAGTACTGACGCCGGGATTAAAGTTCAAATCATCGGGCTCCAAGGTCACTAGGTCAGTGAATTAGACACTGCTCCAAATACGTGCAGTGATTGCTCCAAATCAAGTGGCCTCTTTTAGTCAACCTCAGAAGCATGAAATGCAGAGCGGCCTCGTTAGAATAAACAAACGGGTCGTTACCGCAGTGTTCACCGCAACTTCTCAGGATCTCAAATTCTAAGATCAACAATGAATTACGTAAACAGCATTTCAACAAAGGCAAACATGTGAAGGAAAGGGTACATAGCCGAGCCCTTACAACACAAAGAGCGAATTAGAAAGCATTTGTAGCGGCGCTCCTTATGCGAATGACACAAACCACGCACTTGGGATCAAAGGGCATCTCACTTAGTGATACAGCATTTAAACACAGCCCAGGAGTCCCTTCCTAGGTGGTACCTTGTTGCCCCACTGGAGTTTGGTAGACAGAGCCTACTGTTTAAAGTAAAGCAGAGTGACTATCCTTTCTACTGCCACAGGCTTGTATCTTAGAAGCATGGCCATTAGGATATCATATGTGCCCTCCTGAAGCTGGCAATGTTGTAAAGTTGAGGGGAACAGCCATTACCTTGGGGCACGGGACTGGACTAACCATTCTGACACTCTGGCATTTCCTGGGAGACTGCTGGACAGGGTGTCTCCTTCTGAGCAGGGTGTCCTGTCGTGATCCAGTAATGAGTGCCCCATTCTACAGTCATGGGCTGTTTTGAACAGTTTTTGAACATTTTTTTGCAGGCAGCCAACAGAGCTGCCTTTCCACTTTAACAGCACCAGTGCTTAGTTGTAGATAGACAGATTTTCCTAGGACACCACCAGCACTGTCGAATGCCACAATACCCAATATCAAGGTTGCCTAATCTTGATCCCACCTCCTGCTGCCTCTTCCACCACTCTACACTTCCTCTCTCTTTGTATCTAATGCTTGTCAGCTTTTTCATCTCTTGTTTTCTCCTTCTGTCACAGTTTACTCTTAATCCTTCTTTCTACCTTTTCGTCATTTCGGTCTCTTGCACCCAGTCACATTTCAATTAGAAAATGAAGTCCGGCCCCCGACAAATGAGTGCCGATTCCCCGCACTGGCAGCACCCCGAGCGCGCGCTCACCTCGATTCTAGCAGATCAAGGTGAGGCAGACTTCCTTGTTTTACCATCAGGAATCCTCCGTCTGAAACGTTGAAAAGATGCTGCTAGACAGCTCGTGCACTGCCATGTGTGGGGGAGGGGGAAGGCAGTTGAAGAAGTTCCTTTCAGGGGGTTGGTCTGCTAGTCAACACGGCTAGTGGAGACAGTAATGAGCGCTGCAGCAACAGGCAGACATCAGGCTTTGGAGTGCCCGGTCCCGGTGAGTGAGTGAGTGAAAATACTTGCATAGTACCACCCGCCAAACCCAAGCGCCTAGAGGAGTGACGTGCACTTCTGAAAACATGTTATGCACGGGGTCAGAAACAAGCGCCTAATTCCGGCGCAAGACCGCTAAATTCTGAACATTGTCAAGGCTAACAGAGTTTGCCAATCACTGAACTTTTCCTAATGAAAATACACATGGACTGCGTCGAGAAAGAAGCGATCGTTGGAATGCTTGAATGAACCAAAGAAACTGGCAATGCCTCTGGCTGTACTCCAGTCCACAGTTTGTCAGTTCACTGTTTGAAGGACTTCTGCTTCTAGGTGCTTGGCGTTTGAAATTCATCGGCAAGGACTTTTCACCCCATGTCCTATAGAACCCATGCTGTGCCCGCTGTGTCTCGGGGGGAGTCGTGCTACAGGTGGTATTTAGTGCTATGCTGTCGGCTTCTGGGGACACCGCTGTAACCCTCTTTATCTCGTAGAATGAGAAAACTGCAGCGGGAGAGCTGCTGAGAACTTTAGCATGACCTGAGCAGAGATCCCTCGGTGCAGCACCTGCTCGTGTCAGCGAGGCTCCAACGGGGCTCTCTGGCCTCCGGACTATAACGGACAATTCCCAGTGCCCCCAATTTTGGCCCAGATGTGGGCACCCTGCCACCTCCTCCGGGACTCTGGGTCCCACTGGGTCCCACTCCCCACCTGTTTGTTTGAGGCAGGGTCGGAGCTCCCCCGCGCGCACCCACAACCCTCCTCCACTCATTGGGAGATAAGGGGGGGAGCAAGCCGACACGAGATCAACTTTCTGTGTGTGAAGAAGGCCGCTTTATTGAAACAGGTGCATATCACAATTTCATCCCTTGGCAACTGTCTTCCAAAACTAAAAACCTCACTATACAAGAATTTCCTGACCCCTTGTTCCTCCCCCCACCCCTACGATCCCCACATCAGATCCCCCACCCCACAAAATACAACATAACCTTCCATAACCATAATATTACCCAATCCTACACAATGTAGCATTTCCAAATCCTAACCTCCCCTGACCCTAATCCCTACCTGCCTTTGTGCTACTGTAACTAACCAACCTCTATTCTAAACTTATCCTACCTGTTTACCCTTTCCCTGCTCCTGCTCACAAAAAACCAACATATAACAAAAAACTACAGCCAATCCCGGCCAACTGTCAACCACCCCGCCTGCACCTGTTCCAAGCGACACATATAATATATCCAAACCCCTATGTACCTGTTCCAACAAATGCCGCCAACCAAAAAACCAAATGAAAAAATTTGAAAGCCATAAAAAACGCCCCCCCCCCAATAACCTAAAAACTGGGGAGGGAGGGCGGGGCAAAAAACCTATCTAGCACTGCGCTCCCAGCCATCAGGTCACCAAACCTAAAATGGTGGCTGGGAGAGCGCGAAATTTGCCTAAATACCCCTTGGGCTACATCTAAAATATTGGGCTACAATTGGGCTAGTCCCAATGTAGCCCAAAACATGCAAAATGGCCGCTTTCCCTGCTCCTACTCACAAACTTCCAACATATAACAAAAAACTACAGCCAATCCCGGCCAACTGTCAACCACCCCGCCACCCAGAAAAAGGCGGGAGTGTAGGCAGATACGCCGCCTCCCCCCTTTTTCTGCCCCCCCACAACAACACCCCCCACTCCCTTCTCAACGCCTTTAAACACCCAGTAACCTGGCCAACACCTCTCTCAATTCCAATAGGTACAAGCCCATACCCAGCCGGGATAAATGGACCCCGTCATCTCTGAAAAATTCCGGCGTGTCATACCTAATATTTTTATGCGCAATCATGCTAATCCCCGACTACCGACAAAATCTCACCATTTCTGTGTTCAACTTACGCCTGGCCTTGTCCACAGCACCCGGATTAACCGACCCTCTCCAAATCCTGCGAGGAACAACCAGCCCACTGAGCTTTAATCAAAGCCAAGTCCCTCTTCATGCAACGCATAAGTGCCAAGCCCGTCTCCCTGACCATGTTGTTCTCCCCTAAGTGAAGTACCAGCACATCCGGGCACCTTCCAGCCACCAAAATCCCATTGAGAACCTGTAAGAGCTCGTTCCACTGCATACCACCCCTACCACGCCAACCCACAGAAAATAGATCTTTATTAAACCCAAAACTTTCCCCAAAATAGCATGAGCGGGCCTGGATTTGCGCCCGTTTCACAAAAGAATGTCCGTCAATCCAAATGGACATCTCCCTAGCGAGGGGACCCATCACCGAACCTGCAACGAGAAACATGAATGAACAACAGGAAAAAAAGGAAACAAATGCGCTATAACCCCCCCAGGTACGCTGCACACATAACGCTGATAGCAGTCCAAAGACTACCTGGCCAACCTCATAATGTCCCCTCACTCCCAGCCTCTAGAGTGAGCTTCTGAAGCTGCACCAATCCGAAACGAATGCGTCCCAAAATCCTTGCCATCGATCCCCAGCCTACCCAGCGCTTTCCGCAGTACCGCTAAAAGCTGTGAAGCCTTGACACACCGACCGTCCCCATGCCCAAAGACCAAACCCCCCAAAGACCTCCACCTCAGACCCCACTAATAAGGACAAACCTGCGAAGCCAGCCCCTTTTGCAAAGAAACCCTTTTCCCCTACCCCTCTGATCCGTCTTTGCCTCCTTCAGCCATATGTGAACCCTATCGGCACTAAAAGAAACCTCCCTCCAAGAGAGCCCCTGCTCCCTTTTGGTTCCCAACGGTTCCGAGACCCGAAAGGCCCTGAAAAACATCCAGGACATCAGTTTGAAGAAAAGAACCACTTCCCCAACATCACAACACAACCCCGGCAACACCCCAATCACCCCCTCCAACAGCTCCCATGACAAAGGATTCCGCACCTGGGTTGCGTGTCCGCATTCCTGCGCCCAACCCTCCAAAATGCGAGCCCCAAGTTCCCCCGCAGAGGGGGCATAGCCCCACAATAATTTGCAGACGAAAGCAATCCCTGCCACTTTTCCCGCTATTGTGACCTTCGTAAGACCCTTCTCCACCAAGTCCAAGATAAACTGAATAACATCCTCTTGTCTAGCCGCCAAAGAGGCCCGCCGCCGTGCACCAGAGCACAGAAATTCCTCCCATGCTGCCCGATACGCTGTTTTCGTGGAGTGAGCTAGAGAACCTAGAACCAGTTGCAACATCCTGTGTTGCCTACGTACCACAGCTTGTGCGGGATTCTGGTCGGGGTCCTGTCCGCGTCCTTGGCGAGCCCACGGAATCTCCCCCACTGTCAACGAGACAAAGCATCCGCAAAGTCATTATCCACACCCGGCACATGCACAGCGCGAAAAGCAATATCATGCTTCAAACACCCCAACACAAAGACCCTCAACAGCTTCAGTACCGGTTCATCTCGGGCAGACTGGCGATTTTACAATATGCACCACCGCCATATTGTCAATTCGGAAGGTAGCTTTCTTGTGCGCCAAGAGTTCCCCCCAAAGTGTGATTGCCACCACCAGAGGGAAAAACTGCAAGAAGGCAATGCTCCTGCCCCCTTCCAACCACTCCTCAGGCCAATGCTCGGCACACCACCTTCCTTGCAAGTACAGACCAAAACCAGTACTCCCTGCTGCGTCCGAACAAATTTGGACATCTCACAACATGTCCGCCTCCCTCATCAAAGGTATGCCATTGAAATGTTGCAAGAAAAACTGCCACATCCTCAAGTCCTCCCGCACCCCGGCTGACAGACGTACATGATGATGTGGAGGCCTCTGCCCCGCAAGTGCCCTGCACAGTCGCCTACAAGAAGTCCTCCCCACTCTGACCACCCTACAGGTGAAATTGAGGGGACCAAGGAGTTCTTGAATGTCTTTAACCATGACTTTCTGTTTTGACAACATGATTTCCAGCAGCCCCAACATTTGCTGAGTTTTGTCTGCAGGAAGGCGTGCCTCCATCAACCGTGAATCCAATTCAGTTCCTAAAAAGGACAGGGCCGTGCTGGGTCCCATAGTCTTCGAAGGTGCCAACGGCACACCCAGTTCCCTCATGATCTCATTGAAACTGTCCAGAGCCCTCCGGCAGTCCGTGGAGCCTGAGGTGCCCACAAAAAAGAAGTCATCCAGGTATTGCGTAACTCCTTGGTGACCCGTCCGTTCCGTAAACAACCATTGTAGGAACGTGCTGAGACACTCAAAAAGCGCGCATGACATAGAGCAGCCCATCGGCAAAGCTTTGTCCACGTACCAGTGACCGCCAAATTGGATGCCCAAAAGATCCCAGTCATCAGGGTGAACTGGAAGCAGCCGGAAAGCCGACTTTATGTCGCACTTTGCCATCATTGCTGTTGCGCCCGCGGTCACCACCAGTGACATGGCTACGTCAACAGATGAATAGGATACTGTGGCCTCCCTTTCGTCAATGAAATCATTCACCGAACCTCCTTCCGGCTACGACAAATGTTGACTGAGCCGAAACTGACCCTGCTCTTTTTTAGGCTCCACTCCAATGGGTGACACAATCAAATTTTTCAATGGCCAGTCTGGAAAGGGACCCGCCATGCGGCCCTCACGCACTTCCTTATCGAGCTTATCTTGCACTACCTGAGAGTGCTCCCTTGCCTATTTCAGATTGTCCGCCCACCTCCTCACCCTTGGTCCCTTGTACCCTAGCCTGAAACCCTCCAGAAACCCCAGTCGCAACCGCTCAGCAGCCTCCCTCTCCGGATACCCCTGCAAGGCAGCCAACAAATTATCAACCTTAACCGGAGTACGAGCTCTTGGGCCCAGGCCCCTTAGCCCCTCGCCCCCCTCCCAGCTGCTGCTGCTGCTGACCCCCTGCCTTAAAACATCCCGACTGCCACTGCTGTGAGCCCTGCAACTGACCCTGGCCGCCCCAACAATTAACCAAAGTGTGTCTTCCTCCACACCCGGAGCAATCTTGCCGGAAATGGAGTACTCCCGGGTTCACAACCCTTTGTTATAATCCCAGCAAGCCCCTTTTGCCCCCGGCTGCCCCCTGCCTGCTCCCCCCACCCTCCCATGGGGGGGCCTCCTCAAAAGGGGCGATACACAAGCGGGAGCCCACTGGCCGAAAAAATGGTTTTTCCAGACCCAGCTAGCCCCATCGTATGCTGCCATAAATCCGTATCAAGCTCTCCCCATTTCGCCTCCGGGTCCCACGCAATTCGTGCCCAGAACTCTTCATCGTACTGCGCCCAGGCGTAGCCGCCCCCCGTAATCTGCGCCTTCCTGATCACGTCCATGTATTTAAACATGGCCACCGACCTAGCCGGGAATTTTTCACAATACACGCTAGCGTAAATAAGAAACGCTGCCGTCCAATTCTCAATCGTCAACGGCACGCTAGACCTTTTAGCCAACTCAAATTCCTCCTCTTTTGAACCCTCTTTTGCCCTCACCTCCCTATCGAGGAGTTTAAGCATCTCGACATATTCCCCTTTCCAAATCCATTCCTTGGTGGACAACATTAGATGAGCGCCCAAAGGTTCGGTAACACCCATGTATGGTAAACGTTTTATCTTCACCTCCTTACTCTCCAATTTGGTCTACCCCTCCCCCGTCTGAATTTCCACCGTCACCTTCTTGTCCGTCATGCTCCCCTTGTCTCTGGCTGTCTCACCTGACCCTTCGACCGCACTCTTACCTGAATCCTCAGTTCCTACCCCAACATCCACCACATAAGCACCCTTGTTCAACCTACCCCCGCCCCCTCCTCCCTTTCAGCCCCACCCACACCCACCGACACCATCACAGGACGCCCGAGCAAAGACCGTTTACCTGGCACCAAAGACTCCGTCTGCCGTTCCACCCTGCGTCCTGGCCGAGGGGCCGAGCTGTCCTCCCATCGCGATGTCCGACCCGTGGGCAGCGCCGGACGTCGTGACACCTGGAAAATACTAGACACAACATTACTCGGCCCCCCCTTTCCCTCCGTGTCAACATCTCGCACCTCGCACCTCTCCCTCTTCCATACTATCCTCCTCATAATCTAGCTCCTTCTGCCTCACGCCCCCAGCGCTCCCCGCTGGTGGTGCAGAATGCACCCTACGAGAAAGACCAAACTCTTCTTCAGTGTTGCGTACCCGTGGGTGTAGGGGCCTGCGAGCCCGTCCCGGGCCTACTTATGCCAGCCACGCCGGGATCCCCTGCTGGTACTGGGTGCGCCGCCCGAGGCTCCACCCTCCCTTCTCCTTGGTGCCAATGGGCCGCTCCCAGCCCTACCAAGTCTGGCACCCCGCGATGGTCTGGTCGCAGCTCTACCACCTGCAACAAAAAAAGATGGTCTGGTGTGCTGGGCCTACCTCTCTTCTCCCTCCCATCCCAACCCCTCTTACTTGTGGCCCCCAAAGTGCTCGCAACCCAACCCCGCCCTACCGCGCTCAGATCCACTACCTCCTCCATGTCCCCCACGTCCCCCTCCCCATCACTCCACTCCAAACCCCCCGCCCCAGACCTCCCCCGGAAACTCGGCTCGCACCCCCTTCCTCTAGGGCGCCACCCCCGCCACTGTGCCGGACAGTCTTCAGCCCCCCCTAAAACCTCCACCCGTACCCCCAAGCGAGACCCGTCCTGCCACCCCTTCCCAAGGGCCCCGGAAACCCTCTCCACCCAAGAAGGAAAAATGTCCAAACCCGCCCAGTCACGGTCGCTCCCATACGACTCGATGAACAAAGGAGAATCCCCTCTATCTGCCTCCCCTTCCACCCCCCCAGAAGCTCCCCAGACCTCCCCCAGGCCTGACTGCTCCCCTGCCCCCACAACTCCCCCATTGGGCCTGCCCCCCAAAGCCATACCCCTTACCCTCTCCCCCTGCCACTAAAGATGCCTCACTTGCCACCTGCGTCTCCTCCACAACTTGGCTCTCTGCCCCCCCCCCACCCCCGTGGGCTCCAAGACACATTTTCGGCCTATAGCTCTAGTCGGGCCGCTCTTCTGAAAAGCGAGCAGCCCCTCTCTTTTTGTGATCTCGGAGGGGAGCCACGCACCGGGCTCCCCCTCCGATCACCAGTCTGTGCCACACCTTTTACTGCCGTGTCTTTTTCCCCCCTGGCCCGTCTCTCCAGAACACCCCGGGCAGCGTGCCTCCTGCACGCTGCCCGCTGTCCCCCCCGCCTCCTCCTGCAACGAGGCCGCTCTGCTGACCGAGCGGCCCGCTGCCAACACTATCAAAGAATGATCCCCCGCTGGGGCCGCTCTTCTAGCATACGAGCGGCCCCCAGCCACATGCCGGCCCGGCGGGGAGACGCGAGACGCGCTCCCCCGCCGATTCACTTTGCCCGCAGCCCTGCTCACAGAATGTGCCTCCCCCATGCCTCCCGCAACCCCAACCGACACAGTCCCAACATTTGGGGACGCGCTCCGAACAATCGTGCGGCCCCCACCGCTCACCTTTGCTTTTTCTGCCTTCCGGGGGGGGCAAGCAGGCCGCCACGGTGGCTGCACCCCGGCAGACGCACGCCTCACCAGGCCCAGGGGCGCGGCAACAGCGGGGATCAAAAGATCCATCCGCCCCGCCTCGCCGAGCAGCCGCATTGCTTCAAGGACTCTGGAATCCCTACCAGCCATTACCAAATGTGCACAAAAACGAGCCTCACGAACACCAACAAACTCCCTTCACCTGACAAAAACCTGACAAAAACCTATCTTGCACTGTGCTCCCAGCCACCAGGTCACCAAACCTAAAATGGTGGCTGGGAGAGCGCGAAATTCTCCTAAATACCCCTTGGGCAACATGTAAAATATTGGGCTACAATTGGGCTAGTCCCAATGTAGCCCAAAACATGCAAAATGGCCCCCCCTTTCCCAGTCTGCCCGGGGGGCAGCACTCGCCATGCTCGGCTGCCCCCCAAGGCCCCAATGGGAGTAAACGGAGCCCCAGATGCGAGAGGGAGACCGCGCTGCACAGCTGATCCCTTTAAAGACGCACGCTTCTCAGAGCACATGAATATTTCAGCGCCTGACAAAGAGCAAAAACTGAAAACAAACAGGGAAGCGCCCGGTACCTTCTAACGACAGGGGCTTCCCTACGCCCGGCAAAGAAGATCGGAGTGCGACCAGGACAGGACGTGCGCGCGCATGGCGGCGTGCTTTCACTTTAAACTGCGTTTAAAGTGAAAGCAAAAGCACGCGTGTTTAACAAGATGGCGGCGGGCTGTCCACTGTCCTTACATGCATGCGCATGCTGTTAGGTTTGGACAAATGGAGAGAGCAGCCATCTTTGTCCATGCGTGCATGTAAGACTTTGGCAGAATCGATTGCAAAAGGGCCTCTCTGGAGAGATCAGCGCATGCGCTGCTTTCTCCAGACGAGACCTAAACAACAAGAACAAACATTGTATGAAAGACATATTGCGTCGTCCCTTCCTTACTGCTTGAGCTGCTACTAGCTCCCTGGTGGCACGAGGACAGGTGTTAACTCTTGTTATAGCCTGGCACATGGCCTCATAAAGCCTGTCTGGCAATAAATGACAGCCATTGGTATACACGGGGAGCCTTGCTGCAACTGTTATCAGAGTCCCTTAGCTTTTTTCAGTGCCGAACTGGGAAAAAAAATAAGATAAGGCACCAAATAAAAGTGGCCCCCATTAGCTAAGCAGATAGCTAAAACTACTCATGTCATACATCTTTCTTGACTGTGAGCTTTGCAGCAGCGGGATAGGTACTGTTCACTTTTACTGTGCCTAAAATATAAACGTAGTCTGTTAGAAGCATTTAGTAAATTTCTTTGTGTTTAGTTGACACCAGTACTGGATTATTGAAGTATAAGATCAATGGTTCCCGGCATTGCACGAAAGAGATGTCCTTATGTGCTTGTGATGCAGATTGGGGTGTACAAAATCTCCCTACTTCCACGGATAGAGTAATTTCACAGTTACACGCACATACACTCACCATACACTAGGGCCCATTTCACTAACATACACTCAAATACTCTACCAGCATTGATCCTGTAGAAAGAAAACTCCTAAACTCCTAAACCCCACATCTACACCGAGGTCGATAAGACCTAGCTATTGCAATTGTCATAATCTAAACAATCTATACATCAATAATCAAATAGAGTACTCAATAATTGACAAGAAATAATCACCAACACCATATTTAAAATTATGATTCTTTATCTAAATTAGTCAAAAGAAATTAATCAGAATAAATCATTTTCTCATAATTACCTATTCTAGCTAAATGTCAGAATGGGTCATCAGGACAAGTCTCTCAGTAGAAATCTCCCAAGTCACCGTCCTCACAGCATCGATCCTCACCAACGCAGGTTTGGGAAGAAAGCAAAACGCAATGGGATGGAACCCTCTCTAGTCTAGTATATTTATAATAATTCAAACAAAGGAAAGAAACATTTAACTTTTCTTCATCCGCCGAACCGCTGAGCAGAGCGAGAAGGAAAGGATGTAGCATCGCTACATTTTGAAAAATCTCCGCTCAGAAAAAGTCACAAAAATAAAAAGACAGAACAGGAACTAAATCTTAAAATGTTTCTTCTCAACTTCCACACATTTCCTCTGGTGAGCTCAGAGTTTAGAGTCTTTCTTTAAAGCTCCTTTGTTTTCCAAGGCTGCCAAGGCTGCTGTCCCAATGCATCTGGAAACATGCCCAGATCTGCTGCTGTCCTCACGGAAAGTTTTAACCAGGCAAGGACTGTGGACAGATGACTCGCGTCCATATTCAGCAAGGCCTTTTCCATCACAAATTCTCACTCGAAACCAGGCTTCAAAAGTCAGCCATCTTTTAGTAGGCCACAATAGGCCACAATAGACCATCTTAATTGAAAGAGACAAAAACAACGTTACCACAGCATAGTGATTAAACAGTGTTAACCCCACTAATACCCTTATGTGTATGCAATTATCTAGCTTTAGCAACACAAAAAAAACATTAATTCAAAAGCGTTTCGTGCTTAAAAATAAACAGCACTCAGCAATGTTTATTTAATAAAACATGTACATTGTCAATAGCAACACGTAAGCGTTCCCTCGTGTCGGTTTTTCTCTTGTTAATACATACATGTTGATTAATAAAAAACATTTACACAAAACAAATAATTAATGATTAAAAATTAGCCATTTTATTTTTACCACGTTTAGACAACTGAAGCTTCAAAACCCGATGAATTTTCAACAGAAAACTCTGCTCCAGCAAGCCCCCCTTTGGTGATTTTATCACCAAATAATCCACACAAAAAAAATTTGTGAAATTTAGTCCCATTTTAGGAGAAATTTGAAATGTCTTTTTCCTCCTTACACAACACTACACACCAGACACTCTTTCATCATCCCTCTTTGTTTCTAAGTAGACACTCTCCCTTAATTCTTCTAATTCAATTTCTTGTGGTTCTCTTTTCAACCTTTTATTTCTCTTTTCATTGTTTCTTTTAATTAACTTCTTTTTCCCTCCCCTGTTTTTACAACACAAACACACCAATCTCAATATCAATAAAGCAACAATTATACAAGTTAAAGGAAACAATATCTTACCTACAATAGTACTACCTATTTTTGCAATAAAACTCTTAACAGCTATCACCTTATTAGCTATTTTAGTCCAGATACTTTCAGCTTCAAGTGGTACTAATTCTTCATGCAAATCAGTAATATTTTTGATATAGACCTTCAGGTCTTTGCTTTCGTCTGGAATGTAAGTGCAACAATGTTGAACTTTCAGCATTCCACAAACTCCACCCTCCTTAGCCAATAATATATCAAGAGCAAGTCTATTTTGCATAGACATAGCACGTACGGCAATTAATTCCGTATTCACCAAAAGAAACCCTCCAGCGGTATTTGTCGATAAGCGATCCACCACTGTTGACAGTTTCCGAATCCCATTAGCATTTAAAGAAATTCCCACTGCTGGAATTAAAGCTCCAAAAATGTCACCCACAATTTCAAACCAAGTTTCCCTCTTGAAGCGCATTAGCAAATTAATATGTTCTACATCTTCTATTCTATCTATATGAAAAATCTTTGGAAAAACCAGGCCCACATAACACGTGCCATACCAATGGTCAGGCAACTTGTAATAAGCCTTGTTCCCACAAACATAATACACTCCTGGAAAAATAGTATCTTCTCCACCTCTGAAACCCCATCCTGTTGCAATGAAGTATGTATCATGACATTCACTAGTCCCAACAAAATATGTATCATATTGGGATTTCCCTTTTGTAATGCACAGCTTACCCTTCTGTGGTGCATCTAAAGCTAAAGTTGGACTAGCTCCATTTCTCAATTCTTTTCCTATCTCAATGTCCCAAATTGTCTCACTCACTTTATATTTCCCTGCCTTTTCATGCATACTCAATCTCCTCTACTCCACCATGTTCAGGAAAGCTTTCTCCTCTTCTTCCAAACTACAAGTTAAATTATTCTTAAAAATGTAATCTAATGTTAATTCTTCTTTTTCAATAAAAATCTCACCAAAAATGTTAGCTTCTTTAGCTGGATTCAGCTCTTTGTTCATTGGCAAGTGCCCAAAAATACTATCTTTGTTAGACATCTTATAATCTATTTTCCCTAACAAATAAAAAACACTACTTAATACACTACAAGAAATTCCATACGTAGCTGGTAAATGGTGATAAGTAACACCCTCTGAAACGGATGCGGGTAATTGCATACAAACGTAGCAATCCCTTACTTCCATTGTTTTCACATATTCGTATAATAACTTTGAAAAAACATTACTAGAAAAATCATTAATTGACCTATCTTTATGCATGTAAGTATTACTAATTCTAGTTGGAACTACTTTTTGCGAATTCTTTTCTACATTTGTCTCATTCTCAGTATGTATCCCAAATTTACCTATTGAAACTCTAAATGTAACTAGTAAAGCTAAAATACCCCATAGTAGCATTAATAATCCAGTACAGCAGCAGCACATTCTACACCATCTTTTTAAGAAGGCACATTTACTTTGATTATTCTCTATGTTAGCCATTTTACTACTTTGACCTTGTCTTTTGACTTAGCCTCTACTACTCCACTACTGTAATTTCTCAAACTTTGGATTACTTCAGACAGCTGAATTTCAGACTTTCTCCTTTTCACTTTCTTCAAGTGATTTCTTCAGTTCACTCAATTTGGATATTCATCACTTTTCACTCCTTCTTCTTTAGCAACATCAAACTGTATCAGATCATCAACAACATCCTGTGCATCTGACTCTTCTCCAATGTCAGTCAGGATAACTTTTAAGATTCCAACAGATTCTTCCTTTTCCTCAACCACTTTTCTCAAGATCCCCTCCGGATTATCACTGTTTCTTCTTCTCCTTCTTCAGACAGTGCCACATAAGACCATTCCGGTGATCTGTACTTTTGGTTGGGTCTTCTAATTCTCTTTATTTCCTCAGGTTCTCTTGACTCCTTTAGCTCCTTCCTTTTTACTTCGTTTTGACTCGATACTTCATTCACTTGTTCAGCTTTCGATGTATTTCCTCTTATCAGTCTGTATCTCAGCCTCTTTACTCTGTTGTTAGGCCAAAAATCTCCTCTTATGACCTTTTTCGGTCTTATTTCCGTATTATTTCTTTCTCCAATCCAAGTTCTCTTTCTCAGAATTCGACCCTTTGATTTTTCACCTTCACTTTCATCCGATTCTGTTTCAAATGCCTCTTGTTCTTCAGCAGTTTTCTTTTGCTCTTGTTCTTCAGCAGTTTTCTTTCGCTCCACAGTCTTTTTCACCACTATTTGAGACTTCCCTACTTCTTTCCCTCCTCGGGTCTCCGACACGCAATCTTCTTGCTGTCTACTTGACCCTTCACCTAGCTTATTAGAAGTGTTCCCTACACCTCCTCGGGGGTCTTCCGCAATCTGTCCCTCTCTATCTTCTTCTGACCCTACTTCTTCAGAAATAATCTCAAGTGGTTCTTCAATCTCCTCCTCTTCTGATTCAGAAGTAATTTCTGTGGAACTGCTCTTTTCTTTTCTTTTTCTTCCACTGCTTTTTTGAACTTCAGGCTCTCTTTCAGAATCTGATCTCCTTTCTGAGATTCTCAATGGTTCTCTTGAACTTGAAGAAAAGGCTTCTTCCCCTGAACCGTGATTCTTTCTCACTGGTTCTGGGTCTTCATCATCACTGGAATCTGACTCTTCAAAATACTCTCTACCAGTCCCATCCTTTGGGTTTGGAACTCTCAGAGTATGACTCGCATGCACCCAGTTTTTCACACCAGCACACTTCACTGCAGTCGCCGTAGTTAGAATGACTTGTCTTGGTCTTCCCCACCTTGGAACCAAGCAATTTCTTCTTCTGTGCACTTTAATCCTCACCCAGTCCCCTGGACTCAGATCATGAGCTTGCTTCTTCTCAAGTGTAGTAGCTTCTTCTCCAATCTGGTGAAACACAGAATGAACTGCGTCAGCCAGGCCTTTACAGTAATCCAAAATCATGTCATCAGTTATTGTCATCAACTTATTGACAGGTACATATGCATGTCGCATTGCACGTCCCATGATTATCTCGTGCGGACTTAAACCAGTAGTTCTATCTGGAGTAGATCTAATAGTCATTAGCACTAGAGGCAAAATATCAGGCCATTTCATGCCAGTGGCTAAGCACATCTTACCAATCCTGTTCTTAATTGTGCCGTTTATCTGCTCAACAACACCAGAAGCCTCTGGTCTGTATGCACAATGTAGCTTCTGCTGTATGCTTAATGCTTCACAAATCAAACTCATGAGTTCATTATAGAAGTGTCCACCTCTATCAGACTCAATCGTTACTGGAAATCCGTACCTAGGAATCAACTCTCTTAACAGTAATTTTGCCACTGTTACTCCATCATTTCTCCTAGTCGGATAGGCCTCAACCCATCTTGAAAACAAACAGACTACCACTAGTACATATCTCAGTCTGTTC
Source organism: Triturus cristatus (assembly GCF_964204655.1). NCBI lineage: Eukaryota > Metazoa > Chordata > Amphibia > Caudata > Salamandridae > Triturus > Triturus cristatus. The sequence continues at coordinate 400,606,591 of NC_140587.1, read as the reverse complement.
ACTTGGGGCATTTCAATGAAATCAATTTGCATTCTTGTAAAAGGACCTCCTTCTCTGCCTATTGTTCCCAGACTCACCACTGTCTTCTTCCCAGTGTTAAATTGCTGGCAAATCAAACATCTTTGACAGATACTCTCTGCAATTGTCCTGAACTTTGCATTGTACCAGGTTTGTTTGAAAGACCTAATCATCGCATCCCTCCCCAAATGTCCCTGGCCATGATACATCCTTGCCATTGCTGACAGCATGGAGTTGGGCATTACTGGTCTGCCATCTCTATAGACCCAAACATAGTCTGTCTCTCTCGGGGCACAACCTGCCTTAATCCAATCTTTCTTTTCTTCCTCCTCTGCCTCATCCTGCAACTGTTTCACTTCATCCCATGTCTCTAAGACATTAGTAAACATCACAGAACAAAAAGACATTTCACTCTCTCGTTCCCGATTAATAGATTGATTATTCCTTGCACAGTATTGTGCAATGTCGTTTGCGTATCTGTTGCCAACTGTCACGAAATCGTCTCCTTGTCCATGGGCAGCACATTTCACAACTGCTAATTCTTTAGGCAGCTGTATCGCCTCAAGCAATTTCCCAATCACTTCAGCATTCTTTATTGGAGTCCCACTCGACGTCAAGAAACCTCTTTGTAGCCAAAGTTGGCCAAAGTCATGCACAACTCCAAATCCATACTGACTATCAGTCATCACAGTCGTTCTCAAATCTTTCCCAATTTCACAAGCTTTTGTCAATGCAATTAATTCAGCAACTTGCGCAGATTTCACTCCTTTCAATGATGATGCTTCCATTACTTCTGAAACCTTATACACTGCATATGCTGCACATAGCACACCCTCATCATTCCTCAGGCATGATCCATCCACAAACAACACATGATCACTCTCATGCAAGGGAAGATCCCTTATGTCTGGTCTCGGTTTTGTACAGTAATCAAGCACATCCAAACAATTGTGATCATCTTCTGTTTTCACACCCACATTTTCAATATCCGGCAACAATGTCACTGGATTCACATTCACACATCTCTCAAGAGTCACATTTGATGCTCCCAGAATGACTTTTTCATATTTAGTCAACCGACTATGTGACATGTACTGAGTTCTGCTTCTTGTCAAAAGAATTGCCACATTATGAGGTACGAATACCCTTACAGGATATCCCATTATGATTCCCTCACTCTGTTCTAGGCTTCTGCATGTTGCAGCCACAGATTTCAGACAACCTGGTAAACCCACAGCTACAGAGTCAAGTGTCGATGAGAAGTATGCAATAGGCCTTCTCAGTAATCCATGCTTCTGAATTAACACTGAAAGTGCACATCCATTTCTCTCACTGAAGTACAATTCAAACTCCTTTTCATAATCAGGCATACCCAAAGCAGGGGCTTCACACATTCTGCTTTTCAGCTCTTCGAATGCTGCCATTTGTTCTCCATCTAGTTCCAATGGGTCTGTCATCTCACTTTTAGTCAGCTTAATCAGTGGCTTTGCTATCAGCGAAAAATTAATTATCCACTGACGACAATAACCCACCATTCCCAGGAACATTCTCACTTCCCTCTGGGTCTTTGGGGCTTTCATTTCCCTGATAATTTTGATCCTGTCATCAGTTACTTTTCTCAGACATTTCTCAATATTGTGTCCAAGATAATGCACCTCTTTCTTGCAGAACTGCAATTTAGCTGGAGATACTTTTAACCCTCCATCTGCCAGATGATTCAGTAAAGCTATAGTATCTACTTCACAAGCTTCACGTGTCTTTGATGCCACAAGTAGGTCATCGATATACTGCACTAGTACTGAGTTTTCAGGCATGATCAAACTCTCCAATGACTTTTTCAATAACTGATTGAATATTGAAGGACTCTCCGTATACCCCTGTGGGATACGACACCATGCTATAATACGCTGGCCAAATCTAAATGCAAAAATCGGCTGGCTGTCTTGATGCAATGGAATTGAAAAGAAAGCATGACACAAATCAATCACTGTATACCACTCAGCATCATGTGGAATCTGATACAAAATCACTGATGGATTTGGCACAATAGGACAACATGCCACCACAATTTGATTAACTTTTCTCAAATCCTGTACGATCCTGAATTTCCCATTAGGCTTCTTTAGCCCCATTATCGGTGAATTACACGGACTACTCAGTAGTTCTCTCAGAACTCCCTGCTGAATCATTTTCTCAATTATAGGAGTTATTTCCTCAATTATTTCTGGTGTCATTTTGTACTGAGGAATGTTAGGATAAGTAATTCCCTCCTTCACTGAAATTTTCACAGGATCTACATTGTTCATCAATCCCACATCCTCTCCAGTAAAATCCCAAACTGTCCTTTTCACTGTGTCTCTCAGCTCTTGAGGCAAATCCTCTGGATCAAACACAGCATATGCACCAATTAACTCACTTTCTCTATTTTCTAGAGTCATTCGGTACAAAACATCCTCATCTGGTGTTTCAAAAGCTATTCCATCTGGTGTACAAAAAATTGTACAATTCATCTTACAGAGTAGATCCCTACCTAACAGGTTCACTGGACTTGTGTCACAGACGATAAATCTGTGCATGTCTGAAAATTTCCCTATTTGTACTCTTACTGGTTCAGTAAGACGTGTTCTGATTTGTGTATTGGCTACACCAACTACTTGGATTGCTTCATCCGAGAGAGGAAGATTTCTAATATCTATTGACCTGACAGTTGATCTTGTCGCACCTGTGTCTACTAAAAAAGTAACACCTTCTTCATTTATTTTTCCATCCACAAATGGTCCTGTCTGGTCTATTTCTAGAGTTGCACCAAGTATGCACTCTTCCTCCTCTCTTCGGCACCGTCAATAATCACCCTCAGACTCACTCCCTTCATTCTTTAACAAGTACTGTTGTACCTGGTTAGAACGCCTTGGTTTGTTTACCTGCTCATCATTGTAGAATCCCGAATCCGGATTATACTTTTGTGCTCCTCTATTCTGCGGCAAGGGCGGTTTTGGCTCTTGACTCTGCTGTCTCACAACTTTCTGCTGTTGCTGCTGTTGATTTTTCCCCTCGTTCTGCACCTGTTGATTCAAGGAGTTTCCCTCATTATTCACTAATGGTGGATTGGTACATTCTGATCTCCAATGTCCCAGTTGGCCACAGTTGTGACATGGGAACTTCTTTTTTGCTTCCTCAAGATTCCCCTTTCCTTTCCCTGCATACCTAGGTCTATTCCCTGCATTATTTCCTGGATTATTCGCCTGTTCCACCAACTGTGCTTCCTGTCTTTCCGCAACTTTCACCTGTGCCCACATTGCTTTCTCTTTCAGCTTTCTTTGTTTTGCTTCAATCTCATCACTGAAGTATTTTGCATGTCTCAGAATCTCATCTATTTTCTTACTCTGCCAATCCACAGTATGCTCACGAATTCTTTCACTAATCTCAGGTCTCAGGCCATATACAAATCTGTATACAAAATGACTCAAATCCTTATCACCCAGGTGTTCATCTCCACTGAATTGTTTAAATGCCAGTATCAGCCTCTCGTAAAAAGCATGAACTGATTCTTTTGCTTCCTGATGTGTTCGATCTATTTTAACCCAGTCTGTTTCTTTTGGAGGTACTTTATTTTTCAGGTATACAATCACCTGCTCATACTTTCTCATTACTTCTGGATCTGGTGCTCCTGTTCTCTGATCTCTTGGATATTCCTCAGTAGGCCAACTCACAACTATTTTACATTCAGCCCACAAGTCTGCTGGAACAATTATATCAAACAGACTATTCAGGTCAATCCACAGCACTTTTGACAATTTCACAAACCTGTCTACCTGCCTGTACCACTCGACGGGCTTTTCTCTCAATCGAGGGAAATCATTCGTAAATGACAAAATATCCTGTCTGGTCCATGGAACATGTACATATCCTCCTCCAGGTATTTCTCTCATAGGATAAGTATCCACTGGTTTTTCCTTTTCTCTCACAGGAAATGCTGAATAAGTCCTATCCCCTGATTCTTCTCTCTTTTTGTACCATCTATCCTTCCACTTTTCAACATCACCCCATTTTCGCAATAAAGCGATCATCTCTTTAATCTGTCCTGTTCTACCAGTACCATTCAAATTTTCTATATCCTTGTCTGTGAAATCCATCCTGTAAGACTTCTGCAAAACTTTCACTTTATCAATGTCAACTCCATAGTCATTTGCTATTGCTCTTAATCTGTCATGTGTATTTCTCGCTCTCCAGGTAATATTCTTGCACATGAATAATAATTCACCATCATGATGATTTTTTAGAATTTCTGTTGGAACTGTCCCTGCAACCAGCTCTTCTAATTCTACACGTAACCTAGCAACATCAATTGCTTGTGAATCTTTATCCCTCTTTTGAAGAACTTTCATCCATTCATTCAAATCCTCAGCTGTTATTTCAGTAGATTTTCTCACTGGAACCACTTTCTTCTGCGGTTCTAAAATCGGCATCCCTGAACAACTAGCTTCACCAGCATCCAGTCCTGAATTAGACTCCTCTAATCCTTCATTACAGGTGTCATGTCTGAATTTTCCTGCCCTTTTTCCTGAATCTCCTGAAGGACCAGCCAAACTTGTCAATCTATTCCCAACATATGGAATAACCAAACCATTCTCACCCTTCCTCTGCTTATCAAAAACAGGCATAACCGGACCTATGGTTACGGGTACCGTAACAGCATCTAGATTTTTTGTCAGTTCCTTGATCTTTTCAGTCAACTCCGATGTAGTTCTGGCTAATTCTCTCGTATTTTCACCACTGCTTCTATTCTCCCTCTCCCTGAAAGGATTACCACTTCTTAACTCAGGTGTCACATTTTCTGTATTAATGATACAATGCGTATCTCTTATCGGAGAAACAATTGGTGTACTCTCTTCTGGTTCCGGTCTATATGGAGGTGGTCTTTTGTAAATCATGTCATTTAAAACCTCATCCTCATATTCATTAACTCCATATCTTCTCACTTCTGCCTCAGGAACCCTTTCTGCTCCCTCTTCAACTCTTCTCACAGGATATAATCCCTCTGACATACTAGCATCTCGCCATCTTGTCATTCGATCATGATGAGTTTCACGACCATGTCTCCTCCCGAACATATACCTATAGTTGCCTCCAGACCTCTGTTTCTCTCGCTCATGTACTTCCTCTTCCCATTCCACTAAAGCCTCGAATTGTGTCGGCCTTGGTCTTGGGTCAAGACATAACATCTTTTCCCGTAAATTTTTCAACACGGCCAGATTAAATGAACCATGCTCTAGAAATGCTAAGACTCCATCTTCTTTGGTATACCTAACCCAATTCTCCAACCATATACAGGTATGATACCCATATCTCGCAGCCATGAAGGATGCAGGCGTTTTCGATGGAGGTAACAATTCACCCTCTCTCGTTTTAACATCTTTATCCTTGTCGAACCAATTTTTAATCTTTCTGAACAAAGATTTTTTCTTTTTCTCCTCTTGGTAATACATTTTAACGCTTACCAAAACTTTCCAATCCCTTCCGTAATACAACTACACAATATGATTTTTCAACCAATAACAGCGCGACTCACACTAACGCACCAATCCTGGAACGTTACGTCACTAGAATAGCTCCACCAATCCTTGCGCGGCTCACACCAACGCACCAATCTCAGCGCGAGCACTATTCTGATCTAATATCCAATGAGAGCGTGGTCTGTTTGACGTCAGCAGTCGCTGCAGTTTCTCGCTCCTGTCTCCTGTCAGTCGTCTACCCCTCCTTTACAAAATTTCTTAGTAGACTTCGTGTCAAATTTCTACAAAATCTATTAGTTACAACATATAAACATCTCCATTGTCTGCTTCGCTAACCAAAGAATAATAAAGAAAATCTATTTCACAAGAAACCTCTCGTTGACACAGTAGCACATCCCTCTACTCTGCCCTTCTAACATACATTCATTAACTGTTTCCTCTAGGACTTGTCCAAAGAGTCTTACAATCAACTAAATGTATACAAACATTCACACACATTTATACAAGAAAATATAGTACATACACACAGAATCCTGCTTTTCCCGAGAACAGCGAACAATCTGCTCCACTACAGAATTATAACACACACCAACCAAGTAGCTTACTTCTACCCAGTTTCTCAAACAAGCTCAGAGAATACCTATTACTTCTCCCGCGATAAGCTTTAACGGCGAACCTTACGGATCCCTGGGACTTAAAACCAGAGTTTCATAGATAACCTTCACTACCATACGCACTCCTTATATACCAGAAATATCTCTAATAGTAACATATAACAATGTCACTAATTCCGAACCCAGACAATGTGAATTTTCCTGCATACATACAGGACCAACAATCCCGTCTTTCCCGAGAGCAGCATATACTTCCCTCTGCCCTACTACGGAACTGCTACTAGCTCCCAAATTCCAGAAGCACTACATATAACTCAACATGACGACTCCAACATATAGTATTAGTACATATACCAACATCAATCAATAATCAATAATCAATAAGCTAATGTACAAGCAATCTAATCAGATCAAGACAATCATCAATAACCATCATCACTCTGCTACCAGGAACTTGATGCAGATTGGGGTGTACAAAATCTCCCTACTTCCACGGATAGAGTAATTTCACAGTTACACGCACATACACTCACCATACACTAGGGCCCATTTCACTAACATACACTCAAATACTCTACCAGCATTGATCCTGTAGAAAGAAAACTCCTAAACTCCTAAACCCCACATCTACACCGAGGTCGATAAGACCTAGCTATTGCAATTGTCATAATCTAAACAATCTATACATCAATAATCAAATAGAGTACTCAATAATTGACAAGAAATAATCACCAACACCATATTTAAAATTATGATTCTTTATCTAAATTAGTCAAAAGAAATTAATCAGAATAAATCATTTTCTCATAATTACCTATTCTAGCTAAATGTCAGAATGGGTCATCAGGACAAGTCTCTCAGTAGAAATCTCCCAAGTCACCGTCCTCACAGCATCGATCCTCACCAACGCAGGTTTGGGAAGAAAGAAAAACGCAATGGGATGGAACCCTCTCTAGTCTAGTATATTTATAATAATTCAAACAAAGGAAAGAAACATTTAACTTTTCTTCATCCGCCGAACCGCTGAGCAGAGCGAGAAGGAAAGGATGTAGCATCGCTACATTTTGAAAAATCTCCGCTCAGAAAAAGTCACAAAAATAAAAAGACAGAACAGGAACTAAATCTTAAAATGTTTCTTCTCAACTTCCACACATTTCCTCTGGTGAGCTCAGAGTTTAGAGTCTTTCTTTAAAGCTCCTTTGTTTTCCAAGGCTGCCAAGGCTGCTGTCCCAATGCATCTGGAAACATGCCCAGATCTGCTGCTGTCCTCACGGAAAGTTTTAACCAGGCAAGGACTGTGGACAGATGACTCGCGTCCATATTCAGCAAGGCCTTTTCCATCACAAATTCTCACTCGAAACCAGGCTTCAAAAGTCAGCCATCTTTTAGTAGGCCACAATAGGCCACAATAGACCATCTTAATTGAAAGAGACAAAAACAACGTTACCACAGCATAGTGATTAAACAGTGTTAACCCCACTAATACCCTTATGTGTATGCAATTATCTAGCTTTAGCAACACAAAAAAAACATTAATTCAAAAGCGTTTCGTGCTTAAAAATAAACAGCACTCAGCAACGTTTATTTAATAAAACATGTACATTGTCAATAGCAACACGTAAGCGTTCCCTCGTGTCGGTTTTTCTCTTGTTAATACATACATGTTGATTAATAAAAAACATTTACACAAAACAAATAATTAATGATTAAAAATTAGTAATTTTATTTTTACCACGTTTAGACAACTGAAGCTTCAAAACCCGATGAATTTTCAACAGAAAACTCTGCTCCAGCACTTGTACTTTGGCAATAAATCTCATTGCCCCTGTGAGAGACCGCACATATGGGAACATTTTACACACACTTTGAAAAGCCCCTCTGAGAAAAACAGAACAGCCATGTTTGTTTTATTTTGTGATAGGACATATTATGCTCCACTACATTAATAATGAAGAAAAAATGAGAAACCAGTTTGAATAATTCTACATAATACCTCCCTTAGCACTTTGAATAATCTCTCATTATTTATTTTTAGATTTTTATTATTTGTTTTAAATAGCGCGGACCATGCCCACAAAGGCATAGGAGAGTTGGACAGGAGACTAAACAAGGAGTTTGATGCAAATAATGGCAAATTGCACAATTTCAATTTTACACTTCTAGTAATGGTTCTTTATGATACATTTTGTAGCAAGAATATAGTTCGCCTGGTATAATTCTTAGAATTCCAATACACTTATTAATATAGTTATTCTTCAGAATTCTACACCAGCAATTTACTTGTATTTGACATTTTCTAATTGTCTTAATTAAGCATATTGGTCACTCAAAATCATTTATTTTTCAGTATGATAGAGAATCCTAAAATGCAGTTCATTCTATTTGCTCCCACCAACTGCTATCTACTGATCTAAATAACACATATTCTAGGAAGCACTGAAAACATTCTACCTGAATAAAACTGAAAAATTTACAAAATGGGGCCGGGCCACAATTTTTAGTTGGGCTAATATCATCCTGCAACATTATTATAAAATGCATATTTCACCCTTTAAAATATTTCAATCCTATAATTAATCATTGCCACTGATGTTAAATCACAGACAGTGACTGAGTGTAATATCTATGTGCACAACAAAGTTATAATAATGCGGATGATATTGTGATATATACAGAAGAATAAAAAAGGCAAATACAATTCTTCTCTCTTTGCAAGGTCCAATTAGCTGAGTTCGAATCCTAGTAAGGCCAACTCATGCTTTGCATTGTTTCAACATATGTAAACTCCGTACCATTAAATTAGGTGGTGTTTAGAAACCACATAAGGGCGTATGAGACACTACATGATACAAGTTCTTAGCTCGTATTCATCAAAGTCCACTTTGAAAATATTAAAATGAGGCAGATGCATTTGGGCCATCGAAGGACCTTGGGTGGAAGTCTGTATATTGCGTTAGCTCTACTTGGGTTTGGTGTGGGCAGCCAACATTTCCAACACTGCTTTGTTAGTCATTGTCAGTGGAAATACTTTGTATGTGATAACTGCGCTTCAAGGGCCATCAGTGTCATTTTTTAATCTTATGTGACTGAACTTATTGAAGCACCAGAAGTAAGGTCAACATTGAAGTACATTTATCTGGTGCCTAATCTATTTCAAGGTGCAAACTATTTTGATATGATCTCTGTCAAATATTTAATATCATCTATCACAGGAGAAAAAAATCTAGGCCACCTCTCGCTACCTTTCCTATTTTAGGAATATGTCCAAATCTCTAGGGAGGGGGGTGTATGCATTGCTCATTTCATGACCAATGCTAAAGTGCATGTGCTTCTCCCATGAACATGGTTACATTTGGTGTATACACAAGTGTCATATTTAGTTTGCTGGTAAGTCCATTAAAAAGTGGTATACCATATACATGGGCATGTAATTAAATGCTACTAGTGCCTGGTGGTGTCACACACAAATTTGTTTTTTCACTTACTGTGAGTCCTACTCCTCTTATATTGAGTGCCTTTTACTGGTAAAGTAGGTTTTAACATTATTGTTTTATACATGTCACTTCGAGAATGTAGGCATTTCTCTGCTCTTACAGTTCTGTGTGCATGCAGCCTGTCTTCAATACACAGCTGGACTTTGATACAGCAACACTTTATCCATTCACTCTCCGTGTCGATACTAGCGCGCAAACTATTTTACCATATTGTATACAATTTGTCTCTGCCTTACCTTGAGATGCAGGGCTAGCTGGTGATAATGTTTTAACTTTTTCTCTCCTTACAGCTGTTTAAACACTTTCTAGTCGGCTTACCATTCTTTCCTCAAAGATCCACACCCGTGAAATGTATTTTTTTACTCACAAGGTGCACTTACACCCTGAAAGATAAATACAAAAAAGGTCTCCTGCAAGGAAATTTTTTATTCACATGCCACACCCCGAGAGCTCTGTATTGTCTGCGCCTGTGCAATCCCTCCTCCCCGAGAATAAACCCATTGAGACCTGCACCTGAGAGCCTCCTGTTTCTCTTCCTGATCCTCTTCCTCGCTCCATTCCAACATGGCAGCCACGATAGCCATTGCTGGACCCCTCTTTGGCGCAGTGAGAATGCCTGGGGGCAAAGGAGACTCCCACCCTCCCTGTGACCCCCTGACCTCTGCTGATCCTGCTATGGCCAAGGAAATCCTTCCTGCAACCTCTCCTGTACACCCTTGAGCTTCCTGTTCAGTCAGTCCCACCTTCCCAGCGACACCTGGGGCATTGCCCCAGTCCTGCTGGCCCCTCCACAATGGTCTTTATCCAGCCCCATAACCTCTGCAGCTGATCGTCCTGCCACACCCTCTCCTTGGCCTAATCCTTCCACCTCTCCCCACTTGGGATTACTACCAGCTTGTAAGTCAATTGCGGGGCCTACAGGGCCTCTACCTATCATACTGCTCACACAGGGGCTACTATCTTCGTCGAAGCCACCCCTCCTGTTCCTTGGCCTGGTTCTGGCTCATAATAGGGATTCATGCGAGTCATTTCCTCTTCGGGTCAGGCCTTCACACATGTCGAACTGGGCCTCCCTTTCTGCCTCATCCCCCAGCATACTGACGGCCTCTTCTGAATTCCACCGTGTGGGATTCACCCGCTTTCCTCCACCCACCCTGCCCATGCTGCTCATACACTGTTGTTCCTTCCCTAGGCTGCCCCAATCTCTCCTTATCTTTAGGGCTGCTCCGCGCACTCTCGAGCGGCCTGCATCCCTACCTGGGCCTTACTAGTGCCCGCATTATGCACCCGGGGCAGGGAGAACGCAAAGACAACCGCGGCTACCCCACCTGCTGTGAGCCTCGCCGCCCGGCAAAGTGGGTGCGCCTCCTCCCGCAATTAAGTTCAGGCGTCCAGCTTCCTCAAGGAGTTGGATCACATGTCAGACTTTCTCTTAAAAGCTTCCTTGCTCACTACCACTAGGGCTGCCACTGGGCACACCTACCACAAAATGGCAGGTGGCAGCCCAAAACGGCACCCTTTAAAACCATTGAGCTACATCACAGATATATAGCCCAAAAAAGCACAGTCTTCTAGACTGCACCTCGTCCTCCCAATGCCCCCGGGGGACAGACCTTGTTCCAGTCGGTTGTCCCCCAAACCCCTATTTGAATTTGATATCACAGACACAACTCCCTACCTACAGAACCATAGCAAACTGAATAGGAAAACTATTCTCTGCAAAAATCGCGTAGTTTGTGCGGACTGGTGAATAGAATTACTGAAATAGGAAAAAAGAAATTGGTCTGTGTTCTGAAGGGGAAAAAAGCTGAGAGTAAACCAGAACAACGCTCATTTTTAACTGGTCGGGAGACAAACTCGGTGTTCTATTGTTTTTTCTTTTATCCAAATTGCTTTTCATAGACCCCCCCCCCCCCCCCACCCCCGTACATAAACTGCTACTGTGATGTAATGGCAAAGATAGAGGTGCAGGATTAGTAGAGCCACTCTGAGATTCATCGTGTCAGAAAATGTATAAATCCGGTGGACTCAATGACCGCTATCCATGACTAATATTCTTTTACCTACATCACGGCAAGAGTACATTGACATTGAGTTTGACAGCAAGAGTACTCTCTCACAGATGACTTGGAGACCCCAGTCTGCTAAACCGATGGTCGGCGTCCCTGTTTGGAATCGCGCAGACCATTATTTTTCCAAGGGCAGTGCCCCAATGGCTTACCAGAGGCGCAACTGGAGCCAAATTTCAGGGGGGGGGGGCTAAGGAAAATTTTCGGGGGGGGCTGAATCTTTAAGCAATAGGCAGAGTGGAGCTGCAGGGGCTCTTAGAAGGGGTGAAAGGACAGCGAGGCCTCATTAACATGCAAATGGTCTTTTAAAGACCTGTGAAATGCTCGGGTGCGGCTGTGTGTGCGCCCGGGAAGCTGTCTCAGCCCGGGCTGCCACACACGACGGGGAGGCTGAAGCCCTTTGAGTCCAATGGGTGTTGCACGCCTGTGGCTTACCTACCACTACAAGACGGAAATAAATGGCCCACACACTGGGAGTTCTCTTCCAGGGTGTGTGGTTATTACTTTTGTGTTTTTCATGAACAAACTCCCGCTTTGGGAGTTCGTTTTTTAAAAACAAAAAAGTTTGGTGCACGGCTGCCTTCAGAGAAACTGGTGTGATGGTGGTTCCTCTGAAGGCACAGAGGGGCATATGTAACAGCCCCTATCGTCACAGGTGTGGTGATAAACCCTTTGCCTTATTTACAAGGCGGCGTTACGCCACTTAAAGTGGCTTAACACCACCTTGTGAAGAAAGCCCCCTTTCACGTTACACTTAGCGTGAAAGGGGTGTGCGATGGGTGTTGTGGTGGGCGTTTCGTCACAACACCCATTCATTTTGACGCTGTCCCCTATTTACAAGGGTGGCGTAAATAGGAGGCAGCACCAAATTTAAGACCAGGGTAAACCTGGTCTTAACATGGCAAAACGAGGAGAAATGGTTTATTTCTCCTCGTTTTTTCGATACAGCAATTCACCATTCGTGATTGTTCATGTGCAGGAAGGTGTCCCTTCCTGCACATAAACAATCATTAAGAAAAGACGTTTTTCAACTTCTATATGTGCTGCATTCTGCAGCACACATAGACGTTAAGAATCGCCATTATTGTTTATGTGCAGAAAGGGACACCTTCCTGCACATGAACAATCATTCCCTGCTCCTATTGTGCAAGGGTGCCAGCATTGGTGCTAGGCAGCTAAATTTAGTGCCAGCGCAGGGAGAAACGCAGGGGTGCACCGTATTATTGTAAATACAGTGCATCCCTGCGCTTCTAAAGTGACGGAGCGTGGCTTTAGCGATTATGAAGCTAACCCATGCTCTGCCACTTTCTTATACATATGCCCCAGAGTTTGCCAGCGGGTGTCCGTGATCTCTAAATATGGGGGGGCGGAGTCTGGCCACAGTGGCGGACATAATGTCCTCTTCCATCCTTTTTTTTAACACTTTATTTATTACAGTTTTAACAGAGTGGCTGAAATATAGAAAATAAAAAGCCCATTGCAGTAGGTGTACTGTAGCATCTGATTCACATGACAAGGATTACAGCAGCGCTCAATCACGTAGACAAAAGGAAATGAGAGAAATAAAAGGGACAGCCATGACATTACAACAATACAATTGAGGGGGCGGGTTGAAGGTGAAATATCATCGGCAACCATAACAGAGTATGATCAAGCGTGGGTGAAAGGAAGTGGAGGGCGTGGTATGCGATTCATGCAATGGGGCTCCTACTCAGGAGCATGGGCTTCCAAGGAAAGCAAGTAAGAGCGGAGGGGCTGCCAGATATCTCTGGGTCTAGACGCAATAGGTTGTAATTGCGCATAGTCAGTGGGTAGAGGATCACAGCAGGACATTGTTTTGAGCCAAGCTTTATTAATAGGGGATTGCCTAGTACCTCAATATATGGTGATTTCCCTTTTGCCCAGCAGCAGCCCTATGGAAATAAACCTATGGGAGGATTTGGGTAGGTCATACCTGCTCCCTAATAGCGCAGATATCAGGGTCAGGCTGGAGCTCAACATCTGTCATTGAAGAGAGGAGAGAATAACAGTAGTCCAGTAACTGCTGGTAACGGGACACGTCCAAGTAAGATGTGCGAAGTCTGCGTCGGAGATGTGCATTTGGGGCAGTGAGGAAGAGTGTGCGGAGTCAAATTTAGCAACATCTGCCAGTGTGACATATGCTCTATGTAAAACTTTGAAATGCAGAAGCTTGTGTTTAGGATTGATGGATACTAGTTTCGTCAACAGTAGGCCCATAGCTTGTCAGGGATAGGGTGTCCCAGATCTGTGGTCCAGGCTTTGCAGACACACTTAGTAGAGTCAGGTTTCAAAGCTAGACAGGCTCTATAGAGTCGAGATATTAAATGGCTGCTGTCGTCGCTTGTGATAAGAAGTGTTAAGTGGGGAGAACTCGTCTGGGGTGAGAGGGTATGTAGGTACGCATGAGCGAAGAGTGTTATGTAGGCATTGCAGGATAAAAATGGTCCATGTAGGAGGCTTGATGGAAACGGAGATCATCTGCATGTGAAAGTATGTGTCCATTGGGTAAAACATTCCCGAATGTATGCAATGCATGACAAGAGAGAACATCTTGAACAAGCTTTTCCTTCGTGAGTGGGATCCATGTATTATCAGATAAAGGGATAGCATGAGAGTACAGGATACCACTACCAAATAGTTGATGAATTTGCCTCCAGGTCCAGCAGGTGGTGGACAGCGTCTGTATATCAGTTGGGTCTTTAGGAATGTCCTTCAGTAAAAGGGAGGAGAGAGGTTGCTGCTATCCTCTGCCATCTTTTCTGTTTCTGATTCAGCTGCAGTAGCACTACACTTATGCTGCCTGTCCGAAGCACAGAGATACCCCTTCGGGGGTCGATTCAGGCGCTAAATAAATAAATAAACCCTGGCTTGACTGCGGGCTGTTCACCAACGTCAAAATCAGGCTCCGAGTCCCCATCGATGCCCCAGGAATACAACAGCAGTATTCCGGCAATCAGAGTATCTTTAATTTCAGCATGTGGGACTCCTCCAGGATTCCAAGTCTGCCACACTCGTTCCCCTGAAAAATGGGGAATTCCTACAGGAGTAAAAATACTACACCCAATTCCCTAGGTAATGCTCAATTTTCAGACATTTGACACCTATCAGCTGGTGAAATATTCGGAGCTTGGATTACTGGCAGTTTTGTATCCCTGCTTTCCTTGTAATTGCCCAAAACAAATTCGAATTACAAAGAACACCGGGTGGAAGCCACATTAAAATCTATAAGTTTAGGCAGTGGTGGCTCCTCCGCTAAGGCAGAGGAGTGTTGCCCCACTGAACAAAAGGAAACATAAAAAGATAACAACTATCAGTATTATCATTGTATTTTTCCTATAGCTATCATTGGCTCTCGGGCGGGGCGGGGCTAGCGGACAGGGCCGGCTTTAACACTGGTGGCACTCTGTGCGACAATGCTTGTTGGCGCCCCCATGACCACCTCTGCCACGGATTCCCTCACTTGCACCCTTTAACAGTGCCCCTCAAGTCTCAATAACCACTGTCTCTAAGATTCTTTTAGTTTTATGGCACCACTTTACATCACACACACATTGCACAGAGATAATCATATGTGTGTAAATCAATGTATAGGAAATGTTACATCAGACAGGACAACAAGGTGTAGTGTAGGAGTGGCATGTCATTGATACTGGTAGACAATATAGTGTAAGAGTCCTTCTTCTAGAAAAGCACAAATTCAGAATTTAAAACGTAACACCATTGTTAGAGGTTATTTTAATAATAAGAATTGTTTTCTACCCAAATGAACCCATTTGGGAAGATTAGCATAATGAAAGGCTGCAAAAAAAACATATAGCTCCAACATATACCTTGCAGTTTGCATGCAGCTCTTTGATGACAGTTAATAGCTCAATGTTCAATATTAGGATTTTGACTTATAAACTAAAAGTAACAAAAAGAGCTCTTTTATAGAAGCAGTAACCCACTGTACCAATTTACATTATATTCACTGTGTGATCTGCATGGTACATGTTCTTAGCAGCAGGCATTTTAACCCTCTGCGTTACCCTAGGATGAGTCAAAATTTCCACTAGACAAACCCCCCCCCCTCTTTCCAGGAAGACAATTAATCACAGGAGTTATCTTGACATTTTAATTGATTCCTTTAATTGATGGAGGCCAGGAACACAGCTGCAGGTGCTTTTAAAATGTTAATATACTTTCAAGAATGACCCCCTACCTTAAGTCAACCCCCAGTGCGGTGTTACCGATCGCACCGCCCTAGAGCTGGCCCTGCTAGCGGAGCAGGGAGAGGAGTTGTTTGCACTCCTGAAGTGTGCACGACTGCTTGGCCTGCCCTCTTGGGCCGGCCAAAGAGTCATGCGCACTTTGCATGTACCCCACCAGGCTGCATTACACAGCCTGGTGGGTGTAGCGTTTTAAATGCTCTAATTTGCATGCTTGCGCGGTCGAGCTAAATAATTACAGGAGCCAGTACTTTATGCTTTACACGCGGCTCCCCACTGCCGCGCCGAGGCCACGCCTCTTTATTTATACCTGCTAGCGTTTGACGTCACGCGTCAGCGCTAGCGCACCCCGGCAGTGCGGAAGGCTAGAACGCCTGGCGCGCGCCGGACATTACACTTCTTCCAACCTTTATGAAAACATCAAACCAATAAACACAAAATGCAAATGAACGATAAATCTGTTACCAGTCTGCCAGTCCTTGCAGGTTACACCATATAGTCTGCCAACTGGGATGATGATGCGGGGTTCCTCCGCAGACTGTAGCGGGATTGGCCGCCTCTGGGTAGGGCCACCTCGGGGGTTCTGCGCCTTGGGGTGTTATGCTCCTCCCGGGATGGGGAGCAGCCGGGCAGATTACCCCCGGGTGTGGCTGGTAGAGACTGGGAGTCACAATCTTCACCGGGACCTTCCTCCCCCTCCTGGTCTCCGCTCAGTTGGTCGGGGCCGGGTCCCTCTGGTTCGGCCCCGGGGCGTGAAGGTGTCCCAGGATGGACTTTCTTGAAGAAGGACACATCTCGGGTAACAGTTTCAGCTCCTCTTTGGGCGGTCATCATCGTGCCTGTCCGGCGGGTGACGATCCACGGTCGTGGTTCGAAAGGAAGTCTGAATTTGCTGCCTGGGTAGCGGTCCTTCACATACACTTTATCCTGCCATTGGATCGTGGACTCCTTAGCTCCCCTCCGTCGGCTGGCTTGGTCATTCGAGCGCGTCCGATTGGCCAGAGTCTTTTCATTACTGGCTTGTACCGGAACCCAAGTCGGGTGGTGGGGAATCGTGTCACTCACTATTCTTACCATGGTGGCCGTTCCCGGCGCTGCCTCTGTTGTGACATGGGGTGTCATCCGGTATTCCCTCAGGAAACTGTAGATCGCCCTTTCCAGTGGAGACCCGTCCACCATGGCTATGCGTATGGTTTTGTTGAGTGTCCTCATAAATCTCTCCACCTCTCCATTGGCTTGGGGCCAGCGTGGTGTCACCTTGCGATGATGGATCCCCCAACTCTTGAGGTACTCTGCAAACTCCTGCCCCTGGAAGGGGGGTCCGTTGTCAGTCTTGACCACTTCAAATATGCCATGAGTGGCGATGGTTTTCTCGAATTTCGCTATCACCTCGGTGGCTGTCTGGCTCCCCACGATTTTGACCTCTGGATATTTGGTGAAGTCATCGACGATGACTAGTGCGTACCGTCCATCTGGGAGGTGTCCGAAGTCGGCACTCACGCACTCCCACGGCCTCTGGGGGTTTTCTTCGGTTGCCACTGGGTGAGGGCGATCCGGCTGTCCTGCCGCTTGGCACCAAGTGCAGGTTCTCACCGTCTGCTCTACCATAGCATCCATGCCAGGGAACCATACCTTGGCTCTGAGCCTGCCCTTAGTTTTCACCATTCCTTGATGCCCCCTGTGGGCGAGGTCTACTGCCTGCTGGGCAAGGCTGGCCGGCATGACCAGTCTCGAGCCTCGCAGAAGACATCCTTGGCCGTCGACGGACAGTTCACCCTTTATTCTCAAGATGGATTCCAGTGTCAGTTTGGCTTGGGGTGTCCTCCGACTTAGCGATTCTTGGATTACTCTCCAATCCCCCGACCTGACGGCCTCCGCCGCTGCTCTCAAGCATTCATCGCCTCTAGACGCTTCTATGATCGCAGCTAGGCTCATCGGAAGGGGTCGTGACCGCTCTGTCACATACCGGACATATTCCTCTGTGTCCTCTGCCTCTTCCTTCTCTTCCGTGGTGGCTTTCCGCGGGTGCCTTGACAGATAGTCCGCCGGGTTCGTGGCCCCCGGTTTGTACTCCACCCGGTAGTCATACCCTTGTAATTGGAGTATCCACTTTTCGATCCGGGGTGGTGGTTTTGAGGCTGACCCTTGGAAGAGAGGGGCTTATGATTGGTTGCCACCGTGAAGTGGTGGCCATACACTTATACATGAAAGTGTCTGCAGGCCCCGTGGATTGCAATGGCTTCTTGCTCGATTTGCGAGTAACGCTGCTCTGTCTCGGTCAGGGACCTGCTCGCGTAGGCGATGGGGGCCCACTCTCCGTTGCTCTGGAGTTGAGCTAACACTGCTCCCAGACCAAAAGGGCTTGCGTCCACCGCCACATTGGTGGGCTTCGCAGGGTCGAAGTACGATAAGGTGGTGTCTGCCGAGAGGGCCGCCTTCGTTGCTTGGAACGCTTGCTCTTGTTCCGGGCCCCACTGCCATGTGGTCGACGACTTGGTCAACTCCCTGAGGGGTTTGGTGAGGTTGGAGAGGTCAGGGATGAAGCGGCCGCAGAAATTGACCATGCCCAGGAAGCTCCTGGCTTCCGAGATGTTTGTCGGGACTGGGGCTTCTTGGACGTCCTTCACCTTGTCCGGGTCTGGGGCCACTCCTTGATCCGAGAAGGTGTACCCGAAGAAACTAATCTTGTTCTGCAGGAATTGGCACTTCTCCCAGTGCAGGGTCAGGCCTGACTCCTGGATCCTTTTGAGGACTCCTCTCAACCTCTGGTGGTGTTCCTCTATGGTTGACGCATATATCAGCAGGTCGTCGCTCACATTGAGCACTCCGGGGAGTCCGCTGAGAACTTCTCTAATGGTATTTTGGAATACCTCGGCGGCACTCGAGATGCCGAAATTAAGACGCCGATACCGTCTGAGGCCCACATGTGTGGAGAAAGTGGTTATGTACCTCGAGTCCGGATGGAGTGGCAGCTGGTGATAGCCTGATCGTAGGTCCATTTTTGAAAACCACCTGGCCCCGTTCAGCTCTCCCAAGATGTCATCAATGGTGGGCGTCAGGTGCCGTTCCCTTTTTACTGCGGCGTTGGGGAGGCGCATGTCCACACAGATGCGGACTTGTCCTGGCTGTTTTGGCTTCCTGGCAATGACGATCGGGGATACCCATGGGGTTGGCCCGCTGACCTTCTCTATGATGCCTTGCCTCTCCAGGGCCTCCAGCTCCTCCTCGACCTTTTGCCTCAGATGGAACGCGATTCGCCTGTGCCTCAGCGCCACTGGTTGGACAGATGGATCGATATGTAAGGACACTTCCTTCCCTTTCAGGCACCCGATTCCTTTGAAAACTTCCCCGAACTCTTCCATGATGGTATCCAGCTCTTCCTCTAGGACCGCCATGGCAAACGATATCAGTCTCAGTTCTTCGGCCGATTGCCCGCTCAGCAGCATTCCACTGCCCTCTTCTGTGACATAGATGGTGGTGCTTATTTTCCTCTCTCCATGTTGCAGTTCCGTCTTGAAACACCCGATGAGAGGGATGGGTGTCTTCTGGCCGTACGCAAATACTCGGATCTTTGCCTCTCGCAGCGGAGGCTTGGTGCGTAGTTGGTGATAGACATTGGCGGCCATCAGCTCAATGGACGCCCCTGTATCAATGGTCGCTTTTACCTCCGGTTGTTGGACCAAGAGGTGAAATTTTGGAAGTCTGCGCTTCTTCTTTTGTGGCTGGTTGATCGCGAACACATAGTGGACTGGATACTCTTCGGTGTCATCGTCCATGTCTTCGCTATCCGCCCCCTCCTGCACCGCATGGGCCGCCTCTTTCTTGACTCTGGTGGACCTGCACACCGCCGCGAAGTGGTTCATCCACCCGCAGGCGCTGCACTTTTTCCCTCTGGCTGAACAGTCTTGCATGCGGTGGGGCTGGCCGCCGCAGTATCCGCATTCTTTCTTCTTCGTCTCCGGTTGTCCTTTCCCTCCGGCCGGTCTCACTTTGGGCCGTACCACGTTCACCGCTTCCGCCACCTGCACTTGTTCAGTCTTCACGGGGCGATGCAGGGCTGCTTCCATGTGCGAGGCCCTCGCCTGCGAGAGCTCCTTCGACCGTCCGAGGGTGAGGATGTCCGCTAGGGGCTTTCCTTCTTCCTGGAGGACCGTGACCCGGAGCTTGGACGAGTAGATCTGCCCTCGGATCTCCTCTTGCTCATCTCGGAACCCACACGTGCTGGCTAACTCCTTCAGTCTGCCGTGGAACGCATCTAGGGACTCTTCTGCCTCCTGTTTGGCTTGACGAAAGATAAATCTTTCATAGTCTCTATTCGCCATTGGTTCGAAATGGGCGTTGAGAGCGTTCAGCAGCGTGTGGTAAGTCTTTGGCGTTGCCTCCACAAGGGTTTTGTAGATGCGGTGGATGTCTTTGCCTCCTAGGTGGAGTAGCAATGCTCTGCGCCTTTCCCTCGAGATGGCTGCCCCCTCAAAATATATCTGTAGGCGGTCTGTCCAATCCCTCCAGCGCGGGGCAAGGGACGACGGGGCACCGTCAACAACAAACGGCTCAATGGCGGGAATCGATGCCATCTTGGCACGTGCGCAGCGTGCGGTGGAGGCCGGCTGCCTCTCCCCTTCATTGAAAACGATTGGTGGGCACCCCCTTGTGGGTGTCGAGCGTGGTCCCCCTCCGTGCCTCTACACCATCAAGTGGGCACACGTACCTCCAGGGGCCAGCATCGGGGTCCTCAGGGTTCTCAGGGTCCTGGGCGCTCCCACCGGGCCTGGGCCTGCTCTGGGGTATAGGGCGGCCGTCGTCGGGATCCTCGTGGCATCAGGCCTACCACCACCCAGGCGTGACATACTCCTCACAGGCTTCAAGATGGGGCTCCCAGGCTCTCCCAGTGTCTCCCGGAGGAACTACCAGCAGGCTCAGCCGGGTCATCACTGGGATGGGACACCATTCACAGGCCCAGGAGACATGGGTGGCAGCTGCACCACACAGTGGGGGCACATATAGCAGATGCAGGGCTCAATACACCCCTCGTCGCCAGTGTAGCGTTTTAAATGCTCTAATTTGCATGCTTGCGCGGTCGCGCTCAATAATTACAGGAGCCGGTACTTTATGCTTTACACGCGGCTCCCCACTGCCGCGCCGAGGCCACGCCTCTTTATTTATACCTGCTAGCGTCTGACGTCACGCGTCAGCGCTAGCGCACCCCGGCAGCGCGGAAGGCTAGAACGCCTGGCGCGCGCCGGACATTACAGTGAGGAGCATGCAAAGCCTCCCTGTCCCCGTCGGCGCGCCGACGAGTCTGGAAGCTGGGTGCTTCCTGCTGCTTGCTGGGCGGGAGTCTGCAGGAAGATGACAGAGGACGCAGGAGCGGTGGCGACCGTTCCAGGTAAGTGCGTTTTTTATTTTGAATTATTCATTCAAACCCCCCCCCCCCAGTCCCACCCCCACACCACCACCCGGGTCCGGTAGCAGCTGCTACTGAGTTTAGGACGTACAGGGGACTCTGCTGGCCTTCGTACACCATCAATATCTATTTAAATTTCTCTATAGTACAACTGTGTGTTAAGAGACAGAGATGATTGCCGCCAATAGTCTGTGTAGGTTTGCGCATCTAGGATGGTAATCTTACTACAGTTCTACTCAAATTTGTTCAAAAAAACATCCCAGCGCCATTTTCAAGTTTGACTTATATGTGCAAGAACATTTTTTACGGGAGCAGAACGTCTTTTGGTAATCTCAAAAGTTAGTTTTGAACTATAAAAGAATTTGATCCCACAAAGATTTTACTGTTCGTAAATCTACGAGCATGGACTGAGAGACTTCAAAAACGTGCCTAGCTGCAGGAATGGATATTAGGTTAAGAAAAATATCTAAGTGGCGAGGCGCCACTATTTTGGGAACATTAAAAATGGCAACAGCTAAGAAACCCGGGGAAACTTAGTCAAGATAGCTAAATTGAGATTGCTCGAAGAACCAAACCTGTGTCCCTCTCATGGGATACCGCTGGATCCTGGCCATAGAGTGGAGGATTGCCTTGGTGCTACTTTGCCAGTCTTACAATTTACTGATGCCCGGAACACTGGCAGAGCTTCGCCATCTAAAGTTATTTTGTCCAAACTTGACTTCATGAGTGCATTGGCAGAGGTTTTAGAGGATGAATGTTTAACTTAGCTCATTACAAAGCCACTTATTTGTTTTGAGGCAAATTAAATCTTATTTGCGAAACATTTCCTTCCTCTGAGTTATATCACAAACACAGCAGCGGCCATTTAGAGTGCAGCGGAATGAGGCATTGTCTGCAAACTGTCTTACCTTCTGTTGCAGACATGCTCTCAGTCGCTGCACTTTATTTAGGGACAGGTGAACCAGTAGATTTCAGATGGCAGACCCTCATCTGCCTCCACCATCTGGATGGAAACCCTTAGCTGGCAGCCAGTCTGCCACAGGGCCACCAGCATCTGTGTGTGGCAAGGCCTGTTCTATGAAGGCGCCTCATTTAGGGTACGCCTTTCCACAGAGATGCTTCCAGCCTCATTCTACCTCGCGAGGGACTGTAGTCCACAGCAAGGATGTGAATAATGACTACCACAAATTGAGATAATGTCTTCCACTAGGGGCATTGCTATTTTGTTTCACAGAAACAAACCCCTGCTTATAACAACTGAATAACAACACTCCTCTGTCTATAGTTTCTTGTGATTTAATTTCGTTTGTGCAGCCCGTCTACTGTGAGATGATGTGACTTTCCTTCTGTGGTAGTGGAGGCATTATGTGTAGAAGAGACAGGTTTATGCCTCATATCCAATCTCCCACCACCTGGTAATGAAGTGTTTTCCACAGGGAACCTTAAATCCTTGAACAAATTTCCCCCCACTGGGGCAGAAGCTTATTCCCCAGTTCATAAAGTACATGACCGTCTATTAACAACTCCACACATTCCACCTCAAGAAGAGACACAAAAACCCTAAACCACATACAAATACAATCATGTAGAAGAGGGGCAAAAATAAAAATATGAAAGCTAAATATATCATGCAGGAACACATTTCAATGGTATTTGTTGGATTTTTGTTTTTTACATTTCTTAAGTTATGATGAATATGAATGTTTTATAATATTTTGATGCACAATTTCAAGTCTCTTTGCCCAAAAACAATTGTATCAAAAAATACACACTATTACTGTGGCTATCACTGCTGCAACTACTACTACTATCACTACTAGAGCCACTACCGCTTATACTAGTACTACTACTACCACTACAGCCACTACTGCTTATACTAGTACTACTACTACCACTACTACAGCCACTACTGCTTATACTAGTACTACTACTACCACTACTAGAGCCACTCCCGCTTATACTAGTACTACTACTACCACTACTACAGCCACTACCGCTTATACTACTACTACTACTACTACCACTACTAGAGCCACTACCGCTTATACTAGTACTACCACTACTACAGCCACTACCGCTTATACTACTACTACTTCTACCACTACTACAGCCACTACCGCTTATACTACTACTACTACTACTCCTCAGACTACTACTACTTTGTAATGGTGTAGGCTAGGCTGACATTCTGTTACCCAGCGGAACCTGCTCCTTAGTGTGTCGTCATTCCCTGTTGGAATGCAGCGTTTCCACAGTTGCGTTTTTGGCTGTTAACCCGGACTCGCTGTAACTGCTGTGCAGTACCTGTTTATATTTACCAATAAACTTCAAATGGATTTAAGTATTTTGTGGACGCTTACTACATACTACTCTTCATAATAATAATAATAATATAATAATAATGATAATGTAGTTAATAATAAAATAGTTTGTGAACCCACTTGTGCATTGATGCTGCATTCCAGAGTCGCCCTCTGCCTTATCAGAAGCCAAGATTGAGCGGGGGCTGACCTATAGCATGGGCCATTTGGTACATTTTCATTGTGTTTATGGTCCAGGCTTGCTTGTCTATGTGTGTTTAATTGTGTATAGCCAGCTCCTTGGGTGTATAGCAATGAGGTGTGTGTGTATGTGAGCATGTGTGTGTTCAGGTGTGTTTGAATGTATGCATGTGTGACCTGCACAACTGATTCCATATTTCCTAGCTTGTCAGAATAATGAGGCTGAAATATGAATCCAGACTTTTTGTGCTATCCCAGCAGTATCCCTCCTTGGCTCTCACGAAACAATTCTCCCAGAATCCTCGGAGTTCTCCTCCAGCTGCCAGTGGCAGCCGCCAGTAACAAAGGGTGGTGGGGTGGATGTGGGGAGTGCGGGAGGAAGAGTGAGCGTGGGGAAAGGGGATTAATAATAATTTAAAAGTCTTACCTGACACCGCTAGCCGCCTGCCACGTCACGTTGCTCTTGCTAGCCATTTCCTGGATCCCAGCAGCCCCTAGGACAGACTCCCAGCCAATCACTGTGCTGCAGAGGGATTGGTCTGAGTGGGCGGAAAAGATGCCCTGCTCAGACCAGGGAGTCTGTGGGGGTTTCTCCAGCCTGGCTACTTAATGGAGCCGGGCTGGGGAACCCTAAGTGCGCATGTGTGTTTTCGTCTGCCTGAGACAGCGAGCCAAACACACATGAGCACTTAATCAATCAAGTGTTTGTAAAGCACAACTACTCACCCGGAAAAGTCTCAAGGCGCTGGGGGGTGGAAGATGGACGCGCAGCTCCAGGGAGTTCAGGATGATTCGTCAAAGAGCCAGGTCTTGAGGTCCTTCAGGAACTTGTTGAGAGTAGGTGTCTGTCAAAGGTGGAGAGGGAGGGTGTACCATGTCTTGGCCCAGAGGAGGGAGAAGGAGCGACCTCCTATTCTGGACTTCTTGATGCAAGGTAGAGCTGGGCTGAGCGGAGAGATCTTTGGGGCGCATGGAACGAGAGGTGGTGGTTCATGTAGGCGGGTCCGGTGTTGTTGAGGGCCCTGTGTACATGTGTGAGAAGTTTGAAGGTGATTCTCTTCTCGACAGAGACCCACTGTAGTGTCTGCAGGTGTTGGGTGATGTGGCAGCAGCTTGGGAGGTTGAGGACTAGTCTGGCGAAGGCGTTCTGGATGTTCCGTAGTTTTTGCGTTAGTTTCCTGTTGACCCCGGCGTAGAGTGTGTTGCCGTAGTCCAGTCTGCTGCTGATGAGGGCGTGGGTGACGGCTTTCCTGTGTCCGAGGGGAATCCACTTGAAGGTCTCACGTGGGAGGCAGAGGATGTGGAAGCAGGAGGAGGTGACAGTGTTGATTTGGCGGTCCATTTTGACTTAGGGACTAGGGCGCGCACAAGCATTCCTCCTCCCCCTCCCATGCCCCGTCCCTCCATTCACAAGCTGGCAAAGGAAAAATTAAATTATGCTAGAGCATCGATTTATTTTTCCTTTGCTGGCTCTGTGCTAGGCAGGGGAGCGACGCTCCTCCGCCATTGCGGAGGAGCCGCCACTGCCAGCTGCGAACAACAAAGACGCCCCTCAATCCTGTCCTTTCCACTGCTCCAATAACCTCTGATCGCCCAATGAAAGCAATGTCTATGCTCAAACAGGCATGAAACACCCATTGAGCTAAAAAAAGATCCTCTGTTCCCGAGGAGAAGAAACCTGCCCACTTTAAGGACAAAATACTAATGGCCTTCACAGTAAAGAACCAGGAACAGATCATTCTCTCGGGCAGCACACAGACTCTGAAACGACTACCGACCACAAGGGACCCACTTGCCTTCTCACCCCATGTACCTACTCATACACTGTCTTACTCCACAAGTGTCTTTAGATACAACCTTGGTATCTCTTTCCCAGCATTATATATATATATATCGCCTTAACAACATTTTCTACATATGTTATTTTCTCATCATTAGTAACTAGTGTCAGAATTTGGTAAGGATGTAAATATCGCTCTTTTTATCCTATAGGATTTGCCAACAGTTGCACATAGCTTCTATTTGCTTTGCTTTATAAAAACTAAATTTTCTTCAAATTATTTTTGCTCATTTTTAGAAAGCTGCTCCAATTTTGTTACTTCAGTAAGTCAGAAATCTTTTTGATGAAACTACTGTCTAACGCTTTATTTTATTACTCCCACATACAGCGCAGCATTGTACCCCCAGTACCAATAACGTAATGGCTACCCACGATCGAGCATTTTATAACTGCCCCTCGCCTGAAAGTAATAACCCATACTGCCAGCAGATATTGCAATATGTGTTTCTTTGACCCCCACATTTGTGATTATTCCTTAATTACATTTTCTTCCTTCTGCACTTTTGTTGACAATACTTTCTTATGTGCGGTTATCTCTTTTTGTTCAGATTGTAATGGTGCAATGGCGCTGGTCTGTAAGTATTCCTTTGTTCTTTGAACACGTCAGCACCAAGTCACCTCGTAAACTCTCCAAACACCTAACTACATTACCGATTGCAAAGCCTTTGCATTTGAGACTTTCATTATACATATATTAAGCAAAAGTTATTATCAGGGCCACTGTAATTATGCAGCAGAGTAGGGTCAAATTATATGGCAGGGTTGAGAAAATTATGCTGAAAGAAAAGGCTAATTATGTGGCATTATGCAGCATATTTTGTGATCGTATTACTTCATTATTTTGTCATTTTAAGCTTGTTAACACTATCTGAGCATTAGGTGTACCTCATCAGCACCTGTTTAACACTCAACTATAGCAATAAGCTACAGAAAGGTGACCAGTCAACCTTTGCAAAGGACCTTCCTCTGCGCGGCAACACGTGTTGCTGCATTTTTACTAATTTTTGAACTGTTTGAGCTAGAAACAATTATTTTTGTTACAATCTGCTGATTATGCAGCAGATGATGGATTATGTGGCAAATGCGGCAAATCTACAATTATGCAAAAAACATTGCAGCTGCACAATCGCATAATTCCAGTGACCCTGGTTATTATCAGGGTCGGATTGTGAAGGCGGGCAGTCGGGCATTGGGCAATGGGTCGGTGACTAACGGTGACATGTGACCATTAAATATAATGGGGTTGTCCTGTGTCCCTCTGAACCTGGGGTACAGTTATAAACAACAAAGAGTTCTGTCGAGTGACGAATTCTTCACCTAGAATTGTGAAACATGTTGACCCCTCAACATCAATACCAAAGGGTCATGAAATGATCCCTTCGAGGAAAGATAAGATAATAATTTACTTCCGAAAGGTGAATCCAACAAACAGAAAACCACTTATACCACAAAAAAAGCAGTTTTTAGTTAAATATATTAATTGTCATATAGCTAACTAACACTTTCTTTACATGATATGAATTATATTTTTTGTTTTTTGATATTAAGCTGCCCATAACAAATAAAATACATACAATGAATCACAAAAACATTTACACTGTGAAATGAAATAAACCCAGTGTTTACACACAGAAAACGCGAGACAGTGAAAATATATAATGTCCAAAGTTTAAAGTTCAGGTTATGCCTATTTCTTCATTTTATATCATAGGATAGCTGACATGGGACATAAAACTATTCCGTCGATGTTTCGACCCTATGATCATGTGTTAGTAACTACGCATCATACCGGGTCTTCCTCAGGACTAAAATGGTAACAAAACAAGAGACAGCTTTCAAACGATGTAATAAGGTACACGCAACTTGTGTCCTGTCTAGTCTCAACATCAATTTTAGTTTCTAACAACTATGGACCACAGCTGGAGTTCACTTAGTGTGTAGGGGGTAGGCATCGCCTGCTAAATAATTCCGTTAAGTTCCTTTTAAAAAAAAACCTCAGTCAGATTTGTGACTCCCTATAGAAAGGATTCTACTGCTGGCTTTCTCTTGTCTTTGTGAAAGTTAGACATAAAATACAATTATTCAGAATGTTTCTTGAACAGACCCTCCGTTTTTTGTAGACACACTTTATACATCCCACATTGTAAACATACAAAAATTATTAAAAACAAATAACAATCAATCCCTGTATATCAAGATGCTATCACATGACAAGTCCTTTTACATAAAAATTCTGTCGATGCAGCATTTTGGCGGTTCTTGGATGCAATTCCCCGCCTTCCTCAGGACAAATTCACATATATAAAAACTTCATACAATAAAACAATTGTTACTTGATCACATATCCATACACTCTTCGCTTCAAGGGCATATTACGATAGTATGAATATAGTCACCTCCGATATAATTATTTATCTGTATATCAGAAGACGGGGTGTTCTAATCACTAATCCTTTTCATTTTAGGATTGTATTGTCTTCTGCACCATACCCCGCTATCTGCACTGGTATAGCTCCCCTTCTGAAAGTTATGAAGGGCCTTCAAGTAATAAAAAATGCCTCATAGATCGTTACTTTATACATTGTTTGGCCCTGGGTCGTTTCTGATCTAAAATGTGCTTAGCGGCCGTATTACCTTCCTCCGATATCCTAAAATACTTTTATTTCTCCTTGTTTTTTCCTCTTTCTATTCGTGCTGCATGCATAGAAAGAGGAAAATGCCATTAATTATTGTTTTTGTGAAGGAAGGTGTTCCTTCCTGCACAAAAACAATCACCCCCACAGCACAGGCACCCTTACAAAATGACGCAAGGGTGCCTGCGCTGGTGCATGGCATCCAATTCCCCCAGCACAGAGGAAAGCACAGAAATGCGTTGTATTGTTGCTAATAAGACACATCACTGTCCTTTGAAAATAACGCAGCACAGTGCAGCTAAATGACTTGCTCTGCATAATTTTCTTGCAGATGAGGCCGTGAGTGTAATAGAATAGCTGTTCTGACTTTGCCGAGTGAACATTTTTCCATAACTCTGCTACTCGAGATCCCATTTTCCGAGTTCTTGAGTTAGACTCTTGAACGCTTCTCCTTTGCCTTGAACCTTAACTTGGTCCACTTCAGACTGACACCATCTGCTTAGGATTTCCCCCTGCTATCTTTAGATACTTTATATAGTTTTGAGAAGTTCCTTCATGGAACTAATACTTCTTCTGTTTTACATTATGTGCTTGGTAAGGAGTTGCATTTCCATCTATCTGCTAGATATTGCTGGACTGAATATTTACGTCAAACATTATGCTTAACTGACAATTGACTAATTGAATGAATAAAGCCTATAACTTTGACAAATTTTTGGATAAACCTTCATGGTTGGAAATCATCTTCTCTGTCATTGATGTGGAGTCAAATGGGTTTCACTGTAATTTGACTTGTTGCACTGATGTTCGGTCACAGAATACTCTTTCAACTGAGCTACAAGGTCCACACGACCAGTGGCACAATCTATTTGAATACAAGCCCAGAGGTTTAAAAACTTGCATTATATCAATGCCATTCTCTGTGATTTTAACTCTGCTCCGTGCCTCCACCCCCCCCCCCAATAAATAAATATTTTAAAAAAATACATTTGATTAAAAAAACACACTTACCTCTATTGCGGCATCTCCAGACATGCACGTGCAATGTCTGACGTAGGGGCATCTGCAGGAAAGACCACGGCAAGAAAGGAAGAGGAGGGCAGCCCGGAGATGCCGCGATAAAGGTAAGTGTGTTTTTTTAATCTTCTTTGTTTCTTTATTTTAAATATTTATTGGGGGGGTGGAGGCGGGGAGCTTTTACTGTGGGGCCCGGGGATGAACTACGCTCTGCTATGGAGTCAGAGTTTTGCATAAACTCCGCGTTCTCAGCGGAACGCGGAGTAGGCAAAAATCTGCAAGCTCCGCCAGCGGAGCGGCGTTCTCTGCCCGTCCCTACTGTTTCCTTGAGTTTCTCTAGACGTCAACTTCTGCTCCAAAACGTTGTACTAATATTCATTTGTAAAGCCTACAGCATTATCCAAACCAACAAACCCCAAAATGTAGTAGGATTCACATGCACTCAGAATTAAAGGTATTGCTGCACCCCAAATCAGAGTTCTATACATTCAAAATAGTTGTGTTTATTTTTACTCTGATTTGCCGGTGCAACATTTCTTGAATGAGATAAGATTTAGCAAAGAGGTTTGATTTTCACTTGTCAAGATCTCTCTTGGAAGGTTTTTAGGTCAAAGTTGAAGATGTTGAGAGTGCTTTCTTCCCTAAAAGAGAGGAGTAAGGATATTCAGAGTTAAGAGACCGGTCTGGAGAAGGTCTGCTGTGTGGTTTTATGTTTTGTAGCTTTCGGACTCCAAGATGCAATTTCTCATTGCTCCTGGAAGTACAGCCACTACGATAAATCTTATGTTTCTGTGCAACTATTTAGCTGCATTTAGGACAACTGTTTTGTATGTAATACAATAGAGTTTGAATAAGTATTTTTTGTCAAGAGGGAACTAGCAGATATCACTTACCACAGGAAAATGTGATCTTTGCAACTGTTGCCAGTATCCAGACTACAGCTGCATGAGATGGTACCTTCAGTAAGTCTAACATTGATTTGGGGAGGCTAACTAGAAGGGCACTGTTGTTTAGACAAGGGCTTGAACCACTTGTTTTATGTCTTAGGCATGAATAGCTTTATTTTTCTTAGCATACTTATCAGTAATTGGTGCTCACTAACAATAGCTTTAATTTGTCCCTTATGAATCAAAAGTGATAAAATTTCTAAAGAGAGTTATCCTAAGATCGAGATATTAGTTCTTGATAGGGCCTCTTCCCTTGTGCACCAACAGCAAGGTGAAAACATTTATTTGCATGTCCTGAGCCATTGATGGCCTTCTAGTAGTGTTCCATAAGCTAGCCTGGCATGGACTTGCCAGGGTGCCCTGCAAATTGTAATGATGTAGGTCATCCAAAGGTAAACATAGGTCTCCTTTCATATAGCACAAAGGATCATGGATACTGTCTTCATCCTGTAACAATTATTGCCCATAGAGTACCTTATTTCTTAGCTCATCTGGACATGCCGACCGGAGACAATTTCTCCAACAAATATGTTGGTGTGTATGAGTTGTGCTGCCTCTGTATTGTTATTTGATGGAAGTGCTGCATAGGCATGCAGACAACACATTGCCATTATTGTAACCTGCCTGATACTGGGTAACAAAATCATAGCCGCTGAATAGGTAGGTCCAATGCATTTGCCTAGCTGACTGGGGTCTGGCGGACTTCAGAAACTGCAAGTTGCAGTTGTCAAGCTAATCATAATATGCCAGACATCAAACAGGTAACCTACAACATTCCTTGAAACCTACTTTTAGGCCCAGAAATTCTTTCTATGCAATATCATTATTTGGCCTTGCAGGGATTCATTTTTGTGGCAGATAGGCCACAAGATGTTGTAGACCAGTTACAGAATTTTTTCTGTGACAATACACCACCCAAGCCCGGTCTGTGAAATATCTGCTGCTCCCAGAAAGGGCGGTTTTTGGGTCAGCGCAACATAAGACCTGGTCTAACATAAATTTGTACTTGAGTACTTCAAATGTCTTCTCCACCTCTGGTGCCCAATGAAAATGTATTAATATTTTAAGGCTGTCCATAATGGGGGCTACTGTGGAGGAGAAATGGTCTGTGAATTTCAAATACAAGTTTGTTAAAGCTTTGTAATGTTGCTTCGCTTTGAAGGACAGCCTCCGTTTTCTCCAGATCCATTTGGCTTTCAGTAGGGATTATTATAAAGGCCAGGAAATCCACTATGGAGTAGTGGAACACAGACATCATAATCGTGAGCTATAAATTGTTGTCTCTTAGCCGTTGTAGCGCCTCAATACATACTGAACATAGTCTGATAAAGTGGATGAGTAAAACAAGGTATTGTCAATCTATACTACCATGCAGATGTCCAGGAAGTCCAGAATGGTATTGTTTATAGAAACCTGAAGGGGAGCTGGGGCACTATGGAGCCAAAGAGGGATAGTTTGTTATTCCTAAAGACAGCAATTCACTCCACTCATCCCGTTTTCGGATTCTGATGCCCTGTACAGATCTATATATCAGTGGGATCGTTACCTAATTAAGCAGGACTGCTATTGAGGATAGCTAATCTCTAATTTTAATATTATAATAGTCAATACAGAACCTCAATGCACTCCTGTCTTGGTTACAAAGAACAGAAGAGAAGCTGGACACTTTGAATTGCAGATAAAGCCTGCAACTAGATTTTGATACTTGTTCTTCTTTTCAGTGAGGTCTTAATATTCAGGTGCATGATATTGCCATCCCTGTATGGAGATCTATCCGACAACCAAACCCTTGGGGACAGATTTTTGTCAAACACATACTTGAAGCAGTGATGCTGCATGTACAGTTGATCCTTGCAAACTTCATTTGTTAAACTGAGTGGGTGAGTGCTTACGAAATTCAGAATATAAGTCACTATCCTCCTCACAGAACGCCTAAGATGGCTTGATCTTGGTACGCCTTTGTGGTTGGTGTATGAGATCCGATCAACAGCTTAGAAGGGTTCAGGTCTGGTTTTGGTAACAAACCTTAGAGTCAATGATCTAGCAAATGCAAACTGCATGTAGATCTTAAATCAGTAAGAATGTTGAGAGTTATGGTCTTTGCGAATTCATATATCAAGGTCACATGCAGCTTAGGACATGAGTTAATTAGGTTGTTGGCAACATTGCAATTTCATCATGGCCAAGTTATTATGTTTTCCAATGTCTCCTGAGTCACTGTTTTAGTGAGTACTTTGCCTCTTGGCCTGTGAATCCTTCATGAAATGACTGCAGTTGTCTCAATAAACACAGAGGTTCTGCTTCCTGCACTTTCCTTTATCATTAATAGATAAGGCTCTACAAACAATAACTATCAGCATAGCTTCGATGCAGTCTCAGATTCCTGTGAACCTTCACGTTTTTTTGTCACCGACTACTAGGAATCTGGTAACTCATTTTGGACCAAATATATGAATATCAGGTCATAAAATACTGGTCGCAAACGTTGGCCAATATATTTGCGACTAGTAAAGATTTTTAACAACCAAAATAGTTATTAAAATGGTCGGTTCTTAAACATCCAAATTG
Organism: Triturus cristatus; assembly: GCF_964204655.1. Lineage (NCBI taxonomy): Eukaryota > Metazoa > Chordata > Amphibia > Caudata > Salamandridae > Triturus > Triturus cristatus. Next base: position 400,573,744 of record NC_140587.1, on the reverse strand, counting down.
TAGTGGGTTGGAATCAGGCCTACGTCATGAATATTAATGAGGTAGGTCGAAAATTGCAACTGACTAATATTGGATGCCATCATGGATGGTAGCTTGCTGGGGTCAGCAGACAATCATGTCTGTGATCGCATTTCGTTAAAGTAAACATTATTTTAAATGCATCCCGTTTTGGTTAAAAGGAAACTGGACTGCATTTAAAAAGAAAAGTTTACTTTTTATGTTTGCTTGTTTTAAAATTTGCAGTGGTCTTGTGGAACACAGCATAACCCAAACACACTTTTTTAACAGTCACAAAAAGAAAAGGGTTACCAAAGGGACCCCTTCCCTTTTGCGAATGTTATACCACCCCAACTTGGGGGGTTGTGACTTTTCAATTGTTTGTGATCGCTATTTCGGTGCATGGGGACTGGAAGCAACATCTATAACATACCCCTTCCAGATAGCAATTTCGAATCTATTTCAGGAGTTGGTAAAACGTGGCTGACTCTTAAAATAGGTTTAGTACATTTCTAAAAATGGTCTTTTGGTTGCAAACTTTGAATAGAAACATTTCTGACAAAAATTTGCATTGTCCATCTGGTTGTTTGTATTTTCGCTAGTCTTTCTGATATATGATGATCTAAATTTCCCCCAAAGCATCCATTCAGAATGGGATCTTGGTTGTGTCCACTGGCAGTACTACTAAATGCATAGGTTTGTATCATAGATGCCAATATAAAAGGGAAGCCTGCTTTTCCTGAGGCCAACCAGCGTCAGCTATGAGTCAGTAACATGATGTCACGTAAGTATGAAGTTCTTGATTTCCGTCTTAGGTTTACATTTGCATTTTCAACAGATTGTATAAACCTGCGCTTGGAAAATAGCTTCTTTACTTCATCCCTGAACGCCAAAAAGTTATACAAACATGGATTGTCTCGTTCAACTAATGGTATGGTTCATGAATCTGAAGTAAGACTAATACTTTGATTAGTTATTCTGTCAGAATCAAGAGATAGGACTAACCACTGATCTGATACCCATGAAGGAGCAAAGCGAATCAATTTACCCTTGTTCCATTTACTCTCTCTTGTTGATGTCTCTGAGAATAGAAAAGGTCCTCAGAAGTGAGTGGGACACAGGGGACCAGAAAGGAAAAAGAACTGCAGTGGTTTGAACTCTATTGCTCATCTCAGCCAATGCCACCCTTATGCCATCTACTGACAGGGCTTCAGTACTTGCTATGTGGGAATAAAGTGTGAGAGATCACAGCATTAGAAGGGACAATGTATAAGACAACGTATTCTCTACGGACCTAGGCTACTGTGGCAGGGCGAACGTACCTGGACTTGCCCCTTAACAAGGTACATGTTTTACATGATCCAATTCACTTCTAACAAACATACTATTCAGAGAATGAACAATTCGAGTCAACAGTAAAGCACACCTACCAGTTATTTTGCAACACGCACCCACATTTTTAGGTCTCGCCTAGCAATGCAGCGCATGTGCTGCTCGCTTGCGAGACTATTGTCGTCGGTTTTGCTTTGGAACCGGGGTGGAAGCTCCACCCATTCTTTTTATTGGCACGCGTCAAAAACGCTCGCTTTTGATAGGAAGGGAGGCATGTTTGTTCCCTTCTTGTTTGCCGTGCCTGCCTGGACAGCAGATGTGCACGCGCGAGGCATTGCTCCGTGTGAAGTATACAGCTCCTTCAAACAAGTAGCATGGAATGTGAGGGGCTATGTGTAAGTAAAACATAAGATAAATACTCTGCACACCCGCCGTGCCCTCCTACCCCGGCCCACAGCCCCCGGGAGCCATGGAACTGGAATTTGAAGACATCGACTCAGACAACTGCTGCAACCCGGTTTATGGGGTGAATGTGTGCACTGGACTTGCTGAACCTCATCTTCCTCTTCTCCCTGCGTGTTACTTATTCCTCATACCCACTTAGTGCGGGAATCTCTTCCTCCTGCCAGACGAGAGCTGTTGTGCTCCTGCAGTGTGAACTGATGGGTGTAGGATCCCATAGTCCAAGTGTCCCACTCCCAGCTCCTTCTCAGTTGTAGACCCGCATCATAGTCTGCGCATGTGCAGTCCCTGTGTAGTGCAATAGTTGTGAGGGGCCATGTGTAAGTAAAACATAAGATAAATACTCTGCCCGCCCGCAATGCCCTCCTGCCCCAGCCCACAGCCTCCTGGAGCCATGGAGCGGGAATTCCACGACATCGACTCGGACAACTGCTGCAACCCGGTTTATGGGGTGAATGTGTGCACTGGACTTGCTGAACCTCATCTTCCTCTTCTCCCTGCGTGTTACTTATTCCTCATACCCACTTAGTGCGGGAATCTCTTCCTCCTGCCAGACGAGAGCTGTTGTGCTCCTGCAGTGTGAACTGATGGGTGTAGGATCCCATAGTCCAAGTGTCCCACTCCCAGCTCCTTCTCAGTTGTAGACCCGCATCATAGTCTGCGCATGTGCAGTCCCTGTGTAGTGCAATAGTTGTGAGGGGCCATGTGTAAGTAAAACATAAGATAAATACTCTGCCCGCCCGCAATGCCCTCCTGCCCCAGCCCACAGCCTCCTGGAGCCATGGAGCGGGAATTCCACGACATCGACTCGGACAACAGCTGGAACCCGGTTTATGGGGGTAAATGTGTGCACTGGACTTGCTGAACCTCATCTTCCTTTTCTCCCTGCGTGTTACTTATTCCTCATACCCACTTAGTGCGGGAATCTCTTCCTCCTGCCGGACGAGAGCTGTTGTACTCCTGCAGTGTGAACTGATGGGTGTAGTACCCTGCTTCTCAATCCAGTAGCTGCCCATTGCACTCGCTGCTTCCCGTGTTGCTCTCTCCCTGTCTCCCATGCCCTCCCACTGTCTCCCTTGCATACTCACTATCCGATTTATACTCTTCCTGCCGCTTACTCCCCCTCCGGCTCGGTAGTTATTGCGCAAGTACCTTTTTACTGGCCTAACAACTGCTGTCAAAATATCCCCCTGGTACTGCTCGCCGGACACGGTTACCTGTTTTTATGGTTAAGCCAACTGCGGTGCCCCTTCACCTCCTTGCCTGCTGATTGCAACTCGTTGTTCTGTTATAATCACTCCATAAGCCCTGATTGGTCTTTTGAACCATGCATTCCCACTCGTACTACCACATTCACATAGTTTCGCGCTCAACAGTGAGTCTTTTCCCACCGCTACGCATCTACCACAAGCCCGTAATCTTCACATTTCCTTACATATGCCAACGCTCCCGACTAAAAAGGTTTACCCATCTGTTTATCCAAACCTTTTACTATGGCTTGTTTTTTTAATTTTTTGATGTTTGATTCGTATGTTCACGGCGCACTCAAGCTACTTACATGTTTTGTGATTGAAAACGCGTCTTATATAGCATGTTTCTCATTTGCATTTGGGCTCATGTTGAATAACTAATCTCTATTACATCTCTTGATATTCTAGTCTTTTTTTCCATTATCTTATATTTATTATTTACCTTTGACAGCGGACCCCCCAACTCTTTTTAAAACATTTCATTAAATAATAGCAGCCGCACGTCTTGTGCGCGAGTCGCCACATCAGCTGCAAAGCATGGGAGTTGGGGGGCATTTGCGATAGTTTGAGCTATTGGCATTGTAAATGTCTTTTATTTATGTGTTGCTTTTTAAAACTCATAAATAAAAGGCATTCTTATTTACAATGGCAATAGCTTAAACACTCGCAAATGCGAGACCTATTGCAATGGTCAGTAGTTAGTTTTCCACATTGTTATTTTAGTTGCATTGCTGCAGTTGCAGAACTTGTTTTTTCAGTCTTCAGAGAAGAAGTCATGTATTACTTCATGTAAGAAATGAAGGCTCAACAAACAGGTCCATGGATTGTGCTCAAGCATTGTCCAAGGTCTGTCAGGGATCGTGTCCTTTGGCTTCAGAGGGTTTGCAATATTTTCATCTAGGAGGGAAAGAGAGCCGTAATCCCACATAGTCAGGTCTACCTGTCACCAAGGGAAGGGGGCAGAGTATACCCAACCTGAAATGTCAGCACAGTAAAGGTATGTGTCGAAATGGATGTGTCCCAAGACCACATGTTATCTATCATCAGGGAAGCCCTTGGGGGAGATTCAGTGGCTCCCAAAATATAAAGAAACAGCAAATTATATATCTCCCTGATTGCGCGGGCAACTGTAGTGGCTCGAGATATCATAAAGCTGAGCCAAGAGCTATCTTCTTATCCTTAACAGGCAAAATAAAATGATCCTAGATACATGGCGAAAGAAATACGATTTGCAGGGGGATTAAGGAAAACATGGATCCTGATGCTGGACTACTTAGTAAAAGATGACATGGCTTAAGATGTCCAAGGTCCTTGAGAGCCTTGCATAGTTGTCTCCTATTGAGCCCAAGGGAGTCAACTAAAACAAAAGGGCTCTCTGTGGGCCGGGGGTCATGTGGAGGAACAACGCCCAGGCAATCGGCGCAGGGCATGAGGGAGGGGAAGACATTTCTAGTGATTTGCTAAAATCAATAAGAGACTTCAAACTTTTATTGCATGGTTAATAGAAACAATTACAAAGGATAAATGATTATGGGGAGTCCCAGAGGTGTGCAAGAGCTAGTTCACGCCTGGGTGTTTGAATAACCATGTCTGAGACTTATTTTGTAATCTCTATTTATTCCTATAGCTTGGCTAAAACTGCAATGACAACTATTGGAAAACCCCTGGCTAATTCCATATCCACCGATTGAAACCAAACATTCCTGTAGTGCCAGTGAGCAAGCTCTGAAAATCAATATACTTTTAATGAAATGTAACTTCATATTCTTTGGCTTTTACCCCTTTTTGGAGGGGGGGGGGAGACTTCACGGAGGCAGGATTTGTGCAGTGGAGTAATGGAGGCTGACAAAATTATGATACATATTTATTAAATCTGAAAGGAAGCTGTTCCAGTGGATTAAACAAGACAATCTTTAAGCGGGAATACAATGCTTCAAAGACTTTCACGACCGACGTTTTTCCACTCAAGCTCCAGGGACAGCACAGTGAGGCAGTCTTATGTTTAGGTCTCGCCTGACCCAGCGCATGCGCTGGTCTGGCGAGACTTATTGAGAGGGCTCCAAAAAGTGCTACCAGGCCAGCCTAGAGCCACAGTGCATGTGCGCGGGCGCGCGCGCTGCGCTTTACCGCAATTACTTTCACTTTCGCGGCCGCACGGCCGCTTTGATGTTTACCGCGATTACTTTCACGGCCGCTTGTTTTGCTCAGCGCCAGGCGCTTCTTCAAAATAGATAGTTCAGTGGGTTAGGCATCTGCTACAAAGGTGTTTGTGTATCCTGAGCGTGGTGGAGTTCACGGTGCACTTTATCCTTCTGAGATTCATAGGAGAGCCATTGTACCGAAGTCCAGTCTTGTGTTTTAGAGCTCCCCAGCATGACCTGATACTCTGTCGCACGTCACAGAGGCTGTGGCAGGACTGTGCAGTGCAGCGTGTGTGGAGCAGCCCTGGACACTGCCACTGCCTCGGGACCCGTCTGACATGGCACAGCAAGCGCACTGTAGGGCGGCTTCACACACAACGGACATGCTAGGATTCGCACTTTTATGCTTCCACATGCTCAATATTTGTGTCTTCTCGGACTAGGTGGTGGGTTGAACGCGGAGGTTCCAGTGATTTCAGAATGAATTTCTTTAGAACAAGGTAGTTTGACTTGAACATAAGATCAGATGCGACATTTGCTGCCTCAGCGGTGCAGCCTTTGCGTTTCTCTTTCTCTATAAACCATCGGATCGGTATTTAAAGCGCTGGACAAACCTCATATGAGCATCCCTCCCGGCACTTACCTATTTTAAAAGACCTCGTTTATCGCCTGTACTCTGGCAGTCCCCCCCCCCCTGCCCCCCACCCTTCCCCTTACATATTAGGAAGTTTTCACGAGCCTGGCGTTAAATGAAGAAACCGATTTTAGGTTTAGCTACAACGGCTTCACGGTGCGTGCCTATTCCTGAGAATTGAAGCACTTGATGCTAAATTAGTGAAGACTTTGGACAATAGACTTCTCATCATAATAAGGATTTGGTAAATCGACATCAGTTAATCATAGTTTTCATAACACGCAATATGACTCCAATGGGGACAATACTGCATGTCCGAATACCTCTGGCGCATCTTGTGATAATTTACAGAACTGTTCTTAAAGGTTTTGTTCACTTTGTTGTCAAGCTTTCAGCCAGTTTATAATTTTAATTATTCACTCTGCAACTTAAATACGATCCACACGTTATTAACATCACATATCACGTTTCCTAAAGAGACCCGTTTTGCGGGCGAGTGCCCAGACATATAAAATACACAGTTTCGGTGTTTGACCCTTGACGTTTATTTACTGCAAACACTGTCCTTTCAAGTGAGCTTTGGCAATATAAAATAAAACAGCTTTATTAATCTTTCCTGTACCATGCTACAAAAGTAATTGTGTTTAACTTGTGTATGGTAAAATCGATCTGTAATGCGCTGATCAGTAAATACTGTAAATTCCCTTTAAATCGTGGCAATTGTTATGTGGGTGCTGGTGTTGGACTCCCACTTTGTGGGTGATTTCTATTACCTATATGTGATGAAGTAATTCCAGCACGTGGCATGAGCAGAGACAAATATGCACAGAGTTTGTCGCCTTAAGGTGACTTCCTTGGTAGCAGCAGAAACTGTTTTGGGTCAGAACACTTTGTGCCTTGGAATCATTTTTTTGCTAGTGGCACCTTCACCTAACTGGTCCACTGTAAGAAAACGTAAATGGTATCTTTAGTGAGTTATTGCTGTAATTGGAATGGATACTGCACCACTGATTTTACTTCACCCCCCCCCCCCCGCCCCCCACTGACAGCACAGCTCAGCCCTTTGCATAGGGCAGCACATTTTAGGGTTGGGAAGGCGCATTGTTTTGAGTTGCATTTCCGCAGGCTTTGTCTTCATTTTGTGAGTCTGTGATCTCATAGCGACCAACCTGCCAGATTACCCATGCGTGGAGGCCAGTCTTACCAAACGCCTGATCAAGCGATGCTTCGTGGCCTGACAAGGAACATGTTCGCTACCGGCTTCTGCCAACGTGATTGGAGCACTTTCATTAACGCCTGCTGGCGTCCATGAGGTGGCTTCCGTGGGCATTGTTTTTATATTTAAGAAACAAACCCTCCAAAACACTGATTGATGTCTAAAAAACAAAAAAAATCCATTGACCCCGACCTGTAATGACTTTTCCCATTCCGTATAAGGCGAACTGATGATTTTTTTAGGCCTCATATGGTGGCCCGGGGCAGGAAAAATATTCATAAGAAGGCCCGTCCTTACGGAAGGAGACCTTCTGACCTTCGCCCCAGCTCCTTGAGGCGGGAGCTTCCCTCTCCTCTTAATGAGGGAGTTGAAGTACGAGGGCGGGGACTCGGGGTGCTTCATCAATTTCAACAAACTCTCAATGCCCCCTAAATGTCTCACTGGCTGACACTATGCTTATGCCAAGGTTATTACCTTCGAACAGGTAGAGAGGGTGCTGATAAATTAAAAAGTGAAAGTGATGCAGTCTATAGCCATGACTATGTTACAATTCAAAGCTGTAAAAAGCCCTGTACTTTTCTCTGTGGAAAACATTGACCTGTCAAAGAGCCCTGTTTTACACAATCAACATTTTGGTGTTGTTTCTGCCACACATTGCTCTTCTGTGCAGACACAATCTTGAATGGGAGGGAGCACATTGCTCACTATAGCAAACGCACATCTTGGCAGAGCAGAGGATGTCAGTGTTTATGCTCAATGGTTATTGCATTTCCCTAAAAACCTAATAGGTGATAGAAGTAAGCAACAAGACATGCATTTGATTGACCGAGTTGCAAGAATATAGCCAATAAAAGAACGCTGGCTTATTTCTGACCTCTGCTTATGCAGGCAACTCAAAACCAGGGTCAATACAAGAATGTGCGAGCGGAAATAAGGTTTTTTAAATCCATAAATTAATCTTGTGGCCAGATACATTAAAGTCACATCTGTAATATAATGCGGAAATATTTTGTGCTGTATAAACTAATGATGCATAGACAACGCAATTATTTCACTCCGCCACAGTTATAGGGAAAAACCTGTTTTACAACAACAGGTCTGCAACAAACTGTGTGTGTGAGACTGTGTGTGTGTGACTGTGTGTGTGTGTGTGACACTATGTGTGTGACACTGTGTGTGTGAGACACTGTCACACTACTCACTACTACTCACTCTACTACTCTCTTTACTACTCACTCTTTTTTACTCACTCTCTACTACTCTACTACACTCTACTACAATCTACTACTCACTCGCTACTACTCTCTACTACTCTCTACTACTCACTCTCTACTACTCTCTAATACTCACTCTCTACTACTCTACTCTCTACTCATTCTCTACTACTCACTCTCTACTACTCACTCTCTACTCTACTCATTTTCTACTATTCTCACTCACTCTACTACTCTCTACTGCTCACTCTCCACTGCTCACTCTCTACTAACTCTCTACTATTCTCTACTACTCACTCTCAACTCACTCTCTACTACTCACTCTCTACTACACTCTACTACACTCTCTACTACTCACTCTCTACTACTCACTCTCTACTACTCACTCTCTACTTCTCTTTGCTAACTCTCTATCTACTATTCACTCTACTCTCTACTACTCACTCTCTACTACTCACTCTCTACTACTCACTCTCTACTACTCTCTACTACCCACTCTCTACTACTCACTCTCTACTCTCTACTACTCACGCTCTACTACTCACTCTCTACTACTCACTCTCTACCTCTCATGCTTCCTCTCGCGCTACCTCTCTCTGCCTCTCTCTCTACTACTCTTTTCTCTCTGCCTCTCTACCTCTGCCTCTCTACACGCACACATATATATGTATATGTACGCAAATGCATTTAGATATATGTATGTGTATATATATATACATACATACATAAACATATATACATCTGCATATCTATATAAATACAAATATAAATGCATGCATACATATACATGTATGCATACATATGCATGTTATGTACATGAAAGTTTGAAAGACACTAATAAAAGCAAAGCTAAAAAGCCACCTAATTACAAACACAATTGCTTTAACTTAAACGAGGGCGAGACCTATTGCATTTTTTTTGAGTGGTATTTGCAAGATGAAACAGATGTGTCACAAGTCACATCAGGCGCAAACCCCTGAACTCTACAAAGGACCGGGTGGTGGGGCCTCGAGTGAGTCATGGGAGACGGAATGAGAAAAGGAACTGCATGTAGAGCAATGGGAAAACATTACAAGGAAGGTCACCGACTTCTCCAAGCTCACAAAAGAGAAACAAAGCTCCTTAAGTGGTGTCACAGCTGTCATTACAGCCAGGTCAGACTGCAGCCAAAGGACTAAACACGTCCTGGTATGTGCTGGAGGAGATGTGGGGGGGAATAGAGATTTATTTATGTCTTTATTTACTTACTTACTTATGTAAGTATTTGTGGTTTAATATAGCATGGACTATGTCAAGTTCATGTTAGATCCCTTTACAACAAGCATATATTGAAAGCATAGTGTAACAGATAAATTAATAAGGATTAATGTATATATTCATTTTGATGCTACAGTTCTTCATTGTTTTCTGAGGTAGAGAGTTCTGCGTTTGGGAATTGATTATCTCTTGAGGGAGCAGAGGGTGCCTGAGGTGTATCACTATGGAACTGAGCAATGAAAAATGGAAACCGATTTGAAAGTTCAATAACAAGATGAAATGTGAAGGGGACAGGGAGAATTTCATGTTTTAACGTTAAGTGATTCAAAAGGCAGTAATAGCCACTTTTCAGTCGAATACAAATGTTCTGATAACTAAATGATGAATTAATAAAACTAAATCTTGTCAGCAAAGAAATATAAATTGTAAATTAATATTATGAGCAGGTGAAAAATAGGAGAATTTAGTGACATTAATTTTCCTAAAAGTTGGTAAGGATGACATAAGTTAATCAGTATGTTTCTCCTTTTTATCTACAATTCTCAAGGGGGGATATGCAGCATTAGAATATAAGCAGACTCCAACATAAAGTTCTCACGGTTACAAAACTTACAATTCAGTGCAATTAAAATCTAAACAATAAAGATAGGGAACATACAGAAAGTGCTTCCAACACACAAAGGAGAAAGAGAATTTTTTTAAATAAATAATTAAAACTGTCAAAATCAAAAAGCGCCTATTGTAATTTTAGCTAGTAACTATTTCTGTAACTGATTTCAGGCAAGGGATGGAGTCAAATGATCTCATGTAAAGCTTGGCACAGAGAAGTCAGGCTTATCTAAAGAGGCAATGTGTAAAGTCGTTGTGCAACACACACACACAGTAACACAATGAATACACCAAAAAAAGACTCCACACGTTTAGAGAAATAGACTATTATATTCAGAACAAAGCAAGATCAAAATGACAAAAATCCGATGCATAGAAGTTGAGACATTGACTTTTAAAGGAATAAATGCAGTAAAGTGCTTGGAAGGAAATAGAAATAAAAAGGTTAATTTAGGTCAAGCTGGACAGGGCGAAGTCATATTTCAGGCTCACAGCGGTGGAGAGCCGGCCTCCTACAGGACCCATGCACCCTTCCTGGTCGCGAACGGCAAGGTGCGTCAAGGCCCGCAGGATGCATTGATATTCTCCATGCAGTGAAGGCGATGTGTCAGTTTTGAAGATGGGTGCCGGAGTTGAGAGACGTTGAGCGATGCACCTGATTCTGCCAGGCAGTCAAGAAGATGTGTTGATCTCATCAAGCGGAAGCAGTGGCAAAATACTGTCTGCGGCGTCGATCTCTGAAGGCAAAGTCCTAGTTCCGAGGCAATGCACAGATTTTACTCCCACAACTGGGTCGATGCGCAATTCTGCTACACACAGACAGGAGATGCATTGAAATCCGAGTTGCAAGTATCTGGGCCACTTCAAGTGAGCCAGGCACAGGAGCAGGGGTAGAGACTTTGATATACCTGAGTCTCAAGCAACAGGAGGCAAGCCAACAAGCCTTTGCGAGATCAGTTGGAGTGAAGGGCTCTCCTTCAGAAGTCAGAGACCAACAGGCAACAGGGCAGCAGGCCTTCCAGATCAGCACTCCTGTTGAGTCATTTAAGCAGCAACATAGCAGTTCTTCTGGTAGAGCGTCAATTACAAGTCCAGTAGTGTCTCTTTTGATGAGGTCAGAGACCGAGAATGTATACCCAGAAGTGCCTTTGATGTGAGGGTGACTTCAAATCAGCTCTCTGAAGTGCACAAGTATCCCTTTCCACCCAGCCCTGTCTGTCAGGCTATCTGAGGTGAATAATCAGTTCTGTGTCTGGGGACAGGACACTGCCTATTCAAGTGAAGGGTTAGCCCCTCCCTTCCATCCTGCCCAGGCATGGTCATTAGAATACAGATGTATGTAGATGTGTTCTTAGACACACCTATACTTCCTGTGGTGTGGCTGTCTACAGGGAAAGCACAACGTGTAGCTGTCACCCACCCCAGACTTGTAATGAAGGCAGGCTGTCAGGCACACAGAGCAGTGAGTGCAGAGAATTGTCCACTTTCTAAAAGTGGCATTTCTAAAACAGTAATATTAAATCTAACTTCATCAGTAAGGATTTATTTTTACCATTCCAAAGATATAAAACATGAAAGAGCTACTCCTTTCTGATCAGGAATTACAGCTTAAAAGTGTATTAAGGAATTCCCAATGCTAGCCTAGGAGAGCGGTAGGCCTCACAGCAGTGAAAAACGAATTTGGGGGTTTGCCCCTACCGGAACATGTAAAGGTTAAACACACATGTCCTATCTTAAACTTACATGACACCCTGCCCTTAGGGTTACCTACGGCCTACCTTGGGGGTGACCGATATTTAATAACAGGGGTGTTTAAGGCTTGGCAAGTCAAGTTGAAACTGCACAAACAGGCTTTGCTATGGCAGGCCTGGGAAAGGTTTGAAAGGCTACTTGTGTGGGTGGCACAATCTGTGCTTCAGGCCCACTAGTAGCATTTAGGTTATAGGCCCTGGGTACATGGTACACCACTTTACAAGGGACTTGCAAGTAAACTAAACATGTCAATTGTGGATAAGCCAAATTTACCACATTTTAGGGAGAGAACACATGCACTTTATCACTGGTTAGCAGTGGCAACATGCTCAGAGTTCTAAAACAAACAAAAATGAGGTCAGAAGAGGAGAGAAGGAAGGCAAAAAGTTTGGGATGACCTTTCAGAGAGGGCCATTTTACAACACTAAACAATAAAGATTACGGAACGTACAGAAAGTGTTACTAACTGACATAGCAGAAAGAGAAAAAACGTGAAAATTAATTAACAATGGCAAGATCAAAAAGTGCATATTGTAATTTTAGCTAGCAACTATTTCTGTTACTGATTTAAGGTGATGGGCAGAGTCAAGTGACATAATGTAGAAGTTGGCATTAAATACAAAAGATTTTCCCACCCTTTGTAAGGCCTCTCTAAGGAAAGCTCCAGCTTTCTAATGCCTCGTGTAATCAGTTTTTCAAAAGAGTGCAATAAGAACACAGAGAGCTTGAGCTTTGCGTCGGCCACCTTTAGCCATTGGCTTTTTATCTATTTTTTCCAATCTTGCCATTACTAGGATTGGCTGTCCATCAAGGCCATAGCATTTTGTGGATGGTATATTGTCCGAACTGTATTTCCATTAAGGTGATGGGGCATCAAGTAATCATTTTGTTAGACGCAAAGGCCACATAAACTGCAGCTTTTAATTGAGCTGCTGATATGATGACACTTTTTTTGCTGTTTTTTTTGTTTAGAGTGCTTGCTGTTTGGATGCTGTTATAAAGCTACAGTGATATTCACAATTTGCCTGTGCTAGTTCATTCCTTATACTTTGCTGTATATCCATGCTGTGATGATAATATGTCTTTAGATTTACAGATTTTTTAGGTAACTATGTAAGACATGCATGCACATAGGCTTTCTTTAGGATACAATAGGATACAATGGAAATACCAGCTCCTTGTCAGAAGTACCTGCTAAGAAATCTTTGCTGTGCATGCCTTGTATGCCTTTGATGTTCACAACATTCATGCCAAACTTCATCTTCTAACTCCTTTAATTCACTCTTCTTTGAGGGTACACATAGTGTTTCATAATGCGATTTTCATTTTAGGGCGACACACAAAGTTGCCCAACTGTTACCAAACTTCACCTAAGAAAATGCCAAGCCCATTGGCTTTTCTAATGCTTGCTAGCTAGCTAAATTGCGCTAAGGTGCTAGTTTTTGTTCACTTTGATATAGCACAAACTATAAACTGTTTGCAGAGCAGATAATGGGCACAGTGATAGGTGCAGTATAATTTGTGCTTGTTGGTCAATATTACCAGCGAGAAATGCTTAAGTTCCTTTTACCTACTGGTATGTGTATGTCAGAAATGACTGCAGTTTTACCATTACCAGCAACCATTCTTGTATATATATTACCTACTGGCGGTCGCCAGTAGGTAGTTATAGTTAGGACCACGTTTCCATAGGAAATCCGCAACATTCTATTTTGAATAACTTTGGCGCCGGTCGACGAATCCTCGCGAATTTTTCAAAATAGGTGGGGCGCTACGCTCCGCTCCTACCCTGAAAGTCTCGGGGGGATTCGTCAAGCGGGGGCTGAGATAAAAGGGGGGTCCCAAAACGCGTTTTTCCCATGCATTTTTCCATAGGACCTTTAGACACAGCTACAGCCCGAACGGCTGAACAGAATTACTTGAAATTTAGCAGAGAGGTAGTCCTCAGGTCAAGGAAGTGCCTTTTGTAGGTTTGGTGTAAATCTGTTCAGTAGATTCTGAGAAAATAGCCTTTAAATCAATATATATATCTGAGCCAGCTTACGGTGCGCTTACGGTGCGCTTACCGTACGCGTACGGTGGCGTGCGCGAGCGCGATTCTGATTGGCCCTTAGATCTTAGTAAACATTCGAATCGGTCGAAACCAGGAAGCGGCGGCCGCCATTTTCTCTCTCGCACTCTGACAGGGGGTTGAAAAACCAAGTGCAAAAACATGTAAAGGGGCTGTTTACACAGCTCCCAAGCACCTAGCCATGTCGAGGGAGTCCCCAACGATCCCCCAAGTGGAAAAAGGCAATTTTAATTTTTTCGACAATTTCGCCGATTACGCTTACCGTACGCGTACGGTAAGAAATAATTAAAAAAAAAAAAAATATCCACATTCTCCCCACCCCGTGTGCAAAAGGTGCTCGAAGGGCACCTTTTGTGCATGGCTTATTAGAGCTAAACAAAACATATATTTTACCTGTCACAATGATGCTCATCATTTGTCCTCCATGTGCGCACGGTGCGCGAAGCGCATCGTGCGTTCATGGCCCATCTAGCGTAACGTGGGCACGCGGTGCGCGAAGCGCACCGCGTGTTCACTGTGCGCGCACGGTGCGCGAAGCGCACCGTGCGCGCACGGAACTAACTGCGTTAAGTGGGCGCGCACGCCACAAATGGCGTAAAGTAACTTAGCATTTAAAAAAACGTACAAATTCACTGAAAAAACCATAGGTTTCACACACGTAATAGTTAGGAATTAGCATTTAAAAAACCTTGCAAATTCACTGAAAAAACCATAGGTTTGTCACATGTTATAGTTAGCTGGACATTTTACTGATAAAAAACCAATGAAATTCCCCCGTTATAGTTACTGTAGGCAACTATAACTCACGCGACCGTAATCCTCTGCTGATGACATATGTGTCTTTATGAAAAAAAAATATTTGTAATATATGTATAGCTAAAATTTAATGGAAGAAGACATGGGCAAATAAGTGTCTAAATACAGTATTAGCATCAGCAGAGGATTACGGTCGCGTGAGTTATAGTTGCCTACAGTAACTATAACGGGGGAATTTCATTGGTTTTTTATCAGTAAAATGTCCAGCTAACTATAACATGTGTGAAACCTATGGTTTTTTCAGTGAATATATATATCAATATTATCTACTGGCGGTCGCCAGTAGATAGTTATAGTTAGGACCGTGTTTCCATAGGAAATCCGCAACATTCTATTTGGAATAACTTTGGCGCCGGTCGACGAATCCTCGCGAATTTTTCAAAATAGGTGGGGCGCTACGCTCCGCTCCTACCCTGAAAGTCTCGGGGGGATTCGTCAAGCGGGGGCTGAGATAAAAGGGGGGTCCCAAAACGCGTTTTTCCCATGCATTTTTCCATAGGACCTTTAGACACAGCTACAGCCCGAACGGCTGAACAGAATTACTTGAAATTTGGCAGAGAGGTAGTCCTCAGGTCAAGGAAGTGCCTTTTGTAGGTTTGGTGTAAATCTGTTCAGTAGATTCTGAGAAAATAGCCTTTAAATCAATATATATCTGAGCCAGCTTACGGTGCGCTTACGGTGCGCTTACCGTACGCGTACGGTGGCGTGCGCGAGCGCGATTCTGATTGGCCCTTAGATCTTAGTAAACATTCGAATCGGTCGAAACCAGGAAGCGGCGGCCGCCATTTTCTCTCTCGCACTCTGACAGGGGGTTGAAAAACCAAGTGCAAAAACATGTAAAGGGGCTGTTTACACAGCTCCCAAGCACCTAGCCATGTCGAGGGAGTCCCCAACGATCCCCCAAGTGGAAAAAAGGCAATTTTAATTTTTTCGAAAATTTCGCCGATTACGCTTACCGTACGCGTACGGTAAGAAATAATAATAAAAAAAAAAATATCCACATTCTCCCCACCCCGTGTGCAAAAGGTGCTCGAAGGGCACCTTTTGTGCATGGCTTATTAGAGCTAAACAAAACATATATTTTACCTGTCACAATGATGCTCATCATATGTCCTCCATGTGCGCACGGTGCGCGAAGCGCATTGTGCGTTCATGGCCCATCTAGCGTAACGTGGGCACACGGTGCGCGAAGCGCACTGCGTGTTCACTGTGCGCGCACGGTGCGCGAAGCGCACCGTGCGCGCACGGAACGAACTGCGTTAAGTGGGCGCGCACGCCACAAATGGCGTAAAGTAACTTAGCATTTAAAAAACCGTACAAATTCACTGAAAAAACCATAGGTTTCACACACGTTATAGTTAGGAATTAGCATTTAAAAAACCTTGCAAATTCACTGAAAAAAACATAGGTTTGTCACATGTTATAGTTAGCTGGACATTTTACTGATAAAAAACCAATGAAATTCCCCCGTTATAGTTACTGTAGGCAACTATAACTCACGCGACCGTAATCCTCTGCTGATGACATATGTGTCTTTATGAAAAAAAAATATTTGTAATATATGTATAGCTAAAATTTAATGGAAGAAGACATGGGCAAATAAGTGTCTAAATACAGTATTAGCATCAGCAGAGGATTACGGTCGCGTGAGTTATAGTTGCCTACAGTAACTATAACGGGGGAATTTCATTGGTTTTTTATCAGTAAAATGTCCAGCTAACTATAACATGTGTGAAACCTATGGTTTTTTCAGTGAACATATATATCAATATTATCTACTGGCGGTCGCCAGTAGATAGTTATAGTTAGGACCGTGTTTCCATAGGAAATCCGCAACATTCTATTTGGAATAACTTTGGCGCCGGTCGACGAATCCTCGCGAAATTTTCAAAACTAATGGGGCGCTACGCTCCGCTCCTACCCTGAAAGTCTCGGGGGGATTCGTCAAGCGGGGGCTGAGAAAAAAGGGGGGTCCCAAAACGCGTTTTCCCCATGCATTTTCCCATAGGACCTTTAGTCCGAGCTACAGCCCGAACGGCTGAACAGAATTACTTGAAATTTGGCAGAGAGGTAGTCCTCAGGTCAAAGATGTGCCTTTTGTAGGTCTGGTGTAAATCTGTTCAGTAGGTCCTGAGAAAATAGCTTTTAAATCAATATATATATATCTGTAAGCGCGCTCCGTGCGCTTACCGTAAGCTTACCGTACGCGTACGGTGCCGTGCGCGAGCTCAATTCTGATTGGTGGTTACATGACTGTAAACATTCGAATCGGTCGAAATCAGGAAGTGTCGGCCGCCATTTTCTGTCTCTCGCACTGAGAAACAAAGGTGGGGAACGTGAAAAGGGGGCAACGAAGAGAGTTGCAGACCCCCTAGTGTTTGTCAGGGGGTCCAAGAAGGACCCAAAAGTACGAAAAATACATTTAATAATTTTAAAAAAAAATCGCGGAGTGCGCGTACGGTAAGCTTACCGTACGCGCACGGGAAAAAAAAAAAAATAAAATAAAGAAGTAACAATCACATTTATTAAATAAATTAAAGTCCCACAAGGGAGAAAAAAATCAAATATTACTGTATAAAAAAAGCGCACCGTGCGCGCAGGGTGTGCGCACAGTGAAAAATCAGAAAAAAATAAAATAAATAAATACATAACTTAGCATTTAAAAAACCGTACAAATTCACTGAAAAAACCATAGGTTTCACACACGTTATAGTTAGGAATTATCATTTACAAAACCTTGCAAATTCACTTAAAAAACCATAGGTTTCACACATGTTATAGTTAGCTGTACATTTCACTCGTAAAAAAACAATGAAATTCCACGTTATAGTTAGATCAGGTAACTATAACTTGCGCGACCGCAATCCACAATGTGTAATTTCAGATGTCATCATTGATGTCATGAGTGATGTCACTGACCATGTCATGAGTGATGTAATATGTGACGTCATCAGCAGTTTATTGTGGGCGCGCAAGTTATAGTTACCTGATCTAACTATAACGTGGAATTTCATTGGTTTTTTACGAGTGAAATGTACAGCTAACTATAACATGTGTGAAACCTGTGGTTTTTTAAGTGAATATATATATCAATATATATACATATATCAATATCAATATCAATATATATATATATATATATATATATATATATATATATATATATATCACCGCTTCAAAGTACAAAGTACAGCACTTGTGGAGAATTCGTAACCGGATTTATTAGGTTAGAATGAACACAAAAAGACGCGTTTCGGCGACTGCCTTTTTCAATTTTACACGGCGTCCCGGGACAATGTTATTTAAACCAGTTACTTCACAATGATTGGTCATTTGGCTCCAAGTTACAAAAACATAGACAAGGGACTTGACAGATGGGAACAAAGACAAATTTCGGCCATCTTTAAACATGCAAATGAAATCATAATGCAAGTTCGTTGTTAATTAAAACATTTCATCAACAACATGAATATGTACATATATACAAATCAACATATAGTTAATTCATTCAGAAACTTCATCCGAGTTATTACGCCCTGTATGGGCTAACAATATTATGTAGTCCCCATTAATGTGGGTGTCAAGGACAGAGAGAACCAAGCTAGCGTATTGCAATCACAATGAAGCCCAAAATGGGCATTCTCTGTCTGACTTGATCTAGTGAGCTTAAAATCAATGAAGCCACAAAAAGGAGACAACCCACTGATGGAGCACCCAACCAGGGCAATTCAAAGACCAAACAAAGATGATACAAGGAGGCTATTTACAAAGGAATTGAGAATGTTGGAGGAGGGCTTAGTATCCTAGTTAGCCAAAAAGTTGATGCATAAGCAAAGTTTGCAACAATTCTTATGCTACATGATACATATAGATGTACTGACAACCTGTCTTGTGTATTCAATTGGTTAAAGATGTACAGCTAATTCCTCACCACTATTGAGGCCCTGTGGTATTTTGGTTTGTAAATCGATTATGAATCGGGACTCCAATCTGCGGAGTTTAAGTAGGCTATCACCTCCTCGTGTACTCATAGGTACATGATCAAGGCAAAAAAAAGCGTAACAGGTCCCTGTTACTGCTATGATGACTTTTAAAATGGCGGGCCACTGGGTAGTTAACATCACATGTGGTGATGGCTCGCAGGTGTTATAAGATCCTGATCTTAGTCGGATGTATGGTGCTATATATATATATATCCAACAAAGACTGTTACACATCCCAGTATACGTCACCAAGGAGAAATGCATGTGTACAGACTGTTCACATCAAGACTTAAGAGATGGTACTCCTGTTTCCACTCAATGTCATCAATACATTTCAGAAAATCCCCTGTGTCTCGAATTTAAGACGGGAGGGCTTGCACCAATGGCTGAAGAAAATGGTCTACATATTTAGACGTATTCTCCAGCATGCTGTCACGTGAGGAGAAAATAGGTCTACCAGGCGGATCGGTTGCGTTTTTGTGCAACTTAGGTTGTAAATAAAGTGAGGGGATTTTGAGGAATTTACAATATAGAAATGTACATTCATCTTATTTCCAAAATTCCCTGATCCTTCCACTCACTCAGTGCTTAACTTCATTAACAAAAAGAAACGTACATTCACAGCATTTTTTTAATGTTTATGAATGAGTTTGTACACCATGTTGTTTAAATAGACTGTAAAAACACGCACACGCCTAACCCGTGAGCAAGGAGTGGTTGGAACTCCGAAACGCGTTGGGTTTTGTTTCTTTGTTGCCCGTATGTAGAATATATACACACGCTCTACCATAAATCAAGTGGCAGCTCTGTGCATTTTTCCTTGGTGACGTATACTGGGATGTGTAACAGTATTTGTTGGATAGTAGAGGCTCGTACCTCGCTGACCACTCCTCGTGTGAAGGGGCTGGAGTATTCGCGACTTTTTGGCTGGATATATATATATATATATATATATATATTGTTTTTTTTTTTTTGTTTTTTTTTTTTTGACATTGACAAAGGCCAGCATGGCCGAAACGCGTTTGTCTGCCTTGAAACGGAATAAATAAGAAATTTGAAATATCAATGAGAGTGTGCGCCACGTTCTTGTGTCCTTGACGAGGAAACGTTTGGAGAATATATATATATATATATATATATATATATATATATATATATATATATATATATTATCTACTGGCGGTCGCCAGTAGATAGTTATAGTTACAACCTAGTTTCCATAGGAAATCTCAAAATTCTATTTAGAATAACTTTGGCGCCAGTTGACGAATCCTCGCGAAATTTTCAAAATAAATGGGGCGCTCCGTTCAGCTCCTACCCTGAAAGTCTCGGGGTGATTCGTCAAGCGGGGGCCCAGAAAAAGGGGGGGTCCCAAAACGCGTTTTCCCCATGCATTTTTCCATAGGACCTTTAGTCGCAGCTACAGCCCGAACGGCTGAACAGAATTACGTGAAATTTGGCAGAGAGGTAGCCATAAGGTCAAGGAAGTGCCTTTTGCAGGTCTGGTGTAAATCTGTTCAGTATTTCCTGTGAAAATAGCATTTAAAAGCATATCAATATCTATACGCGCGCACTGTGCGCGCACACTGCCGTGCGCGAGCGCAATTCTGATTGGTTATTAGATGTCGGTAAACATTCGAATCGGTCGAAACCAGGAAGTGTCGGCCGCCATTTTGTCTCTCGCAGTCTGAGGGGGTGAAAAACAAAGGTGGAGAACGTGAAAAGGGGGCAGAGTGGACAGTTCCTGACCTCCTAGCCTTGGTCAGGGGGTCACAGAAGGACCTCCAAGGGAGAAAAAAAACATTTTTTTTTTTTTTTTAAATCGCGAGGTGCGTGCACCGCGCGCGCACGGCACGCACTGCGACCCGTGGGCGCTCGGTGCACGAAGCGCACCGAGCGCCCACAGCGCGCGCACGGTGCGCGCACGGCGAAAAACCTGAAAAAAAATTAATTAATAAATACATAACTTAGCATTTAAAAAAACGTACAAATTCACTGAAAAAACCATAGGTTTCACACATGTTATAGTTACGAATTAGCATTTAAAAAACCTTGCAAATTCACTTAAAAAACCATAGGTTTCACACATGTTATAGTTAGCTGGACATTTCACTCGTAAAAAACCAATGAAATTCCCCCGTTATAGTTAGTGCAGGCAACTATGACTCACGCGACCGCAATCTCTGCTGATGACGTCAGATATTACATCACTGATGAAATATGTGTCTTTATGAAAAATAAATATTTGTAATATATGTATAGCTAAAGATTAATGGAAGAAGACATGGGTAAATAAGTGTCTAAATACAGTGATGTAATATCTGACGTCATCAGCAGAGGATTGCGGTCGCGTGAGTTATAGTTGCCTGCACTAACTATAACGGGGGAATTTCATTGTTTTTTTACGAGTGAAATGTCCAGCTAACTATAACATGTGTGAAACCTATGGTTTTTTAAGTGAATTTACAAGGTTTTTTAAATGCTAATTCGTAACTATAATGTGTGTGAAACCTATGGTTTTTTCAGTGAATATATATATATATATATATATATATTCACTGAAAAAACCATAGGTTTTATTGTCGTTATAGTTAGTTGGACATTTCACTCGTACAAAACCAGAGAAATTCATCCGTTATAGTTAGTAGAGCTAACTATAACTTGCGCCCCCGCAATGCACTGCTGATGACATCACATATTACATCACTCATGACATGGTCAGTAACATCATTGATGACATCTCAAATGACATCACTGATGGCATAACTGATGACATCATCCAGTGAATGTGTGTATCTGTAAAGTTTAAATATGTTTTATATATGTTAATGCCAAGGTGTATTGAAGAATGAGTTGGTGTATAAGTGTCTGGGTGGAGGATTTCATAGGTGTTTTACTGACTGTATAAGTGAGTGATTAATTGTGTCTTACTGAATGCATGGGTTAGTGACTAAACTGCGTGAATGTCTGTATCAGTCTGCCTGCTGTTGTGTAAGCTGCTGAATGGGTTGGTGAGTGGCTACATGAGTGTCTGTAAGGGTTATTTATTGGTTGCATGAGTATCTGTATGGGGTGGGTGACTTTGTGCATAGATGTGTGAGTGGGTGATTCACTGGGTGTATCGCTTCAAGAGTACGTCTGTGAATAGCTGTATAGGTGGGTGAGTGTGTGTATGGGTGTATTCGTGAGTGTTTAGATGTCTCAGTGGTACATGTGTGAGTAAATACATGAAAGGCAGTATATGTGA
Source organism: Triturus cristatus (assembly GCF_964204655.1). Taxonomy (NCBI): domain Eukaryota; kingdom Metazoa; phylum Chordata; class Amphibia; order Caudata; family Salamandridae; genus Triturus; species Triturus cristatus. Next base: position 400,551,763 of record NC_140587.1, on the reverse strand, counting down.
GTGTTGGAGTATAAAAATGACTATATGTGAGTGAGTGATTGTGAGAGTGCCTGTATGGATGAGTGTGTGCTTGTGTCAGTGATTGTATAAGAGAGTAAGTATGTATTAGTATCTGTATAAATGAGTGAGGTGGTGTGTGTATAACTGTATAGGTGAGTAAATGGCAGTGTTATTGATTCTCTACATGACTAGATAGGTGTGTCAATAACTCTATGGATGAGTGGCAGTGTGTGAGTGTCTGTATAGGTTTATGAGTGCATATGATAGTGCTGTATTGATGAGTGATTGCATGTATGACTGACTGTATGGGTGAATGAATGGATGTGTGTGTATACCTAGGAATTAGTCAGTGGGTATGTAGTAACTGCTATTGGTTTGTCCATGGTTTCAAAAATGGTAGTCTGTATTTTAGAGTGGGTGTATCAAAGGTTATACTAGGGTGTGAGGAGGTGCATAAAATTATCACATGGATGATGTCATCCGTGATGTCATCAGTGATGTCATCTGACCATGTCATGAGTGTTGTAATATGTGACATCATCAGCAGCGCATTGCGGGGGTGCGAGTTATAGTTAGCTCTACTAACTATAACAGCCGAATTTCTCTGGTTTTGTACGAGTGAAATGTCCAACTAACTATAACGTCAATGAAACCTATGGTTTTTCAGTGAATTTCTAAGGTTTTTAAATGCTCATTTCTAACTGTAACATCCCTGAAACCTATGGTTTTTTCAGTGAATTTCAAAGGTTTTTAAATGCTAATTTCTAACTATAACGGGCCCGATTCCCAGAACGAATCTGAGACAAAATCCTAAACTTACTACTTTCGGCATTCACAGAAGGCATTTAGTAGGAGTAAAGTTAGTATTTTGTCTTAAGTTTGACTTAAGACAAACTTAAGACAGACTTAAGACAGACTTAAGACAGACTTATGACAAACTTAAGACAAACTTAAGACAGACTTAAGACAAACTTAAGACAAACTTAAGATAAACTTAAGACAGACTTAAGACAGACTTAAGACAAAATCCTAACTTTACTACTACTAAATGCCTTCTGTGAATACCAAAAGTAGTAAGTTTAGGAGTTTGTCTCAGATTAGCTCTGTGAATCGGTCCCAACGTACCTGAAAACTATGTTTTTTTCAGTGAATTTCTAAGGTTTTTTAAATGCGAATTTCTAATTACAATTAGGGAAGAGATGTGGCGCAGAGGCCAGGGCAACTGACTCCGGACGCTGGGGATCACGGTTTGATCCCCGGCACTGGTGGCAGGTCAGCCCAGCACCATGTGACTCTGGGCAATAGCTTGCTTAATCTTCCCGGCGGCCCCCAGCACCGGGATGCCTATGGGTAGCTGTGCTCTCTACAAATACTGGATTTACATTTTACAATGTTCATTAAACCTATGGTTTTTCAGTGATTTTAAATTATTGTCCCATGCTCAACCTGGTGAAAACAGCCGATATCGCCAGTTTTCCAGCGATAGATTCCCCCAAGAAATCGCCACAAATGAGAGCAACAACTAGCGCTAATGATATGCAGAGTAGGCGTTCCCGTGCAAAAATAACACAAAAACACCTCTTCCCGATATTGTCAGCAACCAGCGAAATCTGTGATGCGATCCAAAAACAGGCAATAAGCCGCGTTAGCAGTAGGAATTTAACATCTGCCTTTTACTGGTATAAAGCAGGACGACTACCTACAGTGTAAAAGGGAGCCCAGCCCAGAACCACATCTGACGACCAACAATTGTCATAGAGCTACTGATCATGCAGCTCCGACACCCAAGAAGGCCACAACACCCACCGCCACCACCCCAGGAACTCCCCCTTGGACCACCCCCCACTACCACTGAGGCAGCGCAGAACAAAACAGCAAACCTTCCCAAAACGGCATGGCCCCTCAGCCACAAAATAGCTGAATGTTGGTAGACGTGGGAACGAAGTTTGTGTGAAGTATGCAAGTCACCCATCAATAACAATGCACACAATGTCAAGTGTAGCGGTAATGTGCTGGACAGACCTCACTAAGCAGAGCACAGACCTCTCCATGTGTACATATACTGCTGGTGCTTGTACTGTTGTGGACAGTGGTCGCAACCATGTTACCACAGGCAGTGGGGAAGATCTCGGTCATGTAGGTGTGTCCCCCCCCCTGTAAGCGGAACCGGAAGCGGAGTGGGCTGGTCCAACGTACGCCACTCTAGCGTAGAAGTGTGAATAAATAGGCCGGGGCTTTGGGCGTGGTTCACTTCTGGGAAGGCCAATGCGTCTGCCAGAGCGGCGGCCCTCACCCTGCCACGAGCCGCTGCCGTGGCTGTGGGCGTCTTCGTCACAGGCCCCCTGCGAACCCAGTGGCACAGCACCACAGAGTTATGTCCGTACAGACTACGGCCTTCGATGTACACTGCGGACAACAGGGTTCACAATTCAGATCGATTCACGATTGCAGATGACGCAGTCCAGTAGGCAAGAGACATTGCTCCCAGTGCGGCCCGCCCGGACCACGCATCATCGCAGGCTGCGCACACGCTGAATTCTTCCTGTGCCACTAACTGTGCAGCTCAACTCTATGCCACGTGCCTGTGGGCCCTTGCTGACCGCAGCCTCCGGCCTACACTGCGGTGAGCGGTGCTCACAACTCAAATTCAGTCTTGATTCATTAATTTCAGAGTCCAGTAGGCAATTAACTATAACGTTCCCAAAACCTACACATTTCGACAATGTATTCCATACATATTTCATCTTTTGTTACCTACACTGCAGTCAGCAGAGCTCACAACTTACATTGAGACACGATTTATTAATTGCAGAGAGAATTGTACTCTATGTCCTCGGATTTTGTCAAGAGGAAGTGACAAAAAGCATTCCTCGATGTCTGTGCTGACTACTGTCTTCGATTTACACTGCAGACAGCAGGGCTCACAATTCAGATTGCGTTGCGATTGCAGATGACGGAGTCCAGTAGGCAACAGACATTGCTACCAGTGCGGCCCTCCCGGACCACGCATCATCGCTGGCTGTGCACACGATGAATGCTTCTGATGCCCCTATCTCAGTGCACCACAACTCATGGAACCTTTATGATTGAATCTTTTGTGTATAATTTCAGATCTGCTGCCCCTACCTCAGTGCACCACAAGTCATGTACCCTTTATGATAGTTTTGTGTATTATTTCACATCTGGTGCCCCTGCCTTAGTGCAGCACAAGTCGTGGACCCTTTATGATTGAATCTCTGTGTGTGATCCGATAATTACTGTTGTACTTGTTGCCAGCACTAATCATTCCCTGAGGACTGGCTTACACTCATCCCACACGCATCCAGCACAGACGTCACTGGACATGTGACCCTGGTAATAAAAAGGAGCCAAGTGCACGTGCCCGTACCCAGTTCCACTATCTATCTAACTGTGTCCGTGTGTTCATTATGTATGCATGATGCTGCCCCTGGGCCCTACCACATTACATTGTGCTGTGGACAGCGCACGTAACTATGTTACCTCTGGCAGTGGGGAAAACTTTGGTTATGTAACTTTGTCTCAGGCATTGTATAAGTACATAGGTAGAGACTGGATCATTAGAGTACTGCAAGGAGAGTCTATAGGAAATTTATAAGTGCTTGGGGATTGGCGGAGAGATTGGATAAGTACATATGTTGGCGGAGCCTAACCCTCGAGCACGAGCTTGGCTAATTGTCTGCCCTCCATGTGCCAAAAACTGAAATTTGGGTTTTGCATGGCCCTGTATTGCTACAGTTGCAAAACTCCACTGAATGTGCAATAAACATTCATATCCACTCAGATATGTCATGTGCACGATCTTTCATGTGTGGAAGTATGGATTAATGTAGGGTCAGTGATTCCCCCCTACTTTCCATGTTGGCCATGTTGTGGGTCTTGGATTACAAGGTGACACATTGGCGCTTGCGGCCCAGGTAGCGGCAACACTACAACAGGAACACCCGCATCAGTTGATTCTTCATACAGCCCAGGACGGAACCACGCCCATAGCTCCAGAGTCTTTGTTCATAGCCTCACGCAGGACTGGCATACGCAAGGCCAGCCCACTCCGCTTATGCTTACAAGTAGCTTACAAGTAGCTTTCTTTTACTGACTCAAAATATACTTTGAGCATATTTATGAAACAATCACGCAGCAGAGCGCAGCAAGCCACCTTGCTTCAATGCTCTGAGTGATTGGGAAAGGGCAGTATTGCGCCATACTTAACATTATACAGCACATCCCTGTCATTTTCTATGTGCTGCCTTGTGCCAATGCAGGCACCCTTGCACCATGGTGCAAGGGTGCCAGCGTTGTAAGAAGGATTTACCTCTTTCTATTTGTACTGCAGAATGGAACACACATAGAAAGAGGACAAAAAAGGGGAGAAATAAAGACATTTCTCCTCGTTACATCTCCCCTGGGGATGATTAGCATTTGTCACATTCCCAGATCTACCAGTATTGATAAATCTGGGAATGCACCAAAATCCATGCGTGGTGCATGGGAACACCCATGCTCTTCCCATGGAACGCATCCCTGGGGCAGAGTAACACAGCGCAGCAATTTGTGCTGTGTTGCATTACTCTAGATTTATGAAGCCACGAAGGGCCATGCAAGGTAGCCTTGCGTGGCTTGATAAATCTAACATTAAGAGTTGGGTTGCTCTTGCACCCCGTTGCGTGGTCAATGGTGATGCAAATCTTTAATAAATATGCCCCTGTGCTTACATCAGTGACACTTGTTTATGGATAATCTATCATGGTCGTAATGCCAGCAAGAGATTTGACTTGTCCGTGGAACCACAGGACATTTTTAGGATTATTCAAATATTGTGGACTTTAATCATAATCACAGAATATGTGGTACTGTGACCAAAAAGGCATCAGTGAATTTAGATGCAAATAGTCTGCAATAGTCCTGGCTTGTTTGTTTGTTTATTTATTCGCATGCTTTCAACTTTTCTCATGAGCAAAAAAATAACATACAATAAAAGGTAAAGGGATCACGTCAGAATCAAACATGAAATTTAAAAAACTTGACAAAAGCATGGAGTGGTTATAATAAAGGTCCAGGAAACTGGAGGAATAGAGTAAATAAAGCTGGTGAAAAAGTGCAGATATTTGTAACAATGGCTAATTTCTTAATGTGGAGACTGGCAAACGCAGATTATGGCAGTGTGGATGCAGGTGAGGGAAGTTTTGGGTTAATTATTGAAGTTGATGATGACTAAATGGGAAAGATGCAGCGATGGGCTTCGGATGGTGGATGCTCAAACTTGAACATCATTGATGGTTAGATGTCAATATATTTTGTGTTTATTGTCTTATCTCTTTCTCGTTGCCTCTCACATCCCCACTTTAACCCCTTCTGTGCCCTTGATGGAACCAAGCCGTCATGAGACACGGGTGCCGTGTGCTCATGACGGCGTGGTTCCGTCATGGAGCGGCCGTTGGCGGCCGCTCCTCCCACGCGGCTCGAATTCCCCGCCTGTGCGGGCGAATTAGAGAGTGGGCGGAGTCATGACGGAACCACGCCGTCATGAGCACAGCTCGTCCGTGGCTCATGACGGCGCGGTTCCGTCATGAGCACCGCGCCACCGCTGTGCCCCCAAACCCCCCCCAGCGCCGCGGCGGAATTTCCGCCGCGGCGAAGGGGTTAAGCCATTGGACAAAAGCGTCCAGGATCACATACTGACAAAACTGTTTTTCAACTGCCTTATTTCAGTTCTCATCTGAAGTTTGATTGAATTACCTTCTTAGGTAGGATTGAGATGCAGGTTGTACTTGGTTGGCCAGAGAATAGTTCCTCAAGCCATTGGCTGATGTGCTTTGGCTGGGACATAGAGCTCAGGCATTCATTTCTCTGATTGTACCTGGCTTTCACTCTAGAGTTGTCTTCCCCTTAACTGAGGAAAACAGACTGCTACATCTATTTTTTGTAAACAGATTTTATTCAGTGGCATCAATGCAGTCAATAGCAGTACAAAGAGGAGCCAGAACTTACAAGTCGCATTCAATAATAAGTCATTTACATCCATACACAGTAAACTCGGTTCAACGTCCTCCAGAAGTCTTGGTCTTGTGCAAGGTGTTGGCAGTTCCCTGAGTATAGTTCAGTGTCCTCAGGCTAGCCAGGCACTACATCCCCTTAGTAGACATTCAACGTCCCAGCATGCTGTTCCAGTACTAACTCGTAATAATCAACAAAAAGAACCCTCCTTCTCCTCCCCTCCCACCCGCCCAGCACCTACCCACACCCACCCCCAGGCATGTCGCTCATTCATCCAATTCCCCATTTGGTAATGTTATCCGGTCGTACAGGGCATCAGACATAATATTTCCAGTAAGGTAGTTTTCTAAAAGGGGCTGATCCCATTCAGTTTCTCCAAGGGCATCACAATCTCTTGGACGGCCATCATATTCACGCAGTTAGGCCGGTATTCCGGTCTCCGTATCTGGGTCTGCTCACACAGGGGGTGTTTCGTCATCACCACTCAGCTGTTTTAACACCTCCACTAATGCCACCCACGCTCTCGCTGCCTCCAGTGTCTTTTCACTTCCAGTCCTTTGGGCCATTTGCAGTCGAAAGATCCCTTCACAATCCGCCCATTTTATAAACTCCCTCAACCACCTCAGTATGCTAGGGACGCTTTTCACCTTCCAATGACTAGTAAGTTCCCTTTTGGGCAATACCAACCCCAGGTCTATAAATTTGCTGGTGACTTTATTCCGGGCGGTGTGAGGGAACCAGTGTAGTAGGCAATACCCCGGTATCAGTGTTATGTCACGTTCCGTTGTGTCCCCTAGTCTAGTCGTTACCCCTCTCCAGAACCCCCCCAGTAATGGGCAGTCCCAGAACATATGTAGAGACTCCGCGTTTTCCAGGTTTCACCTTGGACAAGCGGATCTGGCCCCAAAATATTCATTAATCTTGGACGGGGTAAGGTATGCTCTATGGAGGACAAAATAATGTATCAGCTGTTAACGCGCATTTCTGGAACTTTTCCAAGCTCTTTCTAACAATTCTTCCCACGGCTTCTCATCTATGAGCTCACCTAGGCAGACTGCTGCATCTATGATTAATAACTTTGGTGGTGTTCCCAATAATTAGTGGTTACTCAACTGAGTATTCTGGAGCATACCTTCTATTGATAATATTAAGGCTATGACTGAGTTGATGGTACATGCCTTTTTTCTGTGGATACCCATTTGGCCAGGTTTCTATTTAGCCTTTCTCCACTTTTCTTTCTCATCATCTATTTAGAATGGACTGTTTGTTTTCCACTGTTAGGGTTAGTTTCTGCTTGCCTTCATCATTGACCTCCCTTCTGTAGGTTGAATGCTCAATATTCTGTTGGGTGGCCACCAGGATCTCAGAACCTATGCTCATTATTTTGCATGCTAGCTAGCTTGTGGACTTTGCTATGGCCTGGTCCTGGTGACAGTTTATTGTTTACTCCATCTCCTAACCATGTCAGGAACATCTATGGAATGTTTAACCTTGCTCAGGCCAGGGTACCTGAACCTGTGATGTAGTAGAGATAATGTACAAGACTGGGCCTCAATTAGAAGCCTTTGAGCCCTTTGCCCATCTTTACTACCCCTTGAGTAATAGACAGAGCTCTACATAAGACTTTTTTCTCACGCACATATGTAGTCTCAGGAGTGAATAGCTCAGCTGTATTGCTGATTTGCACGAATGAGTGGGATGCACATGTTGCTTGCAAGCCCCAAGCCTGTATTCTGAACTTACCGATATTGACTTGCTTTATTTGCCGTCCTTTCAGGCAGGGAAAAAACAGTGAGTAACTGAGAGGATACAGGTCAGATAGACATATGCACGTCTATCATGCTAATTTTGACATCCTGAGCAGAACAAGCTCATTTGGGTTCACATGCTTTCTGCTTTAGTTAGCCAACTGCAGGTGTGAACTGGAGATCCTCTGCCTCATGCCACAGAGCTGGTCACCCCACAGCTGAAACCCTACATCATATCTACCTATGAGACGTTGTAGCTAGTGCTGTAACCACCTGGTGACCCATAGTAAGAGATCCTTGGAGGGGATCCTTCCTCCTCCTGGGGCTAGCTGCATCAGAGAGTCAATGTGGCTCTGGTGGACTTACTATTCAGTAGCCATTGCCACTTAGAGGTAGAAATGTGAGTACCCATGCAGAAAACATGATAAATGCAGAGTGTAAGAAAATGCCTTTTTTGCATAATCACTCCCTTTTCTGGACTGAGGCTGCTGGTTTTTGACTCTGTGTACTTGGGCTCTGCAAACTAGGCCCCCGTGCATGTGCTCTGACCCCTAAAACATGTCAAAATTGACCATACTCCTAATTGGCATATTTAACTTTCCTATAAGTCCCTAGCATATGGTACACATTGTACCCCTTGCCTGTAAGTAAAATGTCTCTAATGGACTGAAGCACATATTGTGCCACCACTAAAGTGATAATGCAAAACATGGCTGCAGACTTGTTACCAGTAATGTGGCTGTGCAGGTTTAAACTGCAAATTCGACCTGTAAAAATAACCCCTTTTGACAGGTCTAAATCCTCCTTTTAAATATTAATATTCCACCTTGAAGTAGGCCTTTAATTCTCCTAAGGCAGTGTACCTGATATTGACAACTAGGAAATGTAAAAATGTAATGTTTAACATGTCCTTACAATGACAATGCCCTAAAAGCTATTTTCACTGTAGCAGTGTTAGCTGTTCCACCGGAAAGTATTGGGATACCTTATTGAAGTTAATACATTTATCTCCATCTAAGAGCCAGATAAAAAGTTTATTCTTGGATTTTTTGAAATATGTATTACAAACCCAATTCCTTGGTAAAATCGGATTAAATATTTTACAAAAAGAACTTTTAAAAAGTTATCTTTGCCCTGTCTAAAGTGTCTAGACGCCCATTTGGCTTCCCCTCCAACTGTCACGCAGGAGATGAATATCTCCTTGATGAGGTGTGAATTGGCTCCCAGAGTTGAGTCAAAGGCCTTAGGTGTGGGGGTAGTTGACCTTACCTTGACTGAATGGCCTGGGGCCTACGCCAGCCCATTGCATATTTTCAAAGGATGCCTACCCTGTCACTGGCAGATGTAGCTCACACCTAGTCCTGCCTCCCTTTTGTTGTCCCTAGCCAGCCATGCTTCAAATCCCAGTGGGAGAGGAGCTGCCCAAGAACCGGTTTTTAGTGATCACAGAGGAGAGGTTGCTCCTGTCCCTAGTCACATCTCAATGGCGGGCACAGGAGCTCTGAACAGGGGAAGAATGGTTCTGCTATGATGGATTTAGGTTGAGAGAAGTACTCTAGGATTGTTTGCAGTAGGGCATGAATGAATTGCTGCAAAAGTGGGTATGGTTATCCCTGGGAACATTTTCCCTTTTGGTTAGGAAGGACCCAGGAGTCGCCCGCACCCACAGGCTGGTGTCAGGCATAATTGTGGCACCCCTAGGTACACTCTTCAGGAAACTGCTGGACCTGTTGAAGATAGAAAAAGAACTGCACCTGGTGTTGATACCTGTGAGTAGAACTTTAAGTGCTAGACCTGCTCCCACTTGCCCAGGACAAAGATCTGGAGTCCAAGAGTCAGTTGGCTTTCCTCCTGTTGATCTACAAGTACACAAAAGCAACAAGAAGCCCACTTTCCTGATGGAACCCAGCTGACCAGTTTCAAAGGGATCTGGCCTGGTCCCTGTTTGAGGCTTCTATTTGATTGTGTCCTGACATCCAAGTGCTGTTCATGAGATCCAGGAAACCCTTGACTGGTGTCAGAGTGTACTCCTTCTGCTTAACCCTAAAAGCTGGGATTTAGAAATGTTTTGAAGAATTTCTTCCCAGAGAACCTTTGTGGGACCTTGGACCAACCTGCCAGGGAAGGTGCATCGCCAGTGGACCTGAATTTGCCACAGCTCCTACTAAGTTCTTCCCTGCAGCAGCAAATGGAATTCAGCAGGCCCAACGCCAATTGGCAGACAACAACATTGAACCTTCTATGGCTAGAGCCTGCAGCCTTGCCCCACTGAGGAAATCCAACTACCAGAAGAGACTCAAAGCCCAACAGTAGAAATCTTCACCAGGCCCGATGTCTAGAAGCATACGATTAGCGCTGATGACTTCCTGGGCATGAACTTCAGACTTTTCCCCTTTGGTGCTTTTTTCACCTTCATTAAAGGTTTCACCGAGACCTCGTCCTTTATCAACCTGCTGTCCACGCGTCCTTCTTCGGATCTAGCCTGCAGCCTTGTCCCGCTATGAAATCTACCTTCTTAAAGATATCTTAAAAGTCCGAAAGTAACTCTTTGACCAGGATGAACCTGGTCCTCATATCTGAACCGCGTTCCATCATGGTCGGCCCCAAACCTTCTCCTTCCCTCAGATGGTACCTTGCACTTTTTTTTGCTATTTCTTTTTTAAACTTTTGTAATTCATATATCTGGTTTCCCTCATTGGATTTTTGCCATTTTGGTTATATTTTGCTCATTAAAATATTCTCTATTTTTATAAATGTGATGGGATTTTTATTGTTTTGTGTTTTCAACTTTTAAACTGTTTAAGTACTTTTTAAGTCACGTCTGTTCCATAGGTACCAGAGGTTGAGTTGAGGGTAGCATTTTTTAAACCGTTACTGGACCTAACACGAATAGTGACATTATTACTTGTGGATCACCATCCACCCCAACTAAAAATCCACTTTCTCACACAGACCAAGGGTCCAAATGCCATGGCAAAGCAAAATCAAACCTAATGCTCTATAACATCATGACCCCTGAATAATTTAGATTGTTAGTCTCTGCATTACTGGGATCTTGACATCTAAGCAGGTCCCAACAGCTCCCAACTGCATTCCTATTTCCCAAAAAATCGCATGTTTGGTAAGTCATCAACAGTCAACAGTCAAATTCATGTGGTAAGTCTGCTGGTGAAGTTTTCTCCATTTATGTTTGGAGCAAAATTGCAACATATGGTTAAAAACAGTCATGTAGCAGCATAGGCTAGGCTAATATTATCAAAAGAAAAGTTAATTTGTATTCTCAAATAAAATGCCAGATTTAAAACTATTGTATGTCAGTCCTAAAAGTTATGCATAGCTACTTAGTATTTGAATCATGAAAAAAATAGTTTTCTTACATGCCTCCAAAAAGATGGGCTTAGAAGTCATGTTATGTTTATGTAGCTGCAGCCACCTACCACCGTTAGATTTAACTTTCTACCTAAAACCTGTTTTTGCTAATCTAATTTCTGCTAGCAAATAGCTAGAACTATATTTTAGAGCACACAGGCATGCAAGTTTAATAAAATCAATAAAAACACGGCACTCTTACTATTTATGCCACCAAAGTGACCATTGGTAAGTTGCAATTTTAATTGCTAAATGTAGACAGTGTGAACAGATGGTTTACTCCTTCCCATATAGCTGCTCCTTCTCTGGATCGGAGAGAGTTGCTGTTTTCACACCTCATCATCTCCTGGTAATGTGGCCAAATGACAAACTTCAAAGGCTTCTCAGCACTACCTCCCGCCTGTTAGTCCAGCCTACATTAAGCCACAAGTTACCATTGAGAGAAAAGGGCCTTGCAGTTTTAGAAGAGCCTTACTTTGCATGGGTTGGGAGAAGTGGCAACTCCTCCGCAATAGTGGACGAGCATCGTCCCAGTGGCCGGCTCAAAGCCAGCAAATGTAAATGTAAACGATGTTCATGCATCGTTTTAATTTACATTTGCCAGCTATTAACCAGCGGTGTAGGGAGGGGCGGGGCCGAGGCATGGCAGGGGGAAGAAGAGTGCTATGTGCACTCCCTAAGCTAGTGCGCATATGTGTTTTGGCCGGCCGTCTCAAGCCAACCTAAAACACACATGCGCACTTGAGTTTTCTCCAGCCCAGCTGCATTAAGTAGCCAGGGTGGAGAAACCACACCCACCCCACCACCCTTCGTTCAGGGCGGCCGCTGCTGGGTGGGTGTAGATGTGTCCAGAAGAGATACGATTTTGCTTTCATCCTCTGAGGAAAGGACTAGATGGAGACCAAAAGAGAAAGCATATCATTCTCTGCTGGAGGAAGGATTTTTAAATCTTCTGACTGGCAAGAATAGCCTATATGAAGAAATCAAAGGAACCTGCAGTACGGGGCCTCGTTTTGTAAGTGTGAGTTGCCATCCCATATCATGATGCATACATATATTGACCAGAATGTATGTTCCTCTGATATTCCCTGGTAGGTGACCCGAGGGAGAACGCATATCGTTAAACTGCACATTGGCTGGCCACCGGCGGTCAATGAGGCATTCTAAAAACCGGAATATGGATAATTGCAGGTAAGTAAACAATTAAATAAATAAAACGAAATTCGTAGAGCGCTGCATCACATTTTGCGATGCAGCGCGTGCTACGAAATTCGTTTTATTTATTTAATTGTTTAATTACCTGCAATTATCCATATTCCGGTTTTTAGAACCCCACCCTGCCCCTCCCCCGCCCAGCCTTACCGCCCCACGGAACTCCCTCCACGGGCCGCGGCTGCGTTGCAATGCTTTATTTGGCCAATACCAGTGGTCAACGAAACTCCCTTGTTGCTTGTCCTTATTTTTTCAGAAGAAAATACTTATTAAATGATGTGCTAGTAGCCACGTAGTTAGTATGTGTGTATTTACATGAGGCTGGGGGAAAGCTGGGGCCAGAGTGCATGTGTGTGGTGAAGGAACGAGCCCTTCTAAATAACCTACAATTACCAAAAGAGGTAAAGTGGGTGAAAAAGCAGGTGGCCATGTGAAGAGAACCAAGGGAACTATGGATTGAGATGAGCTCTTCAACAAATGTCTAAATGTCTCATTGTGGACTCCATCTCAAAGGCAATGATGTGTGTATATATGTATGTGTGTATGTATGTATATGGTATTTCTCTGCCTGTAACCTAGCTAAAATACAGTGGAGCACTGTACATGGTCAAAGACAACATAGAGTCATAGGAGAGGGAGAGGGAGCCTGGATGTAGATAGTTAATGCATTGTGATACAGTTATGTAGTAATGATAAATTGTTTCAAAACCTTGGAGCCAGGGCCCGACAATTCACTTTCCTAGAGTTTACATTCAAATTCTATGTACTTCAAATAGGTTAAATTTACTAGTGGTCAAGCTCCTAGAAGGGGTGTGGTCTCTTGTCTTCCTTTTCAAATAATCCAGCATCTGACATATATTACTTTGTGAGTTTGACAGGGGATCTGGAACACAATGCTCCCTGTCACAGATAACCAAAGTAAGGGTGGATGCAAGGACAGAAGGCGGCCACTTATACTCAGAACTCCAAATAGACTTACCGCAGAAGAGAAGATTTACACCCCAAACCCTCTCCCATAAATAAGGAAGCAAGAGGCCAATGGTTCTCTGGGAAGTGTAAGTACACTACAGCTTGCAAGTGCTATTAGGACTCTCCCTGCTTGGTGGAAGGAAGGCAGTGATGTACTGACACCAATTGCAGGCTAGCGGGCATTCCAGGTGTCCCACATTCTCCCAGGTCCCCTGGAATCCCATGGTGTTGCCTCCTACAGGAGCCACTTAGCACAAGACTAACATTTGACTTTATCTTTGACAGATTCTACCCTAACTCCATCAGGTTGGTTCTCCTGCAAGTGATTGCACCAAAGGAGTTGGCAGGTAATGGACCTCCTTTGCTTGGGGAGTACTCCATGCAAATGATATAACGGACGTCAATTAGAGGTCACCAGGGGACGCAGTTGTGACCCCTGGCACTACCTTTGAGACCCCTAGACTCAGAGGTGGGAAAAATTAGGGGTAAAAGATACCTATGGGTAGCTTCTCTTAACAGACGTCGGTTGGAGCTCCATTTTCCTGGTTTTCTGTCCATTTTTTTATTTCACAAATAGGGAATAATATTATTCACTGTTAGTGTAATACAAATGGAGTATAATTAACTGGAATATAACCTTATCTGGTAAGTAAGTAAATAAAAAATGCTTTTACATATATATTGAGTACATGGATGCAAGTAAGTGTGCTTATCTGAGAGAGAGTGTGTGAATGTGTGTGTATGTGTAAACATGTGTGTGTGTGAGTCAAAGGTCTCATTATGTGTGATGTCACTTCTGCTACCCCTGGAACCCTGGTAAATTGACGGCCGTGAATGATATACCCAAAGAGAGAAGGGCCCCTGTTGGAGTGCTTACCTTGATGCAACAAGAAAAGCCTATTTATAGTGCGCATGTTCTCCACACGGGGATCTCTTGGCACTGTTTGACAGTTAATCGATGTTTATTAGAACATTGGAATGTTGGGAGCTCCATTGTAGACAATGGAGTGCTCCCTGCTTCTATGGGTCAGTAAAGGCCCGCAGAGCAACATTACAATGTTTTACAAAGGCCTCTCGGTGCTCAAGTGGATTTAAATCCCCTCGGGCATCAAGAGGCCTTTGTTTTATTTGTTAGAACATTCTGCCCTCTAGTGGCAGAATGTTCTAATAGCCTTATAGCCCTTCGTAGCAGGGATATACCGGCTATTAAAGTCCCGCTCCCTTGTTAAAGTCCCTCGCCTTCGACTCGGGCCTTTAACGCAGGAGCGGGCCTTTAATAGCCGGTATAGCCTGCTGCAGTGGCTATAAGGCTATATTAATCTACAATGATACTCATTTTATCTGCATTGGAAGGGTGAGAGTAGACCTGCTGGAGTTCAACCTGTGACCATGAGGCCAAACATAAATCGATCCAGCCAGACCCAGCCTTGCAAATATACCCCCTCTTACATACGGCCACAGGGACCGCCACGGTCAGCAAAATGTCTAACTACACCACTGCTGCTACTTCACTACTCATTCAGTATTGAAGATGTTTGCTTTTTTGCATATTACTAGCACTCCTCTTCCCAAAAGACACGAAAGGTAGCTAAGGCTTGCAAGAGTTGCAAGAACAGTAATCGTTAACCACAATAAATTATATCAGACAATTATCAATATATTCCACTTTTGTTATTGTTTTGTTATTGGCATATGTGTTGAGTGGTATGAGGCACAAATAAAGCAGTGATTTCACAAGAGTGAGAGTTCCCAGAATCTGAAAGGTGCTTCCTGAGCAAATAACTCAAATGTTCTGAGGCTTCAACTTTAGGCAGGATATTTTTCACAGCAGAAAAACCTAATAATAGCTGAGAAAATATATTCCCAGAATCTATTTTAAATTGATGTCTTAGGCAGCAAGAAACCTACTCGAGTAATGACAAATTTGACAATCGCATTGCTCTGCTGGTTCAATAGTTGCCTCAGATGCACATTTATGCTGTGAAAATTGCATTTGTAAATATTAGGTTTCTTGCAGCAGCTACTCTAAAAAAGCCTCTTTGCAGTGCCGCTGCCTGCTTAGCGACGTTTAGCTGGCATTGGTTCCTAAGTCTTCTAGCTTGTAGCAACAGGAAACACATTTACATTGTTTCTTAAGTTTAATCTTTATATAACAGATGCTGCAGAAGTGAGGTCTTGCCAAGCTTCTTTAAACTGCTCTTTTTGAGTTTTGAACGTTCAGAGTGATTTCCATTGCATACATTTGCCAGCAACCCTGTGCTTGTTTAAGGGCCCATCAATCAATCAGGATTTATAAAGCGCAGCTTATCACCCAATAGGGTATCCAGGCGCTTGCAGGTCCAGGAGGCTTATTCGAACAGCCAGGTCTTGAGGGGCACTTCTGATGTCAACTTCAGCCATTTATTATCAACAATAATAATTTCTCAATAAAATATAATCTGTATAGAACTTTAACAATTGTCTGGTATTGCAGTGTTGTGTCAGAATGCTGCCTGGTGTTGTTGGTGCATCTTTGCACGCGGTCCAGCCAGTCCTGTCGGGTGCCTGCACTGTTGGGCGAGTTCTTGCCAAGGTTTGACTGTCACCTGCTGGTGAAAACTCCTGGTGGCCCGTTACAAATAGCTTCTACTGAATTCAGTTTAACCATGTTGGCTTTGATGCATTGGATTATATATGCCCTGCATAAAAAATCTAAAAAATCTAAACTGCTAGGTGACTGCTAAAAAAATCTGAAATCTGGGACTTAATCTACTGATTGTTTGCGTCCTAGTATAGGACACCAAGGCGGTGGTAGTCACCAGCAATCTCACACCTGCAACAATAAGTCTGCATTTGTCCTTTGTTTAATATTCTTCTATAACACAGCTGCATCAAGTGGTGGTAGTACGCTTTACATTGTGAAGGAAAATACAAAAATAGATCTCATGATAGAACACAAGGTCAGGAGCATCTTAGTACCATGGCTGTGAGGATAGATAGTTCAGAGGGAGAACTTACTGGTTGGCCTAGGTGTGTTTGAAAGAGCAGATGTGTCTTCAATAACTTTCTGAAGGACCAAAGAGTTGGTTGAGTTCTCAGAAGTGTGGGGAGATTGTTTCAGATGGAAATCCCTGAGAAGGGTCGTTTCAAGTCTTGAGATCATCTACATTTTAGAGTTTCCGGCCACAAATAGCCTCTACTCTTCAGACCAGAAACAGAAACAGAAAGAGAGTTGGCCACATAAGGAAGACTTTTCTGATGGACACCTTCATAAGCATTCTTTAAATGTGATCCTTGCTTCTAAAGAAAGACATTGCAGGTCCTTCAGCATTGGTGAAATGAGGCTGAACTTTCTCCTGGCTAAGACGAGTCTCCCTGTTGAGGGAAAGGCACCTTTTAGTCGAGCCGAGGATGATTGGAGGTGCCAGCCATGAAGACGTTACCAGATTCTAATCAGTAAATGATAAGAACACGTGCTGCCGTATTCAATAGGGTGGGGGAATAGGTGTGTGAAGTTTATGGCTTGGGAGTATAATTTAGGGGGCTTGACGAGTTTATATGTTATAAGTAAGAGAATAGAGTTAGGGTGAAGTCTAGTGATGTTAACTCAGGGACAGGTGTTGGAATGAAATATTCAAGTGTAGTTTAATCAGTAGAGCCCTGTTACATCTGCTTTTAAATTACCATGTGATGAGCAGGAATTCTGTTTTCTACAGATTTAGAATTAGCAGATTCTCTTGTAACCCCTGTTGAATTCTCATGATACATGCATGATGCATGCATGCAGTGTATGGCTATCCTTGATGTGCTGGCCCATGCCCCACTGGGCCATCAGTTGACAGTGATCTTTTTTGGTCAGGGGTGACAATCCCTTGTTATCCCTTTCCAGGACTGCCATCCAAGATGTGGTAGTCCCAGGTAAGTAGAGCGCATTATGGACCCCAACTGCAAGAAGAAAACTTTCTGAGTGGGTTGTTGTTTTCTGAAAGCAATTTGCGGCCATAGAAGTTTATTTTTAAAAACAACAAACTTTGCTGATCGGGCACTCTGTAAAGTTCTGCGCCTTCAAAAAAGATGCCACACAGGCAGCTCTAATCAAGGCACAGTGATTCCCCTTTCTCCTTTTTGTGAGGGGTCTTTAAAAATGGCAGAAGGTCCTCCGCCAGAGAAGTGGCGGCCAAAGCCTCCACTGATCTGGTAGACCTCCTATCAGGGTTTAAATAACCCGAATCATCTCTGAAGCTTATTCTGTTTCCCAGCCGAGTCTATAGCCTCTTGTTATCTACGGGGTCAAAGGCTGCTTAGAGTTCCAATTAGACCTGTATCCAAACTTGTAGTCCTTCACTAGTTGATTTGTTTCGTTAATGTGAGTGATTAAGTGAAAGGAGGCATAATGTTGAATTACTTTCCCAATCCATAGTCAGTTGGATAATGGACTGTAGTTTGGTAAAAGATTTGGTTCTTGAGATCTTCGGTTTCTTCAACATCGGAGTAATTTGATGCTTTTTAGAATTTTTGAGAATTCTTCTTGCACGAGCAAGGCACTTATCTTTAGGCACCAGGAATTTTCAAAAGATTAAACAAATACTTAATGATGTTTGAAAGGAGGATATCTTTGAAGTAATTGGTACGTCTGAGTCATGTGCCGCTTTATCAGGATCAATAATATCGACCTGCAAAAAAATCAACTTCTTGAATTCGACTACCAACATATCATCGAAGTGAGCAAACATAGGGAGGTATTGAGTCATTATTTTTAAATTCACATCTACTTGCATTGGGTAAATATTGGGAATCAATATTGTAGAAGTGCAGGTCGACATTAAAACGTTTCCATTATATCTCTCTAAATTGGTCAGTGAGAAAGTAATTGATTGCAATGTAATACTGAATTATTCCAGCGTTCCCTCTTTATCCATGTTTGCGTGTTTCGGTATGTCTGTGGGGTAGAAGGACGTGCTAGGGTAATGTTTGTTTGTGCTTGCACTCTGTATGAAATTGGGTTTCTGGTTGAGGGGTGTGGAAGCCCCACTCAGGCAACAACCACAATACTTGTCAGGGTGGGCGACAAAAGTCATTAGATTAGCCTGTGCTTCCCTATGGTAGCTTGGCACATAGCAGTCAGGCTTAACTTAGAGGCAATGCGTAAAGTATTTATGCAGCACACAAACAGCAAGAAAGTGAAAACATTGCACAAGAAAAATCCCAAACCAATTGAGAAAATAGAGTACATTTTAATAAATAAAACAATCCGAGAATGACAAAAATCCAATCAGTAGAAGTAGAGATATGCTATTTTTTTTTAAAATATTTTTATTAATTTTTGCAAACACAAACACCTCTCATCTAGCATCAGACACAGCAGGAAAGTACACCAAAAGGATACCATCAGTTCAGTACTGGCACATATGAGACACTAATCCAGTCCAAACGGATCATCCCGTCATTCCCATCCCCTCCCACTGGTAGCAAAAGGACGCCTATTCTTGCTCACTGAGTTCAGATTCAGAGATATCTGGCGGGGGTTCACATATATTTCCCCGGAATACGTTCCACCCACCCCATACCTGGGACCATTTTTTGGGGCACCCTCTATGCATGTATACCGTTTTTTCAACCACCATCACATAGTCCATGTCCCGGATCCATTGTGCCAGAGTAGGCGACTGTCCCGATCCCCATCGCTGGGCTATATTACGTTTTGCCAGCATGAGCCCCAGCGTCACCCAGAGCTGTGTCACTCTTTTGTGGTCCGTTTGTTCCCAGATATTGAGGAGACACCTCCGAGGCTCCGGGAGCGTCGGGATTTTGGTTACCCTGGAGAGCGTGTGCAACACTTCCTTCCAGTAAAGCGCCATGACTGGGCAGTCCCATAAGGTGTGAAAGAAAGTTCCCTCGTGTCCACAGTTCCTAAGACAGTCGGGGGAGTCCGCCCGTTGCAATTTGAATAGTAGTGTACGGGTGTAGTATGTGCGGTGTAGAATTTTAAGTTGGACCAGCCTTAGTTTGGACGAAATACCCACCTCTTTGGGGGAGGAGAGCGCGGATTGCCACTCCGCCTCATCTAAGTCTCCGAGTTCCGCCTCCCATTTACTCTTAAGGGTTAAGAAAGGATCCGGACGATTATTTATTAGTTTCCGGTAGGTTAGGGACGTCGCTCTTTGGATTAGGTGTTCTGTGAGGAGCCGGTCTTCCAGGGGCGATGACTCCGGGAGCCGTGTCCCAGGAGGAATCGCCGCCCGAAGTGCGTGGTGGATTTGCAAGTATCGGAAACGTTCGGTGTCTGCCAATTCGTAGTCTGCCTGTAACTGGGTAAAAGTGACCACCTCTCCCTTTTTCCAGAGGTCTCCGACCCTGGAGATGCCAATTAGATCCCACTGGTGGAACCCCTTGGTGGTGCGTAGTACCCCGAGCTGTTTTGCCTCCCAGAGAGGCGTAGCCTGGGTGATCCTCCCCGCCCACCCCAGTGTCCGCTGTGCCGCAAACCACAACCCGAGGGTGTGCGCCGCGGGCCCCGCCGGAACGCGACTACGTTTGGGGTTATAAAGTGCACCCATTATCCCTTCTGCCCCCAGCAGTTGCCTATCCATGCGGTACGCAGGGTCGTCTCCAGGCACATGGAGCCATTGATTTATAACCATAAGTTGCGACGCCCAGTAATAGGTTTTGATGTCTGGGAGGGCTATACCGCCATCGTACCACCCTCTGGTGAGCTTGTGAAGAGCTATCCGAGGCGCCTTGTCCTCCCACAAGAGGCCGGTGACCTCTGCGTTGACAGCAGCAAAATACGAGGGCGCCACCGGGAAAGGGGTATTTTGCAACGCGTAAAGGAATCTAGGGAGGGCCAACATTTTGAAAAGCGAAGCCCTTCCCAGCAGTGTCAGAGGCAAGGAGCGCCAGTGTTTGACGTCGGTACGAAGCCTGTGCAGGGGCTTCATTAGATTTTCAGCCACAAATTTGTCTTGATCTGCAGTTACATATATGCCGAGATATTTGAACCCTTCAATGGCCACCCGAATATTGCAGCCCTTCGGGAGCCGAGGCGGGGAGCCGTGAAGCATATAGACGACGGATTTCTCCCAGTTGATCTCATAGCCGGACCTCTTCCCGTACGACGCGCAAATGTCGAGGAGGCAGGCTATGGAGCGTGCCGGCGAGGCCAGATATAGCAGGACGTCGTCTGCGTAAAGGGAGATACGTTCCTCAGATCCCACCTTCCACTTGAGGCCCCGGATCACTGGGTCCTGTCGCACCCACGCCGCCAAAGGCTCCAGAGCCAGAGCAAAAAGGAGCGGGGAAAGGGGGCACCCCTGCCTCGTACCCCGACCCAAAGGAAAGGCGTCCGAGACGTGGCCGTTTACTACCACCTGTGCCAGTGGCTGGGTGTATAGAAGCCGAATCCACGCGCAGATCTTGGGTCCAAGTCCCATGTGGCGGAGGACAGCAAATAGGAAGGGCCATTCTACCCTATCGAACGCCATCCGCGCATCCAATGACAGGATGGCCGCGTCCTCCTCTAACGAGGAGCAGCACGCAATAATCCCGTGGAGACGCCGTATATTCAGAGCTGTGTTTCGGTGAGGCATAAATCCCGACTGGTCCGGGTGGACTAGGGTCGAGAGGTATGGCTGTAGTCTTGTCGCCAGTACCTTGGCTAGAATCTTCGCCTCTGCATTCAACAATGAAATCGGGCGATACGAGGAGCACTCGTGCGTCGGTTTGTTAGGTTTCGGGATCACCACTATCGTAGCCATCCTCTGATCCCGAGGGAGGATCCCGGCCGATAGACCCTCTCTATACATGGCAAGTAAGTGTGGGACCAGTAGTGAAGAGCTTTGCTTATAGAATTCAATCGGAATTCCGTTTGGCCCCATCGCCTTCCCGGTGCGAAGGGCCAGAATCGCCAGTGTGATCTCCTCAGCCGTGAGGTCTGTATCCAGGGCCTCGACCCCAGAAGGGGTCAGCCTCGGCATTGCTATGTCCCAAAGAAAGATCTCATTATCGGCCACGGTAGAGGAGGCCTCCGGCGTATATATCATTTGGTAGTGGGCCGCGAACGCCCCCGCTATGCGACGCGGCTCCGAGGTAAATTCCCCGGTGTCTAGCCGAATCCGAGCCACCCACCGCGCCGCACGGTCCCCTTTCTCCAGCCATGCCAGCAGTTTGCCTGCTTTGTCCCCAAGTTCATAGACCGTATGTTGAGTCGCCACCTGTTTAGCACGTGCTCCCTCCCACAGATGGGACCTGTATGCGTGCTGTGCCATGCGGACTTTATGTGCCGAATCATCGTCTGCGTGTGTTGCAAGGATTGCCTCGGCATCACTCACCTCTCGCTCTAGCTCCAGCACCTCGCGTCGCTGGGTTTTCTTATGGTCGGTAATTATGGAGATGGCCTGTCTGCGGAGGACTGTTTTAAAGGCCTCCCAGAGAGTCGTCGGGCTCCTGACGGACTCGGTATTTTCTGCGAAATATTGTTTAGTAGCCGCTTTGAGGGCCTTACTGATTTTAGGGATTTTAAGGTATCCGGGGTGGACCGGGAACACAGTGCGTCTAAGCGGGTCGATGGTCTCAAACGTGATGACCACCGGCGAGTGGTCCGAGATACCCCTCGGGAGGTGCGACACTTCGGTCATCCCTTTGAACCCCGCGGGTGATGTGAAAATATAATCTATGCGGGAAAGGGTGTTGTGTGCCCCCGAAAGAAATGTGTATTGTCTCTCCTCTTGCCAATACGCCCTCCAAGTGTCTACGAGGCCCAATGCCTCCGTAAATTCTCGGAGAATGGAGGTGGCGCCGCCGTGCTCCCTGTGTGATGACCTATCCAGTGTCGGGTCCATGGTCGCATTAAAGTCTCCGCCCAAGATTAGTTCCCCTTGTGGTAGCGCCAACAGGAATTCACCGAGTGCCCTAAAGGAGGTCTGATGTAGTGTCGGGGGGATATAAACGGTCACCAAATTGTAGACTTTCCCCTCCCACTGGCAGGTCAGTGCCGCAAACCGGCCATGCTCCTCCCGACGAGAGTCAAGAAGAATCAGGGGAGAACGTTTGTTGACTAATATGCCCACCCCTCTGGACCCCGTCGTGAACTCCGAGTGTATCGCCATCTTGAACCCCCATCTATCCAGGGCTTTGGTGGTTGTGCCCACTAAATGCGTTTCTTGCAAGAGTACAATCGCAGGTCCTCTACGCTTAAGATATTGCAGCACTAGTCCCCGTTTGATCTTGTCCCCTAACCCGTTGACGTTCCAGGACAGAACACTGAAAGAAGGACAACGCTGCTGTGTATGAGTGTCTAGTATTCTATCAGGGGCCCCTTGAGTCGTGTTATGTGATGCCGTCTTCGTGGGCAGATGTGTGAAGTGCGTACGGTCGTGTGTCTCCCTTGTGTTCCCGTACCAGCCTAGCCAGCCCAATAGCCCAATGAGTAGGTGATGAACCTGAAACAAAACACAAACCAACATTACAAAACTGCCCCCGTCCCCCCACCCCCCACCCTGCCTCCCTGCCCAGCGGATTTAGAACTACCCGCCACCCCAACTCAGCAGAGTGCTTAGTGCCCATTAACTTGCTACTTGCGTATGGGGGGAAGCCGCTCACAGTTCCGCCGCCGATCCCCACGCCATATGCTTGTCCCTTAAGGTATCAGACTGCCCGGAGTAACAAAAGGGATCTAGAGTCATCAGACCCCCTGCTGTTTCCGAGCCCCAGCGGGCCGCCCGGTTCAGTCCAGCTCCAGGCTCTTCAATGTCCTCAGGTCCGGTTGTTCCCCCACTTCCTCAGCCTCAAGGCGTGCCGTCCTCCGCCCCGGTATCCTCGACATCCAGGTGCTCGGGGGAGGTGGAATGGCCGCTAGGGGTTCGCTCCGCCCGGCCCCTCGGTCTCGCCGGACGCCATCCCTCCAGCCACTCCGAGGCCTCCGCAGGCGAGGCAAAGAACCATGTGCGCCCCTCCGCCTCTACTCGCAGCTTTGCCGGAAATAACGCATATTTGAGTTGTCGAGCACGGAGTTCCGCCTTGACCGCCATGAAGTCTCTCCGTTGCCGCATCACTGTCGCGGTGTAGTCCGGATAAAGGGTGACTGTGCTGTTATCCACCCGCAACGGAGGGGCGGCCCGCGCCGCCTGGAGGATTGCGTCCCGGTCACGAAAATTGAAAATGCGGGCCAGGATCGGGCGCGGGGGGGCCCCAGGCCGAGGCCTCTCACCCGGCACTCGGTGCGCCCTTTCCACCGAGAAAAATCTTGAGAGCCCCCGAGGCTGCAACTGTTCGGTGATGAGCTTTTCCACAAAGAGGTCCAGTGCCGGGCCGCGCTCACTTTCCGGCACCCCAACGACGCGCACGTTGTTCCTCCTGGACCTGCCTTCCTGGTCATCCAGCTTGGCCAGGAGCTGTTTTTGCACCAGTTCAAGAGTTTGTATCCGCTTTTGATGGTCGGCCGTGTCGTGGGTGAGGGTTGTCGTGGCAGCTTCGACTTCGGTCAGTGTAGAATTAATTTTAGCGACATCTGCTCTGAGAAGCCCAACATCAGTGGAGATCGTGCCGATTGAGGCCTGCATCTGGGTCAGCGTGGCCATGACATCCGCCAGCGTGAACTCCGTAGGCTTGTCAGGGGGGGGGATGCATTCCGGTCCTTGAGGAATGCGAACTTTTCCAGCTTTGCCTGTGCCCCCCCACGGTGGCCCTTACCCCCCATGATGCCCGGCGCACGCTGTATCAGCACTCGGTCAGTCCAGGCCCTGGGCGATCTGGAGAGCGTCCGACCCGCGTGCTGGGCGTGCAGGATATGTCGCCGTCTGCCCCAGGGGGACCTATATGCAGTCTATATGACACTTCCCAGGTTTTAAAGGCACCTACTCTGGAGTCCGTGCAGCACTCGCGCCTCAGGCCGTGTAAATCGCGATCTGCGCCAATCCCTCCACATTCAATCAGGCCGCAGTGCCCGTTTCTAGCTGAAGCCCGCCCGTTGGGTGAGGCACGTGCTTCTAATATCCATACGCTGCATCCAATCAATCGTGATCAAGGTCCTCTGTTAGTGTCACTTGAATGTCGGCCTTCCCGGGGGGATTGCAGCCCCAGCTGGGCCTCGGTGAGAGTTACGCCGTACAGAAGCTGATAGCTACGATCAGATCGTCACCAACACCACAACCCTCTGGGCATCTCCCCTTAAATCAACGCCTCCAGCGCCAGCCTTCCCTTCGCAGAGCAGTGCCACAGGGGAGGGCCCATTCAGAGTGCACCCTCGAGGATGCCAGCGCCCGCACTCCCCCTGGCCGGGTGCAAGAATGGCCGCACTGCAGACAGTCCAGGCTCTGCCCGTGTAGTCCGGTCCGGGGGCCGCCGTCTATTCCCCTTTCTGACCTTGCACTCGCTGGCACCTCCGCAACACCTCCTCCCCGTCGCGGGCAGCCTCGTGGATTGGATCGAGGCCCCGGTCGCCTCTCTCACGCCGGGGGGGAAGGACACGGAGGCTCCCGTATGTGCTCTTCTCCCGTTGCTGCAGCTCTCCCGCTGGCGCCGAGGGGGCAGTCACAGACCCCCCCGCGATCGAGCCGCCGCCTCGCCGGCGCCCCCGCCGGGACACGCCAAGGGCCGAGCGAATCAGGCCCCCAGAGCGCAAGGGACCGGCCTGTCCTCACTGCGCACTCCCGCACGCAAGGCGACGCAGCGCTCCGCCCGCACGTCAGCCCCGTAACTTCTGACAGAGGGGGTCTAGGGGGATCCGGGTCCCATCTCCGGGATGCGGCGGCTGTCCGACTCAAGAATGTCGTGGCGAGATTCGTGTTGGATTGAAGGGTGCTCGGATAAGTTCAGGATTATTGGCCGGCGTGGAGGAGCTCAAGGCTCAGGCAGCCATTTTCGTCTCGAGCCAAGCTCCGCCCCCCAGAGATATGCTATTTTAAAGTTTTAGGTGACGGCACAGGAGCAGGAAGAGTGTCGTGGATGGTGGTCGCTGTGGTGTGAAGAGCTGGTCAGGTGTTACGGACAGTCATTGCTGGAGTTTCGCATTGGCAGTCACTGTAGTCTATCGTTGCTGTGACATATTGTGCAGATTTCGCGTTGCCGGTCGTCGCTGGCGGTTGCTGTAGCGGGATTAGCAGATCTCAACGGAGCTTCGCCTTCGCCGTTATGGCAGGCAGCAGAGTCTCAGTGTGAAAGGGCCCGTTCGTGATCGTGAATAGCATAAACTTCAGGATTTCACCTCTGCTTCTTCTTCTTTGGAGGAGGTCAGACTGATACCAGCCAAGGGTCTAGGACCTAGGAGGGTACCTATTGGGGATCAGGAACTCACTCCAGCCGAGGCCAGCAGGGCTCAGGCAGGTCCAGTTGCATGTCCAGACAGGTCCAGCAGAGCAGGTCAGCTGGGCAGTTGCAGCGAGGCCTTTGGAGCTTGTTATGTCCCTGCAGTTTAAGCAGGAGGTCAGATAACTGACCCTTGAAGTCAATCAATAAAACCTTTTTTCAGTTGTTCACCGCAATCATAAAAGAACACAATAAATGTCATTAAAACATAGGAGTAAAACACAAGTACATAGATACCACATAATAACAAGATACAACAAAAACTGGCTAAAACATTAGGGACACAGGTTACAAATTAATACAATACTCAATCCGGTCTTGTGCGCCTAGACACCAAAGCTGCCCTTAAAAAACTTACAACAGCAGTTAAAGCAGGTTAATTCTGGAGCAGTTGTAACCTTAAGCTTAATAGACTGATCCTTCTTGATTGTCTGTCCCTGGATGGCGTATGTAGAATCCCTTGGTTAGCATATGTGAAGGCAGCTTTTGATGCTTTCGGGAGACTGGATGCTTTCCTGACCCTTCACTCCCTGGTGCCTCGGGACCCACTATGCGTTAAAAAAAGAGCTGTATTTTGAAAAGACAACTTTAATGAGAGAAGGGGTTGAACTAATGAAACCTATGGTGAGGGAACCCTTGCTTCTTACGTCTGTTCAGGGCATGGTGCATTACTTATTTCAGGTCTCATATGAGCGATATAGGTTTCTTTTGGCCAGGTTCCGATTTAATCAATTACACCACCTTTTGGTCACACCAGGCGGATGGGTCCACCTTGATAAAAGGATGTCCTGTGGTTGCAACAATAGGTCTCCGAAGGACACCTTACATTTTGTTATAATGTATAATTATTACAGTCGGCATAGAAAGCAGTTTGTGATACCATTCCTAAAGAAGACTTTACATTTTACTCAAGTCCGTCCTGCTCTTCTGTATTTACAACTGACGTCAGTGACACACAGGTGAAGGTCACAGACCAACATGCACATGTAGGATTGGTTGCTTGCAAAGAACAACACATATATAAAAAGTATTGCCAACCAAAGCGACAAAGGTCATTTATACGTTGTCCTAAAATGACGCTCAAGGTCAATGGCTGCCCTATAACTTTTATTATAAACAGTGGTGCATCAATCAACATCATGCCGGAAGAAAAGTACAGCAAACTATCTCCGAATCACACCATCTAGGACAAAGGTGAACACCTGGGCAGCTTCTACGACTTTGCAGAGTTAAGGATCCTTCGAAGTGACCATGCAGTACAAGAAAATGACAGTGCAAGCACCAATTCATGATCTCCAAGGGGCGTCATCGAGTGCATGCTTATTACATTTCGATATTGCTGCTGATATGGACTGATTTCTATTAACTACAACTTGAATGCTCATTCTGACATGGTAGTCAATTCCCGACATTGTTTCATGGGCCTGGGAAACTTTAAACAATGAAAGTGCAGCTTCACATTAATGAAGACATTCATCCTATTGCACAGGGACACAGTTGAATTACTTTTCATTTACAAGAAGCCATTGAGACTAGAACCACTTTTAAAGCATGGCACCATCGAGCGCTCTACTGATCTAATGCTGTGGGTCTCAACCATTGTGGTGATGCCCAAAAAGTACAGTGGAAGCACAGTGCACAATTGTGTTGATAAACGACAGGCCAACAAGGCAATCAAAAGAGAAAGACATTGGGTTCAGACATTGCGGACATGATCACACAACTGAGTGGCACCAAAATTTTCTCCCACCTTGATTTGAACAAAGGCTCCCATCAACTTTGAACTGGAAGAAACCCGTAGGTAAGTTACCACTTTTTCAACTCATGTCGGTCTGTTCAGATATAAAAGACTGCGTTTTGGCATGTCGAGCTAAAGAATGATGATGGATTCAACCCAGATCTGTGTCTGGGGGTGAGTTTCGGAAAAGTTTCAGCGCTCCGTCCATCATCTCCTTGTGTTAGCTTTGTTCGTCACAATAAGAAGCCTCAGGGATCTGGTGTGGTTCCTGCACCCTTGTGAACGATTTGAAAAGGAACTGAAAGCTTGTCATCTGTGTAACTGTCTACCTCCCAAAACACCTCAGCACCTGCTGAGTATGTCTGATCTCCCTAAGCAGGCCTGGGAGAGGATTGCGGTTGACTTCTTCGGACTTGTCTATAATGGACATCATTTCATGGTAGTTGTCAATAAGTACTCGCATTTTCCTCTAGTGAAAGACTTATCATCAACCACACATGACAAAGTCATCTAGAAGCTGATTACATTTTTGCAGCATAGGGTGCTCCTTCTATTCTCAAATCTGACAACGGTACACCCTTCAATAGAGTTTGAAGACTTTCTTAATCGTATGAACATCAAACATAAGAAAAGTACACCTCTCTGGTCACAGCCAAATGATGTTGCTGAACGATTTATGAGTACTTTGAAAAGGGTGTTGCAGCATGCTGTGCTGGAAGGAATGGACCTCCAATCAGCCTTACGACCAGCCCTCTGTGCCTACAGTTCCGCTCCTCATTCCATGAGAGGAGAGAGCCCTGCCACCTTGCTGTTTGGGAGAGCTATGGGAACGAAGATACCACAACGGACCACCAGTTGGTCAATAGATCCTTTTGAGATTCATCTCACTGACACCTCTCACAAATGCAAAATGAAAGCTTATGCCAATAAGTGTCTCGGAAGGAGAACAAGTTCTTGTCAAGCAAAAGCAGATGAGCAAGACTGATGCTCCGTTTCATGCTGAATCGCCAAGAGATGCTGCAAGCAAAGGACATTTGATAATTCCTTATAAACAAATTTCTTCACTAGATCACGTCCCGTATCTACTGAGTCACTCACATGATCAATGATCTCTAGCTACCTAGCGCACTCTGCCGCGCAGTACCGACTTTACCTCCCGCTTTTCATCTCGGTCTGGTACCTTCACTGGCAAAGATTATGACAAGAAGTTGTTTTTAACAAAGACTCTATTTTATTAGATTGTAAGTAATTTTGCAGTGAATGTGATATTACTGTTTCTACTGCTCCGCATGGTGTAATTCTGTAAGGCGCTCTGATACCCACAAGGGTCATGTTTGGGCTATACAAAACTATTCAATAGATAAATAAATAAACTGCCCAATGACCTGGAAAATCCCTAACCAGAGACTCATCACACTTTAAGCATTTGCTTTGATGTTCGTCTGCTCCATACTGCACGAGTGAGGCAAGTCCAGCTGAATGTCCAAGTCAAGCATCCGATTCTTCTCCAGAAATGCCAGATAAAAGCGCTTCTCTGCTACCTCGTTCAACTAGATCTGGAAGACTGGTGCGAGTACCTCGACGACTCATCGAGGAGTGATGATGCACATATATTTGTTAGTACTTTTTATTTAACACACAGGAAAGATGTTGTGTCCTGTGTTTGTATGTATGAGACCTCTAGTAGTCCTCGGTGGACTCCTTACAAGTATTACGTAATCTGTTGGGCGTGACTGGGTGTGGTTAATAAAGTTGGTGACGCAGTGCATTCAGTCAACAGTTGCATACTGAAGAATAAAGATGTGCAAACCAGAGCTCCATGTGTGGCATGGTCTATTACATGCTTCCTGGCTGGGGAGGACACTACATACAGCAGGGGCCGCTGTTACGTATATGCACCAGTGGGGTAGGTGGGCAACTAAGTGGTGGATGAGTGGATGCGTGCATGCAGGCCAGACGAGTGGCAAATAATACAAAATAAAGTCACTTACCTTGCCTGCTGCATGTCCGACGTCGTCCTCTGTCGGATATGTGGGCTCCAGCCTCCAGGAAATTCCACTAACCAATCTTGGCGCTACTCTCACAAGCATGAGAGCATGAGAGCAGCGCCAGGATTGGATGGAGCGTCCTGGCTGGATCCTCCTTCAGGCACTTAAGGCACTTAAGGCCTGTGCTTGGTTTCCACCCAGCTGTCTAATACAGCTGAGTGGAGAGCTGCAAAGTGTGTATGTCATTTTGGCAGGCTGAAATGCGTACTTTGGAGGATCCACCTTTTTCCTTCAGTCCTCTATGCTGCCAATCAGCAGTAGAGGAGGACACGCCCGCATTTCTCCCAGCTGGAGGCTGCTGCGCAATCAGCGTGAAAAATAATATGGCAATGAAATTATTTCATTGCCATTTTATTTTTGACATTTAGTGCCGCTGCAGCGGGCAGGGCAACGCCCCCTCGCCCTCACGAAGAAACCATTGCTGATATACACTAGTCCATGGAAAACCCTTCTCTTCATCTGTGTAGCTGCCAGTGGTGGCTGGTGACTTTTCTAAGTGGTGTGGCGTAATAGTTGGTAATGAGTTTGACTTAGCAAGTGAGCCTGACTGACATACGTACTGAAGATATAGCCTAAATAATTTGACTTGGGCTTTGGGATCTGTGACAACACCACCAACTGTAGAAATGGTGGAGAAGAGTTGGCCTAATGGCTAGGGTGGTCGACCTCGAATCTAGGGAACCGGGTTTGAGTCTCGGCAATGACGCTAAACATCCTGTGATTCTGGGCAAATCACTTAATCTCCCCGTGTCTAAAAAAAAAATAATAATAAATGAATGTGTCCTCATGTAACGCAACTGGTGCTATGTAAAGCGCTCTGATACCCGATTCGGGTCAAGTTCGCGCTATATAAAACTTTGTAAAATAAAAAAATTTAAAAAGTACAAAGTGAAAGGAAACATTTGAAATTCTCCCATGAATTTTAGCAAGATTTCTCTTGCTTCCTGCTTCCTGATGCACAAATATTCAAAGAGCTCTCTACACGTCCTACGTTAGGTGTTCAAATACTCTTGCTTTTTGTGTTGTACGTTTCTGAAGTCCTTGATATTTGATGGAATACAGCTTTGGCAAGTACTTTAAAATGGAGCAGAACAACCATGGGTGTGTGAACACTGCCATGCACAACCTGAATTAAAAAAAACGCACTGGCGTAGCTAGGGGGGGCGGTGGGGGCGGTCCGCCCCAGGCGGCACTATTTTGGGTGCGGCCGCGGGGCACTGGTGGCCCGTTGCGGCGGCCTTTATAATTTATTTGGGGACACTCGCTGACATTACAGTAGTGTCAGTGTCCCCAAATAAATTATAAAGGCCGCCGCATTGGGCCACTAGTGCCGCGCGCGCGGCCCCGGAAGAGAGAGATGTTTAACTAGAGTCTACTTAATTTGCACTAAATGTGCCCGCAAATGCTCAGACGTTTCTTTCTGGGATACTGCAAAAATGTCGACTTTCCTTTTGCTTGCTCAAGATGTTTAAAATAATTGAGTTTAAATGTTGAAGAACTTGCCTTGATTGGAAAGACTTCCAGCCTTGTAAAAAATCTTTCAAAAGCTGTCAGAGGGGTTCTGAAAACACACCTAGCTTGCCCCAACAGATATTGCCCAGCCTGGACACTAACCAAAAACTGTAGTGACAGCAACGTTAATGTTCAGCTCTGTTTGCTCAAGATATGTAATTGCCTTTTTAAAAAGTGTCAAATCATTGAATGTTTACGTAATACGTCACATTGAATCCTAAAAAAGGAAGCAGGCATTTAAAAAAATAATTAAGTGGCTACGACGTCAGCACCAAAAATGAGCACTATTCTCGACTCTGCAGCTTTTACCCATATGCATTCAGTGCCAAAGAAAGTGTTATTGATTGCAAAATGTCTCTAATATTGGCGATTCAAATATCACAAGTTTTTTCTCCATGCAGAGTTTACATCGTTATATAAATTCATTAGTTTAATGGCTATAGATAAAAAATAATCGGTTGACTTTATTTCCAAGTGTTTTAAAAGGGTCATTCCAAGCGAACTCTGGTCATGGAAAAATGATCTCTAATGTGCAGTCAAAAAAAAACCGTGCCCATAGTAAAAGAGAGTTCCTCTTTTTGCCAGTTCCATGCATGAGTAGTACACCAAGGATGAAATGTGTCCCTCACTCCTGATGTCACCGATAGTACCCTGCAGAACTAAGCTTGACCGAATTTTATTTTGTGTGTTTAATAAAGCACGAGCTTAGAGACACGAAAGAACGCTGTATGGAGACAATAGGGGGAACAGTAGAAAGGTGAATTTGCAGGATTAGCATTGTAAATTGGATTTTGCATTAAGAAAGGGAGGTATGAGGTAATTCCCAGCCTTTGTCATGTAAGCATACACTTGTCCGTTTCTTATGCATTTCCTTCCTAACTTTTTTACTAAAAGACTACATGTCACTTTTTGGTCACTTCAGAGCACTACACTGAGACTATAGTGCTCATCTTCTTAGTCTTCTAAAGGTATGGCAGCTTCATTCAAGCCACACATCTTTTATATACCTGGCACCAAACTGTGGCATTTCCTCCTGTTCAGTTTAAGGCACTCCCTGAACATTTTGAACATTTTGGTTTTCACAAAGCTCACCACGCTGGTTCATTTTTATTTATATTACTTTCAATTAGTAGTTTTGGCATCCATTTTTAGGTTGAGCCTGCAACATGTGCAAGACTACTGTTTAAAATAAAGGTCTTGGAGCCATTGCTTACCATTTGTTGGCTTCAGTTGCACCCTTCTTTCCTGTCTCCTAAATGGACAGCGCAGACCAATCATCACTTCCATTCTTTTCTGTGGAGCATGGACCAACCACAGATTGATTCAACTTAATTAGTGCCCATCCGCTGGTCGCACTGTGATAATTCACTGGCGTAGCTAGGGGGGTGGGGGTGGTCCTCCCCAGGTGGCACTATTTTGGAGGCGGCCGTGGGGCACTGGTGGCCCGTTGTGGCGGCCTGTATAATTTATTTGGGGACACTCACTGACATTACAGTAGTGTCAGTGTCCCCAAATAAATTATAAAGGCCGCCGCAACGGGCCACTAGTGCCGCATGCGCGTCCCCGTTTCCATTTGAAAGTGCAAGTGCACCTGACCTGCTTGTTGTAACTGCTCACTGCTGTCAATTGCCGCCGCGACGTACCGCATTTGTGGTTGCTTGTGGCCCGTCCCAAGGCCGTCAACTATGTAGCGCGCGAGTGCTACCAATGACAGGCCTGGACATCATTTTGGCCAGCCCTCGCGATGAGAACGTAGCAGTGACGCTTCACGCGCTTCACCACTACGCGCTCTCGTGAGGAGTCGATTCTGTGGCAGTGCTGGGCGAAAAGTCTCGCCAGACTAGCGCATGCGCTGGGTCAGGCGAGACCTAATGAGCACATCACGTTTGTGCAGGTCCCCACTGCTTTAATGGGGGGACCATGATGTATGGTCTTTTTATGTCAGCTGTAGATGATGGATACCTGAACAGTGTTATGTATGTGCATGTTTGCATTGTGCTGAGGAGATTACCAGTTAATCGTTCACACAGCTCTCTGATGGATGTCACATGCGGTTTTTCTGAGTCCCCAGATAAATCATGCAGTCTGTGTGTTCTCTTTTGTACTGCGAGTCACCGGTGTATTCAACTGTGTAGCCTTGGACCTTGTCATGTATGTGTATGTAACTTGCATGATCGAGGTAACTATTAGCGGCGATACTACGTGTCTCTCGGACCTCTTTCAAGTTCTCGCCGTCCTTTTTTCCCAGCACCCCTCCCCCCAGGGGCAGCAATCTGAGGGATAGCCCCGGGCGCCACAAGCTCTAGCTACGCCTCTGAAAAAACTAACATCTCTTTAATAAAACTCTTCGTCCAGGATCGCTCAAGCTTCTAAGCGATTTAATATCTGAGCCAACAAGTCAGCGATATAAACCATGAAGTGCTCTCAAGCTGTGAGAAACAAATCTGACAGATCAGTGCTGCTGAAAAGCCTGTAGGATTGGAGAAGAGGCGGCCACGCAGCTGGTGGCTGCTTGACATGTGACGGACTGTTCCCCTAGCCTAACGAGCTTTTAGAGACCCCAAGTTGTCAGTGATTTCAATAAAACCCTAAAAGCCATGAATGAGTGACTGTGCGCCAGGTGATAGGCTGAACAGAGGTCCTGGGATGTTGAGGGTTCTGCAGGTTCTCCTTAAGCCCAGTGGCTGAAGTGCATAAAAAGGTTTGGTGATACTGACTGCAGTTGGGAGGGGTGCGAGGTGTGGCAAATAAACTATTCTAACGGTATTAACTTGGCTGGCCTTTCACCTGAAAGATAAATGCATATAAATGATAGGTGCTCACCTTGAATGAATAAATGCAAGATAAAGTAATCAGTTGGAAATGCACTCGTTGACACTCATTTGGTTCATGCGATCATTGCAGATGTCTGTGTGTAACCAAAGTGTTACAGTGCAGGTTTGGTGCAGCGGGAATAGAGACGCGCCCAGCCAGCGACAGAACATACAGCGAATATGCAGTACTTATTTTATAAAATGTATTGCTCACAATGATAGGCTGCCAAGATGTGCAAAACTACTTAGCATTTGAGATAAAACAATTGCTTTCAAAACATAAATTAAAAATAAAATGCAATTAGACTGTACCAAATGCAAACTTTTTTTTAAACTTTCATGAGCATGATGCACTTCACAACTCAACTGGTGACACATTTTCTGTCTCTTAAAGATCACATCTTTCTCACCTTGTAGCCCTAAATGATTTAATCAATTAAAAGCATATACTGGCTCCGCATCCAAGACGCTTTTACAAATGGAAGTTAACCAATTGCACGCATTTATATTTATTTCCGGTAGCAGGCAGACTCCCTGCTTGCCTCTATCTTGGTTTAATAGGACAGGACCCACGGTCTGTACCTTTCAGCCAGAGGCACTCCATGCTCCATATCAACAGTACAAGAATGGTTGTTTATTTAACAACAATAGGGTAAAGACCTGGCAGAAGCCGGCGTTTGACTTTCCCTGGCCCTACTATCCTTTCAGGTGCCAGGTTTGGCGATGTCTCACCCCCTACCTTCCTGCTGCCAAGTATATTACAATTGAATGTGTCATATATTCATGCTTGACTTTTTAAACCAAAACACTGAAACATTCTCATATAATAGTCTGCAACAGGGCTGCTAGGAATTTTGTTGTAAAACTAGAAGAATGAAATGTGTTGAGGCATTTCAAGGCCCACCCAGAGAGCCACCCATGTCACATATTTATTTCCACTTTACTGAGAATGTATGATTAGGTGAACAGCGTCCGCCTCACACCAATCTCACAATAAGTTTTATGGGTATTGTAAGGATGGCTGAAGAGATAGTCAAGACTGGTCTTGTAGCCTAATTTTGTCTTGGTTCCCGTTTTTAGGTCGAGCCTAGGCAGCCTAGGCAGCGCATGCGCTGTCGCTCGACATGCCGTATCTCTCTCTGTGGGCTTTCACCACACCCATCACATGCCCATCCCTTTCATCGGTTCCTTGGCCTGGCTTTAAAAATGTGTTTGGTTTGGTAGGTAAATGCTTAACTTTGTCCCACATTCTGTCTGTTTAGTTACCACCCTGCAGACTGACCCTGTTACATGGATTATTTCACGAGAGGCCATACATAGTGTCGGCGTACGCTTTTTCTTTTGTCTCAGCTAATTTTCTTAGCTTCCTGCTGCTTGTGTTTGGAGCGTCTGCTCTAGACGCGGGGCTTGGTTCATGTTGCCTTTGGTCCTGACCCCTCCTGTTGTCTGAAAGAGCTGTGGCACTATACAGAGGATGGGTGTCTTTCCTTGTGCAAGGGGGAAACACGCGTAGCAACCAGAGCAAAGGTGCCGGACTCAAACCAAGGGGTGCATGCTTGTCTTCATCATCAGAGTCAATAGCACATGGTCAGTGACTGGCTACCGCCCTCCCCCTATGTCCACACCACCCCCGGACACAGCACCCTAGACGTGGTATCTTTGGAAGGCGGGAGGTCGAGAGACCCCCCGGCCGTATTTATTAAGTACAAAAACAATAAATTTTAAATTTGCATGATAAACAATTATACAAAAATTCAGCAGGACATTAGATACATTATTGTCAACAGGTGTGATGGACTATCCTTAACAAAGACTCTAATACAGATTGTTTCCTAACCGAGTCTAACATCCTCCTCTGCATTTTTGTATACTAACATTTCTGGGCCATATGGCAAGGTCGCTAACCGGTGTCAGGTCCTACTAGCTGCGCCTCCCCTACAGGTGTGCGCATGCGCAGCCGGGCCCGGTAATTACCCGGTCCACGCCGTGAACTCCATTTACCCACTGAAGGAGGGCCCTTACTCTGCGCCATCCGGTGACGTCATGAGTATGCGCGCGCGGGGTGGCTACCAGCCTAAGGAAAGCGTGACTCCCCAACCCGCGCCCCTTTGAAGCACCAGTTACCTTGCCCCTGAAGTTCTAGGAGGAGCCAATGGCCCCTCCCCCTGGGCGGGCACCTCCGTAGGATGATGCCCGCCCCCTCAGACCTTCAAATAGTTGCTCACCGGTCATGACCTTACCGCATGCCCCCATACCTAATAAATACGACGACCTATGGGAGAAAATTCTAAAGGACAACTACACTGACTAAAATCACACGTCATGTATAACACCATAAAGCTACAAGGGAAAGAAAAGGCCTAAACACGACTGCATCAGTTACACATAATACAGTATCATTCACTACCTTGGGAGAACAAGGCCTACAAGAAAGCATAGTCAAAAACATAACTGCACAATACCATATTGATCACTACAATGGGAGAAAAAGTCCTAAAAGAAAACCTCATCAGAAACTAACATCTCATAACAGTTTCACGCGCCCAATGCCCGCTAGTTGGACTAGCAACGCATCAACCACGTACTCCAGGGATGGTGGGTGGGGAAAATTTACCGCCCTGCGCGCCAGGGCACGTCCGATGTGGGGGAGCGTCCAGGGAACAAGGGGGTCACCTGGGCGCTCCCCGCCGCTTTAACCCCCCAGAGGCCCGCCCCCCCCTCCCCTCCGACCCGGATGTCGATTAACGTCATCCGGGTCGCGTAGGCAGCCAATCGGTGGTAGGGCGCGCCCCCAGTGAACACGCCCCACCACCGAGAAGTCCGGGGGAAGTCGCCGCACTGCCATGCAGGCGGAGGGGCCAAGGGCCCCCCCTTTCCACATGGTCAGTGACTGGCTACCGCCCTCCCCCTATGTCCACACCACCCCCGGACACAGCACCCTAGACGTGGTATCTTTGGAAGGCGGGAGGTCGAGAGACCCCCCGGCCGTATTTATTAAGTACAAAAACAATAAATTTTAAATTTGCATGATAAACAATTATACAAAAATTCAGCAGGACATTAGATACATTATTGTCAACAGGTGTGATGGACTATCCTTAACAAAGACTCTAATACAGATTGTTTCCTAACCGAGTCTAACATCCTCCTCTGCATTTTTGTATACTAACATTTCTGGGCCATATGGCAAGGTCGCTAACCGGTGTCAGGTCCTACTAGCTGCGCCTCCCCTACAGGTGTGCGCATGCGCAGCCGGGCCCGGTAATTACCCGGTCCACGCCGTGAACTCCATTTACCCACTGAAGGAGGGCCCTTACTCTGCGCCATCCGGTGACGTCATGAGTATGCGCGCGCGGGGTGGCTACCAGCCTAAGGAAAGCGTGACTCCCCAACCCGCGCCCCTTTGAAGCACCGGTTACCTTGCCCCTGAAGTTCTAGGAGGAGCCAATGGCCCCTCCCCCTGGGCGGGCACCTCCGTAGGATGATGCCCGCCCCCTCAGACCTTCAAATAGTTGCTCACCGGTCATGACCTTACCGCCACAGGCCAGTATTGTTAACCGACGATCTGGCCTCCCCCCCAATCCTACAACTCAGAAAGGTCATGCCCCTGCCTCAATTCCCTGACCACACCTATGAAATTTCTCAACACTATGTCATCACCCACCCTAGTCGAGTGAACCACGACTTCTATAAAGCACAATTCGCCCTGACACCCCCTGTAACCAGACTATGCTGCAGCCCTGTTACCCCTGTGCTAACCGGCCAACCTCGAAGATTACCTCCTCCCGCAAGACCCTTCTGCCTAGTGGTAACAAGCCATTCCTCTACTAACTATAGGAACTATTGCGGCGAAGGACTGTATCTCCTCAGAATATCAGTCCTAAAGAAAACCCCGAAACTGACTGAGGCCAAGGACCTATACTTGAAAAAACCACCCTGTTCTCAGCTCTGTCTGTCTAGTCTGCCAGTGTAAAAACGCTAGCCAGCCTCCTCCCTACTGGAATCGCTGCACTCCATGCCGAAGTGTACCTCGGCATAGTCATGTCGCATTCCCAACCCCATGCGAAGTATTCCCCCCGTTCTACCCAGTGGGTAGGGTACGCAACCCCCCACCCAGTGTGGGGCAACACAAAAAATCCCAGAGCTGACTGAATCTGACAAAAACGACATACCGTCAAGGAGCCTCAAAAATGGTCTTGATTGACGCATTGTGATATACCACGTTGGAACCCAAACCCCTAGTATTATTAGCACCCTGCTCTAAACCTACACAGTTGACCAGCCACTCACATAACCCGGTACTCATTCCTAATGTAATTGTACAATTTGTGATACAACCCAGAATAGTGCCCCCAGGGTCCCAGATAATTCCCATGAGCATCCCCCAGGGCCTCATGTACTGCTGAAACTGAACCAATATGCTCTAAGCTATGTTCTGTGTTGGCTGCTGCCCCTACTCCGGAGCCTCCCAACCCACCCAGTGACTAATGTAATTACAAGGTGCGTTGAGGCATAATTCCACACCCGGGCACTCCCATTAGCAGGACAATAATGCTACAGTGCTGGATTCATCATAGGGAGTGAACCTCCCATTTAGGACCCCCTAAACCGTGAACTATCTGCATCCAAGCCCAAGGTTCTGGGATAGGCCCCGTGCCTGCCTATCCCCCTACACGGAGCATCCAGACTCTACTCCATGTCCGCATCGATAGGCGCCCGCGTGCATGCGCCGTAATGGCAGTTAACCGTTCCATGACACAGGAGTTGTGTCACCTCTGCCCCTGATACTCGTGTTTTTTACCATTGGTAAAGGTATATACTTACAAAGCGGCGCCCTACCGTCAGAACTCGTGTGGCAAGATTAAATGGTGACAACCATGCCCTCTCACTAGAATGCATCAGCAGATCTGCAGGTATAAACCTGCCAGGCAGACGTACTGCCGACTTACCACTAATGGTAACCACAAACGCATGACAGCTATACAGTCCGTTATGAAGCACCATCCAGGCTGGCACCACTTGACCACTGGGTTGATCACCCATCCAACTTGACGGCGCCGCTTGCCCCTCACATTCCGGATCCACCGGTCCCCTTGATTGTCCACTTTTGCAGTCATAGCGGCACGTAGCGCTTCCAGGCACCAGGCGTTGATCCAGGTAAACAAACGAAAATCAAAGACAAATGATTAGTGCCTTACACCGAGAGGTGCCCAACAACGATGTTTGACTGCCTTGCTATTCCGCGAGACTGTACTCTCCCCCCTTTTTCCCCTACTCCCCACAGGCTTTAAACGTGCCAAAAATACGTGACCCACACTTACATTACACTGTGGGAGTGGCTGGGCAATGGTGCATAAATACAACATGACACGCCCCAGGCATATAATGACGCCGTGTAACGTACTGGGGGAGCGACGGTATCCTGTGCTGCCATACGACGTACAATAAGAAGTACACAAGCCCCATAAATGCAGAAATCCCGTGTGATACCATACATCATTGTGCACAAATGTGCTCCCTGGATACTAGTGTACAGACACTGAGCAGACATCGGACCCCAGTCCCTACATGTATAATTGGACCGGCGCAAAGGCGCCGTGTGACTGAACGCCCTCCTGCCGCTACTTCCCCTGCACATAGCGCCTAGGGCTTCCTTACCCCACCTCCTACGCCCCCCCCCCCACTGCACATATGGATACCCTTGCCGATGTGACGACAAGGCCTATACCTGTTCAGATCCAACCCAGTAACCTACCATAAAGGCACTTCATATGTAACTGAGCGAAAGCCTGCTCCAACCGGGCAAATTACCAACTGTTTGACCAGATCCTACAATGATAGGTCTGAGACCCGTGTTGACTACAAGGTGGGCCACCCCGGCGGGTGGCAATGCTGATGGTACAGGCCCCACCATGTGTACTTGCCTGGTACCTGCAATATTGACCCGCTTTGCAGGAACAAACACAGACTCCTATCCTACATTTCCTATTCCGCCAACTTTATTTTCCCCTATCTATAGCTAATCCCCTTAACGCTGTTCATTACAATGTTACCTAATGAATTTGCCTGCTGGCCAAGACATTGCTTCCCGCTATCTAATGAGTCTCCAAACTGCCTGGGTTAGCCCCCCAAAAGCAAATGCTGACTGATTACTGGCCAGCCTATATCACCCATATGTGTTCCCCAGTGATCCGAAGCCTGATGATGTTGTAAACTAACAAACGGCGGTCGGCCTCATCCGCCTACGGCAACTGTGTACACCTGTAGGTGAGACCTGCGCAATCCGGGAACCTTTGCCATGGGCATCGCCCGCCATTATCAGTCGGACTCAAAACGTCCCCTATGGATCATTTTAAGTAAAATCTCATTGCCAAAAGAACATTGATAACAGACAATAAAATTCAAGCGACACGTATCATAACGCCAGGTGCCCCACCTCTGGGACACTAGGTTCATACTTCCAATAGGGAGAGTCTTGCCTAGCACTGGTCACAGCCCCTCTGAGGATTTGTTAGTATGCCCGCACTTCCTCATGCCACTAACAGATTGTGTCCCGGCAAAAGGACATAACACGTGTGTGCGTAACCCCATGACGCTTTCTGCAAGTATCACCCATTTTTTGATTTTCACAGTCGCACCGGCGCACATAAATTGCATTTTATGTTAAACGAATGTATTGCCTCCTCTAGAAAGAAAACCCTGCTTCCTAAAAAAAAAAAAAAAAAAAATGCATTGGTCAGTACACAAGTACCAATGGTCAACCCATGCAAACGCTCAGGGACCCACTCACCGGCACTCCGCAACATTTGTGACGCCCACCTGCCTGCAATATGTGGCCCCCTTCGACTTCCCCCATCCGGAAAGCTGTCCAGGGTGCCTCCCTTCTTTTCCTTTAAAAATTGTCTACATCTGCCAAGACACAAAATTGGACCACAACCACTGCACCGGGGTGAGGGTCATAAAATGAGCAAAGAAGAGGGCTGTACGTGGCCCCACGTGGATGTAAACCGATGCATGCACAGTACAATACCTTCACGCGTTGGCCCAACCAAAAACACTCACTGCTTAACATGAAGACCGTGACTCGCATGGTTATATAATGGGCGCAATGCCCAAATGGGCGCGCAAGGCACAACGCTACAAATACACCAACTAAAGAACAATACCTGGGCAAGCACAACGAGAAAACCAAGGCATGACATGTGCAAGTCCCCTAGAATGACATGTACCAAATGCAATCAGAGGCAACCGCCCATCCCCGTTCTGTACTCCGGTCGAGAGGTTAAAAATTCTTCCGCTCTAGTTATAGGCTGCGCTAAATGCATGGTACTGTTACCAAGTTTCCTAAACTTGCACACAATAACTCCGTATGCCTGCGAGTTAGTTAACAAATCACCCACATAGTGACGCAACCCATAGTGGAACACTTACATCCCTGAATCTTGAAGCGCACAGGGCCGTATGGGCCCGCCCCTGGCTTCTAACCATCGGTTAAAAACATGACCCCTCTCCCCCGTTCTAAACGGGTCAGCCAGCCTATATTTGTCAAATCTCGCTCATAGTGGAACCTATGCGCTGCTTGGATATGTAGTTAAGGCTACTCTGTCCATGCCACTCTTCATCCTATTGAACACATCGCGCAGCTGGTTCGTTCCTCTGCCCAAGAAGACACCATCGTGAAGCACTGCCGGTGACGTTGCATTTTGCAGTTACTTCGCATTGGCAAAGTCACCATGTCAACTGGACTTTCCCCTCCTGCTCCCAGTAGCGCGTCCCCCTTCTAAAATATACGCAGCGAACTATCCTTTATTCTTACAAAATTAAACTCATGTATGTTAGAAGTGGGCTTCAAACCCACGCCGCCAAAGGGGACTATGACCTGAACGCAGCGCTTTAGACAGCTCGTCCAAGATGACGCACGTTCTCTCAAACTCGACCCGAAGTTATTGGCGCGCTTCACACGAACACCGCTTTCCTCCCACACACTGTTGTAAGGCACGGGGAGAGTAAGTGACCTACCCAGAATCACAGGATCTGACCGCGACCTCGAGGCTCCTACTCCAATTTCCAGCACCAAAGTCGAACCACCCCCCCGCCCAATTTGAACTTTGAAACACCCTTCCCTGGGTGAGCTTCGAACCCCCCACACGAAATCTAGTAGAGGCGAACGTGCAAACCGATCGCGCCAGATCATTAGCATTTATATTTGAAAATGAGCCTTCGAGCTCTTGCATCAGCTGCCGCCTGTTATTCCTTTCTATATTTCGTGCCCCCCTCATGCCAGATCACGCTGCATGCTCACCATAAATAAACGGGGTGAAGGCAGCCCCGCACGTCGCAGCAGATCGACACAGCTGCACCCTCCGCCGACGAGCCCGACACATGTACAAAGCCCAATGCCTAAATCTGGACACGGAGCTGGCTCACCGCGTACAGAGACTCCCCCCCCCCCCCCCCCTACACGCGATGGTACCCGGTTACTGCTGGGTCACGTGTAGTAAAGAGAGACTTAAGGGCTTCCTGTAACTAATGCCAATCCTTGCTTTTGTTAGGCACGGGGAGATTAAGTGATTTGCTCAGAATCACACGAGGTCCTGTCTTCTAGCCGAGACTCGGTAAAAACAACCCTTGTATACAGCTGAATGGGATCTTGGCAAGTAATGAGTATCAAACCTCCCCCATCAGACTCAACATCAATATATTGCACGTAACAGCCTGGGACCTCACACACACAGCGAACGATCGCAGGAGGGGCGTGCCACCGCCTCCCAGTACCTGTTACTTTCCTAGCACGCTGCCGCCGCCGGATCACACGCTCGGTTCCCCTCTCGTGCAGACGCGGACCACACAATGCCTCCTTCGCTTCCGAATCGCGAGATCGGATTCCTGGAACACACGATGCCTCCTGGCGGACCACACGATGCCTTCCGGCGATTCTTCGTGCTCCCGAAGCCGCTGCCTGCCGTCCGACGTGAACGCGATTCCCCGTCTGCCTCCGAAACTCAGCTACGAATAGAACCTGCAAAATGAAAAACAAACGATGTTACCGCCTCTTCGCGAGGCGTAGGGAGGCCGCTGGGGAGCAGAAAATTTACCGCCCTGCGCGCCAGGGCACGTCCGATGTGGGGGAGCGTCCAGGGAACAAGGGGGTCACCTGGGCGCTCCCCGCCGCTTTAACCCCCCAGAGGCCCGCCCCCCCCCTCCCCTCCGACCCGGATGTCGATTAACGTCATCCGGGTCGCGTAGGCAGCCAATCGGTGGTAGGGCGCGCCCCCAGTGAACACGCCCCACCACCGAGAAGTCCGGGGGAGGTCGCCGCACTGCCATGCAGGCGGAGGGGCCAAGGGCCCCCCCTTTCCAATCTTGTTCCTAGCTCGCCCCATTATCTTCTGTGTGAACTTAGATCCTAGACTACCTGTGTTGAGTCAAGATCCATAGCGCGCGCACGAGATTGTCTATCTTCAACAGGGTAGTTTATTATAATAGCAAAGGGCACGCTTCAAACTCGAGCCTACGGTGCTCTAACGAGAAAGGGCTGAGAGATAGTTCAATTCTGGTGGGTTGATTGTCCAGTAGAAACAAGAGAGAGGCAGCACAGTGGTACCAACAAAATAGTTATTCGCGAGTCCTCTCCTTGTGCTTGCGAATCCACGTTGGCCATATTGAAAATTGACTTTTTAGGTCGCCGCCCATTGTTCATGTTGGTTTTGTTCCCGCCTCCTCCCGTTGTCCACCTCTCTCGTCCCCCCTCTGCTCCCTTTTCTGGGCATGTGGTGTTATTTGTGACGAAGAGAGCCAAAGCCCAGATTTGACACCTGTGCCACAGTCCTAAACTTTGCATCCCTGTATATTGCGCCACACCCTCTCAGGTGCTATAAATGGTGACACATTATGCTACCCTCTGGCATAGGGCATCACAGGTGACGATGCCACTTAGTGCTGTCCGTAACCTTATTTGCTCTTTCCTGCTTGTGGTGAGATGCATGCACCATC
Source organism: Triturus cristatus (assembly GCF_964204655.1). Lineage (NCBI taxonomy): Eukaryota > Metazoa > Chordata > Amphibia > Caudata > Salamandridae > Triturus > Triturus cristatus. Next base: position 400,508,070 of record NC_140587.1, on the reverse strand, counting down.
AGGTGCAAATCAAAGCTCTTCTGAGTACTCTCGAGCATCAGCACTTTTACCTGCTGCTTTTCCGCTTCACATGATTTGGCAACGGCAAGAGAAGATATGAAGGAGCAAATGTATCCCGGGGGCCAGGCCAGGATACATATTTCATACTGTGCGACCTCACTGCAGAAAGCAGTGGGACAGCAATAGGGTAGCTAACTAATTGCTCTCCCTCCCAGCTAGTAAGAGCAGGCGTCCATCAAGCCAGGCCATGCCAGCTGGTACCCAGCAGCAGCATAGCCATCTGTTTCTACATACCACACATCAATGTCCACTGAAGTAAATCCCCAAAATCATGTATCTGTACTACTTACTCCTTTTTTCTTTGTTTAACAATCAACGTCTAAGGCTATTTTTGGGTGGAAATAATATTTTACCTCAGCAATTATCTTAAAATTATTAACTTAGCGCCTATTGGAGGGTGCAGTACCTCATGGGGCCAAAAGCGGTCCAAAGGGACACCTAGGTACACCTCTGGTACTGCACCCTTTCCCTGCTTCGTGCACAGTAGATACATTTAGACCCAAAGTCTAAGTTTAGACCTAAAGTCTAACTTTACCACTAGGAAAGTTAGACTTTTGGTCTTAGTTTAGACCAAAAGTCTAACTTAGACCAAAAGTTTAACTTTAATACTTCTAAAGTTAGACTTTTGGTCTAAACTTAGACCAAACGTCTAACTTTATTAGTAGTAAAGTTAGACTTCAGGTCTAAACTTAGACTTCAGATCTAAACTTAGACTTCAGGTCTAAACTTAGACTTTTGGTCTAAGTTTACCTTTCTGAATCAGGCCCTAAATGTTGCTGTACCCCCAATAATGAGTGGCATGGCCAAATACTTATACCGTCCCAAAGGCAAGACCTATTGCATTGCAAATGCTTGTTTATATTATTACTTTCCTCACCTGCTGCTCTGCTCCTTGTGGCTACACTGAGAGAGCATGACTGGAAAAAGTGTCTGGGCAGAAAGCTACAGCTAGGCTGCTTTGGAGAGATAATCACACACTGCAGTGCGCTTGAGCCTCCAATGGAATCTCCTGAAGTCTGCCACAGCCATGATGTGGCGTTTCTCCCAAAAAGCAACCTGGGAAACAGACACTTCGAGCTTGCACAGTGTGCGCCTTCAAAATTAGTAATTCACTATGCACACTGAGGGCCCCTTCAAAAGTAGTAATTCACTATGCACACTGAGGGCCGTATTGCCAAAGTAATCCGTGGGCGCAACAAGCATTTGTGCCCTCTTCGCTCGCCCCGGGGTACTTTGCTATTACAGAAGGGGCTGCAGATGCTTGTGCTTCCCCTTCTGTAATACTGATAGCTCTGGCAAACATAAAGCACCTGCACTGTGAAACATAGAGCAGCTTAAAAGCAGCCACTCCATTTTTCACCTGAAGCCCACAGGGCAGGGTGAGTTCACTGCTGCCCTGGGTGCTGCTCATTCACTATAATACGTGGTGCCTTTCGTGCTGATTTAACAGCGGGCGACAAACTCCCGGTGGTAAAAACCAGCACGAGCAGCACGACGTATGAACTCCGCTGCTCATGGAACTCGGTGGAATCTCGCTGAATTTTTAGGCAACTCCATGGAGCAGAAGCCATGATATAAAAATGGTGCATTGCTTTAGTTTAAACAAACCTCTGCCGGATGGGAAGGTCAACATCCAACACAGCAGGTCGCCCACGCTAGCTCCTAACCTTCATTTGCTTACAGATGCATCCCAGTAGGTGGGCAGTACCACCATTGCCAACAAAGTGATGTGGGCCATTGCGCTCCTTGGATCTGACTTCTAGCACCAAACCAAGGAAAACTCTGTCCATAAGGACAGCAACCAGCAGAGGGCACTGACAGCTGTCAGTGTCAACATCAATGTCCCAGGTCATTCACTGCCAAGCGAAGGCTCCAAGTGGGAGCCTTGGGCAGGCCTCACTTTAGCGTTGGTGCATGCTAAGAGCTCCCTACTTGCTCCTAAGTTTTCCTGAAACTCTGGGGTTTCTCAGGGTGGGGGGACAACAGCCCCGGGTGCTAGACACACTGCTTCCACTCTCCTTCCTACAAGCTCAGTGATGGTATTCTGAGACTAGACACTCAGCCCAAGGTCTATAACTTGAGGCTGAATAGGTGCCTTGCAAGCCAGGGCTTGCAGGGGGGAACCACCACCCTTCTCAAGGGTGACACACTTTGTCTGTGTCATGCACGGATCTGCCTGATGCAGGTCTAAGACCCTCTGTCTTTGTGACAACACAGGGAGCTCCTGCAGGTCAGAAGTGGCCTCACCAGGGTCAGTCTTGATGTGCTCTGTTCTCTCAGCTGGCAACCCCTGATCCACTGATCCTCCCACTCTGGGCTACCTCCACTTGCTCCCCCTCCATTTCGGCTGCCGTATTCTTTTTTTGGCAGAACCTTGAGCTTTCTGGGTCCCCTGGATGGCTGCACCTCTCAGCTCTTCTAACACTGGTAGTAATTCATTTCCCAGAATGCAATCAATGGGCATCCAGGGACTAACTATGACCATCCTCTCAGTCACTTCCCCACCCTACTCCAAGGACACCAAAGCCATAGGGCAGAAAAAGTCCTGTCCATGGGACTGAGTTACCCTTTACACCTGTCCTGTGTACTGCTATGAGGAAACCAGTCTTTCCATAACCATGATCTGACTGGCACAGGTATCCCTTGGGGCAGTGATAGGTATCCCTTTAACTGTGATCCCATGGAAGTGACAACTCCCACCCTCAGGGATAACAAGTTTACCCTTGGAGTCTACCTCCCAGCTAGGGGACACCGGGGAATGGTCTACCCTCTGCTCCTGGGGACTACCTCCCCATAAGGCCGAGGTGGTCACCACTGTGGAGCTCCAACTAGTGGATTGCTCTTGGTACAGTCCAGGTCCCTTGCGTGTATCCCAACTAGGCGAAATCACAGCACCAGATTTGGAAATGGGGTGCCCGGCAAGCTCCCTGGGGTCAGTGAGCTTGCTATATCAGTTGTTGGCGCAGCTCTGAAAAACAGTTAATGAGCAAGTGCTCTCTCAGAATTAGATTGTACAGCTCTTGATAACCACTCACATTACTGCACTTCACCAAACAATCCAGTGCCTTCCTGGAGAAGTCCATAAAATCTACAGAAGCCTAGTCAGACAGTTTGTCACTGTTCCTAAAACTTAAGAAGTATTTCTCTGGGGTCTGGCCAAAGCCTGTGACAAGGGCTGCTTTCATGGGGTGTAGGACATCTGGCCAGCCACCTCTGAAGCCAACAGATTATCCCTCTTCATAGCTGGCATGGGCCTCCACAAACAAGCTCCCAAAACTCCTCCGTGAGCCTGTGCATTCTCAGTGCTACCTCATCGGCTGTGAACCACTTATCAATATGATCTCCCACCACAAAGCTAGGCACCAGGTCTTTGGGGATATGGATCCTTCGAACTTCATTTGACATTGTGTGGTCCCTGCCAGTGAGAGTGTGGTCTTTGGGGATCTATGAACATGTGTGTGTATGTATGGGATATAGGTGTATGAGTGAGTGAGAGCCTGTGCTGCATGTACTTGTGGCACGGGACATACCTTTTACCATATATGGCACTGTTACATGTTATACACAAACATACAACCATTTTTTAAACGGGAGGAATTTAAAGAGCAGTAAAATGCACTTCAAAAATGTTCATAATATAGAACATTTTTCTGCACTTTAAATTTCTCCCAGTTAAGATGATGGCTGTATTTTTCAGTTATAAATATGGCACCATTTCTACCTGCCAGTGGGAGCAAGATGCCTGCTGTGTGTAAAGGTAACACTTTAAAATGGCAGAAAATTAAACTGAAGAATTAACTTTTTGGTTATATGGATTCCATAAAACTCATCATTTAAATGTTCTCCAATTTCCTAGTGACACATTTACAAACAGCATCCAAATGTCACATTTACAACATCTTGCTCCCAGTGGCCTGTAGACCTGGTGCCTATTTATAACAGAAGAATGAAGCTATTTATATAAATGGGAGGAATGTAAAGTGAAGAAACATTCTTCATAAAACATTAAGACATAATTGCCCTAATTTTAAGTGGAGAAAAACTTTAAGACTTAATGTTTCAAAGAAATATTTGTCTTCACTTTCTCCCATTTAAAAAAAAATGACTGTTTTTTTCAGTATAAGTACGGCACAGTGTCTACTGGCCACTGGAGCAGTAGGCCTGTTGTTTGTAGATGCAACACTTTGAAATGAGAGAAAATGAAAATGAAGAGTTAACTTGATCATCGAGGTATCCTTTTATTTGAATTTTCTCCCATTTAAAAACATTCAGAAACACCATTTTGTTCTGAAGCTCCAATACTGAGTTGACAAGGACTTTTATTTAGGAGTTAAATACCTCAGGGCTTCAATTCTTACCTCTGTGCCTCAGCCTGGGTCATAAATCTGACTAAGCACTCACCATTATCAGGCCGTGCTATCTGCCGCCTGATGAGGATAATGTAAAATAAAAACAGCTTTTGTAACTTTAAAAGAAAAATTTGACCCTGTCCTTATTTAAAAATGAACTCAAGTCTGTGAGCCACCCTGAAGGTGTCTGTAAACTACTGGTACCTTGTGCTCGATTAGAGACACCAGCATTAGGCTCACATCAAGAGCCCACCAAAGTTTATTTTCCTCTATATTTTCCTCCATAGCTAGTTTTCTCTGTTTCAGGGCCCTTTCCTCTTTTGTAACCAGTTCCAACTGGGACAGCTGAAGCTTGAATTCCCGTTCCGATTTCCTGCCCTCCTGTTCCTCAGGGACATATGGTGGGAAAACAGACTGCTTCTTGCATAGGACACAGGACCTCACACCTCTCTCCTCTGGTTCAAGGACGGAGGCAGAAGGTTCTCCTCTTCTTCTAGCTCTGGAGCAGCTGTCAAGTTATCCTAATCAGCCTCATCCATTTCACCCTCCTCCTCCTCCTCATCATCATCATTTCTGCAGACAGGAAGCCTGCAGACCCCCTCAAAGGCTTGGGAGGCTATTGCATACTCAAACTTTGGGGAGTTCTTGGTAGGCTTCAGCCCCCTCTCCCTACACCACTTCTTCAGCTCTGCTATATTGTAGCTGTCAAGGTTGTCGAACTCCATATTTTCAGTCAAAAGTTACAGGTGCACAAATGTGAGGCAGGAATAGAATTGAGAAAAAGGAAAATATAGCCAATAAAGGAGACTTTAAAAATGTTGATTCTGATAGCAGATTATTTTTATAAGATTTTAGTTTTACTCAAATCACTAAGTGGTACTGCAGAAACACATGTACTGGATCCCACCACAGCTCACCAATGTATGAAATTGGGTTATTGGTTGAGGGTGGTAGAAGCGCCACTCATGCAACAAATGCAATTCTTGTCAGAGTGAACCAAAAACATTGCTAAGTTAACCTGGTCTTAACCATCTGGTAGCGAGTCGCCTTTGTGTCACAGTCTGTGAGGGATACACAAACCACAACAGCTGAGCCATCCACAGTCATGTGACCCAGGATACTAGCAGAGGGCACCAATGGTTAGGGCAACAAAATACCAAAATACCAACTTTCTAAAAGTGGCATTTTCAGAAATGTGACTTAAAATCCAACTTTTCCATTAAAACGTGGATTTTAAATTACAATTCATGTGTGTGTAAACAATATATTTCTATCTGCTCCCAATCCAAAGTTATCTCTTATTAAATGTAATAAGGTAACCCAGTGTTAGTCAATGAGAGAGATAGGCCTTACAATAGTGAAAAACGACTTTAGGAGTTTTTCAATGCCAGGGCATGTACAACATATGTCTTACTTTTTAAATACAAGGCACCCTGCCAATGAACCCTTAGGGCCAACTGAGTGCTGCAGGCCCACTAGTAACATTTAATTTACAGGCACTGGGAAAAAGAAGTTATAACATATGTGAAACATAGCCGGGCAGCGTATACCAAATGTATGTTGTCACCGGTATATCCCTTGTCTCTGTAGTATGAAAGAGCATTTTGGAAACATAATGACGGTGGGGTGTGTGCATTGCATTGCCCTTATGGTGAGTGGAGGCTCACTTACATGACAGACATCTGTTAGACCTCTCAGCCTTACCGTGGTCTTCCCCCAAACCTTTTACCTTAACCCACCTATTTTTCTGAATTCATTTATGCCGGCTTTAGGACTCTGTGCACTTTACCACTGCTAACCAGTGCTAAAGTGCATGGGCTTATCCTCTAAAACATGGTAAATTGACTTACACCTGATTGACATATTTAATTTACTTATGAGTTCATAGTAAAGTTGAATACCATGGGCCCGATTCACAGAACAAACTTAAGACAAAATCCTAAACTTAGTACCATTTTAGTATTCACAGAATGCACTTACTACTTCTGGTATTCACAGAATGAACTTACTACTTTTGCGATTCACAGAATAAACTTACTACTTTTGCTATTCACAGAATGGATTTAAGACTACTAACTTTACGTCCGCACTCGGGCCGGAAATTCCGTCCCGGAGGCGGAGCTTCCGGCCCGGAGGCGGGGCTTCCGGGCCGGAGGCGGAGCTTCCGGCCCAGAGGTGGAGATTTTAAATCTCCGCCACTGGCCGGAATCCCCACCTCTGGGCCGGAAGCTCCGCCGGGGCTTCCGGGCCGGAAGCTCCGCCTCCGGGCCGGAAGCTCCGCCTCCGGGCCGGAATTTCCGGCCCGAGTGCGGACGTAAAGTTAGTAGTCTTAAATCCATTCTGTGAATAGCAAAAGTAGTAAGTTTATTCTGTGAATCGCAAAAGTAGTAAGTTCATTCTGTGAATACCAGAAGTAGTAAGTGCATTCTGTGAATACCAAAATGGTACTAAGTTTAGGATTTTGTCTTAAGTTTGTTCTGTGAATCGGGCCCCATATATCCAGAGCCCGTAAATTAAATGCTAATAGTGGACCTGCAGCACTTATTGTGCTACCCATTTAAGTAGCCCCTTAAAATATGTCCCCGGCCTGCCACTGCAGCCTGTATGCAATTTTGAACTGTAAAGTCAGTTTAGCAAAATAATCCCCTTCCCAAGCCTTAAACTCCCCTTTTTAGATATACATCACATCTAAGGTAGGACAGAGGCATTGTAATTAAAAGGTTGGACATGTGCTTTTAAGTTTTACATGTCTTGGTAGTGAAAGATTCCTAAATTTGTTTTCCACTACTGTGAAGCCTACCTCTCCCTAAGGATAACATTGAGTTACCTTATTATGTTTAATAAGTGCTACCTTTTGATTAGGAGAAGGTAGGAAATTCATATTTGGTTTCTAAGAAATTGTCATTTTAATTCCTCCTTAATGGTAAAGTCTCAATTTCCGTTACAAATTTGAAAATGGCACTTTTAGAAAGTGGGTAATTTCCTGCCCTAGCTATTGTGTGCCTGAAGCTTGTTCCTGCGTCACTTGACTGTGGGTAGTTGGCAGGTCAGCTTTGTTTATTCTTGCAAGACAGCCAAACAATATTGGGTTTAGGTGTGCCTGGATGGACCATCACCGGGCAGATAGAGGGGCGGAGCTAGGCACAGCCCCACTGGCAAATCAATAGGCTTTACACTCCTTTCACACAAAAGGACTTCACACCACTTCATTGCTCAAACAGCCAGGCTGGGGCCAGGGCAAGGGAGGCAGGAAACTCGAAGCACTTCAAAGGGAATTCTCTAGAAACATCTACTTCAAAGAAGGCACCAGGTATAAAAGTAGGACCCTTAGACCTACTTTTCCGTTTATTTTCTAGACCTGTGGAAGGACTCTCAGAGGACTGCCTGCTGCTGTTGCCTGCAGTGTACAACAGAGGACTGTTTTACAGCACCGAGAAGAACTTCTCTGCTGTCTGAAGCTGGCTTTGAACCCTCAGAGGCCTGCCCTTCTGTTTGAGCTCTGTTCCACTTCTTGGACACATGACTACCAGAGTGACCACAAGGGCTAGTTGGCTGGCCTTTCAATCACAGTATCAGGGAGAGAAAAGGCTCCAACCATCTTAAACCCACATGTGGGCCCAGCCTGAGTGAGTCCCAACCCTCCAAGTGGTCCCTCACCAGCTCGGGCCCACAGAAGTGGTGCTAAAGGTGCCCAGATAGTGACCATCTGAGACATTTTTGGCTAAAAACTGCTCTGAGAACCGCGTAGACCGGGACTAACTTACTCATCTATCCACCCAAGGTGAGTCTCCAGTCAGCCTGAGTATGTTCTTCTCTGGAGCAGCAAATCCTGTTCAGTAGTCCATCACAAAAAGGGTATTCAGGCCCATGGAGCCCTTGTCTGCTACATCCTTCATCCTCGTCCCACTGGAGATTTGTGACTTCCAAAAAAGAGACTAAGTCAGAACATGGAAATCTTCACTCTGACTTCATCCAGTGGCTACCCAACGACGACAGTGCCTTCTCCTCCGACACTGCCTGCAGCATTGCACCACTGAACTTCCATCTTCTCAGACAATTTTTGTCAACATTTCCAAAGATAAGTGCTGACCAGGCCCAATCCACTTCTTGGATCCGACTTGAGCTCCATCGCATTCAGCCATATTTTTTAACTTTGACTCGGTCTCGCGTGTTTAGATGTCTGCGATTGGCACTTTGATCTTTTAGGCACTCATTTTTACCTTATTATTTAAAAATTCATAACACTGGAGCTACTGATTGGAGTTTGTTGTACATTAATTCGTTAAAATGTACTCTATTTTTTTCTAAATTGATTTTGGATTTTTCTTCTTTTGTGTTTTCACTTTATTACTGTTTGTGTGCTGCATAAATACTTTACACATTGCCTCTAAGTTAAGCCTGACAGCTTTTGTGCCAAGTTACTAGAGGGTTAAGCACAGGTTAATATAGTGACTTAGGTGATTCACCCTGACAGGGATTGTGGCTGTTGCTTGAGCAGGGTTAACAACCGTTCTCAACCAACAACCCAATTTCTCATAAAGTCCATCTGGACTCAGGTGATCCTTAGTGTTGCTGGGGCAGGTTGCCAGATCGAGCATAATGAGTTTGGATGTCACAGTGCCTTGCCACACTGCTGCACTGAAGTAAACAAAAGTGATAGGTGGGATGCTTGACTTAATCTAGTCCACTGGTAACTAGTCGGGCCTCCTTCGACTCCATTGTTCTCTGTCCACAATGCCACCTCAGATTAGACTCAACCATATGCAAATCAGCCATGACCCTGCTCCAACATGTACAATCTGCCCAAAACTGCTAAGCCAGCTCCTCTCTGAACCATAGCACAAGTATCCCAAGACCAGTTTCACCATAGTTGGGGGATCCTCAGTCAGGTGCAGGATGGTTCGAGTGGCAAAGGGAACACGTTATCCATGTCTGGACATACCCATCACACTGAGGGCACCACACTCAAGTTAACAAAAAAGGGATGTGTAAGATGCTTGAATTAATTTCAGCCACTGATGTTTCGGCTCAGGAAGGGCCTGGCCTGGCAGTTCAGGCTGGACTATTTCTATTGGAGCAGGGTCAAGGCTACTTTGTATGTAGGTGGTTCCAAACTGAGGAGGCATGGTGTGCAGAATGGCAATGGACTGTGATGCTGCCCAGATGTGGGCCCTGTGCTCATTGTGCCACTGGAACCAATCTACACCCAATTAACAAGCCCAAATAAGGGCAAAAAGAGTATTTGGTTGATTGTGTTCCAGTTTGGGTGCGTGGAAGACCTGGCCTGGAAGTTCAGGCTGGACTGTTCCTATTGGGACAAAATAATGATAGACTTGGATGTGGCCTGAGTGATTACCAATGGCTGACATTAATTCAAGCATTTCATCTATCACTTTTTTGTATACTTCATTGTCACTCTGCTGTGCAGATAAATGGTTGGGAGTTATCCAATGTGTCTCCTGTAACCACATAGGAGTAGTCTTTCACAGAGTAAACAACGTGCAGAACAACTCTGTCTCTGTAGACACTGGGTCCGATTCACAAAATTGACTTAAGACAAAATCCTAAACTTACTGCTTTTGGTATTCACAGAATGCACTTACTACTTTTGGTATTCACAGAATGGATTTACGACTACTAACTTTACGTCTGCACTCGGGCCGGAAATTCCGGCCCGGAGGCGGGGCTTCCGGGCCAGAGGCAGAGCTTCCGGCCCGGAGGTGGGGATTCCGGCCAGTAGCGGGGATTTAGCCATGGCCAAAATCTCCACCTCTGGGCCGGAAGCTCCGCCTCCGGGCCGGAATTTCCAGCCCGAGTGCGGACGTAAAGTTAGTAGTCGTAAATCCATTCTGTGAATACCAAAAGTAGTAAGTGCATTCTGTGAATATCAAAAGCAGTAAGTGCATTCTGTGAATACCAAAATGGTAGTAAGTTTAGGATTTTGTCTTAAGTTAGTTCTGTGAATCGGGCCCAATGTGTTTTCAGGTGCGATGTAGGATGTTGGTATGTACAGTAGAATATCCTTGAATTCCTTGATGAGGTAGCATCCATGTCGCCATAGACAACTTGTGAAATCATGGAATGTTTTTCATGGTTGAAATTTCCACCTACGGGGACTCTCCTACTCTACTGTATGTCTTGCATGATTAAGTATGCAAGGTAAAGTTGCATATCAATGAGGAGCAGATCTTTTCATAGATGGCCCGCATCTTCATACTCCATGGGCTTCAGCTTCCTCTCTGTGTGCTTTGGAAGGGCTGCAATTCGACCTTCTTGTGAGTAGAGATGTGCATGTAAGTACATTATCATGATCTGATTGTAATGGCACACGTTCATTCATGTGTTTGCAAATGTGTTACGCCTCTTATTTGACATTTTTCTTTGCATAGTCTAAATACTTTTTTGTACATGTTTAAGGTAGCTTTTCCATAGTCAACCTTTATGTGGGTGCTTGTTTCTGGACAGGTGGAAATGTTAATTTCTTCCACACTTACTATGCAAACAATCCATCTGTTGGAAAGGTTTGTGAATAAATGTTTTGCAGCAGGATATGGTATTGTGTTGCTCCCAGTGGCCAGGAGGCAGTGTGCCATATTTATAACTGAAAAATATAGTCTTTTTTTATGTGGGAAATTTAAAGTGAAGTAAAACATTTCTATGAAGCATTACATTTTAATGTTTTTCTCCATCCTTCAATTAAGCCAGTTACGTCTTAATGTCTTATGAACCATATTTCATCCCTTTAAATTCATCCCATTTAATCAAATTGCTGCATTGTTCTTTTAAAAGTAGGCACCCTGTCTAGCGGTCACCGGGAGCAAGATACCTGCTGTTTGTAAAGGTGACACTTGGAAATGGGAGAAAATTTAAATGATGAGTTTTATGGAATCCATTTAGACATAAAGTTAACTCTTCAGTTTAATTTTCTCCCATTTCAAAGTTTTGCCTTTAAACACAGCAGGCATCTTGCTCCCGGTGGCTGGTAGACACGGTGCCATATTTATAACTGAAAAATACAGCCATTATTTTAAAAGGGAGAAGTTTAAAGTACAGAAACAAGTTCCTCATTATGAACAATTTTGCAGAACATTGTTCTGCTCTTTAAATTTCTTTCTTTTAAAAAATGGTTGCATGTTTGTGTTCTGTATGTAACGGTTATATATTGAGAGGGTAACTGTTCCTAAAGACACGACAAAAAAAGGCTGTGTGTGCTCAAGGTGTGGTCGGGTTGGATTGAGTGTGGGGAATTTCTCCTTTAGAATATAGTGCCCTCACACACCCTTTCGAGTGTCCTGCTTCATCATGGGGCGTTGCTCCTCGTGGGGGTGGCGCTGCAGTCCCCCACGGGCCCCGCAAGAGGGCTCTTTGTCGGAGATCGTTTGTTGGAGACGCCGCAGTTGTGCATGGGGGTGTGTGGGCCTATCTGGAGTAAAGTGGGTGGTGCGTTAAAAAATACTGGATAGAGTCCAAGACCTTTATTCACAGCTCTAACTAGTAAATGTTAAAAATAATGTTCCTGGAGCTCCTCTTTGAAAAAAGATATAGAGGGCAGGTGTGAAAATGACTGCTGCTCTCAGGATGGTGAGTGGAAGTCCTACTGATAATGGGTCAACATGTTTCGCGCTTCAGGGTTGGTCCATAAGGGATCCAATTGCGCTTCGTCAGGACCAAATATAAAGTGAGTGAAACAAATGTGAGTTATCGAAACAGGTTCCAGTAAGGTGCAGTGCTTTGAACCTGTGGTACCTTAATAGTAAGGGGATACAGCGTCCTCGTGCTGGTAGGTACTCCTTCTTTTTGGAAGCCTATACCCAACCTGGTAAGGTAAAAACAAGAGAGACACACATATGGACAGAAAAAAGGGAAAAGAGAAACACAGCATCTTACGTAATCATTATACATTGTATATTGTGATTACACTGTAAACCAACACAATGAGTGTTTATTCCAAACAAACATGCTTCAAAAGTACACATGCAGGTAAAACGACCTAATGCCAAAAAAGTCTAAAGTATGGTTCAGAAGACCGCTACGGTGGGGTGCAAGTTATGTTTTGTTTAGCCAATCTACAGTGATCATGTGCCATACAAAAACATCCCCATAAGCGGCCAGCGGCCTGTGTAAATACAACTCTCCGACAACACCGTGTCAATATTTCAGTTGCTATCGCGGTTGGAGAAATGCAACTCTCTAATGGAGCATCTCGTGTGTACAATAATATTCATGAGAAAACATATAGCCTACCCTTAAAGTATAGGGAATGGGCTCCATCAGCGTCTCGGAGATGGCAGAAAGAGAGACTAACAAAAGGGAAAAATAAGTATACCGAGGAAACTGGTATCTGTCAATATAAAAATAAAAATAAAAAAGGAGTGAGAGCGCGTGCGCTCACCTCTTCGTAGCGAGTAAATACTCACGAGTGCTCGTTCGCCCAGGGTGTGGAAACCTACCCCTCCTCCGTACAGCGCCAGGATAGATGAGGAAGGGTGAGAGGACATGCCTCTTAAGTATGTTCCTCATAGATGCTGAATAAGGGGATGGGGCGGTCCTGGGGCGCCGAAAAGTGACGTGATGACGTTACGTGTATTGTTGTCATGGTAATTACGGGAATTTTATGACGCCGAAAGATGACGTGGTGGCGTAGTGTGTGTTGTCGCCATGGCAATCACGGGAGTTCCTTGGTGCCGAAAGATGACGTGGTGGCGTTATGTATAATGTTGTCATGGCAATCACGGGGGTGTGCGACGTGAAAAATGTCAACGCATTCGTAGAGATTCAGTCTTATGTTCACAAGGAACCTTCAATAAAGCTATCGGCAATGCTGACATAGAGAAAGAATGATGAGAGAAGATGTCTCTTACTGTATGTAACGGTGCCACATATGTCGAAAGGTATGTCCTTTGCCACAAGTACATACAACACAGGCTCTCAGGTACACATACACTAATATCCCATTCATATGAACACATGTTCATACATCCCCACAGACCACGCTCCTACTGACATGCATGGCAGCCCTGTCATAGTGTCCCTAGTCAATACATTTTGTTCAAACCATAGTATCTAGCTCTATGGACATTAGTTTCACAGTCAATTAAGATGGGCGCGTGGGTGTTCATTAACAATGCACGAGTTGCTTAGCCTTCAGTAGCTCACAATGGATGTATGACGATTCAACGCAAACACAACGCACACCACTACATCGCATTTCTCACATCGCACGCACCGTTACATCGCATGCATTCACCACGCAAACAATTACATTGCACTCCGCCTTCACACGCATGCAAAAGACATTTACAACACACACAAAGACCACGCATTCTATCACACCGCAAAATCCTCCCTAACGGCCCCCCCCCCAAACACAGTACAAAGCCCTGACACTTCCCTCAAACCTAAGGCATAAACAGTTAAGGCAAAACAGTACCATACACTAACATTAACCCTAAGCCCTAACTCTAAAACCTAAAACACTTCCATATATGACTCCTAACCCTAAGCCCTAACCCTAAAGCCTAAAACACTACCATATACGACTCCTAACCCTAAGCCCTAACCCTAAAGCCCAAAACACTACCATATACGACTGTAAACCCTAAGCCCTAACCCTAAAACAATACCATATACAACTATTAACTCTAAGCCCTAAAGCCTAAAACCCTCCCCTCCACTACACTCCCCATAAACTAACCTAAACCCTAAAACAGTCTGAGTACAGCGTCGACCTTACCTGTCTCTCGTCGTGGTTCCAGCATTGTCTCCCCGCTGTCCGTCTCCCAGCGCCTGCATTCTAAAAGCGCCCGCGATGTAATGGCGCCCGGGATGTAACCTCGTGCGTAGTGAACGCACGCGTAATAACGTTGCGTGCGTTATGACGGCACACGGCGTAAATGCAGGCGATATGACGCATGCGCTGCGATGGTCGTTCGCCGCTCACAATGATTAACACTGATCAGAAGTAGCTCTCATTACAGAAATGGTTGGCGACCCCTGGTATAGGATATATTTTTTTCCATTTATAGGATCTGATAGTAGTAATGGAGTCTGGTACCTTCACACTTTGATTTCGGGAAGTCGCACAACTAACTAGAGTTGGATGTGGACTGTGAGCAGGGGCATCAGTAGTGTTTCTGTGGTTCACCTGTTATTCACATTAGGTGTGTTTTGATAACTGATAAGGTGATTAGTTATAAAGTTTAATGGGAGTGGCCATTAGCTAAATTAGTAGCTCAGATTTTGGGTCATATTTTGCTTTCCTTCCTTCTCTGCCACCCTGTGACGAATATGATGGACAGGTGATTACATGTTAGTAAGCATAATTGGCTAAAGCGTGTGTGTGCATCACATTCTGAAATGAAATTATAAATACAAATATTCATAGAAGTGCCTTACCAAAGTAACATTTATTTAAAGTCCTTTCTCAGTTTCCATAACACTTCCCAGAAATTGCTATGGTGGACAATGAAATCAACCCTAGGTTCAAGTCCATTGATAACTGTGCTGCTTTACCATATACCAGAGTTATGTGACGTTACAACGCGTAATTACCCCGCATGCCGTTGCAATGCCAAACTTTACCCCGACTTGTTGTCGGGGAGCGCTGGAAGTTGGAATAGATTAATTTTCTATTCCAACTCCAGTGTGTGCAACAGTAGGGAAGGTGATGGAGTTAAATCCAACACCTTCTACCCACTGCTACACACCTTTTTCGTTGCAACGGCATGTGGGGTAAATAAATGCGTTGTAACGGTTGTGTTGTAGACGCTGTTTCCCATATACCAGGTATTGCAGATTTCTCAGGAAAACACAAATTTGAATGTACTATGAGCACCAACACAGGCATGTATGTTCATACTCAATAACTACCCATCCCGGCAGGTGCAATGAGATTTATCCAAGCTTAAGTGGTGGAATGGAAAATGTATTAACAATATTTCCTCTGTGGGCACAAATGATGTTAACAAGTCAAAGGCAAGCAACAATCCAGGGATGTGAGTGAGACTCATGAACAAACTATCACTATCAGAGGGGCTTAGTAAGAGATCTTCTCACAAGATTTTATCAAAAATAATTACAAAATGTTGCAAATGCAGCCACTGCTGTCCACAAGCAACCCACTGAGACAGTGTTAAATGTGCTATTTGTTTCACAAACTAAGATGCTCACAACAGAACTAATATGATTAGGTGCAGTCGAGGCTTCCAGCAGTGGAGAGTGAGGGGGCAAGCAAATGTGTGGGTGACAGTTAATAAATAAAATAAATAAAAAGGCACTTACCTGCACAAAGGTCCTCGTCTCTCCAGTCCGGTTTTCTTCTGCTCGGTTCTGCCTCCAGCTCGGGAACTTCAATATCTCCCCTAACCAATCTGGGTGCTGCTCTCATCAGCGTAAGCGAAAACAAACAAGTAGCCAGATAGGAAATTGCACAATAATCTTGAATAAACCTAGACCATCAATTCTAAGTGTACGTGATTTAATTCACATTCAATTCAATGATTAATCACATTTTTTTCAAGCAAATAGTTCATCATGACAAAGAGAAACACATATCATCAAGACAAAGAGAGGTAAACCAAATAATTGTTTGTGACCTCAATACATTCAAAATTACATAAAATATTGAAACGGATCACAAGACCTGAACAGTGACAGAAACATGACTTCAATATACAAAAATATATAGAATAAGAACACCATTTATATTCTCATTGGCGTCCTATACATTGAAGTAAACCAGTCCATGTGTGGAAAACGGAAAAATGAACAACAGGCGAACATCTGCAGATTGTAGCGAAGATCATACACAGAAATTAATTTCAGACCCCTCCCTTTTTTCCTCAGTTACATTGAGTAGTAATTCCAAGCAGCAGAATGTTACAGACAAGTTAATAAGATTACAAAAAAAACATATTAGGACTGAGCTTCATGGTCATTTCCTAGTTGAGAATTTAAAAGCTGGCACAATCCCCTGGGGACTCCAAGTGAAGAACATTCCAGTGATTTTCACCGACGATCCGGTATACAAAAAAGGATTCAGTTTTATCAGTACCAAGTGCAGCAGGGATCTAATGGTCCATACCATCGAGACAGCCCATAGAATCTGCCAAAAAGAAGTGGAAGAAATAGAAGAGCAATTACAAGCTATGAAAGACAGCAACACTGAGTCCGAAGCTAAGCTACTTTTGGAAAAGATAGCCAAAGAAATAGCAACGTTTAAAGATCACACCATCAATTTTAAGATCAACAAATTTGAAAAAGATAAGAAAACGTTCAACATTGAGACAGTGTATCCATATCTCAAAGAAGATTTTTACACTAGACCAGAGTCCACCAGGTTCCTTTCAAATTATCAATGTAGATCCAAAAAAAAGTTAATTACTTTTTCTGACACCTCATCATCTGAATCTACAGGAGATTCCGACCCAGGTGAAGGTCCATCCAACAGGCAACCACAGAGGAAGCCTTTTTTAGGACGAGGCCAGCAGCAACAGCCCGGCAGATTCAAACCCCAATAATGGGAAATGACAACTCGGAGGCAACATTACAAGTCCTAAATAAATCATCAATCATTAACCTGACAAAAAGATCCTTCTCAAAAGAAGAAATGGAAGTTCTTGAATTGGGTTTATCTTATGTCAATGGGGTTAGCATGGACTTCACCAGGGTAAAAATGGAAGGAGGGCTTTTTTCCCGAGACAAAGAAAGTCAAACACAACTTGAGGCATCTGGATTACGTAATTAATCTAATTTTTGTCCACCACCTCAGAGTATTCCAAGGGAGATCATTTCCTTTGACCATACAGTGTTATCATCACTCAATAGATTGGAAAAGAAGGGATCCTTTAATCACACAAAATGTGTCGCATTCCCACAAAGAAGCCAATAGATCTCTCCAGAACCAACAATCTGCTATCATTAGGCCGGCGGACAAAGGTATTTAGCCGAAGGCAGAAGCCATGTATATAATTGGTATCGTCAAATTGCACAGGATCCCTCAAATACCATCAGTCGAGAAGTGACCTTGATTGTTTCAGAAGCCAGAGAACAAGGAATTCTCGGCCCCAAAGAGGCAGAGTATCTAGTGAAGAAATATCCCCGCACACCGCATCTTTATTTTCTACCTAAAGTGCATAAGGATGCTTCCACACCACCGGGCCGCCCGATAGTGTCAGGGTGCAATTCAATCTTAGAACCACTGTCCAAGTATGTGGACGTGTTCCTAAAACCATTTCTACCACAAGTACGTTCCTATCTTCGTGACACCATTGGAATTCATCTACAAGGTGGAAGGATTTTTGTTTGATCCAGACATCCAGGTGTTGGTTACGATGGATGTTTCATCACTTTATACCCAAATTCCCCAACAGGATGGGTTGGATGCAATGGAAATATATTTGGAAGGAAGACTCAGACCACACCGGGTCCCCACGGATTGGATCCTTAAATTGGCGTCGTTGCCGCTCCAACACAATTTTTTCAAGTCTGAAGATGAATTCTTCATGCAAATGAAAGATACAGCCATGGGCTGTCCCTTCGCACCGAAAATGGCTGTGTTGTATATGGCCCAATATGAAGAAAGATTTGTATATCAGAACAACCCATATGGCACCCACATTAAGCAATGGCTAAGGTACATCGATGACGTGTGGTGCATCTGGGAAGGATCAGTACCATTGCTCAAAGAGTTCCATGAATGGCTGAACAATCGGAGTCCTGACATTAAATTCAGTTTGACATATGATTCTAAGAATATGTCCTTCTTGGATGTTGAGGTGAAAGCTACTCCAGACGGCCTCATATCGACCTTGCATACTAAGCCCACGGATAAGAACAATGCCTTACATTTACGCAGTCACCATCCAAGGAGTCTCAAAAATAATCTCCCATATGGTCAGTTCCTCAGAGTGAGGAGAAACTGTTCCAGAATAGAGGATTTTGATATACATACGGAAACCCTCTATAACAAACTAAAGGAGAGAGGGCATCCTCGCAAACTCCTCAGACATTCATTGAAAAGAGCTCGTTGGACGCCTAGGGAACATTTGCTGACTAAAAAATCTAAATCACCTACACAACGCATGGTGTGCGTCTCTACGTTTGGCCTACACACCCAGCCGATTAAAAAGATCATTCGTAACAATTGGCATTTGGTGGAGGACGCAATTCCGGATATAGGCCCCCCCTTGTTTGCGTTAAAAAAGAACCGGAATATTGGCCAACAGATCACCAGCATTGCTTCTGGTTGTAATACAAGAAAAAAGCAACAAGGTACCCTTTTCAATCTCCAGCCAGTTCAAGGTCATCACAAATGTGGGACATGCTCAGTATGTAGCACAACTATAGAAGGAACACTTTTCAGCGATGGTGAAAAATATTGGCGCCATAATGACTTTACCAATTGCAAATCCAAAAACATTGTATATGGAATCATCTGTCCTTGTAACAAGGTATATATTGGTAAAACTAGTCAAGAAGTGTGGCATCGGATAATTCAACATCGATCGAGAGTGAAGAACAGAATCTCTTCTGCTCCCCTGGTGAATCACTTTGTTGCATTGAATCACACTCAAAATGATTTCAAATGGACATTGTTAGCATTAATAAAATGATCCAACAGGGGTGGGGATCCATCCCTACAGCTGTGTCAACAGGAAGCGTTCCTTATCATGAAGTTTGATTCTGCCATTCGTGGTCTCAATGATCTTTCTGAAATCGGTAACCTGTAAAAGGACTACGGTTCCCAGCATGCACTTGAGTTAGCAATTCAGTCCACAGTTTGTAATCTTTATGTATTACTGTCATGTGACCCCCGGTCGACCAACCAGCCATTCGATGGAAGGAGCGCTGACTTACGGAGCAGTTTTGAGAATTGAGTATTGAATTCTTCCGAGTAAATACCAGGCAAGTCTCGCTTTAATCTAAAGTCGGGCAGTGCACCCGAACAGCACGCGCTTAATGCAGACCGTCATTTTCTTTTCCAAGCGCAAACACTTTGTTTCACTTTGTGTGGTGCCGTACGTTGGGCTAGTGATGAACAGTTAAACGCACAGGTTGCGCGATAGAGTTTAAATACATTGCTGAAGTGTGTTGACATTCTTTTTGATACCGCCAAGGTGACACAAGTCTTTTTTAATAGGATTTTGCCCGCCCTGAAGTCTTCCATAATACTATTACGAGGACTCCGTGAAGCCATAGATCTTCAAATTGGGTATAAATACACCACTTTCCAAGGTATTTGACAGTCCTGGCCTCGTAAGCTACAAGTTTTGTTGATTGAAATCTTTATTGACAATCTTTATTGATACTCACAAGCTGTATTCGTTCTTGCAGCTTGTTTGACATCGTTTTTTGGCTGGTTCATTTACCGCAATTTAAAGTCTGGGAGTCACCTTTATCAGCAGGTATTTCATTCTGCTTTTATACAGCTGTAAACTTGCATTACTTGTAGGGAGTATTGTTCAATGACACCACCCTTTTCATTTATTTTTTTTCAACCAGACATTTCCAGTCCACGCCCTGAGGATAACCCGAGAATTGTGTAGGGTTTGAAATACGTTGGCATGATGGCTGAAGGCTACTAGTGACGTTTGGGCAACACAGGGGAAATAGTAAAAGACATTAACCCCGAGTTGTGATATGACCCTTGAGATTATTTAGTCAGCTTCAGTCCCGTACACAGGCAGGATCTTTTAATCTGTAGATGTTCGCCTGTTGTTCATTTTTCCGTTTTCCACACATAGACTGGTTTCCTTCAATGTAGAGGAGGCCAATGAGAATATAAATGGTGTTCTTATTGTATATATTTTTGTATATTGATGTCATGTTTCTGTCACTGTTCAGGTCTTGTGATTCGTTTCTATAGTTTATGTAATTTTGAATGTATTGAGGTCACAAACAATTATTTGGTTTACCTCTCTCTGTCTTGATGATATGTGTTTCTCTTTGTCATGATGATTAAATATTTGCTTGAAAAAAATGTGATTAATCATTGAATTGAATGTGAATTAAATCCCGTACACTTAGAATTGATGGTCTAGGTTTATTCAAGATTATTGTGCAATTTCCTATCTGGCTACTTGTTTGTTTTCGCTAATAGAGTGGTCCAGGCCAGGTAGTGACAGGACCCAAGCCTTGGTTGGATAGTACTCATCAGCATAAGAGCAGCCCCAGGATTGGAAGGGGCAGCCGCTCTCTGTGCTCCCGAGGGCACTGGAGTCCTGGCTTGGTCTATCCCAGCTGTTTTAAGACAGCTGGTTTAGAGGTTTCAAAATGCGCCTGTATGGCTGGCCGTCGGAAGATGGCCCGGCCAAAAGGACATGGGTACTTTGAACTGCCCAGTCAGCCTGCCCTCCTAGCCACTGCTAACACATAGCACGCCCGGCCCTGTCCTGATACTCGGTTCAACAGGTGGATGATAAATAAAATGGTAATACATTAAGCTTATTACCATTCTATTTTTCATCTCTGGAGCTTTTTGGGGGCATTTCGGTCAGTGGGGCGATGCTCAAATACTGTGGATGATTCAGGCTCCTCACACAGTCTGCGCTCAGTGCATGAAAGATGATCATCTATCCAGAGCATTGTACAGGGCGAAAACTGCCCTCTTTTGAGAGGTAAACAATGCACCTCTGACATTCTGGCCCAACACTACTATTGAATCCTGATTCTTTTGGTTCTAGGTGTCAAACTCATGGTGAAATTCAGTACTTCATTTTTTTTTAAATCACGGCTTGAACACTGATCTTTAGGGAAACTTGATTGCATATAATGTAGGAAACCCCACTGTTGAGCTAAGGGGGAGGCACAGATTTGTTGTGATCTGTGACAGAGCTCACACATTGTACAAACACCTCAACTCCGAGAGCGGCTCTGGAGGAGTCTGTAAGGAATCCTTAGCTCGCCCTCGGTGTCTGGGATCACACAAAAGACTTTAATCTGACAAGTGCTGCGGCACGTGCGCAACAGCCTGGGGAAACAAAAATACATTCAAGATATAAAGAATTCAACGGCCTAAGCCAGGTTACATTAAAAAAAAACATTTATTAAAACAATTCAATGTCACAAACGACTGAAAATAGTTAAAATTATTCACAAGAGTATGGTAAAAAGTATTTAAGATGAATAAAGAATGAAAAATATACCAAATGTAGGCCACTGTTACTCCTGGTTCGAGTTCAATTGGAACATACAGTTAAAATCAGTGGTTCAAACTAGGCTGGCGCAGAACACGCCTGGTCCCGCGTCGCTGCTCCTGCTCTCCTGCTTCCGGATTCAGGAACAGGAAGTGGGCAGCCAGGCTCCCTCCCCTAAGCTAATCACAGCACTGCAATTGCAGCGTTGTGATTGGGCTGAGCTCCATGACAAGGCGCTCAGCCAGGGGCTGTAGGGCTGGCCCTGTTCTCCATGCAGGCTGTAATGCAACCTGCATGGAGAAGTGGGAAAGTGCACATGACTGGTTTGGGGGGCCCCAAATGGCCGACCAAACAGTCACTGCACACTTTTAGGAGTGGGCAAACTACTCCTCAACAGGGCAGATGAGCCCCTACAAAGCAGCCAAAGTCAAAATGATAACAACTGAATGTTTATGTTTTTGCTTCTGCACTGCTTGAAAGCATTGGGGCGACGCGCCTATGCCGTAGCGGAGGAGCCGCCTCTGCTAATGAATATCTGTGAAATATGGGAGACTCAGGTGCCCCTCTTCACATTCTGCAGGGGGCTGGGGGGCATCATTTTAAGTTATACCACTGCATATGTACAATCACGCGTAGTATATGTTGGATGGGAGTCAGGCAGCCCCTTCACTGCTAACGATCAAGAAGCAGAGAGAAAGTCTGCTTGCACTAAGGGCAGAAACACCTGCAAAGCAACGAGATGATTTGCGGAAGTACAGCTAAGCAATAGAAGGTTCTCAAATGAATGAGTGCCTGCATTTTAGGTGTTTAAGGCTGCACCTTTTGCATTTAACTGAGATTTGCACTGGGGCGAAGACCAAACCACTGTAGGACCGACTGCCGAGCTGTTGTTTCCACGAATGGTCAAAGGACTTCTTTGGCCCTCATGCATCTCCCTCCATTGGATACAAGGGTAGTACGTTTTGCAGTTTGTTGTCCTGTTACATTTTCCTTTTTAGATTATTCCTATATTATATTGTTCCTCGCTCAATATTTTACAGAATGTGCTTTATTTCATTTCAATATTATTATATTAATAAATGCTTGTTAAAACCGAACAGTTGGGGGCATATTTACAAGGAAGTGGCAGAGCGTTGCATTAGCTTCCTTGGATTAACGCCGTGCTCCGACACTTCTGAAACACAGGGCTGCACCATATTTACAAGAATACAGAGCAGCCTTGCGTTTCCCCCTGCGCTGGCGGTACTTTAGTTGCCTAGTGCCAATGCAGGCACCCTTGCATTATAGTTCAGGGGTGCCTGCATTGAGGGGAATGACTGTTTATGTGCAGAAAGGTGTCCCTTTCTGCACATACACATAAACAATCTGAAATAGTGTTGTGAAAATTCTAAGTGTGATGCTTAATGCAGCACACATAGAAGTTGCAAAACGTCTTTTTTTTAATGATTGTTTATGTGCAGGAAGGTATTCCTTCCTGCACATAAACAATCAATGGAGTTTTGCTGTTTCCATGTGTGCTGCACAACGCAGCACACATAGAAACAACAAACACGAGGAGAAATAAAGCATTTCTCCTTGTTTCACCTGTTTACGGCCAGGTGTCCCTGGTCTTAACCCCTTCGGTGCTCATGACGGAACGGTTCCGTCATGAGCCACGGTTGAGCTGTGCTCATGACGGAACCGTTCCGTCATGACCACGCCCGCGCAGGAAAAGATCAGCACAGCAGGGGAATCCGTCCAGCATGGAAGGGGTTAATATTGGCGCTTCCCTCTATTTACGCCGCCCTTGTAAATATGGGGCAGCATCAAAACCAATGGGTGTTGCGGTGGAACGCTCATCACAACACCCATTGGCAGCCCCTTTCACGCTAAGTATAGTGTGAAAGTGTGTCTTAGTTACAAAGCATCATTAAGCCACGTTAAGTGGCTTCACACTGCCTTGTGAATAAGGCAAAGCCAATATCACCACAGGAACGTCACTAAAAGTGACGTTCCTGTGGCGATAGGGTATTGTAGATATGCCTCTTTGTTTGGTTTTTAAATGTTGCCACAGTTTCAACTGCCTGCCTGGGCTGTGGTGCTCCAGCCAGAGACTGCGGGGCTGGAAGGGCTGACAACAGTAAACCCACCAGTGAGAGGAAACAAACCTCGGTGTAAAACACCAGGTCAAGGAGTGTAGAAGACTGGGCTCCAGATGATGGCGAGTGGAGCTCGTCACTCGAGGGCACATCCTGCTATAGTTGTACCTGATGCTGGCTTGTACAGTGTGGGTTGGGTAGGTACAAGCCCAGGTTCAGTGTGGTGGGTTTTGGTGGCTCAATGATTTGAAAGGCAGGGGTGAGCTAAAACATCTGTAGGTCAGCAACAGGTTTCTTCATGGCTTCTTCCAAGGATCCACTGCCCCCCATCCTTTAACAGCCTTTCTAAGCAGCTCTGAGCACAGGCTCTTCGGCGTAAGGTCCTGCGAGGCAGGCATGGCGGCTCCCTCTGACGGACAGGTTCTTCTCAGTGGCATAGCAACCAACAAAGAAGAACCACTCACACAACACAAGGCTATATGTGGAACGCGCCTATACCCTTAAAAGGATCTAAGGTCTCAAACCAGAAAAGAAAGGCATATTATGACTCAACTCAATGACAGTAACTTTATGGACCTTGAGAAGATGACAGGCTGACCGGACTCACCTGGATTCAAACTATTAACCTTTGGGCTCTAGACATATATAGGGGGGGGGGGGAAACTGCAATGAACCTGTGGCGAGCATTTAACTTGGGAGCCATGAAGCTTTTCAACCGAAATGAAATTACAAAATGATGTGATATAAAACATTTAGATGGAAAATGTTTAACAGTTGTTCCTGTGTTGGAAAGAAAGAAGTTCAGACTGATACATAGGGCCTAATTATGATGTTGGGTGGATTGCCACCAACAGGCCATTGGTGACGTCTGTCTGACATCTGAGACAGCGGTCCGACTGTCGGATTAGGATGCCGGTGGTTGGAGTGCTTGGGGTGGGGGGGAAAGACTGCCACCTCCCACAGGCTCAAGGAGCCCGTGGGGCAGCGGTCGGAGCCTAACCCCTACAATGCGAAAGGGACTTTGGGGGCCCCTAGCACCACATTCTTTGACAGCATGGTATTTCAGCTTTGGCTAGCATTACCACCTTGGGTCGTTCCTGCAGTCAGGACTGGTGAGTTTGCTCAGTTGCTCTATTTTAATAAGGACACATCCTGAGCTAAAACAAAATGGCACATTTTGATGTGTATAGCACCACTTTGGTCCCAAAACTCTTTTGACAAGGTAATATGAAAAAATCCCTTTCTGCCAAGTTGGATAAAAGATTTGTTTGCAGGTTGGCATACGTCAGAAAACATATTTCTCCAGGGAATCACGCTTAGAGGATTATATGCTCTTGAGTGCCTTGAAAACAAAAATATTTTCCCTGCGTGAGCATTTTATGTTTCCTGAGCAATTGCTATCGTTCAGCCACTTTCCCTAGCTGGAGATCTGTTTTGAACCCCCGAATGACAAATGTCAACATTTTTAAGTGCGTGTTCCTTGAAATTGGACTTATAAAGAAAATAGAAGCCTGATCTCTTTCTGGGTCGAGAAATTGCTTTTTTGTGAAGAAATTGTTTCCTCGCAAGAATGGCGCTTTCTTTGAGGAAGAGAACTACTCTCGGGAAACAGGCATGTTTCTGCACAAAGGAAACCCAGTGGAAAGTCCTGTGCCCTTTGACCCCCTGAGGTGTTCGAATGACTCCAATTACCAGCTGAAAAGGAAAAAACACCCGTCCTGTGCTGAAAAGGAAACGTGGGCAGCGTGAGGCGATTAATATAGAAATCATTTAACAACTCTTCACTCGTCTTCAAGCAAACGATTTTATAGAAGAGATTTATCAAGTGATTAATACACTTTGTATTAGCCCTTTCCTTGCAGATTTAGGGAGGTTAAATGTGAAAAACGACCAATGCTTCAGACAAATCAAATATCTATAGCTTCATAAATTGTGCCAGAGCCGGGGTCCCAGACATTTTCAGATTCTTATAGTTTCATGTTTGTGCCAAGCAGCATGTCAGCGACATCTTGATTGGCCGGATTAGATAGAGGGGTTAAATGGTTCTAGGTTTGTGCCGAAGTGCTACAGCACCTTACGACAGGTTAAAAGGCTTTGCCTTTTTGCTGCAAAAAAGGAAAATCGATGTCCACTGCCTGATTCTAGCGCCGACTGCAGTAACAAGAAATCAAGCACTATAGAACATCCTGACAGGCGTATGCAATGCAGCTCATGAAACGCAAAACATAGCCTGGTCAGATCTGTTTATGAACAAAAGAACAGAAGTTTTGTAAATCAATTAGCGCTGAACAACCAATAACCCCAATGAAATACGGAGGTAAGTGGCGATCAATACGAAGCAAAAAGGGCTGCTAGATGAACCATGTCTCACTAAAGAAGAGAAAATGCGAGGCAGACAGACATCTGAGCATACAGGGTGGAGCCCACGAAAGTATGGAGGAGGATAGGAGATGTGATGAGGCTTTTCCACAGTGGAGGCTGACAGTACAAGCACAGCCGAGACCAAACACTCAACACTCCCAGCTAGCAGCAAAACATGCAAGGAGCTGCCCTTTTATCTACGGACCTCCCCATCTCTTCCAGAGTTCCGAAAGACCTTGAAGACCTGGCTATTTGGCTAATCAACTGGACCCGGCGAGCGCTTGGATACTCTCACAGGTGACAAGTGTGTTCGACAAATTTACTGATAGATCGATTGATTGAGGACAGTCTTGCTTGACACATGGGTGTCCTTTCCAAGGTAGGGGGGAGGGCAGGAGATGGAATGAGGCTCTTCCACCCCGGAGGTGGACAGTACAAGCACAGCAGAGACCAAACACTTGCGGAGAAGGCCAGTATTGATTGACACATGGGTGTCCTTTCCGAGGTAGAGGGGAGGGCAGGAGATGTGATGTGACTCTTCCACCGCGGAGGCGGACACTACAAGCACAGCAGAGACCAACCACTCGCGGGGAGGGCCAGTATGGATTGACACATGGGTGTCCTTTCCGAGGTAGAGGGGCGGGCAGGAGATGTGATGTGACTCTTCCACCGCGGAGGCTGACAGTAGAAGCACAGCAGAGACCAACCACTCGCGGGGAGGGCCAGTATGGATTGACACATGGGTGTCCTTTCCGAGGTAGAGGGGCGGGCAGGAGATGTGATGTGACTCTTCCACCGCGGAGGCTGACAGTACAAGCACAGCAGAGACCAACCACTCGCGGGGAGGGCCAGTCTTGATTGACACATGGGTGTCCTTTCCAAGGTAGGGCGGAGGCAGGAGATGTAATAAGGCTCTTCCACCCCGGAGGCAGACAGTACAAGCACAGCAGGGACCAAACACTCACAGGGAGGGCCAGTCTTGATTGACACATGGGTGTCCTTTCCAAGGTAGGGGGAGGGCAGGAGATGTAATAAGGCTCTTCCACCCCGGAGGCGGAAAGTCCAAGCGCAGCAGAGACCAACCACTCGCGGGGAGGGCCAGCCTTGATTGACACATGGGTGTCCTTTCTGAATTGCAGGAAAAACCTAAGACTTGAGGATATTGTTGGCCCTCACTGGATGATACACATCTATTGCACAGTAACGTTAACTTATAATTGTATATGTTAGATGACAACTGTCTTACATAGGGATGCTGTTTGTGTCATATTATGCATACGTCTGCATGGGGATGCCAATACGTGAAGCCCCATGACTACACTGGATCACTGAAAACAAGACTGAGGGCCTTCATTATAAGGACTCTTGCGAATACTCATGCCAAAGAGGGCACCAATAAAAATAACTGAACCCTTTACCATCCCTCACACATTTTTTATGTATTAGGTTCCTTAAACCTCACCGATAGGGTGACTATCTCCTCGTACAGAGCTCCAGGAAAAGCCCCCCACGTGGAGCTTCAACTAGCACAATAAGGAGAGGTCCCAAGTGAGAAATTGGGTTCTTGGTTGACTGGGGGTGAGCCCTGGTCAAGCAACAACCAAATCCTTGTCAGAGTAAGTCACAAGCAAACCCCAAATTAATCTGTGCTCAGCCCCATGGTAGCTTGGCACAGAGTAGTCAGGCTTAACTTAGAGGCAATGTGTAAAGTATTTTCTCAACACGTCAAACAGTAACACAGTGGAAACACACCATAACATGGATCCTATTGAGGCCAAGATGGTGGTCGAGCCTTAGGGAAGCTCTCAGCACTCAAGGCCATCCCTCTTCATCCTGCCTGATAGCGCCCTTTGAAGTTTGCCCTGAAGGCTGCCCGTGCAGATGCGACCCTGTGGCTGCCACTGAAGCCCACAAAGCCACTGGGGGTAGACGGGGATGGCCATGTGAGGCACCTTCCACTCGTGCATCCCGCAAGATGGCAGCCGCCGTTGCATCATAGAGCCCCAGAGGTCCTGCAATACGCCCCAGTACTTTGCTGAGCCAGCCAAGAATAGGCTGTGATCATGAGAGGCCTGTCACTGGGGCTGGCACTGGTGGCACATCGAGGCCGGGCACTACGAATGCGACTGGGCCAGAACCGTGGACCTTGTGGCGGCCAGTGAGTTTGACCGAACCTTTGCGCTGCCAGTGGGTGGCAGCGGCACCCAGCCCTTTACTCCAATGCACGCCAGGGGCCTAATCTTGCAGCACTGTGCTTTGAATCATGGTGGGAGGAAGAATGTCTTGTCCCCACCCTGCCCCCCTTACATCCTCTCCCCTGCCACCAACTTTTCTTTTTGCCTGATTGCACTCCCTGGAGGAGCGCAACTCTGGGTCTCCGCTGGTGGGCTGCTGTCATTCACGGCATGGTGTGCAGCAGTCTGCGGGGCCCTACATCTGACCTGTAACTGCCTTGGGGGTGGCAGCACCTGCAAGACTTTCACTGGGATGCCCCACGGGGCGCTTAGAAAGTGCAGAGAAGCCCTGGGAGGCAGGGCAGCAACTGGAGGCCTAACCCCCCCATCTGGCGATAGACCATCGTGCTGCGGTGGGGGCAAGATCCTGCAGTACACTCATGGCGCGCTGCTGTTGAGTCAGGGCAGCATTCCAGAACCTAACTGGTGCAATGCCTTGCTGGGACCCTCGGGTGCCTGCTCTCCCATCCTTTGTTGCCTCACCTGGGGTGCCTGTCTCTGTGCCGCTGCACCTGCCCTGACATCCATGGTCCCAACCAGTATGACTGGAGGTGTCTGAGTCCTGCTACTGGGAGTGCTTGTGCCTAAGGCAGTGCCACCCGCCGAAACAGGCCCCATTTCAGCCACCCAAGAGGAAACAGACATTGCGTAATGTATTCTGCCTGCCTACATCAGAGGGGACACAGCAGCGAACTGGGGGTCTTGTGGCTGGGTGTCCCCACCGGTCCTTGCCATTGCCTTTGCCGGACCTGCGCATTTTGAGAGGTTGGCCCTCCTCCCCATCAACGGAATCTGGCCCCTATGCCCTGCACTTGGCACGGGCCCAAAGCAGCATCCTGGCGGCGGGAGTCGGGGGACACCCTTGACGGGCCGGCTACTCATGCTGCTCAGTAGCAAGTGGGCCTGGCCCTGTTACATACTCTTTTGCCCAACGGATCGAGAACATCAAACGATGGGTAGAGGGAAACCCTACTGCCACCATCAAATAAAACTAAGATGGGCCACTTTAACACTTCTGCGACGGGAGCCGGAGAGGTGACGGGAGCCCATGAGCTCATTGCCCCATCTCCACCAGTACCAGATCTAGCGACTATCCTTAAGATGATACAGGACTCCCTTAAAGCAGTTATGACTAAAGTTGAGCTCTCGCTGATGAGACAGGATCTGCAAAAGGTGGCTAACCGTGTGATCAATGCGGGGACCAGAATCTCCCTACTAAAGATGAGGTAACTACACTCTAGTATCAAGTATCCAAACTGATGACCTTAACTGCGATGCTCACCGAAGGGCAGAGGATGCTGAGAAATGCTACAGGCGCAACAACTTGCGACTGGTGGGCCCTCCCGAAAGCCTTGACAATCCTGAGTTGGCCACAATCCTTGAAACCTGATTCCACTCCTGGGTCCCAGTAGACAAGCTGTCCAGTATATTTGCCATTGAGAGGGTGCATCGCTCCCTGGCTCCCAACCCGCCAAAGGGGACCTCCCCTCACCCCATGATACCAAGGATTGTGAGATTCAGTGACTGGGACGCTATCTTGCGCTAGGCCCCCAGTCAACCAGACATTCAGTACCAGAACTCTAGAATAATGATTTTCCCAGATTACACGAGGGAGGTGCAGTGGAGACGGCGGTCCTTTGAGGAGGTAAAACAGAGAAGTATGGGGTAGGAGAAATTGAGAGGTGGGGGTCATGTTGATGTTTAGGGAAATGTTTTCTTATGTTATTAATGTTTTTTCCCTCAGGCTTAGGTTCAGTGAGCTTTCAAGCATTGCGATACAGCTGTTTAGAGTTGGGGTGAGGACACTGCCAGGGGACAATTCTAACCCCTGGAGGGCCCGACTCACCAACATACCTTTCCACAACTTTCCCACATGATCACAGTTCTTTCCTGGAACGCTAATGGCCTTTTAGACCATATCAAGCGACAGGCCGTCTTGTGTTATTTTAAAAGGTACAAGCCTACGGTAGTTCTCTTACAAGAAATCCACCTGATGGGATCTCAATTAGGGGTGGGCAGAATTTGCGAAATTCACTTTCGCAAATTATCGCAAAAATGTTAAAAATCTCCGCAAACACGCGGAAATATCGCGAAGATGCGGAAGTTTTTTTCCCGCCCATTCGCGGTATTTTCTGCGTGGTCGCGGCTCGCCAACTTACCCATACGGTTGCTCGCGGGCGCGGCCATCTTGTTTTCACTTGTCTCGCGGTGCATGATTGCGAGAAGAAAGACGTGATCCCGTGACGAATTACGTTACTGCGGGCGCGAACTGTCGCGAGACAGCGCAAATGGCTACCAACAATCCAACATCTCGTGGAGAACGCGACCGGCCCGCAAAACTTGTCGGCGAACGCGGGGATTCAGGTAAGGCGATCTTGCGCACGCGAGAATGTATTATTTTACAGCGCGAACAAGCAAAAAATTTACGGTAAAATGCGGAAATTTTGACATTTTCGCGCTCTCCGCGGAACGCGAAAATGTCAAATTATCGTAATTTCCGCGAGCGGAACGGAATTTTAGCCCAGGCCTAATCTCAATGTCCCTTTCTTGGCCGATTTGGATATGATAGAGTATTTTACTTGGGCTTCACTCAGGCCTCCGAGGACTAGCTCTCCTTCTTCATAGATCCCGTCCTCTGACGGTAACTAAGGTACACACCGATACAGAGGGAAGACACATTGGGATTGAGGACCTCATGACTGCTAGACAATATAATTTTGTCTCCTGTTATGCCCCTCTGCAATTGCAACAGCCAACCCTTCCGTTGCTGTGCTCCTTGCGTACAACACTTCCCCAGGGGATCACTCTGGCGGGAGGAGATTTTAATGCCGTCTCAGACCCTGAACGCAATACATCTGTCGAACCTCGCCCTGGCAGGAGCTCCCGATTCACGTGTCTTACAATTTGGGCTGATTCTATGGGCCTATGCAATGCCTGGCATTCCTGGCACCCCTCGACATGCGCTTACACTCACCAGTCAGCAGCCCATAATAGTGAAACCCGGATTGACCTGCTGTGGCTGCTGGAGATGGATCTCCTTGCACTGCACTCTATCCAACTTTTCCCATGTGGTAAATCAGACTAAGCACCCCTCCTAGTGGAGTGGGGCACGCAGCCCACAATGCTGAGACCCATCTGCCAATGGCATGGTAATTGAAGGTGCCTGAGTGTTCCGCCTTCATAGAGGATAAACTCTAAAACTACTTCCAAACTAAGGATGGCTCAGTGTCATCAAAAATGGCACTGTGGGCAGCATGCAAATCCTCCATAAGAGGATTGCTCAACAACTACGTTCGGAAACAAGAAGCGATGCTGCAACAACGGGTGACTGACCTGGAAGCTCAAATACGATGCCTGGGCATCGGACCTGGCAGCCTGACTCAGTGGAGGCAGAGTGTCTACTAGACCATGTGTGTACTGAACTACGGCAGGTCTCATTTGAAGAGGCAAAACAATACTCGAGGGCCTCCATTCAAAGAATCTACAAGCTGGGGAACAAATCAGGTAAGCTACCATATTGGTTGGTGACTCACTGAGTCTCCTCTAGAGTAGTAACGGCTATTCGGGGTGGCCTCAGGGAAGAGTTACCTGCAATCGCCGAAACTTTTGCGAAGTACAATTGGTAGCTTATGCACCACGTCGTCCAATGCCACCCCCGGAGGAGGGAAACTCCATGCTGCGGGATATTTATTTGCCCTCTACCACTCTCTCGCACTGGACCTAGAAAAACCCCTGACAGAGGAAGAGGTAGACTGCCATATCTGGGATCCAATCAGGTTAAACCTCTGGGACTGATGGGTACCCCATCGAATACTATAAGAGATTTTGCTCCATTATTGAGCCTCACGTGTAAAACTTTTACACCAAGCCGACACACCAGGGTTCCTGTCCCGCTTACTTAGACTGTGCAACCATTGTGGTCATCCCCAAGGAGGGTATGCCTCCTGACCAGTGTGCCTCCTACCGGCCAATCTCTCTCATGAACGCAGACATTAAAATCTTCGCCAAAATCCTGGTGGCTCGTTTGACGTGCACCCTTACCCATCTCACTCACCCGAACCAGTGTGGGTTTATACCGGGTAGAAGCACACATTAATGCATCCAACGAGTACAAGTGGCCCTCTCCCAAATGCAGAGACTGGAGGGTAAACTAGCCCTCCTTCTTGTAGACTTCACTAAAGCCTTTGATATGCTCTACCGGGAATTCTTAGAGGCCGTCCTGACTCGAGCAGTCTTTTGACCAAGTTTCCGGATGATGGTCTGTTTCCTATATCACGACCACAGGGCCAGGTTAAAGTGAATGGCATACTATCGTCTCCCTTCACAATCCAGCTGGAGACACATCAGGGGTGACTACTCTCCCTTCTACTGTTTGCTTTAGCACTCCTCATACACTGTGATGCACAGGTCAGTGGGTGAAGACGGGGAGCGGGGTTCGAGGACCAGGTGGGACTCTATGACGACGATTTTTTGCTGTTCCCCAGGGACCCTCCGAGCTCCAGCCCCCACTGCCTAGAGATTATTTACCACTACAGTTTCCATGATGACCCTGACAAATCTGTACTGGTGGAGGTGAGGGGGAATGTAGAGGGCCGCTACTGGTGTCTGACTATTCCACTGCGGCATAACATATTTAAATACCTGGGATTCCACATATCCCACCTCCCAGACCTAGCTTGGAAACCTAATTTCCAGGGCCTAGCCATTCCCTTGACCAGGACTTCAATCCCTGGCAGTGGCTGCCACTCAATTCGATGGGGCACAGAGCACTCTTTAAGATGATGTGTCTTTCCTGGTACTTATATATATTAGCACATTTCCCATACCCTGTACCCAGGCAATAGTTCTGCTTCCTAACCTCCAAACTGACCTCCTTTATCTGGGTTTGGAGGCGCTACAGGGTGGCCTTCACAGCGGCACGAAAGTCACCCTTTGATGGGGGACTGGGAGTCTCCGATATTTACGCATATTACTAGGCCGCATTGAGTGCATTGCCACCCTGCCTTAACCCAACCCGCTGGATATTTACTCCTCGGACCTGAATCCCCGGCCTGTCCCCGCACAGGTTAACATAAGCATCCCTCGAGCGCAACCTTTTAAATACGGTCTCACCGTACCTCCGCCTTCCGGACACAAAGTTTAACTGAGTCTATTGGGCAATTTCTTATGCTCAGGCCAGCAAATTATTTTGTCCTGATGATGATCCTTTTATTTCACAACAGGATCGAAACATCGTCGACCTAAGCAAACAACGTGCACATTAATCCACTGTGTAAAAAAGTGCAATTGTTGTTGTATAAAAAGCTTCTAACATTGGATAATGTACATAAGCTCTTCCCGTCTTGCCTGAAATGCCCTCTTGTCCACTTGTGTGTAATTGATCTTTATGTAATGTCAGTTCTCCCTGAAGGATACAGGACTGTGTCCCACAAAAAGTATGTTTTCGTATATGTGAATATTACATTGAAGAATTAAAAGGGTTTGTCCAGCTGGACATCCCCCTAATATAGTATCGATTCTGGACTATATTTATTCTTTCTGTATCCTCATTGCTCTAAGGACCATTGTTTCTTTAAAAGTACTATTACCCAAGGTCCTTGATTACCTCGTTAGGGTTCCCTTGTTTTTTTCAAATGTGCACTACATGAGTCAGCTGTGCTGAGAAAAGGGTTGGTGTAACCTGTAGGATCCTTTTGTAGAATGAGGACTGAGCCTAGGAGGTCACTGTCACCCTTTTGCATCAATTAATTGATCACTTTCTGGAGGTTCGTGGGCACAATTCCTGTAGCTTCAATTTTTTAATACTCAATACCACTGTTCAGTTTGCATCAGACCCCCACCCTTTCAAAATCCTTTGGCAGTCATGTTGGAATGGAGAAGTGGGCACTGCCCTTCATAAGCACTCTACAAAGTTGTAGCTACTTTGAGGTCATCTATGAAGCATTATAAAGCACAGAAGGGGGTCATTTGTCTAATTTAACTATGTTCCAATTAGAATAAAGCGTTACACATACTATCCCTTAAGCTGCATTGAAATGACACATGCACGCCCACTGAAAACATGAATATGTCACACATAAGCACATGGAAAACTTGGCAGCCATGCAGATTTGAGCTGGCTTAATGTGCTTGACAATTGTCATCTACTACCAAATTCTATGGTTCAATGGAATTACAAACAAGCCTACAAGCCTTAGAACTAATGCCCCTAGGCTCCTTGCAATTATAAAATGGGGTCAAGTCCAAAACAAACCAGACTATCTGGATAAGAGAACATACAAACATATTTTTGGGAAGTAGATGGCTTGTAAAATCCCAAACGTGCTTTATATCTATGCACACACACACGCATTCATGCACACACACACGCATGCATGTACACGCACACACTATATTTGTTTTTTACTTTTACAGCTTTTGCAAATGTTCCCATTTATCATCCCACAAAGCTTTGGAAAACCAAATATTCTCGCAGCAGCCCCTCTTTAAAGCAGAAAAGTGGGGCCATCGATCAACAGTATCAATAGAGCCACTAAGAGAGATAAAGGGCTCATAAGTGCAGACTCAAACCCATCCATCTCCATTACCTTCTGGTTCATCGTCCGCCCTGTGCTGTGGACCTGGAAGGATGCTCTGCTAGGGCATCAGGCAAGTACTCATGCAAAGTGTGCGCCTGCCTGGAAACAAAAACAGCAAACATCATTTGATTTTTATCCATCATTAAACAAAACACTCGTTTTTCGAAGAGGTTATATATTTTTGCTCCATCCATTTCACATCTTGACCATACAGACGTGAGCAAATATGGGGCATATGGAGGTGCACAGATAACATGTTTATTTTTCACATTAAATAACGCAAATTATGGACATTGAACGTTATAAATGTAGGCTAGGGGAAATCCGGTAATATTGTATAACCTCGTGTACTTTGCTTTCTAATATAATGCCGGGTTTAATGAAACAGAAACTCTCTTTGCTTTTCATTTTCATTAAAAGTGCTATTCCCGTGACAGTTCACAGTCATTGGCTGAGAGGATCATTTAGAGACCATCTTTATTTGTTTAAGTGAAAGGCCTCTGGCACAACAGCCCTTTAAAACGTTTAACATCTGCCAGATTAACTTTAAAAGTGAGCTATATTAAGCATGTTAGGTATGCATAGCTGTGTTTCATGTTTGTGGGTTTAACAGTGCCTCTTTGTAACCGGCACCCTCACAGATAGTATGGTATTAATTAGTCTCCAAAGGGGCTGTATTATAACATATGCCAGCAAAATGAGTACCAACGTATGACAGAAGGGAAAACCCAGCAGTAAAAACACAAACCGACTAGTCTGCCATAACACCAAAAATCCAGATTCTGCCCTAAAACTCTGTGGAATATCTGTTGGTATGCAAAAAACGCTGCAGTAAAGTCTTGCGGACTGAACATTCAAATTAAATCATAATAAACATGATATCGATCTCTTAATTTTCCTGCCATCAAATACTGTGTGGTTGTCTGAAGTGTGGTATCAAATAACAAGTCTTCACACCGCATCAGCTTGTACTACTGTTAAGTATTTAACAGCTGAAGAAAAAATAACAGAAAACTAGACAATACAAGCACGCACGCTTGCAGCTGGCAAAAGGTCACGAACCGCCCGTGACGTGCGATAAATACTTCCCCCGACATTCCATATGACGTGAGTGTAGATAACCAATCAGATTACAGATAGCCTACGAGTAATCTAATTGGTAGTTCACAAATGACCCTAAGCGGGATACAACATCTCCCTTTCATATCAAATAAACATTGCAAACAATAGTTATGTAGCTGAACCCTTTTTTAAAGTCTGGACGCAAAGTCCATCAATACACAATAAAGTCTTTGTATATCCTTGGAAAGCGAGATACTCTTCCAGATGATGTGCTTATACTCTCTTCTTGACTGTGACCCGACACTTCACTTGCTGGTAGATTGCTGGCGCTTGGAATTTCAACCTCCGCATCGCCACCTGCATATGACTCACCTTGAGATGCATTGTATCTACCACTCTCTGATGCTACATCTGACTCTGGACACGTCAAAGTGCGGGTGATAACATTCTCTGTGACTGAATCATCACGCTCCATCTTCTCCCATTGCTTGTATCTTAACTCCCTCTCCTTTCCTCCAAAATCATACCATACATTACTCTGGTCATTATCTGCACCAACTCTTCTTTCTTTGATAATTAGTAGTGGGTTCGGATCCCATCCTCGTCGCCAATTGAAGTGTGGTATCAAATAACAAGTCTTCACACCGCATCAGCTTGTACTACTGTCAAGTATTTATTTAACACCTGAAGAAAAAATAACAGAAAACTGGACAATACAAGCACGCACGCTTGCAGCTGGCAAAAGGTCACGAACCGCCCGTGACGTGCGATAAATACTTCCCCCGACATTCCATATGACGTGAGTGTAGATAACCAATCAGATTACAGATACCCTACGAGTAATCAAATTGGTAGTTCACAAATGACCCTAAGCGGGATACAACATTGTCCTTTATCGCATCACGTTACAGGCAGCCAGACCAGAAGTCACATTTCACGGTAGAGGAAGCTGCAGGATACTTCCTGGGCATGAGCTGCACGTGGACCACGCTGCGTCAGACAGTCAAGGCTAGGACGGAGGCCAGAACGGCCTGTGCGTCATGACTCTCCAAGCCGTGTCTATCACCTGCACGTAACAAAGCACAGAAATCCACACTGACATTGGGACGCACTTTGGCATCACACTCTACAAGCGCTAAAACTTCTCTGATTCAACTATTGTGGCCAAACAGTCCCAGAGGCCACAGACATGGGTCTTATACCACCTCTGTTCTCACGCATTCTGCAGCCAGTCCTAGTAACATTCCAATAATAGATAGTGGAGAAGAGCCTCACATGTGCGTGTGCGTACCCACACACCATCGAAAACTGACTGAAGGCCAAGTAATGGAAGGTAGCTGTTGTTTGGGGTGTTTCCTCCTCGAACGCACACTCTGTATTGTACACCCAAATCCTGGGAGCAGATATTACAGAAAAGAAAGATGGAGTCATGATAGTTCGCTCTTCTGTTGTACTTCACGCCACAATTCTGTTGTTTGCAATCACTGTACTTACTGTGGTAGCGGAGCCATCCGGCC
Organism: Triturus cristatus; assembly: GCF_964204655.1. NCBI lineage: Eukaryota > Metazoa > Chordata > Amphibia > Caudata > Salamandridae > Triturus > Triturus cristatus. The sequence goes on along the minus strand of NC_140587.1, from coordinate 400,470,696 downwards.
CGTATAGATGCGCACTACACGCATCCACGCACCCAGAGGGCGGGCACGCCCGGAGGGATAAATAAACGGGCGCAAGACCGCTCGAGGTCTTTGACCCACACTATAGCCCAGCGTCCGTGTCCGTTCATTGCACCAGTCATTGTCCCCCGCCCTTACGTGTCCAGGTCACCACATTGGCGACGAGGCGGGTCGAGCCCACGCCTCACCACACACACACACAACCCCAGATGTGTGGCACTGATCGTGGCCCTCCTGAGCCCCACGCGTCCCTCTTGCAGCTGTGGAGGAGCGGCGCGATGTCGAGGCTGCCTACCCTGTGTGCTGCGAGCGCTGCTCAGGCCGGAGCATGCGCGCACCCTCGCGCACTCGCCCGCCATCCTGTGATGATCAGCAGCACTCCCGGTGCCCCGAGGGAAGGCCGTGACCCCACCCACTGCAGGTGAGCTCGCTCCGGAGGGGGAAATCGGCCCTCACGATCCGGCATTTGTTGCTGGGTAGGGTGGGAGTGCCCCCCCCCCCATCGCCCTCTGCAGGAGGAGGCCCACATCTCCACAGTGACGAAAAGACAGACTGAGGGGGAAGAGCAGGCAGTGGTCTCGCCTTGGGCCCAGCGCGCAGCACCAGCCAGGAGGAGGTTTTGTCCCGCAGAAGGAGAACAATAATCAAAAAAAAAAACCCTAAGGAGGAAGAAGCGAGTGGTGGTCTCGCCTAAGGCCCAGCGCGCAGGAAACAAAAAAAAAACAAAAAAAAGAAGGGAAAGCCGACCTGCACTCACAGGAGGGGCGGAGTGACATCTTGACAGGGGGATACAGCAGACATGTCCACCCCAGGCACCAATGGAGGAGGCAACCCGCCTCCTGGAACGCCGCCTTCAGCGCAACCGCCACAGCAGCAGGCCGCGCACCTAGCACCTGCCCCGCCTGGGTATGGCACGGCTGCCCCGCTACCGCCATTTAGCGAGCCATCAGACCCGTCCACAGCAGCGGTACGATGGCGCTCGTGGATCGGACGGCTAGACCACTACTTCGTCGGAGTGCGGGAAATGGACGGAAGAGTCAAAAGACATCTCCTCAAGTGCTACGGAGGGGCGGAGCTATACGACCTCTTCGAGACCCTGCCGGACAGCGGGGACGACAGCGACTATGCGGGCGCCGTAAGGGCCCTAAACCGCCACTTTGATCCCCAGACCAACCCTGACTTCGAGTGGTTTAAGCTCCGGCGGGCGCGACAGGGAGAGACGGAGACCATTGACAGCTTCTACGCCCGCCTCCGCAAGCTCGCACTCTCGTGCACACTGCCGGACCAGAGGGCAGAAATCCGAGCACAGCTGATCCAAGGATGTCGGTCGGTCCCACTGCGACGCCTCATCTTGCGGCAACCCGGGCATCACCCTTGACGAAATCCTGATTCTAGGCGGTCCCACGAGCTCTCTAACGCGCGTGCGGACGAGATGGGTGCAGCCCTCAACCGGCCCGCAGCGGCCCAAAGAGCGCCCACAATCAAGGACGCGAGGGTGGATGTACTTCAGAGGCGGCCGGCTCAGTCGCGCGGAGCCACGAGGGCTCCCCAGAAGGGCGCATGCGGCAACTGCGGCCTAGACCACCCTCTAGGGGGGAGGTGCATCGCAAGAGGACAGACATGCTCGATATGCGGACGGCTAAACCATTTTGCAAAGGTCTGCAGAAGTGGAAGAGGAAGGAGCAATGCCGGGGGCGCACGAGGTGCCACGGCGAGCGTGCGTCAACTGACGCTAGAAGACCCTCCCGCACACAGCGACACCACTCAGCCCGAGTTCGATGGCGGGACGGAGGACGATGAGGTGTTCTTCGTTTCGTTTGTCGGCAGAGAAGGTACGAGGTGCAGGCCGCCGCCCATGTGCGATATCACGGTAGCAGGGTCCCCTGTGAGCGCCCTCATTGACACGGGAGCGTCAGTGAACGTGATGGACAGCAGCCAGTATGAGAAACTGTCGCCGCGGCCACCCCTGCGACCCTCCAAGGCGCAAATATTCATGTATGATAGCGACAAGCCGCTGTCCCTGCGATGAGTGATCGAAGTCGAAGTCGTCAGTGAAGGGCGGAGGCTGGCCACAACGTTCCACGTGGCCGAGGGGAAACGGGGCACCCTGCTGAGCTGCCACACTGCCGAAGACCTGGCGCTGGTGTTCTTCGCGAACCAGGTGCACGACCTGCACGCCCGGGAGATACTGAAGGAGTTCCCCATGCTGTTCCGCGGTCTAGGATGCTTGCGCGGGAATCTGTTCAAGCTGCACGTGGACCCCACGGTTCGGCCCATGGCACTCCGGCATCGGAGAGTACCATTCCACCTGCGGCCACAAGTGGAGGAGGAGTTGAGGAAGTTGGAAGACTTGGGGGTGATCGAGAAAGTGTCGGGTCCTACCCCATGGGTGTCCCCCCTCGTCGTGGCCCCAAAACCCAAGCAGCCGGGGGCCATCCGCTTATGCGTCGACATGCGCCTCCCGAACAAGGCCGTAAAACGAGAAAGGCACCTCACGCCCACCATGGACGACATCGTGGCAGACCTCAACGGCGCCCATTGGTTCACAAAGCTGGTCCTCAACGCAGGATACCATCAGCTAGAGCTTCACCCGGACAGTTGGAATATCACCACGTTTTCCACTCACGTTGGTTTACCTCTGTTCAAAAGGTTGAGTTTCGGTGTCTCGTCAGCCGCGGAGGTGTTTCAAAATGCCATACGAGAAACCCTCTCTGGGTTACAAGGAGTCATAAACTTGAGTGACGACATCCTCGTGTTCTCAAAAACACTGGAAGAGCACCACAAACACCTCCGAGACACCCTACAGCGACTGGCGGACAATAGCCTGACCCTGCATGAGTCCAAGTGCTCTTTCTACCAGGAGTCGGTTGAGTTCTTTGGCTACGTCTTCTCAAGGGAAGGGCTGAGAGTCGACCCGAAGAAAGCCGAGGCCATCCGAGCGGCCCCGAGGCCCACGTCAGCCACCGAAGTCAGAAGTTTTCTAGGGATGGCAACCTACTGCGGGCGGTTTATCCCCAATCTCGCGTCCCTGGCGGAACCGCTCCGTATCCTCACAAAAGCGGGTCAACCATGGGCCTGGTCGGCAAAGGAAGATCTAGCGTTTCAGGCGGTCAAGAATGTCCTCATCGACGACCGGGTCATGGCCTACTTCCGACCGCATCGGCGCACATAGGTGGTGGTGGACGCCAGCCCTGTCGGGCTCGGAGCAGTCCTGATGCAGGAGACGGAAGCACGGGAGTGGGTTCCCACCGCGTATGCCAGCCGGGCCCTGACTGCCACAGAAATGCGGTATGCGCAGATAGAACGGGAGGCGCTGGCCATCAAATGGGCCTGCCAGCACTTTCATCTATACCTGTACGGCCACGACTTCCGGGTGGTCACAGACCACAAGCCACTCGTCCCGCTCTTCACCGGCACCACCAGACTGGCCCTGCCACGGATCGAGAGGTGGGCGGTCCAGCTGCAAGCATACCGGTTCGAAGTGGTTTTCCGACCCGGGGCTAACAATCCCGCTGATTTCCTGTCGCGACACCCAGGGCCGTCACAGTCGTATCCAGGCCTGTCTGATGAAGATTGCATGGAGGAATTCGTCCAGATGGTTTCCCAGGCAGCGTGCCCGGTGGCGCTCACACTGGAGGATATTGGCAGAGCCACGGGGATGGATGAATGCCTTATCAAGGTGAAGCAGACCCTGGCGACTCGGAACTGGCGAAATTTCCTGGATGGGGTTCAGGCCCTCACGGCGGAAGAACGGCTGTTCCGACAGCAGGTCTGGAGGGCGCAGAGTGAACTCAGCGAGGGACCACAGGGGGTAATCCTGAGAGGCACCTCTCTCATGATCCCGAGGAGCCTGCAAGGAGAGGTGGTCCGCCTAGAGCACCAAGGGCATCAAGGTGCCTCCAAAACCAAAGCCAGGCTAAGGAGTAAGGTGTGGTTCCCAGGGATGGATGCCCTGGTGGAGAATGTCGTTCGCAACTGCCACTCGTGTAACATCACCGGGGGTGAACCGGCACCACAGCCGGTGATCACTGAAGACCTGTGTCAAGAGCCCTGGTCCAAGTTGAGTGTCGACTTCGGATCCTTCCCGGACGGGCGAAACACGTTGGTACTGATAGACTCGCATTCCAAGTTCCCCGTGGTGGAGGTGGTGCCCTCCACGGCGTTTGGCCAGGTGAAAGCAGTGCTAGACCGCACGTTCGCCATGATGGGTCTGCCCGAGGAAGTCCGGTCGGACAACGGGCCACCCTTTCAGGGCAGAGATTTCCAAGAGTACCTGGCCGCCCGAGGAATACGACACCGGAAGATCACCCCGCAGTGGCCTTAGGCGAATGGAGAGGTGGAGCGGTTCATGCGCACGATGAACCGGGCGCTGAGGATCGGAGTGGACCAAGGGGAGGATGCAGAACAGTGCCTATCACAATTCCTCAGCGCGTATCGACGGACACCTCACTGCACCACTCGGTGTGCGCCAGCCCACCTCCTGTTTCGAAGGGCTCCCAGAGACAACATCCCGGCGAGTCAGTCGTGGCAGCCATCGCCTTTGGACCAATATGCGTCTCAGAACAGGAGGCGAACCTCCAACGAGAACGCCAGCCAGGCTCGAAGGGCCCAGGCCAGGAACCTCCGGGTGGGAGACAAGGTCATTATGAAAGATCGCTATCCGAACTGGAAGTACCGCACCCCGTTTGAGTCGGAAGTCTGGGAGGTAGTCAAGGTGCATGGCACCATGGTGTCGGTCCAGAGAGGGGCACGAGTAGTCACCAGAAACACCTCCTGGTTCAAGCAAGTTCTCACGGACACGAATGAGGCAGATCCGCCAGGGGAGGAGCTAGAAGCAGGAGCAGGCCCTAGCTCCCCCGGAGCACACGGGAGCCCCCAGGCAGAAGCGCCCCAACAACCAAGCGCTGAGGTGCGACGTGAAGGAACGAGCGGGACCCAAGAGGAAGCAGGGGCCTCCCCCGGCGGAGAGACCAGTTGGTCCTGACACTGTGAGATTTCCCGGAGCCAGAGGTATGGCCTCCGTCCGAATCCGGCCCCGAGCCAGAGACTGAGAGACTTTGCATGGTATGCCCAAAAGAACTAAACAGTTCCACGGTGAAGGGTCTCTCTATCTGAAAGATTGGAGGGATGTGGTAACGGAGCCATCCGGCCCGTATAGACGCGCACTACACGCATCCACGCATCCACGCACCCGGAGGGCGGGCACGCCCGAAGGGATAAATAAACGGGCGCAAGACCGCTCGAGGTCTTTGGCCCACACTATAGCCCAGTGTCCGTGTCCGTTCATTGCACCAGTCATTGTCCCCCGCCCTTACGTGTCCAGGTCACCGCACTTACCAGTTGTTACTATGACCTAATGTAATGGTACTCACTTTACTGAGCTTAGAAGGTTGGGTTGGCTTTTGTTGCAGCGCCTGGATACCCCCGGGGTGATGGGCGCACTATACAAATACTGATTGATTGATTGCTGTGAACCAAACCTGCAAAACACATCAATTCTCATAATCGAGCGTTCAACTAACTGAGCCGTTCCGACCCCCTCGCCCACCTTTATGCCCCGTAATGCAGAACCAATGATCTGTCATGCATGGGCCTGATACCCATGATGAGGTCCTATTGCATTAACGACTGCAACACCGCCATCGGTAAAATAAACACGCCCGCATTTCACAGACGAACATGGCGGCATCCTTAACACACGTGCACACTAAGAAAGACATACATGCATATTGCAAAGAAGAGTGGATTGAAGTATACGTTTTTTTCTGTTATGTTATTTGATGGTTAGAAGTATTGGACTGTTGCTTAAGTACTCACACAATTTGCAAAATAGAAAAACGTGTTATCTGGACTCGTATGTAATGATCAGAAATTCCACAAGGTTGATGCAGGAAATCGGATGAGTAAACTGTAAACACGAGCATGAATGCCTAATGTGAGCTGTGACTTACCTTCCACATTGTTAAAATACTTTTGTAACTCCTATTAAGTAAGCAAGCTTCAAAGGGATTTACCTTGGTGGCTTGAGACCGGAAACAATGGCTTCCTCTAACAAAATGCAAAGGCTTTTCTCTATGAAAATTTAATGAGACAGACTAAGAGCTGCGCCAAAACAACATCACAGTTCAGAAACTAGAGTTACAAGTCTAAAGCAAATTAACAAATTACTTGTAATAATGAAAAAGTAACAGGAATGAAGGGAACCTGATCACGGGATAAGGAGTTATTAAAGACACTATTTGGAAAGCTTTCTGAGCGAAAGGGAATGCTTTAGGAACGTAATTACACAGCACGATATTCTGGCTGCAGTGCTCACTAAGGAACACCTAGGGGGCAGCAGTGTAGTGGTTTTTGGCTGATCTAGAGGATGCCTCCGAGGATTTGCTTAAAATAAATTTGTTTTTAGAAGATTCCATCCTGTAAAAACAGTTATTCACTTGTAGCAGCAAATGGTCTTGTTTACAAAGCAGCTGCTTAAACAATGTTAAGGGCCTCATTTATGAAAAGTGTTGCATCGCTGCGATAAACTGCACCCTCCTTGCAACACCATGGATGCCCCATACTTACTGTACGGCACTCCATGTCGCAAGGATTGACAGATGTGTCACAAATCCTGACGTATCTGTAGGCACAAAACTCGCGCATTGCTGGAGTTGTGTCGTAAGCATGACGAAACTCCAGCAATGCATAGGGGAGGCCTATAGCTATTGCACTGTGTCACCTTTACGCCTTTGATGCAGTGGCGTCCTAGAAGTGGCGCAGTGAAATCTAATAGATTTCACTGCACCACCTATACGAGGCATTCTTGTGGGGGAACCCCCACCCTGCATACATCATACCTGACACAGGGGTTTACAAAGTGACGCCTCTGCCTAGATATGTCACTTTGTAAATATGGCACAACGTGGCGCATTGTTTACGCCACCGCTGCGTCACAAAAAGTGACTCAACAGTGGCACAAAAGTGTCTCAAAAGGGCTCATAAATAAGCCCCTAAATCTTTAGGACTGCTACTTCATTCAACAGTGTGAAATTTTCTTTTACAGAAACGTCCCACAATTTCAGGAAAAGTGCTATGCTTTCTCTCCTGGCACTTCGAAAGGTCTACATATTCAAAAAGTCTTTTTGGTGATCAAGTCACTTCTTCAAGCTGTAAGAAAGCTTCTCGCCGCTTCCACTGCAGCTGCAGCAGTTTTTAAATAGGGAACCTCGCTGTGACTGGCAAAAGTCCCTGAACTTCCAGTAAACTTTCTGTCTATTGGCAGGCAGATGTGGCTTTGGAGAAGGCTATGGTGATTGTGAGGCCATTGGCCAGCGATGGATTTGAAGTGTATCAGATGGCCACCTCTTTCGAGAGGTGAATTCTGAAAAACAACCGTTATCTCCGAGCCACTTAGAGAGAAGGGATTAAGTTGTCAGTTCAGATTGGTCAAACCTTTAGGCAGGTTATGAGGACGTTTAGTAAACGTTGCTTTAGCATTATAGATTTTTTAAAAACGTCTGTTTTTTTACTTCCCCTAATTACCTATAAGAAGCACAGTTGAGGTTTCTACTTATTTCTTAACAGAAGCTAGTGAAAATAGATTTCAAACCCAAATGTATTTCAGCGTTCTTATCACAGCTGAAAGAAGAAATAGATGGCCAGGCCATCACGTTCACAAGGTATGAAGATTATACCATCTTGAGTTGTTGGTCAGCATAAGAAAATCTTTTGTAAAACTCATCGAAGACAAGTTAATTAGCGCAAAGCACTGGACAGGAAAAGTATTAGGACCACTACAGTTTAGAACTTTTCAATCTGGAACCAGAATATTTACTTCCAATAGCTGGGTGAGCACTGTTCCTGAACTCAAACAATTTGTATCCTGAGATAAGTGAATTTTCTGATCATATCTATGTGTCTTGGGGAAGACAAACAATAAGAAATTCACAAAAACATTAGGGGGCTTATTACAAGTCTTGTGGTCCACGGACTGCCAGACTTGTGGGGGCACGACGGTGGCGGTCTTGCGACCGCCCTATTAGGACCAGGGCAGTCAGGCCTCCCTGGGACCACCGCAACAGCTCGGGTGCGTGGTGGTCTTGAAGCCGCAATAAGCATGGTGGGGCCATGCATATTATGAGTTTCCTCACTGCCACTTTTTTCACAGCAGTGCGACCGTCATGAAAAGTGTGGCGGTGAGGAAACAAAGGGGGCCCTACAAGGCCCCCTGTTGCCCCACACCATGTGGATGCACACAGGGGTCACAACATGTGCTCCCCCTTTCTGCATGCACACCAGTACCTGCACAGGATGGACTGCAGCAGTCCATGCCATGCAGGTACTGCCTTTGACGTTCCCATTATGGTTCCTATTTCATAGGCACTACCCTGGGAATGACAAAGAACCACCGCCAGACAGGAGAGAACTCCCAATCTGTCAGGCCGTTCCCACACAGGTTTGACAGTGCAGGAACGGGGAAATCCCACTCCCTCTCCGCCATACTCATTATAAGGCCCTAGGGCTTGATCTTGAGCTTCAATATCAGTATCCCCATCCACCAGTGTGATGGAAAATCTGCCATATTTAGAGTATTCCATTCGGCCATCTGGGGTTTCTCTATGACAAAGGCTGCGTTTTCTATGAGAGGAGCCAATTTAGGGCGAAATCCCCCAGCTGTAAACCCATTACTACCACACTCTTTTGGCTTATTCTCCACCATCAAACACTAGCACTAGAAATTTCTGCAAAAGTAAAATATATTGACTGGGCTCACACATCTCATTTCCATTTCCCTATCGTTTTGGGATTTGGTTTCCAGCATTTTATGATCACGATAAGTATCTCGTAATGAAAGTGCACTATCAGTTCCAAGGCAATCTTTCACTAAGGTAACTCTGCCAGATATTTTACTGGACCAGTAACCATATATTGGGCAACTAATCTGTCACTATGTCTGGCAGGGTTCGCTCCCAAACTTGGCAAAGCTAATGGTGGAGTAAGAGGACTTTATGGCATGTCCAACACCTGGGATACCCTGTATAGAGCAGCTATACCTGTAGTTTGGGACGTTGCTGTTTATCTGAGCCTCCATTAATGCTCTCATCAATGGTAGGCCCCATGTGTGATGTAATACTGAATATCAACACTAATAATATAGCGCATACTAATATTGAGGACAGAATATCAAGGGGCAAAAGCAGCGGTGTAACAAAAGCACCCACAGCCACTATGGTGCGGCGGGGCCCTGAACTCTGGGGGCCTCCTCCGGCGCTGGCAGGTCTCTGGCCTGAGAGCTCCGGACTGGGTCTGAAGCCTGGGGGGCCTCCCGTACGAACTTTGCAGAGGAGTCCCCTCTAGTTTTGTTACGCCACTGGGCAAAAGATCAAAATGTAAGTGCATATAGTGAAGTAACAATTTAGAATGTATGACATTACGATTCAAACAATTACAACGCATGCCTTTACAACGCGGTTTTTACATCGCAACTACCATTACAACGCATTCCATTACAATGCATACCATTATAACGCATACCACTACAACGCATAATACTTTGGGGGCAACAGTAGGGTAAGTGTTGGATAGTGTAGGGGTAAAAATTATTATTCCCACTCCAGTGAGTGCAACAGTAGGGTAAGTGTTGGATAGTGTAGGGGTAAAAATACTATCCTCATGTACCCCAAAACCCATACCCACCCTAAAACAAAAAAATCCCCATTATTTACCTTATAATACGTTGTAATGGCATGCGTTGTAATGATATGCGTTGTAATGACATGCGTTGTAGTGACATGCGTTGTAATGGCATGCGCTGTAATGGCATGCATTGTAATGGCATGCGATGTATAGGCAGTTGCGTTTTAACAGCTGTGTTGTAATGACTGCGTTGTAATGGTCGTTTCCCAACAATTTGCTATTCGTAACTCCACATTTACGTACCTTGAAGATATATGTACTACATAGATACATATGTGTGGAGTTAGGGATAGAAAATCTAAACTTAGCTACTTGTCAATATTTTATTTTCAATGTTCTGTCCCATTGATATTGTTGATTCGATTTTCAGGGGGCACATCCCAATGTGTCACTAACTTAAAAAAAAAGAAATTGACACTATGATGCCAAGACTACATCAGGTTCCATTGTCCCTTCTGATCCACAGTCTCTCATCTTCAGAGAATTGACCCTTGTCAAAATTTCTAAGTGCAAAAGTAATTCTTTGCAGGGATCACAGCTCTAACCTCATAGTTGTCTGGTCCCCTCAATTCCATATACACCTCTGGACCCTGTCACACTGACATCTTCTATGGCAACACGTAAGGGGTTCATTTTTAGGTCTCGCCTGAGCCAGCGCATGCACTGTACTGGGGAGACTTTCAGTTAGTGGGCTTCAAAAAAGCCGACCACAGCTTTTTGTGAGGCAGAGAGCGTGCGGTTACCAGCACAAGCGCGCGCCTCGCTCCGCCTCTCCATCTTGCTTGCTCGCGCTTCAACACTCCTCCCCCTCCCCCACCACAGAGCGCATCTCGCGGCCGCGCGGCTTGTTCAGGTAGGAGCAGATCAGTGTCTTTCTGAGCACTGCCTGTATCACAAGCGTTTGCAGTAACCGGCCACTTTACCTTATCCTTTGCGTCGTTTTTTTGTCTAATTCATCTCTGCTTCATACCCCCTCTCCGAGTCACTCCCTGCCTCTCTCCTTCACTCTCCCTGTCTTGTCTCCCCCTCTCTCCCATCTCGCAACCTCCTCCTGGCTCATCCACTGACACCCCCTTCCGCTTCTGAGCCTAAATGTAGCTGCCTTCTTTCTGCCCTCTCCTGCGTTCTCATCTGTGCTTCATTCCCGTTTCTTGCTCTCTACCACCGTGTCCCCACCTTAAATCCACTACTACTCTCTCCCTGCATCCCTCCGTCACCTGACTGTTCCCCTTCTGCTACTACTTTCCTCTTCCTACATATCTCTTGACTACTTAGTCCATGTTCTTGACTTTGGCACCTACCTCTGCCTATCGTTGCCTCTTCTTGCACCTCCTCTTCCTCTCTCTGCACGGCACCTCCTCTTCCCCCTCCCACTTTTTCTCTTCCTTCGATCTTGCTAGGTGTCTATCCTCTTCCCCCTGCCATCTCTGTACTCAGACTGGATCGCTGTTTTTCTCGTTTTATATATATGATCATTACCACTACCTTGTGGTTGGCTTACCGACTCCATGCTCTCTTCGGTGCCTAGTGCAAGTCCGCGGTGTGTGTATCTTGGTGTAAGACTGCTGCTCTCTCCCCCTCCAGTCGCGGAAGACTATGGAACAATTAATGCTCACTAGACTCCTCTGTGCGGGTTTCAATGAAGGTAGCCATTGATGACACAGTCTTTATGCTCACAAGACGGTATACATTGTGCACTCGCCAACGTGTCCATTGACCGACACAACATATTGAGCCTTGAGCGCGATGCCGGGCAACCAGCTGAACCATCGGAATAAAGTGATGTCTAGCTCCTTGAAGTTCTTAAAATATAGTACGGCATTGAGTTAAATGAAAATGTGTTTTTTGAAAACGGACCCTGTAGTCAGCCAGAACCGTTCAACCAACTTCATTTTATCAACCTAATCAGTTTAATGGTTTCATATCCTGTAAACTCGCTGTTGTGACTGCATCAGCTCAGGTAGTGGGTAACCTTACCTTGTTTCGTCACTAACCACAAAATGGCAGCTGCAAAAATAAGGAGTCTGGCATGTCTGTGTGCTGACGGCGATTAATCTGGTACTTACTTTCTCGTTTACCATGTAAAAATCTGAGTGGTCTTTTGATTGCTTTTTGTTCTCAGATTGGCAGGTGGGTACTGGTCTTTCATACGCAGGATTCGGGTCTGTGGTTAGCAGTGTCTGTTGCTTCCCATCTGCATACCGCTAGAAGTATTGAGAACTGCAGCTTCTGCAATGTGCAGCAAATGACAACTGTTTGTCAGTGCACCTCCTTCCGATGTAATGTAACTACAAAACTTTCAGAGCAGATCCACAATACTTGTCTAACTGCATTTTATTTCTCCAACGCATATGCTATGCGTCACTTTGTTGATTTTATAGTTTTAAGGTCATGTGCAAGGTCTATTTCTTAATTATACATAAACAACTCCCGCAGGCACAAAAATGAGCAAAACTTTGCACTTATAAAGTCTCACAAAATTTAAAGTGATGTTAAAATCACGATGTGAAATTTGCATATTTTTGAGACTTTGTGGCCATACATTTGTTTACCTAGATACGTTCACATTTATCAATGCTGGATTTAGAAAAATGGATCATAAGAAGGAAAACAAGCATTGGCATAGCCAATAGTTCTCACCTTTGGGACCTTATAAGTGTTTAGCCATGCAACAGTTGATGTTGTTGCACCAAGGGTATTGTGCTGGATAACTAAACACTTATAAGGTCCCAAAAGCGAGACCTATTGGCTATGCCAATGCTTGTTTAAGAGAAGTAAGTAGCCTGCCAGATCTCTTAAGATGGCAATGGCCCGCTTCTCCCACCATGTGGAAAACATTTGCGATCTCTGCCGTCTTGATAAGGATCATTTTCTGAAAGTGTTCCCATGGCCGTCAGCATGAGCACTTTCAGCAAAAATGTACTGGTGGCTGGCTAACAACCAATGCCCCTGAAGTGTAGGGAGCGTTCGCCCCATGTGTGATTTTCTGAGCCTAAATAGGACCAGCCTTCCAGCACTCTTATCCCGGGAGCCTGCCCTGTGCCAGGCGGGACACCAGGGAGGTTTTCCGGCAACGGAACAAGCTGAGGCTCCACAGTAAACAGCCACGCACTGTCCACACTTCCTAATGAGGTGGGAGAATCTTGCACTTCTGAGCTGGAGGAATCTGGCACTTCTGCCTCACCAAACCCTACATGATGACCATAGACATTTTCTTTACCATTTGTTGATGGCTGTGGAGAGGTTGGAGCCCTATAATAAGCATTCATCTAAACCCGACCTTTGAACCCCATCTGATTTATAGTGATATTTGTAGCACCTGTATCACCTGAAGCCCCCTCCTTGAGATTGTTCTATGCTTCTAATTGGTTGCTTGTTTGGACATGTTGTCAGCTTAGGTTTTGATGACATCATTGGCATCTTCATGTGCCTGTTTCACTGTGCCAAGCTCTGCCCCCTTCCAGCTCAGGAGTGGGCTCTTCTGAAGATCGACTGCCAACACCACATTTTGCCGAAGGTAAATCAGATCTCACAGTAGAGGCCGAGTGAAGGCGCCAATGGCAGGAGCCAGCGCGTGGTCATGTGTGTGCTGGCACGTGGCATCAATGTAAAAGAACTACCTTGAGCAACGGACTGGGCCTTTAACAAATAAATCTACAAGAACATCTAACTCTCAGCTCATTATAGGAAGAAACACACACCAAGAGGCAGACATGGCCCGGCTTACAAAACATTACGCAAAAATGTGGGAATGTACTCACCTAACGAAGGCGCATTTTAATTGTAATGTGTTTTTTCCGCGGACGGGACTTGGTTTTCTTCATTGAGAAACACTTTCCCCTACCCTCTCATTCAGAAGGGGCTTGTACCATTTCCTACCCACCCTGGAAACACGTTTTTCAGGGTGGGAAGCAACCTACACAATTTCATCATAACTTTAAACTTTCCAGTTTAAAAATGTCCTACGGAAATTGACAATACTAGTACAATTCCTGGGTGAGGAAATCTATTTTATGAGGGCAAAATCCCACTGTTGCCGATTCTATGATTCAGGATTTTGCCCTTCTAAATGATATTTTTTGCATCTAATGTGGACGTAGAAGTGTAAAAAGTTCCAAAATTAGGCTCGACTGCATTTGATAAATTCGTTTAGTTGGTTCTAATTTTAGTTTTGACTGACATGGACACCTTTCTCAGAATGATAATTAAGACGTTTAATGTGCCTGCTGTAGAGATGCTTGCAACATTTGAAGCAGATATTGCAATTCTGTTGATCCTTCTACGGTTGCTAAAATGAGTGTGATGGGGGAATGAGCATGAATGAATGAAGGGATGACTGCACATAACATTCACATAGAGTATTACACACCTACAATAATTTCTATGTATTAAATGCCAAAGGTATGATATCAGTGGCACCGGAAGTAAGAAGGCAATAACAGAGAGCTAGAAAGGGAATATCTTGTGCTTGGGTTTGAACAGGAGCGGAGTCCTTTGTTACTCCACTGGTATCTTATTCCATTATGAAGATCTAGAGAGCCTAGAAGCCTGCCTCCCACCGACCAGAGCTATGATGCCTGATTAAAGATCTGGGATTTCAGGAATCCTTGTGGCATATGAAGAGTAAGCTTTCCCTGCACATACTGTGAGGTGAGCGCATGAGGACTCTTGAGAAAACTGCACTGGGCAATGAACTGGGTTCTGGACTGCCCTGGTAGCCAATGCAGTCCTCAGCTGAGGTTGACAAGCAGCCGGGTACCCATGTTCTGCACTCTCTGCGGCCTGATGATGGCTTTCTTTGGGATGACTAGGTGTGGAACCCTGCTACAGTCAATTTTTGGAAATTTAATTTGCCACCACTAAACAAGTTCTTGCTTTTTTAGGGAATGAGACTGATTATTCTTCTCGAACATGCCAGATACAAAATGCGGGTTATCACCACTGAATACATTTGTTTCATGGGCAATGGCACATCCCATTGGTATCCTAGACTTTTCACATGAAATTTGGGAAACGCATCCTGTTTAAAGTGCGCTTTGGTGAACCTCCAGTCTGTGTCTTCGGCACCTGCATCTCCAGAAACTCAATGGGCACGGAGCCAGGGACTAAATGCCAGCATGGAGGGTACTCACACTGTGAGTGTGTAGTTTGTGTGTGTTTGTCTCATTATGGGCCACCTGTACAAACTCATTTTCCCATAGACACAGAATGGGTAAAACCCTTTGATACGTCAGGCCCTATAAGTGCCCAAGGCACACTGCTGTGCAGTATTTGTGTTGTTTGTTTGTTCCTGCTGTCCTCAGTCCCCACACAGCAGCTCATGTACACTTTCCAGTGATTCCCTCCCTAGATTTCTGTATCTCCACACATCCCGCATGTTGTCCTATATAGCATAATCCTTGCTGATGCTGTGCACAACATTTCTGGGCGCTATGTCACTGGAAGCACAAATAAACATCTTAAATTAAATATAAAGTCAGCTCTTATTATGTGTTCCACATCTTGTAAACAGGGTTGCAGTACATTCTGGTTCCAAGAATCCCTCCCTCACAATCAACAATGTAATCGATGGAAGCATAAACGGGAAAGTGGTGTCTTATCGTTGCTTAATTTGTAAAATAATAAGTGCCCGGGCCCTGACCAGAGACCCTGCAGCTTGCACAACCCATCGCCCCTGTCATCGCTGCCAAAACAACTAGTAACCATCTCTCTTGCCTGCAAGTGCGACAGTTCAGATTATTCCAGGTCCACAAAGCTAAAGGACTGGCTGGGGAGGCAGCTATTAGTAATTGTTAATTTATATTGTATTTATAAACAACCGTTGTTCTGCTCAGCTCAAAACTAGATGATCAGCGCCATCATGTGGCAGATTTTCATAAGTGTGATGTGGACAATTAAGTGCCGGTGCCCAGCACCAGAAACCACCGGCTCAAATTAAGTCCTGCTCTTGATGCTGTTCCTCATGTCACAGGTCTAATGTACATATTGAACAACAGGAGAGAGACACGTGATCCCTAGGCTATGCCACAGGAGGCATATGACATGAAAGAGACAAGTGGGCCAGTGTGGGGCAATGAGTTTTCTCACTAAGGAAGAAGGTGAGCCTGGTTCGTGAGTAAGAAGGTTCATCACAGGAGGGGGGGTCTTTTCAGGGCCCCACGAAACATCCCAAAAGCTGGATTTGCTGCTTTTGTCATATATTGACGATGCGGCAGGTAGCTTCAGCCCGTCCAGGTAGTGCTGCCTTATGCTGTGCACCGGATATTGTGTTTTTTTTTTAACGAGGTGCTAATGCTACCAAAAAACTAGATAGGGTCTCCGAATGAGGTTTGCAATGGAGGCCCCACAAAAGCTTCTGACAGGCCTGCTGGGGTATACATTGCACTCCTAGACCAACTTACATAGTCACTAACCCCATCTACACCCTTTCCATCTTTAATAACCACGACGTATACACTATCTCTATTTTTAATGGGTTGTTTTCATAAAGTAGACCTGCGGAGTATAATGATGAACGCAATTTGAAATCTGAGCGCTGCATCTTTCCGATGTAAATAGTTGTGGTGCACATCTTATAAAGTGGCTTTCAGAGGCCAGAGCACAGCTGTTATTTATATTTCAGCTTCAGCATCTGAGCGCTGTGAAGAGTGGCTGGTCACCAACCATGGGAATATAGGAATGTGATAGACTGACTGACACTTACTCGGACCAGCCCTGCCATCCCCACGTTTGGCAAAGATAGTGTTTCTGAACCTTACTGTGCTGTCTTGCATCCTGCAACAAACTCAGGGGCCGATTTATCAAGGTTTCACGCAACGCAGCAAAACACCTTGCTGCGCGGTGATGCCTGATAGGAATGCACCCCATTTAACATTATATGGCGCATCCCTAACCTTTCCTAGTGCTGGCGCACTTTTGGCTGCCTAGCACCATCGCATACACCCTTGCGCCATGGTGCAATTGTGCCTGCATTGCAGGCAGAATTGTTTTTGTGCAAGAAGGGGCATCTTCCAGCACAAAAACAATCCCCAGAGGCATTTTTCTATTTCTAAGTGTGCTGCAGACTAAGCACACTTAGAAAGAGGAAACTGCAAGGAGAAAGGAAGATATTTCTCCTTGTTGCGCCTCTGGTGGGAAGACCAATTCTGACACATTCCCAGGTCTACCAGTGTTGATAAATCTGGGAATGCATCAGAATACATGGATGGATGCATTGGAACACCCACACTCCACACATGTAACATCCCCAACATGCAGTGTAAAGCAAGGCAGCGACCTGCGCTGCCTAGCGTTACACCTTGCGTAGTTTGGTAAATCTGAATCTAGGTTTTGTGTCACCCTGCATCGCCTCACGTGGTGCAAGCGCGATGCAAAACTGATAGATTTGGCTCTAAGGGCCATATTTATCAGTATTACACGCAACACAATGAAGCAAGACACCCTGCTGCCCCGCGTGAAAGGGAGAGGGCAGGAATACTCCATATTTATGAAGATATGGTGCATTCCTGCTCGCTGCCTGCACTGGCGCTCAAACTGCTGCCTAGCACCAATTCAGGCTCCCTTGCACGGGTGCCTGCATCGCAGACAGGATTGTTTTTGTGCAGGAAGAGACACTTTCCTGCACAAAACCAATCATCAGTGGCTTGTTGCTCTTTCTGTGTGTGCTGCAGATTGTTGCCTTACTCCAGAGTTAGCAGGCCACGCAGGGCGATGCAAGATGGCCTTGCGTGGCTTGATAAATATAATTCTATGTTTTGCATCGTCCTTGCGCTACCTTGCGTGGTCAAGGGTGACGCAAAACAATGATACATTTGGCCCTCAATCTGTGAAAGAAGATAACACGCATTTTAGGATACAGGCACATATGGTGTGCAAGCTAGGTTAATGTGTACTTTTTTAAAACAGGCATAAGAAGAAAACTTCCGTTGTATGATTGTAAACAGTCATTTTGGTGAATGGCAGTGAAACACCCATGGATTAATTACCATACCGTCTAGAGGAGATTTCATGATTAGTTAAGGGATTCTGCCACTAGATGGCGGTACAGTATTATCGTACTGTAAACAGCTGGCATGGTACTGCCGGCCCACAGGAAAAAATAGATAAGATTTACAGAGTGACCTAGATAATCTGTCTTTCTTGACTTTAAAAAAAAATAGTATTATCATTGTTTATACCGTTTAGTACTAGAATGGCCATGAGACCGTTTGAATCAGTTATGATTATTATTATTAGATCTGAATTTAGAAAATACGTGATGTTACTTATAGGCAGGGCCACTGGAATTCTGCAATTCTGCGGCCGCAGCTTGTTTAAGATAATTATCGATTTGCCACATTTTCTACATAATCCATTCATCTGCTGCAAATATGCAGATTTTAACCCCAAAAAATTAGGCATATTTATCATGGTTTTGCATTAACCTTGCGCTGAGCAATGGTGACGCAAAACCTAGATTGAATTTTACCGAACCACGCAACGCCACCTTGCATGGCCCTGCGTGGCTTGGTAAACTCAAGCCAGCGCAAGTCGCAGCCTTGCGCCACTCTGCCCCAGGGGGGCGTTCCATCGGTAGAGTGTGGCCATGCATTCACCCATGGATTTTGGTGCATTCCCAGATTTACCATTAGTGGTAGACCTGGGAAAGCGTCCAAATACTACGCCTCCTCAGGGAAGGCGTAACGTGGAGAAATGTGCTTATTTCTCCTCGTTTTTTCCTGTTACTACGTGTGCTGCAGCACACATAGAAAGAGGAGAATGTCTCTGAGGATTGTTTTTGTTCAGGATGGAGTCCCTTCCTGCACAAAAAAACAATCCGGCCTGCAACACAGGCCTCCTTGCACCATTGGCACTAGGCAACACACTGTGCGCCAGCGCAGGCAGAGAGCAGGAATGCGCTGTATAATGTTAAATACGGTGCACTCCTGACCTCTCCCTTTCACGCAGCGCAGTGCAGCAAGGTGGCTTGCTGCGATGCATGTAAATTTGATAAATATGCCCCTTTGTTTCTAGCTCAAACAGATCAAAAACTGCAAAAAATGTTGCGACACATCTTCACGAGCAGTTGAAAGCCCTTTGCAAAGGTTAACTGGTCATCTCTCAGTTACTTATTTCTGTATTTTGTTGTTAAACTGGTATTGAGGTGAAATCTTTGACCAGCCAGTATTACCATGTGTAAAAACTAAAAAAATTATGAAGTAATACTATAAAAAATGTGCCACATTGTGCCGCATAATTTGTCTTTTCTTGCCTTATAAATTAGTCAACTCTGCTGCATAATTTGGTGCTGCTGAATAATTCCAATGAACCTGCTTATGGGGGCCAACCTCTTCATCCATGGGTCTGTGATTTTGTCATTCAAGTTTTTCCTCTACCCTCTACGGTAGGTAGAGTGGGGTGATGGGTCATCGCATGTCAGCAACTGTCTAGTTTCACTGTGAGAGTTGGCATTCTGCTTTATACAAGCAGCAAATCCACGTCCAAAATAGCTCCCTTCCTGCCAGGGACTACTACTGCAAAGTGTGCTCTTTGAGAACAAAAAGCATTTATGCTTTTAGCCAATGTTGTTTTTTCACACTGATGAGGCCCTGGCAGCTTCCCCAACAATACAATGTAGCAAACAC
Source organism: Triturus cristatus (assembly GCF_964204655.1). NCBI lineage: Eukaryota > Metazoa > Chordata > Amphibia > Caudata > Salamandridae > Triturus > Triturus cristatus. Next base: position 400,451,377 of record NC_140587.1, on the reverse strand, counting down.
CACGACAAAACAAGTATTACAAAAGCACAAAAGGCTGACAGCCAATACCAGACCTTTTAGCTTTGCTAGTGCTTGTTTAATCAATAAAATGTATTTATCTAATGGCACTGTGATGAAGAGAGAACACCTTACTGCACCCAGAGATGAACAACCGACCACCCACTGCTGTAAACATGAGTCCTTAGGCACATCCACCCAGATACATACAATTCTAAAACAAGGATACACCTGTTTATTCAGCATTAGCCGACCAAAACGCTGTCTGGAAAACCCTTATATGGCGTGTAGGTAATCAAGACGCTCTATTTGCACCTGCCTGTTGCTTGTTGGTGAGCGTGGGTTTTTTCTCCCCCAGCCAGGCCCTGAAAACACTAACACTGGACGTCAAAGGACACCAGCTGCCAGGGGCAATGCCACGATGACGTCACTATGGGACGGCCAGCACCATGCTGAAAGGCGGAGTAACCCCGCGTGCCGCGGCAACAGTGCTCACACACACGCAGGGAGGGGCGGAGCAGTGGCGTGGCATGTCTTCAGCGAATGTAGCCGCTGTGCAACCGCGTGAACCTCGCAGCACTATAAAGCACTGCGCATGTGGTCCTCTCAGGTTATAATGTGGGCCTTTCGAATTATATGTACCTTGTCGCTATCTCTAGAGGTGTGCTAGGGAAGCGGAGCCCACACGGGGCCCCATTGGGGAGATGAACGGGGTCCCACTAAACAACCTTTAGCTGTTTCTGGGCCTCTTCAGTCTGCAGGGCTACAAAGCCTGCATTAATACTATTCAGCCATATCATGGCAGAGGGCTGGGGTAACATGTAAGGGTGAGAGACTTACAAGGAGAGGACGAAAAGAACGGCGAAAGAAAGGAAACATGAAAGGATATTGGAAAGAACAGGTGGAAGGTAGGATGGAAGGGTGGAAGGATAAAAAGACAGGTGGAACAGTGAAAGGATCGAAAGGTTAATGCATGAATGAATGGAAGGATGAAGAATGGACAGATGGGGAAGAGTGAAAGGATGGATAGAAGGGAACATTGGCATGTTGATGGGTGAATGTGTAAGGATGAATGGATGAATGGATGGATGGAAGGAACATCAAAGAGTAAAGGTAAGTAGAGTCGAGTTTCTTCCCTACACTGCTCAGTGTAATTAGAGGCATGGTTCAAGATGGGGGTCTTTGCAGGCGCACGCAAAACTTCAGCATACGAGGCGTATATGTTTAGAGAACTTTGAAGAGTAGCTTTGTCAGTAAAGGCTCTTATATGCAGTTGTTATTTCGTGATGGCCTGCGAGTAGGGCGCTTTTAGACTGCACTGTAAAATCAATTTACACTGCCAGGATTACTTACATAGTAATGTGAATTTTCGTGATTTTTAGGCACAGGGAGGGGGTCTTCGAGCTCTCCGAAGACGAAAAGGCGAGCTAGCCGAGGGAGGCCGCTGATGGATGTCGGCCGCATTGTTTCATTTCGTGCTTTGAAATGCACAATATTCCAGTAAAAAGCTGATTCTCAGCCGCGGCACCCAAAGGCGTCCCCACTCCCCCTCGCATCACAACCTTCAGAAGAATGTGACCTCCTCACGTGCAGGGGAGCTTTTGACGTTTTCCAATAAGTGAGTCATTTCTCACAGGTCCAGTAGCATTCCATTCACTCTGACCAGCACAAGGGGTTAGTGACCTCAGCCCCCTACATGGACCGCTCATGGGAGGGGCGTCATTTCCGAAGCAGCATCAAAGGGACGGCCTGGAAGGAATGTGTTCACGTGCAATTATTCTGATGAATGGACAGCAAAGAACTTGAAACATTGTCACTAGGGGAGACAAAAAATGCCCTACATGTACAGACAATAAAAACCTTTTGAGGGCCCACGGTATTTTACGTCGCCCTCTGTAATGCATACTGTGATCTTGTAGGTGGGCGGGTACAAGTATATTCGTATGTTTAAAAAAAGTTCTTAGTCACAAAAGTATACGGGGCATATTTACAAGCCCTATCGCCACCATAACGTCACTTTTAAAGACATTGTGGTGACAATACGGGCTTCGCCTTATTTACAAGGCTGCGTTAAGTCACTTAACGGGGCTTAACACTGCCTTGTAAATAAGGCACCCTTTCACACTATACTGAGCATGAAACGGGAGGGCAATGGGTATTGCAGTGGGCGTTACACCCCAACACCCATTGATTCGGACGCTGCCCCCTATTTACAAAGGTGGTGTAAATAGGAGGCAGCGCCATAATCAAGACTAGGGAAAAACCTGTTCTTACCCTGGTGAAACGAGCAAAAATGTTTAATTTCTTCTCGTTTTTGCTGTTTCCATGTGTGCTGCGTTGTGCAGCACACATAGAAACAGCAAAATGCCTTTGATTGTTTATGTGCAGGAAAGGGCACCTTCCTGCACATAAACAATCACTACCCCTCAGCCCAGGCTCCCTTGCACTATGGTGCCTATTCCGGCACATAAACAATCATTAAAAAAATTACGTTTCCAACTTCTGTCTTTCAAATTGCCATTTCAGATTGTTTATGTGCGGGAGGGACCCCTTCCTGAACATAAACAATCACTCCCTCAACGCAGGCACCCTTGCACTAAATTTAGCGCAGGGGGAACGCAGGGCTGCACCATATTCTTGTAAATATGCTGCAGCCCTGCATTTCTAAAGTGACAGAGCATGTCATTAGCTTTCATGGCTTTACGACACGCTTCGCCGCTTTCCTTGTGAATATGCCCATACGTTTTCAAATATGATTTTAGTTATGTGTGTATATGAACTGTTTGTATGGCCATTTTAGGCATGAAATCAAACTGTTAATAAAAACTGAAACTGAAAACTGCATACTGTAATCTAACCAAAGCAGTAATCGAACAAAACCTCCCACATTGGCAAAGCCAACAGACCTGGGCTTAATGTTCTAACACATGCAGGTCAGCAGATTAGAGTGAAATGATTGGGGGCAGGGGCAGGAACGGAATCAGAGGACTACAATTGCACAGTAGTCCCTCGCGCAGTTCATCCAGACACCCTTTTTTAAAATACTGCATTTATTATTTTCAAAAAGAGGTCGATGCATATGACCACATGTCCATCTTATGACAGTATATATACAGGGAGAAAGGCAGCGGGCACTCAGCTGGCATGTAGCACACAGCACACGGCAGGGATCTAACATGTAGCAGGGTATCATCCCATGAGCAGGGGGTCCAAAGCACGAGTCCTCTGCAGGCACCCACCACAGCACCCTCTACACCAAGCCACATTATGACAAAAAAAGGAGCAATGAGGCAGAACATATCACAAATGAGGAAAAAAACTATAAGAACAGGTAGAAACATCCTGTACTCATATTTTTTATGTTTAAAAAGCTTTATTAAATAACATGAATAAGATACAAAGGCCAGACAGTACAAAATAGGAATATTAAGCAGCAGAGTACTGTACGTCTATTTTAAGTTCCCATATTATATGCCACAGGGTAGGGCCAAATTATACAGCAGGGTTGACTACATTATGTGGCAGGAAAACACATATATGCGGCACAATGCGGCACATTTTGTGATAGTATTACATCATTATTTTGTTATTTTTACCTGTGGTAACACTGTCTAGGCAAAGATTTCATCTCATTAGTACCTGTTTAACAATCAAATGCAGCAATAAGCTACTAAAATATGATTAGTTAATTTTTTGCGATGCGCCTTCCACTGCAAGTTAATACATGAGGCCACATTAGTAACTTTTGTTCTGTTTGCGCAAGAAACAAAACTTTTTAAAATCTTATGCAGCAGATGGTGGATTATGTGGCAAATGCTGTAAATCCATAATTATGCGGAAAACGCAGAAGAATTGTAGAATTCCAGTGTCCCTAATTATACTGCAGGCTTTAGGAGACAGGTTTTAAGCAGGCTCCAAATGTCTCTGGGTCTGGATGAGGGAGGCATGAGTTTTGCATGCAGTTCAAGTTGGTCATTGCAGTATATTAGAAACTCAAGCCATTGTTTAAATTTCAGGCATTGTCTCCTACCCCCAATAGCAAGTGACAAGTCTCTTATCTAATAATAGTTCTAATACAATACATTTTCTGAATGGTAGGAATATCCACCACTCAGCCCAAGAGCGTGCCTTGGGGATCCAATGGCATCTCACAGTCAATCATTGTGGACAAGGGGGGCAGAGTACATTGTGCCACTAACATAATACAGCCTACAAGACCAGGCCAGGTGAAGGAACTTGCTCTCAGGCAGCCCACATCTAGTGCAATTTGACTTCTCCCACTGCCCACATTTTATAGGGTCTCTGCAAAGATGTGTAAGTTATATGTAATCAAGGCTTGAGGAGATCATGCCAGACTGGGTGCAGCAGAATCTCCAGGTATCTACCAGAAGCTCTTTTCTCAGCTCCTCCCCCACCTAGATCTGGTTGAGTGAGCCCTAGACGGTAGCGCTTCTTGAGCTGGGTGATATAGGGTGAGAATTAGAGCCCAGATTTACGAAACTTTGATGCAAAGCAACACAGCAAGGAAAGTTACTCAGTGCGTCACCTTGGGTCACAGGGAGAGAGCTGAAAGGCCTCATATCTACTAAAATATGGCAGAGGTCTGCCTTTTTGTGGTGCTGGCACACTTCTGGCCACATAGCACCAACACAGGCACCCTTGCCCATGACAACAGGGATAGCGTAGCGGTCAGAAAAATGTTTGTGCAGAAAGGCATATCTTCCTGCACAAAACTATTCTTAGAGGCTTATTCCTCATTCTATCTGTGCTGCAGAATGCAAAGAGGAAGTAACAAGGAGAAATACTGATATTTCTCCCGCTAACACCAGCCTCGGGTATGCACACCATGTTGGCACAAACCCATATTTACTGACTTTAGTAAATATGCGTTTGCATCAAAATACACTGGTGGATAAACAGGAACGTTCATGCTCTACACAATGCAAGGGAAGGCAAGGCAGCGATATGTGCTGCATTGCTGTACTTTTAGGAAAAATACCACATAAAGTCACATTGGGGCTCCACCTCAAAAGTGGCACAACCTCGAAGCAAAATCTTAGTAAATCTCAGTCTAGATGTTTAGTGGACGTGGTGCTTAATTAGTGAGTGTGTAGGACTCACATTTATGTGCCGGCTTGTGAGCTTGTCTCTGATTTGTTGAAGAATGGAATTGCTTCTGATGAGAGCAAGATTTCATTCCAACTCTTTGATGGTCTGCTCTACCATGTCCAGGTAACTACAGGACACCATTTTGCTTTGATATGTTTTTGCCCAAAATTGTCTACTTGAAAGCCTCCGATACTGTACCAATCTTGTTCACCAAATCTATGTTATATTTAAAATATTAAAAAAATTCCATTTTAATTTCTTTGTGAAATATTTTGTCCATCAAAAGCTCTGCATTCAGATGTCATTCACCCCTGAATGAGAGTGAGTCAGGTGTCACGAGTTGAAGCAGCGCTGGGGAATATTGTATTTATTGTACTGACTGGCCTACATCAAACATTACTAACCAGTAATCCGGCCTAGACCACATATCATGCACTGCAGAGGAGAAGGTGCCTTCTTTTTTTTAGGGTACCTGTGCCTCCATACATTTAGTAGTTTATATTCTAGCATATTGTTTGTAGCTGACAGGCAGCATTAGAGCTAACTCCAAACACAAATGAAGATCGGTCTTAGCAGCCCTGCAATGTGCAATTGAAATCCGCACCCCAAATCAGTGTCTGTAGATCCGTGAATAATATTACAACCCGTAGCGTGCCACAACATACAGGGAGGTCAACATTTCAGCCATAGATGTTGACAGTGGTAATGCGAGTGGTACCAGATCTGCTCCACAGGAGTGCATATCTGCCATGTTCTTCAGTGCGCGTTCCAAGCACACATAGCCATGTGCCTTTTTTACCATAATAGCTACTCAGCAGGCATACGAGGAGTATGAGGAGGCAGTAGAGGGAGATGCCCATCTTTTAGCAAAGTTAGCTTCAAATGTAGGAGTGAGATGGGTCTCCTGCAGCACGCAAAACCTGTACATGGTGTTTATTATTATTATTAGCAATTAGCATTTATTGAGCGCATAGCTACCCGTAGGCATGCCAGCGCGAGTGACAGCAGGCAGACAGAGTTGGGGGTTCTAAAATATATTCTGGAATAGCCAGGTCTTCAATTGCTTTCGAAAGGAAAGGTGATGGGTCATAGAGCGAAGATGGGTAGGCAGGGTGTTCCATAATCTAGAGGCATTATACGAAAATGAGCGGCCCCCGGCTCTCTTGATTTTCGGTACAGATGCCAGAAACAAGTTGGTTGAACGGAGACATCTTAAGGAGCGATTGATGGTGATGAGGGAATGATTAATTTTGGGACCATTACCCCAAAGGGTCTTGTGAGCTATACATAATGATTGAAATATTATGCATTCATTTATTGGCAGCCAGTGCAGTGATTTGAGAGCAATGCAAAAACAACAGTTGATGGACAGAATGCAGAACAATGTCATACATTCACCCCAGTACAGAGATCTGGGCCTAAATCCATCGTTTTTTTGCTCACCATGCCATTCCAGTTTGGACCCAGTCATATGCAAATCAGTCTTGACCCTGTGCCCAATGGGAACAGTCCAGCCCAAACTGCCAGGCCAGGTCCTCTCTGGACTGGAAACAAGCATCCTAGGACCGGTTTCGGGCATTCCCCCCTCTTCAGCCAGGATAGCTTGATTCCAGTGGCATGGAGAGCACGGGACTCACATCTGAGCATACCCGTCCAATTCAGGGTGACAAATGCAAAAAGAACTATTGATGGAGAGAATGCAGAACAATGTCATACATTCACCCCAGTACAGAGATTTGGGCCTAAATCCATAGTTTTTTTGCTCACCATGCCATACCAGTTTGGATCCAGCCATATGCAAATCAGTCTTGACCCTGTGCCCAAAGTTTCAGCGCTCCGCCCATCATCCCCTTTGGGAACGCTTTGTTCGCCCTAAGTTGGCAGGGTATGCCCAGACGTGGGTCCCTTGCTCACTTTGCCAATGGATTCAAGATAGCCTGGCGGATGAGGGTTATGAACCCGAAACCGGTCCCAGGATGCTTGTTTTCGGTCCAGGGAAGACATGGCTTGGCAGTTCGGGCTGGACTGTTCCCATGAGGCACTGGGTCAGACTGATTTGCATATGGCCATGTCTGAACTGGGGTGGTGAGTGAGCTATAGAATGATGATGGATTAAACCCAGATCAGTTGACTGGGGGTGAGTGTTTGATTTCCTCAAGCGCTCCGTCCATCATCCCCTTTGGTATCGCTTTGTTCGCCCTAAGTTGGCAGGGTATGCCCAGACATGGGTCCCTTGCTCACTTTGCCACTGGATTCAAGATAGCCTGGCTGATGAGGGCTATGAACCCGAATCCGGTCCCAGGATGCTTGTTTCCGGTCCAGGGAAGACATGGCTTGGCAGTTCGGGCTGGACTGTTCCCATGAGGCACAGGGTCAGACTGATTTGCATATGGCCATGTCTGAACTGGGGTGGTGGAGTGAGCTAAAGAATGATGATGGATTAAACCCAGATCAGATGACTGGGGGTGAGTGTTTGATTTGTTCAAGCGCTCTGTCCATCAACCCCTTTGGTATTGCTTTGTTCGCCCTAAGTTGGCAGGGTATGCCCAGACGAGGGTCTCTTGCTCACTTTGCCACTGGATTCAAGATAGTCTGGCTGATTAGGATTATGAACCCGAATCCGGTCCCAGGATGCTTGTTTCCGGTCCAGGGAAGACATGGCTTGGCAGTTCGGGTTGGACTGTTCCCATGAGGTACAGGGTGAGACTGATTTGCATATGGCCATGTCTGAACTGGGGTGGTGGAGTGAGCTAAAGAATGATGATGGATCCGTTGACATGGCTTGGCAGTTCGGGTTGGACTGTTCCCATGAGGCACAGGGTGAGACTGATTTGCATATGGCCAAGTCTGAACTGGAGTAGTGGAGTGAGCTAAAGAATGATGATGGATTAAACCCAGATCAGTTGACTGGGGGTGAGTGTTTGATTTGCTCAAGCGCTCCGTCCATCATCCCCTTTGGTATCGCTTTGTGATTTGAGAGGCATGGCAGAATGCATTTTGGGAGTAGTGCGTAGCAGCCTAGCTGCACAGTTCGTCACGATTTGCAGTTTCCTTACAGCAGCTTTCCGGGTGCCCAGGTAGAGGAAATTCCCATAGTCCAGGTGGGAGAGAACCAGCGCCTGACCCATGACTCTCCGAGCGGGTAACGAAAGAAGTGGTAACATTTTCTGAATCAGTCTGATCATACCAAAGCAGGTGGCTGCTAGCTTCACTGCTTGGTGGTCAAATTTGAGAGATCTATCCAACCAGACTCCCAAGCTTTTGATCTTGGGTTAAGGGGCTGGTGGAGGGCCAAGACAATTGTGCCAGCCTAGTCCAGATGTGGAGATGGAGTGATTGCCCAAGATCAATAGCTCGGTCTTGTCTCCATTAAGCTTGAGGCACGACTTGTCCATCCATTTTGCCACAGTTTCCAGACAGCTTTCTAAGTTAGCTGGCAGGTTATTCGGGTGTTTTAATGCTACCACTAGCTGTGTATCATCAGCATATGTGATGATGTGGATTCCATATGGCAGGACTAACTCAGTGAGAGGATTTAAATAGACATTAAACAGAGTAGGGCTCAGTGAAGAGCCCTGGGGAACTCCACACGTGAGTGGCACTCGTTTAGGAGTATTGTTGCTTTCAAAAACCTGAAACGATCTATCAAGTAAAAAGAATTTGATCCAGGCCATGACGTCACCTGAGACTCCATCCATTCTAAGTCTGTTAAAAAGAATGGTATAGTTGACAGTGTCAAAGGCGGAGCTCAGGTCAAGTAGGATAATGGTCACCGCTCCTCCCTGGTGTAGGATTTTCCTCGATTCCTTCACTACTGCTAGAAGAGCGGTTTCCGTTCCAGGCTGTGGTTGGAATCCTGTCTGAGAGGTATTCAGTAGGGAATGAGTTTCTAAGAACTCGGAGAGAATTCTATTGACATATTTCTCTAGTATTTTGCTGTCCCGGGTAGAAGCGAGACGGGGTGATAGTTACTCCAAACCTCCGGGTAAGAGTAGGTTTTTTAACAGTGCTCTTATCATGGCATGTTTCCATGACGAAGGAACCTGGCAAGTGGATATATATAAATTTAACACTTCTAGTAAAAGTGGGAGTATGGTTTCCTCTACCTTACGAAGCACATGGAGAGGTACCGGGTCAAGAGGGGAGCCAGATTTGACCTGGGCAAAGAGTTGAGAAAGGGTGGACAGGTTCATAGTTGGAAGTTCCTCCAGTCGTGGTATGCTGCCAGATGGAGTTTTTACTTCCGCGACCGAATTTTCAGGGCAGAGGACCAGGGGGAAGGTATTGTATATATCTAGAATTTTCTTTAATAAAGAATCCTGCGAGTTCATTACAGCGAACCTGAGAAGAGTCAGGTGGAGCCTCAGGCGAAGGACACTTCATAACGTTTTTAGTTATCCAAAATATTTCCCTGGGAGCGTTGGGAGCGGATGTAATTTTTTCATCAAAGTACTGTGCTTGTGCTCTCTTTGTTTCTGTTTGGTAAATTTTGATAGACTCTCTATATTTCTGTTTTTTAGGGTGTTGTACTCTTTCCTCCAAGCTTTTTCTAATCTTTTGCAATTTTGTTTAAGTTCCTGGAGTTTTGGTGAGTACCAGGGTGTCATTTCTCCTTAGGCCTTCTCTAGCTCAGTTTAAGTGGTAAGGTGGCATCCAGAGATGATTCAATCCAGTGGTTAAAATTATCAGTGGCTGTGTTGGAGTTGGGGTCCAACAGAGGTCTAGTATTTGTCAAGGCTAAGGTCCACGCCTCTAATGGTAGTTTCGCCCAGGGTCGTTCTCAGCTACTGGAAGATTGGATATTAGCGGGCTGTGACGGAATGTTCCATTGGATCAGGATCAGAAAATGATCTGACCATGGCACCGGGATGGTGTTGCCTACTGAGAGCTTTTCGTTATTTGAGAAGACTGGATCCAAGATGTGACCTTTACCATGTGTCGGACTAGTGACTTTTTTGATCAGTTGGATTGTCAATAAGTCTTGGGTAAGATCCCAGGCTTCAGATTTATGAGGGTCGTCTAATTGCAGATTAAAATCGCCTTATAGGGTAATGTTGGGCGAGGTACTTGCTGGCGTAGCAACGATATCTGTAAGAGATTTATGAAATTGCCCACACGGACCTGGGGGGTGATAGATGTGGATTCCCGATAAGGAGAGGGTGGGAGAGATTGTGAAGAACATATTTTCTCAATCTTGAATGATGTCATGCTCAATCCGCCCCGTCAGATGGTCTTTAAGAATGATGGCAATACCTTCCCCTTTCCTCAGTTCCCTGTCTTTCCTCAAAATATGATAGTCAGGAGGAAGCGCTAGCACCGTGTCTGAATCAGATTCCTTGTGGAGCCATGTTTCTGTTAGGAACAGAGCATCGGGTTGTTCTCCGTCAAGAAATATGTAGCTTTCAGAAGAGTGTTTAGGTAAGGACCTGCAATTAATGAGAAACATTTTATAACCCCTAGGGGTCTTAGTTATCGGCTGTGGCCATAGAGCATTACAGGGGCCAAAAGAGCAATAAGTGCATGGTGCGAGGCCATTTGTTAGACAAATGGAGTGCCAGCATCTGTTTTCACAAGCAATCCGCAGTTGGTGCAGTTGGCGTGAGGAGTATCTCAGAATATATTTGGGGAAAGGGCCAGGGGTTCTGGCCCCTGGTCCCGGTTGGGCGCGGACGGGAGCGGACGGGCGCGAACGGTCACAGACGGGCTTGCCTTTGGCACGCCTTCGGCGCGTCCTGGCCATCCTGCAATTTAAATAGCCTCCAGGATTCAGCCTGCCTGCCCTATGCCCAGCCTCCTCTTACCGCCTCCCTCCACACAACCAGATGTTCCGTGGTGGACCGGGGAGTGACGTGAGACAGGAACCTAAAAGGTAGAGTAACCACTGACTGAATAGCTAAAAAACGTTAAAATATGTTTTAAAATGCCCTCTAAATAAAGTGCTCTGTGCAAAGTAGCCCCAATATCTTTCTTGTCTGCTTACTTGTCGCTGGTGTGCCCGGACCTGAGGTGTCTTGCGTGGGTTGTTGAGGCCCCTAACATTCCTCGTCTGGCATAAAGGTGTCCGAACCCCACACCTGCTATGCATACTAAGTGATAGATTTCAGGTCTTGGTGTAACTCGAGTGCATGTGGAAATGCCAAGATATGTGTCCTCCCAACTGCAGTAATGTTTATGGTGGATTCTGGGTCAAGTAACAATGTTAAACTTTCAAATAATTCCCACTCCCCATCCCAAGCACTCTAGTGGCCCAACTCCACCAGGACATTTCACGGCACAGAACATATTTCCAACCTTGACCCACACAGACAAACTATGTGGGTTAAACTCACAGATAAACTATGCATTGGCAGCTAGCTACAATTGAAAGTGCTGGGGTGTAAACATTGTGGATGTGTGGGACAGGGAGACGACAAGAGCAAAGAGCAGCAGCTGAAAGGGCAGCATAGGGAGAATTTCCGGTCAGACCTCCCTGGGTGCTGATGTAAACAAGGACTCCAAGTGCCAGAATGCAACGAGTGTTAAACGATAATACAGAACCAGAGTTTAGCGGCATCTGGTAACTTTAAAAAAGGAAAAGTAAAACTGCAAGTCATGGAGGTATAGTGTGGAAGGTTGAAACACCGGATTCCCTTCAGGCATGCTCATGACAGACAGCCATATGCCTGGTATGCCACTGCATCAGACTAACCTAGGGAACATTGCTGTGGCTGTAGGCAGCGACTGTGATTGGTTGCCAATTGCCCCGTGGCATATCTGCCACCTTGCTTTGCCCTTTTGGCTGCTGCTCCTATCTCTGGTCGCCTCCCTGTCCCACACATCCAAAATATGACAGCAGGACAGAGGGACACACTCAATGAAACTCAGCTGACAGCGCCTCCGGCTCAAAGGGTTGAAGTGTGCATGACTGGCCCTGAAAGAATGATAGTCCAGTGCAGATAATTGTCAGCTCACCCCCCACTAGGGAAACACAAAACAAGAATCGTGCCTATTCCTAGTAAATAACCCCTCAGTTTAGTAATCGGCTCTGGTGCGTTGCGCCTCTTACCGTCCTGATTGCTGGTAAAGTCCACTTTCCTCGTCCTTTACCTCTCCCACTCTTTCAGCCCCCCCCCCCGTCGCCTCTTGTGCTCCTGTGCACTGCCCTCCTCGTGTATCTTGAGCCAATCTGGACGCTGCGTCCATGCTGTGTAAAAACATGAAAGCAGTGCCAGGGTTGGCAGGAGCAGGCAAACGCAGCGCTCCTTAGGAGACTGTGAGGCTGCGGCTGAGATCCCCTGCTCACTCACAGTGCAGCCATTGAAGAGGCCTCAAGTGCGCATGTGGGGTTGGCTGTAGAAAGACATTCAACCAACCCGACATGCGCGCTAAGGGCATGATTATGAGTTTGGTGGAGAGGTTACTCCATCACAAACGCCCTATTACGAGTACCATTATGTTCCATTGGATATAATGGAACTCGTAATACGGCCAACAGGATATCCCTCACGTTTGTGATGGAGTAACCCGTCCACCAAACTCATAATCAGGCCCTAAGTGTTAACCCAGAGAACCTGTGTCGGCTGTACAGGCTGTCAATGATTAAGCCCCACCCCTGCCCAAATAACGCAATGCAGTGTACAGTGTCCTCCTGTGTGCACCCTAACCCGGTCAGTGGCATTGGGAAAAATAGTATGCTTTAACATGTGCCGGGGGGCAACAAATACAGGGGGGGGGGCGACGCTCATATGCCCTCGTAGAGGAACCACAGCTGAAACTAGATAGGGTTTGACCCATGGAGGTAACCTAACGGGCCGGCCAACATACCTTTTGGTAGAGTTGAGGGGAGTGGCCGGAGGACAACTGAATAGCACCTTGTGTTTTACAAACCTGAGTATAGTCAATTCTAACCAAGTTGGTCAGCAGGATATTCATGAAGGCAGAACGGACATCAACAGGAGACAAACCAGTGAGCCAATCCATTGCAGCTCCATTCCCAAAACAAAGGCTTTAGAGAAGTTGCTGTGTCTAGAGTTTTGGTGGTCAGGTCCTCAGGTACTCACATGGAAGTATCTTTAAGTATTTAGCAGCTCGTTGCAAAGTTTGAAACATATGGTGCTTCCCCCAGTGTGCTATTATTTAGTGGGTCGCATTTAACATTGTGTATTGAATCTGTGCCGTGGCTAGCCACTTTTTGATAGGTTGAAACTTCCTTCTTGCTTCTTGTACAATAACAGTAAAGTCCAGAAACTGAGAGATCTCATTTCTTTCGAAAGATAGGTTACATTTTTCCTGGCCAGACTCAAGGAAGTGTATCTGTCTCTAAATTTGATGAAGCGAGCTATTATGAGGCATACCGGTGGCCCCAGGGGGAATCTTGCAGCAAACAACTTATGGGCCCTACCCACCACCAGAGGGCGTGACAAGGTTTCCAAGACGAACGGTGATATCAGTAGGTGTCCCACGTACCATTTTTCCAGTGTTGGTTGTCGCCTCTAATTCTTTGTTTTTGGCAGTAATAATGTGTTAAACTTTTTCCATGTCATGTAGTGTTTCTCCGTTGAAGTCATGGTTGTCTTCCACAGTTGAGATTCTCTGTTCTGCTCTTGTAAGTCTACTATAACACCACAACAAAATTGCCAATACTGATATTACATCAAAACATTCCTTCCCTGGTGCATAGAAATGAAATCTGTGACACCATAAGCCATATTTTGCTTATTTCAATTTTAATTCAACATCCTTTTGTTTTTTAGATTCAAAATAATTACTTTTTGAAAATGCAACACAACTTTATCAAAAAGAGACAATAAAAAACATTTTTAAATACAGCCAATCAACATCCAAAACAACTCTCTTCAACATTCCATCATTCTACTCACATACCCCATTCAACAAGCATTTATAACCCACACTAATCAGCAAACATACATACACCACACCTTCGTCCTGGCCTCGTATACCACTTACAAAAACATCAGGGGTAACAACCAAACATCACCAAAAGTCTAAATACAATGATCCTTAATGTGCATTACAGAAATGAAAACATCTCTTTTTAGTAATTCACATCCAATTTACATTGCACACAAGGCGACCAATAATTAGAACCACAGATTGTTTGGCAAAACACGACAAAACACGTAAGGTCGACGCATTTCGAGCCCACTTCTTGGAGGGCTCTCTTCAGGACCAAAATAACCCTACTGCAGTAAAAATTATTCCACTGTTCAATACAGAAAAGTATGCATGGGGTGTGAAAAAACGGGAATCGTCAGTGTCCCGATTAATTGCAGCACTTTTGAGGGACTATTTTCACCAAAACTTAAATCCTATTGGTGAGCCATCACGTTATTTTAGTTGACGTCCGTCAACACAGTATGGCGAAACCGATATGGATTATCCGTCACCGGAATGCCTCTTAGGTTGAAACTGATGTAGCAAGCGTAACGGACAAGTCGCATTGGCAAAAGAAGGCTGCCAACTTTGCGTGTATTGCGCTGTCAAAACCCAGACCTAATGAGGACATCAATTATGGGTAGCCAGAGGTATCAAATGCTACCTCTAGATCATCCTTTGATGTCCTTAGCAATGCCTGCACTTGGTAGCCCCGTCTGCATGTAAATATGTATGTATGTGATCTTTATATAGCACAAATATAGCTGAAAGGCAGTGAGGACAGTAGCGGTAAAAAAAAAAAGGCAGCAGCTGCAACAGAAAATCAACATTGCTCCGGTGCTTAGTGTGTAGAGCCGGATGCAGTCGGCGGGCACAATTTCATATTTTTGCAGACTGGTGTGGGTTTTCATCCTCCGACATTGACCAGAGCAAGTGAGAGAATGGCAGAAAATAGAGAGAGGACGAAAAACAGAAAGTTAGGAAAACAGTGACAGAGAGTGAAAGAAGAGATGAAAAGTAACCTGCAAATGTTAGGTAAAGTGACAATGAGTGGAAAGAGGCATGAGCTGTAATCAAGTCCAAGAAACAGCATTGGTACTCAGCACATCGAGCTTTCCAGGAACACCTTACAGGGAGATCATCTAAGAAAATATTTGGGCATCTGAATTTAATTTCACGTCAGGCCTAGAGACAGATGAAGTGGTCTCACCAGCCTCAGTGTTTTCCAAAAACAACATAAGAAAAAAAACATACAGGGCCTTTTATGGGATAACAGGTCAGCCCAGTTCACCCACTGGCTTTCTTGCACAGTGTTCGACGGCATTATGATTATTCGCCTGGTCATGGCCGCCTGAAAAGAAATGTGTGGGATGGTGTGCCAAATGTATAAGAAAACATATACACCCTTGCCGATGCCAGAACTACAGGCTTTGCTAATATTTGTTTGACAAATTAAATTCTGCAGGGCCTCTTTGAAGTTTCCACAACTCACCCTTCCTTCTACTCCTCAGCATCAAACGAGGGGTAGGTGTGAGACAAGGGGTAGACCCTGTGACATCATCGGGGTCAAAGAGTAAACAGTGTTACATTTGCTAACCCTGGCAATTTCTGGGAACCAACTGACTTAGGCCCATTTCACTCGGAATGATAACTCCAGATGAATTACGGCTACTCACAACTCCAAGAGTCTCCAGGTATAGAATTATTGGGACCGCAAACTCGGTGCCTGATATTTCTGGGCCTGGAGACAGCCTTGCATGGATTGCGTGCAGCAGCATTGCCAGAACCAGCCCGACCCTACAGCAGTTCGGGGAGAGCAGACAATGCTCCCCCTACATGCCCAAGCCTGCCCTGCCGCTCCCCAACCCATCCTCCCACTCTGTACCGACCCACCTGTTCACACTATCTACTTGTTCACAGCAGGTGGAAATGTTAGAAATAAGGGAAACCCATATGGTAAAGGATACAATATCTCCAGGGCTTCATGGTTATTCCCCATTCCTGGAGGAAACTCGGAATAGCCAGAGTTTGGTATGGGGATAGGGTTGCCATCAGGCCAGTTTTCTACCGGCCCACCAGTATTTTGATGTCCCAGCCGGTACAAACGTAAGCAAAGGCTGGTATGTATAGCCTTTATCTGTACATACTTCAAACAACAAATGTAAATAGAACTTACTTTTAAATGTATACTAGAGCTGCGTTAATGAGCCATTACTAATAATAATACTAAACAAAGGCAGGAAAGTCATGTTGCAAAGGAATATATAAGAATTTATTTAAAGCTGTATATAGTATCACGTCTCGGCCTTTGCAGACTCTTAAAACAACAACAAATGGCCGGTATTTGTCTTTTGGAAAGGTGGCAACCCTATATGGGGATGCCTGCTAAAATCGGGGACTATGGGCCTCTAATATTCCCACACTCATTTTCAGTCAACTTGTAATGAACGCCCTAAAGTTCTAGTGACGGTGGTGAACAACAAGGGAAGGAAACACATACTACTTACTGCTTCTGCTGATACAGGATAGAAACTGGGACATTTTCAAAACAATGCTCAGGGAAAACAGAGGGGAGCACATCAACCCACTGTTGGTTGTCTTCCATTGGCAGCCAGTATGAGAACATTCTTTAACCCCTTCAGTGCCCATGACGAGCTGGACTCGTCATGGGCTGCGGTGGCGCTGTGCCCATGACGAGTCCAGCTCGTCATGAACTCCGCCCGCTAATGGAAGGCGCGGCACTGGGCGGGGAAAGGGGCGGGCATGCAAGGGGTTAATCCCTTTGTTTACACAGCAATCCATGCCCCCAGCCTTCATCAACCTAAGTCATCTGCGTACACGTTCCCTGTTGTTGTCAAGTTAATAAGTTTCCAGTCCTGGTTTGCTTCCATTGGACCATGTGCAACAGACAGTCTGGCAATTGGAGCCATTGACCTGACGCCACAGACAAAGATGGCTATACTAGTTGTTAGGCATCCAGTAAGATGATGCAATGCCTCTGTTCCTAAGTCCACTGGTGACATTTATCCCCGCTGCACTACCCTTTCTCTCGCAAGATACTCAAAACATGGCTCTTTGTATGTGATCCAATGAGATTTTGATAATTATAATACTCAACACATTTATACGTAGAGAACATGAAACATTGAAAATATAAATTGCACACAATATGAAACAGAGACAAGTGTAGTAGAAGCACCGTAAAAGTGTGCTTTAAAATGTGAGATGAAGAAAACATACGTAGAGTAATATTAAACATATAAACAAAGTTGCACTAATGATGCTTACGCTCATTAATGGAGTTTATGCTGAATGAAGTGGCTTAGTGCTTTGATGCTTTTGCTTATATGCACTAGTTAGAGGGAAAAACGGTGCAAAAATGTGTAAGCAATGAAATGAAAACTTGATATTTTAGAGAATGACATTAGAGATATAATAGTTCATGAAAACCTTCAAATTATGTTTATTTAAATTGCAGTAGAAGGATATTTCTAACGTTAGCTATTCCCGTGTAATAATATTTATGAAGTTTATACATTTCTATGTGAATTGATTTGATTTCATTATAATTGAGGTAGAGTTGAAATGCTTATTTCATTTAACTGTGTAATGCTAACTTAAAGGCCTTCTTTTCGAGATGCCTTTTTTTCTGCTGATGACATTTACCCAGATTAAATACAACGGATCATTCTTTGCAAGAGTAATGTAACTTGTTCGATCTCTATACGTCTGTCCCCTGACATATTTTCATTTCTTTTTTGAATGTTCACAGTGAAATATTCCCGTGGGAATAGAATTTTAGCTATGACCATAAACTGCAACTTTGTATTTGCTTTTTAGCAACATTAGGCCTGTGTGGACTCGTACAGTTTAGTTTCTCATGACAAGCATGGGAAACCAGCTCGATGTTTCAGTCATTTCAGATTACATGATGAGACCATAGCCATGTGAGGGTCTTTCGATGGTGGTGTGATGTTACGCCATTAGGACTTTACCAAAGAACTTATAAACAAAAAAAAACCAAAGGAGGGGTATCTCTCTCCCACCCCATGTTTGCCCTTTTTACTCATCTCTCTCAACGCACATGGCACACAGACTTTTCCTTTGAGATGCTTTGCTGAAGCATATTAAATTGCATTATGGACTTGGATGCTATTATAATTTCTGAACTCTTGCTAGCTTTGGACTGCCTGGTCTATGCTACAGACGACCTATATGGTGGTTGGACACTGTAACTCTGTGGCTATTGATGATTTGAACGCCTGTTATATACTTGGCATCATTATTAAAACTGTTATATTTATAACTGAGTTTCTTAAACAAATGCTGATTATTGTGGATTTTGCATTTCTAATATAGTAACAATTTTATTCAAATTTGTCTAAGCCCATTACTGAGACTTGTTGATTCGTCATTTGATTATGATTAATGGTTCAAATGCATTGTAGGAAGAATCAGCAAGTCCTGACTGAACATCAGGTGCTGCTTCTATTATTCTGTGTAGCAACTGCAGAGTTATTGGTTTGTATAATCCTCACATGTCTTAACTTCTTTAGGAGTTTGAGACTTCTTGTTGCCATTCTCTATATCTAAAGTATGGTCTTGAGAGTGATGTATCTAAATCTGATTTCTAACCATTGAGTTAGCTGTAAAGTGATGGTCCTCATTGGACAGCTAACAGAGAGTTTTTTGACTTCCTAATTTCCACCCCTCCTATCGGCTGAGAAAAATTCATCAGAGGATCATTGCCTCTGTGGCAAATGACTTTGATTTGGTCGTCTAATTGTAAAGAGCCCAGTGTAGTTAGAGCAGTAATATGAGAGTAGATTAGAAAATAGGAAAAGAGAAAAATAAAAAACAAAATATTATAAGTAGTCAGTCAGTGATTCTTTATTCGATGATTAGAAAACACCATAAAAGCACATATATACAGACAGTTAAAATACAATTAAATCATTTCCAAAACCCTGACTGGAATTACATACAAAGTTAAAAAAGACTAGGAAAAACAATTCCTTGTGATGGTGACAATCAGACTTGCCCTCTAGTTACCCTCAATCGTACCGCGAATTTAATAAAGTTCATAATACAACATAATGTCAGGGGGTCGACCGCTTTTTGCAAAAAAATTAGAGCCTCTTTAGCATGTGTTAATTTGGCTTGCTTTAAAATTCCTACCAAAAATCTACGCCTAGGCATTGAATAAAAAGAGCATAAAAGTACAAAATGAAGGGTGTCCTGCGGAGACCTATTGTCGCAGCCGCAGGCACCCTTCTGCTCAATTGGAAATATAAAACCTGGTGGATCAGCCAGTAAATAAGGTAAAAAATTGAGCCTAAAACGAGACATTAAAAATCTATCCTGGCCGTTATACATGAGATAAAGATACGCTCCATTCCCTCTGTGTTTTTTACAAAGCTATGGGCACTCACAGTACATTTGGTCCCTTCAACCTCTGCTCTATATGTAGTTCTCTGGGCCAGAAAAGATCTCTTGATGGACAACTTATCTTGAGGTACAATCGTTGCGGGATTTGTAAAAAGGTCCTTGTGACCAAGGCTTTCCAAACTAGACATTACATATTTGAGCCATGGTATATCATGCTTTTATCCCTTCCCATGCAGTCACTTAGAATTTGTCGGCTCAAAGTTGCCTCAGGATTTGTCCAGATTTTTAACCATGCCAAGATAGGTCTGAATTTAACCAAATCTTCTAAATATGGCCTCCCTAATTCTCTATGGGCTATTACAGCTGGGGTACTCTGCGGTATTTTCAAGATTGATCGTAAAAATTTGTTTTCCTCCCGCTGTACTTTCTGGATGTTCACAAAGCCCCATAATTCAGCACCATACATGGCCTTGGAACAACAGATGGAACCATAAAGATTCATTGTTTGTTCAGGGGACCATCGGCCCACCCTCCGCCCATAGCCTGCAATAGCACCATTGGAGGATATCAATTTACAGCAACGTTCCTCCACCAGAGGGTTAAATTTTAAAGAGCCATCAAATAATAAGCCCAGATACGAGAAGGACTGTACCTTTTCTAGTGTGTGGCTTCCTATCTTGTAAGAGAAACTGGTACGAGGTTTATTGCCCACCAACATTACATATGATTTGCCTAGATTAACCGACAGGTCTAAGGTTTCCATGAACTTGACAAACCCATCTATTAAAATCTGTAGACTCTTTGGGGTACGTGCAAGTAGGATCGCGTCATCCGCGTATAAAAGTACCGGGATAGGACGTGATCCTACGCTTGGGCAATCAGTTTTTAAGTTAATCAGGGACTGCTCCAGATTGTTAATGTAGAGTGAGAATAAAATGGGGGCAAGAATACAACCTTGCCTCACCCCGCTAGTACATGGGAAAGATTCTGTCAGCCCCCCGTCCATGTTATAGCGTACCATCGCAGTAGTGTCCCTATGTAACTCACTCAAGATGTTAATCAATCCAAGTCTATCCCCAAATGAGTCATCATTGCCCAAAGTTTACCCCTGTTCATGTGGTCAAAGGCAGCTGCCAAGTCCATAAACCCATAAACAAAATATTATAAGTACGTTTTCGCTGGATCAAATATGGTAGCTGAGCTATGGTTCTGCCTGGTAAAGTGAGATTTTAGGGTGCCTAAAATAGTTCTTAGTCCAGTCCCAAAGAGTCCACAATTTGTTTTGCTTGTCGAGAAGAAGTATTGACGGAATATGGATGGAGTATCGCTCTGGATAGAGTCATCGTGTAGCAGCAAAGGAGTGTGAGTATCAACAGAGATGCGCATTGTAAGATGGTGTTTTTTTTAAAAGGCATTGTGTTGTTGAGTCAAGTGAAGTGGTTAAAGACCTCATGATGAAAGTCCATGTATGAGTGTGGCACTTTGTTGCAAAGTTGAAGTTGTATAGAGGTCCGTCATGGCCTAAGATCTCAAGATATTTACGTACGGGTTGTCTCAGTGTAGAAGACACTGAGAAAATTGTCTGCTGGTTTATGGTGTTGATTGTGAGACATCGTCATCAACACTTTGGTAAGGGTTCTTTTGCATGTTGGTGATAAATGATTGATGTGATTGGTCTCAAGTGCAAAGAGACCAATTATATAAATTAAGGGTGGTATCCCACTGGTTGAGGTTTCATCGTGGTGAAAGGCTTTAGAAAATGACCTTGTGATATCCATTAGTGGAGCAGACAGTTGATTTGTTGCTTGCATTGTATTGTCAACGCTCAGTGAAAGAGGGGTGAGCTGCTGTAAAGAGTGAGTATTACATCACAGAGTGTTGCGCTATGATTGGTTGGTTGGTGTAAAGTCGCGCTGAGATTGGTCGACAACGTCATAAGAGCCGTGCTGTTATTGGTTGAGAATACAGAACAGGTAAATTGTGGTAGAATAATATTTCTTGAATTTACAGAAATCGATTGTGAATACAAGATTGAATAAAAAAGAAATCTTTCAAAGCTTTGCCAAATTAGTAAAGAAAACTCAGTCTACAACTATCCTACTGCCTAGTTGGTGGTTGGACTCTGTAACTCTGTGGCTATTGCTCATTTGAACGCCTGCTTAAATGCTTTGCATAATTATTAAAACTGTTATATTTCTAACTGAGCTTCTTAAGCAAATGCTGATTATGATGAATTTTGCATCTCTATTATAATAACAATTTCATTAAAATTTGTCTTAGCCTATTATTGAGTCTTGTTGATTCGTCATTTGATTATGATTAATAGTTAAATGCATCGTAGGAAAAATAAGCAAGCCCCAATTGAACATCAGGGGCCCTATTACAGATTATCATTGTTTGCACCTGGCACACCTTTCAAAAGGTGCGGCGGGTGCAAACAATGATAATGCACCCCATTATGGCGTATGTGCGGCCTCCAGGGAAGCCGCAACCTCGCGCTGACCTGGTGGCAGCAAATTCATGTGAAAACACGGAGCAGCTGCACCGTGTTTTCACAGTGCAGGCGGCACCCGCCTGCACTTTCAAAGGGGATTAGAGAGTCACTGACTGAACCCGCCTGAAAGGGGATGTCTGGGGGGTCCATGGGACCCCCTTTACCCCCTGCAGAGGGCTGCTCTCAGGGGGCGTACTTTTTAATTGGTGCACTGTCAGTGCGCCTCCTGAGGACTTCTTTGACTTTGCACACGCATCTGTAATATGGCATAGGTGCAGAGTCAGAGGAATTCCCTCATTTGCATAGGGCACACTCCTATGCAAATGAAGGAACACCCTCTAAAGGTATCGCTGGCACTTTAAGTGCACCAGTGCTAATGGTATTATAGAAAGGGACGCACAAGCGTCTCCGTCCCCTTCTATAATAACAAAGTGCCCCAGGGGCACGCAAAGTGGGCACAAACGCCCGTTGCGCCCCCGGGGCACCTTCTGTAATATTGACCCTGGTGCTGCTTCTTATATTCAGTGTAGAGACTACAGAGTCATTGGTTTGTATAATCCTCATTATTCTTAAGATCTTTAGAAGGTTAGGACTTCCTGTTGCTATTCTTTATATCTACAGTATGGTCTTGAAAGTGATGTATCAAAATCCGATTTCTAACCGGTGAGTTGACTTTCAAGTAATGGTCCTATCTGCACAGCTAACAGAGAGTTTTTAGATATCCTAATTACTAACCCCTTCTATTGTCGGAGAAAGATTAATCAGAGGATCATTGCCTCTGTGGTAAATTACTTTGATTTGGTCATCTAATTGCAAAGAGCCCAGTACGGTTAGAGGAGTAATATGAGAGTAGATTAAGAAAGGAGAAAAATATAAAATAATAAAAGTAAGCCTCCACTGAATCATATGTAATAGTCAGCAGGTGCTCCGCCCAGTGTCTAAGTGTATCCAGGTACTAGTGCAGAGAGAGACTTCTGCGGCAAACATCGCCATCTACAAATAAAGCAATGACACATTATAAAGACACAGTCAAAATGGCCAAGCTATGAACTACAAGAGCGACTGCATAGCTGTCAAGTGGGCACATTTTCGGGACGCCTTCAGACAGTCTGGGTCTTTTAATCAATGGCAATAGCATTTCAGAACTTGTAGTTTCACTTTTAAGATTCTAGGTATTAGCTCAAAAATCCCAACATGCAAAGTGCTCTTAATTAAAATGCCCGGATTTGGCTGACATGTCTCGCACGACAAAAAGCAACTTAGTAGCCATATTTTTAATTTACAAATACCGGCCTAAAGGAAACAGGTTCAACAAAAATAGAATTCACATTGTTTAGTGTGCTTAGAATAAACAAAATGGGTTCAGAGATGCCAAGTAACAATAGGAACAGGAATAAATCAAAAGAGCCAAAGGGAAATGGGAAACAAAAATAGCATTGAAGAATCGAAGCAAAATATCGTGTCAGAAATTAATAGTAAATTGGGTTTCAGAGACCTGCAAATAAAACAAGCATTTTCAATGCAATAGGTCTCACATTTGCGGGAGTTTAAGCTATTGGCATTGTAAATGACAATGCCTTTTATTTACCTGTTTTGATAATTAACACATAAATAAAAGGCTTTGTCATTTACAATGCCAATTGCTCAAACCCTTGTAAATACGAGACCTATTGCTTAGAAAGTGAGAGCGTGCATGGCGCACTGAATGTTGCAGGAAAGCATGCCGTGCCTGCAGTCGTAGAAACTCATTAAAGAAAATAGTGCTTACAGACCAGGTGCTTTCACGTTCTTTGTTAAGATAAAGCTATATAAAGGTTTATATGATCAGCCACAGATCAGGTAAGTATGAGTTATTACCAGCCTGTGTTCAGTTTTGTGTTAAATGCCAGGTGGGTTATTGGTGACTGAGGGCCAGACAGAAAAGTGGGGAGAACTCCACCCTCAAATGCCATGCGTGAGTAAATTCAACGTAAATGGGTTGGACGTTGGTCCAGGGTTAGGGGGTATACATGAATTGGCGGCATAAACAATTGGCGGTTGAAGTTTGTGAACTAGTACCTGTATTATAACACTAGCAGCGGTTAGACGATAGGGGAGAATCAACAGATGCCAGATTCCGAGAGCAGGCTTTGGTGGTGTTGAGTGATGTTGAGGTGGTAGTGGTGGTGGTGGTGGTGACTGGTGCTGAGATGATGCTGAGGTGATGCTGATTGATACTTAGGTTTTGCTGAGTGATGATGATGTGGTTGTGTACTATTGCAAATGCAATGTTGAGTGATACTGATGTGGTGTTGAGTGATGCTGTGGTGCTGCCGAGTGATGCTGTGGTGTTGCCGAGTGATGCTGTGGTGTTGCTGAGTGATGCTGTGGTGGCGCCGAGTGATGCTGTGGTGGTGCCGAGTGATGCTGTGGTGGCGCCGAGTGTTGCTGTGGTGGCGCCGAGTGTTGCTGTGGTGGCGCTGAGTGTTGCTGTGGTTGTGCAGAGTGACGCTGTGGTTGTGCTGAGTGATGCTGTGGTAGCGCAGTGTGATGCTGTTGTGGTGGTGAGTGATATTGTTGTGGTGCTGAGTGCTATTGTTGTTGCGCTGAGTGATGCTGTGGTGGTCCTGAGTGATGATGTGATGGTCTTGAGTGATGTAATTGTGGTGTTGAGTGATGCTGTGGTTAAACTCAGAGTGATATATTATAACTGCACAGTACTGTAATGAGACCGCTGGAGAGTCTCCTTGTTTCCTGTGTAGTTTTTTACATTCTGCAGGCCAAATAGGAGCAAAATGGAGGATCAAAAACGAAAGAGAAACAATGTAATAAGGAATGGCAGATGAATGTCAAGTGAGAAAGTGATTGAAAGAGAAGAGAGAGTGAGAGGATAGAGAATAAAGAGGAGAGAGAGATAAAGAAAGGGAGAGAAAGTGACTAAAGGGGAGAGAAAGAGAGAGAGAAAGGGTGTACATAGAATGAAGGGTGCTTATGTCGCCTTGTCCTGTATTAGCTGCTTGTTTCAGGAGAC
Organism: Triturus cristatus; assembly: GCF_964204655.1. Taxonomy (NCBI): domain Eukaryota; kingdom Metazoa; phylum Chordata; class Amphibia; order Caudata; family Salamandridae; genus Triturus; species Triturus cristatus. The sequence goes on along the minus strand of NC_140587.1, from coordinate 400,426,505 downwards.
AGCAGTGCACGAGGGAATAACAAATGCTGTCGTTTTAAAATACACCCATGTAACATAGAATGTGTGAGAATAGATAGCTTTTAAAAAAAGTTTGCTAAATAGATTACTGCCTTGAGCAACAACAAAAAACTGTTATTTAATGATTATAACTATACAGCGCTGTAATAAGACCGCTTTAGAGACTCCTTGTCTGGTGTGTAAATGTTTACAACCTGCAGTCTAAAGAGGATGAAAGCGGAGGAGCAAATACGAGCGAGAGAGAGAATGGAAGAGGGAATGGCAAGTGGAGCGAGAGTGAGGGAGAGAGAAGAGAGAGCGAGTGGAGAGGAGAGAGAATAAAGGGGATAGAGAGAGAGAAAGAAGGGGAGAGAGAGTGAATGAAGGGGTTTGAAAGAGAAAGAGAAAGGGGTGAGAGAGAATGATGGGCTAAAAAAGAGAGAGACAGGAGAGTTAATGAAGAAGAGAGAGAATTAGAGAGGGGAGAGAGAGAGAAGGAGAGATACAAAAAGAGAGTGGGGGTTGAAATAGAGTGAAGAAGTAACGCGGCAAAAGTAACATCCAATTTTGCTTTGTCCTTTGCTTGATTAATCCCCAAAAAAAACCCAAAAAAAAACAGGGCGAGACAAAAATACAGTCAATTAAAGATGACCATTGTCTGTAATGCAATAATCAATGTAAAATCTGCACTGCACACTGACATTTTCTGTTACAAAATTGAGCCATCAATGCAGCAAAGTCTTTGTAAAGGGCTACTACAGGAGTCTAGCGGCCCACGCTCTCTTCTCACTGCTGACTAACAGACTGGACTGCACAGCAAGCCAAGCCTCTTCCAGCAGCTGTTCACTCGAACGCAATGTGTAGACCAAGAACCCCATCTGACTTAAGGCCCTGCTCGATCAACTGGTAGAAAATAGCTCGAATGAATGAGTACTGCCTAAATCTGCAATTTACTGAGACAGAAAACCCACTCAAACAGCCCCACAAAACTCTTACTGGTCCAGAAACACCTCTCTTATGTAGAGCCTACACATTTCTTTTACGAATCGCAAGAACACCGTCAGCGTCTACAGACAGATCAGGCTAGCTCAGAACTAGGATTAAAACCAATTTGTGATTGGGACGAGTTCAATACTGCGTGAAAAAAACAACCTACTAACTAAGCAGCACAAGGTCACTTCCACGCCCGATCTCAAACAAGTTGAAAATGTGCAGGATTTTCTACCAATTCTGTTGCCACTGCAAATAAATATTCTTTGCCATCCTAGCGACTGCAGGCCATGTGGGGAAAATAGTGGCAACTTGATGATAAAACAATGCTTTTGACACAGTTGCGACTATGCAATTGTCAAGAAGGATAGCAATGTATTCAATTTGCGATGGGGGCATAACTGTTGGAGGGAAAATTAAGGCTTTTTCTTCATCTCATGGGAAAAACAGTACACTCTGGGTTATTCCGCGGTTGCTAGGCAGAGCTAGAAATTTTCAAAAATAGAATGTATGAATTCAATTCTCTGTGCTTTTGGAAACCAAGGGGTTCATCCAAGTAGATAGTTTTAAAATCCAAATGACTCAGATACAATATTTATTTAGCACAAGCACAAACAAACATGTACATGTATTTCCTATTATGGAAGTGGGGTTATTTTACCAGGTTTTAAGAAGATGCACACTTACCCCAGGTAGCAGGTCCTCTGATAGGGTGGGCGACACTCCCCCCGTAGTCGCTGTCCAGGCTGCGGGCGCTGAGTTGCGTCGACATGGTGGGCGACTCGTCGATGTAAGGCATAGTCTCCCCGACCCTTCCTGCGCAAGCTTCTGCTCCTTGGGCCCATATGCGTTGTAACCCTTGGTGCCGTAGTTGAAATTTGCGAGGCAGAACAAGAGAGGCCCGTGAGCGCCTTCGATGAATACCGACAAGGAGGGACTGGAGGCAGGCGCTGGGCGCCGTTGGTGGGCAGACATGGTGCTTGTGTAGGGGGTGGATGAGTGTAGAAGAAAAGGGTTGAGAGGGAGAAGAAAGAAGGCTAACGTGAAAAGAAGAATCGTAGAGAAAAGAAGCAGAGAATGAGATAGAGCATAGCAAAGAAGCCGGGGGCAGAAGTAGATAGAACGGTGTTCAGGGAGAGGCACGAGGAGAAAGACAGCTGGGGGGAAGAGAATGGCAAGGAAGAATGAAGGGAGAAAGCGAAAGTCAGGGGGACGCGAAAGTGAAAGTGATTGCGTGCTGCGGAGGAAAGACACATGGGGCTGCACGCATGCACGTTCACGTGCACTGAAGATTTAGGCCACGGCAGCACTTTGAAAAGCCCGTATAGTCTGTAGCAAGGTCCTCCGTTCTATTTAGCCGCCATCATAGTATTTATTTACACTGAATTGTTCGAGAGAGAAAATGCCTAAATATGTCTTCATGACGCCTTACAGGTGAACGCAGTCAGATACTCCTGCTTTTACATACTACTCATCCACAGAACAATCTTGAAATGGATCCCCAAGAGCACCAGGAGTACTGTCATTCAGCCCTAGTTACTAGTAGACTAGTCTACAGCAGCGCCATCTGTGTCGGAATCTCCAACCACCTCCTCCACCGACTTTAGACTATCCAGAACACCACAGCTAGACTCATCCTGGACCGCCCGCATCGCACACACACATCATGCCCCACCTCAAAGAACTCCACTGGTTACCGATTCACAAACGGTGCCAATTTAAACTTCTCACGCATGCAATACAAGGCACTACACAACACAGGACCAGCATGCCTCAACTGCTGACTTCACTTCTACCAACCCACCAGACACCTATGCTCAGTCTCACTTTATCTTACATACACCTCCGATATCCGCAAAAGCAGAACGGATGGTCTAGCCTTCTCCTACAATGCACCCAAAACATGGAACAACCTTCCCATACACATCATGGCCTCCTCCCTTCTCGAATTCCGCAAGAGGCTGAAGAACTGGCTTTTCAATTAACCCCTAGCAGGCAGCCTACAAACAGTCTCCAACGCCTGGATACTCTCCAGGTGATAAGTTGAGCTCTACAAAGCCAATTCACATAACATAACTTGTTCGCTCATCATAGTGTGTCTGTGTTGCTTGAAAGATCTCAGACGGTTGTGAATAGACACAGAGTGAAGGAGGAAAGTGTGAGGAGAAGCAGAATCGCACTAGATCACTACCGAGCAGCATTGGTGGCAGAGGCATAGTAAGGAGGAGCTGTGCGGCAGTAGAGCAGCATGAGAGTGACAGACATGCCTGTCGAAGCAATGAGGCACAACCAAAGCCACCAAAAAAGCAGAGGTAGAAGGAGGAACTTGGAGCATACCAAGCAGGTGGAAGAGGGGGTGGTGGGGAAGCCCAACCCATGACAAAACAGCAAAGAAGCCATTCGCATGTTGTAGGAAGGTAGGATCCTTCTGCATGACTACCCTCACTTTTTGTCCGGTGCTAAGCTGTATTTTGACTAGTCAGACTGGGATCCTACTAATCAGGACACCAGTTTATCTGCTTTCTCCCTAAACCTGTTGTGTTCAGTACTTAGGTCCATCCCAGATTGGATACTGGGGTAGCCTTATAAGGCCGTAGTATATGGTACTTAGGTACCCAGGGCATAGCTACCCCAGAGGTCACCAATGGGCTGAAACATGTATTATGCCACCTATGAGAGACCATTCAAAATGGAACTACAGGCCTACCATTGCAGCCTGTGTAAGCTGGTTCTAGCACCACTTACTAGATATATAGGTTTCCTATATCTAGGGTCACTGCACTTAAAACCTATAAGTCATCCCTAAGTGAGAAGGTGCCCCTGCATGAGCAGGACACCCCTGCAGCCTACGGAGTCCATTCTCCCGGGCTATCAGTGAAGCAGCCATATACTATATAGAGGGGCACCGCATAATTACGCGATGACCATCTCGAAAACAGCTGCAACGAATCCTATCATGTTTGGTATCAAACATGTTGGAATAATACCTCCCACACCATAAACGGTGTGGGAGGTATGATTCCAAGCCCTGGAAGAGCCCCGCATTAGGCTCTCAGTGTTTCCGGTGCCAACCTTCTAGACCAGGACAGCACAAATGGTTGCTGCCAAACAGAGACACAATCCTGCCCTCCTGCTGCTGAGCCAAGGTTGAGCGGGGGAATGTGGAACAATAGGCATCCTGTCATGAGACCACCTCCCAGGCAGGATTTAGTGTATTGGGACCGGGTGGGTGCTACATAAAGGAACCTTCCAATGCTTGTGAAGCATCAAAGAAACCTGAAGAAATCTCCCTCGGAGTGAAGGAGTCACTCCCCTGCATTCATAGGCACCGCAACTAAGTCGGACGGTCTGCAGATCCTGAGCTCCTCCGGACTCCTGGGGCCTGCCCTGCCATCTCATCAAGTTTGAGGCCAGTTGCAATAACCTAACCGAACCCCTGTGCACCGTGTCCAACTTGCAGTTGCAAAGGCTTTTTGGCTTCTTTGCAAGAAGACCTTCAGGCTACAAGTATTCCCAACCTCGAGCACCTCCATTGACCAGAAACTTCAGACACACCGCATCGTGTGCATCGTGGCCTGCATCTTTTGGTGAGCTGCTTGAGGTCCTCTCGCGACTCCAGTGTCTCTTGCCTGTGGATCCACTTGAGGGTCACACTTGTTTCTTTTGGGCTCCCCTGAATGCTCGGGCCTGCCCTGACTCCCCTGCCTTTGGTAAGTCCCCTGGACCTTGCTGATCCCAACATTGCTCCTTCTTTTAGTCCTACATTGCTTGCCTTTGCCAAGGCCTGTTGGTGCTCATGCCGGACACCGACCCCTCGGTACTCGACATCCTTCGTGGGACAGCTTGTGCATGGCTCCTGATCCTCCTCAGTGTGCCTGGTCCTCACAGCTGCAGAGTGAAGGTCATCGCCATCCATCCTGCCACACCCGACATCGGAGAGCATTCGTCTTCCAAGTCTCCTGGTCACCCCTGAGTGACATAGACTCTGTCCCCTCTGCTTGCAGTTACCTCTCATCAAGAATACATCCTTGGATTCCACCGTACACTTTCTCCCTCTTCAACAGTGACACTTTCCTGAAGTCCTCCATTTGGTTCGACAGCGGTTTCCGACACCACTTCACATGTATGCACCCGGCATCCCTGGTGTAGGGAACGTGGGTACTAGGGTATCCACGGATGGGGTGGCTCTCCAAACTTCTGTCTTCCATGGGGTTTCTTCAAGGTCCACTGGGAAGGGTCCTTAATCTTTAAAAATCCAACCGCGACTTACACGTAGAGTTGTCCGGAGCACACGGTCGTGTTCCCACACTGCACACACTCTCCGTCGGGGCCCTATCTACTCACCTTGGGTGGTTCCTTGGGGTCCCAGCACTTCTACCTCCTCTCGACACTGTCTTGACTCGAGTCGTGGCTCTTATACCACTTTCTTAGTATATGGTTTGGTCCCCCTGTGGAGCAACTGCGTATTTCGTGCTATTTACTGTGTTTCTTTGATAAAGTATTGTGTTCATTGTGTTTATCTCCGTGTAGGAGATATTGGAACGTACTAGAGAATATTATATAATAAATACATATTTTTATAAATAATTGGTGTGGTTCTTTTTCACTTACTTTATACTATATGATTGCATTCTGGTAAAACAAGCTGCTTTACACTCCTTCTGGACTAAGCCTGAAGACTGCTCTCCACAGCTACCACTTAGAGAGCTTTCTATGGGTGTCTAAGACCTCTTAAATCACCATAATGGTTGTCTGGACTGGTGCAAGGTGCCCACTTACATTAATAGATAACATATACCAGACTAGCTTCTCACACATGTTATTCCAATTTGATTGTTCAGTAGGCAGGAGTGGGCAGTGCCAAGCCCTGTAAATCACACCGCCTGGCCTGATGTATGCAGCCACCAGTACCCTTTCATGTGGGCAACGTGAGTTTGAACATCTGTGAGCCAAGACATCTGAAACGAAGCAGACAGTGAGAACACGTGAGCCTTGAATGCATCCCTAAAAACTGATTTGACCAATTTTCTTTTTTTTAACACGTTGAAAATAAGGAAGGGAATGTCATGTAGTTCCCACTAATTGATAGGATCTGCATATTTGTTTGGACAACATAATCTAGAGGCTTGGTGTCAAGACTGATTCCGGACAACCCAGCAGGATATGTTGGCCGATAGACCAGCTAGCTCACAGTGCCAACGTAAGCCCCACTAACCTACCAGGGAGCGAATGGTTTCTGACAACCACTGAACAAGACAACCCTGACCCCTCAGGGATCGTGGAAACAGTACATATCCTTTAGCTCAGTCACTCGTGCTCACTTTGTCTCCGAGAGGTATACAGAGAATACACAGTGGGACATTTTCAATAAGTTAATTAAACCAACGTTATTCTTGTATAAAATAATAGACAGAAGCAGATAAACGTGATTACAAGCACCAAAAGCGTAAATAGTAGATATAGTTCTGCCATGATGATAAAACAGTGTATATACCCAGGCATATAAAACATGGAAGTAATCAAGCGCACACCTACGATGCGAACCCTATTCTAAGTGTACCTAGAGTGTTTGAAGGTGTAAAGCCAAGAATCCCCCATGGGACGATCCAACACCATTACCTGATGGGTTAGAATGAAGGACCCCATCTTGGTCTCAAAATGGACACCCCACACAAGATGTCAGACCGCTGCATGGTGAAGTCTCAGCATGCAGGGACCCTCGGTGTCACCTGAAGTGCCTCCTCTAATCTATCGGGATGCTCATCTTTTATAATAGAAAGCAGCCTTGCGATGTGCATATAGATTAGTGGTGTTATGGATATGCAGCTAGCCCTGTCACCCCGTGGATGAAGATAGAGATGGCATTTGTACATAGTACGAAAAGAGACCTTGTACATGATGTTCAGGGCATTGTGATAATATTGTGCAAAACAAGATGTGTAAACGAGTTTACGTTCAGGGACTCTAATCCAACATTGTTGTGCACGCAAATATGTGCAAAAGTTCACGGCTGAAATGTTATGGTGAGGACAATATAAGAAATTAGCTGCTTCACCACATAGTGCTAACCTGGTAATAAAATAGAAACTAATGAACTGATTCCCAACACAAATTAATAAAGAGATGCCAAGTAAGAAAATATATGTATATGCATGACCAACAGTCTTTCAATGAGCTCATTTCGGTTATGTCCACAGCACCGAGGGAGTCCCTTATATTAATTGCCAGGATGTGTATTTGTTCACCTTCAATTCCTTAATGGATACAAACTCCTCTGGAAAGCTTTAGTTGTGGTAGTTATCTTTCTCACAGCTCCTGAAAAATAACTTACTGATTTACGACCAAGAAAACGACTTGTGTCCTGGGAAGGAGACTGAATATGACTTGCACTCCATCTGGGATGACCAAAACATGAATGTGGATATTAACATGGTGTTGCAAAGTCATCCTGTGTTGGGCACCCCCCAACTTTTTGCTGACTGGAACTGGTGGTAACTGACTCTGACTGACCCTGGGCTCTGCCTAACCAGTCCCAGGGCCAGTGCCAAGCTGAAAGGAACATGTTAGAATACAGTTAAAACACCCAACATACACTAGGGTACACTATAGTATGGTGGGGTACCCCTGTAATTGGCATGACCTACCCCACAAGCCCCTAGTATATAATAGGGCAGGGGATAGAAACTACCTAGCAGTCCCCAATACCCTGGGGTATGGCAGTTTAGAGGCCAGCAGCTTTTTCTGCACTAGCATGTGTGCAGTGCTAAAGCCTGAGGTCAGTTTAAAAGCAGCACTGGGTGCCAGGACTGCTTTGAAACAGTAAATTGCTGGTCAAATTCGACTTTGATACTAGAAACACAGTAAAAGGAGAATCTGCAATATTTCTACAGATTCAGAACCCCTAAAGTCTCCCCAAGTTGCACAGGGGGTGGGGGGTCCTGTAGAAATTAGGGAAATACTTATAAAATATGTTTTTATAAGCCCTGGTGCTAGAAGACTGGCCCAAGTCATTTTCCCCATTGCAAACCCCATGGCCTATAGGTTAACATGGTAGGAAGTTAATAATTAATAAATATTGATAGTAGAGGACTAGCCGGACCATTCAAAGACTTCCCAGAATGGTAGTAGTAAATCCAACAATATTATATTGTTGAAGTTCTCCTAAAGTGTACATACAAGAAGTTATAAGACTTTCTTGTTTGTAAGTCCAAATTCAGCCTTCCAGTGGTCTGCCCTGATTGGTCAGAGTTAAGTGGATTAGCCAGGCTGCTTTGAAGAGGTGATAAAGGACCACTCTGCTGTGCTGGTCTATAGGTATGCCAGGCCAGGAGGTGGAGTCGTAAACTATGCTCTTCAAAGGCAGAGGGGAGGCCTGGGTTTCAGTTTCATTCTGACACTCTTGACCCAGAGTCAGGGCTAGGCTTAAGGAAGGTATGTGCAGATGGTAGGGGGAGAGTCCATGGAAATAAGCCATCCCAGGGGTGTGTTTAGACAGCTCTTACCTCCTTGCTGGAAAATCAGCCATTATGGATTTGGAAGAATGATGCACTCTGGGACAACAAAATGCCACACTCTGCAGGATGTGGTCATCACTATGAGGTGTTACCCTGCTTTCATTGGTCAGAGGTGACCTGTGGCTTGACCCAGAGATTTTTGAATAAGTATCTGAGAGGGGCAGAGCCCTCCAGATCTGCTGCTTGAAACTTACTGAAGCAAGACGTGCCCTGCTGCGAAGTTCTGCTGTGCAAAGACTTCTAAGGCCTGACCTCTGAAAACTGCACCATCTGAAAACTGCAGCCCTGTGGATTACCTTGCTACAAAAGGACTAAGAAGTAGACTCCCTGAAAGCTACAGGTTAACAGAGCTCACCCGGACATCCCCACAAAGAATCCCCAGCCTGGAGTACCAGTGGATTTGAAAGGGTTTTGTTCAAGTGGATTGCGGAATTGAAGTTTCACACTTTCAAGGACCCTCTTGGAGATTCCAGAACCTTGGACTGTGTGTTGGATACTTTGGGATCCGCAAGCAGAACTTCAGGAAGGAGTTCTAACTGGACCCGCCTGCTGGAGAAGGCGGCACTGCACAGTGGTAAGACATTCTCTAGAACCGTTTCTAAAGGTGTGTCCCTGTCAGAGAAAACGAAATGACTAAAAGGGGCACTGTTGGTTTCTAAGCACTGGAAAGTGACTAATCTTTAAAAATTCATATCTCTGGTTCCCTACAGTGGATTTTTTTCGTTTTGGTGTCATTTAAAACATACAAATATTACCTATTTTTATAAATTGGTGTTGGATTTTTATTTTGTGTTGTGTCTTAATTATTTACTGAAATGGTGTTTTTAAATGCTTTACATACCTGTCTTTGAAGTTAAGCCTGTCTGCTCGCAGCCACGTTACCAAGGGTTGAGCATAGGAATAATTTTCTAAGACCTATGCTGGGTCCTATCATGTGTTAGTGGCCTTATTGCCAGTGGCAGACCTACATTTGCCCCTACCAACAACCCACTTTCCAACACATGCACAACTACTCAACCCATCTGCATCCATTAACACTGGGCATTTTAAAATGCTGCTGCATGGATTAAAAGGAATAGGCATTTAAGCAAACATCCTAAAATGCATCTCCTCCTACTTTATGGACAGCTCATGCATCAAAGCTATTTCTTCATTCACCTCGGCCCCCTGCACTATTAAGGCAAGAACATGCAATAACTACACTAATTATACACTGATAATTCTTAAATTGAAAAAACTTAACAACGTCAAGTTTCAAAACTAGGTGATTGCTCAAGAGCCGAAGACCACTGGATGATACAGAATTACCTTAAATCTAATGCAGCAAAAACAAAGATTTTATCATGTTAAGAGTAGAAAAAAAATGATCCATTGATAATCTGATCAGAAAAACTTGGAACACCAATATAGGAAATCTGCCTTTTCTATGAGGTCCCCCTTGATTTTTACCTTTTGCTGGACCCTATATTTTTGCTGGTTTTAGAACTCTGTGCACTTTACCCCCGCTAACCAGTGGTAAAGTACCTGTGCATCCCCTTTTAACATGGTTGAATTGGAATACTCCTAATTGGTATATTTAACTTGCCCATAAGTGCCAAGTTAATGGTATAAAGTGTACCCAGGACCAGGAAGTTGGATCCCACTAGTGGACTGAGGCAGCTATTGTGCCAGCCACCACAATGGCAGTGCAAACATGGCTTTAGGCCTAGCTACGTAGCCTGACAATAGCACTGTAAAAACTGCAATTTAACCTGTCAAAATAAACACTTTTGCCAGACCAAAACCTTCCTTTCAAATATTAATAAGTCGCCACCATTTGTAGACCTTTTAGTCACAAGACAGGGTGCATGGTATTTAAAAGTAGGACACGTAGAAATTTAACATTAACATGTTTTTACAGTGACTAGCAACCAAAAGCTATTTTCAATGTGACAGGCCTAGATGTTCTATGTACAAACCCAGAGTACAGATTAAAATACTAAGGGCCCGATTCACAGAACTAACTTAAGACAAAATCTTAAACTTACTACCATTTTGGTATTCACAGAAGGCACTTACTCATTTTGGTATTCACAGAAGGCACTTACTCATTTCGGTATTCTGAGAAGTTAGGAGTCCTAACTTTAGGACTCCTAAATGCCTTCTGTGAATACCGAAAGTCTTAAAATTAGGATTTTTCTCAGTTTAGTAGTAGTATAGTTAGGACTCCTAACTTTAGGACTCCTAAATGTCTTCTGTTAATACCGAAATTCTTAAAATTGGGATTTTTCTCAATTTAGTAGTAGTAAAGTTAGGACTCCTAACTTTAGGACCCCTAAATGCCTTCTGTGAATACCGAAAGTCTTAAAATTAGGATTTTTCTCAATTTAGTAGTAGTAAAGTTAGGACTCCTAACTTTAGGACTCCTAAATGCCTTCTATGAATACCGAAAGCCTTAAAATTTGGATTTTTCTCAGTTTAGTAGTAGTAAAGTTAGGAGTCCTAACTTTAGGACTCCTAAACTGAGAAAAATCCTAACTTTAAGACTTTCGGTATTCACAGAAGGCATTTAGGAGTCCTTAAGTTAGGACTCCTAACTTCTGTGAATACCGAAATGAGTAAGTGCCTTCTGTGAATACCAAAATGAGTAAGTGCCCTCAGTGAATACGAAAATGGTAGTAAGTTTAGGATTTTGTCTTAAGTTAGTTCTGTGAATCGGGCCCAGATATTGTATCTCGGGAATGAGGACAGCTGAAAAAATAGTTAAACCATTATTTTTAATAGTAATTAAAAATATAATTCAATGGATAAGTTGGATTTTTTTATAAATATTAAGGAAAACAACTTTTAGAAATTTACATTGTCCCTGCCTCAAGTTCCTGCAAACTAATTTTCATCACTTCTCTAGCTTCTCCCAGCCTTTACTTGGAATGAATAAGGTGTGAACTTTTCAATGTTACAGGCCTAGATGTCCTAAGTACACAACCAGAGTACAGATTAAAATACTAATATTGTATCTCCGGAATGAGTCAGCTGAAAAAATAGTTAAACCGTTATTTTAAATAGTTATTACAAATGTCATTCAACGGAGAAGTCAGATTGTTAATAAATATTAAGGAAAAGCAGCTTTAAGAAAATTACATTGTTCCTGCCTCAAGTTCCTGGAGACTAATTTTCATTACTTCTCTATCTTCTCTCAGCCTGTACTTGGAATGAATAAGCTGTGAATGCGATGTGAAATTCGTCTTAGAGCACACACTAGGTCACTGTGATTGATAGGTCAACCTGAATGGGCAGAGATGATTCCTTTGAGCGCAGCAGGAGGGTTCACACCCCACTGTCAAATACTGTTTGATAGGTCTGTTGAGGTCAATATAACACTTGGGGAACACTTTAAAGGAGAGAGAACATGAACCACTGTCTGGTTGCTGAAGGACTCTGCTTTTGTCCTACCAGATTTTTGGCTTCGGGTTTACATATATCCCTTGGGGCACACTTGAAAGGGGCGAGAACAGGATGCCAAGACAATTCTTTACAGTCAGCCTCAAAGAATGCCTTGGTCTTTGTCTACTGCAACCATTGGCTTCATTGCGCTGTGTGCTATTTAGCACTATTTCTATCTAAAACTGAAAAAATTCATATCTCCAGTTCCCCTTATAAAACGTTTGATGTCATCTTATTAATTTAAATGTACTCTTTGTTTCTTATTCAGTTTGGGATTTTTATTAACGTGAGTACTAACCCACTCAAGATAATATTCTAAATTCTTACAAACACCAACTTCAAAAGAAGTAAGAAACCAAAGAATTATCATGGATTCAACCCTTATTACGAGCCCTCAAGTTAGCCAGTTATAAAATCTACAGTTTATACTATGCTGATCCTCCTGCATATTTATCAACATAGATAAATATGAAGTTGAAGGTTCTTCATAGGTTTCATGTCTTTAGAAGATCTCCTTTGAAAATACTCTGCATTGCACAAAAGACAATAAAAGGAAAGGAACTAGTTATCTACAATAACGTTTTAGAATATGTGTGTCATGCTAGCACCCCCATTAACCATTCAAGCATACAATAAAAATGCAATTGGTAGCACATCCTTTTCCATCCAAGCTGCTAAATTATGGAACTTTTTTCTATCAAGAATATGAGCCACTGATAATCAGTTTGAATTAAGGAGGATGGGGAAACCCTGTTTTTTCCCACCTGTCTATCGGCTCATTTCAGTTTTGGTTTCTCTGCAATGACGTCAGCGTGACGTGCGCGCTGATTGTCATTGCAGAGAAACTACAGATACAGCCCCGGGAGCTGGAGAAGCCGTTCGCCAGCTCCCGAGGCTGTTGGGGAGAAAAGGAAATTCCTTTGGTGCCCGCATCAAAGGGATTTCCAGTGCCATGGGCGCGGACGGCCCGGAGATGTCCGGCGCACATGAGCACTGGTGCATTGGACGGCTCCCGCCCGTCCAACACACTAAAGGGCTTAATTTTGTTGCAAGGTGGGCCCAAAGGATGTCATTGTTCAGTCCCACAAAATCTGCACGTAGTCGGAAGACCCATCTCTGTTCCTTCTACAAGATTCTTTCCTTTATGTTGTGGCGCCATTTACAGTTTCGAGGATCACCCAAAGGATCTCACCTGGAGAGTCTAGGAATTTCAAAAAAAGGTTGGGTAATTTTGTGGTGATCTGTACACAATGGATGTTGCTTCTGTACTCTTGATTCTTATCTTCACAGGTCTGGTTGTCATTCCCACTTAGCCGAGTGAGCATGGCTGTGCAATGAGGCTGACACCGTTATTTGCATTGCAATTCGAGTGGTTTGTCAACCGCCATTTGTCATATAGGCCAACGTCAACTTCATTTGTATGTGCTGTGAACTTACAAATGTTACACTGGCCACATGGATAATCGCCGGTGACTGGTGAAAGGCCTCACAAATGTTTAAGCCTGCTGTCTATTGTTTCCTTTATTGGTCTTGGATAGGCTAAAAGATCTCATAAATTGCTAAATCTTTTGATTTGAAACACAAAAGGGAAGCCTGGATAGATAGGTTTCCAGAATTCAAAATACCCCGCTAGGTTTTTCGCTTCGTACGGGAGAGTGAAAACTGACTGTCGGACCTCCTACTGTAAATCGGGTGGTCAGTCGAAAAGGCAAGGCTCCAATAGCCCTTACTATGTTGGACCATTGGAGAAGAATGCCAGAGACGGGGGTACACTCTGACGCAAGCATACTTATATAGAGGGCAGACCATCAGTTTGGAGGAGCAGGTACTCTGTTGCCATTGTGATGCAGTGCCCTTTCCACCAAACTCTTCATCAGCCCTAAGTCTGATTGTGCAAGTCAATCAAAATGATCCAAAGTTATTAGAAAATCAAAACTGTTGTGAGTCCCACTTTCTAACTTTTCTGCTTCCATTTATAAGACCTACACAAAACCTGAAATAATGGTGATAACTGCCTGCCACACTTCATGTACATTAATCAAACTGTGATAAAATAATTACCAAAGAAATATTTTATTGCCCTCATTGAACTATGCTCCACCACTTTGATGGACTGCACGAATCTTGGCATATCAATAGAAAACGAATCCTTCCCAAAATCTCCCTCTCCCCCTTACTGGCAGTGGTGGTTGGCATCTACGGGGGGGGGGGGGGCAATATATATATATATATTTTAAGTACCTGAAGACAAACACGGCTTTCTCTGCACCGGACGTCGTCTTTCTTCAACAGCAGCCGGCCACCAGGAAACTCCCTTGACCAATCCTGGCACTGCTCTCATGCAGGCTGATTGGAGCGAGCGGCCTCACTCGGCGCTCCACTTTGCTCCGGAGGCCTGCATTTGCACTAACCCAGCTGTCTGAAAAAGACAGCTGTGTTAAAGATGTTTAAAGTGCGCATGTGTGGCTGGCCGTCACAAGACGGCCGGCCAAAAGACATGCGCATTTTAAACAGTGCATTGACAGCCTTCCCTGCTGATGTCACTCAGCAGCCCCCGTCCTGAAGCTTTGTTCGGGACGGGGATGAAAAGTAAAATGGTAATGAAATTTATGTTTTATCTCTGGGGCTTTGAATGTAGTGTAAGTGGAGCAACACTCCACTCCAACGGGGGAGCCGCTCTGCTTGCTGGATAGCACAAATATGAACAATCCAAGAATCAGCTGCACATGCTGAGTGCGCGCACACATTTCATGAATATTCCTAAAATTTTACTAAAGTTATGTGCAATTCAGAAAATGCCCTTTTTAAGTGTCAAGCTGTACAAAAAAGGGTGCAATGCAAATAACTCAAAACACTCCTGAACAGATTTACACTAAACCTTTAAAAAAAAATGCTTTCTGGGTAAAGTTCTACAATAGAGGAACGTTTGTCGTAAATCGCCGTAGCGTGATTAAAATGTCCTACGGGAGCTTAAAAATAACAAAGTGCATGTGTCGTCACCCCTGATCTGTTGATCCCGCGTGCAGCACCGCCCTTAGCTACGCTCTCATTGAGTGCCACGTTTGTGCAGCTTAGTCCATGGGAATCTGACTTGTAGGCACAACAAACAATGCCTCCTTCACATATATTGCGCTCATATATATATTTATTAAATGCAAACCACTTTTTACCTGCATAGTTCTGTTTTGATGAGTTTTGCGTTACATTTTGTTTACAACCTGGAACGAGGGGGGGGTGAAGGGTGACCGTACATCATCACTAGACGTTCCTCTCCTAACACACCAGGCCGCAGGCGAGTGCAATCAGTCACTGTCAGTAATTAGCTAATCATACGGCCTTAAATGGCTTTTAAGGTGCTGGCGAAGGTATGCTCAAGCGAGCTACAATAATCATTTACTGCTGGCAAGCGTACAGTACACGCTCCTAGAAGGAATCTGCTTTTCCTCCACCAGATAATTAGGGCCCGCCAAGAAGAATTGTTTTTGGGACAAGTTTGTGCAGCCCGGAAACTTCCGATGAACAGTGTTTTACTCTCTTTGAACAACTATGCACAAACCTGGCCGATTTTTTCCCACCAAGAATGAATACAATCAGGCGGTTGATAGTGATCGAATCCATTGTCTGTTCCCCATCGGCCCTTCTTGGGGCTGGCAGTAGGACTAGAATGGTTAGAGGAGTTTTCGCCATTATCAGTTTCAGTCATTGCTATATACCGGCTGTCCGGCTTACCTACAAATCTGGTCCCAGATAGGTTTAGGAAACACTTGGTTCCCTCTCTTTAGAGAACACTACTAACCATGGAAAAACCATGAAAAAATGTATTGTTCAGTTACTAAAAACTTACAATTAAAACAACATTATACAATTCTTCTTACATTTCATACATTATTAAGACCACATAATTAAAAGAAACTTTTTCATCAATGGATAAAATGGATAAAACCAAATCTGAATAAAACCATCCTCATTGTCCACAATTAAGCAATTTCTTCTCCACTATTTCTATGAACTTCAGAAGTCTACCCGTAAGTTGTAAACTGGCTATGACTGCTTGTCAGCATGTTCGTATAATTTGACTATTAAAGTCCGACCTTAGCAGCCTCCTATGTTCCTCTATTAGTGCTGGGCAGCTACAGATGAAATGACAAATGTCTTCCCTCTTGTAATAACAGAGGCGACACACCCTCTCACTACTCATCAATTTCCATGTAGGGGCGTCTCCAAGAAATTGGCTATTCCCAAATCGGAGATTCATCAGCTTCAGCTTTGCCCTTTGGCTACTACATCTTTTTAAGGTCTGCCTAGCCACAGAAATTGGCCAAAATGGCTGAAAAATCTCCATGGTTAGGTAGGCCCTTGCTAAAGAAGCCAAAATGAAACCCGAAGTACCCAAACAAGTAGACAGCAATATTACTTCTCCCTCACTTGCTCCAATTCCAGAGGTTAAGCAATACCGGACAGTGCCGTCTTAAAAAATTGGCACGCTGGGCAATTGCCCAGGGGCCCCACGAGCATAAGGGCCCCATGCAGACCAGAATTTAACAAAAATTTTCTGTTGAACATTTTTATTTCTGCGAGTGATTGTGTAGGCAGGGCCCAGTACCCCGCTTTGCCTGGGGGGCCTATAATGCTGTTCAGACAGCCCTGATACCGGATTTAGTCCTGTACATCTGTACTAGAAGGAGCGCAGAGCTGGTGCTCCTTTCTGTACTGAGTGATCTGCGGAGGATGGCTCATGTCGGTAGTGCAGTGGGCTCAGATGGTTCATCATTTATCGTCTGTGTCTGGCACAATCCACCACGACCTCCTTTTAAGATTATAGCCTGCAGGATTGAATGTGATGGTCTCAGATTGGTTTGAAGCCCCAAGACTCGCTCTTCCTGTCGTGCTCCAGTGCTGTTTCCTCTTTGGTGCTGTTACAGTGCTGTGTAACAGGTCTGACGTTCAGCGGACCCGGGTCTGGGAGGCAGGAGCTACGTGATGAGGGGTTTCTCATTCCATGGTGGTGCCGTATGATTCACCTCTAACCTGAGGTTTACTTCCTGCATGGAGTGCTAGTTGCACCAAAGATGGTGGTACCTCTCAGAACGCCCACATATAGTGGAACTATTTTCAGTCCCGAGTTGCCGTACCAGGGGGACAGTCTGAGAGTTGGTGGTATGCCTTGGGGGCTGTTCATGGTGGTGACACAGAGAAGTTGAGGGAGGAGTAGCTGAAGGGTTCGGTGAGATCCAGGACACTCAGCAGTCTGTACTGCGAAGATGAATTTCCAACCTGAGTGTAAGAAGGCCTGGAGAAATGAACATCCCTAACTTCCATAGAACCGTCCTCCCAGCAAAATGATGCAACCGAATGATTTAAATCAATGTGCTGGTGCTAGAAATGGGGAGTCTGGTTGGCTAAGGTTTACACCCAGGCCAAGCTGAACCCATCACTCTAGTCAGTTTAAGCTAGATACACAACTGAGATAGCCTGTGCCACCTTCTCGTAGCTTGGTGCAGGGCGGGCAGGCTTATCAAAAGAGGCAGTGTGTAAAGTTTTTGTGCAACAGACACATACAACAGTAACACACTGAATACACCACAAAAAGACTCCACACAGGTTTATAAAAATAGTTTGTCGTATTATAAACACAATAAGGCCAACACAACAAAAATCCAATCAGTGTGTTTCAAGTTATGAATATTTTCCAGCCATTAAAGTAACCACTGCCCTAGCCGCACTTACGATCATATGGTTGCTTTCAAGTGCTACTTCCTCGCCGCAGCTGCGGGGGCAAAATAGTGCTCAATAGAGGCACCATGCAGGAGTTTTTCAGGAGTCACTCTGGACCGGAGGATTTAGGCACTCTCTGCCACCCACGGCACGCCGATCTGCAACTAGGACCTCGCACCACACACACTACCTGGGCTTCAGCTAGAGTAGTGAGGGAGTTGGCCTCCTGGTTCGGGGCCCACAACAAGGTGTGCTCCAGAGCTGGGAGGCAGTACGGCGACGGACATGCTGGGCTGGAAGGTTGGAGTCGGAACAGACTCGGCAGCACGAGTGAAACAAAGCCTAGATGTGGCGATCTCTTTCTTGGCTGGGCTGTCCCTTCTGGGGGGGGGTGTTGAGCGTCGATGTCAGTGTGCAGTGCGGCCTCCGCTGACAGGGGCCTCCTCTGACAGAGGCAGGCTGGTCTGATGCAACATCGCAGGGGACTCTCTGGTTGCCAAGGAAATACTGGGGTCTGTGCTAGAAGGCTTCCCTCAACTATGCGGTGTCGAATAAAACACACAGACGTCGATTTTGATCGCTGCAGAACCCGGATTGTCAGTGCTTGAAATTGCAAGTCAAAAGCAAGTGCTAGACCTTCATACAGCGAAGCGCTCAATCTTATTGAAGCAAAGTCTTTGATGGCCCTGAGACTTCAAGAACAGGGAGCAAGCCAACAAGCCCTTGGAGAATACTTGTGGTCAAGCACAGCCAAAGGTAGTAGGCAGCAAGCCAGCACAAGACAAATAGGTTAGAGACCCAGTACTTATACTTCAAAGTGCCTTTGATGTAGGGAGTGACTTCACAGGAACTCTCTGAAGTGCACAAGGATCCTTTTCAACCCAGTCCTGTATGCCAAGCTAACCCTGGAGGGGTAAATCAGTGCTTTGTGTTGGACAGGACACTACCTATTGAAATGTAAGTGTCAGGCCATCCTTTCCCTGCCTGCCCAGGAAGGCCCATCATCAGAATGCAGATAAATGCAGATGAGTGCTCAAAATGCTGATGTGCCTCACCTTCCTATGTTTGTGGCTGTCTAGAGGGCATACACAACAAGCATTTGCAATGCAATAGGTCTCGCATTTGCAACGTTTAAAGTTATTGGTATTGTAAATGGCAATGTTTTTTGTATGGTCTGGTCTGTTGTGCACCCTCAGACCCCATGAAAACCCTCCTCCCCCACCCAAGAGCATGGTCTGGTCGGTTTGCACCCTCAGACCCCATAAAAAGCCCCCCCCCCCACCCGAGAGCATGTGCTCTGAAGATCTGTTTAGATCAATCGATGGCCCACGAGTGGGCGCACTGTGGAGTCCCTAATATTATAGAAACAACCTTTCAAATAATGTATGTATGGATGTATGTGTGCATGAGCTGCATCAGTTATAGGGTATTGTTTCATTGTTCTGTAACTTCGGGTGAGGCTTGGCCGCTTTCTTGGCTTGCAGGCGCTCCTCTGCATCTCGTAAACAAGCAACTAACAAACGAAAGGCACGCCAGCTGCCAGTAACCCAACTGAGGCTTGCCGCGCTAGTTAAATAAACATGTACATGTCCAAAAGGGTGTGCGTGGGGGGCTGGCTGGGGGGAGGTAAAGAACTGGTTAATGGTTTGTGATTGCTGCCCGTGGCCGGTGCTAAGTTAGGGCCATTGTAGGCAGCTGCCTTATGGTGCTATCATAAACTCATCTGAAACAGGAGCGCAGTTTCACTCCGCCGGACGCACAACTTGATGTGTGAACGATATCACGTAATACTCCATAAACCTTATCCATATTTCATCACAATAATTCCATGTACTCCTTATTTCTTTTTAGATTCATCTTTTAATTCTGTCACAAGTGAGGCACTGTATGCATATAAAAGTTTCTTCTGCGTCAGATATGCCCATCCAGGCCTTTCTCTGAAGCATGACTATACATAAATCATCCTCGATGGTGGATCTTTATAACCCAATGCATTTCGGGCATTTAGTTGCCCTTCTTCAGGGGCCCACTGAAAATTTTAAAACATTGACATTAGTTATTGTGTACTTCACTATACATCATTAAAAGTTACGAGAATGTTTTAGCAGCAACAAATCTATTCCATGTTTAAATGAAAACTGACGTTTCCCCTCTGAATGCGCTCCTAGGCGCCATCAAACAAAGTGTGCCCTGCGGAATCTGCAATACCCGCCTTATCCCTCCTACACTTGACCTTAACACCTATGTGATGATAGCATCTCAAAAAGGGCCCCCTATCATAAACTCACCAGATGGATACTAATGTCCGTGTTGCAAGATTAGAAGGAGTGACCAAACAGCAAAATATCATTTAGCATGGGACTCCGATAACCCTAGCACAGGAGCAGTTTCTGTGCATGGTCGGCGGTGCACAGCTGATTGGTTAGAACGTCGCAGCACAAACAATGCAGTTGACAGTTCAGAGCACTGTGTTTTTTGGCGTCGTAGATTACAGAAGGAGCTCTGTCCCGGCTTAATTTGACTCTGCACTGAAAACAGACGAATTGAGCCAACATTCCCATAATGACTTCTCACAACTGCGTTAGACATTCAACTGTATGTACTGGTGTTTTGAGACCACCTCTTAACCAATTTAGTCCAGGTGCATAGCATAGTAGGAGGTGAAGAATTATAGCGTGAACCTCCTGCAAATACAACTCGGATAACAGCACCCGGTTACACTCCTGCTTAGAATCGTTTGATTGCAATGCACGTGCAGGTGGGAGACGTGCATGTTTGCCACCTACTTCCGTAACACGCGAGTTTAGAGAGCCGCGTTTGTGCACGGCAGCCTAATACCCCCCTTACTGGCTGTTAGTCCCTTTTCCAGGGTAGAGGCAAAAGTTAGGGGTGGCCCACAGCGGCTGGGAATAAAACCAAGAGTTATTTTCTTTCTTTTTGCAGTTCTTTGTAGCGCATTGGAACGCATTACATGAACACAAGTTACATTAAACAAGGTAAGTAAGATTCATTTTGTTTTAGCACAGAAAGGTTAAGTGATTTGCCCAGAATCACAAGATGGTGAGCCCCGCCGGGACTCAAGCTTGTTTCTCAGTGCCAAAGTTGGCAGATCTGGCTATAACGCCACATCATTGAAGGTAGCGGTAAAGGCAGCATATAGATAGCGTAGAGGGCAGGTATTAGAGGCCAGGGGAGAGAGGCAAACAGCATCTAGAGGCAGAGAATTGGCGAGAGGGACATGCCTAGGGAATAGTAGTATACATTTTGTGGCTAATAATTTAAAAGTGCAGATGTTTTTTAGAGACAAACATGTGGGGTCGTTTTTTAGCTGTAAAATACAGTGTCTAAAAGCATTGGATTGCGCTCAGAGGCTGTGTATTTACAAGCATACAGCAGCGCTCAGAGGAAGCTGTATGACGCATCTCTTGCTGCGGGTCCCTCTCACAGCTTCAAGAGGTTGACCTGGCCTGGGCTTTATGAGGGTTTGCACCGGGCGGACACCGACATGTCTAAACAGCCCCCACCTTGGGGAATGCACTCCAGGGAGCTTTATGGGTTGAAGGGGTGGGGCCGGTTTTTGTAGCGGTGCCTGGGCCCTGGTATGCCCTGCCTTAGATTGAGAATCTAATTTGAAATATTTTGTTTCCCATGAGGTTCCTCACACCTCTGCAGGGGGTGAGCTTTACAGCTCCCCTGCACCCGAGATGAGATTCTTGGCTCCCATGCGCCGTTGGTGCAGAGAGTAAGCTGCACGACTCCCCTGTGCCCTTGGTGCAGGGTGTGAGCTGTCCGTCTCCCCGTTCCTCTGTTTAAAGGATAAGCTCCGTTGAGCCCTCAGTGCAGTGGTGACTTCTCTTGAAACGAGGGAGAACTTCAAAGGCATTTCAGAGAAAAGAGAAAAACAAGCATTGGCCGCGCGCGCTTCTCGTGCTCAAAGTTAAACAAGTAGGGGGTGGGGGAGAGTGCGGCCGAGAGCAGGCAGCGTTTATCTTCGGGAGCGAGCGCGATAATTGCTAACAGATGGCGGCGCTCGCTCCCGCAAGGTAATCGCCTAACGTGCACGCGTTGCCATTCAAAGCAATGCAACGCGTGCACGTTTTTGCCTCAAAAAGGGAATCGACAGCTAAAGGTCTCTTTCGCTGCGTAGGCGAGACCTGAAAAGCATAGCTGTCACCCAACCCAGATGAGCATTGGAGACAGGCTGTCAGGCACAAAGAGCAGTAAGCACAGAGAAATGTCCACTTTTTAAAAGTGCTATTTCTAAAACAGTAATGTTAAATCCAACTTCGCCAGTAAGAAGGATTTGTCATTACCATTTCAAACATATGAAACATGAAAAAGTTACTCCTCTCTGATCAGGCAGGAATTACTGCTTAAAAGTGTATAAAGGAATTCCCAATCCTGGCCAATGAGAGAGGTAGGCCTCACAGTAGTGAAAAACGAAATAGGCTGCTTGTCCCTACCAGGACATGCAAAACATAAACGTACATCTCCTACCATTTTATTACATAGCACCCTGCACTTAGAGCTATGTAAGGCCTACCTTAGGGGTGAAATATGTAATTAAAGGGGAGTTTCAAGCTTGGCAAGTGGTTTTAAATGCGAAGTCAAAGTGGCAATAAACTGCACACACAAGCACTGCGGTGGCAGGCCTGAACAAGGTTTGAAAGGCTACTTCTGTTGGCGGCATGATCAGTGCTGCAGGCCCACTAGTAGCATTTAATTTACAGGCACTGAGTATATGGTATACCATTTTACAAGGGAATTACATGTAAACCAAATGTGTGAAACGGGCGTAAACCCATTCCACTGCCTGTTTTAATTACAAGGAACCTGGCCTACTTAAAGCCCTATGTGCATATCATTAATAAAGTCACATCCCTCATGCAAATTAAAATCAGCCCCTGTAAGTTGTGCTCTAAGCATGTAACCTTTTTAGATATTTGTGTGTATTCTTTGAAAAGAAGCCTTCCATGATACTGATTTCTAGTTTACATTAAAGTTAAAATAAGTTTAGCACTGACACCATTACCTAAGACAAGGCGCCAAACCTCATTCATTCATTCAATAACTTTATTCGATCTAGATTAGAAACTTAGATCATAAAAGTATACATAAATAACAGTAAATCTTCTTTCTTAATACAATTTTTTTTTATAAAAACCAATGGATAAAACCGAGTGTTACAAAGCCTGAGTACAGCTTCAGATTGACAGTATTATACAGTGTAAAAATTCACTGGTTAATCTAAATACTTTGTGCAAAATACGCAATAGGGAATCCAAGTAACATGCAACGCACACCCATTTAGTATGTTAACTAATAAATAACAAAAAATTAATAGAAGTAAAAACCATCCTTCGAATCGTATACAGATCATTAACAATTTGTATGTATTGTACAAATTCCTATGTAGTATCATGCCTAGTTCAGATAAGTAGTTTCTTAAGATATCAGGTGCTCAGTTAAGATATAATTTAAGATTTACACAATTATCCATTATAAAAAATACCTCCTTCAAGCACAGAGAAAGGAAGCTACACAAAAGCAAACATAGGGGTTGTGAAGCTTCTTTAGAAAAAACAAGGCAATTCGACATTGGTTAAAATTGTGCGGCCTTAAGAGAGGTAAAATATATATAGATCTCTGTTCTTTGTAAAAGTGACTGAAGAAAAAAGGTGAAGGTCTTATTGTTTGGCTAAATTATCACAAGGGCATGAATACAAGTTGCTAAGGGAGTACGTTTTAGCGGGAAAACCCTGCATCAAGGGTATTAGGTTGGCGCAAAATCTTAGAAGGATAAACCTCTGCTGTAAGTTTTTTACACCGTCCAAATACACATTTTCTCCCTTTGTTAGAGGTGGGATCAGGTTATAAAGTTTTACTGTCGTTCCTGTACGGTGGGATTCCTTCCTCTCATAGGCTGCCTTTGTTAAGAATAGTTATTTTAGCTTCTTTTTTGGGAAAATGGAGCAGGAACTCGGGTTTGTATATAGATCAGGTACACCTAGGGAGTGCAAAGTGGATTTGACGTACTCTAACCAGGGAATTTTATGTGCTTTGTCCAATGACAGACAATTTGTATGATAGACTGGTTGAGGTCCACTGTGTCTCTTTTCCAAATTGACAGACACAGCATGATCTGGGCTAGACTCACCAAGTCTGAGACATGAGGTAAATCCAGCTCTAAGTGGGTGATGTAATTGGAAAATGAGAGATGGCGCAATGGGACCCTCTTGAAGAAGGCAGTCTTTCTTCTGGAGAGGATCTATTGGTGCTATACCCCACACCCCTGCCCCATATGTTGCAGCCACAATCGTTTTGGCGCTATAAGTATTTTTTATAGTCACTATAGGCTTTGAATCCAGTTTCTTGGTGAAATTAGAGACTGCAGCCAAAGTGCGCTCAATTGATAGCGCCCTACTGCCCACCATGTGGGACCTGGATTGTTTGCTGTTACTCCTAGGTAAGAAAAGGATTCCATGAGTGCTAATTTGCGTGTACCAATATAAAATGATCGCAACTTTTTAGAGGGAAGTGATCCTGACACTAAAATAAAGGTTTTTGATTCATTTACTTGTAAGTCCAGAGATGACATAAAGTTCACGTATGCATCTATTAGGTGTTGAAGCACTATGCCTGTCCTGGCAATTAGGACGGCGTCTTCCACTTAGGCCAGGATCGGGAGTGCGGCTGGGGGAAAAGACAGGACGTCAAGTGTAGATCTTTTTAAGGCGGCTTCCACCCCGTTTGTATACAGTAAAAATAAAAATGAGGCAAGGACGCAGCCTTGTCTGACTCCTCTCATAATCTGAAAGGGTCTAGTACATACCCCGTCTCTTCCATAACAGACACACGCCGTCGCCTGGGAATACATTTGGCGTATAAGGATGATTCACCTGGAGTCAATGCCCATCTCTCTCAAAATTGCCCATAACTTCTCATGAACTACACAGTCAAAAGCCGCCGATAGGTCCATGAATGCCATGTAGGTTTGCCCTCCTTTAACGGTAGAATACTTGGCGATGGTCAGGCTAAGATTCCAACATTGATCGATCATGCCTCGACCCTTCTGGAAGCCGTACTGGGTTGGCATTAAGATGTTATTTTCCCTTGCCCAGTCTTCTAATCTATTCATTAACACATGCCCCAGCATTTTGGCCGTGGAGTCTAAAAGGGAAATGGGGCGGTAGTTCTGAGGTTGGATTTATCCCCCTTTTTGAATATTGGAACGATGATGCTTGTTCTCCATGAAG
Organism: Triturus cristatus; assembly: GCF_964204655.1. Classification (NCBI taxonomy): domain Eukaryota; kingdom Metazoa; phylum Chordata; class Amphibia; order Caudata; family Salamandridae; genus Triturus; species Triturus cristatus. The sequence goes on along the minus strand of NC_140587.1, from coordinate 400,401,610 downwards.
CAGGGGGACCCCTCTTAGATATTTCGTTAAAAATAATGGTTAGCAATGGGGCCCAGAGGTCTTAGTGCTCAAGAAAGAAATCAATTGGGACCCCATCCGGGCCAGGTGCCTTAGCACGGCCGCCCTTAGCCAAGGCGAATCTTATTTCATCCAGGCTAAAGGCCATAGGGGTGCCTGGAGTGTCTTGAGCATCAGACGATTCGACCCTCAATGCAGTCCCTGCCCCAAAAATCCCTTCAAAATGTACCACCATCGTGTCTTCATTCACATGGTTGTCCAATGTTTTCTCTGTGTTCTTCTTTAAGAAAGGTGCATTTATTACCCACCAAAATTCCCTGGTACTATTTAGGGATGCGGCCTTTGGAAGATTTTCCTAGGCCTCTTCCTTTATCTCTTTTACCCTATTTTTCTGGGCTCTCTTGTACTTCGCCTGTAAATCCTTGATTAGGGACTGGTTTCTAGGAGATGCTTTAAGAGCCTTGCGGAGATCTTGAAGGGCCCTGGAACAAGTCTCATCCTCCATTGAATTTCTGACCTCTATTGGTTTTAGGCCGAGTCAGGGCAATTTAATCTTCTCAAGTAGATCTAGGAAGTTTACAATTAGGGTATCTGGATCAGTGTCTGGGTCTAAACAATTCATGACTAGATTTAACTTATTAACGACAACCTGATGGATGATTTAAGCTGATAGCCATTTTGCCTGGCTAAGATTGGTTTTGGTACTCTAAGTGGAGGGGAAGGAGTCAGAATCCGGACAGTTCAAGAGATAAAAATGCGTGGTCACTAAAGTGGGACGGGATGGTGTCGGTGTGGAGAATATTTCCACGGCAATTAGTAGAGGCAACTATGAAGTCTATGGTAGAATAGGATTCGCCTAGAAAGAAAGTTGTTTCAAGACCTCCTTCAGCTGGAACTATTTTATTATAAACTTCTAAGTTCCCTGAGGCTAAAAACCTGTTTAGGGTGTTCCCATAATCGTGATGCAGGAAATGCACCAATGGGCTCCTTCCATGTCTACCAAACCACAAACGGTTCCCAGCGAAAAAGAACGAGGTTGGGCATCAAAATCCCCTAACCATAAGATGTTAAAGTCCTTAAATGATAGTGCTCTAATAAAAGTTGCCAGTTCCTTTTCCAATGAGTCCACAATCAACACCATGCTCCCAGCAAAGTTATTGTTGAAATAATGTATCAATATCCAGGCTTGCTGGTTGCCTCCCACCAACGCTAAGAAGTGGAAATAGGGGGAAGAGTGTTCAAATCTAATAATCTTAATAGCTAGAGTATTAGAAATTAAGGTTACCAAGCCCCCTTTGAATAAGCCTGACAAGGAGTTTGAAAGGATCGGTAGCCATTGAAAAATATTGGGCCTTATGGACAGGTTTCCTGGAAGCATATTATATCTCTGTCCTGCCATATTGATGCCCACTTAGCTCTGGTCATCTTGTGTGCAAGACCTGCGACGTTCCATGTAGCCACTTGCACCCCTCGGTTTTGTTTACCCATCTGGTCCTCAGGGGCCGGTAGTCCTGGCTTAATTATTGGCAGGTTAGTACTGGTTAACTTAACAGTATCTCCCCTCTTCTTTGATGTCAGCCTGTCTTCACTTGTCGGTGCTACCAGAATATTTAGTGGCTCATTGAAACTAGGTGGACACCAATTTCACCCCTCTTGTTTAGTCAGTCACAGTTCTCTAGATCAATCAGGGGGGCAAATTGGTTCTGTGAGTCAAACCTCGAACTCAAACTGGAGAAAATTGGAGGATCTCGTGTTACCAGTAGAGGCAGGCGTATTGGGTCATTTGGTACCCGCAAACTATGCCAGCGAGAGTGTGGAGCAAGGCTGTAAAATTGTGGGAGAGGGGAGACAATGATCTGTGTATTTAGCGGGGGCTTTTGTACAGGCTCTCAACAGGTTTCTTACCACATGGCGATTATTAAAATTAACACCAACGCAGTCTCCTCTTTTTTTTTTGGGAGAGGGACCCACCCATCCAACCCTCCTAGCCATGATGATATGCATGTCCAGTCTGTTACCCCAAAGGCCTTATCCCTTAACATGATTATTGAACTAATATAAAGCTTTTGCCATTAGCTGGTCCGTTGACTCCCTTTGGCCCATACTCCGTGGGGGTACATTGACCAGGACCAGGACATACGGTAGGGCTGCTGGAGGGAGGTCTAGTGTATGCGACTGATTAGTGCCAGCTGGTGGGGGCTCTAGACTCAAGACTGCCTCAGTTGCCGGCCTCTCGCTTAATCCTGTTGTTTGTAAGTTAATCTGGGGTTCATGAGTAGGCAAATGGTTTGTCCCCTGGGGGCTGTTACTTGCACAAGCCAGTGACGGAATCAAGTTGGTGGTGGGAGTGGGCTGGGGATTGTTTGACGATGTTGATGGGACTTGACAGGTTGAGTAGATCACATTCCTAATATGATCCCCGAAGGCCCTTGGGCTTGTCCCAGAGCAGGAGGGTGGGCCATTCTCGGGGGGGGTTGCCACATGTGCCGGAACCTGTTGACGAGGAGGTCTAATTTCTCCTCAATCTTCCCCAGTCTGGAGTTTAACTGGTTAAGTAGCGTGAGGACCAGCTGTTCCAATTTTGCTGTTGTGTCTTCGCATATCTCCACCACAGAGTTTTTTTCCGCAGGGAGCAGAGCCGAAACCATGAGGTTTTGGGCAGGTTTTTTCGCTCTTGACCCCCTCAAAGTTTTTGATTCCTGCTTCCCTCCAGGTTTTTTCTTCTTAGCCACTGGTTCCATTATGGACTCGTTAGACAAAGAGGACAGAGAGGAGTCCGGGTGTGGTGGAGCGGTCTCACTCACAGGCAAGGAATGAGCAGGTTTAGCGATTGAGTCCACATCCTCAATCCCTACTGACTGTGAAGGTTGAGTGGATTGTAACAGAGGGCCGCTACGCATTCCTTCCTCCAAGGGGAGATGGAGATCCGTGAGCTCAATTTCTTGGGATAAGACATTAGCAGCTCTAATCAAGAAGGTGTCACATGTGTTAACTATTTCTGCCCCGGATGTTTGCGCTGCCGCTTTGCACTTACCCATTGTTTGATGATTGCTGGCCCAGAAGTCTCTCCCCTCCTGTTCGTAGTCCATTTGATCAAAGTCCCAGGAAGAGAATTCACCTTGCGGCAGGGCCTAGGGTAGCCCAAGCACAACCTTTTCCGGGCTCTGACTGGCGTGGACGGGCCCTTGGAGGGGGGTGCAACCTGATTTTATGTTCGAGAGTGAGGATGTTGGGAAATGCAGTTACCCAGCGGCTTCAGTGGCAAACACAGCTCTCCTCTTCTCCCCTCCAGGCAGAGTCAATTTCACAATAGCAGCTACAATTGCTGCGGGGGCGCAACGCCCTTTTCTGCGCCAGAGTACTTTTAAAGAAGTAATAGAGATTATTGGTAAGTAATCGAGCATCACCACCTCGTCATCTTCCTCATTACATTCATTACATATTGATGATTTACCCAGCAGTGCTTGGACCAAGATCAAAGCATTGCAGTAATATAGTCAAACCCTAAAATCAGATGTCAACCACGCTAAGAGGACAAGACCCGCTTACCCACTGTATCAGAAGAATTTCAATATAGAGCAAAGAAAAGATGACGATCTTGAAGGGCCAGAAAGGACAGTCCCTGATTTCAATAGTGAAAGAAAGCCACTCCTAGCCCTATCCACACCGTATCAGAGAGGTGGCACCCTAAAATACAACCCACCAATTAACATAAGCTAACAGAGGACCGTGTCCTTCCAAGACCTTATAACACAAAGAATTGAACGCGGTGCATCACAATCAAAACTAACTGTTGGGACTAAGATAGCTACCCCTGCTTTCCTGAAAAGCAAGGTCTTCAAAGCCACTAGGAAATACCCATGTAATGAAGGAATAGACTATAGGGACACATGAGGACAAAACAAGGAGGGCAAGGAAGGAAGAACTGAGCAGATCTAGAAGAAAGACACCATTCTCTGGAATAGAGTGGTAGAATCAGTTAAACATATGTACCAGCACTTTGTCTAATTTTCACAGGAGGTAATGATGTGAATAATACTCATATTATTCACCACTGCCACAGACTGTGAAACATTGACCACAGTCAGTGCTTTATATGAAAATATAGAAGTGCAGAAACTCACTATTTAGAGTATCTGTTTACTCCTGAGAAATGCAGGTACTGTCCCACTACATGTAATGCAGTAGTGCAAGCAGTGCAGGTACTCTTCCTTTCAAATTATGGAAGAGCAGGTATTCAGTACCAAACAGTACCTGCCCATTTAATGCACTGACAAGTGTTGAGACTTGGAGACTGGTTTCACTCAAATACTCCTCTTGGTTAAACTGTGAATACAAAATACAAAATACAAAACAACACCGAGGCAAAGGAACATGACGAACTAGAGTAGTTCACTGGTAAGGACTTGAAGGAAAGTGCAAGGATGTAACAAAGGTGCATCTTGAGGGGGGAGAGGAATAAGCGCAGATAAACTACCAATCTGCAAACATTACTAGACAAAGACTGATTTTTTTCAGTCAGATTTTCAAGGACTCCACCAAGAAAGTGCCAGCTGAAGTAAAGAGTAGGACCTTTGTGGCTGCTGCCATCTTGGATTGGGATGCCATCGAGAATCAGACCTACAGTAATGTCACAATTCTCTGCCATATGCCACCCAAGGCTTAGCTGCCATACCCCCTAGTCTCTTGTGGTTCTGCAGAATAACCCGGCTACCAGACCAAGTCATGAAGAACCACCCATTCAAGACTCCTAACTGGCCTCAAACACCATAGGTCAAAAGATCATCCATGGAGGACGGAGAAGAGACAAGAAACTCCCCATCTTCCTTCAGATTCTCATTCAAAAACAAGTTCACTTGTGTAACCAATTCTGCTCATCCTCTGGAGCACTAAAGCTCAAAGGATTAGGTCAACAACCCCACAGTGCCAGTAATATAAGGCAGTATGGCTTAACGCTGCTGCCTCAGCGGGCGCTGGGAAGCGGTACTCCAAACCCACTTGTACTGGGTCCTTCTCAGAGAAAGGGAGGCTGATGTTCTTCAGAAAGTGTTGGAACGTGTGGTGTGGTTCTTTATGAGTGCGGAGAACATACTACGTAATGACACCTTTATGATAAACTACATTTCCTAGGAGTCCTAGAACTTTGTTTGAAGACTGCGACGCAACGTGAGTTATCAGGTTTAACTTCCCTGCTGTTTCATGGGGCCTTTGTGAGGCGCTTGTAATACACTGTTTGCAGCAAGGACCTTGCTACTAAGATTCTGGATTTCCATTTGCAAAGAACAGTTGCTTCCTTTGGATTTTATTAGAGGACATTTGGTGACATAGGGAACCATTCTGAAACAATGAGGTTGTTTTGAGAAAACATACTTTGAACTATTTTGAACATTTAACTTTGAACATTACCTTTTTTTTATTTTAATTTCAATATAGTTTTTATTGTTTTTTTACAACATATAACATATAACATGTAATCGTCAACGCTTTGTCGTTACAGGGTGGCAGCCCGAACTGGCGGTGTTAGTTGTAGTACAGTTTCAGATTATATATGCTTGACGGAACATTACTAAGGACTGTAAAGATTGCTGCATTTAAACTTGGAGTTTCATTCTGTGACAGAACAAGAAGAGCTCTCACGACAAGACAATGTTACATATGGGATACAAATACAATAACGTGTAAGGTATTAAGAGTCCTTAATAAGGAAAATTTGAAGTGTTAAGATAAGAACCCCACGTGGACAAATAATACATAAAAACACATGAAACTATAAACACCCAGGCCTTAAATCATCATCAGCACCTAAACATCTTAACACACCAAAATAAAGATACTGTGCTTTGTAGCTAATGTTTTAATCAATTACACGTGTGCACTGATACATGCAGCTGAATATATGGATGCTAATTAGTCATCAATAATGCGACACTACATCATAAATAAATATATATACACCTAATTAAAACAAGTAGCGACATTAATAATTGGCACAAACTGTTCTATCTGAATGTAAATAGATATATGACAAGTCTAAACTATTAACAAGGTCATCAAGTTGAAGTACAATGTAATTCTTAAACACCTCAGATCGTATCGCAAACAATGGATTATTGCGCCATATCATAACAAGCATTTGCAATGTAATTGATCTCCCATTTGCAAGAGTTTTAGCTATTGGCATTGTAAATGACAATGCCTTTTATTTATCTGTTTTGATAATTAACGAATAAATAAAAGGCATTGTCATTTACAATGCCAATAGTCAAAACTCTTGTAAATGTGAGTCCTATTTCATTTTAAAGAAGCGGCCGCCAGTGTCCCAGGTTGCTTGGAAAGTGAAAGTGTGCATGGCATGCTGAATGTTGCAGGAAAGCATGTCGCGCCCGCAGTAGGAGAAACTCATTGAAGAATATAGTGCTTGCAGACTAAATAAGACATACGGTGTAACAACAGAAGTAAAAGGGACAGTCCTCATGGAAGGTTACAAATGAAGGCCAGGCGGTACTAAGGAGGGACAAACAAGCCTATTAACGAATCAGAAGTCAGCATTTACAAAGGACAATGACACAAGCCAATGAAAAAAATGGGGGGAGAGTGGGCAGAGCTTCAACTCCGTACTCGAATACAGCATGCCTCGCAGAGCAGCGCATGCGCTGCCCAGGCTCGACCTAAAAAGGGACAGATGTGCTAAAAGACTGCAAAAAATGGTTGCAAATAGCGCACAGACTTTTTGTGTACATTACCAACATTTCTGGTGCAGCCTATATACTTAGTGGTCACATAGCACAATTTCTACTGACAGAGCTTTGCAGAGCAACCTGCCTAATGAATATTAACTAGTCCGTCAATATGTGCAACCCCCTGTGATCAGTTAGAAACCAAGAGATGGTAGCCTGCAAGAAACAACAGTCCACCATCTCTGCCTTGCATTTCCAAACAAAAAGCTTGTTTAAAGTAGTCATGTCCCTTAAAATGAACCAGTGCTGCTTAAACAAATCCTTTTGAGAACACACTGAGAGGATCAGGCAGTGGTCTTCGGGACCACGTCTGCGCACCCAGCGGTCGCCCAACAGGATTCCCGGAAGGGAAGCTGTCCAATGGGGAAAGCTTATCATCTGCATATCTGTTACCACTTCCTATGAGGAGAAAGTAATTGTTCAAAGGTTAGATCCCACAATTGGAGTCGCAAACCATTTATACATTCTGGAAGAAATGGGGTTGTTACTTGCAAAAGATGCAGGTTCTTCACACATAATAAGTCAGAATGTTTTTCTTTACTGTGAATTAAATACCCCATTGTAGCACTTGACTCTCTCTGGGTAGTGAAGCAGAGCAGTCCAAGGCCAACTCAGGGAGTTGTGGGGGCTAGAAACCACAGTTCACTGGTAAGTAACAATAACGCATAAATCCTTGTCCAATGAGTGCTTTTCTTATAAAAAAGGAAAAACACTTTTATTATACACATTTATACAATGCATTAAATTACAACTGTATAGAATCCAATAGAAGGAAATACTTTTGGTGTCACCCTCATGAAATTTGACATCCCTTGCGGGTCCTGAACCCTATAATCACAATACGCCCCATACTAGATGCAATATCACATTATACAAGGGTTGTCTTTATCAATAAGCGAGGTTCATTGGCTTTGTCAGGGTGCCACCACATGAATAAAAGCAGAGAATATGTTTCACCATTGCAATCCCATTGAAATCAATAAGGCATTACCAATATGCAATACATGTTATAATCCAGCATTGAAGTCAATGTGGTAGTACCAGCATTCACTAACATTCATTATCCTGTGAAACCTTGTTAATAAAGTATTGAATTTAATATCATGCATCTCAGTATTATTTCTACTTTTACTATGCTGCTTCTGCAGCTTCAGGGCCCACCAATAGAGGTCCCTGCCTGCAAGGGGTCAGGGAGCGCTTTGGAAGGCAGTGAAACTTCTCCCAGGAGACATAAATATAAGCCCCTGGAAGCTTAGGTCTAGTTTTAAAAACATTTGGAGGGGCTACTGCACCTCATTCAGTCTCCCCTCAAATACACTTTAAAAGTAATTTGTGGGGCCCCTGCCCATTCTTGGGGCACCACATCTACCAATATGTATCTTTTTGGTCCCTTGCAGGGGCTTATAAGTGGCCCCTTGGCATGTATGTGATGAACAGCTTTGCCTGCTCTGTGGCCTGTCCCTGAGGTCTAAACTACATTGCTTTTTCTTTTATTCTAGGTGCCCTGGGCCCACCTGATACCACCACAGACATTATTCCCTCCTTGGGGACCCCAGTTGGACCTCAATGTCTCCACAGCTCCAGCCAGCTTCCCTTGTCTTCCCTGGACAGGCCCGGATGGGAGCTAAACACTCATCTTTGGCTCCCACCTGGAGGCAGAACTAACTTAGTCCTCTCCTGCCCGCACTGGCAGGAGACAATGTTTGCGAGCACCCATGTTCTAGAGGGTAAAAAAACTTTTAGGTGAGGCCTGTCCTTTTGTCTTTACCTGATTATGATTTCAGTGGGGCTGATAACAACCAGATGCAGAAATATCACACCTCTTTGTGCTTTTGCTGTGGGTGCTCATGGAAGGAGATGGTTCTGCTGTGATAACAGCCTGGAAAGAACACTTAAAAGGAGCACCACTCTAAACCGGTCCTACACTTGCAGATAGTGGTTCAACATTTCTTGTCTGCTAGTTGTGTATAAAGTGGGGCCCACTATCCATTTGTTGTTCCAGTTCCATATCCTCTATGGCCAAGGATGGTAGTGCCCTCCAGAGTACTCAGAGGGTTTCTGCTAGGGCTTGAAGCTGCCTAACAGCCGGCCTTCCATAGGTGAGGGGACATCAACCGAAGTCTGTATCTCTTACTGGAGAAGCCGGTCTGCCTGCATATCGAGAGGCAGAGTATGCCTACCCTGGAGGAGGGCTGTTCAAGAAAGAGCTATGTCCCTGGTGGCCGTGGGGCACCCTGAGGAGCAGACTGCTGGACACCGATCCGGGAGGACCTTGGCATCCATTCCAGGTGGGCACTGCATGTTGCAATTGCGTGTTGCCATCTAACTTGTGTAAAGATGGCATCTACCCAAGTGTGACCAGCCCATGTGAGGCTGCAACTACTAAAGTTGTGATCAGCAACTAAACTGCTGAAGACGTGGCTAGCACGCGCAGGCCTGCATCTGCCAAAATTGTGACCAGCCCAATCCAGGATGCAGCTGCCAAATGTCATAAGATTCTGTCATGGTCTTTATCTGTGGTCCATTCAGCCCAAGACATCTGCCACTGGTCCAGGTAGGACCCCAGAATGTATGGACTGCTGAGTCCTGCTCCCACAAACAGAAGAATGTGAGCAGGCATGCTGCCTACTGTGGCCCACAGGCCGAGATGGGGAGTGCTTGAAGACTGCCTGCCAGCATGTGGCCACTCATCTGAGTGTGTGGGTGTGCCCTGCAGTACAGCGAGACCTGAGAGGACAGTATGCACATCAAGACTGAAGACTGCATACATACTATTTGGGGTGATTGAACTGCACCTGTGCTAAATTGATGCTACTCCTATTCTCCCTAGATATTGAGGGACCACACAGACCCAAGGCTAGAGCCAGGGGAAGGTGGGGACAGTGCAGGAGTAGGGTGGGTACAACACTTTTAAAATAATCCCTAGTGACACTGGCTTGTTTCTTGTTACTATTGAGGTGTAGTATTGAGTACTATTGTGTAAATAAAGGACTTTCTTTCTTGACGGGATAAGCACAACTCAACAAAAATATAACAGAGGAAAACAAAACCATACAGTCAAAACAGAATGCAACACTGCAACAGAATAAATAAATAATGCAGTGCAGAAAAAAATAGCCCAAACAACAACAGAACTCATCATCACCACAACCAAATGAAACATAACAAATATGCACAGACACCTGGTCACATAATACCATCAGTAGAAAAAGTGTGCTTTCATAATACAGTGACACAAGGGGTTTGCACCAAGCACTGCCTTTGCCTTAATTATCACCAATGATATGTATCAGCGCCAGTCAAAGTATTTTCTGATATGACCCTGTAAATGGTCATTAAAAACAGGCTGCTGCCATAGTTTTGTGCTGACTGGTGTCTTAGTCAGTTGACACCCCGTAGAAGCTGTTTGTATCATCGTAAACAGTGGCAAAATGATGTTTGTCAATGAAACTTTAAAGGAAGGAGCTGCTCTTGACAGGTGATGTGGCAGTATCTAAAGACATATAAACAACAGAACACCACTCAATAACATAACAAGCAAAATACCAACACAACAAGGTGCAACACAACAAAACAGCCAAAGCAGAATGCAACACAACAAACACAATGCGCCACGAAAATACAACAGCACAAAACAACAGAATATCTCCTTAACCTCAAAAAGCAGCACAACAAATATCTATCCAACATTCCTGTCACATATTACTACCTCAACAAATCTGCTTTCATAATATTGTGGTAAAAGGTGTTTGCACCAATCACTGCCTTATTTAGCACTATGTGTGTGTAATACAGAACTCTCAAGTTTCCCAGATCCGTGCATGGGTCCACCCAGCCCAGTATTTGTTCTTTACATTTTGAGATGTGTAGTTCTTTTTTAATCATATTATTAAATTAGGTCCACAAGTTACAGAATTCAGATTAAGACCATGAACTAGATGAGCTGCTTGAAACTTGCGAGTTCTCTCAATAGCGCCAGTCAAGAATGCTTTGTAATTGAGCCCTCCAAAGGTAAAGTACAGTTCACAGGGCAGGGCTGGAAACCGGTTGTTCCAGGAGTGAGCACAGAGCCGAGCAGCTTTTGGTCTGTGCATGTGGAGCTTACTACAGCTTTATGTTATGCAGATCTCCCGAGGGGGGACTGGGGAAGCCAAAAGCAGCCCTGGCAACAATGCTCGAACCAGCCCCCATCTTTTCGACTACTTACACTATTCTCTCTTTCCATCGATTTTCTCTCTCTCCTCTACACCCCCCCTTCTCCCTCTCTAATCGCTTTCTCTATACTCTCGCCCCCTTCACCATCACTCTTGAATTCTCCCCCTGTCTGCTACAGTTAGCCTTAGGAGCTGGTAAAAGTGACAGAGTCCCCAGGAGTGGCCCTCTGATTTCAAAACCGGCCTCCAAGGGCTCCAGCCTCCAGCCCACTGAGAAAATTCTCAGGGGAATAAAAGGACTGTCCACCTGGACATCCCAGCCCACCAGAGGTGGGGAGATGATGGGGCCTAATGGCTAGGGCGGTCGATCTCAAATCTATGGAATCGGGTTCGAGTCTCGGCAACGACGCTCAACATCCTGTGATTCTGGGCAAATCAAGTAATCTCCCCGTGTTTAACAACAAAGGAATATGTCCTCATGTAATGCAACTGGTGCTCATGTAAAGTGCTCTCATACCTGATATCTTCAGGTCAAGTTCGCACCATATAAAACTCCGGGAAAAAAGAGGTGCACAGTGCCTGTGTGCTTGTTATTCACAGAAAAGGAGGAAGTAACATGTTCAACGAGACAGGCCTTACATACTTCAGCAGAAAGCCAGGACGCATGAACATCAATTCACCAAAATGCCAGGGGTAGCGAAAGTTACATCACATTGACCTCCACTTTCACTCACACACACATACTTACACATACACACAAATTCGCACATATACATACTCACTCAAAAACACACTCTCACCTGCAAGAATGCCCACAACATACATTTAAAAGCACCCATTTTTCTGTGGGAGCTTGTGCTACGGCCGGTTATGGCCGTAGCACAAGCTCCCATAGAGAAATGGGAGTATGCGACCGCACCATGTGCGGTCGCATCCTAATAATGCGGTCAGGACTGCCGACCGGAGGTCGGTCCCGATTCTGCAACAGTACTGGGTGGCTGCAAGTTTGCGCAACATCGTAATGAGGGCCTTAGTCTCTATTTGTCGACATATTTCATTCTTGTAGCAGCCTTAAATGTGTCTATGGCACTTTGCCAGGATGGACGGGCCCTAACACCTTAAACCTATGAGGACATTCTGACTTAAACAGAATTAAAGGAGTGTCAAAGCATGTGTGGGGTGTGTGTGTGTGTTTGTGCATGTGATCTACTGGAGAAGTACTGTGTACTTATCTAATCCTGCATAGGAAACAAAGAGATATTACCATTTGACCATTAAAGACAGTAAGATGAGTATTACAATTAGCCTCATATTCCTCATATGACCATGCAGTGAAGCTGCTCCGTACCTGCTACTTTCAGCAGATCCTGCCCCTCCCAATCCATACCTTGGAGCCCCTAATTTGAATTGCATGTTCTTGCTGCCCAATTGCAATAGCTCACCCACTAGCTTGCTGAAAACTCTCTGGAGAACACTGGGGGATTAGACCCCACCTTTCCCAAACAGTAGGACAAGATTTGAAGGTCCCTGGGGGCAGTTTGTCCTCGCTGATTCATGCGACTGCCTAACCATAGGACAGAGCTACCTGGAGAAATTCCTCCTTACACCCCTTCCATTCCTCTGTTGGGACTCTCTTGTGATACCTCACCACCAGAGACCTTCGGCCATGTGACCCAGCGGGCCTTTCAAGTTTGGGACATCTTTTTCATAACGGTGAACTGCTAACCTTCGAGGAACAGGTTGACCAACATGGTCTCTATCCAGGCCAATTCCTGTATGGCCTATTGTGCTAGCTCCTTCCGGATCGCTGGCAAATAGAAGATAGCGAGCCAGCCAGGAATGTCCTTTTTGACTATCAACACACATTACGTTCCAGAAGACAACTTGTTTCATGGCTCACACAAACAATGGTCACCCATTTGCAGATCCCGCTGCAATATCTCTGGAAAACCTGGGAAGAGGAGTTTGGTAGGCCACTGCATGAAAAAGAGTGGGCGCTGGTAATTAAACACCCTCGTAAGATTTCCTGCAACGCGCCCCTGCAAATGATACCATTCAGCGTGTTGCACAGAGTTTACCATTCCCCCCAGTGAATTCACAGCATCTTCCCCAGGGCCCCAACTCTTGCCACCGATGTAAATTTCCAGCGGCATGTCTTCAACACATGCTGTGTGACTGTCCCCTCCACTGCCACTTTTGGACAGAAGTTACCTCGAAGATTGCGGCCACCACAAGTTGCCCTCCATTAGATAAGTAGGAGGCCGGATCCTTGAGAATCTATCCCCAGCCGAAAAAATAAAAGACAGCTGCCCCATTCACTGACCTAGCCCTGGCGCAGGATAACTATGAAGTAGAAAAGAGCAGATTCCCAGCCTGGAGGGTCACGGTGGTGAGATGGGCTGGGGCTGAGGCGACTCCCTGTGGCCCCGATCATGGATCAGTTATTATCCAGGTTAATGGATTGGGGATCGCACTCCTCCTCGCCCCCACGACTCAGTGTATTGAATGATCCCCCCCATCCAGGGCTTTACGTGGGATGAAAAAACTGGGGGGTCTCTCAAAGGGGATTGGTCGATATAATTAAGGGCGTGGCTTAAAAACACCTATGCTAAAAATATGTGCTAAGTATAGTGTGCCGCTCCCTCTGGTTTTTTGTTGCTTCTATCATTGCATTGATACATATAATACAACAAGCAACATTATACCTACAACAAGCCAAGACTATTGGCTTTCTCGATGGGTATTAGTTGCATAAGATAAACAGGCAACAGCTATGGCTTAGTTGTATATAATATTGAAAATGCTTCAGTTCTGAATTGATGAGACTGTGAAAGTTCTATAACGAGTTCCTTGAAGTTACATCAGAGACAGTAAAGGGGGGGACTGCTGTGGAGTTAAGATTTAGTTTTCACCCTGAGAGTGAGGGCAAAAACGGAGAACCCGATAGAGATCCGTCTCAGCACCTGCTCTTTAGAACTGTCGGTGCTGAGCACCGGCAGGACCCAGCCCACTTAAAGCCCTGCCCCCATCTTCAATTATCCTGTGCATCTCCCTCACCTGCATGAGACAGCTCCTTATTTTAGGAAAGCAACATCACGTGGCATTGAAGAACGTCAATTCACATGCTAACATGTTTGTATGTATTATTCACATGCTGACATGTGTCTCTGTTGTTTTCACATGTTAACCTGTATATGTTGTATCCACATGCTAACGTGTCTATGCTGTGTTCACATGCTAACATGATTGTTTTCACATGCTAACATATGTCTATGTTGTATTTACATGCCAACATGTTTATATTCACATGCTAACACGCGTCTATCTTGTATTCACATCCTAACATGTCTATCTTGTATTCACATGCTACCGTGTTTGTGTTGAATTCACATGCTAACGTGTCTATGAAGCCAACTGGGGGCCACCATGCGCAGTCTTAAAGCTAACAGTTGCTCCAGTGCCTTGTTTGTAAAAGAAGCAGCGCGGGGACCCAGGGTTTTTGTCAGAAGCCCATCACCTGTGCTGCGAATGTTGGTGCTGCCGAGCACCAAGGCTGTCCAGTCTTGATTCCACGTCCGGCCTCTTTTATCCGCCACTACACACCCTCTGTCCTTTCATCTCACTCTTGCAGGCTGTTTCATCCTTGCTTCCTTCCTTTGTCCCTGTTTCCCGTCTGTCCCTTCCTCCTTTCTCCCTTTCCCCTCGTTCTCTCTCTTGCTCGGAGTCAAAGCCTGAAGATGAAACATATGTTCGGATGCTCAAAGAGGACTGCTGGGGGGTCCCTCCTGCACCCACCAGTTTAAATGAAGCATTGTGCTGAACTCATGGTAACACAACGTGCAGTGTTTTGTGTGGTAGCTGTGTGTGTGAAGCTAAAACAGTTTGATCCTGGCTCTTTAGGAAGAGGGTTTCAAGGAGGGAGCGGCCACGTCCCTTTACCCTGCTCACATTGGTGTTGAAATAACTTATACGCGGGTTTCATAGCCGTGGTTATAACTATATGTAGGGTGTATAGGGTACGGTTGTATGCTGCAGCTTTTGTGTAGCATGGTGTGGCAATGCACATGGCAAAGGCCTGTCACATGGCACAGTGGAGTAGGCACAGTGGTATAGGTATCAATCAATCAGCCTGTCTTGTATAGCGCTGCTTGTCGCCCCGGGGGTCTCCGGGCACTGGGGTTCTGTGAGCCTTGGTCGAAAAGCCATGTCTTGAGCTTCTTCCTGAAATGTTCCAGTGAGGGGGAGGTGGGCAGGTGGAGAGGGAGGTCCCTCCATGGCTTGGCGGCGAGGTAAGAGAAGGACCGCCGTCCTAGTATCAACTGTGAGAGGAACTGAACCCACCCACTGTGGGCGTGAGGTGCACAACAAGGCTGCGTTGACATGTCACACGCCAATCGCAAGTTTTCAATTACAAGGAACAAGAAGCATTAAAAGCAGGGATTGCTATCACTATCACGGTCTTTGCTTAAAGAAGAGACACATTATCGGAAGATGTCACCATAAGAAAAGGCGCTATCAAGATTGCGGATACGTCTGCCCTAATGTATTATAAGTGGTCTCCAACTCTTATCCTTTATTTGTCACATACAACCCGGTCATGCTATGATATGATGCCCCAGCGCTCTAGGTAACATGCCACACTTCATGTCTGCCTGCTGGATGTCTCACAGACCCTAGAGTCAGGTCTGATGGACATACATGACCAAGACCATTGCCAAAGAGCATGCAAGTTTTGAAGAGCTATATTCAAAATATTTTCATCATGTGAAGAGACACTGACGAGGAAGCCCAGGAAAGAGTCCAATGAGCGTGAACTCCATCTCACGATCAGTAACCACAAGAACCGCTGTAGGAAAGGAGCCAGATGACGCCTCATACATTCACCCTACTACTGGGCCTCAGAACCAAAGCAGAAGAGGCGACTTCATTCATCCACCCAGATCAATGGAGAGGGCTCCACTGGGGCCGGGGGTGAGGGTGGGTGAGGGTATGAGTGAGGAAGTGGGGCAGATTCCATTGCATGAGTCTCTCAGCCCCCTCCCTTCTCTTCCCACTGGCAAGGTTTAGTTGATTAGCTATGAAGAGGGTACGTGTATAAAGTCTGGTTACTAAGCACTGCTGACATGTTCTGGGCAGGAACATGCTTACACCACATGGCTCACGAATGCTCTTTTTCACAAAGCTTTACACTTCCTCACTAGTATGTGCCTTCTTCCCCCGTCACTCTGTCTTGCTAGGTATCTCTTTAACCTAAGATCTGGTGCATGTTCATGCATTCCAGATATGCTTCCACATCCGGGAGATTCTTAACAGGCGGAAGGGTCGGCCTCAGGTTCAGGGAAATGGACTATCTGAGGGGAGGAATACATCAGACTGGCCCTATGCATTCGATTCTGTCAGGAATGTTTTTTATAAACAATTCATTCCATTATATTGTGAGCAGTACTCTGCAAAAAATAGTGTAAAATTCTGCAGCAGATTGAAATTCTATATTTTCTATACGAAGATTTAAGATTTACATCTGCATTTAGGAACAGTTGGATTTCAACAGTTTTGCAGTGCACAGACTCTAAAAGAAAGAATAAAACGGATCAATCCTCATTCCACCGACATCCCCTGATGAGAGTTCCTGCACATTATTTATTTTATTGTAAACAGTGTTTGGGGAATGCTTGCACTGCCTGCTTTTAGCATGTGAGTGCATTCACCTGGATGATGTCTGAGTGGGACATCTCATACGTTCGCAGCCAGGTTATTACCATTTAACTGGCAGGATATTAAAGGTTGCTTTAGAAGCTAGTGGCTTGTGACTCAGGCTGGACTCTTGGACTTTGAGCTGACTGAACCAATCTTCTGGCCTCAGGTCATCCCAGGACAGTGCAATGATACATTGGGATTTCCACTCAATTCCAGAAGAATGTGCTGCCTCAGAGTAGATCTGTGTTTCTTTACCCTCAAGGGATGGGTGGCACGGGCGAGGATCATGAAATACTTTGTTTTTCCTGCAAGACAAGCCTTCAAAAGACATCTGGAGCCAGTAACTTATTGATGGATTTTCAGTTATTAGCAATGGGTCATTTCCAACGATAATTCACTTTATTATCTGCCTGTTACTGGCGTCCAGCAGAGAAACTGAAATGTATTAACAGCAGGGAGCTCTGGGTCCACAACATCACACCATGATGTCTTTTACTCAGTGATAATGCAAATGATTGTATTACTTCTCATCCCAACCTCAACTTGTGGGTCTCCATGCTCACTCTTCGATTCGAAAAAGCTCCTTTGTGCAGCTCAGACCTGAAACACTTTTATAATGTACCCCCTCCCCCCTCGCTCAATCAAACTCTCTCTCATTTGCAGAGAAAAGTCTCCATGCATGCAGACCTTTTTTCTGTGGCAAGAAAGGATGCTGTATTACAGACATAGTTATGAGTGACAGTAATTCATTCATACAGAAAATTAAAGGGATTGTGGTTGCCTCCTCCATAGATCTGACACCTTTACAGTCATCGGCTGGAACTTCCATACATACATTCACCTGACCACACTACGCTTTGCCCACTCTGGCAGGAGGCATCACACGTCACATAATGTTCTACTATGGCATTTGAAGAGGGGCGCCTCCACCGTAGGAATGAGATTCCTAGGGACAGTATCACCACTCTGAGACAATGGCCAGGAGACTCTCACATTGTTTGGAGTACGCCATCAACCTGTGGGCAGGGTCAGGGTCTTGCTGGCTGGTGTTAGATGCTAGTAGTCCAGCATCCAATTGAGGGTCCAATGGTGGTCACGTGGGCCTTGGATCACTGACTAGGTAGCTGTGATTTGGCACCTGCAAACACAACAATTGATGGACAGAATGCAGAACAATGTCATACATTCACCCCAGTACAGAGATCTGGGCCTAAATCCATCGTTTTTTTGCTCACCATGCCGTTCCAGTTTGAACCCAGCCATATGCAAATCAGTCTTGACCCTGTGCCTCATGGGAACAGTCCAGCCTGAACTGCCAAGCCAGGTCCTCCCTGGACTGGAAACAAGCATCCTAGGACCGGTTTCTGGCATTTCAGCCGTCTTCAGCCAGGCTTGCTTGATTTCCAGTGGCATGGAGAGCAAGGGACCCACGTCTGGGCATACCCTTCCCAATCGGGGTGACAAATGCAAACACAACAATTGATGGACAGAATGCAGAACAATGTCATACATTCACCCCAGTACAGAGATCTGGGCCTAAATCCATCGTTTTTTTGCTCACCATGCCGTTCCAGTTTGAACCCAGCAATATGCAAATCAGTCTTGACCCTGTGCCTCATGGGAACAGTCCAGCCTGAACTGCCAAGCCAGGTCCTCCCTGGACTGGAAACAAGCATCCTAGGACCGGTTTCTGGCATTTCAGCCGTCTTCAGCCAGGCTTGCTTGATTTCCAGTGGCATGGAGAGCAAGGGACCCACGTCTGGGCATACCCTTCCCACTCGGGGTGACAAATGCAAACACAACAATTGATGGACAGAATGCAGAACAATGTCATACATTCACCCCAGTACAGAGAACTGGGCCTAAATCCATCGTTTTTTGCTCACCATGCCGTTCCAGTTTGAACCCAGCCATATGCAAATCAGTCTTGACCCTGTGCCTCATGGGAACAGTCCAGCCTGAACTGCCAAGCCAGGTTCTCCCTGGACTGGAAACAAGCATCCTAGGACCGGTTTCTGGCATTTCAGCCGTCTTCAGCCAGGCTTGCTTGATTTCCAGTGGCATGGAGAGCAAGGGACCCACGTCTGGGCATACCCTTCCCACTCGGGGTGACAAATGCAAACACAACAATTGATGGACAGAATGCAGAACAATGTCATACATTCACCCCAGTACAGAGATCTGGGCCTAAATCCATCGTTTTTTTGCTCACCATGCCGTTCCAGTTTGAACCCAGCCATATGCAAATCAGTCTTGACCCTGTGCCTCATGGGAACAGTCCAGCCTGAACTGCCAAGCCAGGTCCTCCCTGGACTGGAAACAAGCATCCTAGGACCGGTTTCTGGCATTTCAGCCGTCTTCAGCCAGGCTTGCTTGATTTCCAGTGGCATGGAGAGCAAGGGACCCACGTCTGGGCATACCCTTCCCACTCGGGGTGACAAATGCAAACACAACAATTGATGGACAGAATGCAGAACAATGTCATACATTCACCCCAGTACAGAGATCTGGGCCTAAATCCAGACGTGGGACCCGTGCTCACTACGCCACTGGAGTCAAGCTATCCTGGCTGATGACGGCTGATAGCCAGAAACCGGTCCTAGGATGCTTGATTCCGGTCCAGGGAAGACATGGCTTGGCAGTTCGGGCTGGACTGTTCCCATGAGGCACAGGGTCAAGACTGATTTGCATATGGCCATGTCTAAACTGGGGTGGCATAGTGGGCAAAAGAACGATGGATTTAACCCAGATCTCTTGACTGGGGGAGAATGTTTGCATTGTCAGCATTCCGTCCATCATTTGTTTGTTGTAACGCTTTTCGCCCTAAGTGGGATGAGTATTCCCAGACGTGGGACCCGTGCTCACTACGCCACTGGAGTCAAGCTATCCTGGCTGATGACGGCTGATAGCCAGAAACCGGTCCTAGGATGCTTGATTCCGGTCCAGGGAAGACATGGCTTGGCAGTTCGGGCTGGACTGTTCCCATGAGGCACAGGGTCAAGACTGATTTGCATATGGCCATGTCTAAACTGGGGTGGCATAGTGGGCAAAAGAACGATGGATTTAACCCAGATCTCTTGACTGGGGGAGAATGTTTGCATTGTCAGCATTCCGTCCATCATTTGTTTGTTGTAACGCTTTTCGCCCTAAGTGGGATGAGTATTCCCAGACGTGGGACCCGTGCTCACTACGCCACTGGAGTCAAGCTATCCTGGCTGATGACGGCTGATAGCCAGAAACCGGTCCTAGGATGCTTGATTCCGGTCCAGGGAAGACATGGCTTGGCAGTTCGGGCTGGACTGTTCCCATGAGGCACAGGGTCAAGACTGATTTGCATATGGCCATGTCTAAACTGGGGTGGCATAGTGGGCAAAAGAACGATGGATTTAACCCAGATCTCTTGACTGGGGGAGAATGTTTGCATTGTCAGCATTCCGTCCATCATTTGTTTGTTGTAACGCTTTTCGCCCTAAGTGGGATGGGTATTCACAGACGTGGGACCCGTGCTCACTATGCCACTGGAGTCAAGCTATCCTGGCTGATGACGGCTGATAGCCAGAAACCGGTCCTAGGATGCTTGATTCCGGTCCAGGGAAGACATGGCTTGGCAGTTCGGGCTGGACTGTTCCCATGAGGCACAGGGTCAAGACTGATTTGCATATGGCCATGTCTAAACTGGGGTGGCATAGTGGGCAAAAGAACGATGGATTTAACCCAGATCTCTTGACTGGGGGAGAATGTTTACATTGTCAGCATTCCGTCCATCATTTGTTTGTTGTAACGCCTTTCGCCCTAAGTGGGATGGGTATTCCCAGACGTGGGACCCGTGCTCACTACGCCACTGGAGTCAAGCTATCCTGGCTGATGACAGCTGATAGCCAGAAACCGGTCCTAGGATGCTTGATTCCGGTCCAGGGAAGACATGGCTTGGCAGTTCGGGCTGGACTGTTCCCATGAGGCACAGGGTCAAGACTTATTTGCATATGGCCATGTCTAAACTGGGGTGGCATAGTGGGCAAAAGAACGATGGATTTAACCCAGATCTCTTGACGGGGGAGAATGTTTGCATTGTCAGCATTCCGTCCATCATTTGTTTGTTGTAACGCTTTTCGCCCTAAGTGGGATGGGTATTCCCAGACGTGGGACCCGTGCTCACTACGCCACTGGAGTCAAGCTATCCTGGCTGATGACGGCTGATAGCCAGAAACCGGTCCTAGGATGCTTGATTCCGGTCCAGGGAAGACATGGCTTGGCAGTTCGGGCTGGACTGTTCCCATGAGGCACAGGGTCAAGACTGATTTGCATATGGCCATGTCTAAACTGGGGTGGCATAGTGGGCAAAAGAACGATGGATGCAACCCAGATCTCTTGACTGGGGGAGAATGTTTGCATTGTCAGCATTCCGTCCATCATTTGTTTGTTGTAACGCTTTTCGCCCTAAGTGGATGGGTATTCCCAGACGTGGGACCCGTGCTCACTACGCCACTGGAGTCAAGCTATCCTGGCTGATGACGGCTGATAGCCAGAAACCGGTCCTAGGATGCTTGATTCCGGTCCAGGGAAGACATGGCTTGGCAGTTCGGGCTGGACTGTTCCCATGAGGCACAGGGTCAAGACTGATTTGCATATGGCCATGTCTAAACTGGGGTGGCATAGTGGGCAAAAGAACGATGGATTTAACCCAGATCTCTTGACTGGGGGAGAATGTTTGCATTGTCAGCATTCCGTCCATCATTTGTTTGTTGTAACGCTTTTCGCCCTAAGTGGGATGGGTATTCCCAGACGTGGGACCCGTGCTCACTACGCCACTGGAGTCAAGCTATCCTGGCTGATGACGGCTGATAGCCAGAAACCGGTCCTAGGATGCTTGATTCCGGTCCAGGGAAGACATGGCTTGGCAGTTCGGGCTGGACTGTTCCCATTGGCACAGGGTCAAGACTGATTTGCATATGGCCATGTCTAAACTGGGGTGGCATAGTGGGCAAAAGAACGATGGATTTAACCCAGATCTCTTGACTGGGGGAGAATGTTTGCATTGTCAGCATTCCGTCCATCATTTGTTTGTTGTAACGTGATTTGGCACCTGGCAATGTGGACATGTAGCAGAGTCCTACCTTTGCTTTGTCTCACCAGACCGGCTTGGTAGCGCTTTGAGTCGAGACTCACCATGCACCGCTTGCTTAATGCCCCAAGGAACCAGGGTAGATCCTTTTGCATGCGATGCTTTTCACCTCCAGTGCTCACCATACAAACCCCAGTGCTAGCCCGCCCAGGCCTTCTCCACGAAAGACCCATCCCACACTAGTGCATTCCTGACATAACCCCTTCACGTATAGGGAGGCAGGACCAAGGAGCCCCTGCAAGGCAGCTCCTGATGCTCTCCACCTGTAGCTGCCCTGCTGTGCTTGAAACAATCTCTCATCATCTATACACAGCCCCTCCCTAGCAAGTGCAAGACCACTCAGCCTCTTTCAGGTGCTGTCACTCATATTCAGACTCAGTCCAGGCACTCTTAAGGCCCACCCTACCTCCTAACCACTCAGGAAAAGAGGGGTGTCTCTCCCTTTCCCATAGGCCCACTAGTTGTGGTACACACTGGAGGAATCGCAGGACCGTCCGTCCCTGTCACAACCATGCACAGGAATGAAACACTCTCAAGTCTAGGAAAGAGAATCAATGCAAACACCTTCAGGGCATTGTTGAAGACATTGATATACTGGGAAAAGTCATGAAATCACAATCAGATGAATCAATACATTTTTAAATGATTAATAGCATTTAGAAAATAGACTTTTTAAGGTTAACCCGACAGTTTAGGCTGATGATCTAAAGATTTTATATTTTCAATGGATATTTATTTATTTATTTTGATTTAATAGACTGTGGTCTAAATAACCATTTTTATGAACTGAACTGAACTGAACTGAACACTATCAGCTCTATCTTTAAACAAGCACCTGCAAAGCCAAAAGTCTATTCCCAAGTTGTTGGCTGCTGGTGCATCACAACACATACACTAGCATGAGCAGCCATTTTGTATTTTTTTTTCATAATGAGAAAAATCATTCAAAGTGGTCATTTGTGCATCATGGCCTTGCCTGGGCGATCATCGTTTCTTGGTTTTAGAACCAGAAAAAAAGACAATTCAAGAAAAGCACCGAATCATGTACATGCATTGAGACATTAAAGCAGCCATTTAGAGATTTATTTTTTTTAAAACATTTTTTTACTTTAATTTGTGTTCCAAGATGGCCGATGTATAATTTTGAACACCAAATTTAAAAAAGCGTAGAGTACGATGCTGCGCAAAGAAAAAGAAGTGATCAGCTTGATAGATGTGTGCATCTTACAGGCTCTCGCTAAAGCAAAATAAATATAACATTGAGGTTCCAGCGGCGCTGGAATATTTTTCAGAGGGGGGGGAGGTGCTGCCATCAATATTACATCACTGAGCTCATAGGGACTGTGAAAAATCCAAGAAGCGTCACATAAAGTGTAGCAAATGAGCCATGCCCATTCATCAAGAGAGTGGTAAGGGTGAAGTATGCAGCTGGTGGTGAATTTTGGAGCACACGATTGCAAATATATTCCTCAGCACAGTGTGGTAGCACATTCTCTTTTAAAGGCAGCACAATCGCCATTGAAAAGGCCACGCATTTAATACAGACGTACAGTTTTTATTGATAAAACAATAGACAGAGCACAAACAATAATGTGTGGAGATCAGGTTTCATTGAATAGTTGTCATTTGCACATCACCAAGAATAGTGTCTTGATTTGTTTTGATCCTATTAAAGTTTTTGTTTCAGTCACACTTCCGATTTACATAAAAGCGCTTTATTTATGCTTTCCTAACTGCTCATATAGGTTTGAATATTTGTACAATTCGATTCTAGTTATTTAAATTTTATTGAGCTTCAGAGAAAAATGACAAACTACAGTCTTCATTTCACACCACCAAGACTATCACATAGCTTCACTGTACAAAATCCGTTCTCTTTGCAGTCAGAGCTCGCCTCTATGAGATCTTTTGGCTTCGTCAGTGTTTTTCAGACATGTTGCACAGCATCATAAGCTGCTGTACAATATACCTTAAAGTCAAGAAGAAAAAGAGTAATGATGCGTCCTGCATTGACTGCCTCATAGCACTTTTTTAAAAGCCTTGTTACACAGCAGCCCGCGATTGCATTGGATATGAAAGTTTGGGGGAATGTAACATGAGGGAGGTACGGAGGAGGAGGTGGGATCCGCAATAATGGTCAGCGAGGGATGGGGTATGGAGAAAGCAAACCAAGGAGGTGCTGGGTGGAGGGAGACTGCACCAGACAGGGGCAGAGGAGTGGAAGAGGGTATTGAGAAATAGTATCTTAGTCATAGCACGAGCAGCGGACAGGTGCTAATTAGGTCGAATCAATACTTACTCGGTCCATGCTCCACAGAAAAGAAAGGAAGTGACGCTTGACCTGCACTGGCCAATTAAGTGATAGCAAAGAAGAGTGACACTGAAGCCAACAAATATTAAGCAATGGGCGTCTCCAAGCCCCTTTATTGCAAACAGTAGATTGCAAGCGAGAGCGCATGCAGTGCATATGCTGTCATGGACTTGATCTAAAATGTAAACACCAATCTCAAGTTAAAAGAATAAGCAGCAATTTGTCAGAAGACTTAGTCTAACATCTGACCTGTCTTCAAAGGCATCTTTCTTGCTCATTTACCTTGAGAACTACAGTATGATTATTTTGGGTGTGCTGCAGCTCATCCCAAACCGGTACTTCCAACGCATATGTGTGGTTCAAAAAGGGAAAGGGAGGAGAAGCAGAGGGCAAAAAATTGAATTAGAATGTCTATAAATAAAGTGTGGAGCGGGATGTGCTGGAGAAAGGAGCCAATGCAACAGAAAGCAAGAAAAGACATGCACTTCCACAGAGCGTTGAAACACAAATCAAAAGGTACTTCCCTGATGTCAGCCATGGAAGAATGCAACTATTCCAATTAAAAACATAGTAAAGAAGCAATGTTTCAGGCTAAGGTCAAACACAAAAAATGGATGGGGGGGAATCTATTGAGTAATGAGCACGGAAACAAGACAGATAAGAAAGCTATTCAATCAGGAGCAAGAGGCCGACTGTGTATTATGTGATTCTACTGTAGGCAATAGGTAATCAACAACAGACAGCTAAAGCTTTCTGCAAGCAAGGCTTAAAAAAAAAACATTGCAATTTGTAAATACCAATTAAGACCCGGCTCGTTTCAAGTATGGTGCTGAGGCAGTAATCGTTGGTTATTGTATTACCATGTTCAGTGGCGTAACGAAAGTTGAGGGGAGCCCCCTGCAATGTACGCAAAGGGGTCCCCACTCCGGATTTAATTTGGAGCTCTCAGGCCTGAGTACTGTACTGAGGGTGCTGTGCCCCCTGCAGCTCGGGGGCCGCCCACATGGCTGAGGATGCGGGGGCCTGTGTTACGCCCCTGAACATGGTGTATTGGGGAAAGTCCTGTTTTTTGTTTTTTTAAGGAATTTATTTTTGCAATCTAAAAATAAAAATAAACTTTAAGGGCCCTGATTTTCAGATCCAGGGTGTTTTAGCTTCTATCATTAGCCCTCTAATTCTGATTGATGCATTATACGACCAATGAAATGATGGCATTGGCTGCATCTGCATATCTGAAATTATGCAACCCAATGGCTGAGGAGGAAGAGCTTTATGGGGCAATTAGGCAAGAACATACCTCACTCTGTTTCACTGCCCTCCCTAATGTTATTAATTTATTGTAACTGCCCTGTTCCTGAAACTTTTGAGTTCCACAAGAATTCTTTGCATCACTTAAGATATTTTAGCTGGCTTGTTATGCTCTGTCGCTAATCTTGCTTAAATTTCTTGGTCCCTGGCTGGACTCTTGCACAAGTTTTTGGCCACCTTTTTAGCGTATGAACATAGTTTGGCTTACTCAAAAATAAACTTTTGCTGCAAACAAACAAAGACAACATTCAAAAGTGTCCTGAGATTTGCTGCTGAAATACGGCAATCTATTTTTGCTGACTTGGTACCACAAAGACACCTGTCCAATGGCAAATGTGATTAGTATGAATGACCACATTCTACCACACCATGTGTATACCATATGTTAAGGATATATTTTAAAGTATATTTCAAAATGCACCAATGAACCTCCTTTTGACAAATATCTCTAGTAGGACCATGTATCCCTCACATTCCAGGCTTAAAGAGGTTGGCTCATTTGCTACACTAATTGGAGCCAACTAGACTTTGTCAAAACATTTAGGGGCCTATTGCAATGTCGACACCGTGGCAGAAACGGGACCGACCATTCTCCGGTCGGCGGTCCTGACCGCCTAATTATGATGTGACCGCACATGGGGGCATATTCTCAAGGACTTATCGTCGAGTTATCGTCACTTTAGCACAGCAAAAGTGGCAAATTAATTATCGCCCCATTCTCAAGCTGGTGCAAACTGCTGATATCGGCAGTTTTCCAGCGATAACTTCTGCAGAAAACATCGCCACAGATGAGAGCAACAATTAACGCTAATGAGATGCAGAGTAGGCGTTCCTGTGCGAAAAAACCACTTCACAATATTCTCATTGACCAGCCAGATCTGTGATGCAATCCAAAAACAGGCGATAAGGTGCGTTAGCAGCAGGGATTTAACACCTGCCTTTTACTGGTGTATAGCAGGACGACTACCTGCAGTATGTAAGGGAGCCCAGCCCAGAGCCACATCTGAAGACCAACACATGTCATGGAGACACTGATCATGCAGCTCGGAGACCCAGGAGGTCCACAACACCCACCGCCACAACCCCCATGCCCCAACCGGACCGTCCCCACCCCCGACTCAGTGCACCACAAGTCATGGCCCCTTCTGATTGAATATTGGGTAACCTCTGTACTTGCTCCAGCTACCTCCATGATGCTTCACAGTTGTTTGTGTTATGCTGGTGTTTTCTGTTTCCGCTTTAATAGTGATCACTGTTCAAGTTGTTGCCAGCACCAACCACTCCCTGAGGGCTGGCTCACACTCAGCCCACACCCATACAGCACAGACGTCACTGGATATGTGATCCTGGCAATAAAAAGGGGCCGGGCGCACGTGGCTGTAGCCAGTTCCACTATCTATCCAAGTGTGTCTGTGTGGTCATTATGTATGAATGATGGCCCCGGGCCCTACCACATTACATTGTGCTATGGACAGCGGACGCAACCATGTCACCTCAGGCAGTGGGTAAGGGCTTCAATCAATCAATCAATCGCTTGTGAAGCGCGCTACTCACCCACAAGGTTCTCAAGGCGCTGGGGGGTGAGGGGGGCGGCTCCAGATCAGTTGAAGAGCCAAGTCTTGAGGTCCTTCCTGAACATGTGCAGGGTTGGGGAGCGTCTGATGTTTACAGGGAGCTCGTTCCAGGTTTTGGCTGCGATGTAGGAGAAAGCTCTCCCGCCGGTTCTGTTTCTGCGGATGCGGGGGACCTCTGCCAGGGCGAGATCGTCGGAGCGGAGATTCCTCTTGGGTACGTGGAAGGATACTCTCTCGTTGAGGTATTTGGGTCCGAAGTTGTGGAGGGATCTGTAGGCATGGGTGAGGAGTTTGAAGGTGACCCTCTTTTCGACGGGGAGCCAGCGGAGGCCTCGTAGGTGTTGGGTCATGTGCTCATGGCGTGGTGTCCCAAGGATGAGTCTGGCTGCGGCATTCTGGATGGTCTGGAGTCTGTGCAGAAGAGTCTTGTTGATTCCGGCGTAGAAGGCGTTGCCGTAGTCCAGTCGGCTAGTAATGAGTGCATGGGTGACAGTCCTTCTGCAGTCCGGGGGGATCCATTTGAAAGTCTTACTGAGGATGCGGAGGCAGCTGAAACTAGTGGAGGCAACGGTGTTGATCTGGCGGTTCATGGAGAGGGAGGAGTCAAGGATGATGCCGAGGTTGCGAGCGTGGTCTGTAGGGGTGGGTAGGCTCCCGAGGGCGGAGGGCTACCAGGTGTTGTCCCAGGCGGAGGTGCAGGGACCTCGGATGAGGACCTCGGTCTTCTCTGAGTTTAGCTTCAGGCAGCTGGCCTTCATCCAGGCTGCCACGTTCTTCATACCTTCCTGGAAGCAGAGTCTGGTGTCTTCGGGGTTCTTTGTGAGCGAGAGGATGAGCTGGGTGTCGTCGGCGTAGGATACGATGCTGAGCCCATGCTGTCTGACGATGGCAGTGAGGGCGGCCATGTAGATGTTGAAAAGCGTGGAGCTGAGTGATGATCCCTGGGGTACTCCGCAGTTGATTTCCGTGGGTTTGGAGAGGAAGGGAGGGAGTCGGATCCTCTGGGTTCTGCCAGAGAGGAAGGATTGGATCCAGTCGAGGGCGGCTCCTTGCATTCCTGCGTAGTGCAGTCTGGCTGCGAGGGTACGATGAGAGACAGTGTCGAAGGCCGTGGAGCGGTCTAGAAGGATGAGGGCCGCGGTATGTCCCTGGTCGAGTAGCATGCGGCGGCGACCAGGTGGTGGCGAGGATGGCAGTCTCAGTGCTGTGGTTGCTGCAGAATCCAGACTGGGAGGCGTCCAGGATGGAGTTATCGTCTATAAAGGCGGTCAGCTGGGAGTTTACGAGTCTCTCTGTGACTTTGGCCGCAAAGGGGAGGAGAGAGATGGACATGTAGCTAAGTCCCTCCCCCCTGTAAGCCACAATGTTGCAATATAGCATGCACCCTGAGTGCGGGCTCGCACGAACGGAGTAATGAAAGAGTACAAGACCGCTTGGAGTCCAGGATCATACATGCCAAGTGTTATGTGTATCTGTATTGCCGCAGCATCAGCCAAATGCCTAGCCACATTAGCAGCTCCAGTTCAGCCAGGCATGTACTCTACATCTGTGTCCGCCCTCTCCTTACCATAGGCCTACACTCACGTGGCCCACCACCTTCAACAACCAACATCACAGTGTCGTTGGCAGGCTTGTGGACATGCGCAGACAGGCATGACAATACTGTGCCGTAGGAGTGCAAGTGATGCAATCGTGCTGCGCACATAAGTAAATGGGTTCAGGGGGCGGGAGGTGCAGCTGTGAGGCAACGTAACACACAGTGATGCTGCTCATATGCCACATGCAAGACATGTCAAAAATGAATCCCAAAGTCGCACACATCCCACCCCACCCCCAACAAGCCACCTTACAGTTCCTGAATGCAAACAGATGACAAACCAACACTAGGGATGAAAGCTCCTTTGTCTGAACTATCAGGCGGAAGCACATCTGCACCTCCGACCTCGGAATTGCATGTGCCTGGCACCCCCTGACAGATACTATGGCAGCTGATGACGACTCCCACACTACGCACAGCCCGACGAGAGACCAACGTATACACACGCCACACACAGGAGTCCTTACTCAAACTTTTCTTGCATGGAATGGCCTTCACACTTACTCCCACAACATCCCAGGCGAACCACTGGTGCACACTAAAACAACTCATTGATCTGAGATGTGGCATTTCATCCACAGAACTGGCGCAGGTCAGAACAGTGCCACTTCAACAAGAGCCACTAACGCAATGGCTGAACATCCCAAACACATGCACAACCCCTGTCACGGGTCAGTTACTGGCTAAGCTTCCGCCTTGACAACGTCACCTGCGTTCAGCCTGTGTTGCATTGTCGATCGTGCATATTCGAGTGGTGCATGGATGTCTGCCTATCCAACAGGATGGTAGATGAACTGGATTTTGACGTGTGTGCACCCCCTGTTGGCACACTACCAGGAGTGTCACCGTGATACCCGTTAATGGGAAGCCTTGCTACTTGGCATTCATGCTGGCAGCTGGACCTGGGAGATTGCACAAATCCTCGTGTGCAGTGACCTCATTGGACCGCTCCCCTCTTGGGCTGTAGTGCTAATTGGTGAAAGGGGGTGGACGCAGCACATCTGTCCGGACCTTCTAATGTATGAACTCGCCGTCCTGTTTGATGAAGTTGACAATGACCTCATATTGGAAATGATGGCCTACGAAGCTGCAATCGCTTTCATGGACGAGTAACTACGTACCTGCAGCTACAACTGATTTGAACCCATTGTACATGTCCCGACACCTTGTTGCATCTTGGAGATCTGGTCACATATCCCACGACAACAGTGGACATGGCTGCATTCGCCTGGACTCCGACTTCATGAGCGGACAACAACGCGGGTTGACACACACCTGTGAAAGGTGAGGCACTCACAAGGGCCGGATGTTGTGGCACTTATCTTGCCCCTACTGACACGCATATGCTAATAAAGTGTACGCATCTTCACTTGTATTCAGCTGTGATGAGTGTTGATTTGAATGACAATGTGTTTCACTTCCCATCTGGGTCACTGCCATACATGCGCATTGATAGTATTACCCAGGGAGTACCTTTTTGTTGAATCACTGTCCCTACATTCATCCATACCTATATACTTGATTGATAATAGCCATGACACATATGTGTGAATTTGAATGTTTTATTCACATTTAGTGGTTGTGTTGAAGCTGGAGCAGTACAGGGCCATGCAAACCCCACTTCACATAGTTGCCCGTGGAGGGCCAGCCAGAGTCCTTTAGGGATTGACAAGTTCAGTGGAAGTGGAAGACTTCAGTCCGCAGTGTGATTGCTGTCTCATTGGTAACCAGAAAAATATGGCAGTCCATGTCGAGGTCCAAGGTGAGTGTCGCTGAGTGTATCGGGGGACAGTGGAAGGTCTTATTCCAGGGCATGATGCAGAGTGCGGAACCAAGCTGAAACCGGTCATATGGTGGAGGTGAATGTTACCACTTCATTCTGAGCACAAAGCCAGATTCATCATCATCATCGTCGTACTCTGATGTGTCAGGTGCCACACATGTTGGTGGTGGTGTTCTGTCTGCATCACTGTGTGGCAGTGACACATCAGGAGCCGGAGGTGGAATGTCTGTCGCACTGTGTGGCACTGACACTTCAGGGAGCGGAGATGTGGATGGAATGGTAGGAGCAGCATTCATCCGTGCCAGGCCTTGGGGTGGCAATGCCATGAAGAGGATCTGCAGGGCATGGAAGATCCCAGCTACACAGTGCTTAATTTGTGCCGGTGCTTTCCGGTGCTCAGCACCGGCACTTATTTCACCTGGCCAGGTTTATATGATTTTTCTCCACCAGCAGATCGATGGCCTGGTAATTATTAAAATAAATGTCTGCTCTCCTTATGTGGCTGCTGCCTGGTATGCCACCTGGTATGCCCTCATAGGAATTCCCACCCTGGTCCACGCATACTGCAAGAGTGCTAAAAGCAACAAGAGCCGCAGTACTACTCCGAGTTCCACCACGTCACCACCCTGGATGAGAAAGAGAGCACTGTGATGATCATCCCCCCATCGCCATCGGCAACTACAACTGGTATCCCGGCCATCACCAAAAATGACATGCTGTGGGCTGGTCAGCTCCTGGGCTTAGAGGACGAGGAGAGCTCCGGTGACTTCTTGCAGGCCCTAGGCCTTGCCGACAACTTCCCCAAATCGGCTAGTCCTTCAGCATGCGGGACTTCTTCCAGCACACAGGCCACAACATGGAGGACATGCTGCTCTGCTGCCAGTACCGCAATGACGAATGAGGTGTTGTGAACTTCATCACCGTGAGTAGCCATGTAGCGCCGTAAAACATAATGCATTCAAGTTTATTAATATGCATACACTGGTGAGCCCTAGCTTCCTTGGACTACCTGTCTAGCACTATGGAGCAGGTCAGGCCTTAAGCACTAGTATGCCACAGTTGTCAACAGTCAATAAGCCACAGTTATCAAAAAGTCAGTAAGCACGATTGTTCAGCCAGAGGCATATTCTTTGTAAAAGAAAAAACACGCAACAAGCCAAAAGTGCCCGGACAATAAAATGGATTGAAGAAAACGCAGCATTTCTAGCACTAAATGCTCTGAGTTTATGTTCTGAAACGGTAGAGTAAAGCTGGCGACCCTACAATACGGGAAATAATGAGAACGGTGTTATTCTCTGTGTGCAGTGCTCTTCAGTTGCAGTTTAGCTGTGGGAACAGAAGTGGGTGTTCTGATAGTTACATTGGTGGTCAGGACAGCATCAAGGTGCGGACTGACAATGTGCATTCTTAAAGGAAGCAACCTACTTGGCTTTGGTAATTCCTTAATTTGAGCTGGTGGTTTTCGGTGCTCAGCACTGTTTCTTTTCATGAAGTGATTTGCTCAGAAAGAGGATGTTGAGCCGATCCGAGACTCGAATCCCTGCTGACAAATCGGCAGCTCTGGCCACTATGCCACATACTCT
Organism: Triturus cristatus; assembly: GCF_964204655.1. NCBI lineage: Eukaryota > Metazoa > Chordata > Amphibia > Caudata > Salamandridae > Triturus > Triturus cristatus. The sequence goes on along the minus strand of NC_140587.1, from coordinate 400,369,726 downwards.
CCCCACTTTCGTGGTTGTTCTATTTTAGACAGCGCTAACATCAGAAATGGGTTGGTGCAAACTTCCTCCTGGCGAGAGCCCCGATACTTATATTTTTACAAATTAACCACTGCAGCTCCATCTTGCTGGTGTGCAGCCGTGGTAAACATTGTTTCCGCCTGCATCCGCTCCAAGCTCTCCATCATTCTCCTTATGTGTTCCAACTCCCGGCTGACATCGCTGGAGCCACTCTGACTAGACAGTTGTTCTTGGCTCAGAGTCATGACTCCAGTGATGTCAGCCATGGATTGTTGGAGAGCATGGAGCCGACAGTGGGTGTTCGTTAGGGACTGTAAGTGGTCCCTGATGGGACTTAGACACCCACGTATGGCATCTATTTTGGCTGCAAACCCACCCGCACCTGATCAGCCATCTTCTCCTGGCACCCTAACACAAGGCGTTGGAATGCCATGTGTTGGTCTTTGGGGTCCTGGGAGACAGCCGTGGTGGTGGGTGCTTCCTGCTGTGTGGTCTGTGCAGGGGTTGGGGCTCCTGGATACAGCTGGGCTGCCCTGCTCCTGGGGGTGGGGTGACAGAGCTGTCCATGAGCAGTTGGAGGGCGTCGGGGTCGATGTTGGGGAGGTCCTCTTCATCATCAGTGCTGTGTTTATTGGGTCTGGTCTGCAGGAGGTGTTGATTGTCCCTCTGCAATGTGAAGGGGAGATGCATATTGACATTGTGTTCACATGTATGTTCACGCATTGTACACGTTTACTAACAGACTGCATGACAATGTACATTGTGACTGTTTGTGAGGAGATGCCTATTTGATGCGGGACAGTTGACATTTCTACACCATCAGGGATGTGAGGTTGTACTTGTACATTGTCATATCACAGTTTCGTTCTATGCCAAATGCGAATGGCCATTTTCGGCACACAAGCGGTAGCAGTTGTGTCCTCTGTTCTGTTGTGAAAGTGTTGCAGTTTGTACCACATTGTTGACAATGTTGAGGTACTCGGATTCCTATGTGTGTGTGCTGAATTGTGGGTGGGTTGCCCCTTCAGCTCTGATTTTGCAGGCCCTTATCCCTTTCAGGCGGTGTGCCCTTCACTTCTGTGCTTATACAGTGCTGAGATGTGGCAGACTTGGGTAAATTGGGCTCTTAGTCAGAGTTGTGACTCTTGGGCATGGTTTGTCCGCAGATGTGCTATACTTAATTGTGCATGTGTGCCATTGTGACCATCTCCCCCGTCCCCCCAGTCCCTGGTCGTTACCCTGTTGCTGTTGGCTCAGGTCCTGTTGTGCAGTGTCCGGTCTCCCAACTCCTGGCACTGTCTCCCCAATGATGGTCCCGGGCTGGTCCTCTGTGGGGCTTGTGGGGTTCTGGTTGTCCTCTGTGCTTGCTCTGGCTACCTCCATTGTGCTTCGCAGTTCTATGTGTTTTGTTTGTGTTTTTTGCTGCCGTTTTTATAGTGATTTTTTTCAAGCCTGACTTGTAGGACTTGCAGGCGTGGCACTGCTTATCGCTGTATTTTTATCGCTGTTGGGCCCATCGCAGCTTTTTTCAAATTCGGGTATAGATTTTTATTGCTGTCCCGGTGATTCTATCAAGGACATTTGACGCGTTATCAGGAATCTCTCACATGTTACTGCTGTGTTGTGAATAGGACGTTAACATTGCGTTAACCTATTTTGGCGATGATTATCGCACGTTCTTGAGAATATCCCCCATGGTGTGGTCGCATTCCCACATTTCCCAATGGGAGCATCTGTTAGCGCTGTAAACCTGCCGTAGTATATGCTCCCATAGGGAAATGTGAGGTTGTGTTAATCCCTGCAACCCATGGCAGGAACCTCAAGATGCTTGCCACAAGGTGCAGGGATTAACAGGGGGCACCATAAGCCCCCCCTTGGCCCCCAAACATGCTTTCTGACAGGGTTTCCATGTCAGAAAGACCGGCATGGAAACCCTGCCAGAAACTGGCGTAAACTGCTATCCATATGGATTACGAGCCGGTTCCAAAGCCAGCTGGCATGACCGGCCAGTTTCAATTCCAACAGGCTGTATCGTAATCAGCTGTTCGGAAGTGAAACCGACGATGTCGATCGTAAAGCCTCCAACCTAAGGTCGGAGGCTTTATGACCAACATCGTAATCGGCCCCTTAGGGTTTACTGGATGGCACATCCACTCTAAGCACTGTTCCAGCACTGGTAGCGGTTCCTCCTTCAGGGTGGAGGAGCATCGCCCCGCCTGCTGCGAGTGCAGCAGCAAACGTAAATTAATAAAATGTTAATTACCATTTTATTATAAAGTGCCGCTGTTTCCGATCGAGTGCGAGGGCTGGGCATTCCTCCTGATGGGCAGCAGGGATGAATTGCCTAAAGCTTGAAGTGCGCATGTCGGATTGACTGGCGGACTTGAGACGGCTGGCCCGACATACGCACTTCAGACCACACTAATCCGAGCAGTTTTAAATGGCTGGGCAGATTGCAGACACAGTCCTCCAGTCTCATAAGTAGTGCTGGGTTAGCCTTCTCCAACCAACAGCATGAGAGAAGCGCCAGGATTGGTTAGGTTTGTTGGCTGTGCTGAAGGAAAGTCAACCACCTTCCTTCCCTCTGGGCTGGAACTGAGTCAGGCACTTGGTTGATTTCAGTCATCCTTATGATCACAATCAGACACTGAACTGGATCGAAGTATCTGTAAGTCTCGGCATTGCCACTTCGTCCTGAGATTGAATGTGACTTTGTGTAATGTAACTGGCACTCATGTGAAGCACTCCAACACCTTTCAGTCAAGTTTGGGTTCTGATGATGTGTGTATGTACTTAAATGACATTAATGGAGGCCTTCCAGCTTTGCAGTTTTATGCAGCCCAGCCGGTCCAAATGAATTCCCTCTACCCCGGCTATCCAGTTTCACATATGAAAGGAAAGTGACCCCCATCCTCTCCAGTAATGCTATGTATAGGGCTTGGGTTAGAGTTGGGTAAAGGTTGCCACTGCTAAAGCGAAGTGCCAACTGTGCCATTAAATATAATGCGCACCAAGGGGCTCACTTCACATACTTAGCATGGAACTGCCCAGCACTCCACAAGTTGTGGTCGAAGGTACTAGAGGCATTACGGAACATGGCGGAGACACATATACCTAAGACACCGTTGGTGGCATTACTAGGCTAAGTCAAGGAACTTCCTAAAGGTGTTAGGAAATTGATAGCACTGGGAATATTGAAAGCCAAACTAAGTTTAGCCATCAGATGGATGAGAGGACCATTGCCTACATTCGCAGAATGGTACTCAGATCTAGCATACTGTAACACTTAGTCGGATAAATTCAACGCTCTCATACCGACATGTTGTAGACCAAAGAGCATTTGGGAGCTGCACCAAGCTTACTTGGCTCGCAGAACAGTTGCAGATACGGACAGGGAGAGCCAAGATAGTACTGGAATCGGCTAGGGGTTTTCTTTTTGAAGCCGGGAGACCGAGTGTGGAAGAATAGTCCAATGGGGGTATATAAGGTCTAATAGTATGCAACTAGAAGACAGCGCGCAATGTAAAGGGGCAAAGGGGCCAACAACAAAGGGGATTGCCCAAGTGCAGTATGTTAAGGCAGGTTATGCTGTTGCTTATGCAAGTATTAACTGTATTTCATTGTCTCAGAATGTACTCAGTACTATTGTATGCTGTATATGGATATAAGAGAAAAGGTGGAGGGCTACCGTTTAATTGAAAATGAAAATAAAGTTTTAAAAAATATATATAATGCGCGCCAACTCTCTTCAGCACCAGCAATTCACAGCCGAAGCATACAAATATATAGAACATTATGCAAGTATCGGAGCAGTTTTTCTTTTTTGACACCCATGCTATGAATTTGAACTGAGTCACACAACCACCACTATTTATGCCGCCTATCTCCTTTCTCCTCAGAACCCAAGAACATTATCTGCGGCATCTTTCAAGCTCATCCCTCAGCCCCACTCTGTTTCATGCCTCCATGACCCCCTGGCCAACGTTGTCTGAAACCATGGACTGAGCATCATATCCTACACAGACTACACCCAGCTCATCCTCTCTCATCCACCACGAGGTCCCACTTCTGCTTGTGATGGCCAGCATCACCGACTGGATGCAGAACTGCCTCAGACATAACACAGACAAAACAGAAGTGCTCATTTTTGGGAACAAAACCTCCCAGTGGAATGACTCCTAATGGCCTGCGGAACTAGGACGCTCACCCACTCCCATAGACTACCCCTGGTACCTCAGCATCATACTGGACAGCAAATTCATCATGAAAAACCAGATTAACAGTCTCCTCCACCTGCTTCCTCACTGTTCGAATTCTCCAACAGATCTTCAAATGGCTCCCAGTCAGCAGCAAATGAACAGTCCCTCAAGCCCTCGTCACCAGCCTCCTGGACTACGGTAACACACTCTACGTAGGAATCACCGCACACCTGATGAGACTGAGTACCATACAGAACTCAGCAACCAGATTTCATCCTCGACCTCCCGAGGCGAACCAACATCATCCCTCGCCTCAAGAAACTCCCAGGCTCCGTGTCCACAAGAGATGTCAATTCAATATGTTGACCCACACCTATAAGGCCCTGCACAATCGAGGAACTGCATACATCAACCACTGCCTGAGCTTCGACCAGCCCTCCAGACATCCGCACTCCGCCTCTCTCTCCCTCGCTCACGCCCCTCGCATCCACCGACGCAACAGTGGAGGACGCTCCTTCTCCTAACTCGTCACAAAGTCATGGAACAACCTCCACCTGCTGACCTCACCCTCCCTCCAGGAATTTAGAAAGAGACTCAAGAGAGAGTTCAGGTTGTTCAACTGATCTTGTGCAAGAAGCCCGGCTCTCAGCCTTGTTCCATTAATTGATGCCGCGATTGAGATCTCTGGAGCTGAGGCTGAAGACACTGCGAGTTTCTCACAGTGCCTATCAGTCGGTCAAAAACATATTCAGAATACATGGTAATTCAATCCTTGGGCTCTCTGCAGAGAGCATAGGGCAGTGATTGAGTATTGCAGTTGTAATTGTGATTCTGTGCAAATGGGTGTGATGGGGCACCCATCATGGGGGTACACAGTCTTTAAAATAATGACAAGGTGAAAGTACAAGAAAATGCAGACCTCGCTCGCTACTTAAAAGTCATCCCTAACTTTAACTCCTCACCACTTTCAAATGTCACTAGCCGCCACTGCCAGCAACTCTCGATTAAGTGTACTCACTGTCTATGTCTCATAAACCATATGCCATCCCCACTTCCATACTAGGGCTCAGCAATGTTCTTACCACCTGCTCCCAGCAGTTGACAGCCTTTCTACACGAAGAGCTTTCCCTGCAATAAATAAAACTCTTGTTGCACATTCCAGCCTGGCAGCACATACACAACTGTCTTCAACCACAACATGTCACACAGCCGTCCCTCACAGGAGCGGATTCATAGCTGCTGCCTGTAATGAAGCCGTTTAACTGTACTCCCGCCGCGAGGCCTGCGGGCCGGGCGTCTGCCTGCCTCGACCTGCTCCTGGCACATCACTCTTCCGCCTGCCTGACAAGTAAAAACACACACGCAATTAGGCGACAAAATCACCCTGACTAATCAGAGGCAAATTCCGCACTTGTGGCCGTGGAGAAAAGAGAAAGTGCCTCCGTGAAGCGTGGTCCCTGATTGCAGCCGCTGGCGCTCAGCGCGGGTCTCCACGAGCGCATACACACCAGCTCCGGGGCGGAGACTGGGGCTGCGCCCTTCAGGGTGCCCCCCACCCCGCCGCGGGCGAGCGCAGGCCATGACCTGGGATGGTAGGAGGGAGGATGGCGTATATCAGTCCTGCATTACACCTAGATAGGACTACCGAGACCGGGTCCGTCGGGGTGTCAGACCTAGTAGTGCTTAGAAACACACATTGAAACCTTTCCCTATCGGGTGCTTTATTCCTGTCCTTTACCTCTACTGGCAAAGGCACTGGTCGATTTCTGAAATAACATTAAAAACGCTAATGGTAATCCATGTCAGCGATTCAGTTCTCTTACATCTCAGATGTTATCTTGCGTTCTCTAAGAGTGTTATGATATGTGTTTGTATTTTTGTTCTTGTATAGCACTTACTTTGAACTGTGTCACCCCAAGGGGTTTATAACGGGCCACGTTTGAGAACTCTGGAGTTGAGGTTGAAGGCAGTGTGAGTTTGTCACAGTGGCTGTCAGTGGGTCAGAAAGGTGTTCAGAATATATTCCCATCCAATCCAGTGCCGTAATAAAAGCCCCCGAGATCCGTGGCCCCATCCGGCACTGGCAGGTCCCTGGCCTGAGAGCTCTCGACTGGGTCTGGAGCGTAGAAGGCACCCTGCATGTACTTTGCAGGGGAGGGGGCCCTCAAGTTTCGTTACGCCACTGATCCAATCCTTACCTCTTTGTAGAGCGCCAAAGAAATTGGCCAGGGTTGGATTGGCAAAGCAGGCAGTCGGGCATGGGCTGATGGGCCGATGCCTGAGTGACAGCAGAGGGCCGTTTTTTTTAGGGTCTCTGCCTACTGTCCACAGCGCTCTACTGTACCCCCAGCCCCACCGCCACGCCTACCTGCCCAGGCCATTGTCATATGGGGCCGGAGGAGCAGGTCGGCCCGAGATGCGTAGTGCTATTTCTAGAGGAGGGGCGGGCAGGAACGCCTGGGCTTGTAGCAGCATCGTTGGGCGGCCATTATTGTTAGGGTGACCAGGCATCCCGGATTTGCCAAGATAGTCCCGGTTTTTCGCCATCTGTCCCGGCAGATTTCAGGAAATTAAGCTTATGTCCTGGTTTTTTGAGAGGGTCGCTGAAAAGGGTGGGAGGTATTTTTTTATGTTTTGCGAAGCAGGGATAGTTGGCAGCTGTTATAAGAAAGCAATTTAATTAACAGGCATTCAACTGGCTTTATAAATGGCATTTTATGTATTTTCTTACTGCCTTTTCTGTAATTTTCTGCCTAAGAGCACTGTCATTCTGTGCACTGGGTTGAAGTAAAATTGTAGTCCATCTTCTATTTTGGGAAATGTCCTGTTTTTAGGTATCGCTGGCGTTGGAGCACGCATGCGCTCCTCGCCTCGAGACTTATAGTCAACAAGTATACTTTTACAAAAGGGCTATAAGCCCCGCTCCTCTTTCCCATTGGCTGGCGCCACCGTTTATGCTAAACGGTGGCCAGCCGTTGGAAAAGAGCTTTGTATGTTGCCTCCCTTTGACTTTTTTGCACGGCCCACTTGGACGGGCTCTCCTGCTTTCTGTGCGTCGTAAGCGATTTCTTATCTTTATGGGGCCATGTGTTTGAAACACATGGTCCCATAAAGACAAGAAATTGCTTACGAAGAAGGAAAGCAGGCCGCATGTTTATTTTTGCATCGCGCTTTCACTTTAAAGTGAAAGCGCGAAGCAAAAAAAAACAGTGGCTGACTGGCGAGCGCTTTTTTTTGCGTGCGTTCTTTCCTTGTTTGGTATGCACGGGAGATAAAGTGATTTTGCCCAGGATCACACGTTGCTGAACCGACGCCGAGATTCGAAACTGGTCCCTCAGCCTCAATTTGTCAAAATGTAATTCTTAGTTCATAGACACTACCAAAGTAACAGCTGCAATATTAATTGATTACCTAGCTCAGTCAGCTAAGCCGTGCTGCGCAGTTAAGCGCCCGCTCTGAATGCCAAAGGTTTGCATGTCCTAGGGGCCGCTACAGATTTCACCCTGCCGAAGTCAATGTGTGCCGTTTTTTAAAAAAGTGCAGCCCAGCCTTAACCCTTGTAAGCTGAATCTTCCCTGCACAAGACTACTTACTACCATGGGAGTTCTGTAACAGGAAAGAGTGTTGCGGGCTAAAGGTTAAATGCGCCATACCCCGGCTAGCATGCTTCCTTTCGGAAAAGCAAAAATACTGAAATAATATTTAGACACCCTAAATGCTCATCGCTAAAGCCCAGTGGCTTTGTTTTACGATATCGTTATCTTCCCAGCAAAATATCATGCCTGCAGCATCTGATATTCCAAGGCATTCTCCCACCCAAGTACTGCTCATCTACAGAGATCGGGCGCATTTCGTACGTCTAGTCGGTAAAATAATCCAAGCTTGTATTGTATTAGCTTGCACAAATATATATTTTCCTTCACACAGACTGTGCCGTTCCATTTACTGATTAGAACGACATTACCCAAGTCAACTAGGGTAAGAACCACTTCTGTAACTCAGCGCTAGGTCGAGCCTTGCAACCAGCGGTGTAAGAAGCTCTGGCGCCCAAGCTGTAAAACAATCTAATTAATGTAGCCCACATCACACAGTGCCGAGCTATGCACTAGTCAATGCCACCTTCCTGCTACCACTCAAGAAACACGGTCAGTACGATATTAGCATTTACTGCTAACCCCTGCACCGGCCACATGCAAAACAGTTAGACCTTACCAAATGTCTCGCTTTTGGACCTATATAAGTGTGTAGCCATGCAGCATATTATTCAGTGTAAGCTGTAAATAGATGGAGTCCTCACAAGGGCAATAGACTGAAGAGAACAAGATAATGTTCGGTCCCCACTGGAACGGGAAAATAAATCCAGGTAATTAGTCTAGAAATCAAATATAAAATGGGACAAATATTACATACGTCCCGCATCGGGGCAAAAACAAGCCTAGATTCAGATAAAAGGATCGCTACATCAGGGAAACGAGAATGACATATTTTACATGTCAAAGCATAGAAAGGGAAGCAATAAAGTTAGCGGTTTACCTGGTTAAGGGGAGCCTAAGTTGCAAACACTTCTCGATAGAAGACAGCCGCAGCTATGCAAACGCCCGCGGTTTAAAATTTGTTTTCATTCATTTTTGTCCAGATTTGTTTTTATGTGAAATGTTTGCATAGGCTGAATAGCTTAACAAACCTAATGTATTACAAAACAAACGTATGGAGTGGTTAATTTGCTTTTCTGAGCTGGTGGTATTGTGCTAAAGGAAAGCGCTTCTACAAAGAACGTTACCCAGAATTTAGAAAAGCGTTGGTGCTGTCTCATTCGTACACAGCACTGCTTGCCAAGAGAGATGGAGTAGTGGCTAAATTACTACGTTATTGATGGGAGTTAGGTTAGCTGACAACACAGGACAATTATTGAAGGCTATCAAAACATGAGCCTGTTTTATGATAAAAAGTTGGCACTACAGGGACTGTCATCCATAAAAACCCTTATCTAGCAACTCCAAGTTAATATTTCCACCGTTACTTATGGTTACCAGCCAGCTCCTTTATTCCACCCTCCACGATGTCAAGGTGCAGAGCAGAGAAACGCAAAAGGGTCCTGAGAAAAACCTTGCAGGCAATACCACGGCCACCCTAAGGATCAATACAGAAAACGAACATCATCGAGTTCGAGTCATAGAAAATGAAGAGAGACTAAGGCAGTGCGCTCCTCTGATGGAGTGTCCCATTTTTAGGTCTTGCAGACCTAGCGCTGGAGCGCGCATGCGTACTTCGCTCTGCGAGACATATTGTGGTAGAGGAGATTTCAGAAGGGGACTTGAAGCCTCGCCCATCATTCCTATTGGCTGGCATCATCCTTTATGCTAAACGCAGGCCTCCGATTCAAAATTAGGCTTCTTGGTTACTGTCCTGTCTCCTTTTTGGACGGCCCATCCCGACTGGATCTTTCGCTTGCGGTATTATACTGTCTCCTTCAATTACTGTGTAAGCACTTTTTTTTTAAAATTTGCGCAATGGCGACAGTTTATTTTGTATTTATAGCGCGCTATGCGCTTTCACTTTTACAATGCGGCCACACGCAGCGCCCGATCATTAGCAGTGCGGCATGCTGCAGGATTTATTTTTAATTATTGTTGACAGCGGGCCATGCCCGCTTTCACTTTTATAATAGGGTGCACACCACGCCGCGCTTTTGTATTCTTAAGTGCAGCCTGTTTATGGTAAGCTCTTGCTACGCTGCCCTCTATATTACTTGGAATCTGTCCAGCTTCTGGAGGCACAAAAAGGACAACAGTTTCCCACAGAAAATAAAAACACCTTTAATGGGCTTGTAAGGTGGGAGGGAATATAAGCTTGGAAAGCAACGGGTTTAACTCATTCCCATGTTTGGTATTCGCCGAACGTCTTTTATTTATTTATAGCGCGAACTCGACCTGAAGGTATTGGAGCGCTTTACCTGAGCACCGGTTACATTACACAAGGACACAAAATGTTCAATAAATGCGTGCTTTTTGACTCCTTTCTGGTCACTGGGATAGGCGAATCCATGAATGGGCTGGTCTGTGCCGAGCTGTACTCTGTAAAGTAACAGAGTAGGCGGGGTGAATGCAATACAGTCTACTGGCCGGCAGACACTACTCGGAACAGGGTTGGTAACCTGACTGCCTCATGCACTGTAACCGTAAAAAGAAGTCTAAGGGGCCGGAGACAACAGGAAGCAATGCCCAATGCCAGGCTATGCTCACCTGTGCCCCTATGCCAATCACACCTGACACGTTATCTACAGTAGCGTAACTCAAAATGAAAGACCCTCAGAATAGGACGAGACCCCCCCCTACGTTTCCTATATGCTACTGATATGCATTTGCCTTCGTCTCACTAGGGGCCCCCCAGTAGTTGCCTCCCCCCTTCCCTGAGGGCTGAGGGACCCTCCTGCACCTCAGGGGCTGCAGGGGCCTGCTTTACGTCTTTCTGCAACTGAACCCTGCAGTATTTTCCTGGCACTGAGACATAAGACGGCCATCGCTGCTTTCTACCTCAGAGCTCGCCATGTCACCTTGTGGTACCTATTGTTTATTTATTTTTTCATAAAATATGTTATACCGAGCAAACTGTGTAGAAAGTTTTTCTTGCCCTCTGACATTAGATGGTCATTTTATTGCGAATGTGCACAAGTATTTCAAATATTAGTTCTATTTATCCACAGGAACCATTGTTTTCTTATATATAAATATTACCCTGGTTCCGTCGTGAGTAGGGTTCCCCTGTTACTTCCTTAGACCTTGTGGCACTAGAGCATATCTTCGGGATACCCGCCCTGTGGTTGTCGGGTCCAGGGACAACCCACCGGGTGCCCGTGCGTGGATATCCATAGACCGCAGTGGCACCCAAGCCTAGGCCTGTCTTCCCCTGATTCTTTGACGTGCTCACTCTTCCAGCTCCGGGGTTAGCGCGCTCGCTGCAGAGGCTCACACTAGTTTGAACACGGAAGCTTCTGAGTTTTTTTACTTCTAGATCAGGTAAAACAAGTGCCACTGAGTTCAGTAATTGTAACATCTGGTATTTACAGCGCTACAAAGCAGCGAAAGTCTTTGTCTGCAAGCAATGTATAAAAAGCATTTGCAATGCAATAGGTCTCGCATTTACGCGATTTTGAGCTATTGGCATTATAAATGACAATGCCTTTTATTTAAATTTTAGTTTTTAAAACATACATAAAAGGCATTGTCATTTACAATGCCAATAGCTTAAACTCGCTTAAATGCGAGACCTATTGCATTGCAAATGCTTGTTGTGCTTTGAAATTCTGATCACCCTAATTATTGTGGCTTTGGCACCTTCACCTTGTGGGGCCAGTCCCGCCCTAGAAGCAGTGTACTTCCTCTGCCCCTCCTCTACCAGATGCTACACTGAGGCCATGCTGAGGGGAGGGAAGGAGGAGTGTGAAGATGCTAAGTGGCCAGGTGATGATGTGGCCTTTGCACCAGTTCTCCTCGCCCTCCTTCCTCCCCTCCCCTCCATGTGGCCGGCCCAGAAGCTGTGTCCTGTACCTGTTCACATTCAGCTCCTGGTGAGTGGGGAGGGCGGTTGTGTGCAAAGGTCTCGCTGAGAGGCCTGGTGTTGCTTTATTCCCACTGGGCCATTCTTACCTTGGCCCCCATGGGGCCAGGCTGCCCAGAACTAAAGGAATGTCTTTCATCTGACCCACTCCTCTGCCAAGCTTTCACACTTAGGTCATGGGGGTGCACAAAGATTGAGAGGCCCCGCTGGAAGGTCAGGTGTCCTGGCCATTTTCACCTCAGACTGTCCAGTCTAAATTGTATTATTTAATTTACTAGCACATGCCAGTTTTTCAGAGAGTGGCATAACCTTGCTGGAGAGATCTGTGTTCTTCCTAGTCACTGTTTTGACTCATCATAAGTTAGCACATGTGGTTAGTGTGCCTGCTGCAACAAAGAGCACTGTGTAGCTTGCAGATCATTGATATATTTTATGTAGATAGCTGAGTGAGTTACTTCTTTTGTCAAGGAGGTCCTTTTATTACTTGCGGTGCATAAATTACAATCAGGGCCACTGACATTATACAACAGGAAAGGACAGAATTATGAGGCAAGAAAATGCAAATTATGCTGCATAACGTAGTACATTTTGTCATAGTATTGCTTCGTTTTTTTCTCCTTTTTAAAGACTGTAAATCTGTCTGGGCAAATGTTTCACTTTATTAGTATCAGCTTAACAACAAAATACTGGAATAAAACAACTCAGAGACGAGCAGCCGGCGTTTGTGAAGAGCCTTCCAATGTGCAGGACATGTTTTTAGTAACTTTTGAGCCAATCAGTTAGAAACAAATGTTTGGGGTCAAATCTGCAGATTATGAGGCGAATAATGGATTAAATAGAAAATACGGCAAATCCATAATTATGAGGAAAATGCAGCAGCCACTGAATCACAAAAATCTAGTGGCTCTAGATATAATCCTTCCACTGCAGCACAGTGAGCTATGAACCAGCAACAAGAAGTTGCATGCAAAGTACAAAGCATGGATTTAGAAACTTATATTCTTTTTTAATCAGTCTTTCTTTATTCTGAGATTGCTAAAAAGGGTTCTTTGGGTAGTAATAAAGTTTCATTAGTACAGGCAACCCCAACCACTGTGTGATGCTTTAAAGTTGGCTGTGTTTCTCCTGACCAAGTACTCTTAACATATGGTGACAACCAATATAGAAGATATCTGACTTTTACACCTTGTATATCTAATGTTTTATGTCATTTCTAATATATTGATTTACACACTTGAATGATTCATTCTCTGTGTACAATATATGAGTGTGATGTAAATCGCTCTGACTCCTCACACTGGGACAAATAGCTCTCCAAAAGAAATTAATAAAATATATAAATATATATATATATTTATATATATATATATATATATCTACACACACACATATATATATATATATATAATCTACTGGCGGTCGCCAGTAGATAGTTATAGTTAGGACCGAGTTCCCATAGGAAATATGAAAATTCTATTTTGAATAACTTTGGCGCCGGTTGACTTATCTTCGTGAAATTTTCAAAACTAATGGGGCGCTCCGCTCAGCTCCTACCTGAAAGTCTCGGGGTGATTCGTCCAGCGGGGGCTGAGAAAAAAGGGGGGTCCCAAAACGTGTTTTCCCCATGCATTTTCCCACAGGACCTTAAGTCGAAGGTACAGCCAGAACGGCTGAACAGAATTACTTGAAATTTGGCAAAGAGGTAGTCCTCAGGTCAGGGATGTGCCTTTTGCATATATGGTGTCAATCTGTTCAGTAGTTCCTGAGAAAATTGCAGTTAAAAGTGCATAAATATCTATATGCGCGCAACGTGCGCGCACGGTGCGTACACCGTGCGCGCACCGTGCCGTGCGCGAGCGTAATTCTGATTGGTGGTTAGATTTCAGTCAACATTCTAATTGGTCGAAATCAGGAAGTGTCGGACACCATTTTGTGTGTTGCAGTGAAAAAGAAAGGTGGAGAACGTGAAAAGGGGGCAGGGTAGAGAGTTCCTGACCCCCTAGCCTTTGTCAGGGGATCTCTGAAGGACCCCGAAGGGTGAAAAAAACATTTTTTTTTTTTTCAAAAAACCAGCCGCCATTTTGAGTTTTAGAGGCAGAAGAGAGCTAAAAACACAAGTGGAGAACGTGAAAAGGGGGCAGGGTAGAGAGTCCCTGACCCCCTAGGCCTTCTCAGGGGGACCATGAAAGACCCCTAAGGTCCCCAAAAAAAAAAAATGTTATAAATATTGCACGATGCGCGCACGGTGCGCGCACGGCGGCAAAAAATTCATTAAAAAGATAGAATCAAAAATCAAGTTTAAGTGTTTAGATGTTGGTTGGCTCTAAAAAGAGCCGTCGCGTTCATTGAGTGTTTTTTTGTACCTACAAGTAAGTACCGATGCAGAGTCTAAAGTTCAAGAGGAAGACTCTGTTCCCTTAATCTGTGAAATGAACACTGTCTCCTCTATAAATGCCTTGCATGTTGTAACGCAAGTTGTTGTGGTATATAGAACCCATACCATAGTCTCTGAGGAAAGCAGAAACAGACTTATTGACGTGCTTTTTTGCTTTCTCAAACTGCGGACAATATTGGTTGGACCAGTTCCACTTTTGCCTTTGGCATATATTAGAATATACAAAGGTAGTTTGTGGAAAAAGTGACATCAATTGCACAAAGGTGTCCTTAACAAGCATTTCCAGACCTACCCCAGTTAAAGTGCCTAGGTCATTTCCAGCACAGTGCACAATTATACGGTCAGGCTGTGGGAGATGTAGAAAGGATTTCACCAAAGGCATTAATTGGTGCCACTTTAACCCTCTCTGACCAATCCATTTAATATCTACATTTGGCAAAGCAAGGTCTTTCACAATATCTCTTTTTTCTGCATACTCTTCACTCCAGTAGACATAGCTATGACCTACAATCCACACTGTGAACATCTTTCAAGGAGATCTGGATGCCCTCAGAAGGTGTCTTTCAGTAGAATGGTAATATGAAAAGAAAGATAGTTGTAAAATGGAGGCAAACATACTTTTTTTTCAATAAAAAGAGCTCATTGGCTGTTTCAGACCATTCAACACTAAAAACTAGGCTGTATGTTTAAATTTTTAAAAGCATGTTTTGTATTGGTTCAGAAAAATGTGTTCCCACAGAAGATTACTTTGGATATGCTGTTAGGTTTGAAAAGTCAAGCACTCTTGCTCTTTGGATTAGAAACTTTGTGTGCTGAGCTTCTGACCTCTCTGCTCACACCAGTGTTCCATGATCTGTTGCTATGGTAGCAGGCAGAAGTCATGTTGGGGGTAGGAATCATTTGGAAAGGGTTGAAATTTGCAACCAATAGAAATGTGTGTTTCCATTTAAAAAAATGTGGGAAGCAATGTGATTTGAAGTTAACATGTATATGTGTGAAAAAAGAGAGGGAAATTTTGCCATTTAGTGGTTTTGGTGAGAGGAGTACAGCTCAGAGATTCTGGCTCTGATAATCTGCTGTGTGAGTGGCACATTTCTTTCTCAACTAACTACTTTTAAAGGTGAGTTATGAATTTGAGAGGGGATGTATGTGGTGTATTTTGATATAAATAATAGAAATGTGTTTCTTCTTTTAAAGTTGTGTTTTACATTTTATGTTTTGGAAGATATTTAACTGCCTTGAACTTGTGAGATATTATGGAGTATGTCTTCACCATAAGTTAAGGTGTACTGGTATCACCCAGGAATACTGTTTTGTGCCTAGAATCACATCATGAGTCTGTGTGCACACAGGAATTGTTGTCAGAGATTTAATTTGTGTTGCTCTTGTTCTGTAAGACTTGCACTCGTAGGAAAGGGGCAGCTTGTTTTCTTGAACTGTGATGGTTAGCATTCAGCACAAATCACTATCTCACAGATGAGAGGCAAATGGTAACACATTTGAAAACAGCAGGGTAGATTTTCCTTCCACTCCTGCAATGGGTGAGGTAGTTCCTACATGTTCAAAACTCCAATTAACCCTTACCACAGGTGATCTTACATACATCTCTGCAGTCTTCATGCAGTTGTGTAAGCGTCCATGCAGATCTCTCTTGCACCTGACAATACACAGTCTCCAGAAACACACTCTTAGCACACAGGCAGCTGTTTCTCCTGCACTCCCATGCTTACTATTCAGCACTGTGTGGTATTTCAGATAGCAGTGTGTAACGTTAACACATTCAACATCACCAAGGCTCATTTCCTTTGCTCTAGTCTAATCACTCACCCAGGTTCAACATGCTCATGGTCTCAAGTAGCTGTTAGGACATGTGCTCTTTTCTGCCTCTCTAAACTATAAGGAATATGTGTCAGGCTGTGACAGTAATTATCACTTGCTCTACCACAGTAGTAAATGTGCTTTGAAATTGCCAATCAAATATCGTTTTCTGCCTAGAATCACACCATGAATCTGTGTGCACACAGGAATTGTTGTCAGAGATTTAATTCGTGTTGCTCTTGTTCTGTAAGACTTGCACTCGTAGGAAAGGGGCAGTTTGTTTTCTTGAACTGTGATGGTTAGCATTCAGCACAAATCACTATCTCACAGATGAGAGGCAAATGCTAACATATTTGAAAACAACAGGGTAGATTTTCCTTCCACTCCTGCAATGGGTGAGGTAGTTCCTACATGTTCAAAACCCCAATTAACCCTTACCACAGGTGATCTTACATACATCTCTGCAGTCTTCATGCAGTTGTGCAAGCATCCATGCAGATCTCTCTTGCACCTGACAATACACAGTCTCCAGAAACACACTCTTAGCACACAGCCAGCTGCTTCTCCTGCACTCCCATGCTTACTATTCAGCACTCTGTGGTATTTCAGATAGCAGTGCGTAACGCTAACACATTCAACATCACCAAGGCTCATTTCCTTTGCTCTAGTCTAATCACTCACCCAGGTTCCACATGCTCATGGTCTCAAGTAGCTGTTAGAACATGTGCTCTTTTCTGCCTCTCTAAACTATAAGGAAAATGTGTCAGGCTGTTACAGTAATTATCACTTGCTCTACCACAGTAGTAAATGTGCTTTGAAAATGCCAATCAAATATCGTTTTCTGCCTAGAATCACACCATGAGTCTGTGTGCACACAGGAATTGTTGTCAGAGATTTAATTCGTGTTGCTCTTGTTTTGTAAGACTTGCACTCGTAGGAAAGGGGCAGCTTGTTTTATTGAACTGTGATGGTTAGCATACAGCACACATCACCATCTCACAGATAAGAGGCAAATGCTAACACATTTGAAAACAACAGGGTAGATTTTCCTTCCACTCCTGCAATTTATTTATTTATTTATTTATTTTTTATTTAATTTAAATGGCGCAACAGCTACCCAACAAGGGTTTCCCGGTGCCTGGACACGGAAACTGAAAAGGAAAAAAATTATTGATTAAAAAGCCAAGTCTTCAGGGAACAACGAAACTGGGGATACAAAGCTTCCCTACGAATGGCAAGAGGAATTGAGTTCCAAAGAGAAGGTCCCAGAACGGAAAAGGATCTACCTCCCATTCTGGAAAGTCTAAACCTAGGAACATGACATTTTTCAAGTGAGGGAGAGCGAAGATGACGGGTTGGAACATAGGAACAGACAAGAGTTTGTAAATAGTCCGGTGTTAGACCCCATTTGATTTTAAACATAAAGGTCAGAGCTTTGAACTCGATCCGCTTTTCAATTCGAAGCCAATGTAGCTCACGAAGATGTTCAGAGATAGACGAACATCTGGGGACCCCACAAAGGAGTCTGGCAGCAGAGTTTTGAACAAGTTGTAGCCTACGGGATACCGCCTTATTCGCACCCAGGAACAGAACGTTTCCGTAGTCCAGCCTTGATGTGATAAGAGCATGGACTACGGTTTTTTGCGTATCTCTTGGCAGCATCCAGAGAATTTTATGCAACCATTTCAAGATGGTAAAGCAAGTACCCGCAACTTTGACTGCTTGTTGATGCGTTATCAAAGAGTCGTCAATATAAAAGCCCAAGTTGCGAACATGATCAACAGGACGAGGAAGAATACCTAACTCATTTGGCCAATGACAAGAGTCCCAAAGATCTTTCTGCTTGCCTAAAATAAGTACCTCAGTCTTATTGGCATTAAGTTTCAGATAAGTTTTACTCATCCAGACAGCAATTTGGCGTAAGCCCGACTGGAGGGCAGAAATGGAACTGGAGTCTGAATTGGAAAGCGAGAAGATGATTTGAGAATCGTCAGCATATGTAAAGAGAGACAGTCCAGCATTGTCAGCAATGTCAGCAAGAGGTCTGACATACAGATTGAAGAGCAAGGGGCTCAAAATAGAGCCCTGGGGAACTCCAAAAGGTGATGAAAAGACATTAGAACTGTCAGACGCAGAAAAGACTTGAAAAGTGCGGTCAGTTAGGAAGGAAGATAACCAATCCAAAGCAGAACCGCAGATGCCAAAATATTTCAGAGTGTTAATTAAGATAGGGTGGGAGATGGTGTCAAAAGCCGTGCTCAGATCTAAAAGTATGAGCGCGACTGTATCTCCAGTGTCCAAGAGAAGTCGTAGTCTTTCTGTAACCCCTAAAAGGGTGGTCTACAGTCGAGAAACCAGCACGAAAACCAGACTGTGAGGGGTGAAGTATTTTTTTTTTTTCAACAAACTTGGAAAAGTGGATATGAATATGTCTTTCCAGTAACTTAGAGAAGATAGACAAAAGGGAGATAGGACGGAAATTTGCAAGGACTTTGGGGTCAGCAGCAGGCTTTTTAACAAAGGAACAACCATAGAGTGCTTCCAGACAGGCGGAACAGTAGACGCTTGTAAAGAAGAATTAAGGGCTTCCATAATAACCTGAAGATGAATGGGGTCAAGTTGTTTTATAATGGAAATGGGTAGTGGGTCATTGGGTGAACCAGATTGTATTGAATCAAGAATAGTAATAAAAGAGACCGGTTCCAAGAGAGGCCAAGAGGCCAATTGGGAGGAGACATTAGGATATTCCTGAACACTACTACCCAAAATTGGAGGTGACTTCATGCAGGTCAGGGAGGAATGAGCAATTTCAGAATGGATGTTCTCTATTTTATCTGTGAAAAATGGGCAAGAGCCTCACATGAATTTTTGTCAAGTGGCAGGGGCTTAGCTATGGTCTGGGCACCAGCAAGATTTTTTACTAAGCTAAAGAGTGTCTTGGGACGATTTGTAGCAGTATTGATAGTTTTACAGGTGTACGCAGCTCGCTTAGTTTTGCATAAGTCGTGATATGTTTTAAGAGCATTTTTGTAAATTATTTTCAGATCCGGGGCATAGTTTCTACGCCATTTCCTTTCTAATGCTTTGCATTTAGATTTTTCAACTTTGAGAATATCAGTATACCAAGGAGCTGGAGGGCGATGATAGGTCAATTTTTTCTTTATAGGAGGAAGACATTCATCAACAGCATGGGACAGCCAATTGTGAATATTTTTAGCAGAAACATGTACCTGCGAAGTGATGGTGGGAGTATTTTCACTGTGCACATTGTTCAAAGTAGTGATATCAATTTTTTTCCAATCCCTATTAAAAAACATAGACTGGGGGAAAGCAGAGGGCAAACTAACAGGAGCCGGAATTGTGAACTTCAATAAGAAGTGATCAGACCAAAGGATAGGTATTGCTGGTTCACATTCAGTAGAAGAGACATTGGAAAAAATAGTATCTAAAAAGTGGCCAGCCTTATGTGTAGGGCCGGAGTTGCAGAGAGTAATATTCATAGCTAAAAGATCAGCAATGAGATTAGAGCATATGGAATTTGTGGCGTCTTCCAAACGAAGGTTCAAATCGCCAATTAGAGAGAAGTTAGTGGATTTCAGGAGCAAGGAAGATACCAAACCAGAGAATAGCCGACCATGAAGAGGAGGGACCTGGAGGGCGATAAACCAAAAGCCCCGGAAAGCAGAATTTAGGGGTAAGTGTAAGTTGTTTGAACAAAGCAGCTTCACAGTTTGGAAGGATAACGAGTCTAATTTGCACTGAAAAATGGGTGAGGTAGATCCTACATGTTCATAAGCCCAATTAACCCTTACCACATGTGCTCTTACATACATCTCTGCAGTCTTCATGCAGTTGTGCAAGCATCCATGCAGATCTCTCTTGCACCTGACAATACACAGTCTCCCGAAACACACTCTTAGCACACAGCCAGCTGCTTCTCCTGCACTCCCATGCTTACTATTCAGCACTGTGTGGTATTTCAGATAGCAGTGTGTAACGCTAACACATTCAACATCACCAAGGCTCATTTCCTTTGCTCTAGTCTAATCACTCACCCAGGTTCCACATGCTCATGGTCTCAAGTAGCTGTTAGGACATGTGCTCTTTTTTGCCTCTGTAAACTATAAGGAAAATGTGTCAGGCTGTTACAGTAATTATCACTTGCTCTACCACAGTAGTAAATGTGCTTTGAAATTGCCAATCAAATATCGTTTTCTGCCTAGAATCACACCATGAGTCTGTGTGCACACAGGAATTGTTGTCAGAGATTTAATTCGTGTTGCTCTTGTTCTGTAAGACTTGCACTCGTAGGAAAGGGGCAGCTTGTTTTCTTGAACTGTGATGGTTAGCATTCATCACAAATCACTATCTCACAGATGAGAGGCAAATGGTAACACATTTGAAAACAACAGGGTAGATTTTCCTTCCACTCCTGCAATGGGTGAGGTAGTTCCTACATGTTCAAAACTCCAATTAACCCTTACCACAGGTGATCTTACATACATCTCTGCAGTCTTCATGCAGTTGTGCAAGCGTCCATGCAGATCTCTCTTGCACCTGACAATACACAGTCTCCAGAAACACACTCTTAGCACACAGGCAGCTGCTTCTCCTGCATTCCCATGCTTACTATTCAGCACTGTGTGGTATTTCAGATAGCAGTGTGTAACGCTAACACATTCAACATCACCAAGGCTCATTTCCTTTGCTCTAGTCTAATCACTCACCCAGGTTCCACATGCTCATGGTCTCAAGTAGCTGTTAGTACATGTGCTCCTTTCTGCCTCTCTAAACTATAAGGAAAATGTGTCAGACTGTTACAGTAATTATGACTTGCTCTACCACAGTAGTAAATGTGCTTTGAAATTGCCAATCAAATATCGTTTTCTGCCTAGAATCCCACCATGAGTCTGTCTGCACACAGGAATTGTTGTCAGAGATTTAATTTGTGTTGCTCTTGTTCTGTAAGACTTGCACTCGTAGGAAAGGGGCAGCTCATATAATAGGATTTGAAATGCTCAAAAAAAATAGTAATATATTTAAATTACATAAAGGTATTTTTTTTAGTTTCCTTTAGGTATTGCTGAACAACACAGAAATAAATTAAACATGCCTATAAAATCAAGAAAGAGAAAAGAACAGCAAAAACATCTATATTTGAAGACATCTGGACAACAGAAATTAGTTGAAGAACCTCATGTTGGAAAAATGAAAAAGTCTTGTGGTAAGCAGACTAAGGATTTTTTTTTAAATATCCTCAAACATAGAAAAAATGTAGGAAGTATATCCATTGCAAATAGTGTTTCAAGAAGAAAACAACAAGACAATAGAAATAAATTACTAAATACTAATGTACAATCTGAAGCAAGAAAGAATGACTTAAAAAGAAAAACAGAATTTCAAAACATTCGTAAAAAAATGTTTCAGAGAAGAGTGGTGTTCAATTTGCTAAAGGATGTGAAAATATAGGAAGAAAGCAATATTTTATAAGAAAAAGAAACATATTGAGTCAATTGTTGCAAAGGCTTTGGAATTAAAAAGAAAACTATTCATTTTAATTTTGAACAGGATCCGTACATTAGATAAAATAGTCAATGTAATGAAGTCAAAAAACAAAAGGAAAAGAATGGTGAAAAAAAAAAAACTTTTGTAATGTGTTCTTAGGAGAATGGAAGCATAGTTCAAGTACTGAACCATTTTTTAATGAAGAGAGTTATCTTCAAAGTAATAGTTTGCTGCATGCAGTTGACACCAGTGGTCGAAGTTATGAAGTTAAAGATGGTTGTGTAATGGAAAAGGAGAAAATGGTTCAAAGAAATGAGGAAGAAGTGTTAGCTGATGAGGTTATGGGAAAATGTCCTAAAGCCCCAGTGTACACTTGGAATTGTAGTAGTATTTGTACTGTACGACAAGAATCTATTGATAAATTATGTGACTTTCTAAGAGAATATAGTAAAAAAGAGTGTTAAACAGAAGATTAATGTGCTTCAAAGACTAGATCCATGCAGAGTGAGAAAGAATACTGGTTTGCAAGGACATTCTCTGGCTCGTCTTTCTAGGAAAGTTTGTCAAAGTGTTTTTCACCATTTTAGGATGCTGGCAGTACATCATACTGAAATGAGAAAGTTTGTGAGAAGATTGTATTTTGCTAAAAGTCCAGCACTAAAGTTAAATGAGTTGAATAGTGCTCTATTGCGTGGATCTGTATCAGATGTAGAGAAGGTTACTGATGATATTCAGTTTTGTTACTTTGGTCCAGAACAAGAAAGTGCAGGAAATGACAAAGTTATTGAAGAAAATGTGGAAGAGAATGTAGAACCCACTGTTAGTAAAAAGTTTGAAGATCAAATGACAAAATTTACTATCATCTCTAATGAAAGACCAAATATTACTTGTATTTGTTGCCGGAGAAGCCATTATAAAACTCAAACAAGGAATGTTGATCTCTATAAAAAAAGTGAAAAAGAAAATAATTATGAGTGGAAGGATTTTGCTACATATTTGTTTCTGGAAAATTGTTTTGATTTGGGTGAAGATCAGCGTATTTGTAAATACTGTTATAACAAGTTAGAAGAAAATAAAATGCCAGCTAGAGCTGTACATAATAATTTAGAATTGGTTAATATTCCTGCAGAACTTAGTGATTTAAATACGTATGAGTCTATACTCATTCACTGTGTCCATCCGTTTCAGACTATAGTTCGTATGGAGCCCAAAACAGGTAAATTACCTCCTTCAGATTTACAAAGAGGTTTAAAAGGAAGAGTTGTCTATTTGCCATTAGATTTGAAAAAAAAAATTGAAACAATTGATGCAGATAGTTTGGAAACTGAACCATTAGTTATTCTGGTTAATGGTGTACCTACAAAGAATAAGAAAATTTGGCAGGAGCTAGTAGATGTACGAAAAGTACAAAGAGCAAATTTATATTTGAAAAGAAATAATAAGTACTATGAATCAATTTATATGGATGAAGATGAAGAAGTTTTACCAGCAGACACAGGAATACCAACTGGGCAAATTGAAAAAGTGGATAAGTCAAAAGAAGAAGAAATTTATGAACATTCAGCATACATCCTCTTCATTCTAAAGAAGTTATGGGAAACACTATTGATCTATTTCAGATGAAAAAAGCAAAAGGAACTCCCGTGAGTGTATGGGAGGAGAGCTTGGAAGCTCGTTGTTTTCCCCAGCTGTTTCCTACAGGAAAAGGTGGACGATATGATGAACGTCCAGTACAGATTCCTGCTTCTGAGTATCGGACTACAAGATTATATGCAGAAGATCCAAGATTTTGTCAAAGTATTCCTTATTTGTTCCATATTTTATTTGAAAGTGACTTGTCTGCACTATCTTATGCAGTAAATCACATTTTAAAGACTGGAGTACATCTACATAATGTGTCTGCAAAGGATTTTATGAACAAAGTGCAACAGCGAGATGATCATTTGGAATCTCAATTGATTAATCTGATGGCTTGTCAGCGTGGAACTAATGAATCTTGGTACCGACGCCATGGAGAATTGAAATGTATGTTACGGAATTTAGGAACTCCTACATGGTTCCTTACCCTAAGCTGTGCTGAGAACGCTTGGGATGATTTACTGGATTTTCTTCGAGAGGCAAATTCAAATATTGAAAACATCCAACACAAGACAGCAGGAGAATTGTGCTCATTGGATCCGGTTAATGTTTGCAGATATTTCAATCATAGATTTGAGGCTATGATGTCCTTCATCTGCAATAAAAAAAATCCACCTCTTGGAGAAGTTGTGGATTTCTTTTGGAGAAAAGAGTACCAAGCAAGAGGTGCTCCTCATATTCATATGCTGTTGTGGATCAAGGATGCCCCCAAATTTGGAACAGATTCTGATGATGCAGTTTTATCTTTCATTGAAGAATATGCAACATGTGCTATACCTAAAAGCACAGAAGAAAAAAACTTAAAAGAGCAAGTTTTACGTTTCCAAAGTCATCGGTGTGGAAAATACTGTCGACGAAAGTACAAGAGTAAAGATGAATTCTACACAAAATGTCGATTTGGATTTCCACGACCTGTTCTTTCAAAAGGAAGAGTAAACAGTTTTATGTCAGCTGTGCGACATACCATTACAAGAAAATCTCCGAAAAATACCTACAACCTAAGAAGAAAAGAAGAGTCAAAATATATAAATGACTACAACCCAGTCATTTTATCCATGTGGAATGCTAACATGGATATTCAGTATGTAGCTGACAATTCTATTGCTGTTGCTCGGTATGTCACATCTTACATCACTAAATCTGAGAAAACGGAATTGAAAGAAATATGGGAAGAGATTTCTCACGAGAAGACTGTCAGTAAAAAGCTATACAGTTTCAGTTTAAAGATGTTATCGCATCGAGAAATTGGGTCATACGAATGCTCAGATAGGTTATCATCTGCAAGTCTGTACTCCAAATCCAGAAGAATAATTTGGGTAAGTTTAGGCCTTGCAGGAATGCGAAATCGGGTACTGAAATCTATTCGAGAAATTGAATATTTAGCAGAGAACGAACCAGAAAGTACAGACATTTTGAAAACAAATATGTTGGACACATATTACCCAAACAGAAGTCATCATCTTGAGAACATGTGTCTCTATGAAGTGCTGCAGAACTAAATTTTTACACGGAATGCCACAGAAGACATCAACAATGGAAAATATAAAGTCATTGGTGAGGAAGAATGTTTGGTGAAACAAACAAAAGGAAGTTTGATTAATCACAGGAAGCTGAGTTGCGACACTACTGACAAAAAGGAATTTTACTACTTGGCACTTTTACAGCTGTTTAAACCATGGCGTTCAGAGGATGAACTACTTGGAGATTTTCAGAGCTATGAAGATTCCTTTAATGCATGTAAAGATAGCATAGAATGCAGTACTTTCACAAATTATGTACAAATGTTAAATGAAGAAATTGAACAAGAAGCTACAATTGCAGCTGAAGTAGCTAGAGACAGTTCTCAAGACAGTCAAAGTTCTGCTACGATCAGTCAAGATCCCCTAGGACAACCAATCGTATAAAATGAAGCTGCAATAGCCATGACTGAAGTGGAAACAGCTATGAATCAAGCTCAGGAAGATTTAATAGACTTACCAAATTTGGAACAACAACTGAATGATGAACAACAACAAATTTATGAAGAAGTCACAAAACAAATTGATCATGGATTACTACATGAAAGTAAAGAGTGCTCATGCACATCATTTGAACCAATCAGAATGTATGTGAGTGGACAAGCTGGAACTGGAAAAAGTTTCTTAATTAAAGTAATTAGAAGCTACCTACAGAAAAAAACTGATTCAACTTTGTCTTGTGTTGTTACTGCTCCAACTGGGTTAGCAGCATATAATATAAAAGGAATTACCTTACATCGTTTGCTAATGTTACCAGTAGAGCATGAGAACAAAATAAAATACCACAAGCTAACAGGAGAAGCATGTTTTGAAGTTTCAAGAGTGTTGATGAAAATGAAAGTTCTCATTATTGATGAGGTAAGCATGGTATCAAACTTAATGCTTGCCTTTGTGCATTTAAGAATGCAGCAAATTCTAAAGACAGACTATGACGTGTTATTTGGAGGAAAACATGTTATAGTTTTTGGGGATCTACTGCAGCTCACTCCAGTTAAAGGACAACCAGTATTTAACCCCTTCAGTGCCCGCCCCTTTCCCCGCCCAGTGCCGGCCGTTGCATTAGCGGGCGGGGTCTATGACGAGCTGGACTCGTCATGGGCACAGCGCCACCGCGGCCCATGACGAGTCCAGCTCGTCATGGGCACTGAAGGGGTTAATACTCTTGCACATGAAGACACGAAAAAGTCATTAGGAAGTATAGGTAATGTGAATATTTGGTCATACTTTGAGTACAAAGAACTCATTACCAATATGCGGCAAGCAAATGATGATGATTATGCAAGTATTCTCAAAGATATCAGAACATGGCAGAAAAGCTTTACAGAGTCGATTGCTATGTAATTTGTTTCCCACAGGACAAATAGTTCCAGAGAAAATATACAAGGAAATTGCAGAACAAAATACTGTAATCTGCTTAATGCCAACACAACATGAATGCTCTATATTCAATGAAGAACTTTTGAAGTTGGAAAATGAAGAGATTATGAAAATGGAAGCCGTGGATAAAATACTGCATGAAGGAATAACTATTATATTGACAGGCAAATTGAAAACTAAATTGGATTCTCTAGAGAAAAACATATTGAAAACAGCTGGTTTAGAAAAGAATCTTTATGTATGTATGAACTGTCGAGTAATTTTAAGACGTAATTTGAATGTAGAAAAAGGTTTAGTGAATGGAGCTATGGGTAAAGTTGTGGGTTTTGTTAATTACCAGAAAAAAGATGGAATTGAATTTTTAAAAATAAAATTTGATCAGATTGAAGAGGTTAAAGACATTAGTCGTTGTTCAGTTCATTTTTTTGCTTGTGAAAGACTTATATGTACGTAGGAAGCAGTTTCCGTTTTCTCTAGCATATGCTGTAACTATTCACAAATCTCAAGGATTAACTGTAGATAGTGCTTTTGTAAACATTGGATCTAGAGTGTTTAAAGAAGGTATGGCATATGTTGCTTTGTCACGAGTGAAAAAATTATCTGGTTTATTCATGATAGACTTTGATGACTCAAACGTTAGTGCTGATGCAAATTGTGTAAAGGAGTATAATCGATTAAGAAGAAGCTATGTTCCTCATTTAGGTCAGTATCCTGTGTTTGAAAAACGTGTTGTTTGTCGGAAAAGGAGAATTGAGAATATCTGTAATGAGGATGTACAGAAGAGAAAACAAAAGGAGAGTGATGTGATTGCAAGCAAAAAGAAAAAGGACAATGTTGAAGAGGTTGTTGGTTGTCATTTTGAAAATAGCTCTGGTGTCAACTGCTACGCTAATGTAGTGCTGAATGTTGTATTTTTTCTTGAAAGTTTGCAAGAGCAGATAATACTAAATCATGAAAAAAGATTTTGTTCTCTGCTGAGTTTCCTTTATGAGAAGTTGAGTAATGATAAAACTAAAATAGAAAGTGTTTCTGATGTTAGAAATCTTTTAGATGTATGTTCTGGATGTACACAGTTTACACAAAATGTCCAGCAAGATGCACAGGAATTCTTAATGTATATGCTTATGGTACTGGAAGATAAAGGGGTAGAAATAGAAAATATGTTTGGTCTCTCTTATAAATGGGAACATTGTTGTGAAAACTGTATGAACAAATGCAGCACTAATGTTGATTCTGAAAGGTTTATACATTTAACATTACCAGAGAGTAAATCAGTGACTTTTAGTAAATTAGTTAAAGATGCAAATCACAACATGGAATGCTCTCAATGTAAATCAAAAATGTTATCAACGTTATTTTGAAAGAAATATGGACAGTATATAATTTTAATGATGCAACGTTGTAGAGCTGATGGAACAAAATTGGACACTTTAATAAAGAAGTTTGTAAGAAATCAATTATCAATATCAGGAAAGACTTTTGTTGCAGTTGCAATAATTTTCCATGATGGACCTTCTATAACTTCTGGTCATTAGACAGTTTATCTAAAATGTGAAAAAGGCTGGACACTGTGTAATGATTCTCAATTGATTTTCAAGCAACGTTTGCCTGCAGAATTACCAAATTCCTACTTAATTTTTCTAAAACCAAAATTTTAGATACAAATTGCAGCATCTGAAGAAACCATTATTTCGATTTTATAGGATTACCATTGGATATTTCACCTAAAAAGGATTTAAAAATTGCCATTTGGCCTCATGGAAAGGTAAATGTTTCTATTGTGGACTTCTTTGACAGATATTATTTTGGTGTATGTGCTTAAGCAACAAGATTTACAGACGTTATTTATTGCAAATAGTTATTGTTCTTAAAAGATATTTTTAATATATATGTTACATTTCTATCAAGGTATGTTTTACTGAGGATAGATTCAGGGCTTTTTTAAACAATCTTTCAGATTGTTTATTTTTTTGCCCGCTGTTAAGTGATGAATGCAATTGATATCATTATTTTCAGTGAAATTCAATATATTCTGAAAACAGCAAAAAAGGGCAAAAAATTACTTTGTTAAATATGAAAATATGTGTACTGTATTCTAAAATGTATTGTTAAATATTACTTCTTTTTTTTCAGATCTAGAAAGAAAATTTAGGAAATTGAATCCATTTTTCTTGTAATTAAAAAAACATTTATTTCTAATTAAGTTATTTTGTTGGTCAGGTAAGTTTAAAATATCTGTATTTCTCACCCCTTCACTTTCATGCTCCCTTTTCTTCACTTCTCCTCACTCTGCTTTTCTCATTCCCCTTCCCTCTCTCTTCTTCCTTTACTGCTCTTTCGTAACTCCCTCACTCCTTCTCTACTACTCCCCTAGGTTTACTGCCTCCATCACTATTTTTTCAACCATGTTTCTCTCCCAGTCTCCATATGTCTCAGTCATTCTAACTGCCTTACTCCTTCTCAGTTCCTTGCTCTCTGTCTCTGTTTCTGTCTCTCTCCCTTTGTCTGTCTTACCCTTAATTTCCTTAACATCTCTGTTTATACCACTCCTCCTCTCGCCATCACTCATTTTCCATCTATGTTAATTTTGTAACCTTCTCCGTCATTCTCCTTCCCTCACCTTCCCTAACTGTCACTATCCTTTACTCATAGTCACTCCTATTCTCCTGCTTCACTTCCTCCTGTCTGTATCTCACACCCCTTCATCTTTTCGCATTCTTACCTTCACTCTCCCTGACTCTCCTTTGCTCATTGAAATCCTGACTCCCTTTCTCTCACTCCAGTTTCCTAAATCCCTCCATCCCCTCACTCCCCATCTGTCACTTTCCCTTACCCCCTTTTCCAATCCTCATACCCCTTATCTCACCATCACTCCACTTCTCTTACTTTCAATCCCTTTACCCTGCTGTACTTCTCCGCTTCATCTGTTACTCCCTTTTCCTATCTCCGTCCCTTACTCCCCTTTTCTCACTCCCCCTCCATCACTCTCCATTACTCACTGCCATTCCTTTACTCAATCACTCTTCTTACCTGTATCCTCTACCCTTAGTCCTTTTGTTGCAGTCAGTCTTTCACTTTCCTTTCATGACTGATCATACTTTCCTTTTCTCACTCATTCTGTCTGTCCTTTCCTCCTCTTCACTCAGTCATTTCAATCATTTCAATCATTCATGTATACACTACACATTCATTCAATAAAATTACAACACAGTATATTAGGAATATAGCTCTTCTTGGAGAAGTGAAGTGAGTTCTGAAAAGAACTGTTTTTTTTGTCTTTTTTGTTTTGTATTTTTTTTAGTTTTTTAACAATTTTGTATTTTTTTAATTTTTTTAGAGCACCAAAAAAAACTGGTAATGAAAAACTGTTCAACAGGAACAAAAAAAAAATGAAAAAAATTATGGGCTGGAGCATGTGTGCTGCTGTATTCTGTTTTCAATCAAGTTTAAACTGCTCTCACCGTAGCAAAGAACAACATTGCACACATTGCAATGTATGTGCACCTTCTGGAAAAGGGGGCGGATGTCCAGTGGCCTGGTACACAGTGAATCTGGGGCCGCAGATGATGTGCTCGGCTGAGCAGGTGGAGGGTTGTCCCTTAGGGATCTAGTTGTTTCTCGAGCATAACGTACAGGATGCACTGTCTTGAAGTGTCTCGGCATTGAATAAATACTAAAGGAGTATTTCTTGCTGAGATCTCCTCTAGATAAGACACTTCCACAAATAGTGCATGTCACCTTCGGCCCATTGACCTTCTTTTGGCCCTCTGGAAAGGTGAAGTAATTCCAGATGAAAGAGTGTTTTTGTTTGCTCTTCCTTGGTGGTTCCACAAAGGTCTCCTCCTCACTCCCTGAAGTTGACTGCTGTTCTGCCATTTTCAAGAAAGATTTCACTCGAGTAGCTGTTCAGCTCCTTGTCCCAGGAAATAAGAAGAAATAGTGAGGGGAGTGGGTGTGGTGTTTGAAGATTCTGGAACAGAAACTACTATGAACCAATGAAAAGTGTTGTTTCGTAATCACATGACTTGCCGTGCGCGCACGGTGCTCGCACGTATGCGCGCATCGGTGCACGCACGCATCAGAAATGAATTACTTTTAACCTGATTTCTAAAACATGAAAAGGAGGCAGGGAAGACACTCCCTGACCCCGTAGACCTTCTCAGGGGGTCCCTAAAGGACCTCGTAAATCAAAAAAACCCATTTCCTTTAATAAAACAAATTGCCGGTGCACGCACTGTGCGCGCACCGTAGGTGCACCGTGAAAAACCTTTAAAAAAAACACAACATTTTAAACTGTTTATAAGTTTATAGAAGATATTAACTATGCTGTTCAACTTTATCCAAATTAAAAAAAAAAGAGCTGAGCCATTCCATATTACAGGATACAGTCAATCTATAACTATATACATAGGTAGTTTATTGTAAAATAAATATATAAAAAATATAATAATACATAGATAAATTAGCATTTAAAAAACCTTACAAATTCACTAAAAAAACCATAGGTTTCACACACGTTATAGTTAGAAATTAGCATTTAAAAAACCTTGCAAATTCACTTAAAAAAACATAGGTTTCACACACGTTATAGTTAGGATTTAGCATTTAAAAAATCTTGCAAATTCACTGAAAAAACCATAGGTTTCACACATGTTATAGTTAGCTGGACATTTCACTCATACAAAACCATTGAAATTCCCCTGTTATAGTTAGTTCAGCTAACTATAACTCGCGCGACCGCAATCCACTGCTGATGATGTCACATATTACATCACTCATGACCTGGTCAGTGACATCACTGATGACATCACTGATGACATCACTGATGACATCACTGATGACATCTCAAATGACATCACTGATGACATCATCCAGTGAATATGTGTCTTTCTGAAAAATAAATATTTTTTATATATGTATATCTAAAGGTTAATGGAAGAATAAATGGGTAAATAAGTGTCTAAATGGATGTTTTTTTTGTAAAATTAATTGTATAACTGACTTATTAACAGTATCTTAGTGAATACAAGTATTAGTGAGTAATGTTTAAATATTTAAATATCTGTATCAGTGTCTCACTTTGTGTATAAGTGGCTGCATGGGTTGGTGAGTAGCTACATGAGTGTGTATATGGGTTATTAGTTCGTTTTTAGAGTATCAGTATGAGTGTCTGTATGGTTCAGTGGGGGATGTTACGTAGCGTATGGATGCATGAATGAGTGACTCACTGTTTGTATGTGTTTTGAAGACAGTATGTGAGCAGGACAGTATGGGTGGATGAGTGTGTGTATGGGTGAGTAGAGAGTGAATGACTGTCTCAATAGTGTCTTTATGAGTAAGTCCATATGTTTTGAACTAGTATATGTGAGTATTGATGTATATAAGTGAGGATATATGAGAGTGTGAGATTAGAAGAGTTCCTGTATAAATAAGTATGTGTTTCTATAAGTGATTGTTTAAGAGAGTAGGTATGTGTACGTTTCTGTAGAAGTAAGTGTAGTGGTGTGTGTATAGCTGTATATGCAAGTAAATGGATGTTTATTTGCATGTGTGAGTATGTGTGTGAGTAACTCTATGTACGAGTGTAGGTGTGTAATAGGATGTATAGGTGTATGAATACATATGATGACTGAGTACATGTATGAGTGACTATATAGAAGTGTTGATGAATGAGTGGATGCGTATGTAGATTTTGGAATTACTGAATAGGTTGTTCTAACTGGTATTGGTATCTCTATAGTTTTCAAAACTTTAGTTTGTATTTTTCAATGTGTGTATCAAAGTTTATATACGGATAAGAGGAGGTCTGCCACTCTTACACAAGGATGATGTCATCAGTGATGTCATCAGTGATGTCATTTGAGATGTCATGAGTGATGTCACTGACCATGTCATGAGTGATGTAATATGTGACGTCATCAACAGTGGATTGCGGTCGCGCGAGTTATAGTTAGCTGAACTAACTATAACGGGGGAATTTCAATGGTTTTGTACGAGTGAAATGTCCAGCTAACTATAACATGTGTGAAACCTATGGTTTTTTCAGTGAATATATATATATATATGTATATATGCATGCTGCTTACACACAGGGGCTGAACAAAGTCAATAATCAGTCTCCAAATTATAGTTTCTCTTCAGCATTTGTGAAGTGATAACAAACTGCGCAACTTTAGATCCTTCCATTGCACTGGCATCTAGGTGTTAGGCTCCAGATAGCTCCCAACCGAGATGCCAATAAAAGGAGAGGTGATGGCCCTTTAAGTGGCCTTTCTGATAGGCCATGCTGGACATGAAAATAAGAAACCTCCCTCACCCACTGCATATTGCTCTTCTGAACGGAAAGCAGACAGCACTGCTGAATGTGTTCCAGCATTTGCAAATTTTACCAGAACAAATTCAAAATATTTTAGTGGGGCCCACCCGGATCCCAGGTCCAACACAATAACAGCTGCCAGATCCGTGATCCAGCTGGATCCCTCCTCTTTTCCTGCACTGTACCCAACTCAGTGGTACTCATTTTATCAACCTCAGTACTATGAAAGGCTTAGTGTACTAGTCCGACATTAAATCACCGATCCCTGCAGTGGATGCATTAGCCCACTGCATCACGAGACCATGCTTCTCATCATGAGACTCTGCTTATGCTGCGATTATGTTATTAGAGGAAAGACTTCTCTGAGCATTAAAGTGTAGTTGGTATCCGACGCAGGTCATACCAGGAAAGAGCAGAAGTCTGTCTGCACTCACTGCCTGTAGCCTGGAGATGGACCTACCTGGCCCACCCATTGCCTCAGTGACCTGCTAAAGGCTGATTCCACACCTGCCTACTACCCATTGAACTGGCACCTCACCTGCAGGCTGCTTTTGTCACACTGCCAGCTCATACTTTGTTGCTGAGCTGACACCTCCCCAAGCTTTTCCTCCTTTGAACCCCTACATAGTACTACCTGCCCTGCCCAGCCCCTGAGCTGCCATCTTCACCAGCTAAGCAGGACTGGAAACAGGGAAGAAAGCTATCAACTTTTTCTCAAATATGGCCAATGCTGAGCTGCCATGGACTGTCTGTCAGTTGCACCTGTCTCTAACCCAGCCATGTCAGCTACTTTTCTGTTGTTTTTCCTAGATGGTGACGTGACGATTTTCACTAGCAAGGCCCTACTTCCTGCTCTCGAAGACTAGAAAAAAGGGATGTACATTTGAACTCTTATGACCCTTAAGAATATGGATTGAATAAAGTGATTTGATGATGATGCCTAGAAAAAAAGTAAGGCTATTTGAAAGGGTTTGAAAGTTAAATATTTTAATGGCTGATTTTAAACTCTTACAAACATCGAGCATGTATTATGGAGAGAATTTCAGATGATCTCTCCCACTTCCAATTTTAAATCACCTTTGCCTCTGAGCGCCTGTGCCAGCAATTAGACAGATTTACTGACTCAGGCTACAGCGAGGGTAGGCATATTAACCTAGAAATGTTTTGTGAAAGATTGCCCTACAAAAACGTGGGCCACTTTTTTTGGGTTGCGCGGGCCGAATCTTGTTCCCATTCCGACCCTGGCAATGGCCATGTATTCCAGTTCGAACTGTGATTCTGTGCGAATGTGTGTGAAGGAAGTACACATTTGTCAAAATATTGACAAGACAAAAGTTAAAGAAAATCCTCATGATACTAAGTTTTACTCTCAGATCAAGGTCGATTTCAGTACTCCAACGGAAACCTCAAAGAACAATGCCTCTTGGCACACCTTCTCGCCCACCCCTGAACAAGAAATCTATAACACTCTGCTAGCGATTAATCCCTCCAATCACTTGTTTGACCTCCTACCACCGTCTCTATTCAAAATGATAAAAACCTTTATTCTACCCCTATGGTCAAAGATTATAAATGCCTCTCTGAGACAAGGCTCCATACCGGACTGTCTTAAAATAGGGCAGGTCACTCCTATACTAAAGAAACCCGACTCCCCCTTCGCTGATCTCAACAACTACCGACTGATATCCAACATACCCACTTTGGTGAAATTGCTGGAAAAATGTCTACAAAAACAACTTTGCAACCACATCGAGAACTACAACCTCCTAGACAAACACCAATCTGGCTTCCGTCAAGGTCACAGCACGGAATCTGCTCTCACCCACATAATGGATGACATACTAAAAATGCTGAATCAGAACGAATCATGCCTATTGATTATTCTTGACTTATCCTCCGCATTCGATACAGTTAAGCGTGACAACCTACTGTCCCTACTTGAACGTAGGATGGGTCTTACTGGCCCTGTGTTACAATGGTTCACCTCCTTCCTAAACAACAGAACTCAAAGAATCAAGACAAAACACTCACTCTCTCAACCATTCATGGTCACCATAGGGGTTCCTCAGGGATTAGCACTTTCACCCATTCTTTTTAATCTACTCATGGAGCCCTTGGCAAACGCATTGAACTCTGCGAACATTCTTTATCACCTATATGCAGATGACACCCAACTGTATATGAAAATCTCCTCACCAGAAGACTTCATCTCCCTCAACGCTATCCTGCAGAATACTCAAAGCTGGCTCACTGACAACCACCTCATGCTTAACACCAAAAAAACTGAATTCCTCTTCATCTTCCCACCCAATCACACACCCAAGATAGATGTATGGTTGAATCAGCTAAGTTCCTTTGACTGTCCCCCCCTCATTATTGACTCCCCGAAATCCCTGGGAGTCACCATAGACAAACACCTGAACATGCAGGTGCAAATCCCTAAAGCCACCATGGGAGCCAATCATCAGTTGAGTTTACTAAGGAAACTTAAACCCTTCGGCCTACAGACCGACCTAAAAATGGCGATAGAAGCCCCAGTGTTACCAGGACTGGACTATGGAAGTGCCACTCTATGTGGTCTCCCCAGATACAAGTTGGCACCGCTGAGGGCATCTCTTAATGCTGCGGCCAGACTGGTCTCAGGATCTAAAAGAAATAGCCACATTTCCCCAACCTTGAAAGATCTGAACTGGCTGCGCTACGAGGCAAGAATACACCTAAAGATCGCTTGCATGACCCATAAAGCCCTGCACAGCAATACCCCTAGTTACTTAGCACTAAAGCTAGAATGATCGGGAGGATGTAGACAATTGCAAAATGCGAGCTCACTACTAATGAAACCACAGTCCTTCCATAAACACGAGTACTGGGCGCAGAGCTTTCTCAGGGATCGCACCAAAGATTTGGAGCTTCCTACCTCCAGCTGTACGTGGAATGCCTTCCTTTACCTCCTTCAAAAACGAAGTGAGAATGCTTCTAATGAACAAATTCACATCCTAAGGCATCATACTTTACGCTGATTTCTAGTGACCATGCTATCTATTTATTACTGTCTACCTCTTTTGTATTCAACTGCGAATACCAAATGTATGTATACTTCCTCATCCTGCTAAGGTTGAATAACTGTGTAATGTGATGCGCTCCGATTCCCTCGTGGATCACTCACCGCCGACTACTAGGCACCTATGCTATCCATTTATTGTCTACTTTTTTTGTGTTGAATTGCAAATACCAATTGTACCTTTACTACCTCAAACTCCTAAAGCTGAAAAACTGTGTAATGTGAATTGCTCCGATTCCCTCGTGGATCATTCTTTCTTGACTACTAGTCACCTAAGCTATCTATTTACTATTACCTACCTCCTTTGTATTATGGCAAGCACCGAATGTATGTTCACCATTTCAACCATCTAATGTTCAATTATGTTATATTGTAAAGTGCTCTGATACTGGGTCATGTTCGCGCTATATAAAACTTTATAAATAAATAAAATAAATTAATTAATAAAATGAAGTATGTGAGATGAGTGAGTGTGAGTGAGTGTGTTTGGGAATGGTGAAGTGAAGGAGAGCATGATAAGAGGGCGCTAAAGAGAGAAAAAGGCATACATGTCCAACAGAATGAACATAACATGAGTGACTGAGGCACTCTAAAAACTACCACCCCTTCAACAGGCCGCAGTAATGTTTAATTCACAGTCTCTCAATTTCAGAATTGAAACATTTTCAGAATTATTTATAGCAAAATCATTGTTGTTGCTCCTTTATCTCAAACAGCTAACAACCTTTGACGAAACCAATAGCCCTAGCTGGTGTTATGTGTCTGTTCAGTGCTTTCTACAAAAGTAAGTGCCAGGGCCTAGGGTACCGCTTAGGATGCCACTGCAGGTTGTATCCCCACTGCCCCTGTCAGTGTTATAAATTGGCACTTCTAATGGCCTGGAAGCACTGCTATTATTATTATTACTATTATTATTAAGTGCATATTGTATTGCTAAACTGATGTGTTGTGCTGAAAACTGATGTGTTGTGCTGCAAATAGGGAGACAGTGCAACCATGTAGAGCATGTAGTGACCTGACATTAAAAAAAGTGCCAGTGTAGGAATTAAGTGCCAGGCACCAGAATACTCCGGCACAAATTAAGCACTGCTGTTGTTGTGTTAGATATCTGGATACAATAACAGAAAGCTCAGACAGGAATCAACATACCGGTTGGGTGGCACATTATGGGAACTACAGAAATGCTGTATGTGTTCTGCCCGTAAGCATGGCATGGTATACCCAGGGCCACTAGAATTATGCGTCAAGGGAGGGCCAAATAATGTGGCAGCGTTGGCTAAATTATGCAGCAAGAAAATGCTATTTATGCAGCATAAGGCAGCACATTTTGTGATAGTATTACTTCATTTTCTCATTTTTATGCAGGTTAACACTGCTTGGGCCAAGGTTTCACCTCACTAGTACTAGTTTAACAACCAAATACAGCAATAAGCAACAGAAAGAGGATAAGTCGACCTTTACAAAGGACATTTCACTCGGCGGCAATACGTGTAGCCACGTACTTACTAACTTTTAATCTGTTTGAGCTACAAACAATTTTTGTTGTTAAAATATGCAGATTATGCAGGAGATGATGGAATATGTGCATAGTTGTCAAGTTTTCCAGATCCATGTGTGAAGTGCTGCTCCAGTCCAGGCTTTTCCTTTGAAATCTGGGACCTGAATACTGTTTTATAATGCAATAAACATGACTTCAAGTCCCAAAATTCAAAGACACATCACATATGGACCTGGGAAACTTGGCAGGGATGTATGTGGCAAATGTAGCATATCCACAACTATGCGAAAAACTCGGTGGCCACAAAATTGCATCATTCCGATGGCTCTAGTTATACATTAAGGTTATTCACACCTTGTTAACTGTTTTGCTGATTAGATAAGGGTGGCTGAATGTTAGTAAATCTGCTCTGCAGGCTCTCTTTATCTTATGTTTATGAAATGTTAGTGGTGATAACTTACTTTTACAATAGTGATTTCATCATGAAATAATGAACGCTGGCGCTAGGACAGGAAATTCAAATGAAATGCGAAAGCATTGCACAAAAAATGTCAAGGTAGCAAAAATAGTAATATTTGGAAACACTGAAGTGGGGCACTTTGCAGAAAAAAACACAACTATGGCAATGAGAGTAAATGGATGGAATTAGTGGCTCCCCATGGCCCTTTCTCATTTGGCCCTCTTGCTACCACCCCGTACCCTAGTCATGTATAACAAGCCAGGGGGAATGTAAACAGACCTGGTTTATAATTTAACCTGCTTCTTCAGTGACTAGTGAGCTTAGGCACTCAGAAACTTGCCATCATACAAGCACACTCAATCATTCTTGTATCAATGCGTCCATTCATCCACCTACTGACTCATTCTTGCATTCATCCACTTACCCATGCCCGGTAAAATATTCACACAAACAAGCATGGACAAGATAAATTAATAGAATAAAAGTAAGAATAAAAGAAAACATGCCACCACCTAAACATGGCGGACATATACTTACAATAAAAAGCCATAACGATTGGAATCAAATATTGCAGTGGGTTGCAGTCTTGCAACATTATTGTACATAGTGTATCATTGGTTTAAAGCTTCAAACGGTCCTTGTAGCTGAGATACTGCAGGCAGTCCTTATCCTGACGAGGGTGGGGAGCGACTTTCAGGACTCCATAAAACTGATGAACCTTTCAAAGTTGTGGAATAAATGGATAAAGGGCCTGAAATAGATGACCCCCAATGGAGAAAATGCATGAGTATGTTAAACAAGTGTCGAGAAATGGTAAGCTTAAATTGATCCAGCTCACATTTTACACAGGATGTGCCTTACCCAACAAGCTACATTGAATGGAAGGAGCCATACCAAGACTAAAGTGATATCACTAGTCCAGGGAAGTGACAAATGAACTCCTAATGCAAACCTTTAGCTCATATTTAGGGACCAAAGGACTTTTAAGATGATTTTTTGTTTTAAATTGTCTTTATTGAAGTTTTAGATATAAATACATGTTACAACAAGTATTGCATAGGAAGGATGAGGCATATCCTCTGGCTACAAGAATTGAGGAAACGATAACAAAGGGGGGAGTTGAGAGGTATATAGGTAGAATCTACCTCCTGTGTAACGTTTGATAAACAATGTGTTTCTACCCTGTAAAGGTGAAACTTATTTATTAATTTGTAGTTTTTTAGTGATACTAAATAAAGTAAAGTGCTCCATGAGTTGTCATGGAAAGGCACTAAGTGTTTTTAAAATACCCCTCGCACACTATGAATCCCATGGTGTCATGCTTCATCATAGAGGTCTTCCCGTCCGTCTACGGGGCGGGGCGTGCTACGACCAGCGAATGCGCGGGAGCACTGTTGTTTGTGAAGGAATAGGCTATGTGTAATGTGAGAGTGAGAGTGGTAGGGTTAGTGAATAGTTACAAAAAATTAATAATTCTCTGGCTAGTGGAAAAAACAAATGTATTCACTTCCCTGGCTGAGAACATTAAAAAGGGGATGTGTAGGGGGTGTATCTTAGTTCAATACTCCCTACTGGGTCAACATGTTTCGTAAGCAGTCCCCACTGCTTTACTCATCAGGACCTAGTGTGATCCCTACTGCACTCAAAATATAATACTTGTTTATATAGATTGTGTGCCTATTTCTCAAAAACCAAACTGCAAAAATGTGCTAGTCTGGAGAACGTTTGTAAGGGTACAATGAACTTTATCGTTTGCAATAACCGAATCGGTATCTGAAATGATAAGAAAACATAAAGTAAACAACCCTTTTGGTTGTTAATTTGAACACATCACCATACTGTGGAATCAACTTATTAAAAAGAAGACACGTGATATATTTTTCTCTTGCTGTTATTGGCAGTAAAGGTTGTTATTCTAAAAATCAGTGAAAGAGTGCCTGACATTTGCAGAACATAATCCATTTCTATACTACGGCACTAAGAGAATAGCCATCCTTGGCAATAAGATGACAGCTAGTTGCAGCTATCTCATAAACAATAGCCGTCTCACGGTTATTTATTCCGCTATACTAGGTAAACTACCCTTCCTTTTTCCGCAATCATTATATACAAAATCAGGAAGTAACCATTTCCATTTCTATACTACAGCATTAAGAGAATAGCCATCCTTAGTAATTTTACGCTCTATTCTTCTTTTTGAACAAAACCGAACGAAATCCCATGGCTAAACCAGGAAGTAAAGCTTTCCAGATTCTCCGCTCTGGACAAAAAGAGTAGTCATTTTGAAGGTATCCAACGCTCTAGTCTATTTTTAGAAGGGCGTCTTCCCGGTTCTA
The DNA here is from genome assembly GCF_964204655.1 of Triturus cristatus. Taxonomy (NCBI): domain Eukaryota; kingdom Metazoa; phylum Chordata; class Amphibia; order Caudata; family Salamandridae; genus Triturus; species Triturus cristatus. The sequence continues at coordinate 400,330,031 of NC_140587.1, read as the reverse complement.
GCCAATTACGAATCAGTTAAATACTCTGCGCCAATGTTTACACTACATCGCACGGAGCGGCACGGAGGCAGATTGAGGCGAGGAGAGACCTTTTCACATTGACCATTACAAGGCATCCTTCCTTCCGGTGCAAGCTCATGAAGCCGGATTATTTTTCCCAATAGTGTATGTACCTAACTATCTTTGCGTATGTGTGAAACGAACAAAGATGAGCCCGTCGCCACCAGCATGTTTGTTTGTATAGATGAATAATCCACTACTCTAGATACAATACTAAACAACACTAGATGAGTGGGATGAACGTGTGTGAATGTTGTTTCTTGTCTAAACCAAGTGTAAAAACCAGCGATTATGTTCCGCAAATGTCAGGCACTCTTTCACTGATTTTTAGAATAACAACCTTTACTGCCAATAACAGCAAGAGAAAAATATATCACGTTTCTTCTTTTTAATAAGGTGATTCCACAATATGGTGATGTGTTCAAATAAACAACCAAAAGGGTTGTTTACTTTATGTTTTCTTATCATTTCAGATACCAATCCGGTTATTGCAAACGATAAAGGTCATTGTACCCTTACAAACGTTCTCCAGACTAGCACATTTTTGCAGTTTGGTTTTTGAGAAATAGGCATACAATCTATGTAAACAAGTATTATATTTTGAGTGCAGTAGGGATCACACTAGGTCCTGATGAGTAAAGCAGTGGGGACTGCTTACGAAACATGTTGACCCAGTAGGGAGTATTGAACTAAGATACATCCCCTACATATCACCTTTTTAATGTTCTCAGCCAGGGAAGTGAATACATTTGTTTTTTCCACTAGCCAGAGAATTTTTATTTTTTTGTAACTATTCACTAACCCTACCACTCTCACTCTCACATTACACATAGCCTATTCCTTCACAAACAATAGTGCTCCCGCGCATTCGCTGGTCGTAGCATGCCCCACCCCGTAGAGGGACGGGAAGACCCCTATGATGAAGCATGACACCATGGATTCATAGTGTGTGAGGGGTATTTTAAAAACACTTAGTACCTTTCCATGACAACTCATGGAGCACTTTACTTTATTTAGTATCACTAAAAAACTACAAATTAATAAATAAGTTTCACCTTTACAGGGTAGAATCACATTGTTTATTACAAGAATTGAGGTCCTTACATAAAAAAGAAAAGAGAATTGTAGCAATATTCCACATAACCTTCAAAGGACAGCAGATTATAGTGTGTTTGACAACTGTGGTTTGCACATTCAGGTGTGAGAGGGCGTCCCTGTGGGGGAACTTGGCGTGGTTTGTGGGTGTGCAGTCAATTCTCAGTGTAGGGTGTACAGGTACAGACAGAAGTGGGACCAAATATCCTTGGGTTGTGAAGTGAGAGGCTGTGGGTCAGCATAGTCTTCCCCACACTTTCACATCTGCCCATGTTTTTGAGCCATTCTTTGGCAGAGGGTGGTCTGGGTACCCCCCCCCCCCTACCTCAGGGATATCTCACTCTTGACAACGAGCAATGCCATGGAGACTAAGCAGCATATCTCCTGGGGCACTTTGTGAGTGTAGCCCAGTGGGGCGATTAACGGGTCAGGGGTCCTTTTGAAGACAGTCATGTTGGAAATCTGAGCAAATATATTCTTCCAGTAATTGGCAATCACTGGGCACGTCCAGGTGAAATGGGCGAAATCCACACCGGGGGCCCGGCATTTCAGGTATTTGTCAGACCTGGTGCGATCAAACTTCACAATGTCCGCTGGGGAGAGGTAGCACCTTTGAGGGATATTTAAAATGATTCAGTTTGTGTCTGCACTACCCCGGACGTAGCATTCTTTACTGAAACCTGGACCAACACCACCTCTGGATTGGACATCGCCATTGCCATTCCCCAAGGATACAAGATCTCCAGGAAGGACCGCTCCACCCGCCCGTGAGGAGGAATCGCCATCGTCCACAAATCCACCCTCTGCCTGAGCACACTCCCTGATGAACCCACAGACCCGATGGAACACCTTCACTTCAAGATACTGGCCAGACCTAACTCCACCCTCCAAGGAACCCTCATCTACCGACCCCCTGGACCCCGCGGACTTTTTGCCAACCCCATCACGGACATCATCTATCCGCATGCCATTGTGTCCACCAACTACACCCTACTGGGAGACCTCAACTTCCACCTCGACAACCAACTGGACCCCAGCACGACGTCCCTCCTGGACAACCTCCACAACATTGGACTCTGCCAGATCGTGACCGAACCCAGCAGGACACACCCTCGACCCCCTCTTCACAACAGGAAACTCCATCACCTTCAGCCACACCATCGAACTCCCATGGACTGACCAACGATGCGTCCACTTCACCTTCAGAACACCCCCCATCCACAGACACCAGCACCTGCTCCCACAAAGAAACTGGACCAGACTCACCGACGACCAGCTATCCTCATCACTCAGCAACTCCACCCCAACCATCGCAGAAAACGACGACACCAACACCGCAGCCCGAACCATGCACAGATGGATCTCCGACAGTGCCAACACCATAACCCCCCTCAAGAAAAACAACAACACCCACGCCAAGAAAGCTAGATGGTTCACTACTGAACTTCGAGAGTCCAGACGCACTTGCCGCCACCTCGAAAAGGCCTGGAGGAAAACCACATCCACAGAAGCCCACAACAACTTCAGAGCCGCCACCAACGCCCACCACCAACTCATCAGAAAAACGAGAAAAAAGGAGATTGAAGACAGAATCTCCACTCATGCACACAACAGCAAAGAACTCTTCAACATCATCAAGGAGTTCGCCCAACCCACCAGCGAGTCCACTGACATCCCTTCCTCACAAGACCTCTGCGACAAACTCAGCACCTTTTTCCACCATAAAATCAAGAGCATCTACGACAACTTCGACGAAGACAACCAACACACTGAACCCTCACCAACCACCCCCTACACCCAGAAGCCAGCAATCGACAACTGGACAGCCCTCACCACCGAAGACACACTGAAGACAATAAAGTAAATCCACTCCGGGGCCCCCACGGACCCCTGCCCCCACCACATTTTCAACAGAGCCGCCGACACCATAGCACCCATATCTCTGCCACACCATCAATCGCTCCCTGGAAACCGCCTTGTTCCCTGACGACTGGAAACAAGCTGAGATCAACCCCCTCCTGAAGAAACCCTCGGCGGACCCCACTGACCTCAAAAACTACAGACCCATCTCCCTGCTCCCTTTCCCAGCGAAAGTAATTGAGAAAGCCATCAACAGCCAACTTGCCACATTCATCGAAGAGCACAACATCCTCAACTCCTCCCAATCTGGCTTCAGAAAAAACTGCAGTATGGAAACCGCCCTCCTCGCCGCAACAGACGACATCCGTACCTTACTGGACAAAGGAGAAACAGCAGACCTCATCCTCCTCGACCTCTCAGCGGCGTTCAACACAGTCTCTCACCGCACCCTAATATGCAGACTCCATGACGCAGGGATCCAAGACAAGGCCCTCGACTGGATCCGCTCCTTCCTCTCTGGCAGAACGCAGTGGGTCAGACTCCCCCCTTTCCTCTTGAACCCTACACCTACCACCTGCGAAGTCCCCCAGGGATCCTCCCTCAGCCCTACGCTCTTCAACATCTACATGGCTCCACTCGCCCCCATTGTCAGAACCTACGGACTCGACATTGTGTCATACGCAGACAACACCCAACTCATCCTCTCCCTATCCAACGAACCCAACACCGAAGACACACTGAAGACAATGAAGTAAATCCACTCCGGGGCCCCCACGGACCCCTGCCCCCACCACATTTTCAACAGAGCCGCCGACACCATAGCACCCATATCTCTGCCACACCATCAATCGCTCCCTGGAAACCGCCTTGTTCCCTGACGACTGGAAACAAGCTGAGATCAACCCCCTCCTGAAGAAACCCTCGGCGGACCCCACTGACCTCAAAAACTACAGACCCATCTCCCTGCTCCCTTTCCCAGCGAAAGTAATTGAGAAAGCCATCAACAGCCAACTTGCCACATTCATCGAAGAGCACAACATCCTCAACTCCTCCCAATCTGGCTTCAGAAAAAACTGCAGTATGGAAACCGCCCTCCTCGCCGCAACAGACGACATCCGTACCTTACTGGACAAAGGAGAAACAGCAGACCTCATCCTCCTCGACCTCTCAGCGGCGTTCAACACAGTCTCTCACCGCACCCTAATATGCAGACTCCATGACGCAGGGATCCAAGACAAGGCCCTCGACTGGATCCGCTCCTTCCTCTCTGGCAGAACGCAGTGGGTCAGACTCCCCCCTTTCCTCTCGAACCCTACACCTACCACCTGCGAAGTCCCCCAGGGATCCTCCCTCAGCCCTACGCTCTTCAACATCTACATGGCTCCACTCGCCCCCATTGTCAGAACCTACGGACTCGACATTGTGTCATACGCAGACAACACCCAACTCATCCTCTCCCTATCCAACGAACCCAACACCGCCAGACACAACTTTCGAGAAGGCATGGAAGCCGTTGCCAAATGGAAGAAAAACAGCTGCCTACAACTAAACACCAACAATACGGAAGTACTCATCATGGGCCCAAACCCAGATGCCTGGAATGACACCTGGTGGCCCCCCGCCCTCGGAAGCCCGCCCACCCCCACGGACCACGCACGCAACCTGGGAATCTTCCTGGACACAGAGCTCAAAATGGACTGCCAGATCAACTCCGTCTCGTCCTCCTGCTTCCACACCCTCCGCCTCCTACGTAAGACCGTCAAATGGATCCCCTCAAACACTGAAAGAGCGTCACTCACACCCTGGTCACCAGCAGGCTCGACTACGGCAATGCACTCTATGCCGGAATACACAAAAACCTCACCCGCAAGCTACAGAACATCCAAAACGCCGCCGCAAGACTGGTCCTCAACCTGCCAAGACACTGCCACATCTCCCAGGACCTGCACACACTCCACTGGCACCCCATCGAAGCTTTAGTCACCTTCAAGATGCTAACCCACGCTCACAAGGCCCTTCACGACACTGGACCAGCATACCTGAATAGCCAACTCAAATTCCACGCACCCCAAAGGACCCTACGATCTGCCCAGCTCTCCTACGCCATGGTCCCCCGCACCAGAAAGTCCAGATCGGGAGGCCGCTCCTTCTCCTTCCGCGCGGCCAGAGCCTGGAACGACCTTCCGCTCCACCTCAGACAGATAACATCGCTCCCCATCTTTGCAAGAAACCTCAAAACCTGGCTCTACGACAGACCCCCTCCTTGATGGACTGGAAACTGTGAACCACCCCCCACACCCAAGCACCTTGAGACCCTTACGGGTGAGTAGTCGCGCTTAACAAACACCTGATTTGATTTGATTCTGTGATTGATGGAGATGCGTTTTATTTGTTCACAGCAGTCTCTCCATATCTGATCAGTGAGCGGTGTTCTCAACTCCTTCTCCCAGGCCTTCCTCGCTCGGGTGGTTGTGTCAGGTCGTATGGCCAGGCAGGCACGGTATAATTTGGATGTCATATGCCCCCTGTCTGATGCTTTAATTACTAAGGACAGGGGTGGAAATCCTCTGGTGGGAGTGGGTATGTAGGTACAAGAGACCTGAGGGAGTACTGAATTCTTTTGAAGACAAAGAGATCCATATAGGAGGCAGCTTGTATCCTGGTGTTGTCTGCCAGCTGTATGACATGGCCATTGGGGAATAGGTCGCCAATGGTAGACAGCAAGTGTTTAATAAGCGTGCGTTTAACTATTACTTCCCTTGTGGATGGGATTCATGGGTTGTCTAATATGGGGATGGCCTAGGAGTAAAGGGGGCCACCTTGCAACATACCATTCATCCTATGCCATGCCAAGCAGGTCGTCAACACTGTCTGCATGTCTATGGTTTCTAGCGGAATGCTCCGTGGCAATATTTGCAAGTGGAGCAGACCATCCAGCTGGGCACGTTCCGTGCGTAGGTATGGTATAATTGCGTCAGGATGGTACCAGTGATATGTATAGTGGCACTGTGCAGCGAGGTAGTAAAGGCAGAAGTCTGGCTCCCCCAGACCTCCACGTTCATAGGGAATGGTAAATGTTTTCCAGCGTACCCGGGGGCGGCCTACCGCCCAGATCAACCGTAGGAGAGTGCCTTGGAGATTATTGAAGAAGGACTGTGGGAGTGGAATAGGAATGTTGATGAACAAATTTAGAAAACGTGCCAGTATCACCATTTTAATATGGCCACCCCCCCCCATAAGTGAGAGAGGTAGTTTAATCCATTTGTCTACTTGTGTGGTCAGTGTGTCTACTGCCGGCCCATAGTTGCATCAAAGGACCTGATCTCCGTCCCTGTGCAGTTGTATACCCAGATATTTAGTGCCATCAGATGCCCACCCCAGGGGGTACTCTGTTGATAAAGGTTGGGTGGAATCTGTGAGCGGGAATAATTCCAATTTTGTCCAGTTAATACAGAGCCCTGATAGTCGACCAAATTTTATTATCGCTTGCATAAGTGGCGACAGATTATCCTTAGGGTGTCGCATAAATAGCAAAATATTATCTGCGTATAATGATAGCAGCAATGGGCCATATGTGAGTTGCAGGCTGTGGTGGATGTGTTTATCTTGTAGTATCTTCACCAGTAGGTCCATTACAATGATAAAGAGAAGAAGTGCGAGAGGGCATCCCTGCATGGTGCCGCGGAATATTGATATAGTGTCTGTGAGCGCTCCACCATTTATTCTGAGGCTATGGGCTTGGTGCAGAGCAGCATCATCAATGCTAAAAATGTCCGGGGAATTTCTAGTTTGGCCAGGACAGCTCTCAGAAATGTCCATTCGACCGAGTCGTAGGCCTTCTCTGCATCCAATAGGGCCACTGCAGCTGGGGTGTCCGGGGCTACCTTGTTTAATACTGCAAATAATGTTCAAAGATTGAGGGAGGTTGAGCGGTGTGGGACAAATCCAGCTTGTGTTGGTGAGCTAATTTGTTTCCTCAACAGGGACATCCTATTGGCCAAAACCTTGGCAAAAAACTTATTGTCAATATTGAGTAATGACAATGGGCCGTAAGAGGTACATTGAGTGGGATCTTTGCCCGGCTTCAGTAGCATTGTGAGAACCGCCTCACGGAGCGTGGGCGGTAGCTTACCTGTGTTTAGGGATTCGTTATATAAGACGAGGAGTTGTGGGGCTAGCTGTTGTTTAAATACCTTATAGAAGGCTCCTTTGAGCCCGTCTAGGCCTGGCGCCTTGGAGCCATCCAGTGCAGTAATAGCTTGTGTTACCTCTTCTACGGTTAGTGTTCATTAAGAAATTCCTGCTGTCCGTTCGAAAGCCACACGATAGCTATATCTACAAGATATGAGGTGATGTCCGATGGGTTGGGTGTGGCATTGGATGTATATACGTTTTTTAAATTCCTGCAGGATGTTTTCGCTGCCTGTAATGGTGCTTCCCGTATCTGCGCATAATCCGGCTATGTAAACTTGCTGTCTATTTGGACATAGTAGTCTAGCTAGTATACGTCTGGGCCTCTCGCCCTTGCCAGACCGGCGTGCCCTGATGTATTTGTCTATGTATTTTATTACCTTTTGTCAAGTCGCGGACCTCCAAAAGGAGAGTGTAACGTGGTGCCCCAGATATGTTCCCTCTTTCTCTGTGGCCTGATATGTTTTTTTCTGCATTTGGGTGCAGATGACTCGCAGTATGCCCGCGTGTTTGGAGATGCACACTCCACATATATAGGCCTTGAAGGCTTCCCACAGAGTCGCCTGGGTGGAGACCGTGCCTGCGTGTAAGTCAAAATACTCTGTAATGGAGGTCAGTAGTTCAGTACAGAACACAGGGCCCGATTTACAGAAGTAATCTGAGACAAAATCCTAAACGTACTACTTTTGGTATTCACAGAAGGCATTTAGGTGCCGATCACGATCCGGTAAAAAATATCCCCGTGCGACTCGTATCCGGTCTTTTTACCGTACGAATCGTACAAGTGCCGTGCGAACTGGCAATCACGATTCGCATGGTAAAAAGTCCATACGAACCGCATTGGGAATATTTCCCCACACGTCCTCGGGTCGGAAAATGTGTCCGACACGTCCTCGTACGATTCACCGTACAAACGCGAAAGGTGAAGTCCGACCGGGGAATCACGATCCATCCCGGGCGTCCGAATGTACAACCGTATGGTGAAAAGACCGTCCGCACCGAACTCCCATAACGACCACGGAGACGTCCAAACAGGTGCCCGGTACGTGCCGTACCCCCCCCCCAGCCCCCGTAGGTACGCGCCGACCCCCCCCCCAGCCCCCGTAGGTACGCGCCGACCCCCCCCCCAGCCCCCGTAGGTACGCGCCGACCCCCCCCCCCAGCCCCCGTAGGTACGCGCCGACCCCCCCCCCCAGCCCCCGTAGGTACGCGCCGACCCCCCCCCCCCCAGCCCCCGTAGGTACGCGCCGACCCCCCCCCCAGCCCCCGTAGGTACGCGCCGACCCCCCCCAGCCCCCGTAGGTACGCGCCGACCCCCCCCCCAGCCCCCGTAGGTACGCGCCGACCCCCCCAGCCCCCGTAGGTACGCGCCGTCCCCCCCTGTGTGTACACCCTTGTACGCGTCGAACCCCCGTGTACGTTCGAGTCGAACCCCCCCGTGTACGTTCGAGTCGTACCCCCCTTGTACGTTCGAGTCGAACCCCCCCGTGTACGTTCGAGTCGAACCCCCCCGTGTACGTTCGAGTCGTACCCCCACCCGTGTATGTACGGTGCGTACCCCCCTTGTACGTTCGAGTCGAACCCCCCGTGTACGTTCGAGTCGAACCCCCCGTGTACGTTCGAGTCGTACCCCCCTTGTACGTTCGAGTCGTACCCCCCGTGTACGTTCGAGTCGTACCCCCCGTGTACGTTCGAGTCGTACCCCCCGTGTACGTTCGAGTCGTACCCCCCGTGTACGTTCGAGTCGTACCCCCCGTGTACGTTCGAGTCGTACCCCCCGTGTACGTTCGAGTCGTACCCCCCGTGTACGTTCGAGTCGAACCCCCCGTGTACGTTCGAGTCGTACCCCCACCCGTGTATGTACGGTGCGTACCCCCCTTGTACGTTCGAGTCGAACCCCCCCGTGTACGTTCGAGTCGAACCCCCCCGTGTACGTTCGAGTCGAACCCCCCCGTGTACGTTCGAGTCGTACCCCCACCCGTGTATGTACGGTGCGTACCCCCCTTGTACGTTCGAGTCGAACCCCCCGTGTACGTTCGAGTCGAACCCCCCGTGTACGTTCGAGTCGTACCCCCCTTGTACGTTCGAGTCGTACCCCCCTGTACGTTCGAGTCGTACCCCCACCCGTGTACGTTCGAGTCGAACCCCCCCGTGTACGTTCGAGTCGTACCCCCACCCGTGTATGTACGGTGCGTACCCCCAGCGCTACGCGCTGGGGGTACGCACCGTACATACACGGGTGGGGGTACGACTCGAACGTACACGGGGGGGTTCGACTCGAACGTACACGGGGGGGTTCGACTCGAACGTACACGGGGGGTTCGACTCGAACGTACAAGGGGGGTACGCACCGTACATACACGGGTGGGGGTACGACTCGAACGTACACGGGGGGGTTCGACTCGAACGTACACGGGGGGTTCGACGCGTACAAGGGTGTACACACAGGGGGGGTCGGCGCGTACCTACGGGGGCTGGGGGGGGGGTCGGCGCGTACCTACGGGGGCTGGGGGGGGGGTCGGCGCGTACCTACGGGGGCTGGGGGGGGGGTCGGCGCGTACCTACGGGGGCTGGGGGGGGGGGTCGGCGCGTACCTACGGGGGCTGGGGGGGGGGTCGGCGCGTACCTACGGGGGCTGGGGGGGGGGGTCGGCGCGTACCTACGGGGGCTGGGGGGGGGTCGGCGCGTACCTACGGGGGCTGGGGGGGGGGTCGGCGCGTACCTACGGGGGCTGGGGGGGGGGGTCGGCGCGTACCTACGGGGGCTGGGGGGGGGGTCGGCGCGTACCTACGGGGGCTGGGGGGGGGTCGGGGCGTACCTACGGGGGCTGGGGGGGGGGGTCGGCGCGTACCTACGGGGGCTGGGGGGGGGGTCGGCGCGTACCTATGGGGGCTGGGGGGGGGGTCGGGGCGTACCTACGGGGGCTGGGGGGGGTACGGTGCGTACCGGGCCACCTACTCTGGTCGATTCGCGCCGTACTTCGCTTTTGCGGCACTTTTTGGGTGCCGTGAAAATATTGCCGTCCGGACTGCTGTCGGTTCGAATCGTAATTCCTGGTTCGTGAAACGCTGCCTGGAAGCGTCCCGACGTCACGTCGCAGCATTCCCGGATCACATTCGTATGTATATTTTCGTCGGTCGGTGTTTTGTACGAATCGTACGGAAATGGTGTTTCCGTGCGAATCGTAATTGCATGTTTGTAAAGTTTTACGACCGGGTACGAGTCGGACGGGGAAAACGCTCCGACCGACGGTTCGTACCCGGTTTTTACCGGATCGTGATCGGCACCTTAGTAGTAGTAAAGTTAGGATTTTGTCCTAAGTCTGTCTTAAGTCTGTCTTTAGTCTGTCTTAAATCTGTCTTAAGTCAAACTTAAGACAAAATCCTAACTTTACTACTACTAAATGCCTTCTGTGAATACCAAAAGTAGTAAGTTTAGGATTTTGTGTCAGATTGGTTCTGTGAATCAGCCCCACTGGATCTAGTAAAGCCTCTCCATGAAATCTCCAGCCACAGGCTGTTGGGCAACTGTGTGGAATTTTTTGTTGCAAAATAATTGGGCTGTGGTCTGACAGTGTTCGTGGGAGGATTGTGATGTTGCTAATGCATTGATGTACAATTGGTGAGAGGAACCAGTAATCTAATCTAGACCAGACAGCGTGAGGCGATGAGTAGAATGTGAAACCTGGGGTGGTCGAGTCATGGGTGCGCCAGGCATCTAATAAAAGATAAGAATCTGTGATGTGTCTAAATGCTTCCCGAGTGTGGGGTTTACTGGAGGGTTGTGTACTGGTTGTGTCTATTCGTGGTCAATGTGGCATATTCAGGTAAGCTCCCTGCATCCAGAGGTCATTCCCCAAGTCATCCAAGTGAGTGTGAAGCTCCCAGAAAAACTCTGGGTCATCGATATCTGGTGCATAGACATTGACTATTAGGATCTTCTAGTCTGCTAGTGTACTCTGAACGTACTGATATCTGCCATTAGGGTCTGAATACTGGGCCTTGATGAAGAATGGTACACTTTTATGAATCAGTTTGCACGTACCACTGGAGTATGAACTATAGCAGGAGAAGTATCTATGTGTTTCCCATTGTTTTTCAAAGGGGGGTTCAGTTCCCAGGGTAGATGTGTCTCCTGAACCAGGGCGAATTTTACTTTGTGCCTGCTTCCCTTTCCAATGGTTAATAATTCCACGGATGTTCCAGGATATAAAGGAAATTTCTACTTTCCTACACATGTCTAAAGTGTTGGTACCTCAAGGCGTTGTTGGACCTACTGTCATGTCCGTTGTGGTTGCATGTAGTCAGCGCCATATGCAATAATACAAGACAGTTTTGACTATTCTTTGTAATAACTAGAAAAAACAATCCCGATCATCCCTTCCCCCCTCCCACACCAGATTAAACTTCATCCAGCGAATCCCAAAAAGTGTGCTGGAAGGCGTGTCAGCAACTCGGACATGGCAGTCCGTAGTATTCAGATAAATGCATTTGTATTTAACCAACTGCTTATTTGAGGAGTGTCGTATATGCCAGTTTTATGTCTGATATGTTGCATCTGTATGGGCAGGTTTTTAAGGAGTCCATAGCACAGGTGTCAGGTGGAGCCACACAGTTTCATGTCACAACGTCTTGTATTTCCGACGGTGGATGGTTCTGATCCCCCGTTCCCTGACCTGTATGTGAAGGTTGAGTATGTGAGGGGGACCCCGTGCACACTGTCTTGCAGAAGGCTATGGTGTCCACAGGAGTGTCAAGAATTCTGGGGTGTCCTTTATATTCTATCCGGAGCCACGATTGGTACAGCATGGCACATTTAATGCCCATCTTGTGAAGCGTGCTTTTAACATCGTTGAATTTCCACCTAGCCTCCTGAACCACAGGTGTAAAATCAGGGAATATTGAGATGTGGGCTCCCTGGTATCGCAATGGTCCTTTTTCCCGAGCCATTCTGAGTACAGTGTTTCTGTCCCTGTAATTGAGGAGACATGCAATGCTATACTGGGGTGGTGCACCCTCCAGGGCTCGTTGGACGGGTGTGCTCGCTGTACTGCAAAAGTGACTGAGAAGCTGGAACGGTCAAACAAGTCACTCAAAAGCTGTTCTATAAAGGCTTCTGGGTGCCCATATTTGTAGTCTGCTATTCCAGAGATGCACATGATTTGACTTTGTTTCAAGGCCTTCATTCTTTATGGCGACCTGTTTCAGCAGACATTCAACCTTTTCCAGCCTTTTTTGCATAGCAGTGGGGGTCTCTTCAAGGTCTAAGGCCTTCTTTTTGGCCTCTCCGAGCCGGGCCCCCTGTTGGTCAATCTTCTCCCCCATCTTTTCAATGCGGCCTGCAAGTGTGTTTCGAAGCGTGCATCCATCGCGCTGAACCCAGCCTTTAGCTCTGCCATCAAGGTTTCCATATTCCTGGTGGGTATTCTGTCCTGGCCTCTACTAGCAGAGTCTTCAGGGTCTGAATGGGCCCCTCGGCTCTCTGTGAATTTGGTGTCGTCAAACGTAGGCTGCCATTGTTTGGAGTAAGTGCGGTCCACACTGTTTGGCCAGTCACCCACAGTTGTCCATTTACGGTGAGGGGGGGTGGCTGGGGTTGGGGTTGGATCCCCACCAGCGGATCGTAATCACTCCCAGGTTGCAGAAATATGTGCTAGGTGGATGGTGTTCTCAGGGTTCAAGCACAATCATAATTTCCACTCAGGACCCCCTATGAAATAATAGTATCAGGGGGCCTCCTCTCCTGCGTGGCGTTATTGATGTAGCGGGGAGGGTGGCTGGTGCTGTGGGCCTTCTGTATGAGGCTTTCATGTTCCTCTGCTCACTATACTACCAGGTCTCTCCCACAGCAGGGCGGTAACACCTGCTGATCGGAGGGGTTTTCAGTGCACAGCAGGTTGTGAGGGGCATCGACCCTTATCTGGATCCTAGCGCCTAGGCTTCAGTTTCGTGTAGGCCACACTCCTGGTGTTTCGCGGACTCGCCCTTCCTCTCGGGCGCACTCCCGGCCTGCCATCTCTGAGCGGGAGCGCGGTCGCCGGTCTTGTTTTTCTTAAGGGTGGCTCCCCTCCTGGGTGAGGTAATGGTGATGGCGGGGGGAGCTAGCGCATTCTTTTGTCAGTGGAGCCCGGCCTCAGATTTGGCAGCGGCTCCTGTCACCGTGGGGCCTCCGAGACGATGCAGACGTGCCTGCCTCTTCCCCAGGTTTGTATCGGACCTGCTTTAGCGGGATCACCCTGTCTCTCCCGATCAATCCTCAATGATCCACAAGGGTTCCGCATGAGCCCAGAGCCGACCTACACACTATTGCAGCGGTGGTTGTCGCTGAGGACAGACTGCCTGTGCCATAGCCTCACAAGAAAGTGGCCATCTTTGTGGTGGTCATGGCCACGGCCACTATTTAAGATGATTTTTAAAGTTGACAATTGAAATTTCAAGTTTAAACATCCATGAAACTTGACCAATTCCCAAATACACAACATTTTGCAAACCTGGGAATGTGTCAGAATCCCACGCCTCCCCAGGGGTGGCATAAGGAGGTGTAACAAGGAGAAATACTTTAATTTCTCCTAATGCCTTTAATGATTGTTTTTGTGCAGGAAGGTATCCCTTCCTGCACAAAACAATCATTCCCTCAGCACGGGCACTCTTGCAAAATGGCTCAAGGATGTCTGCGCTGGCGCACGGCTGCTGTTTGTGCAGAGGGGAGAAGGACAGGAATGGACTGTATCTTGTAGATATGGTAAATTCCTGCCCTTTTATTTTGACACACGGCAGCGCAGCAGGAAGGCTTGCTGCGCTGCTGTGCATCAAAATATTGTAAATGAGGCCCACAATGTTCACAATGCAAGTTCCATGGCAGTTCATTCTGTTGTGTTACTAAATTTGGCCCAATTCGACCTCTCTATAGGGCAGCATATAATTGCACACGCTTCTTCCGGTCACCAGGAATGCAGTGCACAACACAAATGTAATGAGGAAGCTGCTGGCACCCAATGCTGTGTCAAGAGGATGTGTGCAACAGAATACTCTGATAGGAGCACAGGTGCAGTTGAAGCATTTCCCGTGCCAGTGCATGCCCATCTGCTGAGGGTAAGTGCTCACAGTACAGCAATGTAGGACCTTTCCTGAAGTGTGCAAGCATGAGTGGAGAGATAAAATCACTCTTTTCCAGAGAGTGTCAGGTCCCAAAAAGCTCACCGTTCAAGGCTGGCATCAGATCAAAACCCAGCCAGGAAAGCTTCTGCCAGAAACAGCTCTTCTGAAAGGTCTCATCTAGATCAGGTCATATCCCTAACAAAGAGGATAGTTTTCATAAAAGCAGCCTTTTGTCTGAAGATGATTATGGAGACAATAGACTTACAAGACTGCAGTCTGTCACTGATGTTGATGGCATAAAAGTCTAACTTCTGGTGGACATTGGTGTTACCATCAACGTCATGATGGTTGCTGCTCTTCTTCCTCGTCCACCTGGGCGAACGGACTAATATCGAAGCGTCTTGTGGCACAAGCAGCAGCAGCAATGTACTCCGTGATCGCAAGGAGCTGGAGCAGTTGAGGAATCTCTTTATCGGGGGCTTGAGCTTTGCAGTCGCTCACCTGCACACAAACACTGTGGTTCAGGCAACGAAAGTGAGGATTTAAACCTATACTTCCAAAACACCCTTACCACGTAAAGGCTATTTTCGACCTATCATGAAACAAGAGGTGCACAGTGCTAAGGATGTTGTCTACCTCACTGCTCACTGAGGCAGCTGTTAAAAATGGATGCAAGATGCATGTATGCCGTGAAACTAGGCTTGCTCCAGGTGCCCTGTGGGCTGGTCATCAGAGTCACATCACCAGACGAAACTAACTTTAAAACCGCTTCCATATCGGTTCAAGGGCGTAGAAAACTCAAAGTCCGTCAGGTACATCTGAACACTGATGAGTCTGTGAAACAGGTGGTGCAACACTTCAGATCCATTATGTTCAATATTCTGATGCAGACATCAATAGCTGCCCAGGCTCCAAATTGAATTGCCGCCAGAACGAGAGACATTGACCGGCTCCCTCCCCGCTTGTTTATGGAGGCCATAGTCACCATATTGTCTGTCCTGATGATTCTGTTCTGATGGTCCAGAAAGGCCTGAAAATGTTACAGTGCTCGGACACAGCAGACAATTCCCTCCAGTTTGAGAAGACAAACGCTCTTTAAAGTTTTATCTGCCATGAACAGAAAGATCTTTTGGTGTTGATCCCTATCCCTTTGCGCTGGCATCTGCAGTTGCTACCAAGGAAAGACCAGTAATGAAACTGCAAACCTTTGACCTCAGCCACCTCTGAAGAAGGAAGGAAAGAGAGAGGAATGACCACTGGAATCTATCCTGTGAAGTCTAAGGAAGCAGGATTCCAGTGCTTGAGGAAATGCACAACTAAAGACAAAGATTGAGTTGCGCCAAGGAACTAGAAACATCCATGAAGCCATGTGTCCCTAGACCTTTAAACAGAGACACACTAGCGCTTTACGATATGCTAAGAAATGGGAAAGCACTAATCACAATCATTTTGCTCCACCTACTGGAAGGAACACCATTACCAAGTCTGCTCTGAAGGGGGCTCCAAAGAAACCTCTGTCCTTTGAAGGAATCAGCTGGCACCACAGATTACTGAGAAGCAACCAATCATGAATCAAGCACTTCCGAACAGCTTCCAAACCTTTTAGTGCTTCTTTCTTTCATGGAGCATGAAGGAGTCAGTCATCCAGTAAAGGGAAGGCATGCCAACCATGATGATAGAACATGCATCCTATGGGTCCATCATCTTGGTAAACATCCTTGGGCCTAAGCTGATTCCCTATGGCAATGCATGGAACTGATAATGTTTTCCCAGTAGACAGAATCTCAGAAACATTTGATGGCATACAGCAAAATGAATATGAAAGTACACACTGTTGAGGTCTACCACGATCATAAACGCTCCTTCTGGTATTTGTAGAGTTTCAGTTTTCAATGGGATCTTTGCATCCATTGTTGACACCTCCCAGATCAAATATTAATCTGAATCGCTCTGTCATGTTGGGAACAAAGAAGATAACAGAGTAGACCCCTATCCTGTTCCTGCAGATAAAATGGAATGATTGCTTCCTTCTGACTTAAAGACTGACCTGCTAAAAGCATTTCAGACTTCCTGGTGGAACTGTGAGGGCAAGGCATATGTATATCCACACAATCTGGAGGAAAACTCTATGTGATACTCTTCCTTGACAGCTCCTCTCAGGACCCAGACATCTGAGGTCTCCCAAGCTAAGCTAAAATGTTTTATCAGCCTCACCTGGGGCCATTGTTAAATAGTCAAGAGTGCAAGGACTTGTTAAGTGATGAAGTCTTCCTCTTCTGCTCTACGTGTCCCAGAAAGGTCTTTTCTCATATTACAAGATTTGTGTAGTGGAAGCGATATTCTGGGAAGTTTACAAAGAAGAAGGAGGAGGCTGTTAAAAGAAATAAGAATGTTAATTTTCTTTGATGAGCCGATTAAGTTCATCTCTGAGTCAAAGAGTGTAATTCCTTCAAAGGGTAAATGCAAAGCTGAAAATTCCTGGTCTGCATCCATTTGTCAATCTTATAAAACAATGGGCCAGATGTACGACTGGTTTTTGTGGTCGCAAAAGTGTTGAATATCTGCAAAAAACGGTGGTGATATGTACCAACGCTATTTTGCGAGTCACAGACTCGCAAAATAGTGTTTGCGACTCGCTATTAGGAAGGGGCATGCTAAGGGCGTCTCTTCCTAATAGTGAGTCCAAATGGCATATACCATTGTTTTGCGACCGCATTTACGGTCGCAAAACACGTGCAGTTTACCACCTACTCCAAGTAGGTGGTAAACCATTCACAAACGGGAAGGGGTCCCGTTAATGGGTGCGAAAATATTTTTTAAGAGCAGGCAGTGGTCCCAGGTCCCATTTTTTAAATGCATTCCGTTTTCCTTTAAGGAAAACGGGCTGCATTTTTTTTAAAAACTGCTTTATTGAAAAAGGAGTCACAGACATGGAGGTCTGCTGACCCCAGCTGGACACCATTCCTGTGAGTGCTAGCCATTCGCAATGGGGTAGCAAATTGCACTTGCCTCATGAATATTGATGAGGCATGCAATTTGCGACTCCATTAGGAATCGCAAATAGTGTCAGAGACACTGTTGTTGATTTAGTTTAGCGAGTCGCAAAATTCGAGTAGCAATTCTGCACAATTTGCAACTCGCTAAACTGAATGGTCATACATCTGGCCCAATGTTCCTGCAATAAGTGCCCCTTCCAACAAGGTAGAACTTTCCGAGCCTTACTGTATAGCAGAGCTTTCCAAACTGTGTGTCCCGACACAGTACTGTGTCGCCTGCAAATGGTGGGTGTGTCACGGAATGACACTGGTATTAATGGACACTTAGCACATAACTGTTGCTAATTAAGAGGCATTCCTTTGAAAGCTTTGTTCTCACTATGCCTCATCTATTGCATAATGTCTCCCAGTAAATGGTCTTTTTTTTTTATAAACAAGTTTTTATTGTTTTAGGTAGTACAACAGAAGAAACTTTCGGGCCCTTCGAACCATCACCACACAGTAATACAGCAGAAAGTGCACCGCATTCCCACCCTCCCCATGAAACCCCCCCTCCCTCCACCCCCCCGTCTTCTAAACCGCCCTATCATGGTATGTTGCCCAGCCATTTCCCCCAGACTTTTCGGTATTTCTTGGGGCAACCCCGTGCCCGGTAAAGAGTTCGCTGCTGCGCCGCACACCAGTCCACCCCGGCGCCCCATTTAGCCAAGCTAGGCGGCTGCGGCTGTTTCCACGCCGCTGCAATGTCACGTTTGGCCACCATTAAGGCTGTCATGAGGAATAGCTGCTCTGGGCGTGAGCCATCCAGGCTGTCAGTGAAGCCCAGTAGGGAGTGTCTAGGCTCATGTGGCACCTCCCACCCCAGGACCTCCGTAAGTTCGGACTCTATGCCCCTCCAGTACCCCTCCAGTTCCGTGCAAGACCACACCATGTGAATGAAGTCGGCCGGCTCAGAGCCACAGCAGGGGCAGGCTGCGTCAGTGGAGAGGCACCATCGCGGTGTAGGCGAGCCGGTGTGAGATAAGCGTTGTGCAGGTAGTAAATTTGGATAGGCCGCCATTTGGCGGAGGCCGTCACCAAGCGGGGGGCCATAAGGGTATCCCGCCAGTCGGCCTCATCCAGGGGACCCACCCATCCCTCCCATCGTTCCTTAAGGCCCTCCAGGGATGTAGGGGTGCAGTTGATTAGGGAGCGATAGATCCTGGAAATGCCCCCCCTCCCCAAATTGCCCATCATGACGTGAGCCTCCGGGGGGCTGTGGTCCGGCAGCCGAACGTCCAGTGGAGTGTAGGTGCGTATGGCGTGGCGCAGCTGGCGGTATCTATAGAATTGGGAGGAGTGGAGGGAGAAGCAGGCCTGCAGCTCTGAATAGGAACACATTCGCCCTCCCCGCTAGACGTCCCCCAGCTGGGAAATGCCGAGTAGGTCCCATGATTTAAAGCCCTCCAGCTCCGCGACCTCCCGCAACCACGTCCCATGCCACAAAGGAGTGACACGGGTCAGCCTCCCAGTCCATCGGGTATGACAGAGTGCCGCTCGCCAGGCCAGGAAGATTGCTTTGGTGATATCCGGGCAGGAGGCGGGGATGGAGGCGCCATACAGGCGGTCCTGAATACCGGAGAAACCCAGATCCCCAAGTTCCACCCTGGATCGGACCATCCCCCCCAAACCAGTCATGAATGACCAGGAGGCGGGTGGCCAGATAATAGAGGTAGAGATTGGACATGCCCAGGCCCCAATCAAAGGTGGGCAGGCGGCATGTCGACAGAGCCAACCGAGGCCTCCCACCACCCCAAAGAAATCTCGCCGCCATCCCGTCCAGCTCACGAAACCAAGGTCTTGGAAAGGAAAGAGGGGTATTTTGCAGTACATACAAAAACCGGGGAAGAATCATCATTTTGTAGAGGGCCACCCTCCCCAGCGGATTGAGGGGTAGCTGGTGCCATCTTGCCAAGTCCGCCTTGGCTTTCTTAACCAGGGGGGTCACGTTAAGCGCCCAGCTCAGTTCCGGGAGAAGGGAGACCCAGATGCCCAGGTATTTAATGGACAACCGGCGGAGGGGGATGGTCGCTTGCCAATCGAAACATTCCCGGGAGGGGTGCAAAGGAACCAGAACCGACTTCCGCGAATTTAGAGACAGACCAGACGCCCGGCCAAAGCGGCCCAGGATGTATAATGCACAGGGTCCGGAGCGCACCGGGTTTCCAAGATACAGCAGGACGTCATCCGCGTAGAGGGCGATTTTGTCAGCCTCTAGGCCAGGCCATTCCCAGCCCTGAAGGAGAGGGTCAGTTCTAATCAGGGCAGCAAGGGGCTCCATCGCAAGCGTGAAGAGAAGGGGCGACAGCGGGCATCCCTGCCGCGTCCCCCGGCCGATCCGAAATGGCCTCGACAGCGCTCCGTTAACCAATACCCTGGCACGGGGTGGGCATAGAGGACCCGCACCATCCCCAAGAATTTAGGGCCAAAACCCATGTGGGTCAGGACATCAAACAGGTAGGCCCACCCCACCGAGTCGAAAGCCTTTTCGAAATCAGCAAGCAGGAGGGCGAGGTATGGAGTCAAATGGTGGCGGTGAGCCAGGGCCACATGGAGGCGGCGAAGACAATGGCGGGTGCCCCGATCGGGCATGAAGCCACATTGATCCGGATGGACCAAGGCCGACAAAAAGGGCCGGAGCCGTTGGGCCAGGACCGCCGCATAGAGCTTCATGTCAGTATTGATAAGCGAGATTGGTCGGTAAGCCACTCTGTCAGTGGACGGTGGCGTAGACTTAGGCAAAACCACAATTGTGGCCAAGTCAGCTTCCAGGGGGAAGGAGCCCTTCTTAATCGCCTCCGCATAGTGGTACTGCAGCCGCGGGACCAGGCTATCCCTATAGGTGGCATAGAATTCTTGGGGGAAGCCGTCGGGTCCCGGGGTCTTCCCAGCGTACGTACGCCCTATGGCGTCCCCAATCTCCTCAAGGGAAATGGGGGCCTCCAGGCTCTCCCACTCACCCGGCCGAAGCCGGGTGAGTCGCACGTTACCATGCGCGAGCAGAGTGGCCAAAGAAAGATCCGGTGCCCGGGCCCGGTAGAGCTGGGAATAGAACTGGGCGAAAGCTTCCGCTATCGCCACGGAAGATTGCCAGAGAAGCTTGGCCGCCTCGAGGGATCGCTGACGAATCTCCTCACGAAGGAGCCGCAGCTGCCGGTTCCCAGCTGGGTCGTCGAGCTCAGAGAGAGATTGCTCCAACCGCAGCGCCCGGGACAGTGAGCTGCTGTAGCTGCGTCTGGCGGTGCCGCACCACATGCACCTTGGCTGCGCCTCTAATGGTCGCCTTGCAGGCCTCCCAAAGGGTGCCCGCCGAGGAGACCGAACCCTCATTGGTGCAGTAGTACTGGGTAAGCTCAGTGCCCACCGCCTTACGAAGTGTCTTGTCTTGGAGGAACCAAGCGTTAAAGCGCCACATCGGCCGGGCGGCGTGAGGTGGAGGGCCCAGACCCAGGAGGACCGGAGAGTGGTCCGAAATCCGCCTGGGGAGGATACGGACATCTTGGATGCCCCCGCAATTGGCGGGGGGGACGAAAATCATGTCAATACGCGCGTGAGAGTGGTGAGCGGCCGAGGTGTGGGTGTACTGACGAGTGTGAGGATGCCAAATCCTCCAGGCGTCGCATAGGCCCTGGGCCTCGGCCCAACCCGCCAGTTGCCTCGCTCGCGCAGCGCGGGAGTTTGAAATCGGTCTCGACGAATCCAGCTGAGGGGCCGAAACAGCATTAAAATCCCCTCCAAGCACAACAGTACCCAGCGGGAAGGTCTCCAACAGAGAGGCGGCGTGAGATAAAGCCTGCGACAGTCTGGAGGGTGGCGCATAGAGCGACAGAAAACTGATCGGCCTACCGTCGAGTGTGCCGCAAATAGCAATCCCGTTTCCATGAGGGTCGTGGGTCGCCTGTGTGAGGACAAAGGGAGACCCAGATGCCCAGGTATTTAATGGACAACCGGCGGAGGGGGATGGTCGCTTGCCAATCGAAACATTCCCGGGAGGGGTGCAAAGGAACCAGAACCGACTTCCGCGAATTTAGAGACAGACCAGACGCCCGGCCAAAGCGGCCCAGGATGTATAATGCACGGGGTCCGGAGCGCACCGGGTTTCCAAGATACAGCAGGACGTCATCCGCGTAGAGGGCGATTTTGTCAGCCTCTAGGCCAGGCCATTCCCAGCCCTGAAGGAGAGGGTCAGTTCTAATCAGGGCAGCAAGGGGCTCCATCGCAAGCGTGAAGAGAAGGGGCGACAGCGGGCATCCCTGCCGCGTCCCCCGGCCGATCCGAAATGGCCTCGACAGCGCTCCGTTAACCAATACCCTGGCACGGGGGTGGGCATAGAGGACCCGCACCATCCCCAAAAATTTAGGGCCAAAACCCATGTGGGTCAGGACATCAAACAGGTAGGCCCACCCCACCGAGTCGAAAGCCTTTTCGAAATCAGCAAGCAGGAGGGCGAGGTATGGAGTCAAATGGTGGCGGTGAGCCAGGGCCACATGGAGGCGGCGAAGACAATGGCGGGTGCCCCGATCGGGCATGAAGCCACATTGATCCGGATGGACCAAGGCCGACAAAAAGGGCCGGAGCCGTTGGGCCAGGACCGCCGCATAGAGCTTCATGTCAGTATTGATAAGCGAGATTGGTCGGTAAGCCACTCTGTCAGTGGACGGTGGCGTAGACTTAGGCAAAACCACAATTGTGGCCAAGTCAGCTTCCAGGGGGAAGGAGCCCTTCTTAATCGCCTCCGCATAGTGGTACTGCAGCCGCGGGACCAGGCTATCCCTATAGGTGGCATAGAATTCTTGGGGGAAGCCGTCGGGTCCCGGGGTCTTCCCAGCGTACGTACGCCCTATGGCGTCCCCAATCTCCTCAAGGGAAATGGGGGCCTCCAGGCTCTCCCACTCACCCGGCCGAAGCCGGGTGAGTCGCACGTTACCATGCGCGAGCAGAGTGGCCAAAGAAAGATCCGGTGCCCGGGCCCGGTAGAGCTGGGCATAGAACTGGGCGAAAGCTTCCGCTATCGCCACGGAAGATTGCCAGAGAAGCTTGGCCGCCTCGAGGGATCGCTGACGAATCTCCTCACGAAGGAGCCGCAGCTGCCGGTTCCCAGCTGGGTCGTCGAGCTCAGAGAGAGATTGCTCCAACCGCAGCGCCCGGGACAGTGAGCTGCTGTAGCTGCGTCTGGCGGTGCCGCACCACATGCACCTTGGCTGCGCCTCTAATGGTCGCCTTGCAGGCCTCCCAAAGGGTGCCCGCCGAGGAGACCGAACCCTCATTGGTGCAGTAGTACTGGGTAAGCTCAGTGCCCACCGCCTTACGAAGTGTCTTGTCTTGGAGGAACCAAGCGTTAAAGCGCCACATCGGCCGGGCCGCGTGAGGTGGAGGGCCCAGACCCAGGAGGACCGGAGAGTGGTCCGAAATCCGCCTGGGGAGGATACGGACATCTTGGATGCCCCCGCAATTGGCGGGGGGGACGAAAATCATGTCAATACGCGCGTGAGAGTGGTGAGCGGCCGAGGTGTGGGTGTACTGACGAGTGTGAGGATGCCAAATCCTCCAGGCGTCGCATAGGCCCTGGGCCTCGGCCCAACCCGCCAGTTGCCTCGCTCGCGCAGCGCGGGAGTTTGAAATCGGTCTCGACGAATCCAGCTGAGGGGCCGAAACAGCATTAAAATCCCCTCCAAGCACAACAGTACCCAGCGGGAAGGTCTCCAACAGAGAGGCGGCGTGAGATAAAGCCTGCGACAGTCTGGAGGGTGGCGCATAGAGCGACAGAAAACTGATCGGCCTACCGTCGAGTGTGCCGCAAATAGCAATCCCGTTTCCATGAGGGTCGTGGGTCGCCTGTGTGAGGACAAAGGGGAGGGAGCGGCGCAGCAGGATGGCCACCCCGCGGGAGCCACGGGAAAACCCAGAGTGCCACACCCGATCATACCCGTAGCGTGCCAGAAAGGGACATCTCTCACCGAGAAGATGGGTTTCCTGAAGCAAGAGCACATCAACCCCTACGCGCTGGGCATACTTAAGGACTGCAGTGCGCTTGAGCCTATCCAACAGGCCGTTCACGTTCCAGGACAGGATGCGCAGCTGGGCCTTGGGGGCTAAGTCTTCCATGAAAGCAGTGGACGTGAGTCGCAGCGGGGGCGGAACAACCAGGGGGGCGCCGGGAGGACACAGAGCGGCGTGGGCGCGCGGGGAGGGGACGAGGAGCATACAGGCACCAGGGGGATAACGAATGTCATACTGAAGGGAGCCGGGGAAGGCCGGCTGAGAGCGGGCTCTAGCGGAGCGCGTGTAAGTGTCAGTGTGGAGCCACACAGTGGCACTCGCAGGATGCTGCTGTGTGACAGGCCCAGGAAGAAACAAACCCAAACTAAAAAGAACACCCTCCCTAGGAGGAACAACCAACAAACCCCCACCCCGACCCCCCACCCCCCACCCTACACTTCGAGAACGGAAGCATCTGTCGCCCTAACTTTAACGAACAACCACAAGGCCCCAAGCAGGGGCGCTCGGGTGTAAAGAGTGTGGTGGACCCCTCCTGAAGTACGGATGTAAGTGTTCTGTCCTAGGTTACTACATAAGAGCGGGAAACCGCTGAATCCAAGTCTGAGACTGATGCCCCCGCAGCGGGACCAGGCCGTTGAACCCCCTGCCAATACAGAGGACGAAGAAAAGTCACATGGCGGGGCTGCGGGAGAGGTCGGAGAGGTCTATGTGCGCGGGGAGGGGGGTCGGGGATGGGTCCGGCAGATGCGATGGGCGGCGTTGAGAACCCCCAGCCGCTTGAGAGGACGTCCCGGATGAGGCGGATGAGTCCCTCGGTCTCCTCCCCGACACACTCGCGGATCGTGGCCCAGCCGCCACAACACCTCGGGCCGCCGGGATTGCGTGCGCCTCCTGCGTCGTGGTCGCAGGAGCCTGGCAGTGTCCTGGTCCAGAGGTCGCCGAACAGGTGACACCCGCCCGGGCTGGCGCAACGGTCGTTCCTCGGTAAGCCAGGTCCATGCCGCCCGGGGAGTGTCAAAAAATAGAGTCTTGCCCTGGAAAACAACGCAGAGGCGTGCCGGGAATTGGAGTTGATAGCTGAGGCCCAAGGAGCGCATCTTTTGTTTCACCTCCGTGTAAGAGCGGAGTTGCTCCTGGACCTCCCGGGTGTAATCCGGGAAGACCATGATGGTGTGGTTGTTAAAGGACAAGGGGGCTTGCACCCGCGCTTCCCTCAGAATAGCATCCCTGTCTCTGAAGTTGAGGATCCGCAAGAGGAAGGGGCGCGGGGGGCCCCCACCGGAGGCTTGGCTGCCAACGACCGGTGCGCCCTTTCCACCACGAACCAGGTGGACAAGCTGGCCGCCGGCATCCAGGACGTGAACCATTTCTCCAGGAAGTCATCGGTGCGGCCAGACTCGACCCCCTCCGGAAAGCCCACCAGGCGGAGGTTGTTGCGGCGGGCCCGGTTTTCGGCATCCTCCGCCCGCCGATGCAGCTCCTTGGAAAGGGTCGTAAGCTCCCGGACTTGGTCTTGGAGCTGTCGGATGTCGTCCTCCGCCGTCGAAATCCGTGACTCCGTCTCCGTGATGCGGGCTGTGGCATTGCGGAGGTCCTGTCGCAAAAGCGTAACGTCCACCTTCACCTCCCCAACCATCCCCTCCAGGGATGCATGGGAGGCGTTGATGGCCTGCAGGATGGCGGCAAGGTCTGTGCTAGGAGTTGATGCCTCCTCTCCGCACGCGCCCGGGGGGTCTGGGTTCGTAAAGCGGTCGATTTTGGTCTTGTGGGACGCGGTCGTCGACTTGGCACCCCTGTCCTTGCCCATGATGGCGCCCGGGATGTGTGCGCCGGTTCCTAGGCTCGGTATGACGAACCGCCGGCCAGCCGCGCCCCGCCGCCAAGCGACCGGCCGGTGCGGGTCCAGGGACCGGAGGGCCAAGAAGAGAGGAAGAACAGAGGCACTGCCGTCCCCCAGCGGGGGGAGGCCAGGAGTCCGCCGGAAACGCCGCTGCCCTGCTCTGATCCAGGCCGGGCCGCCCTCTCACCTCACCACAGCCGCTCTGGCGCGACCCACTCCCGCAGACGTCGTCAGGTTAGGCACAGTCCCTGGGCCGCCACACCGCCGTCCTTCGCGGTGGGCCCGCAGATTCGCCCGGTGCAGTGGGGCCTCTCCGCAATCGCCCCCGGGCCCGATCAACAGCAGGACCCCTCCGGGGTTAGGACCGGGGCGTCACCGCCCGGCCGGCAGCAGAGTCAGCCCGGGTGAGACCCGGGGGGGGGGGAAACAGGGCGCCCTCTTCTCACCGGCGGCAGGGCCCAGCCGGCGGTGGCGGGGGGGTGGAGTCCAATGTCCGCAAAACAGGGATGAGCTCCCACGCCGTCCGCCGTCGTCCGTGTCCGCAAGGCGCCGTCACCCCTCGTGGTGGATCCACGCTCAAGGCCCTCCAGGAGGCTGCCGCCCGGCCGTCGCCGGTGCAAGTCCCAACCAGCGGCGCGGAGAAGAAACAGGAGCCAGTCTAAGCGCGGCCCGCAGGTCCCGGGGCACCCCACTGTGCCCGTTACAGCGCCCTGGTGGTCCGTGGAAGACTGGGGTTCGCCTCCCCGGGTCCCGCGATGGGCGGCAGGCTGCCGCCAGCCACACGGCCTTTGCCCCTCACAGGCGCCGCGGGACTCACGTAGCGCCCGACGCCGGCCGCGGAACCAGCCTGCCGCGTCCCTCACGTCCTCGCGGCAAAGGGCACCAGAACTCGGCCCCAGGAGCAGGAAAGCGGCTGAAAGTTGCACGGAGTGTTGTGCAGCGGTCCCGCTGCGGGCGGAGACCTCCGGATCGCTGCTAGGACAGTGGGGCACGGATGGAGACCGGATGCGAGGGGTCGAGCATCAGGAGCCTCACATCAGTGCGGCCATCTTGATTAGCGCCACCTAGCGCTCTCCGTAAATGGTCTTTTAAAGACCTGCGAAGTACTCGGGTGCGGCTATGTGTGTGCCCGGGAAGCTGGGGTGAGGTGACAGAGGGCGACAGACAGAGGGAGACAGGCAGAGGGAGATAGAGGGAGGGAGACAGAGTGAGACAGAGGGAGGGAGAAAGAGAGAGAGGGAGACAGAGGGAGGGAGACAGAGGGAGGGAGACAGAGAGAGAGGGAGACAGACAGAGGGAGAGAGAGAGAGGGAGACAGAGGGAGGGAGACAGAGGGACGGAGACAGAGGGACGGAGACAGAGAGAGGGAGACAGAGGGCGACAGACAGAGGGAGGGAGACAGACAGAGGGAGCCAGACAGAGGGAGACAGACAGAGGGAGGAGGGTGACAGAGGGATGGAGACAGAGGGAGGGAGACAGATAGATGGAGACAGATAGAGGGAGACAAATGGAGGGAGACAAACGGAGGGAGACAGACAAGAGGGAGACAGATGGAGACAGACAGAGGGAGGGAGACAGAGGGAGACAGACTGAGGGAGGGAGACAGAGGGAGAGGGAGACAGAGTGAGGGAGACAGAGGGAGACAGAGAGAGATAGAGAGAGGGAGGGAGACAGAGAGAGAGTGACAAAGAGGGAGGGAGACAGAGACAGACAGAGATAGAGACAGAGACAGACAGAGACAGGGACAGACAGAGACAGATAGAGGCAGAGACAGGGACAGGGGCAGACAGATAGAGGCAGAGACAGACAGAGACAGAGAGACAGAGAGGGAGACAGAGGGAGGGAGACAGCGACATACAGGGACATACAGATACAGGGACAGACAGACATATAGAGGCAGAGACAGGGACAGACAGATAGAGGCAGAGACTGAGACAGACAGAGGCAGAGAGACAGAGAGGGAGACGGAGAGGGAGAGGGAGACGGAGGGAGACAGAGGGAGAGAGAGAGAGGGAGACAGAGGGTGACAGAGGGAGGGAGAGAGAGGGAGACAGAGAGAGAGGGAGACAGAGGGAGACAGAGAGAGAGGGATACAGAGGGAGGGAGACAGAGAGGGAGAGAGTGAGGGAGAGAGGGAGACAGAGGGAGGGAGACAGAGGGAGGGAGATTGAGAGGGAGACAGAGGGCGACAGACAGAGGGAGGAGGGCGAAAGAGGGAGGGAGACAGACAGAGGGAGGGAGGGAGACGGATAGAGGGAGACAGACAGAGGGAGCGAGATGGATAGAGGGAGACAGAGGGAGGTAGACAGACAGAGGGAGGGAGACAGAGGGAGAGAGAGGGAGAGAGAGGGAGGGAGACAGAGGGAGAGAGAGGGAGAGAGAGAGAGAGGGAGACAGAGGGAGGGAGAGGGAGGGAGACAGAGAGAGGGAGACAGTTAGAGAGAGAGGAGACAGACAGAGTGAGTGAGACAGAGGGAGACAGAGAGAGGGAGAGGGAGAGAGAGAGAGAGAGAGACATAGAGTGAGAGAGGGAGGGAGAGAGAGAGAGAGAGAGAGAGAGAGAGAGAGGGAGGGAGACAGAGAGAGGGAGGGAGAGATAGAGAGAGGGAGGGAGAGAGAGAGAGAGAGAGAGAGAGGGAGACAGAGGGAGAGAGAGGGAGAGAGAGAGAGAGAGGGGGAGACAGAGGGAGGGCGAGGGAGGGAGACAGAGAGAGGGAGACAGTTAGAGAGAGAGGAGACAGACAGAGTGAGTGAGACAGAGGGAGACAGCGGGAGACAGAGAGAGGGAGAGGGAGAGAGAGAGAGAGAGAGAGAGAGAGAGAGAGAGAGATAGAGAGAGAGGGAGGGAGAGAGAGAGAGAGAGAGAGAGAGAGGGAGGGAGACAGAGAGAGGGAGGGAGAGATAGAGAGAGGGAGGGAGAGAGAGAGAGAGAGAGAGAGAGAGATCTGTGTATGCCGGGTCTGGTGACTCAGTGGACGAAGGCATCTGCTGCAGGGGCCTGTGTTCAACCTCATGGTCTCAAATTTGCTTAAGTGGTTCGGGCTCGCTTGCTACGCTCGCTCGCTACACTGCCTTACTGTGTCCCAAAATGATGTATCTCCAAAAAGTGTGTCACCAACATGAAAAGTTTGGAAAGCTGTGCTGTATAGCCTTAAAAATTAATTTAAAGACAGAGATAAGAGACTGACTGGCATTAGTTCTCATGGCTATATGAGACTCAGCATACGCCTTCTCAAATGTGGAGTTAATCTTATTATCTGTCCTTCGAAGTGGGTTCCTCAGCCAGCAAAGTATGGTCGACCAAGCAAGCCACCAGAGAGCCCCCTAAACTGACTCTGAATAGTTTTATTCATCTTGGCAATAGAATACAGCCTTGACATAAACCAAGGCATATTAATCCAGTCTGAATCCTTCCATTCCCTAAGAGACCCAAGGAAGAAGACCGCTGACATTTTTTTAAATATTGGTTCAGCAGGAGTACTAGGCAACTCTCCAAAAGAAACACCTTATTTTCATGAATTCATGACAGGATTTCAGGGGGGAGTGGCTTGACGCCTGAGGAGCATGGCGGTGTCTGTGTGAAGCTCCCCGGCGCACCTTGGCGAAACCGCGTTACTAAGCCGTCTCCTACGAAGCTGTTCAGCGCTTCGGACGTCGGAAGGTATGCTGCACGCAAAGTGAATCCTGCCGCTTTTGCCCGCAAACCAAATGAAGCCTTTTTCCGATATTAGTCTCTCCTGAAGCGCAGCGTTATCGCGGCCGCCATCTTCTTTTTCACACCGCGCTTATGGAGATTACTGTTAACAAGGCACATCTTTCTACAAACGCCTAATTCTACTACCAAAAGGCTTATAAATGTGCAACTCCCACATTTCTTAATCCCTATGCCTCCGCTTAAAGACTAAATGCCTCATTTTTCAACTCTTTATTGTTAAGGTAGGGGAGTGATAACTACGGCAGCCATTTTGTGGATTTCTCTTCAGCGCAGTGCCACAGGCTTTATTCCCATTCTCTAATGAACTTGAAGTTTACATGTTATCCCATCTTTATCAATGTTGTGCTCTCCTCATGTTTTTGCAATGGTGACTTTTTCACTAGCTTTTTAAAGTGACATGGTCATAATTGTTGCTCTAACTACTTTTTTCAAGGTATTTCGTCATCATAATTTAAACGTCACCCTATCACAACATAAGCACGTTTTTGCTTGATAACTATGCTAAACAATCGCTTTATGGGCAGAACTAAGGCATATATCTCTGCACTCCCAAAGACAAAGTATATTTTCGTCAAGAACTCAAAAAACTTCAAAGAGTTCTCCAAATTAGAGGATTCTTTATTATCCTTGTCTCAGAATCAGGAGGCTAAAATGGTTCCTTCAACCGCAACACCAGGGAAATTTATTACTAAACGCTTAAAAAAAGACCCTCCTTCTCCGCCCAAATCAGTCTCACCAGTCTCTATGGAGCTGTTGCTGGAGGAAATTAGAGCTCTCCGACCATTCATGGAAGAAACTAATGCTAAGCTGCAAATCCTTACGGATAATTGGTCCCAGATAGATACCAGAGTTTCTGCAGTTGAATATAGTGTCTCCTCCCTCAAAGATACTTGTGCTAATGTTTCTCAACTTCACTACCAAGTCTCTGTGCTCCAATGACAAGTTGAGGACCTTGAAAATCGAAATAGGCGGAATAACCTCCGCATATACGGCTTAGCAGAAGGACTTGAGGGACCAGACGCTCTTGCCTTCTTGAAATCTTTCCTCCCCAAGTTACTCAATATGCCAGAGGGAACTACACTCAATATCCAACGTGCACACAGACTGGGTCGCAGTTCTTCCAACGCTTCACCTTCACAACGACCAAGAGGAGTTATCCTATACTTCTTAGAGTATACGGATTTGCTAAAAGTTTTGTCAGTGGTCAAATCTTCTCAACTAATCACCTGGTCAGGCTGAACCTTATTTTTTGCACAGGATTACGCTAAAGCTACAGCCAACAGACGCAAGGCTTGTCTTAATATGAGACCTGATCTTCGTTCGCTGGGAGCTCGCTACGGACTTTTTCACCCCTGTCTTTTTAAGGTCACGTACAACAACAGAACTACTACTTATGAAGATCCACTGCGATTACAAAGCTTCTTAAACTCCTGCAAAACGGTTGCCATGGATTCCTCTGGACCTTCATCTTCATTTAATGTTTGAATTTGTATAATATCTTCACAGGTTCCTCGTAATGTATTTTCTTCTTTATGGTAGTTCTTCACACAAGAAATGTTATTTGTTGGATTTAGTTAAGTTAATGCTTACACCTGGATTCGAAACATATCAGCTTACTTGATATCTTCTCACTGTTTTTCTCGTTCTTAGTGCGTTTTTAAATTTTTTTTATTGTCTTAATAATTGTTGTTCTTCGCTTTCACAGGTCTCTCACCATCATGGCGTGGTTCTTCCTTGGTCCTCCGTGTGGTTGAACCCGGATGTCCCGTCTGTTCCATGTGGTTTCACTTCCCCCTCCACATTTCCTTTCGGTAGGTATGTTTTTTGTCCTTTGTTCTTTGTGTTGTAACATCCTTGGTTTCTCAATATATCTCACATTCTATGATTATTTGTTTATTTGGTGTCTTCAATATTCTTATTTTTTCCTACATGCTTAATCCTATTTTTATATTTACTATTGCATGTTCAACTTTCAATATCTCTCCACCTTTCCATTTCTTATCTACTAACATTATCTTTTCTTTTATTGCTAGACTTTGTTCACTTTTAGTATTCCGAATTCATTTTTGGTTTCGGCTATTTGACTCATATGTTTTTCTTCACTTTGACATTGAATCAATCATTAATTTTCTTTTTATCCTCTCACACTCTATATTGCTGTTATAATGAATTGGGCTTCTGTTTCACACTTCTAGATCAATTTGTTTCTAACAATTTATGTCGTTAAAACTGATTACTTGGAATGTTAGGGGACTGAATTCTCCCATTAAAAGGCAAAGAGTTCTGACCCATTTAGCCAAATTGGATACTGATATTGCATTCTTGCAAGAAACTCACCTCTCGGATGTTGAATCATTAAAATTAAAACAAGGCTGGGTAGGAGATATTTTCTCATCCCTGGGTGATGGCAAACACAATGGAGTAATGATACTTTGTCGTAAATCCCTTTCATTCTCACTTATATCCCAAGAATCTGATATTGCTGGCAGATGGCTGAGTGTTAAATTGTCTTTGAAGGGTGTTCTAGTCTCTCTCCTAAACGTCTATGCCCCCACATGTGCCTCCTTTTGGCCTACATTGGCCAAGCAAATCACTCATTACATAGAAGATAACTTTATTCTTGCTGGTGATTGTAATCAGACTTTTGGCCCGTAAATTGATAGAAATTCTAGAGTCTTCTTTGTACCCAATAAACCCCACAAGTCTTTTGTTCATACTATCCACTCAGCATAAACTCCTTGATGCTTGGCGTCTCTGTAATCCGACAGCCAGAGAATACACTTTTTATTCCCCATCCCATCAATCTCAATCACGGATTGACTATATATTTGTCTCCCATAATATTTCGCAAACTCTTACAATTGCAGAGATAGGTTCCATTTTATTGTCAGATCATGCCCCTGTCTCAATTGGCATTGATATACTACGTAAAGCTTCGGGTCCTAGAAGATGGCTTTTTAACAATGCCCTCCTCTTAGATCCTAAGTTTACTGCTTCCATTCTTACCTTTTTTGATGAGTTTTTTTAGATGAACCAAACCCAATCCATGCCCTTCTCCACTGTATGGGATACTTTCAAAGCCTCAGCGAGAGATTTCATAATTGGCTTTGTTGCAAAGAAACAAAATAAGGCCTGTAAACTAACTAAGGACCTCCTTCAGGATATTAAGAGACTGAAACACTCTTATTACACCTCACACTCGAAGGATTGTTTAACAGCTCTTATTAATGCCAAATTGCAATTCAATAAGAAGTCCATGGAGGATGCCTCATTATACTTATTAAAATCTAGCTAAAAATGTTATGCGGGCAAAAATAAAGCCGGGAAAATATTGGCCAATTATTTCAAAGTTAAAGATAATAAATTGAACATTGAATCCATCTATGATACACAATCAGATTTAAAATTTAAGGATGCTGACATTCTGAATGAATTCTCTCTCTTTTACAAATCAGTATACGCTTCTGCAACACAACCTATTGACCACTCCTTATCGCACTTTTTTTCCAATATCCAAAATCCTCAACACACTTTCCCAGACTTATCTTCCTTGGAGTCTGAACTAACACAGCAAGAATTATTAAAAGCCCTTCAACACCTCAAAAAAGACAAAGCACCAGGACCAGATGGTTTTACTGTCGAATTTCATCTCCACTTCCCTAAACTTTTATTGCCCAAATTGTATTCCCTAATAAATTCCTTTAGTACAACAAGCAGCTCCTCGGGTTCCTTCTCAGAAGCGCATATCTGCCTCATCCCCAAAGAGGGTAAAGATTCTAAATATTGTAAACATTATAGGCCTATATCCTTGGTGAATATCGACTATAAAATCTTTTCCAAAGCATTAGCTACACGATTAGATTCATACCTACCAGATTTGCTGGGGAAAGAACAATCTGGATTCGTCAAAGGACGATTCATAACCAATAACACACGACTCCTCTTCAACGTTTTATCTAAATCCTCACATTTAAAACAGTCCCTTGTAGCGATAGCATTAGATGCTGAAAAGGCATTTGATAGAGTTGAGTGGACCTATTTGTTTTATACTCTCAAGAGGTATGGTTTTGGCCCTAAATTTACATCCCTAATTTCTCTTCTTTACTCCAACCCTCGTGCGGCTGTTCGTGCCAATGGTATGATCTCTCCATTTTTTGATTTAGGGAGAGGTGTGCGTCAATGTTGCCCTCTTTCCCCCTTTCTTTTCAATTTGGCTTTGGAACCTTTTCTTTTTAAATTACGTCAAAACCCGAATATACATGGTTTCCAAACATTAAATTCCCACATTAAATTTGCAGCTTATGCTGATGATATTTTGCTATTTATGTCAAAACCAGGCGACTCAATCCCTGCCTTTCTGGCAGAAGTACAAGTATACTCCAATATTTCTGGTTACAAATTGAAAAATGATAAATGCGAGATTTTACCCTTAACTAAGTACACTTTTAAATCAGATTTAAGTGCTTCTAATTTCACATGGAGTCCTAACCACATTAAATACTTAAGATTACATGTTACTTATTCAATTTCGGACACAGTATCACTATGCATGAATAAGTGCACACAAAAAATCTCAGACCTAACTACTAAATGGCATCCCCTTTCTTTATCCTGGTGGGGCCATTTAAACACTATAAAGATGACGCTATCGCCTATAATTATATACAGTATTTCTAACATCCCGGTCCCTATTCCTACTAAATTTTTGAATTAGATCAATTTCATCCTCTCCTCCTTCCTATGGAATAACAAGAAATCCTGAATGTCTTTATCCAAATTGATTCGTCCTAAAACAGAAGGTGAAGTTAATTTTCCTGATTTTCTGGCGTATCAAAAAGCATTTCTTTTACGTCAAGCCTCTCTCTGGTTGCGCGATCCCACAGAAGATTGTCCTTTATGGACTACAATTGAACGTCTTTTTTTTACCCCCTTTTCCTTTGATGATTACCTTTCTTTCTCACGTAAACAACAGGCCTTATCCACTCCCATAATCAAACTGACCTCTAAACTCCTGTCGTCCGCGTCTTTCTTTCCTTAATTCAACAATTTGGCACAACAAAAACCTGCTGATTCGAAATAAACCATTCTATTGGAAGACTTGGCGTCAGAGAGGACTAATATGGATTCATCAGCTACTCTCAAGATCGGATTTTATACCTTTCTCATCACTTAGTCAATCATTCAATTTGCCTGCCTCATTTATTCATAAATATATTCTACTTAAGAAAGCTGTGATGGATGCATACACTCAGCTGTCTGCTACACTTAGTGTCTCCACCACTCCAGACCCTTCTCCACAACTTCACACTTTGTTAAAAACCATACCCAAAGCTTCTACTATATACAGTTATTTACATGGTAATGACACTATCAGACAGAAACCCAAAACAGAAGAGGCATGGAACGAGATTTTTTGTTATTTTGGCCAGTATCTTTATGGAACAAATTATGGACCAAGATACGTAAATCATCCAGGGCAGCTAATACAACACAAACGTTGTTTATAATAGACTTTTATTAAAACCAACTGCATTAAACAAGAAGTTTACGACTGTAACAGACGTTTGTTAGACATGCTCCTCCCCAAATGCTGATTTATTTCACGTTATTCTCTTGTCCTATTGTATATAATTTCTGGAAACAAGTATGGTCCCAAATCAACTTGATTTTCGGAACTAAACTTTCTTTTTCCTTTACTCATGTTTTCTTAGGAAGTCTCTCATCTTGCTGGGAGAATGTTACGCTTAATGTTAAAATTATTGATTTGCTATTAGCGGTTGCATTTCAGCAAATCACCGCAAACTGGAAAGACTTTTCAAAAATCTCTTACAAGGCATGGTAGTATGCTGTTTGCCATAATCACAGGTTGGACACCTCCTTTGTATATCCTATACACTTGGCAACGAAACGACTGGATTTGTGGTCATCTGTTACAATATACCTTGACGCAAGTGCCAGTCCATCCTTCCAGCCACGACCAACTCAACAAGAAGTTTTAAAACCCCCTTGCACCCCTCAAATGTTCCTAAATTATTTGATATTCCAATGCTTTCCACGATTCATTTTTACCGTTTTTATTTTTTCTGTCTTTATTCTTGAGTCCGATTCATGTAACTTTATTGCAGCAATTTCTTTTGTAATGACATGCATTTAATATCGTGAACTATGTATTGACACCCTTGTTTTTAATCAATAAAAACATTTCTAAACTGAAAAAAAAATGTATGTTCTGTAATGATCATTTTGATTAAATATATAAAATGAGAACTGGATGACAGGATTCCAGGAAAAATTTCCCTCTCAGCTCAAAAGTAGAGAATTCCACCTCTTCTCTTTCAGAAGTACATGAATCAGAGTAAAGATCCCTCTATGTTTTAAGTCAGGTGCAGGAGGGACAGGCAGCTGAATGCTATTTAGGAGGAGATGGTAATCTACAGAAAGAGGAGGACTCCTCCCCATACTGATTGCCCATAATCATAGCTTCAAATCAGCATAAAGATGAAATTCAGAAGCTCAATACATACCTAAAACACCTTACCTTGAAAACGTGCTTCCTAATGAAGCTGGGAAGGCAAGAAAAAACAAGAAAAAAGACAGTGAAAGATTGTGCATGAGCGACCAATGCTCATCTCAATGTGCATGCGCATAGAGGAAATACAACAGACCACGGAGACACTAAATTCCTCTCCGTGCCCCACACTGAACAGACTGACTATGGCCTGAAGCTACGAAAAAGCTAGAGATAGATCAAGGAGCAAATACACTTACCTTGAATATGCTGCTTACACACTCAAATGCAAAGGTCAAACCATGAAATGCCACACAACACAGATTAGTACCAACCTTCCATTGCCCATGACAGCACTTTGTGCTACCCAGACCATTTTGTGTCGGGCACAGAAGACTAACTGGACTGACGTCAATTAGGGATCCACAACTCCAGGTCCTAGTTTCAGTCTGAGACAAGAACAAGAAGGATGCATGGTAATCTACCCCTTCATTTCACTCATGTGTGTGTGCAGGGATCAGCTAGTGTCAAAGTGACTTTAGAATGAACAAATAATGGATTTAGTCAACATGAATAGATTATAAATATATAAGTAAACAGTATTTAATATAACAAATCTTTTTAAGTTGACATGACTAGGCCGCAAAATGCACTTCCATTTGTTTTACTTTTCACATTTTAAAAACAACACAGGGTTTCTCATTTTTATGCCGATTCACCAACAGTTGAAAATGTGTCCTTCAGCATTGTGAAACCTATAATAATTCAAGTTGTTTTGCAGTCTTGTTTTTGTTGTATTTTTAAAATGTAATTTCCTTTGTGTGCCTGATGTTCTGGAGGAAGTAGAAGAGCTTGACTGTAGCTTAAGAGAAACACTTTTTTTGACTAGCGGACTTTGTATATTTAATTTTAAATGTGCCTTTGTTTTCTGTTCTGCTGCAAAATACTGAATTATACATTAGTACTAGAGCAAAATTCATTTTCCATGTGATGAATTTTCTGTTTTACCATTGGATATTGTGATTATCATTTGTTTCACACCATGCTGACATCATGATTTCTCTGTTTGAAAAATCATATGAAGTGCTGTTTTTGGGATGTTTGCCAGAGTTTTTCCCTTTACTTCAGGGGCGTAACTTCGCCAGTAAAACTGGGTGGGGTTGAGCTCCGGATATTACAACAATCACACTAGCATACCATGTTAAAATAAATTATATGAGAAGCATGATATGGGGTGGGGGGCTTAAGGGGTAGAGGAAAGGGAGAGGAGGGGGATTCTTAGGGGTACTTTAAAACTCATTATTTTGTAAAAATAAGGGTTCTTAAAATTCATTATTTTGTAAAATAACCAACATAGTTTAAGATCTGCAGAACAGAGAGAAGAGTGTGGGTACTTTAGTCTGTGTGTGTGTGTATGTAAAAATCCCAAGTGACATCCGACAGACATGAAACCCCTGTATCCAACTGTCTATTTGATAATACATTTATTAGGGCGGTGTAACACCCCAACCCCTCTCACATCGAAGCATTGCCCGTGCTGTATTAAGAAGAGCAGTACTTAGTGATTTTTAGGGACTTTTCCTGGACCTCTTTAGAGGCAAAATTCATTTAGGACCTCTTGCTAATGCCGTTTTTGGC
The DNA here is from genome assembly GCF_964204655.1 of Triturus cristatus. NCBI lineage: Eukaryota > Metazoa > Chordata > Amphibia > Caudata > Salamandridae > Triturus > Triturus cristatus. Next base: position 400,292,992 of record NC_140587.1, on the reverse strand, counting down.
CTTGTGCTAGGCCATATCTGGTTGTAGCTATTGAATCAGAATAGAAACTAAGCTGCATGCTAATTCCCATCATTAGGCATTTTCAGAATTTATTGACATTTTGAATTGAACTGACTATTTTTGCCTTCTTCTGTAACGATTTTGCATTTAAATAAATCGGGGAGTGATCTGTAATGCCTCTGTCCAGGTGCTGGCCATCCGAATAATGATGGAGTTGATGATTGAGGTGGTAATCCGGGAGAGCCTGCCAAGTGCCCCGAGTGAAAAGTGAAATGCTGCAGCCTGGGATTGTAAGCATCCCAGATATCATGTTGGACTGATGGTGGTAAGAAAAGCCAGTAATAGGCAGCTGGAGCATCCTGCAAGCCTTTAAGGCCAATGGTCTTGCTCCTCACACAGCACCAAGTTAAAGTCTTCCCCCCAGTGAGCACTTTACCTTCTGGTATTTGAAACAATAGGGTGCTTAGGTCAGGCAGTAGTAAGCCATGGAGGCGTGGCGAGACATAAACTGAGCACGCATTGATCGGTACTCCCTCCCAACTCCCCGTGAAGGCCGCATATTGCCCATGTGCATCTCACCAAGTCTGTTGGATAGTTACCGGGAGTGACTTCCTTATGAGAATCCCCACTCCTTTGGCTCAAATAGTGCACCCTGCATGAATTGTCATTCTACAATATTGGGAGTCCAACGTTTGATATATTGCATCTCGACTCCTCTTTTTGGGCCCATGTATCAACCTTTTTTCCGGTTGCAAACGGGCCGGTTAGCGAATGGAAAAAGGCCTTTTCTGATGCATGAACCCATTTCCATTCGCTAATTAGGTAATCGCAATTTTTGCGAGTACCTACATTGTGAATGCACCCTTGGAAGTGCATTCACAATTTGCGATTACCAAGTTGGTAATTGTAATTTGCGAATGCATTCCCATTCATTCATATGGGCCTCTATTCCCTAATAGCGATTCACAATTTTTTAGGGAATGTTAAGGATTCACAAGATTAATTGTGAATCCTTCATGCATAGGCATTTGCAATTACCAAATAGCGAATCCTAAAAATGTGCTATTTGGTAATTGCAAATTATTACCTTGATGCATGGGCCCCTTAATTTTATTGCCCAGACCGTTTACGTTCCAGGAGAGCAGTTTTATTTTGACCTATCTGAGGGGGCACACATGTGTATCTGCGATCCAGAGGTCTTGTCGGCCCAGCAGTTCTACCTCTCCGCCCTTTTGCTTGGGGGGATATGCAGTAATGTGTGTGTATATTCGTTGTCAGTGGCTTACAGTATAACTTTACATTCAAAAACGAAACAAACGTGCAAACAAAACCCCTGAAAGGTAACCCCTTCCCTCCCTTCCTGCACAGCAGACTTAGAACTGTCCACCCCTCCAACATTGCAGAGCACATGTCTCCCCAAACTAGTACTGAGACAACAGGTGACAGTGGCAACCACCAACAACAATCCTCCAACCCCCCGTTCCACAATGCTCATGTGTTACAAAGAGTTCTCTGTCTTCGTGAATAACTGGATCGGCTGTGGCGGCATCTGCAGTCAGGCCAGCATCTTGTATAACAAGCATTGGCATAGCCAATAGGTCTCGCCTTTGGGACCTTATATGTGTTTAGAGTCCCAAAAGCGAGACCTATTGGCTATGCCAAGCGGCCCTGCGGCCGCGAAAGTGATGGCGATCAAACATCAAAGCGGCCGTGAAAGTGAAAGTAAGCTCGGTCAATCGCGGCGCGCATGCCCGCGCACATGCACTGTAGCTCTAGGCTGGCCTGGTAACACTTTTTGGAGCCCTCACAAAATGTCTCGCCAGACCAGCGCATGCGCTGGGTCAGACGAGACCTAGAAAAGGAGAAGATGAGGAACAAAGGGCTAAGCCCTCCACTCTGAGTCTCTGCAGGGGCACGGGTCCCTATCGTTTCATCCCGCGCCGTCAGACCACTTGTTGAGCATTTCTTGTTGAGATACCACACTTATGGTCTAATGCTGCGGCGATCGCTGCCCATGTAGCATGACTCCCGTGTCGTCCCTCTGTTCCAAAGTGTTGAGGTCGCATGGCTGTCAGCAAGACTGGTTTTTTGGTCTTGCGCCACTGGCTGGTCTCCATCCATCAAGCCAGTCCCATGCCTCTTCAGGGATTGCAAAGAGCCAAGTCTTCCCTTCCTTCACCACTCGTATTTGTGCCGGCAACATCATACAGTATTTTAAGTCTTGCTCTCTTAGGACTTGTTTCACTTCCAAAAAGCTATGGCGTAGCCCCTGGACTTGGAGTGTGAAGTCCAGGAAAAAATCTGATAGTTGCATTTTCATATTTGATTGGATGGGCACCTGCGCTGCTTTCAGACGTACATTTCTATCCCTGAAGTTGAAGATGGGGGTGATTATTGTGTAGGGTGGCACTCCTGATTTGGGCATGGGTAGTCAGGATCCTAAGGGCCTGTTTAAAACAGAAATAGTTAGATAGCCCAGGAGGCTGCAGAACTTTAAGAATGAGGTCTTCCCCAAAAGAGGTTGACCACCGGACCCTCCACCTTCTCAAGGACCCCAATCACACGTATGTTGTTCCTCCTCGAGTGTCCCCCAAAATCATCAAGTTTTAGCCAATACCTCTTTGGTGGTGTGCAGCTTCTTTACTTATTTCTGAAGAGTTGCAGTTTCCATCTTGCGGGTCGTAAGGGAGTCCCCTGCTTTCTTCATCTGGGCACCCAGATTGCAGAGGTCCGCCTGCACTAGTATGAATTCCGTGGACATCGTGCCCCTTTAGGTCTCCCAGGATCCTGGGACTCCTGGATCGCCACCAGAATGTCTTTAAGCGCAAGCGTCTCATTTTTGTTTGAGGCCTTTTCCACTGAGCTTGGCGCGGTCTCCATTCCTGTCCCGCCTGTCCCATCATAGGGAAGTGCAAATTTGTCAAGTTTAGTCTAGTGGGCCACTCGAGCACCTCGACCCCCGGCCATCGCTGTCTTGGAGCAAAGTCGCCTTCGTCAAAAAGGGGGCGGGAGGGATGGCAGAGGTACTTATTGCCACCTGCCCAGGAGCATTCTTCGAGGAGATTCCTCCCTGCGGCCTGTCAGGTTTTCCAACATATGTCCCCCAAATGTCCAGTGCCGATTACGAGGCCCAATGATGCGCACTGCGTAGGGTAGCCAGAATGTGCTGACAGTCAGTCTATGAGGCACATCAGTCATCCACTCCCCAATGGGTGTAAAGAGGGAGAATGGAGGGGGGGATTAAGGCTTGACTTCCCAGGGGGCGCGCAACCACAGGCAGCCCAAGACATTGCTCAATGAAGTCGGTAGGATCACTACAGTTCTGGCCAATCAATAAGGTCGGGTCCCCATTAGATGCCGGATCGCAACTGCGAAGGGCGCCAGTCCCTTCCGTATCTAGTGCAAGTGAGACTCCTCCGGCCAGTCTGCCGCGAGCAGATCGTCCCCTAGCTGGTTTATCAGCCATTAGCCTACCTCTCTCTCAGGGCCCCGCTCCTCTAAGGCGTCCTTTGGTCTCACACCATCTATTAGGCTGGTCACACAAGTAATTTGGTAGCCATAGAGGGCGTGGAGGCTGCGCCCGCCCACTTATGTTCCCGGGGTCCCTCCCGACTCACCAATGGGCCCCGTTAAGCCCAGGGGTCTGTCGGCTTTGCTGTCATTGCCCAGGAGCCACTCCAGGGTGTCTCCGGGTGCCGAAAGCGGCATTGGAGGTGCTTCACGCCTAGCCATAGGGTTGTTGGACAGTTGCAACATGAGGCACCAGCCGCCGCCTCCTTTGTGTCGATCGGTGCCCTGCTGAACCGGAATTCGTGCGGGGCACCAAAGCAAAAGACCGTAAATTTGCTGACACTTTTGCTCCCTCAGGGCCCTCCGATTTGCGATATCTGCCAGCCAAGGCCCCCGCAGCATTCACACGCTGAACTCCGGTGTCTCTGGCACTGTCCCACTATGCAAGGCTGAGGCTGCACATGTCACATTAGGCCTTTCTGATCGGTCAATGAGTTTTTTACGCCGGACTCATTAAAAGGCTCAGTGGTATCCCCGCAGCCTCACGCCACTCATGTCACAGTGGCAGGCCACAGGAGATGGATCAGTGGACGGATATTTAGGGGATTAGGACGGTGGGGATTGGGAGCTGATCTAGGAAGCAGCCATCTTGTGCAGCAGTTAGCCACACCTACACCTAGAAATTCCACTTTTAATGACAAATACTTTAAATCAACTGATATTAGTGGCCCAAAAGGAACACTCTGTAGAGACTTTAGGACTAGTGGCAAATCCCAAAGAGGAACAGAGGGTTTAGATATTGATCTTGAGAAAGAAAAACTCTTTAGGAATCTGACCATGACAAAATCTCTGCTGGAATTGGACCAAGGCTCCCGAATGGCCTTAATTATAGCAGACTCAGATCTTAGAATAGTTACCGCTATTTGCTTCTGAAAACCATCCAGCAAGAATTGTAGAATCAAAGAAATCTCACACTGTCCTGCTGATAGAGATTTAGAAGAACATCATACTTTAAAGTTCCTCCAGTGTTTGGAGTAAGACTTCAAAAAGTAGTAGGACGCATAGAACCCTGAATGATCTCAGCTAAATGTTGAGGCACCCCCTTCTGTCAAGCCTAATCCTTTCACTCTCCATACCGTTAGAGACAGTCTCTGAAGAGGCAGACACCCCAGTGATCCGAGAAGAAAGGGGGATAATGAAACTCTCCATGGAGTTCTTTAGGAGAGGGAACCAAAAGTGATGGGACCAAAATGGAACTACAACAATAATCTCCACTATTTCCCTCTGCACTCTTGAAAGCAGGTGAAGGATGAGTGGAATAGGTGGGAATGCATATAACAGCCGAGGAGGCCAAAGTGAAGATAGAGTATCTACTCCACATGTTTCTGGATCCAGATATGGGAGAAGCACCTCTGGAACTCTGGAACTGAGTGTCCTCTCTGGAAGCTAACAGTTCTACAAATGGCTCCACAAACCTCTGGTGAAGCAGTCCTGCAGTCCTGGCAATTTTCTCAGACCTGCCCCAGGGGAAACACTGCATGGCCTGGGGAGGCTCGAAACACTTGCATTCTGCTTTTGTTACTGAGGGCCGATATTGCAGAACCACTGCAAAACCAGCCCCCACACTTCCAGCCTCCCGGGGAAATGCCCGATGCCCGGTACGGCCAGTCTGGCCCTGCTGGTACCTCCAGCCCCCGCACTCCCATGTTCTTTTCAGTTGGTCCAGTTTGACACTGCTCTTCCGGCCCGCCTATATCAGTTCCCCCATGAGTCTGTCCAAGGTCACAAACATCGGTTGCGGGTAACAAAGGTCGTCCCCTGCAATGCATAGAGGCATCTGGGCAGTACAACTGTTTTTGCTACTGCTGTTCGTCCCATGATGGACAATAGGAGTGTCTTCCAGAACTTCATGGATGACTGGTGCCCTTCCACAATGAAGGAAGTGACCCAAAACAGGTCACTCGGGCCGCTAACAACCACCAATATGCCTTCCCAGATAATGAAGAGTCGGTCAGACAGCAGAGAATACAAACCAATTAGTTTATTAGCAATACACTGCAGCGGAGCCCAATCTGATCAGCCTCCGAAGAGAACCGTTGAGGGGTCTGATCTCTCTCCCCCTGGTCACATCAGTTATACATTTCTCGCACTTTCAGAGTCCCGCCCAAACTGGAATTTTCCAGCTCAGGCCATCGTGAACAATGGGGAACACATAGGATGGGCTGTGCCACCTGCCAGAGAACACGCTATCTTAGTCTCAAGGCCAGGCAGCAGCTCTCTGCTATGCAAAACTGTGAGAACAGGCACATCTAATAGCAAAAAACACATAACAATGAATAGCACATTCAATAGGACAACGAGGCTTCAACCTTTAAGACAGCGTATGAGAGGGGTGGGGTGGCCTGCTCGGGGAGGCAAACCTTTCAGAGACAGACACTTGATACGGGCTATGAAACTATATGGCACCAATAAAGATGGCGCCATGCATGCTAACATAAGAAGAACAGTGGTTTATACAGAGGGATAGAGCACGGTAATTCCACATGGCCAGAGAATTACATTTCAAATCCAATAGGAATCATACCCATATTCTTTTTTCTTTCGATAACTTTATTTCGGTCACAACGGACCATAATAGTACAGAGTAAAATACACACAAACACTATGTTACAGAGGATAAATAACATGCACCAAATAAAAAACAATCACAATCATATATATACACCTACATTACAAATTTAAAACCGTCACATTAAAATCAGATTAAACCATTGAAAGTAGTTATCGGAGGTATACATTAAATTTCCTATAAATATGTAAGTCAACAATTTATTTCATTAAAAAATTCCTGCGTTTAAGCCACATCCCGTTTAAAAAGCGGGAGACGGCGAAAACGATAGGAGGGTGCGTATCATATTTTAATACTCTCAAGGCCTTATAACATTCTCTGAAGCCAAGGTTCCTACAGATAGGTTTCACCCAACGATTGCGTACAGTCTGATATTTGGGACAAAAAAACAGGACGTGGATCTCATTTTCAAGATAATATTTGCACGCTGGGCACTCAGTATTTTTATTTAAGTCCCATTTACTAGTAAATAACATGAGCGGCAGACTACCCATCCTAAATTGCATGTACAGTTTCCTTGCCGAAGCTGGATTAATCAGGTCAAGCAAATCCTCCTTTTTGTAATCCTCTTTTACTTGGAGGAACTGAGATGTCAGTCTACAAACTGTAGAGCTCACGTGAAGAGACAATAGATTGTGGTGCCTAAAATGGTATACCTGCTCGGCCCTAGATATTGCCGGGCACACTACTTCTGGTGTTCCCCATAACTCGGGTAAGCCAATCCTATTACAGAGTTCCTTAATATGAATTAACCACAGGATTTTCTTAGTTCTAATTTCAGCCCACACATCCCTGAACTCACTTCTAAAGGGAGCTAGTTCAGGAACTGACCATACTCTTCTCCAGTAGGTAAGTGGCCTTTAGGCCACTTCCTCCTCAATAGGGAGAAGCCCTAGGTCCAGCCGAAGAGGTACTAACGGGGTGCTAACTGGCAATCCCAACAGATTCCTCATAAATGAGTGCTCCACACTTGTAAGCAGTGCTTAATTTGTGCCGGTGCTTTCCGGTGCTTAGCACCAGCACTTATTTATCAGGGCCGGGTCTACGTCATAAAATATTTCAAATTGAATTCCTCATCGACGCATGCCTTATTAAGAGGCACATTCCGCCTCCCTGGGACTGCCAGAGAGCACACAGTGGAGCAGTGCCTTCCCATGATCCCAAGACTGATAGTGATCATTCTCCCTAGCTGTAATCACGTCCCTCCTGCTGTCTAAAAAAATGCAGCGCAGATCAGCCTTCTCAAACGGGCGCCTTCTCAAACGGGCACCTTCCCCCACACTCTAACTTCCGCCGCCTATCTGTTTCCGCTTCCTGCCCCTGACATGGTCCTGAGGTGGGGGTCACTCGAATAACAGCAAGAGGCGGGCATTTTCTTTACTGGAGGGAACGTGTGAAAACTGTCTTGCAGTTAGTTTAAGTTTGGCAGAGCCATCCTGCCGCCATTCGCACTACACAGCCGTCATTTGATGGCCCGGACCGCGCCCACCGAAGGAGTGATGGTGGTGCTTCAAGTTCAGCGAGTTGTTGAGTCCTGGACCAGCGCTGTACGCAGCCCGTGCTGTGAAAGGAAGAATCGTCGCGCTCTGCTGCTGGCCCGTACCATCATGGCCCTGCTCCTAGTGCAACCGTAAGTTTTATTATAGGCTTAAAATAGAAGTCAAACTTGTCTTCTACGTTAAGAGATTTAAAACACTCGTTCAAAAGGGTAAAACACTAATACTAATATAAACGCTGTTTTGCCAGTGAGAAGAAAAACAGAGTGAAATGACAAAAACTAACGTTGTTTGCTCATAATACAATTTGCAGGTCTTATGTGAAAGAAGCACTCGCAAACCTCAAACCACTAGAATACGGCAAAAAAGTATAAGAAATATGTCAGCCCAAAACAAAATGCTAATTATGCAGTCTGGCCTACCTCTGTTCCTTCTCGGTAGAGTTTCTGGCACTTCCGGCCCTGTCCCAGAATCTGCCGAGGTAATCCTGTGATTCATACCTTTCACAGCGCAGGAGACATGGCCATACCTGGGGCCCTCCAGCGTGAGTCTGAGTGGTCACCCCACACATTGTCCATCTGCCTCTCACTCCAGCTGTGTGAAAGTTTATCCCCGTGTGTGCTTATCTGTTCAAGTAAGAGTCTGCAGAGCCGCTGACAGCTGAAACACCATGCTTGAAAAGAGGCATGTAGCATATCGGAAATTTAATTACGTGCACGTTTGTTTGCATCAAAGAAAAAACCCATAGAATTTCAAAAACATACACTAGAATGCAAAACAACTTAAACCAGCGTGCGTGCACTGTCTGGGCACTGCTATCATCTCAGCCAACGCAGCAGCTGACACCCACAGAACATGCTGTCTCACCCTACGATAGCAGTGTCTCCCCGGGTGGGATTATGCACAGCAGCAGGCAGTTCCTCGGTCACAACACCTGCTGTGCTGTGGTAGGTTTATCTTGTATGTGCTGTGCTGCCATGCCCCCGGCTGCAAGGGTGCTCAAATGAAGGCTGTGCACTCTGTAATGGGTGTGTTTGTGAGCAGGCGTCATCTGACACAGCCTAGCAACCCAGCGAGGCCAGCATGCAGACGGCCAACACCAGAGCCTGCTATCCGCCCAGTAACTCACTGCAAGGGCACTTCACCCTGCACCACCTCTGCTTCCTGGGATACACTACTACCCCTGCACTGACAATAATAAATGATTCTGATTAACTCTGCTTGCACTTAATGAAGAAGCGTGCATTTTTCCTGTTTAACCAACATGCCAGAGGCTACTGCTTACACTACTGCTGAATAAGGCTAGGAGCAGGGTTTAACACAGGCCCTACATCACAAAACTCATAGGGTATTGCATCACCAGCTCTTTCAACCACCTGTGACAATACAGCAGTCACTCTTCCCCAATTAATCCTAATTTAATTTACTAATTTAGAGCCCGTCAACCAGAGCATAAGTAAAGTCTTTTTAAAAATTACAGCAGGGCAGTAGGTTAGTGCCATTCTATTTCTGCGCTCTGCAGAAGTTTTAAGATTTTCTTAGAGTTTCTCGTTGCTCATATGGGTGTAATTTCAGATTTGTATATGTTACCATCGTCTTCATTGCTTGATTTTGCTCGGGAGAAAGTGTCACTCGTAGTCATTGAATGTCACTCATAATTACACAGAAATTATGAAAATGTCACAGGCCATCCGCAACCTACATTGGTTGCCAATTCGAAGCAGAGTCCAGTTTAAGTCTCTGTGCCTGGTGTTCAAGGCCCTGAATGGAGAAGGCGCTGAATACCTCACTAAACGACTCACCAGGTACGTTCCTGCTCGGCGCCTTCGTTCAGCGGAAGCCAGTCTTGTTACGGTTCCAGTCATAAAAAAAGCACGTTGGGGAGGCCGCTGCTTCTCCTACGGGGCAGCCAGGCTTTGGAACGAATTACCATTCCACCTGAGATGCATGGAGAACCTATTGCATTTCAGGAAAGCATTAAACACCTGGCTGTTTTAGTAATTAATTCTGGCTTAAGGATCATGGAGTTGTGGACAGCGCCAGGACACCTACTAGGTAATCGTGCGCTTTATAAATCACCATAACATAACATAACATAACATGGCAAACTGAAACCTTGGCAGCTATGCTGACTGTATGCAGCGGGATGACAGGACTGTGTAACTGCCGGCGCACGCCCCATAGCAGTCCTGGCGCTTCCTGAATTCGACCTCACTTACTTCCAGGAGGAGCCACTGGTGGAAGTGGGTGGAGCCAAGGGAGGTGGGGGGGGGCTCCTAAAACAGTTTGAGCACCTGCACTTCATATTTTACAAATTAAGCACTGCTTGTAAGGCTTGTGGGCCTAAAATGCCCCCAAAGTTCCGCCCCGTACATAGAAGCCGCTCTAGCCTGTACTTTATAAATTTCTATAACTGGAGCAGCAGGCTTGTACACAGATACTCTGTGCAGTTTCGAAATCCCACCCACCGTTTGTGTCAACTTTAAAGCAGCCTTTGCTACTTGGGCATCCCATTCCAAATGTTCCACAAGGATGATGCCCAAATACTCAAAGGTTTTTACTCGTTCCAAAGGTATGCCATCCAATCCTGGATTTGGGCGGGTATAAAATTTGGTTTTAGATAGATTTATCTCCAGGCCTCTTGTTGCACACAAATCGGCGAAGCTATCCAAGGTACGTTGGATACCCATTGATGTCTTGGACAACAACAAGGTGTCGTCCGCGAACATCAATGTGGGTCCACGGCCTGTAACTAACCTTGGGGCATCAATATCCTTTATACCTAATAAATGATCTATAAGCCCATTTATGTATAAACTAAAAAGGGTAGGGGCCAGGACGCACCCCTGGTGCACCCCCTTTTTTACCGGGAAGCGAGCAGACAACTCTCCATGCTTCCCGCATCTGACTTGGGCATAAGTTTCTGTGTGGAGCCTTATTAACACATCCAGGAGGTATATTGGGATGCCAAGATCTAAAAGTACACTCCACAATTTTCCCCTAGGGACCAGATCAAATGCAGACCTCAGGTCCACAAAAATGAGGTAGAGGCTGCCACCCTTCACACTCACTGTTTTCCAATACAGGACCTGAAGTCTGAAGATCTGGTCAATAGTTGACGTGCTCGTCCTAAAGCCGGCCTGAAGAGTACTCAAGATCTTGTTTTCCTCAACCCAGGCCTGGACTCTTTCCAGGATTATTCGTCCCATCAGCTTCTGGGTGATATCTATCAGGCTAATGGGCCTGTAGTTGGACGGTAGTAGGGGGCAGCCTTTCTTGTAAATAGGAACTATCTCTGCGCCTCGCCAGGTATCTGGCGGATCCATTCCCATTAAGATGGAATTAAACAAGACACAGAGATAAGGTGCCCATATTTTTGGTACTGACCGAAATAGGTTCCCTGGAAGCTTATCAAGTCCGGGCGCTTTGTTAGGTAATAGCTTGGCGATAGCAGATTCAACTTCAACGATAGTGATCTCCTGTACCCCCCCCCCCCCAATCGATGCTCATGGAGGGGGCCAAAAGTTGAAGGTGCTAAATCGCCAATGCCCGAATGTGCATACAGGGTTCCAAAATGGGCTTCCCATACTGCTGGTGCTATATTTGGTACTATCGCTAATCCACCATCCCTCCCACCGTCACTGACTATTGCCCAGAAGGATTTCAAATCCTTATACTGGAGAGCAGTTCTCAGATCTTCCCATTTATTTTCTTCCCAGGCCTTCTTCTCAGATTGAATAACCTGCTTGTACTGCAACCGAAGTTCCTTTATCCTCGGCTTGTCCTTGGCCTTTATAGCTTCTAATAAGTCTCTTTTCATTTTGCGGCAGGAGGCATTGTGCCAGGGATGAGATAGGACCCGTTTTTCCTTAATGTTTACTTCCGGATAGAACACCCCAAGCATCTTAGAGGTCAGATGATTGTGTATTTCTACCGGCCTAGCGTCCAGCCCTACTTGAGTGCCCATTGGCCCAACCCCAGCCATTTCACTAAGATACGGCACAGCCTGCTGGTATATGTGTGCTAACTTATTTGGGGAACCCAATATGTAGGGCCATTTTACTCTCCGCCTGTTGTTATGTAGCAGGAGAGGTTGTTGAACTAGAGTGGGCACTACTGAGTAGTTAGACAGGCCCCAAATCCCTGGCTTAAGTGTCATAACCAGAGCATTGTGGTCACTGTCTTTCCGCTGGTAAATCTGAAAATCCAAGACCCTATCCCAAAATCTGGATTCGACCATAATGTAGTCTATGGTCGAGGTTTGCCCTTCTCTGTTAAATGTTGGTAGGCCAGGTCTATCCGATTTTAATCTCCCATTACAAGCCCGCAGGGAAAAAGAAAAAATAAATGAATTTATTTGGAGGACCAACGGCGTCCACGCTCTAACGGGTGGGATCAGGGGTTCCGGGATGTTCCAGTACTGATTCTCACTATCTGAATCATCTAGGCTCACATTACTAAGGGGCTCAAACTGGCAATTAAAATCGCCCCCTATTATTAGAATGTTCTCTGGGTCAAGAGTCAGTAAGTAGTCTCTCAATTGTTCAATGACTCTAGACTCTTGCCCACTCTGCATTGGCCTTGAGTAGATATTAATTAGGGTAATTTGTTTGTTAGCTGGGAGGGATAAGAGGACACATTGTATATCATGGGAATTTGTTGGCAGCTGCTCTGCTTTAGCACCCAGGTGCATGCCCACCCAGATGCTTAGCCCCCCGGATGGTCTGCCCCTACCCCTCGTTGTGGCTGGTATTTTAAAAGTGGCAAAACCTCTCTGTTGGTTATTTTCCAGGGCCCACGTCTCCTGCATTAAACAAATATCATGTTTTTCTACAAACAGACCCCAATCTGGACATAATAATTTATTCTTGATCCCTGCCAAATTCCATGAGAGAATTTTGATGTTACTGTTTGCCTCCCATGCTTTAAAATTCTTATGTGTCCTACTACAACTAACTGCCCCAAGTGGTGAATCATCCATGTGCAACCCCCCCCCATCCCCGAGTCGGGCCCCTTCTCCCTCGGTGCTCTGTCTCAAGCCCCTCTAGTAGTTGTGCTGATTCCCATACTGTAGACCTCCTTTTTTCCCTGGCTTAAAACAGGAACCCCTGCTAGAACCACCACATAAGGTATAGATTCAGGAGGAAGATCTATACGTGGAAACACACTCTTTCGTACATCAGAGGTCTTAGCCATGTTTGCTGATCGATCATAGCTTACTGCCCCTGTGTCCCCGCCACCCTCCGCATTTCTAGGGTTTACTGGATCATTGAGCACAACAATATCACTAGGTTGGTTTGGGTGTTCATCGGGCAAAACAGTTGGGGCAGATAAATCCACTAAGTCGTTTGTGGCCGGCGGGGTTACATGGTGACAAACTGCATTCGTTGTCCTAGACAACCCCTCTATGTTGCCGTTACCAACTTCAGCCCGCATACCACCCTCTGCCTGTGCGGGGTTAAGCAGTGATTCAAGGTGTGAAAGTCTGAGTTCTATAGAGTTCAGTCTGTCATAAATAGGAAGACAGGTCTCAGTAAATATATGTTCCAATTTAGCACAAAAGTCTTCCCTGGACTCAGTGGAAAAGATGTTACCAGCACTTAGTAAAGTCGAAGACCCATGTGCAGTAAGCTGGGGTATATCGAGTTCAGCTACAGATCCTATTATCGGATTTGTCCCTGAATTGCCACATTTCTGGATTTTTGCTTTTTTATTCTTCAGTGTGGCTCCACCACGCTTTCTTTTGACTGCTAAATCTGGTACCTGATAAATAGTCCCCAGTTTAGAACTAGATGCGGACCGAGTTAAGAAAAATCGATCTAGTTGCTCCTGAAAGCTCAGGATTTTGTGGGGGGATGGCTGGACAAGCTACTACCGAGTCCACAGTAGCTGGGGGACTTGACAAGCTGCCAACTACTTTTGATGACTGGTTGCCCTCACCAGTGTGACCAGAGGGCACAATATCAACTGTTAATTGAGGCACTGGTGAGGACACCAGGGCCAGCCTGCCCATTGACGACCGCTTATCAAAAATCAGCTCCATAGATAGCCTCTTTTCAGTCATTTCAATTTCATGTTGCAGCACAGAAGATGCCCTGGTTAAGAATTGGTCAACTGTACCCACGATAGATCCTCCTGATAACGACTTTCTCCCCTTGGCTGTAGTCATTTTCCACTTTTGTTACAATGCAACTGCTCCAATAATTCGTAACAAAGAAAATAAAGAAAGAGCGAAGGGCAGTCTTAATAATCCAGCAAATACGTACTAACCTTCATATGCTGATCAAATGTAGGATTGAAAAGAGGGGCCCCGTCCCGTCCTCGTTCGTGCTCAGACAGGCTCAGACGGGCCTGCCCTTGGCCCGGGCTTCGCCCGGTGCGCGCCTGTGCGCGTTCCCGCGATGCAGAGGCCGCGAGGAGTAATGAGGCAGCTGTGGGCAGGAACTGCTGCGCTGGTTCCTGAACGCTGGGTCCCAAAGGCGGCAAACACAAGTCAGCTCCTACGAGCGGCACCCCATATTCAATTTGTGACTTTTGTTTTCGTCTAATATGATACAGATATCCAGGTATCGGAAATCCAACGTTTCCCAGGGAATCCTCAGAACAAGGCAGTGAGTCGAATGTCAAACCCATGACGCCTCCCATCGGAAACAATTACAATTTGTTTGCTAGATATGGAGGCCGACACTTCACCATATTACCACAGGACCATTAGTAGGATAGGGACTGGATAAGTAGGGTGTCTCAGATATATCAACATATCATCTGCATACATGGACACCACATGCGTATTATCCCCAACCTGTATACCCCACGGACGGAGCACCTCCCTGAGACTGCATCACCTCCTACAGGCAGGACCGGCGTGTTCAATATCCAGTAGTGCCAAGGCATAGCCATAATCTGAATTTCCCGTCTCATGCAGCACATGTGTGATCCATCTAACGTTCTGCATAGTGCTACTCCGTGGCACAAAACCACATTGATCATCATGTATCAACCCAGATAGGACCACAAGGACTTTACTCAGTATTTTGGCATCTACATTGATCATGGAAAGCGGCCTGTAAGATTTAACAAAACCAGGATCTCTTTCTGGCTTTGGTATCTATACTATATGAGCCTCTCTCATAATGACCCAGAGGATGTACCCCTCATACGCTTCATTATACACCTGTAACAACCCGTCCCCACCCAATGTTTTCCCTTTAGGCATCTCTTTTATAACCACGAAACAGGGACAGAGAGGGCCTCTTGCTGCTTGGAAATTAGTTGCGACAATTGTAGGGCTGTCAAATAGGCAGCCGTTTTCTGATCCTCCCCTTACTATATAACTCTGCCATATGTTGAGCGGACAGCCCTGTTATGCCTTTTTGGGTGCAATATTTGCTCCCTATTGCATCTCAGAGCTCGATCATGGGAGCCCAGGGAATTCTCCTCTTGAACACCCATGCCAGCAGTTTCCCAGTTTTGTTCCCCTCTCTATACAGACGTTGTCTACATGTCCTACTGGTGTATTTCTCTACCCATTGCCATATCTCTATCAGTGCTGCCTTGCAAGCTGCCCAGTCAGCTAATGTTTGTGTCTGTGTAGCAAGGTTGGCTTCCAGTGCCTATCGATTGCTCTAGTTCTGCAGTTACCCCATGTATTTGCGACCTACATTTACCATGGACCCCCACCTTTATAGCCTCCCATTCCACTGGTCTATTGCTAGCCATGTTCTCATTGACTTCAAAATATTCCCTGATGGTCTCTGCCAGCCCCTCAGAAAAAGTGACATTCATCAGCATCTCCGTACGGAGGTGCCACGGCAGCACTCTGGAAAGGACTTGCTCTGTTACTATACTCATTAAAAGCAGGGAGTGATTTGATAAGTATCTGGATAGAAACGCTACCCCTGTACACTTAAACACCCAGTCAACCTGCACCAGGATGTAATCTAACCTGTTGTATGTACTCGAGGCAGGAGTGCAGCATGAATATGCTTTAGTTGTCGGGTTGAAAAATGTCTTCAGATGTCTATCAAATCCAAGCCAGACTTTGCCTTTACCAAGGATTCCATCATGTGTGGTTTAACCGCTACTCTACGGGAATGCCAATTGAGATCACCATGTATTATACAATTAAAACTGTCAGCCCAGATAATATCAGCCACTAGGTAGGGGGAGAACTTCCGAACAACATCTGGGAAAAAGCTTTCTTCATCCACGTTAGGGACATACACATTTACTACACAAATATCATGCAAGTTCAGTGTTGCGGTCACCACTAGATATATGACCTTACCATCTACAACCAGGTCTTTCAGAAGGACCGATACTCTGGCGCCACCCACACCAGCACGTCACTCATATATCTGGAGTAGGTGGTTGCATATGCTTGTCCTCTCCATTTCTTACGTACCGTGGTGACGTCCCCTCTATCCAGATGTGTCTCCTGTAACAGCGCTATACTAACCCTGCAGCTTCCGAGTTATGAATGTTTGCAATGGCGCTTTAAAGGATTGTTCAAACCCGGACGATCCAGGTGAGCACTTTGTATATGCCTCTCATGTCCTACTCAGTGTCTGTGCCTTCTGGTCCCCCCTGTGGTGTGCCATTGTCTGCCTTCTTCTCCTGTAATGTAACCTCTGGACATAAAACTGTAAAAAGAAACTCCCCAACCAGCAACATCCACCCTCAAGTAGCATTATTTGTCCCCATCAGTCTCCCCAAGAAACATACTACAATAGGAAAAAAAATGACGCCACCTCACTCCTCAAACAATAAGGAAATACCTTTCAGTTGCACTGCAGAGAAGCATTCCCTTTCAGCAGCCACCCAATCCCCCGGCACTGGCGGAGGACCACGTTGCACCAGTCCAGGTCATGCCACACTCAGCCCTCCATTCGCAAGGCACATATCTTACCAAACTTGTTTTGAAACATCAGTTTTAACATTACTGAATTTAGAGCTTTCCAGGCACCATCCATACACACCTCATCCCTTCACTCACAACCTTCCCCCACTCCAAAACTTGTCCAAGTTGCTGATTGACGTGGTACTGCCCCTCCCCGAACAGACTACCATCAGTGTGCTTGGCTAAGCAGTCTGAAGTACTGTTCTTTCAGGGATCCTTTTCAGGGGTGACCATCATTTCTAAGAACTTATCTCTGCTGCTCTCCTATGAAGGTCGATATCCCTCCAGGTTTCCATCAGATTCTTTCAGCGTACCATCCTCTTGCACCAGGATCTGAACCAGTGCTCTCCAACGTGTCCACGCTTTCGACATTCCACAACCCCTGTGGCAGTGAGTGCTCTGCAACCCAGTTTGTGGGGGTCTTGCTGTAGCTCCTCCAGTTGCCAACGCCACGAAGTCCAACCATTCCTATGCCTTCTCAGGGAAATTGAAAAACCAGGCTCTACCTCCATGCTTTACTCTAAGCTTTGCCTGGTAAACGAGGCTATACTGAAAATTAATTGCTTGTAGTTGTCTCGTAACCACAATAAACATGTTTCTCTTGTCTTGGAACTTTTTTGTATAATCTGGAAATATTTTCATCACAGGACTTTTGTATCGCAATGGCCTGCTTTTTCTTGCATGCTGCATTATGGTGTCAGGGTCTCTATAATCAAAGAGTCTTGCAATTAAGACCATCGGATGAGCCCGGGGTGGCAGGGGGGCCACCGCGACCTATGAGCTCTCTTGAACTTGAAAAATGTAGAGAGCCTGGGTGGGCTCAACATCACTGTGCTCGCCTCCTCAAAGAATAACACAGCTGAGGGGCCCTCCACACGTTCCGAGAAGCCTATGAATCATAGATTGTTCCGCCGTGACCTCCCTTCCATATCCTCAAGGCGCTCACCCCCATCAAGAAGCGAAGTAACAGTCATTTTCAGTTTTGACCTCTTGTGTTTCAATCTGGTTCTCTGTTTCTGATACATGGTTGGCTACTTTCCACATATCAGTTCTCAGCAAATTGATCTCTATAGTTACTGTGTCCAGTCCCAGTCCCAAGTCCTGTGCCCTCATCCTCGCAAGGGCAGGAGAAAAAAACAGGAATGGGTGTATATGTTACCCCTGGGTGGGTGAGATTAGCCCACCACTTCCAGTTTCTCTCTCTTGGTATGGGGTGGAGTTCACCTCAAAAGTAATGATTTGTCCGAGAACATGGGAAGTAGGGATAATGGAAACAGTGTTGTGTCCATGATAACACAGAGTAAAGTGCCTGCCCTACATATTCACAGTGCTGTGTACCACCTGACAATCTGAAGCTTCGTCAGGAATTCCTTGAACTTGTAAATTATCTCTCCTAGGTTTCGGCCAACACCTAGTGCGCCTCTCCAATCTCAACCACATAACCACATTTCCTATTGACCGCTTTGCCAGAATCCGAACCAGAGTCTGAGTGAATCACACATGCCCTGACTCCCAAAGCCATACGGGCGGCAAACTTGCTATAACGTGAATTCCTTGCCACGTGACAATGCGCTGTTGCTAAGGACGCACAGAGCTATGTTTTAAATACTGAGAAATAGACGCGGGCTCGAGGCTGCCCTGCAGGGCCGGCACACGGGCGGTTGGGCCGCATCCCGTGTCGCGCGCGGAGGGCTTCTTCCGGTGCACCTGAGAAGCAACAGGCAGTTTACACTTTGGGAATGGGCGGGCTTTCTCTTTCAGGGCGGTTCTTTTTCTAACCAATCGCAGGCATTACTAGGAAGTAAATCGATACAGACTGTCCTAATACCGCCCCACAGCCTGCCTTTCACTCTGAATCCAACTTTTCCCATACTTCGCCTCGTTTTCGCGTATGGGACAGTCGGAAGTGGAGAGAAGGCAGTCACCTGTGGGAGCTCGTCTGTCCGGAGACGGGAGGTAAGGGCCACCTTCAGGCACCTCGCTGCCTTGTTGGGGAGCGTTAGCGTGTCCCCAGCAGCTTCTGTCGCAAGAGTGTGAAGTTTAATTGTGTTACTGACTTCTCTTGTGTGAAGGTTCACGCTCAGTGAACACAAGCTTGGTCGGTGCTGCTGCATTAACGCGAAGGAGAAGCAGCGAGGGCTGGCCCTCTATTGCTAGCCTGCGGTGCTCGAAATTAAAAGCGAGGTCAGGTGTGTGAATCTCGAACACGTATACACAGACTAATAACCGTTAAAGAAGCGGAGATCGTTAAAACGCGTGGAGGCCTGCAATGTTCTTTAAAAGTTGCACCCAAGTCCCTCGTTACTTATTAACTGGGCCTTTCATACTCCCTGTCCTAAATATAACTTACTAATCAAAGCATCAATTGTCTTTTAGGAATTGCAAAGGGATTGCCAGATTTTCAGTTCCCGTTTGAACTTTATGTTCATTGAAAGTTCAGTTAATAGTTGATAAGGAACGGTAAATTGCTGAATGTCTATACAGACAATGGTAACTTTTTTGGGAAGTGTAATTTTGAAGTGGTAGTGGACTCTGATAAGCACTAAAATTGGGGGAGCCAAGCTAAGGGCTGCCCTTGGCTTGGCTCTAAGAGCCAGTGCACGAGCCGAGCTTTCAAAATATTTGGCATGTAAATCATGCAACAAACCTCCTATTTGAATGTAAGGTGTCTTTAAAATAAAATGTATTTCTATAACACACAGACGCATTTCACTTTAGCACATCAAATTATGTTTTACATTGATAGTATTTATTAAAAGTCAGAGTTTTTAAACATGTACTGAGAAACATTCCTGCCCCACTCTTGAGAATGCTATTAGTTAACTAAAAGGTGTCATTTGTCATGTGTAACCTATGTGTGGCCTAAGTTCTTATAGTTAGAGCAACATTTTTTGATATATAATCAGAGCACCATGTTTTTGTACAGCACATATCCTGAACTCCCATATTTGAAGTTGCTCTTATATGTTATAATGAACAAAAAGGAGGCTCTGTGAAATGAAGTATTTGCCTAGAATCACACAATTTAGTCAATCAGGGAAACCCGGATTGATCCTTGATTTTCTTGTTTCGCATTGTGAATTTCAGCCACTAGATGGATATCTCTTCTGGCATCAAAAGTCAATGCTTTGTCCTGAAATCTTGGAGGATGAGATAAGATGGTGGGTGAGAGGCAGAACCCACAATTTGTTTTGGCAGTTTTACATAGCGTGAACCTTGCCTAAGAACATAAAAGCATTAGTTAAACAATTGACGCAGACTATGTTGCATGTTTTTTCCCAGCCGGGAGAATTGCTCGGATTCTGTGGCTCGTTTTGGGCTCAAGGCTCCAAAAGACATTGAGCTGAGGCAGAGCTGGGCATCTGGCTCGAGCCTGGCTCTTACTTTCAGAGGCTTGCCTACCTCTATTCAATACAAAAAGCAGCATATTGGATGAACAGTACAACATATTTTAAATCACTGTGAAAGCTTTAAAGTAATCTTTTATGTTTATTTGCAACAATTTACAAGCTGCATCCAAAAGGCTTTTGTCTTAGGAATTTATATTTTCCATTTATTTGTAAGGAGGATATCTCTGGAGACCGACCAAGCTTGAATGTGAGGCTGGATGATGGGTATTGTTAATTACAGTACTCAATGTTATGGTGTCTGTACTATCTTTCCAACCCACCCTCTCTTCGTCTCGTAGGTATACTCTGAGATCCAAATGTTCTTCTTGTCTGCTTGAGTAGCAGATGTCAGGCCATCTCACTAGGAGGTGACTGTGTGATGTGACTGGGTCTGCCATTGTGTCTCGTAGGGAGTATGTCTGAGTCTACCCCCTGTGGACCATGGCTCAATAAGTGGGGCAAGGTGTATATGCAGGGCACAAGGATGTTTGTTCCATAGCCATTAATGGGTAGTAATCTAAGTTTTACTCTGATTGCTACAATTTCTTATCTTAGTTCTTAATCATGAGGTGCATGACCTGGACAGATACCCTATCTGTTGCTTCAGGTAATGGTGTTATTTTCCTCTCTCCGCAATAGCATAAGTGGACAGGTTTCACAGCATTCCATGGAATCATACCCACGCAACATAAATTGCTGAAGAGATCAAAACTACGGGAGAGATGCTGAGTTGTAAGAATTGTGGAAAGGAGGTGTATGTAGGACTAGGATTGTATGTAAATAAAAGTTAATATTTTAACGTCTCTCGTGATAGTCCCATTCCTTATTCATGAGGTCTACAAAAGCAGTGCAAGATTTAACTGGCAAATACAAAACACATTAGATAACAAAATAATGTACTTCATTTTTTCATACCATAATTAGAGAACCATTGCCTACAGTAGGTGGTAGATTATTCCTTTTCAAGTTTTGGGGGATAGTGGTGCAAAAACTAATGAGCGGCTATCCAAGTCACCTCTTATATCTTCCTTCAGGGAGCCCGGTACACTTTGCTCCAGATTCTGTCTTTTTCTAACTACGCTTACCTTTAATTGCTACTGTACATTTAGCCTCAACATGAGCTAATCAAGTTGATTTAATGGATCTACTCAGAAAAGCAATTAAAGAAGACACCTCTGGTCTTATGGCTGCATCAAGCAGTAGAACTACAAAATGGATTCCTACATAGTAGGACACACCATTCTCCAAAACTTCTGAGTAGGTGACTAGAACTGCAGCACTCACAAACTTGATTTCAATTGTTTCTAACGTGGCAAAGAATGATCATGTTAACACTCAAGAACCAAAGGTAAACCCCTAGATGATACCAGAAACATCACTTTAGAATCTCAATAGGTAGTCTGCCAAATCATCCTTAAACCAGAACTCCTCCTCCGGACTCCATGAGAAATAGCTGATTGCATAGATAACTGCCCTATGGGATCATATGACTGACAATCCTTCCCGATAGAATGCGTCCCTCAAAGTAGATGTAATACAGGGACCTGTCCTTTTCAGCAAACACTCCATTCTAAAATTGCCTTCAATGCAATTGATGGCTTGCCTGCTGCACAGTTACTGCTACTTCCTCTGACACCTCTTGCCACACAAGGCCCTTCTGCTCATCTTCCAAAGTTTGTTCTTCATTCTTAGAAGTGACTGTTCATCTCACTTATCACTCATGGACAATGATTTATGGTGGGCAGAGAACTTGCACACTATAGCTAGAAATCCTCTTTCAGAATATTGGTAACTAGCGCCCTTCACTTCTTTGTAGTCCACTCTTACCTCCCTGCCTGGACTCTGCATCCATGATGAGAACATTCTGGGACCAAAAGTGGGAACGGACATCTCTTTTAAAAAGTTGTCCAAACTAGTCGCTACTGGAAAGCTTCCTTGAGATCCATGCGGACCGGTGGTATTCTGTTAGTTTTGTCAACTCTGATCCCACAATTTCCTCAAATGAACTGTCTGTGGTTGCAAATTAATAAATGCTCAAGGGATAACTCGTACAGATGGTGCCTAGCAGCATTGGAGTTGTAGCCTGTTTCATGCTAATTACTCTTGCAACTGAAGGGACTTGCACTAGAGGCTCCTTAATCTGACAACCCGAGTACACGTCAGGAATACACAAGCCTAAGTCATGCTAAATCAAGCCCCTAAGAATACCTCTTCTGATAGGAAATCGATGGACCTGGACACTTCTTCCAGTTTGTTAGGAGCCTGTGCATGAATGTGTGAGATACTCAGACAAGGAACATTCCTTGTTTCATTTTATTGTCAGTAGGGGGATTCAGGAACCACTTGGCTTTACACAGGAAAAACCAACCCCGATTGTGTGCCAATCCAACCACGAGACACAGAAGCTTTGTAAATGCTTAAGGTGCTGATGGCAAAACAGAGGCAGAGAAAATTGAAGTGGAAATGCTGGTGGGGAATTCTTCCTAAGTAAACTGTAAAGCCTTCAAAACCACAGTATACATGGATTGAAATTTCTGCAATACTTTCAGCAGTGATTCCCTTTTCCTGCTTAGGTTTGGGATTTGCAGTGGGAACTCTCCACGATACTGGAGAAGTGGAAGCAAATTCAATATTGTACATTGCACTCTTCAGCCCCTGGTAGTATATGTCCCGTTTCCATTTGGATACTAAATAACAATGCTTTGTGGTTAACTGTTTTCAGAAATTAAATTAGCACACTGTGTTCAGTAAAGCTGTCTTGCACAATACATGTATCACAAGTCAAATCAATTTAGCAAAAAAATACTTTGTAGGAAAACGTTTGGGATTTAATATCTAAAAGGGGCAAAATCACAAACGATAGTTACAGTTTGGAAAATGTAAGGTAATCCAGGCAGCTGCATTGATTAAACCTGTATCTGAGCTATAGTTCACTTCTGAATGCAATTTAAGATAAGGCACTCTGTTTTTATGTTGATAACGCTTACTTCCTTCAATTCCGTAAATTCTTTTAGGGGATAACCAGCAGCCCATTGGCAGGCAATCAAACAGATTAGCAAAATAAAGATATCACTTCGATCCAATGAGTTCTGCGAAGTGGAGCTATGCTTTAGCTTCACATAATTTCACGTATATGCTCTACGTTTTAATCCCAATTTCAATAGATATAGTTGACTCAGACGAGCATATTTTCTGATTTTATTCATGCCCTGAATAACATAATTGTCGCTTGCCCTTCGCTTAGCAATATGTCTTTCAGAAACTGAATTGGTGGTGGTGGGTAAGAAGGGACGGTATGTCAGATTTTGAGCTTTACTCGATTACAGTTCGCCAGTTTCATGATGGCAAATGCTGGGCCAGATCGAGGCATTTTGAACAAGCATTTCTTAGTTCGTCCTCCTAAAGCCAAGGTACTTGTATTTCTTTTTTCTTTTTAAATAAATCCCATTTTATGTCTTTAACAAAAATATGTTTTGGGATTAACAATTATGGAGACATTGGGCAGATAGGATTTAGGGACTGTATCACATGTGGCTAAGTAGTTTGCTATTTTGAGACGCATCATGGGCCTGTCTCTAGATTGTGAGCATTTCCACCCCCCTTCACTTTTCAGAGCTGGACTATGCTGCTCTTGCTGTTTTTGTAACACTTGAAATTGTACTTCACCTTACAATGGGGCACTGTGCTCAACTTCTGTGTGAAGTCTTCGTGTACAGCAGTGTCCTTTGAGCACTAAATAATACTGTGTGTGTCTTGGCATATACTATATATTCACCTATAACGTCATATCCCAGGTTTTAATTTACTCACTAGAAATGTCTCATATATCAGAAAGTTCATACAGGCAGTGGATACTATTTCTTAGTAAGACTGACCATAGAAAATTCATCATTGTCATAAAACCACAACCTTTTACTGTTCGTGCTTACTGTAACAGAACTGCCACATTGTATGACAGCACAATGTGGCAGTCACACTAATAGATTTCACCATTCAAAACACATTTTAAGATTGAAATGTAATCACGTAACCAATAAAACGCCATTTAGGCCCCTCGCTACCGGTCCTGTGTACAGTTGGCAGCAGTACCAACAGGAACAATTCTATGCCACAAACCCAGCCTGTTGAAAAGGAAAGCACAGGGGTGCGATGCTGCTCCATGCTGTTAGAGAGTATCGACACACTAACCCATGGGTTCTCACAAACATTTTCCCAGGGGCACAATGTTTGGTCAGTGATGCGACTGAGGACTGCATTGGTACCAGCAGGGTGGTGGTCAGGGAGGGGGGGTATGAGGCGTTGGTGGGTGTAGATGCGAAGCAACACGTTTGGGATTAATCTCGGCTTCTCCATTTAACCAAATTGTGTGATCTTAGCATTTTCTTCATTATTGCATATGATGACTTTGAAATGCATTACTTTAGAATGTGTGCTATACAAAACCGTCTGTGTTTAATTTAATAAACTATAATTTTGTTCAAGTATAATAGAAACCCAGGCCCACCAAAGAGTTCACATAACAACTGACTTGCCTCCTAGTCCACTTTTGGCGTTGTTGTCAGGATGTGGGGGAAGATTGAATGTTTCTAAATTCATGTTTGAAACTATCACTTAAAAAAAAACACTTATCAATTCACTGATATAATCTGATGTACTACGGTGAACTGGTTCTGCATGTTAATGAAATACACTGTTTGAATTCTGAACAGGCTTGATGATACTTTGCACTTTTGCTTGAAGATGTCTTTAAGAATAAAGGTGTTTCTAAAGTTAAATGGTGCAGGACACCCTAGTAACTGCAGTTAACCTTTACATAAATACTTGCCCTCTATTTGATTTTTTTATGTTGGTGCGTAGTCGAGTAAACAGCAGCCAAGTGCTGCTGTTGACCATTGTGGCGCATGCACAGGTCAGTAGGGCCACATGCGGCCCCTGGGCGGTACTTTGAGCCTCACTGCACTAACATGCTCATTCAGAACCGCAGCTGTACAGGAGAAGCCTATGGTCCGGTCCCTAAAACTGCCATGTTTTAATAGACACAATGTGGAGAAAAAGGGCTAGAGTTTAGGGATGAGCGTTTGGGAAAATGGAAAGGTTTTTATGGGGTCTGCATGGCAAGCCCAACTGGAGCATGAGCTCAAAGGTAGGGAATCCGAGAAAATCCCTTGCCCCGTCCTCACAAAAAAGTCAGTATGGAAGGAAAAGAGATGCCAGTTCATTCATTCTTAGAGTTCATATTGCATCCCTCAAAGCATCTATTTTAGAATGAGTCCGAAGGCTACATTCACAGCATTTTATAGTGTACATGATATCGGCATGCCCAGTACTAACAAGTGGCTGCTGTTTAACTTTGCAGCTCGCTTAATCAAGACAACACACCTACCTGCAAATACTGATATCTGAAATGTTCAACAAAAAGCTCATCCATGAGCAAAGTGCTTGCATACTATTGCCAAGTAGGCAAATAAAGAGCTTTCCATAGAGCATTTACAATGCTTAATTACCAGTGACACTGGGTTGGACGGGAAGGCTGAGCAAGCAAACTAACTGAATTAATTCCCTCAAGAGTTTACATAGAGTACGCTAACTCATCACTAATCACTGTATTTTATTTAAAGCACTATTGATCTTTACTCCCTGGTTCTTATAAATGGGGTTCTCTGGTTGTCAGGGAAGGGACCCTTCCTTCTAGTCAGAGTAAGGGGATTTACACTTCTAAAATAACCCCTGCCTACCCCCTTGGTAGCTTGCACAAGCAGTCAGGCTTATCTCAGAGGCAATGTGTAAAGCAGTTGCACATAACACACAGTAATACAGTGAAAATGCTACAAAAGGACACCACACTAGTTTTAGAAAAGTAGCTAATATTTATCTGTGTAAAACCAGACCAAAACGATCAAAATACAGCAATAAAGATATGAATTTTGCAAGAATAAACTTAAGACAGTTTCTTGAAGTCGATAGCTCCATCCGGGGCTATCACGGGGTCGTGAACAAACAAATCCAGCAGTACAGGCTGACAGCCAGGTTGCGGGCTAGCTACGGTGTCTGAAAGACCCACAAACATGACCTTGGAAATGCAGGGTGTCGTGGACTTTGTGATGAGCTCCGAAGAGGTGGCGTCTCCGTGCTTCAGTTCCAGAAATTGGTCCAGGAGTCTATGGGCCCTTGAAGACACACACATTGCAGATCGTAATGTCATGGACCTTGCGATGAGCTCCGAAGTGGTGGCACCTCCGAGCATTGGTTCCAGAAGTTGGTGCTGGAGTCGTCGGGCCCTTGAAGTCACATGCGTTGCAGATTGTACTCTGTGAGGTTGAAGTCTCGAGCTCTGGCGTCCGCTGGCTTCGACAGGCATCGGGGCTTCGGTGCGAAGTGGAGGTGTGCATCGTGCGGTGCCCTCTGGTCGAGGTGCAGGCAGCGGCTTGGTGACTGCATCCAGTTGTGTCGGTGAGACCAAGGCTGCAGTGCAAAGTGGGGCAATGCTTGTTGCTGTGCTGACATGTCATCTTTGTTGAAGCGCTGTTGTCGGTGGACGATCTGGAGCCGCTGGCGTCGGTTGACCGAGGCTACGGTTTGGCACGGGGCGGTGCGTTGTGTAACTGCCTGGCCCCCAGGCCAGAGTGCAGACAGTGGTGTCGGTGAGTCCAAAGCGGCGATGTGAAGCAAGGTGGTGCCCACAGTTCACGGTGCAAGCAGTGGCTCAGTGACTGCGTCGGTGAGACCAGGGTTTTGGTGCCAAGTGCATCGGTGCTCGTTGCAGTGCTTTCAGGTCACGAAGCCAGCAGCGGCGTTATGGACAGCGTCTAGGTTGTTTTTCTTCTGTGGCAGCACAAAACACACAGTTCCCAGTGCTGTTGGTTGATGAAGATGAAGTCTTTGATGTTCCTGAGACTTCCAACAGGAGGCAACCTCAACTTCAACCCCTTGGAATAAGTTGCAGAAAGTTCAGTCCAGTCCTTTCACTAGTCAAGACAGAAGCCGCAACTGCAGGCCAACCCAAAAAAGCAACACACAGGTGTTAGAACAATTTAAACCCCTAGGGACTCATGAAACTATCAATATTTTGAATTCTGTCCGCTCGGGAGCCCCTACTGATCCTTGCCCAGTGTGGATTATTAAGCAAATTCCTGAGGTCATTGGAACAGCACTTACTCCCTTGCTGAATGCCATATTTAGATCAGGCATATTCCCCAAACTATGGAAAAAGGCCTCTGTCCTTCCTTTGCTGAAAAAACAGACCCTGGATCCCACAGATCCCAATAGCTACAGGCCGATTTCTCGGCTCCCCTTCCCTGCTAAAATATTGGAAAAAGCCATAAACACCCAACTCAGTGCATTTCTCCAGCTCAGCAACTCTCTCGACCCATCTCAGTATGGGTTCAGAGCAGAGCACAGCACTGAGTTGGCCCTATTAAAATCCATGGAGGAAATTAGAGAGGCCCTGGATAGGGGTGGCAATGCCGTCCTGATCCTGTTGGATTTGTCGGCGGCCTTTGACACGGTCCATCACGAAGTGTTGATGGACCGTTTGTCCGATATAGGGGTAGGTGGGCGAGTAGGGGAACTCCTACAATCTTTTTTAGCTGACAGATCACAAACCGTGGATCTGGAGGGCAACAAGTCCACACCTTTTTCCCTTCCATGTGGGGTGCCTCCGGGCTCGTCATTGAGCCCTATGTTGTTTAATATCTATGTGGCACCCCTGGCTGGAATCATAAGATCATTTGGCTTCCAACTCACTTCCTATGCTGACGACACTCAAATAGTGTTGTCACTGAGGGACGGGAGGGAAAAGGAAACTGGGGCACGTTTCCATGATTGCATGGGGGCCATTTCACGTTGGATGTCTTAAACTGAACTCCAGTAAGACAGAGGTCCTAAAGTTTGGAAATAACCCTTGTGTGTGGACACCCGTTTGGTGCCTGCCCTCCACCCGCTAGGAAAGCAAAAAACCTTGGGGTGTTGTTGGACAATAAGCTTACCATGGGTGACCAAATAAGTATGGTGATATTAGCCTGCTTTTTAAGTCCTAAGAATTGTAAGGAAAATTAAGTTCTTCCTGTCTGAAAATAGCCTTAAGACAGTGATAATGGCCCTCCTAATGTCACGCTTGGACTATTGCAATGGCCTATACCTTAATGCCCAAAAGCAGCACATCAATCGGCTCCAGCTGGTTCAAAACGCAGCAGCAAGACTGCTGTCCGGTATTCCAAAATTTGACTCTGTAAGAGAGGAGCTGAAGAAACTCCATTGGCTCCCGGTGAAACAAAGAGTTTGTTTTAAAGCACTCTGCACTGTCTTTAAGGCCATCAATGGAACAGGTCCCGATTTTATTAGACGTAAATTCCAGTGCTACGTCCCGGGAAGAATGCTACGTTCCACTGGAGCTAAACTAGTTCAAGTCTCCCCTTTCAAAAGAGTCCGTTGGGGAGGAAGGAGTTTTATCAACTGTGCCGCCAGGGCATGGAACGAGCTCCCCCTCCATCTTAGAAACGCCCCGGATCTCCTTACTTTCAGAAGGGGTCTGAAGACCTGGCTCTTCTCCCAGTAACATACACCCACCTTCCCAGCAACCAGTGCTTAGCGCCAGGACACCCCAGGGTAACTGTGCGCTCTATAAGTGCGAATAACGTAACAGCAAAGGAGCAGTACTCCTCCTGACAGCTCTTCCAGCTCTTCTTCTTGGCAGGTCCCTTAGTCCAAAAGAGTTCTAAAGTTCTGGGGTCAGGGCCCCGATTATTTATACTACTTTTCTCTTTGAAGTCTTAGGCAGAAGGTCCTGCTTGCTCAGTAAAAACCAGTTCTGTCCTCCTGGTCCAGATTCACCACAGGAGGTGGAGACCGCATTTCACGTCAGATCCCTTTGTGTGATTGTCTGGAGTGAATGCACAAACAGCCCCTGACAGTCTAAATCTAGATGGGGAATCCACAAGCAGGCCGAGGAACACAGGATGGTTCAGCAAGAAAATGCCCACTTTCTAAAAGTGGCATTTTCATACACACAATTAAAAAAACAACTTTACTAAGAGATGTTAGTAAATTCTGAGTTCAGAGAGCCTAAACTCAATGTCTCAATCTTGTCCCAATGGGGAGATACACATGTAAGTTGTTACAGTGCAGCTCCCATGTTAGCCTATGGGACAGACATACTAGTTAAATGCAACAAGGCATCTCCAATGATTAACTATGATAAAGACAGCTTTTCAATCGTGAAAAACGAAATGCATAGTATTTCACTATCAGGATATGTAAAACCCATGGGGCACCTTAAGTCTACTTCAGGGGTGACTTACATGTAAGGAAAGGGAAGGTTTAGGGGCTGACAGTGGGTGCAATTGCCAGGTCAACATGGCAATTAAAACAACTCGCAGACACTGCAGTGGCAGGTCTGAGACACCTTTGCAAGGCTACTTGTGTGAGTGGCACAACCAGTGCTGCTGGCTCACTAGTAGCATTGGATTCACTGGCCCTGAGCGCACATAGTGCACTGTACTAGGAACTGACTAGTTAATCAAATATGCTAATCATGGAAAACCTATCATAACACAATTTACAGTAGGGGCACTGGCACTTTAGCACCGAATAGCAGTGAAAAAGTGTGCAGAGACACTAAGTCAGCTACAGCAAAGCCCTTCATATCATCATCAAAAACAGGAAGTCAGAAAGCAAAAAGACAGGGTAAACACCAAAAGATACCAGGTCTAACACTGGTCTTCCAACTGCAGGTGGAAGACTGCAGGTATTCCTTCTTTCTCTCGTCGTGGAATTCATTTTTCAGAGATAACTCAGTTGCGTATTATGTTCAGAAAGAAATAACCTACCACTGTATAGATACATTCCTTTGACACTAAAGAGTTTTACTCGTCCATTTGAATATTATGTAACACTAAAAAAAATCTGCACTTGTCTGGTCAGACAAGGCCATTCTAGACTGAAAATTGAAGATATGCTTGTGAAAATTACATTGTCCCACTTAGTTCCAGGGTTGCATGTCTCTCCTTTTTATATTGTTTTGAATTTATTGCATGGAGATGCTCTTAGCCTTCTCTTCCATCCTTACCGGTTACCATCTTTCATAGTATTTTCAGAGAAAAATTCCTTCTCTGGTGTTTGCTTGCATTTCAGTTGAACTCTGGCCTGGCCATGATGTAGCCTGATGTCATTGTGCTATCTGGCATATGTACAGCATAGAGGACAGTCAGATGCTACCCATTCCTCCATAACAGGATGCATTGGGTTTCTGAACTGTCAACCACCCCTACTCTTAATCGGCACTGTATAGCCAAATGGGAAGCTTTCCAGTTCAGAGTATCTTCTACTTTCATGTGTTCAAGCTGATGCTGGACTCCTTGCTGTGCCTCCCTACGTCTGTAAATGATTATGTCCTCCTAAAGCAGGAGATAACAATGCTGTTCCAAGACATGGAAGTAAGAAAAAGTTACTCAGGTGTATTGCATAAAAGATTTCTACAACACCTTTTGTGACACTAGGTTGTCGGCTTGCTCCTCTTCAGCCTGTACTGCAGTGGGATACCAATTTACTAGCAGGAGGAGGAACAGGACAGCAACCTTTCAACAGGAGGGGAGGCGGGCCTGTCTAAACTTCGAGAGAAGGATATCGTATCATAGCTATACGTCAGTGATTTGTTTCCATTACTCAAACAAAAGATTGCACTGAAGCATTTCAGAATAAAGTTTGTGGAATTGGCCTCCAGTATGTATACTGTGTCTGAAAAGAAGAGGTACTTGTACATAAATGGAGAAGCATATAAGAAGTTTGACATTCTGGGCCCAACATACATGTCTTAAGAGTACTTAAAGCAGTACATGAATGCTTGATTTGGACATTGTTGAAGGGAGGCCAAGCCATCTACCCTCTTGGCTGCCAGTTGCAAGACTGATGCAGAGATGGTGCTTTCTGTCCAGGTCTTATAAGCAGTCTGAGTATTGATTATAGGGTAGAGAGCAGCATTGTGTCAATATCTATTAAAATGATTGCCATTACTGCTTTGCTAACGTATTTTCAGAATTGCAGAGCATCTCGATGTGCAGCACTTTCATCTGACATTTCAAAGATCAGTTGTCCTTTGTGAAGATATTGTAAACACTGGTAGCAAGAGGTCTTTTGGGCACTTCACATATGACCTAGAAAGTGAACTGTTTTTAGGTCGAGCCTAGGCAGCACACATGCGATGTCTGCAAGGCCTATTGTCTTCAACAAAACCACTTTACTCCCGCCTGCTACTTACCATTGGAGCACTGTTCCATCGCTCTTTTTTGTTGCGTCCTGAGTTGTTCACTCAGCCGGTAGGTCACTTCCAGTTAAGACTAAGGAGCACCGGCCGAGCACAGTCTCCTTACTTTTCTTATCTGGGTTTTACCAAACCTTTTTTTTGTAATGTTGCTTTACGCATGTCGCTAGCATTTTTCATCTTTGAATGCTAGTTAAATGGGTTTCAATACTTAAATATAATTCTAGACATCGGAGTATTTCGATCGCAATAGTGGGCGTTTTCTCATTTATTAATTGTAAACTGAGAATAAAGTAAAATTTCACACAGGGACTTATTTAGTGCCCAACCATTCAGCTCAGTAAGAAAGCTATCACTGCAGTGCATTACGTTTATATCAAATGTACAAGAAATCGCATTTCTCTTTATGTCCCATGTGGAAATGTATTTAAAAATGTGTTTGTGTTATTTTTAAGTAATGCAGGTAAGAATATTGTATTAGACTGCTATCAATTCCTTAGTAAGGATGTCGAGGTAAACACCATATGAGATTGTCTATCTCACGTTCAGGTACCCGATGTAAACTAAGGGCCAAAGAGTACAGCCAGCTGCACGTGTATCCGGGTTGCATAGATACGCAGTAACAGTGAGGTTTTTGCCTAATCACCTCACGGTTACGACAAATCTTAGTATTTAAGGTGGGGGTCGTGCTTCCTCTTCTGTCTGCTGATTTAGTTTATTGAGTCACTGCTCTCCCGGCTTGTAGTCCCTATTTGTACGCCATGGAACAGGGGGCAGAACCCCTGGTAGTTGCAGGATTCAACTCCCAGCCACTCTGAGTCCCTGTCTATGCAATCTATTCAGGCAGTGATACAGGCTGCGGTGGCTGCAGCTTTTGAGGTGCGCGAAGGGGGGCAGGGCCCCTCTTCCCCTAAGAGGCATCGACTGGACCTCCCTCCATGCACGAAGGGGATGGTAAAGAGGAGGACCTCAGGGGTCATTATGTGCAGGGCCAGGGGTTGCGGGATGTCCTACAACACATCAAGGATAACATGGCATTCCCGATTCCCCCTGTCGATGAACTATCTGATGCTTTCTGCATGCAGTATCAGCGCAAGAAGCCCTAGTCACTACTGCTGCATTTGGTGAAGAAAGTAATTGATGATGAATGGCAGGAGCTAGACAAATAGGCTTTCTCGCAATATTTGTCCAAACGATACCCCATCCAGGACTTTGCAAAGGATTATCCTTCCTCTGTGAAAGTTGCCTCTCTCATGGCTGGACTGTCTTCTCTGGGGCCCATCATTTCTGAGGATGCATCTCCAACGGACCCGGTCGATAAGAGGGTGGAAGCTGCTGCTAAACATTCCTATGCGGCAGCCAACTTCTCCATCCGAGCTTCCGCTTATTTATCATACATAGTCCATTCTCTGTTGAAGGACTTCCAATCCTTAGCTGAGCTACTGGAACAGGGCGCTCATGTCCTTCCTACCCTGGCGATCATGGAGCAGCAGACGCGACTTTTGTCTGATATACCTTTTGACACCTTGGGGGCTGCCGCAGCGGCTGGGGGTGCTGCTATTCAGGCCCGTCGCCAAGTATAGCTCGCCACTGGAAGGCAGAGGCTGCTCAAGAGGCGATCCTGATGAAAATTCCTTGTTCAGGGACACAACTGTTTGGCACTTCCCTGGAGGAGATGGTTAAGAAATCCGCAGAGGGCAGGAAACTGTTGGCCCCCATCCGTCCCTCTCGTGGCAGTTTTTTTGGTCCCAAACGTGCATTTGCTCCCAATACTACCTCCAGGGGTAATCTGCCATTTCGAGGTCAGTGTCGCAGCCGGGGCTGCCCGTACGTCAACAAATCCCAGTCTCAGCCTGCCGTTTTGACCCCCGCATCAAAGTTCTGACTGTCCTCGGATCTCGGCGGCTGGAGCGCCGGTGGGTGGACGTCTGCTAAATCTCATCGCTGCTTGGGATGCCTCCATCTCAGACCAGTTGGCCCTATGGATTGTCCCGGAAGGCTACTCAATAGTGTTTAACTCCCTCCCTCCGGACGCGCTCCTTTCCACCCCACTGCCATCAGCATCGGGAAGATGGGAGGCCCTGATGGCCGGTGTCCAAGACCTCCTCGTAAAAGGAGCTATTCGGCCGGTTTCTGCTACACAGGGGATATTGGGTGTTTATTCTGTCCTGTTTCTGGTGAGGAAGGTGTCGGTTGAGTTTTCTCCAGTTCTAGATTTGAAGCGGGTTAATTCTTTCATTCCCCATGTAAAATTTAAAATGCTTTTGTTGCAGGAGATCCTCCCGCTACTGGTTCAGGGGGAGGTTGTGACTTCTCTGGACCTTCTAGATGCCTACCTCCATGTGTCCATCCACCAGTTTCCTCCCGATTTGCGTGGGGGTTGTCACTTTCAGTTCCAGGTACTTCCCTTTGGTTTGTCCTCTGCCCAAAGGGTCTTCACAAAAGTTTTGGCCCCTTTGGTTGGGATTCTCCACAGGGAAGGGATCAGGCTTTTTCCCTATCTGGATGACTGGCTGATCTCTGCCTCTTCTTTTTCTAAGGAGACTCTTTACATCCAGAGGGTCTGCGAAGTCCTGTCCACCCATGGGTTCCTGATCAGCCTCCAGAAGTCTCACTTGTTACTGACCCAAGACTTGGTGTTCATCGGGGGTCGCCTGGACATGGTCTGAGTGATGGACTTTTTGCCTGTGGAACGGAGGAGCACTTTGTGGATGGATCTGGGTTGTCTTCTGGGGTTGATGTCGGCTACCATCAATACCCTGCTGTGGGCTCGTCTCCCTTTGTACCCCTTGGTAAATCATCTCTGTTGGAAAACCACTCCCACACTAGAAGGGGTGGTGGTGGTCTTCCGGACACACTGTGGTAGCTTGGCTCGAGTGGTCAGGAATCAGGCTCCGTGCTAAGCATACAACATACCCATACAATAACCATGCGTGCATCCGTTCCAAAAACGACTCAACACCGTAAAAATTATGAAAATATCTGTTTATCTGCTTTTTCTCTTAGTTGCTGATTGGAGAAAATAAATAAGTCAATCACAATATACAAATTTTAAATAGTGCAGATCAAATAAATACTGTCTGGAGATTCAATAAATAGGGGTGATCATAAATATAAAGGACATAAATAACAGTGCAGGTAATACAGGCAATTAAATATTCTGAGGCAATAAATACTGTCACCAATAAATATTGTACACCAACAAGTCCTGTGGACCAATAAATATAGTGAAGCAATAAATAGGTTAACCACAATAAATACAGGGCCCCCCAATAAATAATTAAGAGTATACAGCAACACTCATGTAATCAGATCACTTTTCAATTCCTAAGGGCTGATTTGGCCCAGGCACAGCTTGTAGGGTTGTGGAAGGCTTGAGGGGTTCTACTCCCTGGCTGGGACAAGGCTGAGGCCTAAACTGAGGTAGATCAAGGGGGGAATACCAGTGCCCTGGCTTTCTCTCTCCACACAACCTCTCTAGGTTAGTCCCAATTCACCCCTGGCACAGTCAGGTTGGTTCCAGCACCTCCCTAGCCCCTTAGAGCAGTCTCTCAGGTCTCCACAGGGCCTTAGGCGCCCTCTACTCCACTTACTGCCCTTTTTCTGATGCTCCGACGCCGCTGGAGTCGTGTCGATGCCGTGAGGCGGTTCCGGTTCGGTCTCGGCGGCCTCGGCACAATGTCAGTTCTAGACGACGCCGGTAGGCGGGTCCGGTCCGATGTCGGCGGCCTCGGTTCGATCTCGACCTCCGATTCGACGGCGTCGGGCAGTCTCTACTCGATGTCGACTTCGGGCGGCTCCGGTCCGATGGCGCTCTCGGCTTCGATGACGCCGGCCTGGCCTCGATGTCGACTTCCGGCGACTCCGGGGTGCGATCCTCACCCCCGACCTCCGGTGCTCCTCCTCTCAGGTTCCGGGCGCTTCCGGAGTGCGATCCTCACTCCCGACCTCCGGTACACTTCACCTCGGTCTCCGACGACTCCGGAGGGTGGACTTCACTCCTCCGATGACGCCGCTCACTCGACCTCGGTTAACTTCCTCCTCGACCTTTGGTATTCCTCACGACCTCCGTCGGCGCCCTCTCACGACCTCAGGCGGCTCCGGGTACGACGTCTGCTTCTTCAGTCAGCGCCGCTTCTCCACCTCGGGCTCCAGGTCTTAGGCTACTCGACGCCGGACTCCAGGGAAACCAGTTTCCAGGTCAGGATCTTGCTGCTTTCTGCTTCTAAGGCCTGTTCCTGCTGTCCAGGTCCTTAGGATGAGTTTTTCTGGCTTCTTCCCACACAGGGCTACAGGCTGGGATCCATCAGTAGGGACTAGTATCAAGGGTGGGTTTATGGACCCCACTCCAGGCACAAGTTTCCACCCCTGCTGCTTCACTCCTTCCTCCTTCACTGTTGTGCTGCTCACTCCTCACCAGTCAGGTGCCAACTGCCAGCTCCAACTGTCAACTCTCTCTCTTAACTCCCCAACATTCTAAACCGCCTCCAACGGTCACAGGGTTCTGGAATGTTCTGGAAGGTGCTAGTAGGTTCCAGTGGATGCTGGTGATGTCACAGGTGGCCACCATTTTGTGCTCCAGGCCCTCAGACAGAAGTTCCAGGGGTAGATAAAATGGCTCCCTGAATCTGCAGCAACACGAAAAAGTCTGGTGGTTCCCAAAAAGGAAAAATTCAAACAGGGTTTGAGGCAAAAGTGGGACAAAATAAATAATGATGAGGAGGGACCACCCAAAGGGCTGACAGGTCTAACAATCTCCTGTCCCGGTGGGCCCCCTGTTTGGAGATTTACGACTTCCTGATAGTGGTGTCTCCACAGATCTGCGCCAATCTGGGCTGGTGGTTAGTGGAGTCCCATTTCTCCAGGGGTCTTTATTCCTGGTCTCCCGGTCACAGGTGGTCACAACCGATGCCAGTCTCCTGGGCTGGGGGGCGACCCTGGATTCCTGGTCTGTTCAGTGTCGGTGGAATCATCTGCAGGCGAGTTGCTCCTCCAACTTTCAGGAGTTGAAGTCCGCTCACCTGCCTTGCCTGGAGTTTGCCACTGTTCTCCGGGGTCATCATGTTTTGGTCCAGAGGGACGATCCGGTAGTGATGGGTAAATCAATAAGGAGGGGGTTGCATGGTTTGCTCCCTTTAGCCCCTGACCCGGATGCTCCCGACTTGGGCCGAGACTTCAGTCTTCTCTCTCAGAGCGGTGTATCTCCTAGGGAGGGAGAACATCATGGCGGATCACCTGAGCCGGGTGTTTCCATCGATGGCTGCCATTTCCCTGAGGGTATCCGTGTTCCGACAGCTGCAGGTCTGGTTTGGTCAGCTGACGATAGACTTGTTTGTGGGCGAGTTCAATGCTCTCTTACCTCACTTCTGCGCTCTTCTCCTGTGCCCAGGGGCATGGTGGTTGGATGCGTTGTCGTTCCATTGGCCGTACTCCCTGCTGTACGTATTTCCCCCGTTTCCCTTGATTCCACACGTCCTGTGCAAGATCTGCCAGGAGAAGGCGTTCGTCCTGTTGGTGGTTCCTGGCTGGGTTCACCGTCCTTGGTTTCCGCTTCTGATGTAGTTGACTGTCCAGGAGTGCTGGGCAATTCCGGATCTTCCTTACCCCTGGGCTCCCCGCTCCTGGTTGGGGGTGTTACGACAGCTTCATCTTCAGGCCTGGCTCTTGAAAGAGTGAACTTCCTGGCATAGGGTTGTTCCCTAGAAGTTGTGGACTTGCTTCAGGGTTACCACCGTGCTTCTACTCTGCTTTCTTACTCCCGTCATTGGGCTTCCTTCTCTTGGTGGTGTGGGTTGAAGGGCGTTGACCCTGTGTCTGTGGATCCATTGAGGGTCCTCGATTTTCTTGCTGAAGCGTTTCCCTGGGCCTGGCGCCTTCCACCCTGCGGGCTTTTCGCAGTCCGGTACTGGACGAACTCTATTCTCTTGTGGCTGCTTGCTTCGGAGTTGCTTTTTGCAGCGGCCTCGGGCTGTTTGCCTAGCTCCTTCCTAGGATCTTTTGTTGGTTTGACGGGCCATTCAGGGTGTTCCCTTTGAACCCTTGGGTCTGGTGGTCTGGTGGATTTGAAGTTTCTCACCTTTAAGGTGGTGTTTTTGGTGGCAATCGTTTCGTCTGATCAGATTAGGGAGACTGGCTCCTTTCTGCGGTCTCCTCCATTATTGTGAGTCCTCCCGGATCGTCTTCTGTTACGTCCTGACCTGAGGTTTCTCCCCAAGATTCCTTCGGTGGTCAACTGCTCCAGCGAGGTGGTGTTGCCGTCTTTTCCTCCTACTTCGGAGTCTGGGTCGGATTCGTCTCTCTCGCTTCTGAATGTTCGTCGGCTCATCTTGCTGTATTTGGATCGGACTGCGCCTTTCTGTTGTTGTGACAGTTTGTTGTGACTTTTGGTCCGGTCTGGTCACAAACCAGGGTGGTCTGCCTTCTGGGGGTTTCGCTGAGGCTGTTCTCGGTGCTGGTTCTTCCAGCTCGTGCTTTGACTATGTGTTATCCTATGTGGTTTAGTCCATTTGATTTTGCTGTTATAAATTAAACCTGGTTCTATTGCATCTAGTCATTGTTGGTGGTTTCTTTTGTGTGCTCTGAAGCTGCTTGGCTTGGGTATATTCTCACTTTGTGACTCATGTGAAGAGGAAGACCTACAAGGAAGTAATGCTTACAAGGAGGTAATGCCCCGGATACTTACCGGTAATCTTCAATACTCCGAGTACTGTCTTCCTCGCCACACGAGTCCCCATCCCTCCCTCTCTGTTGTGCTAAATCGGGTTCTTGGGGCTTGGTAGTTCTTCAGGTAGTGGGATTGGCCGACTCTCCTCTCACAGGGGGTCCTAGGTGACGAGGGTTGTCCATGCTGCGTACGGATGGGAGGCATGGGATGCTAACTTTGCTTTGGAGGGTTCTGGTGTGGAGCTGAAGGTCACTTTGTGACTCGTGTGGCGAAGAAGACAATATATGGAGTAATGAAGATTACCGGTAAGTAACCGGGTCATTTACTTTGGCAACACTGGTGTAACCCGCTCTGCCACTAAAGCTCAATAAAATGGCATGGTGCTGAATAGAATTAAATGACAGTCTCCGAGAGTTCTCTTGGACAGCTACAGTGAGATACAATATACAAAACAAATGAGAGGGGCCCCTTAACCGCCAAAGGAGTAGGGGCACCAAATAGACCATTGTCAAGAACAAATCCCCTTTGGGTTAGCTTAATTCAAGGAAGCCAAAGCACTCCTCACATTCAAAATATCACCAGAACATAATGCCACCACCATCAAAGGCCAAAATGTGTACAAAGTATTAAAATATTTTATTAAAAATTATCCGACAATAATCAAGAGCAAGAGATCATTTTACAGTGTTAAAAAACATACACATAATTCAATCTACACAATTAATCAAAGAGAGACTCTGCAAGAAAGATACTTTCTAGTCATAAAAAAAGCACATACATTAGATCCAGATCATTTGTTCAACACATATAGTCGTTGTGCATTAGGTTTTCACAAGAACAGATCACAAATGTCACCACAATCTACAGTATGCCTTTAGACAGTGTGCGCCGATGCGTTTCGGTGGGTATCCCTGTTCAAAACACAACCTTCCTCAGGACAAGAAATAATACCTCCCACATGGATTTTTTGGATCTATACATGTTACAAGAAAAAGATACACAAAAAAAAATCAGCCTTTGAAATCCATAAAAGACAGTGTTTATATCCTAGTGATACAGTACATTCCATTTCACTCACCGCACCATTTACCACACTCATCCAATCTATACTCATAGAAATGATGAGATAGAGTAATCTCGACGGAGGGGGGAAAAAACATTTCCTCCACCCCCCAGGAAAAGGGTGCCTATACATCCCTTGACGATTTCTATTTGTTATAGTTATAGAGTAAAAACCCATGAGGGTCAAGATGATCAAAAGCCTCAATTTTAGATGGACTTTTCAAATATAATAAAGTGTCTACCTGTCACGGTATCGGGCTGTACATCCAAAATTAACTGCAGTAGCTATTATCCGCAGGCCCATACATGAGGATTAACTATTCTCTCCGTAGGGCTTCTCTCTCGGAATTCAGGATTGATCTGTGGAGATAACGACCCTTAGTCCTTGAAATATTGCTCAAAATCATACCTCTAGTTATAGGGTGAGTGCTCAGTAGCGAAACAAACCTACCTTCCAATTGTCTATTCAAGGTGCTTCCAATATTGGAAATAAAAGTAGAGGAAGGCCACACCCTGCCACTGCAATAAAAGAAAATACACTATAGAATCCCATATATCTATGTAGCTATATTTAACAGTCATAGGTACCAGACACATCCAAATTTAGTGTTCCCTTAAATTTGTGTTGGGCTTGTATCTTCTGAAATATTCGTCATTCAAATAGTCTGTAGTCTAAAATATATTTTGCCGTAATAAAAAAGTTTTCCGTGGTTATATTATACCAAAACCCCTGTGCAACTTGGCGAGATTTCATCAATTCTGGCCGGTTGTGTTAATTCTGAAAGACACAGAAATAGACTATTTAATTGATTCCTAATACCTGACATGGTGCCGTTCACCAGTCGCTATAAAAAAACATTGTAGTACTTCAAAGGAAGACTATCATGATTGCTCGGCCCTTCCTATATACTATTTATGTGATTAATTCTAAAAAGCACAGGAATAGACCTTTTAATTAGTTCCTAATACGCGACATGGTGCCATTCACCCGCCGTTGTAGAAAACATTCTAGTACTACAAAGAAGACTGTCATGATTCCTCGCCCATTCCTGTATACTATTTATGTAGTTAATATCTTGCATTTGCACGAAACCGCAAGATCCCGTGAAAACCGGGTATCAAGCATGTTCCTCACATCGTGTTACTATACTCAGCACCAAGTAAACCAACGGAGGCTACGCTAACACAAATCCCAGAAAGCGCCCTGATAATCCCACAAAGCCAACCTGGGGCAATACAGATAAATTCAGACCCAACAGCTCAAGGGCCATTAGAGTGTTGCCCACAGAGCAGTACTTTACTGATTGATCCCAGGTAAGCCGCCTCTACTTTGTTCTAACGGAGCCCCCGTTATGACTAGAAAGTATCTTTCTTGCAGAGTCTCCCTTTGATTAATTGTGTAGATTGAATTATGTGTATGTTTTTATCTTTTTTTAACATTGTAAAATGATCTCTTGCTTTTGATTATTGTCGGATAATTTTTAATAAAATATTTGTATACTTTGTACACATTTTGGCCTTTGATGGTGGTGGTATTATGTTCTGGTGATATTTTGAATGTGATGAGTGCTTTGGCCTTCTTAAATTAAGCCAACCCAAAAGGGATTTGTTCTTGACTACAGCTACAGCGAGAGCCTCACTTGCGTGAGCAGTGCTAAGGCTTTCCACATGATGTATCTCTTGGCTTGGGAGGAAGGAAACAGAGGAGTTACTGTCCCATGAGCCAAGCTTGAGCATGTTTGACGGCACAGCGCTGATTTCTGAGGGTGCCTGATGAATCCTCATTCTCCCAACACAGGCACACGTCAAGCAGCTGTCCTGCTCCAGCTCCAGCGTAGACCAGAAGGTTAGGGGCCTGTGGCATCACTTCCTGTTTCTTCTCTCAGTGAGGTTGTAATGCGTGTATTACACTGCCTAGTGCCACTGCTTGGGCAGATAGATGACTTGTTTTCTTCTCGCAGTGAGAATGGCTCCGACGTAACAAACATAGTGCAATGCAAAGACCATCCTTTGCGCCAAGTGCCGACACTTACGCTTTCCCCAATGTTTGACTTTGTTGTCTGCTGCTTTACAGAGAGATTTCACAATCATTGCTACTCCACAACAAAATGGTCTAAGACAGGGACATTGTTCTAAGCCCGACTGGTGGACTAACACATCCACGCCAGGAGTCTGTCACGGGCCAATTCAATTCAGCCTTGCATCCTTCCGAGGTACACAAACCAGTGGCAGACGCCGTGAAGCTGGCCATATATACGGAACAGTGGGTCATCTGGATCGCCTTTTCTAAATCATGTGGTTTAGGCAAAAAAAAGAAAATCAGTACATAAACTTAATGTAGTGAACATTATCACCGTCTAGCCTCATGGGTGGTTTTAATATGCACAAAGAATACGTGAACCAGAACTAACGACAAGTGCAAACATTGCTCGTTGGTTTGTGTCTGTCCCCCTCAGGGGTCCCTGTCAAGCTTTGTTGTGATGAAAACTCGGTGCTACGACTGAGTTGGAAACGCCCTTGAACCCACTGCACACAAGCTTAACTGGCTTGAATAAACAGCCGACAGAAGACGCTATAGCTGTCTGTTCAAATCAGTGGTCGAAGTGGGGGGGATCGGAAGGGCACGACGTGCCCCTACTTCTTAAAATGTAAGCAATCCGTTCCCCTACTTTTCTGTTTTTGGAAATGTGTCCCAGGACGGCAGAAATAGCGAAAGCTTATACATAAGTCTCAGCCATTCATGGCCGTGCGGGAACGGGCGGGGTGAGCATAGAAGGAAAAGGACTCTGTCTCTCTTCCTTCTTGTCCAGGGAAAACAAGGACAGTGTCCGCTTCCACTATGCCGCTGCCCCCATCTCTCTTACTTCTTCCTCTTATTGCCTCTCTTTCTGTGTGGCTCCTTCTCTGTTGCTGAAAACCGTGACTTTAAGAAACAGCTCTTACTCTCTCTTCCCTTTATTTGTTCCCCTGTGAAATGGATCCAAAAAAAGAAAGAAACCCTTTTGTGGCAAATGTCTGTAATGTATTGAAGAGGCTTCTCATAAAGGCTGAAGATAAGCTGCGGGTACCAAGGGCCCAGGAGCACGAAGACCGAGAGTGTTCAAACAGGCACAACAGAGTTTCGAACTAGAATATGAAGGGAACCAATAGCCTTATTAATTCCAATTTACATAAAAATAGACCTAACAGAGATGAAATAGTGACATAGCATGCTATTACAAAGGGCAGCCTCTGGGCAGAGAGAAAAATGGTTCAAAATACTAAAAATAACTAATAAAGCAAGTCAGAGTGGTCGCAAAGTGGCCAGATTGGTTTTATTCACACCAAAACACATTAGGGCCCCTTTACAGAGTTTGCCAGTGAAGCGCCACTTTTGTTTTGTCGTCTTTCTTTAAACAACGGGGCATATTTACAAAGAAGTGACAGAGCGCAGCGTTAGCCTTCTTGGCTTAACGCCGCACTCTGCCACTTCTGAAATGCAGGGCTGCACCATATTTACAACAATACAATGCAGCCCTGCGTTTCTCCCTGCGCTGGTGATAATTTCAGCTGCCTATCGCCAACACAGTCACCCTTGCACCATAGTGAAAGGGTGCCTACGTTGCGGTGGAATGATTGTTTATGTGCAGGGAGGTGTCCCTTCCTGCACATAAACAATCTTAAATGGCGATTTGTAACTTGTATTTGGCTGCTTTGTGCAGTACAAATGGAAGTTGCAATTTCTTCTTCTTGCGCCCTGTTAACAGCATATTGTACCTGCTTACATTTCACATGTTTTACTTAATCTTGCATTCACTATG
Source organism: Triturus cristatus (assembly GCF_964204655.1). Classification (NCBI taxonomy): domain Eukaryota; kingdom Metazoa; phylum Chordata; class Amphibia; order Caudata; family Salamandridae; genus Triturus; species Triturus cristatus. Next base: position 400,250,289 of record NC_140587.1, on the reverse strand, counting down.
AGTAATTGATTTTCCCAAGTTGTTCTTACTTTTTTTCGGGCAGCATATTACTTGTCTAGTGCATAATTTGAATTGAGTCACATCCAGGTGTTTATAGCGCAGCACAACTGGGTTATAGCTGAAGGCAGTGCGAAGTTTCTCTCAGTGGGGCGGGATGGTGTTCAGTGTGGGAGAGGATGTGGCACTGTGGCCAGAGCTGCCGAATTTGGGTCTTGGGAACCCAGTTCAGCCTTCATGACCCCTCCACCAAACCACTCTCCAGAGGGAGCACATTCCCATGCTAGACCTTAGAAGGCCCAGCTAGACTGTAGAAGCCCAGGTGTCTTAGCACCAGCAGGTGGGCCCTAGCAGTGGCAAGTGTGGGTTAACCTTGAAGGCCTGTCCACTACAATCCATGATGAAGTTCACCTCCAGTCTTGCCGGCAGGCTTACGAAGCAACACACCCCAGAGTGACAGTGACTTGGTCGCTGAGGTCACATGACCCTTGAAGTCAGTCTGCCTCACCCACTGGTACCTCAATTGGCCTTGTTTCAGCAATAGTAGTGCAACTCACTAGGGATTGGCAGTGCAGGATTTGCATGCACACCAAACTAAGTTTGCAAACTTCACGGCCTCTCTGCTCCATGCACAAGCACTTTTAACATGAGCTGCCTGCTTTGGGGGCAGTAGAATTATACAGCAAGAAAGAACAAAATTATGCCACAGTGTTGACTAAATTATGCAGCAAACAAAAGTCTGCAGCATAATGCGGTATATTTAATGATACTTTATTATTTTGACATTTTTATACATACTAAAAGTCTATGCAAATATTTTGCCTCATTAGTACCAGTGTCACAGTCAAATGCAGCAGTGAGAGAGGTGACCAGTCAACCTTTGCAAAGGGCCCTCCAATTCGCAGCAACACAAGTCATATTTTTTTGTAACGTTTGATACATTTGAGCTACAAACAATTTATTAGTTAAAATCATCAGATTATGGAACAGATGCTGTAATATGTGGCAAATATGGCAGAGCCATAATTGTATAGAAAATATTTGCTAACTGGGATATTTTGTTCTTCATGTTTAAACTCACTTGCGGGAAAAGGGAGAAGTGCTGATGACAGAAACTGCATGGCTGGGAGACAAATGGCTTGTACTTCCACTTAAGTGTATTTGGTTCATTCTGTCATTGGAAACGTATCCCACTTTGTGAATACATTTTAATGTCAATAACTCATATTCAACCTTTAATAAACATGTGTATCCCTTGGTTGAATTAAATAATGTAATACGTTGTAAATGGTCAGTGAAATACCAAACAAATACTAAAAATTGGGATGTTTTGCTCTTTCTGGCCACACCTCTGACTCCGCCCACTGACCCAGTTCATGGGTTATTCCCGCCCTCTGATTCTCCACCCACAGTTCCCCTACTTTTTTTTCCCCACTTCGACCACTGGTTAAAATACACACTGGAAAGTTTTTTCTTGGACAGCACGAGGCTGGACTGTGACAATGTTCGTTACATTAAGTGTATGCACTGATTTTCTTTTAATTTGCCAAAATTACATTATAAGAAAATTCGTTCCGGATGAACCACTACTCTTTTATATATTTCAGCTGTCCGAGGTCGATAACATAAGTAGCATGAAGCTGGGCAACTGTAAACACCCATTTTTCAGCGCCAAGACTGAAGGTACGCTTTACACATACACCTTTTAAGTTATGTAGCGCTTTCTACCCATGAGTTGTCAAGTGGTCTCTCGACCTATCGGGCATGGAGCCAGCGGTCACCCTCTTGCCTCCTCTCACCCTCGCCACTGATTCACCCAGAGCTCACGGAAGGCCCCGTTATTACCTAGCATCTAAGCTATCGGGGATTAGCTCAGTGCCCAGCCTCATGCCCGGCAGGGCATACCAACCCAAACATCATCACCGGGTATCTTGGGCTCCTGTCTGCCATGGAAACCTGGGAATCGTGCACAAGTGCCAACTCTGATGCCTCACTAGAAAGCCTCACTCGTGCCACATTCTGTGCGCCATTGAAGTGCTACAAACATTATTTCTCTCGGTCTGTAAATAGAGTGTGGCTGCCACCCATCTCCAGTGAGACTGGTGCTATGGGCCTCTTAAGGATGAAAGACGGAGTCATCCCGGCTTGTAGAGATTCAAACCTGTGACCATCATGATACAAACGGAACCTTAAGGAGGTGTGTCGACACCTCCTTAAGGTTCTGTTTGTATCATGATGGTCACAGGTTTGAGCAGTCCTGTAGCCTGATGCTGTTCCCTACTGGCTTGAGTCCTGCAGCAGGAAGTTAAAAGGCCAGAGGGTATCCTAGCAAGGAGATTCTTTGAAAGTGTGAACAAGTGCTTAACCCCTTCGATGCTGCGCAGATTCCGCCGCTGTGCTGGCGGAATCTTGCGCGGGTGTGGTCATGACGGAATGGTTCCGTCATGAGCACAGCTCAACCGTGGGTCATGACGGAACCATTCCGTCATGAGCACCGAAGGGGTTAAGACCCGGTGTCACATATAAGTTGTCTATAGCAGGTGTCAACATTTTTAGAACCCAAAACCAAAACGGCCCCAGACAAAGAAATAGGAATGTGTGTCTGCACATAACGTGGATGCTAATGCACCATAACAGCAACGCCCACGACATAGGCCTGCACAGGCACTCCTGCCCCCTCACACACAAAGACTCCATATTACAACAAGCATTTGCAATGCGATCAATATCGCAATTGCGAGAGTTTGGGCTGTTGTCATTGTAAATGGCACTGTCTTTTATTTCTGTTTTGAAAACCTGCAAGGAGTGCGTAAACACGCACTTTGTACTTATATTCCTTGCTTACAAGAAGCAAGGCTGGCAGTAAAAGAGGCGGAGTTACTGCCAGCCTTGCTTCTCGTAAGCAACGACTACAAGTACAAAGTGTGTGTTCATGCACTGCTTGAAGGTTTTCAAAACATATAAATAAAAGGCCTTGTCATTTACAATGCTAATAGCTCAAACTCTCACAAATGCAAGACCTATTGCATTGCAAATGCTTGTTTTAAATGTGCCTCTCCTTTCAGTATGTGTCATGTCTTAAATGTTGATAGGCGAAGTTCTGCCAGTTAGCACTTGTTGGAAATGGCCCTTTATTCAGGGTTACCCCAAACCTTTTGCCTTCCTCCTATTTTTTCTGACCTCGTTTATGTTGGCTTTAGGACTCCGAGGACTTTGCCACTGCTAACCAGTGCTAAAGTGCATGTGCTGTCTCCCTAAAACATAGTAGCATTGGCTCATAAGAAATTGGCACATTAAATGTACTTATAAGTTCCTAGTAAAGAGAACCATATGTGCCATGGGCCTGTAAATTAAATGTTACTAGTAGGCCTTCTGCACTGCTTGTGCCACCCACATAAGTAGCCCCTTAACCATGTCTCAGGCCTGCCACTGCAGGCCCTGTGTGTGCAGTATACTGCCACTTTTATTTTTATTTATAAGCATTTTATCAAAGGCATACAATGCTCGAAACAAAGAACATACAGGCTTCAAGATAGATAAAGTATCCATACATTACATTGCAGAATGTCAACTTTACCATCAACCATACCATTACGTCTTATACATCAATTCACAGCTATACAGTTTGGTGTGCTTGGAGATAGGCATCCAAATGCATCCCTATAGTCTCTGGGTTTGGATTCTGCGGGTAGCTCTTCCTCATATGTTTTTAGGGTATCTTTATAATAAGCCATATCCTTAATCCATTGTTTGGCCCGTGGGGTGTCCCTGCTACCCCAGTTCAATGAAATTCTATGTTTAGCTAAGAGCAGTGCTATCATGCAAAATTTACGTTTGGTGGCTCGTACATTATTGACTAGGCCCAGTAGACATGTTCGAATCGTACAGTCAATAGAGATTCCCAACATCTCACTCAGCAGCTGCGCAACCTCAGTCCAGTATGCTCTAATTGAAATACAGTGCCATGCAAGATTAATAAAATTGGCATTATCTGCACCACACCGTTGACATTGTGTATCTGGACGGAGGCCATATATGTATAATTGAGCAGGAGTATGATATGTTTGGTGCAGGTATTTATAGTGTAGAAGGCGTAAATTGCCATTCGGTCTGAGCATACTAGTTATGGTGAAGCAGACCGCCCTTTCTTCCTCTCTGAGGTGAGTATCAAGCGTGTTGTTCTATCGCTCCAATGCTTTGTGTGTTTTGTCATCAATGTCGCCTTGAAGTTGTGCATATAGTCGTGTAACCATATGGGTACTGTGCGGTGTGGTGATGATGATTTGCAGGATATTTAGTTGAGGCGGTTCGCTCGGATAAGTGGGATAGAGTTTCTTAATGGCTCCCTGCAATCTATGGTAGGTAAACTGAAAAAGTAACATCTTATTGCTAATGTATAGTAGATCTTTAGGCTCTATAAAGGTGCCGTTAGTATAAAAGTCTCCCATTTTGTCTATACCCACTTGCCATAATAAGTCTGTTCCCACTTTTTCTTGGGTGACCGATAACTCTGGGTGAAATTGTAAGGGCAACGCCAGTGCGTAGTGTGGCAGTTTATTTGCCAGCTCTTTTGCCAAGCTGCATTAGTAGTATCGATGGTGTTTATTGCGTGTGGGTGTATTCGGGCACATCGATGTGGTAGAATAGTACTCAGTGGGATGGGATGCGCATCACCGTCTTCAATTGCTAGATGGGGTAGGTAGGGGATGGGGTGATATCAATAATGCACATATTGCGCTTGAGCACATAAATAATAGAGGAGGAAATCTGGGACCTTAAAACCTCCTTTGGAGAACGGTAGTGTTAGGGCACGTAACTCTATGTGCGCTTGTTTGCCCGTCAATATTAGGCGAGTTACAATAGTAGTCAATCTTTGAAATATACAGCCTTCGGTGGGGTGATGGGGATGTTATTAAAGATGTAGAGGAGTTTAGGCAGGACGACCATCTTGACAATGGCCAGACGGTCTGCCAATGATAAGGGTAGTTGTATCCAGCGCTTCACCTTTTCTTCAAGCTTACTAATTGCTGTCCCATAGTTTGCACGAATAACTGTTTCTGGGTCATGATGGTACCATACACCGAGATATTTGGCTGGGTCTGTTTGCCATTCGAGTGGAAACTCTGCCGGGTGTGGATGGGTGGTGTCTGTTAATGGGATAATAATGGATTTAGTCAAATTAATTTGGAGGCCGGAGTGATGACCGAATTTAATATATTCTCTTAGTAGCGGGGAAAGGTTTGCAGCCGGTTTTTTTTTATATATAACACCATATCGTCTGCATATAGTGAGATATTGAGTGTTTTTTGTGGAAATTGCAGAGCTGCATATTTATGACCCTGTCGTATTTTGCACGCCAGTGGTTCCAGGGCAATTGCAAAAAGTAAGGGGGATAGGGGGCATCCCTGACGTGTGCCTCTTTCGATTTGTATAGCATCGGACACGTATTTATTAACTCTTATCCACGCTGTGGGCTTCGTATATAATATCTGAATCCATTGTAAAAAGATTGGGGGAAAACCCATTTTTTGCAATATAGTGTTGAGATACGTCCATTCGATCGAATGCTTTTGCTGCATCCAAAAGGGCTGCAGCTGCTTGAAGGTCCGGGGCCAGATAGAGCGATAGTGCAAACAACGTTCGGGGGTTGTGGGCGGTGGATCGACCGGGTATAAATCCCGATTGGTCTGGAAGAACGATATTCGTCATTAGTGGTTGCAGGCGCTTCGCAAGTAGTTTGGCTAAGATTTTAGTGTCCGTGTTTATTAAGGATGATGGCCTGTACGATTCACACTTCTTGCGATCTTTATTGGGTTTCAGTAGTGCAATGAGCATGGCTTCTCTCAGTGTGGGGGGTAGAATCCGATTGCTGTCCCCATACATTTCTACAAGGTGAGGTGCAAGTAGTTCAATATACGCTTTATAAAATTCAATGGTAGAGCCGTCCGGGCCCGGTGCCTTACCATTGGGAAGTGACTTGACCACCTCAGTGTCTTCTTCTACCGTTACTGATTGTGAGAGATACTCCCTCTGTGCATCCGACAGCCAGGCTATCACCAAATCTTCCAGATATGACATAATCTCAGGCTGTGTGGTGGTATCTCGTGATGCATAAAGATCGCCATATGTGTCCATAAATGCCCGTAATATGCCCTTTGTATCGTAGTGGGGTGTGCCGCTATCATCTTTTATTGAAAGGACCGTTTGCGTCTTATATCCTGTACAGATTTTATTTGCCAATGCCCGGCCTGCCCTCTTTGCCATAGGTGCGTGCAGTGTGACGTTTTGAGACATATTTGAGTTCATCATCCGCAAATTCTTGGTATTCTGACATAACCTTTCTAATATCAATTGGGATGGTCACGTTATGTGTTTGTTCGTATTCTCGTTCTAAGGGGCCTAGTTTAATCTCCCGTTGGGTGAGTTGGGCTCGGATTTCTTTTAGAATGCCAGCGTTGGTGTTAATACAGACTCCTCGTATGGTAGCTTTAAATACTTCCCATAATAAACTGTGATCGTCTGGGGATGCCTGGTTGAATGTAAAGTAGTCAGTAATAGCTTGTCCAATGGTGTCAGTGTATGAGGAGTCTAGTAATGCTTTGGCATTGAATCGCCATACATATGGTGGAGGTGTGTAATGGGGAAGTTCGCTAGTCAACATCACTGGTTTGTGATCAGAGAGGGTTTTGGGCAAGTGTCGGATATGTTGTGTCCAAGATGCGACCTCTCCTGTCCCTAGCCAGTAATCGATACGGGACCAGCTGTTGTGAATCATGGAGCTATGCGTGGCCTCCTTGTGATGAGGATAGCGCGTCCTCCAAATATCTACCAACTTAGATTCGGTCGTAATGTCCCGCATCATATTCACCGCTCGTTTATGTGGTTCACTGGCGGAGCTCGATCTGTCCAAGTGTTCATTTAATGAGAGGTTTAGATCTCCACCCCATAGTAAGGCCATTTCAGGTAGGTCATCCAATTTGAGCCATATTGATTTATAAAAACCTGGATCGTCCACATTCGGGCCATAATTATTGATTAAGCCTATGCGATGCCCTCTAATGTGTCCAGTAACAATAATATACCGGCCCAAGTCGTCCGTCATGGTGTGATCTATGTGAAATTGCGTCCCCTTCTTCACTAATATTATCACGCCTCTAGAGTAAGATGAGTATGAGGAAGTCAGAACCGTTTCAGCCCACTTGCTCCCTATCGTACACTTATGGGAAGGGGCCAGATGAGATTCCTGTAGGAGGGCTATATCTACGTGAAGCCTGTCTAGATAGGCAAAAATCTGGCGTATCTTTTTCGGGTTATTAAGCCCCTTCACATTCCATGATGGTAAATTTATATGTGATAGTCGTTGGTGTGGACTATACTTGTGGCGTGGTCTTGTTTACTGCACATGTCGTGAGCACCTGTTTTAGCTATCAATAGTATGGTGATAAGATGGGTGGTTATTAGAGACTTGAATGGTTGCAGTGTATTGCAGATGAGGTAGCCTGTAAAACAAAAAGCATTCCCATCCTCCCCACCCCCGCGGCATCCCAATCACGCCAAAGGCATGCCCATTTCAACAATTTCAACATAACTAGAACTGTGTTGGGGAGCTCCCTCTTGGGGGGATCCGCCGAGTGCACGCATCAGCATCCACCAAGGTGGATGTGGTTGGGTATTGCGTAATCAGTTCGGGTGCATATTTTGACATAAGTATTGTGCCCAGTTTATTAGAGACCTAGTTCTTCTTGCCTCCCTACAGTCACGATAGGTAGCACTCATCTAGTGACCCACATACACCCTATATCACGGCGTTGTATTTTGCCAGTTAGACTGTAGGGGAATTCGTAAAATATTGCACAATATAGAGGCCCAACTAGACCGCCCTCCGTGAAAGATGCGAGGTGTCATTTCTGCATCGTCTATATATACCTTACAGCTATCAGCTTGGGTAATAATCTAATATTAGTGCCCAGCAAGAGGTCACGGGCTATAAGTCTGTGGGCCAGTGACAAATTGTACAGCTGAGTATATCTGTAAGTCTAGTTGCAGTGCCACACATTGGGGTCAGCCTTGTGGATGTGTGCTTTACGTCTTACCGCCAGTGGAGGTCAGCTCATACCTAGTTCTGGCCGATGTCCAGATAGGTGTGTGTTTCTGCTGGCAGGTAGCGATTTCAAGAGGTCCACCATCTTCCCAGGATCCAGAGGTACAGTACGTGATCGCCAGGGTGGTTTTATAAGCGTGTCCCAGTTGGGATAAGCGACACAGTGTCCAGAGTTTGTACAGCGTGGACTGTTGAGTTTGTTCGTTTCCCGTGTCATCTGCATCCGTAACGGGGTAACTGGTCAACTGGTGGACATATTTTGAGTAAAGTTTCATAGTTGTGTGTGTCTTAATCGGAGTCCTGGTCCGCCTTTCTGCGACTTTGCGCCTTTCGTTTGGTGACTGACTTCTTTATGAATTCCTGCGCGGCTTTCGGTGATTGCAGTATTGTCACTCGCCCGTCGTAGGTCACCCGCAGTCTGGCTGGGTACAGCATCGCATATTCGATGCCCAGTTATATAATTGAAGGAGTCTGATCTGTGAGGGCAGATTGTTCCTACTGTGTGGTGCAGTCATCGAGAATGCTTGTCTCTTCTCTTTTTCTTTTCTTTTTTGTATTGGTTTTTGCTTCAAACCTTGCAGTGTTAAGATTCCTTGTGCTATGTCTGCCCTATGAGGTGGAACGTTTTTCATCCACGTAAGTTTGGGTTTTGCTCTTAACTGTCTTGTGAGCGATAAACAGCAGTTTTGAAAAGGATACAGATCACGAGGTGGTAGCTGGTGAAGGATGATTAATGTCGGTTGAATATTTGCATGGCTCTTCAAATATTTTAGTCTGTCTTCTGCAGATAGGATGACATTTGAAGATGGTCTACTTTGGAGTCAGGAATGCTAGTGAGTAAGGCCTTCTTAAAGAGGAAAGTTTCATTACGCTGTTTTGCGGCTGTCAACAACTGTATAGCCTGATTAAGGATAGATCCGAACAGATCTTAGACTGTTTTCTAAAGTCTTCTTCTATTCCTAAAACATATGGGGAAGGCTACTTCCCTCTAATTTCTCCGAGTCTCCTACATCTGAGAACTTGCATATGGCACAATAGGATTCATCACACATGCTTCTAAACCCCTCTTTTTTTATCTGTCCTTTTCTATCTTGCAATAGAGCCATGCCTATGTTGCTTCTCTACTACAATAGCATTTCATTTTTTTTTTTTTTTTGCAGTCTCTTGAACGCAACCATTTTTTCTTCAGGATTCTTTCACTAATGAAAATGTATTAAAGAAATAAAATATGAGTGAAAGAAAAAAGTCGTTATGTTGTAGTGTAGATGTGTATCATTGACACGTGATAACGAGAAATTCAAAAGAAATAAAATGACTGTCCGACGAAATAGACTAAGAACAAGCATTGGCATAGCCAATAGGTCTCGCTTTTGGGACCTTATAAGTATTTAGTTATGCAACTGTTGCATCGCTAAACACTTTATAAGGTCCCAAAAGTGAGACCTATTGGCTATGCCAATGCTTGTTCCTTTTGTAACGTATCGTTTGCTCCCTCTTGTATTTTGTTTGCTCTTGATACTTGCACAATTGTCACTATTGCCTTATGTAACGTAACGTTTGCTTTTGTAACATGCTCACTTGTAATTTTCTCCTCATGTATCAGTACTGTTCCTATTGTGAAGCGCTGTGACACCTTCGGGTAAAGTCCGCGCTATATAAAAAAAGCATTAAATAAATAAATAAATATCTTAACATCAACCTAAACATGCGGAGCGCAGACACTCGATTGGACGTAAGAATTTCAATCAAAGACTCTTGCAGTGTATTATTTGAAACAATGAGTAAACATTTGGCGCATCCGCCACTCTTACACAAGCAGCAAAACCTCAAGGAAGTTGCCATACTGTAAAGCTAAACGAACCAAAAATGTTCCGCATTATAGGGCTAGAGCCACCGAATTTGAAGCTGGGGAACGGGGTTCCAACCTCAGGTACATCCTGTTATTCTGGACAAATCATTTCATCTCTTCGTGCCTGAAAATGAATGCGTCCTCTGCAACGCAACTGGTAAAAAACTTTAAGAGCGAGTCAAAACCGAAGAACACAATACTATCTGCCGTAACGTTAGTTGCCTGACCTTAAAATGGCTACTTGTCTTCTTGAATTGGGGAAACAGCCACTACACTACGCAGGCGTGGTGCGCTGAAGTTTGGGCGTGTTGTGTGTACGCATGAAACTTATGATGTCAAGCCGTTCGTTCATTGGTGTACCTGCTTTAGTTGCCGTTCAATTAGAAAAATTCTAGCTGTGCACTTATGCAGCAAAACCCTCGTAGTCGTGGGGCATCGCGTATCTAAACGCGGATGACTGCTATCTGGTTTGGAGTCGTTTGGAGTCATTTGTAGCATAAAAAGAAACTGCTTCAGTTGCTGCTTTGTACGTGGGGTGGGGAGAACACGGATGGCCGCGATGAGACGAAGGTAAGGGAGACAGTGCTGGTGCCCTGTTCATTGAAAGGTTGGCGGAGCTCTAAGGTGACGGCTGGTGTTTTACCAATAGTAGGCATCATTAGGGTGACCAAGACAAGTGCAACAAAAAATGCAAGTGCAGGAGGGCGGTAAAAGTTAACAATTTGCGTTACTTTAACCTTTGATAAATTATACTTTGGCGGGCTACCGATGCTTGGAAACTTGCACTCCCATCATACTTGAAACAAGACAAGCCCGGCTTCTAAAGTGGTCTGGACGCGAGCGCCCGCCGCGCAAAAGTGAAAGCAAATTTGGCGTGCTTGGCAGGGGGGGGGAGAGCGCATTCCAGGCGGGGGAGCGGACCCTTTGAAGTATGATGCCGAGGCTGTGACACGTGCACACGCCAGTGGGCTGAAGCGCTTCCCCAAACGGATTGCATGGCGGCACGATGCACGTGATTGTGCGCGTGCTCGCCATGCAATCCACTTTTGGGAGCACTTTGAAATGCCCCTCTTACTAGAGTCTCGCATAGCGATTGCGTAAACACAATAGCTAGGCGAGACCTAAAAAGGGCACCTAAAAGCCCCCATCATTCAAACTATAACTACCTTTTATTTAACTATGGCAGCCTCAAGGAATCAATGTTATATCTATAGCAAATAACACTTTTAATTAATTTCGTCGTTTGTATTGCGTGTAAGTTGTTCACTTAAGAGCACTTGTGGTGTAAGGGTGTATGGATAGGGAAGTAGTGTCTGTTACTAGAGCCACCAGGAAAGATACTTTACCCACATGTTTTGCTACGGAGTTTAATATGGAGGTAAGGGAGGTAGAGACCCAGCAGCACATAAACATATTAGATGAAACAGGCAAGAAAATAATAAATAAAAATAGAGTCCATAACTAGTATATCATCAGTTTTTTGGGATAATTTGCTATTGTTTTACAATGCGACGGGCGCAGAACAGTAGACCAGACTATGAGGTCGAAGGTATTATTAAAGTACAACAAACGTATGTAGCATAGCATGGTCAACAGCAACTGAATACAGAGATACGGAAAAAAGGAGAATATATGCAAATACAGATGCTGCTGATGGAGTGCTCATCTGGATGACTCCTGACTCCTCCCATAAACCCCTCCCTCTTCCAGACCATCACATCCTCCATTGCCTAGTATACTCGTCCACTCAATTGGTTTGTAGCTCCATCACTGGTGATGCCAGCAAACAGAGTATTGGAATTTAGGCAATGTAGATCACTTCAGCGACAGTATGAGATTCAAACATTTCTGAATACTGCTGGGTTCAAGCAATCAGTGTAGATCATAGTCATTGTCCCCCTGACCCGTTTTGGGACAAGCTGTGTACCATTGAGACGCCCAGGTGGTCACAAACCTCTCTGTAAGATCTCCACTACAGAAAGGACGCAGCGGTCCATGATAACGTTTACGAGGAGTATGTGTGTAACCGTGCACTATTGCATGACGGATAAAGGCTGAGGGTCAGTAATTCACATGAACGGGTCCCACTAATCCTAAAACTGGGTGAGTTTGTCCTGGACCTTGTTTATGAACTTCTTGTACGTGGCTAATCAGAAATGTTCGTTTAACAATTCTTGGTGTGTTGGGAAAGTCAACGGGGACCAGTACTGGAGGATGCAGTTTGTTTGAACCACAAAGGCTTTCAATATCTGCTTCCTCCAATGAGGAAATGTAATCTACGTCCAGAACATTGTGCAGGATAGCTAATTTGGCCCATGCGATTAAGGGGGTGCGGCTGATATTCTGCAGGGTGCTTCATATACTCGTCCAATAATGGGTCAGTTTTGTACAGGACCACACTATATGGAGGAGGTCGCAACCATGTTCCAGGCACCTCCAGCACATGTCATGAGGAAGTTAGCAGGCCCTTCTGAGCTTGTATGGGTACCAGTACCAATCATAGAACATTTTGAAATATGAAAAATGTAATTGGGCTTTGTTGTGGTTGTCACGCAAGTCTGACCAGTCCTTAATGTGTTCAGTATCAATTGTCTGCCAATGCTGCCTCGCCTCCTGACTAGTACTATGGAAGTATAGTGAATCAATAAGAATCTGGTATAGATTGTTGATGGCAGCCTTGTAAACACCTCATGTAAGTATGTATTTCCCCCCCACTGTCGACCTTTGCGTAGGGGTCGGAGTAGAGACAGTGTATTTTTGCAAAGAATCCTGGGGCCATGCCAACTTTTCTCAACTTAAGGAAATAGTACCCCCATTCGACCCTATCAAACGCTTTTATTTTATTATCCATGACATCTTTGACTTTCCAGAGGATGGTCTATAGTAGTCTCATGTGGTTCCTGTAGGAGCAGCCATGCACAAAATCAACCAGATGGCCAGACATCAGCTCCTTCTGCACTATATAGGTTCTCCAGAAACTGTTCTCAGCTACGTCTATCGGGGTGTGAACAGCCTGTTTTCCTGGGCCCTGATCCCTGCTATGGCTCTTTGGCCCTCCTGTTGTCGGAGTTGCACTGCCAGTAAGCTGCTAACTTTTTCCCCTTACTCCTGATATCTCCACATCAAGCAAAGTAGAGCATATTCCGCTTGTGTAGAGCAGTGTGAATTCAAATTGAATTTTGCTGTTTCAAGTCATCATGGGAGTTGAGGGTCAGGTTTCTTGGTATATTGTTGGGTCAGGGTTGTAATGTCTTGGTCTAAGCTAGCTATTTTGTCCCGCAAGTCTTTTTGTTCGTATGGCCTAGTTCCTCATCAGGTCTCCTCTGATTACGGTTTTCCCAGCTGCCAAAAGAGCCTGAGATGAGGTAACTGAAGGTTCATTTATATCTAAGTATTGATGTAGATGTGTGGTGAGTTTTCATTTGTGTTCCAGGAGCTTGTAGTGTAATGTGTTTAAGTGCCACTGTTTGACATTGGGGAGCAATGTGAGCCAGTGCTAGTTCCAGGACCACTAGTGCATGGTCTGATAACCCAGCCTCCACTATTGTGCAGTACCCCAGAAAGGCCAGAGTGCGGTGGCCAACAAGGTAATAGTCAATTCTAGGACTTATCCATGTACACAGGAGAGGAAGGTACATTCCTTAGCTCTCTGATGTAGCAGGCGCCAGGGGTCCACTAGATTTGGTCTCTCAAAAGGTCCCCCATTATCGCACAATCTGTGGCATTGGGCTTGTTGGAGGGGCCTGTCCTAGATATGTGTGGGTCCCAAGCTACGTTCCATTCTCCACCCAACACTACTTAGTACACCTAAATTCCACAAACACTTGTGAGAATTGAGAAAAAGGCTGCTCTATGGTGGTTTGGTTCGTAGATGGAGCCCACAGTCATTGTGACGTCCATAGTCTTCAATTTCACAAAGACCTATTTGAACATTAGGCCTGTCCAGATTTTGTGGATGGTGTACAATAGTGATTTCCTGATTAAGGTTGCCACTCTACATTTCTTCAGTGATGAGGTAGATGGTGCTGCTTGGGAGAAGGTGGTGGCCCCATCGGTAAGTCTGCTACTAACTGCTAGCCCAACCCAGTCTCTCCTAAGATTATCTGTATCCGCTTAAGATAGGTGGGTCTCCTGCAGTAGTACAATATCAGAAGCTTAAGTGGCTAGATAGGTAATAGTCTTCTTTTCCTTTGATGTAATGTCAATCCATTAATGTTATGGCAGACAATACGGAGGTTCTTGGGACATGTAGGGGCTGAGTTGGAAGTTATCAGTGGGTAGTACTAGGGGATCTACCAGTCGCAGAAGAATAGGTGCAGGGGTGGAGCGGGGGGCGTAGGTTGAGCTGACCATGCCCCTGTTGGAACTCGTCTGAGGGAGATGGGCCACTTACCCAATTAGAGGAAGTGTAATGGATATGCGAATACATGTGGGGAGTCTCCGAGAAGGCAGTCCCTGCAACTCAACAGCAGAAAGAAAAGGAAGACAAACCAAACACTGTACAGCGTACAATCTCAATGAATACTGGGGCAACAACCAGCTAACAACTAGTTTCTTTTACAAGTGAATCACTCACTCCAAATCTGCCAACCAGCTCACTATGTGCATGCTCACCAGGTAAACTTGAAGACTAGACCCTGAAATTAAGATGGCCCTAGTGTAGTAGAAGTGCATCTGGGGCGTGGGGAGTATCAAGATGACAGTTCCAGAGCAATTGTCCAAAATATCAATGCCAACATTGATGCAGATCTATAGGGAAAGAGTTTGTCCCAGCCAACTGGTAATCTAGAGTCCGGTCCCCCCAGTGGACAGTTCTTACCCTGTAGTAGGTGTGCTATACGCCATCCCCTGCATGCTCCCAAGCGAGTCTGCTGAATAACCTTCAGGGCTCCAACAGAGACTGTGATTTTTCCCTTTCCCTGTTGTTCTTCATGTGGGTCAGCCATTCTTTATCCTCTCAGTGTTTCATTATGGCCTGAAGGTGCTGTAGTTCTGCATTGACGTAGTCTGTGGAATCATCAGTAGGCAGCAGGTTGGCTGTTGAATGTCCGGTGGAGGTGGCATGCATGTTCCCCCGATGTCCATGTTGGGCATCTTGAAAGAATACAGGAACAGTTTGAGGTCGGCCGGATCAGTGAATTCTTTAACGGTGCCGTTGATAGTAAGCAGCATCATGGAGAGTTTTATTAGTCCATATCGCCAGCTTTCAAAATAAGGGCCTCCTCGCTATGAATCTCTTCCGACAGACCTTCGTAGCATTACATGAGAAAAGTCCATTGTTATGAAATGGGTGTTACCTTATCAGGCCTTGAAAAATCTACTTGCCCACTCGCTATGGCGAGTCAGATTTGATCAGGTCGAGCTATTGTTAGGACCTACTGGTCTGTTCTGGCAAGTTCATTCATAAACTGAATGAGCAATAAAGATGCCTTTAAATCTAGTATTTATCTTGACACATTTACTGTCTGTTCAAGAACAGAGTTAAAATGTCAGTTTGTCGTTATACTAATTGTTGCTTACCCTGGAAAAATGGTGTTTACTTTTCTTTTTTTAACACAAAACATTTAAATAGCTTGTAAATGAGCAGTACAAATATTTCAAAATATATCTGGTATTCCGAGAGCACTTTTTTTTTGTAATTCAGAAGTGTGATGCAAACAAAGATTTAAATAGGAGCAAAGCAAATCAGAACACTTTACTTGGTGATGCACGGTATTTGTTTTATTAGAAAAACTGCATGTTAGTGGGAAATATTGTGACCATTTCAATGGAAAATCTGGTGATTGCAAGTGACAGTGTGCTTCCACTTCATGATTTAGTTATGTTTTTATTAAAAGTGATGCCTTTTAAACATGATTTGAGAAACATTCCTTACCCCACCCTGATGACAATGCTGTTCATGAACTAAGAGGCAAGTCAGGGGTCGTGTATCCTATATGTCATTTGATTTGTATTATATTTGGAGCAAACGTATAGTCTATTAAACCAAACAAAATAGTTTTTTGTACAGCAGACATGCTGAAATCGCATATTTGAAGGTGCTTTCATATGTGATGATGAAACAAAATGGTGGTTCAGTGAATTTAAATATTTGCCCAGGATCACATGATTTGACATGATTTGAAACCAGTTATGGGTGAAGAGCATTACCATTAGGTCAAGTAGGTTATTTAAGTCACTAGACCTGCAGGTCTGGTAACATTTATATGATTTTTCGAGACCTGCTTGTAGAGGAATGGTCCATTGTGCTGTTTTGCGGCTGTCACCAGCTGTTTAACCTGATTGTGGTGAAGGCGACATGATCGGCAGGGGATGAGGCTGGTTCTAAGTTGCTCGCATGTGTAGTCAATGAGTGTGCTTGAATTCTAAGGGTGTTACAAAAGTAAGGCCGATCAACTCCGGTAAGAAGGATGTCAAGAAACTGGTCACGTCATCTGACTCAACCCCTTCAAGGACGTCCAAAATGCAGACATTGTTCTTTCTACTCTGATCTTCCATGTCCACCAGTTTCCTTCTCAAGACCCACAGTTCTTGGCCCAGGTTAGGTTGGTTCTCAAGTTGGGTTAGTCTGTCATCCATTGCCTCAACTTTCCGTTCAGTGTTATCTAAATGAGTTTGGAAAGCTCCCAAGTCTGTTAGTTGGGATTTTATTTCACTGGATGTGGATTTCGTGTCTTCACGGACTCGGTCATTAGTCGATTTGATAGAACTGAAGGTTTCCGGCGTGACTGGCTGGCCATTGCTGATTGGGGAGGTTTGTGCTTGCTTGCCACCACTTACGCAGAAAGAACTTGACTGGTTTCCTTGTTCTTGGACGTCAAGGGCTACAGGGGTGGTGACGAGTCTCGATGCATGTGATGCTAGTTATCTTGTCTGCTGGTACTGGGACCAGGGGCGGGGTGTACTACAGCAAGAATTTCAAAAGGGATCCGGCAGTGGGAGTGTATAGTTAGAAAGCAGCCAGCAAGGAAGACTCACATGCACCCCCTGAGATGGAGACCGAGATGGGGAAGGACCATGTCACTAGGCATTGTATACGATTATCCTCTGGTGGCCACTCCTTAGCAGTTCTTTAGCGGAATGCTCCTTATGGTACGAGTGTGTGGTAGTTCCAGGGCGAGTGACTCCCTTTATCAATGTTGTGAGTGCTCAGGTTTGCCCTTCTAGTGGCAGGTGTCAAACTGCAAGGTGGCTTAGGGTCACATAATGCCGTCCCGTGGTGGGTACCCCGTTCCGAGGGGAATTTATAAATCATTTATTATCCAAAACAGAATGCTGTATCCATCTTTAAGCCACCGAAACTACAGCTCTTGTAGGCACCAAGGGCTGGGTAAAATATACCAATGTGCAATGGTAGTGGCAGTGCAGAAGTGTAGACATCAGAATGTAGCCTGATGGGATGAAATGCAGTACTCCGCTACCACGTGAAGAGTAAATTGTGGTGGTGGAAGGGCGAAGCGTGGCAGTCGGACAACTTCCTCAAGGCCCCAAGGACTCCATAGAAGTTACTGGTGGGGTGTGGTTCGCCTCTTTGCGCTGGTGCCGGCCACTTCTGCCTTAGACTGCTGCTGTGCTGCATCTGGTTTGCTCTCAGCTTCTACAGATGACGCCGGAGGCCCACTGCAGTTTGCTGGCTAGCCATTTTACACACTTCTACCTGAGGGAGATATCGGAGGTGTTACATCTCTGGTTTTCAGGTCCCTGGTGTGCTCAACATCCTCCTCTAGCAGTGGCCACTGTTTGACAGACTGGCCGTCCACCTGATGCAGAGGGAATCGATGAGGGGCGGCTGGAGCAGTTTATCGGGACCCGGACATCTTGGCTGAGGTCAGACTACGTCCCCAGCAATTTTATATTATTCAGTCTGGTAAGGGTAAAATAGAAAAGCAATAGACAAAGATGGTACAGAGTTTGGTTATTCTCATTGAGATAAATCCTTGTAGCTGTTGTGGTATATATATATTTTTTATGCAGCCCATTAGGCTTTGGTGAATGCTATCTGAACCGCTTTGCTGCCATGTATAAGTTAGATGTTTTATTTGGTTTGCCAAAGTACATTCAGTACATAATAGAATTCATTTTTGCCCCTTATTATCTTTTGCATCTCTTAATCAATTTGCACCATACCCAGGGAACACCATGTTCAAAATTAAAGCATTTGAGCGTGACAAATTTGGTGTAGATTGGCCAAATGACAATTTTCCATTTACATTGGATTCCCCGTAGCCGATTTCTACACGAATGACCATGAAGCCGCCAAGTGAGTGTCTGTTAGAAGGGCTAGCCCCAGGGAAGGACAGAATATGTGCCTGACCACCCTGCGCCCACCCTTCCAGGAGAAATAGCCGAGCACCGGTCGGAGACCCCCTTCAGGACTGGGTCTCACACCTAGGATCGTACACACTGTTTCAGCACCAGGTAACACAGAGACACCACACTGTAGATTCTGGAATACGTATGCTTTATCTAGCAATATCAGGATCTTTATGATCCGCAGGAGTATGTACAAGTAGAGCAAGGGCTCACAAAGTCTCGGTTGGGGTAGGGGTAGCGGGACAGTCTTAGGATCGGGGTCAATGCGGAAGCGTATCCGGCGCACAGCTCTCAATCCTCGAGCCGGGGGATATGAGATGATCTTTGGGGTCCAGCCGGACCGGAATGTCCCTTGAGTGTGTCCGCTCTGCAGGACTCGAGTCCGGGTGTCGGAGGTCGGACAATCTTCCAGGAGCCGCGAGTCACTCAGCAGGGCTCAGAGTTCTCTAGGGTGCAAGGTGAGCCGCGACCACGTCAGCAGGGCTCGGATGTCGTGAGGCAGAAGTCCGTCTCTGCCAGGTAGTGCCGCGATGCTGTCTGCAGGGCTCACCAAGGTTCCAAGAATTCCGTACGATGTTGTGGGGATGTTCTTCAGCCGCGACCACGTCAGCAGGGCTCGTTCGTTCCAGGATTCAACTGCCGAGGGTCCCAGGGCGCCCCTTGTTATAGGTCGACTCCTCTTTGATGTCCGGAGTCCTCACGGGCAGGGGTCTTAGCGCCTGGGGGTCGTTAGTTGGGGGTTCCTGCCACGCGGCCCTTTGATCCTTTCAAAGCGGGGCCGGGAGGGATCCCAGACACGCAGCAGGCGTGGAGCCAGCCCTCAGGGTGGCCGGAGGGCGATCGAAACCATCTCTTGGGAGGAGGCCAGGTGTGAATGAAAACTACTCCTCCCTCTCCTGCTCACCAGGAGCCCTCTCTCTCCCCAGCCGGCATGGCGCGACTAGGCCGGGGTTGCGCTTGGGTCGAGGCGGCCATCGGGGTTGCTGGGCCGGGTACTGGAGGCCGCGAGGCCGAGGGAATGGGAAGGGTGCCTGGTGTCGGGAAGATGGAGGGGAGGACAGGGGTAACCCCGGATTCCGGGTCGGGGAGGCTACGCTAGTCAGTGTAGTGTGGGGTGTAGGGGGTAGCCTGGTGTCGCTACGGGTCTGAATGGGTCACGCCACGAGGCCGGGTCCAACAGTGTCCAGCAAATTAAAGATACACCCGACTTTTGTCATTCAGTGCAGTTTCTTGGTTTGGTAACTTTTTTTCAGCCATTTTGGATATAGTAGCCAAAATGTGAGTGTCCAGTGGATGTGCCATATATATATTATGTAAATTAAAACCATCACTGGAAAACTACAGAGAACACTTTGCAAACAATTGGAAAAATCAATGAAATATACATTTTCTGTTGAGGCACGTGCACACTAGACACTCCGCTCCGCGAAACGGTAAAAAATCTCCGCAAGCACCCAAAAAAATCCCGCGAACACGCAGAATTGCTTGTTCGCAATGCTTTTCCTGTTTGTGAACGCTGTTTGTGTGCTTGGGGGGGAAATATCTCGCGAACATGCATTTTGAAAGCGTGAACAAGCAAAAAATTCTGCGAAGCCGCGGATCGCGGAAAGTTTGGCAATTTTTGGCAATTTTGCGTTCTCCGCGGAACACGAAATTACCCAAATTCCGCGAGCGGAACGGAATTTAGCGGCCAGTCCTAATTGTATATATGGAAACATGTTTGTTTTCGAAAACGTGTATGGCTGGAGTGACCATGACTGGGAGGTTGGCGGGTATTACCAAGGACGAGGATTATATATTTATACCCGTCCCTTGCCAAAGGGTGCTCTAGCTGTCTTTTTTTTTTACCCGATTCCTGGGTGTAAACTATTTATTTTCATTTAGTGTAACCAGAAAGCGTCTTGGTGGAAGCAAAATGTAAACTTACCTAATGAGGTACATCATCCCATTAATGATATTTGTGGAGGTCAATACAGGCTATTTTAAGGGGTAAACACCTCAGTTTGCACAGTTTTTGTGAATGTATGCCAGCCCAAGATATTTAACTTGGGACTAGGATACTCTTGACTTCTCATCTAGGGTTACCAAAGACCCCATGTCAACAAAACAGAACTCTTACAGTGTTGCACTTATCTTTATCAAGTCGCTGTTTTCATGTGTTAGTCCAGTGAGATCAGTTGAACTGAAACCAGCATTAGCAAAGCCAATAGGTCCCGCCTGAAGGAGCTTATTTACTTTGTAAATGTATTTTAGCCATGCTGCACAGCAGCCACTCTGTTGTACAACATGGCTAAAAAAATATTGACAACGCCATTAGCTGCCCTTAACCCGTTCGATGCGTTCGTCGGCCAATGGCCGTCGCGAGCACTACCTCCGTAGTGCTGCGCACGTCCGTTGGCCGACGCGGATTTTACGCCGCAGTTAAAGGGTTAAAAGCATTTGTCATTGTCAGTATACAGCACACCTGCTTTGCAGCTTTGCTGAAAGTGTGAAAAAAACATAATGATGCCACAATGAACGGGCTCTAAGCCTCTTGTAAATAAACAAAGTGTCTCACAAGCGAGAACGCATGCGCTGTCTCAGGCAAGACCTAAAAATACTATTCTTTACTACTTCTTTGAGGTCTAGAAACGGTGCCACGCTTCTACATGTGTGTTCTGGGACCTGTATTCTGGTATCACAAATTAGAAAATCAGAACTGGAAATGGACTGCACAACATGTACGAAATCCACCACCTACTTATGCATGACATGCAACATTTTGAGACGCATTCTCACGCACCTTCAGAAAAAACAGGGCTACCAAGAGACTCCAGTCAGAAGGTGTGAGCATTCCTTCCAGTCCCTTTAATCACCACTTTCATGTGCCATTATTCAAAGGTATAAAAAAAAAACCAGGACTACAAGCCCCAGAATGCAATGTCCGGAACCCGTTCTAACGACATGAGAATTTGACAGCTAATGCAAAGAGCAACAAAGCCAACCCATGACCACAAGCATTTGAGGCCTTGTTTAGAGCCAAGTGTTGAAGTAAAGTTTATACCGCTTTGAAGCACTCCACTAAACTCATACCTCTGTTACTCAAGTCCAGTGCATGTAGGTCGCTCCCTGTGTGCAGGACATTACTTCTTCCAATAATTACGTTCATTTAATAAATAAGTACATTCCTGGAATGGGCTCTAGTGCCCTGTATAGCCTTCTGGCAACCCCATAGGCTCCAATGCTGTACTGGTTAGTGCAGGTCTGCCAGTAATCCCAGGGAGGACATGTATCCCTTTCTGGAATATCAACATAGCATTATTTGATTCAAGGGAGAAACAAGTAAATAATCGAACCCCAAGTTTATGCGGAAGAGTTTCTCTGTAAAGTGTGCTATTCATAGTTACTTCTAGATACATGGTGAAATTATTGCACGCTCAAGGAGTCCAGTAATTTCCAACAATGGTAATTCTGCATATAACTTTCTGTTTAAATTAAGTGTCTGTCTGAGCGGGTGGGAGGTTCAAGGGTGTACTTCAAGTCAATCATACGCTGTGCATGCCGACTCTCGAATCCCCCGTGCACCAACAGGAGGTTTGTACAGAATGCTAATTTGCTAGCGAGGCGGGAGGAGCTGGGCAAGCAACAACAGAGGGTGTAGGTCACGGTGCAAGCAGCAAAGCTGGAGGGGTGGGGCAAGCAGCAAAGTGGGAGGGGGCGTGAGGGACGGAACAAGCAACCACTGGGCAGTTGGTTGCTAACCAAAAGATGAGCAATGGGCGGGCTTTAAGACCCTTGTAAGTAAACAACATGCCCCACAAGCAGCAGCACATGCGCTGTCTTAGGAGGGACTTAAAAAGTCCTACATCTCCAAGCATGTACAGATTTTTTAAATTATAGCCCAGGGCTGGAAAAGAAATGTCATATTGTAACAGTGCTCATTAAAACTTTGAAAACTTGACATGGTTCAAATTTCGGTCCATATCGGAACAAATTTATGCATTTCTGAGCTTTCATTTAATAAATTGATCCATTTTCTGACTTGTAGTCCACTTGCTTTAATCAAATGTACTGGACTTAGTTGATGATAATAATTTGTGTAGTGATAGCCCAGGAATACGTAGAGGGTACCCCGTCAATATGGAGTGATCTGTTCAGCCTAATTTTTAAAAACTACACTCCATTGACTGATAATTAAGTGTAGTCATTAAAGCAAAACTATAAACGAGCATTCAAAAAGTCAATAGTCTGGCCTTATTGTAGTATATATATATATTTTTTTCTTTATTTCAAGCATATGCCAAGGAAATACAGGAAACCTGTTGCTGCCTAAACATGGAGGGCATAGGCTCACAATACAAGTTATAAAATAATATAGTCACGTATATGTATGAAAAATAGTATGGGTGCTTCCAACAGTCTGGTGTACTTGAAACACGTATAGAAGCCTTTTTTAGTTTTAATGCACATCACAGGAACATACGTTTTTTTATTGACAAAGAAAAGGCACTATTAGCTTTGAATTAATGTCCCCTTCAGGCATAGTTTAAACACACAAGGATGGCAAAAGATTACAACGGATACGGAAAGAAAAAATAATTGACAATGAGAAGTATTAAGTGCCTAATTTGAACCAATCGTTGCAGGTGGGGCCCTCTGGCCCTCATTTTTGAGGACCAACACGTATTTTACCTCATCAGAATTTGAACCAGAGTAAGAGAGTGAAAACACAAAAGGGGTAAAGGAGGAAGAGAGATGCTGGAACTCTGTGATAAAGGAAGAAAGCAGGAACCTGCAAGTGTGAGATAAAGTGGTAAAGAGTGCCTGGTATAGTATAAAAGAGGCATGAAGTGAAATCAAGATTACACAACCTTGGCATTCATCGCGCCAACATTCAGTAGCATTGACCGTGGGCTTCTGACATTTGGACCCCAAAACTTATTCTTTTTCAAATTAAGCACTGAAAGTATTGGCCCACCTGCCCCGGTGCTGAAATGCACTTTTTTTTAGCTGGATGTGCACATCTGATAAGGAAAAAGGCCCTCACAAGGCAAGAGAACCAGTGCCTGAAGTGGGATGGCCCATTGCCCCAAGCCGCATGTCGATGTGGACAGAAGGTAAAAGTGGATAAAAATTCAACAGGCCAGTGAATAGACAGGGCTGGCACAGTCCCCTCTTATATGTATATGTACATACATATATATATTTTTTAGGTCTCGCCTAGCGATGCGGCGCATGTGCTACTCGCCTTGGCGAGACCTATTGTCGGTTTCTCTGCCGAAGGGGGACAGGAGATGTCCACGCGTACGGGCAGGAGATGTGCACTCCGTACGCGTGCGCATCTCCTGTCCCCGCGTAGTGCTGGCGTTTGAACACAGCGCGCGCATGGCGGACTTGCACGCGGAGACAGCTTGGTTCATCAGCCCTCGCTTCCACGTCTGAGGGCCTAGCACTTTCCTCTCGCCACCACCAGGGGGAACTCACGCCTCACACTGGCTGTCACTGGCCTCAAACAGCCGCCACACGTGAACTCTCTCGTTGACCTGACCCTGGTCTCGAAGTCCTCATGCGGCCGTACATTCTTCTGGGGAGCGGCCACGCACACACGGCACAGACAGGACTTAGCCATCGGCAGCTGACTTCCCACCCAGCCGCCTCACCTTCACACTGCTGAGCCCACACCACCACGGCTTCCCACCAGCCACAGTCCACACTCGCTGGTGCCGCAGAGGACTTCCATGACCGGGATGCCGTCACCACACACGATGCCTTGCAGAGACGCGCAGACTGTTTCCCTCCAGTCTCCAACCCGCTTCCAGTACCGACTCCATGGCCAGCGGATACAGCCAGTACAGTGGAACCTAGCTCAAAGCTACCCGCACTGGCCGCTTTCCAGCTCTGTTGCCTTGTTGCCCCATGCTCATGACCTCCTACCTGGCTTTTGCAATAATGGGGTGTCTGGCGGTGGATGCCGGCATCTCTTCCACCTGCTCTGTCTACGGGGCTCGGTGTGAACGGGGAGCCGAGCTGAAAGCGGCAAAGATGGCATCTCCTTCTCTAGCTGTGGTGCACTACAGTGCTCAAGGCTCTCCCGACCACTGTTGGCGTCTTGGCGTGCTTGGCATACACTGGCGGGTGAGCGGGAAGTGGTGACAATCGGAGGGGCTTTCTGCCATCTTACCTGCCACCTGGACGTTGCCTCACCTCGCATTTGCCCACACCTTGCATTTGCCTCACCTCGCTCCCGGACCTCACGAACCGGCGTCATTGCCTCTTACACTCGCTTCAGCAGCACAGCGCTTCTATGCCTGCTTTTCCCTTGGGCAGTGCAAAGTTCAATCGCTGAGCACACAGACACGTCAAGAGTAATTTACACCCTGGTGGGTGACCAAATTTAGAGATTTTTATGTTGGTATATCTATTGCACAGTACTTTACATGCTCACACTGTTCCTTGGATAGACAAAAGATTTCATACACTTTAATTCTTGTATGGCTCCTCCATCTTGTTTCACCTTTGCACCGCTCTCAGCCTCCTATTCATCAATTTAACTTTCTTCCGATCTCTGGCATCCCATCAGTCTAAGCTCAAGCGGAGAGTCACTTCACTGAAAAATGTAAACTGCACATAAATGACCACTTCCAGCTGCTAAATCACCAGTTCGAATTCAGGGTATTACACAGCTCTGAAATGTCTTTGCTAAAGATAGTGAACAATGCCCGGCAAGTCATCACTACGGGAGACGTGCCAACTGGTATAGCTTATACTCAGCTTTTAGTCATGATATATTCTGCATATGCTTTGAAAAACAATCTGGTATCCGCAAAACAGTTCTCATGTGGTTCAGATCTTACCTTAGCAAAGGCTTAAAAATCGGCATACATTTTATCACTATCCCCCATCCTATTCCGTTTTGTCCTGGATCCACTGAAAAATCGTATAGACTCTCTAAATATCGCATACTACCAGTATCTGACTGCCAAACAAATCTACTGTATAACGAAACTCCAGAATTAGCTACATATGTCAACCAATGTGGGGGGAAAAAATCCATTACTTGAAATTAAACCCAACACAAACTGAATTCCTTCTGATCCTCTATAGTTCCAAAAAACATTTATAAATGTCCTGAGTGCTTACAAATTTGGAACTTACTTTTAAAATTGTCACTAGTGCTGAATCCCTTGGGAATGCTCTGGCGGGCAAACTGAAATGGTAATGTCCACATGAAACACTGAAACAAGCATTTGCAATGCAATGGGTCTCGCATTCACTCGAGTTTGAGCTATTGACATTGCAAATAACAATGTCTTTTATTTTTGTTTTCGTTTTAAAAACATAAACAAAAGGCATTGTCATTTACAATGCCAATTGCTTAAACTTGCGTAAATGCGAGACCTATCGCATTGCAAATGCTTGTTTTTACATGAGGCTGGTGAGCTGTCTCTAGGCTAAAGAATGGCTGGTGTTCAATTACTAGAATGTCATTTGTTATGGAGTTCAGTTTTGCACTTTGTTTTTTATTTGGCAAGCCCAGGTCATAAAATATCAGGATTCCTTACACAATAGCAAAGCAATTGACATGCTGTCAAGTAAAATACAAGTAAAGACACTGTCACTGTGTGCAGTGAATTTGGATTGTTTTTATAACACCAAGTTGCATCGGGAGAATGTTGGGTGGCCTTTATAAAATTTTAAATACAACTACTGTTTAATTGTTAGCAGCCAGAAATGTTTGCACAGTGCGGAAAACAAATTTTTGAAAGTACTGAAAAGTAACTTGAATTAAATGTAACTTGTCGGTTGCGTTTCAGGTTAGTACCTCTTTACACAAACACCGTTTAACCCTTTTGATGAGGTCAACGGCGCAGGGCGTGTTGACATCATTACTACCGATGTGTTCATTTTACTTTCACTGAATCCGTGCTCGGGAGCATATTGCAGCCCCGAGCACTGATTCTCTCCGGAGAGGTATCGTTTGAAAGGGGAACATTTCCCTTTTCCGTTGGTAACTCTGCCCAGTGGATCCCTGCTTGAGGATCGTGCAGGAGAGTGATCCCCAAGCAGGGATCCACCCAATAGACACCAGGGAATCAGGAGAGCGGTCCCTTATGCAAGGGCTTGAGCTTTCCCCCACCCCTTAAAATTATCAGTTTTCTGCCTTCCTGGGGAGCAGAAGGGGTAATTACCCCTGATCGTCACCCCAAGTGGGTGGGGGAGGGAGGGAGAGAAAGCCCACTAGACACCAGGGACTTCTATTATTTTTTCATAAAAATATATGGGTTGGAGAGGCCCACCAGGGCATGGCCATGCCCCCACCCAATATACATATGGCAACAGTCTTCCGCCCCCTCCCAAGGGTGCAAATGGGGATGATTGCCCCCCCAGTCTGCACCCCTGGGAGGATGGGTGGGGCAGAAAGCCCACTAGACACTATCGATTTTTCTTTTTATAAACGTATAGGGGTGGGGGCTGTCCACTAGGGCATGGCCATGCCCCCACCCCTAATAAGAGTCTTTCTGCCCTCCCCTCGGGGGCAGATCGTCCGAAAGCGCACTAGACACCAGTGTTGGAGGGAGCTTTATTTAAGGGTCAAGAGGGCAGGGGGCTGAGCACAGAGCTCATGGAGCCTTCACGGTGTGATTGAGGGAGCGAGTTTGGGACAAAAGGGGCACCTTAATTGTAGCCGGGGTGTCTGGGAACGCTTGCTCTAAAAATGAAAGAAACAGACATGTGAGCGATGGAAACTGATACTGAGAATTTTAGCAATTTAATGAAGAAGGTGCAACTTCAATAACTGCAAGACAAAGGCATAAAAATACAAAATACAGAATCCAGATAGTCACATGGATAAGATGGCATTTCTGTATTAAAACCATTGTACTGACTGAGAGAGAGAAAGACTAAACCTCAAAGACATATTTATAAATGCATTATGAACAACGTAAGTTAAATCAAGGAAAACGTTCTCAGAATGCAAAACACACTTGATCTAAAATACTGAGAATACTCACGTACCTACCTAAAAGAAAGCCGCTTTGTAAATGTAATACAAGTATGAAATGCTCAATAAGAAAACACCACTTTAGGGACAAAATAGCATAGCAAAATAGCATACATAGCATATACAGCAAATATATTGGCAAGTTAAATTGTATCTTAAAAACAAAAAACAAGAGCTCTTGGAAACCACCCACGCCCGCCTGCCATCTACTAACAGACGGGTGGGGTAGTTCCATGATGTCTCTGTGGTCTCCCTTCTTATACTCTTTAAGGCGGTCAGAAGTGCCTACGGTATCGTCATCTCATGCCACGTGTACCTCGTGACTTACGGTATGGTTCTAATATTTTACCATACATGGTGACGCCGTTTCCAGTAACTGTGGTACGTGAGCTAGGTGAAAGTTCATATCTCAAGCAAGGCGCTTGCCGTAAATTGGATGGCCAAGCCGATTGTAAAGGGATTCTGCCTCAGCTTGACACATCTGCGGTGGCAACTTCCCTAAAAGTATGTACCAGCCCAGGATGCAGTCTGCTGTATGTTGAAAGAACAGGGGGATGTTGAACCTTGAGACAGTGAACTACACACACGAGTAGGGTGGGGGCTCTTAGTTTGGAGCAGGAGGCCTCACAGAGAGAGGAGCTGGATATGATTTGGATCAGACCTGCCTTTAGCCTGTTATACAGGCAAATGGCAGAACTATGGTCAATTTAAGAAAGAGGCCTACATATTGAACAGAAGGGCCTACACAGGGGTTTTATGCTGGCTGAGTGGTAAGGATGTCCCAGGGTATTTGTTATATAGTAACACAGGACCCTCTGGTCAATTTAATATGGCCTACAAATTAGGCTGGCAGGGCAAGGACAAGGGTCTCATACCTCAGGTGTGGACAGAACGGGCCTGGGGCACGCTATGATATAAAATCGACCCTCTCTCATCAGAGATTTCTTTTTTATTTTTACAACAAATGTGTGGGTGGGGGATGCCTAGCATGGGCATGGGTCAACAGTCTTCCTGCCTCCCCTGGGGGCAGATGGGGTAATAACCACAGATCTGCCCCACTGATAACTTTTGTCACTTATTTCCTACTTTACCAGCTTGATGTGTACACATGTGAGCCACCATCTTTCTGTCTCCTTGATAATAAACAGTGACACATTTAAAGTGGAAGTGGGGCACATGTTACTTTATGTAGCGCAGTGGAAGGCACATGTTAGACTACAGTATAAAGCTGATCGCGGGTGGGTGCCAGGGACATGCAGCTCTGAGAGTACAAAGAAGGCCATCACTTCACATACTGTACAATGGTCGAGAAAGCTGGCTTCAGTTGCCTCGTAGCATTACTGTTCACCATGCGCACAGAGCCAGTTATTCTTCACTGTGGCAGATTTTTAGACACAGTGTGTATTTTTCGCAGTGTTAATTACAGAACCTTTAAATTGTGTACAATTGTGGTTTGGAAAGTTTATCCTTGTGGTATCATCTTTGTATATACTGTACTCTGTCGTCGTGTCCTGTTTTTATTGCCTTCAAGGAGCATCTCATTGTTTGCTGAACTTGAATGCTGAAGAACAGAAGTCAACAAGGTTTTTTAGTGCTGCGTCGTACTGCTAGTTAAGCTCATTTCTATGTGCTGAGAGTTCATTATACTCGGGCTCTCAATTTCATCACGCCAAGGAGCTTGATTAACCACAGTCAGCTACTTGGATGGTAGACCACATCTCCTTCCAGTAGTGCTTTTGGGCCAAGTAGAAAGTGGGTGAATCCCCAACAGGTGGTACCTTTTAAAAGTCTGCTTGGCCTGGATAAAAGACAACCATCTCAAAATACATGTTGCATCAGACAGTTTCACTTGAATACATCATGAAGAAAATAACCTAGGCGGTCAATAGCTTATGCGTAGAGCATGTGCTCTTGTGTAACCTGCTGGCCACAGTCCTCAGTCCCAGCATAGTACTTAGGGCTTTTTGTCCTTCACTTCAGAGATGCACTGGCAAATACTACAAACAAGCATTTGCAATGCAATAGGTCGAGTTACTCGAGTTTACGCTATTGGCATTGTAAATGAATGCCTTTTATTTATGTTGTTATAACAAAAAGTAAAAGGCAATGTCAATAGCTGAAACTCACGTAAATGCAAGACCTTGCGGAACATATATATGTGACGCATTGTTTACCCTACATTTCCTAATACAGTTTGTTTTGCTTGTGTTGTGGCTAGCCATCTCATAACTTGTTAGGGGTATTCCATGAAACTTTTACTGAACTAGCGAACCTTGTTTTAAAAATTGCCTCCTGACAGTCGCCTTATAATTTTAAATGTAACAGACCCAGATTCTGAAGGTTATCTGGCATATTTAACTAGTCGTCACCTCAGTTCATTCTGTTATCGTTCAGATGAGAAGTGGCCTGGCGGTAGGGTTCAACTTTCGTTTTTAGACTAGGGTTCCGACTGAGTTGCCTATGGTTGGTCTCCGTGAGGTGTAGGCATTGGACTTTTACTTCTACATCACATGCTTCCGGATGTCTTCGCCCAGCTCTTAGTCATTTGTTTGAAAGGATGGCTTATCCTAGAATTGCAGTATGAATTGTTTCCTCAGAACCACGGATGGGGGGTGGGGGGTGAGGGGCGGGAATGCTGTGTCTGATTTTGTCATTAGGTAGATGCGAAGGCACTTACCTAGCTAGGACACATAACTGCATCTCAATTATTGGTATTTTTGAATATTAGGTATGTGTAGCTCTTTCTAGGACCCCCACTGCCCTCACAGCGTTCTAGGACCACCGCCGCCCCCACAGCCTGATAGGACCACAACAGCCCGCACAGCCTGATAGGACCACCACCGGCCCCACAGCGTGCTAGGACCACCACCGCCCCCACAGCCTGATAGGACCACCACCGCCCCCACAGCCTGATAGGACCAACCCCACAGCGTACTAGGACCACCACCACCCCCACAGCGTGCTAGGACCACCACCACCCCCACAGCGTGCTAGGACCACCACCACCCCCACAGCCTGATGAGGACCACCTCTGACCCCACAGCCTGAAAAGGACCACCACTGCCCCCACAGCCTGATAAAGACCACCACCCCCACGCAGCCTGATAGGACCACCACCGCCCCCACAACCTGATGGGACCACCACCCCCACAGCCTGAGAGGACCACCACCACCACTCCCACAGCATTCTAGGACCACCACCACCCCCACAGCGTGTTAGGTTGTCAAATGAATGCATAAGGCCCAATTCACACACAACAAATTCACGAGTAACTATTTCTTACTCCAGGAAACTAGGGAGTAAGTCAAACCCAAGTCAACAGTAAGACCGGGGAAAGTTCTGAGAATGCGTGCCGACAAGGAGCGTCCAGGCAACCCTTACATCATGTCGTGGTCTACCCCTTGCTTTACCCCAGCCTGCCTGCCTGGAACCTCCCCACCTATCTGTCCCTGTTGTGCGCAGCCCTGCCCGTCACCTCGCTTGCACAGTGTGGAGCTCCACCATCCCAGTGGAGGCTGAGGGCAGTGTTCAGTGACAGGGCGGGGTGCGTGTTTCAATCACAGCATGCCCCTTGTCCTCTCTGAGCTCAAACCTCAAGCACGTGAGATCTGCTCGCTCCGAGTGCTGGAGATGTCCGGCACGTTGGTATTTGCACTGTGCTGCGAACTTGTTAAGGGTATTCCATGAAACTTTTTCTGAGCTAGCGAACCTTGTTTTATAAATTGCCTCCTGACAGAATCGCCTTATAATTTTAAATGTAACAAACCCAGATTCTGAAGGTTATTGGGCATATTTAACTAGTCTCTGCCTCATTAACCTACATTTTCCCAAGAGGGTTACTCCCTCTGTTTCAGGCAATTGAATGATCCTTTGCCATGAAAACGCCGTGAGCCGGAGATGTGCACGCACCGAAAATCATGGGGGAGAAAAAGTGAAAGCAACCCATGCGCGCGTTGTCCTGAAAACTCCGCAAGGCGTTTTTCGAGCTATCGAACCTTGTTTTAAAAATTGCCTCCTGACCGAATTGCCTTATTATTTTAAATGTAACAGACCCAGGTTGTGAAGGAAAGTGAAAAGCGCGCCATGTGCACGTTGTCTTGAAAATGCCACGAGCCGTGCACATCGCCTGTCCTCCAGGCGCATGCACATGTCCTGTCCCCCTTCGGCCAAGAAACCGACAATAGATCTCGCCAAGGCGAGCAGCACATGCGCTGCATCGCTAGGCGAGACCTAAAAAGCTAGTATCGTTCACATTTTTAGACACTAAATACTGCTAAAGAGCACATGAAACATGTTAGTACTAACACGAAATGACAACAGTTATCGGTTTTTTTTTTAATGCCCTTTTACAAAATAAAAGATTATGGTTAAAATGCAGGAGCTTCTTAAGCATCTGGCTCGGTTGTTTGAATTGTTTTAGGCAAAATGGCTATCAAAATTTTGGCAGCCTCATTTTAATATCGAAGAGCACTCCAAAATACGTAGCTCTGGCAGAAGTTGTTGGTGTATTTGATGGGGAGATTGGGAAAAGAGTGCTGTGCAGTAGGGACTAGTATTGGAGGGCACTGTGCTTTGCACGTTTGAGCATCGGAGGCCAAAAGCCCGTCCAGTCCTGCACTACACATAGGAAATTGGAGGTAGGAGACTAAGGTAGAGGGAAATGAAAGAAAATGTGAGCTACACTATTTTAGTATCATGGAGACCAGAGAAAGATGTACTGGCTCCTAAAGAAGTATGGAGTGAGCAAAAGCAGGAGATTAAACTCATTTTACTGGATGTGCATATTCAAATATGTGTGTGAAAGAAAATTGGGGAAGAGGGTGGAGGCAGGGAATGTGATGAGGGAGCGTTTGCCCCAGTTTTTATTATTTTAAACTTTGCTTTTTAACTTAACCCATCAGGTCATTCTTATAGTTCCGGGAATTACTGCTTGTCACCTTGCTGAAGATGAGGTGCTTGATTTACAAATATCACCCTTTTCTGGAATTTCACAAAAAGCATTAGAGTGCATTTGATACGCAAGCAATGTTCATGCATGCTCTTCCTTCATAAGTTGGGACGTCTACATGAGTAAGCGTTGTGAATGAAGCATGTGCACAGCAAGCTTTTAGTTTTTGCTCCACATGAAGGAAAAAAAATCCTGGATAAGAGTCCTTTTACAACGCCCACAAATATTAGGGGTCCCATTAGCTTTCTCACATGGGGTGCACACTTACTCCTGCCTTTTACGTGAGTTACGTTATGCATTTTTGTAGAGATGAAAACACTGAAAAAGTGAATAACCGTTAAAGGAGCGAGTTTTCAGTTCGGTGCATTTTAACTACTCCTGACTAAACAAACTACTGCAGATAGTCCATTGGTCTGGCAGATGTTTCGCATTACTAAGTTACATCTGCAGGTGTAAATTACTTTTTCGCCCTCCCAAGTGTTATGTTGCAATGAGGAAAATAGTTTAATTCAGTCATTAGGCCCAGAGCGATTGTATAACTTCCCTCTTGTAGACCTCCTCTTTAGTTCAGTAAATGATTTATGTGCAAGGACCTTTTGTGTAAACGGTTGACTACTTTATTAACAGTGTTGTGTAAATGTACTTAGATCTTCTGTCTATTGAGGGCTTGCGTCTGAAAGGAACTTTCCCAGCGCCCAAGAGGCGCATTTCCAAACGAACAGACACCCAACCCCCTTGGAAAGGGCTGTAAGGTAGGTAGAAAGTTCAACAACAGCTCTAATCGACCTTGCTGTAGCCCCGCTATCTGTCCTTCCTTATGTATTTGACCTTGAAGATCGAGATTTAGCTGCGGCCCCAGAGCTGTAGGGCTGCATTTCTGCAGTGCGTGTTTGCGAGTTCACACAAGGGGCACTTTTCTTAGGTTTTGCACTGCACTTGTCAGATAAGTTAGTCGCCAGGGGGCAGATCTGAAGTTTCCTGTATGTGGGGAATGTTGTTACTACCAACACTGGTGTTGTTCGACGTTCTGGGTGCACTGCTCCTGAAATCCAGCAGTGAGCACCTTTTCTCCATGACTGGGCATGTTTAGGGAGGTGACCATCACGACACCTGAGAAGCCTTCCCTTCCCTGGTGCCATCCATCCGCTGACATGAATCCTTTTCTTGTTGTGGCTCCTCCACTACTGCCTGCTGGGCATTGTAGCAAATGCTTTGGTGTTATTAATCATATGTTTTGTACGGCTCCCCGCACCTGGCTGGTTGTATTTCTGATTGCTTCGCAGGGCAGAGCAGATCCTGTGGGAGTGAACTAGTCCGATAGGGAGTTCCTGCTGTTGTGTGACTGGGATTCCTTTGAAGGGCTGGTGTGAGGCTTCACAGACGCACGGATTTATGACCTGTTATTCAGACATTGTTAAAGCACTCCTCTGCAGTGTGAAGATGGCAATAACGCCATGCTCCTTTATTCCTCTCGCACCCCTGCACCCCCATAGCTCCATTTATCTGAAGTATCAAAGTGCAGTTAGTCACTATCCCACACCACTGGCTTATTGCTGAGAAGTGCAGGTGCTCTCCCATTACAGGTCATATACTTAATCTTACTCAATTACAACCTTCATGTATCAAATTATAACCTTCATTGAAGGCTATATTGATGTGTAGCTTTTTATAATGCACTGTCACCTTAACCTCTCCTTTCAGTACCTTCTGGACATCCGTCTTCTTATTAACAGCAACCTGATCCTATAGAGGTTGAAGGATGGGTAGTGTCGGGGACTTTGTGGTGTTCCCAATTAGTATGCTTTTTATAGTGAGGTTACATTTTCCCGAACTTTTCATGTTACTTTAACAAGAAGACGTAAGAGAGATGAGGCCTCAAAGCTTTGACATAAATAAAAAGGATGCCATGTGGCTTCTATCTGGAGTTTCCACAGTTGTCTTGATACTTTTTGAAGAATAGTAATTTTATTAATTTTTTATGTTTATGATTGCACAAGAGTTTCCCACTTTGCCTTAGCTAAAGCATGTTGCTGATGTTTCTTTAAAACGCCTATTTAGCGTTGTCATAATATAGACCCTGCCCACTGTGTACTGGCACATTTTACTGGAATGAACAATGGAGCAATCATGTGTCCTTTTTTAGGATTAAATCTGTTTTTATTAAAGAAAACAAAGTATCGGAACGGCAGCAGCAGCTGGCGCCTACAACCCTGCGGGCCGGCGGATCACAGCTCCTGTAAGTCAACCCACCAGGATCCAAACCCGAACCCCATAGGCGGATCCCCTTTAAACACAGCATGTCGCCTACAACCCCTTGGGGCCGGCTGCGTCTTAACTGCAAGGTTCAAGCGGGTCTCCGAATTCTCCGCAGGGCGACTCTGACTGTTCTCCCCCCCGTGCTATCCAGTGGAGCCCGCCCGTGGGGAACCTCCCCGCCATGTGCTTACCCGGGAGGGATATTCCCCTGGGAAGGCTAAGATTCCGTTCTGGGCGTAAGGCTTCGTGACCATGGTCTGCCCTAAAGGGCATCCCCCGCTTCGATACTTCCTGAACCAAAACAACAGGGAAGAACTAAAAACATTCCCCCAAACTTCCCCCCCACCTATTCAGCACCCCCACCCCTAACTACCCCGTCCCTCTGCCCTCCCCCTCCCTCGTCGTCCAGTGCATGTCGTAAGGCCTACCGGGAAATCACCCGCAGTCCCTCTCAGGTGGCCCGTGTCAGTTGCCGTCAAGAGGCGTTCTCCTCCTGCTCAGCGAGCCTCAGAAGTCGAAGATAGCGTGGGCAGGTCAGTTCTCTAAATTCCGTGACCAGTAACGACTGGAACGGCTGCCATATGTCCGCGAACCGTTCCGCCTCGCCCGCTGCCGCCAGCGACATCTTCTCCATACCCAATACGTGCCACAGTCTGTGGAGCCAGCCCGTGACCGAGGGAGGCGTGGCCGTGCGCCAGTGTATCAGGATATTCTGAACCGCCGACCCCAATGCGATGGCTATCTGCCTCCCTCTGCGGGAATTCAAGGGGTACATCAGCTGATTCGGG
The DNA here is from genome assembly GCF_964204655.1 of Triturus cristatus. Taxonomy (NCBI): domain Eukaryota; kingdom Metazoa; phylum Chordata; class Amphibia; order Caudata; family Salamandridae; genus Triturus; species Triturus cristatus. The sequence continues at coordinate 400,215,053 of NC_140587.1, read as the reverse complement.
AGGCCTAGCAAAACATAGACCGGCAGGCGCGGCAGCTCGACTTCAAAGTGGGAGTCTACGTCGTCCAGTACCTCCTGCCAATAGGTGCCCAAGAGAGGGCAATCCCATAGGATATGCGTAAGCGTACCCACCTGTCCACATCCTCGCCAGCACGTATCCTCTTTACTATGATCCATAGCGTGTATGCGTTCTGGGGTGTAATACCAATAAATCGAGACTTTAGTAAAGGTCTCTGTGAGGCCTGTGTGGTACGCCGAGTGCCGAGCCCTGTAGGCTATCTGTTCCCATTCCTCGTGGCTCAGGGCTCTGCCTAATTCCTTTTCCCATCGCTCCCTCCCTGGGTTATAAAAATGTGACGTGGGTGTTTGGAGAAACTGGTAAAGGTCGCTTATGAGCTTAGTATCCGAGGTCCGTGACAGGAGCCAGCGCTCATAAGGAAGGAATCGTCTGTCCGCCGACTCTCGAACCTGAGGGTGCAACGCCCAGTGGCGCGCCTGCGTGTAGCGCATCCTCTCGGTCTCTTGGAATGTATATACCTGTCGGAAGCTCCGAAAGGGAATCACCCCTTCCGTATCATACAAATGACATAAAGCCCTGCAACCCGCCGCACGCCAGTGAGCGAACGCACCCCGTTCTATCCCCGGGGTAAAATCAGGGTTATCCACCAGTGGTGTCAGCGGCGAAGGAAAGGTCGTGAGACCGTGTGTGATGTTGGTGGCATCCCATACCCACAGCGGAACTCGGGTGATGAAGGAGGCGTATAGGTTAGCGGGGCGGTGCGCCCTACGCAGGAACGGCACCTCCTGTAGAGGCCTGCCCGCCATCGCCTGATCCTGGAAGAGCCAATGTTTGTCGGACTCCCACTTGCTCCATTCTACTAAATAGCGCAACTGCGTCGCTTGAAAATATTTGCGGAGGTCCGGAATACCTAGTCCGCCCACCTCCGGTGCCAGCATCGAGAGCGCTCTCCTCATCCGAGGTTTCTTGCCCTGCCATATAAAGCGTGCGAGGTCAGCCTGCATTTCCTGGATCCATCCGGCCGGAGGCTGGAGCGGTAGCGCTCGGAACAGATACAAAATCTGGGGTAAAATCATCATCTTGACCGCTGCCACCCTGCCCAGCAGTGAGAGGGTGTCGCGGTCCCATCGGGTTAGTTCCCCCTGTATTTTCTTGCCCAGGGCGGCGTAGTTCGCCGCGACCATAGCGGGTAACGTGGGGGCCAACATAATTCCCAGATAGGGTACAGTATCCGACGACCAGACTATCGGCACCCGATGTTGTAAAAGAGTTCTGGTTGTCTGTGAGAGAGAAAGGTCTAGAGCTACCGATTTCCCCATATTCATTTTGAATCCCGCGACCTTCGCGAAAGCAGTTAGCTCCGTTATGCACGCCGGCAAGGCCCGCAGCGGGTCTTCAAGGGACAGTATGACGTCATCAGCGTATAGGCTGACTGCGTGGCAAAAACCGCCAAATTTCACCCCTCTTACCGCCGCATTATCCCGGATCCGCTGCGCAAAGGGCTCCATGTAGAGAGCAAAGAGTAGGGGCGACAGCGGGCATCCCTGCCTTGTGCCTCTCTCGATGGCAAAGCTCTTGGAACTATGCCCGTTTACTCGCACCACGGCCGTCGGGGATTGGTAGCAATTGAATATCATGCGGCGAAACTTGTCCCCCATCCCTATTTTCACCAGTACCTGTTCTAGATAAGGCCAGTGGACGCGGTCGAACGCTTTCTCAGCGTCCACCGCTAGTAACATTCTCTCCCCTGGGATCCGTGACGCCTTTTCAATGAGGTGGGTAATCCTCTTGGTGTTGTCCACCGTCTGCCTTCCGGGAACGAAACCCGCCTGATCCGGATCTAGAAGGCCCGGCAGATGTGGAGCCAGTCGCGCCGCCAATATACCGGTGTACAACTTGAGGTCAATGTTTAAAAGAGATATCGGCCTATATGACCCGCACTGTGTTCTGTCTTTCCCCGGTTTGGGGAGGACTACCAGGGACGCCTGCAACAAATCCGCCGGAATGGCCCCTGGTTCCGCGAAGGCGTTAAAAAGACGCGTGAGGACCGGTGCTAGTGCCGTACAAAATGTTTTGTAGAATAGGGACGAGTAGCCGTCCGGTCCCGGGGACTTACCATGCTTGAGACGAGCGATGACCGAAACCACCTCCTCTATCCTTATATCCTTATCTAGGGACTCCGCTTGAGAAGGTGTCAGGGACGTCAGAGAGACCGAGTCCAAATATTTGTGTGTCGCGTGAGCGTCTGGGGGCTCCCCGGTGTAGAGGTCGGCATAGTACCGGCGAAAGAGTTCCGCTATGTCAGCCTCCTCCGTGACAGGCGAGCCCGTCGGGCTGGTGATCTCTTTCACCATCTGCCTCCGTCGCACCTCCCGGAGTTTACTCGCCAGTAGCCTGCCGCATTCGTCTCCCCCCGTGTAGTAGGCATGCTTTAAACGCAGCGCCGCATACTCCGCGCGGTCCATGTCTAGCGCCGTCAGTGTCTTTCTCGCCTCCTTGAGCTGCCGCCAGACCCGGGGGGCCCCCGTCCTGCAGTGCATTTGCTCCAGCTCGCGGACCCTCTGGGTGAGTTCCTCCCGCTTCTGCCGCCTGGCCTTGTTATCCGCCGCGGAGATAGCGATAAATTCCCCTCGCAGGACTGCTTTCAAAGCTGCCCATTGGGTCGCGCTAGATGTGTCGGAACCCCCGTTGTGTGAGAGGTAGTCCCGGATCGCTGCCGTGACTTGCGCGACCACCTCCTTCCTATAGAGTAAGGAGTCTCGGAGCCGCCAGATCCGTGGGGTGCTGAACACCGGTGGCAAGGTAAACGTCGCCATGACCGAGGCATGGTCCGACATGGAGATCACCCCCATCTCCGCCGATGTGGCCAAGGAGTACATTGGTCCCGTGACCAGAAAGTGGTCTAGCCGCGCATACGTTTTGTGTGCGTGTGAGTAGTAGGAGTAATCCCTAGCGGTGGGGTGCAAGCGGCGCCATAGGTCATGTAGATCCATCTCCGCCAACTGGGCCTTGCAACCGGCCGAGAACTCCCCCACCTGCGGGGAACGGTGTGCCGACCTGTCAAGGGCCGTGTCAAAGACCATGTTATAATCGCCTCCGACAATGATATGCCTGTCAGGCGTTGCCATGACCTCCCCCATGGCAGATCTAAGGAAGGGTTCCTGCCGGTCGTTCGGGCTGTAGAGGGACCCTATCGTAACAGAGAGGCCCGCTATTCTGAACCTGTAGGCCAATAGCCTGCCCTTTTGTTCCGCCTGTTTATTGAGAACCTCTCCTCTAAAGCGGCGGGCCACCAGAATCGCCACCCCCGCCGTTTTCGTGCCGTTAGATGAGAAGAACTGCGAAGGGAACGCGCGGGATCGGAGCCTGAGGCAGTCTCGGGGTAAGAGGTGCGTCTCCTGAAGCAGACAGATATCAGCCTGGGTGTTCTCTAAGAGGGACAGAACCGCCCTCCGTTTGACTGGATTATTGAGGCCCCTGACGTTAAGCGTCACAATGTTAAGAGTCTTGGCCATCTTTGGATGAGACAGCTGCCGCCATGTAGCCATGCTTCCCCTCTGCAGCCCCTTGACTCAGGCCCGAGCGTAGCCGCCATAATTGGGACTTTGTGCACGCACTGGACGACCCCCCCTCCCACCGTGATCTCCCTCCCTCTCGCCCCGTGAGCCCCCCGTCCACCCCCTTCCCCACTCCACCCCTTCCTCCCCAACTACTCCTCCGCCCGCCCCCCAGCCCCTTCCCCTGGCAACGTGCCATTAACTTAGGGCTGCCCCTCCCCAGTCTCCCCCTTCCCGTCCCCCAACCCCAGATCCTCATAGTCCAAGTCCAGTTCCCCTGGAAACCAAACTGTGGCAATATATTCAAGTGGACGTCCAGCCACCTGTCCCTCCCCGCTCACAAGGGGCCCCAAACCTGCAAATTGAAGATGGCGAAAGCGTTCTCCTCCCGGAGTGATTCATGCAGTGAGCGCCACATCAGTCAGTGATGATACTGAGGGTTTTGGCTCTTGGTGTGGGTCCTTTAGTTACTCGTTACTAACAATTTTAAAACTAATATACATTAGGAAAATTACATTTTGGGTACTAATATAAATTATGAAAATTATATTTTGGGTCCGGTGTTCAGTCTCTTCAACACTTAGTTCCTTCATTTTACTAAATTACGGTAGAATTCTTTACATTGATAAAAGGCAGAAGAGAGAACGGCCACTCCAATTATTATGAATACAGAGGGTGCTCTTGTAGTGGCTTTCAGGTTCTGAAAAATAGGGGTGTATACGTATCATAAGGGTGTCTTGGTGGGATTACTAGGTTCAGGGCTGAGTCTTGATTAATTACTTCACGTTTCTTATGTTAGAGTAATTCTATTTGTAAAGCGCATTATCACCCACAAGGGTATCCGGGTTCTGAGCAGGTGTATGTGCCTAGCCTTGCCTGTGGGTGGGTGGTGTTATTTTGAAAAGCCTGGTCTTCAGCTTCTTATGGAATTCAAGAATAGAGAATGAGGATGAGGCTGTGATGTGTAGTGGGAGGTTGTTCCATGCTTTAGGTGCGAAGTATGACAAGGCCCGAGCTCAGGACCTGTTTCCGTGTATGCGAATAGGAGTCCGCCAGAGTGTAGGTGTGTGGCTGGTTGGTGTAACGAGATACACTATGTAGGTAGGCGGGATCTATGTTGTGTAGTGCCATGAATGTGTGAGTGAGGAGTTTGAACGGAGAGTTTGTGTATCGGGGGCCAGTGGCGCTCCTGCCCGTTTGGTGTGATGTGTGGTCTGTGAGATGTTGAGGATGATGCTGGATGCCGATTTCTGGATGGTTTGTAGTCTTCTGGTGAGTTGCATGGTGATTTCGGCGGAAAAAGGTGTTATCAAAGTCCTGTTTGCTGTTGACCAGGGTGTGGTTGGCAGTTTTCTGGTGTTGCTTGGGAGCCATTTAAAGCTCTTCCTCAGCATCTTCAGGGTGTGGAAGCAGGAGGCTGTGAAAGCGCTGACTTGCTCTGTCAGTGATGATACTGAGGGTTTTGGCTCTTGGTGTGGGTCCCAGATTGACTGGTCACTAGGGGAAGTTCCATGGTGAGGACGTCTTGTCCGAGATCACTACTTCTGCCTTGTTGGTCTTGGGCTTGATCCAGTTGGTAACTTCGGTCATGCAAGAGGTGAACTTGTTCCCTGTGTCGCGGGTCTTGTCTGAGAAGGAGATTGAGTTGTGTCTTCAGCGTAGGAGCGAATGTTAATGTCGAGAGCACGGATGACATTGCCTGGTATGATCATGTATGCATTGAAAAGGGTAAGCCTTGAGATACTCCAGTTTCCAGGCTGACGGCTTGTGTTCAATTCGTCAAGGAGTAGATCCAATGGAGAGCATGTCCTTGGATGCTAATCTCGTAAAGGCATCTGATGAGGATGGGGCGTGATACTGTGTCAAATACAGTAGAGAGGTTCAGGAGGATGAGTGCCGCCGTATTTCCTCTGTCTAGCATCATGCTGATGCCATCTATGTTGGTGATGAGCGTTGTTTCGGTACAGCGGTTAGGCCTCAAGCCAGATTGTGTGGCATTGAGGAGATCAATGAGGCGTTTGTTGTTGAGCTTCTCTAAGCTCTTGGCCTGGTACAGTAGGAGGGAGATCAACATGTAGTTGGCGGACGTGACAGAGTCTGCAAATGATTTCTTGAGCATGGGAGTGAACTGGGCAAGTTTCCAGGTGTCCAGAAAGGTGACTCAGTCGACAGAGGTATTGGTGAAAACATTGTGGCAGCAGTGGTCTAACTGGGCCCGGAATGAATGGACTTCTTGATAGCAGTGGTCTCATTTATGATGACGACATGCCACATGGTCAGGTTTGTTTCTCCCGGTGAGATGGAAAGTTTAGTTGCGAGGGCGACTGAATCGGGTTGAGGGTTGAAGTTGTAGTATATGGAGGTGATCTTGTTGCAGAAGAATCCCAAGAGCTTGTTGCAGAGGTCTTGTGAGGGGATGTTGCTGCTGGAGGCGGCTGCAGGCATGGAGAAATCTTTGATGATGGTGAAGATTTCTTTGCTGCTGTTAGTGCTGACTTCGATGCCATCTGTGAGTACTGTGCACCTTATGTTCTGGATCTGTTGGTGGTAGCTTCTCAGGGCGGATTTGAAGATTTATTTGTCCATGGTGTTTCGGCTCTTCCTCCACTTGAGCTCTAGTTGCTTGCAGTGACGTTTTGTCAGCCTGAGTTTCTTTGTGTACAAATTGGCTTGTGTTCCGGTTCTATCCCTTGTGTTGCGCTTGAGGGTGTTGGCACACACGGTGATCTATCTGATGAAGTTCTTGAGGGCTTCCAGCAAGGTCTGGCGTGATTGGGCCGGTCCTCAGAGACAGGAAGTCCAGTCTTCCTCTGTGTTGATTTTCCAGCTGCAGTGGCCAGGTCTAATGGTTCTAATCCATCAAAACCCTCATTTTTTTTCAAACGATTTTTTTTTTTTAACTCTGATATGTTACTCATTCCTAAATATGTACAGCGCTAATTTCTGGTGTCATTATTTGTTTGAGCTATATTCTGTTCCTATTTAGAAAATGTGACATATGTAGCTGTTCTGTAAAGATTGAAATTATCACATTAGCTTAGGTCATATAAGCTACTAGGTTAGTATGAAAAGTCATCTTGGGTCGCTATTAATTTTACCTGAAATACTTTACCTTGTTCACTGGCTTAATGTATTGTGCGAATGACTGTACAGATCCTCAAAAGAAGATGCACCAATTATAGAGTCATAATCAATAAAGTGTTATGCTTTTATCACAGGCATTTAAATTTTCTAATGCTGATCTAATAATATTGCAGCGCATCTTTAATAATTTTGCTTCATCTAATCTTTACATTCTTTGGCTTTAATTGTAGGGTTGTAGCTGAACAGGAAAGAGAAAATCATCATTCAGAATGAGAAGCACTAAAGAAAGTCAGCTATGGCCTCATGTTTATTCTCTTAATCATCTCGACAATTCAAGATAACCTTTGGGATCCATATATGACTTACTACATTATCAGTGGGACTTTTGTCTTTTATCCACAAGGTAAACTTAAAAACAATGACGGTGCTTGAGGTCTTTACGTTTTGGAGCCTGACTTTGCCACTAATCCAAGGACACAGCCTTTTTACATGTGAACCTGTATCTGTTCCCAGATGCATTGGGATGACCTACAACATGACTTTCTTCCCAAATATGATGGGACACTATGACCAGGCTATTGCTGCTTCAAGTATGGAGGTAAGTTTCTTCCATCGCATAGCGTGCAGTATGTCTTTCGCTATTCCTGGAAGTGTACTATTAGTAAGTCATCTTGACTTGTTCAGTTGATTGTATGGGTATCTTACAATCGTGAGGTACAGGTGTTATAGAGAAATCACAAATCTTTTGCATACGCTGTATACCTTCTTATAAAAATATGTTTGCAAGGAGATGAACAGTTCACACTCATTCTAAGACTGGAATAGGAACATGAGGCAAGTAGAATGGCCTCCGCATACAGTGATAGTAATGCTGTTGATGTAAGAAGGCACATGCTACCTCAGTCTGGTTATATACACAGTTAAACAGAGCTTAGCAAGGGACCTTTGATAATCTTCATCCAGCCTATACATGAGAAATCCCAGATGGTCCCAGTAATTGTTTAAGTCTGAAACTTGTGACGCTCTTCTGTGCTTTAGAGTAGAGCAGAAAATAAACATAGGCAAAGGGTTGAATATAGTTCCTTGTCCTGTACATGGCTATAAAGGGTGATATTTTGGTTGAATGTATTTGCTTGTACTGTTGATGTCTTTGAAGGGTGGCAGTGGATATATTTTCAGCCATTAAGATTGCAACCATATGCTCTGAAAGGGTAAACTGATTTGCATGATGAGGTTTGCTCTGTTTTCTCTTTTACTAGCCGGCTCTGTTGGCCCTTTCCTCACAGATGTGATCAACACAGGGTCATTCCTGAGCCTCACTCTTTTTAATGTTTATATGGCCCCTCTCGCAGACATTGTTCTACCTTTTGGGGTGCACATAATTACGTATGCAGACGACACCCAATTAGTGGTGGTATTTAATTACAAAAGCAGCTCCCCAACCTGCCTGGGCCCTTGACTCGAGGAGGTGATGAGATGGATGTGCCATTCCCATCCTAAATTGAACGGTGACAAGACCGAGCTTATGCTGCTCTGTAATCCCTCCCCCCTCGTAATTTCTTCCATCTGGCCGGCATGTATGGGTCCTCCGCCTGTCCCCAAACCTGAAATAAAGAGTTTAGGTTTCTGGCTTGACTCTGAGCTTAGCTTTAAAACCCAAGCAAGGAAAGCTGTTGCTTCCTGCTTTGGCATTTTAAGAATGCTGCGTAAAGTGTTGCCTCTGCTTCCCCCTCTAGCAAGGAAGCTCGTGGTCCAGGCACTTGTCTTATCCCGCCTGGACTATGGCAACGCCCTTTATCTCTGTGCCCCCAGTGCCGTTTTTAAGAAACTTCAAACCATGCAAAATTGCGCTGCATGGATTCTTGAGGGTGTCCCTAGCCGCCAGTCAGCTAAACCCGCCCTCAGGTCTCTACATTGGCTTCCTATTCAGGAAAAGGTCAATTTTAAAGCCCTTTGTACCACCCATAAGATGCTAGGGGGTGAGGGACGGATATCATTTCGTCTTTTGTCCGGCCCTATCACGCCAACAGACCGTTGCGGTCAAACGACCTCCATTTGGCGTCTGTCCCCAGAATCAGGAGGTCCAGAAGTGGCAGCCGGCTCTTCTCCTATAATGCCGCCAAACTATGGAATTCCTTGCCGCTGCAGCTACGTAAAGTGTCAGACCATTCCGCCTTCTGTAAGAAGCTTAAGACCTGGCTTTTCCCAAATTGATTGCCACAGTTTAGTGCGGTTCTGCCCTAGCGCTGGTATGCCTACATGTAACCATGCGCTTTATAAATGCTATTTCATTTCATATTTCATTTCAAATGTAACGTGTCCTTGGGGGATGTGTGTTCAAGATTGGCAGTGAGGAACACCAAAACCCATACATGTGAAGATTTACTGCACCGATTTGATTTGTATTTGACATGCAAAGATTACACTATGTACATGGGTTTGCTGAACTATCACACATTATATACACATCATGGACAGCATCAATGCTAGCTTCTCTAATACATGACAGCGACAACATGATAGACGAAAGCAGTGCAAGCTTCACTCACACACATTCAGACCAGGTAGAGCTTGTGCTGCAGCAGCCCGAGCATTTCTCCCGCACACACAGCAGACAGTCGCAGTCTAAGCTTCCCTTATGCATGCACACCTCTTATATTATGAGACCAGTTCCACTGTACAGTGTTTCATCAGAAGGTAGCACTGGTACAGACACGTCTGCTGTAGTATAGAAAGCTGGATTTGTATCAGTGCAATACTGCGGTGTGTCATTAGAAGGCTGGACTTGCCATAGACCGTCCTGCACAATTTTCCTCACAAAGCCGGACTTGTTTAGCTGCTACCAACTGCATTGCACCCAGAATCCACCGTAATATCAGCTACCTTTATGCAGTGTCTAAAGAGAACATCAGACCAGAAAGATTATTCAGAGAAACGGGGTTAATTATAAGTGGCCAGTTTCATAGAATGCTTAATAATGGGGTGATCCTATTTCTGGGCGGTTTCAGGACACAAGCAGATAAAAGGACCATACCATGTAGTCAAGTGGGGGAGCCAGGAATCGGACCCAGGGCTTCCAGTTCCACAACCAACAAATTAACAGCCAGCTGTTCTTGTTTATTGTCAAGGAAAGGAGATGTAAGGATCTCCAGCAGGTGGGCTCAGTGCCAATTTGCTGAGGGGTGTGGAGGATGCTAGGGGTTTGAGGAGCATCTCCGGGTCACCAGATGGGACACACGTGGGGGCTTGAGGGCTTATGCAATACAATGTAAGGGATTTGTGCGAAGAGTCAACCAACTGGATCCTGAAGAGTGGTCCATTTCTAGAAAGTGTCCACATAGTGTGTGCAGCAGTGCCAAGAATGCATGTAATGATTTTCGGTAAGTGCTTCGAGTACCTTCTAAAATGAAGCAGCTGAAATTGTTAGGATATAGGATAGCACGAGGACTGGAAGATGGAGAGTAAAGAGTAAAAGAGGGTTGTCACTGCAAAATTGAAGACGTACATTTACTGTGACAGATTTATTTTATTTATTTATTTTTATTTATTTTGAAGGTTTTATATAGCGCGAACAAGAAGCTTGGGGGTATCAGAGAGCTTTACAAAATAAATATTGCAAATACATAGACTTATGGTAAATAACATATAGATCCATACAAATCAAGAGTCTTATAATCACAGTAATATCGAAGATACATAGGTAAGTAGTAAATAATATATAGATCCATATAAATCAAGAATCGTATAATCACAGTAACCTAGGCTCAAGTGAATTCAGCCACGAGAAGAGATTTCACTTCTTTTTTTAAAGATGCAATAGAGGGATTCAGTCTAGTTTCTAGGGCAACCCATTCCAGATCCAGGGCGCCATTCTCGAGAAGGAACAGTTATATGTTTTCTTCTTGTTGAATCTTTGTGGTTTCAAAAAAAGGTTGTTGGCACTTCTGGACGCTCTGTTGACAGATGAAGGCACCAGTTTCTGTGTCGGATAGCTGGGAGTGTTGTGGTGAATGGCTTTATGCGCATGCATGCGGTTTTTAGTTGAATTCTGGCTTCGAAAGGTAACCAGTTAAGGGATCTTAGGTCCGGGGATATGTGGGAGTTTCTTTTGGAGTCTGTAATAAGTCTAGCTGCTCCGTTGATTGAGGCTCTTAGAGGGGCCGTTGAGGATCTGGGAAGCCCACAGAGAGGGACACACCCATAGCCCACACGGGGGATAGCTAGAGCTTGTACTGCCAGTTTGAAGTCTTTTTCAGGCAGGAAAGGTATTCATCTGGAAGTTTGCTCCTTTTGTTGCGGTGCTGATGTTTTTCTGCATATTTAGATTTCTGTCCAGAGTTACTCCCAGCGATTTCGCTGAGTCAATGAAGAGTGGTTGGCAGTTGAGCGCTGTTAGGTGTTTGATCCAATCTTGAATTATGGGTACTTAGGCGGGAGGAGCGATTAGGAGGAATTCACTTTTGAGGGCATTCAGTTTTAGATGGTCATTGGCCAGCCAGGTCTGAGTTTTTCCAAGAGTTGTGTTGAGAGATTTGATGTCTTCTAGTGAATGGATCTTTAGGTATAGTTGTTTTTTCGTCTACGTACATATGGTATTGTACGTTAGAAGAGTTGAGAATTTCAGTGAGCGGTCCCATGAATAGATTGAAAAGTGTCAGAGAGAGGGATGATTCTTGTGGGACTCCTAAAGTAACTGGGATGGGTTTAGACAGGGAGTGATTAACCTTGAATCATTGTGATCTGTTTTGGAGGAACGAGGTAAACCAATTTAGAACGGATCCGGATAGTCCCATTCCGTTTCAGAAGGTCTAGCAGGTTGTCGTGTTTGACGGTGTCAAAGGCCGAGGAAGGGTCGAGCAAGATAAGTAAACAGGCTTCGTTTTGGTCTAGGATTTGTAGTGCATCGTCAATTATGTGGGTCATTGCTGATTCAGTACTGTGACCTGCATGGAAACCTGATTGGAATTTGTTGAGCAAGTTGAAATGGTCCATTTGTCTTCCAAGCTGGAGGTGTACAAAATTTTCTAAGAGTTTGGCCAGGGTAGGGATGTTGGATATTGGGCGGTAATTATTTAAGTCTGCGGGTTCAACCGTTGGCTTCTTTAGGATGGGGATACCTGCTTGGATTTGAGGATATCAGGGATGGTTCCTTGAAGGAGAGAGGTTTTTATAATCTTGGTCCAAAGAGGCAGTAGCAGTGGGATGAAGTTTTTTTGTGCAATTTGCTGGTAGAGGGTCAGTGAAGTGATTGGCGGGATTCAAAGCCATGAGCATTTTGAGTAAAGTTTCTTCAATGTAAGTATTGAAGGATGACCAAGATGCATTATTTGTTAGGTCGAACTTTGGTGAGCTACGGTGGAAGGGAAAATGAAGAGTCAAGTGTGTGTCTGTATGTGTGAACAAGTAGTTGTGTAGGTCCTTCTTTATGTTTTCGGTCTTCAGAGTGAGGAAAGAGGCAAACTCTTAGCACATGTGTTAGCTTGGCGGGGGGGGGGTGTGAGGTGCATCCTTAGATTGTGTTTTGATTAGCTGGAAACGTTTTTTGAGACTATTTTTGGCCTGGTCTAGTTGATGACTGAAAAAGTCTGCTTTAGATCATCTGATCTTTCTGTAGTAGGCGTTTCTCTTCCTTCTTAGCAACTTGAGTTGGTTGGCGGATGGAGCCGATCTCCATCTACGTTCAATTAGTCTTAAGGATCGTCTGTCCTCCTTGAGTCTTCCATCATACCAGGGTTTTGAATCTTTTGTGGAGACTCTCTTTAGTTGTGGGGGGGCGACCTTGTTTAATATCATGTTCATAGAATTGAAATAGTGGTTGGTGAGATCTTGAACATCTGATAGCCCTACTGGGGGAAGAAGGATGTTGGAGGTTGTGAGTAGGTCAGAATCAATGTTTTTCAGATCCCTCTTCCATATGTTAGATCTTGTGGGTTGCGCAGAATTAAGTTTCACTGTTTTATTGATGAAGAAGGTGATGATCGGACCAATCACATGGACAGATCGTATCTAGCTGGATGGAATCAGCCTTAGAGATGACTAAGTCAAGGATTGATTCTTTGTCATGTGTGGAGCTGTTGCAGATTTGGGTGAGGTTGAGGTCCGAGAGAAAGTTTTTGAGGCTATTGACCGCTGAATCATTTAGGTCATTCCAGTGGAGATTAAGGTCTCCAAGAAATATTTGGGTATTTTGATGTCCGACATTAGTAGAGACAATGTCCATGAGATGTTCGATGAAGGTGAGGTTATCACCTGGCGGATGATCGAGAGTGTGCAGAAAGCAAACTGGTTTGCTATTGCTAGTGATGTCTAAGCATATGTATTCACATGAGGGGAATACTGGAGACTGGGATTGGTTCACTAAGAGATTGTTCTGGTGTATGCAGGCAATGCCACCCCCTGGCTTATCAATTCTGTCTAGTACGATGATGTCATGGTTTGGGGGTACCAGTATGTTGAGGATGGGCGTAGAGGATTCATTTAGCCATGTTTTGGTCAGAATTAGTAAGTCCGGTTCTTGCGTAAGTATGAGGTCAGCTAAATCAGCTGCATGTCTTGAGGCAGATCTGCAATTTAGCAGTATACATTTAAGACGTGGCTTGATGAGGGGTGATGAGGGTCGAGTTGGGTTCCTGAATAGGGAGAACTTGCCTAAGATTGTTTTTAACTATACCTCTGTGATTAGGTTTTGTGAATCTGTGAGTATTGGAAGGAATAGTTTGTATTAGGGAATTTTTGTGGAAGTTGTCTGGAAGCATTGTGTTGAGGTTAGGTTGTGGGAGATCATAGGAGCGTAACAGGGAGAGTAAGTGGGAGCGGCCTGGGAGGGGGGGGGGGGGATTAAACACTTTTCCCCTAATGATGGGGGAAGATGTTATCCAGCAGGTTTAAGCTGCGGTCCGGTGATTGCATTAGGATGATCCTATTGTGATAGATGGTGATTGTTGCTGCGACTTTGTAGAATGGAGAGGTGTGATAGAAATTGTGAGACCATGTGCAGTTTTCCTGGTGGAGGAGATGTGAGCCACCTGGGAGGGGGGGTGGGAATTAAACACGTTTCCCCTAATGATGGGGAAGATGTTATCCAGCAGGTTTAAGCTGCGGTCCGGTGATTGCATGAGGATGATCCCATTGTGATAGATGGTGATTGTTGCTGCGGCTTTGTAGAAGGGGGAGGTGTAATAGAAATTGGGAGACCATGTGCAGTTTTCCTGGTGGAGGAGATCGAGAATAGGGCAAAGAAGGCTTTCCTCCATTGTGCTCTTCTTTTGGTGTAGAAAATAATGTTGGTGGTTATGTGCCCTTTGTATGTTGAGAAGTAGGGGTCCGAGATAGGGGTTTCGGGGTGTGAGTTTAACAAATTGTGTTTAAAGCGTTTGGCTGCTTTTTTCGGAAGGTTGGGGAGTAGTTGATGGTGTAAGTGTGTGAGCCCGTGCGCTCCATAGTGGGGTTGGTGCTTGTTGGTGGGGATAGTGTGATAAGGGGCGTTATGCGTGGTTATGGGATTGAAGCGGGGGCCTGTGCTGTGACGGGGGGGGATGGGCTTGGAAGGTGGAGGGTGGTCGTGAGATGGGGGGAGGTGTTGTAACAACGGGGTAGCCGGTGTAGGTTTAGGGCAAAGGGAAGGGAGGGTGGAGTAGGGGTTGTTTCAAGTTTTAGAGGTGAGTGGCCTGCTGCAGGCGAGTAATAGAGTAATAGATGGGGGGGGGGGGGGGGTCAAAAAATAAAAGAATAAAAATTCTCACCTGTGTGCATGTGGAGAGGTAAACCGAGAGGTGTTAACTAGTGACGTACAGGGGCTAGTCCAGTGTAAGGGAGGCAGTCCAAGATGGCCGTATCTTTAGTAGTGGATATCATAACCAGAGAGGTAGTCCTATGTCTCTTTCCATTAGCTGGGACAGACAAGTAGTAGATCTGTTTCAGTGTTCCAGATGATTCCAGCAGCTTAGTAAACCTTTTTTATTTGATATGATCTACTGGTATAATTTAAGATAAATCATACTAGATCCTTAATGACATTTCGGAAATGCTAGAAAAACTTTATTCTCTTTTAGAAAGTTTTCTTAATTTGTGTGGCTCTGTACTTTTATGGATTTATAAAAAGATTCCGAATAAAGTTACTTTGAAAAGTGTGGCTCTGTGAGTTTTTTAAGCTGTGTACAGAGTGAGTTGTAGCTCAATAGAAGTTTCCTGTTTAAGTTAAACAAAGGGTCTGAATAATTCTATGACTTATTGGAAATATAATTTGATCATGATTATCTCTATCCCATTTGTAACAATGAAACGCCACTAAAGTACACCGGAAATTCGTTCACTCGAATCCTTCTCATTAAAGTGTAATGGAAAGTTGCCTTGTAACTGATGAAGTAAATAGCAGTACAACAAAAATATATAGTCTGGTTTGAATGCAACTCTAGAAAAGGAAAGACATTAACAATAGAGTAGGAATCCAGTCTACAAATATAACTAGGTATATCTTGATTAAACCTATTAGCCCAATGAAAAGTACCATCAAAGGAGCAATATGAAATTTGATGTCTAAAATGATGATCTAAAATAATAGTGTTTAACTAACCGGTGTTAACTATGACCCAGTTTATTGCAACTCAGTTTTAACCAAGCACAGATGGATGCCAAGATGACCATGTCATGAGTCGAGCATAGGTCTTGTAGATCACTGTATTTGCCGGAAGCGTATTCATCACATGAAAAAACACTTTCTGGGCCGTTATTACAGAGGCGTCCAATATAATGGATATCTGGACATGGTTTAAAACGACAGACAAAAGCAATTCTATGAAATATTATTCAGTCTATTATTCAGTCTCTTGGACAATGTTCTTTCATGCGTGTGATAACGAGAAACAAATCTCAACCTAATTCTTGAGGCTGGGTAATTTCTAAAAAAATATGCATGTGTATATATTAGCTTGTTGTAATGTCTATTATGAGGACGCTTTCTATTCTCGGTTTGTACATCTGTTTCAAATATGGAGTCAAACCAACACAGAGCACAACTTAAGTAATCATGCATACCCTGCACTACAGCTATCCCCTACCCGTGTGCTATTTGCACATCAGTACATATTTAAAATTCCCCCTTGAGCACCCAGTTTGGTAAAAACGATCCTTCTAACAGTGGTCTACTTTTAAGACTCTTCATTTTAAGTCTGGCTATTATTAGCTGCAGCTTTCTCCAAATCTTATCAGCACAGCATACAGAAAAGAGCTTTGTGACCGCTCGCTTCCCCAGTTGGCTTGTTTGGCTGAGCCCCCTTCAAGCACTGGCTTGATGGACTGTTTGTCACGCTTTGGATCAGCCCACAACAATTTAATGGGTGTTAAGTAACTCAGAAATGTTAACATCTTCCATTGGTAACAAGGACAGAAAGTAGTTTGCCTGCTGCTTTGTAACAAGTGCACCAATGGAAACAAAGTATACGACTCCGAGGATGTCCCTTGCAGTGCAACGGATGCTGTCCTTCAGCCTCTGCAGCCACCCTCTCTGTGTGGGTCTTACTTGGCTCTCTCAGGAGGGACGTGGCCTTCTGGCTCCATAGCTCTGTCCCAAACTCACTGTAGTTACACTCTTATGGATTTTACCTCCAGGCTCCAGCACAGCTCTCGGTGACATCCATTGATGTGGGGGGGGGAGGGTCTAGAAAGTGTCCAGAAGCAGTGAAGAGCAGTGCTGCGCTCCCCTTTGCCACCCAGTAGATCTCCAGGGTGTGCAGTGAGGCAGAGTGAGCAGGACAAGGGGAAGGCCATGAGCAGCTGCCCTCCTCTCTACCTCCAGCATGGCTCACTGTGGCATAGTGGTGAGGGAGGGCAAAAATGAGATGTCTGGTAGTGGTACTCAGCCACATTGTACAGTGAAATGGGGCACTTGTTGCCATGCAGCTTGACAAGCTTCTCTGTAATAGAAGACGGTAGTCTGACGCTTCCTACCGTCTGTCTTGTTTGTGTGTTTGTAAACGTGCCTCACTCTTACCTAACCTATGGTCACTCCTGTGCAGCACAAGTGCTGTGCATCTGTGTTGTCAAATGTGACTGTGCTTGAGCCTCTGGAAAGAAAGGTCTCATGAGACTCCTCGACCCTTTGGATCTTGTTCAAACGAGTAGACTTCTGGTTAGTAAAGGGCTTTAACCCCCACAAGCACGTATAAAGAGCTGCATTGATGAGGCCTGGGATAAGGTTCCTAGGGTAAGGTACAGCATGTTGTAGCCACCACTGCTGTTTAGTTGGGGTTGTCTGAGGGGCTCGCGCTGTCTTCTCCCATTCTCACATACCCTCAGGCATGTATGTGAGAATGGGATTAATTCTGGAGGCCACCGGGCCCTTCTGCTGCTATTGTGATTGTGCAGAGGTTTCCCTAGAATGGGTTATGTGGCATCCTGGGTGCCTTAGTGGATCCCGGGAGAGCGGCTTCGTGGGCAGTAGGAGGAGGTCTTGGACTGCTCCGGATACCTTGTGTACCCCAGGGACAGTGGCTCCTGACCTTCTCTGCGGCTTCCTTGGGCTTTGCTAAACCATGCTGTGATGGCGCACTCCCGCTCTTCTCTCTTGCTACACTCTGTTTACGTGTGCTTCCTGGGATAGCATTCACTGTGCTCTATCACTACGACAGCAGGGTATTGGCTAATCAATGGCATGATGCCCCATCTTTACTGGTTGGCACATGGTGCCTTCTTTAAAGCGACTTCTCCTCACACCTTCTTTGGCAAGTCACTGGTCTTTGGATGATACTTGCTGCCTCAAGGTAGGACGCGTTACACACCATCACTTGTGGGTCGTCTGCTGCTACGTCATGGCGCCACTTTCGAGCATTTATGGACTTATTGCTTGATCTCTCTCACCTGCTGAGCAAAGCCCTTGCTGTTCCTGAGGGCATCCTTGCCCTCTGTTGACTTTTGCTGCTTTCTGCAGCTTTGCCCGCTCTTTATATGGCTTTGTTCCCAATGGCGTGACATGCCAGTGTAACCAGGACACAAGTAGATGTTTGTATTTATCCTCACATTCAGCAGCTTACTCATGCATTCATCCATCAACTCTCACCCCCTCGCCGTTGACTCATCACTTTCACCCGCACAATCGCAGATAGAAACTCACCGGTCAGTGAAGAATCACTTTCACGTTGAAATTAGCCGGAGCTGTTGGTTTCCTTAGAATCCTAAAAGGTACTCGATGTAAAATCCTTTCTTATTATGAGTAACAAAGAGGGGAGTTGTCACGTTTAGGGTAGATTGGCGGCAGGACTTGTTTCCACCCTGCGGGTGGGTGCCCTTCACTGTCCAGTGCCGAGTGCAGGTGGAGCCGGAAAGCTGTAAACAGTTCAACGCTTGCCTTGCCAGCAGGGGTACTCATAGTACGGCCCGCGGGCCGCCAGCGGCCCGGCAAGCCTTCCTTGGCGGGCCGCGGACCTTGCCGACATCATATGCCTTTGTGTTTTTAATATCGCCGGCGCTGGTTGCGAGCTATGGGTGCCGGGCGATTCTTTTAAATAACATTCACTTGTTAATGAGGCGTTGTTGTACTTCACCACTTCTTAGCGCCCCTGCATCTCCACTCTGATTGAGTGGAGATGCAGGGGCACTAAGAAGAGGTGAAATACAACAAAGCCTCATTACCAAGTGAATGGTCTTTAAAAGACCCGTGAAGTACTTGGGTGCGGCGGCTGTGTGCGCTCTGTCCACTCTGTGCTCCGCCCGCCTCCCCTCTCATCGTGTGCAGTTCAGGAGAGAAATTGTTTGTAGAGAGGCAGATGTAAGGGAATATCGCAAGGACGCCTCTTTGGACTGAATCGAGGTACGTGATCAAAAGAACGGGAACAGCGTGCCTTTGTGCTCTGAAAAGGCCATAATCCTGATACCATGTGTCAGAAACGTAAGAGGAGCAGCCGTGCAATGAGACACAGAAGACTAGAGAAAACAGGGGAAGACGTGGTAAAACTGGGGAAGAAAGAAAAAATAGGAGAAAGGGAGAGAGAACAAAAGCACAGGTACAGGACTAAAAGGAGAAGAGAGAAAGGACACAGGAGAGGGCAAAGGAGTAGTAGAGCGTGAAAAGAAGAACTAAAGTGAGACAAAAACGAGAAGAATGACAATGAATGAAAGAGAAATAAGACTGACATGGTGAAAAGAAAATAAGTCAGAAAAAAAACCACTGATAAAATGACCCAGAGATAAAAAAGAGAGAGAAGACAACTTAACAAAGAAGCGACAACAGGGCAACCAGCAGGACATTTGGAGGAAGGCCAAACCATACCTGAGAAATTTAGAGAATAGGTGCTACCATGTTTCTTATTATTGTGTTTTTCGGAGGAGACAGAGATAAAGGGAGACAAACAGTGATTGAGAGAGAGAGATAGAGGGAGGGAGACGGATAGAGAGGAAGGGAGAGAGAGAGAGGGAGGGAGGGGGAGAGAGAGAGGGAGACAGAGGGAGGGAGAGGGAGGGAGGTAGGGAGACAGAGAGAGAGGGAGACACAGAGTAAGTGAGACAGAGTGAGTGAGACAGAGAGGGAGGGAGATAGAGAGAAATGGAGACAAACAGAGTGATGGAGACAGAGAGAGAGAGAGATAGAGAGGGAGGGAGACGGAGAGAGAGGGAGAGTGATAGAGAGAAGGAGAGGGAGGGAGGGAGGGAGGGAGACAGACAGAGAGAGGGAGGGAGGGAGACAGAGAGATAGATAGATAGATAGATAGATAGATATGTGTGAATGCCTGGTCTGGTGGCTCAGTGGACGAAGGCGTCCGCTGCAGGGGCCTGTGTTCAACCTCATGGTCATAGGTTTTTTTTTGGTCTAGCCCCGCCCCCTCCCCCACTGGCCCCGCCCCCACCGGTGCGGCCCTCAGCCAGAAACCACACTGTAAATTTGGCCCCCGAGAGAAAGTTTGTGAGTACCCCTGCGCGGGCTTGGCCGATGTATGGATCTATTCAACGAGTCACGCGCAATGACAGTTTGCCTAATAACTTTTTCTAAAGAAAGAATGAGATAATTGAATGAGGGAGGAAATGCGAGAGAGGAAATGAAGGAGAGAAAGAGAAGAAAAGAAAATAGTGACAAAGCACGAAAGATAGAACTGTATGTATTTTTTACACTGTTAAATAACCTTTCCCTACTTTCCTCGTTTTCCTAACCTGCAAGAGTTCCCCGCTCCGTGTATTTTTAGTGTTTCTCTCCTTGCCGTATCTTTTATTGAATTGTTTTCTTAATTGTACTTCAAGATTGCCTTCTGATGAGGTGGCTTTTGTTTAATATAGAGTAAGCAAACCTTTTGCAAATGAATCCCACTGGTACACATTTTTTAGCAATATCCTTCAACTAGGAAGGGCTTTACAGTCGATCTCCGACCAGCTTCTTTTAGCCATTGGCTTAAGACTTTGCCAATCACTCTAGGCAAGGCCTGGGGGAGCATTTCTAACCCTATCTCATTTGGCTGTTTTGGAGTATCATTTTGCCTGTAATTAAGCGTTTGCATTGCAAAGCATGAGGGACTATGTTACTTTTTAAAAGCATACTCAATACATCACACTCTTTTCTGCGTTTTATTCTTTATGGTACCTGCGTTTTATAGCCAAATCCAACCATTTTGTTAGTGCTGTCGACTTTTCTTTGGTCGCTTTTGTCCATGCTCAATATTTTTTCATTCCTTTCCTCAATTTTCAAGAGAAAGGGATATTGGAATAGGGTCATTATTAAAGAGAACAGTTGTCTGTGGTCCGGTTCACAAAGACCTTTACTAGTACGTGAAGTAGTACCATAGCAGTACTACCTTCTACTAAAATTGCGAATATGGCAGGGTCCTTTCTGTTTGCACTAATTATATGGGACATTCCTTGAATATTTAAATTCTAGATGTTGTGAGCCAATTCATAAAGGCATTTATGCATATGCGAAGTAATACTTCGATACTCCATTCACCTAAGAGCCAATGCCTCTGTGAGTTGCCCCTTAGCTGTTTTTTCAGGAGCGGCATGTTTGTGTCATCTTTCAAAATAAATGGCATAATGCTCTGGGATATAGTAGTGTTAATGTCCTTGACTGTTTAGAATTAAAGACGGAATAACGTCTTGTACATATTGGACTTGTATCTATGGCTTTTCATGTGGTTTAAATACCTATAATTATGCGACCTGAACACCCAAGATAGGAGAGATTGTCTGTGGGTAGAACCAGCATAGGTCCATGGTGAATGTGACTCCATCTTCCATCTAAGTTTGTCTAGAGCACATGTTGGGAGTGTTCTTAAGGGTGTGAAAGAAGAGATGAGGTAAACATTTAGTAGATCAAGAGAATAATCCGGTTTCAAACTAAATCCTGGTTTAATTTACCTCTGTTTAGAGCCAATTCACAAAGGCATTTATACGTATTGTGAAGTAATACTGCGATACTCCATTCACCAAAGGGCCAATGCTCTGTGAATTGTCCCTTAGGTATTTTTCAGGAGGGGCATAAAATAATAAATAATTGTCTGTTGATAAGACTGAGGGCCCCGCAATTCCAAATGTTTTAAATGCTGCATCCTCCACTGGTATTCCCTCCTCTTAGCAGACTGCTACTACCACACCCGTTTTTAAGAAGGGGAACTGATAGGACCTCGATGCTACAGGCCTATCTCACCCCAGGATTCTATGGTGAAGATTGTGGGGTGCGTTATTTTGCACACTCAAGGATTGGGTGGAGCAAAATGGCTCTCTCTGTGCTGTTCAGTGTGGCTTCAGGGAAGACCTGGGGGCTGTTGAACAGTATTTAAACTTGCATCTTGTTCTCAAAATGAAAGAAAAGACAACACAACTTTAATTGGCTGCAAAGCACAGAATGTATTCACTCTATAGAGGGAAAGTGCAGACCGCTCCGCAGAACTGAAAACTGAACTTCCAATTGTACATAAACGAACAGCAAAACATATACCTTTTAAAAAGTGAATATGTCAGATGCATAGTTATTGATAGAAACTTCTAGCAGGCATCATTGTCAACAAAAGGCAATACTATTATAAAAAAACACCTGATCATATGACTATGGACTTCTGCACCTGTGGTTTGATACATTTCTACACTAGCTTGTTGTCCTTGGCGTGTCTGGTTCTGAAGTGTAAAGCGCTACTCCTACAAGTATGCTGGTCTGTGAAGCCTAACATCCGGTCTGCCCTGCACCTCTATTCTACTTTCGTCAACCTATTTTATTAAACATGTGTTCCCTTCAAAGCGGGTCAGTGGCCTTCACTGCTACAGTGGTTCCCTAAATATATTTCTCTTCTCTACGAAAACATGCATCTGCTTTCTTCCCTCCAAATCTCAACCCTGTTTGTGCTGCTTTTCATTCTGCTATTGTAGCAAGGATGTGTCTGTATTGGTCATTCACTACATACATCTGTACACATTTTCATGCTGATGTCCGCATTGATCATATACACTTTCTCCATCGTCTACTATCTTATTATCGGGAAACATGCGACTGCCAAGAATGGCCTGGTGTACTTGCCTTTTATGTACCTTAGTAGTGCAGTCCATCGGTCTAAGCTATGGAATATTCTAACTGACATTGGTCTATCTAAATCCCTGGTAACTTTTTTTCTGAGCTCTCCATAATGTGGTCTCTGCTTCTGTTAGATGTGGAATTTGTTGGGAATGCACCGACCCCTTTGGCTTGTCTTAGGGGAGTCCACCAGGGCTGTGACTTTGCCCCCATTTTATTTCTTTTATTCATTAATGGTTTAAATATATTTTTAGTCTCATGGGGAAAATACCTGCCCAAGATAAAATCGACCTTTATCCCAGATTTACTTTATGCTGATGATGCGGTCTTGCTTTCCCATACATCAAACGGTCTCTGGGTCTTATCGATACGTTTGTCATTTTTATGGATAACGTAGAACTTGAAACAAATATTGGTCAGACCCATTATATGGTCCTAAGTAAGCACAGTGGTAACTTTTTATCTGACAACAGAGAACAAAGAGTTTTGGTTAAATCAACAACAAGAGAATACTTAGCTATTCAAATCAGCGATGGCCCTGAGCCCTATCTGTCTTTAGTATAAAAAAAAAACTTCTGGGAACGCTCCTTGCTAACCAAGCTTCGGGTAGACATGATTTGTAGCCATCTTTATTTTTCAATGGTCCAGTTGGATTTAAAAAGCATATTAGTTTGGCCTAGTGAGAATCACTCTCTGCTACCTCTAGAGCTACTTTGGGCCCTTTAGTTGTAGTTTTATACTACCTGTTCTTAAAGCCTGTGGAGTCTTCCCCCCCCCCCCCCCCCCTATAAACAGGCTTTTTGTTTTCTGCGCATGATGCCTAAGTCGCAGTTTGTTTTGCTGCGACAGGCTTTATAAAATGGGCACTGCTTTGGCGTAACATGATCAATTTTTAAGTACCTTTATGTTTGCGTTTTGCAGCTATTTTATGATGTAATAATGTTATCGCCATATTTTATATGGATTTTATTATGTATCTATGTATGCTGTTGTCTTTAATGGTCATAATATGGCCGAATAAAGAATAGATTAAATGAAAAAAGGAGCATAGCAAAAGCAGGAGGCTGGCAAGCAAGAGCAGAACACAGGGAGAGAAATGTAACTGGGAACTATTGAACCAGACCATTAAATTTGGGAGCAATCCCTTGAAATATTAATTTGTGCAAAGCTGGACGTGCTGGTTGACCAAGAGACCTTAAGTCTATGGGGCTTCCTTGTAAGTGTATAAGTAAGAAGGTTTGAATTCAAAATTGATTTAAAAATCCGTGGAGTTAAATATCTGTTCTGTTCTACATTACTTTTAAACTTGTACAAATTCATTCCATCCATAAAGTTTCCTTAGCCTCGCAGACCCCTCTTCCTGTAGGTGATGAGAAAAATCCTTGGAAACAAAACCTGCTTATGCAGTTATACACAACGTGCTTGTATGTGTGTGTGTATTCTCTTCTTCTTTGTGTAAATGGTAAAAACCCAGTTGCCCAAAAAAGTGTAAAGTACATTCAGAGCTTTCTTCATCCGCTTGAATCAGGAGAGGAAATCTCCGTACATTTTGGAATTAAATGTTTTCTCCAAGGATGCGCTTTGTAAAGCCTAGGGAGTTCCAGACTAACTGCTTGAAAAGTTGTCTTTTTTATGTGGTACCATTTCCCCAATGCGAAATTGAATGTACTGTATAATTTCACATTGTAGAAGTAAAGCTCTGACCATCCCTAGGGTGATAAAGGGTTAGAGGGGAGCTTATGAATGTTCAGAGAGGGATGTGTTGGTGGGCATTGACAAACTTTAAAGCCTAACCTCCCCTTTAATCGCACACCGTGCATCTTTTGTGTGGGATTTACTCCTGCATTATGTTATGCTAATATGTGGTAATTTGCAGGAGTAAATGGATCTACACTTATCTGGTCACCTTTTGTGAATGCCTTACAGAAATTGACTTGGGCCCTAGATTTTTAAACATTTATATTTTCCTTCAAGACCTGTGCCCATTGATCAGAAATAGGAATTGGTTAAATGTTTTAAATCATAACTGCTCCTTTTTAGGCGTTGGCTTCCATGGTTGTATACTATAAAGCATCGTGTGACCTTAAGCATTCTTGTTTCTCTTTTCGGTTCTCCGGCCAGAAATGTTTATACACGATTATTTGTGCCTGGGAGACTTTTACCCACTTTGTAACCGTCCCAAGATCTCCCATAGGTCTGACTTCCATTCCCGGGCAGCTTATCAAGTGAGAAAGATGTCCTACCACTGGCATATACTTTTGCATAAGTCTTATGTGCTCTGCCTCTTACAAGTATGAGGTGTGTTTTCTTCACTCATGACGTCGGAGTTACAAACACAGTGCTTGTCCTTTTAAAAGTTAACTCCTACAAACAAGCATTGGCAAAGCCAGTAGGTCTGGATTTAATGTCTTAGCATGGTGTGTAAGCACATTAAAGTCAGTCAAGAAACAAAATAGTAGCCTTTTATGAAGTCTCCCTAGTTGCTGTTCAATGCAATTAGTGGCGAGGAGACTGATGGATGCATTGACACTGCCAAGGGTTTAGTTGAGAGATCCTATTCCACTGGGCTGAGGCAAGAGGTGACTGACAAAGTCTCCAGCCAGTGTCTGGGAGGCTGCTCCAAGAAACCAATAGTAGAAAGCGGTGCACCTAAAGCTATATATTTATTATAAGCAGCATGGCTGCTTGATAGATGCGCTGTCAAACCCCAGACCTAGAAAGTAGAGCCAGAGCGAGAGGAAAATCCTCCAGGGAGAGGTGCCCTGGACGACCTCACTAATTCTTTGTTTCACTGTTGAGTCAGGCCAATGCCAGGGCTGTGTGACAGGAAGGGGCGGGTCCCTTTAGGATTGCATTCACCGCTTGCACTTCTCAGCTAGTTTCACGATCGGAGTGCAGGGTTGCCCCCTGTCTGGTATGTTACTGGCGTAGTCAGTCGTTGTATGTAAAGCTGAACAGAATACCAAAGAAAGCAGCAAAAGCTGCCATTTTGCTACTTTTGAAACAGTAACTTAAAATAGCAAAAACGGGGGGAAAAGTAACTTCCAAGATATTTTCGAGCTATCTGTGTGATTCCTTAACGACCATGAAAGAAAACAGATGTAGAATCGCCATGTAAAAGTTGATTCAGAGGGATTTAGAGAGAATTTCATTCACGTTCCAAAACCAAGCATCTATGGAATCTCAAAACATAACCAAATGGCGGGTATTTTTAGCAGAGACAGGTGGAAACCCTTAAAGACGGGCCCCCGGAGGCTCGGTTTCTCCCGCCACGGGCACATCGTTGCAGACCCCGGGCCCGACAACTGGTGGCGTATGTTTTCGCCCAGACACCCTGGCGCTTGCCGCCCATAATGCAGTGGCAGTGACTGTCGACAGAGTGGCTGCTCTCTGGCTTGGATTTCACCCGGAAGGTTACGTCAGCTTTTGGAAGATACTAAAAGAAAGGAAGTCTGGAGACTGGCCCTGTGGAAAATATACCATCCCCTCTCTTTGTGTGCGTGCGCTCTTTCACGAGAAAAATAATCCTACCAGCATTGTTTTATCTGTAACGTGTGCGGAAATGTGCGACCTTTTAGAGGAAGAAAGTGTGGTTCAAAAATCGACTGTAACAAGAGCTGCTTTCGGAACCTGTTGGACTACACTTGCAGTCAATGCCCTGACTACCACATAACTTTCGGGCAGTAAATGAAGCCGGCCTCGGTGGCTCGGGCAGCTCGGGCTGTGATTGAGTAAACAAGGGCACATTCCTGGGCAGTCGCTGTGCCACTGTGTACACTCGCTCCAGCTCTCGCCCGGCCGCGGGCGCCGCAGCTGTGCCTTTTGTCATTTGAGACTCTCGGCCAGGTTGAGTTTTAACAAGGTGGCTTTGTCTGGGATTCGTAGAAATGAAGAGAATATTGCTTAACTGCAGTAGCGGTTTTCTCTCTCTGTTCTGTGACTAAGAAATGGACAAAATCAGCAAAAATATGCTTTGAAAGCCTGATGGATGAAGTACCCCAACATATTTTATTAGAAATGGCCCAAGCATTGAAATGGCTTCCTCAGCTCGTCATTATGGAATACATGTTTTTACATGATTTTAGTATGAATCTGAATTGAAAGTGGTGCATGGCTCACAGTCCAGGTTCTATAGAAATAGCTGATATATATTTTGAATGGTAAGCAAAGTTCTTTAAAAAAAAAATTGCAATAATAGCTTCTCCCCCCAACATCCCTTGTTAAAAATAGGACTGCACCATTCGCATTTATACACTTCTTGCACCATAACACACTTTTCTTTTAGGTAGAACTACAAGATGATAAGAAGTGTTTGAAAGACATTACACATTTGTTTATTATCCACAATTACAACTTTGTGTTTGTTCGCCTCATGTTTGTGTCACACTGTTCTGCTTGGGTTGTCGGATCAGATAGAACCCGCTCAACAGAGCCTTTCTAACCCAGCCAGAACGTTACCCCCTCCCTAGGGCCTATTCACAATAAGTAACCACATATATATATACCACCTAAGGACAGGGAATTCCTACTATATATATATATATCAAGACCTCTTATAATACAAGTGGCGGCCTCGCGATCCCAGACGGACCCAGGACTTCCTACCCAGACGGCAGCCTTAGCCTCGCGGTCCCAGACGGACCCAGGGCTTCCTACCCAGACGGCAGCCTTAGCCTCGCGGTCCCAAACGGACCCAGGACTTCCTGCCCAGACGGCAGCCTTAGCCTCGCGGTCCCAAACGGACCCAGGACTTCCTACCCAGACGGCAGCCTTAGCCTCGCGGTCCCAAACGGACCCAGGACTTCCTACCCAGACGGCAGCCTTAGCCTCGCGGTCCCAAACGGACCCAGGACTTCCTACCCAGACGGCAGCCTTAGCCTCGCGGTCCCAAACGGACCCAGGACTTCCTACCCAGACGGCAGCCTTAGCCTCGCGGTCCCAAACGGACCCAGGACTTCCTGCCCAGACGGCAGCCTTAGCCTCGCGGTCCCAAACGGACCCAGGACTTCCTACCCAGACGGCAGCCTTAGCCTCGCGGTCCCAAACGGACCCAGGACTTCCTGCCTAGATGGCAGCCTTAGCCTCGCGGTCTCAAACGGACCCAGGACTTCCTACCCAGACGGCAGCCTTAGCACGAGTTCATCCTATGATCACCCTAACATACAACAAGGGAATCATTGTTACTATTTATCAGATCACACAAGAACCGCCAGTTTGAGCACAACCTGTTCTCTGGTTCGAGGGGCTCCTCTCTCCCTTATTCAGTTACCACTTACCTGATCAGGGTTAACATCTGTTCATGTCAAGTCACAGCTGACTAGAAGAATAGGCTACCCTCTTATACAAGAACACGCAGCACATGTTGATTCACTACAAACTGACTTTATTATATATCATATACGCAAGCACATAACATTACTGTGTAACACATAACCTGTAAAGAAAAGTGAAAGATTAGGTTGTACACTCTAATAAGAAAGGGGTCGACATCACCTTAGTCGTGTGTAGCCTGCACTCAATGGTCATCTAGGTTCCCTTCTCGTCTGTGCCTCGGCTCGCCTGGAGATCACACCTCCGTAGTTCCCTTCTCCGAGTCACTGGGACCTCTTCCTCATCGGCTACTCTCTCCTCTCTGGCAATTCTGCTAGAAGAGTATCTGTCTCTTGGTCTTTCTCCGCCCTCAAGTTTGTCATCTGTCTTCCCTGGAATAAGTAGTAGCTTTTCTGCTAACGGCTAGGTGCCGCCTATGGATTGAAAGAATAAGTGCCAGTATCTGCCTCAGACTTTCACTAATATAGAGGTGCATTTTCTCATGGAAAATTCCAGCCCGTAACCTGCCGCCCACCAAATTCTTGTACCTCCCCGTGCCAAGGACACTTTCCCAGCCGGCCGGCCTGATGTAGCGTCTTCGGCATGAAGAAAAATACAATCCTTCGATAAGGGCCGGTCTGAACCAGTTCTCTCCAAGCGAATAACACCTCATAACTAAAACATCCCCTTTAACCTAGAAGCATCTCAAGCTGCTGGAGCAGAAAGAAAGATGGAGTCTCCCCCGTTTGAGGCCTACCAGGCCTGAATTCAGCACGGCTCCATGAAATACCCTCACTACAGGGCAGGCTATCCCTAAGACTAACGAATCTATCCCCTAGGATATGTGTGCAAGCCCTGATCTATGGGGAAGAACACAGGATCATGTCGAAGTGCCTAGAAAATAGACTTCATTCACTACTCTAACCCTTAGGCTTGAATGGTAGAGAGACTGAAGTCACCCTAATCACCCATCAACACAATAGGGCCGGGAAAATCGAGCAGTACACACACACACTTCGCTGTTAAATCCACCAGGAGTCGCTGTGTAAGATTCTATAGTCTTAGTGGGCCAGCTGCACTTTTAAGATTAGTCCTGTACATATCGTCTGTTTAAGAACCTTTGGTCAAACACAGTGAGATGATGGACGAAGCGCTGGAACTTTCAAGACACTCACGCCCAGTCACAGATCGGGGTTTTGTTTGCCCTAAGTTGGGAGGGTATGCCCAGACGCAGGTCCCTTGCTCAGATTGCCACTGGATTCAAGATAGCCTGGCTGATGAGGAGTGTTACCCCAAAACTGGTCCCAGTATTCTTGTTTCCGGTCCAGGGAAGACCTTGTTTAGCAATTCGGACTGGACAGTCCCATGAGGAGCAGACTGATTTGCATATGGCTTGGTCTGAACTGGGATGGAGAAGTGATCTAAAAATGATGATGGGTTCAACCCAGATCTGTGACAGGGGTGAGTGTCTGAAAGTTTCAGCTCTTTGTCCATCATCTCCTTCTGTTGGCTAAGAACCTTTGGTATTCAGGCGCTTCTTAAGCTGCTTAAAACCTTAATGGGAATGTCTGGCTTGTCTCCGACCTCTCTTTAGTTACAAATGTTATATATAGCTAGATCGAGATTGTCTTTTCTAGTCGATGGTTTTCAGGGTTTCCTAGATCCAAGTCTATCCACCATCCAATTCAACATTTCCTTGCGAGATATAGGTTTAGTCATCAAGAAGTCCAGGATAGCACAACAGACTATACACTGAGCTGAGTGACTGGGAGGCTGATTGCCACGGACCTCAACGTTTGCGTGGGCACAGTTTAGGTCTGGATGAAAAACTAACTTAATTTGAGTTTGTGGAAGATTGAGATTGAAGAAGCTGACTCTTTTTTATTATTTAACTTTATTGCATTTTAAACATTTAACACAGTAGTGAAGGGGCTGATTTCCCTGTACCTAAATATCCTTATATGGTCCTCGTACAGGATCCTCAACTGGTTGTATAGACCTTTGGTTGTCAACTGAAAGCATATGAAAGGGACTAACATCAGCAGTACGTTTCAATAACAGTGAAACCAATTTGGCTCCACAATAATGACAGAGAGGATGGTGTCCTAACTATGAAGGTTTATT
This sequence comes from Triturus cristatus, assembly GCF_964204655.1. Classification (NCBI taxonomy): domain Eukaryota; kingdom Metazoa; phylum Chordata; class Amphibia; order Caudata; family Salamandridae; genus Triturus; species Triturus cristatus. The sequence goes on along the minus strand of NC_140587.1, from coordinate 400,185,482 downwards.
AGCAAAGATTAGTCAGGTTGCAAACCACCATCAACTAGTAAAATCAATGTATTCAAAAGCAATACCTATAATTTTGCAGCCTGAATTTATATATCATAAAGAAGAAGATGCAAAATATAACAAGGTGCAAAGAACAGAATATATAGTAAATACCTTCCATAAAAAAACTTCCCTAATCTAAATAAAGCTTCAAAATGGACAAGGGGAAATTCAAAGAGGAGGGTGTCCGCATCAAAGAACCAAATTAAGTTTCTGGGGGAAGAAACCGCATTCAAGCCTGATATTCAACACCACTGGGCAGGGGGAATCTGTAGAGCTGATAAAGTTCTTCTCTCAGTGAAGTCTGGACCGGATCTGCTAAACTATTCTACGAACTACACAATAAATACACAGTAGAATGTTCCGGAAGCTCTGTCACACAGACTCACTCTGGACGATCCAGTCAGAAGACAAGGATCTCTGGGAGCAGTTAGATATCCCCAGGTTTCCAGCTTCAAGCAAAGAATGTACAGCTGAGCGGCCTTGAAGTTAGCAACAGTTAGGTCTGGCTGGTACAGGAGGCTCTTTCCCACTTCTACACTCTACATGTCACGGGCAAAATTGAATTAGGCAAGCTGAAACTCGCAGTTCTGTACAAAAAACAATGACCATATTCTTACTAACAAGCACTTCTCCTCCTCGATAAGGCACCTGTAGAGGAAAGAGAAACATGAAATTTGCAATGCATTTTTTAAAACAATAATCCAAGTGACTGCGGCCTAGGCACAAGCCATGTCATCGACACAAGAGCAAGATAAGTCATAAGTCATAAAATTTATATAGCGCACTACATACCCAGAGGGTTTCAAGGCGCTTGGGGAGGGGAGGGGGGTTATTTGTCAAATATCCACGTTTTAAGTTGTTTTCTGAACGCTAGGTGATTCTGGGTGAGGCGAAGGTAAGCGGGGAGTGAGTTCCATGTTTTGGCAGCCAGGTATGAGAAGGATCTGCCTCCAATGGTGGTTTTGTTGATGCGAGGGACAGTGGCGAATGCTTGGCTGGAAGATCGAAGTTGGCGGGAGGGGGTGTAGAAGGACAGTCGAGAGTTGAGGCAATCTGGTCCGATGTCGTAGAGTGATTTGTGTGCGTGGGTAAGCAGTCGGAAAGTGATCCTCTTATTGACGGGTAGCCAGTGGAGGTCTTTAAGGTGACCCGAGATGTGTTCGTTGCGTGGGATGTCTAATATGAGCCTGGCTGAGGCGTTTTGGATTCGTTGTAGTTTCTTCTGTAGTTTGGCGGTGGTACCTGCGTAGAGGGTGTTTCCGTAGTCCAGTCGGCTCGTGACCAGAGCATGGGTGACTGTTTTCCTTGTTTCGGTGGGGATCCAGCGAAATGTTTTTCTGAGCATGCGAAGGATGTTGAAGCAGGATGAGGATACGGCGCTGACTTGTCTGTTCATTGAGAGTGAAGAGTCCAGGATGACGCCAAGGTTCCGTGCGTGGTCTGTCGGGATGGGTGCTTTTCCGAGGGCTTCCGGCCACCAGGAGTCGTCCCAAGCAGAGGGGGATTTACCTAAGATGAGGACTTCTGTTTTGTCTGAGTTCAGTTTCAGACGGCTTTGTTTCATCCATTCGGCGACTTCTTTCATTCCTTCGTGTAGGTTAGTTTTGGCGGTGCTGGGGTCCTTGGTGAGAGAAAGGATCAGTTGAGTGTCATCCGCGTAAGAGATGATGTTGAGGTTGTGTTGGCGGGCGATGGTCGCGAGGGGGCTCATGTATACGTTGAAGAGGGTGGGGCTGAGTGAGGATCCTTGTGGTACGCCGCAGATGATTTCAGAGGCCTCGGACTTGAATGCAGGGAGGCGGACTCTCTGGGTTCTTCCGGAGAGGAACGAGGTGATCCATTCCAGTGCCTTTCCTTGGATTCCGATGTTTTTGAGGCGCTGTAAAAGGTGCTGTGGCAGACTGTGTCGAAGGCAGCAGAGAGGTCGAGGAGGATGAGGGCGACTGTGTCTCCAATGTCCAGTAGAGTTCGAATGTCGTCTGTTGCTGCGATGAGGGCGGTCTCAGTGCTGTGTTTTGCTCGGAAGCCAGATTGTGAGGAGTCGAGGGATTTGTTGGCTTCGAGGAAGGCGGCGAGCTGGTTGTTGACAGCTTTCTCGATGACTTTGGCCGGGAATGGAAGAAGTGAGATGGGGCGGTAGTTTTTGAGTTCGGTGGGGTCTGCTGTTGGTTTTTTCAGAAGTGCGGTGAGTTCAGCGTGTTTCCAGTCTTCTGGGAAGGTAGCGGAGTTGAAGGAGCAGTTGATGACGTCTCGGAGGTGCGGGGCTATGACGGAGTCTGCTTTGTTGAAGATGTGGTGAGGGCATGGGTCTGTGGGGGATCCAGAGTGGATGGAATTCATCAGGCGGATGGTGTCCTCAGTGGTGATTGGGTTCCAGGCGTTGAGGGTGTTAACGGGGGGAAGATAGTCAGCTGATGGTAGGGTGGGTTGGCTTCCGGGTTGGTTGTCAAAGCTGTTGTGGATGTCAGCAATCTTGTTGTGGAAAAAAGAGGCTAGGGAGTTGCAGAGAGTTTGAGAGGGGGTGATGTCGTTGGAGTTGGCCGAGGGGTTGGAAAATTCCTTGACGATGTTGAAAAGTTCCTTGCTGTTGTGGGCGTTGTTGTCGAGTCGATCCTTGAATGCTGTTTTTTTGGCTTTTCGGATCAGTTGGTGGTGAGTACGGATGGCGTTTTTGAAGGCGTCCTTGTTGCTGGTGGATGAGTCTTTTTTCCAGGCCTTTTCAAGGGAGCGGCATAGTTTCTTGGATTTCTTGAGGTCCTCGTTGAACCATGAGGCCTTCTTGATTTTGTGTAGGCGTTTTTTCAGTGGTGCTAAGGTGTCTGCGGTGTTGGATAACCAAAGGGTGAGGTTGGAGGCGGCTTCGTTGGCGTCAGAAGAGAGGGCTGGGGAGGTTTGAAGGATCGATGAGGAGATCTGTTCCGTGGTGATTTTGTTCCAGTTTCTTTGTAGAGTTGTTTGGAGGTGGATGATGGGTTTCGGCTTGTTGTAGGTGAAGTGGACGCAGCTGTGGTCAGTCCAGAGGAGCTCCGTAGTGTGGTTGAAAGAGACATGGTTGCTAGAGGTGAAGATGGGGTCGAGTGTGTGACCTGCGATGTGGGTGGGGGAAGTGACCAGTTGTTTAAGTCCGAGGTTGGCGAGGTTGTCTAAGAGGGTGGCGGTGTTGCGGTCGTTGATCTTCTCAAGGTGGAAGTTGAGGTCTCCCAGGAGGATGTAGTCTTTGGAGGGGAGCGCGTGTGGGGTGATGAAGTCCGTGATGTCTTCACTGAATCTTGCGCGGGGTCCTGGTGGTCTGTAGAGGAGGGTGCCTCTGAGTGTGGTCTTGGGGTCGATGTGGATCTGGAAGTGGAGGTGTTCGGAGTTGGCGAGGTTGGCGTCAGAGCTGGTTGAGATGTGGATTGATTTCTTGTGGACGATAGCGATTCCTCCTCCTGTTTGGTCGGTGCGGTCTTTGCGTGTAATCTTATAGTCGTCAGGGATAGCGATGGCGATGTCAGGGGCGGAGGAGGCGTTCATCCATGTTTCCGTTAGGAAGGCGACGTCTGGAGAGATGGTGTCTAGTAGGTTCCAAAGGTCAATGGCGTGCCTGTGGACCGAGCGGGTGTTGAGAAGGATGCATTCTAGGTGGTTGGGGTCGGGAATCTGTGGTGTGGTCGGAGCGGAGATGTTGACGGTGCCGCTGAATTTGCAGGAGGGGCAGGAGAACGGTCCATGGGTGCGTCCTGGAGCGGCTTGGATGCAGTAGGGGGCGCGACCGGGGTTAAGGGCTAGGAGGGTGGCGGCATCGTAGGTAACGCGGGGGGGCTGGGCAGTGCGAGGGGCAGGGGGTCTGGCGCTGGGCGCGGTCCAGGCGCGGACGGGCGTAGACGGGCTTACCTTTGGCGCACCTTCGGCGCGGGTTGGGCGCGGACGCTGCGCGTGAACGCTGCGCGCAAGAGCAACTGTCATAAGTGGGAGGGGGAAGGGGCGAGGGAGGAGCAGCTGGGAGGCGGGTGCGTGGTGGAGGGGGCGGGCTCTGGCCAACAACAACAACAACAGCAATGGCGGCTGGGGCGGAAGCGCCGACCGGGTCGGGTGAAACCGATCAAAGAACTACGCGGGCGGCCACACAATGCCAAAGCAGGCACAATGCCAAAGCAGGGAGCAGCTAATGCAGGAGCACAAATACAAATAATGCAGCAAAGGGCAGCAAACACGGGCACACGATCTCGGCAGGACAATACAATGTTTAAAATAAACTAAGTGCAGCAAAGGACGATAACTATGATCAGCAGCAGGGCTGCGCAACGATACCCAGCTTGAGGCAGGAGAGAGCGGGGGCAGGAGGGAGCGACCGTAACTGACCAAGATGGCAACCTACGAATACAATTGGCATGAGAGACAACAATGATTACAATAAAAGGTTATATTTGTGGCTCTTACTACGTGTAAATGCAGCCAGCTATTGTTAATTGACTAATACAGTGCACGCAGATTAACATTATCGCCTAACATGCAAATACGATGCATAAGCGCTTGAAACGCTAAATTGCACTGCACCAGTCCCATCTGCATACAAGCACATTAGCATAGTCCTTCAACGAAGATTGAGAAGGAAGCTGCAAACTCTTTTTGGACAGTTCTGTGTTTGTTGGTTCGATTCTCTAGGCACCCTGGTTGAGCTCTGAGGTTTAGGTTCCTCTTCCGTCACAAAGTCAGCTCTGATCCTCATTATCACTTGTTGGAAAAGCTGTAGTTCAGAGTTTTGATAACACTGACCTTAATATCAAAGTGAAAACTACACTCAGCTAAAAGTTATATTTATTTTAAAGCTCACATTTAATATCTGCTCATAAAACCACACCCAGACAGCCCGAATGAAATTCCTTGGCCAACATTGCCCTCGCAAATCAAAGCTCAGATGCTATGCATAATGCACAGAATGAATGGGGTTAACAAATAGAAGGTCCAGAGGTATGCTCTTAGCAGATTCTGGAAGGTGCATCATCACGTTTGTGCTAATATGCAGAAGCATTAATGGCATTTGAATGCCCTGTTAACTTTAGGAAAAATCTGAGAACGTTCATCTTCCAGACACCCATTTAACAGACACCGACAGTCCTTTCACCTCTCAGATATCCACATAACACATTCTTTCTAGCTTTCTCCTTGTAACACCTTCTCCTTATACAGACGTGCTCCGAGTCAGCCTCTGCAACCTTTACCGCAATAATAATCCAGAAATACAATGCAGTTGAATACATGGAAGTTTGTCCTTAAAATGTACAGGGAGTGATAGCAGTGCCTGCAATGATGTGAGATGCACCCAGAAAGCTTGAGTCTAGGTTTGTCTTAACTGCACACTTCTGGAGCAGCTGCAACTTTTCAATCTATTTTTCCTAATTAATATACCACAAGTTGCGGTTCTCTCACTGCGTGGTAACTGCAGGCCATCATACAATGCTTGATAAATCCTGATTGATTGATTGAAAAGACAGGTAAAGCTTTTTGTCCCTGAAGGCTGAACGACAATAGTTTTATCGGACCCTAATCCGACGCCTAGCCGACCATTATTATCCAGCTATATCTGGTCATTGTAGGCACCAAAAACCCTACTTCTCAGTGCCTATCTCTAAGATCACTAACTCATTTGAAATCACAAAACAAAAGTATCACATAGAGAAAGTTAACTTACTTACCGTTCAAAAAACCATATAATTCTACATTTACACTGGAACCTACTGTAGTTTTGACACGCTTGATTGAGCATTCAACAAATTCCATCATTTCACTCAGTAACTTGAGGAGGGCATATTTTTGGTCCCAAACCGTACTTACTTGATTTAATGTGTGGTCCAGTTGGACCAGTTACCAAGCTTTATTCACTCTGCAAAACATATGCTTATTCTCCCTGGAGGTATTGTTTCATTTATTTTAAGTTAATGCTGGAATAGTCTGCGAATAGTGACTCGTTCAGACCTAGTGCAGTAAGTGCTCTCAAAAGGGGAGAATGTGGCCTAATGGCTAGGGTGGTTGCCCTCAAATCTGGGGAACCGGGTTCGAGTCTCAAGTCCTGTGATTCTGGGCAAATCACTTAATCTCCCCGTGCCCAACAAAAATGAATGTCTGTCTGTAACGAAGCTGGTGCTATGTAAAGCGCTCTGATACCAGATACCTTCGGGTCAAGTTCGCGCTATACAAAACTCTGGGGGGGACAAACCGCAATGTTGCCATACATTAGAGTTTCCAACTCTTTGTATATAGTGCCAGTTTTACATAAAACAGCAATGCAGAAAAGACAGTGGCTATATGCAGCATTACACAGATGTAGCCCCGGACTTAGTGATGTAGGTGCATAAGCAGTCTTTTTTTTTTTATGTAGAAAGGCTATTGTCACTATAAACTTAGCTGAAGAAAAACAGCTCTTGTGTGAGGTGTCAAGAAGACCCCAAGTTTAGAGGTATGCTATAAAGCTAAAATATGTGCAGCGCATAAAAAAATCAAAAAAATCTTGTGCCAGCTGTTCGGTCATTTAGGAGTAGTTGGTTGACAATAGTACTGGATAATGTAACTGTTAATGCGAGAGCATTGTAAATCTTTTATTTCATTATTTGTTTTTTGTAATGCACAAATTGTACTCTGCAGAACGTCAAGAACAAAAATGGGAGGGGAAAAAGTTGTGGGAGCTGGGGTATAGTCATTCAGAGGTTAATGCTTGGAGGGGGGTAAGGTTCTTCACTTGTTAACAGTTTAATCTGATAGTAGGTTCATTGCAGAGATCTCCTAAACCACATCACTCTTGACGGGTGCAGTGAGAAGCAGCTGTGGGAGGGAGACCTTATGTGTCACTCTGGTCGGCGCTGTGGAATGAATTATTAAGAGATGAAGTCAGGTATTTCTTTAATCTGTAACTAGTGGAGTGTTCTGAAGGCAAGGGTGTGGCCAAAACGTTTCCAGGGTAACGTGTGCAAGTGACATTTTTGTGCTCTTTGTAGTCTGTTTGACATTTGAATTATAGTCCCACGTTGAGTGCGTTACAATAAACAATGACAAATAGAGTACTGCTATGATCAAGGTCCTACGATCATGAGTCAGAAGAAGAGGGAGAATCCCACAATGGCAACAAGATAGGGAAAAAAACATTTTGTCACAGAATTGACCTGGTCGACAATAGCATAGCTCTGAGTATGAGAGAAAACCCAGATTTCTGATGGTGTGGACTGAAGTGGTGGGGTCTGGATAGGGAGGTCAGAAAGTGGCCAGATCCTGAGGTTTTTCAGGACCAATGGCTGGGATCTCTGTTTTTGTGCCTGTCATGCTGAGTCACCGTTGCCTGTCATCCATTTTTTAACCTGTTGAAAGTATTCATGCACCATGCCGATGACATCGGTTTTCTAGATTATACACCAGCTGGCTCACTGGTTAGTCTTGCCGCACTGCACGAAACACTCAAAATTGCTAATTGTAAAAGGACTAGCTGGTCAGTGCTTCAAGACAACGCCTTTATTTAACTATTAAGGGTTGATGGTTGAGGACTGTGTGCTGCATATGGCTGACTTGAACATACTTAAGCATAAACTTAAATCAGTAATTAATTCTCTTGCATGTCTAAATTCCTATTTAGAGTCACCCTCAACCCCATTTTGTCTGTGTTTTCTGCCAATCTTCATCCATCTTTGCTGTATGGCCTCTTCACTTTTCCTGGCAAGTTGTCCACCTGGTTTGACCTTGCCAAATGCTTTGTTTCAATCTCTAATGTAAAGACATTTCTAATCAAGCTCAGAGTTTTAGCTTGTGAAACAAATTTACAAAGCAGTTTTTTTCGATTTGCTTTTGCTTGAAGTTTGCCCCTCTTGGTTTCCCAGAAAGAATTGATTGGAAATTACGAACTCGTGGCGCCATCTCACCCCTGGTTGCTATTTTTTTTTTTTTTTTTATATTAAACCTGTCGTCTTTTGGTGTGGAAGTCCATTGCTTTGAGGTAAGCTTCGGCCTGGCATTTAAAAAAAATAGTTAATCGTTCAACTCTCTCTTGCGATGGATACAAGGAAGTTTGGTGCAAAGAAATTTGAAAAATCTCTTAAAGGCAGTTAAGAATGAGCTTGCCTGTTTATTTAACCAACTCACTTGTTAATCTAGGTAAGGAGGAAATTTGTTTTTTGTTTAGTCCAATTTATGAGCTAAGATCTGGTTGGACACTGATAGAGTTGCAGAGCGATTGGTTCAGACTATGCATAGAGGCAAAAGAACAGGTACTGCATTTTCTCTGCATGTACCCAAAACTATTAAAGCAGCGGAAATCGTCGCTGGAAACCTGGGATTGAGAAACGCAGCATAAGTACTTGCAACAAATCCATAAACTTCACTTTCCATGGTGAAAATCTGATGGTAGGCAGAATCGTAAAATTCATGGATATCGTTGTCAAAGTTTTTATTTCTTTCCCGTTGATGTTTATTTAAGGTTTATTGATGCGGTCTGATTCATTAAAGTTTTTAAAATATTTTAGTTTATTGAGTTTTCAAATGAGCATGCAATCGACAATACTACATCAGAATCAAAGTGATGTCTGTCAAAGTTTTCGTATGTATAAACCTAGAGTAAAACTGTAACCCAAAACTAAAATCCTTATCTAAAATGAAAGCGTACCCTTAGTCAAAGGCCTATCCTCCCCACAACAGTATATCTGTATTGCATAGAGTTGACGGGTGATCAGATTCATGGGTGTAGTCCATTTATAGTCGTTTAGCAATTGGAGATCTTGAACAGCTTCTGAGTTATCAATTATCCAGTAGGCCATCACCCCCACATATCCACAGAATAATGTTTAGCAGCAAAACAATCCCAGAATCTTCCCCATCCAAACCATATGCACCCCATAGAGTCTTAGATTGAAACTGCGATATTAACTCCCACATCTTCATATGAATCCCTTATTTATTACCATCAGCTATTATCTCTCCCACATGGAGGTCTGGTTCCTGGAATATTAGAAAGCACCCGTATCATCTCAGTCCATACAATTAAGTCTTTCGTTAACTTCTTATCCCATCTCATTTGTCCTAATAGGAGAAAAATGCTACCGTCACATGGTCGAATGTATCGGGGCTTGATTTGGTCATTGCCAGTGATATTGGAAAAAGGATGAACTCTGCTGTTATCTTTGCCTCTTATTTTCAATGTATGCAGACCCACTGTTTATTAGGTCTTGCCTGTGTGAACTTGCGATTGTGCATGTGCTTTCGATTTCGAGACTTTTGTGTGCATGGAGCCTGCCCATTGCTTACCTTTAATTGGCATCATTGTCACTCTTCTTTGCTGCCTTCTAATTGGGTGTCGCTTCATTTTCTGTCTGTGGTGCATGGACCCATCACACATTGATTTAGTTTTATTAATGTCCTTCCTATGTCCATCCACTGCTCACCCTGTGATTCAAGGACTATATGTTTTATCCCTCCAACCCTCTGTCGGTTTTGCATTAAACGTCTGTCCTACCCACCCCCTTCCGGTTTTGCTTTTAGCGTCCATAACCACCCACCCTCCGTCTGTTTTGCTTTTATCCCTCCATCCCACCTACCTTCCATTTTTCCTTTTATACCGCGGCCCACCTTTTGTCAGTTTTGCTTTTATCACACTGTAATACTCACCCTCCCTTTGTCGGATCTGCTTTTATACCTCCTGCCCACCCTCAGTTCATTCTGCATTTAATCCGTGAAATCTGCTTTTATCCCGCCATCCGTTCTGCTTTTATCCCTCCCTTTGCAGTCCAAGTTACGCTTTGAATGCAAAAGCGCAAGTCGATTACTAGACTTGATTCCCAGGTAAAGCTACACTGAGAGACCCAGTTACAGCCCATCTGAAGCACACAGATGTAAAAACCTTGTTTTAAGTAATGCTGCACAGACTCATATCTGTTGGTATGCATTGGTGATAAAATAGACTGTTGAACCCCACGGAAAGAGTATATATCAAGCACTCAAAGGGTGATGGGCGGAATGCTTATAATAAGTCTAACAATGACAATTGCTCGTGCTAGCATTCCAACCCATTGTTCTTTTTCCACCATGCCACCTCAGTTTGGACCTGTCACATTGTTTCAGCCCTCTGGATCGGATTGTTGCTAATATTGGTCCACCTCTTGATCTACCCAAGCCTAGATAGCCGTAATGGCACAGGTCATTAGGAGGATCAAGTGAGGGAAGGAAAGGATGGGGACAGCAGGGAGGGAGACCTGTAAGACACAAGGAACACGATTAGTACCCTACCGTTTTGTTAAGACCTCCGTTTAGCTCAGACCCATAAGCATACCTATTCTATATATATATATGTATACCTGTAAAGAAAACAGAACACTCGTCTTCTTTGGAGTAACTCTTATTAGGGTGGTCTTAACAGATGTTTTCGTTGGTTTGGCTACATAAATGGATACACAGAAACAAGGGCATCATAGGACAATAATACAGCGACACCAATGAGCACAGGTTCTTTCCTAGACATACAATACAACTGCTTAGTTCCCTCCCAGCACCTACCCCAATCAAGGCTCCACCTTGCTTCACAGGGAGAGCGCAAAACCGCTACCTTTGGAGTATCCCTGTTAAAATGGAGTCAAGAGCACAAACACACAACGACTGACACATACGTGTTAACATAGAGAGTTTATCGCCATTATAATGCCCAGCCTCTATTGGAGGACGGTATTCATGTAGTAGGAATTTCGTAATTAGATGCCAAAAAAATGAAAACGTATGGTAAACAGTGTTGATACCAGATGTCAAGTTTTTCCTCTGGTACCGCTTGATACCAGGAGGTAGTGGTAGGCTGACCTCTATGCACTGGTTCTGAGAACCTGAAAGGAGCCGTAAGCTTCCGGGCAAGCTCTATCAGGGATTTAACAAGGTTTTAGCGGCAGCAATACCACCACTCAGGGAGACGTTAACCCCCCCTTCCTCCGCATGAGCTAGAGCCGAGCTCGCCAACGGAGGAGGGGCTGGAGAAAACAACACTGGACTGTCACGGGGTTGGTGCACTGCACCCTTACCAGACCTTCGGGTCACGTAGAGGCCCCTTCCTCGCAGGAGCGAAACAGGACACAATCAGCAGCTCTCAAAACAACTGGACAAGATCCACTGGAAGCGCGAGGCTCTGCTACTGCCGTTGGAATGAATTTCCGACGCGTTGTGTGGCGGCGCTGGTGTCTATGTAGCGGACGCGCTTGTGTGACGTTGGTTTTAGCGTAAGGCGTGTTGCGCTCCTAGGGCTTCTGGGAAATGTAGTTGGGGGGGGTCTTCTACCGGAATGTTATCTAGCGCGCTCGAGTACGGTCCATAACAGGACCCATCCTCTTCCTGGTGTGTGTGGCGTGGAGTAGTGTGTCATGAAGTGGATGGTTTATAGTTTTCTAGTGAGGTGCTTGGGGATCTCCACGTAGAGGGTGTTCAAATAGTCCAACTTGCTGGTGACTAGGGCATGAGTGACAGTTTTTCTAGTATTGCTTGGGAGCCATTTGAAGATCTTTTTCAGCCTCTACGGTATGTGGAAGCAGGATGCAGTGAGGGCGTTGACTTGTGCAATCATGTCCAGTTTACTGTTGATGATGATTCAAAGGTTCCTGGCATGGGGTGTGGGTCTGAGTTTGGCCAGCCCCCGGTTGAAGTCACATGTTAAGATGTTCTTGCTGAAGAGCACTACTTCTGTCTTGTTGGTGTAGAGTTTGAGAAGGTTGGATTTCATCCAGTTAGCTTCTTAGGCCATACAAGCGGTGAACTTGTTTCTTGTATTCGGGTCTTGTCCAAGCGGAGGAGTATGAGTTGCATGTCATCTGTGTAGGGAGGATGTTGATTTTGTGGGCACGGATGATGTTAGCCTGTGTGATCATGTATATCATGAAGAGGGTGGGGCTGTGTGATGAGCCATCACGCACTCCACAGATGAGTTTGTGGGTTTTCAAGGAGTAAAGTGCTCTGTTCTATCTGTCAAGAAGGAGACTATTCAGCAGAGAGATCCCTTTTATGTCAATCTCGTGCAGGCGTCTGATGAGGATAGGGTGTGAGACTGTGTCAAATGCTGCAGAGGTGTCCAGAAGAATGAGGGCTGCCCTGTCTCTGCAAGGATCATACGGATGTCTTGTGTGGCGGTGATGAGTGCTGTGTCTGGACTGTGGCTGAACCCGAGTCCAGACCTCATGCCATCGAGGAGCTGGTGGTTGCTGAGTGTGTCAGGGAAGCATCAGTTGATTAGTTTTTCTAAAACCTTTGCTGGGTATGGTAGGAGGGAGATGGGTCTGTAGATGGAAAGCATGGCTGGGTCAGAGGATGTTTTCCTGAGCACGGTTCTGACAGTGGCATGCTTCCAGGTGTCTGGGAATGTGGCTGAGTCAATGGAGGCATTGAGATGGGTGTTAGTGTTTCACTGATCGGTAGGAGTCCTTTGGTGAATGCTATGTAATGAAGGAGCAGGTGGTAAAGTGGGAATGAGGGGAAGAATTTGTGCATTGGTTCAGAGGCTTTCAGCTGCCTTTTCCAGCAGTGCCTTTTAGAGGCTAAGAGAGTGGGTTGTGGTGCTATGGACAAAGGTGTCCTTTCATATGTTCTGAAATGCACCCTGAAAGATGGAAAGTTGTACTTAACTTAGATGGAGAAAAGAGTGTCTACTTAATCACTTGCTCTTTTTTGATCCACTTAATTAATGGAGAGAAGTGTTTTTTGATCCACAATAAGTCCCTCCTTTTAAATAATGCAGTTGTGTAAGACTTATATTTTATATATAGTACTCTGCCCCATTGACTTATAAAGGTGCCAAGTACTTGGCTGACATTATGCCTCCTCTCCTGTCTAGTGATGCACAATGTGTGGGCAGACATTTAAGGGGTGTTACTGCACACGTTGGGCAGTATTGACCTTTACTGTCATTATGTCGTTCCATATAGTTATAATCATGATGCAGATTTATATATGGTCTAAGTATCTTACAAGTCACCAAAGAGTTCATTGACCATATAGCAGAACAAAGGCAAATGCAGCGTTTATTTAGGATCTCATAAACTCTGCATTTATTATCCTTAGGCTGTCCGGTAGAGGACATTTTATTCATTAAAATACAGACCTAAGATAATTTGGTTGCAGAAATGTTGAATACAATTGGCCGTCTAGTGTAAAAGCAAAAACGCCAATATGCAGCTAGTAATTTGTTACAAAAGGCATATTTTAAGTAGTTTAATGTGAATTACTATAAAAAAGCTGCAATTCAATATAAAACGCAGCATCCAGAAAAAGCCCTTCTTTTGTGTGATGAGTTTAAGCATAAAAAAAAATAATCTCACTGCCAAAAATGTCTCCATATCTGCTAAATAATTATTATTTCCAGAGAAAATAATTCAGAAGAGCAGAAAATTAAGTTCTCCATTCAGTTGCTGAAATTGTAGTTGTAATTCTGTTCCTTGACATGTCTTTCAAATTGTCTACTGGTTTTGGCAGCAGGTATTGTGACTTTATATATATATATATATTTTTACTTTTTCTTATTAATCACTGATTCTAGCCTATCCAGAACAAGGACATGCATGTACATTTTCAACATCAATAGCCAATATGCATCCAATGCTTTTAACATGACATCCCATTATTGTACTCAAGCTCACTACCCGTGAGCCGAGTTACTCTCGTTGTTAGCAGCAGTACAATTTTTTGTTAACAATGGGACCAGCATCCTAAAACAACTTGGGAGCAGCAATAATCATAATAGGGACTCTAAATTCCCCCCCTTAGCCAACCCCCACCCCCCTCCACCGCCGTGGCAGCAACAGACAGACGGCACAGTACCTCTGACATAGTTAAAAAAACTAGTGGTGCACTTGTTTGTGATTCATGTGTTCATGGTGTCGGGGGTGCCTGTGCGACGGTGTTGCATCGGCAGGTGTTGGAGTGGGCCCAGTGCTCGGCGGGCTATGCGTGCTCTCATTCTCACTCTCATTCGTTGCTGTGGACACTTCAGTCAACATTTGTCCCCATTCTAGGAGATCATTCTCCGCATTCTCATCGGTCCGTACTGCTCTGAGGTTACATTCCTCAGCTACACCCCACTCCAGCAGGTCATCCCTCCATTTTTCCACGTAGGCAGTGCTGAATGTATCCAGTGGATCGCAATCGTCTGTTTTGCCACGACCAGTCCTCGGAGCGCAAACTTGTAGCGCATCCTAGTCCCTTTCCCGGGCATCGGAAGCCCTCCCAGAATACAGCGTTTTATGGAGGTGTCTATTCGCACCGCCATGGCTGTGCCAAGGGACAGCACCACCTGATGCCAGTACCGCTGTAAACGCGGACAATTTTAGACCATGTGCAGGAACGTGGCGGGGTCTGTGCCACATCGCGGACACACCGAGGACAACCCAGGGGTGAACCGCGCTCGCCGCTGAGGGGTCAAGTATGTGCGGTGTAGGTAATAGAACTGGATTAACTTGAACCGTGCATTACTTGTAGCTTCAGCTACCTGTGCCAGTGCTCTCCTCCACTCACCGTCTGTCCATGGGACGGGCAGGTCATCATCCCATCTCACCCTGATCCTGTCTGTGACTTTATATCTTCACAGTAATGACATTACATTCGAGTAGATACCTCAGTTTTTTAGGTCACAGCTAGGCATCGCTTTGCGCTGTCTCTTCAAGACTTACTGTATTCAGGATATGAGCATAAAGCTCCACCCACTTTCTGCCGATCGTTTTAATTGGACCCTGTCCTTTGTAAATGGTGGCTTTTCATTGGTCAATAGGCTTAGTAGTCCCTCCTTAGTACTGCCTTGTCTCCTCTTGTAACCTCTCATGAGGAAACCCCCTGTTACATGTGTTGTTACTCCCTAGGATTTAACTACAGCCTCAAGGCACTACTTTCTTAAAGGGCTTCAGACTGGACATTCGCTTGGTCCTAAACTAGGCTGGCAGTGGTTGCTTTACTCACTAGCCCATCTCACATTTATATGAGACTGTCTATAAATTTCCCTTCATCAGCTCCACACAGAGTACAACCGAATGCGGAATTAGTATAATAATTATTTCGTCCCATTTCTAAGCTACTGATTGTATATATGGACTAGTGGTACTGCCTGGCATGCAATGAATTATGGGTAGGGTGGATTTACCATATCTTCTGCAGGGTGCAGTACCATATGTGACCAAAAGAGGTCCCATGGGATGTCTTTTGGCCACACATGGTACTGCAACATGGCTAGGTTAAAAATATTGGCATTTATAATGGCAATAACTCCAACAAATGCAAGACTGTTAGCGTTGAAAATGACAATGTTTTTTACTTTCGCTTTTTTTTTTTTATACCTTTGGCAATAGTGCTATGTAAATATAATAACTCCACTGCAAATAAAACAAAAGTAAGCTTTCTGCCCAACTTTTTAATTGCCTTCTTTACCTGTCTTTTGTAAATGATAGCTTTTCATTGGTCAATAGGTTAGGTAGTCTCTTCTTGTAACCTCCCATGAAGACACCCTCTGTTACATGTTACTCTGTTACAACTCCCTAGGTTTTAATTACAGCCTCAGAGCACTCTCTTCTTAAAGAGCTTCAAGCAAGACACTTGGTTAGAACTAAGCTTGACTGGGCAGTGGTTACTTTACTTACTAGCACATCTCACATTTATATGAGACCTTCTATACATTTCCCTTCATCAGCTCCACACAGAGTACAACCCTACACACATACCTACTCCCTGCTGACGAGAGGCAACTACCTCGAAACACGTGTCCAAGGATGGCTAACGTGACACTTATTTTCATTTTAAACTTTTGGCATAGGCGTACCCGCCGATGCTACTTCATGGACCACAATTCTTTGGGGTAACACGCTGGTAGGACTAGCAGAGTGCGGCCAATCGGATTTTTGTTTACATTCAGGCTCCCTTGAGCCGGTGGGGCTGACGAGCCCATGGCTACGCACCTGCGCGCCTTGAGTGGTACTTTACCTGGGAGTATTTTTTGGCAGCCTACGCAGCAACCCTACACACATACCTACTCCCTGCTGACGAGAGGCAACTACCTCGAAACACGTGTCCAGGGATGGCTAACGTGACACTTATTTTCATTTCAAACTTTTGGCATAGGCGTACCCGCCGACGCTACTTCATGGACCACAATTCTTTGGGGTAACACGCTGGTAGGACTAGCAGAGTGCGGCCAATCGGATTTTTTTTTTTTTTTTTTTACAACCTAACAGGGAATTCATGTGATAATTCTTTTGTCACATTTCAAAGCTGCTAATTGTAAATATGGACATAGCTATTTGAATGTACTAGTGGTACTGTCTTGAATGCAATGCATTATGGGTAGGGTGGATTTACCATATCTTCTGCAGAGTGCAATACCACATGTGACCAAAAGAGATCCCATGGGACCTCTTTTGGCCACATATGGTACTGCACCCTGCAACATGGCTAGGTAAAAAACATTGGCACTTATAATGCCAATAACTCCAACAAATGCAAGACTGTTGGTTTTGAAAATGACAATGTTTTTTAGGTCGAGCCTAGAGTCTGAGTGCATGCGTTGCTCTGGGAGGCATGCTGTGTTGCAGTATGTATGTGTAGCCCGCCCACTCTCCGCCCATATTTGTTATTGGCTTGTGTCATTGTCTTTTGTAAATGCTGGCTTCTGATTGGTTAATAGGCCTGTTAGTCCCTCCTTAGTACCTCCTTGTCTTTATTTGTAATGTCCAATGAGGACTGTCCCTTTTACTTCGGTTGTTACACATATGCTTTAATTAGAGCTTGGGAGCACTAGTTTCTTAATTGTCTTTCTTCTTTCTGCTGTTGCAGGCAGGACACGCTCGCTCTCTCTCTCTCACAACGCATTTTTAAAATTTAAGCAGCACGGCCGCCTCAGATGGGATAATGGCGGACATGCTTTTCTTTTACCTGAACATGGGCGCGCTTGTTTTGTTATAGTGGATGTCAGCTGTCCAATGAAGTCACCACGGCCGTACGACTTTTAACATATAATTGCTCATATTTCAAGCAGCTGTGTACTGTTTCGCTTAGGTAGGTTATGATGCTCCCTAGGGATCTCTAGGAGCAGCTTGCGGTACTGCACCTAGAAATGCAGTGCTGGTGCCTTGTTCACTAGGGACTTCTAGGAGCAGCTTGCAGTACTGCACCTAGACATGCAGTGCTGGTGCCTTGCTCACTAGGGACCTCTAGGGGCAGCTTGCGGTAGTGCACTGAGACATACAATGCTGGTTCCTGGCTCACTACGCAAGCATTTGAAATGCACTAAGTCTTGCATTACTGAAAGTATGAGCTATCGGCGTTGCATTATTTGCAGCGCCAATACCTCAAACTATCAGTAATGCGAGACCTATTGCTTTGCAAATGCTTGTTATTACGGGGACTACTGATTACAGACCTTGACTGTAATTGAATGAGTCCCTGGCTTTAATGCAGACTAACAACTTTCTTTCACCGTCCTGCATGGCAATTAGCAGGTGTTAAGAATACCCAACACAGTGAAGCCAGTTCTGTTGCCATTGAAGGATGAAAGGCTGAGTCCAAGAACTTTTATGATACCGGTTACCTGGACACAGCGCATATGTTGGCATCAGATTTATATATTCTCCCATTGTGTTATTTTACCAGACTATGTATCGGACGTTCCACACATCCTGTGATTGTCCCTTTATTTAATATAAATAAGGCTTCGTGAGTTACCATGAAAGGTTATATTGTTTTCTGAGGTGTTTAAATAATGTGTTGCTGCTCGTGGTCTTCCTGGGTTGTAAGTTGCTTAGACTAGTGGCCGCAGAATTACCGCTCACTTATGCCCCTGTGTGCGCCTGGTCACATGCAGGTTCCTGTGGTATAGCAGTGCTGGTCAGGAGGCCAGGCAGTGGAAGGCGAGGCACAACAGAACGTGGCAGTGTTCAGAAAGGGGTCTTTGTGCTCTAATTCTGTTTTGACTGCTAAATTACAGACCTGTGCACAGACCTATAATTTCCATTTGTAGCCTAGAATCTTGGATACAGCATTGTATACGAAAACCAGTAGGGGCATGGCATGACTGCTGCGTTTTGTTAGGTTGGCACATTCAAGCAACGATTGTTGGGAGGGAGGGGTGGAGGGGGGAAGCAGGCCACTGACAAGATTATTGTGTGTAAAAGGCCGCTTTATTGGAAACAGGTGCACATTACAAATTAAAATCCTTGGCCGAAACGCCTTCCAAAACTAGGCCTCACTAAATATAACATGCCTAGCCCCGCCCCCCGCCCCCCGCCCCCTCCCCTAAATACCTTCGAGCCCGCCCCGCCCGTACATTACAACATTACAACAATATAAAACATTATAAAACATTATAAAACATTACACTCCTGTATAACCCCCCAACAATCTCTAAATCCAAACCTTCTGTTAACCAAAACTCCCCTGCCTGCCCCTTTTCAGCTATCGGCCCCCAAACTGTGTAACCGAACTAAACTTACCAAACTAACCTTTCCCTGTCGATAACCCCAACTCAACCACAATAACTCCCCCAACCTCCGGTAAAACTGACCAGAATTCACCATAACCCCCGCACAGCACCTGCTCCAAGCGACAAAGTATAAACATAGCAAAAACCCCCACACCTGTCCCCAAAAAACGCCTGAAAAATACGCAAAAAGGGAAAAAACTGAAAAACTTACACTAAAAACCAGCCCCGAAACGCAAAAAAGTGGGGGGCAAAAAACCAAACGTGTTTTTTGAGGGGGGGTAAGGGTGGGAACAAAAAACACGCCACTAGCCTAGCTCCCGGCCACCAGGTCACCAAACCTAAAATGGTGGCCGGGAGCGGGCGCCCAAGGTATTTATACCGTTGCAACATTTGGTTACTTTTGGGCTATAATTGGGCTGCATTTGGGCTACATTTTCCCTACTGGCAAGCCCAAATTCAAAACGGCCGCGCAGGGCCAGCAAACCCCTCCCTCCACACACCCCCTCCCAAACTGCCCGGGGGTGGGGACTCCCTGCGGTCGCCTTCCCCCCCCAAGCCCCCCTTGGGAGGGAGGGGTGGAGGGGGGAAGCAGGCCACTGACAAGATTATTGTGTGTAAAAGGCCGCTTTATTGGAAACAGGTGCACATTACAAATTAAAATCCTTGGCCGAAACGCCTTCCAAAACTAGGCCTCACTAAATATAACATGCCTAGCCCCGCCCCCCGCCCCCTCCCCTAAATACCTTCGAGCCCGCCCCCGCCCGTACATTACAACATTACAACAATATAAAACATTATAAAACATTATAAAACATTACACTCCTGTATAACCCCCCAACAATCTCTAAATCCAAACCTTCTGTTAACCAAAACTCCCCTGCCTGCCCCTTTTCAGCTATCGGCCCCCAAACTGTGTAACCGAACTAAACTTACCAAACTAACCTTTCCCTGTCGATAACCCCAACTCAACCACAATAACTCCCCCAACCTCCGGTAAAACTGACCAGAATTCACCATAACCCCCGCACAGCACCTGCTCCAAGCGACAAAGTATAAACATAGCAAAAACCCCCACACCTGTCCCCAAAAAACGCCTGAAAAATACGCAAAAAATGAAAAAACTGAAAAACTTACACTAAAAACCAGCCCCGAAACGCAAAAAAGTGGGGGGCAAAAAACCAAACGTGTTTTTTGAGGGGGGGTAAGGGTGGGAACAAAAAACACGCCACTAGCCTAGCTCCCGGCCACCAGGTCACCAAACCTAAAATGGTGGCCGGGAGCGGGCGCCCAAGGTATTTATACCGTTGCAACATTTGGTTACTTTTGGGCTATAATTGGGCTGCATTTGGGCTACATTTTCCCTACTGGCAAGCCCAAATTCAAAACGGCCGCGCAGGGCCAGCAAACCCCTCCCTCCACACACCCCCTCCCAAACTGCCCGGGGGTGGGGACTCCCTGCGGTCGCCTTCCCCCCCCAAGCCCCCCTTGGGAGGGAGGGGTGGAGGGGGGAAGCAGGCCACTGACAAGATTATTGTGTGTAAAAGGCCGCTTTATTGGAAACAGGTGCACATTACAAATTAAAATCCTTGGCCGAAACGCCTTCCAAAACTAGGCCTCACTAAATATAACATGCCTAGCCCCGCCCCCCGCCCCCTCCCCTAAATACCTTCGAGCCCGCCCCCGCCCGTACATTACAACAATATAAAACATTATAAAACATTATAAAACATTACACTCCTGTATAACCCCCCAACAATCTCTAAATCCAAACCTTCTGTTAACCAAAACTCCCCTGCCTGCCCCTTTTCAGCTATCGGCCCCCAAACTGTGTAACCGAACTAAACTTACCAAACTAACCTTTCCCTGTCGATAACCCCAACTCAACCACAATAACTCCCCCAACCTCCGGTAAAACTGACCAGAATTCACCATAACCCCCGCCACCCAGAAAGAGGGGGGCGGTGCAACTACCCTCCCCTCTTTCTGCCCCCCAACAAAAAAGGCTTTAAACACAACGAGCCTGATTCTGCCCACTCAAGCACCGAGACAAGACCTCCCTGAGCTCCAACAAGTAAAGATCCATGCCCAACCTCGACAAATGGACCCCATCTCCCCGAAAAAACTCTACCGCCTCAAAGCGGATATCTTTGTGGGTAACTCTCCCAAAGCCCAAATCTCGACAAAACCTGGAGATCTCCAAATTCACTTTCCTCCGTGACCTATCAATCGCCCTGGGCTTCAAAGCCCCTCTCCACACCCTCCGCGGGACCAATTCTGTCCAGAGGACATGACAACCAGACCAATGCTCCTTCAACAACGCCAAGTCTCTTTTCATGGCTCGCAACAATACCACCCCTTTCACACTACAAAGATCATTCTCCCCCAAGTGAATTAAAAGAATATCCGGGCATTGTCCCTTCACCATGGCTTTATTCAGACAGGGGATCAGCTCCCTCCAAAGCATCCCCCCCTTTCCCTTCCATACCAATCGAAAAAGGCTGCTATTAAAACCCAAACTCCCCCCAAAATAACTTTTGCACGCCTGAACGTGCGCCCACTTGACGAAGGAATGCCCCACAATCCACACCGTCAATTCCCTCGTGTGTGGCCCGGCCACCGAACCTGAAATGAAAAACAAATATGAGACTCAAACCAAAGCAGTGGACGCAGGCGCCGAAGGAGGATTTTCCCTTACATATTTGTGAAAGCAGGAAGATGACCAACGCCCCAAGCGCATTATATCGCCTTGTGACCAACCCCGGTTATGCGCCTCAGTCGCCGCCCCAATCCTGAAAGAATGTGTCCCAAACTGAGCTCCATCCAATCCCAACTGCTGTAACCCTTTACGCAGGACCATACGCAGCTGATAGTCAGAGACGCGCGCCCCATCTATGTGTTGAAAAACTAACTCGCCCCCATCCCCCCCTGAGAGCGTCTTCCATTGCCTCGCCAAGCGCAGCGGACATGTGCAGCTAGGGGATCCTGCTTCCAACCAAACCCCTTTACCAACCCCCTTCTGATCTGTCTTGGAACTGGACAACCAAACGTGTACACCTGTGTCCGATAGGAAAACATCCTGCCAACAAATACCCCGCTTCCCCTTGGTCCCCATTAGCTCCGAAACACGGAAAGCTCCAAAAAACATGAAAACCATAAGGGTAGAAAACAATGAAACTTCAAAATCATCTGTGCAAACTGCAGGCAACACAGCCAGCAAACGAGCCAGCGTCTGCCATGAAATCGGCAAACGGGACACCCCAGTACCACCCCGTTCTCTCGCCCAACCCTCAAGCATCCTGCGTCCTATTTCCCCGGCAGACGGGGCATAACCCCAAAAAAGCTTACCCATGAAGGCAACCCCTGCCAGTTTCCCCGCAATAGTGACTCGTGACAGACCCTTCTCAATGAGGTCAAGGATAAAATGAACCACATCCTCTGAACTGCGCCCCGGCTCTTCCCTCCTACAAGCTCCGGAGGCCAAAAATTCCTTCCATGCCAATGTATACGCGTGGAAACCGTACGCGTGGAAACCGACAAGGAACCTACCACCAGTTGAAACACCCTGCGTTGCCGACCGACCAGAGGTGCTCCGGCATCGGGGTCGGTGTTCTGTCCGCCTCTTTGGCCAGCCCATGGAATCTCCCCCACTGTGAACGAGACAAAGCATCCGCAATGTCATTGTCCACGCCCGGCACGTGCAAAGCCCTGAATGAAATGTCATAGCGCAAACAGCCCAGCACAAACACCCTCAGCAATTTCAAAATCTGCTCATCCCTGGCCGATTGTCTATTGACTATTTGCACCACCGCCATGTTGTCCACACGGAAAAGCACCCTCTTGTGTTCCAGCTCTTTGCCCCAAATGGTCAAAGCCACCAAAAGTGGGAAAAGTTCCAAAAAGGCAATGCTCCGCCCACCATTCTTCCACTCCTGAGGCCACTGCTCTGCACACCAATGCCCCTGCCAGTAAATGCCAAAACCCTCACTGCCCGCTGCATCTGAAAACAGCTGCACATCCCACTGTACATCCTCGTCCCTGGCCAAAGGCACCCCGTTAAATGAGTGCAAGAAAAAGGACCACATCCGCAGATCCTCCTTCACCCCTGCCGACAAGCGCACGTGATGATGAGGCAGGTGCCGGCCTGCTAAAGCCCGGCCCAGGTGCCGACAGAAAGTCCGCCCCGCCCGAACCACCCTACAAGCAAAGTTCAGATGGCCTAGCAACACCTGTATTTCCTTCACCGTCACCTTCGGTCGTGCCAACATCTCGTCCAGCAAAACCAACATTTTAGATTTCTTATCCGCGGGCAACCGAGCCTGCATCGCAACTGAGTCAAGTTCAATGCCCAGGAATGAAATGACAGTATCCGGCCCCATTGTTTTCTCCGGAGCCAAAGGCACCCCCAACTCCTCCATAAGCTCCTGAAACGACTCCAGCGCACGCCGGCACTCCGAAGAGCCCGGAGAGCCCACAAAAAAGAAATCATCCAAATAATGTGTGACCCCGCTGTGACCAGTGCGATGCGTGAAAAACCACTGCAAAAAAGTGCTGAAAAGCTCAAAAAGAGCACATGAAACCGAGCAACCCATAGGTAGCGCCTTATCCACATACCATTCACCCTCAAATTGTATGCCCAACAAAGGCCAGTCATCCGGATGAACCGGGAGCAGCCGGAAAGCCGACTTAATATCGCACTTTGCCATCCCTGCAGCTGCGCCCGCGGCCACAACCAGTGACATGGCGACGTCAACTGAGGAGTATGACACCGAAGCAGCGTCTTCATCGATAAAATCATTGACTGACGACCCTTCAGGCCATGACAAATGCTGAATCAGCCGAAACTGCCCTTCCTCTTTCTTGGGCACCACACCAATAGGGGAAATGATCAAATTAGGAACTGGCCACTCTCCAAACGGGCCTGCCATCCTCCCCTCATGCACTTCTTTACGCAATTTTTCCCTCACCACCAGCTTGTGCTCCGATGCGGATTTCAAATTATCCGCCCACCGTCTCTGCCGGGGCCCGTGGTACCCCAAATGAAAACCCCACCTGAAACCATCCAAAAGAGTCTGCTTTGCCACCAAGTCCTCGTAGCCATCCAAGGCATCCTGTAGCCGAGCCAATTTAATTGGTGTAGGAGCCCTTTGGCCCAGAACCCTGTGCGCCCCTACCCCCTCGCCCACCCTGTGACTGCTGCGCGCCGCCAGACATCCCTGCACCTGCTTGCTGCCCTCCTGATGGCCTAACTCCCCAACAGTTGACGAGGGGGTGCCGCTTGCCGCACTTAGAACACTCGTGTTTGTATTTACAATACTCCCGAGTGCACAGGCCCTTGTTGAAATCCCAACAAGCCCCGACCCCAGTCTGTGATGCGGCTGAGCCTCCCACCCCACCCCGGGTGGGCTTTCCCTGAAAGGGCCGGTAGACTAGCGGCAGACCACTAGCCGTAAAAATCATCTTACCCCCTGGCGCGGCCCCCATGGTATGTTGCCACAGGTCATTATCCAACTCACCCCATTTAGCTTCAGCATCCCAAGCCATACGGGCTCGAAATTCCTCGTCATATTGAGCCCAAGCATAACCCGTACCAGTGATTTGAGCCTTTCGAATAACATCCATATACTTAAATATGGCTACGCAGCGCTCGGGAAACTTTTCACAGTAAACACTAGCATAAATTAAGAATGCCGCCGTCCAATTCTCGATCGTCAGCGGCACCTTAGGGCGCTTGGCCAACTCGTATTCCTCCTCTTTAGAACCCTCCTTAGACCTCACCTCCCTGTGTAACAGCTTCAGAATCTCTACATATTCACCCCTCCAAATACGCTCTTTTGTCGCCAGCATTAAATGCGCACCCAGAGGCTTAGTTACCCCCATATACGGGAGCTTCTTGATCTTTAATTCCTTGCTCTGCGGCTTTTCCTTACCATCGCCTGCCTCCGCCTTAGACCCACTCTCCACCTTGGCCCCCGACAATGCTCCCTCCGTCCCCGTGCCAACCCCCGTGTCCTTCACATACTTGCCTCTATATAATCTCCCCTCCGACAGACCCCCACCCCCATCCTCCCCAGACCCCACAGACACCATAATAGGTTTGGCCTGTGTTTTTGCGCTCTCACCTGGCTCTAAAGAGGGTGAGCGGACCGACTCCGACCGCCTCACCGCCCGTGCAGAAGAATCCCTTGGAGGATGTGCCCTCGCTGACGGGCCGTGCTCTCCTGTAGGTTTCACCACCAAGGACTGTGCAGTGGGTGCCACACCCGGAACCTGTAACATACTATGAGAAACATGAGAAGTTTCCCCCTCCTCATAGCCCCGAATCTCCCCTTCCTCGGGGCTGTCTTCCTCATAATCAAGTAGTATTGGCTCGTCCGCCAGCAAATCCTCTTGAGCAAAATCCACCACACGGGCCTTACCGGACCCTGAATGAGCACCACCGGCCTCCGCGGCCCTAAAACCTTCCTGCGGGGGAGCCGACTGTACACGCCGGTCGCCCCCTCTACCTCGCTTAACACAACAATCCATCCTGTCAGAAAAATCCATCCACCTTGACCGGCGTGACGTTGGGGCCAGCGAGGCCGCGCCGGACCTTCGTGAGCTGGCCGCGACGGGATCCCCCGCCGGTACGGAATGTGCCGCGCAAGGCCTCATCCTCCCTTCTCCTCGGCGATAATGGGCCGCACCTCGCCCTACCGAGTCCGCTGCTCTGCTACTTGACCTAACCTGGAAAGAAAAAGTTTGGACTGGTGTGCCAGGAGCAACAAAACAACTAGCTGCCCGCGATCCAATACCCCTCAGAAAACCCGAACTTGCCACACCACTACCCGACGCACTCACTCGTCCCACTCCCGCACTCAGCGGCGCCACCCTCTCCTCCTCATCCTCGCTCCATTCCAACCGAGCATGACCCAACGCCGACGCCGCAACCTCGCCATAACCTCTCCCCACAGACAGCGACCGAACCGGCCTAGCACGGGCACGACCGCTCGCCACATACACTGCCCTCGTCCTGTCGCCACCTACCGCTACCTGCCCCAGGGCACCTGACCACCCTGCCGCTCCCTCCCCACCCAGGCCCCGAACACCTTCTGCCCAGGAGGGAAAAATGTCCAGGCCCTCGCTCGCAACACCCCCCCCAATTGCCTCCCCGTCCCCTACAAACCAACCTTTTTCCCTAAACTCCCCTTCCCCAGCCCCCCCCACAAGCTCCTCATCTACGGCATGCCAGCCCACCCCTCCTTGGACCTGAAGCTGCTCTGCACTCCCCCGCTCCAAAAACCCCTGCTCCCCCTGCCTCCTCAATTCCTGCGCCGGACACCACCCCTCCACCTGCGCCCATTCTCCCTCCCCCAACGAACTCGCCCCCACCGAAAAAAACGCGCCCCCTATAGATGAACCCGGCGAAAACAATAAGGGGCTGACCGGCGCTGCTTCGCCATGCCCCCCGCACCGCTCGTCCGCCACACCCGCCTCTGCATACCTTCCCAGGCTCCTCAACTCTGGCACTGAGCCACGTGACCTCTCCGGTCCCATTTCTAACCCCCCCGCACTCCCCGCGACAAACGAGCAATCTCCAATCCCAAAACCGGCAGAGCCGGCCGCAAGTTCCGACCCCCGCGCCCAACCCGCTCCCTGCTCTCCAACTGCCGGCCCGCCCACACTCAGCAAAGCCTCCTCCTCCCGCGCGCTACTTAACACCACCTCCGGCCCTGAAGACGAACGACGCTTCGTGCCGCGCCCGCCCCCGCGCTTAACCACCACCGCAGGCGATGACACGGAGCGCGCCGCTGACGCCGACAAACCCGCCCCAGGCCCCGTCGCAGACCCCACACCTGCCTCCCCCGGCCCCGTTACCCGACCCGACTGGCCATAACGAGCGGGGACCGCCCTTCTCACACGCGGGCGTCCCCTCTCACTCACCGCAACCTGCCTGGAACGCTTCGGCGAGGTACATGCCGCAACCGCAGCCGCCACTCCGGCCGAGGCCTGCCGCGGGGGCCGCGACGGCCCCGCGACGTCCCCGATAACCAAGTCCATCCTGCCTGCCTCCGATAACAGCCGAAGAGCCTCCAGCACTCGGTAATCCTGGGACGACATCACGACCAACCTTCACACAATTAAGAACACCTCAACAAAAAACACGCCACTAGCCTAGCTCCCGGCCACCAGGTCACCAAACCTAAAATGGTGGCCGGGAGCGGGCGCCCAAGGTATTTATACCTTTGCAACATTTGGGCTATAATTGGGCTGCATTTGGGCTACATTTTCCCTACTGGCAAGCCCAAATTCAAAACGGCCGCGCAGGGCCAGCAAACCCCTCCCTCCACACACCCCCTCCCAAACTGCCCGGGGGTGGGGACTCCCTGCGGTCGCCTTCCCCCCCCAAGCCCCCCTTGTGAGCAACGTTTATTTCACACGGAATCTAATTTATATTTCTGAATATACTCACTGCTGGTTTTCTTATTCCGTAGAGAATAGACATTTCCAAATTCACCTATGCTTGGTGCACATTTTCTACTTGTTGGAATAAAAAATAAATAAAGAGTGCTCCTCGATGTAAGCTGTGGTTTTTGCCATTTCCCAGGGGTGCTCACATACCTAAACATTTGAATATTCAGAACTGTGACAAGTATAAAATAGAATAAAATTATAATCATACTGGTGTAATTTTAGATATGAGCAAATAGATTTTCAGTTACAAGTTAACATTTTATGAATACCATTAATAAATTCTTAATATTTTATAGACTTTAAAAAATGGTGAAAGTTAATAGCGTCTTAAGATAACGGACAAGTCCTATGTAAAAGGTGCAGAATAAAGAATCAAGCAAACCATCCACCTCGAGGAGACCTATTTCAAAAAAATGTAAGGTTCCAGAAAGGAGGTGAATTTTTAAGGAGAGATGAGTCATAATTAACGCTCCACCGACATATTGCAAGACCGGAATTCTGCTGTGACTGCTTCCTGGCATTTAATTTTCCTGTAAACGTTTGCCATGGAAGCAACACAATAATCTTACTATGCCTAATGGCACTCCTAGCTAATAGGAGTTGTTGACAACGAGGATGGACTTGTAACATAACATTTTTTATGTCAGTGCCCATTTAATAAATCAACTGCTCCCTTCCCGAATCCTTGCTTGTGTTACACTGTGTTAAACATTCATGCCCTCCCGGAGTCACTGAGCACTCTCTCCCAGACCTTTTTGACTTGGGAAAGGGCCTAATCCCCTCACTTCTGGGTTCCTCAACTTGACTTGTCCTCTTTTGCTCCGGGTTGGCTTTATATAGCACTTCTAGGTGGTTTAAGTTCATCTAATACATGGAGTTCATATAATGTTGTGCTTGCTGCTCAATAGTGATTCCAGTGGACTGGTCCTCTATCTGTTAAGGGTGAATTTGATATTGCACTTTGGTTCTGGTCTAACAGGGTCTCCAATGGGCGGATCCACTGTCCACTCTGGGTGAACTCCATTTAGTGCTACCTTGGTGATTTAACAGCACCGCCTAATGGTACGCCGTTTGTTGGTTTTGGGTGCAGATAATACAGTACCCTGCCAGCTAAACTGTGCTTCCAGTGTGTGGGCCCTCTGTCATAATTTGGTGGTGTTTTTTTTTCTTTTCTTTGTATTTTATTAATTTTTTCCAGAAAATACAGAAATTAGAGTATATCATAAAAGGAATGAAAAAAGACCCCAAATTGTTACTGTATGACCATGCAAGAACCACATGTAGTCCTATATTGTAGCAGTCAACTTAAGGCAAGAATGTTCATTGAAACTTGTGATTCATATCTAACGCTAGTAGATGAAAAATATTTAGTCAAACGACAAGGTAGCATAGACCCTCATATAAAAGTAAAGCGAGCAAAGGAAAGAGGAGAGAAGTAAGATGCAGAATCAAGTGGGAGATAGGAGGATAGGGAAAGAGGAAAAGGAAAGCATTGACAAGCATACCATACAACCGGCAATGAAAACATGTTGAGGCATGAATGCATGTGCAAAGAACATATGTAGATGGGAAGGCTATGTATCCATTATCACATCCATAAATCTATTGAGTAGTTGTCAGATATTGGTAGATAACCTGCTGGAAGTCTGCAGAGGACTATCTGAAATACGAACACTGCTGATGTAAGTAACCGACTACAACCATGTGTGAAAAGAAAAAAGATTGGCAGATTTCCAGTCAAGAAAGATAGGTTTCATAGCAGCATCTAGTAAGGGATCCAACAAAGCATACTCTGTACGATTCAGTGAGAGAGGAATTGGAGATGCCAGAGGACCCGTTGAGACTGTTGGAAAGTTCAGTGTAATGGGTTGATTGAAAATTGTGCAGAGCCATACAGCAACTCTGTCCCAATAGACTTTTAAAAGTCTACCGCCAAAAAAACATATGCTCAAGTTCCCCCAGTTTGTGTGTGGGTGTCGTCAAACTTCTTGGACCCCGACAGGGGACCCAGTCGGTGAACATCACGTGGCTGGAGAATGCAGAGGAGAGAGGCAGCTAAGGGATATGAATAAACACTCCTTTTGAGTTCTGCCCTAACTGCCACCACAAGAAAGAGGTCAAAAGTCAGTTTGTCTTCCTACTGTAGGACCTAAAAATAGCTCGTCCTAATTAAATCTGGCTCGCAAATGCGAGCAGGCGAGTGGATTTTTCGAACCCTGATTTTCCTCCTTTATTTGCTGGAGTGTTTCATCTATGTCTGGACGAAGAAAGCATCTCTTGTGAACGGCATGTTTATGATGAATTTCTGCACTTCGACTTTGAACCTGGAGACCCCGAGCCATGTGTTCCTTTTGAGGGTAGTGCCTGTGCACATCTGCCTGTTGGCAATATCCGTTGAGTCCATAGCTGATTTAAGGCAGGAGTTGGCAATGTTTTTTGCTTTTGCTCTCTTCTTGAACTCCTCTAGAAGGTTCTGCATAAGCCCTTCCATTTCCTCTCATTCTTGGTGATCGTACCTATTGAGGAGGGCACAGGAGTTCTCAATCCTCAATTGTGTCACCGATTCCCTTTGCATGTACCTACTCACCGAGTCTAGCCCTTTCCTCTTTTTCTCTGGTGGTGACCCCATTGATGTTGGTGCATTATTCCTCTCCTGTGGGTGGCCACTATGATGGAGTCTGCTGTTACGGTGCTCTTGATGTATTGGGGGTCCTGATTGGAGTGTTTATATTTCTTTTCCACTCAAGGGGTGAAGGCCCTGGCTGTGGCAGGATCCTTGAAACCTTCCTTAACCTTATCTAGTATGCTGGGAAGCAGTGAGCAGTACTAATTTAACTACTGTGATGGCATCAGGGTTTCCAGGAGGAAGCATGATTCCTCCCTCTCTTCCTTGAGCTGGACTTTGTAAGTGTGTGCCGCCCTCTTGATTAGACCATTGTACAAATAGAGGTCATCTGGGTGCGAGGGCCTCGGGGGTAGCTGTTGACACCCTCCTTGGGTGATTCGGTGTCAAAATCCTGTCACTCGCCGAACTGGCCCTGTCTCTCTACAATGATGGGCTTGTCCTCCTCATAGTCTTAGAGGTCTTCCTGCTCCTCTTCATGCAGCTCCGGTGTCGAGAGCACCTCGATGTCAGATACGTCGTCGTCCACTTCCCTCGGCTCAGAGGGCATTGTGAGTATGAGCAACGCCTTCAGGGAGTCATCAAATTCATTCTTGCACCGCAGGAGCGCTGCTATTTCGGTCTCGAGTCAACCTCCCTTTCTCGGCCTCGAGCGAACGCTCGGCATCAGTCATCAAAGGGATCATCCTCTTTGGACCCTCGGGCCCTTTGTCCTTCGCCTCTTTACCTTCGCTCCTTTCTTTTTGCCTGCCGGCGTCAAGGGTAGGCTTGAAGATTTTACTACAATAACAACGAGAGGGTGAGGGAAAATCACTCTTGATCCCCCTGGTTTATAATAAATCAACAACAAAAGAGTGAACAGGGGAAGGAGCAAACTAAGAGTAACAGCGTGGGCAAAAACCAAAATAGTGTTTTAAAAGAACCCTCACTCACCAACCTAGTTGGTGACATGCTTCATCATCGGGTTCCCACCAGAGAGGCCGAATGCCCCTCTGGTGTGCTGCAACGCCTGAACTACAGCGGAGCTGGTTTTGGATGAAAAGGGAGTGAAAATTTAAAAGGTGAATGGTTTTAACCAATAACCAATTTAATCCTGGTAAACCAAAGACCGAATAAAAACAAGTGAGTTGGACAAGAGCCGGCCAATTAGGTGGGACAGGGCTCGTCCTAATTAAAGGGAGGTCAACATGTTTCAGCTTAACATGCCCAGTCGGCTAAGCATTCATCAGGACCATGTAGAACACCACGGCGGTATGCACACGCTAAGGTGCACCCTAACCAGTGGCGTGTTTAGGCGGTAAAACTTTCTGTTCTACCGCAAAAGCCATCCTACAATTCAGGGGCTAGTAACGCCTGTAAAAGAAAAACAGACATAACACACATAAAGACATATAAAGACAGACACTTTTTGTCACTTGAATTGTTTATACTTTACGTGATTCAGGTGAACACAAATGGTAGTCCCGTGCTGTGAAGCGGGAGCGGGTGTCAAATAACGATATGTGGTTATAAAACGCCCACAGTAGAGTGTAGTGCTCTATGAGAGGTAGAGGACCTATACATATATCGTTGTGTATCGTTACGGTCCTACGCACTAATTGTGCCTGTGAAAGGATCAATAAATATATTGACCGATCGACCAGCGATGTGCAGTCGACAAAGGCTATTTAGCCGTTATGTATGCCGAAAAACTAGCAGACTCGTGCAAGTGAAGTGCATGCTGAAACGAGCGCACGTAGTGTTTGCCAGGCGCCGTTGCTCCAGTGCATGACTATCAATAAAGTATGATAAAAACAACAACAACAACATGGAAAGAAGGGGCGGAAAACTCTTACTCAGTAAACTGGTACTGTTTGCGTCATGGGTCCGAGAGGGGGGTAGTGAGCTATAGTATCTGTGAGAATAAATAAACAGGAGAGCCTTGTTTGACTAGATACTCAAAAGTAAACCTCACTGGGACCAAAGGGATGCGGTAGCGAAGAATATCTACTTACTTCCATGCTCGCACACTCCCGTGAAATACCTGGTTCAAATACCTGGTTCAGTCGAGTATGAACCAAAGCATCCTTCTCTGCACCCATTGCTTCCCTTGTTCAAGCTCAAGATACTTTGAAGGGGAAGTCAGGGGAAAACCTCCCCTTTGGCCAATATCTGCGTCTACGTCGGAATTGTAGCGAAGTGTCTGCATACAAAAAAACAAGCACAGGAACTTACTTGGAAACTGAAATCCCGGGGTTATCCTGATAAGATCCTCTCGAAGAGTAATAAGCGGGCCCGTAACCAAAATCGGGAGGCTTTATTGGAAGACCATGTGAGAGATGACCAGGACTCCTTACCTCTCACATGTGTGACCACTTTCAATGCAGCATCTAACGCAGTCAGTAAGTCCATTAGGAAACACTGGAATATCCTGACGAGCAATAAACACAATTGGGAAAAACCCTTATTCTCTTACAAAAGAGCGAGAAGTTTGAAGGATGCTTTGGTTCATACTCGCCCAAAGCCACTAGACAAAAATCAGCATCTGTCTATCACCAGCGCGTGGGGCCTTCCCCCTATTGTTGGCCACTACCCCTGTGGTTCATGTAGTGTTTGCCACCTGACTTCCCCTTCAAAGTATCTTGAGCTTGAACAAGGGAAGCAATGGGTGCAGAGAACGCACACCAACTGCAATTCCACAGACGTGGTCTACTTAATTACCTGTCCCTGCGGACTGAGGTATGTGGGAATGACAGGCAGGAAAATAAAACAGCGCATCTGCGAACATCGCAGCACCATTCGCTGTCGCAAACTAAGTACCAAATTGACAGAACATTTTCTTTTGGCCAATCACACAACAAATGACATGACTTGGTCAATTATTGAGAAACTGAAACCAGGACCAAACACTCAGCAGTTACTCTTTGAGAAAGAACAAAGATGGGTCTATCGCCTTTCGACTCACCTCTCAGGTCTGAATGACAATATCCCGTGGAACTCCATTCTCAAAAACTGAAGTGTTGGACGGTTTTCACCAACACAGGATAACACCCTGATGGCCTCCGTGCAGCATAACCTACGATTTCAATGCATCCCTTTGGTAATTCATCCACCTGATCAAAGGGGATGTATGTGTGTGTGTGTGTTTCTCTGTGCCTCACACTGAAATTACCTCTTAGGTAGCTGTTACACTGGAGATCTACATAACGTATGATCAACTAAAGGTTTTTAGACACCACGTGCCATTCACAAACAGTCAGTAGTTACCTGCCATTCCTAGACATCATGCACCAGGACAAAGGTTTCGCAGTGAAAGTGCACGCAATGTTAATGCATTTTCACAGGCCAGAACCGGTTGTCACGAATATTGCCCGGTTTCACCCCCTTTTTCAACAATAGACTGGCATGTCACCTTTTTCTTCACTAAAGACCAATCCTGACTGACTTAGGTATGGGAGCACGTACGATACAACACGCCCCACCATATGACGTCACACGTTGACGTGCGCTGTTAAGATCACGTGACACGCGTTGTTTTGATCACGTGACGGGATCGCGTTAGTATTTCTTCCGGTTTCGCTTTACACTCACCAATATCCGGGCCGAGCAGGACTGAACCAGGTATTTCACGGGAGTGTGCGAGCATGGAAGTAAGTAGATATTCTTCGCTACCGCATCCCTTTGGTCCCAGTGAGGTTTACTTTTGAGTATCTAGTCAAACAAGGCTCTCCTGTTTATTTATTCTCACAGATACTATAGCTCACTACCCCCCTCTCGGACCCATGACGCAAACAGTACCAGTTTACTGAGTAAGAGTTTTCCGCCCCTTCTTTCCATGTTGTTGTTGTTGTTTTTATCATACTTTATTGATAGTCATGCACTGGAGCAACGGCGCCTGGCAAACACTACGTGCGCTCGTTTCAGCATGCACTTCACTTGCACGAGTCTGCTAGTTTTTCGGCATACATAACGGCTAAATAGCCTTTGTCGACTGCACATCGCTGGTCGATCGGTCAATATATTTATTGATCCTTTCACAGGCACAATTAGTGCGTAGGACCGTAACGATACACAACGATATATGTATAGGTCCTCTACCTCTCATAGAGCACTACACTCTACTGTGGGCGTTTTATAACCACATATCGTTATTTGACACCCACTCCCGCTTCACAGCACGGGACTACCATTTGTGTTCACCTGAATCACGTAAAGTATAAACAATTCAAGTGACAAAAAGTGTCTGTCTTTATATGTCTTTATGTGTGTTATGTCTGTTTTTCTTTTACAGGCGTTACTAGCCCCTGAATTGTAGGATGGCTTTTGCGGTAGAACAGTAAGTTTTACCGCCTAAACACGCCACTGGTTAGGGTGCACCTTAGCGTGTGCATACCGCCGTGGTGTTCTACATGGTCCTGATGAATGCTTAGCCGACTGGGCATGTTAAGCTGAAACATGTTGACCTCCCTTTAATTAGGACGAGCCCTGTCCCACCTAATTGGCCGGCTCTTGTCCAACTCACTTGTTTTTATTCGGTCTTTGGTTTACCAGGATTAAATTGGTTATTGGTTAAAACCATTCACCTTTTAAATTTTCACTCCCTTTTCATCCAAAACCAGCTCCGCTGTAGTTCAGGCGTTGCAGCACACCAGAGAGGCATTCGGCCTCTCTGGTGGGAACCCGATGATGAAGCATGTCACCAACTAGGTTGGTGAGTGAGGGTTCTTTTAAAACACTATTTTGGTTTTTGCCCACGCTGTTACTCTTAGTTTGCTCCTTCCCCTGTTCACTCTTTTGTTGTTGATTTATTATTGAAGATTTTACTCCCATCAATGCGCATGGGTCAGGAACTGTGCATCTCTTTCTGTTTGTGGAGACTTCTGGTCGGCAAGTGGCTCAACGTGGACGCTAATGTGGCTGTCGGGGCTCTGGGGTCCTTAGTTTCTTTCTGCCGCTTTGCCTTTTTGGCATCTCTCGTCGCCCTTGTCCCGGATTCTGCCCTTTGACGTCTGTGATGTTCCTTTCGGTGTCCGACTCTCCCCCTTGTGCTGGCTCTGCTTCCTCGACGTTTTCCTTGTTGTCACTGAAGAGACCCAGGTCCTTCAGGGTTTCCTATGGTATGTGGGTGCCAGCCATGGCGTGATGCTCCATTTCGAACTAAAGACGGTAGTCCTAGCGCTGAATGCATTCCACGCACACGTTAAGAGACAGAAAGTGCTTATCCAGACGGACAACACAACATCTATGTTCTATCTCAACAAGCAAGGTAGAACAAAGTTGTTCCCACTGTCGAAGCTAGCACAAGAGATCTGGAATTGTGTGATCCAAAGGAACACAACCCTGATAACAATACACCTTCCTGGGAAGCAGAACACAAAAGCAGACCGGTTGAGCTGGCAAGAAAATACCTCCCATGAATGGGAGATAAAGCAGGGAGTTTTCACTATGTGTTTAGATGATGGGGAACACCAAGCATAGATCTATTCGCAACCCCGCAAAATGCAATTATTTTGCCTCCATGTTTTCATACACAGTCCGCGGGGATTGCCCTGTAGATGGACTGGTCAGGGAGATCTGCCTACGCTTTTCCACTGATTCCCCTGATTCCAAGAGTATTGGGCAAGGCCAGACAGCCAAGGACAACTCTCAAACTCATTGCCATGCAGTGGGCCAGATAGGCATGTTACTCAGACCTACTAGATATGTCCAGGCGACAAATCATGCAAATCAAAGCAACACAGGACTTGTTAACTATGCAGAACAGATGAGTATGTCACTCAGAACCAGCCAGACTCAATTTACCAGCGTGGCTCCTGAATACCTAGAATTCGGACACCTACATCTGCCCCCAGGGCAATGGAGATCCTGAAGGAAGCCAGAAAACCAAGCACTAGGAATGCTACACGACCAAGTGAACTAGATACATACGCTGGTGCAGGCAGCAACAGAGCCTACAAACAAGGGCATATCACGGCACAGTGCTAAGGTAACTCACACACCTACTGGACAGCGACCTAGCCTACACATCACTAAAGGTCCACCTGGCCACCATGGTAGCGTACACCAGAGGGGCAACATGGACTAGCCCCTTCACACTACTGGTAGTGATGTTTCCTGGAGGAATCAGAGTGGCGTCACCTAGGGCAGTACCAACACCGATGTGAAACCTGAACACTGTTCTCACACAATTGATGACGGAACCATTAGAGCTTGCACAAAGCAGAGTTGAAGTTTAACCTTAAATGCAGTGTTCCTAATAGTGATCACGTCTCTCCGCAGAGTCCACAAACTACAAGTGCTTACAAACCAGGAACCATGCCTTCAAATCCACAAGGTCAAGGTTGTCCTAAGAACAAACCAACAATTCCTACCAAAGGTGGTATCACGTCAAGTCAAATCCACATCAACCAAAGTATCCAGCTACCAGCCTTTTTTCAGGATTCAAAGTCACAGGCTGAAAGGGCGTTGCACACTCTGGACTTACGAAGAGCACTTATGTACTGCCTACAAGAGACAAAAGAGATTTGCAAGGGGAACCAATTACTTGTATCCTTTGCTAGGGCAAGCAAGGCTACACTCTTTTCTAAAGGAACAATCTCACGATGGATAGTGGAAACTATCCAAACATGCTACACAAAGATGGGAAAAGCCTTACCCACACACCCCAGGGCACACTCGACCAGAGAATAGGACGCAACTGTAGCGTTGCTAGCAAATGTACCCATTGGCAATCTCTGTGTGGCTGCATTCTGATCATCCCCACACACCTTAACAAAATACTGCTGTGTGGACATCCAGATAAATATGGAGGCACAGGTGGAACAGAGAGTACTACAGCACCTGTTTGCCAACTCATCTACATCTCAACCCTTCTTCCCAAGGAAACAAACACCACTATGTAATCAGATGCACAGCATGTGAAAACTGAAAGGATTCATACTGCAAAACAAAATGGTTACTTACCATTAGGAATAGTTTTGCAACCTGAAGAGTTTTCTGGATTCACATGCAACCCACCCGCATCCTCGGAGATGGGGATAAGAGCAAACAGGCGAAATGAGCAACACTTCAAAATGGGCGTTCCTAATTGAACATAAAAGAAAAGAAGAACAAAAGAACCTGAAGATGGCGACCATACAAGGAACTTCTGGGGCTCAGTCTGTCATCACACAGGGGATGGACTTAACCACCTAATGGTGGTAAATGTCTCCTACACAAAAAAAAGAGAAGGGCAAGACACAATTCCGGAATAGATGCACAGAATGTGAATCCAGAAATCTCTCCAGGCTGAAAAACTATTCCTACTGGTAAGTAACCATTTTGTTCTGATTGAGACAGGAATTTGTTTCTTTAAAATTTTAAGTAAGCAGCTAATGGCCTACCCACTTTATTGAGGTATAGTAACTTTTTTTCTTTCTGAGCCTGGACCAAGAGATGTGACTGTTTGTGGAAGATTTTTATAATATTCATATTTCAAGCGTTTGCGCTTTTTTAGAGCCTCGGATATTTGGTTTTCCAATGCTGGATTTCAGTTATCTTGAATTAAGCCATCCAATGTGCGCTTGACCTCTTAATTTCTCTTAGCCATTTTGATGGCCAGACCTCTAGCCTAGCACTTTAGGGTGGCCCATAGGATAACTGGAGAGATACCGAGGTTGTGCTCTCTTTAAGGAATTGTACACATTTTTGGGAGAAAGATTGAACTTCTGATATATCATCCTGTAGTTCGGTATTTAGGCACCAGGTGTTGTTTTTACCCTGTTTAGTTGTATTTAGGTTGTGTAAGGTATTTAAGAGGGGTAAGGTCACAGTCACATGGTCAGATATAATTATTAGTTTGGCTGTCGCATTAGATACTGATTGTAGGAGGGTTGTGTCCGTGAGTAAATAGTCAGTATGTGAGTAACTTAGGTGGGGTGAAGAAAAGAAGGTGAAATCATTTGCAACGGTAAAGTAGTCTCAATACATGATTGAGTTTTACTAGCACACAGATTGTGCATTGCTCTATGAGACTTGAGTGGCCTTGATGTAGAGGAAGAGTGTCTATCATGGATCGTGTCCATAGGGAGAATAAAGTCCCTCCCACATATAATGTGAAGCGTCTAGTGGAAGAAGTGATAGTTGAGCATTTATGGAGTCCCAAAATTGAGGATTGTCATTATTAGGAATATAGATGTTTAACGTGCAGAGCTCGCTCTCACCATTTTCTTGTCTTGATAAAATCTATCGACCCGCGTTACCCTGTTCATTAGATATAAAAGTTAGATCAGAATTTTTAGATATCATCGTAATAACCCCATTTTGCTTTTTCAACGACCCTGAGCAAGCAACATGCTCCACCCATCCTGTTCTCATTGTGAGAGCCTCCCTATATGTAAGTTTTGTTTCCTGAAGAAAGTATATCCCTTTCAGTCTGTTACAACAAATACTAAATGTTCGAGGCATATGAGCTGCAGATTACACACTTTTGCATAGATCGCCATCTGGTGTTGGGCCCGGATGTTTGCAGTTTGTTTTTCCTCTTGGAAAGTCTTTGGAAGTCACGAAGTCGGTGACTCCTCCCTTGGATCGTATTGTGCATGGCCTTCGGCTCCATCCTCAGATTGTTTTTTTCCGCCATCGGGCTCGGATGTAATCTTCGCGCTCCGGTTCCGAACATTTCCAGTTCGACGATCGAAGCGGAATCCTCGCTCATCGCGGTATTGTTCAGATCCCGATCTCCTCAATCACCTTCTCATCGACACATCTTCGATTCCAGTCGTCGACGGCGGCCTTCGGGCCTACCCAAGCTACGGTCCCGGCTGATGGAAAGAACTCCTTTCAAGAAGTGCCCTCGATATGGGTCCAAATTCCCCCACACCGATCTTCATGAGGTGTGCAACCTCTGCCTCTCCCCTGAACACGAGGCTCGAGACTGTCCGGCCTGTAAGTCTTTCAGATCGAAAAAGACTATTCGAGATCGAAGAGCCAGACGAAACATGGCGCACTCCTCGACCTCCGTTCCAGTCGACATCTTCGGGGACGACGTCGAAGATCCGGGACAGCAGCACACCGAAGAGGACCTCGTCAGTGCTTCTGAAGCCGACGACTCAGATGTGGAGGACATCACCCCGGCGCAGAGGGTCGTGAGTACTATACCCACTCCCACACCCGCGCCCACACCCAAAAAGGCTTCGGTCATGCCTTCGCCTCCGGGCCTAGGCAAGACCAGAGACACTGCTTCACACACCCCACCTTCGGGCCCGGTGAAGAAGCCAAATAAGCCTTCCGGCGGCTCGGGCTCGAGCCAGCCCTCCAGCGGTGCCGAGAAACACACTTCGGCACCGAAAAAGAAACCGGCCTCTACCTCGACACCGAGCTCCGCACCGAAGTCCTCGGTGTCGAAACCCAGCCTTTCCGTACCGACGCCATCTTCGGTACCGACCAAACCTCATAAGGCCCTCGGCACCGACACTTCCACGCCGAAGCCCACCTCTGCACCGACCAAGAAAACGGAGGTTCCCAAGCCCAGTGCTAAGCACGGCACGGACAAGCCTAAAAAGTAATCGGCCCCGAAAACTTCAGCGCCGACGGAACAAACATTGTCACTGGAACTGTTTACACCGGATCCTTTGCAAAAAACTCTTACCAAGGATCCAAAAACTGGCCACCCTCTCCACCTCCGCCCTCTCCGCCTTCTCCACCCACACCTCATCGCTCTCCGACCCTGTCTCCAGACGATGCTGATCAGGGGGACCCATATCACGATCCAGGGGATGTGCCCCAAGACCCCACCCCTACAGGATCCCCAGACTCATGGGACAACTACAATAATCCAGATATTCCAGATGTCCCACAAGATGACCTTTACCCTTCCAGGCCATCTCCACCGGAAGACTCGTTAGGTTTCCACCACCTACTTCAGAGGGCGGCACATGATCACGGGGTAGAGTTACACACTGACCCAGTAGAGGAGGATTTCCTCCTCGACACCTTTGATACCGCACATAGGTCTACCTCCATACTACCTATGCTCAAGGGGGTGGTAAAACATGCACCAGAGGTTTTTAAGGACCCAGTCAGGGCTAGGGTCATTAACACGCATAGAAAAAAAGTACAAAGCTGCCCCCAC
The DNA here is from genome assembly GCF_964204655.1 of Triturus cristatus. Classification (NCBI taxonomy): domain Eukaryota; kingdom Metazoa; phylum Chordata; class Amphibia; order Caudata; family Salamandridae; genus Triturus; species Triturus cristatus. Next base: position 400,145,843 of record NC_140587.1, on the reverse strand, counting down.
AGATCCTGCCTATATCAAAGGGCCAGCGCCACTAGATTCCCTAGTGGTTTCCACTGCACGGAAGAGGTCAAACTCCCAGGCGTCAGGCGAAGCACCACCACCTGACAAAGAGTCAAAGCTACTGGACGCGTCAGGAAAGCGTACTGCGTCACAGGCAGCCAATATATGGCGTATCGCCAACACCCAAGCGCTATTGGCCAGATAAGATAGGGCGCATTATGATGAATTAGAAACCATAATGCACCACCTCCCAGAAAGATACAAAAATAGGGCCAATGAATTAATTCAAGAGGGTAAGACAATAACTAACACCTCCATACGCTGTGCCTTAGATGCAGCAGACACAGCCTCCAGGGCCATTAACACTAGCGTCCTCCTCCCTTCGCCATGCTTGGCTGAGAATATCAGGTTTCAAACCTGAAGTACAGGCCTCCATCCTAAATCATCCCTTTGACCAAGAACACCTATTCGGCCCATGGGTAGATGAGGCCCTCGAGAAAATGAAGAAGGACACTGATACGGCGAAATCTATGGGAGCCCTGCAGTCGCACCCTCCTAGGCGCTCCTTTCGCCGCTCTTCCTTTCGGAGTACGGCTAGAGGCTACTCCTCAGATAGCGCGTCCACTTCCTACAAATCCCCTACTCAGTCCACCTTCACAAGGGGTTATCAAAGAGGCGGCTATAGGGGCAATAACAATAAAGGCAGAGGCAAAACAAATACTGCCCACTCTGCCACACCGCCTACCCAATGACTTCCCCCCGCTCCCTCCAGACCATCCCACTCCGGTCGGGGGCAGGCTACAAAATTTCCTTCAGGTCTGGGAGACCATCACCTCAGACAAATGGGTGACCCAAATTATTTGCTCAGGGTACTGCCTAGAATTGACATCTTCCCCCCCAAACATTCCACCCAGGCAACGCCCAATGTCACAAGAACATTCCACATTACTAAAACAGGAGGTAATCTCCCTCCTACAAAAACAGGCAATAGAACAAGTTCCCGCCAATCAGCAAAATTTAGGGGTCTACTCCCTATATTTTCTAATACCAAAAAGGGACGAGACTCTACGGCCTATTCTAGATCTCCGGCCCCTAAACACATACATACATTCAGACCATTTTAACATGGTAACGCTTCAGCAGGTGGTTCCGCTCCTCTCCCAGAACGACTTCCTCACCACACTGGACTTGAAAGACGCATACTTTCACATTCCGGTACACCATGCTCACAGAAAGTACCTCAGATTTGTAGTGGACGGGCAACACTACCAGTTCAAGGTGCTCCCATTCGGGGTCACAACAGCACCAAGGGTATTCACCAAGTGCCTAGCGGTAGTGGCGGCACACCTCAGAAGACAGCACATTCACGTCTTCCCATATTTGGACGACTGGCTGATAAAAGCCACGTCCTACAACCAATGTGTACACCACACTGCCACTACAATCCAACTACTTCACCAGCTAGGCTTCACGGTGAACCACCAAAAGTCCCAGCTAACACCATCCCACATAAAGCAATACCTCGGTGCCACCATAGACACCTCAAAAGCCCTAGCCTACCCCAATCCGGCCAGGATTGTAAGCATTCAGGCTTTGCGTCAAAGATTCATACCTCAACACTCCCTTCCAGCAAGAGTGTTTATGCAACTGATAGGGATGATGGCCTCTTGCATTTTCATAGTGCCTCACGCAAGACTCCAGATGCGTCCACTCCAAGAGTGCTTAGCGCGCCAATGGAACCAGGCCCAGGGGCAACTGACAGATCTGGTGTTGGTAGACGGTCACACCCATCGCTCTCTGCAGTGGTGGAACACCACAAATCTTTCCAAAGGTCGACCGTTCCTGGACCCGGTTCCACAAATAATACTAACAACAGACGCATCGCTCTCCGGCTGGGGAGCTCATCTATTACACCTCACAGTGCAGGGCACATGGACGCCGCAACAAAAGTTACTCCATATCAACCATCTGGAGTTACTGGCAATCTTTCTAGCCCTAAAATCCTTTCAAACAAAGATTTTAGGCAAGGCAGTCCTCATTCGCACAGACAACATGACGGCCATGTATTACATTAAAAAACAAGGCGGCACACACTCTCCACAGCTCTCTCAACTAGCACAGAGCATATGGAGATGGGCAATCTCACACAAAATCTTTCTCCTGGCCCAACATGTACCAGGAGTCCAAAACACCATGGCAGATCTGCTCAGCAGACAGACGCAGCAGATCCACGAGTGGGAACTTCACCCTCAGGTTCTTCACCCGTTCTTTCAAATGTGGGGGCATCCGCAGATAGACCTCTTCGCCACCCACGAAAACAAAAAATGCCCAAGCTTCGCCGCCAGATACCCACACCCATTGTCCAAAGGCAATGCAATATGGATAAACTGGTCAGACAAATTTGCGTACGCCTTTCCACCTCTCCCACTAATTCCATTAGTGGTGCGAAAGCTACAACAGCATTCCCTCACACTGATCCTAGTAGCTCCAACATGGGCCATGTGAGAAGTTGGCCTGATGTATGATGTCACTAGTTATAGTGTACACCTTATATCAGTCCAAATACCCTTATGGTGATTGGTTGTAAAGTCAACCTTATAGACCAGCTATCCTAGTGGTAGCATGGACAAGAGCAGTCTTAGGCTAAACTCTGAATGGCATGTGAAGCCAGCTGTGATACCATGTATAATCCCTTGAATACCAAATGAAAGGACACCACAACAGATATATATATAAAATAAAGTGTATTTATTCTAAGCAAACCCTCCGCACTCTTTATGAGATTAGAGGTAAGTACAACACAGTCTTATTTATGCATACAGTAAGTCACACAGGTAAGTAATACAGTTAGGCCCTAGGGGCCACGCAAACCATATACTAAGTAAGTGGTATAAGAACCACTGTCACGGAAATAGAGTAGGCCTAGGCCTAGGGAATCGCTGGGGCTACACTACACTAGCGTTAGTTAGGAAGTGGGAGACCCACGGGATTCGTGTGCAGAGTGGAAACACTCACGCGTAATGCGTAAAAGTCAATAGCAATAGTACAGTTTAGAAAACGGTAGATTTAGGACACTTCCGGAGTAGCTAGGAAGTTGAGACTTGAAAACTAGACACTAGGATAGTCACTATCCTGATGAGCACCGGAGTACCCAAGTTACCTAGCCCACAGGCTGCGGGTGCATAGGGGTGAAGATGCGTCGTTTTCGTCGTCGACTCCTATGGATGCCTGAAGAAAGATGCTGACAGGCAGTCAGGGGAGAGTGTCCGGTGGATCCCAAGGCTGGGATCAAGAAGAGAAGAAACCTGCAAGCAGAAGGGACAGAGTCAAGGTCACTAGCCAGTGACCACGTGGAACCAGGAAGGAACCAGGCGATGTCGTGAAGAGTTGCAGGTGAAGGTGAAGCTTGTCGCTGCAGCCAGGAGGACCAGGAAGCGTCGAGGACGACCAGGACCAGGAGGCGAGCTGTCCCACGAAGGCTCTTGCTGTCGGCGGCGTCGAAGTTGGACTAGGACTCACCAAGCCTTGGCAAGCGGAACCCACGAAGAACAAAGGACTTGCTTCTGGTGCAGACCAGGAAGGTCTGGGGTGCTTCTTCTTTGCAGAGAAGCGGGAGCCAGTCTGGAGGAGCCAAACCAGCGCAGAAGATTTCAGGGTGCGTCGTCACAGAGGCCACTAGCCAGCGGGCAAGCAACCGGACAGACGCGGCAAGCAGGAAAATGCTGAAGGGCCCCACGCAGGACTCGTGGAGTGTGGGGGGCTGATCTTCGGTGCAGATGGTGCTTGGGGTTGGGGCTTCTCAATCCCCGGTGCACAACTTCGAGGGTACCTCAGAAGCTGCGCTGTAAGTTACTAGCCACTTTTCCCAGGTAGCCGGTCCCACGTCGCTCGTCGCCTCCACGGATCTCAGCTCTGCTGCAGATGTGGATGAGGGTCGGAGAAGTCTGGAAATCAAGGCTCTGGTCGGGCTCTGCAGTCGGTTCCTCGTAGAACGGTCGCAAAGCAAAGGGTAGTCTCTTGATGGTGCCTGTTTGCACAGGGTAGCCACTCCTTGGCTACAAGGGAGATTCTTCAGTCTTCTTCTTTCGTCGAATGTCGAAGGTCCAGAGTTTCTGTTCAGTTTTGCAGGTTCAGGATAATCCAAAGTCTTGAGGCCCAACTCCCACTCTTATACTAATCTGGGGGGCTGGGATACCTGCTAGGTCACGCCTTATGGGTGGGACCTGGGAGGGGGTGGTTACACCCACTTCCCTTTGTCCAGTTTCGCGCCAGAGCTGGGGCTGGAGTGCCCCAGCACCGGTTTGAACTGGACTATGCAAGGAACACCTTGTGTGCCCCAGGCATGTCTCATTCCTTTCAGCCCACCCTGCCCCAATACACTAAAGGCTGTCTGGGGAGGTGCTAGCACCTCCCCAAGCAGGAAACCTATTGTCCAGGCCTCCCTGGCTGGGATCACTCCCAGCTGCAGGAGGTCAGACTTGTGTCGTGGCAGCAGCATCCATTTTGTGATGCTGAGGCTTTGGTCAGAGGTTACACAGCAAAGTAGGATTTTAACATGTCTCTCCCTCTAGAAGGGAGGAATAATATCCTCATCACCAGAAATGGTATGGGGGTATTATTCCAAAGTGTTAGACACCTTACACGACATGTTTTGATACAGCCCAACCATAGTTACCATAACCGTTTAAGATTATAAGGCACTTTAAGAGTATATGGTAGGCTATATCATAGAACAGCTATAAGGACATGGTTCCGAAAGCTGCAGACAGGCTCAGCTCATGCTAGAGCACCATCTCACATGTTACCAAGCACTCTGCCTCCAGGATTGTTAAGGCCTGCCATAGGAGTGACTGATAGGTACACATGTGTCTATATATAAGGGTAGATATAGGCATACTATATCTAAGCAAGGGGTGATTACACGACCTTGCCCCAGCTGAGTGATCAGCCAGTTGTGTCTGATTGGAAGGCCAGACCAGGGGTGGCATAATACATGCTGCAGCCCCTGGGAGGCCTAGGGTACACCTATGCCCTGGGTACCTAGGGTACACTGTACAGGGTCCAATAAGGTGATCCTTACCAATTGTGTATGTACCTAGGGTACATGGGGTCCATTTTACAGAGAGAGCAGACAGCCTGAGACCCTGAATGGCAGGATCTCAGGCCAACTAAGTCGAAAAACCAGCTAGACACTAGGCAAAAAGTTGGGGGTAACCATAGTCAGATATCCACCTTCCTACAGGCCAGACAACCGTGGTACACCACACTGCTGGAACTCTCGTTAGTACCACACCAAAAGCTACACCTCTCACCATGCCTCCTAACCCAGAACCATGGAGAGATCAGGCACCCAGACCCAGCTCAGCTCAACCTTGCGATCTGGCTCCTGAGATCCTAGAATTCGGATACATTAACCTTCCCCCTGACCGTATGAACGTCATCAGAGAAGCTAGACGCCCTACCACTAGAGCCTGCTACGCTGCCAAGTGGAAAAAATGTGTTGTTTATTGCCATACCAACACAATCAATCCTCTAGACGTGTCTATACAACACATCATATGCTACTTACTCCATCTACAAAGGTGTAACCTAGCATATACATCCATTCGGCTACACCTCGCAGCAATTGCCGCTTACCTACAAAACAGGCAGCACCTATCACTTTTCAGAGTGCCTGCCATTAAAGCCTTCATGCAAGGCCTAAAACAAATAATTCCCCCCAGAGTACCACCCTCACCTGTGTGGAACTTAAATATAGTTCTCACAAGGCTAATGGGACCGCCCTTCGAACCTTTGCATAAATGCGAACTGCAATTTCTCACATGGAAAACAGCTTTTCTTGTAGCCATCACTTCCCTTAGAAGGGTCAGTGAGATACAAGCACTTGCCATACAAGAACCTTTTCTCCAAATGCACCAGAACAAGGTTGTTCTCCGTACCAACCCAAAATTCCTACCTAAAGTCATTTCCCCTTTTCATCTAAACCAATCGGTAGAATTACCGGTATTTTTCTCGCAACCTCAAACTGTGGCAGAAAGGGCTCTACACACGCTAGATGTCAAACGAGCCTTACTTTACTATATCCAAAGAACACAACCTTTTAGAAAGACCAAACACCTATTTGTCTCTTTCTCTCCACCACACAAAGGCAACCCCATCTCAAAATCAGGGATAGCTAGGTGGATTGTAAAATGCATCCAGATTTGCTACCACAAAGCAAAACGAACGCTATCTGTTCCCCCTAAAGCCCACTATACACGAAAGATAGGGGCTTCTATGGCTTTTCTAGGGAACATCCCATTAGATGATATCTGCAAAGCAGCTACATGGTCAACACCGCACACTTTCACTAAACATTACTGTGTAGATGTGCAAACCAAGCAACAAGCTAGTGTGGGCCAGGCTGTACTAAAAACACTATTTCAAACCACTGCAACAGAGACCGGTGGTCGCCGCTAAGGTTGGGAACTGCTATATAGTCTATGCAAAAGTGTGTAATCTGCAGCTCATATGCCTCGAACGGAATATGCTACTTACCAGTATGCATCTGTTCTTGGCATGTAGAGCTGCAGATCTACACACGCCCACCCGCCTCCCCGGCTACCTGTATCTGTTCCAGTCTAACTTATTTAGATACAACACACATGGGTTTCTTCACTGTTATTATTACGCTCCATCTTTCCCTGCTGGCGAAAAACAATCTGAGGATGGAGCCGAAGCCCATGCGCAATACGATCCAAGGGAGGAGTCACCGACCTCGTGACTTTCCAAGAGGAAAAACAAACTGCAAACATCCGGGCCCAACACCAGCTGGCGATCTATGCAAAAGTGTGTAGATCTGCAGCTCTACATGCCAAGAACAGATGCATACTGGTAAGTAGCATATTCCTTCTCTCTCTTAACCAGATGGTATAGGCCCTTGGCTTTGAGGGATACAAACTTAACAGCAGTAATGGGACTCTAGTAAGAAGTGGTGATTCTGTTTTGATGCTAGCGGAACATGTAAGTAAGGTGGGTATGCCCATAGATATTTGTGAGCGTGGGTAATTAGTCCGATGATTGAGGGAGCAGGGTTGACTCCGAGACTGGAGGAGTGGAAGGGTAAGAGAGAGAGGAAATAGAAACCTAGAAAAGCCCAGACAGAGAGAAAAAAAAAAGAAAAACACTAACATCCTGAAAGAAAATTCATGAGCCCCTAACCCATTAAGAGTAGTCTCATTGGTTGCCAATTAAGGAGAGGATACAGTTTAAAGGCCTTCTTTTGACCGATAGAGCTTTCCACCTTTCAGACCCTGCATATCTGGCCAAGAGGTTTATACCATATTTCCCGGAGAGAACCCTTTGCTTCTTTGGTGCCCCTTTGGTCACGGTTCCTCGAATTAAAAGGAAAAGATGGGGTGGCACTTTTTTTCCTACCTCGCTGCCATAGCCTGGAATGCTCTCCCCTCACATTTACGAGCCATGAAAGAAGAGCACTGTTTCAGGTGAAATTTGAAAAGGTGGCTATTCCTTTCAGCATTTCAGTAGGTTGGTTTGTGCAATGATGGGTCACTCAGTCCGCTTAGTGCCGGGACACTCCGAGTTGCCCTGCACTTTGTAAGTCCTTCTTTATTATGTATTATTATAAAGAAAGGTGGTTTACCTTATGAAGCACTGGAAGGAGCCCCGACAATACGGTGAGACCCTTCCACCGCGAAGGAAATGTAGCTTATTGTTGGCACCCTAAACAGTAGCAAACCATACAAACACAGCAGTATAAGGCTCCGTTCAAAACAGAAGTATGTAGAACATGCACACCAATATGCATACCAGGTTGACATTAGTGACCCCACTTGTAGGGAGTGCTATTATCTAAATAAATGGTGTGGAGTGAGAGAAGATGTGGGGTACACAATGACTGTACAGTCATACATTTAGGCTTAGTCTCGTGGGGCGTTAACAAGGACTGAAATACAGACTTACAAGGGAGTACCCCCATTATAGACCCGAAACATATTGTAAGCTAAATCTAACTAGCAAATTATTGTACAAAATGGAGGTTAGTATCTTAATGGAGACAGAAATGTCTCTTCAGCTAGAAGGGATGGAAGTTGCATCATTAGAGGTGTTTAAAAATTGGGAAGAGAGACTTTCGAGCCATTAGTATGAGGTCTCTGACGAGGCTAGTGACATTCGGGTGATGCAAAATATGTATGTCAGTTGGAGTAGTAGACCCACAGTTAGGGATGTAGTACCTTGTAGACTGAGTACAATGTACGAGATGTGCGCAACTGTGGATTTGGGATTACCTGACAAAGACTAATGTGATTTGGAAGTGTGCCAGTCTTTTAAGTGTATGCTACACACTTGTATCCAGAAACTGCAAGTTCGAGGCATATGAGCTGCAGATTGTACACTTAGCATAGATCGCCATCTGGTGTTGGGCCCGGATGTTTGCAGTTTGTTTTTCTTCTTGGACAGTCTTTGGAAGTCACGAGTTTGGTGACTCCTCCTTCGGTCCGTACTGCGCATGGGCTTCGGCTCCATCCTCAGATTGTTTTTTTCCGCCATCGGGCTCGGATGTGATACTTCGTGCTCCGGCTTCGAACTTCTACGGTTCCAGCCTCGACGGAAAATCCTCGTATCTTCGAGTTTCTTCATCATCTTCATCTCTCGAAGCGGCACTTTTCTCCATCCCGTACATCGGCACCGGCCTTCGGGCCCTCCTCGACTCCGGTCCCGGCCGATGGAAAGGACTCCGTTCAAAAAGTGCCCAAAATGTGGGTCTAAATTTCCCCACACCGACCTCCATCAGGTGTGTAATCTTTGCCTCTCTCCAGAACACGAGGCCAGAGATTGCCCCGCCTGTAAGTCTTTTCGATCGAAGAAAACCATCCGGGATCGAAAAGCTCGACGCACCATGGCGCACTCATCGTCTGCAGCTCCACCGGACATCTTCGGAGACGGCGCCGAAGCTTCGGGGCAAACACACACCGAGCAGGAAGAAGACGTCGTCAGCGCTTCCGAAGCCGACGACTCCGACGTGGAGGACATCACACCGGCGCAGCGGGCCGTGAGTACTGTGCCCCCTCCCACCCCCGCGCCCAAAACTAAAGAGACTCAGGTTACTCCCTCGCCTGCCGGCCTGGGCAAAACCAAGACCAAAGCTTCGATCACCCCACCTTCGGGCTCGGTGTCGAAGCATCCAAAGTCTCACGGCAGCTCGGGATCGAGCCAGCCGACGCCCGGTGCCGAAAAACAGCATCCGGCACCGAAGAAAGCAATATCCAGCTCGACTCCGAAGCCACCGGTGCCGAAGCCTGGACTCTCGGTGCCGACCAAACACAAACATAAATCTGTCGGCACCGACGCTCCGACGCCGAAAACTCCTTCGACGCCGAAAAAACAGGAGGCCCCAAAAAAGCATGGCGCACACAAACCATCGAAGTCCTCGGCTCCGAAATCACCGGTGCCGACGGACGATTCGACGCCACTGGCTCTGTTTACACCAGACCCTCTACAAAAGACTCTGTCCAAAGATCCAAAGACTGGACTATTGACTTTAATTATCAAGAAAAGACGCCTTGATACTCCGGCTCCTCCTCCACCACCCAAAAGGAAGGACTCTGCTACTTCTCCCCTCAGAGTGCCCTCCCCACTACCGCCTCCCCTACCTCCTCCACCACCTCCACCCCCTCCCCCTCCCAGGTCTCCGCCACCTCCACCTCACTACGATCCGGCCCCATCCCCATCCCCAGATGATGGGGACCCGGACAATTACCCAGCGGACGTCCCAATGGATCCCACTCCACCAGGGACCCCAGACCCATGGGAGGATTACAATAACCCTGATATACCAGATATACCTCAGGACGACCTATACCCATCCAGGCCGTCTCCTCCAGAGGACTCCTTAGGGTTTCATCATTTAGTGCAGAGAGCAGCACACTACCATGGGGTGGACATGCACAGTGAACCAGTGGAAGAAGACTTCCTACTGGACACATTTGACATACAAGACAAATCCACTTCTATTTTACCCATGCTTAAGGGTGTCACCAAGCACGCTACAGAGGTGTTCAAAGACCCTGTCAGGGCCAGAGTACTGAACCCTAGAATAGAGAAGAAATACAAAGCGGCACCCATATCCTTCTCTCCACCACATAAAGGCAACCCCATTTCTAAATCAGGGATAGCTAGGTGGATTGTAAAATGCATACAGATTTGCTACCAAAAGGCTAAAAGAACATTATCTGTTCCGCCTAAAGCCCATTCTACAAGAAAGTTAGGGGCTTCTATGGCCTTTCTAGGGAATATACCCTTAGATGACATCTGCAAAGCAGCCACATGGTCTACACCGCACACCTTCACAAAACATTACTGTGTAGATGTGCATTCCAAGCAGCAAGCTAGAGTGGGCCAGGCTGTACTAAAGACACTATTTCAAACCACTGCAACGGATACCGGTGGTCGCCGCTAGGGTTGGGTACTGCTATATAATCTATGCTAAGTGTACAATCTGCAGCTCATATGCCTCGAACGGAATATGCTACTTACCAGTATGCATCTGTTCTTGGCATGTAGAGCTGCAGAGTTGTACACGCCCACCCGCCTCCCCGGCTACCTGTATCCGTTCCAGTACATCTTATTTAGATACTACACACATGGGTTTCTCACTGTGATTACCAAGCTCCATCATTTCCCTGTTGGCGAAAAACAATCTGAGGATGGAGCCGAAGCCCATGCGCAGTACGGACCGAAGGAGGAGTCACCAAACTCGTGACTTCCAAAGACTGTCCAAGAAGAAAAACAAACTGCAAACATCCGGGCCCAACACCAGATGGCGATCTATGCTAAGTGTACAACTCTGCAGCTCTACATGCCAAGAACAGATGCATACTGGTAAGTAGCATATTCCTTAGACATCCAGGTATTCATCTCAGGTTCACTTTTTTTTATTTAGAAAGGAATCCAGGTCAGATGGTTAATTAAACACCAATATCTGTTCTTTAAATATGATTCTGAATTTAGACAGGACAGCAAAGGAGTGTGGCATGGACATGTCAGATTGCTACTTAAAGGGCGAGTAAATCTTTCCTTCTGGAGACTGTCTACAGCAAAGTCCTACGAGATTGAGATTTTGACCCCATTCCACAGGACATCTTTGTTTTTCCTCATGAGAGTGAGAATGAGTTCTGAATATTGGGGTCTGAGGGGCTTAAAAATCATTAGCCTCGGAGGGGAACCATTTATAGTATTAAAGGTCGGAACACAATCGGTGCGTTCTATCTCAGATTGTCTTGGGCAGAAAATACCTATTGTTTTGGGACTCCATGATACAAGAAACTCAATAACTGAGTGAGCTGAGTCATCCACCTCCGTGGGGAGACCAAAAATACAGAGGCTACTCCTATTACAGTTCTCTAAGTCAGTGATCTCCCATTTGGGGGCCACAATCTTTTTGCCTGAGTTTTGGATTTGTTTTCTTTGAAGGCTGCGGTTGTATTCCAAAGCGCTGATCCTGGTTCCTGCATTGGTGAGTCTGAGATTAAAGTTTTTAGATCCTTTCTGATTCCTGCTACTTGAACTTGGAGAAGATCTATGCTGGGTTTAGTACTCTGTGCAATATTGAGTTTCTTTAAAATTTTATCAAGGGTTCTTGTATTGTCCGACTTGTCCTTGGTGGGTGATTCAGGAATCGGGGTGGTCTTATTTCAACCTCTTAAGACTGGCTTGGATTCTTTTTCTGTATAAGCTGTGGCTTCAGACTTCTTGTCGGTGTAGATGTGCCCATACCCTGTCTTTCGTTGGTATTGCAGAACCGATTAATATACTGGTGATGAGCCTAGCAACCCTTTACACTATTAATTTATTTTATCGTTGTTAAATCAAGCCGTTTGGCTTTCTGATCGTTGCCATTTAAAAACGGGTTAGCTGGCATTTAACCCCTTCAATGCGCATGGCGGAGCGGTTCCGTCATGCGCGTTGGTTGCGCTGTGCGCATGACGGAACCGCTCCGTCACGGCCCCGCCCGCTCAATAGAACCTTCAGCACGGCGCGGTAATCCACGCCGCGCCGAAGGGGTTAAGGACACTCTCTCATTTTGTAAAATCTGAAAGCTGATTTATGGTTCTTGCTTTGTGTGGTGGGTGGGTGACAAGCGGCATAGTGGGAGTTTGGCTTTGGCTGCTCCAGCTGCTCTCTGTTCCGTTTCTGTGCCTGGAGGAAGAGCGCTGTAGCTGGACAGCCATTTCTTCTTTTTCAACTCCTAGGGATGACTAGAGAGACCATTTTTTGGTAGGCAGATCTCTAGTCACCCATGGAGCTTGATGAACTGTCCATTCATAATAAGGGCAGTGGTGCGGGCACACCACTGGTGCTCCAAAGGCAAACCCGTCCGCATCCTGATCACTGCCGGCCACGCTGCTGGGTCAGCTGTTGAACCCGGCCGACGGTATTTTTACACCTCTGCTGACCTTCTGAAGGCTGTAAGATTGTTGTCCCACCAAGGGATGGTGTGGGGTTGTGATTCCTTTAGAGTTTACCACCTTCTCCTATGGGGACTTGAAGGGTGCAGTGGCCTTGTGTTTCTTCATCTCCCTGTCCCCTCAGATATCCTTTTCAGGGGTCCTGTTATACCGATCACCAAGTTACACAGGAACATTTCTAAAATCTCTTCAGGCGCCTTTGGCCCCATCGCAGTATGCTAATCTGACCCTTTTGGGGGATTTTAATCTGCATGTTGATGATTTAAGTGACTCTTTTGCTTCGTCACTAGTTGATTTGTTCGATTCGTTAAACCTATCCCTCTGTAACACCGCCTCGACTCACTCTGCTGGGCATACACTCGATTTGATTTTTTCTAGCATCTAATTTGTAGTAAAAAAAAAAAAAGTAAGGAAGTGACCAGATCTGATCATTGCCTGATTCCTTTCTCCTGGCCTAGTAAGAGCAATTGTAGCCTAGAGAACGGCGAAGTGGCCTGCTACAGTCCGGCCTGGCATAGAATCGAGGCTACCAAACTGATTAATGTTCTTTCTACTTCTACTCCCAGTTTGATGGGTGATATGAGCATTGATGTGCATGCTGTCAATCACTGAATGCATTTTGCTGTAGACAAGCTCGCCCTCTGAAAGCTGTGACTTGCACAGCCCGGTTTTAAGCTCAACTAGCCATGGAGAAAAAGCAATGGAAGAAAATGGAAGAAAATTTGCCCTCCAACATAAATATAACAAGCATTTACAATGTAATAGGTCTCGCAATGACATTGTTTTGAGCAATTGTCATTGAAAATGTTATTGGTTTTTTTCCCCTTCGTGAAGCATTAATCAAGTAATGGCGATGTAAATGACAATGTCTTTTACCCCCTATTTACCCCCGCATACAGACATACATAGAAACCGCACTACAAACAGGCACACATGCATGCACACGCTGAGAAACACATGCACCCCGTGAGACAGACACAGTAATACATAGAGGCACACGGGTGCACCGAAGCACATGATCACACATGCAGGCACACAGAGTCACAGGCACACTGAAGCTTTGGGTCTGAATGGCCCTGTTCAAATCTGGATGAAGCCTGGTTCCGCTCCAGACATGACAGTCTACTTCTTGAAAATGCGAGTTATACAAGTATATAAAAAGAAAGTTGCAAGTATGTAAAAAAAAAAAAGTGTCTAAAGGGACCGATGGATTTTGACTGTAGCACTTTTCAGGACAGCAAGCTTTGTCACCTTGGCTTTGATGGAATTAACGTGGAATTGATCCTGCTGGCTTGTATTCGGTTGTCTGTGCTTAATATTTAGTAGTAAAAACTAAAACAACCTCAAAAGGGGACTTTTTTCCCAATGACAATAAAGTTCCTCTGATATTTCCGTTGAGAGATTTCTACCTAGTGCTGTCCACATTAAAGAAAGAGGTAGGGCATTAAGTAAAATTGATGGACATGAAGAATAGATATAGACTGTTGGAAGAAGATGATCAGACGTTTAGTTTGTGCTCCTATAAATCCAAAAAAGCCTGGACTTATTACGTGGAAAGGTAGTCGGATGATGTATGCTTTATTTGCTGCTAAGTTAGAACGCAAAGCGAGTGAAAGTATAATACTTGCTGACATGTCTACTAAGAGGATTTAAAATGTATATGTTAATACAAAATAATCAATAAATACTTTTATTTCTACAATTACTTTGTGCACATGTAGCAAAACAGTGTGATATAAAGATTGATTTGTTGCATAGAAGAAAACACTGGGCTTTTTCGTTCCCACTACCGTAAATTATCAGAGTAGTTTTTCATGACAGCAGAGTAAACAAGCTTGCCAATGCCTTTTGAGGGATGCTCTACAGTGTTTGGCTTTTTGAAAGATGTTGTGCAGCATCATCAATAAAAAAGGCACAATGATGTGACCGCTCCTGCCAGTCGCACCATTCCACTAGAGAGCACACACATAATGATATATGTACGGTCATGCGTCAGAATGCATGCATGTACTAGCGGAATGATGCAAGCACCTTTTGTTATTATTTAATTACGGATCAAAGATGTTGGATGCCACTTGGATCAGTAAACGAAAAAAATTATGTTTTTAGAACGTAAAATGCAACAAAAAAAGCATCGCAGAAGTGGGCAAGTGGTAACTGAGGAGTAAAAGTGGGGAGCACGTGGGGCGCCCAGGAGGGAATAGCATCACACGAAGGAGAGAGCAACATTGGGGGGAGGGGAGAAACACATGGAGAAATCAACACAGATCACGAACGGAGGAGAGAAGAAAACCGAGTGCAGGGGAGAAGCACACGAGAAAGCGAGAAAAGTACACTTGTCACTGCCACCCAGGGAGCATGGGAGAACCACACCTGGGCGGAAACACAGAGCGAAGAGGGTATAAGTACAAGAGAAACAGAACACACGAGAGACGAGTAGGCACAACCAAAAATCGCATGTGAACGTTTTCTGGTAAATTGTATTAAAAGATAGAATTTTCTACTCCAAGATGTCTGAAACGACACATCGCCTCAGCACCCGCAGGCTTAAATGTGATTTCATAATCAGCTGACTGAGATAGTTGGAGATGCTGCAATTTAAACAGAAAAAAAACACAAACAGTTCCTTGTGTTGTAGTTCGAAGAGTTGTCGCCTGCAGCCAGTTATGCATTAGTCTGTGGTATTTTACAACAATGTTTCGGGCTTGATGGGTAAACATGCGATATTGATTTAGAATTTCCCCTGTAAAGTAGAAGACTGCAAACTATCTGGGAGAGAAAGTCCACAAGGCAAAAAACAACGAAGATATTGTACCAAAAGTGTGGGGATTCGTCTTACAATAGAACACAACTCCACAACATTAGCAAACAAGTTTGGCTCGCCACTTGGTAAACAGACTACCGAAGATTTCCTTTGTTCAAAGTGAAGGTCCCGCTGCAGGACGCCGGGGTATTCACAAACAAGTGACCTGAGACTGCTAATTATAGCCAAATGGCCCCGACAAAGATAAGAATTTGCTTCGTGAGAGCCGCAAAGCACACAACCCTGTCCAGATCGGCCGGAGGAAAAGATGAAAGGGCGGGAACAAAAAACCTTATTTCCAATGGCAGCCCACCGTTTAGCATTAATGGTGACGCCAGCCAATGAAAATGAGGGGCGGGGCTTCAAGTCCCCTTCTCAAATGTACTCTCTCACTATATCTCTCGCCGAGAGAGCAACGCATGCGCTGCAACGCTAGGTGAGACCTAAAAAGGATGGTTTTTATGGAACACATTGTCTCATGACCCTGAAAATGATTGGCTGCTCCTGAAAAGTCTATCAACATAAGTTACTAGACCTAGCAGATCCCAATAATAGCCATGGAGAAGAAGCAATTGTAAGAAAATGGAAAGAATTTGGCAGAAACAATATCTTCCAGTGGAAAGCCCAACTATAAGCTGGTGTTAAAGACATATCACTTCACACTTAAGGCTACCCAGAGTTCCTTTTGTGGGATAAAATCCATGGAGCTGCCAATAAGCCGTGAGAGATTATTAAAATGTAAATACTTTCCTTCAGTCTCATGCTATTAGCCTACCTATTAATGCCTGCCTGGATTTCTGCACTAAATTAGCTGATTTCTTTAAAAGCAAAATCATTAGAATTAAAGACATTACCTGGGTCAGACAGCACTGACAATGATGAGATGGGCTGTCTTTTGCCCCGCTTGTACTCTGGCTCAGTCAGGCCTATTACATTGGAGGAGTCCATCAGGCTCTCTCTCTCTGACCCATGCCCTCCAACTGTATTAGCTCGAGCTGCAGAGATTATCAGTCCTGTTTATACTCAGCTTTTTAACCTATCTTTACAAACAGCACAATTATTATATTATTGTTCAACAGTATGTGGAGTTGAATGGGCTCTAGCATCCTTCCCAGTTGGGATTTTGCTCACCGCATATCACCGAAACTGCACTGTTAGAAATTGTAGAATCCGTAAAGTGGACATAGGACAAAGGTCATAGTGTCATTGTGATTTTTTTAGATCTATCAGCGGTCTTTGATATGGTCTCCCATGTCATTCTCTTACAAGATCAGAGTGACATTGGAGTTAGCGGCCTGGCTTTGGATTGGATTCACTCCTTTCTCAATAACAAGTTGTTTGGATGGCCCTGTAATATTCTTCCTGCAAATCCTTAAAAGTAACAGTAACTCAGCGCTCATCTCTGAGTCCCCCCCTGGCTGTTCTGTTTGAACCCTTTGGTGTAAAGATAAGTTTGTATGCGGATGATACCCAGCTTCTCCTTATGTGTGAGAATCGCCAGCTGGCCACCTTGAAGTCTTTTAAAGCTTGTGTGGGAGCAGTTTTCAATTGGATGTTATTCAGATAAAATGTAAGTTCTACTATTTACCTCTGACTGTTTTGACTGTTGGAATAATTGTTGGCCTTCAGGTCTCTCTCCCCCTCCTCCTCCGCTTCCTGCATTGGTGGCGCTGATTTTGGGAGTAAAATTGGACCATCAGCTTTCTTTTAAATCTCAAATGTTGGAGTGGTAGCGTTCTGCTTCTCCACCCTTAAATCACTTAAGAAATTCCTCGGGTCAATGTCATTTGTGGCCCAACGCATGGTGATTGATGCTTTAGTCACTTCTAGGCTAGATTATGCAAATTACCTTTACTTGGGCTTTCCGGATATCTTAGGCACCTACAAGTGGTCCAAAATGCAGCAGCATGGATTTTATTGAAACTTCCAAGCTGTACTTCTATGAGTACTCATTTGCGTGTGCTTCATTGGCCCCTATTAAAAAACCCAGAATTCCATGCCTCGAATTGGCTCATATCAGATCCCTCCCCCTTTACTCCCCTTTGGCTCTCCATTGAACAAATCTTATTATTACCCTTTTCTTTCAAAGAAATTATTTTAAAAATTGCCAAAACTTCTCATACCTCCCTTCCCTTATTTAGACATACCTGTTCCCTCTTGAAACCTTTGGTCCAACCTAATACTATCTCTAGTGAATCTTTCTTAGATTCCCCTATTTGGCATAATTTGCTTATCCTCCTTAATAACAGACCCATTTTTTTGGAAAGAGTGGAGATTAAAAGGTATTATTTGGGTCAAGCATCTTTTCAAGGGAGTTTCACCTTGCTCCTTTCCCCAATTTCAATCTTTATTCCATTGCCCCGTTCCTTTTTGCAGAAGTTTACTACTCTTATGGCAATTATTCTTGACGTTTACTATTCCCTCCCTTCTTCATCCTCATCTGACACCCAAAGCTCTCTTCTCAAAATACTCCTTATTCTACCCAAAGCCTCCCTTATATACAAATTCTTCTTAGGCCCCAATCCAGATCGTGCTAAATCTAAATTGGAACTCTCTTGGGAATTGGATCTGGGATGCGAATGGTCTATCATCTTCTGGGATAAACTTTGGTCTAGATCCTTAAAAATTTCTCGTCCTGCCTCTCTTACCCAATCTATGTTCTTCCTTTATCACAGACTGTATCTTTCCCCTGCCTCTTTAGCCCATTTTTCCTCCTCTACTGACTCTAACTGTTGGACTTGTGGCTCCTCTAATGCTAATCTCATTCATCTTCTCTTTCTCTGTCCTACAGTATCCGACTTTTGGGGGAAGGTTTGGTCATACATCTCCCGACTGTTTACAATTTCCATTCCTTATTCTATACCCCTCCTCTTCGCTGGCAGCCTCTCTGACTCTTTACATCTCCCCTCACATAATCATGGACTTTTTGATCTCATGCTTGCCCTAGCCTTCCAACACATTTCCTTTAACTGGAAAACTCTCACAAAACTTTCCATACAGCATTGGTGGAATACCCTTTGTCCTTTTCATAGACTTGATGTTGCTTTCGCCGCCTCTTGTAAACCAGTGGTTAATAGAGATCTCTTCTGTTACCCCTTACCACCTATTTAGATCAAATTGTTTTAAAAAATATTTAGCATCTAACCTCTGAAAATTTCAAACCCCCTTGAATGATATTATCTTTGTTCTTCATTTTGTACACTGGTTAAGCTAATATATGTATTTATCTAATAAATAATTCATATTTATTTATTTACAATATGCAATCTAGTATGCATTTTTCTTTTTTCTTTTTTATGTCATAGTGTTGGACCCCCCCCCCCCCCCTTTTTCTGCTCCCCTCTCCTCTTCTTCCCTACCTTATATAAAATCCCAAAAATTGCTTTTTTTCTTCTCTTCCAGGTGTCAGCCAATTATTTTGTTATATTTCTGCTTTTGCATCTTCTTTATGTATTGCTGGTATGTTATATTTGTTATTGATTGCTAAATAAAGCTTTTCAAACATAAAAAAACCAAAAACAATTCCGTTTAAATCCTTGGTCACGGTGCATCAGGTGTACGACGATTCAGGCCAATGGTACCTTTCAGCGAGAATTGGGCCTTATAAACCAGGAAGAACTTTGTGTTCCTCCGAAACTCTTATGGTGGTGATTCCTTCTCATTGCCGTTCCAGGAAAGGTGGTTCTTCCTTTTCGGTTCTAGCCTCCCAGGCTTGGAATATTCTTCTGGTAGATCTTCAGCCCATTCAGAATAATCATCTATTCCAGGAAGCCTGTAAAACATTTCTGTTTGCCTCACTGTAAGGTCAGCTGGCAGTGCATTTGGTTCCTAAGCGCCGGGACAGTACTCCAAGTAGCCGTGCTTTATAAATGCGTTCATTCATTCATTTGTTCACCTCGATAGGAGGAGGAGAAACTGATCATATATGGGAAGGAGTGAGACATAGAATTAATAGCTGCAGGCTTATGCCATAGGCGTATGTCATAGCTCACAGCTCCTGACAAATACATGGTATAAGAGTTGATGATCCTCATAGATAGTTTATTCAGCCCATAGATAATATAGCTGAAATGTAAGAAAAATGCATCAAACCATGAGGCTGTTGACATAAAGCAATTTGGTGAACTTTAAAATAGCACTCTGTCCCCTCTGTCCTTCAGGGGTCTTTGTATAGCATTACCTTGGTGGTTTAATAGGATGGAGGGATGTTTCCAAGAAGATACTACTAAGCCAGAGTTACACTGTCATCTGTATTCCATGGCTCGTATACTAAGTAAGTAAAATATTTCTAAAGTGCAACGTATGCCGAGGCGTATTGCCCTTAGAAGCGATGCTGAACTAGCTGCGGTAAAAGAGTTACATAGACTTGGGGGTAAAGAGCCACATTTTGAGTGGCTTCCTAAAAAAAGACCCTATTAGGTTGAGATCTGAATGGAGGAAGGCAACGTGCTCCAGAGTTTTCCCGCCAGGAGGGAGAGGCTTTTGCCACCCCACTTGGCCTTCCTCACCCTGGGAATGACGACCAGACGAGTGTTAGCAGACCTCAAATCTCGTCGAGGCTGTACCAGACAACAAACTTCTGGAGACCCTGTGACCCGAGTCCATGCAATGCCTTATGGACCATACACAGTGCCTTGAATTTAATCCTCTCTTGGACTGGCACCAATGAAGGTCCTTGATGCTGTTAGATATAGAACGGAATTTTCAGCAGCAATTGGGCTGCAGCATTCTGCAAAGACTGAAGTTTTGATTTCAGTAATTTATCTCTTTGTAGATAGAGATCATTGCAGTAATCTGTCGAAGACAAAATCAAGGCAACTGTTACCGTTTTTTCCATCTCCAGTGGGATAAAAGGGAAAATCTTTCTTAGGATCTTCAAAAGATAAAAACAATAGGATGTGATGTGGTAGATCTGTTCTAAAAAGCAGAGCTGGTTGTCGAACAGAACACCAAGATTTTTCACTTTGACTGGGGCTGGACGCGGACCGTAATAGTCGGGCCACCAGGAGTCATTCCATAAAGTGGGATCATTCCCAAACAATATCACCTCCATTTTCTCTATGTTTAGCTTTAAATAGTTCTCATGCATCCAACTAGTGATATGCGCCAGACAGTTGTTAAAGTGTCTGGCCACGGAGTTTATGTCATATGTAATGGATATGAATATCTGTGTATCATCCGTGTAGGATATAGCAGAGAAACCATAAGGTTGGATTTATTTATTTATTAAGGAGTATTATATAGCGCTAGCCAGACCCGAAGGTATCGGAACGCTTTACAACATTTTGTAAAGAGGAAAACACATATTATAGCAGTAGTGAACAGGAAGCCACAGGGAGCAGTTGAGGAATTTGCGTGTTGTACAACGATAGAGGGAAAGTTACGTAGTCTCGTACTAGTGAGCACAGTGGTTAAAAGCCACGCATCCTTTCGATCCAGGGGGATGGTGGGGAGGAGTCAGGCTAGATATGAGGTGGAGGTCTTGTTTATAAAGTGTCATAGTGCAGTGATGTGCACGCTGTGAGATTTGGTTGCAGTCTATCCATTTGGGAAGGTATGATTGAGGTAGAGGTCTTTGAGACGCCTTTTGAATTTTAGAAAGGAGTGGCTAGTCCTGGTAAGGACTGGGATGGAGTTCCATATTTTGGGCGTATTTCCAGAGAAGGATCGGACTGCGGTTTTTTGTTTGCAGGTTTCCAGCGGGATGAGGAGTAGAGTATTGGAACTCCTGAGGCTCCTTGTCTGACTGGCCTTCGTGAGTTTGGAGGCCAGGTAGGCAGGTTTCCCTGTGTGGAGGGCTTTGTGGGTTAGGCAGGCAGTTCCGAAACTGGCTCGCAATTCAACTGGGAGCCATTTCAACTCTCTGAGTGCGGGTGAGATATGGTCATATGTTTTTTACTCCGGTGACCATTCTTGCAGCTGCATTAAGAGTTTATCGGAGAGGAGCTAGTTGAGATTTTGCTGTGCCTGTGAGGGTAGCATTCCAGTAGTCTAATCTGGAAAGTACCAGGGATTGAGTCACTTGTTTGAGGTCGTTGGTCGGGATGAACGGTTTTATCTTATTGAGTAGTTTCAGGTTGTGGAAAGCGCTCTTTGCAGTATTCTTGATGTGCTTGTCCATGCTTAGTTTAGGGTCCAGTGTGATTCCCAGCGATTTGACGGAGTCGGCCAGGAAGAGATTGTCGTTGAGAGCATCAGTTGCTTTTAGCCATTCTGCGACTTGGGGTTTTCCATTTTGTTGGAAATTAGAAGGATTTCAGTTTTGTCTTGATTCAATTTCAGGTGGTTTAGAGAGAGCCAGTGTTGGACTTCTCTAAGAGTGACATTGAGTCTCTGGATGTCTTCAATGGAGGAGGTTTCTAGATAAATCTGGGTGTTGTCCGCATAAAGGTGGAAGGGAATGTTGAATCTTTTGAGTATAGTGGTGAGGGGTTCCATGTATAAGTTGAAGAGTTGCGGGGAGAGGACTGATCCTTGGGGGATCCTTCTGGTGACAGGGTGAAGGTCCGATGAGAAGTTTTTAATTTTGACTCTTTGAGACCGATTCTGGAGAAAAGAGCCGAACCAGCGTAAGATCACATCTTCGGCCCCTAGCCTTTCTTGGAGTACCTTAATGAGTAGTTGATGATCCACTGTATCGAAGGCTGCCGATAGGTCCAGGAGGATTAGTAAGGAGCATTGGTCTGTATCGAGGGACTTGTATATATCATCTATGATATTAAGGATCGCTGTCTCTGTGCTGAACCCTTTTCTGAAGCCCGATTGGTGGGGGTCCAGGAGGTTGATGTTGTCCATGTGTTGCGTCATTTGAAGGAGAACGCACTTTTCCATAGTTTTGGCCAGGAGAGGGAGATTGGAGACGGGTCTGTAGTTGTTCAAATCCTTGCTGTCCAAGCCTGTTTTTTTATGTAGAGGAGTGACTTGGCCAACTTTGATGCAATCCGGAATGACTCCAGAGCTCAGGGAGCGGTTTATGATCCTGGTCCAGAGCGGTGCTAGGAAAGAATGTTAGCTTCTTGGCCAGTTGGGTAGGAATAGGGTCCAAGGTATGTGAGGAGGGTTTAGAGGTGGAGACCAGTTTGACTATCTCTATTTCCGATACGGGGTTGATTTCCACTGATTGGGGGGGTGATTGGTTGTGTTACCCTCTGCTCTTGGGGTCGGGCTCCTATGGACGAGGTTGCGGTTGGAGTCCAAGGAGAGCTCAATCTTGGAGATTTTGTTTTTGAAGAAGTTAACAAAGTTCTCGCACAGGGCATTGGAGGCCAGTGTTGAGGATACGGGGGGCTTGGAAGGTTGTTGCCTGATGAGGGTGAAGAGCTCTTTGGGTCTGTTTTTTGCATTTTCAAGGGCGTTGCGAAAGAAGGAAGTTTTTCCACGATTGATGTGGACTTTGTATTTCTTGCGTTTTGCTTTGAGTTGCTCCAGGAGAATTGGGGATGGATTGTTCTGCCAGAGTCTTTCTGCTGCTTTGAGTTGTCGCCTTTCATCGTTTATGTCTGTGTTGAACCAGGATCTGGAGGGAGTGGTCCTGGCTCTTTTTTGTTTTAAGGGGGCTAGTTGGTCCAGAATGTTGATCATAGTGGAGTTGTAGTGGGAGGTGAGCTCTTTAGTGGATAGATCGCCAGCGGGGATGGGGAGAGAGTGCTTATCCTTTCTTCCAAAACGTCCATGGGAATCTGTTTTAGGTGTTCCTGATTAGGGGTTGGCGTAGGATTGTATGGTTGATGTGGAATAGGATGATGTGATGGTCAGACCAGTCAACGGGCATGGTGCGGTCGATCGCGACTGCGTCGGGTTGGGCAATGATGGCATCAAGGATTGATCCTTTGTTGTGAGTTTCCTCTAACCAGTGTTGGGTGAGGTTGTTGTTATGAAGGAGTTCATTCAGGTTATAAATCAGCAGGTGTTTTTCCTCGTTCCAGTGAAGGGTGAGGACTCCTAGAATTAGGTTATTGGAGTCCCGGAGTGCGCAGTTTGATATCAGATCAGGTAGGTGTTCTCTAAATGAAGAGTTGTTACCTGGTGGATGATAGAGGAGATGGCAGGATAGGGTTTAATTTTCCCTCGTCTTGATGTTGGCGGTAAGACGTTCAAAAGTGTATTTTAGGGCTTCGATTTTCGTGACCGAGATGGTGTTCTTGTGTATAATTGCTGTGCCGCCTCCGCGGTGGATTTTTCTGTCTTTGTTGATGATTGCAAAGCCTGGGGGCACAAGCATGTCCATGATTGGAGAGGAGAACTCGTTTAGCCAAGTTTCGGTGATAAACGCAATGTCTATGTCGTGGGTCAGGATGGTTTCAGCGAGCTCTGTGGCGTGTTTGATGGCTGATCTGCAGTTAATAAGCATGCATTTGGTGTTGGTCTCTCCGTTTGCGAGTTTCTTCATTGTGGGGGCCCTCGGAATGGTCGTGAGGCATGTTGGGGTTTTTGGAGAACTGGGTGGAGAGCGTTCCCTTCTAAATCCAGTGATGACCTTTGATCTGTGGATTAGGGGTGACAGTTGGGGAAGTATCGTTGGAGGAGGCAAGATCTAAAGCTTCGCACATGGACATTGCATCTATTGTTCTTTTGGGTCTTTGTGACAGGTCAAGGAGTGGGGTTGTGTTCCAACAGGGCCATGGAGCCCTAGAGTGCCTTAGGCGTTTGTTGTTGTTAGTGGTGGGGGTCGGGAGCGGGTGTTAGCTGGGCCTATGGAGTGAGGAGAGGTTCATTGTGATTCCTTTGAGTCTTAGTAATGCCTTTTTTAGCTGGTTTTCTAGCAGGGCAAGATGTAGCACCATCTCTTCGGAAGAGGAGAAGGGGGTGTTCTAGGGAGAGACGTCTCTAGACGGTGGGAGCTTGTCGTTGATAAAGTGGATTTTGGTGTACGTGTTGTCAGTGTTGACTCTCTGGCTAGTCATGGGGAAGGGGTGAGAGGATTTACGTCTCGAAATCGGAGGCCTCAGCTTGCATGTGGGAAGGGAGAAGGAAGTGGGTGACGTAGATTGCGGATTGACGGCGCTGGTAGATTATTGAGAGGGCGGAGTGGGGTGGGAGGGGGAGGGATTCGGGCCTCAGGGGGTTGGGGAGACTCATTTATGCCGTACCTTATGCTAATATTTGAAGGGAGGTCTGGAGAGTGCGCGGTTGGTGTGGGGGGACAGAGTGGAGGTCACCGTCTTGGGGGGAGGTGTAGGTGCTGTAGGCACCTGGAGCGGGATTGGATTTTGGTAGCATCCAGCTGGTCGGACCAACCGGGAGTAGGTAGTTGTTCCGGCTGGGGTGCCGTGTGTGCAAGGAGGCATTGCAAAGTGAGGGGAAGAGTGAGTCAAATGCATCTAGGTTGTCATTGGTGGCTTGGATCAAGACTGTGCCGTTGGAGTATAGGGTCACCGAGGTGAGGCCACTCCGAATGAGACGGTTGGGGATTGTGGTCGACAATTGACAGCTGTGGGGGGGTGTTAGTTGTTTTAGTTATGAGGAGATGTGTTCTGAGGATGGTGATCTAGTATTCCAGTCTTTCTGTATGGAAAATGAGGTCCATTTTCCGCTGCCCTTTGGCGGAGCAGTGGTAAATGTCTGCGAATAGTGTTTCTGAATGATGTTTAATCAGTCTGTGTTTGAAGATCTGTTTTGTTTTAGGTGAGAGGTTGGGGGGGGGGGGGGAGTGATGGAGATGGAGTTCGGGCCGTGAGGTTTCAGATGGTTATGTGTGCCGGGGTAAGGTGAGGTTGGAGTGACGGGTAACATTTTGTCTAAGTAGGAAAAGGGGGTGGCTATTCGAAGCTTCTGCAATGTGCGTCTCCTAGGGGACCGGCATCCGGGAAATTCCAGCTGTGCCTGCTGAGGCTGAGGGTGTCGCTAGGTGATTGGGTTGTTGGGTAATCGGTCTAAGGTTGTTAGGGAATCGGTCTGAGGATCAGTGCTATGACTAATGTAGAGAGAGGGGGGGGGGGTGGTAACTGGGGGTTGCCGGCTAGTGGAGAGGCCTCAAGTCATGGTCAGGGGCCTGGAGTTGACTTACGGCGTCTGTGTTTTTAGACTAGACTGCTGGAGGATGGCGTGGTAGTCGGGCAGTATTTGGGGAGCATGTGGGAATAATATTGGGGGGTGGTTGGGATGAGGTTCGTTTGGCTAGCCTTTGTGTGGGTGAAGGATGTTGCGTTTTTGTGGGGAAGGGTCCGGTGATTATAGATGGAGGTTAGGGGTGACGGAGGAAGCCTTATTGTTGCCATGGGTCTCCTGCATGAAGGCGGTATAGGATCTGAGCAGCGAGGAATGCGTGGGGGGTAGGGTGCTGGCGAGGGTTTAATTAGTCAGAGTCGGGGAATACTATAGTAGTGATAGCCCGCCGCCATTTTAAGGTCAGGCGACTATGTCACATGACCTGCTTCATAAGGTCTCTAGATCGGAGCGCTAATGATATTATGCATGACGTGGACCCAGTAAATAAGTCCTCCCTGGTTTCTTTAATTGGAGGCTCGCCGGAGCTTGGTTTCAGGTGGGCACAGTGAGAGGTGGGGGGCCATTTAAATTGCGAGGCGACCACTTTGTTTTCCTACCATGAGAATTGACAGGCGAATCGTGATGTTGGGCACGCTGAAATTGTGACCGGTGTTTATTTGTATAGCGATTGCCGATTGGAGTGCATTTTGCGGAAGTAGCGGGGCGCCATTTTGGGTTCAGGCAGCGCCGTGGTGTTGTCTTTACGGTCCTCGTCCAAGCTGGAAGGAATTACTGGCTCTGGTTGCAATAGATCAAGAAGGCTGCTTATAGGGGGCAAGAGGTGTGAAGACGGTGGATTGGCTGTAATGCAGCGTTTAACGGGTGCAAACAGGGGTATTCAGCACCACGGGCACCATTTTAGGACCAGGAAGTCTGGTGGCGAGCCCCGTTGCCTCCCAAAATTAAGTCGGCTCGTCTCGAAAGGAGGACTTGCGCGGACCCGTAGAGAAGCCCCTGTTATCCTCAGTTGTGGGGTGGTCCGAGGGGCTGTGGGGAAACACTCGGTCTCAGTGGAGAGCATTAAGGAGTTGAAGACGCGAGTGGGGTTATAATTTCTTCATCGATGTTCAAAAACTTTAGGTTGCTGTTCCGATGTTTACAATATAGAGATGGTCAGTGTCGATTGACGTTTCAGCGGGGCTCTTGTGCTTCCCAGCGGTGATTACTCGAACCTTCTGTTGAGGCGTCCGTCGCCTGAGGTGAACTGGCTGAGGCAGCGAGGTGTGGATCTATGTCTTCGGTGGAGGCTCAGCAGCACGGTTCTGGTTCACCACTTCGATGGAAGCGGTCGGTGAGTCTTTGTTCTTCGTGGGACGCCCGGGATGAGGGGGGGTACAGTAGGATTTGCACTTAATTTTTGATCCTGTACCCCCAGGGGCTAGTCCTCAGACCTCTGTCCCCGCAGCCATCTTTCCTTTTTTTGCCTTTTATCCAGACTTGGATAAGTCTGTCCAAAGGGGTGACATAAATGTTGACTAATGTAGGGAGGGGATAGTGACGAACCTTGAGGTACCCCACATGGAAGGGAAAATGAGTCTGATGTGTACTGTCCAAAGGTCACCTTCTGTTCTCTATGTGAAAGAAAAGAGGAGAGTAGGGTTGGGGTAGCACCTTTTATTCCTACTGACTCTAGCTCGCCTCACTAGTATCTGATGGTTGACAAAAGCGGCTGAGATATCAAGCAGGATAAGAGCAGCTCTCACACCCTTATCGGCCTGCATTCGAATCTCCTCGGCAGCTATGACCAATGCCGAACCTGTGGAGTGATTGGGTCGGAAACCGTGTTGGGATGAATCAAAAAGATCGTTGGACTCCAGAAATGCAATCAGATCTTCGTTCATGGCCCTTTCCAGAATTTTGGTTGGGAGTGGCAGACGGAATATTGGCCGATAGTTCTTAACCTCGATAAGGTCTAAGGACGATTTTTTTAAGATGGGACTTATACACTCTTTTTTCCATGCTGTTGGTAAATTCCCTGAGATAAGCACCTTGTTTAGGAATGAGATAAGACAGGCGGCAGTAGAGTCTGGGACCATATGTAATACAAAAGGAGGACATGGATCCATGAAATAGCCTGATCTGGTGTTTTCAAGTGTTCTGATAACTCTGTAAGTAGTTAAGGAGGGAAAGCTATCCAGTTTGTTCCTAATATTGTACGAGTGGTCAACAATCAGTGAAGGAGCGCAGGAAGCAGAGAGAGATGTGTAGCCTGAAAGTTCTTGATAGACAGTATGTACTTTGGGTTGGAAGAAGTCAGCTATTTTGACACACAAAGCTTGGTCGGGAGTTGTTTGCCGTGCTCAAACTTAGAAAGAGTTGTAACCGTTTTAAAAAGTTCTCTGGCCGAATGTTTTGCCGACCCTATTTTTGTTGAAAAATAGTTGTTTTTTGCAGTATTGATAGCCTCTTTATATTCTTCTATCACTAGCTTATATTTGTTTTTTTTAATCTCTACTGTAGTCTTTCCTCCAGATATGTTCTTGCTTTCTGCATTTTAAGTTTATTTTTCTACTTTCTGCGGAATGCCAGGGGGCTGATGGATTTTTCCTATGGAATATACTAGTTTACTCAGGGGCCAGTTGAGTCACTGCGGAGAGAATCGAGTTATCGAAGTTGGAGGCAGCAATGTTGTAGTTGGGGTCTGGTGTAGGGTTGTGTCTGTGTAAAGCAGACTCCAGCTCTGTTTTATTATCCCATTCGCTGCTAGGCCTTTTTGACCACATAAGGTATCCACGCCAAATTTGCGTCTTTTTCTTCCAACATCATGGGGACTCTAACGGTACCCAGGGTTTGTGGATTCCCCTGGAGGGGATCCAGAAATTAGCTAAAATACAGCTACATTTTGGGTTTTTTTTGCAAAAAATGGGTAAAAAAGGGCTATAGATGAAGGAGTCTGTTTTTTGCCCTGCAAATGGTATCAACAAATGGGTTGTGGTGTTGAAATTGCCATTGTCCCAGCTTTCAGGGACAAGCAGACTTTTGTGAGAAGACCAACGTTTCTTACAGTTTTGGCATTTTTCTGGGACATAGCATATTTTTGCTATTTTTTGTGCTTTCAACCTCCTTCCAGTTAATGGTAGAAATGGGTATGAAAGCAATAATGGATCCTGGAAAGCTATACATTTTAGAAAAGTAGACAAAATTCTGAATTCAGCAAGGGGTTATTTGTGTAGATCCTTCAAGGTTTCTTTATATATAACAGTTAAATATAGGAAAAATTGAAAAGGAGTTGAAAAAACTGCCATTTCTGTCAACGTTTTCACCTGTAACTTCTTCTAATTATGACAGCTGTTTGAAAGCAATATACCGTTACATCCGCTGGACTCTTCTGGCTGTGGGGATATATAGGACTTGTAGGTTCTCCAAGAACCCGGCGAACCCAGAGCCAATAACTGAGCAGCGTCTTGCAATGGTTTTTTATTATGTACCGGGTATATAGAAATTAATGTGGGAAAATATATGCATGGAAAAATCGGTATGAAAGACACCTACCTATTTCTGAAATTGGAACAAAATATTGAGTTTAGAAACAGTAGATATTTGCACATTTCCGAAATTGTGAGTACCCATACTAGCATGAGAATTATACGTCATTTTTCAAAATGACTTCTTTTTTACACATTATCTTTCATTTGGAAGGCAGAAATGCATTGAAAGTCAATAGGTAATAGTTGCTCTACAATTCTGTGTTACCCTAAGTCTCCCGATAAAAATGATACCTCACTTGTGTGGGTAGGCCTAGTGCCTGCGACAGGAAACGTCCCAAAACGCAACGTGGACACACCACATTTTCACAGTGAAAACTGACCCTTTTTTTGCAAAGTGCCTAGCTCTAGATTTTGAACCCTAACTCTGCCGGCACCTAGGGAAACCTAGCAAACCTATACATATTTGAAAACTAGACACCCAGGGGAATCCAGGATGGAGTGAATTGGCTGGCTCTCACCAGGTTCTGTTACCCAGAATCCCGTACAAGCATAAAAATGTGTCAAACACATTTTCCTTAACATTTCTGTGGTGGAAAGTTCTGAAATCTGTGTGGATCCTCAAAATTCCATGCACCCCGGGTTCCCCAAAGTCTTCCGAGAAAAATGGTACCTCACTTGTGTGGGTGGGTCAAGTACCCGCAGCAGGCAAGGGCCCAAAACCTATTGAGGCAACATCAAAATTACCTATCACAAACCAACCTGGTTTTGCAAAGGGGGTTCCATGAGTTTTTGGCCCCGGGCTTGGCGGACATCTAGGGAAACCTACCAAACCCACACATTTCTGAAAACTAGACACCCGGGGGAGCCATACCTTATTGGACACCCCAGGATTTCTAGTTTTCATAAATATTTGGGTTTGGTAGGTATACCAAGATGGCCGCCAAGTCCGGGGCAAAAAACTCAGGTGACCCCCCCCTTGCAAAACCAGGTCCTTTCAAAACATGTAATTTTGATGTCTCCACAAAACGTTTTGGGCCCTTCCCTGCTGCGGGTACTTGGCCCACATAAGTGAGGTACCCTTTCTATTGGGATACTTGGAGAAATGCTGGGTGGTAGGAAATTTGTTGTTTCTTTCTGAAGCGTTAACATTTTGGCACATTACTGCAAGGAAAATGTGACAGTCACATTTTGAGGTTTGCAGGACATTGTGGGTAAGATAACTTGTTGGAATCCACAAGAGAGACATCACAGTGTACTCCCATGGGTGTTTAGTTTACGAAAATATCTACAGTTTGTAGGTTTTTCTTAGATGGAATGTACGTCTTGGTAGAGAGACAAAAAAGATAAATATTACTACACAGCCATCTATTCCTCGAGCACACACACATACTGGTTGGATTTGGCATGAGGGCGAGTGATGGTTCAGTATATAAAATTTTATCAAGAAGAGATTTCACAAAAATGAAATGCACTGTCAATAATTGAAAGGACAAAAAAACTGAACCAGTGACTCGCAGCTTGTGAGCTGTAAAGCCGCATCAAGGCCCCAACCGCTTTACAGGCCATTCACACACCTTTCATACGTGATACACACAAGACCATTCACACCACCAGGCACGAAACCAACACGTTACAACATTCACAAAAAGGGACAAGGTACACCCTACATGAGAAATACAATTGTATTAACAAGAGATTTCACAAAAATGAAATGCACTGTTAATAATTGAAAGGACAAGAAATTGAACCATTGACTCACAGCTTGTGAGCTGTAAAGCCATGACAAGGCACCACCCTCTTTACAGGCCATTCATACACCTTTCATACGTGTGACACATACAAAACCATTCACACTGCCAGCCGCGGGCCCATCACATTACAACACTCACACCAGCAGACCGCGACATTCAAGGGCCCATCACTTTCACACACCCGTATTCCTGACACAGCAACCACACCAGCTGACTGATTGCATGGAGTGGCGTTTGGCTAGCAGTGTCACAACTCACACACCGCCAGCCAAGCGCTAGTCCACGCTCACCACCAGCCAAGCGCCAGTTCACGCACATGCCAGCCGAGCGCCAGTCCACGCACACCACCAGCCAAGCGCCAGTCCACACACACCGTCAGCCAAGCGCCAGTCCACGCACACCGACAGCCGAGCACCAGTGCACGCACACGCCAATCCACGCACACCGCCAGCCAAGCGCCAGTCCATGCATTCCACCAGCCAAGCACCAGCCTATACACACCGCCATCACATTTAGAGTTTTTTTATACAAAAAAGAAAACACAAACAAATTGCAAATAGATACAAATCTACTAACACAAAATCTGAAACTAAATACATTGCACAAATGCCAACCTTGAAACTGAAGAAAAAATAAAAAACAATAGAGACCAGGCAGTTCACTTTACCACTCATGGATGCTCCCAAAATTTATTTTGCGTGTGGTACATTTTAAAAGCAGGCACACACAGCGCAGGTTTAGAAGGACACTCGGGGCAGTACATACGAGTCTCCTTCTGCGTACCTCTTCGCCAATAGACTCTACATCTCCTACTGGGAAAGTCTTTTGAGGGTGTGGGAGGAATGTGATCAGGAAAGTGGCGATCTTTCAATCTAGCCACATCCTCCACCACTCCAACTCTAGGAACACTTGCCTGTTCCACTACAACAAGGCTGCCTATTACAGACTCCTGAAACTTAGCAAAAGTCATCTTTGACTCAGGACAACAATCCTTGAATACAACAAGAGCATTAAAGGTTGCCAAGTGGAAAAGATGGATAGCCAACTTCTTATAACAAATGTAAGCCTTATGAAGAGAGGTGTAAGGTTTTAACCTCTGATCTACTCTATCAACACTACCCATGTGCCTATTATAGTCTAAAATGCACACAGGTTTGTGCGCTTCAGCAACCTGACCCCAACCAGTCACAGGTGAAGTGCTTTCATCATGGATGGTAGTCAGCATGTAGACATCTTTCCTGTCTGAAAACTTGACAGCTAGAAGTTCCTCGCAACGCACTGCACTGTCCCCGCACAAGCTTTTGACATAAAAGTTATTTTGGGAAACCTTTACGGTTAGAGCGGATTGTGCCACAAGCAACAGTGTCCACTTTGGCCGATTCCCTGAACAACTGCACACCAGTGTAGATGTTATCTACATATAAATGGTGACCTTTGTTAAAACGTCCTCTACCAAGTTCCCACAAAATTTTCTCTGACACTCCAAAAGTGGACGGACAACCAGGGGGGTTAATCCTGGAATTAGAAACTTATCCAGTCCTACTGTCACACAGCATATACATCTTAATTCCATAGCGTGCCCTCTTACTAGGAATGTATTGCCTAAAAACCAAGCGGCCCTTGAACAAGAACAAAGACTCGTCCACTACTATTTCTTTCCCTGGAGCATAGATCTCAGAAAATCGATCTACAAAGTGATCAATGACAGGCCGAATCTTAAAAAGACGGTCACAATCAGGGTGATCTTGTGGCAACGCTAAACCATTATCGACAATATGCAGCATCCGAAGCAGAAGCAAATACCTATCACGACTCATGACTGCCGTAAATATAGCCGGTGCCATCAAGGGATTAGTAGACCAATATGAAGACATTGATGGCTTCCTTAGCAAGCCCATCAAAAAAGTGAAACCCAAAAACTTCTTAATCTCTTCCAGATTTGTGGGAGTCTACCGGGTAGCTCTAGAGTGGGGCCTAAGGCTGACACTGTTGTCCCTCAAAAACTGTTCGGCATAAAAATTTGGCTGCTCAACAATCTCTACCAAAAGTACATCGTCCGTAAACAACTGAAAAAAATGTATCGGCAAAAAGTTTTCAGTATTCACTCTACACCCTGGAACACCACTAAAGTCTGGCAATGCCGGCTGCACTATGCCTGGGGCAACCCAGAGGACAGCACGTCCAAAGGGAAGCCTTGCAGCTCCTGGCTGCAGCCCAGATGCCTCTTGCTGCACTATCGGCACATCAATGACCTCCTCTAAAACAGCCACTTCATCCGCACTAAGAGTAGCTTCATCCGCACTGAGAGTAGCTTCATCATCCGATGATTCCTCGTGGACAGAAAATTCACTGCCTGAATCTTCCACTCCCTCCTCTGCCTCAGATGCAGTCAGTCAGAAAAAACATACACAAAATATCAGCCTCCTGGAAGCGAACCTTGCCCAAGGGGTCGCTTCCATTTCAATTCAAATAAAGTCCTTGGTGTTTAGTGAGGTTTGAGGCCCAAACAAACAGTCCTCTCGGGGGGAGGGGGGGCAGAATACCCATCCAAAAAAAATCTGCCCCCGGAAGCGACCCTTTCCCAAGGGGTCGCTTCCATTTTAATTTGATATATTCCCAGGTGTCTAGTGGGGTTTTCGGCCTTCCATGGGTGCAGGAAGGCCCAAAAAATGGGCAGTTCTGCCACCAGGGCAGCCGAAAAAACAAACAAACATTGTGACCAAGGGGTCGCTTCCAATACAAACAAAAAAACTCCCTGGTGCCTAGTAGGGGCATTTCTGCTGCACGATCGCGATGCTGTGCGCAATCGTGAAGCAGAAATGCCCTGCATAGAGACATCCGGGGAGAGGAAAACTCTTTCCTCTCCCCCGATGCCTCTGTGCATGCAGAACCCCACCCCCTAGGATCAAGGAAGCCTACCTTCTCCGTCAGGACCCCGGAAGCAAAGGGCTTCCGTGGCTTTCTCATGATGTCGGCGCACGCTGACGTCATGGGATTGCCCGGTGGGGGTTCGTGGGTGGCAAAGGAAACTCTTCCGCCGCCATCCCACTTTGTGGGGGCTAGATGGGCTGCCCATGGGGGGAGCGCCAGGGCTTCCCCCATGGGTGGGTGCCATGACGGAACCGCTCTGTCATGAGCACTGAAGGGGGTTAATATTCTGCCAAGGTCGTTTTATCAACAGTTCTGTTGTTTATAAAAGAAGATTCCTCAGCTGGGAGGCCAGTTTAAAGAAAATGGCACTATGATCTGTCCACGTTAATGGAAGTGCTTTAACAAGGGTAATGTCCGTGTTTGTGAAAATTCCATCTAACGTATAGCTGACCTTGTGAGTGGGTTCAGTTACAATCTGTGCTAGACCAAAACAACTAAGGCAGTCCACCAGGTGATTAGTTTTGTTATTCTCCGTGCGATCGAGGTCAAAATTGAATTTGCTTAACAAGGTGAAGGTAGTGGAGTCCACACATGACTTCAAGAAGGTTTGTATGGACTCTGCAAATCGATCTCCAGAGCTTTGCGGACGATATATTAAAGCTCTTCTGAAGGCACTAATACTGCTAAATTTGACTGCAATAAATGATCGCTATACCACCCCACGTTTCCCCGACTCTGTCTACTGTGGATAATTCATATCCTGATGGGTTAGCTACTTTCCAGTCGAGATCGGATGCTTTGTTTTTTCCAGGTTTCCGTTAGAAATACCAGATCTGGATTATATGCCTGCATGAAGTCAGCAAATTCATATTTGTGCTTAACGAGGGATCTGGTGTTTAGTAGAACTCGGGTGAGGGCATGATCGGAGTGCTTGGTTTTCTGTAAGGTGTTTGCGTTCGCATTGGCCTTGGTGATCGAAGGCTCACTAAAACGAAAGTTAGGAGCATAGTTGCATTTCGGGCAGCTAAATAAATTGGCGTCAGGCTTACAAACAAAAAGGACAAAGCTGCGACGATTGACTTTATTGAAGGAGAATACCTGGTCCCTCGAGTAGGCCTGGGGGTGAAAGGCCCACGGGTCCGCCTGGTGCATGGTGCATTCCGGCTGCGGACAGGCGCAGACGGGTTTACCTTTGGCGCGCCGGCAGCACGGACGCGGTAGCGCGCGCATTTATCTCCAGTCTAAGAAACAACTAGAGCGCAAACAAAAATTGGGGACCCGCTCTTTCATACGGTCACTGTCAGGAATGTGCAAAGGAGCAAGAAACACAACCAACCCCTCGCAATAGTAGCAGGTAAGATTAAAAAAAAATGTATTCCGTTTTTAAAAGCACCTTGGTGAAGTGAAAGACTTTACCCCAACTCAGCACACTAACTTTAAGCATTTAATCATTTCGAAATTTTTACAGCACAGTCTTGGCCCCTTTTGACATTGATTCTGTTGTCACAAAATCAAGTTACTTAGTACATTTTACAGGTTAGAAGAAGAGGGGGAGAATTCCAGTAGGAAAAGTTGCTGGACTGGTGCGAAGGAAGTGGTGTATTGGTAAAGCAAATGGGTTTGTTTGCCTTTTGTTTGCCCACGGGTTCTGCGTTGGCAAAAAGTCATTACTGATGCAGAATGCCATCTTCAAAAAAGACACACATCTCATTACAGTTATGTGCATGCATGCTTTGTTGGACATACGCAACTATCTATTTTGAACTAGAAGGGCCCCAGTGTGATGACCTATACGTATGCAAATGCATATGCCAGGACTCAACAAACATTTTTTTTTTTTTATAGCTGGTACAAAATGAATGCCCCCATTTTGAACTGATAAACTTTAAAAAAAAAAAAAAAAAAAAAAAAAAAAAGTGTGCCAAAGCACAATAACAGGAACAAGTAAATTGCAGCTGCTGGGCCCTTCTAAAACCAGATAAGAAAAAATAAAAAAAACAGATGGCATGGGCAAGGGAGCAATGGAGTTGAGCAGTGGGGGGAGCAAGTGAACACTGCCAATGAGCTTTTGCTAGCTGGGGGTGGAGATTAAAAAATAGCAGACAAGGAAAGGTGGGGAAGCAATGGACAAGCTTGTGAGGGGGAGAGCAACACACACAGTGGGGATATGAAGGTGGAAGCAGCACACAGGGGAGGGGGGATGCAAATGAAAACATGCACTCCCATGGAGTGCTAAAAGGAAAAGAAAAAATCAGTTCCCTGAGGTGGAACAGTGGAAAGATTCAAGCTATCCAGTCGAAAGGATGATGAAGAGCCTATGCTCCAGTGTAGGGACAAATACAAACAAAGGAAGGCCATTGAATGAGAGGCAAACAAATGAGATTTACGAAATAGCCAACCCATTAAAAACAAGGGAATAACCCAAAGCTCACTGTCCACAATAGGTGGACATCTGAAACTGTCTGTAGGCCAGACTTTAAGAAGGGAGGAAGAGGTAGCAGAATATCTGTATAGAACCCTACTTCCTGGGTCATAGTTGTTTATTAAAGCTTCAAGCATAAATAGCCTGTTTTGTGGTTACTTACTAAAGCCAAATATATTGTAAACATGAAATAGAGTCTTAAGTTTGTTAATTGTTTAACGATCCAGATAAATGTATCTTTTTAGACTGATACCTTTATGAGTAGCATATGCTTTGGTTGGACTGGCGTCAGCTGCAGTAAATGTGCAAGCATTGCATAGGAGCGCGCTCGAAGTGTATTTGAAAGTTAAACCTGCTGGCCTGGGTGCTAAGCAACATACTTGTCTCCGCTTATCGCTGATCATTTAATTTGCAGAAGCCATGAACTGCGATTTAACAGTTAATGGCACTAAGAAGCCAAGAATGTCTTGGCAGCGAGAGAAGGAAATCACATAGGTGTGACCGAGGCTGCAGGCTGCCATTGACGTTGCTTTGATTCCTGCGATGTGGTTTCACTATTTAATTATGTTCCCATAGTCTCCTCTGTGTTCCAGAACAGACAGGCTTGTGGACTCTGACTCACTAAACCTGATTGTATGCGTAGGAAACAAAATTAATCCCTGGCCTGGAGGGCCATAAATGGGGAGAGGGACACATGCAGATTGATTTAAAATTTTCAGCTTTCCTATTCCAAGTGCTGATCTTGGGCCCTAGAGATACTGTATGGTCTATGGTGTACGATAAAAGATGTCGAGAGGAACAAAACAGAGGCTACTTACACCGCACCCACCAAGACACAATGCTGGCACAAACACCTCCAGCTCAGGGTTACCATGCCACCTGGGCTTTCATTCAACAAGTCAGTGAATGCTGGGTGTAATGTGGGGTCATTTTGAATAAACCCCCTCAAATCAAAGTATGTGTAAAAGGGAAAGTTGTGTCACAACAGTGACATAGGGCCTCTGATTGCTCTTACCTAGCAGCCCCGTCTGCCCAAATCTCAATACGTTTTAAGAATCACAGCATGGCCTTAATTTACATCCACTCATGCAAAGACATTTTCTAGAATCTCAAGGTCTGTACTGTTGCATGCAGCAAATCATCCAGGGAGAGTGGGCCTTGTAAGATGAATGTTGGCAGTCTTGAATATTATTTTAACTATCTGTTTCTGGTCGTCCAAAAGCCATAGGGCTTGCTGCTTGGAAGAATACAGGCAACCAGCAAAGCTTAAATTAAGCACTCAGAAGCAGAGTTGCTATCATAGCACCATGCCAAAGGGCAGATGTCTGCATTTTCCCCAATCGTACCTTCCATCAGCTATTATCAATCTGAGAAGACATGAAGGGCAATTTTCTCGTCGGCTCACCTAGTGCTGTAAAAACATGAGTGGTGCCGAAGCATTAGCGTTCGCCTTAAGTGAGGAGAGATTATATATTGTTTACACTCCTGTTGGCCTATTTCTGTGGAATGATCCCCCTCCCCAAACTTTTTTGTCATAGTCTCATAACTAGGGATTGGCCTACCATGGTAATATATCTGGATCTGCCAACAGGTGGCAGCTGCTGCCGACTTAAATACAAAAAGGAAGATTTTTATGGAACACATTGTCTTGTGACCCTAAAAACGATTGACTGGTCCTGGAAAATTTATCTAAGATAAGTATTTTATAGAGACGTCTAGCCGCACATTTCTTACCATAGAATTATCCCCAGGCGTCAGACTCTATCCAGAAATTTTCTACAGCAATACCTCTGGGCGTCGGTAGAGGACACTGGATTACTCCACACAACGTTGTCCACCGAATATGACAGTTTATTTAATTCCTCCCCTGATGCACTGACATCAGTTTATTCCTTTACACGCGGATCTGGAGAGCGGTATCTCTGCCCATCTTACCCTCCCTTGTCATTCTTGATGAAACAGTGTGCTTTCTTCTGGACATCTTCGGGGTCCTATGATCTAAGATGTCGACCCGCACCCTCATGCTATTTGTATTTGGTGTCTAGGCACACACCCTGACTCTGAACGATGAGGTTTGTGTCTTCAGTCTTCGACATTACAGGAGTACCACATGAAGCTGTTGGCGACGCGGTGGTCGACAGCTCTTTGCCGGTCGCGGTCTTCTTCTTCCTCTGAGGAACGCTCGAGCGCCAGCTCCCGAAGTCCTTCATCCTTGTGGTCGCCTGGTAAGTCACACCATTGGCGGTCAGTGCCGCTGCCTTCTCCTACCATGTACACAAGGTCCCCCTGACTTGCCTCCGATTCCAGTGTCGGAACGAGAATCTGGGCCCTGCATTGTGGTATTTCCCAGTACGGGGCGACTCTGGCTCAGATGATAGATACCATCTCTCCCTCCATGCTATTTTTGGCTCTGAACACCTCTCAGGTGCACTTCTTGGCCACGGGTACGTCGGTGCGACCTCGACTAACTCCAAACTGGCAAGTTCTCCCTCCTAATTCATGATAAACTCTGCACCGGTGCACAGCTCCTTGGGGTTCCCACCTGTGATGCAATTGTTGAAACTGCCGGTACCAACCTCGCCGACACTGATTGCTTCTTCGTTCTCTCCACTCCCCGAAGCCGAGGTATCGGCATCCGGAATGGCATCTGGGGGATCAGTCCTCTTCAGGCTCCCTTCCTCTGCTTCCAGAGGAGCTCCCCGCTCTTTTCTCCTTGAGACAAAGTATTTGGTGATGTGGGTTATCACATGATTGAGCCTCCTCCGGAGTTTCACTGGGTTTCTGCCCTTGGTGACGCTAGTGGCCTTGATTCTTCCCCATCCTCTGGCCTGTTTTCGCCTCCTCGCCATGCTCCGGACACCAACTCAACTTTTCAGAATCTGCGAAGAGTTGACATAGTTCTGGGGCTACAGCTTCCTTCTGTAGAAGTGGCCATTGATCCCCTACTTGGGGTGCTTCAACAGGGCCTGCTGAGTCCCAATCCTGCACGTCCTTTCAGTGAAAGCCTCTTTGATATTCTGCTGG
This sequence comes from Triturus cristatus, assembly GCF_964204655.1. Taxonomy (NCBI): domain Eukaryota; kingdom Metazoa; phylum Chordata; class Amphibia; order Caudata; family Salamandridae; genus Triturus; species Triturus cristatus. Next base: position 400,107,090 of record NC_140587.1, on the reverse strand, counting down.
GCACTTGGGCTAAACCCGTCTCAAGGGCATCAGTGGACCGGTCTATAGCCCATAGACACCATCCTGCCCCTGGAGACCCACTCTGCCTTTCCCGTCAGCCTACTCCACACAAAGGGAGTCTAAAGGTCTGGATGCTTTGGGTCGATATATCTTTTCTGCTACCAGCTCTGCCTTTCGGTCCCTCAAGGGAGAGGTGTGGTGCAGCGGCCAGAGCAGCTGACTCCAGGGCTCGGGGTTCGATCCCTGGTGGCAGCTCAGCTCAGCACCATGTGACTCTGGACAATAGCTGACTTAATCTCCCCAACGGCCCCCAGTGCCTTGAAACCCTTAAGGGGGTGATATGTTTGCGCTTTACAAATAGAAATTATTAATAAAGATTGTGTTGGGAGCCATTTTTCTAATTTGCTGTGGGAGTTGGTCTCGCGCCTTCTCCCCTCCGTCCCTCATGACTCTCAGGACACTCTTTCTCAGCTGATCTAGGATAGTCTCAGGTGGCTACTTTACTGATTTGCTGTGGCATGGATTCTGCAGATTCAGTTGGAGGGGCAGTGGCCCTTTCGGTGGCTCTTCGCCGGCATGCCTGGCTATGTGCCTCTGGTTTTTCTGAGGCTGTTCAGTCCACCTTTGTGGACATGCCTTTCGACAGTCAATATGTGTTTGGTCCTCAAACTGATTCCGCTTTATGCCGTTTCCTGTATAGTCCGAGTGGAGAAACATCTTAATATCTGTTTACCACACTGTCTTCTTCCCTCCCACCCCCCGGTACTCAGTCGGGCTGGGAATGGTTTCCTGTCTTCCCTTCTATGTGCACTGTTACAGGCCTGTGCCAGTTGACTTTTCTTTTCACTTGTCCCTTTGCATGCCGTCCGAGTGGTGTCCAGCCTCTGCGGGTATTTTTCTTTCTGCATTCTACCGTGTCGATGACAGGTCGTGGTCCCTGCTTGTTCTCTGGGACGCGTCTTAATTTCTGACCCTGTTGATGTCCCCGCCGGTAGCTGCACATTCTTCTTGCTTTTAACCCAGGTCCTGCTTGAGATGTTTTCATGGTATTGTTCAGATGCACTGTTGCCTTGTTTCCTGTTCGTCAGGGTACTTAGACTGTATGCCTTACTGGTATTCCTCTGTTTCTGATGCTGCCATACCCCTGAAAGGGGACTACATTTGCCGTGCTTGGTGCTGTGGTGCAAGTCTGCAGGTCGTGCTCGGTGGTCCTTCCTGACTCCCTCCACATCCCCCAAGCCCCCTTGCCATCGTCCAATTTTGATTACGAGTTTTTCTGCACTGGCCAGCGGGTTTCACCATCCACTCTTTTGATGCCCTTCTTCCTGGCAGATGCAAGGGAAGAGGCATGGTTCTTGGCCTGCAGTATTTTGTCTGGGTCCATCCTGAGTTCTCGCTATACATGGGCGACACGGGCTCCTGTCTGCCCCTTTTCTTTCTTAGGTTCCTTTTTGCCATTACTCGTCTTTGTCTAGCATGAATGACCCACTCGGCTGCCCTGCCTCATCTGTGCCTCTGCTTGGCCTGTTTTGCCTCTGCTTCTGCCTTATTCGAAGCTGAGGTTGCTTCACATTTTCATTGGAGCCATTTCCATGACACCCACCCCCGAGGCCAACCCTGACATTTCATTACTGGCTGGCCTGTTTCCATTCCTCTCAGTCATGGGTTTCTTGCCTCTCCACTCCGGGTTGGTTCGTCGTAGGTTTGCGCTCCCCTAGGATTCTTTCCAGGGACCTTCCGACACTTCTTGTGAGTACGGTTGCAGTTCTTCCCTTGAGGGGCTCTTTTCCCTTGTTCAGATGTTCTACCGAGTATGATCTTGGTAGCGTCACGGTCCTCACCCAAGTTGTTATGTGGCTTGTTGGCCGGGCACAGGTTGTTCTGTGCATACAAGACTTCCCCTTGTTTCTGTCCTTCCTGCTTCCTAGGCTGTGACTGCTACCTCACTATCATGTTCCTTCTCTTTGTTACACTGACCCTTTGATTGGACTTTCATTTCTGGTGTTGGTCTTCGAATTCTCATTTATTTTACGCTGCGGCCTGGTTGCCTGCTTTGGCCTCCCAGGTGTTGGCCTTGTCTGTCCAGTCCTCCATTGTGGTCTTTATTTCTCTAATCTAGCGGTGTTTCTCCCTTGTGGTTTTCTTTTCTATTGTCTCTCGACTGCCTAATTGTAAAGTTCTGTTGGTAGTGCTGTTTCTGTCTGCTCCCTTGGTTTTCTGGGGTGTGTTCTGCTGCCCCACCCTCTCCCTTTAGATGGGGCCATGTGGCTGGTTTCTAGTTTGCCGTTGTCTCACCTACGGCCCATGGCCGCTGTTGTGGTCATTGTATGTACCCTTCTTGGGCACTTGTTATTGTACAGTGTGAATTCTGTATATTTTCATGTTAATACATATATATGTATATTCATACCTCTCTATATCTTTGTATTTTATACCTTCTTTTCTCACGATTTTATTCTGCATAGTCCCTTAGGGCATTCTCTCTCTCAAAGTGTTTCCTCCGCCTAACGTGGTCTATATGCATGATTGTTACTATTGATCACATTGATTTAAAAGGGAGTGGTGGAGTCCTCTGCCTTGCCCACTTCTCTAATTGGGAGTTTGGCCCAATAGTTTTAGCTGTTGTCCTTAGCCCTCCACCTCTGTCTCTTGGACAGGTTGCGCTTCCAGGGGGCGCTGTAGTGCTTTGTTTATATAGAGTGTTCTTCCTACTTGATTTTTTATGTCTCGCCTACGCAGCGTGCATGCGTTGCATGGGCAAAAAGACCTTTTCCGATCGCCTTGGCTTTTCAGCCAAAAACGTGCACGCGTTCCATTGCCTTCAATGGCAACGCTTGCACGTCTGGAGATTCATTTGCGGGAGCTCGCGGCGCCATATGGTAGCAATTATCGCTCCTGGCGCTGCACGCTCCCGCAAGTGAAATGCTTTCACTCCCCCCCTCCTCTCGCCCCTCCCCCTGCTGCCTCCTTTTAGCGCGAGGAACGCACTTGTTCTTACTCTTACTCTTTCACTCTCTGCTGTAGGCTGGCCTGAGGCCCAGAGCCCGGTGTGTGTCTGCGCACCCGGGCGTGTGTGCAGCCGGCGGGGGTGGTGACAGCGGTGCCCCGGGCATCGGTGCCCACCCGCGGGGCCCAGGCGCTGCCCCCGTGAGAACACAGGCCCGACGTGGAGAGCGCCCGGTGCCCACACGCGCTGCAGCCTGGCACACGGCCCTACATGGACATAAACACATCCACCTCGGCGCAGCGCCTACCAGGCTCAATGCTTTCTATTTTATGGGGGCTTGTTGTGGCAATATTTGCGCCGGTTTCCGCAAGCATCACATTTTGTGTGTAGAGAGGAAGGGAGGCGCGCTATCTTTAAGCGCACCGGTGTCACTGGTGGAATATTTCACAATATTTCTTTCTCTGTTACCGTTCTCTTTCACCCACACACACACTTGTATTTGTCTCTCTATGTATTTCTCTCTTGTGTTCCTTTCTCTCCCTCTCTCTTCACCTCCACCCTTGACCTCTACACTCCACCCTCTGGCTCTGTCTTACCACCGCCCCTCGGATTGACGCCTTTTCTCGGGTTGGCACCTCGCCCACCGTTTTAACTATTTCACTGCATGTATTAAGGAGAGAGAGAGGGTGCAACCCCTAGAAGTCCAACCCGGCATTGAAAGGCGCTTTTGGAACCAGGCCTCCTCCGTGGCCTTTCACTCATACAAGAAGGTGATGGTCTGCGCACACAGAGCCATGTTATTACCACCTGCCCAACCTTCACATATATAGCGCACACCATGGATGTGCTCGCCCCTGTACTTTGCGTGCACGCGCTCGTCCCCCTGCCCCCCTCCTTATCACCTTCTATGTATGGGTTGTAATATTTTTGCACCCAACTGCAACCTGCTGGATGCCCTCTCTTCAACCCCACCACGCCGACCCTCCGAAAAAGCACAGTCCAAAAGCATCGCTAGATTTGAAGTCTTGCTTCAAAGCACCAAAGAGCCTTTCATTCGAAATGCGAATATTCCAGACAGAGCCTCTGCAGAAACACGAATAAAGTAAACACAGTCACCCATGGCTGTGTGATGTGTACAGACGGGGGTATCGGTGCTTTATATGTAAACAAACACACACGATTTTATATGCTAACTCAGCCGTTTATTTTAAATTCTATTTAATTTTTTCAGGGTTTGGCTGTATTTCATTTTCTTTTTTTTTTAACAATTTAAAGTAATTAGTGTTAAATTATATATTCACTGGCAGCCAGTATAATTTTTCATGTCCCACATTCTTCATTTTCTAATGTGACACGTGTGTTCATCTGTAAATACACCCCCATACATATCTATCGATCTATCTGATATATAAACAAACACACACACTCTTATATTATCTATACACATATATGTAAACTTATTCCTACATACAAACACACACACACACGTGTCAGAGGGTTATTTACAGCTTCTTACATTAGAACCGGAAGTCATTTAAGTTTTTTTCGCAGGCCACTCCGTGCTCAGGTCTGCTTTGTTGTTCTTAGCTTCTTTCCTGAAAACACTCTGCAGATCAAGAGACGGATGCTCGCTCCGAGCAGCACCAAAGCTGCAGAAAATAAGGAAGAAAGAGAGAATGCTTTGGGGTATTATAGCAGACAATATACAAGGAATAATTGTAATTAATTGGGGATAGAACAAGCGAAAAAACAGAAAGTTGGAGAAATTGTCACTTCTCGGAGGGTGCCATCACTAATCCTCTTCACGGCAACAGTGAAAAATAAAAGGTGTTATGACTTGTGCCTATTACCTTGTCATGTGTGTAGCGTGCATCCATCATGTTCGATGGGTCGTACACTTCATGATTGGAAGGCACGCGGAGTTCCAGCGTGCAGAGAGAATGTCTCATTCCCAAGGGAAATTTTTTAGACAATTGGTGCAAAGTAGGGAATGCCACTCACCCAGTGCGGTAGGAGCATTGACAGACTACTGAACGGATGCATTTAGAATGGCAGAGTGAGTTTCACGAGTGTTGCTGCATTGGAATAAGGCAAATCTAATATCCTTAGGGGAATTTATTTGAAAGATTAGCACTTAGCCTACACAGACATACAACATACGCTCCTGGAGGATGTGCAATGCAGAATAGGCCCAGGTGGTTTTTTTTGTGCATGCAAAAGCTTGTAAAATCTCCATATTATGTTTTTCTTGAGATTCTACAGGCCCAATATTTTATTTATTTTTGCCCATGGAAGACTGCAATGTCTTGCAGCTGAAAGGCCTTTTCCCATCAATCAGTTTCCCCTTGGTATCTAGTGTGACTTCTGAATGCAAGATGGTCCATGTGTTCAGTTTACAAGCCAGATACTGCCAATTACATATGGTAAAAGTTCACTGAATTTCATGAAACTTTGCATAAAATATGACTTAACGCTCCCCTAGTACAAGAAAGCCACACACAGGCACCTTCTACTGAGATCACCAAACTCCTGCCTACTGATGTGATTATTGACACACCTTGGTTATTAAAGGTTGCTGTATGGTACACAGTGTATGGCCATGGATTAACTGTCTTATTGACTGCACATTTGAATAGGGTGAGTCCAAGGAGAAATAAACCATCATTTAACTTGAGGCTCCCTATCCCCAAATACTGGCTACAGAGCAGAGCTAGACCGTCATTAAAACTGAAAGTATTCATGGGGGACACTTAGAAACAGTAATCCTATTGGAACCGCTGAGTGTGTTTTGACAGAGGTCACGGTATATTATGTTATACCGCTGACTTGAGAGGTAGCTCTGGGCACCACATGTAATACAAATATATATTTTTCTAGTTTTAGCATCATTTCTAATTTCATCATTTTAGACACTTAAGCACATGAGTTGTTTATGACAGGCTTTAGCTATGGTTATCAGTTTCAGGATATTATGAACACAGGTAATTGTCTTCAGATGGATCTCAGTACAGTGGAAAACTCTGTTATACTGTTAAGTTCATTGTTAACAAAGGCTGAGCTAAAGCTGCCTTTACATTGCCTGGGGCTAGCTTGAGGAGCTCAAGAGTAAGAACATTTATTAAACAAGCATTAGCATAGCCAATAGGTCTCGCCTTTGGGACCTTATAAGTGTTTAGCCATGCAACAGTTGATGTTGTTGCACCAAGGATATTGTGCTGGATAACTAAACACTTATAAGGTCCCAAAGGCAATGCCAATGCTTGTTTCTTCTGTCATGCATTTTCTCCCATGTCTTGCACGGCTGTGGATTCGGTCCTCCCCAAATTTTCTGGTGGGATGTTTTCTTTGACACCTCCCTTCCTGGCAAGCGGTCTTTCTTTTCTTATGCAGACCGGAGAGCCTAGACAAGGATATTTCTTGGAATCAGTTTGCAGGACCCGCCTCTGGGATGGTATTGCTTGAGTATCTATTCTAAGGTAACAAATCTGCAGCTAGAAGTCTCTATCACATGAAAAAGTTACTTATTTTCAGTAGCGCCTTATCAGTTAGAGACTAGATCTAGCCGCAGATTCCTTACCGACCTACCCATCCTCCCCGCTCTGCGAACTGGTTCTTCCTTTTCTTTAAGTTCCCTTCCCTGCACCTTTGTTCTTTTCATTGGTACAACAGAAAATATATATATATATATATATAATATATATAATTATTTTTCGGGCACATTATTTCCATGGGAGTTTCTACATGTGGCTCCGTGTTTTAGTGTGGAAAGTAGTCGCAGAAGAAACTGACATCAATGGAGGGCTTATATGGGCTCTGACGACGTCCTATCCAGTGGACGACATCGTGTAGAGTCGTCTGGTGCCCTCTACCGACGCTCAGAGGTACTGCTGTAGAAAAATTTCCGGATCCAGTGTGGCGCCTGGGAATAATTCTAAGGTAAGGAATCGGTGGCTAAATGTAGTCTCTACCAGATAAGGCGTTACTGAAGGTAAGTAACTTATTTTACTAGACCTAGCAGGTCCCTATACAAAAAATCTTGCCATGCCAATAGCATACAACAAGCATAGATAATGCCAATAGGTCTGACTTTAATATGCTGTACCCTGGACCTGCAAAAGCATTACTCTCACTCTGCATTACCTCTCACCTTGCTCTTATACAGACACACCACTCACCTTGTATTTACAAACTACATGCCCTGCATTTTTACACCTCTCGACCACCACACACCTTGCACTTACCGTGCAGTCACACATCACATACCCTTCACCGTTACACTACCTACCACCTCCCCTGCACCCCCACCTCTCACCTTGCTCTCGCCACCCTCTTACCCTCCACCCACCATTAACCCACCTTACCCTTTACACCCACGTACTGCTCACACTACACACACACAGATGCTGACTCTACATACACAGCACATCTTCTAGTCAAACACTGCTCAACCTGCTTGCCCACACACCTCCCTCCCTCCCAGTGCTTACACTGCACTCGTACACCTTTCACCCTGCACTCACAATGCTAGCCCTTCAGTCGCACTTTAACTCATTACTCACACTGACCGCTCACCCAGCACTCGCTCACCTTCCACTCTCAAACACAGCTCACCCTGCACTCACAATACACGCTTATCCACTGCTCAGTCAGCACATGCATCCTGCACTAACACTGCTCACCCTGTGTTCCATGCTTCTCACCGAGCACTAACATACCTCTCACCCTGCATGCACACACCTGTCACCCACACTCGTGTCATACCTCTCACCCTTCACTCACACACACCACTCACATCAACCACTCAACCTGCACTCACCTGCCTATCACCCTGCATACTCACACTGACTGCTCTCTGAAGCCTCGCAAATTGCTCATCACACACATTGCTCATCATGCAGCTTCACACACTGCTCACTCTCTGCCTTCACAAGCCGCTCACTCTGCTGAAGCTTTCTCCCTGCAGTGGGACACCTGTCATCCTGCACACTCCCCCTGAACTCACACGTGCTCATTCACCTCGCCTTCCATTCACACTGCTCACCATGGACATGCACACCTCTCACCTTAGCCTCTTTCATCACTCACGCACAGCTCATACGCCTCTCACACAGCATTCACTCACTGCTCACCTTGCACCTCCACGCTGCGCACACACCACTCTGCAAACACACCAGACCCTACACACACACCGCACCATCTGCGCACACACACCGCACCATCTGCGCACGCACACCACACCACATGCGCACACACACACACACCGCTTAGCCTGTGCACTCATAAACTGCTCACCCTCCACACTCACACACCTCGCCCTGCACCAACATCGCTCACCTTGCACTCAAACTCAACTCCTAGGAATGCCAGACATTCTGGACACTGCCTACCTTTTTCATCACCCTACACTCACACCCACTTACACACCGCTTACATACCTCTCATCCTGCACTCACACATCACTAACACTGACCACTCGCTCACCTCTCATCCTGAACTCACACACCTCACCCTAAACACACACACACACCCCTCGCATGTGCTGCTCTCAGACCCAGCTCACCCTGCACTGAAACAGGGCTCATGCTGCACCCAGAAAGAGGATACACCTCAGACTGTTGTGTCCTTTTCTGTTCAAGTTCATGTAACGTGAACAAGTACGCTAATAAATGATTACCATCGCATCCCTAGACTTGGTTTAGCCGGCTGCATTGAGCCTGCACCAAAAACACTCTCCAATTTAACAGACTCAAGTTCCAAATAGAAGAAGGTTAAAAAACCAAGGCAGGCTTGTGGTACTGTGTAGGAATCCATGCTCCAGAGATAAAGGGGTCAGATTATGAAATGTAAGTGGTGTGTAGATAAAATAAAAGGTGCACATCTTTAATTAAATGTATGAGAAACGTCTCCTAAAGATTAAAATGAGGCCCCTCAGAAGCCCAAGAAAAGTGTCGATTCTCTTTCTGGTTATCTGTCGGTATAATAATGTATTGTTGCTTGGTTACTTTCTACTCAGAAACTGATACTTATTCTTTAGTGTTCATGATCTATGCAGGGGTCACATAAAAACCCTCCTGCACAATCACGTTGAGTACGCAGGCCTGTCTGTTTTAAGGAGTATGGTTTCATGTCGCAGGACTGCTTGTAAGCACCAGTGCATGGAGAGGATAAGAAGTTTGTTGGGTTACTGAAAACCATTACAATTTGTTGTAGCATGGTCAATGTTGAAAAAATTATCGATCAAATGATTTACAAGACATTGATACATCTAACGATCGACCGTAAAAGACAATGGTCATAAAAACGAGATTAAACATGCATTGGCAAAGCCAATTGGACTCGCTTTTGCAAGCGTTAGAGCTATTGGCGTTGTAAATGACAATGTTGTTTACCGGTGTGTTGTGGAGTGAAGTGGATGTATGTGGTGTGTTGTGTAATAATGTGGGTTGGATTGGAATTGTGTGGCGTGGAATACTGTGATGTGAAGTGGATATGTGTAATGGAATACTGTGGCATGGTGGGCAGGGGAATTATGTGGATAGTAATTTTGTGGTATTGAGTGTGGAGTGTAATTTTGTGGATTGGTATTTTGTGTTGGGTGGTATGTAGTGTAGTTTAATTATGTGGTGTGCTGTTGAATTTTGTGGCATGATGTGGAATTCTGTGTTATGATGTGGAATTCTGTAGTGTGGATTGGATGTATGTGGTGCGTTTTGTAATTGTGTTGAGTTGAAATTTGTGCTTTAATGTTGAATTATGTGGTGTGGAATGGAAATGTGTGGAGTTGCATTGTGTGGCTTGGAACTGTGTGGAGAGTGAAATTATGCTGATTGGAATTATGTGGCATAATGGTATTGAGGCTGGCGTATGAATTCATAAAACACAATGGCAGCTGTGTCATCACCCATGCCCTGACCACAGAAGTCCCGGCACAGGGTTAGGGAGATTGGGTCTGGTCCGCCGAGTAAAGTCCAGCTGCACTTGGCCTTGCACATCAGCAGTTTACTGTGCATCCCAGGACCTTTTTTTAAATTATTTTATTATTTAGTTTGTTATTAGGTCATTTGAAAAGTTTAAACAATTTTTTCAGGCGAGTTACCACCTCTACATTATTGTTACTTGTAAAGTATGAAGTATATTTCCAGGATACAGCTCTGCACATTAATAAATAATATACAATAGGGCCAGTGATCAGTGGTGCCTGTTGTAGCTGCCATGAATCTATACTACCGCTTTAAAATGCTTCTTCACCCAATAAAACATGAAATCGGTGCACTGCAGCAGCTGGAATTATCATAATAATGCTGTTTTAGAATGTCAAACAATTTAAAGACTTTTTTGGGCATCAATCAGGCTGCCAGGCTTTTGTATTTCAACTGTACCCCGCTATACGACTGAGCGATGACGTTCAGGAACGAGCACTTAGCTCAATTTGAAGCGACATGTACAAATTTGAATAGACGTCAAACACCATAATGATCGAAAGCAGAAGAATGCCAGACTGTTTGTCTCTGTGTTGAACAAATGAAGGAAGCAGTTTTACATTGTTGATGGCAAGTGGGCATGATTTGGGTGCTTTACTTAAATCATATGACACAGGCTTACTATATAGAAAAAAGTATTTCACGCAGTTTTAATGCGAACACAGCTTGTCACATTTTTTATTTTTTGGCTGTTAGTGCTCAGTTTGGTGAAGTGCTTCACGGTTTTCCATACATAACTAATATTTTATCGTATTTAGGTGCTTTCTCACCCAGCTTCCCACTCGGGTCCACATGGCCGGTGGCTCGGTAGAACAAGCATCAGTTTAATATTGTGGGACTGAAGATTGGGGGACAATGTAACTGCAGGAGAGGCAATGAAAGACAAACGGAGGGGTGGACAGACTGGGGCAGGGTGAAACTGAACATAGGGACACCACAGTCGGCTAGGCAAAATGGGTCAGGAGTAAGATGAGCTGAGGGGTACAATAGTCAGTTAAGCAGAGAGGACCGGAGACCGAAGCAAAATTAGCTTCTAACATGATGAGTGGGCAGGGTGGCAGGAAGAGTCTGAACACGGGGACCAGAGCCGTCGGGGTAGAAGAGGGCTCTGAGGTCAGAGCTGTGTACATGGAGAGGTTAGGCTCTGGGTGCCACTGGCTGGCTGAACAGGGGTAATAGTTGGCGAGGTATTAGTGTTCGCTGCAGAGAAGCAGGACGAAAAGGTAGCTGTGAAGAGATAGACATGGTGTAACAGTATGGACACAAGGGTAGTAAGTAGTGTGTGTGTCACCGAGGTAAGCGAAACGGGAACCGCTCGGCTCAAGATGGCAACAAGCATTTACAATGCAATGGTCTCGGCATTGTTAAAGTTAGAGCTGTTGGCATTGCTCATGACATTCTTGTTTTTGTTTTTAAAACATTTAAAGAAACAGCATTGTTATTTACAATGTTAATAGCTTAATCACTCTCCAATGCGAGACCTATTGCATGTGCACTCACACACAGAGCCACACACACACAGCCACCCAAACACAGAGCCACCCACACACACAGAGCAACCCACACACAAATAGAGCCACCCACAGAGCCACCTACACACACAGTTACCCACACACAGACAGAGCCACCACGCATAGAGCCAGACACACAGCCACACACACAGAGCCACATACACAGAGCCACACTCAGAGCCACACATACACACACAGTGGCTTCCACAAACCTTCCAGCACCTGTGACGAGATTAGCAATAAATCATCATTTAACAGTGTTTAAGGCACGAGAAACCTAAAAAGGGTGCCAGGTAGTTGAAGCTCCCCCCACAGCCGAGCATCACAGCGAAGACCTGGTCTCTTGGTAACACCCACTAGGAGATATATGTCCCTTCCACTCTGGAACCATCACGCCCCACACCCCCTTTCCCGTCACACGTTCAAGGGTACCCCCTCGCCCGCCTGGCAACCGCATCCCATGCCCACCCCTTCAGTGCCCAGCTCATACATTCACAAAGCTTCCCCAGCTAGAGCCCTCCTACTACCCCTCCTTCCCTCCTCTCATTTTCACCTTCAAAAGATGGCGGGCAGGGAAGAAAAAAAATTCCCTCCCGTGAGATAGTAAGGAGAAAAGCAAGACAGAGAGTATTCCAGCAAGCAGAGAAAAGACTTTGTACACCTCATGCGTCAGTAGCACATCACTGGCTCAAAATCTACCAACACCATTATAGCCATGCGCACAGAAGACACACTGTTTGTAGATAGTGGACAATCCTAAACTCCCCACCCAACAATGAAAACATACTAGTCTGGGACAACCCACAGTTTGTCAATACTGAGCAGAGGACTCCAGTTCAATGCGAAAATATACCTCTGGAACAGCACAACTCCGGGCCATAAACACACAAAGCAAAAAACAGAGATGTTAAAGCGTGGAGATCAGCGAATTGCATATTCGACAGCAACACATACTGTGACAGTCACAGATCATGCAAATCACTCATTACATCCACGTGTCCCATGTCCTTTGCGTGTATTTTACCACTGTTCTATTTTGTAAATGAAGGACAGTGCGGTGATTCAAAGTGGAGAGGAGCGACGGAGATCCCGAAAGGAAAAGAAAGGGATTCTTGTAGGAAAGCTCGAAGGGTCAGTGATCGTGGCTGGTCAGTAATCCAGGGGAGGGGAAAGGGGGCCTGCGGATGAGGTAGGGTCTTCTAAATATGCGGGCGGTGGGGGGACATCGGCGCTTAAATGGTGGTACAGAGGCAACTGCCAGGGAATAGCTTCTAAAACGAAGAGAGATACACAGTATGAAGGAGTATACCAATTATTTATTCCAATAGAGAGGGGCCTCGTGATTGCCAAGGGGGAGCGGTATGGGAGTAAGAATTGCAGAGGGTGATTGCTACATATAGCGCAGTACTCAAGACACCTCTCCTTGTAAAGTTTCAACCCTCACTTAAATTAAAAAAAACAAAAAAACATCCGTTACAAAATGAGAGCTACTTTCTTAGATCATGAAACTAAGTGCTGACCATGAGCGGTGAATCCAAGGGGGTGCCGACTTCCAGTAGGCAGCAGAGTTCAGTGAGTCCGATCCAGGTGTTGACCATGAAAGGGGGAGGGTAGAACCAATCACTGGGAGCATTGATTTTGGCAGGGCGGAAAGTGATTTATGGTTGAAGGGAAAGAGATTCCTGGAGGTACAGCGACTCCCGTGGGTTGGTGTTCAGTATCCTGCAAGGCCCCTCCCACAAGCCTCCACCAGTAAATTTGCTGAGACAGCAGCTCCGGGTCTCCGTCGGGCAGTCGCCCCGCCTACCCCGCTCTCTGGTTTCGCTGGAGCCCATTGTTTACAAACTGTCCTCACACGCACTATGCTGGGAGTCGCGCGAGAGTCAAGTCCTAGTTTGTTTCCAGTAACCGGCCGCGCTAAATGTACAGGGAGGAGGGAAATGGGGACACCAAAAGGACGGCGAATGGGGCTACGGGAGGCGACGTTAAACGCTGAAAGGACGAACGTGAATCACAGCTGTCGCTCTGTGGAAAAGTCGCTTGGAAGGGGCAATTCTTTGAGTGGAATCGGCAATAAAAACAAATCGAGGTTACATAAAAGGGACCTGCAGAAAGTGTAAAATAACCCGGGCACTACCTCCTAATCTGATTTTCTAGGCTCAAACGTTACGATTTCCGTTTGCCCATGTACAAAAGAGCAGTTAGTGTGCACATAAGCGGTCTCGACATTTCGCTAGTACAGCAAGGTGGGTGAGACATTTTTACGAACATAACATGGGTCCCTGCAGCTCTTGCGACGCAGGGGGTCCCCGACCATTCTGGGGGCCCTGAATCCTTCAACCCAATGCAAACAAGGCAGAGCAAAAGGCAAGCACACCACTGCCTTTCTCCGAGGCAGAGCAGAAATGCCTCGGAGAAACGCAGTGGCGTTTTCGGATTCGGGGGCGTGTTTTGCTTTTATCTCCTCTTGCCATTGGCTGGAGGAGATAATTAGACTTCTTGAAAAAAACACTCCCCCCCCGATCCGAAAAGGACGGGGCCTAATCGGAATGACGGACCTCTTCTCCAATGGCTGGCCAGCATTCAAGAGGCCAGCCAATGGAGAACAGGGGAGAAGAGGGGAGGGTTCAAGCCCCTCTTCTCCAAGTCATTAAATCTCGGATCGAGACTGCGCAAGCGCAGCCTTCGAGCCGAGACCTAAAAACAGCTAGTAAGCACTCCCTCCCCGCATGCTGCTCACCTCCTCCTTCTACTTCTCCGGCAGCGACAGAGCCACAGCGGTGGCGCAGGCCCAGACCCTGGTCTTGAGTACCTATGGCATCCAGCGATCTAGGCACGGCCTGCGCAGACGTCAGTGCTGCTCCCAAGGTATACTCACTAGCAGCGCCCTCTGACCGGGAGAGGGAGGGAAGATGATGCCTGGTTCGTGAAGGGAGAGATGGCAACAGCCACACGGCGCGTGACACAGGAGCAGCTCCAGCACCCGCCTGCATCGCGTCTTCAAGATAGCCACAAAGTCAGTTCGGCAGTGCATATTCCCTGGCAGGTGCCCAAGGGGTACCTGAATGTTATGAATTGGAAAGCCCTCTCGCGAGAGTGCGTATCCCGGGCAAGCAATGTGGAAGTACGGGGAGGAGGGTTGTGCAACAAGGACAGCGAATCGTGAGCGCGGTAACAATCTGTTTAATTGGCCATGCACGCCGAACTTGGTGTTCTTAGGGGGTTATTGCACTACATGCCTGACAAACAGCAAATGAGCAGCTGCCTGGCATCAAAGCTGAACATACACCCACCTATAGTGTAATACGAGCATGAAAGAAATAAACAAATAGTCACTTAAAGAACAGATAAACAACCAAAGTGTAAAGATACAGTACTTGGTCCTTGCTCCTTAGGAGGAATGAAAGGGAAAAAAGGAGGGACAAAGAGGCAAGACTGACCACTAGCCAGCAGGGCTTTTTGAAGGACACTGAAACAAGCAAATGAAAAGGCGGGGGGGGGGTGGCTTTAAGCCACAGAGAAGTATATACAAGTGGTCTTGAATGCTCGACCTAAAAAGCACATCAGATGACTTATGAACATTTTACATTATGACAGCACCTCTGGAGCTGACATTCTCTCCGATGACTGATAAAAATGAAGTGTAAGGTACACTATAAAAACTGACAGCGAACTTTTATCAGCAGGAGTTGGCCCGAGAGCCTAGTCCGCCTACCAGGACCTAGCAGCTGTGTTACATTTTGCTGGTGCCAAGCATGCTGAAAATCACACCAGTTAGCAGCCGGGGTTTATCGAGTAGATGAACCCTGGCCCCACAAAGAAAAACATTACTCAAAATGCTGATTACACTGTACACATTAGAAAGCCTTTTGGAACTATGGGGTGATCAATTTGTACACAAGCATTTTAAACACGACTGAATTATAGAAATGAATACTAAAATGTATAACTGAGGAGGGTTTGCTTTTTTTTCTTTCTTTTTGTAACTAGAACCTCCCTTTAGAATTGTTATAAGAATACAGCGCCCCTGTTCTGGAGCTTTTATACTCCTTACATTTATGACAGAACTATAGATGACCGAATTGAGTGTATTGTGCCCAGGATTACACCATTTGGGCAGGTAACAATTACAACATGCGATTTTGTGAAGCACAATGAATAACTTAGTCACTCTGCTTACCTTCATGCCAAATGTTCTCTCATTTTATTAATCTCCAACAATGAATGCCCCACTGCACTAGAGCTCACACAAAGATTTCAGCAACATACACGTTAACCTTGTAGGCTAACCGACCGTGACTGCACCACGCCAGTCAATTGTGTGACAAATACATTTTTCATATATTTGCAATTCAGTGTTAATTTTTGTAGAACTTTGTATGAGATCAGACGGCAAAATGTTTTTTCAGGCTGTATCATCTTATAGCCACGCTGCTTGGAAGTCAAGAGTATGAGCAGGAAATTGTGTTCATACTTCTAAAGCTATAGCTGAACTGTTAGACCCAGCAGTTTATGGCTGGCTGGGATGCATCGAAGCCAGTCAGAATCCGCCGTCCTAGATAGGATGAGTGTGATACACGTGTCCGATAACCTGTGCTCACCCTTGGGTAGCTTAGCACTGAGCAGTCAGGCTTATCCTCAGGGCCCAAGTGTAAAGTATTGGCACAACACCACCTTTGCAACACACTGCGGATGCCACAAAAAGACTCCACGATGTATGTATAAAACATTGGTTTTGTATTAAAAAAATGATAAATACATTGAGTATACACTTTACAGTTATATGCAATTGTCAACTTTCCCATTAGCAGCAGTATCGCATGAACAAATATGCCTAATTCAGAGGTATTTATCAACCATTACATTCCCCAATATTGCATACCCCCAACAGTTGTAATAGTCAAGAAATCACAAGTCTTCACGGTGTGGCCAAAGCGTCAGCAGTTTCCTTAGCAATTTTAAGTTCTGCCCACACCGTCACCGTTCCAGGTCATCCGGCAGGAATCCTTGAGACATATTTTTTACGAGCTTCAATCCCGCATACTCTCAGTGCATCCCTTTCACTTTAATTAAAGTTCCCTCGTGGAGTATAAAGACTCGTCACTTACTATTTAAGGCTGGAATCAATTTCATTCTAACTTTTGCGATTTAGGTTGCCCCTGAAGAAGGGACGTGCCAGTCCCGAAATGCATCGGGCTTTTTCTTTTAAAAATCCTGTATATTATTGTGTTTAAATATCATGATGCAATGACCACATGTTATGTTCTGTATTGTAATATGATGTATATCTATGAATAATTCATGTTCACTCAATTTGATTGATGTATACCACTTTAAATGAGCAACTAAGCAATACAGTATACAAGACCCATTTCTGGTTCTGAATTGGTTAATTTTTTTGCAAACATAAATGAGCTAAATTTGTAGGGTTCTTTTATAACCCAGTGCACGGTGTATACAACCCTGCCGGTTTGTAATCTTTTCTTCATGTATGAGGACATGAAGTTTGCATCCGGGTCGGAGATCACCTCCTTGTGGAAACCCACTCAGGTGAAGATCCCCAACCGTGCCTGGGCCACAGCGAGCACCGTCACCGTCCTTAGGGGGATCACTTCCTGGTATTGGGTGGGGAAGCAGCATTTACAACTCTGTTGCCACTACGCGGGACCATTACAACGCAGACGTTACAACGACCACATTGTTACCATTACATCGCAAGCCATTACTACGATTTGCTGTAGGATGCGCACTGGTGTTGGATTTGGAATCCAACACCTTCCCTGCTGTTGCACAAACTGGAGTAGGAATAGTGAATAATACTATTACTAAGTCCAGCACGCCCCCTACAGCAAATCATAGTAATGACTTGCGATGTAATGGTATGCGTTCTAACAATGCGGTCGTTGAAACGACCGTGTTGTAATGGCATGCGATGTATTCGCATGCGTTGTAAGGGTTTATATTCATTGGGTGGCATGGTCCACTAAGCCCAGGATGAACTTATTACCCATAGCAGTCTTGGGATCCAGAGTCCCCACAAAGTCACTGCCCACCTGCTCAAAAGGGGTGCCCACAACAATAACAGTTGCGGGGGGGGGGGGGGTGGGCCTTGCACCTACCTCCCGTCTTTCTGCTCACCTGGCTGGTTGGACAGGACTGACAGAACGCGTCTGAGGCCTTCCTCCTTTGGGGCCAATAGTAGTGGGAGGCAAGCCTGTCAAAGATCTTGTCCTGCCCCAAATGACCTCACAGCGGCACATCATGAGTCAAACTCAGTAGAAAGGTTCTGAAACACTGGGGTACCACCAACACAAGGAACGACCCTTGTTCAGCAACCTTAGGCTCACTATACAGGAGATCGTTCTCCCAATAAATCCAGTGAGTTCCAGAGGTGTCACCAGCTGCCTGGGCCTCAGCCTGCCATTGAATACCCAGAAGAGTTGGGCACTTTTTCTGAACCACGCACAACTCCTCCCTGGCGGGACTTTCCTCCTGCTGCCAATTAGTCATCTTAGGCAGGATCCCCAGTTTGGCCACATCTTCCCCTGTAGGTATCGGAGCCTCCCCCCTCAGGGTCAGCCTCTTCCCGTACCGCAGGAATCTCAGGTGTGGGTTTCCCGCGCCCCTTGCACGCCCAATCAGGCAGTCCCAACCAACACCCCCAAGTGTGACCGGAACTTCACCTCCCTCCAGGAGGTAGGTTCAAGGTTGTTGCAGATTAGACAGCCCACAGGCATAGATGGGCTCACCCCTACCATCAAGGAACCAAAGCCTGCCCCCCCCCCTCTCCTTGTTCTGCTGGAGACCCTTGCCTGGATCTCCTCCAGATACCTTCCTGGTGACCCAGGGGTCCGCCTCCTCAGCAAGCTTTCTGGGATCAGAAAGGTTCTTATCAATCAAGTGCTGGCGCAGCTCGGTAGAACAAAGTCTAAGCATGTTCTCCTGCACAATCAAATTGTGCAGCCCCTTGTAGTCCACCACCTTACTGCGTGCCCTTCACCCAACCATCCAATGCCTTGCAAAACAAATCCACACAATCTACCTAAGTCTAGGGTGGTCGGTTTCACACTGTCCCTAAACTTATGCCTGTACTTGTCTGGGGTCAGACCATATTGCCTGACCAGGGCATCCTTCAGTGTATAATACTTCACCAAGACACCCTCTTCAAGGACCAACAAGGTGTCCCTCCCCTCAGGGGGATCATACTTCCACAAACTCCCCCGCACCCCAATCTCCCTCAGTGATCCTGTGCATTTGTTAAGCTACTTCATAGGCCCCAAACCGCTGGTCTATGTCATCCCCCACTCCATAATCAGGGACCTGACCCTAAGATATGTAAACTCTTTTGTTCGTAGACACGCATGAAATGCTGCCACCATCGTCCACCTCTCTCATGCTCAACTCTTGAGCCAACATCATTTTCTTTTCCTCCATTGCCACCTTGGCCTTCTCACTTGCCCACTTAAACTTGGTCAGCTCCCACTTGAGCTTCCTTTTCTCCCGCCTGTTCTCCATCTCTTTTGGGGACAGACCCCTAGAGGAACCACTACTGCCCGACCTGGAGACTACTACCCTCCTCTCCTTTAGTTCCTGCTCCTCAGCATCCACTACATCACCCTCCCCGGGATCCCCAGTCGTTCCTCTGGTCTCCAGCCAGGCCCTCAATGTCGTTTGCAGCTCCTCCTTTCTACTGAGGCCTTTAAAAGAACATTGCAGGTCTATGCAGAATCCTTTGAGCTGGGCTATCGTATAGGTCTCCAACTTATCCTGCTCAAATTCCACTACTGCAGGTACCTCCGCTGGCTTTCCCGACTTAGACATGACTGTTGTGAACACAGAAAGGTTTCAAAACTAGAATTGGAAACCACAGAAAAAAACAAAACCCAAGGCAAGAAAATGATATTGTACACCGTATAAAACATATTTGTATTACACATACATTGAAATAAAAAAAATATATACATTGAGTATACACTTTACAGTTATATGCAATTGTTAACTTGCCCATTAGCAGCAGAACGACATGAACAAATATGTCCTACTCATAGGTATTTATCAACCACCCCATTCTCCAATATCGCATACCCCCAACAGTTGTAATGGTCAAGAAATCACAAGTCTTCGACTAAGCCTCGTGACCCAGCCCACAGTCACTCAACTAAACCAGCCAATGATGCACGTTGGCCCTGCTCGCGCCACATTGTTTAGACTGTCGGAACTACCTAAAGCAGAAAGAAACAGTTACTTAGTTTCATCCGTCCGGATTAGACCTCCAGGTGTCCGGCGGCACCTGCACGAGGGCAGGATCACTATTCCACCTCGTAGACCAAAGGTTATGACCCAGGAAGCTGGGGCGCTTCCAAGCCTGGAGAATTGCTTCTCCTCATGCAGAGGTAAAAGCTCCCGTATTTCCGGGCAGCCAGTCATAGGTGCTCAGAAGGCACATGAAACCCCTCGGACCCTGTCACGATGTTCTCTACAACAAAGTACCTTGTGGCGTGGGTCCAAGCAGAGGGTGCCAGTGAGCTCAGACAGAGGCCGCGATGTAAGGCACTATCGTCCTCCCGATCTGGAGGTCAAAGATAGTCTCAGCTCCCGGCTCAGGTCCCCCAGCACCCCTCGGACACCATACGCTCCGGAGTGCCAGCTGGCACAGGTTTCCTTTTTTCAAGCATGGGTCAGTCAGACTCTGCAAGCTTCCCCCACACTCCTCAAACTCCTAACGTCCTGGCACCTCAGGTGGGCTGCTGATCTTTACGAGCACACTCCTCTGCACAATGTTATGACGGTGTATGTCAGACAGTCCTTGTCCCAACAGACTATCACTTCCACCTGTTTACACTGCACCCTGTGCGATCCTTACGATCTCATGGAAAAGAGGAAATCCTTCATGTCCCTGGGATATTGTGCACAGGAGCCCAGCCAACTGGCACTTGGAGAGTACTTAGTGACCCATGCCACGACAGTTGCCACTTAGCTGAAGGCCAGCAACATCCAGGCAGAATCCACCAAATGATAGTCCCCTTCCTGGAGCACAACAGCCCCAGGCCACCACAATTCTGAGGATAGTCCAGTTGCCGTCCCTCCTGCCCTAATGATTTCTCATGTTGATATCCCAGCGTTGAATCAGTATAGTATGGTTTCAAATCCTAAAGTGTCTCTTACTTCAAAGGCCCAAGCCCCATTAGTTATACCTACAATGGCCTTTGAAGATACAACAAATGCAAGAGGCCACCTTTTAAAATGCACAGGCCCTCTCTAAATTTTGTCCTGTCTGTCATCCTACCCCAGGAGGTTTGATCACTATCTGTGGGACCGGCCCCTTGGAATGTAGGTGTCAATTCCAAACCCATGTAATCGTCCCAGAAAGGCCCCTCAGAGTCAGAGGTCTGCAGTTTACCTTGAGCCCCTAGTTTATGGCCTTTTTTTAAGAATGCACAGATTTAGCTGTCCCCCTAGCACCCAGATGTGAATTAGGAGAGAGGCCGACAGGCACACAGATCCTTTAGCATTGAAATGCCCACTTTGCCGAAGTGACATTTCCACACATGTAATGTCGGATCCACTCGCACTACCAGAGACAATTCGCCATTACGAACTCATCTATATCAAACTCCATACTGCTACTATGCTGCATGTAAGAAATACTACTCAATAGCCTTTCCCTACATTCCCCCATGCTAATCCAATGCGACAAGCAGGACCCGTCGTACCAAACACACCATCCGGTGCCAGTTACGACTCATGCATGTAACACACACGTGCACATGCCCTTTCTCTTTCTGACACCACACCCTGTCCCCAGGGAGAACTCCGATATATCAAGAGACATGAAGAACCTTGGCACGTAGCTTTATAAATGTCAAGCCGAGTAACAGTAACTTGTGCACACACACCCCACCAGGTCAAACCTGTTGCACGATCGATGAGCTACCTCCTTGGATGGCACAACCAGTGCTGCAAGCCCACTGAAGCACATTCGAGGTACGTGCCCTGGGTATATGTCTTACACCTAGACAAGGGTCTTGCAGCTAACTTGAATCAGCCAATCATGTATACACCAATCACCAGTATGTATATGACCAGCACAGCGCTTTGACACTGAATGGCAGTGTCAAACATGCTCAAAGTCCTAAGCCAGCAAAACAAGGCCGAAACATGAGGTCTGCAGCCAAAAAGGTTAGGGTGGACCACGTCAAACAATGCCAGGTCTAACATGAACTTAAAGGCATAGATAAACATAATATTTGAACATTTCTCAAGACCTCTTTGGATCATGACCAGCGATTCCCCACTCCCCAAGCTTTTACAACGTCATAAGCAAGAAATTGTTATGAACTTACTTAACTCCCTCCTAGCTTAATGTTCCAATAACTTACAACGTGCCTTTACTGAGATATCGTACTGGAGAAAGTACTTTTCCTTGCTGCTGTTTAGTGCAACAATATGTATATTGTCTGAGGGGTTGATCCTGGGGGCAGGGTTAGCGCACTTGCGCTCTATGCTTACAAGTCTCTGTAGTGCCTTATGTATGTGATCAGTTTGAACTTAATTAAGTCTCTCCATGTTGTAGAAACAAATCGTGCGGTCTTTCTTGAGATATTTCAAATGAGATTTTTTTTCCTGTTGCTAATTTAGTAGTGCAATTGTGACGATTGCTTGAGGGGTTAACACTGAGGGAAGTATTAATGCTCCGCACCTTATTTGCGATATCTTCAGATACCTCACTGGAGATCATCCTTTTTTGCTACTATTCAGAGTACTAATATGCTGACTGCCCGAGGGGTTAATTCTGAGGGCAGGAGTTTGTGTACAAGTCCCTATCATGCTCCATAGCAAGTAAGTGCTCCCAACTTAACTAACTCTCTCCCAGATCCACATTGTAAAAATATATTATAGGTCTTTCCTGGGATATTTAAACGGAGAAAGTCTTTCCTGCTGCACATCTCAGTGCTGTATTATGAGGATTGCTTGAGGGAAGCACCATATATGCTTATATAATCTGTTTACGCATTATTCGCGCCATGGGTCGTCGTAATGGCCTGAACTACTGTCTAGTTGTAGATGTTTCTTGAAACTGTAGAAAGGTCCTCCCTGGCTCTATAACTACCTACTATTGTTAAATCGTCGAATTTAACAGATCATTGGTACTTTTATCCCTTGTGATTTTAAAACTGACTGAGTTTTAAATGTTAAGGTTGTGTTTTAAATTGTGTTGGCAATTGCTATGGTCTAGTCTGGCTGTAAACAAGATTCTGCATGTTCTTGCAAATCAAATACAATGTTCATGTTCCAACAACATGGAAACGTTTTTGATGTGGGGCGGAGCGACACGAAATAAGAAGAGATGATATGTTAGAGGTCGTTTGGAAATATAAGCCCGGGATATCTTAGGTGTGATCAAAGATATTTGGTAATGGTATTTTTTTCTTTGGAGCGGCCGCACCATTTATTTTCCCAAAACGTTTTCTTCCATTACTATTGATACTGTTGGTATGATGCTAACAACGCAAGACTTGTTTTTTTAAGGATTTTTTTTACATCACGTCTTGAGTGCCACTATACTGGGTAATAGTAAAACCCGTTTTTAGACTTTGTGGGAAATCATAACGTATTAGTATGTGGATTAACAACACAGAATCCGTGTCCGTGCGCGGATAACTAGTGCAGAATATGTCTGCTATTTAATGGAACACTTCAAATATTAGAGGTGAATTTATGTGAACAAATAGTGCAGAATTGGTTTAGCCGACTATCTGCCTAGATAGTGTTGTACCCGTGGTATTTCACGGGGAATTCAGAGAAGCATTGTGGTGCATCTTTGGCATTCAACACAACACGATCAACTCGTTTTACTCTACTTGCCGAACATTTGCAGGCATACAAGAGCTTCCAGTGAAGCAGAAAGTGTTGCCCGTCATGTGTAAGTCTGACCGTACGAGTTGCTAGGGAGAACAAGCATTTGCAATGCAATAGGTCTCGCATTTGTGAGAGTTTAAGATAATGACATTGTAAATGACAGTGCCTCTTATTTAGGTTTTAAAAACCAACACAATAAAAGAGGCATCGTTATTTACAATGCCAGTAGCTGAAACTGTCACAAATTCGAGACCTATGGCATTCCATATCTCTCTCTCTCTCTCTCTCTCTCTCTCTCTCTCTCTCTCTCTCTCTCTCTCTCTCTCTCTCTCTCTCTCTCTCTCTCTCTCTCTCTCTCTCTCTCTCTCTCTCTCTCTCTCTCTCTCTCTCTCTCTCTCTCTCTCTCTCTCTCTCTCTCTCTCTCTCTCTCTCTCTCTCTCTCTCTCTCTCTCTCTCTCTCTCTCTCTCTCTCTCTCTCTCTCTCTCTCTCTCTCTCTCTCTCTCTCTCTCTCTCTCTCTCTCTCTCTCTCTCTCTCTCTCTCTCTCTCTCTCTCTTTTTAAAGAGTTAATAAACAAGCCCACGTTAAATGGAAGGGTAAGAAACTTGGTTTCTAGTCGCATTCAGC
The DNA here is from genome assembly GCF_964204655.1 of Triturus cristatus. Classification (NCBI taxonomy): domain Eukaryota; kingdom Metazoa; phylum Chordata; class Amphibia; order Caudata; family Salamandridae; genus Triturus; species Triturus cristatus. The sequence continues at coordinate 400,083,167 of NC_140587.1, read as the reverse complement.
AGACTTAGTTTGTAAACTGTGTGAGTGCCTTGAGTCTCACTAACGAGAGCGGGCACTCTTATCACCCATAAAACAAAGTTATGGTTGGGTTGGTTACTGTGGAGGACTTGTCTGACATTCCTCATGATGGCTAAAAACTACTCAAGGCAAGTGAGGTAATGTGTCGCAAATTGTGGTCTGGAATGTGAAAGAGGTATCATACATCTCAACCAAACTGTTTTCCTGTATGCAGAAAATATATATGTGTGTACGTAAGTATAAGTTGATAAAACTGCAATGGATACTGTCCGCTTTTACCCCCCAATCATGTAGACGTTCCTGCTTTTTTTTTTTCCTTTGTCCCTTCAATTGGTTGTTTTATTGTTCCTATGTCATGTAATGTACTTTTGATCGAAAGCTTGCCATTTGACCTTGGTAGTGAGATACTTTTCGTACTACACATATGAAAATAATATGTACATGCACAATACATTTACACTGAGTTATTAGTAGTAAGCGTACCAAGTGTGGAACGACTATATTTACCTGTTAGACCGAGGGTATGGATAACCCTTGCTACCGAGACAGATCGCTATTACTTCAGGGTTGATATGTTGATGGATTGTGTTGTAGTGTCTGTTTTGATGAATGCCTACTGATTCTTCTGTAAATGTTTACTTCTGTCAAATATATTGTATATGTGAAAATCTAATAAACGGATCAAACAAAAAAATAAAACAAAGGTATGGTTAGCGTAGATCCTACCTGCTGCTTACTGTTGGTTTTCAGCTGCCATGTTAAAACATGAAGCACGTTGGGTACTGTGTTGAAAAACAACACATAATAACAGCCATGTTAAAATTGCGTTGGGCGCTGTGTTGAAAAAAATTATATATCAGGGCAACGCAGCCGCCTTGTTAAAACAAAGCATATCAGGCGCCTTGTTGCTACAAAAGTCAATAATTCAACAAAAAAAAAGGCGGACGGCCATCGCATTATTTTTCTATTTATTTACTTTGTAGAAATCGCGTCATGCCCCACTTTAGATGTTTAAAGCTAAAGCGTGGCATACCGAGATTGCTACAAAAGTAAATAAATAGAAAAGAAATGCCACGTCTGCCTGCTTTTTTTTCTTTTTCTTTACTTTTGTAGCAATTGCGGCACGCCACGCTTTAGCTTTAAACCTCTGAAGCAGGTATGACGCGAACGCTAATAAAGCAAATAAATATTTTAAAAGGTGTGCGGTCGATGCTGCTGCTACTAATAAAGTAAATAAATACTGGGGGAAAACGCTTTACTTTGTACGTGTTGGTTCGTAGTAAAGCACGTTGTGGGTGGAATAGGGAAAAACCATTAAAGAGCGTAGTGCTCACAGACTGGAGATAAAACAGACTGTGTAATAACACAAGTAAAAAGTCCAGTCCTCATGGGAGGTTACAAATGCAGATAAGACAGTACTAAGGAGGGATTACTAAGCATATTCATGAATCAAAAGCAATGATTTAGAAAAGGCCGTAACAGGAGCCAATTGTAAAGATGAGCGGAAAATAGGCAGAGCTTCAAGTCCATAACTGGATACAGCATGGTTTGCAGAGCAGCACATGCGCGCCCAGGCTCGACCTAAAGGTTGAACTACAGATCCCAAAAGGCACTTATGCAAGCTCAGGGTGGGTGAGATACATTTTTAGCTGCTGCTGCATACTTTGCAAAGATGAGCTGACCGTGTGAAAGATGATAATATAGCATGAAGAAAGAGCTGTTTAGAGAAAAGTGGCTGCACAGAAATAGCTAGATGGCGTCCCATTTGCAAGTTGCCATCTAAAGATTATATAGCGAACAAGCTATGAAAGAAAGCCTTCAGAATCTCTGTTAAATAGTTTCAATGGGACAGCCCTCTTGGCTCAGGAGATAGCCCTCTCAGTCAATAGAATTGAAGCATTCCCGAGGGATTACTTTACATGCCGTTGCACATCACTTTTAACTCGGGCCCATATTAGTTGAGGATACATCCTCCAACAGTCAATAGGAGGACAATGTTAGCTCTCTTTTAGAGGACGCACACAATTTCTGCCCAATCAAATGATGTAAGAATGGCTACCACCATATGGGTGGAGCCAAAGCCCCTCTCCTTGTGCTTCTTAAAATTCTTTTTTAGGAAGCTCATCAGTGGTTTAAATGGAAATACTGAAGTGCAAGTACTCCCTATTTAAAAGGCCTGTTTGCTCCTAAGAAGTGCCGGTACTGCCCCCTTTATAGCACTGATGATCATGGCGACAGATGCGATGTCATGCCAGACTTAAAAAGGTATGTGGATTAAGGTTGGAGGCTATTATGAGGTCTTGGGCTGGTCGGCAGTATCTGCTCTTAATAAGATTGATTTCAAATCCTTTGCAGATGTAGCTTTAAACAAGCATACTCCTCGGCTCCAGTTGTGACATAGAATATAAAATTCCCTTTTTGTCGTGACAAAGTTTTAATCCCATTAAGGGAAATAAAGTGTGGATTATTCCCCTTCGATTGTTGATTTGGTCTGATGAAATTTAACTTATCCCTAGCTATTAAATGAATGAAAATACTGCTATTGATGAGTGAATTATTTTTTCTTTTCTAAGCAATGATAAACAAAAGCAAACACGGCAGCTCAGATGAAAAAAGAATTGGAATAATTTGATTTTTTTTTTTTTTTTTTTTTTTACTGCAGAGTGGTCAAAATGGAGCCACACTTTGATGTCTTGGAAAGACAGCCTTTGATTGGTTAGGTCTCGTGTTTGGTTTTAAGTTTTTGTGGCTTTCTCCATTGGTTTTATTGGTGTTGTAGGTGAAATTATTTGTGAATGCTGCTGTGCTAATAAAGAAAGACGAGCCTAATCCTCGACTGTGTCCTTCATAGAACTGAAGAGTGTCCAGGATAGCTAGGACATCACCTACAATAACACAGCGACTCATTGAGAGCCATGGAGTGGGGCTCGGTAATAGAGGTACAGGCATGCCTGGAGAAATAGGTTCCCCGAAATACAGAGGTCAGATCGTGTTGATTGCTTGTTGCAGTTTTGACAGAAGAATGTTTGTTTTGCATAAAGAATCGCCAATTAGGCCAAAACTTTCGTGGTGACCTTTTTCCTCAGTTTGGTTTTGTTATGCCTACAGGGATCTCGGTTAATCGGCCTGCGTGTTTGTCCGCGTTCAGCACTGTTGTCGAATCCTGTCATGCCCCGGGTTTGTCGTTTCTCATTGGCATGCCTACATATTTGAAATTTGCGTATCCTTTCCTGATTTTTTCTTAAATTCTATAATTTACCGAGGTAAGGGTTTAGAAACGAGCAGTGTTTTTGTACTGCGTATTTGAGGTGTTTTCATTGCGCCCACCCCGCACAGGCCTCTGACGTGTCCCGTTATGGTCGTGAAAACGCACATCTGGGTGGACAGAGGCCACGGCAGGCACCCAGCACAGCTGTAAAAACAGAGGGGTGGGGGGCGCTTGTTTGCCTGACCCTGCTACGGCCAGCTTTCTTACTGAGGAAAGGTATGTTATACATCACCTCTGAATTGTACGGCCTACAACGGCTTTCTTTGTAGAGCTCGGTTGAGCTCTTTTGACAGATGCTGTCAGCGATATTTTCCGTTTGTAAGAGACGAAAAACGAGGCCGCTAAATCATTTCAGCAGAGAAAAAACAGATACTCTAACAACTTTAGAAACGGATTATTGAGTTCCTCTTGAATCCCTTGGATTGGCTGGCGCCACGTCAAGATTGGTTTTTGCTTCTTAATTTCGGCTCCTCTTGAATGTATCTTCTGTATGAAGTGGAGCTCGTGGCCTTCCATCCCACCGAAGCCGGTTGGCTCTGGGCCTGCAATGCTCCACTCCATAAAAACCCAACCGGAATTCGTAAGTGTAGTGAAGGTCCCCATTCCGTCTGGATCAATTACCACCGAAGCTGGGTAGGAGCAGGTATTGTGCAGTGCCTAATTTGTAAAATATGAAGTGCCAGGGCTCTGACCAGGAGGCCACTGCAGCTTGCACCACCCATCGCTGCCAAAACAACTACTAACCATCTCTCCCACATGTAAATGTGACAGCTCAGATTATTGCAAGTCCCCAAAGCTAAAGGAATGGCTCTGGAGGCAGGTATTAGGACTATTTTAATGTATATTGTATTCTTAAACAACCGTTGTTCTGCTTATCTCTAAATTAGATGAGCAGCGCCACCATGTGGTAGACTATTGTAAGTATGGTGTTGACAATTAGGTGACTGTGCCGAGCACCGGAAACCAGTTAAGTGCCATGTTGAGCACTGGCTCAAATTAAGCACTGGTGTTGTGCCTTTGGAGGAGCATGTCTCTGGTGTATCTTCTTAGAAGTTACTTTATCATAGAGTAGTAATGAGCTGGTCCTTCCCAGATCAAGGGTCTGGATCACACAGGCAGTTCAGTGACCCCAGGACCTAACTTGGCGGGCACACACATGCAATAATAGACCCGAGTTTTGAAACCAAGCAGTGGCTTCATTTGGGCGTCTCCCGCATGAAGTTGCTCCACTTTTAATTGAAGTCCATGGGAGAAATATTTTCTCCTGATTTTTATCTTTTTTAAATCTCCCACTTTCCTCTTTTAAAATGTTGGCCTGTATTGCAGGCCGTGCCCATCTGTTTGAGAAGCCTCCGAAGACACTCCATGTCCTTCAAACATGGCTTGTTTCAGTATGAAGGTGAGCCTAGAGGTAATGAGGACCCATAGTAAGACTCGCAAGTCTGTTCATTGAGACACTTTCCCTTCATGTGTTCAAAACTGATGTACCCGCTGGATGACTATTGACATAATTATCAAGCTTCTGCTGATGCTGAATCGTATCCTTGTTCTGATGCCACTTTGAAAAACGGTACAGATTTTTTTTTTATAAACCTTTCTTTGGGGGCCCTGGCAATGATGTCCTGTACTTCAGTGAGATGTACACACCTGCTACCTGAGAAACAATCATGGGAATCCTACCTCGCTCATTTTAGAGGCCATGGTTCTAAACAAAACTATAAGTATCATACTGGTGGCGGATTATGCGACAGTCCCAGTGATAATTAACAATAACAATTATATGTCTTTATTGGTTTTCAGTTTCACTTACTAACAGTAACAGTTGTTGACCCATTGCAATTGTGGCGACCAGGCGCAGCTAAGCCCGTGCGTTTCTGTCAGTCCTTTAAGTATCAGTATTGAGAGTTTGGATTTCTGAACCCGTCTCCTCAGAACACACGCAGAGCTACTGAATAATGGACTTGCATAGCTGCTGGGCGAGCCACCTCTTGTGAGATGATGGAGCCAGGACGTTTTCAGCGCTGCGGCACCATAGGCCAGATACAGATGCAAAGACTCCTATACCTAAAACATAAGAGTAGGACTTACTGGTTTTATGCAGCTGCAGTGGAGAAGACATTAGCAAGAGCCGAGATGCATAGGCCTGGTACTGAGATTTCAGCTCGAAAGCTAACCCTCTGCCTGTACACTCCCTCCATGAGCTGTGTGAGCACTGGCTGGCACTGAGGATAACCATTGTGAATTGATTGATTGATTCTTTGCCTGAACACATCATCCAGACATTCTTTGGCTCTCGGTTGCTGAAGCATGTCTGGATTGCATTAGGAATGCTGATACTCTCAGTTGCCTCCGACACATTGTGCCAGGCAGCTCACACCAGTCCACCCAGTTATCACGCACCCACAGTGGTTAGGACCGCCAGCTACACATGCAAACAAACATGCATGAAACTGGCACATTAACCACACCCAGCTCAGCCGATCTCATCTCAAAACAGACCTTAATCTGTGGCGGAGTCCTGAAGACCACCGGGTCGTGAAGGTACCCAGTCTACAAGCAGTGGCTGCTATGGCATACTTGCGGCAGTGTGGTGCTATACCAGCCTCGGTAACAAAACAAAACATGGTAAGGACTGAAGGAAACTTCTTCTTAAGCTGGATGTGGAAGGATAACGCCGCACACTGCAAACAGCTGAGCGTCTGTTCCTTGTAACTTTGCAATTTCCTGAACTCTTTAGTTCGGTACGTGAACAGGAAGTCTGTGTATGAATGAATGCAGTCTTTTCAATTCTGGATAGAAACGCAGCCACCTCTGGCTTCCTTACCTCACTCTGTATTTTTTGCGGACTGACCCCTTCCTAATGACCCGTGCTTGGCCTCGTGCAGGCAATGTTTGGGGTTGGCCACGTGCTCGTTCCCTCCATCACCCAAAATGAACCCCAAACAAATGGGGTTAACAGAGCAGTCGGAGCTGGAACGAGCAAGCTGCAGCTCGTGGTTTGCTTCTTGCAGTCAGAATAGTTTAATGTCTGCAACATTTTGACTGCTGGCAGTGGCGAACTAATTCAGGAAAACAGTAGCAGTTACTGTTAGGGCATCTAGAGCCGCGGTTTCGATGTCCAGACCACTAACGCATACCTTTATTGATACGAGTATAGACAAGCGGTTAGTGTGGAATGGAAAAACACATATTCACATACTCCTATCCTTCCATATTTTATGGATTGCGTTCAGCAGTTAGTTCTTTCCCTAACTACCCACAAGTTTAAGTTAACTGATTCCCTTAGTCTATGTAATATACTACACATCCTTCTGTCATTTTTTGTGGGATTTGCTTATTTTTTGTCCATCCTAATTTGCTTTCATACAAACTATTTGTATAAGTGCTATATATTATGATTTATTTCCAGGTAGCAGATGTTGTTCTGTGAACGCTCCCTAGCGCCCACCTTACGCTCCACTATCCTGTAGATATCTGCTGCTAGCCGGCAAGTGTGCCTCACCCCAGCAGCTTACTGAAAGAGGGGGTCCCGTGCTCTCCATGCCACTGGAATCAAGCTATCCTGGCTGAAGAGGGGTGAAACCCTGAAACCGGACCTAGGATGCTTGTTTCCAGTCCAGGGAGGACCTGGCTTGGCAGTTCGGTCTGGACTGTTCCCATGAGGCACGGGGTCAAGACTGATTTGCATATGGCTGGGTTCAAACTGGAACGGCATGGTGAGCAAAAACACGATGGATTTAGGCCCAGATCTCTGTACTGGGGTGAATGTATGACATTGTTCTGCATTCTGTGCAACAACTGTTGTTTTTGCAGATATTCAAATACCCCTTATCTTGGAAACATGGTTTCCCCCTAGACTACAAAGAAACTCTGCCACCCCTGCAAGTCTATTAATCTCTCATCCTGCTGACTTTTTTAGGTCTTGCCTAGGCAGCTCTTGCCTAGGCAGCTCTTGCGCTGTCTCTTCGGGACATGCTGTATTCAGGATATGGGCATAAAGCTCCGCCCACTTTTCGCCGATCTTTTTAATTGGCTCCTGTCCCTGTCCTTTGTAAATGGTGGCTTTTCATTTGTAAATAGGCTTAGTAGTCTCTCTTTGTACCGCTTTGTCTATCCTTCTAACCTCCCATGAGGAAATCCCCTGTTACATGTGTTGTTTCTCCCTAGGCTTTAATTACAGCCTCAAGGCACTATTTTCTTGAAAGGCTTCAGGAAGGACACACACTTGGTCCTAATCTAGGCTGGCAGTGGTTACTTAACGCAGTAGAACATCTCACATTTATATGAGACTGTCTATAAATTTCCCTTCATCAGCTCCACACAGTACAACCTAATCCGAAATTAATTAATAATTCTTTTGTCACATTTCAAAGCAACTAATTGTATATATGGACATAGCTATTTGAATGTACTCATAGGACTGTCTTGCATGCACTACATTATACGTATGGTGGATTTACCATATCTTCTGCAGGGTGCAGTACCGTATTTGACCAAAAGAGGTCCCTTTTTGGTCGCATATGGTACTGAACCCTACAACATGGCTAGGTAAAAAACATTGCCATTTATAATGCCAATAACTTCAACTTTGTAGACATGCAGTGCTGGTGCCTTGCTAACTAGGGACCTCTAGTAGCAGTTTGCGGTACTGCACCTAGACATGCAGTGCTGGTGCCTTGCTCACTGCGTACCTCTAGGAGCAGCTTGCGGTACTAGACAGAGACATGCAGTGCTGGTGCTTTGCTCACTAGGGACCTCTAGGAGCAGCTTGCGGTACTGCACTGAGACATACCATGCGGGTTCCTTTCTCACTACGCAAGCATTTGCAAAGCACTAGGTCTCGCATTACTAAAAATATAAGCTATTGATGTTGCATTATTATTTTATTATTGTTATAAACTATCAGTAATGTGAGACCTCTTGCATTGCAAATGTTTGTCTTAATTAGCTCCTCACCCTACATTCATCCCAGGCACCGCTTGGTGAGCTTCCGACAATAAGGCATCTTTAGTGATGCAAAGCAATATTTATTTTTTAAATGTTTTCTGTAGGCCTTCTGAGATATTTTGAATTAATGTGTCTGCTTTGTGTAATCTTAGACTAGTCCACATCTTGGTTATGTGAAGTGGCTGATTTATGTTAAAATTCATAGTGAAGTTCGATTTCATATAGATTTCTGCCGAATAGTAGCTAAACTTACATCCTGGCTTAAAAAGAAATCCACCTGAGAGTGACTAGAATTTCAGTGATATTTTAAACCCTTTGGTGCCTGGAACTAATGTTGCAGTTTAATGGAAGGCAGACTTCGGTGCAGCCAACAAAGACTTTGGAATGTCTGATGGACCATCCTAGAGAACACAAGGCGTTTGTGAGAAAATGAGTTGCTGGTCGAGAAAGGGAATTCCTTCTCAAGCAGCAGCCACAATCCTTGCCAGGGTGAACCAAAAAAAGTCACTAAATTAACCTGTGCTTAACCCTCATAGCTTGGCACAAAAACAGTTGGGCTTAACTTGGAATCAAAGGGTTTATGTATCGCTCAGATAGAAATCACATGAAAACGCAACACAAAAAATCCCACACTAATTTAGAAAAATAGAGTAAAATGTAATACATGTGTAGGTAAATATAGCACCCAAAAGCACAAAGCACCACTCGCAGTTATCTGGTCATGCGAGAAAGTCACTGGTTCAGACGGACTGCAATTGCGAGAGGGCTTGATACAGGGATCATGTTATTCCTGCCGAAAAAGTTACCTTCTCAAATTCTGGTGTGAAGAGTCCACTTAGCAGTGGAAGAGTCTGCGAGGAGAATGGCGTGGATGGTTGTCTCTGTAGCGTAAAGAGCCGGCCATGTGTCTCGGATGATCTTCACTGTAACACAAAGCTCATGTTGGGCATTGCAAATGGCCATTGATGAAGCTTTGCATTGGCAATCATCGCAGGCTGTCTTTGTTGTAGCGCGAAGTGCAGATCTTGAGTTACAGGGAGGTAGCTTCAGGGGTGGTGTTTGGGGTGTTGCACCACCCCTAATAAATGTATATTCAGATGAATAGTTGGGTACAGGTGTAATTAATAATAATTGGATATAGTATATCTGTTAAACACAGAGAAGTCAAAGAAGAGCTTGGAGACTAAGGTTTTCTGGAATTTCATGTTGACATTTAAGTTAAAGTTTTCAAGAATGATGAGTGGAGTCGTGGAAGCAAGTGGTTCTAGGAAGTTTTGTGCTCTTTGACGGGAGAACCATTTGTGATCATACCATGGAAAAAAAGGAACAATGTTGACTTTGAATGGGGCTATGACGGATGTTAGATAGTTTTCCAAATAGATTAAAGAGTGATTGGTGTCATGTAGGCGATAGTTATGAATCACCTGTTGAAGAGGATGCCAGCACATCTTCCTTTGAGGTTGCTGAGTGAACTGTGGCAGAATATTAAATGATCATCCTGTAAGGCAGCAGGTATGGAAGCATCTTAAAGTACAATCAAGGCTTAAGATTCCTGTTTCCAGCACAGTTAGATGTAGGAGGATTCTGCGCTTGACTATGTGAAAATCATGGAAGAAGTGGGAGTAACATAAACCTAATTTTCCTTCGTCCAGTGACCTGAGTGGAAAGTAGATGGACAGTGTTTGGGGTACAAAGAACAATGAAGGTAGGAGATCACCATTTTTATGTTTCACTTTAGACTGCTTTAGCTATATGCCACATCTTATATTAATGCAATATGACATTGGATAGCTGCTTCAACCATTGCCTTATTTGAGAGAGCTCTCTTCAGCCATTAGCTTGCTGGGGTGTCTTTCATGTTTTGTGACTAGCCCAAGGCATTTTGTGGATGTTGACCGACCTTTACATCTTAGCAGTCTAATTTACACTGCTTTTTAATCCTGCCAGTTGGGACAAGCCAATAAAACAGTTTTTGACTCAACTAGGTAGTTTTAGATTTACACTCACTTTTTCATTCTACATTTAGCGCTGCGCCCTCGCAACACCAAACGCTCGCATATGGGATTTTAGCATTCTTTATCTTAGGAATCTAACAAAAACATCACAGAGCTCCTACCTCACAGTGAGGGAGTTGTAGCCCTCAGTAGGACTAGGTTTTCCCATTGGGAGGAGAAGCCCATATGATGAAGCATGTCACCTATGGTGAGTTAGGGCATTCATCCTAAAAGGGATTGCTCCCCTTTGGGGGCTTAACCACGAGACACAATCACTTTTTCATCTTTAAATGCAATTCACGTTGTATGACAGACCCGAGGAGTTTTGTATTATGATTACAGTAGTTGGGGAATTACTTCTCGCAGGTCTTTAAAATATCTCCCTTGGACCCTCTCTACTTTCTGTGTTTCTGATTTTGTGGATGTTAACATGTATGACACTAGTATACCTTGATATAGTGTTAAAAAGTGATTCCTCTCTATGTTTTTAGCTGTTGCTCGTGTTGCACACTCAAACACACTGTGCAAGCCTTGGAGGAGAAAAGAGCGGCTGCGAAAAAGGGCAAATGTACAAAAATTGTGCATAGTAGAAAGAGTTAACAATGGGCCAATTGTGTGTTTGGTTTGGCGGAACGTCATATTGCGCACCGTCTTCTCAATCACAGTGTTGCATATCACCAACTGCACTAGAACAAACTGCTTGATACTCTGGAAATATTGCTTGAGCAGCACAAGAGCTGATGCATGCAAGGAAAATACATCTTGCCAATGGTCGCCTAAGTACAGCTTCAGTCTGTAGGGCAGCCCTACAGGTGGCACTCGCCTCTTCCACTCCCCGTGGCTTTAAAACAGTTTTTTCTTTTTTAGTAAGGACCATGGTTTGCTTCTTTCACAGCTAACTTCAGAACCAACATTTGCCTGAGCTTAAATGTTCCTAGTATTTATTATTATTAATTTGTTTTCTAGAGAGCACTAATGCCTTACTGGCATCCTGGCACTTATGGAATGAACTCAAATGGCTCCCAAGCAACACTAGTAAAAAGTAACTCGCTGTAGCAACCAGCAAGTTGAACTACGGGAACACCGTCTAAGCTGGCATCACCAAGCAACTCACCAGAAGACTACAAACCATCCAGAATTCAGCAGCCAGGCTTTTCCTCAACCTCCCACACACAACTCACATCACACCTCAAGGAGCTCCACTGGCTCCCTGTCACAAATGTGCTGATTTCAAACTCCTCACACACACATTCAAAATACTACACAACTTAGGCCTCACCTACCTGAACAGTCGCATCTCCTTCCACCAACCTTCCAGACACCACGCTCCACAGCACTCCTACTCACAGACTTCCTCACATACACAACAGGCATTCTCTTTCATCGCTTCTAAAGTTTGTAACAACCTCCCACTCCATATCACAGCCTCCTCCTCTTTTCTTGCATTCTGCAAGAAGCTGAAGACCTGGCTTTTCAATTAACCAACCTACCGTAGGCAGGGTTAGGCCCACACCTGCTGAGCACCAGGATACCCTTGTGGGTGACAGTGTGCTTTCCAAATACAGTTACCATAACTCAAAAGTCTAAAGTCAGTGTATATCCCTAGGTCAGTCTTCAATGATAGTATAGGTTTCCTCTAATTTCCTGCGTTCAGGAAACGTTTCAATCACCTTTCATTATCCCTTAGGCAGTAAAACTACAGAGCCCATTACCTTCAATCAGCATCACTATTTTTTTTTTTAATAGTGTATTTTAGAAATCGTTATTTGCATTTTGTTGGTCCAGTGTGAAGACTGTCTAATCAGTGTTCTGGTGGGAGGACGGTGGTGTTTTACAAATGGTGCAGAGTTGTCTGAGAGTTGTCTTTGTGTGGTTGTGCTCATCTCTGTTTTCTGTGTGCATGGATGTGTTATGTGATTGTGCACTTGTATATGTGGTGCATGTTTGCGCCTTTTAGTATTCGGTGTGCATCTGTGTGCAAGAATGTGCTGTTCTCATGTACACATATATATGTAGGGCAGGGGTCTTCAAACTGTTGGGCGCGACCCCCAGGGGGGCCGTGGAGTGATGCAAAGGGGGTCGCGCCTTCCCAGTCACACTTCTGCCCAGGCCCAAGGGCTTCAGACCACCCCCCCACCTCTTCCCCCGTCCTGTGTCTCAGCCCGGGCTGCTGCAGTGAAACTGTGTGGTCCGTCGGCTGCACTGCCGCCTCTGGTGCAGGAAACCAGGGTTCGAGCCTCGAGGTCACGTCCACATCCTGTGATTCTGGACAAATCACTTAATCTCCCTGTGCCTGAATGTGTACTGTAAATACGGTGCTATGTAAAGCGCTCCAATACCTTCGGGTCGAGTTTGCGCTATATAAATATGCAAAAAAAAAAAAACTTGAGCTGCTGGGGGCTTAGCTGGGCAGTGTCTGGAGTCTTATCTCTGGCACCCCCGTGTTTTTCACAGGTCTCTAAAGACCATTTGCATTTTTACATGCCTTTGCAAACTGGTTACAGAGGCTTAGGTTTTTTCCTGGTTCCAATACGCCCTGGGTCCCCACTCAGCCTATTCCTTTCATTTGTATTTTACATTTACTGCTGTAGTGTGAGAATGCATTTCAAGGAAAGGAATACAAAGTAGGCTTGCCAAAAGAAAAATGCCTGCCGTGTTTTGTTTAAAGAGCCTGCAAAGATCTCCTCTTGGTACTAAATAGACTTAGAAATAAAAAAGTATGTATGCATTCGTTATGTGACTTTTCTGTCTTTGTTCTCTTTAATTATCAGTCTTGGATCATTGAGGCAGCCCTAGAACACAATTAAAAGTGCTTTCTATTTATATTTGCTGTTGGAAGTATGCACAGATAAGTGCTGAAAATACCGCTTTAGGTGACTGCTTTTTTTTGTACCGACTGGGCCATCAAAATAATCTGCTGGCAACCCTAACCATAGGACTGGAAGTTTGTTACAGGATCAGCACATTATTTATTTCCTTCACCCTCGATCCCCGATTAATGCCGCAATAGTTTAACTTAGATCTTAAACTCTACGCCGCCGTTAATAACATGCTGAGTTACTTCATGGGTCTGGGAATGCACCCTTCATTCAGACAACTCATTCCTTATTCTCGCCCTTCATTTTCACGCTCACCCTGCACCCACAGCGATCACAATGCACTCACACTGATCACCATGCACTCGCACCATTCACCCGCTCACCTTGCACTCACAGTGATCACTATGCACTCACAATGCACTTGTGCTGCTTACCCTATACCTCAACCTGCAGTCACACGAGTACACTACTCATCCTGCACTCATGTGACACTTCAATCACCTGTCCCCCTCACTACTCAATATGCAACTCACTCAAACAAGCCCATCAGTAATCATACATTCATTCATCCCATTCTGAACTGGCATCCGCACCCAAATTCATACGCCACCTCACTCACCCTGCAGTCACTCCTCTTGTCCTACTCTCACTGTTGCATCGCTCACCGTGCACTCACATGGGTACTCTTGTCACCCACACAATGCAGAGGGTTAATGTGCCTGCTACAAAGAATATGTACCATGCAGATCCCAGAAATGAGTGTGAGTAAACTATGAGTAGTGCTATAAAAAATGAAATGTCTGTCAGAAAGGTGCTATAGAGAGATGTGGTGCATTGTTGGTGAGTGGCAGTGAAGGAATTCATGGAGAAGGAGGAAACGGGGGTGGGGCATCAAAAAAGACTGATGCACCGGATGCGACCAGCGTTAGGACCAGCCCTGACTGGGAGTGTTAGCCCCCCCTCTGAAGTTCTGGTCTAGTGGCTCCCCTGCTTCTGCCTATTATTATTTACATTTGTAGTGCACTACTGTTACAAAAAGATGTCCTGGGGCTATCTACTGCCTGAAGGCAAATGAGAAACACACAGAAGGGGAAGGAGAACCAACCAAATGGGGTGACCTACAGAGCATAGAGAGAGGTTTTTATATCTTCCTAAAGGATAATAGATTCTTGGTGGTATGAAGCAAAGGAGGGTGCACGTTCCATAACTGCGCGGCCTGCACCAAAACAGCGAGACAGACAATTCATGCCTTCTTGAATTAGGGAACAATAAGCAGATTGGCACAGGCCGAGAGGAGCATACGGGCCCGACCCGTATGCTTGGTGAGGAGCGATGAGAGAGGACAGCAAGGGAGTGAGAGAGTTAGATTGAAGAGGTCAGGGATGAGGAGAAATGTGAATTGCCGAAGAGAAGTGTGGACACGCAAGAAGTGAGTGTGAGCCAAAGGTGAGGTCTTCTGTGAACAAAGGGGAGATGTGAAAGAGGAATGGGGGGACTGGGGAGGTGTAAGATACAAATAGACAAAAATTTGAATGGAGAGACGAGGTGAATGAGAAGTGCTGAGGGGCACGGGAGGTGACAGGGCCAGAGAGGCCATGAGATAAATGCGAGAGACTGTTCGAGATGAGGGCAGTGAAAGGACAGAATGGCAAGAGGTGATTAAAGGTGAAGTGAGAGGTTGAATGGGGAGAATTCAGAAGTTGTAAAAAGGGGTGAAAGAAAATGGCCTGCTCAGTGAGAGAGGGATCCAGGATTAGGAGAGGAGAGAGGGATGGAAGGGAGGAGGTGAGAGGAAAGCTGCGTGGGTAAACTGCCTAACTCTGCACAAAACCGCCAGGGTTTTAAGGGACCCCTGCTACTCCCATCCAGGGTCAGGTGAGCTTCTAATGTGGCAGCACATATTCCTGCAGAGTGGAAGGGCCTTCACAAAGGTTGACTTGAAATCTTTCTGATGATAATTGCTGTATTTTGGTTATAAATGGGTACTGATTGGGTGAAATCTTTCCTCAGTGTTAACTGTGTGTAACAAATGTCAAAATAATGAAGCAATGCTATCCCAAAATACGCGGCATCACATAACCTCATTTACATTTTCATCCCACGCGATTTAGTCAACAGGTTTAGACATTTTTGTCAGGAGGGGGTCCTTACGCCTCAAAATGTTGACAGGGGGGTCTCGGCATCCAAAAGTTTGAAGACCTCTGATGTAGGGTGTGTGTGCAAATATTCTCATATGTGCATGCATGTATGTTTTAATATGGTTTTGGGTCTCTGTGTATTTCTGTACCTGCTGTGCACATGTGTTTTGGCGTACTGCCTGTTTGTGCAATATTACATGTACTAACAGAAAGCCAGATCTATTGGCTTTGTCAGTGATTATTTGGATCTCCTGAAGAGCCTTAGATGTGTCAATCATGGGGATGGGCTATGTTTTTAGTTTAGTATCAGAATGAAACGTTTGATGGCGTTAGGTCAGCAACCAGTTTGGAGACAATGTGTCTGTGGGAGGGGGGGGGGCACTGGTGTTCTTGAAAGAGTGATGTAGGTGCTCTGGTGGGCAGGAGGCTCGTTACCTAAACTTTGGTTATGGTCGCACAATTTGAATCCATTTTGCTTTGAAAAGAAATGGATCCATGTGTAAGTTATCGCCAAAATTGTTCTTTCGGTCATGCAGGAGCTGATTTTCACATAATTGAGACATTTACCCACAGTGGATAATAGTATCAATGTTTTGTTGATAGCTTAGATGATTCTGGAGAATTAGATGCCCTTGACTGAAAACAGTGCTTACTTGTCGGTAGTGAGTTAATTTGACGATTTTGACGTGTACTTATTTATCCATCTCCAACATGTTTCTAGGACCATTGGGGTCTAAGGAAACCAGTTGGAGCATAGAAATCAGGATTTAGAGGACTTAATACGTGCAGTAGGTATTCAGAAGGTAAATATTTTGAAAGAGGTGTCTTCGTTGAAGTGTTTGTTTCTAAGGATGCCTTTAAAAATAAAGTTTAAAAGTTTTGAGGTGCGGGTTTGTCAAGAGTATCCTAGTGGTCTCAAAAATTTAAAAATGTATATTTGTGAAGTGTAGCCTTTGTTGTGAGCGGTCTGGTTAGATACGTTCTAGGTGGAATTAACATGCAGACTTTGTAAATCCAATGTGCAATGGCCGAGTGAACCCTTGTATTGAAATACAAAATGGTAAGCAAGTGGGTAATGCAACAAGGTCTGAGAAAACCAGAGTTGCAGGAGACGTGTAATGCACAGTGGGCAGAAGCAAAGCACAGGTTTTGGAACATGAAGGTGGATAGTGGAAGATGTTTAATAAAGAAAGTTTGTCTGCGAAAGAACCTGGTGTAAGAACAGTGGCTTTGACGGATGATTAGTCTCTAAAGATGATGCCTCCATCTCTACTATTGGGCACATTTTAGGGTTGTCTGTGAGTGCTACAACACTCTCGCTTGTGGAAGCATAGCTTATCCTGGACTACTTACTACACATCAGAGTGCTGTTGTTGTATCCATTCCATGATGCAATAACTAGGGGGAGATCTGTTAGAAGTTCTTGGGCGGATAGTTGGTGGGTATCTCTTATGTTTTCACCTATGGCTTTTTTTCTTTCTTTTGTGCTGAAGGATTTGCCCTTTGGGTGCGAGAACCCTTAGACTGCAAGTGCAACCTGCATGTTTGTGTCCCAGAGGTTAATCTGCTGGATTGCAGGAGGAGACAGTTCTGCAAGTATCAGTACACACAAGAAGTGACGGGTGGAAGTGCTTGAATTAATATGAACAAATGGCATGTTTCACTCATCTGTTTCTTTTCTTGTCTGCTCCATTAAAAAATGGAACCAATGATGCCCAAATCATCCTTGGCCCTGTTGAAAGAGGGCTAGACCAACTCGTACTACAACGCCGTATCCAATGATTGTAAAGGATAGACATCTGGGGGATTGTATCAGTTGTGTCCCATCATGAAATACCTTGTGCCATTTATGTAATCGGTTCTAGGTATGACATTTGCTGCTGGAGACCATTTTGGCATGAGGTGTTGATGTACAGTTAGCTCCTTGAAGAAGTCCTTTAACTCCTGGCATCTTTATCCTGGTTCTGTTCTTTCTGAGAGGCACTTAGGTCATAGTCTGCCATTAGATTATAAACGAGAAGTTCATGAAGCATAGGCAAGCAGACATTATGAAAGGCACAGCCGGATGAAGTGTGATCTACTTCGTACCTGAGCATTGTTAGATATGCAACTGCAGATAGATATTAGAGGAAGGTTTTAAAGTTCGTAGGCTGTTTTTATTACTCTCCACTCCCCCCCCCCCCCCCCCCCCCCCCCAATCGTCTTCGGGGATGGAACAAGTTTGATTTTTTGAGGCTGGTGAGCTGCGATCTAGAAAGAGATTTCATGGTGGCACATGGCGTGCATAGAGCACCAGGTACATCTGGGAGGGAAGACCAGCAGGTGCTACAGGAAAGAGGCTAACTGCTGATGCTTAAAGAAAAAAAAGCTCTATGACTCATTCAATGCTGATCGCATCAAAGCACGTTTTTATTCTTTAATTAAAACCATTTTGAACAGCAGCATGCATAGGTGAAGCCCATTGGCTTTGCCAATATTTGTTAGATCATTCAACCAGACCTGAGGCATGGAAACATGCAGCAGACCTCATAACATAGAGAATGTTTATGATATTTACAAGGTGCCGAAGGCCAACTCGCTGGCAACCGCTTGGGAAGCACTTGAATTGCCATCTTCCCCTTTTAGATTGAGTTTCATGCCCCTCAACACGATCCCTTTCATGACCAGTACGTACAGGAGTTGAAATGGTCTATGAAGATATGTCAGTGCATTTATAAACACTGTTCTCCCAGATGGTGTTCACAAAAAATGAAAATAATACATTAGGAAAGTTCCTGGTCTGGTGACCAGGGACTCAAAAACTATCATTGACCAAGTTTGAAATTAATGAATTGTCACCAGTGAGACCGCTGACATGGCACGGATTTCAGACCACAGAGCTCTGTCAAGCTCGTTTTCCAACGTGTATTTCCAACGATAAATGTATGCAGAAACCTTCTTAAGATAGTGTGTAGATCTGTCCTGCTGATTATGGTGTAAAATTTGTTACTCAGAACATTGGAGAATGATTATACCATGATCAGTTGTTGTAGGAGCTGTTGTGCTGCATCTTGTGCCAGTTTTCGTGTGTCCGGTGCAGCCATAATACTGACACTTGTGCACATACTTGTTTTATAGGATAATCTGGCTCATGCTCTGGAAGAGCCAAAGTCAATTAGCCTAGTTTGTAGAAGAACTATCGCAGAATCCTAGGTCCCGCAGAATCCCATCGGAACAGTGGCAGCTCACTTCTCCAGTTAATCCTACCTCCCGACTTTCACCAAGGCATTGTCACCCAATGACTTTTCTATGGAACGGAGCAGAGTGTCCCGGTGGCACCTATCCGTAAACTCAATTACCCCACAAACCTCTATCTGTAGTTCAACTAGGACGGTAAAGGGTGTCATCGTTACTGCACAAGTATTGTCTACTTCAGCCGTACGGTAAACTATATCTTCTGATCCTAGTCATTTTAACTACCTCAATAGGAGTACTAGTGGATTACTATCTACACCAAAGGGGAGGCAAAAAAGCTGTGACATTTGGTTTCCATACCGGGCAAGGTAGGGTTGAGCATTTGTGCCTTGCCTCAAGCATGATGGTTCAATATCAAATGTTGTAATAAGAGCTGATGTTGCCCTCTCGGCTGACTCCTGGGGTTAAGAAGTGATATAAATTGTTGGAAAGTGCTCAGGTGATGTTTGTGACTAAGTGGTGCTGAAATTGCGATCCTTTTCATTATGTACCAGTTTCGCTTCCTGCTCGGAGAACATAGCATCCTTTCTGACAGGGCCCTTCTTGCAAGTGACCCGCTCTGATTCAATATCTGCTGATTTACGAGCGACCGTGAAGATGCATCCTAAGTGTGCCAGGGCATGTGTGGTACTTCACCTGACCACTTGCTGACCCTTGACCTTCCCAGCAGATGCCACCTGAGTCTCTTGCTTGGCTCAGGTTTCAGAGGTAGGTAGGCAGACAGTGTCCTAGATATGTTATCCTAATGGATGTCGCTTACTGTGTTAGTAATAACCACATTTGTGTGCCCATATATTTTACGACTGGTTAATTTAGGTAAGAAGTTTAAAAGCTGCCACCTTCAGTGCCTGGGGCGGACATTGAAAGAGGAGTCATAGGACTGCAGTGCACTGTTACATGAGCGGCTTCCCAGGCCGCAAATGCCCACAGAGTCACTTTAATAAAATATCAAAGCCAGTTTTAGTCTGTTTGATCAAAGTTAGGCTTAAACCTTTAATTAATTGCTGGTCTTGTTCTGTTTCCGCTGGTGTTCGAGCTTTCTGTCTTTATCCTGTTTGCTTCTTTTTACAACGCACTGATGCAGATAAGACCTGTTTTCTGGATTCCCTGTGCTCCTACTCCTGCCCCCAGTGGATTAGGAACCATATTACACCGGGCTTGCTTCCCTTTGAACTATGTTGATATTGTGAGGCTCAGACACTGGCGTCTGCATGGTCTGCGGCCCCATACTGCCCATCAGGTTTACTCTACTGTGGTGGGTCTTTAAGTAACAGGCAGATAATTGGCAAATACACCGCAAGGGATGAATTCCAACGGAGCAAAGGCTTTGTACCCATACTTGAGCCCGGTCTATTTTTACGTATCACTCTTTAAGTAGACTTCCAACACAGACTCAGCATCTGAATGCCGCCCTTTCCAAATAGTGTGACACATCCCCAAAAATGCAAACAGAAGGAAAACTTTGCAAGAGTCAGATATAGACTGTCGAAATAGTTATAAATATGCCCATTGATGGGATACCTTAAGGTAAACTTTAGGTAACCTGTTCAGATACTGAATGATTCCTTGCATTGTTGCTGTGCAACCACCGTATCCTTTCCAGCTTATAGTATCTAGTGTATTGCATGTTCTGTTTGTATTAGATTTAACTCGAGCATTGCATTCATAATATTTAGCTAGCAGTTAGCCGAGTTCCAGTTGTAATATGCTGCTGTCATTCAAATGGCTAGTATTATTCCGTTTGTGATGGAATTTGTTGTTTATAATAATAGTGTACATTTAGTCAGTAAAATATTATTGAGGAAGAGAGGAAGCAACCTATTTTGGAAAATTGACCAATTGTACTAACCTGAGGTATGTTTGTGGGCGGTACATAACATTACTCAATTAGATATGCTATAAAATGAGTATAGTGAACAGAATATCAGTCGTTAAATGTGTTGTTTGTTCAAAACTTGACAGAAAGCAGCAACGCAGTGTACAACAGCAAAGAGCCATTACAATACAAAAATATTGTTGAATTCTCATTTTTAGGTCTCTCCTGCCCACAATACCTGCGCGGTCGCTGTGAGGGGCATTGTTTACTATAAATTGCTTGAAGCCCATCCATTGCTAACTAATAATTGGCATCATTGTCACTCTTGTTTATTACCTCCTAATTGGCCAGTGTGTGCCGGGTGTTGCTTCTTTTTCTGTCTGAGCATGGACCAAGCACAGATTGATTCATCTCAATAGTATCCGTCCACTGCTTGGGCTGAGATTGAAGTACTATGTCTTCTTCCCCTCCCCTCTGTCTGTAGTGCTTCTTCCCCGTCCTACCTAACCCTTCGCCATGTTGCTTCTTCCCCTCCCATTCCCCCCACCCCTAATGTCTGAGGGAGTTGCCATAGAGCACCCTGATTTTTAACTCTGGAATATCTTTGATTTAAACCTCTTACAGTCTGTTCTGTTTACCTCGTCTCATAATAAGGTAGTTGTTACTGACTGTCATTCTCTACCATGTTTGAGTACTGAGCATGTCTGCTACTTCTATTTGGAAAAAGCTTTTAACATTTGTAGCTCCACAACACTGCTGCCACTTGTTTCCATCTCTTTTTTCTCTAACCGGTCCGGTGTTGGTTGCTCACAAGCCCCTCCTGGTCTAAAACATATTAATTTATACACAAACTAGATCTTGCAGAAGGGTGCACATACTAACAAGCTCCTGCATCGAATCATAGGCATCAGATATTTACATAGATCACAGGTCAAGATAATTGGTAACATATTGTATTATAATTGCATTTATGTAGCTCGCGGCTTTAAAGTTCCATAGATCAATTCAGTGGCAACTCGGGCAACTTTCCATGCCACACAATGCCACTGCACACAGTGCCTCTCACCACAGTGCCACTCCACAAAGTGCCAATCCTCCACTTCACACTACACAATATCACTCCACACTACACAATGCCACTCCACACTACACAATGCCACTCCACAAAATACCATTCCTCTTCACACTGCACAGTGCCACTCCACTCAATGTCGCTCCACACAATGTCGCTCCACACAATGCTGCACCACCATGCATTGCCACTCCATGCCACACATTGCCACTCCATGCCATACAATGTCCCTCCATGCCACTGCATGCCACATCGGGCCACTCCATGCTACACAATGCCGCTCAACGCTATACAATGCCCCTCCACACTACACAATGCAACTCCACAAGTGCCTGTCAACTCCACTCAGTGCCATACCACACAATACCACTCTACGTCATTCCACACAATGCCACTCGCCACTATACAATGCCACTGTACACCATACAGTGCCATGCCACTCCGTCTACTCTACACCACTCAGTGCCACTCCACACAAGGCCACTTGACTGAATGCCACTCCACACCCCACAGTGCCACCAGTGGCGGCCGGCACGGACCTGGGGTGGCGGGGCAAGGTGGTAAAGGAGTTTTAAAAAAAGAAAAAGAAACCTACCTCCTCGCTGCTCTCTCCCATGTCGTCTCTCATCCGTCGGCCAAACAGGAAGTAGCCAGGCTCCCCTGAGTCAATCACAACGCTGCAATGCAGTGTTGTGATTGGTCTGAGCGCCGTAATTCTGGGTTCTGGGTACTGGAGGCCTGGGCATTTAATGCAGCCTAAGTGGAGAACATTCTAAGTGCGCATTGCTGTTTGGCCAACCCGAGACAGCCGGCCAAAGCGTCATGTGCACTTCAGTATGCCCACCACTCCTCCCCTCCCCTGCTCTGTGAGCAGAGCAGCCCTGCCTTACCCCATGCTGCCACAGCAGGAACAAATAAAATTATAACATAACTTTATTTTCATTTTATTTTTCCTTACCTTCACTGTTGCAACGCGGAGGAGTCACTGAATGCCACCCCACTCCATGCCATTCCATGCCACTTCACTCCAGTGTCAATTCAGGCCACACAATGCCACTCTACCTCACACAGTGTGAAACCATGCCACGCAATGCCACTTAACTCAACACAGTGCCACTTGACTCAACACAGTGCCACTTGACTCAACACAGTGCCACTCGACTCAACACAGTGCCACTCCACTCAGCGCCACTTCACTCAACACAATGCCACTACACTCAACACAATGCCACTCGACTCAACACAGTGCCACTCCACTCAACGCCACTTCACTCAACACAATGCCACTCCACTCAACACAATGCCACTCCACTCAACACAATGCCACTCCACTCAACACAATGCCACTCCTCTCAACACAATGTCACTCTACTCAACGCAATACCACTCTGCTCAACACAATGCCACTACACACCACACTTCCATGCCACGCATTGCCACTCCATGACAGTCTCTTCACTCCACACCACTCAATGCAACTTTATTCCACACCACACAATGCCTCTTCACTCCAGCCAGTGCCAATCCACTCCACTTCACGCCACATATGCCACTCCTGACAATCCAAATCCACTCCAACCCATTACACACACTGCCACTCAACACAGTGCCACTCCTCCCCGCACCACGCCACTCAATGCCCCTCCACACCATGCCATTCTACTCTATTCAAATCCAGGCCACATAATGCCACCCCTCACAGTACCACTCCACTCCAACCAGTGCCACTTCTCTTCATCTAATGCAACTCCTCTCCACTCATTGGTACTCCTCAACACAATATAACTCTGATGGCCAGACAATGCCATTCTACGGCATGCAGCGAGACACCACGCCACGCAGTGCCACGCAACACCGCACAGTGCCACGCCACTCAATGCCACTTCACTCCGTGCCACTCCATGCCATGCCACTCTACCGCACAGTGTGAAACCAAGCCACACAATGCCACTCCACTCAACACAATGCCACTCCATTCAACACAATGCCACTCAATTCAACACAATGCCACTCAAATCCACACAATGCCACTCAACTCCACACAATGCCACTACACACCATACACTGCTGCGCCACTCCATGCCTTGCCACTCCATGCCATACACTGTCTCATTACTCCACAGCCACACAATGCAGCTCCACACAGTGACACTCCTCTCCACACCACACAATGCCACTCCGTTCCCCACAGTGTCACTCCGCTCCACGCTGTCATTCCACGCCCCCACACAGTGCCACTTCTCGCCACACAATGCCACTCCACGCCACACAGTGCCAATCCACACAACTTCAAAAAAATGACAAATAGATCTCACATAGGCGAGACCTATTGACTTTCCCAGTGCTTGTTGTAAAAGCTACATAACACACATCATGGAGGTTAGAGAAACGATTCAGAATTGTGTACATGTGTGAGGGGGAAGAAGGTGGGTGGCGGAGAAGGTGATTGAATCAGAACCTGTCTCCTCTGCCTGTGTTCTTGAAAGCATGTGGAGTATTACCATGTCAGGCTGCAGACCCGGGTTAGGTTCTGTCACCAGGAACATGTTTTCCTGGAAGTGAAATGTGGTCAGCCTGCTTCGGTCTCTGAAGTATTGCAATAAAGATGCAGTAAGCGACCGAGTATGTACCAGCAGCAGTTGGGCTCATTAAGAGGCATTTATGATGAAAACCCAGCATACTAAATAAAGCAGCTGTTTGACCAAAAACACTGGCGGTTCTGTTTTATTACAGTCCATGTGGTTTAGAAATATTGACTCACAAGGAGTGTTTTATTGGAGCTTTTAGGTCAATTTTAAATAAACAGGATTTTTTTGATAATATTGGCGCACACAACGGTTTGTACTAGTACAGGGCAGCACCACACTCTTCATGGATTTGAGCTATAGGAATTTTATATTGCAAGTCTTCTGGTAATATCTGATTGGATGTCACAGCTCGTGCTCTCTACTCTGGTTGTCTTCCCATTTAGTTTAGGAAAAAGTCACGCCTCCTCCCCCAGTGTTAAAAGCCTCCGCACAGCCACAAATCAGGTCCCCGCACCAGCATTATGTAGCTGCACATCATCCCTAACCCAGCAGTGTATTGTCGTCCTCATGTTACACAGCCAGTAGTTTTAAACCCTGCAGTTGTAAGAAGACGGGTGTAGATAAAGATGTTTCATATGTCCTGGCCCTTCTGTTCTCCATCTCCAGCTAGCGCCATCGCATTCAATCAGGATGTGGTCCTGTCCTTCTGCAAAAATACTTAACCGCATTTTCTGTTCTATTGATTTTTTGTTTTATAGAACGCTTTACATGAGCACCAGTTTCGTTACAGATGGACACATTCATTAGGTCTCGCCTAGCGTCGCAGCGCATGCTCTTCTCGCTCTGTGAGATCTATTGTCGTCGGGTTGCTTTTGGAAGTGGGGTGGAAGCTCCGCCTCTGCTTTTCATTTGCGCGCGTCACACTTTGTTGAACGCATGCTTTTAATTTGTTGTGAGGCTTTTTGGTCCCCTCCCTGTCTCCTTTCCGGCTCACCCACCCGGACTGGAGATTTTGCTGGTCGTTTATGTCCGTCACACCTTAAATTTAGTTTTATATTTGATAATTGGTAATATATCAACTCCAGTGTTAAATTGTATCTGCTGTACCGAAATGAGCGGTTGAGACACCCCTGGCGACATTCCAGCCGGTGGTCTGCAAGTTGCATGCATGTTGCTACAGCAAGCGCTCAACCCACTGTACTGTTTCACTAGCTGTCTATGCAAGCACATCCCAAGCATGCCCTGGTCCGGGATTCGCAGGGACGGAACTCGGCAGATAAGGCTTTCCCTTCCGTCAACGAATGACCACATTGCCAAACCACTCTCTTTTTGGTGCTGCTCGATAAGAGAGAAACGTTTTGCTTTGAGGAGTGGTGAATTTTTACTGTATTTCTCTGCACACGGACCGCTGTTTGCTTTTCCTCATCGCTTGGTGGTTGTGGACTTTCGAATCTTCACTGGTGGACTTTCGAAGCTTCACTCGTGAAAGGGCCAGTGTCATTTAATGAAAAAATATAAGCAGGTCCACTGGAATTATGCGGCAGGGATGGCTCAAATTATGCAGCAGATTTGACTAAATCATGTGGCGAGAAAAGGTAAATCACGTGGTGCAATTACCACCCGATTTGTTGATGTTAAAGGTAAGTTACAGCTTCTCTTCTGTGCCTAGCCCCTCCCGAATCCTGATTGAGCACTTCTGCTTCTTGTTTTTAGGTCTCGCTGACTCAGTGCGCATGCACTGCTCGGAGAGACTTTAGTAAGTGAGGGCTTCAAAAAATGCTACCACCGGCTACAGCTTGCAGTGCAAGCTGTGGCCGGCGGTAGCATTTTCACCCCAGCTTTTTAGCGCATCCCTTGTGTGTTTAAGCGCGTCATCGCGATAACGTTCGCTTTCACAGCGATCGTGATCGCGATGACTTTCGTGTTACACCCCCATCCAAAAATCTTCAAATGTATCAGATTTCAGTCTAAATTGAAAGAACGGGAACAGAATTTGGGACCAACAATAAGGACCAATTTTGAAGGCACTATTTGAGCGGGTGCTGGCAGACCTTTTAAAAGACTGAATTGGTAACATTATATCAACTATATTCATATTTATGGAGGAAATTTCAAATCTAGATCCAGAGGTGGGCAGGAAACAGAATTGGCGTAAAGAGTGACCCACACATACTCAGACATATGTGGAAAATTACCCAGAGGAACACCTATCAACGTGGTTTTGTTGGAACAAAGGCAGAATTGTGAGCAGAATTCTACATTTCTGCTTCTCATAGTTCACTCCAGAGAAATGTTTATATCATGTAAACATTGTCACCTATACGTTTACTGTATGGTGTGGAATAAATGACTGAGCACACCACATAGTACCTAAGTGAACCATTCTTGCTTAAAGTGACCACTTGCAAGCCTAGAAGTGCAAGAGCGGGTATCAAATGAATATTGCTGTGTAATATGGCTGCAAGAATTGTACAGCAAAAGTGAATCAGCAGCATTGCTTATTTTTAATGAACTAGTCCTATAAAAAAGAAGCCTTTTGTAAAAGATCTTTCAGCTTTTCAAGGACTGAATTCCTTTACTGAAAATATATGTGACTTATGTCTCTCTGAAGAAGTACTCATCTGATGAAGAACATTTGCAGTAAAATGGCTACTGTTCTCTATCCTATCATTTAAAAATCTGCACAATTATTATTAAACTTTCAAGAAAGAAATATATAATCAAGCAAACCTTTGCATCGATCCCGGGGTCAGGAGTTGTAGGCAGAAATGTCAACAGGCAACAAGCCAATCAAATATTCGTTCATACAATTGACAATGAACATGCGTCTGCTGTCACTCCTTAAGATTGCTATCGAATATTCCAATAGAGATCTAACTGATTGGAACCTGGACCACCCATCGTAATGAAGGAAATTGTAGAATTAAAGCAGCCTAAGCAAATCAGTAGATCATCTAGACACTTTTTCAGCATTTCCAAGCATAGGACATCAAGTCACTTACAGGCCCAGTGATTAGGGCGATGCCCAAGTTTAAAATAACAATTTGTTATTTGGAAATTATTATTACCCAATGATCTGCAACATAGTGGCCAGCTCAACCTTGGGTTAGGTGTGGTATTTGTGTTGCAGCAGATTTCAATTAGTGGCTCCTTGTCACCTGTATTTGAAAGTATTTTGATTGGGATTACAACAAGGTACTGGAACATGTTATAAAACCATAAGCCCAGAAACCTTTGACAACAGTTCTCAACTGCTGGTGTGTAATATTAACAGACCTTTATTTCAGAAATTGGACATTTGTGGTAATATATTTTTCTAAATTCTTGATTCAGCTGTTTGAAAAATGCAAATTGAAACTCATTTTTCAGAAGTATTACAAATACTGTTTAGGGGAGTTTCTGAAGCAAATCTTTCTGTTTTGACTGTAATCCTTAAAGTGTCTTCCGACAAATTTAATATTTGTCAAAATGGCCAGTGTTCATCTTTTCCATTCATTCTCTGTATGCATAAAAATGCTACAAGTGTTAACTTCTACATGCAATTCCCAGCTATCCAATTAATGTAATATTTTACAGTATGCTGTGCCAATCACAAGTGTAGATGACATCATTCGATTGGATACATTGGTGTGGCCATAACAAGTATTTAGATTCTTTTGAGCATCCTGGAAACAAGACTGATTCAATCACTTCTACTTTATCCCTTGAATTATCCTAACTTCACACTTTCCACGTGCCCATTATCCTCCCACTTTATTTTTGCTCCAAGCTCTTAGACCTCTGTGCTCAAATGGCCCAAGTAACCTCATAATGTCTTTCCAGGAGTTCCCCGCTTTCCTCTGGGGTTACCTATGCGCTCCAACCTCCTTTACCCTGTCCGTGCATGTGTTCCAAGCACCTTACATTCTCCCTTTGTGTGCGGTTGTTTGTCAAAATATTGAGAACACAAATATCGCACTACAAAACCATCTAAGCCAATATTGATTGCTAAAATATCATGAAGAGAAGTATATACAGGTTAATCTAGGCGTACTAATCTTAACTCCACATCTATGTACTGTGCAGGTATATGGCAGGTATGTGTGGAGTTAAATCTAGTAAACGTGTACCAACTTGCATATATTTAACATCACTGGGTTTTGGTAAGCAATATTCAGGCTACATTCTTTTCAGAGCTCTATTTTTGGCACTTTATACTGTCTTTGAGTGACTGTAAGATCTTCACACTGATGTACATTTGAGTATCTAAATCAAGCCTTGCTTTCATACCATCAGTCTTTGTCCTGCAGGCTCCTCAATGTCTGACCACCTGTTCAAAAATGGGTACACTAGCATTCAAGTACCCTATGCCTGCTTGAACTGGTGATAAGATGTTATTTAATGTTGGCAAGAAGAGTCTTCTGTCCACCCAGAAGGTAGTAGTAATAGTCATCCTACTCTCCTCTGCGGAGGATGGTGAGGACATCCCAGTCTTTCCTGCCTAGAAGGCACTGGTTCAGACACCATACTCTCCACCATCCAAAACAGATGGAAGACTTGAGACAACTTCCCCTACCTGCCCCCAGATTACCAAAGAAACTGAGGTCCTTTAACCACCTTAGGAATGAAAGACTGACAACCTTCACAGCTGAGGCAGGTCATGGTCAGTGGTCTGCCACAGCGAGAGCCTATTCAACAAGCATTGGCATAGCCAATAGGTCTCGCCTTTGGGACCTCTTAAGTGTTTAGCCATGCACCAGTTGATGTTGTTGCACCAAGGATATTGTGCTGCATAACTAAATACTTATAAGGTCCCAAAAGCGAGACCTATTGGCTATGCCAATGCTTGTTCTCCTTGCTGACAGCTCCTTGATCCAAGACATGCTCTCGCTCTCCCTTTCTCTGTCCTTTTAGAATGAAAAGGTGCAGGAGACCGATAAAAATATGCAATTTATCACAGAAAGAAAGTAGCACGTTAACTGCTTCACCGTGCCTAGGACGTCTTTTTCCTGTGATGTTTTTTCGGTGACGGCGGCGGGATGTGGCCATTGTTGTTAGGGACTGTCCTGTATGTTACGCAATAAAAATAACTCATGTGAACATAAAATAGCATGGTTTAATATTCATTACGTACCTTATGCGAGTGTGCACGTCGGGTCTCAATTCGTTGACGAGGATGACTCAGTAGTGAGTCAGTGGCTTAACACAGGACTCCCCTTTTATTGCTTTCACATCATAATCTTACCTTCGTTGGAACTTTGATTTTTTTTTTCTGTGAAAGATACATGTGTTTATTGGTAGCACACACATTATGTCATGTGATTATTAACTTGATATCTCTGAAGCCAGGTGTTTTTTTAATTGAGTGTAATTTCTGTTGAACATTATAACTGAAAAACGAAAGCCTCAAAATGTAAATGTCAGTGTGCTGTATGGGATTGAACTGACTAAATGAGGAATTGTACGTTTTTTGCAACATAAACGTCTACAAGAGATATCCAGGTGCTTTTACTCCCTGACCATTAAGGAGAAACAAAGGTTGAGGCAGATGCTCAATATTACAGTGTTGGATCAGCTAAATATATCTTCAGCTGCACGTGAAGACTAGGAAAGTTGTTTTGGGGCCTGTGAGAGACGGGCATACCATTCCATGCTTTGGAGGGGATCAATGCTAGGTGGCCGATCGTGATTTCCCTAAGTAATTGCACTACAAAACCAATTATTTTGGAAATATATTTCCTGCGAGTGTGGAGGTTTGTGGGCCTACACTGAATAAACAGTTACAATTAGAAGTTATGGTTCAGCTTGGTATGCACTGTGACATTCATATGGGGAAAAACATGTGTAAGTTCTAAAAATTTGGAAATTAGTAGAAGTTTGTGAAATCGGGGAAATGGCACTTGTTTCCGAAAAAAGAAATGTAACTATGTGCTCGTGAATTTCAGCAAACTGGAAAATGTATGTATGCAGGAGAAGATCCGATGCTGCCTCTCCAGCGGCCATCCTTACCCCATGGGTGGCATTGTCGCAGCATCGCCCAGTGTCTCGGACAGTCGAGTCCTTGGCACTGTGCAGCCCTGCTCTGCAATCTCTCGGGTGCGTTCCAGGTGTGGGCAGAGCCCAGCTAAGTTCCTGCACTTTCACATGGATATGTCCTCCAGTTCTAGGGCTCTGAAGAGATAAGGGCCGTGTCTGCTGTTGCGGCCCTGGTGCTGGATCTGTTCATGCCCCTCTTGAATGATATCAGCGGACTCGTCGACTGGTTACCCTACCAGTGGTACTGAACAAGAGGCGAGTGGCGATCACCGCTATAAAGGATCCGCACTTTCTAAAGACCAATAGCTGAAAGAGACTGCAGTTTGTAACACAGAGGAGGAGCAATGCTGTACATTGGCGCCAGTCACCGCTAGGCCTCGTTTGGGGAGACAGTGAGCTGTATGTGCGTGGAGACCAGACTTGATAGGTGGGCAGTTGACGGGTGCCATAGGGGGTGGGGTGGTGAAGAGTGGGGGCTAGATGGATTTTATTGAGCAAAGCCCTACACTCTTGAAAAAGAGATGAGGGTCACTGACGTTCAAACGTGAGAATAGGCCACTTAGAAGCAACGCTGCGCTTAAGGAGTAGGCACCCCACAAGCCTGGAATCCCCTCTGCTCAGTTCCCACCATTGAAGATAAGCCAATGGAAATGCACTCACATATCTGTGATCTCTTTTACATTTATGCATAAGATATGTATGACAATGTTATGATATTGAAATGACTTTTTTAAAGAAAACAATGTCTGCCGTAAATGCACAGCACCAAACACTCACGGCCTTCTATCCATCCATCCATCACCTAGGAGGTAATGCATAAGTGGACAGTAGCTCTTTGAACCCTCGTCAGGTATATGAATAGCTGGATAAATGCAATTACAATAGAACAGAACATTTTGTATCTATAATGACGGCTGACACAAGCTGCTTATTGGCTTGGTTGGGAAAGGAATCTGTGATTTTGCGTTAATCGCTCGAAGGTGCAGTGAAGTATGGGGATGGAGGACTGAGTTGCTTTATTGGTTGCGTGGCGCAGGGGAAAGATGTGCTTACTAGATAACATAACATGTGTATTTGTAAAAGCACACATTCACCCAAGGGTACCTTGGCGCCGAATAACAGTTGTTTATAGTTCCCCAACTCAACGGTACTCATGTTTTTGACCTCAGATGAAAGGCTGAGAGGGCCCGCTGGGATTTGAACCTCTGACCATGAGGTCGCATATCCAGTATGCTAAGTGTTCACTCTAGTGAGCAGGAGCCTGCAGTGGAAACTTGCGGAGAGTAGTCTATTAAACTAATGTTACTGTAAACTGTATTTTACAGTTGGTCACTTATGGTTAGAAACCAAACACTTTTTTTGGTCCCGCTGTGAAAGGAGCTCAAGCTGTGAGACGAAGGGGCCGTATGTGGTAGATTCTGAGAGCGAAGACGCCTCTGTTCCGGGTCAAGGAAGTGTCTGGCTGTACCATGTATTATCAGGTTGTCATGTATCCATACTCGGAGCTCTAATGTTCCTCTACAACAGGGGTCTCTATCCTTTTTATTAGTAAGAGCTACTTATGTTCAAAGAAAATCATCACAAGCTACTGATATTATTAGTGTTGTATTAGTCACCACATCAGACAAGATTACATTAGTGGCCACCCTATTCAAGGTTGTATGAGTGATCACCTCAGTACATCAGGCGGGGTTGCCAGCAGTAACGTAAAAAAATACTTTTCGATTCGGAATGCCTTTACTTTGTCAATAACTACAACGCCACGGGCACCAAGGTAATAATATTAGTAATAAGTCTCCCAAATACCAAATGATTTATCACTGAAATATCAGCTTTAAATATATTTTGGGAATTCAACCATTTTCCTTCTCCAAACATCAGCTTAGGAGTTTTAAAGATGCACAAATTTTCATCTTAAATACACGCTTTTCAATTTTGATA
This sequence comes from Triturus cristatus, assembly GCF_964204655.1. Lineage (NCBI taxonomy): Eukaryota > Metazoa > Chordata > Amphibia > Caudata > Salamandridae > Triturus > Triturus cristatus. The sequence goes on along the minus strand of NC_140587.1, from coordinate 400,051,377 downwards.
GACATATTAATTCAGACAAGAAAAAACGTTTAATTTAGTAGGCTGGATGCACACAGGAGAGCTACTTACAAGTAGCTGGAGAACTACCAGTAACACACGCGCTACTGGTTGGAGATGCCTGCTCTACAAGATGGGGAGCTTTCTGTAGGCATTTCCCAGTTCTCTCTGATGCCCTGCACTGGCTTCACCCACACCGTACACAGCAGCGCTGCTTGATTGGTGCCTGTTAAGAGCACACACATCCGTACCCGAGGGAGCGGCACAGAGGGAGGGTGTACGTCCGTGTTCTGCTTGCTGTAGCGCTTCGAATGGCTGACCATCTCCCTCTAGAGAGAGTGTGTTACTCCCAGACCCATTGTGTTTGACTCTATTACCCCCTTAGTAGTTCCACTCTTGTGTGTTGGTCCTGGGTATGATCATGTAAGTTTTTAGGTCTCACCTACGCAGTGCGCATGCGCTGCATAGGAGGAGACCTTTAGGAATCAATTCAGTTTTCCGGGCAAAAACGTGCACGCGTTGCATTGCTTTCAATGGCAACTCGTTCACGTTTGGCGAATCCCTTGCGCGAGCGAGCTTTGAAACCATCTGTTTGTAATTCACAGATGGTTCCTGCTCACTCCTGCAAGGGAAACAGGCGCAGGCCCCCTCCTCTCTCCCCTCCCCTTGCTGCCCTCTCCTCTCCTTGTCATTTTTCCTTTCAGCGCGAGGCGCGCGCACTTCCATACACCTCTTCTTTTTAAGCTAGAACACCTACGTCAACTGCCGCAGTGACACCTATCCATGGGCAGGTGCTGCAGCACCAGTACTGCCCAGTATCAGGGCTGTAGAAAGCCCCTACTGCCCTAGCCCCCTCTTCAGAGCGGTCGGAGATTAATCGAACGTTCCTGCCTGGGGGAGACATGTGACTGCAACAAGGAAGTGCCGTCGGCGCAGCCAACACCCATTGCCTCCCGGCGCCTACAGCCGCTTCACCCCAACAGGAGCCGGGCGGTATGCAGGACTCACCTGCAGGCATGACCCTCCTGTCGGTCAGCGTGAGCAGCTGGAAGGAACGGAGCTGGGAGGCTGTCGGTAAAAGGAAAGCAGCAAAAATGCGTCTAGAGAGTTAAAAGTGAACACGAAGCAAGGGGCCGCCCCCAGCAGAGGGTGAAAGCCTAAGAGGGCAGGCAGGGGGCGGGAGCCGCGCGCTCGGTGCTGCGATCACGTCTCAGGCAGTAGCTTGCTGTCCATCGGTTGGTGCCTGCTTCCGTGTCCAGCCTGCAGTGTTAAATCCGTTGGGTTGCTCAGGGACCGCATCACACAACAGCCCTCGTGGTCACCGTGAATTTTCTCTCCACCAGTTCTGCATCCGAGGATATTCAATACATTAGAGCTAATTAGGAAAATGGCAATTTCATTTGTGAAAAATGAAAATCTTGTAATTAATAAAACTCCTGCGACTAACATAAATAATGAGTGTGTAACAACATGTAGAGTTATTGAAGTATGCCGTACGGTTAAGGAAGCACCTCACTGTGTGTAACAAAGGGCGTGCTGCAAGAGGTCGGGTGTGCAATCTGGTATCTGAACACCGCAGCATTCTCCTCATGATGCCAGAGGACAGAGCGCTCGGTACCCCGAAGCCGTCGCCCACCTCATCCAATGAAGGAGAACACACTTGCTCGGAGGAGTAAAGGCCACAGTTCATTGGCTTCTTTCACTTACAAGTGATTTCTTCACATTCCCTTCAAGTTCCACATTTAAATAGGAGATAGCTTTGTAATATTTCCTTTCCATTAATGTTCAATGTCGAGCAATTCCTTCACTCCAGGCCAACCATCGTACTGGTGCCATCAAATGCTTCCTTCAATCAGGCAAACCAGGTGGCTATGGAGTTATGCACATATGGCAGGGCACATAGGGCAGCCATGCTTAATCATCATGACAAACCAAGTGCAAAATGTGCTCATAGTCTTCACACAGAGATATTTCACACAGAGATATTTCATTCATCTTAAGTTTTTCGGGTTGCCATGCCTCATTCAGTCAGACACACGTGGCGAGGCTTCACCTTCAATGGCCGTGCTTCAGCTGTCGGAGTTTAACTTCAGGCTGACAGGCTTGCTATATGGCTGTCCACTTTTGGGAGCTGTGCCACACCAGTGAACCCACATGTCCAGAGGCCGTGCTTTAGTCACCCTCAAGTAGATGCCCTATTTCATTCGCCACTAGGCATGCTGGGTGGCTTTCCACCTCCAGTAGCTTTTGCCTCATTCAGGCAGGCCACCTTAGCCCTGCCACCCCCTTAGCACATACTTTGTAGACATTTAATTGGGCAACATTGCGGCAGATTTATTCTCACACCTATCACTGATAATCACATATATGCAGCACTCCAAATAACTGACTAATATCCACCACTCAAATTACTTTCAGATTTCACCATACTAATTCACCACTGCTCCTTTATGGGTTTCTGGAGTAGAGTGCTACTCGCCAAAAAAAAGCGCTTCAGCACCCCATCAGGGGTAACAAACGCTATATAAATACAAACCTTTTTTCCTCCTCTATCCTTCTGCTATCCTTCCGAATCCAAATAACTGACAAACCTATCCACCACTTAAAATTACTTTCATATTTCACTATACTAATTCAACACTAATCCTCTATGGGTCCCGGCGTAGCATGCTACTCACCGGAAAAGCGATTCAACACCTCGTCAGGGGTGGTAAGTGCTATATAAATGCAATTACAATACAATACAATATACAGCCATCCAACTTTGTGAAGCATAACTGAAATCATAAATGAACGGCTGTTTCAAGATCTTCTATTATTATACCACGCATTCGGAGTAGTTGTCTTTGCTTAATTTGAGACCCCGTGTTGGCCTTTTGTGCAGTAACTCCTCTATTGTACCAACCCGGCTTACCTTTTTACCAACTGCTTGACATGTAGACCAGCTTGTAAGCAAACCCTGGCTGCAGTGCCGAGTGTCCCTTAGGAGGTTGATCCTAGTCCCTCCAGCAGTGGGCCCTGCGGTCTGGCATCCCCAAGCCCGCTGCTTTTAAACTTCCCCCTTTGGCCATTATTTGTGGCCTGGTGGTCTTAATTTGCAGTATGTACTTGTGTTTTTCCACCAGGCTTATCTGCGACTGTTCTTCAGTGCCTGCTATGAGCACTCCACTGACATTGGGCTTTTAGCCTTTTAGTATTGAGTGGGTGTGAAATGATGCCTCCTTCAGGTTGTGGGCCCTGCATTTAATCTGGGTTCCAGATGACTCCTCGCCCCCTACATTTCCCTCTTGCCTGGTTAAATTGGTCAAGTTTCACATTTTGAACCTCGCCCAATCCGCAGACAGACCGTTGGTCCCTCACTGCTGAATACATGCCAAGCCCCCGCCACTGTTCGGTGCAAGGCCGTCCAGTGTTTCTTCCTGCCTTTTACTACATGTAGGAAGAGGCGGGGGTAGTTGGAATGGGTTAAAACCTCCTTCTGCCTCCTTTTCCTACTGGAGCCATCAGGACACACCCATACCATGCACCTCCCCTCCCAGCCCTCTGCCTGGTTAGGGCTTTGGCCCTTTCAATGCCCCACTGCATGGGCTGGGCCATCCCATAAGAATTCTTCTTTCCTCACATTCCTTATTGTAAGGTAGTAGTAATTCTTCTGCTGCATTCCCCTTATAAAACTGGGGCAGGCGGATGCCCGAAGTTTTGCATCCACATACCGCAGATTAAAAAAACAATTGTGTCCACCATTATGTAGCACATGGCTCTAGTTACCACCACCAGGTAGATGGTAGTTGGATTGAGGTGTAAAGTAGACATATTTGAGTTAGTTGGGGGGCAGCACAGTTAGCAGTGCCTAAGATATTATAGAAAAGAGCCATTACATAGCATAGCCAATAGGTCTCGCTTTTGGGACCTTATAAGTATTTAGTTATGCAGCACAATATCCTTTGTGCAGCAACATCAACTGTTGCATGGCTAAATACTTACAAGGTCCCAAAGGCGAGACCTATTGGGTATGCCAATGCTTGTTTTGTTTTGTCATCTGTAGTCACTTTGAATCAGCCCTGTGGTATTAACTATTAGTGGTGTGACGACAGAAGATGGGCACAGCGCCTACTTGCTAATACAATTTGAAAGCTAGTACAGTGACAGAAATTCTGAATCCGTCGACTGGTGTTTTCACTGTCCCGTTCTTAGAAACACTAACTTTGCAAGGGAAATTCATATAAAATAGCGTTTCGTGGATAGAGATAGAATAAAACCCTGACAGACATGGATGTTTGTCAGCTACTAATAGGAGGTGTACGGAGGGAAGCTGGGGTGGGCCACACCAATGTCCAAACCCTCCCATTTACAGTAATTGATAAGTAAAGGCCTCGTTAGTTTAGATTACCCCCAGTGTCACTTGTGCGGTTGGCTTGCAGGTTAGTCGCCTGGCAGAACAGGACTCTGCTTGTTGTTCGGGGCTCAGTGGGGTGTATGACGCTGTGATAGTCGGGCTCAGTGAATGGCCTCAGTGTTTGCCTTCGGCACCATACACGCCGTTCATAGAGAGCACATCAGATGCCAGTCAGTTCCCCCTTGAAGACCCCCAGACCCTTTACCTTGGCCCCGACCCTTTTCCTGCAAGTAGACAGAGCCCCCTTCGGAGCAGCTCCTCTCTCATGCCCCTGAGACACCCTGCTCCGGTGTTTGGGTAAAAACGTGTGTAGTACTTAGGGAATTCCGGGCATATCCCTCTGGGAGTGAACGTTTCTTTGTGGCAACAAATGCGTTGTGTTCGATTGTGGTGTGTTCTCCAAACAATTTTATTTCACAGTCTTTAATTTGGTGTTGTCTTAATCCTTGTGCAGCTGTGATTATCTTGGTGGGGCGCCGTTCTGCCCTGTAGAATTGTGTTGTAAAGGATGATACAGAGTCCATCAGTTCATGTAGGTTACTTCTTTATTGGTAGCTTGGTTCCATCATAGGTGGTCAAGATAACAGGAGGAAGTTAGATAGTACAAGGATAGCCCCACCAGGAGCAAGCTCCTTACAGCTCAGCCTGAGTACACCAACTGACAATCTCACCTAGAGAGGCACTCAGGCATTCTATGATGTCATGAACATTCTAACAGAGCAGTACAGTGGAGAATAGCAAACAAGTAATTTACCACACATCCTCTTCCCTTAGGGAACAAAAGCAGAAGTAAAAGTAAAAACAAATAGGATACCTCAATATATCTTAACAAGAAGATACAACAATGAGGTACACCTATCCACAAGAGAAATGCATGAGGCATCATGAATTTCACAGGCATGAACAGAAGTATGTTAAAATGCAAAGCCAGTGAAACATTAAAATTGCAAACAACATTACTACACGGCCCATCCCCCTCCCTTAGGGAAAACAGAGCAGCTAAGATAAAAAACACTGCACAAAAAAAAAGAGCGGTCACCCACACAACCTCCCCAAACTCGGGTACACCACAGGATAGACACCCCATTAAACACAAGTGGGTGTAAAACACAGACCCTTGAGAGAAAACAACATCCTCAACAAAGAGAAACAATAGTGGCTAGATACACTCCAGATGACAAGAAAAGTGTCACCACCACAACAAATAGGTCCCTTGGTAGAAAGCATGCTAACACATAAAGAGGCCTAAACATCAACGAAAAAACAAAAACCTTCCCCCTCAAAGTTGTACAAGCGTGAAACCCTTGGCCACGAATTCCACGCAGGTAGACTTCGACCGGAGCACAGTGTCCACATGAAAGATAACATCAGAGACCAACCAAAAACTTCACCAAGGAACACGACAGAGTACTGACCCATGAAAACAAAACCACCTCCCCGTACACCAAAGGATACACGCACCCAAGAAAAACCGAAAACTAAAAATAGAGGCATTAAATACCCCCACAACCTCCCCCAAAGAGATGAGTACATAAAGAGTCAAAACACCCTACAAAACACCACGACTTCCCCTAGGTAGGGTACAGCAGTACAGTGGAGAATAGCAAACAAGTAATTTTCCACAAATTGCTGTAGGTTGTCTCTGCGTGTGAGTGTAGCCTGGTCTGGTGGTTACTCCTAGACTGTAGACTGGGTGTGCAGCGCCCAGGAGGTGAGGGTGGTTGCGTAGGGACGGACTCACAGATATGAACATTACCTCCAGGTGTGGGATTGGGACGCATTGTGGAGTCGGCTGGTATTTGCTTTGTGGCATCTTGCTGGCAAAGGGGTTCATCTGCTCTTCTCCATCCCTTAGGAGCCAAGTGTCTTCATTTTTGTAGCTCGTGCCCCCCTGTCCAGCCATCTGTCGCTGCCTCAATTCTCCGTTCCTATTTCGTGGCATCTCTGCCTCCTTGTCTCTGTCCCAATGCCTGTGACCCCCGCTGTTGGTCTTCCTGGCCCAGTGTACGCATCTGTTCTGTCACTTGGTGTCTCCACATGCAAGTGTCTGTCTCTGGGTGCTTGCGTCCAAGTCTTCCAGTCTTCCTCAGTGTCTCCGACGACGTCTCCTGGCGGTGTCTCAGCAGCTTTCTAAGCAGTACGTTCTGCTGCGTCTCCCATAGACCCCCTTACAGTCCTTACAATAGTTGTGTTGTTGGTTGTTACCGCCTGGATTCTGGTTTTCCTCGGAAATTGGGTTGGGTGATTGTGCTTCACTGTAATGCATTTCAAGGTTCTGTGTGCTGCATGCAGAACCATGCCAAGGAATGTCTTGCTGATGTGGGCTGCGTTTGAGGGCCCGAGCATGGGTAGGAATACTGGGTTTATAACAATAGCCCCAGGGATTGTGGAGCAACACTGGGGTAGTTACCACCCGCTTTCCCATTTAAAGATTCAGATACATTTTGAGTTAAACTGAAATCTAGTGTATCTATAGGGTCACCTTTGTACCTGCGTCTTCGTGGCTGGCTTTCTGAAGGAAGATGATTATTCTCTATAATCATTGCGAACGTTTGAGGCTTCATGTCAGTCGTTTAAGACTAGAAAGAATTCCTTTTGACTGTGAGTCAAGATGGTGCCCAACTCAGTGCACAGCGATAGGGGAGAGGATGTAGCTTAACAGCTAGATCGGTCGACCTCAGAGCTGGGGAACCAGGTTCTAATCTGGCGGGAGGCTCAACATCCTGGGATTCTGGGCAAATCACTTCATCTCCCTGTGCCTACCCAAATGAATGTGTCCGTCTGTAATGCAACTGGTGCTCACATGAAGCTCTCTGATACCTTCGGGTCGAGTTGGTGCTATATAAATCTGCACAAAAAAATATATATATATATGGGGTGAAATTTGGTGAAGCAATTATTTCAGGCTGTAAATGTTCACACTCCATTTTGCTGATTACTCAGCTTACTTGTCAAAGTATTTTTTTATTTTTTTAGAACTCCTTTTTTTAGAATCCTGTAAGATATATCTGCAAAGATTTGATTCGGTTACCACATTGTAATACGTGGCCTATTCCAACACGTATGTGATCAAAAGAAAAAAAAACTTTAGAAACACTACTGTAGATGGGCTTTGGCTCCACCACATGTTGATTTCCTTAACTACAGCATTTGATTGGGTAGAAGTTGTGTGCTTCAGCTGGTAAAAACAGTGCTTTTGCTACAATTTATGCCATATTGGAAAGCTTATGGTCAATACAGTAGTCTTACATTGCTTATGGTTTTAAGTCAGTGTTGCAATTTGTCGGATATTATGTTATGCAGATTTGTAGCGCGCACAGGGTATGGGTATCCTGGCGCTGAGTCTAGGCACACCTAGGGCTTAGTTGGTCCACTCAAAAAGCTAGGCCTTCAGCTTCATTCAAGATGCCAGGAGGAGGCTCCAATGTGTAGAAACAGTTTGTTTCATGTTTTAGGAGTGATGTAGGAGAAGGCTCGACCACCAGATCTGTTTTTCTGTATGCGGGAATTTGTGCAAGTAGGAGTTCGGGCGAGCGGAGGTGTGTGGAAGACAGGACGATACACAAAGGCAGTAGGCCTGATTTGTTCATTGTGAAAGCATAGGGTAAAGTCAATAGGCATGTAATTGTAATTATTTCACTTTGGTAAGCCCTGTATGTGGGTATTTAATTACATGGAATCTCACATATTACCTTAGTAGAGAAGGATTTTGAAGTTGGTTATACTCTCCGACAGTCCCTGGGGTAGAATATTTGAATTGTGTGAATCTGTTAGGCCTCATTAGGAGGGTGTATATTGTTTTGCTAGTAATTTTGTGTGTATTTGTACTTTTATGACTGTGTGCATATTTGTGTGAATGCTTTTTTTCCGGACAATAGGCCTGCATTGGTTAGGGTTACAAATGAGTGTCGGCCTGATTGCTTCATTGGGAAACATTGTTCTCTTTTGAATATATTACCAAAAGCTATGGACAACGCAATAGTGCTGACTTATAATGAAAAACATGGTGGTGAAACTAGGCTTTTAGGGATGGATTGTTATTACAGTGTGTTAAAACTCGGTGTGTGCGAAATTTGCATAATTTTCTTTTGTGTAATGACATGAAACGCCACAAAAAGTCAGCAAAGTTATTTGAGATGTAAAACCACGTTTAGCGTTATGAATTTTACCGTGAAATATGTCCTTTGTCTGTTTTGTACAGGACACACGTTGTGCTAAGAAAAAAAAGCATGAGAAACACAAGTCCTGCGAACAACAGCCGATTACGTATTTTTTGTCATTATTACATGCTCCAGGGCTAAAACCTTGCCTCAAATGTGGGCTAATTACACCACGTGGCATAACGGCATAATTTCAGCAATTTAGCAAAAAACACGAAATTTGCACAAAAAAATGTAAGATTACGCCGGCATAACAATCATTTTGCATGGGTAGACAGGAATTTTGTTCGTTGGAATCTGACATAGAAATGAAGTAGGCAAGGGTTTTGGTGTTTGTTACATTCCTCTGACATGCCCTAAATTTAGAGTAATTGCATTTGAAGGTGTGTTAGGGCGGGGAGTATATTGTTTTAATTGTCATTGTTTAAGTCCTTAAACTGAATGCGTACGCATTGCTATATATAGAGGTCAGCACTCTTCAGCCATTTGCCTGCTTCGGTGTCATTCCCATTCGGTTTCCTCACATGACAGCATATAGCATTGAGCAATAAGTCGTTTACTCTCTTGCCCTCTAAGTGTTTGCATTTTGCTTGAACACGTGCACATCAGCCTGAACAAAAGTGCGCTTCTTTGCCAAGGCTTGTTTGTGCGAGAGTCACTTTAGTTTAACATTTTCTCCTTTTACAGATTCCCCCTTGTTTCTTAACGTTATTTTTTTTTAATATCTGTTTTTAGCCCCAGGCAGCTCCGTAGACAGTGCTAGTGGGCTGCTCGTTCACATTCATTTCCTCTGTAGTGCACCATCTCCTACATGGCCACTGCTTCCCAACAGAGTGGCTGTTTGGAAGGGTATCTGCCATAGGTTATCCTGATCCTACTGTTTCAATGTTACCGCCACATTTAAACACAACTTGTGAGCCATCTTGAAGTACTAAAGCTCCTAATCACTGTTCAAAATACCATTCCAAATGGCTGCCTGCTGCTATGTTTAATTATTTACTTACCCTCAATTGCAAGCACCTTCATGCCAGACATGTTTTTCTACTGTTAGTCATTACATTTTTCTTGCATATTCTTGTTGAGTTTGTGTGTGAATAGTTGAGTGAATTAATGTAAAAATGAGCCAGTGACTGAGTTCATGTATGATGATGACTTGAGTGCCTAAGCTCATCAGTAACTGAAGAGGCATTTTCAGTTGTAAGCCAGACCCTTTGGCATTGCCAATGCTTGTTTATTCTTGTGCTGTTTCAGCTTGGGATATTGAGAACTCCAAGTCACCGAGTGTTGATTTGGGGTTCTACACTTTGTTTACTTGTGGTAACAATCGCACAGGGAAGATTAGCGTCCGGTTGTAGTCGTTGCCTGTGATGGTGAAAGCCATGTGATATGAGATCTAGTGAGCCATCACTCAGGTGTTGCATCTGCACCAGAGGCAGCGCCGGGCCTCCTGCTCCTCTATGCTAGGCCTGCGGCATACCCGTGCCTGGGAATAGTTCACAAAGGGAGTGTTGAATACATGCTCTTGCAATTATGTAGTTAGTGTAGTTATTAAAGGCTTACAGTGTGTTTCTCTTTTCTTCTAGTTTTCAGAACATTTGCACTTGCTTGATTTCTCTAAAATTAGTGATAGAAGCAGTCACTTTTAAGACCTTTCTAATCCTGAACATCTGCAGCGTCCTCATCCCGTGCCTCTCTGTATGTCTGGATTTAAGAAACCATAATGGCGGCCGGCGCCACCTTTGGGCGGAGTATGAGCCAGCTATGGTAACCATTTTTGCTTTTGCAAAGCCTACAGTTTGCAAAATCACAGGCTTTGCAGCTGCAAAACAGCATGCCACTGTGTGCTTAACTTTGTGAGTCTTACTGAATCGTAGAATACACTGTGCCACCCATATTGACTCGCAAAGGCAAGGTGTGCAATGGGCATCTCCCTCTCCATTTCAAGTCTATATGCAATCTGTCAATAGTTTGTGGATGCAGTTTTGGGCCTAACCCATTGATATGTCACTAAGACTTGAAATATGATGGTAACTTATTTATTTAACTTTCAATTTATCAGAGATTTATATAGCGCGAACTTGACCTGAAGGTATCGGGTATCAGAGCGCTTTACATAGCACCAGTTGCGTTACATGAGGACACATTAATTTTTTCGTTAGGCACAGGGAGATTAAGTGATTTACCCAGAATCACAAGATGTTCAGCGTCGTTGCCGAGACTCGAACCCAGTTCCCCAGATTCATATTTGCAGAGTGATAGAATCCACCTTGTGAAGATTAAGTGCAGGTATCAAGGGGAGCAGACAGCAGCAGTGAAAAAATCCAAGCATTGTGAATAATAGTCAGTCTCACTTATCTTCAAGTTCAAGCAAGAACAATTTGGCATTGTTTATATTAGTCTGTCAATTTAAATGTTGTATCTCTACATCCTCTACATTGTTGTCCTGCTGTTTTATCTGTACCTCTACATTCTTGCTGCATTTTTACTAGTGACCTCTAGATGGCACTAAAAGGCAGTAAACTGGTGTTGTATACATGTGGCTCTGGTTGCAGTGCTTCATTTTGAGGCAGGAAGAACGACAAAGCTACAAATGGTTAAGCCAAAATGTTCCTGTGGGTGAGTCAAACACAGAAAAGGGGCAAAGCGACAATTGGGAGCATGGCAACTGAAAATTACATGGAATCCATCCAATCTTGAGCAAGGATTGGCTCTGGGGAGTATGGTATACAATGCAATCTCCCGACAGTCAGGTGGAGCTATCTGTAGGAAGACCGCAAAAATGGTTGTATGCATTGAATACAGATGCAGGCATGGAACATGTCTGCATTATCTACTGGTTGGGAATTCTGTATATGTAAATTTGGGGATTTTCAAGCCATTGGAAATCCTATGGTTAGTGCAATTAGCCTGCAACACTTCTGGAATTCGTTGTGACTCCTATAAATGTTAAAATTCTAGATAGGAATGAACCTCCAGCAGTAGATATCTTGTATTTTTTACTTTGAGGAGTGCTGTTATTCAAGTCACACACATACTTCTCACCTTTTGCAGCAGTCTGGTGAGTGAAATGTAAGGATGTAATTCATGCCTGCCATCAGCCTCCATGTAGGTCGGAAACTCGTGATTTTTTTTAACCCCAAAACAACATTTTATCTTTCTGCCACTTCAATGCAAGTGGGGGACATTATTTTTATTTAAATCCCCTTAAATGTTTCCAAATGTTGTCATTATTCTGCTCCCTTCTCTTGGCATTTAACTTGTATTACTTATACCCACTCCTTTACCACGAAAAAAGGTTTATAATAAAGCAACTAACAAAAAGCTGTAATCTAATTTGCTGTCCTGTCTATAGAGCACACTACAATTGAACCTTTCCCCACATGTTTCTTCTAGGTATTGATAATCATCTGTGTAATTATTCGAAGCATTGAATAAACCTGAGTCTAGTGATGACATTATAACAATGTAGCATTATCCGGATACCTGGCCTCCATGGTGCTGCACTCCCAGCGGTGAGCGGGCCCTGGTCAGAGCGCTGGCGTGCGGTCTCGAGCTCTGGACTGTACCAGCGAGTACCTGTGGCAGGGGGGGGGGCAGAGCGTGTGAGAGACCTTCCCAAGGGCGGGCACCAGCTGCCAAAGGCTGGTCACTTCATAGCAACACGTCTCTTAAGATATGTTGGCAGCTATGTATTATATATGTAGAAGCTCAGAGTGTAATATGCTATTTATTACCGTTGCTGAGTGCGGAGAGGAGCCTTCAAGACTCGTGAGAGGCGAAGCCTGGAGGGAGTCATAATGCCCTTCCCACCCCTCAGCAATAGTTATAAATAGCTTATTATACTCTGTGTATCTGCATATATGGGTTATGCCATGGTATTGTTTCATGTGTACTAGTTTTATTAGAAGGTATTTAACCAAAACCAGGATGCAGAGGGTCACATTCATGCAGTACGGTAAAATATTGAGAAGACCGTGTGACGGTGTGGAGAGCGGTTTACCCTGTGGAGTGTTGCATGCACTCTGTGACGCTGTACGAAGTGTTTTCGGGTCAGTTTTTCTGTACTGCGGTGATAAACGCAAATTCACCATTGCATCACGGCCATAAACACGTGGATATGCGTTTATTAATACCGTTCCGCTAAATAACGTGTTATTGGGACACATTTATTTGTACTGGCGTGCCAAAAATTAAAATAATGTATCAAATAGTAGGTGCGTATTTTAACATAGTTATGTGGAACGTGAATTAGAAATATAGTTGGTCATTGTCCCATGTAATTTTAATGTAAATGTGGAATCATTTAAAGTTTTCTGCACTACTGAGAGACTAGCGCTCGGCGTAAGTGTTTGCTAAACTCGATATTTTTTTCTTCCCAGCCTTTTTTTCCTCTGCTGAACCTCCACTGCTCTCCGGAAGTGCGCACGTTTCTCTGCTCGGCGTTTGTGCCTGCCTGCACAGAGAAAGAGCGCGTGGTCCCGCCGTGCCGGAGTCTCTGCGAGAGAGTGTACTGGGACTGCAAACAGCTGATTGAGACGTTTGGCATATCCTGGCCCGAAGAACTGGAATGCAACCGGTATAAAATATGTAACTTTTGAAATTCGCTGTTGATGCTTGTTAACTCATTTAGGTCTTCGCAACGAGTAACCTCTTAATTCCAGTGAGTAAGCCATAAAACACAAGTTACCAGCCCATCAGTATTACAGATTTTGTTTTAAAGAACTTTTACTCAGATTTTCGGCTACTTGAAAGCATCTGGCCCAAAATGAGGACTCAAAGGAGAACCAAGTCGGAATATCTTCATCCCTGGTAATTCATCATTCCCCTACAACACAGATTGGTTATACTTGAGGACTGAATTTTAACTATAGCTGCTTAACATTTTGCGTAGTCAGTAACATACAACATACTATGCCGAATGCCTTTTTCAAGAGTATTTCTCCAGTATTTTATATTCAAAGTTTTCAAGGCTGAAAGGGCACTCTTGTGAAAGAGTGGTTCTGTAGTAGGGGATCTCTGTGTATAGTCATAATCTATGAATAATCCCCGCCCATGTGCGGGGACCCCGGAGCAATAAAAAATATCTCTTAAGCTGTCCCGCATTTGCAAACCTGCAAAGACACTTAAGAGACAGACAAAATAATACAGCCTAATCACACCAAGGCTGCACTGGCCAGCACTTCCTCTGAAGTGAACACAACAGCCAAAATAAAGTTGAAATGTCATTTTTATTCACATTTGACATGTTCCTTTATTATCACACACTCCCTTCACCAAAATCCCTTTAAACAATAGAGAGGAAGGGGTGGACAGACAAGCCCTATAGGCTGTCATTATGTGTCTGCTAAAGGGATACCGTGCCTTTAAGAAACTCTCCAGAGACCCCCGGTATCCCAGGATGCACAGCCAACACAAGTTACTTTCAGTTCTTTTTTCCGGCTCCTGCTAGCAGGACCCTGGAGCTTGAGCTCTACCCTTTTGGGTGGTTTACTTGATTTAAATTGGATTTTTTGAATAAATAGTGTTTTCATTCGACGTCTAGAACCTTTGTCTACTACTGCCTGCAATCTGGAGCAGTTTTGGCCCACTCTTAGCATGGCTTTGTTCGATAACTGCCCTGAGTGTGGGAGGAAAAAGGCTAAGACGGACCCACATGATGTGTGTATCCTCTGCTTGTCGCCCTCACATGTCCCAGCTACATGTGCCATCTGCAAAACCTTTTCTAAGAGGACCCTGAGGGACAGGGAGAAGATTCGCCTTCAGGGACAGGAGCAGCAGAGGACCGGTGGGACGTCGGGGCATGGAGGGTCTCATTCCCCCTCCTCCGCCCATGCTTCAGCCCCTGCAGGGACCTCCGGGCAGAGCAGGGAGCAGAAGCGGCACCTACCGGCTGGTAGGTCGCGTTCGACGTCGAAGGCGACGACGTCGACGGCGAGAGAGAAGGCACCGGTATGTTCGCCGTCGATCCAGGGCTCTGGGTCGCGGCAGCCTCGGCGTTCGACGTCGAGGGAGTGGCCGGCGAGACCCGGGACCGGGTCGCCGTCGCAGGTGTCACGGTCGACGTCAACAACACATCGACGTCGTACCGAGCCCCATGGACTTCACTCGCCACCTTCGCCGTCGACCCACGGCTCGACGCTGACGGAGTCGACGTCGAGATCCCAGCGCCCGCCGTCCAGGCGGAGACGATCGCCGTCGAGGCACAGGTCGCCGTCGAGGCACAGGTCGCCGTCGAGGCACAGGTCGCCGTCAAGGCACAGGTCGCCGTCGAGGCACAGGTCGCCGTCGAGGCACAGGTCACCGTCGAGGCACAGGTCGTCGACGTCGAGGCACCAGCGGTCGACGTCGAGACACCAGCGGTCGACGTCGAGACACCAGCGGTCGACGTCGAGACACCAGCGGTCGACGTCGAGACATCAGAAGTCGACGTCGAAACATCAGAAGTCGACACCGCGGCGACGGAGGTCGAGGCGTGGTTTGACGTCGAGGAGGCATGGTTCGACGTCGAGAGGACGCTCGACTGCGAGACAGCGTTCGACGTCGAGGGCTAAGAGACGCCGGACGAGGTCGACGTACAGTTCGACGTCACAGACATCGGGGAACACGTCCTCGGTGATTACGATCTCCAGTCGGGGATCGGGGAGACGCGGACGTTCCCCGTCGGTGGCTTCCACGCGGGACAGGCCCGCCAAGCAGAGGAGAGTGGCCGCGAGCCCGGACAGTTCTGGTGGGGGCTCGCCTGCTAGGAGTGATGGGGCTTCGGAACATCTGTCCCCGCTGCGTACCCAGCAGCCGCCTCTGCCTCCTGTGCCCGACCTTCCACCGGCGCCTCCACCGGTGCCTGCCCTTCCTCCCCCTCCTCCTCCTCCTCTTCCTCCGCCCCCTCCTCCGCTGCCTCTGCCCGTGCCTCAGCTGCCTACATCGCCACCACAGCCACCTCCTCCGCCCCCGAGGGTCCCTCACAGGCAGAGATCTCGCTCTCGCCCTCGCAGGCGATCACGGAGTAGGCGCGGATCGTCCACTCGCTCTGGACATGGACGACGGAGGTATCGGTCTCGTTCCAGAGGCTCGAGGGGCACGTACTCTTCTGGAGCTGGCCGGTTTTCGCCCTCACTGTTGGAGACGCCTCCTACCCGCGTCTCGCCGGTGGATGACATCGCCACGTTCCAGGAGGTGCTGATGAGAGGGGCTGCGAAGTTGGGGATATCAGTCACTACCCCTATCCCCACTACTTCTGTGATCTTTGAGACTTTGCATAAGACTCATCTGTCGCGCCCCCTCCTCCCGTTGGTTCCGGGGTTGGAGGAACCTGCAATGGAGGTGTTCTTGACGCCGGCCGTGGTGAAACCGGCGCCCTCGAGACTGCTAAAAAAGTACAGGGCTCCTGACTCGGACCCGGCGTTCCTCAGAGTGGATCCTCCACCGGATTCTGTTATCGTGGCGGCGGCTCGTAAGCAGCACTCTACGACTGTAGGAGAGTAGGGTCTGCTTTCTATGTTCACCCCCACTTTTTGCTTTTGCTTTACTGGTTTTCGACTTAGATGTGGCTGTGGGCCTGCTAATCAGACCCACAGCCCTGCTGTTCTCTCTCTAAATTAATACTATGTACTTTAGGTGCATAACCCATTTGGATAGGATCACCTTATTGGCCCCTGTACAGTGTACCCTAGGTACCCAGGGCATAGGTGTACCCTAGGCCTACCAGGGGCTGCAGCATGTATTATGCCACCCCTGGCCTGGCCTTCCATTTTGACACAACTGGCTGATCACTCAGCTGGGGCAAGGTCGTGTAATCACCCCTTGCTTAGGTGTAGTATTCCTATACCTAACTTACATATAGACACATGTGTACCTATCAGTCACTCCTATGGCAGGCCTTGACAATCCTGGAGGCAGAGTGCTTGGTAACATGTGAGATGGTGCTCTAGCATGAGCTGAGCCTGTCTGCAGCTTTCGGAACCTTGTCCTTATAGCTGTTCTATGATATAGCCTACCATATACTCTTAAAGTGCCTTATAATCTTAGACGGTTATTGTAACTATGGTTTGGCTTTATCGAAACATGTCGTGTAAGGTGTCTAACACTGTGGAATAACACCCCCATGCCATTTCTGGACATGAGAATATTATTCCCCCCTTCTAGAGGGAAAGACATGTTAAAATCATACTTCAACTGTTAGCCTCTGACCAAAGCCTCAGCATCACAAAATGGATGCTGCTGCCACGACACAAGTCTGACCTCCTGCAGCTGGGAGTGATCCCAGCCAGGGAGGCCTGGACAATAGGTTTCCTGCTTGGGGAGGTGCTAGCACCTCCCCAGACAGCCTTTAGTGTATTGGGGCAGGGTGGGCTGAAAGGAATGAGACATGCCTGGGGCACACAAGGTGTTCCTTGCATAGTCCAGTTCAAACCGGCGCTGGGGCACTCCAGCCCCAGCTCTGGCGCGAAACTGGACAAAGGGAAGTGGGTGTAACCACCCCCTCCCAGGTCCCACCCATAAGGCGTGACCTAGCAGGTATCCCAGCCCCCCAGATTAGTATAAGAGTGGGAGTTGGGCCTCAAGACTTTAGATTATCCTGAACCTGCAAAACTGAACAGAAACTCTGGACCTTCGACATTCGACGAAAGAAGAAGACTGAAGAATCTCCCTTGTAGCCAAGGAGTGGCTACCCTGTGCAAACAGGCACCATCAAGAGACTACCCTTTGCTTTGCGACCGTTCTACGAGGAACCGACTGCAGAGCCCGACCAGAGCCTTGACTTCCAGACTTCTCCGACCCTCATCCACATCTGCAGCAGAGCTGAGACCCGTGGAGGCGACGAGCGACGTGGGACCGGCTACCTGGAAAAAGTGGCTAGTAACTTACAGCGCAGCTTCTGAGGTACCCTCGAAGTTGTGCACCGGGGATTGAGAAGCCCCAACCCCAAGCACCATCTGCACCGAAGATCAGCCCCCCACACTCCACGAGTCCTGCGTGGGGCCCTTCAGCATTTTCCTGCTTGCCGCGTCTGCCCGGTTGCTTGCCCGCTGGCTAGTGGCCTCTGTGACGACGCACCCTGAAATCTTCTGCGCTGGTTTGGCTCCTCCAGACTGGCTCCCGCTTCTCTGCAAAGAAGAAGCACCCCAGACCTTCCTGGTCTGCACCAGCAGCAAGTCCTTCGTTCTTCGTGGGTTCCGCTTGCCAAGGCTTGGTGAGTCCTAGTCCAACTTCGACGCCGCCGACAGCAAGAGCCTTCGTGGGACAGCTCGCCTCCTGGTCCTGGTCGTCCTCGACGCTTCCTGGTCCTCCTGGCTGCAGCGACAAGCTTCACCTGCAATCTTCACGACATCGCCTGGTTCCTTCCTGGTTCCACGTGGTCACTGGCTAGTGACCTTGACTCTGTCCCTTCTGCTTGCAGGTTTCTTCTCTTCTTGATCCCAGCCTTGGGATCCACCGGACACTCTTCACTGACTGCCTGTCAGCATCTTTCTTCAGGCATCCATAGGAGTCGACGACGAAAACGACGCATCTTCACCCCTATGCACCCGCAGCCTGTGGGCTAGGTAACTTGGGTACTCCGGTGCTCATCAGGATAGTGACTATCCTAGTGTCTAGTTTTCAAGTCTCAACTTCCTAGCTACTCCGGAAGTGTCCTAAATCTACCGTTTTCTAAACTGTACTATTGCTATTGACTTTTACGCATTACGCGTGAGTGTTTCCACTCTGCACACGAATCCCGTGGGCCTCCCACTTCCTAACTAACGCTAGTGTAGTGTAGCCCCAGCGATTCCCTAGGCCTATTCTATTTCCGTGACAGTGGTCCTTATACCACTTACTTAGTATATGGTTTGCGTGGCCCCTAGGGCCTAACTGTATTACTTACCTGTGTGACTTAATGTATGCATAAATAAGACTGTGTTGTACTTACCTCTAATCTCATAAAGAGTGCTGAGGGTTTGCTTAGAATAAATACACTTTATTTTATATATATATCTGTTGTGGTGTCCTTTCATTTGGTATTCAAGGGATTATATATGGTATCACAGCTGGCTTCACATGCCATTCAGAGTTTAGCCTAAGACTGCTCTTGTCCATGCTACCACTAGGATAGCTGGTCTATAAGGTTGACTTTACAACCAATCACCATAAGGGTATTTGGACTGATATAAGGTGTACACTAGAACTAGTGACATCATACATCAGGCCAACTTCTCACAACGACGCCTTCATCCACGGCTCCTCCGGATAAGGAGAGTCGCAAAATGGACTCCTTGGGGAGGAGGATGTGCTCCACGTCGGCCACCACGATGAAGGCCGCTAGCGCCTCCGCTCTGTTGGGGCGCTATGACAGGTCTCTTTGGGACTCCCTGCAACAGTTCGCTGCCTCCCTGCCTAGAGACAAGAGGGAGGACTTTCAGGAGGTGCTGAACGAGGGCATGATGGTCTCTAATCAGATCATCAGTGCGGCGGGGGATGTGTCGCTGCTGGCGGCCCATGGGTACTGCCACGGCATACACATGAGGAGGCATTCCTGGCTGCGGCTGACCCCGCTCAAGCCTGAAGCGCAGCAGAAGATCGCCAATTTACCATTCTCTGGCACGACGCTGTTCGGGTCACATGCGGATGACGAGATGGCCCGCATGAAGGCTGAAGCGGAAACTCTGAAGGCGGTGGGGCTGGAGTGGCCCAAGGAGCAGAGGAGGTCCTTCCGATCCTCGGGCAGGCGCTACGCCAAGCAGAGAGGCCAAGGGCGTCAGTCGGGCCACCAACAACAGCCCCAGCAGCAGCAGCAGTACCCGAGGCAGTCCTTTCAGAAGCGCCAGAGGGGCAGAGGCCAGCATCAGTCCTCGGCGGGGAACAAAGGCCCGGCCGGGTCGAAGCCCTGAAAAGTTACTTCCCCCTCATCCGTTACCCGCTCCGGTGGGGGGAAGTATTCAACACTACCTGGCAGAGTGGAGGACTATAACGCAGGACAAGTGGGTGCTGAATATTGTTTGCAATGGGTACTGTCTTCGTTTCACCAGCCCGCCCCCACAGATTCCACCCGTGCGCTCCTCCTACATGGTAAGGGAGCTCCAGCGGGAGGCAGACGTTCTGTTAAAAAAGAGGGCGATAGAAGCGGTTCCTTTGCAGCAAAAAGGAAGAGGTCTCTACTCACGGTTCTTTCTCGTAAGAAAAAAGGACAAGAATGAGTTCAGGCCTATTCTAGATCTGCGTCAGGCCAACAAGTGGATCCGCAGAGAAAAGTTCCGTATGTTGTCCCTGCATCAGATTTACCCTCAGTTGCATCGAGGAGACTGGCTGTGCGCCATAGATCTGCAGGACGCTTACTTTCATGTGCCGATCGCACCAAAGCATCGCAAGTTCCTGCGGTTTCTGGTAGGCAACAACCATTACCAGTATTCAGTACTCCAGTTTGGCCTGAAGTCTGCACCACGGACGTTCTCCAAGTGCATGGCGGTGGTCGAGGAAGACCAAGGTGTTTGTGTATCCTTACCTGGACGATTGGTTGATCAAAGCGTCCACTTACCAGGAAGCCCAGTGCCATTTCAACAGGACAGCTGCCTTGCTGCATCGCCTGGGCCTGCACATCAACATGTCGAAGTCAGTGCCGATCCCTGTGCAGTGTCTCCAGTACTTGGGGGCTTCAGTCAATACCTTGACCGCAAGCGTGTGTCCTTCGGGGGAGAGACGCTTATCGATCCGTGGGAAGGCGCGGCATCTCATCTCAGCCCGCTCTCCTACGGTGAGGACGGTGTCTTCCTTACTGGGGTCGATGGCTTCTTGCATCTTTCTCACCCCCAATGCACGTCTGCATATGAGGCCCCTACAGGAATGTCTGGAGGATCAATGGGACCAGAGGCGGGGGCGTTGGAAGGACAAGATCCAGCTGTCTCAACACGCTCGGCAGTCTCTGACTTGGTGGTGTGCCCCAGAGAATGTCTGCAAGGGGACTCCTTTTCACAAGGATATTCCGGTCCAGACCATTGTGATCGATGCGTCTCTCCAGGGCTGGGGAGCGCATTCGGGCCCTCTTCAGATTCAGGGGATATGGTCACAGATGGAGAAGACTTACCATATCAACTTTTTGGAACTCAGAGCAGTACACTTGGCCTTGAAGGCATTCCATCCCTCCTTCAGGACGAACTCCCTGCTGGTTCAGACGGACAATACTACGACCATGTATTACCTCAACAAGCAGGGGGGCTCACGTTCACGCACCCTGTCCCGGGAGGCACAGGCGATCTGGAACTGGCTGGTGGCCAGGAACCGGACGATCACGGCGACCCATCTGCCGGGAGTGCAGAACGCCCAAGCAGACGCGCTCAGCAGGCTCGTTCAAGAGAACCACGAGTGGGTGCTAAACGACGACGTGCTAAGAGACGTCTTCGCAGAGTGGGGCACTCCGGATATAGATCTGTTCGCTACGGCAGAAAACAGCAAATGCCGCGACTTCGCGTCCAGGTACTACCAACCAGGGACGCTGGGGAATTCCCTATGGATCAGCTGGTCCAACAGCTTTCTCTACGCCTTTCCACCCATTCCCCTGATCCCGGCGGTGCTGATCAAGCTGTCACAATCCAGAGCCAGAATGATCCTGATTGCTCCGGAGTGGCCGAGGCAATGGTGGTTCACCGACCTTCTTCACCGGTCTGTTCGGCCGCACCGACGCCTGCCGTGTCGGCCGGACCTTCTCACGAAGTTCGGAGGACAGATGGTTCACCCCAATCTCTCGTCCTTGAGTTTGGCAGCATGGCTCCTGAGCTAGTACAGTATGGACACTTGAACCTGCCTCAGGACTGTATGGAGATCTTGAAAGAGGCTAAGAGACCGTCTACGAGGACTTCCTACGCCTATAAGTGGAAGAGATTTTGCTTATGGTGCAAGGCAAAGGACTTTGACCCTACATCCTGTAAAGAAGATGTTATTTTGCCTTATCTGCTGCAGTTAGCTCAGTCTGGGCTTAATTTTCAGTCTATTAAGGTTCATCTCGCAGCTCTGACTGCGTATAGGAAGGGCCCTTCTCAAACCTCATTTTTTCAAATCCCTGTGATTAAGGATTTTTTGGAGGGTTTGCGTAAGGTGTTTCCCCCTGTTAGAAGACCTTCTCCACCATGGGAATTGAATGTGGTGTTATCTAGATTGATGAGGGAGCCTTTTGAGCCTATCCATAAGGCTTCGTTGCAGCACTTGTCTTGGAAGGCTGCCTTCCTTGTGGCCATTACATCGGCCAGGAGGGTGAGTGAGATTCAGGCTCTGTGTTGTCAAGAGCCGTATACTGTTTTCCATGCTTCTAAAGTAGTGATGCGTACCCATCCTAAATTTTTGCCTAAGGTAATCTCAGATTTCCATGTGAATCAGATGATAACTTTGCCTACGTTTTTTCAGCATCCTTCCTCTCCGGCGGAGAGGTCTCTGCATTCACTTGATGTACGTAGGGTGTTGAAATTCTACCTGGATAAGACAAAAGATATCCGCAGGTCGGATCAACTGTTTGTTAATTATGGTTCGGTAAGAACTGGTTTAGCTACCTCAAAGCAGTCCATTTCCAGATGGATTGTTTCCTGTATCCAGCTTTGTTACCAAAGAGCTAATAAAACATTGGGGGGTAAGCCTACGGCACATTCGACTAGAGGCAAGGCGGCTACTACCGCTTTGCTTAGGAATGTTCCCATTGCGGACATTTGTAAGGCTGCCACCTGGAAGTCAGTCCATACGTTTACAAAGCATTACTGCCTGGATTCTGATGCTAGGGCAGATGCGCAGGTTGGACAGGCTTCGTTGAGGAATTTGTTTGCACAGTGATTTGTTGGTGGTTGGACTTACTCCACCGCTTCTTGTTGGTTGGGATGGGCTTGCCATTCTATTCATAGATTATGACTATACACAGAGATCCCCTACTACAGAAGGAGTAGTTTCTTACCTGTAACTCCAGTTCTGTAGTAGGGGTATCTCTGTTATACTCATAAGCGACCCTCCCTCCTCCCCGGTGGAGTAACCTGACAGTATCAGGCCTGTGGTTATACACCTTCAAAAAGAACTGAAAGTAACTTGTGTTGGGCTGTGCATCCTGGGATACCGGGGGTCTCTGGAGAGTTTCTTAAAGGCACGGTATCCCTTTAGCAGACACATAATGGCAGCCTATAGGGCTTGTCTGTCCATCCCTTCCTCTCTATTGTTTAAAGGGATTTTGGTGAAGGGAGTGTGTGATAATAAAGGAACATGTCAAATGTGAATAAAAATGACATTTCAACTTTATTTTGGCTGTTGTGTTCACTTCAGAGGAAGTGCTGGCCAGTGCAGCCTTGGTGTGATTAGGCTGTATTATTTTGTCTGTCTCTTAAGTGTCTTTGCAGGTTTGCAAATGCGGGACAGCTTAAGAGATATTTTTGATTGCTCCGGGGTCCCCGCACATGGGCGGGGATTATTCATAGATTATGACTATAACAGAGATACCCCTACTACAGAACTGGAGTTACAGGTAAGAAACTACTCCTTGGGGGAGGAGCCAAGATGGCGACCGGAGCAGTCGCTTGAGCGCCCGGCTCCGTCGGCCCTTGGCCTCGGACTATCATCCTGATTCCTATCCTTGCCGATTTTCGAGGTGCAACGCGTGCGACGACGCGCTGACTGCGCCGCCGCTTTCCCGAAGTCTTAGCCCGCCCGGATGCCGGAGTTCTTGGTGCCTTTGTTCTCCGCCCTGGACCCTTGCTCTACTGTGGCCTCGGCCGGCCCCCTGGAAGCGTCGCAGTCACCGGACCCGCTGGTGCAAATCTGAGCCCGAGGTCCCGATCCTGCCTCACGCCACGTACGGTCGCCAGAAGAGCCGGGAGAGAGACGCCCGGACACCTCCTGTACCCTGCACCTGACGGGCTGGAGCTAGAGGGTAAGCCCCGGTGTGGCGGGTCTCCTACCCCGCTCTGTGGACCACGCTGTGGAAGGCTGCAGACCCCCTTCTTCTATGGTCTAGTCGGCTGCAAAGAGAGCCCGAGGGAGGGGAAGCGACTGCTGGCTTTCACCTGTTGCGGCGCAGACCTGTTGGGAATTGCCTCCTTGTCACGATCCCCCCCCTGGCCACGGTACCGTTCAACGGTAAAACATGGCGCTGATTGCCTGCTCGCTGCTGGGGGGTGATGCTCCGGTCTCGCCCGCTGCCCGCTTCGCCCTCCCTCTACCAGACTCCAGCTCCCCAGTGCCGTCCCGGATTGCTGCCGTTGTGGGGACGCAGCTTCCGCTGACATACGGCTCCGTTCTGGCTGCCCTGCGGGACTTTCGTCTGCAATTGTGTGTCGGCTTGCAAACGCTGAGTGAGCGGTTCGACTCTACACTGTCGGCTGCGGGCCGTGAGCGCCCCGTTTGTGATCAACAAGACGTGAGTCTGCCAGTGCTATGGTCCTCCTGCGGGGAAGCAACGACTGGGTATAACGGTGCTACACTGGTGTCTTCATTTGGCTTTCCCGGCGCTCAGGATCAATCGCTCTCCTGCTCAATGGCAGATACTTTGTTTCCCCGGTCATTGCTGCCTGCTTTGTTGTTGCCTGCCTCACCGTGCCCGCAGGAGTTTCCAGCTGAACTACACCTGGCGACCTCGAGGAACCGTTCACGGTGGCCTACGGCTCCTTTTATGTGGAACTCATGTACTTTACAAGCCAGGTCTGGATTTTATATGGTGTGCAAGGGGACCTCAATAGATGATCGGCGGCCATTTTGTGACTCTACTTCTCCATCTTCTCCCAAGTGGCCATATTGTCTTTGTCTGTTCGGGATGCGGGGCATTCACGAGGGGGCGGGTCTAATCGTACGCCCGCGATCGGGCCAGGGCTAGATTACTTTCTATCATCATGGCTTCACGGCCGGGCTGGACTGGGACTGGAATTGTCTACATATGTTGTGCGCACTCGTCGCGATCTGTCTGCCTTCTTTTCCTTGGTGTTACATGCTATCTTCACACGACCGCCTTTGGGTGTAGTGGGGTTTCAGTGTGTGGAGGATTGGTTGGCCGGTGGTGTCGGGCGCTCCGAGGATACGTGGGCTCCTCCCCACCTCCTTTCTTCTTTCTTCTCTTAGTTTCTTTACTCTATTCCTACTTTCTCTCTCGTCTATATTTCGGGTTCATTGGGCGACAGGCACTATGCTGGGGGGGGGGTAGGCCATAGCCTCCGCATTGGTGTAGGGTGGGGGGGTAATTTACTGTTTCTTTTTAGTTCTATGGGCCTCTTTCTTTCATGTCTCTGCGCTATACTTGTTTCGATTCGGGGTCCGGGTGTGGGGTGGATTGAGTGGGGGCGGCTTTTAGGGGGTGCGTATTTACTACTGTGATGATCCTGTTATCTAACTGCATCGCCTTACTGTATGAGATTTTCTATGGCTGTTTTAATGATGCTGCTGCTCTCCAGTGTATGAAGCCGACTTGCGGACTCGAATCTCCTTGTTTCTATCCTTTACTGACTTTTTTCTCGATAAAAATTTTTTTTTTTTTGAAAACCTTAAAATTAACCTTCACTTCTCCTTCCCCCGGTGTCAAGGATCCCTCCAGTGTATGAATCCTGAATCGTTGCTAATCTTGACCTTGACGCACAGGGGATGTATTGTTTGTCTCTGTGCTCAACCGTATTGTGGCCGGCCTGATGGTTGTAGGCCCGTATTTGTTCTTTTACTATGCACAAATAAAGGTTTTTAAAAAAAAAAAAAAAAAAAAAGAAACTACTCCTTGTATCCTTTTGGGCTCAGGTGTCCTAGCGAAGCATAAAGTAACCCAGAGAAGGCTGATCTGAACCTGCAGTGAAGCAAACACAGGTGTGATGGCTGCTCACCAAGGTTGATATGTAAATCCTGCGGACTTTAGGAAGCCCTACGAAAACGCAGTGGCGGCTGGCATGTCCCGAGGGTGATAAGGCAGGTGTGACATTAAAAAAAAATACAACAAAACATTACATTAAAACAACTTACCTGCGACGCTACGTCCTCCTCTTCCTCCTCGATGGTCTTCTGTCCTCGAGGCAGGCATGCTCCAAACTCCCTTTACCATTCCTCATGCTGCTCTCACCAGCATGAGAGCAGTGCTAGGATTGGTGGGAGCGGCTTCACTCGGCGCTCCACAGCGCTCTGGAGGCTTTGGTGGCGTTCTCAAAACTAGCGGTCTTAAGACAGCTGGGTCAGAGAGGTTTAAAGTACGCATGCGTGGCTGGCCGTTGCAAGACGGCGGGCAAAAAATACATGCACACTTTAAACTGAAAGTGCCCTGCTCT
Organism: Triturus cristatus; assembly: GCF_964204655.1. Classification (NCBI taxonomy): domain Eukaryota; kingdom Metazoa; phylum Chordata; class Amphibia; order Caudata; family Salamandridae; genus Triturus; species Triturus cristatus. Next base: position 400,025,596 of record NC_140587.1, on the reverse strand, counting down.
CTCTGCTGCTGTCATTCAGCAGCAGCCCCACCTCCGTCCTGACGCTCTGTTCTAGACGGGGTGAAGAAAAATAAAATGGTAATAATTAACTTCGTTACCATTTTATTTTGTTCTCTGGGGGCATTTTAGTGGAGCGACGCTCCTTCGCTCAAACGGAGGAGCCACCCATGTGAAAACGTTTTGAGGGGTAGTCAAAATTAGGAATATCTGTGGCGGGAGGGGCATATGTCATGAGGGCAGGGAGCAATTTGGTGGACCTATTTCACAAGGGGAGATGCTGGCAGTAGAATAGTGAGCGTCCGTGATAGGTAACCTCCATGCTGTTGGTGATACTCATGCAAAAAGGAGAAAGTGAAATCAAGAGAGTGATGGATCAAATAGACGCTAGAGTTGAATGGAGCCAAGAGAGGGGCGAGATATACCTGTCTTGGGGACTGTCCATATTTTTTAAGCTATAATTAAGAAAACCACCCGTTGAAAACGTGCCCTGAAAACGGCTTCTCCCCCAACTCATGCCACACAATCTAGGTTAGCAGGAAATCAGGCTGAAAATGCTCATATTCAGCTTAACCCGGACCTCACGGGCTGTAGTGCTTCATCCCTTATTCAGGAGATCTTTCACTTCAGACCGAAATTGACATCACGGCGTGACATGACTTAAGAAAAATAATGGACATCTCGGACTTAGAGGGGGACTGTAGCAATAACAATGGGTAATATTTTAGTTGTCCATTTTTGTATTGCCCTATTTATTCCTTTTCTATTGCCGCTCTCTACTGCTTGTTTTTTTTTCTATTTTTGTAATATATGTACTAGAATTAAAGTTGAGGATCCTTTTTTTTTTTTTTTTGGAGTGGACTACATCAGGTCACTGTACCCTAGATTTGCCTGTGCCCTCATTCCTTCCCCACCATTCCCTTTGCCCTTCTTTATATCTTTTTAGGTGTAGCTTGTGCTGCTGCGAGGCATGTAGTAGTGGAGTATGGCTTTGAAGCCCCGCCCACTCTCTGCCCATATTTTTAATTGGCTTGTGTCATTCTCCTTCATAAACGCTGGCTTCCGAATCGTTATTAGGCTTGTTAGTCCCTCCTTGTCTGCATGTGTTACCTACCATAATGACTGGACCTTTTACTGGTGTTGTTACATGGTCTGCTTTATAAGTCGGTGAGCACTATTTTATTTAATGCTCTTCCCCCATTCCACCCACTACCTCACAGCATGCCACTCGCTTTTATTTAAATTTTTACTAATGGCGTTTCATTATAACTATAGCGGCCGCGTTTATTTATTTATTTATATTAGCAGTGCTGTCCCCATTTAGCGGCCACATTTATTTATTTTGTTTACTAGCGCCCATGCAGCGCTTTCACATTCATAGAGGCACCACCCCTTTCTTTACACAAACCGCATCTAAAGAAAGGTACGCGGCCGACATTAAAGTGAAGGCCCGGCATAATCACTTTTACTCCCCCCAAAAATCTGTTTGTCAAGTTGACAAACATGCTTTTTTGTCAAAGCCCTCATGCCGTGGTTTCACTTTAATGTCGGACACACCCCTTTCTTTAGACGCGACTTATCTAAAGAAAGGGGCACGCCCTTCATGAATGTATAAGCGCCGCATGGGCGCTAGTAAAAAAACAACAAATATTTGCAATGCAATAGGTCTCGCAGTTGCGAGAGTTTAAGCTATTGCATTGCCAATAGCTTGAACTCGTTACATTGCAAATGCTTGTCATTTATTTGCAGGAGGTTATCACTTAGCACTCCTTCTCCCCTCTTCCCCCTTTAAGCCCACTGTTTATTGTCCCGCCCTGTTTCCTCACCACACCTTTTTTCTTTTTCTGCATGAGTATGCTGCTGTCTGTGTTTCTCCTTTCTAAGTATCTTATCTGACCGTCCTCTAAGGCGGCAACCATTTTGAATTTTTTTTTGGCCTTTGACAATGCATTGTCCAGGCTGTCTATTACCAACTCGAATGTCTACAGGCATCTAAGATCGTGTATGAGGTCCCTGTGCAAGTGCCTTAAACATTTGTACGGTGCCTCATAGCTATAGGTGCTCCTCATGCCTTTTGAACATGGATGTGACTTCTGTGCTTATGCCCAGCTTGATCTGCCCCTGAAAGTGTTTTACTGAGCTGCCAGTAATAAGGCCTTTCTTTATTGCTTAATTCCTTCATGCGAATCAGTCTTTTTTGAGTCTGAGGATGCAAGGCTGTTCGTACTAGTAAATCCAAGCACTCACAGGAGTGACTCTGCCAACTGCTAGTCCTTATTTTCCTTTATTTTTATAGAATCCTCAACCCATACTCTCCCTTTCTCCTTCAGTGTAGACAGAAACAAAAATCAGAGTTTAGCTGCTTGTTATGCAGGAGTTATTCTGACACCTGGACCACGAGTTGGGGCAGCGCATGAATGCTGAGGACGGGAGGCAAAGGACCTGCTATTTTGTTTTTTTTTACATATTTTTGCTTCCCATGTCAAGTAAGTAAGACCGTTTTCTACTAGTATTGACCAGGCAGAGAGAAATATACTATGTAGCTGGCTTGGAAAAGAGACACACAGTGACCATAGTTTCACCTTAGACTTTAATTTAGAAAGAAAAAAAAAATTCAGACAAACAGTTAATGCTAACATTCTATGTTCGTACACCCATAGTCCTACAGGGTTCACTTTTACTCGGGTTGCTAAACAGTGTTAGACAGGAAAACCCCGCGATGAAGCATGTCCCATTATGTGGATGAGACATTAGTACAGAAACACATATGCATGCCTGCAGGTTTAAGAAGCCAAAGGACAAGCTGAAGTCAAAGTTGAGATCCTGTGGTAAGCAGCAAACCCCCGTAGAGTCAGAAAAGTTCTGGTTACACTTGAATTTCTGACATTCATTAAATTGTCCCCTTGACAGGGGTCAGACATTCATTAATTACTATATCGACAATCTCCGGAAGGGTTAGCGAATGGTTGATCTGCATTTGGAGTCTCGTTTCTGCCTGAGTGGAGGTGTCTCCAGACTACTAAGCAAAGTTCACAAGTTGACGGAGCCCAATTCATCACAGGGTCTTCTCTTTAAGAAGCATAAAAAGCTAGTTTGATGAAGAAGCTGCCGTAAGCTTCCCTTGCACATAACGAGCTTGTTTTTCACCATCTGGGATAGCTTTGGAATACTCTTCTTCCAAACACATACATATTTGTTGGAAGGGGTTTGTTATGATGTGCCCAAGTATCAAAGAAGCTTCGGGGAAAGGGCAAGGATTGTCTGATGTGGTTCCTCTAAAGGATTTTATTCTCTACCCTGGAGCCCAAAGACATCCCAAGTTCTCGGAGTTAGATGGCAAAGTGTATTTCTTATTTGTGATACGCAGATAACCGTATTTTACCTTTTTTATGTGTTGTCATTTATTCAGCCGTATTTGTTACATTTAGCACACCCTGGTCTAACATATGTTTTGGTTAGTGTAAATCTTGAATACCAGGTGCAGGGATGTTTTATCCAGTCAGAAAACCAGCTGCATTCACGGTGCTTTGATTGTGTTAGTTAAAAGTATATATTAAGCATTTGACGATATGAAATGTACTGTGACGTTCTTTGCCTTGGGAAATTTCTTTAGTGTCGATATTAATTTAGCTCATAAGATTAATGTTTACTCATCAATTAATTATGCATTGGTAGTTTCCCGTAGAGACAAAGCCGTTGTTGGTTTTGGCTTCATTTGTCTTGTCTAATGTTGTTTCCCTAATAACCTTTATTCTTTATGTATACATCCTGAATTAATATAAATGTATATATGTAATTTATATATATATATATATATATATATATTGCTATACGTGTGAATGTATATTCTATGTGTATAAGATATATGTGTGTGTGTGTTTATATACAGTTGATGCTTAATGTTCTTTAGGTCACTGTGTAAATCTCAGAGATGCTAGAGCATAAGACGAAATATTTGTTATATAGGCAGATGTAATCATTATTTTTTTTAATGTAACTTTGTTTGTTCTCTTTGCAGGTTAGATGACTGTGCCGAGAAGCCTCATGGCACGGTCGATGTAACTGCAGATTATCAAAATACACCCAAGCCAATTGAATTGGTTCAGCGGGACTACGGATTATGGTGCCCACGGCACCTGAAGACGCTAAGTGGACAGGGCTATGCATTCCTGGGAGTGGAACAGTGCACCCCGCCGTGCCCTAACATGTACTTCAAAAAGGATGATCTTGACTTTGCTAAAAGCTTCATCGGCATTGTTTCCATCATTTGCCTTTGTGCTACTTTGTTTACTTTTCTCACTTTCCTCATTGATGTGAAGCGTTTCAGATACCCGGAGAGGCCAATCATCTTTTATTCCGTCTGTTACAGTATTGTGTCCCTTGTGTACTTCATTGGCTTCTTGCTTGGAAACAATGCAGCTTGTAATAAAGCAGATGAAAAGGTCGCCCTTGGAGAGACCGTGGTCCTTGGCTCACAAATCAAGGGCTGCACGGTTCTCTTCATGCTTCTTTATTTCTCCACCATCGCAGGAACTGTCTGGTGGGTGATTCTCACAATAACCTGGTTCCTAGCAGCTGGACAGAAGTGGAGCTCTGAGGCGATTGAGAAGAAGTCCATGTGGTTCCATGCAGTCGCCTGGGGTGTTCCGGGACTGCTTACGGTTATGCTCCTGACCATGAACAAAGTAGAAGGGGACAACATCAGCGGAGTCTGCTTTGTGGGTCTTTATAATCTTGACACTGCCTTATACTTTGTTCTCCTTCCACTCTGCCTGTGCGTTTTATTCGGGCTTTCTCTTCTTCTAGCAGGAATCATTTCTTTGAATAACGTGAGACAGGTCATTCAGCATGATGAAAGGAATCAAGAGAAGTTGAAGAAATTTATGATCCGAATTGGAGTATTTAGTGGATTGTATCTGGTGCCGCTAGTGACTCTGCTTGGATGTTATGTCTATGAACAAGTTTACAGGACAACATGGGAGATCACATGGGTTCTTGACCACTGCCAAGAGTACCACATACCATGCCCATACCAGGTGAGCAGTGGAACCCCACATAACATTGTTCAAGCAGACCTGTTCTATACCAGTATTGTGAAACACCGAAGTATATGTGCTCATTGATTATGTTTAGACATTCCTCCTTTACTACTGTCCCTCACTGACCTTTGTTGACGTGGTGGCAGGGAATGGGATGGAAATGTGAAAGGTTATCTTTAACACATTCCCTCCTCTTTACCCTGCTTCCTTGATTACCTTGCAGACAACTTATATACATTGTGCTATGCCATTGGGCAGATATTCTTAACATTTAAAGTTTTTTCAAAAACAAAAAAAAACGAATATAAGTGAATGATTAATATAATAACAACAATGTAGCAAAGGAAAAGGTCTACTTTAGTAACCATCCATGGATGCAAAGCTGCCTTTGGTTTCCAGGATGGAAGCCTTGACTGATGGCGACAGCCATCATGTAACACTTTTTAAGCTTAGCCGTTGGGCTAGTCTTGACTAGTCTCCAGGTAAAGAGCATAATCAAGTTGAGTCATGTATGTGGCTTGGAAATGTATTTAACGTAAAGCTACATGCTTTTTGGTAGACTGCTCACATGAGGTTCCATCAGCCGAAAGGTGCAAACACTCTGCAGAAGATCCTAAAAGGATTATTGAAAAATGGCTTTGCTTCAAGTTGGGCGGTAAATGCCTGAGTTTTGCTGGCATTTTCTTGTGGCACAACTAGGCTGCATTACTTCCTATCACTCTTTTAAATATAAATTGAAGCTGCACCTAATCACTTTTTCTTTTTAAAGTTTTATGTTAGATATTTTTGATATCTGTTGTTTTTTTCTTCTTTATAACCTTTATGTTTGTATGTGTTTTGGTTTAAGTACCTTAGACCTGCACAGTTTCAGCATTTGTTTGCACTTAAATAAATAAATAAATACAAATATGCCTAACTGCAGCTTTAAATGTCCAGTCATAGCAGTGCTACACCCTTGCACAGCTACAGATACCTAGACACAACTTTAAATATAGGGACACAACTTTTGCACGCCCAGACACCGCTTCTGATCAACAGACACAATCTGCAGACATATGTCTAGGGACAATCACATCATGCCCAGGTATAGCTTTGCGTGCTCAATTTGCTTTTTTGGTTTCAAGATCTAATTTAAATTTTACGGTGAATAAAGAATATCAAGTGAGCATACCTGCCTGTAACCTCCCCTTAGCTCTAATCTACCCCCCAACACGCCCGATATCGATGTACAATTTCCTTTCTTTTCACGCCACCCCAGATTTCCTAGGAAGATGTGAATAAGGGCTATCCTAAAAATACCAAACCTAGAAAACCCACATGTGTAAATGTGTTTTAGAAGAAAAGATAAACACATTTTTAAATTAAACATTAAAAAATTACATCCCAGAAAAATAATTATTTTGCCTAGTGAAGAACACTGCGGAGAAGGAACTGAGGGGTGTTGTGTACATGCTTGTTATTTTCCCTTGCATGACCTTTGGCAGGATATGCAGTGCCATTTTTCCTGCTTTTGAAGGCGCTTCTACTAAGAACAGGGTACAACCCAAAAAATTCCCTCAACGAAGACTCCTTATAAAGGGTTTCAGAACAAAGTGTGTGCAGCTAAAACCCCAAGCACTTCTGCTGGAACCCAAACAGAGGGAGGACACTTCATTGTTTCCCACTTATACACACAAAATGTGTACCTTCAGCATCCTGACCTGCTCTTTCCTACTTTTGAAATATGCAGTACTACATGGTAGGACCAAAAGTGGGACTCTAAGGTCAAAGCAAGTCCTAGACTATCATGCTCCAGGTATTGAAAGGCTTTTTGAATGGGCATTGTCAGTCAAGGAAACAAGGGAATATTGTTCAAAGTCATCCAGACATAACATTATGGCCATATCAAGGCCATTTACTTCAGCCAGGATCTGGCTCTCTAAAACAACCAGCCGGCTACCCAATTTGCTGGCGGGTGACAAATCCCGAATTCTTAATTGTAAAGCATAGTTGATACTGCAGCTTCCTTACATGAACATTCTACCCAAGTTCCAGACTCCTAGTCTGATTTAACCTAGAGAAGGGTCTCGAAAGAGTAGCTTTCAGAAGTGAAGCCCGTGCCACTAAGGCATTCAGATGGTCTGGGCAGATTGAAGGAGGTCATACCTTTTATCTCCAGACTTGAGAAGTGGTAGCCGGATGGCCCCACACTAAAATAGACAGACGCACAATGTTGCAACCTGCTGGGCGTCCCACCTTGTCCTGTGTCTGCTTTCAATCGAGCAGAGCTGCCTGACGATGGGTCTTGATAGAGGACCTCCTAAATTAGTTAGAGAATAAAATACATTTCATTTCAAGTCTTATAGATAATGGAATTCATAAAATATGTTGCATTCCCTAGAAAAAGAGGCAATAAATCATTATCATTCGTTATTCAACCTGCATAATAAGATATGGCTTAAAAAAAAGTGAAATTGAAAATGAGCTAAAAATTAAAAGCATGTGTACCTCATGAAATTTTACGTTTGCATGATTCCTAGATGCTTATACAAATTTGCACATTCTAACTCGTTGTAATTTAGGAAGCCATTGCACCATTGAGGGTTTAACAGTCAATTTCCACTATTGTAATCTGAGAGACCATGCAGTTGGAAAAGCCACAAAAATAAATTGTTGCTCTGCACAAGTCAGATTTGGATAATTTCCAGCATAGCTAAATAAAACAATATATGAATCTGGAAACATTTTGTCTAGTCCTGTAACTGATATATACATAAAAGGTTTTTTCCAAAAGTTGAATAATGCTGGACAGGAAAAATAAAGACATGACGCCAATCCCCTAGAAAGTCCGATTCAAATATAAAGCATCACAAAGACATTTCTGTAAAAATCTTAAGCAGAAATGAATGAGTGTAGTACAGCATCCATCTAGAGAAGAAAGCCATATGTTTTAAATTAGCAGCACTCAGTAATTGATAACCCAAAGATCTTTTCCCACTGAAAAGATAATATCTTAAAATACATCCTTCTTTGGAATTTATCTGAGAACTTGGGCATGACTAACCGGTATAGAGTCTGATGAAGAATCTTATACCAATAGCCACCTTCCAATACCTTTTTTTGAAAAAGAGATTTAATTAATAAATGCTCCCTACCATTTATTTACACAGGATAGCCTTTAAGAAAACTGTTAATCTGAACAAAACCTAATCTCGTGATAGATTGACAGGAAAAAAAGATGAATCAGCTCACAAGTTATCCAGGAATGGTTGAAAACTAAGTTACCTTTGACTATAAACCTACCTTCCTCACATCTCTTTATGGAAACTTTAGACAACCACAACTCTAAGCTGGTGCAGTCCTTTTAATATACAAGAGGATGACATTTTGGATCTTTAAATTCTTGAAATATCTGGCTTATTCTATACATCAATATGTATCAAGATTTCTGTCTAGGGCTTTTGGGAGTTTTGCAGTTTTCAGAAAAGCTGGTAACTCAGTCTCTGCTTCATTAATCATATAATTTAAAAACCGTTCTCTGGGGATGTCACCTTATTAATCAGCCATACAGATTGGTCTAAAGATGAGGCATAGTAGTAACATCTAAAATGAGGGAGCGCTAATCCCTCCCATGGTCCTTGTTTACCTGTAAGTTGGCGAGTTGAACACAATGATGTTTACCTCTCCAAATACATTTTGTGATTGAAGTATCGACTTCCTGAAAAAAATGATTGGTTAATATTTATTGCAATATTAGAAAATTAGTACGTAAATAAAGGGAGAATCAACATTTTAACCAGAGAAACTCTGCCAATTAATAATCGAGGCAGTGATTGTGATTGAGACAAAATCTGTCAGACCTTAATTAATGTGGCGATATGGTTGATAGTAAACAAATCAGGAAAATTTGGAGTAACAAGTATACCTAGATATCGAATTGGACGAGTATAACAAAATTGACCTTTAAATTGCCCTGGAAGATTCTGCTCAGAAGCGTTAACTAAGAGGGCTTCTGTTTTAGAGTGATTTATTTTGTAGCTGCTTATCTTAGTGAATGCCTGAATCCTGTCTAGTGCCACTTGAATATTCCCATGATCATCTAGAGAGAGGGAGTGTAATTGCATTGTCAAAGAGTTTCAGTTTTGAAACCCCTGCCACAGGATGCCTGAGTGGAATTGCTCAAGTGTGGGACTGCAGGAGGCAGAGTGGAAGTGTGGGAGCTGGGTGCATGGTGAGGGCAGGATTTGGTGTTGCGAGCAGAGACGATTAAGAGTCTTCAGGACGGTAATGATTTCTGTGGAGAGAGCATTCCGAGCCTACGTGTGCATGCTCTTTGTGTCTGTGTACGCATGTGTGTTTGTGAGACAGAGAGTTGCACCTGGCATTGTGTTCCTCCCTGAGAGATATTGTCCTTCCTTGGAAGCCATCCATACTGGTTTGAGGCAGTCAGATGTATGTGCTAGTCCTTTCCCCTGGGCCCTCTCACATGGCAGAATGGGTTTATTATCTCCGGCAGAATTGAGCCAATTTCTGACATAATCACTGTGCATACTTGGTCTAATGATAGCATAGTGGCGACCATCCATGGCATATAGTAAGTATCCTTGGATCAGTTATGGGCATCCCTGACTTAATGATGGCCACTCATGGGAGAATGATGGCCACGATTGTCATATTGCTATTTCACTTTCTGTTGTGGCTGTTATTTCATTAGTCTTGTGGAGGCATTTCATACTGATATGTATTCACAACATTACTTTTACTAATCACGCCTACTGCGTTTGGGTGGATACTTTTGTAATCTTATCGGATGTGCTCTCTATCATAATGGTGATTGATATGTTATTGAAACCTAAAACAAACAGAGAATTTGAGGATCTTTAAGTCATCGGAATAAAAGGAAGTTACCAATTTAGCAAAGTAGTCCGGATAAGAATATGTATTTAAACCCCAGTATATCTGTTTCATGAGGTACGTTAAAGCTTGTACAACCACAGCTACCACTTAATGACCTTGTATTACTGTTTTCTTCGTTATGGTATATGACTGTATTATGTTTCATTTTTTTATTGTATTATCTTTTAGGTGAAAACATTAGCAAGACCGGTGCTGGCCTTGTTTTTGGTGAAGTATGTGACAACATTAATTGTTGGTATCTCTGCTGTCTTCTGGGTGGGAAGTAAGAAGACCTGTTCAGAATGGGCCAACTTCTTCAACAGGACCCGCAAGAGAGAGTAAGGGAATGTTTTTAATATTTTCTAGAGACAAGCTTTACTCTAAATGTAGAAAGCACTGCAAGTTCACCTCACAATGCTGCCACTTTGTGGGGTTACACAGTGGATGTCTTCTCTAAACCAACATTCTCTTGTCTTCTTCACTATTAGTTTACTTGTTTAGAAGTGTACTCTAAAATACATATGGAGGTAGTTATAAGGCCATTGGCAAAAGCCGTAGAGCTGGTCTACAGAGAGCTGTCTTTCTGTCTCTGTATAACACAAGCTGTTTAGATGTAGCTCTGACCAGAGTTCTTCAAAAGAGTAAAAGAGACGAATTTGGGTAGAAGTCGAGATATCTCGTTCTGCATATTCAAATTCTCGAAAAATGCCCTGTGGTATATACACTGGCTGTTACTGGCAGTGCACCCTGCTTCTGCGTGCTTCTAGATTGCCCAGGTTAAGGAATCACAGCCTGCACTACCTAACTCCATTGAACCCCCACTGACCCCAAGGAAAGACGCCACCACACCATTTAGGAAATCTGCACTATGCACCCAAAACTGCACCCTTTTCATTTTGTGCTTAACAGATGAATGCAATCTCTAAATAACCAATCCCATGAAGTATGGTGTTCTTGCTCTTCCTCCTTGCCCCCTCTCCTTGCTTCTTCACTGTGACATTCCCCACTGTTTGTTCTAGGGCCCACTTCTCTCCACAGTCCTGCCTGCCTGATCTTCTATCTGCATCTCTCCTGTCCATCTCTCCGTATGTTCTCACATCCTACAATTTAATCCTTCTTATACCAAAATCTTCTGCTTCCCTGCTCCACATCCATCTATCCTCTTATCCTTGTCTTCTCATAATCTCAGTGCTAGAATCTATGTTCTCTTCTCAATCAACAACTTGTCAATCACTAAAACTTCCCTTGAATGATTCTCCTCCTTTTCATACTTTGATTCAGTTTTCAGGTCTGTTAATGGGCCTTGTCACAGGGATATCTGCTAGGTTGTCTCTTTTTATTCTCGTCCTCATACACTCTAACCTCCTACACACTGTGCCATCTCAGTGCTTTGAACTGTCTGGAATGTGCGGTGCAGCACTTTCCGGGCTATTTCAAATGTATGTTGCCACCAGTTGAAGGTCTTACATCTGACTTTCTCTGCCTCCCAGAGCCGTGGAGAGTTGTGTGCATGTGCACCCGAGACCTGTCCATGCTTCAATACACTTTACACCAATCTCGCAGCTACATTTTGAGTCCACTGCAGCGGTCTAGTTTAATACTTGCAGACCTTTAAAACAAGCATTTGCAATGCAATAGATCTTGCATTTGCAAGGCTTTCAACTATTGGCATTGTAAATGGCAATGCCTTTATATGTGTTGATTTTTTTAAACAGATAAATTAAAGGCATTGCGAAGTACAGTGCCAGTAGCTTAAATTCTTGTGAATGCGAGACCTGTTGCATTGCACATGCTAGATCTGCGCCCCCACATGCAGGCTGCAATGTTGTTACGACTATGGAACCAGGGAAAGTTAGGAGAAAATAAAATTATAGTTATGTATAGCTGGCTAGGTTTCAGGTTGATATGTGTGACATTTAAAAAAAAATTCAGTGTAATTATGAGTGACATTTCAATGACTATGAGTGACACTTTCTCCCGATCAAAATGAAGACGAGGGAAACACATAAGTATAAGAAATTACACCCATTTGAGCAACAAGAAACTCTAAGATCTTGAAACTGCTCCAGAGCACTAGAAATGAAAGGGCACTAACATAGCATCCAGTAACTCTCAGCGATCCTCAAACGGTTTTCCAATTTGCATAGTAGTGACGTTCTTCGCAGCAGGGATATTAACCCTCTGCGGTAGAACATGCAGAGTGAACTGCCAGTAGACAAATCTTCGACTTTCGAACAAGAACAATCAATTATAGCAGCCATAGTTTTTGACTTACCTATGTCTCTGAGTCTCAACAATTCTACTGCTGCCGATGTGTTGTTACTGGAGTGTCTGTGAGTTTCTGTCATACTCACGTGCAGCAGACAGAGCTGCTGTAGTGAAGTTGAGATTTAAGTCTGTATCACATGAGGGACGGTGAGAAGAGCTGCTTATAGGAGGAGTCGAGTCAGGGATGGCACTGCCATTTTGAGAGCTGTGCCGCTAAAAGACACTGCGCGACGGCAGTAACAAATGCTGGGGTTCTGGGCATGCATGAAATTGAAATCATCTTGCCACATCCTGGTCTGTATGGGCCTTGTCAGTTCTCCCTGGTATCATTGATTAATTGTTGACACTCGGTATGTCCAGACGACTGACTTGAGAGGCACCAGCGACCCCCATTCTGGCGCCGGAGAATATAGAATAAATTGCACACAGAGCTGCCCAATAAAATTAACGTTATTAATACTTAAATCAAGAAGAACTGCATGTCAGCCATGAATAATACTCTCAGGCTGGTGAGCGGCCGACACAGGCCTGACGCGACTGAATGTCCCAGCATGAGCAATGCTGGGTACGCTGAGTACCACAGACTAGTAATAGCTGGGAGGCTAGCTCAGTGAGCTGACAGCTCGCCACGGCGAGCTATGGTGCTCTTAACGCCAAGATTTGGAGTTCGGGCAAGGCACGCGCCGCCGTCATCACTCCAAAGGAAAAGACATCATTTAATCAGCCCTGATCATTTTACACAGTGGCTGTTATCATTGTATTGTATGGTTGTTTTTTATGGAAACCATGTCACATCTGTCATCAATTTATAAGTTTTTTTGCTTTACTTTTGGTTCAAATTTCACTGGGGACACCTAGCACTATTATGTCGTTTTCTTAATGTATAAATTGATACATTGTTTGACATATAAAAGCAATATTGGTTATACAGCCATCTGTGTCCTTGCTAGCCTCTCTTTCTGACGTCACCGTAACCCTTTTTCATTGCGATTGTGCATATTATTATCAAGATAGTTTTCATTGCACCGCAGGAACCGCTGTTTCTGTCACAAACCTAATTACCCTGGTTCCTAGCGAGTAGGGTCTCCCTTGTTCTTGTTTTCGAATGTTTTTTTTCTGGCTGAGCAGGCAGCGTTCCAGGCTGGTTATGTTTTTATCTCTCGGCGGCTTCACTTTCTCAATATCCCTATCTTTGTCTCAGCCGAGGACGGGGCAGAAGTGAAGGAGACGCAGTTTGGGCAGCCGACCTGGGCAGAAGGGAAAAGCCGTGACAAAGGCCTATGAAGCTTAGCGTGCCGCAATTAATAAAAAATATACATTTTTAAAGAAAAGGATTTTGGCGGCGCGCTCTATAAGAAAGTTGCGCTTCCGCCATATGCACTTTGCATGAAAATTAAATTAACAAAAAATCAAGAAGGATTTAGTTGAGCCGCGCTATGTAAATGGCGCAGCTTCCATTACTAAAGTTCAAGTCATCGTGGAGAAATGCACACCACCATGAATATCAAGCTTGGCGTGCTCTGGGGGAGAGCATGTCCGACAGCAGGCAGGAGATCTCTTGTCTTTATGGGGCCATGTGTTTCAAATTAGAAACACATGGCCCATAAAGATAAGAAAGTGCTTTGCGACAGACGTAAAGCAGGCCACCGAGTCTGGCTCGGAGGCGAAAGGGCGTCTACAGAAAACCCTAATTTCCAATGGCAGGCCACCGTTTAGCATAAACGGTGATGCCAGCCAATGGAAATGAGGGGCAGGGCGTAAAGCCCTCTTCTGAAAGTCCTTGTTAACAATGGATCTCGCGAGGCGCCCAGCGCATGCGCTGCCATGCCACGCGAGACCTAAATAGTCCATCGCAATAGTCGAGCCTTCAATTCATTGTGGCCACAACCCCCATCATCTGCCAGTTATTTATTTATAAAGTTTTACATAGCGCGAACGTGGCCCACGAGGGTATCGGAGCGCTATACAGTATAAAAACATAAATGGATGAGGTGGTATACAAGCATTCGAATGTGTCATTTCGTACAAGAGAGATATATAATATATGGATAAAAACATAGGGGACCGGGGTACTGCAGGACATTGCACAAAATACAGTTATTGAGCATTAGGTGATTGTGCTAACAAACAAACATAGTTCATTTCATTTCTGTAGATGTTTTGGATTTTTTATTCATGGGGCTTTTTATGATTTCTATTAGAATTACTCAGAGTATAAAATGCAAATATGGTCCGGTTTGTACTGTAAATTTGTAAACTACACAACTAAATTATAAATGGTGATGGGAAAGTACAGGGGCACTTTCTCCCACCCCTCCTTGTCACTCCACCTCCACATGCGTTGTTCTGTTCCTGAGGAAAGAGGCTAGTGAGGGAGGCTTCCTACGATCTCTGTTCTTGCCCAACCTCAATCTTAGCATTTTCTCTTTCCCCGTACTGGCTGAGGGACAGTTGGCTGAAAGAGGAGGTTTCCCTTTCCCCAACCCCTCCTTTTCTATATTTTGTCTCACATTCTCTTGCCTCTGGGTACAAGGTGCACTGTAAGGAGTTTTATGTGGGAATAGATGACTGCAGAAATTGATTACCTCTCCCAGTCCCGCATCTTTGCCTCCGGCTCCTTTAGATCCAGGCTAATTTGTGAGAGATATCAAAGGCAGAGATGTGGGCAAAATCTCATAAGCACATGTATAAGAAAACAAGCATTAGCAATGCCAATAGCTCCATCTTCAAATGAATGTTGTAAGATAATGTGAAGGTTTACAAGTAGTTAGTATGGGAATGGATATGCGTTTGTTAGGAAGCAGAGCGCTGTAGAATAATATAGGTGTAGGTTAAAAGGCCTTGTGTTAGTTGCCCTGTCAAGCCAAAGCTAAAAAATCCATGTAGGTTAATGACTGCCCTCCTTCGATTCACCATAAAATATCTAGTTATCGAAGACACTTTATGTATGTGCCCAGAACGTTCAGGCTCAAGCAGATATATAAGCAATATGATCGCAGCTGTTTTAACAACAAGCACTTTTTTGTGGAAGCACACAACTTCCAACATGTGGGCGGAATCAACGTCCCTCTGCTGGTGAGTTTCACATAATTGTCTGGTGACGGCTTGCCATCAAGCCAGATCATGAAGAGACTCCAAAGCCACAGGGATGAGAGAGAGCATGCGACTCAGAGGAGGAGTGTAAAATATAGGGACACAGAGTTAAGAGATGGCTAGAGAACAGGTTGACATATGTGACACAGCGATCAGAAGCACCAAGAAAATTGACAAATACTACAGGAGACATGGTTAGGTCCACAAGCATCTTGTGACAGTGGCCAGAAGTAGAAGGGAGAGAGAGAACCGAGGCACTAAGATGAGAAAGCAGTATCATATATATGAGAAAGCAGTATCATATATATATATATGAAAGACAACAGAAGTGAGAGAGAGATCACAGAGATAAAAGAGCGGATGGAGTGGGTTAAGAAGGAAGACATAATAAGATGTAGCAGATATTGACCACTTCCACCTGCAGTCATACAAAGATTTACACATATGTACAATAACAATGTAATCCCCCACAAAAACACCCGACAGTACCCCCACCCCCACCCCAACCCCACAGAATGCTTTAACCAAGGAGGCGCACACTGATAAACCAATATGTGCATGGGTCACCACTTCTAAGAATCTATACACAGAAATGAATACCCCACTTTGTAAACAGAACTTTCTTTGCTTACACACAGTATATTTTTCTGTGAATTGCACACTACAGGATAGAATATTCTCAAAGTACCTATTCTAATAGTTCCACTTGTAAACAAATAAACCATTTGTGTACTTTCTCACACATACATTTATCATTTATTCTTTAGTTTTAAACAACATTATGCATCACTTTAAGGATACATCAGAGCACAGCAATTGAGTCACAGGCTGGATATTGTGATGCGGAGTCTAGTTGGAGCCTGGATGGTTTTGTCTGATGATGTTTATTCATTTACCCCAACTTGCACACTAGCACACACATGGTGATATATATACATACACAGTAGTCTCTTAGCCATCCAATCAGGACAGAAGGTCTGGTACTCACTGTATGATCCATTAGGCTTGACAAATTCCAAGAACATGTGGTTTTCTATCAGTTAGAGATTTATTGTAGTGTCACAAATAGAAATGAGGCCTGGGGAAAATAGTGTGCAAAGAATTATTAGACTGAGGTATCGACTATGTGCCGGTGGAGGCCAAATTACTTATGCATCCTATAGATGTAAGAAGTGGGGCACGCCAAAGAATATATAGTTAGACCAACTTTTTCTCGTAATTTCCTGCTTGACAAAGCTAGCTTTTTGGTAAGGTCATACATAAATCAGGGAACATATTTATTGCATTGATTAATGGCGAGTCATCACAAACAAAGATATCTGCAAAGAATCAATAAGCTGGTCAGAATAAAAATGTATGGGTTGGTTATAGTCATATTTAGCCAAATTAAGCAAATCCAGTTGACTCCTTTTAAATAAAGACATGGAACCTGAGGAAAGTATTGAAAACAGACAAATATACAAGGACCCCTACTATGAAACAACCTAGTCAAGCCATTGTGGAACCGACTAACCTTCAAAATATTCAAAAAACAGATTTGTTTTTCACTGGAAGCTTAATCGGGAACACTGTTTAGAGGGACCATCAACACTCCCTCTTGCACCAAAGGGGCCTTAGCATACCAAAAATCCGAATGCAGCAGATAATTGAGTGCATTCCCAACAATGGTTCCATCTGTCATTAACATCATTGTGGCGCGGCAGAGACCAATCCAAGAGCCTCCAACACCACTGAGCAGAACCTTCAAAGCTGCATCCGCGATATGATGGCTCGCAGGCTCATCGGCTTCCAACAAGTGGAGCCATATGGTATCATCTGAATAAACAAATGCATTCTGAAGCCCTGAAGGCATCAAGTTTAGTTGCTATGCAGAAAACATGGATAACAATAATACATTGTGAAATGTATTCATTATAGGCAATATGTATGTGTGTCTGTATGTCTGTGCATATATATATGTGTGTGTGTGTGTGTGTGTGTTTCAGAGGCTGAATGTAGTTATCAAGAACCAAAACTTTTCCCGCACTTAAAGACTAAAGTGCTTTATTGATTGGTCACATGGTGAAAAACACCTGGGCTTATATTACAATAAGTTCGCACTTTCCCGATTTGCTCAACAGTGCACCTTCAAACAGGTGCACCGAGTGTAGACAGGGATAGTAAGCCCTATTTTGGTGAATGCATTGACCTCAGGGTAGCCACAAACTTTCGCTGTTCTGGGGGGCAGCAAATTCAAGTGAAATAAGGATCTGCTGCTTCAAAGCTCCTCTGTGTTTCACAGTGCAGACAGCACCTGCCTGCAGTTTCAAGAGGGATTAGAGATGCACTTGCAGACCAGTGCAGTGAATGACTGTACCCCCCTGTAATGAGATGTCTGGGGGGTCCTTGGACAGACCTTCCTCCCCTCTAGAGGGCCACATTTAGGAGGCACACTTTTAGTGCGCCTCCTAAAGTCATGTTTGCCTCTGCATTCATAATACAAATGGGCGCAGAGGCAAAGTGATTTCCTCATTTGCATGGGGCCACACCCCCATGCAAATGAGGAGACCCTTTGAGATAGCGCTGGAGCATATGTAGCGCCTGCACTATCATTATTACAGCAGATGCCACACAAGCGTCTGTGGCCCTTTCTGTTGTACCAGAGTGCCCCCAGGGGCCTGGAAAGCGAGACACACATGCTCCTTCTGCCCCCGGGGCACTTTCTGTTATACAGACCTTGATGCGTTCCGACAGGATGTGGCCTTGATCAATGGATGGCGCTTCAGTCCTTTCACACAGTTAAATGAGTTCAGAACAGTGTGTAGCGCCATTTTCTGTTCCTTTCCCATGTGTTTTTAAATTAAACTTTTATTTATGCAGTTTCGTAGCAACAAATAAACAAGCAGCACGATTAACATTGGCAGTACACCTCACATAGGACCTTATGTTACATTACCATATCGTTGTTTGGGAGACAAATATGTAAAAGAAGTATCATGTCACAGTAATACAGTGCAACCAGTGATATTTTCAATGAAGACTGCCACACTTCTATTAATCCAAATCAGTGTCTTCGGCACTGAAGTGCATGCCATCTGGGGTCACAGAGCGCTCACACATGGCCACCCTTACTTCGAAATCATTTTGAAGTTTCTCATCTTTCTTACTATGTTTAATTTGCTGTACCTCCACCAACGAGCACTCGAGCACATCCCTCATCCAAAAGTTCCCCGAGGGGGGGCCCCTGCCCCATCTCAGTGAAGACCACCCTTCTCCTGGCCAACACCAAGGCAAGCTTCAAGAACTTGTAGGGCATTTTACGCCCCTTGGACCTAGTTATGTTCCACAGCAGACAGAATTGCGGTTTAAGTTCTCTCAGAGCCTGTGATGAGCACAAGTCTATCCAACACTTTGTTCCAATAAG
Source organism: Triturus cristatus (assembly GCF_964204655.1). Classification (NCBI taxonomy): domain Eukaryota; kingdom Metazoa; phylum Chordata; class Amphibia; order Caudata; family Salamandridae; genus Triturus; species Triturus cristatus. Next base: position 400,006,921 of record NC_140587.1, on the reverse strand, counting down.
TCCCATCTGCAGCCCAGACTAAATGCAGAAAGTCCACAAGCAACTGCCATAATGAAGACATCCATCGGCGCGGTCCGGAGAAATTCGACTCATAGCCAGGGGCGTCATGTAGGTATGGTGGAAAAAATTAAAATGTATCAACTTAAATCTCGCATTGCTGGAGACCGATTGTGTCAGGGCGCACTGCCCTGACCAGTCTTCATCCGAAGGCTGGTCCCCAAGATCATTGGCCCATCCCAACCAAGCCGCAGAGTGTGGTGAGCAACATCAGCCACAATAGCTTTATAAAGTAACAACACTAAATGACATCCTGATCCCCTAGTCATCATGTCCCCCAGTGTACTGGATGCAGCAGACACCGCAAGGTACACAGGCCAGGACTGCCGGGCAAACTCTGCCACCGGCATTGTGGAGAAAGTGGCCAGGTCCTACCCCAAAACTCAAGTTGCGCATCCTCAAAGGTGATGAAGTGCTCATTAGGGTATATATCCCCCAGCTATTCACCCTCTCCCCCATCCCGCCAAGCTTGGAATGACATGTTGGCTTCCATGTGCTGGATCGGAGCAAGGATCCAAATCGGTTGCTCATGGTGGAACAGAGCTCTCCACAGTACAATCAACACCATCTGCTGCCACACGTGTTGTCTGCCGAACCACATATGGTAGGTCCATTGAAATTCCCGCCCCTTCCATCAACAACGACAGGAGATCAGGCCCCCATCGTTCTGACCACCAGTCGCTTTTCCCAATTTCTGCCTTTGCCAGCCACTGCTGCATGTAGGCTGCAAAATAATAAAACGCCAGCCTCTGTGCCTCAAACCCTCCCTCCTAGCTCCTCATCGAGGTGCCCTGCACCACTCTGCTGCGCTTACCCGCCCAGAGAAGGGTAAGTGAGCAATGAATTTAATTTCTTAAACACGCTGGAGAGCACATGGGGCAAAGGGCATTGTGAATAGTATGAAGACAACACAGGAGTACCATTTTTGAAACCACAATTCTGCCCATAAGCGACAATGGCAATGTATTCCAAAACTTCACAGAAGAACTTAATGATTACAGTACCCTACAGACATTGTATCGCAGCTTGCTCTCTTTCATGTGAATGACATGACTCCCAAGTATCGAAAGTGGTCTAGTTTCCATCGGGGCCTCAGGTCTGAAAGTTTGTCCAGCAGGACCCACACCAGTGTCGCCAGCGGAAACAGTAATGACTTTCTGCGATTCAGGCGAAGCCCAGACACCTCTCTAACCTCATCTAATCACCCAGCGACTTCCTAGGGGCCCTAATATAAAACAAAGCGTTGTCTGTGTAGAGCGATAGATGGTGCCACATTGCTCCCAGTTCTATACCCCGTCATGCAGTTCCCAGCAGACCCAAATCACCGTAGGCTCCAGCACAAATGCAAATAACATGTGGACAAAGGACAACCTTGCCTGGTGCCCCTCCACAGTTCCCAACTGTCCGATCCATAACGTCCCACCCTGGCACTGGGGCGAATATATAACAAGCAGACTCAAGCCCGAAACAGCAGGTCAAATCCCATGCCCCTCAATACCTCCAGGAGATACCACCATTCCACAGTATCAAAAGCTTTTTCAATATCAATGGAAACCAATGCCATTTCCTCACCCTTACCTTCCACTTCATGTAAGATGTGCATCAGTCTCCTAAGATTTATTTCCGTGTTGCTTCCTTGCTTAAACCCGCACTGGTCTTCATGTACCAGGCTCAGGCGATTAGCCAGCATTTTACACAGAATTTAACATCCATATTTATCATTGTAAGCAGGCGATATGCCACAATGTCCGTCCTGTCCCCACCCGGCATTAGACCATTCCCTCATGGGCAGAGGCAGTATCCCAAACTCACTTGCCTCCACTCACTCGCAGGAGCCCCTGCATGAGAACAGACGAATATTCCTGGTTAAAGTCCACCGGGAAACCATCCCTCCTGGTGCCTTATTCCTAGGAAGCATTCCCAGCGCTGCCCTCAACTCCTCCAGAGTGAGGTCTGAGTCTAGGGCAGCGGCCACATCCCCATCCACCCGCAGGATCTCGAGGTGCCCTTGAAAAGCCCAAACACGACACTCAAAATATTTGCGTTCCCCCTGTACACCCCCTTTAGATGTTGCTGAAACTTGGCCTCCACTGCAGCCTGTGAAGTCATCAGTACGCCTTCAGCTGTGATCAAGTGTGTTATAGGAATAACATTCTGCCTCCCTATGCAGCATCTAGGCCAAAAGCCTCCCTGACTTGTCACCCTCCCTATGCAATCTCTGTAGATACTGTTTGAGTGTGTATATATCTACTCTATCCCAAACGCCGGCTATGTGGATGTGCACCTCCATCTCACCCCTCTGGCGCCCCAACTTAGTCAAACCCTGCTGCTGCAAGTCCGCCAGTCTCTCCTCCTCATTCTGAAGCTCTTTATGCAATTGCCGTCTCAGTTCACAGACATTGCCCCATACATTGACCTATACACCGCCTTTATGGCTTCCCATTCAGTGGCCCTACAGGAAGTTGATTCCCAGTTATGCTTCATATAATCAGACGGTGCCTGTGACAGCACCTCCCTACCTTCTCCATCTGCCAGAACATCCACCAGAAATCTCCACACCTCACTCCGCACTTCACCACAGCCCCTCCCCATTGTAAGTCGCAACAGACAGTGGTATGATCAGACAGAAACTTAGCACGGCACGACACAGCCACCTGGCCATCAAGGGGGAATCTGGCCACCAAAACCCAATCCGGTATGCTAAACGTGTTGTGCGTGAGGGAGTGACAGATATATACCAAGTGCAGCTGATTAAGTGACCGTCAAACATCCAACCATCCCAGATTGTGCAACACTGCTTGTAAGGCGGCAGTCATTTGAGGATACGTGCCATGGCGGGGGGAAGCCGATCAAGCTCTCCATCTAACACACAGTTGTGTTCACCCATCCAAACCAGGGCCTGGTCCACACCCCAAGTCTTGTATGTCATAGGCGAAATGTGGGTCATCCGTGTTGGGTGCATAGGTGTTGAGAAGGGAGATGACCCAACCGTCCCGCAGGCCCTGAATGTACATATATCAGCCCTCAACGTCGGCCTCCAAGTAAGTAAGGGAGAAAGGCGTTCCTGGCACCACCCAAATCAATACTCCCCTAAAACACCGATTTTATGTCTCTTTAGGAAGGAGAGCACCTTCTACCATTTTATGTAGGAGCCCAACCCTCGAACATTTCTCGTCAACAAATTATACTGATCTCCCATGTGTAAATCAGAAAGAAGCAGGAAACCGTCCCATGTCCTGCAATACTGTATCTCCCATCCTAGCTGCAACAACTCACTACAGAACAACGTAACCCCAACGATTAACTTCCCCAGCTCCCCTAGACAAACAAAGTGAAACTTAATACCTACGGGTGCCCAGCCTATTCATGTGCCAGGGCCAACACAGCATCTCTCGCCCTGCTCCACAGGTACAGGGCACCCAGCTCTCAACCCGACCAATCAGTACAAGTTAACTGATGCCCACCCGTATCACCCACTCAGGAGGCACAGTCACTGCTGTGCTGCCGTCAGGATCAACTAGACCTCTTCTCACTCATACCTACAGCCTCTCTGCAGTGCGCCATAGCACTCGGTTCAGAAACCCAGGAATCGCCATGGGGTCATCATACAACAAACTACCTTGAGAATCCACAACACACTGTTGTACCCCAGCCCCTCATGGAATGCCAATAAACAGACAGTAGGGAGCACCCAATAAGGAAGGTATGGTTGCAGCACGGCCACAGAGAGCAGTGCCCCCACCCCCAAGAGTTGACTGGACAACCGAGTCTGACAACTGCATGGTACCATCGACCTGAATTGTGACTCACTGGGAAGCCGTGCGTTCGATCTTCAACTGCCTACACTGGGGCCGGCCTCTCCAAGAATCACGAGTGGGCCCCCCCTCCCCAAGAATCACGAGTGGACCCCCCTCCCATACCACCTTGCACCCCCAACCGTCTAACAGTGGACCTATCCCAAAGTTCAAGCCAGTTCTAGAGCTCATCCGGGTGCTCAAAGCATGTACTTTAACTGCATGGCGCGCAAGATTTCCTTCACAGCTATAAACGAATTGAGGTGCACCTGCACCTTCCTAGTATAGTCAGGGTACACTGCAATCTTGCAGTTATCAGACAGTGGGACATCATGCTCCCGGGCAGCTCGTAGTATTCAGTCTTGGTCACAGTAGTTCAGAAGTTTAGCAATAATGGCCCTCGGGTGGGGTGGCACCAGGTGAGGGAGATGACACCAGGGCCCAGTGCTCCCGTTCAACCAAAAAGAATTTTAAGAGGCCTTGCGGCCATAGCTGTTGCCGCAGCCATCATTTAAGAAACACTTCTGCAGAGACACCCTCCACCCGATGCAGGAACCCCAGCATCCTGTGTTATTGCGACTGGCACGGCCCTTCACACCCTCCACCTTAAGTTCCAGCTCCTGGGTAACAGTAGTCATTTTAGCCATTTGTCGCTTAAGCAGAGAGTCGTCCCCCTGGAAACTGTCTCAATCTTATTCTCCAATGCAGTCCTGGGCCCATGGATTGCAGCTAGCAGGTCTGCATGCGAGGGGTCACCTCACCTCTCCGGGGACACTCTGAAGCGGCTGCTGCTTGGGGGGGGCGGGGGGGGGGGTATACTGTGTAATATTGTTCGTGTAGGGCAAGCGTGCAGTCTTTTCCTTCCCTGTGATGCAAGGCTATCGGCATCCACAAAAGAGCCCTCTGCCTACAATCTATCAATCAATGGCAGGTGTTATCAGGCAACCCGGTGGCACTTGGCCGGGCTCATGAGGTACCAGGCAGTCCAATTGCGCTCTCCAGGGCCACACCGCAGCCCATTTAAAGCACCACAGATTGCACCCAAAGACACCAGGTGTACAGAGGAAGCCGCAGGACCCAGGTCCGCAACTCAAAGTTCTGGCAAGCATCTCTTTTCTATCTAAAAACCTCTGTCAATGACCCCCACTCAGTCTCCGAGGCCTGCCACACTCCTAGTATACGACCCAATGCCCCCTGGGATCTTACCTGTAGGAGGCCGCAGCCAGTCGTTGACCCCCGATCTTACTCCGGCATATCGGGAGGGCCTCGCTGCGCATGGGCCCCAGCAACTCTACAGTGGTACTGTCTAGCCTGCCGCAGGCTCACTCCAGGGCCAAGCTTACATCCGGGACCCAGCAGGCTGTCTCCAGTCTGAAGAGCGATCCCCCAGTCCTGATCAATGCAACACTATCTCAGTAGGCCCCCAGCAAGAACCTCCGTCTCCTCCTACTGTGCGGGGGTATGGCCAGCAGCGGGTACTGCTCAGGAGGTTAAACCCGCACCGGGACTAATGCCAGTGCCATTGCTCTGCCGTATGCCAAGTCTCAGTCCTTCCCCTCACAGCCATGGGCTGTCCCCTACAGGGCAGCAGGTATCCCAGATAGTCCGCAATAGGAGCGTGCCCTGCGGTAACCCCGGCATCGCACCTGAGCACGGGTGTTACAGTACTTCAGGCCGCTTGCAGCGCCTTTGTGCTGCTCCGACTCTGAGGCCCTGGAGTGTTCCATCGGTGTAAAATGCCAAATTGTAGGTAAATCCAAGAGAAAGACTAGACAATGAAGGGTCAAATCCAAAGATGTTTATTAAGGCACAGCAGCTGAACACAGGAGTGCATCTGTCTCCAACGAAGCATGAACTGTCAATGACTGTTCAACAGTTAACATGCTTCATTGAGAAACAGTATCTCGAGCGACGCTCCGTCAAACATAAACATGTTTGGAAGTGCGCACGCCAGGAACTTGGAACAATTGAGTAAAGAATACAGAATGTTTAAAAACAAAGAGAAACATAAAGAAAAGACTATGCAATAATAAATACAGGTAATATGTGAATAGTACAACTCTTTACATCGTCTCCTTTTCCATACAAAATGAAGAAGGAATCCTGTGAAGGAAAAGTTGTTAAATCAAGACACATAAACATCTTTAAACCTAACAGGAATAGAACAATTACGATTTGATCTGTGAGAACCTGAAAAGTAGGGTTTGGAAAGTGAGGTGGTGGCTTGAGCACTTTGGAAATTGTTTAAAGTGTTGGTGGAAATGTCAGATGATGCACCTAAAGGAAAATGAGAATAATCAGCATTATCCTCAAAAAGGTTGCACTTAGAGGTGAGAATTTTGGTAGCTTGTTCAGGAGATAATTTGACTAAAACTCTCTTATTCCACCACCCCTTTTTATCCAAAAAAATGAACCTTTGGAAGTCTTAAGAACTTGAGCAGTTAATGAAAACTTAGAAGCTCCTTTCTTTACTGGGATTTTTAATTAAAACCCAATCTCCAATTTGAAAATCATGTGAGGCAAGGGAAAATGAAGAATCAAAATGTTTCTTTTGAACTTTTTGTTGTGCAAGAACATTTTTTTGCATGTTGTGTTTGTCTAGGCAAGCCAAACCTAAATTATCATGTTTCTTAATCCAACTAGGACAAAAATTCCTATTGGGATCCCTTTTTTTTTTTTAGAAGTCTGAAAGGTGAAATGCCTGTGGTGGTATGTGGAGTAATAATATATGACCAGATTTTTTTTCTAAGCAAAGGTTCAACAGAGAAATTGCAAGCCAGTCCAGACTGTATACCTTCCTTAATGAACCTGTTCATCCTTTCAATGAGACCATTGGACGAAGGGGAAGATGAAGCAACTTTGAGATGCTTTATATCATGTGCAACTAAAAAATCTTACATTAAGGAAGAAGAAAAATGCGAGGCATTGTCATTAACGATTTCTCTGGGTGAACCCTCAGATTGAAAAACTCTGCTAAGAAAGTTAATTACTGACAGTGTATTGGGTGTGTCACAACATTCAAAATCAACCCATTTTGAATAGTAATCAATAGGAACAATAATATAACGTTTATCATGAGATAATAAATCAAAAAAGCCAGCAAAATCAATGGCGAGCTTAAACCAAGCTTCTTGAGGAACAGGTACACAAGGAAGAGGAAATTTGGTCGTTTTCCAGTGTTTATCACAGAGTAAACACGTCTGACAATTGTCAATCCATTGAGAAACATCTCTATCTAATGCAGGCCACCAGAAATGTTCTTTCAATTTTCTTGAGGTGGCACCTACACCTAAGTCATCTTCATGTGCATTTTGAAAAACCTTGACAGGAAGAGCAGTGGGAGGAACAAATTGATCCCCTCGCATGATAATGTCGTTAACAATGGAAAGATCATCAGAAACTTGAGCATAAGATTTGAGTGAGGCAGGAAGAGAACGCTCTTTTGGCCAACCAGAAATAATCAAATTTTAGACAGCCTGAAGAGTGGGATCATCTCTGGATGCCTGAATCCAATCTAAATGCGTAAATGTGAAAGATGTGAAGAAATAGTCTTCAATGGATTCAACAACGCATTCAATATCATCAAATCTCGAGTCAGAGTGACTATCTTCCAATGGTAATATAGAGAGACAATCCGCTCAAACATTGTGTCCCCCAGAAATATGCTGTATGGTAAAATTATACTCATGTAGTCTTGACAGGATGCTTACAAGTCTGGCGGATGCCTTGCCAGTGCCATTACCATTAAGTAAGTGTAAGAGGGGTTTTTATCACTGTAAAGATTAAAATGGGTGCCCCAGACAAAACTTTTACATTTTTCGATAGCCCAAGAACATGCGAGGACTTCTCTTTCTATTGTGCTGTAATTAACTTCAGCACTAGAAAGAGCTCTGGAAGCAAAACCTATTGTGTCTTCTTTCACACCAATCCACTGACAAAGTACGCATCTAAGCCATGTTGACTTGCATCAACAGAAATGGGATATTTGAGACCTGGTGTGAAAGAGGACAAAGCAGGAGCTTCTGTGATCACCTTTTTGACAAGATAGAAAGCATAATTAATCTCTCTAAACAAATTTGGAATTCTTTTTTAAAAGAACTTGTAACACATGGACAATTTGAGCTTACCATTGAATACATCTTGAGTAGCATTCAGTCATCCCTAAAAAAGATTTCAAAGCAGCTTTGTCCTTGGGAATGGCAACATTAGAAATGCCCTGGGTTAAATACAATTTTGGTTTGATACCACTAGATGAAATGGAGTGTCCTAAATAATCAATTTCACTAGCAAAACATTTGCACTTGTCTCTGCCTAAACTAATGCCAGCTTCTTTACATCTAGAAAGAACCTTTTTTAAAGTGTGAATATGTTTGTTCTTATTTTTTGAGTAAGTGAGAACGTCATCCTTAAGCTTGTACAAAATTAATATTTTTTAACAAATAATCCATACAATGAAGGGTCAAATCAAAGGATGTTTATTCAGGCACAGCAGCTGAACACAGGAGTGCATCTGTCTCCAACAAAGCATGAACTCGCAATGACTGTTCAACAGTTAACATGCTTCGTTGTGACTAGGGGTGGGCGGAATTTGCGGAATTAACCTTCGCAAATTATCGCGAGAATGTTTAAAATTATCGCAAACAAGCAGAAATATCGCGAAGATGCGGAAGTTTTTTTCCGGCATGTTCGCGAGATTTTCTGCATGGTTGCGGGTCGCCAACTTACCCATGTGGTTGCTTGCGGGCGCGGCCATCTTGTTTTGAGTTGTTCTCGCGGTGCATGATCGCGAGAAGAAAGACGTGATCGCGCGACGCATGACGTCACTGCGGGCGCGAACTGTCGCGAGACAGCGCAAATGGCTAAAAACAATACAACATCTCATGGAGAACGCGACCGGATCAAGAAAACTTGTCGGCGAACGCAGGGATTCAGGTAAGGCGATCGCGCGCGCGCGAGAATGTATCATTTTACAGCGCGAGCAAGAAACAAATTATCGCCAAGCTGCGGAAACCGGAATTTTTGACATTTTCGCGCTCTCCGCGGAACGCAAAAATGTCAAATTATCGCAATTTCCGCGAACGGAACGAAATTTTTGCCCAGGCCTAGTTGTGACACACCTTCAAACATAAACATGTTTGAAAGTGCACACGCTAGGAACTTAGAACAGGTGAGTAAAGAAAACAGAATGTTTAACAACACAACTCTTTACAGTCCGCCCACAGCAAGTCTGCACTTGCAGATTCGGCTGCCACTCTCTCCCGCAGGCTCACATCCCTGTATCTACAGCAGCTAGGGACAGGGCACAAACTAAAACCCACCTCGGTCAAAGTGTATCGCTGACAGCACTGATGCGCTGCTACCACGCCGTGGTCCTGGAGCGCTCTGTCTGCTGTCTCCCAGGGTCCCTGCATCGACTGCTTAGCAACTGCGGTGGGACCCGGACAATGCATCTGTGAGCCCGAGGGGCCCGTTCCTCACTTCTGGGGGCTTCTCTCTCTTGCGTCATTGGCTGTTCTCTGGCCCTCGGGTCCACAACACCGCCAGGACCAGCCGTTCGCACCGCACCTCGCGGCAACGTGGCAAGGCCGCATTGGGGAGTTGGGTCTGGAGCCGAGCTCGTCTACATCCTGCCAGCCATGTTGCCAAGCTACACCCCGTTCCCTTCCCCATGTTAGTGGGATTTGTAGTTACAAGTGAAAAGTGCTATTGTGCTTGGTCCAATTCAAGTGAAGAATGCTTAACGTTTTATTACTTTTCAAATCGGAAAATATTTAAATAAGTTATAATTGTTTGTTTGGAGAGAAATGCTGTATAATAAATATTGTGGCGATCGTATATCAGCAGTTATGTTGTCCATAATTGAATTTGTTTATGATGATTGATGTTAACTGCCATTTTCTCCATAATTATTTAATTAATACAATTGCTGTAAAGCACAGACCCACATATATATATTTTAATCTATATATAAATTCTTTTTTTTTTTTGTTATTGCTTGGGGGCAGGAAGGGCTCAAGCATCCACCCTCTCTTCTCAAAGGAGGCGTAGAAAGTATTTATGTCCTACCATCTTACAAGTTCACCAGGCACCACTGTGAGTTCTGTATTGTGTGGAAAAATCGAGTTATAGATATTCTGCCCTAACTTGACACATTATGTATTTGAAACCAAGGTATATGTTATCATTAAGTTGCTCATAATATGTATTAAGATAACGTGATAATTTAAGAACTTGTAATTGAAACATCAGGATAACCATGTTCCATGTTGTGGAAGGTGTTCATTGAATTTCAACCATTCGCAGAGAACATTGTAAGTGCCTTAACCGGTGACGATTCCTTATGTCTAAAGCTTCAAAGGGCTCCTTAGCATGCAGAACCACATTGTGGAATGATATATGAATATATAGTATCTTAACGAAAAGTTACAGCTTAAACACTATGGTAAAAGTTTCTATTGATTTTACCTTGCAGTCCCGTCAGTGAAAGCCGAAGAGTTCTGCAGGAATCCTGCGAGTTTTTTCTCAAGCATAATTCAACAGTTCGGCATAAGAAAAAGCACTATAAAGCCAGCTCGCACAAACTGAAGGTCATCTCTAAGTCCATGGGGACCAGCACCGGAGCCAAGGCAAATCATGGCACATCTGCCATGGCTATTGCTAATCACGACTTTTTGGGGCAGGAGACCACGATGGAGGTGAACGGTAGCTCGGAATTGTCAGGATTGAAGCTACCGGATCATGTGGCCGGATCCCAGAAAGGAATACCTTGCAGTCAAGTGCAACCCCCTTTGCAAGGGCTAAGTGGCTCTGAAGTACCCACTGAGCAGCATGAAAAAGATAATGGAGTAGGGAGTACCAGCAAAGTAAGCAGTGTGTGTGGGAGCATACAAACTGAGGAAAGGTAAGGAGCACTTGTGAGTATGTACTTGTTATACTTTCTGTCTGAGGTACAGGCAAATGTTAACAAAAAAATAAGGCCTTCTATTGAGAGGGTTCAGTATTTTATCATGAGTCACCTCACTTTTCCATCCACTCACAGATCATCTCCCCATCATGTCCCCTCTTTGTATTCATTTATACTTCTTTAGTTGAATGAAATGCAATGTCTCATCCGAACTGCAGGAAGAGATACATCTACATTAAAGCCGCTACTCTTTCTGTTTGTTGTAACGTCCTTGTTAACAGAATACAAAACATAGAATTCCTGAAGCACAGTGCTTGAGTTGGAATAGTGTGTGCCTGACAACTATCTCTGTTCACATAGTGACACAGCAGTTCCAGATTAGGAGCTTTTTGAATGGACCTACTTTGATGTTGTGCACCAGTTCTAATGTGTTACATCTTCTTATCATTATATGTAATGGTGGCTAACACTTTTCAGATGAGTGACATCCCTTCCTGTTAACCTTTGAAGGATGAAAGACTTGTATGAGTTAATATCTCAGGATTGGGACCTGTAACCCTTAGATTCAGCACTAACCACTGAACATATTTATCAGACTATTGTTTATGTTGGTAGTTTGCAAGCTTTTCGCTTCATATTAATATTGTTCCATTTTGTATTTTGTTTAGGGATACTGAGAGAACAAATATCGTTGAAGCACCTCCATTGCAGGCCGACCTTTCTAACCAGCCAACATGTTCACAACCCAGCAGCAGGAAAAGCTCTGTGCAGCTCCCCCTGCATTCTGCTCCCGGCTCCAGTAAATACCTAGATTTGGGAAACAATGCTTCAGAGGCCTGAAGAGACCTTCAACATCTTCACTTGGATAGTTTTGTTTAGGAACCTACCGTGGGTGACATCACATGCAGAGTATTCCTGCTGCATTGATTTGTCCTTAGAGGAATCAAGTATTGTAATACAACAGCCTTCAGACCATCTTCAGTGCCAATCACTAGTTTGAAGAAGTTGCATGATTTCTTTATCTTTCAGCGCTTACAGATTAGAGTACCTCCTCCTGTGTCATGGTCGAAATGAAACACCAGAGATGGTAAAATAACAGAGAGACCGATAGGAAAATATTTGTGGCTAGAGTAGAACTGACAAATAACATAGTGTGTTGCTAGATGGATAGCATTCACAAGCTGACAACAGAAATGTTCTCTCCCCTTGATGAAACAGAAGTATGTTTAATGTCTGGCCACATTGGTCTTAAGACCAAATAATTGCATGTTTCTTGTATGGTCTTGCTTGACAATACAGCTTTCTGTTGTCTGTTGACTTTTTTGCTCACTTCTCTTCTTTAAAAAAAAACAGTATATAGTAGTGTAGTGAAAAAAGGCAACAGGTCAACACACACATATTTATGTATGTGTATATATATATATATGTGTGTGTGTGTGTGTGTGTGTGTGTATATATGTGTATGTGTGTGTGTGTGTGTGTATATAAATATTAATTCATACAGTGAGTTCCAGAGTATTATGTGCCTTTCATCTCTTGCTGTTGTCTGCTTATATTATCATTCTACCTCTTAGGAAGTAGTTCCGTTGCAGTGCATGAAGGACTATTTTACTTGTAAAAGGTAAAATACAATCATCAAACCTTTTGTCACATTCAGTCCTTTGTCACATCTATTATAAATGGAAAGCAGTCGTTTTTAAAAAAAAATATTCTTCGCTGCAGCAAGCTTTTTTATGCATTATCATGGCTGCCTTATTGACTTTTCTTTAACATGCAACTCACAGACGCGTACGAATGCTGTTTGCTTGTTTTAGTACATTTAAAGCCATACCTATTGGCTTTGTCAGCATTTCGTTTTTTGGTCCTAGCTTTTGCAAGTATTGTAAAATGTCCTTTCATCCGAGCTTACTGTTTACCGAGTTACTAAGTTAACCTGTCAGAACTCAATGGCTCATACGCTTTACTCTTTTTTTTTGTTTTTTTGTTATGGTGTCATTGGAATGCTAGCGCTGCTAGGTGTCAGCTATTTCCTTGTGGGGTCAAATGTATTTTTGACACCCCAGAGCCCATTTTGTACATGCTTCCTTCCATTCTAATTTTTTCATATAATACGAGTACATTAAAGCGTGCGCACCTGAAGCAGTTACATACGAGCATGCACATTGATACAACCTCATTTTTTTGCTTTTACCTTGTTAGCTGGATATGCTAAAGGATACATGCTCAGTGTATTCATGCCATCCTCACAGGCTGTACACTGCTTGCGTTGTTATTGAAGCTAGCCACTATGTCTGCATCATCTACCACATAAACTCTATGCTACTTGCTACTAATTAGCACTTGAACATACTCAGTCTCTTAACCATCACTTTAAACCTTCTAACTCCGACCAAAGAAAGACATCTATTGACAATCATAGCCCTACAGTGTATACAGCCCCACATAAACCCCTGCTAGAAATAGCTCTCGCAGTCATAAGTGCAACCACTCTTCAACAGGAAGCTGGTTAGTGCCCAAAATACTTCCTTTGGCCTAACCAGTACCTTAGACCTACTGACTCTGACCAAAGAACTACACCCAATGACAATCATAGCCCCACAGCTCACACAACCCCACAGAGACAATGACTGGAGCTTCCTACAAACAACTATCTCTGTCCAGGGACCAACTACTTGACCGGAAGTGGATTTGTGACCAAGAATCATCCCCAGACAAATAACAGGTGATAGAAACAAAAACGCAGACAGGTCATAACAATCGGCAAACACTCGCTCGGAATGATATTATTATTTGTCAGTGCCCACCACATAAGCTCCCCGCAAACCAAGTCAACAGTAAACTGCATCTACTAAGGGAAGACATAGGATGGGTCAAGAAGAAAGTCAACAGTCTTATACTCGCCCTGGAGAACATGTATGCGATCTCTACCTAGAACACTTACTCCCCATCCAGCAGAAAATCGATCTTCAACAACAGACTCAGCAACTCGCGGCACAACAAGCTCCCCCGGCAAAGAAGAATGAACAATCACCTCTCAGAAGAAGAAAAAATAAACACTCTGCTTATGCACTACCATGGCACACAGAAATCTTCAATGGACACAACGTCCCGAACATTCAACTGCAAAAACCGAAGATACAACCCTCTTCATTCAATCACAGTAACCTGATCGTAACGAGCACCATATCTACCACAGTAACTAACAAAACAGTAACAAACCTGAAATGCATGCTGCAGAATTTTAGATCAGCTGCAGAATACACAACTGATAAAGCAGATGTAATCTTAAAGCATGACCTGGACATTCTTTTTCTAACTGAAACCTGGCTCAACCCAAGGGCAGCGCCAATACTGGTCCTTCTTATTTCCCTGGATTTTATCATTTTATGCCTAGACCACACATTAAAGCAGGGGGGAGGTCAGAAACTTTGTAACCATAAATTCACTCTCGCTAGAAGAGAAACCTTCATTTTAACTCTTGGGAGCTGAAATCAAGCCTGAAAAGAAACTGACAGTGATAACACTCCTTTTACACCATCCACCGGGTAACAACACAGTCTTCCTAGAGCAACTTATTAAAACAATTACAATCATTGCTACTTCACTTTCTAATACGATATTATTAGACTTCAACCTACACCGCAACAATGACAAGACCCCACAGTGGCTGCACTCAGTAACCTGCTCCAGGACCTCAACATGATTCCAGCATGCAATGGAACAACCCACAACAAAGGTGCCACACTTGACCTCATCATCGCCAAATCGGGATCAGTAAACATGCTAGACATCACCCCAACAAATTGGTCATATCACCATCAAATTATTTTCCAAATCTCCGCTCAAGAAACCAAAATCAAGGACCAAACAAGAAGAAAAAAACGTGGTTGAGGGATTATAGCCAAGTAAACAGAACAGAACTGGTGGGGCTTTGCCAAACCTACTTGGCACCTTTGACAGACGAAACATCGGCTCAAGAACTGACGCACTTCTACATCAGTATGACTGACATAGTTCAGAAGGTTGCTCCAGTATGCCTAAGAAGGCAAAAAAAAAACCTTCAGTTCAGTGGTTCAACCAAAACATAAACAATGAAAGAAGACAACTAAGACATACGGGGAACGACTTTGGAAGAAGGACCCAAACACTACCCACCTCAAACAGTTAAGAATACACAGAATCTCATATAAAAAGGTGATTTTGAATGCCAAAACAACAGTGATCAGATCTCAACTAGATAGGGAAAAGAATAGGCGCAGAAAACTCTTTAACATAATAAAACAACAATCAAGAAAACCTGCAGAAGCCATAAGTGCAAGCAACTCGACACACACCTTTAACGCCTTCTCCACTTTCTTCAAAGATAAAATCGCAACCATTAGCAACTCTATTCCCAGCTAAGCCAGTACCCATCCCAGTGAATCTGTCAATCCCACTCTCACAGCACATAGCACGAAGACTGACCAACACACCCCAATTGTCCCAAGAAAAACAGAGCCTTCTGGAACAGTTTTAGACCTGTGTCTGAGGGGAAATACAGAAAAACATTCAGGCAATGGAACTTGCAACACATTTCGATGATCCCCATCCTTCCATCTACTGAAAGAGATCCACAAAGCCATCACTCCCTTATGGATGAAAATCGTAAACGCATCTCTCCAACAAGGATCCCTCCCAGAATGCTTGCAGATGGGCCAAGTATCTCTGCTACTAAAAAAAAAATGCCACTTACCAGAATGATTTAAACAACTTCCGCCCTGTCTCCAGTTTGCCTTTCCTGGCTAAACTGATAGAAAATGCGCCCTCGATCATCTATGTGAGCACATCAAGA
This sequence comes from Triturus cristatus, assembly GCF_964204655.1. Lineage (NCBI taxonomy): Eukaryota > Metazoa > Chordata > Amphibia > Caudata > Salamandridae > Triturus > Triturus cristatus. Next base: position 399,991,335 of record NC_140587.1, on the reverse strand, counting down.
ATTTTGAACTTTTAGACAAACACCAATCAGGTTTCAGGCCTGAACACAATATCGAGGTTACCATTCTAAATATCCGAGATGATATACAAACATCACTAGACCAAAACAGATCCTGTCTACTAATACTAGCGTTCGACACGGTCAGCCGCAAAGGCATCAGATAAACTCTTGAACTCTGAATGGGCCGATCTGGAGCTGTCCTTAATTGGTTCACCTCCTTCCCGCAGAACAGACATCAGAGTCAAAATAGGCACCATCCTATCAGATGTCGCAGACATCGACAGGGGCGTTCCACAAAGATCTACACGCTCTCCAACACTCTTCAGTCTATACATGGAACCACTCGCTGAAATTCTTATACAATCAAAAATCTCTTACCACATATATACTGATGATACTCAGCACTGCATCAACCTCTCCTTTCAAAATGATATCCAGAGACTGGATGAGACCCTGAGAAAAACACAGCACTGGCTGGCACACAACCATCTTAAACTAAATCCGCAGAAAACAGAATGAATTATTTTCGCCCCACCCCTTAGATCCCAGCAATCGCAACCTTGTTCTCTTAACATCAAATCGCTAAACTCCACCCCTACCATCTATGACTCCTTAAAATCACGAGGCATTACACAAGACTCTAATCTAAACATGCAAGATCATTTACAAGCTGGAACCAGCAATGCTAACCTACATTTTACCCTTCTAAGAAAACTAAAACCCTTCGTACCGCTAGGCGACCGCAAAACAGCGGTGCAATCTCTAGTGCTCTCAAGGCTGGACTATGGAAATGCCACACTCATAGGTCTACCTAAAGCCAGCCTAGCCCCAACGAATGTGACCATAAATGCAGCAGCAAGACTTAAACAGCACATATTATGTCCGCTTTTCCCCATTACTCCGAGCACACAACTGGCTCGCAGTTGAAGCCAGGATCCAACTGAAGGTTGCATGCATAACGCACAGAGGCCTACACAATTCTGGCCCTAAAAATTTGGAGAATAGGATTAAGCTACCAGGAGACAGAAGGAATTTGAGGAGAGTCAAATCCCTCCTACACATCCATCACAACTTGCCAGTGTTTCCTGCACAAAAAGTCTTTCTAACTGTATTCTGTCATTTGTGCGGCCGCACACAACACCAATTTAACAACTGGCTGCCTGGCATTTTTCCCACTCCAAAGACTTCCTTAGAGGCTAACCTAGCTTTTGCTGCCTGCACTTCCTCCCCTATCATCCCAGCAAAAGGTCCTCTAGTGAATGATCATTGACCTGCACTACATGTGACATAGACCATGGCCGTGTCGGATAAGAACAAAAAACGTACTTAACAGAGAAGGTGGTTATAAAGGCATTACACTGATCATTCCATATTCCATATTGTATGAATGTGTGGTGTTGTGTTGACCACTGTATTAGAGGATTAACAATAATGGAGGGTTTCGTTAGAGTAGAGGAAGAAATGGCGCTCAAGCGTGTGCGTCTAGGGTGTCGCTAAAACTAGGTAAGAACGGTGCTAACAGGTCAGGGGAAATAAACCCAAAAGAAAACAGCCCCCGCAAGTGTGTGGGTCGAAACCCGCACCATCAAATAGAAATGAGGTCCTGTGCACACGTATTGGAATAATGTTAAAGGTGTACCCGATGGGTAATGGCACAGAAATCAATTTTTTTTCTTGTTTTCGAAATTATGAGGATCCACATCAGATGTATCATATGCAAGGATCTTTTTATATATATTCATCCAGATCAATACAGAGTGAAAAACAGACCAGCCGACACGTTTTTCGTCACAACGTGTTACAATTGTGACTCTTCAGGTCTGTAAGTCAAAGCATGGCGGTTCTGTATTCGAAGAGCCGGTGTAAAATCTGTCCGGGTCTTGGTACGGGTAATGTTGCGTGAAAAGAGGGCGGGATGTGCGAGGGAATCCTCTCATGAGAACCCCAGTAAACGGGGAACCATAAAGACGGGTGCGTCTTTAAGCATAGAAATGTCTCAATGCAAGGATCTCGTGTGAGAGATCGGTGGAGTCTTCCGTGGTAGGGACAAGAATTTTTTTTTTGATTTCTGTGCCATTACCCATCGGGTACACCTTTAACATTATTCCAATACGTGTGCACAGGACCTCATTTCCACTGTATTAGAGGACTCTGTTTAAAGAAGGAGGTGGTTCATAGCTGTTGTGAAAGTGCCTTTGAAAGTGGCAGACCTTATTTCAAGGGAAAATAGTTCCATTCTTGGGACACCAGGAGGAACTTGAGCTGAAGTGATGCAAGTGGTTAATATTTTGTTTAGGTTTGTGGTCAAATTTTGAGATGGAATATGAATGGTTTTAGATTCAGTGAAAGATCAGTGATTTCAGTCTTAGCGGAGTTCATCTTTACCATTCATCATCAGTGGATAGAGTTGCAGCTGGTAACACCAACCAGTGTGAATGAGTGAAAGGAGAAGGCGATTTTCATTGTGTTTAGAGAGATCGAAAAAGTAGATAACACTTAGTGAGATTGTGTAGCATGAGCTGTTCAAGGAAGGAGCTTCCTTCCCACATAGATTGAGGAGCACAAGAATACAAATAATGGTTCATCCAGCAAGGTAGGAAGAGAGCAGGCAGATTGCGGCAAAGGTGAAGCCTAAATTCAACATAACTCTCCAGCACATCAAGGTTGATTGAGAAGTTGACAGTGGTGAGGAAGAAGGGCATGCTGTTTGTCAGCAGTTCCAGTGAAATTCATATGTGGAAGCTTGATTCCAAAGATTACTGGTGGTGGTGTAATGAGTGAGTCGGTTAAGGGTACACTGTTGTGATTTTAGAAAAGTAGGGAATAAGAAATGGATGCAGCAAGCTAGCAGGTATTCACTATTTAAATGACACGTTGTGATAGATTATTAAGCAACTCTTGCAAATAGATGGTGTAAAATACTGCAGAGCAGTCACGTGGAAATCAGTGATTGAAAGGCCTCTAAGTCATGCCTGCAGGAATTCTTCACAAATGTTAGGACTGTGTGTGGTTTTAACCCACATAATGGGCAGTGCTTTTCTAATAAATTATTTGTCTCCAGATGTTCATACTATTCCATGTTCTTTTGCCATGCAGATGAGTTCAAAGATCAGTCTGTAAGTGGACAAGATATCCGGGTGTACATCTTGGATGTTGTTTGTTTTTGTTTTGACAGGTGTGACTGTTGTTTGTTTCACTTAAGTTTGGCTCTCATCATGGAGGCAGATCTTTATGGCCATATATTTGTTCAACAATTAGTTGATGAGGAAAAGTGCCAATAGTACAAGATTCAAAGGTACCTGTTCAACTGTTCAAGTTAGATTGATTTGTCCTGCAAACGTGGTGGCTGGGTGTACTATGGAGCAGATTGTGACCTTGACTGAGTCATATGAATGTTTTTTGTAAATAACTGGAGGCCCTTTGCTTTCAATGCTATCAAATTTGAATTGCAAAGAAGCTGCACTTCTTGTCCTACAACGCCCTGTAGGTGACGGTTGTTGCTCTAGAGTTGCAAGCAAGAGTTAATAAGTTGTTTTACTTATTTACTTTTTGATAGATTTTGCTGCCTTGCTTACGGGGACTTCTTCCCAGCTTTGATAATATAGACATGGACTAAACAGCAATGTTCATTTTCTTAACTTCCTTTAATGAATCAGCTCTTTTGTTTCAAAGTCAAAAGCTTGGGGTGCCCAGCTTGCAGCGTTATCCGATTTGTTTTAGGCTGGGACTTATTCCAGAGTACTGTGACATTAAAACACAGTATATTATGAAGCATTTTATATTACTGTTACAAAGACATGATGGTGCTGTCTGTGATTACCAAATATCTAATGTAAAAGACTTGGATGACTAAGATGAAAGGAAAATGGTCTTTGCACTAATCATGATTCATGAATTTATTCCTAGGAACATAATGGCGTTCATATGGGCACATACATATCCAGGTTTGCTCTAGATGTGTGGTGGTTGTCTGATTGTTAAACAAATAAAACTCATCTTAATAACAGTGACTATTTTTAGGATATGTCACAATGACTAATGACTAGCTTGAATTTGAGTTTTTGACCCCCAACATGCTTGAGTCCAGCCCTCCATGATTATCAGTCCCTGTTGCTAGTTCTTGATGGTCTCTGACTAATTAGAGGCATTGGCAGCACCCGTCTGTTCCTTTTGGATCTCTATGTGGCATTCGGTATGGTCAGTACTCTGCCAGGATCTCGTCACAGCTATCCATTTACTGTGTTTTCATCCTTCATCATTCTAGTCTGCTTTTCTCCACACACAATATTCCCCAATGGCGTTATTCTCTCATTTTTATTTTTTTTATGTTCCATCTCAGGACCTCTTCATTAGGTCATTTAGATGCAAGATTTTCTTCTGTGCTGATGACATCCAAATTGTATTAGACCTTTATTATAGACCCATTGTCACTGCTCCCCCATCTGGAGATTGATTGCTTGCCGACCATCCATCATTGGATGATCTACAGTTCTTTGTATAAATAGTGATAAAAGTGATGTATCCACCTGGTGGGGAGAGACGGTACAAATTGCAATTCATGTATGTAGCAGAAGACATTTAAACTGGTTAAATATATTTTATTCTTAACACAAATGAACTCTGCTCTGCTATCACTTCTTGCTTGCTATTGAAACATTTCCATGTCCTTCCTCCAAACCAACATGTGCTTCTACCTTCTGGGGCTCTTGTCCTCTTCAAAATATAAGTATCTGATAGAGACTACTAGCCGCAGATTCCTTCACGTAGAATTATCCGCAGGCGTGAGACTGGATCCGGAAACTTTTTTGGCACAGCATCCCTGCGCGCTGGGGGCAGGGCGACATCACGCGACTCCGCCCAGGCGTCGTCCGCGTACGTGATGTCAGCGAGGTCACATAAAACCCACCCCGGCGCGCCTACGTCAGTTTTTTCCTTTTCCGCGTGCAACGCGGATCCGATCCTTGCTACGGGCCTGTTAGGGCCTCTTTTTCTTCCATTTCTTTTTGGTGGAACAGTGTCTGAATGCCTTCGGGCTTTAAATCTTGCACGTTTTGTGGGTGTCTTATGTCGGCGATGGACCCTCACCTCATTTGTATGTGGTGTTTGGGGGAGGATCACGGCACCGCAGATTGTGCGGCGTGCCAACAGTTGAAGCCGAAGTCGCGGCGGGAGCGCCGGATGAAACTTCTCTCAGCGTGTCTCTCCAGGTCAACGTCCTCCCCTCGGTCAGCTTCGGCAGACTGCTTCAGATTCGGCCGTGGTCGTCCTCGCCCTTCTCCGATGTCACGTGAGCGTCGCTTCCCGGTGGGTTAGTGTCCCAGTTTGTCCCCAGGGGCTGGTTTCCGGCCTCCCGGGGGCGTGCACTCTCCGTGGGTGATGCGGCCCCGCATGTCGTCCTAACAACCGTTTCCCGGTGTTGGGGCGTCGGGAGTCCAAATGGAGACATACGCGGTGGCTTTACAGTCCTCGCTGGCGTCTCCTCCTCCTTCCCCTCCTGGGGCGGCGGCGGATCCCTCGCCCTGCGCAGGACCCTCCGCGGCTCCGCCAGTGGCTCTGGCGCCAACTGGTTCGGATCCAGGCTTGGAGGATGTGGTGCTGTTGTGGTGCGGCTCCTCTGGGGCACCTCCTTCAGGCCACGGCGTCTCTGCCTCGCCGCAAACTCCCGCGGGGCTCCCTGTGGTGTCGCGGGAGGTCGCCGGGGCTCAGGTCGCATCCCCGAGCCCCTCTCGGTCCTTTGACAAGGTGGTCCTGTCTAAGGCCGAGGTGACGCCGCTACGGCGCCGGCAGCAGCTGGTCCGTGCAGAGCCACAGGGGTCGGTGGACCCTCCACGTCCCGCTCCGGGTCGATACCGAGGGAGGACCCCTCGTCCCTCTCCGGGCCCCTCTCGTCCCTCCACCTCGTCGGAGCGTGAGTCGGAGGTTGGATCGTCCCTGGCGCCGCCACATGGGTTGCAGAGCGATCTAAGCCTCATTCTGTGCCGCGGCTGCTGGGGGGCTTCGTGCCACTCCCCAGGCCCGTCTCGTTCCCCCACGCAGGTGGCTGCCTCGGCGGGGGGCGGGTCAGCGTCATACTGGCGCCGCCCCGGGGCCGGTGTGGCTCCAGCTCTACTTCGGTCTCTGCTCCGGTCTCCGATGCGGGATGAATAGGGGGTACCTTGTCCGGTGTCACCGGCTGGTGTCGACGTCCTGCCTCAAGCAGCAGACTCTACGGCTCCGCGCAGGGGTCGTAATACAGATTCGTCGTCAGACGCTCCTTCTCCGGAGGCAGACTATATATTGGTGTCGTCCTCCCCGGAGACAGGTCGCCGTGTGGTGTCTTTTTCACCAGCATCGAAGGGCGGCTCCCCGCCCTTCCTGAGGCAGAGGTGTTCGTCGGAAGAGCGGCAGGTTCCTCATTCTTTGGCTCCTTCTTACTTCCAGGTCTGGCCCTTGCCCGTCCCGCTTGGCCTCGGGGATGGTCACCTTCGTTTGCAGCCGTCGCCCACGGAGGAGCTGCTTTCTCCACCGCGGGGCTCTGGGGGGAGGGGAATATTACTTTCCTTTGAAGGTTCGCTCCTTTCTTCCTTGACGGGGGCTTGGAGGTGTCCTGCCTCAGGGGACCCGGTGCCTCAGCATCTTGTGACCCGGCATGTCTTTCCCTTCACCCCTCAGCCGCTAGCCCCCTTTTGCGGACTGCTTTTCCCTCCCTGCCGCCACTGTTGTCCCCGCCGTCCCGAGAGGCCCGCTGGCTGTACTCTTGGGGACGCAACATGTTCGCTTCGACCAGCGCGGCCCTGCGGGCCCTTAACACCTTGTGTGTGCTGACTAGGGCCTCCTCCTGTTTGTGGGATTCGGCTGAGTCTCTGGGATCTGCAGCGTCCCAGGAGTCTGGTCAGGTGGACTTACGGCATCATGCATTGGATGGCCGGGAGCTTGCGGTGTTCATTCTCCGCTCCGCTCTGGACATATCAGAGGTGCTGGGCCGGGCCATGGCTTCCTCATTCGCTCTCCGTCGCCATGCTTGGCTTCGGGACGGAGTATTCCCTGAGAATATTCGGGAGCGACTTATCGACCTTCCGTTTGATGGCAGCCTGTTGTTCTATGCCCCGGCCGACTCCGCCATCCAAAAGCTCTTGGCAGGGCTCTGTCCTCCTCCTCTGCCTTATCCTCCTCCGTCCCCTCCTCAGTGACTTCTGAGTTGGGTTGATTCTGGGCCTTCTTAGGCCAGCTGTTCTGGCTGTGGAGTGTGTTTTCTGGCTGTTTACGTCCTTCCTTGGGACTTTGACATTGTTGGCTGCTGGACGGCCCTTCTGCTTTGCTTGGGCTGCTTGTCAAGCCTTCAGCGGGGGTGTTTTTTTCCCCGTGGCTCTTTTGTTTTTTCCTCTGCTGCGGAAGTTCTTCCAAAGACGGTTCCCATATCTTGGGGCTTAACATACCCTATGTGGGGTAGTGGTAGCTGTTATATAGCTTGCGCTCTGCTAGAGGGTTCTGGTCGCCTTCGGGTGCCTGTTCTCCATGGCGTTTAGGTAGGTGCTTTTGCTTCCTGAGGTCATGTGTGCGGCCACTCGTAGTGGTGGCCCGGGCATCTCCTCCTCTCCGTGCTCCTGTCCTGAGGTCTGGGATGATCCTGTGTCTCCCTTGCCGGGCGTCGCCTACTCGGCCTTCCTGGGGCCTCGGGCTGTTCTTCTTGCTTCTGGCTTTGACTGCCGGTGCTGTTCTGGCTGGCAGGCTGCTCTAGATCTGGAGTGGGCTCGCCTTCTTTTTCCTAGGTTCCTTGGGCCCTCTAAACTTCTTCTTTTTCTTCTGCTTTTCCTGTCTTGGCATTGGGCGGAAGCTATGTTGCCTTGTGGGGGAGTGCTTCGGCCTCTCAGTCCTTGCCCTTGGTTCCTCTGCTGTGAGTGTACGAGCCTCTTCAGCCTTCTTTCCCTCCTACATCCCCTTTGGGTCAGTGGGATCCTGCTTGTGGGGGTTCCCTTGGCCTGGCAGGGGCGAGGTTCTACCTGGTCCACAGATCTGGTCCCCTGTGGGGCCCTCTGTTCTGCATTGGCTGGTGGGGTCCTTTCGCAGACCCTCCTTCCCAGGGGGTATTGCTAGGCTATCTATTCTACGTGAAGGAATCTGCGGCTAGTAGTCTCTGTCAGATGTACGAGTTACTTACCTTCGGTAATGATGTATCTGGTAGAAACGATTCTAGCCGCAGATTCCTTCACGTCCCACCCTTCCTCCCCTATTCTGCGAGGACCCTTGGGTTGATCTTCGGTACTCGCCTCCCGGTGGGGGGCTGTGTCTCCTGTGAGTGCCTTCCTTGTTCATGACGGGTGGCTCCGTCTGGGAGCGGTTCATTCCTCCTTTGGTCCTTTGGAGGATGGGGTTCTGGTGCTCCGGTGCCCTGCTGCTCTGGCTACTCCGGCTACTCCAGGTTTGGGGAGGATTGCTTTCTATCCCTGTCCTCCCTCCCCTCCCTTCCTTCCATTGCTGTCCTCTGATTAAGGGTAATCTGGCCTTGTCTTACCCTTGTCCCTTGTGGGTGATTGCCCTCTAGGTTGGGGTGACTTGGAGGTTTGTTGTCCCTGTCTGTCTTGAGACTGGTCCCATTCCTTGCTCAGGATGGGGGGGGTGGGTTTCCTACGTGTGCCATGACTTTTACGCATGTTCTTGCCTCCGAGGCATAAGGGATGAGAGGTTGTTTATGTGCTGACAGGGTGACTGTGCAGGTTTCTGCTTGTTCTTCTTTCCCTGCTCTTGGGTTCTGCGGTGTTGGCACTACTTTGGTGGTGGTGTTAGTCACCATTTCTTTCCAATGTTTCTGCTCTTCTCACACTGTTCCCATGCTTCCACAGTTTTCTATCTGGTGGTTCCGCGTTGTGCTGCGGAAAAGTTCTCCGAAGAAAATTGATGGTGCGCCGGGGCGGGTCCCATGTGACCTCGCTGACGTCACGTACGCGGACGACACCTGGGCTTAGTCGCATGATGTCGGGATAATTCTAAGTGAAGGAATCTGCGGCTAGAATCGTCTCTACCAGATACATCGTTACCGAAGGTAAGTAACTCGTACTTCAGGGAAAACATAATATCCTTTTTAGGTTGATAGACAACCTCCAGATATTAATTCATACGGACACATGCTGAAAACTACATTGTTTGCCTCTACCTCGCATAGTACTGTATATTGCCCATTGCTGCTAATCTTGCACAGAGCTTCCTTTCTTGTGTGACGTACACCTAACCTCCAAGCTCATGCACTCCACTCAAAGTTTAGGCTCCCCATGGTGACTTCCCCAAATTAAAAAAAATCCCGAATGGGATGTCAGTGCATTTTCCATAATTTAGAACACACTCTTTTGCTTTATAATTGTGAGCTATTCAGTCATCTTCCGTTCAGGATAGCACTTAATTTGTTTTGTTGTATCTCTTCTTTTTAGTTTTCACACCATTGCTTTGTGGTCATAATTTCATGAAGACTGAACGAGTACATGCCCTCTCCAAATTCTAAATAAAAAAAACATATGTTGTATACCCATGGCCTGGGTAAAATTGTGCTTTAGTGGACGTTAATGCTAGGAATGTCATGGCCTTAGTGTATTTAAGTACATATGGAATGACTTGCTGGCCTGAAATGTTTCTAAATTGCCTACTGTTATGGATATGGTTCGCCTAAATTGAATGCCAAATTGTTTTTTTAACAAAATGTATAAAGTATATCATTTCTGTTTAAAACAGTAAAATGAAGATTATGTCTGGCTCTGCTGTCTGGTGAGATATCTTAGATCCCCACGACTAGAGAAATAGTTGTAGAATAGACGCGGAATGTTTTAATGGTATGAGTGTGTTTCATATTTTATATACGTATGATGAATGTTATGTTATAACACTTTGGTAGTTTACACTGAAGTTGAAAAAAGGGAACACTGGAGTCTTTCGTGGCTATTCTTTTATTGCTAAAAATAAATATTTTTATAGCATTCATGTCCTTAATGTAAGTAGTTGAAAAATAGTTTTTGAAATGTGATTAATTGACAATTCTCTGTTACACAGTTACTGATTATGACATTTGAACATTTTGTAGAACCGAAATTATTTGTAATAAACATTTCAATTTAAAAAGCAATTTTGGTTATAATTTACTTGGAATTTGAGTATGCGCCTTCTATAAACCGTTTATAATCTTGTTTCATGTGTTAATTAGTTCATACAGAATTAAGTGGGAACAGTAGCAAGGCTAGATACTGTGAAGAGTTTCCTGGCCCTGAAAGGACTTGAGGCCAGAGATGGTATTCAGTGGTGAGCAAACCTCTTTCACCCTCGCCTGCCTCTGTAAAATTGTTTTTTTATGAATATAGATGAAGGACCATGTTGCAGAAATTAACTGTTGTTACATTTCGATTCTTGAAAGCCTTTAAGATCAAGAATTACCGTCATAATATTTATGTCAGCAGCATGGTTGACAAGTATTCCTTGGGCAACCAAAGTATTGGAGATGTAGATGATGAGCCAATGGAAGGAGGTCAAGCCGTTGTCAGCATGTTGAGACCAGCAGGCCCTATGTGCTGTTTTTGAGGCATAAAGGCAGAGACAATTTTAGATCAAGTTCTGGACTTGTTTGACAATCCTTCAATTGCCTGCTTTCACTTGGAATACTAGAGACTCTGACGTATATGTGGATGCTTTTGGCAAACACATGGTTTTTAATATCTAACCTATCAAAAACGGTTATTTGGGGTAATATATACACATTTAAGAAGATAGTGTTGATCTCCTTGGGGGTAAAATGTATGAGGCCCAGATTTTTCCTTTACAACAGTACACAGCCTAGCAATGAGGAGAATTTACCAACAGCAGCAGAGTTAGTGGCTAGGCAGTTAAGAAGTAATTTGTGATTGACTGTGTCAAACATCAGCCATCAAGCCATTAAGCCATCAAGTAGGATTAGAGCATGCTGCCCCCCTAATCAAAGAAAGTAAACAGATTTTCTCGTGAGGGATGTGTCAGTCCCTGGTCTGGGTCAGCAACCATAATTAAAGTCACTAAAGAAGCTGTTTTTTCCAGGTGAATTGAGAGTTGAATACTTACCACAATGGCCTCACTTTTGGTTGAGGACTGGAGTACAACTAATTTCTGGTAGCAAGCAAAAGACTGGATCAGCATTGGCTTCCATGCTTTTGTTAGGCTGTGGACTTCCCAAGCTGAAGAGAGGAACTGACGATTTTTGTGCTGATTGGTGTAAATTGATTATGATTAAGTGACATTGGCATTGCAGACTTTCTTGTACAGGACCGTGACTTCTGATTGCCAGACATCATGAATATTTCAGCCAATTGGTCCATGGTGGCAAAAACTGTTTTTAGACTATTCTGCAAAATGCACCACGACAGTCACACAGACTTCAGGCCAGTATATTCAGTGTTAGGATTCAGTCAATCTGCAAGTACAGGCAACGGTTAGGGTTAGACATGAAACTGAATCACAGACAATTCAATGTTCATAGCAAGCTATGAGCACTCAAGACACCAGTGGCATCCAGGAAATATACTGATATGTGAAGAAGGTCTCATGAGACTGTGAGAAATTCTTGGGAAGATGTTGTCACGTCACTCTGAGAATCACAGACCTCATCCATGGCCTATTTAAACCACATTTGGGATTCTGCTTCTCGCTTTGCAAGATTCCTTTAGGGAGATGCCTGGAGTCCTACTATGGATTGGCCTGACCTAGAACTGGATCATACAGCAGCCTATATATTCGTAACATCCCTGCTTACAACCATGTTCACCAAGAATATACAAAATAAAGGATGAAAAATCTTAGTGTGCATGAAACATTAAAGGCACAGGACAAGAGGCATTGTTCTGCAGCAATCATAGTGGAATAATAGACCAGTAAGGGCACATGAAAAAGAAGCTATATTTCCATATTTTGCTGAAAAAAAGAATGTTTGGAGGGTCAACTCTGGAACAGTTAGGGTCAGAGATGTTTTCCTAATGTGAATAATATTTCATCACACCAGGTAATTTAACTCTGTTTTCCTGTAGCCTCTGCTAAGGAACCAAAAAGTAGTCAATTTTACAAAAGAACAAACAATGTAGTTTGGGATAGATTGTTGAAAGCGTGTGGGATGGTAGGCCATTAGTTAGGAAGACCTTAAGAGTAGTAAACTGTGTGGGTTGCACATATAAATCAAGATTCGGAACTACAGTATACCACTCTTGACATGGGGCTTGCTAAACAATAATAAAAAAAAATGTAAATGGTGGATGAAAGCACAAAGGAGATGAACAAATATCCTTTTCAGGGCAAGCGGCAGAGTGTATATTAAAAAATGTACTTTACTCATATACAAAATCATCAAGCTGAGGAATTAAAACATAACATTTTCAATGCATGGGCTACCTTATGCGAAAGAGAAAAAGACAAAAACTGCATGTCTCAACATGAGCACAGTATCACAAAAGCTGCAAATACCCAAGGAATACCTTTGAAACTCCAGCTGTGCAAACATTATAAAGATATTTACGTGAAAATAGTATTTGGGCATCAGTAAAATGCTCCTTCATTTTGATGCTTCTAATAAGGAATTAACCAATGAAGTGCATATAGTGAACATTGTGAGTAGGAGCTCACAAAACGTATGGGCCAAAATGAGTTCACTAATGTATTACAGGAGACCAATGATATGTTAGATAAACAGCAAAAGAAAATATATTATAAAAATCAACTGCATTTATGATTGGAGGTAAATCTATGCAACTAGAAAAGCACAGAAGAACTGAAATTAAAAACAGAGTAGTATAGAAACAGCTTCTAGCTCAAGCCCTCAAAGAGGAACAAACAAATGATTTGGGGCACCTTCTACACTTAGAGTAGCAACAAGAAGTGAACAACATTTTTAGCCATCGCTCCATCGGAAAACCAAGTAGAGAGGAAGCACACTACAAAGCGAACAAGTGAGCAAAAGAATCACAAGACAAATAAGATTTCATATTTTTTTTTGCTTCAAATCTGTTTTATTGAAAATACACATCAAAACAATACGACAATAAAAATATCATGAAGAGGGAGAAAGTAGAAAAAAGTAAAGAAGAGAAAGAGAAGACCAAAGAAGGAAAGGAAAGGGAGCATCATTGACAATTCCGAAATATCAGCAAATGAAAACACAGAAGGCAAAGCAATGGCGCGTTACAAAGCTGTCATATATAAAGGACATTACTCTGGGAGAGAGAAAAGGCATCCAACATGTGAGGAGGGACTTGGTGGTGATGGGCCCCGTTAGGAGAAAGGAGCTACGTGAAGTGTAGGCGAGGTGAACGAGATGTCCCACAGCAAGGAACAGAGCCCCTGTGAGTGGAGGAACCCAGGGTGGAGAAGGACCCAAGGGAAATCATGGCAACGCACAGGGACAGTACCATGCAGAGGAGAGATTAAGCAGTATGCCTAGTGGGCCCCCAGAGGCTGGCCGCGTCAGAGGGGAGTATGTTGTCCTCAAAGAGGTGTAAAGCCCAAAGCCTCAGGGGCTGGAGATGGGCTTTATCGAGCGTGCAAAAATAATCTATTAATGGTTGCCAAGTTTTCGTGAATTTGGTGTCGCAGAACTAGCCACGCCATGAGTCGCTCCATTGCCATGGTATGCCACCAGACGTTCACTGGCGGTGTTTCAGCCTTCTTCCAGTATAATGCTATTGTTTGTTTAGCTGCGCCAAGCATGTGTAGAATTAGGAGCCAGTCCTTGTACATCATGGTGAGCAGGTTCACAGATTTGACGCCTCAGATGAGTGTGGTCGGGGTTTCGGGCAGTGGGTAGCCAATCACCTGTTTAATGTGACTAGGGACCTCTTTCCAGTAGGCGGTCAATAGTGGGCAATGCCACCAAATGTGGAGAAAATCCCCAGTAGCGCTTGTACAGCTCCAGAAAAAAGGAGGAATTGGGGAACATTTTGTGCAACTTATGGGGAGTGTAATACCATTGTGTCATGACTTTATATGCAGAGTCTCTCTGAGACACACTGTGAAAAACCCTCGGGATGTCGCACCATAATTGCTCCCATTGTTTAGGCATGATGTCATCAGAGGTGCCGGACTGCCATCGTGACTGATATGTATGAGGAGTAGGTCGGGAGGCATGTTGAAGGACTTAATATGTCAGATCCCTGGATTCGTCATATGAACGTACCAGCCGTTCGAAGGGGGTGAAAAGACGAGTGGCTCCTTGAGTGGAAGACGACGCCTGTACCCAGTGCCGAAGTTGGGGATATTGTAATATAGCCCCCTCGGAGAGCTGGAAGTCCTGTTTGCATTGTTCGAAGGATTTAAAGGTGTCTCCCTCAAAAATGTCCCGGAGCATCCGGCACGCCACTTCTGACCAGGCCAGGAAAGAGTGTGGATGGAGAGCAGGTGGAAAGTGTGAGTTGCGAGCAATGGGAGTGTAAGGTGACGGGAAGGAAGTGAGGCTCCTGGATAGCGCCAGCTTGTCCCAAATGTCCATCACAGTTTTTGTTGGTATGGCCATATAGGCGCTGCGCATTTGTGCCTCCCGTGAAAGCCAGGCAAAATCCCATATGGGTTGGCAAGCCATATGGAACCAAACCTTCTTGCTCTACCACGCAACCCATTCCGAAATAGAACGGAGATGTGAGGCCCAGTAATACTCCAGTAAGTTGGGACAAGCCAACCCTTCCTGCACCCGGTTCCCGAGGTACCAGAAGTCTTTTATTAGAAAAGTGTGGCCGTTGCCCTCCCAAGATAAAGTTAGTAAGCTTGCACTGGAGGTTTTAGATTTAGTGTTGCGGAAAGGGCGTGGGCAGAGTTTGGAATAAATAGAATATTTTCGGCAGCACCGACATTTTAACTGTGTTCAGACGGCCCAGCCAGGAGATACGGAGAGATTTCCACGTTCGTAGATCCTCCAAGACGGCCATTTTACATTCTTGCCAATTGGCTTGCGACCACGTACTAATGTTGGGAGTCAAGTTGAGACCAAGGTACCGAATGGAGTGTGAGGCCCATTGATATGGGACAAAGGACTGAAGCATGGGATTCTCGGATACAGGGATTGTAAGATTCAAAGCCCACGATTTTGCATGATTGATTTCAAGACCCAAGGCAATTTCAAAAGACTGAAGCAATGTATCAAGGGAGGGCAAAGAGGATCGTGGTCGTGACAATGTAAGAAAGAGATCATCTGCAAACAAGGCGATTTTGTGGTCCACTCCTCCGAGAACAATGCCTGTAATGTCAGGGGACTGGCAGGTCAGGATGGCAAGAGGTTCTACAACAAGCGCAAATAACATGGGAGATAAAGGGCACACCTGCCGGGTGCCCCTGTAAACATGGATAGAACTCGTAAGTTGGCCATTGACCCGGACCTGAGGTTGAGGTGAAAGGTAAGGCACCATGACCCTGGCAATCATCTTGGGTCCCAGCCCTATCTTAAGTAAAACGGTCCGTAGGAAGGCCCAGCCCACTCGGTCAAATGCTTTTTCAGCATCGAGTGACAGTAAGCATGCGGGTATGTTCCATGGGTGAGCCTTCCCGACTAAGTGAGCGATGCACCGCACATTATCCGTGCCCTGCCGGTGACGAATGAAGCCAACCTGATCAGGCTCTATAAGCCCGGGCAGATGTGGATAAAGACACTTGGCCAGAATTTTTGTGTAGAGTTTGAGATCCGTGTTTAAAAGTGCAATGGGGCAAAAAGAGGAGCACAACGTGGGATCCTTCCGTGGTTTAGGGAGCAGTGCGATCTTGGCCAAGGCCATAGAAGTGGAGGGTCCTCCAGCATCAAAAAAGACATTAAAAAGGCAAAGCCGATATTCCTGTATCTGCGGGAGAAAAGTACGATAGAAAGAAACCGGATGGCCATCCGGGCCCAGAGATTTACCGAGGGGTAGGTCCTTTAGCGCACCAGTAAGTTCATCTAGCGTAAGTAGATCTTCAAGAAGTTCCGTGTGATGCCCATCTGTCGGAGTCCATCTGCATTCCCCCAGTACTGCTTGAATCTGATCTGAATTAGGTGGTTCCCGTGCATAAAGAGAAGTGTGATAATCGTGGAAGGCTTTTAGCTTGGCGTTTTCAGTAGTAGCATATGTGCCATCGTCCAATTTAATTTTTGCAATGTGAGCCTTTGCTGCCAGCTTCCGAAGGCGACGCGCTAGGATAGTTCCCCCCCTTCATAGTATCGTTGCTTTAATGCCAATAGGGCGTGTTCCACCTTATTAGTCCTATGAGCCCGTAGCTGGCCACAAAGCATGGCCAGGCGTTGCTTAGTAAGGGCCAGAGGGTGTTCCTGGTATAGTTTTTCCAGTTCTTTGATGTCCCGGGACAGGTTGTCCTCGGACAAACGAGCCTCCCGAGCTATCGCAATGGAGGTTATGTGACCCCGAATTGTGGCTTTAAAGGTTTCCCAAACCACGGGGAAAGGTGTTTCTGGTAGATCACTGAACGAAAAATAGGACAGGATAGCATCACGGATCTCGGCAACATCCATGGGATCCCGGAGGACATGGGGGGTAGTCTCCAGCGAGGTGAGTGACGTGAGTGAGGTGTGCGATCGTGTAACAGAAGCTCCACATGTGCATGGTCCGAAATGGAAATATCGGACATAGAAGTCGAGAGAACATCACGTACCAGGGAGTGGGGAACAAATAGATAGTCAATGCGGGAGTAGGAGCGATGGACATAAGAATAATCTTGTGTAGCTGGGGAGTGATAACACCAAATATCTAGCAATCCCAAATCAGTAAGCTGTTTCTTCAAGGAAGCGGACATGGCCCCAGCCCCATGAAACGTACCAGTACTACGGTCCAATCACGCATCCCACACCAGATTAAAGTCACCACCCAGAATGAGCTGATGATAGTCATGTGTTATCTGTTTCCGTAGGAGTTCCCTAATGAAGAGATCCTGTGCTTAATTGGGAGCAAATATATATTGGAGAGAGTGAATGTCTGTACCTCAACCCAGATCTCTAGTTTAAGAAATCTGCCATCTTTGCCACGGATTACTCTGGCAGCTCACTGTTGGATGCCGGCCCTGCAGAGAATAGCCACCCCAGTCGTTTTTGTAGGCGCAAATACCCAGCATTGAGAGGGATATTTAGGATGGGCCATACGGGAAGTATCCGCCTTTAACAGATGAGTCTCCTGTACGAAGATAATATCTGGGTTCTGCTGCAGTAAATGGCGCCAAACTTGACGACGCTTGTTAGGAGAGTTAAGACCCTTAACATTAGGAGAAAGGAGTTTCAAACAGGGTACAGAAGTCATGGTAAAAGCTGATTACAAACAACCGCCGTCAAATGTGGTGAAACCAAGCTGTAGTGCAGAACCCGTCCTCCGCCATCAGACCACCATGAAAAGCAAACGCAGCCAAAATGCATTTCAATACCCAGCATGATATAGGAGGAAGTCGATACACAAGTTAACAGCCATCGGCCAAGTAATGTCACACTCCCAGTAGCGAGGTCCTTCCTTCCTCCCTCCCTCCAGACAGGGAGAAAATGAGAAGAGAAGGAAAAAAAGGGAAAGCAAAGTGTTGAAATTAAACAATGATTAACGATAATGGGGCAACCCAGTAACCCTCAGAACCTGGGCGTGATAGTATATGAAAAAACAATAGTTCTGTCGGAATTTGAACGGACTAAATTAATAGGTACTGAATACACTTTTTAAATATCAAGGACGCACACATACCCAAAGAAACAGGACAGAATCCAAGTCACTTAATAGGATGATATTAATTGATGTATTGAGAGCACCAAAAATATTTACAGGGTAAACCAACCAAAAAACACATTCATAGTGAAACAATTGGTGAAACAGTGATACTTTGCACAAAACACATCACATGTAACGAATATGTACAATGGACAATACATAAAAATAATCAACAAACAAGGTCCTATTTACAATACATAAGCCACTTAAAGGTTCAGTTTCCTTGCTGTCTAAGTGGATTTGCATGTGACGCATAGGACATGTAACGTCGACGTTTCGACCCGAGGTAATTGTGCCAATTAATATGCATCAAAGTGGGTCTTCATCAGGACAAACGAGGTTGGGGACCTGTAAGCGCAAAGAGTATGGTGTCAGGGCAGTGTGTGCGTTACATGTAAAGGAAATAACTAATTTCCCAATTCCGGTCACTTAGCTCACCTGGGGAACCGACTTAGTTATGAGGAAAATGATTCCTGTTGTCTTTAATGCAGATGGCCAACATCAAATGTGAAGATAATATTTAATTCCTGCAAGAGATTAGAGAGGAGGGACTATTGTAAAGACTGGACAGGCTGTGTGTGGAGATAATTAAAACATACCTGTTTGCACGCGAGAAGAACGTACCTCTGAGACGGGGATAATTGATTTAGAAGGGAGAGTGGTGCTGTCTCTACAATCGCCACGTACTGTGAACCTAAAGGATAGAGGCGTATCTGAGAAATTGAACAAGGTAATCATCCAGAAACAAGATGCCTTGATATGCATCCTCTAAACATAGAAAGTAGTGTAACTGAGGTAGAGGACAATCAAAGGCCCGTAGCGCTTGAACAAAGTCGGGCCACATTCAGGGCATAATGTATATCCAATGCACAGAGATATAACGTACTGGTTGTTCCGGGCGCGAAAGCCCGACATGGCACAAACATGGTAGAGCTGCATGTTAGTAGCATAAAATTCTAGTCGACCAAATACCCATATACGAGTAAAATCAACTTGGTTAAGGGTATTGCCATATATTATTGTTATATCCTTCTACTGGACCAAGTACCCATATACGAAGAAGGAGACATTAATATCAGGACGTATTTCATGTTACGGCTACTAATCCACTATATTGAATGTATTGCCGTGTATTATTATTCTACTGCTCCAAACACCCATATGCGAGCAAAGTAACATTCATGGTCAGGTAGTATTTCAGTTACGGCTACTGAAGTTCAAGCGGTGAGCGTTACGGCGAGACGCCGACTTACTTCAAGTCCGTGAATGGACAACTTGTTCCGTCAACGGCTCAGCTGCAACTGACAGCGAGCTCACGCCCGAGCTAACTATATGACGTAATGGGGAGCCGTGGGCGCGCGGCTGCTGGAATGAATCGGCAGAAAGAGGGAAACCAGGGATGGATTTTAGGGAGGGCTCACACGGAATGGTTGAGAACGGACGGGGTCGGTGTTTATTTAAAAAGGAATAGAATGGTGTTCTGCAGATGAACTTGTTCGATACGGTTTTTGATGCATTAATGCGGTGAATGCGAATGTGCTTCCAAAAAACGGCTGTATAGATATGGCAATTTACATATTTCAGTTTTCTTAAACATATCATCCGTTTTTGATGCACTGATGCGGTGAATGCGGATATGCTTCCAAATTTACATATTGCAGTTTTCTCAAACATATCATCCGTTACGAACTAGGAGTACAAAAAATATGAATGACATGATTCAAAATTCACATGACAATAATAATGGCAGACGGCATATTAAGCCCAATATGTATAATACGATGACAAAAGTGTTTTTTGAAAAACCTTACACAGAACTAAAGTTGCAGATATTGGACATGTAAATATCTCGATTTAAGCCAAATACTCATCCCATATCAATAATGCCAGCATAAGGTAAGGAAGCCTACACATATGTTACGCTGAAACACATGAATGAAACGTACTCAGGATAAAATTACTGGATATATACCCCGTAATACATCTACTAGAGAATCTTCAAAAAGATCAAGAATAGAGTTTAGAGTTTGCTCATTTGTAGGTAAGTTTCCTCATGTTCATTCAGCCCGCTGTTGGTGGCATCAAGGAGATGGATCCAACGGCACTCCTTGTAATTAAGAGAAGTGCCCATGTTACCGCCCCTTCTGTGTAGTATAACCTTCTCCAGCACCCACCACTCTAGATCCTGGTGTGTGTGTCTTGTGTTCGTGTAGTGTTCTACAAGTGGAGCCCCAAGGGATTTACATTTGATCCTGCTCTGGTGTTGTTGGATCCTATTTTTCACTTTTTGTGTGGTTTGGCCTACATATATCAATTTGCACGGACATCTAATTGCATAGATCACATTTTGGCTGTTGCAATTTGAAAAGTGGTTAAGGGAATAAGTCTTTCCCAAGTGATCGAAACTGGTTCCAACCTTGGTGTTTGGACAGACCTTGCAGTGACCACACTTGTGATGTCCTTGGATTTGTGGTAGTTGTAGCAGAGATCTTACGTTGGGTGTGGGTGGGGGTTCCAGGTATGAGGATACTACAAACTCCTTAACGTTTTTAGCACGTTTGAACGCAAACATAGGGGCTTCTGAATAACCAATGTCAGGACCCACCAAATTCCAATATTTCCTAATGACTTTGTTGATCTCATTACTTCTGGTGTTGAATGTGGTAACACAAATTAATCGCCCAATTTCTTCGTTTTTGGGTTGCACCTCAAGAAGCGTTTCTCTAGGCCTATACCAGGCCCTTTTGCGTGATCTATTCAGCAGTCCTTTAGGATATCCTCTCTCCCTCAGTTTGGCAATGAGACTGTCCGTTTCCTTAAAATAGTCACTTCTTCTTGAACAGTTGCGTCTCAACCTCAAAAATTGTCCGTATGGAAGATTATCCCTTAGGTTTCTGGGATGGTGAGAATTATATTGTAACAGGGTGTTGCGGTCTGTGGGCTTCTTGTATAGAGACATCAGAATACTACCCTCTTCCGCTTGCAAAGTCAGGTCTAAAAAAGGTATTGATTCATTGTTGTATGACATGGTGAATTGAATGTTTTGATTACGTGAGTTCAACCAAGCAGCAAAGGCTATTAGTTGGTCTTCTGTCCCAGTCCATAGCATGAGGACGTCGTCTATATATCTCTTCCACGCCGTGATGTTGTCAATGACAGGATTCAAAGCCGAGTAGATGGTACTGTCCTCAAAATGATCCATATAAAGATTCGCTAAGCTCGGCGCGAATCCGGCCCCCATGGCTACTCCTCTACATTGAAGGTAGAACTCGTTGTAGAAGATAAAATAGTTTTTCTCCATTGCAATGTGAAGTAGTTTTACAAGGAAGTCTGTTGGAACCCAGTGTGGTCTTGGACGTGAATCCAATACGTTACTCATAACTTCTATGGCCTCATTTTGTGGTATGCTGGTGTACAGTGAGCATACATCCAGAGTTGCAAACAGTTGCAAGGAACAGTCAAATGGTTGGCCTTCAAAAATTTGGATGGTGTGCATGGTGTCCCTTATGAAAGATCTTGTTTCCAAAACAAATGGTTGTAAAAAACTATTGAGATATTGGTTCAGGGGTTCCAGGATGGAGCCACAGCCAGACACAATAGGTCTTCCGGGGGGTTTTGATAGGTTTTTGTGGACTTTAGGAATGGTGTATATAGTGGGAATCCTTGGATCGGTTTTATTGAGGAATTTGCTCTCAGATTCCGCGAGGAATCCCTGTTCAACACCGTAAGTTGTAAGATCACGGATGAGCTTCGCAATCTCCCTGGTAGGATAATATGCGATCTTTCTGTAGCTGTCAGGACAACTAAGTTGAGAGTTGATCTCTTTTATATAATCTTCTGTGTCTTGTACGACAACCGCTCCACCCTTGTCTGCAGGCTTGATAACAATCGACCTGTTGTTATTCAATGTAGACAGTGCAGACCTTTCTTCTTTAGTGATATTATGCTTGATGTACTTGGTGTTGTTAAGGATTTCCATCACTTCAAACATCACTACTTTCTCATACGCCAAAATCTTATCATTCATTAAGTATGACGACGGTGTAAAAGTAGAGGGCGGACGGAATTCTGTTGCAGTTGTATTCTTTTTGTAGCTGTCATTTTTTGCAAAGAAGTATTTTAGGCGAATCTTCCTGAAGAATTGTTGCAATTCCAGTTTGATGTTAAAGGAGTTGGGAATGGAGGTGGGAACAAAAGACAAACCCCTAGCTAGAATGTCGTGTTCAGCTTTGTTCAGAGTGTATTGCGAGATGTTCAATACAGGGTCCTTTGTATTCGTGCCAGGCACAGTAGTAACCTGATGTACGGTTGGGCCTTCCGTGTTAGAGATGTTGTCTGGTATGGAAATTACCACCGATAGGTCTGACGTCTGGTGCGGATCTCCCCGTGATTCTGTTGTGCTTGTGCTTGGAAGCGAACTCTGGAGTTGCCCCGTTGGTTCCCACGTGTTTGATTCCATCGGGGCGGTCGCCCCCAATTCTGATCTCGATTTATCCAGGAGGGTTCCCCTAAAAAAGCCGAGTTGGCTGGTCCAAAATTGTCTTGGTATCTGGTGCGTGGTTGGTAAGATGGACCTTGTTGAAAAGATGGCTCAGATGGTTGGAAGTTAGTGGCCTCTGTGTATGGGCGAGTATCCGAACTAGTACTTGCTCTTTCAGAATCGTTTTCTGAACCACTCCCGAAGGAAGAGTTTGAGAAGGTAGCGAATCTCCGGGAATATTGTCTGTTCCTATTGGTGTAGTACCCCTGCGAGTCTTGAATGTAGTAGTCGTCACTCGTATAGGGGTATGTTAACTTTTTATCATAGGCTTTAATGTCCTTGGCTAGTTTCTCAAGTTTCTTACTCAATGTGATGGTGTTAAATTCGGATGTAGCCTTTTCTGCTCTTTCTAGAGCTTCTTTTGCGTTCTTCAAGCTTCTATCCTCCAAGATTTCTTTCTTTAGTTCCGTTATCTCTAGGATCAGTTTTTTCGCGTACTCAAGGGCGGTTTCCACCCCAAGAACCATCCAGTGGCGAGAACAGTTGTTTGCCACAAAACTGAACCCTTCGCGGAATTTTGGAAGGTCAATGAAGATGGCTGGCTCGTTACGGACCTGTAGTCCTTTTGGAATGATGTTGGCTTGCAAATATTTGGTTAACAGATGTCCATGTAGTCTGGTTCGAATCAATTTCTTCTCCAATCTCTCCAGACGAGACAATTTATCATTTAGAGAGGTGTCTATGGGCGTTAGGCCAGTGCCCAGATAGTCAAATTCAGCTTGTTCTTGTATCAATTTATTTATATATTCCTCACTGTAGGACAATGTTTCTTTCTCTGACATAGTCTATACTTGTTATGGAAAAGATCACAATAAATGTGTAAAAACCCTCGCAGGTGAAACCTGCACTGGATAACCATTAACGATAATGGGGCAACCCAGTAACCCTCAGAACCTGGGCGTGATAGTATATGAAAAAACAATGGTTCTGTCGGAATTTGAACGGACTAAATTAATAGGTACTGAATACACTTTTTAAATATCAAGGACGCACACATACCCAAAGAAACAGGACAGAATCCAAGTCACTTAATAGGATGATATTAATTGATGTATTGAGAGCACCAAAAATATTTACAGGGTAAACCAACCAAAAAACACATTCATAGTGAAACAATTGGTGAAACAGTGATACTTTGCACAAAACACATCACATGTAACGAATATGTACAATGGACAATACATAAAAATAATCAACAAACAAGGTCCTATTTACAATACATAAGCCACTTAAGGGTTCAGTTTCCTTGCTGTCTAAGTGGATTTGCATGTGACGCATAGGACATGTAACGTCGACGTTTCGACCCGAGGTAATTGTGCCAATTAATATGCATCAAAGTGGGTCTTCATCAGGACAAACGAGGTTGGGGACCTGTAAGCGCAAAGAGTATGGTGTCAGGGCAGTGTGTGCGTTACATGTAAAGGAAATAACTAATTTCCCAATTCCGGTCACTTAGCTCACCTGGGGAACCGACTTAGTTATGAGGAAAATGATTCCTGTTGTCTTTAATGCAGATGGCCAACATCAAATGTGAAGATAATATTTAATTCCTGCAAGAGATTAGAGAGGAGGGACTATTGTAAAGACTGGACAGGCTGTGTGTGGAGATAATTAAAACATACCTGTTTGCACGCGAGAAGAACGTACCTCTGAGACGGGGATATTTGATTTAGAAGGGAGAGTGGTGCTGTCTCTACAATCGCCACGTACTGTGAACATAAAGGATAGAGGCGTATCTGAGAAATTGAACAAGGTAATCATCCAGAAACAAGATGCCTTGATATGCATCCTCTAAACATAGAAAGTAGTGTAACTGAGGTAGAGGACAATCAAAGGCCCGTAGCGCTTGAACAAAGTCGGGCCACATTCAGGGCATAATGTATATCCAATGCACAGAGATATAACGTACTGGTTGTTCCGGGCGCGAAAGCCCGACATGGCACAAACATGGTAGAGCTGCATGTTAGTAGCATAAAATTCTAGTCGGCCAAATACCCATATACGAGTAAAATCAACTTGGTTAAGGGTATTGCCATATATTATTGTTATATCCTTCTACTGGACCAAGTACCCATATACGAAGAAGGAGACATTAATATCAGGACGTATTTCATGTTACGGCTACTAATCCACTATATTGAATGTATTGCCGTGTATTATTATTCTACTGCTCCAAACACCCATATGCGAGCAAAGTAACATTCATGGTCAGGTAGTATTTCAGTTACGGCTACTGAAGTTCAAGCGGTGAGCGTTACGGCGAGACGCCGACTTACTTCAAGTCCGTGAATGGACAACTTGTTCCGTCAACGGCTCAGCTGCAACTGACAGCGAGCTCACGCCCGAGCTAACTATATGACGTAATGGGGAGCCGTGGGCGCGCGGCTGCTGGAATGAATCAGCAGAAAGAGGGAAACCAGGGATGGATTTTAGGGAGGGCTCACACGGAATGGTTGAGAACGGACGGGGTCGGTGTTTATTTAAAAAGGAATAGAATGGGTGTTCTGCAGATGAACTTGTTCGATACGGTTTTTGATGCATTAATGCGGTGAATGCGAATGTGCTTCCAAAAAACGGCTGTATAGATATGGGAATTTACATATTTCAGTTTTCTTAAACATATCATCCGTTTTTGATGCACTGATGCGGTGAATGCGGATATGCTTCCAAATTTACATATTGCAGTTTTCTCAAACATATCATCCGTTACGAACTAGGAGTACAAAAAATATGAATGACATGATTCAAAATTCACATGACAATAATAATGGCAGACGGCATATTAAGCCCAATATGTATAATACGATGACAAAAGTGTTTTTTGAAAAACCTTACACAGAACTAAAGTTGCAGATATTGGACATGTAAATATCTCGATTTAAGCCAAATACTCATCCCATATCAATAATGCCAGCATAAGGTAAGGAAGCCTACACATATGTTACGCTGAAACACATGAATGAAACGTACTCAGGATAAAATTACTGGATATATACCCCGTAATACATCTACTAGAGAATCTTCAAAAAGATCAAGAATAGAGTTTAGAGTTTGCTCATTTGTAGGTAAGTTTCCTCATGTTCATTCAGCCCGCTGTTGGTGGCATCAAGGAGATGGATCCAACGGCACTCCTTGTAATTAAGAGAAGTGCCCATGTTACCGCCCCTTCTGTGTAGTATAACCTTCTCCAGCACCCACCACTCTAGATCCTGGTGTGTGTGTCTTGTGTTCGTGTAGTGTTCTACAAGTGGAGCCCCAAGGGATTTACATTTGATCCTGCTCTGGTGTTGTTGGATCCTATTTTTCACTTTTTGTGTGGTTTGGCCTACATATATCAATTTGCACGGACATCTAATTGCATAGATCACATTTTGGCTGTTGCAATTTGAAAAGTGGTTAAGGGAATAAGTCTTTCCCAAGTGATCGAAACTGGTTCCAACCTTGGTGTTTGGACAGACCTTGCAGTGACCACACTTGTGATGTCCTTGGATTTGTGGTAGTTGTAGCAGAGATCTTACGTTGGGTGTGGGTGGGGGTTCCAGGTATGAGGATACTACAAACTCCTTAACGTTTTTAGCACGTTTGAACGCAAACATAGGGGCTTCTGAATAACCAATGTCAGGACCCACCAAATTCCAATATTTCCTAATGACTTTGTTGATCTCATTACTTCTGGTGTTGAATGTGGTAACACAAATTAATCGCCCAATTTCTTCGTTTTTGGGTTGCACCTCAAGAAGCGTTTCTCTAGGCCTATACCAGGCCCTTTTGCGTGATCTATTCAGCAGTCCTTTAGGATATCCTCTCTCCCTCAGTTTGGCAATGAGACTGTCCGTTTCCTTAAAATAGTCACTTCTTCTTGAACAGTTGCGTCTCAACCTCAAAAATTGTCCGTATGGAAGATTATCCCTTAGGTTTCTGGGATGGTGAGAATTATATTGTAACAGGGTGTTGCGGTCTGTGGGCTTCTTGTATAGAGACATCAGAATACTACCCTCTTCCGCTTGCAAAGTCAGGTCTAAAAAAGGTATTGATTCATTGTTGTATGACATGGTGAATTGAATGTTTTGATTACGTGAGTTCAACCAAGCAGCAAAGTCTATTAGTTGGTCTTCTGTCCCAGTCCATAGCATGAGGACGTCGTCTATATATCTCTTCCACGCCGTGATGTTGTCAATGAAAGGATTCAAAGCCGAGTAGATGGTACTGTCCTCAAAATGATCCATATAAAGATTCGCTAAGCTCGGCGCGAATCCGGCCCCCATGGCTACTCCTCTACATTGAAGGTAGAACTCGTTGTAGAAGATAAAATAGTTTTTCTCCATTGCAATGTGAAGTAGTTTTACAAGGAAGTCTGTTGGAACCCAGTGTGGTCTTGGACGTGAATCCAATACGTTACTCATAACTTCTATGGCCTCATTTTGTGGTATGCTGGTGTACAGTGAGCATACATCCAGAATTGCAAACAGTTGCAAGGAACAGTCAAATGGTTGGCCTTCAAAAATTTGGATGGTGTGCATGGTGTCCCTTATGAAAGATCTTGTTTCCAAAACAAATGGTTGTAAAAAACTATCGAGATATTGGTTCAGGGGTTCCAGGATGGAGCCACAGCCAGACACAATAGGTCTTCCGGGGGGTTTTGATAGGTTTTTGTGGACTTTAGGAATGGTGTATATAGTGGGAATCCTTGGATCGGTTTTATTGAGGAATTTGCTCTCAGATTCCGCGAGGAATCCCTGTTCAACACCGTAAGTTGTAAGATCACGGATGAGCTTCGCAATCTCCCTGGTAGGATCATATGCGATCTTTCTGTAGCTGTCAGGACAACTAAGTTGAGAGTTGATCTCTTTTATATAATCTTCTGTGTCTTGTACGACAACCGCTCCACCCTTGTCTGCAGGCTTGATAACAATCGACCTGTTGTTATTCAATGTAGACAGTGCAGACCTTTCTTCTTTAGTGATATTATGCTTGATGTACTTGGTGTTGTTAAGGATTTCCATCACTTCAAACATCACTACTTTCTCATACGCCAAAATCTTATCATTCATTAAGTATGACGCCGGTGTAAAAGTAGAGGGCGGACGGAATTCTGTTGCAGTTGTATTCTTTTTGTAGCTGTCATTTTTTGCAAAGAAGTATTTTAGGCGAATCTTCCTGAAGAATTGTTGCAATTCCAGTTTGATGTTAAAGGAGTTGGGAATGGAGGTGGGAACAAAAGACAAACCCCTAGCTAGAATGTCGTGTTCAGCTTTGTTCAGAGTGTATTGCGAGATGTTCAATACAGGGTCCTTTGTATTCGTGCCAGGCACAGTAGTAACCTGATGTACGGTTGGGCCTTCCGTGTTAGAGATGTTGTCTGGTATGGAAATTACCACCGATAGGTCTGACGTCTGGTGCGGATCTCCCCGTGATTCTGTTGTGCTTGTGCTTGGAAGCGAACTCTGGAGTTGCCCCGTTGGTTCCCACGTGTTTGATTCCATCGGGGCGGTCGCCCCCAATTCTGATCTCGATTTATCCAGGAGGGTTCCCCTAAAAAAGCCGAGTTGGCTGGTCCAAAATTGTCTTGGTATCTGGTGCGTGGTTGGTAAGATGGACCTTGTTGAAAAGATGGCTCAGATGGTTGGAAGTTAGTGGCCTCTGTGTATGGGCGAGTATCCGAACTAGTACTTGCTCTTTCAGAATCGTTTTCTGAACCACTCCCGAAGGAAGAGTTTGAGAAGGTAGCGAATCTCCGGGAATATTGTCTGTTCCTATTGGTGTAGTACCCCTGCGAGTCTTGAATGTAGTAGTCGTCACTCGTATAGGGGTATGTTAACTTTTTATCATAGGCTTTAATGTCCTTGGCTAGTTTCTCAAGTTTCTTACTCAATGTGATGGTGTTAAATTCGGATGTAGCCTTTTCTGCTCTTTCTAGAGCTTCTTTTGCGTTCTTCAAGCTTCTATCCTCCAAGATTTCTTTCTTTAGTTCCGTTATCTCTAGGATCAGTTTTTTCGCGTACTCAAGGGCGGTTTCCACCCCAAGAACCATCCAGTGGCGAGAACAGTTGTTTGCCACAAAACTGAACCCTTCGCGGAATTTTGGAAGGTCAATGAAGATGGCTGGCTCGTTACGGACCTGTAGTCCTTTTGGAATGATGTTGGCTTGCAAATATTTGGTTAACAGATGTCCATGTAGTCTGGTTCGAATCAATTTCTTCTCCAATCTCTCCAGACGAGACAATTTATCATTTAGAGAGGTATCTATGGGCGTTAGGCCAGTGCCCAGATAGTCAAATTCAGCTTGTTCTTGTATCAATTTATTTATATATTCCTCATTGTAGGACAATGTTTCTTTCTCTGACATAGTCTATACTTGTTATGGAAAAGATCACAATAAATGTGTAAAAACCCTCGCAGGTGAAACCTGCACTGGATAACCATTAACGATAATGGGGCAACCCAGTAACCCTCAGAACCTGGGCGTGAAGGAAAAAAAGGGAAAGCAAAGTGTTGAAATTAAACAATGGCCAACGTGGCCAACAAGTCCTATTCCAGTGTAGGAGCAGGCTAGGCTCAGTGGCAGAAGCCATCCCAGAGATGTCACTCTCTTAGCAATAGAAAGGAGGCGAGTCTGGGGAAATCAGCACCGCTGTTAGGGGGCTCACTCCGGCACCACTGCCACGTTGTATTCAGTGCGAGAAAAGAATAAACAGAGAGCATGGGAGCCCATCCCCGTCTCCGTGGGGAACTGCTGGTGGCAAAGACAATGAACCTCTAAAACGCAGTTGGTTGTTCAGTTCTCCTTTGGCTGGGAACAGGAGGGAGACCGCCCTCCGTCCAGGGAGCAAAGATGTTCAATAATGTCCTGTTTGGCTTGAGAAGAGACCATTCCCCACGCTTAGACAGCTGCCGCGGTCTGAGCGCTCTAGCCCTTTGTGGTTTCGCAGGCTCTCGATCCAAAGGAGGCAAACATGAAGGGCTAGGCGGTGGAGAGGAAGTCGGGAGGCGAAGCAGTTGAGTGGCCTCCTGGAGGGATCGTAGCGCACGACGTTTGGATTCCCATTGAAAGATAAGTGTAAAGAGATGGCCCCACTGGTACTGGTTGGCCAGCTCACGAAGCTTGTCAGTGATGGGTTTGAAGTCTCTGCGGCAACGTAGCGTGGTGGGAGCAAGGTCCTGGAAGAGCTGGATGGGGAAACCTTTGTAGGTTAGCTCCGATTTAGAACGTGCTGCCTTTAAGATGGCCGCCTTCTCCGTGAAAAAGTGGACCCTGGTTAATATGTCGGGAACCAGACCAGAGTGCCCCCAAGGGCCCAGCCACACAGTGAGCCCTATCAAGCGCAGGTGGAGAAGCATCATCATCCCCTCTGATCTCGTGGAGCAACTCCGCAACAAAAGTCACAATGTCTGAGCCCTCTGCCCCCGTCGGAACACCCCTCAGGCGCAAGTTATTACGGCGGCTCCGGTTTTCTAAGTCCTCCTGCTTAATTTGGATCTCAATATGTTCCTCCTCCAGGAGGGCCAATCGTTACTAATATTGCTCTTGGTCTTCTGTGCGAGCATCAACCGTCTTCTCAAGATCATCCACTCTCCCTCCAATTTCTGTGACATCTCTCCTGAGATCCTTGATGCAGGTTTGAACCTCGGTTCTAAGTGATCCAATTTCAGACTTAAGTTCTTGCAAAAGATTGGCCATGAAGGATTGAGTAAGAGGATCGGAGGGGCCCTCCGTCGAAGATGCCATTGCCACAGAGGATGCATAGCCAGGTTAGTTCCACAAAGCCGTCACAGGATTGTCTTTTGGGGGTGCAGCGATGTCTTTCCCAGCTTTAGAGCGTGGCATGACCCCTCAAGCACCAACGCACCGGATGGAGAGCCAGGTCAGGGGAATTGGGCAGGAGGCCAAGCACATCCCCCAGTAGTTAGAAGCTGCCGCAGCGTAGAGGAGCGGAGTGATCCGCCGTGAAGGGGAGAGGGGCTACAGCTTGTCCCGGCAGCGTCCGAGGCCCCTTCTGGCTCCCCCCTTCTGAGCTGCACGAAAGGCCAGAAGTCACAGGCAGGATGGGGGAAAGAGCCTCGTAAAACCCCAACGGGTGTGGTAGCTCCCCCAGCGATCAGGTATGGAGCCCCGCAGGGACCAGGTCCAGGCACACAACAGGGAGGAGAGCCCCCCGGCGGGATTGCGCGGGGGAGTGCACCACAGTAAAGCTCACACAGGGAGCCAGCGCTGTATCAGGCCTATACTTCCGGTCTCCAGGAGGCCCCAGTGCGTCGCAGCAGCTGGAACCAGGAAAGCAGAGCCAGGGGTGCCCACAGTAGTCATGCCCCAGCCCGAAGATGGGGACCCAACAGAGTCTCAGGCGGTCACATCCAATAGGGGACGCCCCTCCGAGTCCCTAGGGGTATGAGATCAGGGGGATCGCAGAGCCAGTCCAGGGTCTATGTCCAGTATGTACCCTGAGCAGCAGGAGGTAGCGGGCCCAGGAGAGAAGCTTGGCGTAGATCGCCGCTCACCTCGCCCCACCCCTCTTCAAGACAGGTGGGACAGCGTCACAGAACCTCCAGAGCGATGAAGGAGAGAGCCAGGGGCTCCGCAGCACAGTCTCCTGCACCGCATGGAGAAGCACAAGATGGCAGCAGTCTCAGCGCCCGCAGCGCGACACACCTCCTTCGCACCAGAGGCGCGCCGGGCGGGCAGAGGATTCCCTGATGCCTCCTATGCCCAGGCGGTCCGAGCAGTGTCGCCGGTAATGCCCTGATGCCGCGGTAAAAGCTTCAGAAGGCAGCGGCTGGCTGAAGCTCCCTCGTGTGCATCTTACTCCATGCATAGCGAGACCACGCCCCCCAATATTTCGTTTTTAATGTCTAGTAAAATATTACCTCTAAAAAAAAAAACTGTTTATCTTTTGTAACAGAAAAGTAAAGATTACTTTGGAACACATATAGAGATCTCCATGTTTCTCGGGAAATTACATTTGATTTTCTTTTATTCAAGATGAGAGCCTAGAGGCAATAACACCATTATCCCTTTAAATTGAAAAGTGCATTGGAATCTCCCATCATGAACAGTACCAACATAAACGTTGGAAGAGCAGTATTGCAAGATTTGAAAAAAAGCTATTGTTTATTCCTCCATCAGGCAATTCGAAGTTTAAACCACATGAAACAAAAATGAGAAAATAATGAACAGTGACACTCTAATTATGAAGGAGTCTATACTGGTGGAGGAATTAGTTACTGACTGCAGCTGGTGTGTGAAGAATAAATTGAACTATTTAAAATCGAGTCTGTTAAACTTCGTGAGACTTAAAAGAGGAGGAGCTGAAAATAAGGGATTTGGCAATACAATCAAGAAAGTACAAGGCAAACATCCATCAAGACCCACATGATCCTGCACTATATCAGTAATATCAGGCATCAGGTTTTGTAGGTCACTACCTCAAAATATTTGATTTTTGTTCCCTCACTCCTGATGCACACAACAGATATGGTGTTAAAAATACCAGAAATAAAAATCCAGGAAAAAAAGCACACTAATAACATGTGATGTAGCAAATCTTTTTGGATCAGTTCTGCACACAGAGGGTTTTCCAACAATGCAGGTTTTCTTGAATGACCATCTGGAAGATCCAGAAGGCTATAGGTAATACTTCTGAAAAATGTTTCTATTCAACTATTACAATTTTAATGTAATAATTTACCTGCAAACAATAGGAACCGCTATGGGCAGTAATGGTGCCTTCAAGTATGTAAATATGTATATATAATACTTTGAAAAGAAGCATTACTTAATTAAACTAGATTGAAACATTTGTCACTGGTGACATTTTACTGACTACATCATTGCAATATGGAGCAGACAAACAAACAAAGGCTTTTATAGAATACTCAAAATCTAGCCTTTACTCCATAAAGCAGACACTAGCATAAGCTGACCCTATTTACATTATATAGACATGATCTTGTGTCCAGAGAATGGATGCAAAAAAACGTAGACTTGTACTTGAAAAGCAATAATCAAAACAGCTTTTCAGCCAACTGTTTCCATTCAAAAGGCCTCATCCATAATCTTGTTAATAGCCACCTATTATGTGCACACAAACATTTCATGAACAGCGAAATGAACAGGTACATGCTTACATTTAAATGAAACAGCACCATGAACGGTAAGTCGCCATAATATTATGGCCAGTTTGGATAAATTAAAGTCTTCAGTTACTCAAAGCATGTCAGTGCACCAATGGAAATCGGTGGTAAATCGGGTGATTAACGAAAAATCTAGATACTGTGATTTAGAAGAGGTGGGGGAGAAGGATCAATCCTTTTTACCTGTTAGACACAGATTATGGGAGTGAGCCGCAACCCTATTTGCGTGACATTAAAAGCACCAATATTAGAAGTTGGACTTGAAGGCCAGGCATGGTCAGGTGCCGGCCTCCATACACTGGAAGAGGTTTAATCAGGGTGTAGTTGATAACACCCTTCTGTAAACGTTTTCCATTGACACTGTCTCATGTTTTTTGCACATCTTTTGTGACTGAAAGGAGAGGTTTGTTACTTCCAGTTTTTAGAGATTTACAGGCTCACCGTGTTCATGATCTTATGAAAACAATTTTAAAGTTTAACACTATGAGATTATGCCATGTTATATGGAAGTTTGTATCCATTGTAGCGGATGATAATCTGCCTTCAATGCATTTATAACGAGAAACTAAAATTTTATGTTTGCAATATGGTGTATTTATTTGATCATAGGACGTTATGGCTTTCCTGTTGACTGTTATTACCAGAAACTGCTTTTGTTGCCTCTCTACTTTATGATGCATGATAGTTATCTATCCCGAAGTTTAAAAGTGAAGTACAACCTTCATCGGCTTTTGCTGAGATATTTTGTTGTGATGAATGGTAGATTGAGGATATTTTGGATACAGTTCAGGAAAATGGTTGTTATTGTTCAAGGTGTTCATTTTCTAAATAATTGTTTGTTTTGTGAAAATGTATTGAAGTGCCTAACCAGATAAAAGCAACAAGCATTTGCAATGCAATAGGTCTCGTAGTGCCGCGAGTTTAAGCTATTGGCATTGTAAATTACAATGCCTTTTATTTATGTTTAAAAAAAAAAAATAATAATAAAAGGCATTGTTATTTGCAATGCCAATAGCTCAAATTTGCATCAATGTGAGACCTATTGCATTGTAAATGCTTGTTTTTATTGTCATGGGTGAACATGGATCATGCATGTGCGCCATTACCTAGGCCTGTCTCACAGACTGCCGTCTGTTTGGATGGGAGGAGCATCCAAAGCACTACTCTCATTGTGGTGAAAGGGTACTGCCTTTGTCAGAAGTTTAAGCAACACAAGTGCAGTGGTGGCAGCACACCGTGTAGTGGTCAATAGAAGTGAACAGGCCTTTTTTCTTGTGTCACTGGAGTGAGCCCTACAGGCTCACTCATGTAAAGTTAATATGCTTTGGGCTTAACTCACCCATGGCCTACATTGGGTTAGTGTGATGTGCATGTCGATTAAATACATGTACTAGGTGTATGTGTGCCTGTGGATGGTACAATAAATGGAAGGTGTAGTGCTGTGCATGTATGTAATATGCATTTGCTGGGTGTATGTGTGTCTTTAAATAGTACAGTACATGGAAGGCTCTGGGTTCCATTTTTAGAGAGAGCTTCCTGGGCGCACACACAGCAGCACCCGAATACTTCACAGGTCTTTAAAAGACCATTTACATGTTAACGAGGCTTTGTTGCTTTTCACCCCTTCTTAGAGCCCCTGCATCTCCACTCTGCATATTGCTGGAAGAGTCAGCTCCCCCCGAAATTTGGCTCTAGTTGCGCCTCTGCTCTTAAGTAACATTTCCTATACATTTATTTACACACTTGTATGACTCAGTGCCTCTACATAATGTTTGTGAAATAAAGCGCTCCGACACCCTACACTAGGATGAGCAGCACTATAAAATAAATGTGAGGGAGGGGCTAAGTAGAGTTGTGGGCAGCACTGGAAGGTGAAGTGAGGGAATCCATGAAGGAGATAGGGGGAGGGGAGGGGCAACAAACACTGCTGCACTGCACCCCCCCCCATGGAGGTTACTACACAATCTGTAGGTCAGCGGGTGGTGGGCTGGCACCCCGCCATGCCACTGGTGTTACAGCTTCACATCCATATACCTAGAGGCTATGCACAAGCCTTATCTAACAATTCCGAGTGATCACGTGTTGCGATGACGAGAGCATATAGACATTGGATATGTAAGAATTCAGGTTAATCCAATCCCCAGGAGAACGTGGGGAATCAGCATTTCTTAACTCCTCCTTCGGCGCTCACTCTCCGCCACCCCGGGCCATGATATAATGATCTTTAAAAAAGAGATTTAATTTCACGTTATTCGCTTATTAGAAATACATCCCCGTGTTTGTGATGTCACTCTAACACATGGGGTACACCACGCAATGCAACTCAGCGAGGTTACAGGGCAGGAAGCAGGAGCTCTTGACTGACTTGGAATAGTATCCTGGTCTTCTGGGGACTGCGGGGGGAACACGGTCGCATTAACACGTATAACACTTTCAGCCTCCTTCCCAACAGAGGCGCGTGCCCCAGCTGCCTTCAGAACTGATGCAGGTCTCGTCTCCACACAGGGTCCAGCCCCTCGCCGACCTCGGCCTGCTGTGGCCAGTGGCGAGGCAAAGCTGGCAGACATCGGCCCTGTTCCAATCAAGGAAGGGACCCAAGCCTTGAACTGCATGGGTGGCTCGTTAGTGTTCGGAGGCACAGGATGACAGAGACCCCCGTAAACTCTCTGCAGCTCCACTATATAGCTGTCACAATTAGGAGGAACTAAAAACCAACGTTACCGCCACACAAGACAGTCGGAAAACCACAACAGATCTAAAAATAGTGCTTCTTTTTGTAAATCGGCGTTTGGGTGCGCACCTGTCAAACGCATCTACAGGCATATATACAATGCGAGATGTCTGAGCCGCCTGCGATGACTTGACGTACAGTGCCCACGAGAGGCGCTGGCGAGCCCCCTTAGCACGCATGCTTGCACCTTTCAATGCGAGACCCAGAACTCCAGTAAAACTGCAGCACTCCCCAGCCCACACGAAGGACCCCACAATGAAGACGCTGCAGGCCCTGGTTTACCAGACCTCTTCTGTCATACAATCAAAACTACCAGTGCCTATCTACCCATCCACCACACCGTTCTAGGTATAGAATCATATCCTCAAGTTGTCTCTACAGCCAATCAAATGTTCCCAATAAATCACGTTGTAGCTCCTCGAAGTTACATCAGCGCTACATCAAAACGAGAAGATTGCCCAATTCGCGGAATGTCTATGTGGTAGCGATGGCTAGCGGTCTATTTGGTGCCAAGTTTTTAAAGACACATTCGCTCGTGTTGCATGTTGGGATTTGTAGTTCTGCTTTGCCCAGCGTAACGGAGTGTCTCCAGTCTATCACTGCTGTGGTGGCTAAAATGCCAAGAATACCAGGTTCAGGTGTTTTACATGCCGGAGGGGGGCATGACGGGGGCCTTGGTAGTTATGCTCAATCATCGAAGCCAGAAGCGGACCCTGGTACAATTTAGTTCGCTTATCTTCATTGATCGAATGGTCATGGTAAACGTGGAAATGTGCAGGCACACCGCTGTCACCCCTCAGACCCGGTGTATAGTGAGTGTTAAAATGAGATACGGAAATAATAAAGCATGCGACCTCACCTCTGCTGCAGACGTCACTTTCCCACCAGCGTATGCTGCTGCTGCCATGGGCGCGGCTTGGACACCCCGTTTCCGTGATGGGGCAGTTTCTGTCTTTCCTAGCGGGATACGCCGAGGAGATTGCCGACTCGCTGCACAGGGAGTCGTGCCCTCTGTCAGGGAGACCCTACTGATTCCTCATGACTGTAGTCCGTAAGTGCTGACGGCTTCAAGTCGCCCTGTCCCGAGTGACACAGCTTCAGTATCTCTTTTAGCGGATCTCCACGCTTCAAGGCGCTCAGCGGCAGTTTCGATCTGCGGCTGCAGAGCAAGTGTCTGACTCTCGTCGCCTGTGCACACTCCTCGTCTCATACCCCAACCTGTATTCCCTGGGCACTGGGAGTACGCGACCACCCCGTTGGATCGGAGCAGTTTGTGGTTTCTAAGCAGTCGTCAGCTCGGATCGTTTGGAAAGGCAGAATTCCGGCTTGATCTGGTGCGTGGGCAGTTTGCAGTGAGTGCGAGTGTCAGCGTGGGAGGAGGGAGGTGTTAGGGGAGGAGCTCTGCCCCTTGAGCTGAGAGGATTAGGGCCCTGTTGGGGAGAAAGCATCCGCTGTTTATTTTTGCATCACGCTTTCACTTTAAAGTGAAAGCGAGATGCAAAAATAAACACGTGGCGCCATGTCTCCTTTTTTGTCCGGCCCAATCAGAGAGCCGGACTGGCGCGTGCAAGGCAGCGTGACAAAGCTTCTGATAAGAAACTTCGCCACGACAGCCGTAATGCAGGCGATCCAGTTCAGATGGGCCGAGAGAAAAAGCTAAAGGGAGGCAACGAAAAACACCCCTTTCCAATGGGAAGCCAGCGTTTACCATAAACGCTGACGCTACCCAATGGAAATGAGGGGCGGGGCTCGAGTCCCCTTCTCGAAACTGAGTTGACTATAGCTCTCACAGGCGAGGAGCGCATGCGCGCTCCAACGCCAGGCGAGACCTAAAAATGGAAAGAAGAGAGCCAACAATGGTTATAGGAATATATCCATGTTTAAAATGTATGTATTGCAGTGAAGTAATAAATGGCCTAAATATATCCATACCATGTTAGGAAAGATCTTTAAAGCTAATGCATATATAACATGTGATACTGAAGGAAAGGTAAACTTAAGTAAATATCAGTGCCCAAAGGTCGAGCATAGCAGAACATTGGAATGGAAATAAACACGGTACGTTAAAGTAAATACTGTGTGATGCTTAAACTCAAGCTGCATGGATTGAATGAAAAGCTGAAATGGCCCTATTTTCCATGAAAGAAAACAATAATAGAAATATCATAAATAATAACAAATAAATAAAGGATACAACAACGGAACATATGCAACTGAAATACGAAATAAGGGATGTTACACATTCTGACTACGGGAGGGAAAAGAATGCAGACATTAGACATTGCTCACAGTTCCTTTGAATTCAATTAGCAGAAATAGGATGTATCCAAGTAACGCCGAATAATGAAAATAACAAGATATATAATTTTGTATCAAGGCGTTCTTTATAGACTGAGAAGGCCATTATTTTGTCGCCAAATGGACCTTTGATTCGAGCTTGTGAATACCAGCAGTGAGGAAAGGACATTATGAACTGAGGTATGGTACCAAAAGAGGGATATGTATAGTTTACTTAAAAGTTGAGTACAAGGAGATTCAGGGGCAGCTCCCCTACTAAGGTGGAGGAGAGTCGCCCCACTGCTTTTCAACAGTGCAAAAAAGGAAAAATAAAATGATAACACGATGTTATCATTTTTTTTTCCCTGCTGAAGACCGTTTCAGGGTGGGGCTTGGCTGTCGTCACAGCCAGCAGGGGGAGGAGTGGTGAGTGCACTTAATTTTGTATCAAGGCGTTCTTTATAGACTGAGAAGGCCATTATTTTGTCGCCAAATGGACCTTTGATTCGAGCTTGTGAATACCAGCAGTGAGGAAAGGACATTATGAACTGAGGTATGGTACCAAAAGAGGGATATGTATAGTTTACTTAAAAGTTGAGTACAAGGAGATTCAGGGGCAGCTCCCCTACTAAGGTGGAGGAGAGTCGCCCCACTGCTTTTCAACAGTGCAAAAAAGGAAAAATAAAATGATAACACGATGTTATCATTTTTTTTTCCCTGCTGAAGACCGTTTCAGGGTGGGGCTTGGCTGTCGTCACAGCCAGCAGGGGGAGGAGTGGTGAGTGCACTTAAGAGCGTATGACGGCATGGCCAGCATTCTTGGGCCGGCCAAACAGTCATGTGCACTTAGCATGTACTCCACCCGGCTGTATTGCACAGCCTGGGTGGAGCACATGCTCAGGTTCCCACTCCCTGTCTGAGCACCAAACCATGGCGCTCAGGCCAATCATGGTGCTGATGTCATGCTGGTGACAGCAGTGTTGTGATTGGCTAGGGGAGTCTGGGAGCCTGTGTGCGTCCGGTTCACAGGACGGAGGAGAGGTGACAGCCGGCCTGCAGGTAATTGATCTTGTCTTTTGTTTCTTTTTTAACCCCATCACTATTTCCCGGGAACATCCGCCATTGAGGAGATAGGGTTTTTGGGTATTACCTCATGCCATAAATAAATACATTGAGATGAGTATTTAAAAAACTGTAGCCCCCTTTTATGAATGCATGACTAGTTAGCATGTCAGAAGGGTTGCTGATTTCAAAGGGCAGGGCAGCACAGGACCAAATCTCAGTTTTAATCTTACCTTTGTTGCATTGAGATGTTGCTAATCATTTTTATTACATTTTTTTAACCCTGTTTTTATTTAATCGCTGCTTCCAATGTCTCCAGAACAAAGACATACATGTACATTTTCATGAATTATAGCATAATATACATCCAATGCTATCAACATCGTATCCTATGGTTTTGCCCAGACTCGCTACTCGTGAGCCAAGCTACTCTCCTTTGTAATAGCATTACAATTTTTTAAACAATAGAACCAGTATCCTGCATGACATAGAAACAACAATAATCACAACAGAGAATCTAGATTTCCCCACTAAATCCTATCCCTATCCCCCTACCCCACCCTCGTGGCAGCAACAGAAAAATGGCGCAGTACCTCTGACCTAAATGGAAAACTAGCGGTGCACTCATAACTTATTTATACGTCATGCGTTTGTGGTGTGAGATGGTGCGGGTGACAGCATTGCCTCGGCATGTGTCAGAGTGGGCCCATCGCTCGGCGAGCTATGTGTGCTCTCGTTCCCACTCTCATTCGTTGCTGTGGACACTTCGTCAGCATTTGACCCCATCCAAGGAGATCACTCTCCGCATTCTCTTCTGTCCGTACTGCTCTGAGGCAGCATTCTTCAGCTACCCCCCAATCCTGCAGGCCGTCCCTCCATTTTTTCCACACACGCGGTCCTGAGTGTATCCAATGGATCGCTATCGGCCGTTTCGCCAAGACCAGTCCTAGTAGCACAAACTTATAGCGCATCCTAGTCCCTTTCGTGGGTGTCGGAAGCACCCCCAAAAGACAGTGCTAATTTTTATTACACTTTCCCTTACAAAATAATGTGATTTCATGTTTTGCACATAGGGCGATTGTGTATTACTTTTTTCCCAAAAACTAATATTTCGAAATGTGAGCTAACTTTGGTGTTTGTTGCTACCCTTTCATCCAGCGTGTGAAATGGTTTCATATTTTGTTACTTAACAGTCCTATATTAGATTCTCCTTATGGAGAGCATAGGTTGAAATGCACTGAGGATGTAACAAAATTATGCACTACCAATAATACCATGGCTCGTATCTCTATACAAGATAGTCTTGAGGTGTGGTGAGGGCGGTGGGGAGTTGTGTCTGTCTGTGTGTGTATTTATATTACCCAGTGGTCGTTGCC
Organism: Triturus cristatus; assembly: GCF_964204655.1. Lineage (NCBI taxonomy): Eukaryota > Metazoa > Chordata > Amphibia > Caudata > Salamandridae > Triturus > Triturus cristatus. The sequence continues at coordinate 399,951,537 of NC_140587.1, read as the reverse complement.
TCGTCGTAGTTATAGTTAGGTCAGCTGTTCCATAAGCGTTTGTTTGTGTTGCTAATAACTTTGACCCCGTTTGACTTATCTCCACAAACCTTTCCAAAAAGTGCTACTTTTTGACTAGTTTGTGCAGGGCATGGACAGTTTTGAGGTGATCCATGAAACGGCTGAGAAAAAAGGGAGACCCAAAACGAAGGCCCCATGCATTTTTTGATTGGCTTCTTTAAAAAGGGCTACAGCAAAAACTGCTGAACAAAATGATACCAAATTAGGCAGGAATCTAGATCGTGGTACACAGATTGTGCTTTTTGTGATTTGGTGTTAATCCTTTCTGTAGTTTTTGGGATATTAAGGTTAAAAGAAAAGATAGATATGTTGACAGTTGGAGAGTGCCTTGAACCCATTTTTTTTTTAAACAGAGCGTTCTGATTGGCCCAGAGAGTTTTTTTCCCTTGGGCCAATTTGCTCCCGCAGAAGCGAGCACTCTGATTGGATGCCAGCAAAATGAGAAAAATGTTGCTGGCAGCCATTACAGGACTCTCGGACTTAGTCCCCTTTCCCGAACATGTCAAACAAAAATAATATAAGGGAGAAGGTTAGGGATACCCTGCCCCCCTAGTACCCATAGGTGGGACCCAGAGGGCCCCCTGGGGCCATAAAATAAAAATCAGCAGAAATTGCTACAATCCAGCCTCGCACGGGATCATAACAAAACAACAAAATGACAGCTTGGTTCACTTTGTTTTATTAATGGGAGGAGGGCAAGCAGCCCTGCACTCCTAGCCTTTATGGGCCCAAGGAAGCCCACCTCCAGCCGAAAGCAGTCATAATGAGGAGGGGGCCGCTTGGGCCCTCTCCCTGAGTCTCTAAAGGACCCAAAAATCCCATGCCCCCTGGCCTGAAATTATTGTATATGGGGAGTAGGAGACATGTGGCCCCCCCTCCCAGAGTCATCACAGGCCCCAGGGAGCCCACATCCAGGGCCAAAACTACTCAAAATGAGGAAAGGGTCCTGTGGCCCCTCTTCTTGAGTCTCTAAAGGCCTCGGGGACTCCAACCCCTTGTGCTGCTAAACTAATTAAGAGGGAGGGGGCCGCAAGACCACCATCCGAGAGTCAATAATGGCCGGGGATCCTATCCTCACTAGCTATGTCCCAGGGAGCACACCTCGGGGGCATATGAGTTTCCTTGTCCGCACCTACGCAGACTGGGAAACTTGTGTTTGCCCCTGCTTTGCGGCACATTTTTTAATCTCCCGCCAGGCTGGAGCAAATACAAAGTCTGCTCCCAGTGGACAGGAGCTTTGAAAATGCTGGGAGTAGATTTTTGATCTGCTTCCCTGCTCACGATGATGCCCTCTGGGGGAGCAATGCCAGCTTCCGCTGCATGCAGAGAGCCGACTGGGGCAGCTGGGACATTGGGGCTCCCCGACGTCCCCCAACAAATGTATGGTGGGCAACCCTTAAATGATGTGGGTCCGGAAGATGGGGCCCCAGGAGCCAGAAAAGGCTCCGGGAGGGGGGCTGTTCTCCCCCTCCCCTTTAATTTTAATAGTGGCCCTGGGGTATGTGGTACCATTGAGTTGGGTAACAGTAAACATCTTTTATTCAGCACCAAGATACCCTTCTGGGCGAACATGCGCCTTACAAATAGGCTATGTTATGTTATAGGGGTACCCAGAGCCTAAAAAGGCTGGGCAAGGTGGGCCACCAGACCCCCCTCTCCTTTCATTAAAAAAAGGCCCTGGGGGATAGGTACCCATGGCCTTATAAGGCTCCAGGAGGGGGGCATGCTGCTCCCCTCCCCTTTCATAAAGAAAAAAGGCCCTGGGGGCCCCAGCGTCTAATAAAGCTCGGGGGGGGGCACACGTCCCCCCTCCCATTTTAAAAAGATAAATAAAAAAGCGCCTGGGGTATTGGAGATGGAGCCTCCAGGGCCTAATACAGCTTGGGCACTGTGGCCAAACCCCTACCGTGCACTGTGGAGTTGGCTTTACGTATGGGAATAAAATATTACTTTGTTTAAAAAGACCAAAGATTAAGGTAACATTATAGTTAGGTGAATGTCAGTGAAAACATTAATGTTTTGAACTAAGGAAAACAGAAATTCACCAGTTCTAGTTAGTAGAGCTAACTATTACTTGCACGCGCCATGCACTGCTTATGACCTCACATATTACATCCATCATGAAATGTTCTATGACATTTATGTCATCACTGATGGCATCTCAAATGACATCATTGATGACATCACTGATGACCTCATATAAGCTTTTTTTGTACACATTGCTCTATAAACAGGCATAGCGTTAGCGCTATGAAAGGAAGTGTAAAATAGCTCAGTATAAAATATATAGTATCATTGCTGCTAACATACTAACAACTCCCCATAGGTAAAGCAAACTTGTGGTATGTGCAACATTGACCCTATACCATAGACTTTAAGGGTAGCAGAGTTCATGTTGACTATGAACCACAGAAGAAAATGTAACCTATCCTGCACAATGTTTCAATCTGTATACAACTGTTCAGGGGAAACCAAGTTCCTCCAGATACTGAGGCCCTGTTACAGAACTAATGCCCTGCTATGGACAGTCTTTATGTGCATCAAACCCCTGATAGTCACTGAACCTACATTGAGAAATGAAGTAGATACAAGTAGAAAAATGTGTACTGTTAACACTGTTCACTCTATGGAGAGTGTTTACTCTGTACCACACTGTTTGCTGACAGTGAAACTCTAATGAGAAATACTCCACAGAGTATATAAAAGTGTCAACTAAGAACAGTGTACACTCTATTCAAAAGTTGTCCAAAGAGCGATTATTCACTTACAATAACCAAGGTCTCCGGGTGCTAAAGATAATACTACCTGCAGCCTTCATACTGTGGTGAAAACTTTGTTTAAACAGATACGAAGAGGGTGAAAGCTGTATTACCGCACCTGACAAATGAATAGTGTCGTTTAGCATAAACTTGAATAGTGCAACGAACCAAGGAACACTTCCCTCTGAGCTCCTTTAGTCAGGACAAAGTCCTTTCAAAACATACATACAAAAGGGTTCAGCACTATTTAGAAATAGTCCATAGTATTTAAAGGAATTTCCAAGAAGTCACATTGATTTTCTAAACAATTCTTTTCTTTATTTGATCTTTTCACAGGCATTGAATGTCACAGTCTTGATAGCACAAGAAAGCCATAGCCGACGCGTTTCGTCTCCTGCAAGGAGACTTCTTCAGGGCTATAGAAAAATACATACAAAGTATACTTTAATTCATAAAGCACCAACATGTGTATATATATATATATGTTGGTGCTTTGTGAATTAAAGTATACTTTGTATGTATTTTTCTATAGCCCTGAAGAAGTCTCCTTGCAGGAGACGAAACGCGTCGGCTATGGCTTTCTTGTGCTATCAAGACTGTGACATTCAATGCCTGTGAAAAGATCAAATAAAGAAAAGAATTGTTTAGAAAATCAATGTGACTTCTTGGAAATTCTTTTAAATACTATGGACTCTTTCTAAATAGTGCTGAACCCTTTTGTATGTATGTGGTGAAAACTTTATAGATAGCCCAACTTCTGAAGCAAAACAAGCACATGTACATAGGCTAGTACTTGGTGCACACAGTCTTCTATGTTAAGTAGAGATTTTCTTACTGAGACGAGATTCTCTAATAACTCAAGGTTGCCTACAATACTTAGTATGTAGTACGCAGAATATTTGCCCTGCTGGAAAAAAATATTCTGTGGTACCAAAATACTTGTGTGGAACATAATGAACACAAGTCGTAAACTGTCACCGGTACACAAAGTTACTCTTCCTTACCAAGATTTATAATCACGGTCATGGCCACGGTCTGAAGCTGGGCTGGGCTGGGCATACCCCGTTGGGCCTTCCACAAGCTGCGGCGGACGCTACCATTCTGTTGGGCCTCACGCCACCCGACCTCTTTCCTATTGGGGCAGCCGGGGACCTGGCTGTTCACCATTTTGGCCCAACCGGCGGCTGTAGTGGGACGTGCTCATCTCTGTGGCCCCTTGTTGCCTGCTCCCATCCGGATTATGCGGCCTGGCATTCCGGCCCTTCCGCTCCCATGCTTGCAGGACTGCCTGCCCTGAGGTGTGATTAACATGGAGGCACCGAGGGCCTGCAACCCTTACACAGTGAGTACAGTGCGTTTGCCTTCCTTCTCTTCCAGTTGTTGAAATGCAGGACTGGATGCCTATTCTGCAGTGCTTGACGGTGTGAGACATAACCATCCCCATAGCTCTGCTGCTGCCAGTTGCCACCTCTGCCGGCTTCACTGGTGGTGCTTGCGCCTTCTCTACCCATTGTTAGATGCTATCCTGTAAGGGATTTCTGCGCTCGAGGATGCTTCAAACTCAGTGACGCGCCAACTGGACAAAACAGAGCATCTATTGAAAGCGGTGGCCATTAAAAACGAGGACCTGGAGGCCCGTTCCCGTAGGAACAATATCCGCATTGTTGGCCTGGCTGAATCGACCAATACAGGGCCCCTGAGCTTTTTGTCGAGTTCCTGTTCACTGAACTCTTTGGCACCGAACACTTCTCGTTCACCTTTATAGTGGAGTGGGCCCATAGGTCCTTGGGCACATGTCCACCACCTGAAGCGACCCCCTCCCCTCCCCATTGTGGCCCGCATTCTGAATTATAGGGACAGAGACACTACACTTAGAATGGCTCGAGAAAGATCTCCATTGCAGTACCAGGGGGCTGGTATTTCAATGTATCCTGATTTCACACTTGCGGTACAGGAAGCGACATGGACATTTTTAGATGCAAAAGCGCTGCTTTGGATGCATGGCCTGAAATACGGTATGCTGTATCCAGCCAGAGTCCGGGTGGCAACGGAGGCTAAACCATGCTTCTTTGATTACCTGACAAAAAAATGACCCTGCACCCGAGAGCAACAATTATTTTTCTGTATAGATGTCCTAGTACGTCATATTTGAACAATAGCACAGTATATTAATAAATAGCTTCCCAGATGAACATAACAGATGGTCGCAGTTCTTCATTGTAGTCAATAAGTTTATTGTATTGAAAAGCACTGTATTCTTTTAAAAGCACCACACAATTGCTTGCCAATGCATTTCATCCCTCATGGGACTTCTTCAAGGCTTTATCATAGTCTGTATCTGTCGATGGTATTAGTGAAAGTTCATGTCAAATTTAAAAGCGACGTTGACGATACCGTGTATTAATAACAAGATTCACGTTGTCAGTGTTTTTTCAATATTTAGCGATAAACGTCAGAAAGAATTCATGTGCGTCGTTGATTTGAAATACAACGGTGTTTGGAATGGCCAGGTTAATAATAAGTCCGGCATTATCGGAATAGTATCTATATGTGCTATGACCTTCCACACGGGGTCATGTCAAACGGTAGATCAGTGATCATTGATATTACCAGTTAGTTGTGGGCAAAGTATGTAACCCTCTGTACAAAAACGGCTGTCTGGTTCCCTCACGGTGGTCATGCCTTTCTGTTAAAAGTGGTACGTGACAGTCCAGCTCAGACACATGCAGCCCCGAAACGCTCTCCCTTGGATAGCACAGTCCTGGCCAGCGCTGACCTATTCACTGCCGGCTGCCCAATGGCAACACCCCCGTGCTGGAAATGAGACTCTGCGATTAAGTTCTCAACGCTCACTGTTAAGCTGCTGCTTTTTACTGTCAAGTTTAATGTTATATTTCAATAATGGGCGCCTGATTCCATTGCGTTGCCTGCTCATGGGGTATCTTTAGTGTTATTCTCAAGTTGACCTCTTTTTGCTTTACTCTTCTCTGCTTTGACTCTTCTCTTCTGACGAGACAGGACCAAGTACTATATTTTGTATCAGACAACACACAGCAACACCATTGTTCGAAACTTAAGATGGGAGACACCAAGAACTTAGTTGATCTCACACTCTTCACGTGGAACCTCCGAGGGTTGAATAACCTACGGAAGGGGAAATTAGTGCTATCATATCTTATGCGATAAGGCGTCAAAATCGCAGTCCTACCGGAGGCTCACTTACCCGCAAAGTCTTTGTCCATTTTCGCTGTATCTGGATACCCACTCTGATTCTTCACCAGTTATGTTTCTTATTCCAAGGGGGTCTGCATTCTTATTCATAAATCACTCCCTTTCAAACACCAGACCACTATCGCAGATGACCAGGGCCGCTACCTTCTGGTGACAGGGACGATGCTGAGACAGAAGATCCTTTTCCTTAACCTATATGTCCCAAATGATGATGACCCTCTTTTCTACAAGAACGTATTTGTCCTCCTAGACAAATGGGAGACCAATGATGTTATTATGGGTGGCGATTTGAATATACTTTTAGACCCCACCTTAGATTCCTCAAGTACCAGTCCTAGTAACAAACCTCATTTGTTAGGCACCCTTAGGAACATGGTCCGCTCTCACGCTATCGATTATGTCTGGCGCCTCCACTACACCTCCGTGACAGGCTACACCTTCTATTCTGCTCCACATGCAGTGTGGACACAGCTGGACTACTGGTTCCTCTCGCCCAGCTGCGCGCCCTGGGTCCAAGACTGCCACACTTACTGTCCGATCACACACCGGTTAGGTTAGGTACAGCTGACTCTCCCATATGGTAGGGGCTGGGAGCGCCGATGGTCTTTCCCTCATTGGTGTTGTTAGACTCAGTCTTCCGCTCTGAACTTCAATCGGCCATTTTAAGAATAATACTGGATCAGTTGCTCACTATGCCACACTCTGGGACGACTCCAAGGCATATATTCGTGATGTTTGTATTTCGAAGCGCACAGATGTGCTTCGAGATATTCGTAATAGCGTAGCGTGCATGGAGGCTGTGCTTGCAGCTATTGACAATGAGTGTACCCTGCACCCCTCACCGGCGACTCTTCATGAGCATTTAGTTTTATTGGAAGAGTTCCATGACTTGGCCGAATGAGAGGTGTCCTTTCTTGGTAAATACTCAGCATTGCGACATTATGGAGAGGGTGAACGTCTCGGGTGAACACAGGCCCTCCACCTGCACCCTCCTCATGGCGCAGGACACAATACCGAACATGTACTACATGATGGCAGCCGCATCATGCACAATGAGGGCATAATATAGGAAATGGTTTCATACTATAAATCTCTCTATACTTCCCGTCAGTCGTCTGGGTCCACAGAACACGAGTGCTGCCTGGAGGACATAGCAATGGTGTGGCTCACTACCGGCCAATTCTGCTTCCTGAATGAGCCATTTACCGCTGAGGAGAAAGCCAAGACGATCTACTCTCTAGATGGTACTAAATCCCCTGGCCTCGACGACATCACCGGTTCCTTGTACAAAACTTACAAAACCATTTGATTCCTCACCTGTTGGAGGTCCATACTTAGGACCTGGAAAGGGGGATGCTCCCCCGCCCCATTGTGCAATTTCCTTGTTACTTAGACCTGAAAAAGATCCTACAGGTCGCCTCGCTTCTCAACTTGACAATAAAATCAGGTCTCAGCATTAACTGCGGAAAGTTTAAATTACTCCCTATGACTGACATTACCACACCCCACATGGGAATACCCCTTTAGATGGTCTGCTGAATCCACAAAATACCTGGGCATTGTCCTCCACAGGGAAAAGGAACAGGTCATTTGCTTGAATAATGACCCTGCCATGGTTAAACTCTTGACGCAGGTCGATCGATGGATACAACTCCCACTATCCATGCGGGGCCACAACACAATCACCAAATTGACAGTCCTTCCTCGATTTTTTTATTTATTTGCCAACATCTCCATCCCCCTAACAAACTCTTTCTTTTTTACGCTACGCGGCCAGCTTTTGAAATTGGTTTGGGCGGGCCACAGACCTCGATTAGCATGGGACACCTTTACCCTCCCATATGAACAGGGCGGCTTTGCAGTCCACGATTTTCATATATCTTATTTAGTTGCCGAGGCCCATTTCACATATCATGGTTTCATCCAGACGCCAGACAGCCTTATGCCAGACCGGAGAGAGAACTTGCGGCCTCTTCGCCCCTCGTATTGAGGGGCGAAGAGGCCGCAAGTTCTCGCTCCGGTCTGGCATAAAGCAGTCTGGCATTTGGATGAAACCATGATATGTGAAATGGGCCTGGGCAACTAAATAATATATATGGAATCGCTGCAGAGAGGTCTTAAATTTGAACCCATAGACATCCAAACACTATCCACTACTACATGGCAAAAACTCTGTGGACCATTGGGCTTTACTTCTCTGTACCCCCCTGTACCCCCCATTACGCCAAACCCCTGGCTTCCGCTGACAGCTGAGGGACAAGTGCAGCGCACCCTGGCCAGCCACGGCCTCCACACATTTGGGGATCTTTTTCCTGATGGGCACGTTATAGATACATCTCATATAGTCATCACGTGTATGTACAAATGTATGTTTAATACACAGCACAACACTCTGCGAGCTCGTATCCCTTCTTTCCCTCTCGCCCCTGAGGACTTTGCCCCTCGCACTCTCCTGATTAAGGACCCGGACGGATCAGACCTGATCTCCAAAATGTATCAGGTCTGCGGACTTTAAAGCACACTGCCGACGGAGGGGCGCGAAAACCCCGGGAGGAAGGCTTTGGTGGCCCAATGCCCCATCGCTGATAAAGACTGGGCTTTTAGTTGTGCGCACCCCCGCGCCGCACGCGCCGCACGGCCACCAGCTGCTGTGTGTGCCCCCTCGCCTTGCCCTCTGCCTCGCTGCCTGCCTCGCTGCCGGCTGACGCCGCTGGCGTCTGTTTTTGCTTGTTTTGTCTAGCATTTGTGCTTGTTTGAACTGCATTTTCCTCCCGTGTTAGCAGCTTTTGTCTGACCTTTGTGCCTGTATTTTTTCTAGTCAGTTTCTGCATTTTCCTCCCGTGTTAGCAGCTTTTGTCTGACTTTTGTGCTTGTTTTGTCTAGCATTTGTGCTTGTTTGAACTGCATTTTCCTCCCGTGTTAGCAGCTTTTGTCTGACTTTTGTGCCTGTATTTTTTTTCTAGTCAGTTTCAGCCCTTTGCGTTCTCCTGCCTGTCTGCCCGCCTACCTCGCCGCCCTCCGCCTTCCCTCCCCGCTCCCCGCTTCCCGCCACCACCGCTGACCACGCCCCTTTTTCCTTTCTGTTCCCTCCCCGCTCCCGCCTCCCAGCTGCCCCGCCCACCCGCGCACTTGGCCTTATATGGCGACCGTGCGACGCAGGTGAGTGTGACCCACTTGTGGGACACCCCCGCGCCGCACGGCCACCAGCTGCTGTGTGTGCCCCCTCGCCTTGCCCTCTGCCTCGCTGCCTGCCTCGCTGCCGGCTGACTCCGCTGGCGTCTGTTTTTGCTTGTTTTGTCTAGCATTTGTGCTTGTTTGAACTGCATTTTCCTCCCGTGTTAGCAGCTTTTGTCTGACCTTTGTGCCTGTATTTTTTCTAGTCAGTTTCTGCATTTTCCTCCCGTGTTAGCAGCTTTTGTCTGACTTTTGTGCTTGTTTTGTCTAGCATTTGTGCTTGTTTGAACTGCATTTTCCTCCCGTGTTAGCAGCTTTTGTCTGACTTTTGTGCCTGTATTTTTTTTCTAGTCAGTTTCAGCCCTTTGCGTTCTCCTGCCTGTCTGCCCGCCTACCTCGCCGCCCTCCGCCTTCCCTCCCCGCTCCCCGCTTCCCGCCACCACCGCTGACCACGCCCCTTTTTCCTTTCTGTTCCCTCCCCGCTCCCGCCTCCCAGCTGCCCCGCCCACCCGCGCTCTTGGCCTTATATGGCGACCGTGCGACGCAGGTGAGTGTGACCCACTTGTGGGACACCCCCGCGCCGCACGGCCACCAGCTGCTGTGTGTGCCCCCTCGCCTTGCCCTCTGCCTCGCTGCCTGCCTCGCTGCCGGCTGACGCCGCTGGCGTCTGTTTTTGCTTGTTTTGTCTAGCATTTGTGCTTGTTTGAACTGCATTTTCCTCCCGTGTTAGCAGCTTTTGTCTGACCTTTGTGCCTGTATTTTTTCTAGTCAGTTTCTGCATTTTCCTGTTAGCAGCTTTTGTCTGACTTTTGTGCTTGTTTTGTCTAGCATTTGTGCTTGTTTGAACTGCATTTTCCTCCCGTGTTAGCAGCTTTTGTCTGACTTTTGTGCCTGTATTTTTTTTTCTAGTCAGTTTCAGCCCTTTGCGTTCTCCTGCCTGTCTGCCCGCCTACCTCGCCGCCCTCCGCCTTCCCTCCCCGCTCCCCGCTTCCCGCCACCACCGCTGACCACGCCCCTTTTTCCTTTCTGTTCCCTCCCCGCTCCCGCCTCCCAGCTGCCCCGCCCACCCGCGCACTTCGCCTTATATGGCGACCGTGCGAACGCGCAGCGGTCACGCGCAGCGGGCGCGCCGATTGTGCGCCGAAGGCGCGCCAAAGGTAAGCCCGTCTGCGCCCGTCCGCGACCGGACCGCGCCCAGCGCCAGGACCCCTGGCCAACGAAGATCCCGACCGACCCGCCTGACGTACTCCGCCGCCACCCTCACCGCACTCAACACCGGCCGACTCCCAGAATGCCATCAAGCCACTCCACGACGTACCCACGGACCTTTCAGCTGCCACGCCTGCAAGTTCACCTGCATCCGGACCAGCCTCGCACCAGCACCCACCAAGTCGAACACCAGCAGCAACCACCTCAAGTGCATCCTGCTCAACACCCGCTCCGTCCACAGACACGCCATCGAACTCTGGAACCTTCTAGACGCCACAGCCCCTGACGTCGCCTTCCTCACGGAGACCTGGATGAACGCCTCTTCAGCTCCCGACATCGCCATCGCTATCCCAGAGGGCTACAAGGTCGTCCGGAGGGACCGAAACGCCAACCAGATGGGAGGAGGCATCGCCATCATCCACAGGAACACCATCCGTCTCGCGACCAGCACCGACAACACCCTGACCAGCGCCGAACACCTGCATTTCCAGATCCACACCAACCCGAACACCACCCTCAGAGGCACCCTGATCTACCGACCCCCTGGACCACGCACACAATTCAGCGAGGACATCGCCGACTTCGTCAGCCCGCATGCCCTCCCCTCCGCCGACTACATCCTCCTGGGAGACCTCAACTTCCATCTGGAGAACAACAACGACCGCAACACCAGCACCCTGCTCGACAACCTCGCCAACCTGGGACTCAAGCAACTGGTGTCCACCCCCACCCACCTCGCCGGACACACACTCGACGCAGTCTTCTCATCCAGCACAGACATAGACTTCAGCCACGCCACAGAGCTTCAATGGACGGACCACAGCTGTGTCCACTTCACCTTCAAGAGAACGACGACCCACCAACACCAGCAACAGGCAGCCCGCAGAAGCTGGAACAAGATCACAGCAGACCAGCTCGCCACCTCCCTGAACCAGCACCCTCCTGCCAGCTCAGCGAACCCCAGCCAAGCCGCCGACAACCTCACGAAGTGGATCAGCAACTGCGCGGACGAACTCGCCCCACTGAGGACCCCGCCGAGCAGACCCGGCAGCAAGAAGGCCCCATGGTTCACCGACGAACTCAAGAGCTCCAAGAAGAACTGCCGAGCCCTCGAGAAAGTCTGGAGAAGGGAACCGACACCAGACAACAGGACCTCCTTCAAACTTGCCACCCGGAAACACCACCAGCTGATCCGCGCCGCCAAGAAAACAGCATTCAAAGACCGGTTGGACAACAACGCACACAACTGCAAGGAACTCTTCAACATCGTGAAAGAGCTTTCCAACCCCAGCGCAGGAAACAACGACATCACCCCATCGCAAGACCTCTGCAACTCCCTCGCTTCATACTTCCACAACAAGATCGCGGACATACATAACAGCTTCAACAACCAACCAACGCACACCATGACCGAACAACCACCCCCCACCACCACCCTCCACGCCTGGACCCCGATCAGCACCGAAGACACCATCCGCACGATGAACTCCATCCACTCCGGATCACCGACCGACCCCTGCCCTCACCACGTCTTCAACAAGGCCGACGCTGTCATCGCACCCCACCTGCGAGACATCATCAACACTTCCTTCGACACCACCATCTTCCCTGAGAGCTGGAAGCACGCCGAACTCAGTGCCCTACTTAAGAAACCTACAGCGGACCCCACCGACCTCAAGAATTACCGCCCCATCTCGCTCCTCCCGTTTCCAGCCAAAGTCATTGAGAAGACCGTCAACAAGCAGATGGCCGCCTTCCTCGAGACAAACGGATCCCTCGACCCCTCACAGTCCGGCTTCCGAGCCAATCACAGCACCGAGACCGCCCTCATCGCCGCCACCGATGACATCCGAGCCCTGATGGACAATGGAGAAACAGCGGCCCTCATCCTCCTAGACCTCTCTGCGGCATTCGACACGGTCTGCCACCGCACCCTAGTACGGCGCCTCAGCAACATCGGAATCCAGGACAAGGCGCTGGACTGGATCATCTCCTTCCTCGACGGAAGAACACAGGGAGTCCGCCTACCACCGTACAAGTCAGAGGCCTCCGAAGTCACCTGCGGCGTCCCTCAAGGATCATCTCTGAGCCCCACCCTCTTCAACGTCTACATGAGCCCCCTCGCGGCCATCGTACGCAAACACAACCTCAGCATAATCTCCTACGCCGACGACACCCAACTGATCCTCTCCCTGACCAACGACCCCGCCGCCGCCAGATCCAACCTGCACGAAGGGATGAAAGAGGTAGCCGAGTGGATGACGACCAGCCGCCTGAAACTGAACTCGGACAAGACGGAGGTCCTCATCCTGGGCTCCTCACCCTCCGCCTGGGACGACTCCTGGTGGCCTCCCGCCCTGGGCACCGCACCCAAACCGACAGACCATGCACGCAACCTGGGCTTCCTCCTGGACTCCTCCCTCTCCATGACCAGGCAAGTCAACAACGTCTCCTCGGCGTGCTTCAACATCCTACGCATGCTACGGAAGATCTTCTGGTGGATCCCCACCGAGACCAGGAAGACCGTCACCCAGGCCCTCGTCACCAGCCGACTGGACTACGGCAACGCCCTCTACGCCGGTACCACCGCCAAGCTCCAGAAGAGACACCAGCGGATCCAGAACGCCTCAGCCAGACTCATCCTCGACATCCCACGAACCAGCCACATCTCCGGACATCTGAGAGACCTTCACTGGCTCCCCGTCAACAAAAGAATCACCTTCCGCCTCCTCACCCACGCACACAAAGCCCTACACGACGAAGGCCCGAGCTACCTCAACAGCCGAGTCAACTTCCACGCTCCCAAACGCCACCTCCGATCAGCCAACCACGCCCTCGCCGCCGTCCCCCGCATCCGAAGAGCGACTACAGGAGGAAGGTCCTTCTCCTACCTGGCCGCCAAGACCTGGAACTCCCTCCCTACCGACCTGCGCCTGACCCAAGACCACCTCTCCTTCAGGAAGAAGCTGAAGACCTGGCTGTTCGAGCAGTAGCGGCACCCCCCCCCTCCCCCCCCCCCCCCCAGCGCCTTGAGACCCTACGGGTATGTAGCGCGCTTTACAAGTGTCACTGATTGATTGATTGATTGACCAAATGAGTATCCCCTAATCATCGCCACAAAATGCTCCATTTCCGATTCCTGCAGAGATCCCACGTCACCCCAGCGGGTCTGGCCAGGATTGGCCCCTCTAGGTCGTCAACCTGTCCTGAGTGTAGACCCCCAGATGCAGATGTTCCGCACTTAACGAGGACCTGCCCGTTTGTTGCGAGGTACTGGGAGGAAATATCAGACTCACGTTCTCAAATGACTTCCTTAGCACTAGCCGCCTCCCCTTGCGTGGCTCTACTCGGCGTAGTCTCATCCAAACTTCCTAAGACATGTCGCTGCTTCATTACCATTGCTCCCTTGCTGGCAACACGAGAGATTGCCCTTCGCTGGGGTAACGTTGCCCGCCCCACAGGCCCGGTTGCGATTTAAGCAGCGAGGATGACCGAGAGATATCTGGCCACCGCTTCGTTCCTGACTCCTCACTTTGCACTCCAGCTCCCGGAGTCTACCCGCTGCCATCTGGCCATCCAGCCAAGACACCAATGTTTGATTTTCCACTTGCTGCTTCCACATTTCCTTTTCTGCCGCAACCCCCTTCTCCTTTTGGATTCACCCAGTTCTTGCTTTCTCCCGACCCCCAGTGTGGTTACGACTCCAATTATGATATTTGTATATTTTATGCATACACGTTTCATTGCTTCATTTCCTGTCTCTCTCCTTTCTCTCGGTTTGTCTTGTTTCCTTTTCTCTTGTACTGTAATGTTGAATAAGGGCTAAAATAAATAAAAATTATGCCCTGAGTGCCCGGGTACTGAGTAAGCACCGATTCTTGAGAAAGCTGCTTCAGCAGCAGCTTCCTCAGTGCAGTGCAACTCGGAACATGCGTGCCGCGCTCACTTCCGGTAACACGGGCACCTGCTAGGGAATTTTTACTCAATGAATTACATAGTATTGCAGGAGCGGTCACTCTGGAACAGACACTGACCATGTAACACGGAGAGCCAGGTTCAAATACCAGTCTCTGCTCATCAGCCTACAAATCCCAGAAATATGCCTGTGCCGATCAAATAAATATGTTTTGCAGTCTGTGCCTGTTGTGATGCGCTCTCGTGGCCTTGAGAAATAAAATGTGGATTCCTCATGCCACCCAGCTCTAATCTCACCCTCCAAGAACTAAGAACAAAGCTTTAACCTTTGGAGAGAGATACCCAACTATTGACTGAATTGCACAGCATGAAACAGGAGATTCAAGGATCCCAGCTACCCTGCTTGCCCAAATTGTGTAATCTAAGGCAAATGCTTTAATTTCACCAAACCACCTTTTTTTTATTCATTGTCATATATCAGAGCACCTTCAAAACACAAGTTCAGGAGGTGTGCTTTACAAACCCTCTATTGGACTTGATTTAATAGCCTATAATAAATATTGCTCCAGTACACATGGCCCCTGACTTGCCTCTAGCTCACTAAGAGCATTTTCATAAGGGTGGGGCAGGAATGCTTCTCTGTTCATGTTTAATAAAGGCTTTTCAAAGCAGAGATATAATCTGATGCATTATTGCTAAACACAGCTTATGGAGGCCAGATCGCAGCACTCACAGTGGGTGGCACAGAGGATCAAAGGGTGGCAAAATGTGTCCTGAATCGTGTACACTTAAGTTTTGTGACGCACAGAGTTGACTGCATACCTTGAGGTGAAGCTTTCATCTGATGTCTGCTGACCTAAACAAGCATTTGCAATGCAATAGGTCTCGCTTCTACGCGAGTTTCAGCTATTGACATTGCAAATAACAATGCATTTTTTTTTTTTTTAAATTTTAACACATAAATAAAAGGCATTGTCGTTTACAATGCCAATAGCTTAAACTTGCGTAAATGCGAGACCTATTGCATTGCAAATGCTTGTGTCTGGTGACTCCGGCCTCGTGATTTTTGTAGGGAGAAACCGAAGCAGGGTTAAGGGTAGGACTCCAACATCCTGCAGCCTGTTCCTACATGCTGCACCCAGCTTCCCCAGCCCCTCCAGCGTGTTAAGCTCACAAGCAGGGATCAGTTTATTACAAGAGAGATGTTTATTGCATTTGCCAATGTTTAAAGTCTACTGGGGAATGAGTGACCTGAGAGCTACAAACACCTTGTACAGATTGCGATACTAAGCGCTTTAGAAGACGGTTTCCAAAAGCAGGGGTTCTGGAAGGGGTCAGGGTACAGGGCAGCTTTTCCCACAGTGACTTGGGTACAGGGCAGCTTTCCCCGCCGTGACTTGGGTACAGGACAGCTTTACCCACGGTGACTTTACCTGCCGGATTTTCCAGGCTGTAAAGTTGGTTTGGTTGTTCTCACACCAAGTATTTCCGGTGCAGTAACACTGGGCTTTTTAAAAAAATATGTGGGTTTGAGCTCCTCTCCCACATTCCCGATCGAGATCCATATCTTTAATAAGCACCTTGGAAGTGACGTCGCACTGGAGCTCTCAGCCTTTGCACGACTGATGGGCCGGAAACGGTGGTATTCATTCCCTTTACGGAGTGCGGTGCTCCCAGCTGAACCTGTCTCCTTTAACCTGATGGATGGCAAGCTCACTTTAGCACAAAGAACTCATTCAGCCCTATACAATGACACAGAGGCCTTAAACCTTGAGGGTTTCATTTTCAGAAATTCAAATACAGAATTCAATTGGATTAGTAAGGATCGAGTATTAATCAATAGATCAGTCTGCAAAGATCAGTTAAACTACAAACATCGAAGAAAACTCAGTAAAGTTCAGGCCAGAAAATTGCAAATCTAAAATGGGAGAGAAACCCGACATATAAGGGTCAGTGTGAAAAACGCTCTCCTCGTGCCAGAGAACACACTTCTATAGAGTTCTGAACATTAGATTCCATATATTTACTACAGCTGTACATGGTATGGTCCTCATGACTTTAACCAATCAGGACAGCTGCAGAAAAATACATTTAGAACATCTCTGGTCATTCTACCACATGGAGCGTCTCACGAACCCCACCGGGCTGGGACCAATAATTCTATGACACGTGCAATTCTGTTGGACTTCAAAGTATAACCTTGAATGAAAGCAGACTTCCTTCAGAAGGGTTTGCAGGCCTCTGCCCTCCCCCGTGAAGCACATTGACTTTATGCTACAAAGACTTAAAAATAAAAATGCTTCCTCGAAAAGCGCAAGCAAGGTGGGCGGGCCCTAATGAACAGGGCGGACACCAACAAACGCCGAGAGTACTTAATGAAAAGCCCGAGCAACGCTTGCAAAATATGCAGGCAGGGTGGGCGGAGCCTAATGCCGACAGGGCAGACACCAACCCCGCTTCCACAGAACCCGGACCCAGAAGCAAAAACAATAGATCTCGCCGAGGCGAAGCAGCGCATGCGCTACATTCGCAGGCGAGACCTAAAAACAGGCTTGGACTGTGACTCTAGTCTGAGAGGACAAGACACAAAGGCACGACTGCTCTCTTTTGTTCCCGTTATGCACAATGGCCATCAAGGGCGCTGAGTGTGACGGGAAGAACCGTGTATCACCTCCAGAGAACAGAAACATGGCTGATCATAGTGCAGCTTTATTTTGAAGCCACACAGTGATTGGTCATGCTCTCAAATACTTCCGTCCCCGCACTGCCTTGGGAGCGTGGGTCCATGGGGATAGGCCAACCTGCATGTCTGTGACCAGTCCTTGCATTGCTCTCATTCTGTTTCTAACAGTAAACTGCATGAGAGCAACATAACGATTGTTTGAGGCAGCTGAACCCAGTGTTTCAAAGGAGGCCACAGCGCTGTTCTGCGTTCCCCCTGGTACCTTAAACACAAGTTCAAGCCCTGAAGTGTGCATGACCAGCTAGTCACATTAAGAGACCTCTCCATCTGACATGTGCACTTGACTTCATCCTGGGCCTGCAGCCTGTCGGCCAGTTGTCCCCTCCTCCACAAATTAAACAACGGAGGATTACAACACTGCAGCTGAGAGAATAAATGGACAAATAATTCTGGTACAGTTATATTTAATGCATGTGGCAGCTCGCAACAGGGGGCACTGCCCTGACGCCCAATAGACTAGCTGCCCCTGCTGTCCCTTCATATTGTCGAATGAGAGTCACTGAATGAGATGCGTAGGCTCCCTTCCCCTTCCTGTAACCTTTCTAAAGCACAATATCCTGCCAAAAAGACAAATGATGTTCTCTAACCAGATTAACTACTTTATATATATATATATATATATATATATATATATATATATATATATATATATATACATATATATATATATATATTTCAAACACACCACGTTGATCCTTTGTCTTTCAACGAGAGAACACGGCACCACTCCAGAGTAGATAAATAACAGGGTTATTTTATTGTAGCACACATCACAGTGCATCACAGATGAAAAATAGGACGGCCTACGCGTTTCGGCTTAACAGCCTTCTGCTGGACAATGTGTGTGTGTGTGTGTATGTATATATATATATATATATATATATATATATACATATATATATATATATATATTCGATTCAGCAATGCACAAGTAAATGTTAACCATCGGCGTACCAGTGTTGGTATTTTCTGTGCATTCTTGGACATGTGTTTCTGGATGATTTTCCTTCTTTAGCAGGAAGTAGCAGGTCTTTTTAGGGGTGCTTACTGAAGATGCATTGCATTTACCAGAATGCAATATGGAAATGTTTACTGAGATGCCAGAAGTGGGCTCCCTCCCCTTCTAAATCAATTTTTTAGTTGGCCTATAGTTTGAAAAATATGTATTTATATCGTAGACAGAATATGCCCAAAGTCCCTAGAATTCATAGTTTTATTGATTAGCTGTTCAGAACTGAGCGTTTTCCTTTGTTTGCAATTTTGTCACATGCTTGTGGACTGCTACCAAGTCCATGGATCTTGTTCAGGAAAAATGTTTCCGGTTGGGGAGGTGTACCCAGGGTCGCAGGCCACCATTGTTGCCCCATAGGTGGGCATTGCGGCCTAACAGGAGCCCCTCTGACTTGGTGGAATTCAATTGCAGGTAGTTATCCGCCATCCAGTCTGAGATGGCCATCTTGAAATTTTGCTAGGTCCTGTTTGGGGTTACTGGAGAAAGTAAATACCAATTGGGTATCATCAGCATATGATACCATATCGATGTTCCGTGATTTGGCCAGAAGGGCCAGGGGGCCGATGTAGACATTAAATAGAGTGGGGCTCAAGGCAGAGCCCTGTGGGACACCACATCCAAGAGGGTGGACGCTGGACGAGAAGGGAGGAGCAGAGACCTGGAAGGTTCTGATGGTCAGAAACGACGGAAACCAGGCCAGGACCTTGCCCTTGACCCCGATCTCCTCAAGCCGTTGTAGTAGAATCCTATGGGAGACCGTGTCAAAGGCCGCACTGAGGTCTAACAAAATCAGCACTGAGGTTTTGCCCTCATCCAGAGTGGCCCATAGCTGCTCTGTGACTGCGAGTAGTGCAGATTCGATGCTGTCTAGGTCGAAAGTCATTTTGTGACCTATCCAGGATCGTGTTTGCTTCCAAGTATTTAGTCAGAGCGATGTTAACATAGGACTCCATAATTTTTGCCAGGTATGGGAGTAGGGATATAGGGCGGAAGTTCTTAGGCAGAGACAAATCTAGTGTTGGGTTTTTTAATAGGGGGATAACTTTGGCGTGTTTCAAGACTTAACGATCACCGTCGCTGAGAGTGACCTATTAATCAGCTTCGGCCCTCCGTCAGAAGCCAGTTGTGAAATTTCCTGGAAAGATCCGGTTTTAAAGGATCATCAGCAGACCCTGATTTTACCTTGGCCAACAGAACGTCCATGTCTTTAGAGGACATGGGCGGAAGGTCCTGTAGGGAGTGAGGTAAGTCTATTAGGGTAGGATTCCCCCGAAGTTCGAGGCCAACCTTTCTCGGGCAGAGAGCACTATAAATAAGTTCCACCTTACTGATGAAATATTAAGCCAACGTCTCGCATTGTAGATTGGAGGATATTGTATTATTGGCAGTAGGCAGGGGTTTTACCATGTCTTTCATAAGGGCAAAAATAGTTTTGGCGGGATTGCTGCTCATCGTGAACATGTTCGCATAAAACATGGCCTTGGTCTTCCGGACCCATTTATGGTATGCTTTGAATGCATTCCTATAGATAGTTTTTGCTGTGAGATCATAAGCACTTCTCCAGACTTGTTCTAGAATTTTGCATTTTTTCTTTTCCGCGCTCAGTGCCTCATCGCACAAGGCGTAGGTTTGGCTATGTTTTGCCTGGGTCATTTTGGCCGGAATACAGTGATCTAGAGCTGTATTGACCCGTCCCCTAAACGCAGCGTCTGCAGCCTCTAAGTCTCTAGGCCATTCTGGGCGCTGCGAGTTTAGGGTGGATATGAAGATGGTCGGCTCCAATTTATGTCATGGGCGCTTCATAGAGTACTGACGGGGGGATTGCAGTGAGGGGCCTACTATACAGAGGCGTAGAGAGATGAGAGAGTGATCTGTCCAGGGCATAGGGAGGGGCGGAATTGCCTCCATCGTCTGGAGATTCGAGAATACAGGGTCAAGTAGATGGCTTGCAACATGGGTTGGTCCCATCACCATCTGCGTTAACTGACATGCGTCCATATCTCAGAGGAAATTGATAATCTCCTGGGAATCTTGACGTTCCAGGTGTAGGTTGAGGTCCCCTATGATACTGAAGTTGGCTGTTTCTAATATGAGTGTAGAGGCAGTGTTAGCTAGGGCTTCTTGAAAGGCTTTCGAAGGGACTGGAGGGCGGTAAATAAGCAGCCCCGTAAAGGTAAAATTGTGGGTCAGTGTAATTTAAGAAAAAAAGGCGCTTTCACAGTCGGGGATGGTCTGTGATGTGAGGGTGCAGGAGAGTGCTGATTTAAAAATAATAGCAAAGTCTCCCCCCCCCCCCCCCCCCACACCCACACCCCGACTGTCCTATTCTGTGCTCATATCATGGAGACAATACAGAGCCTATTAAGTGGGGCTGGGCCCCGCTGATCTCTTCCATCCTGCCACTGATGTCCCATATAGTCACACCTAAGCTCCCCATCTTGTGTGGTTGTCTAGGAGGAATAGATAAAGGCCAACTGTCACACACACCCACTTATGAGACCAAGAGAGTCTGTAGGCAACAAATGGCCAAGGCAAGAAAATGCCAAATTTCTGAAAGTGGCATTTTCAGAATTTTTATTTAAAATCAGACTTTACCATAAGTTAGGATTTTAAATCGAGATTCCAGCTACACCAAACATGTGAAGAGGTTACCTGTTCCAATTGGAAATTACACGTATAAAATGTAATAAGGTAATTTCAGTGTTATCCTATGGGAGAGGTAGGCCTTGCAGTAGTAAAAACACATTTAAGAGTTTTTCGCTATTGGGACACTTAAAAGTAAATTTCCTACTTTTTAAATAAATTGCACCCTGCACTGCCATCTGAGCTGTCCAGGCAGGGCCGGCTTTAGCACTGGTGGCGCCCTGTGCGACAATGTTTGTTGGCGCCTCCCAATGACCACCTCCACCACGGACTCTCTCACTACCACCCTTTAACAGTGACCAAGTCTCCAAACCGCTCGCTATCAGATGCATTAAATTAGTTATATAGCGCCACCCATACCAGTGTAGGGTGTCAGAGCACTTTGCATCACACACACATTGCACAGAGATAATTAATCATACGTGTGTAAATTAGTGTATAGGAAATGTTACATAAGCCAAAGGACCAAGGATCACAAGAATCAAACTCAGGATTTGCGAATCCTAAATAGCGAATTTTAAGAAATCGCTATGTAGGACTTGCAAATCCCTATGCATGTAGGAATCGCAAAATAAAATTGCTATTCCTACATATTCCTTAATTGCGACTCGCAAATTGCGAGTCGAAATTAAGGAATAGCTACTCATTCATTCCTATGGGCCTAATTGCATGCGCAATTTGCGAGTACCAAATAGGTACTCGCAAATTGCGCATGCAATTTCAAAGGTGCCAAAAAGACATTCTGTTGCACCCCTGAAATTGAGATGTTACCACATGTTGCGCACATACATGCCCCAAGGGCAAGTGTGTGTCTAACATGAAACTTTGCAAAATTCACTTTAGTGCATGTTTCAAAGTTTTTGCAAATTACCATCAAGTTCAAATTGATGGAAATTTGCGATTCCTAATTGCGCAATTCGCAAATTGGAATTGCATCATGCATTGCATTTAGGGAATTGCAATTTGCGATTCCCTAAATGTATTCGCAATGTAAGTAATCGCTAATTTTGCGATTTACTTAAATTGCAAATTTGCATTTGGGTTGATGCATCCCAAATGCAAAAATACTGGTCACAAAGGGGCAGATTCGTTTGAGATCGGTATTTTCGTTGATACATGTGCCCCTAAAAGTGTAGGAGTCACATGCCATCCATACTGGTAGGCAGTATAGTTTGAGAGTGCTTGGTCAGGAGAAGCACAATCTCAGAGTCGAAAAAGAAACCGCACAGTTGGGAGTTTTCTCTAGATAGAAGCAAGGATCTGGCCAATTATTTTGAGTCTAAGATCCTGCGGATACTGGACTCCCTTCCTACTGTCAGTCCCCCTCCCACCCTGGCCTCAGCGGACGAAAACAACAGCCCACAGCTGGAGACTTTTAGATCAGTTTCCCTCACCGAAGTGACGTCCACACTAGAGAAAATGAAAAGCGGTTCCCCCCTTGACCCAGCCCCAGCCAGATTCCTTAAAAAGGTTTCCTCCACTATAGCCCCTATCATCAGGGACCTTATCAGCTCTTCCCTCGCTGGTGGAACGGTACCCCCCAACTGGAAGAACGCAGTCGTGAAGGCTTTGCTGAAAAAGCCCCAACTGAACCCGGACGACTTGTCCAACTACAGACCAATCTCACTGCTCCCTTGTATCAGTAAGATGGCTGAAAAACTAGTCAACTCGCAACTATCCCAATTTCTCGAGACAAACAACATCTTGCGCCAATCTCAAACTGGGTTCCGACCCGGCCATGGCACGGACACTGCACTCCTCTCTGTCATCGAGGAGGCAAGGTGTATCCTAGATTCAGGGGGATCAGTGGCAGTGATCCTCCTGGATCTTACCGCCGCCTTTGACACAGTGGACCACCGTGTCCTATCACACCGCCTGGCCAAGGCAGGAATTGTGGGTACAGCGCGAGCATGGATCGAATCCTTTCTCTCCCATCGATCTTTTCAGGTGTGGGACGGCAACTCCCGGTCAGATCCTCTTCCACTGAAGAACGGAGTTCCCCAGGGGTCGTCGCTCAGCCCTACCCTGTTTAATGTCTATATGGCTCCCCTGGAAGACGTAGTGGCCCCCTACGGTATAAAAATAATCAACTACGCTGACGACACCCAACTTGTCGTCTCCCTGTCCCACCTGGATAACCATCCTGACAGCTTGCTGCACTGCCTCCAGGACATTCATACCTGGATGTGTGACTCGGCCTTGAAGCTGAACGGCGCTAAGACCGAGATCATGCTCCTGGGCAATAAATGGACTACCTTCCCACCCACATCTTGGCCCGACACTTTCGGAGATATCCCCTCTCCTAGAAATGAAATCAAAACTCTAGGAGTTTGGTTGGAACCCGACCTTACCATGAAAACACAGGCAGCCAAGACAGCAGGCACCTGCTTCAGTCTCCTGCGGTCCGTACGCAAGATCCTGCCCCTTCTTCCTCTCCCATCCAGGAAATTACTTGTTCAGGGTCTTGTCCTGGCCCGGCTCGATTATAGCAACGCTATCTATCTGGGGGCTCCGGAGTACACCCTGGACAAACTCCAACGCACCCAGAATGCGGCGGCCAGGCTCATTATGAATCTCTCCCCTAGAGTGTCAGCTAAGCCTGCCCTCAAAACTCTACACTGGCTCCCTGTCCGCCAACGAATAGAGTTCAAGGCCCTATGTACCGCCCACAAGCTCATCAATGGAGCTGGCCCTGCCGCGCTTAAACATATGGTTACCCCATATAAAGCCTCAAGACCCCTTCGCTCCGACGCCGAACACCTTGCTACGGTGCCCAAATTCAGGAAGGCTCGCACCGGCGGTCGCCGCTTTTCGGTCAAAGCCGCCACAGCTTGGAACTCACTCCCTCTCAGTCTACGACTGGAACCCTCCTACATGGCCTTCCGTAAGAAACTCAAAACCCTCCTGTTCCCCAAATAAGACACTCCCTCCTCCTCCTTCAGGATCTTTATAGGCTGAATAGCGCGGGGATGCCTACGGGTCACCAGGCGCTCTAGAAATCGCAAAATAAATAAATAAATAAATAATAAGAATCGATTTCTAGCCAAACTAAAACTTTTTGCAACGTTAATCAATGTTTTAATGTATACTTCGTAGTGTGTATGAAGTTCTATGATGAAAGTTAATAGATCACTGTTCTATATTAGGACTTGGGTATAAATTGCAAGTAACAAAAGGATGTCTCTTTTAAAACCAGTAACCTGCTGATCTGTTTACATTATATGCACTCTGTAATCTACTTGGTACAGGTTCTTTGCAGCAGGCATATTAACCCTCTGCACTAACTTCACATATGTCAAAACCTCAACTTTACAAAACTCTGATCTCTCTCCTCGAAACATAAAACACTTGCAAACAGGCACCCCCAGGAAACCAGCACCCGATGCGGTGGCACTGGTCGCACCGCCCTAGAGCCGGCCCTGTGTCTAGGGCCTACTGTAGCGGTGACTTATGTATTAAAAAGGACGGTTTGGGCCTGGCAAGAGGTTTACTTTGCCAGGTCAAAATGGCAGTTTAAAACTGCACGCACACAGGCAGCATTGGCAAGCCTAAGACATGTTTAAAGTGCTACTTAATTGAGTGGCACTATCAGTGCTGCAGACCCACTAATAGTATGAAGCAACAGTTGGTTCTGTAGGGGAATACAATATTGCTTTTCAAATCCTCTTTGTCTCCTGTTTAACTAGGAGTGACCAAATAAATGCTGTAGCCCAACAGGTTAATAGGTAAAAGACACAAACTAACACCAAATAAGTTTTTTTTGAAGTATATTAACACTCATATAACATGGACAATTGCATATAATAGCATATCACAATAGCACACATGACTATCACTTAACATCTACAAGAAGGAAAAACAAATAAATGCAAGATTGACGAGGTGTATCACAACTGAAAAACATTAAATACACAACACATTACACAATTTAACACAAAATACAAAAATAACAAGGGTGTCCATAGGAGATTCATGTATGTTCAAGCATATGTCCTTATATGTGGGTTATGCTCGACAAAGGTAAGGAGCACCTATAATTATCGTCGACGTTTCTATCATATCATATCATATCGAACAGCACCAGGGGTCTTCATCATGACAGAGAAACAGAAAATGCGGCCTGGTGCAGGTGGCCTCTTAAAGGGCTCTGAATGTAGTATCCCCAGCTGGTAGGCCCTTTGGATGTATAGAAATAGGGTCCTTAAGTACCTGGTAGGTCTTCTAAATGCTGTTATACTCAATGTAGAAAGAGAGCTGTTGTGTTGACTCCTAAACAAATGTAGTGAATTAACCAATACCTTGGAGATCCCGAGCAGGTTCTCGGGTGTATAAGAGTGTATGAGTCATGTCTTGACTGCCGGGAAACAAATCAACCTCAGTCCCACTAATACCATTCAATTTACAGACCTTGGGCACAGGTAGTTCCTCTTTACTAGGGACTTGCAGGTAAATTAAAAATACCCTTTGGGTATAAGCCAATCTAACATGATTTAAGGAGAAAGCACAAGCACTTTAGCATTGGTTAGCAGTGGTAAAGTGTGCAGAGCCCTAAGATCAGCAAACACAAATTGAGCAAAAACAGGAGGTCTGAAGGCAAAAAGTTAGTGGAAAACCACGTCAAGGATGCCAGGTCCAACACCAAGGTTAGTGGTTAATCCAATAGTTATTGGAATATGTTTTGTGCTCTCAAGAAACAACTCTGTACATTTACTCCAGTTTCTTTGTGGTGGATTAAATTAGTAGGAGTTAGGTATGATCATTGGTGGGGGGCAAGGTGTGGGAGTTCATGCAGAATGTTGTTAGTATTACTACCCGAGATAGAGGAGATTAGGTATTGTTAGGTTGCAGATATGACTTTTTAAAATGAAATTAGGGCAATTTGCAGAAATACAGTACTAAAGATCAAGACTAACATGCATGTGACCTACAGTCGTATGTGCTCAAAGACAGAATTTGATTTGATTTTGAGATTTATATAGCGCTCGAATGCCCAGGGCGTCTAGGCCCTGCAGCGGAGGAGTCTGTCAGTAATGAGAGAAAGGAGGTAGGATTTCATTTGAAAAAGCCAAGTTTTCAGCGTTTTTCTGAAAGAAAGTAGTGTTGGGCAATTTTTTATGGCTAGAGGGAGCATGTTCCACATTTTTACGGTGTTCAGGATAAAGCTGCTTACAGAAGGCATACAGAGGATGGAAAGTGTGGAGAGGGTCAGGCAAAATAAAGGGAGAGTGGACAGTCTGACGTTTTAAGCCCTGGTGAGTGGAATAGAGAAGAGGGTTTTTGAGATGCCATGCAATCTGGGAGTGTAACACTGTAGAAAGAAACAATTTATGTGTGAGATAGTAATATGCTAGACTAACATTACACCACTGCTTCAGCAAGGACAGCTAATCAGCACCGTTTTAGGAGTAATAGATTGACTCATGTAAAGGGAACTAGTGAGATATTTAGTCTGCATTCAAAGGAAGCAGTAACCTCATGATCATAGAACATGAGAGAATATATTAGGTAAAAAAAGCAAACACAAAGGAAGACTCTGCAAATGCTGGAGCTGATTGCTTCAGATGCTACCCCTTAAATTTTGATCACAGTTTTAATTAGAACAGTAAAGTGGGATCACTTTGGATTCCCCTGGCTTTATATGGCACAAATTAAGAGTAAGGACAGCTGCTTTCCCAGACAGTAGAAGTGTATTGACTGGATTCGTGTGGATGGAAGATGGAGACCTAGTCACTAAAGTGAGGAGATTGGAGAAAGGGCCCGCTTTAGAAATGTAAGAAGTCTTTATCAAGTGGATGCTGATTAGTTGTTCTTGAGCACTGCCATTTGGTAGATGCCTGGACGTCTGAGGCCCACAAAGAATGGAGGCCTGCAAAAAAGAAAAGTGCTTATTAGAAATTGTAAAAGTATGGAAAAAAGCTTATGCGCTCTGTGATTATTTTCCATTCCAGATAAGGGATGAGATGTGTAATGGGCAGTGGTGCTGGAACAATTTACAGAGTGGGAGCTGCTGGCATCATGTTACATCACTGAACTCATAGGGATTCCGAAAAATCCAAGCATTCCACAAGGAACAATTGCTACAAATGAGCCACGCCCATTCAGCAGGAGAGTGGTAAGGGTGTGATACATAGCTGGTGTTCCATTTAGGAGCACATTGTTGCAAATACATTACTAAAGCATGGCATGGTAGCCCTCTGCCATGTACAAATAGCACATTTTTAATCGAAATGCCCACTAAATTTGCACCACAGACTTACAGTTTTACTGACAAAACTATATAGCACACAAACAATAATGTGTGGAAATTGTGTCTTGATTTGATGCTTTTAAAATCTTTGTTTCCATCACACTTCAGAATTAGGAAAAAAGTGCTTCATTTGTGCTTTCTGAACTGCTTATTTAGTTTGAAATGTTTGTACAGTTCAATAATAGGTATTCAAGTTTTGTTTTGTGATAGAAGAAAACAATATCCTACAGCCTTTCCTTTCACATCAGCAAGGTTGTTACACAGTTTACTCTACAAAATCCTCATACAACGTCAAGTTTATTTGCATATTAGCTAAAACCATTGCATACCAATACCAATACGCCCGCAGACGTATCCCGGGCATATAAGGATTTGAAGAGTTCTTGTGGAAATATCGGTCTTTACCAGTTGGTGCAAGACCCCACCTATTTGGTTGGTCATACTCTTGACCTTATATTGTCTCCAGAAGGATTGATATCAGTAGAGGAGATTACTCCTCTGTGCTGGACAGATCACTCACTTATCACCTTTCACCTACACTTATGTAGAGAGGTTCATCACAAGAATATCGCAAAGTCTAGAACTAAAAATAGTGCGTGGCATAAACTTTTTGGGTCCTGCTCAGGGCCTGTCTTTGACTTCTCAAAGGCACTCAACCTCTTAAACTCCATAGAGACTAATTGTCAAATTTTTGAGAGCAAAACTTAAAGGTACTTCATAAGCAGATTCCACTCATGGCTCAAAAACCTAATTCAGGCTTTTCTGCCCCCTGGTACAACGCGGTTTTAAAGGAGACTAAATTAGTCTGTCGGCAACTTGATAGGAAATGGCAGAGACACTACCTAGATGAAAATAAGCTCTGCCTGAAGACCACTTTAAATTATTATAAAAATTAAGTTAGGAAAGCAAAAGCCGATTATTATTGCAGTCTAGTTTCGGCCGCCTCTAATAAAGCTAAAAAGATTTTTGACATACTTCGTGATCTCACAAATCCGTCCTGTCTAAAGCAAGATATAACACCATCACAGAAGCTATGTGATGATTGTATCAGGTTTTTTTAAACATAAAATCAGGACGATTTTAATAGATATTGAGAGCTCTCCGGAATCGGAGATTTCCCCTTACAGTAATGTTTTTTCCACCTTGTGTTCAACCCCATTTAACAGCGTCACCACTGAGCTTCTCAATCTTCAGAATGACTCGTCACAGTCCCTTGACTTCTCAAAACTGAGGTTGGATAGGTTTGACCCAATGTCTGCAGAAGCTTTTAAAATGTTTTTTTAGATCTATTAGGTATGGATCCCCCCTAAACCCTCTCCCTCCTAATTAATGGGAAAAAAAGGGAGGACGATTTATCGCGCCCACTGTTACAACTCTGTAACCAGTCCCCAGAATCTGGTGTGGTGCCTGTGTGCTGGAAAAAGGCTATACAAGCCATTGTTAAAAAATGCCGCTGCGGACCCTACAATTTTGGCCAATTAAAGACCAATCTCTTTCCTCCCATTTCCATTTCATATAGTGGTTATCCCCAAAACTGGAAAAGACAAACCGCAATGCAGCTCGTATTGCCCAATATCCCTCCTCAATGTCGACAGAAAACTCTTTACTAGCATCCTTGCCACCAGATTAGGCCCCACATGTTACACTTTGTTCCAGATCAAGCAGGGTTTATCCACCAAAGACAATGCAGTGACAACACAAAACGCATACTGTATATCATCGACAAAGCTAAACACTCGACAAAGGAAATTATGTTACTGACGATCAATGCCGAGAAGGCGCACTGGCCCTCTGTTGACAAGACCTTAACCCACTTTGGGTTTGGAGAGAGATTTAGGTCATAGATACTAACCTGCTGTGACTGCCCTTGTCTGATGGGCAGCGTGAATGGCCACATCTCAACCCCATTTTCCATTGGCAGGGGCACACGGCGGGGGTGCCCATTATTATCTCTGTTGTTTGCTCTTTACATGGAACCCCTAGCTCAGCAGGTTCAAGACAACCCCTTCATCACCGGTGTTACCTTTGGTGGGTAACAGCACGCCATCAGCTTTTACGTCGATGATGTCCTAGTGTCCCTAGACAACCCACCCCAGCTCTCCCGGCTTTCATGACGGAATCAACAGAATTTGGCCATGCCGCAGGATTTCTTTTTAATGTTAACAAAACACAAGCCCTTAACCTTTCTATATCCCCGACTCTGGTCTCCCGACTTAATGCACTATACCCAATACAATGGGCAAACACAGCTATTCCATACCTGGGAATCCAGCTGGCCTCTTCAATTCAGACAACCTCCACCCTAAACTACGGTTCCATACTTTGGCAGCTTAGTAGTGAATTAGTCCACTGGAAGCATCACCAGCTATCCTGGCTTGGCTGAGTAGCTGCACTTAAGATGACTGCTCTACCTAAAATTCTGTACCTTTTCAGACCCTCCGGCTCCCCTTCTGACCGCAGAGACCGTTTTGCCCCTATCCGTTCCTCTGATGTTGTGCTTTGTCCCGGATTCATCCGTTTCTTATATTGCTTCGCATTTCAAGACTCCTCTTATTCCTTAGAGGCAATCTGCCTTGAGAAAGCCCTTGGCCTGCCGGCCACACGGGTGAAACATGTGTCGGCTGTTCGATTGCTCACTTGTATTTATGATATGTATGTATGTATTTATGATAATTATTAAATACTAAAAATGATATCTAAACCCAACATTAGACTTTGGGATTCGTTTTTTTCCCAGGAACCTGTTTATATACCTAAGGCACAAACCAATCAGTTTGAACAACCCTCCCAGTGACTCCTCCTACAGGGATGATACAAATTTACAGACCAAAATGAACCAATTTGTCTGGTTGGGTAAAAGACCACGAATGAGAAAAGACATGAGCTATTTGCTCCCAAACGCAGGTGGCCTTGGCTTACCAAACCTCCAACAGTACTATCAAGTGGCACAATTGCGCTATCTCATAGAGTGGAATAGGGATGAGTCGGAACCACGCTGGCTGTTCCAAGATAGAGCAATAGTGAGATCTCACTTATGGAGGTTCCCTTTATTGAAAAGAGCACACAGACTCAAATCCCTATGGGCAATTGATAACCCTGACTTCTCCCCTGGTGTAGGTCCTGGAACATTTACTGCATGGCGAGAGATGAAATGCCGCTCGTAGGGCCATATGTTTGATGAGGAGGGAGTGCTCTCATTTACCCAGATACATTCCGATTACACACTTCCTGAGGCAGAGAGGATGTACTATATGCTATTACGCCCTTGCCTCCTACACCAGGTGAACTGCCCTGGGATGAAGAGACCCCTCAGACTATATGGGAAATGGCTTGTAACAAAAACATCTGACAAGCGACTTATCTCTGAACTATACTCTTATCAGTCCTATAAGCCTCAACCAAACAAGCCAGAAACACTGGGAGACAGAGCTCGGCAGACAATTGTCCCGGAAGGAATGGGGTGAAATTTACACCGCTAGTATTGAAACAGCCACCAAAGTGGTTACCTATTGGTACGTTAGGCCACTGCACTTACATAGAGGTAACCCGGGGCGCAGCCCAAACTGTTGGAGGGGGTGTGATTCTCAAGGCACCTTATTGCACATATTGTGGGATTGTCTGAAAATATCAGCGTATTGGACCCAAATGCTAGATGGTACAGACTTGCACCTGGAAACACAACTCCCCAGATTTCCTGCTTACACAATCCTGGGGCTACCTTTCCATTGAAATCTAGACGAGGGAGGCTCTCCAGAATATTCTTACACACTAGGGAACAAGCCGCATTCCCACACACATGGGCTGGCTCCGTCGCCTATGGCATATATTGAGAATGGAAAAGATCACGCTCTTATTCACGAATCAGTCCACCTCGTTTGAAAAGCTCTGGAACCCATTTCTCACTCCTTTATCAACTGACTTTCGGGAGCACACCTGCCCGAAATATTTACGCATACTCCGCTTGACGCACCCTACCACCCCAGTAATGACGACAGATATAACCTAGAGATTCAATATCAAAGCTACCTCCTTTTTGACAGTTGTTTTGTCTTTCACTGAGTACAATAAGGGGTAGGCATTAGAGGGCAGTTTTTGTTTGCAAGAGCTGTTGCTTTAAACCTAATGCTGATGTACATATGATTCATGATGAGTGCTGTGACGCTCCTGTGTTGCAATACATGGCATGGAAAATATGAATAAAAAGATTTGTATTAAAAAATATCTCCTGAGAGTCTCCTGATTCGCTCTCTCTTTCTCTCACTTTTCTTTCACACAAAAACATGCACACACAAGAAGCCAAACACACAGACATAAGCAGACTCACATACAAAAGACTCGGGTGAGATTAAAGCCATTTTAAACTCGTTACCTCCCATGGCTTTCTTAATTCCAGCTGTCAGCGGGCTGCCTCTATTCCTGTGTTTTCACAAATGCACAAGCTAGTGTGAATGTGATCGACAGCACAGGACCTGAATGGACCTCTGTCAAACGCAGCCGGAGTGATGGTGAACACATGGACATTAAGCAAATGAGCCCATGATGAATAGTTTAGCGGGGGCTCATCTCAAAGCTACGGAAGTGCCTTGGCTGTCACAGACTGGTCCCACTCGGACAGCCTAGTACTCGCCAGTGCTAGCAGCCAATGTCCCTACCTTTCATGATTATTGGTACTCTCCTTGGCAGTAGAGAAGTGCTAGTATAAAAATAAGAAGTACCGGTACTCAGTACTTGTGAGTACTGGCCCATTTAAAAGCACTGGAATGCACATGGTCTATGATGCACTCTTATAAATTGGAGGATTTTGAGAAACTGTGCCTGATCAGAATTTGAAAGTATGCTTCTCATCGATCAAAGGAGATCCTCCAATCCTACGACTCAATAGTTGCAGGATCTGAACCAACACCAGCCTCCATTTTGAATAGTTGCTTCTCCAGCAGTTTTTTAGGAAGTGTAGATTGAGGATTGAGCCTAGTCCACTAAATTTCTTAGGGGATTAAGAAATACCTTTTTACCCTATAGGCAGGGCCGGATTTAGCACTGGTGGCGCCCTGTGCGACAATGTTTGTTGGCGCCCCCCAATGACCACCTCCACCACGGACTCTCTCACTAGCACCCTTTAACAGTGACCAAGTCTCCAAACCACTCGCTATCAGATGCATTAAATTAGTTATATAACGCCACTCATACCAGTGTAGGGTGTCAGAGCACTTTGCATCACACACACATTGCACAGAGATAATCAATCATACATGTGTAAATTAGTGTATAGGAAATGTTACATAAGCCAAAGGACCACAAGCATCAAACTCAGGATTTGCGAATCCTAAATAGCGCATTTTAAGAAATCGCTATTTAGGACTTGCAAATCCCTATGCATGTCGGAATCGCAAAAAACAATGCTATTCCTACATATTCCTTAATTGCGGCTCGCAAATTGCGAGTCGCAACTAAGGAATAGCTACTCATTCATTCCTATGGGCCTAATTGCATGCGCAATTTGCGAGTACCAAATAGGTACTCGCAAATTGCCCATGCAATTTCAAGGGTGCAAGGGTGCCAAAAGGACACCCTGTTGCACCCCTGAAATTGAGATGTTACCACATGTTGCGCACATACATGCCCCAAGGGCACGTGTGTGTGTGTGTGTGTGTAAAATGAAACTTTGCAAAATTCACTTTAGTGCATTTTTCAAAGTTTTTGCAAATTACCATCAAGTTCAAATTGATGGCAATTTGCGATCCCTAATTGCAAATTCACAATTTGGAATTGCATCATGCATTGCATTTAGGGAATTGCAATTTGCAATTCCCTAAATGTGTTCGCAATTTAAGTTATCGCTAATTTTGCTATTACTTAAATTGCGAATTTGCATTTGGGTTGATGCATCCCAAATGCAGAAATACTGGTCACAATGGGGCAGATTCGTTTGCGATCGGTATTTTTGTTGATGCATGTGCCCCTAAAAGTGTAGGAGTCACATGCCATCCATTATGGTAGGCAGTATAGTTTGAGAGTGCTTGGTCATGAGAAGCACAATCTCAGAGTCGAAAAAGAAACAGCACAGTTGGGAGTTTTCTCTAATAATAAGAATCGATTTCTAGCCAAATTAAAACTTTTTGCGCCATTAATCAATGTTTTAATGTATACTTCGTAGTGTGTATGAAGTTCTATGATGAAAGTTAATAGATCACTGTTCTATATTAGGACTTGAGTATAAATTGCAAGTAACAAAAGGATGTCTCTTTTAAAACCAGTAACCTGCTGATCTGTTTACATTATATGCACTCTGTAATCTACTTGGTACAGGTTCTTTGCAGCAGGCATATTAACCCTCTGCACTAACTTCACATAAGTCAAAACCTCAACTTTACAAAACTCTGATCTCTCTCCCGGAAGGACATTAATCACAGGAGTTATCTTACCAGTTTTGTGAGGCCTGGTAATTGCTGAGGAAAGGAACACTGCAGCAGGCGCTTTCCAAACATAATAAACTTGCAAACAGGCGCCCCCCCGAAGCCAGCACCCGGTGCGGTGGCACTGGTCGCACCGCCCTAGAGCTAGCCCTGCCTATAGGCTATAAGGCACTGTCCTGACAGCTTCCTTCAAGAAGCTGAGGCTCTCCTTACTATAGGCATTTGTATGGCAGTATCTGAATATTGTATTCTGGATTATTGAATGGTCCAAGTGAATATCACTCCACTTTCACCGAAAGGCCAACTATTTTTAACCTTTCAGCTTGTCTTGAACCCAGGAGATTACACACCTTAAAGTGAATCTATTATGGAAGAATTACACATCTAGGTCCCTCATTCCGACCACCAGGGAAATGCCCTATTTTGATTGAGATTTAATTGGTGTGCAGATGTGCATAATTATACTAAAGCATTTCTGGTATATTTTGAGTATTTCTTTCCCCTTATATGTACGAAAGGATACATTTATTATTAAGGGGGCTTCTTCTCATGGTGCAATACCTAAATCACATATGACTTGCACAAGATATTCTCCTTAACATGTTATGGAAACGTTTAACTATGGTTAACCCTCTTGTCTCATTGCCACCTAGCAGACATCACCCAACCCCTCCTAGATGGCACAGCCTTGCCTCAAAGCTCCTGACCTGCTTTAAAGTATTTTTCTCTCTTTCTGGAGGTGGGCAAGCTGCTGAAGGTTTGCACCAGGATGCCTGGTTCTGGTTTAGTTCCAGGTCCTCTTGCACTCTCAAGTCAAAAATGAATTGAACTTTGATGGTGCATCTGCCTTCCAACCAAACTCTAATCTCGTGCAAAGAACAAAATCAAAATGGGGACCTTTATTGTAATACAGGAGAGAAAGAAAGATATAGCCTCCTAGAGGCTGAATTGTACTAAGTGGAATGAGAAATTCTGGGATCAATCCCAGCTTCCCCACATGTCCAAATTGTGTGATTGTAGAAAAATTGTTTAGCTTACCGACCTCCTTTTTCTTCATTAGCACATATGATAGTATATTCAAATGCAGGAGTTTAGGATGTGTTCTGTACAACAGTGGCAGCTCCTCCGCTAAGTCGGAGGAGCGTCACCCCACTGCCTTGAAGGAATGAAAAAAGTAAAAATGTAAATGATAATAATGTAATGTTTATTTTGTCCTCCTCTTGCGGCAGCTTTGCGTGAGGGGGCGGGGAAGGTTGCAGAGCAGGGGAGGAGTGGCAGCACACTCCTAAGTGCGCAATGACTGTTTGGTCGGCCCTTTTGGGCTGCCCAAAATAGTCATGCGCACTTTCCCTGTTCTCCATGTAGGCTGCATTACAGTGTCCATGGAGAACATGCCCGGACTGTGTTTCCTGGAGTCCAGGAGTGGCCATTCAGGGCCGGCGTCAAAGTAAGTGTATATATATTTTTTTTTATTTAACATTGTGCCATGTGCACCCACCCCGCCAGTGCTGTAAAATCACATCTTATGTTAGATTTAATACACTATAATGTTGCTTCATTCATGAAAAGAAAATAGTCCATTTTTAATATACACCTGAAAGTGACTTGCTTCCTAGATCACCAATGGCATTGTCGTCACGGTGGAAACACAAACTCCTCTCAATGCTGTGATATAAGCTTATGCACCAAGGTGAAAGGCTTCCACAGGGTAAAATATACACTTTCATTTCAATGGTAATGTTTTCAGGGCTCGACTAATGTACGAGCTTTTAAGGCCAAGCCTGACTTCCTGGTTCGGCTCTGACTGGGCTCTCCTTGTTAATTTGTTGGTTCGCCCATTTCTACCCCTAACCAGAGCCCCTTCATTAACCCAAGAGAAAACGGCCTCTAAAAAACAAAATACAATTGTGTTGAAACACTGCGGAGAAAGCAGATCTGCACTGGAGAGAGAGTGGCCTAGCAATTGCTACAAACAAACCCTTTCACGTGCGCTTGCTTCGTGGGCAGAGTGTGGTATTGCAGGGCTTGCAACTATCTATCTGCTGTGCTGGACATTGCAGACACCACTCACTTATGCAAGAACACGCACAGGGACATTCGTGCATGCAGACAGGGCATTTAGTACGTGTTTTAGAAATGCTTCCATTCGCTGCTGCCCACATTACTAAACCTTGATTCCTATCGGTTGTGCTACAGCGTCACTATCACCACCTTCCTCCACAATCGTGGCTCCAAACTAGTGCTGCCCTACTCTGCTATGCCAGCAGGAAGCCTTCTCTTCGATTTCTCTAGTCAGGAGATTTGCCTGTTAGAAGGCCCAGCTCACGCACCTACAGTGCTACTAACTCCACAGCTCGGCGGACTGGAAAGAGAAACCAGCCCCGGCAATTCCACTCGTCCGGCCCCCTTGGGGGGTGGGTGTTTTGTGACACTGAGTGGCGAGTATCATTGACGCTTTTATTTTGTTACAGGGAGCCGATATTGCATCACTGCTGTGAAAACCTGCCCCCTGTGACAAAACCGGCCCCGGCCCCCATGGCCGCAAAACCTGCCGCACCCCTCCGGTCCACCGGGGAAATGCCCGGTGCCTGCTACGGCCAGTCCAGCCCTGCTCCACAGATTCTGAGTGGACACTGTGTCCATAATCACAGTGTGACTCTGGCCCCTCCCAAACACCCTGCCAGCTCTGAATGAATGCATACGTGCCGCCGCTCAATTAGCACACTCACTGTAAGTGTAGATTAGCACTCGATTATCAGAGTGCTTCTCGAACGGACTGGCTCGTCAGCTCTGTCGCGCTTCTTTTTGTACATGCTAAATTTTACTGAGCTTTCAATTTTACTGAGCTTGGTTTGCTGCCCCATGAGTACCGTACTCTCTTTTAACAAGGAGAGGTTCCGGTACTCAAGCGCAGAAAATTTAAACGTGCCGGTACTTAGTACTGTTTAGTACCGGCCCATTTAAAGCACTGCCCATCGAGCTGGTCTGACTGGGCTGTGTGTGGGCCGATGTTTTGGCTGTTGTGGGCCGATTTAATAGTCTGCTGGGTCGCTTTTTACTGTTGACTTGATATTAAAACAAACGTTGCCTGCAGCAAACTCAAATCCATTCGATCTTCCATACTTGACAAAACACTTACACAGTGTGTCTTTACCAAGGTCAGAACAGCTTGAGCGCCATTTTGTTAGCACTCTCATTCGCTTGCGTGAGGCCTCTTTTATTTTGGCGCCCGGGTATATTTTCTGCCCCAGCCAGACCCTGCACACTTGTAAAGCGTAGCTCCGCCCCCATCATATGTGTACCTCTAAATATACTCCCCTGGGGCGGGAGGGGTTCTGAAAGTTGTGGCCCTCGACCCTCCTGGATTCTCCTGAGTGCTCGTCGGAACGGGCCTCATATTTTGCGACAACTTTGATGACGCTCTGATTGAGAAAACCCGAAAGGGAGAAAATTCTGCGCGCTAATAAATTAATTGTAGATAACTTGTCAGTCAGGCAAACTTGGCAGACGGGTGTTAAGCAAGCCTGGGCGACGAAGAAAGACAAGGAAGCAATTGTCGTACGCGGCGCTGAGCCAGCAGTGAAGTAAATATATGCCCTATACTGTATGAGTCACCCCCACACCTGGTAAACGTGAAGCTAGCTGCCAGATGGATGACAGGATTTCATGCCTCGAGGGGGAGTTCTACAATAAGCTCTGTCATGCATTTTCAAGTGGCAGGTAAGCTGCTTGCAGGAGCATCAGGTATGTATATTTTAACATATGTTTTCACAGCCGAATTATGAGACAAGACCGGGCTCCTTCACGGATTTAGGGATTAAAATGCAGGTTGCACAAGAAAAGGAAATCCAGAGTTAAAACTCTTTAGGCCTATCATAATTAGGGTTCGAACAGAGCAGTCGTGCACTATCGAAGGATAGGACACAATCTTCAGTTATAAACACACAAAGTGAAAGTAAAATTATTTTAACCTTTAGTTGATAAAACAGGTTAAAGTCTTTTCATCCCCTCGTGTCTGGACTTTCTTCTTATTCATCATCATGTATTCCGCAGGTCGCCTGGGAGAGTATATGTGTCCCTCAAAACAAACAAAACAAGCAGACACTAATTTGGAACGAAGTAAACTATGCTGTTACTGTGCTTTATCTCAAAAAGACAGGTGGAAGGTCAGTTCTGGTAGAGTGTACCATGGGGTGCAACGTTCCACTCCGTGCCTAAGCAGGTGCGGTGCGTCCATTGGGGCGTGGGGGCGTTGCCCCCCCGCCCGCGCCCGCAGCTCCCTCGGTGTCTCTGAACTTAGTTTACTTAAGTTCAGAGATGCCGAGGGTGGGGAGAACTGACAATGCATGTCAGTCAGCATGACGTCGGACCGTGGGCGGTCCGGCGTCATGTTGACTGACATGCATTGTCAGACCAGGCAGCACTGCAGCACAAGTGCGCATGAGTGGGCATGGTGAGCTAGTTTTTAGCCCGTGCCCAGTCATGCGCACTTGTGTTTTCACGGACGAGGAGTAGGCTGTGCCCTCAGCCAATCCTGGCGCTGCAGCAGCGCCAGGATTGGCTGAGGGGTTGCCACTGCAGTGCTGACATGACGTGCTGTTCCATCCAGTTTGAAGAGGGCAGAGGCGCCAACGCGGACCAGGAGCAGAGGCGGTCAGGTAAGTTTTCCTTTTAATTTTCATTGTATTCTCCCGTGCGAACCCCCCGCGCGTGACCCCCCCTCGCGACTGCTCACACGTTCGTTTACTTATCCTCCCGTGCGCCACCCCCACCCCCGCGCGTGACTCCCCCCCGCGACTGCTCACATGTTCGTTTGCTTCCTTTGCAATCATTATACGCCCCGGCACTTTCAAATGTCACAAGCCGCCCCTGCCCAAATGTCTAGGTACTTCTGGCCTTTGTGTTCCACCCTTTGTGCGTGGCTTACATTTTTCCCACCATCCTCGCAGAAGTAGCCTTAGCTCGCGATGTGCTCATGGGATTGTTGCATTAGGAGATTAAGACCCTTTCCATTCATCGAATGGGTCTTTTATCAGTCTTGTGGGTATCCCATAGCATGACCATTATCTCCTTTTTCCATTGTTCTTCAGTATGGTTGTCGTCTCGGAAACCAACCCCACTCTGGCACCCCTTGTTTCTAGTGGTGAGTTCTCCAGAATTTAATCTTTCATAGATTCACATGCTTGAATCTATGAAAAATATCAATACTAGAGAACCACAATGTACAGATAAATAACTTATTTTTTCCCTCTCTCCACTGCATACACCGAATGCATGCCCCCTCTCCTAACTCCCATCTTAGTTCGCTCCATGTTTAGGTCTGTACATCAGTCCCTAGAAGCTAGAAGTGGTCCTTGTGACTGCACTTCTGTCAGACGCATGCTGTCCCAGTCTGTGTTGCCTGACTTTAGGTTTCAGCTGCCTGACACAGCGCATGCGCGGTCAGCAAATCATTTGTAAACGAAATTTTATTTTTAAACTGGCTCAGAGCCCACCATTACTTAGCATTACTAACATTGGTTGCTTCGATGTCACTGTTGATTTTCTGCTTCTTTTTGTAAAAGCGCCTACTGCTTCCTCCTGGAGCTTCAAATGTTAGCCTCTGCCTGGGAGCATGGACAACTACAGCCTCCTGTCTGCGGCCAATGTCCTTCCACTGGCCTTGCGCTTCTGCAGGTAGTTTTTGTTGTTGCTTTTTTGAAACTTTTATTCAAGCACTCCATAAGAGTGCATCTGTCTGCAGTCTGTCCTCTCTCTCTCCTCTTGTCTTTGATTTTGATAGCTTCCTCCCACCTCCATCCCTCGTCCAACAATCTGTGCTCTTGCCCAAACCTTCCTCTCCCGCCCCTCACTTGTGTTGCTTGATCCCCCTCACCCACCTCCCTCTGTTTGTTGAGTTGCTGCTCCCTCCTTCCTTTCACTGTCTGTGTTCTGGAGAGGACCTCTAAGCTGGGGAACCGGGTTCGAGTCTCTGCAATGACACTCAACATCCTGTGATTCTGGGCAAATCACTTAATCTCCCCGTGCCTAACAAAAATGAATGTGTCCATCTGTAACGAAAATGGTACTCTGTAAAGCATTCTGATACCTGATGTCTTGGGTCTAGTTTGCGCTACATAAAACTCTAATTTAAAAAAAAAAAAAAAACCCTTGTGTTGTTTGCCTATCCTGCTATCCTTTATGTTTAACCCCCCCCCCCCACACCCTGGTTCCCCCTGCCCCTCCAATCCTACCGTCTGCCCCCAAAAAAATATGAACAGTCAAATAGCACTCGCATACTCAAGCTATTTGGCTTTGTCAATTTTTTTTAGGCATTCTGTACATAAGTGCGAGGTGCTGTGCTCCATGGCTTAAAGAAGGAAAAAAGCAATATGACGCGGTCAACACTGGCTGCGTCATAGCACTTTTTTCTTTACTTGAAGCCATGTTGTACAGCAGCTGGTGCTGAACAGATTGAAGGGGTTTACCCCAAACTAACCTGGGGTGGCAGAAAGCCCATTAAACACCAGGGCTAATGATAGTTTTTTTTTTTTTTTACAAAAATAAATATGGCGAGGAAGCGGCCTGCCCAGTTTTTATTAACCATAGAAAATGTATGTAACCCCTAAAGGGCTCAAAATCCCCTGAAGGGCAGAATGGGTGTTTTAGCCCCAAGGATCAGAAAGTCCACTAGACCCAGGGGAAATGGTTAAATTAAAATAATAATGACGTGGTGACCAGCCCACATCGGATTATACCTCTCCCACCCCTAGAGACACAAAAGTCTTTTTGCTGCACCTGGGGGAAGATGGGAGGGCTTACCCGAATGTTCTTAACCCCTTGCGGCCTTTCCCCCCCAGGGGTGCACAAATGCAGAAAAACACTAATTGCCAGCAATAGATGAAAGGAAAAAAGGGGACTTGTCTGTCCTGGCAGCCACCAACACACACTGCTCGTAAAGCCCCAATAGTCTTCCTAGCCCCCTGATCAGGGCACAAGTCCTAAAAAAAGAAGTGGGGGGACGCTGTCACCGGAAGTGACGTCACGACGGGAATCTCATGGGTATTCATATGCCTTTAGATGAAAGGTGGTCTGCACCCTATCTCGCGGAGGCTGCGTTTAATCCCCCCGCAGTGAATGCAGGTAGACAGACGTTCCGAATGAGCTCTGATCTCGCTCCAGAGAGGCCAAAGTGTGAAGTCCAGCTTTTGGGCAGGGGGGACGGCGTCCACCCGGAAAAAACCTGGTAAAATAAGTGGGGGGACTCCGTCCACCCGCGTGGTACCCCGACTCGAGCCCTGCCCCTGATGCACACAGCAATCCCCAAGGCATGCAAGAGGAAATTTAGATTCTTTCTGGTGTGGATTGGCAGAGGGGGAAAAATCCCAATTTCTTTGTACTGTTAGAGGGTGTTTTTTCCCCCAATAGGAACTGACACTGAATGTGTTATCTGAAATAACATGATACATTCTGAGAAGCAGTAATCAAGTCAGGAGTGGCACTTTATTCAAACAACCAAGTAACAAGTGTTAAAGACACGTCATTAATCAAGAATAAACATGCAATCTTAGGAAATATTAATTCACGACATTTCAAAGAGAGAGTGAGAGAGAGAGAGAAATTGAAAATCAAAATGCAATGAGGCAGTATAACCTTATCAAATGCTAAATCAATCAATACATCAATCAGCTAGCTGGCAGCACCTCGTCGAGTAATACACAGTATGAGGTGATCAATGAGCTGGTCAGTGGACAGCCTTTTTATACAGTTTTAATGAGGACTCGGTGACCACAGAATCAAAACATTAGCAGGTTATTGACCACAGAACATAACAAAAGCTGGACATTTTATCGAAAATAAATTGCATCACTTCTCGGAAAATTAAGAAGCAAAAGTTACAAACCGGTACAAAGGTTTATATAACGGTTACAGTTTATTTTGAGCCATGTCACTGTCTTAGTTTCCAAAGCTAGCAAAAACATCAGGTGAGAAGATGCAGAAAGTTGCTTTTAGCACCCCCACCTCTACTCTTAGCCCATGTCTTCATGATCTTGATGTACAGTAAGATGTGCACTCATAGGACAGGGCCTCTGGGGTCAGAAAGACAGTGACCTGAGGTTAGTGACTTTCACAGGAGAGATACATCTAAGGTTACAGAAGGGCATGAGGCCTACTGCCTTTGTAGACGCTCGGGCAGTGTGGACAATTTTAGCACAACCCGGTCTATGGGCTGGCAGGGACATTTGGGACTCTCATTCTGCAGATGTGGACAGAATGGGCTGGAGGCACTATATGGTAAAACTAGACCCTGTTTCATCACTTGTCATGGTTAATAGCTGCACTATTCATGCTCTGGGTTTGTCGACAACTAGGGGAAACCTACCAACCCTGGCCACTTCTGAAACCTGAAGACGCAGGGTTAGTGTATCTTGTGTGGATCCCAGTACATTTTCTTACCCAGAGTGCTCTGCAGTTGTCAAAATATAGGTTAAAAAAAGCTATTTTCCCATATTTATGTGGCAGAAAACTTCTCACATTTGAAAGGCTGCCTTCCATGTTTGAAAGGACATAACGTACGTCATGGAATGGATCAAAGCTGTGACCATGTGAAGACCTTGTTGACACCATATTGACTTCACATGGTTCAAGTTTTGATGGTTGCTGTCATGGGCAAAAGGTCTAGGCACACAAGCGGAGTACCATTTTTATTAGAACTGTGGGAAAGCTCAAAGGAAGGAATTTTGTGGTTCCACCCAGAATTTTACTGTAGGAAATGACCATCGTTTGCACGGTGTATCTCCGAATTGTTCTCCTATCTGCTTTTGCTGGCTGTAGAACTCTGTGCACTTTACCCATGCTACCCAGTAATAAAGTGCCTGTGCTCCTTCTTTAAACATGGTTGTATTGGCATAAAACTAATTGACATATTCAACTTATCTATAAGTCCCTAGTTTATTGTACAAAGTGTACCCAGCACCTGTTTGTTAAATGTCATTACTAGACACACAAACACCCTAGTATATGCAGGAAAAGACATGTTGCCTCAACCAACCAAACAAGCCATCCCCAGGAAAGCACGTTCAGCTTTAGGGCCCCCTACTTCCTCCAGCAGCCCAAGCAAAGCAATATGAGGGCTTAACTCCATGGAGCGGCCTAGAACAGCGGAGAATATGTGACCCACCTCCTCCCAGAAGGTCTGCAGCACTAGCCATTCCCAGGCAACATGGTAGAAGTCTGCCATTGGAAGCTGACATTACACACATGCTGCTTGCTTACCCGGGGGCACATGTAAGCGCCTCCGTGTTGGGTAAGTCGCATGCAAGTAATTGAGCTGTATCATACGCAGTCGCGTTGAGATCGCCAGTTCTCTAGGCGCCATGCAGGCCTCCCTCCAATTGTCCTCATCCAGGTCTCCCACCCAGGACTCCCATCGCTGTTGGGCCTTCTCTAAGCCATCCAGAGCATGAATCACCAGCGATCGATAAATCGCAGTTGTTGCTCCCTTACCATACTTCCCTTTAAATATCTTTGCCTCCAGTGGACTGTATTCAGGCCAAGAGTCTTCTGGGAGGTCGTGGGCCAACATGGCGTGGCATAGTTGGAGATACTGGAAAAACTGAGAGGTGTATAAATAGTACTTGGTTTTTAACTCCTGAAAGGCCACAAAGCTCCCCCCTTATAAACATCTCTAAGGTATGAGATCCCAATGTAATCCCAAGGTATAAATCCCTCCAAGGCCGACAGCTGACCAACTCATGTTCCGCCATAGGGGTGGGGGGGGGGTCATCCCAGTTAGGCAGCGGCTCCAACCAGTGAGGCGAAGGGCCACCCTCAAACAGGTGAGAGACACCCGCATACAAGAAGACAGAGTATTCGGTAGATGTGTTCCATATAGGAGATCAAGCATGCTGTCTAGC
This sequence comes from Triturus cristatus, assembly GCF_964204655.1. NCBI lineage: Eukaryota > Metazoa > Chordata > Amphibia > Caudata > Salamandridae > Triturus > Triturus cristatus. The sequence continues at coordinate 399,908,235 of NC_140587.1, read as the reverse complement.
CCCAGCAAATGTATCACCAACCAATACGTCGGATCATCCCAACCCTCTGTGAACCAATCATTAACCAGGACCAAGTGTGCCACAAGGTAATATAAGTAAATATCCAATTAACCCAGGCCTCTATCAAAAGGAGTCTTACACAGGGATTGTAACGCCACTCTGTGTTGGCCCCCAGCCCACACAAATCTGGTGATCTTCGCGGTCAAGGAATTAAACCACTTGCGGGGGATGGAATATGTATAGTTACTCAGCACATACAAAGCGTGGCAGACACAGCAGTTTAAAAAGGGCCGTACGCCTCATGGGGTTCAATGGGAGAGTGGCCCAGCAGCTAAAATCGTGATCAAGCTATAGGTCCAGACCCCGGAAATTAAGGACCCAGGCCAAATCCGGGAGGGGAGGCACATGGGACACTAGATATTTAAAGGAATTATGCTGAGTAGGAATGTTAGGGACCAAGCCCTCCCGAGAGCGTCACCCTTAACCTCCAATAAGCAGAACTTGCCTTCATTGACCTGAAGCCTGGATGCCTCACCATATGGCCGGAGAATTTGAAGGCATCGGGGCCCATAGTGCTGTCGATCTCTCAAGAACAAAAGCATATCATCCGCGTTTAGCGCCACGCCTTCCTTGAGACCAGCTCCCCATTGGCAGCCCCACACCTGAGCATCACAACGTATAAGCCGCAAAAGGAGTTTCATCACCAAAGCAAATAGCAGCAGGGACATTGGGCACCCTTGGGGCATACCACGCTCAATGGAAAATGCTGGAGCTAAGACCCCGTACACCCGAACCTGAGCGGTCGGGGAATGGTGCAGACACCGAACCATATGGTGGAACCCCTCCCCCAGCCCAACCCGGTGAAAAACGCTGTCAATAAAAGCCCACGATACCATGTCAAATGCCTTGGTGAAATCTATTAGCAGGAGACCCGGCGTGTCATCAAGTTCCACCACTCGGTTCAGTGCCACTTGGACTCTCCTAATCAAGTGGCGTGTGCTACAGCTTGGCATGAATCCACACTGATCTAGGTGGACTAAGTCGGGGAGGGACCTGCCCAGCCGCTCGTCCAATACTTTTGCATAGATCTTGATGTCAGTGTTAATTAGCGAGATCAGCCAATTAGAGGAACACTGGTCACTAGGGAGACCCTCCTTAGGCAGGACACCGATTGTAGCTCAGTTAAGTTCTGGTGGGAAGGCCCCTGCTGCAATGCCGCTACAAAGAAGTTCAGGAGATGGGGACAAAGGGTCTCACAAAAGCGATTGTATTATTCGATGGGGTACCCATCATGGCCGGCTGTCTTCCTAGCTTGCAACCCAGACACTGCAGCAAACACCTCCTCAAAGGTTAAGGCTTAGTCCAGCTCTCGGGCCAAAACACTAGATACAGTAGGCAATGGTATACTATCGAGAAGGGGGTTTGCGTCTTCTGCGGGTGGCGGAAGGCATCACAAGTATAACCCCCGATAAAAATCCACAAAGGTCTCAGTAATCACTGAAATCTCCTCCTGAGGACATCCTGACGAGTTCTGAATCACTGGGACCACTCGGACAGAGACTCCACGGGTCACCAGCCAATACAATTGTTTACCTGATTTATCGCCTGAGGCATACACCCTCTGTGTCAAAGCCCTCCAGCACTGCCTGGCCTTCTCTAAACAAACCTGCTGCAAGTCCGTACGGGCTATGGCCTGGAGACGATGGGACTGTCCCGGCAGCGAAGAGCAGCTTCCTCTCAAAGAATCTGGGCTTCTAAGTCAGTCAGGCATGCAACACGGCGCGCCTTGGTCAGCCGAACATAGCCTTTAATACGGACTCTTAGGGAAGGCTTCCTAGCCACTCAAAGCGTTGCCGCTGGTGCCACTGAGCCCACATTGAGCTAAAAAAAATTGACGTAATTCCTCTTCAACAAAGGTCTTGCATTCCGAACTCTGCAAGTACCAAGCAGTAAACCCCCAAGCTGGGTTTAAAGCAGTGGGTTGAGCTCCCCATGACAGTAACAACAGGGCGTGATCAGAGATACTGCGTGGAAGGATGCGTACCAACTGAACCGAGAGAAGGTCCTCTGCTGGTGCCACACCAAGTCTATGCAAGATTCCGCCGCATGCGTGGTGGATTGATGGATGTAAGCCTGCAGACCAGGATGCCAGGAGCGCCAGGCTTCGCAGAGGCCCAGCGAGTCCGCCCTGTAGGACAGGCAGACCGATCGGGAGCGCCTGGCAGGATATAGGGCTTAAGAGACGTCTAGGACCTTGTCCAGAAGTGCATTAAAATCGCCTCCAACTATTGTGATGCCCTGAGGGAGAGTCAAAATGAGGGATCTCCGAGATTGCAAGGAAGGCTGCAATAACAGCAATAACAGGATATAAAGTTATAATGCCTCGCTTCTAGATGACCTTCAACACCCACATAACAATCCTGGGAGTTCATGTGATGTGCCGTAACTGCCTGGGGGAGAGCCTTGTTCACCAATATGGCAACTCCCCTAGAACCACTTGTAAACCCCGAGTGGTAAACCCTATCATAGCCAAAATGGCCCAGGAGGGGACAGTTTGTATCCAGTAGGTCGGCCTCCTGTAATAGAACAACCTCTGGCCTGTGACGCTTAATGTATCGTAACACTGCAGAACGATTACTGCAGTCCAAGAGGCCGTTCACATTCCAGGAGAGCACCGTTAACTTAGGGGAGGTCATAACACAGCCGAAAGAGAAGGAACAACCCACACCCAACCTGAGGGGGATGTGATACCCCGATAGCCTGCCATGTCTTGCCACTTCAAGCTACCCGAAATTGTCTGTGTGATTGCCGCTACTAAACTAGTGGAAAAAACAGCATTAAAACAAAACATGCAATAAATGAAACCAGGATTAATACCCCAACTAGACAACCCACCCCCCAACTCCCCCTCACTTCACCCAAAGAAGCATCTGTCTCCCTAACTAAATAACCCCAAACCCCCAACTAAGGAGTAGGAAACCTCTGTAGTCCATAGGCGCCCATACAACAGGATCCAGCACCTGACAACTAATTACCATACATGCAAATGAAATGTGTTTCTTCGGAGCCCAACAGAAGCAATAGCTGATGCAAGAGAAGAGCCGCACGAGTCAGGCCCCCATTGAAGACAAAGGAAGGCAAGCCCGGCCCTCGTCTTCAGCAACCCCTCTCAACCCACCACCCCCATACTAGTTTCAGCGACACAGAGAATGACCATCTAGGTCATGATACGTCCAACAGGTGAGAGGAGGAATGCAAGTCCACCTCTGCAGATCGAAAGACCATTGGAGTATCTGACAGGTTCTCAGTCTCTCCTTGTGTAGCCTAGTCCAGTGCTGGATCCCCCCGAGGTGAGCCCGGGCCCTCTCCAACAGCCTCACGTGCGACCCGAGGCCTCCTGAGCCCCGAGCACCCCCTGCCTACGGCAGGAGAGTGACCCTGTATGCACCTTGGTGCCTGCCGTCTGGTGCAGCTCTGGGGTGAGGGGGCGCGGCAGAAGCTGACGCTCAGTTGCCCATTCCCAGGCCTGCTCAGTGTATCAAAGAAGAGAGTTCTGGACTAGAAGAAGACTTTAAGGCGAGTGGGAAATAGAAGCATGTAACGCAGGTCTAAGGTACAGAGCTTCTGTTTCACCACAGCACCTCCGCTGCTGCACCACCTTGGTATAGTCTGGAAACAAGGGTATCTTCGGGTTGTCGAACCGCAGGTCAGGATGGACACAGGCCTCTTGCTGTATCACATCCCGGTGTTTAAAGTTGAGCAGCTTCAGGATCACAGGCCGGGTGAAGGCTCCAGGTTGAGGCCTCGGTACAAGGGAGCGGTGTTCCCTCTCGAAGACAAAAAATGGAGACCGTTTGTTTTCGGACACCCATGTCTAAAACCAGTCCTCCAGCACTCCCGCCCAGACCCCTTTGCTCCAAGGATTCAGGTAGGCCAATCAGCCGAAGGTTGTTATGTCGTGACTTGTTCTCTGCGTCCTCCGCCCTCTCTGTCAGGGCGAACACCAAGGCGGACAACCTGGACATTTGGCTCTTAAGATAAGAGATTTTGTCCTCAGCAGAGGAGATTGGGTTTTCTACCTCTGTGGTCTTGTCCACCACATAACGCAGGTCCTTTTGCAACAAAGATAAGTCCACAGGGAGGCCTTCCATCTTGGACTCCACAGCATCCCTTTAGTTCTGTATAGCCTTGAGGACCACGGCCAGACGGGTAAGATGTCTGGTGCTGTGCCACCCCAGACATCGTACCTGTTGAACCCTCTACCTGGTTGTGAGAAGCAGTTGGTGGGATGGTGTATTGATCCATCTTCGTTTAAGTCAATGGCTGCGGATGAACCTTCCCCTGCCCCATCCTCCAGAGCCAGAAGCCCAGAGGTCAGGTGTGCACAACAGGGTCTGCTCCAGAGCAGCGTCCAGACCGGCTGAAGGATCGGGTTGGACCACCAGACAAGATGACCCACCCACTCAGCAAGGCGCGAGCTGTCCAGAGCATCTGCAGGTGGGAGCGCTATATATGAAGCCCCCTGCTTTAGCCAACAGTCCTGGCTGTCACCTCTAGCACACCTCAATTCTCCTCTCCACACCCTTGGGCAGCAGTCCAGAGGCAGTCCACCCCCTACCCTGAGCAACTCACTCAGGGAAGGGTCCCCACTCACTCAGGGAAGGGTCCCAGCCCAGTCCACCGGCAAAGGGCCACACAGCTGCACAGTGACAGAGGGAGCAAGCCAGTTAGGACCCTTGCTGTCAATAGCAGAAAACACACCCACTCTTTCTTGCACTTCACTTTAAAGAAATATAATTGCTGTGTTTTGGCTATTTTCTCGATTCCTTCTAGGAGAATACACTATCCCTTGGTACTTTTAGAATTCCCAAACATGAGAGATAGAAAATAGGGACTCAAATTTGGCCTGGATACCTTTATGGGGAAAACGTTATGATGGTTTATGCACCAAATACTCCATACATTTAAAGAAAAGGCTCAGCGCAGTAAGAGGAGGGAAATCTTAGCAGTAAAGGATTCAATAGTTAATAATTGCTGTACATACTACTGCAGTATTGACCATATTTGCAGTGCAGAAAAGTTGTCATTTCTTGGTTCGCTCGCGGTAGTGTTGTGGGAGCACTGGAGGCGATAAAAAGTTCATGTTTAAAAACTAACATTTCAAGTAGATTGCAATGCAGTGATACAATCTAGTATACCAAAGGTAAGTAGTGTGCAAGAAATCTGAGTCTTTATCATGTTTTTAAAAGATTTGCACTATATACTTTACATGCCAAATCTTGTGGTAGCTCCACTTTCACTCCTAGAGCTAAGTCAGACCATCAAATTGGCTCTCCCTGTGAAATTCCTGGCTTGTTCACCCCTACTATGCATCCTAAGGACACAAGGGGCTTATGCAGACAGCTGCGCAGCGATGCTTTGAAACTAAAGACAATAGGAGATCAATGGGGACACGGAAATTCTTGAAGTAAAACAACATAACATCACTTGTACAACATAAGACTGCACCAAGAAGCGTATATTTTGGCACGTGCATTTAGACATAGCGGCTAACTTCAACAGGTTTAAAAATGTTTACCTTTATGTAGCTGTTACATCTTAGCTTCTAAATGCTTAAAAGTGATTTATACTATTTGATTATTTGCTGGTTTCTGTTTAAAGTTAACATACACACACACAACTGGTGTGCTGTTTTTTTTTTTTAAAGATCTCTTTTAAAACCTCTCTATTGGGGTTGAAAATATTGCCTGGGTTTAATATCACATAGAAGATGCTCAGTGTAGGAAACTGGTTTTTATGTGGGGGTATGGAAGCCCCACTCATGCGAAAACCGCAATCATTATCTGGGTTAACAACAAAAAGTCACTAACTTGTGCTTAACCCTCTGGCAGGTTGGCACAAAGCAGTCAGGTTTAACTTAGAGGCAATGTGCAAAGTATTTATGCAGCACACAAACTGAAAACACAACACACAAACTCAAAATTAAACACCCGAATAATCCCAAACCAATTTAGGAAAATTGGTAAAGTTTTAATAAATAAAATGATACCAGAACGACAAAAGTCCAATCAGTAGATAATTAATTTTAAAGTTTTTAGTGAAAACAGCACCTAAAAGCACAACGCGCCACTTGTGGTCATCTGATCATGCTAGACCAGGTGAAAGTCGCAAGTTCAGGCCGTCTGCGATGGAGCACAGGTGGGTTACAGAGCACAGGTTAGTCCTTCTGAAAGAGTTACTTTCCCAAAGGCTGGCACGTAGAGTTCCATTCTCAATGTAGGAGGCAGCGAGGAGTAGAGAGAGCTTTGTGGATCGTCGTCGCTGCAGGTCGAAGAGCAGACCAGGCCTCTGGTTGCCATTACTGTACCGCAAAGAGCTGAGCGTTGCGGATGCTTGTTGCTGGAAATCCGCGGGCTATTGTTGCTGTAGCATGAAGTGTAGATCTCGCATTTGCGGTTGTTGCAGGTGGCAGAATCGCTGCGCACAAAGAGGCCAGTTCGCTGTCACAAAGAGCCCAAACATAAGGATTTAAGCTTTTCTTCTTGGGAGGAGCTCATAATGACACCAGCCAAGTGTCTAGTAACTGGGGTAATCCTCATGGGGATCAGGAACTCGCTCCAGCAGAGGCCACCAGGGCCCAGGCAGGTCCAGTTGCATGTCAATTTGTAGCAGGTGAGCTGGGTAGTTGAAGGAAGGCCTCTGGAGGTTGTTCTGTCCCTGTAACTTAAACAGGAGGTCAGCCAGCTGACCCTTGGAGTCACTCAGGTTAGCCTGGGATGAAGATAAACAGTTCCAGTCTTCCTTCTCAGACAGTAGGGTAGTCCTCCTTCTGTAATGTCCACAGGTGCAGGAGGGTTCCGATGAGTGGCTGCTGGGGCATCCACTATTTATATCTGGTGCCAGACTTTGTGTTTGGAGGGGAAACCCTGTCCTAACCCCACATCTGGTTCTGGAAAGTTCTTACCTTCCCCTGTTTAGGCTCCAAGAAGTCTATGGTGTAAGAAGGCTAGCGACGTGGCAGGATGGCCCATCGGATTTTAGATATTTTAAGATATACCCAATACCTTGAGGGTGACTTTTTGTGATTGGGTACTTTGTTAATTGTTACACCTACAACCCCAATAATTTGTAGATTAGGGTTACATGGTCCTGATGAATTGCACAGGTCCACAGCAACTATGGCAAGAAACGTTGACCCACGTTTTCACTGCTCTGTGAACTGTACTGGATCGTTGTTTCCAACAAAGCCACCCTTTGTTTTACTTATAACAAGAGAAGTTACATATGGAAACTTCTGAAGGGTTTCTCTTAGTTATTTTTATACCACATTATCGCCAATCTACACACACTACACCTCCTCAGACACTTCATCACGGCATCTAATTTTCAGAAGACCTTGGCAAAGAGCCACCTCGGGGGGCCCGATGGGCACTGCTGCACCAGCCCAACGAGGAGCTGCCCAAAGATAAAGCATGACACCCATCGGGGAGTGTGAGGGCTCTTGCTTCTGAGCAATCAGATCCCCTGATCTGCTTGCTCAGCCTCTCCAGACTTACTGCTTTGCCCTTATTTTCTTTGTGACTTTCGAGCGGTGGGGGCCAGTTTTGCAGCAGTGATGCAATAGCGGCCCCTGTAACAAAAGGAGCAGCAGTGATGCTAAAGCAGCCGGCAGCAGTGGTAAACCGGGGCCGGTCCAGCTGATTGCCAGGGCTGGTTTGTGTTCCCAGTCTTGCCCTGCTCTGAAGAGAGGGGAATTCGGGACTAAAAGATTAACAACTTGTACAAAATACTTAATTGTCAACATAATTGACAGAATATTCGCTTTGCAAAAAAATCTTAGCTTCCCCGCCACTTTGGGGAGTGCCACGGCTGAGCTGGTTCTACAGCTGTTGTACTTTGTTCAGATATACGTTGTACAGACATTTTGCCTTCAAGATGATGAAGTCTCTGCCTCGACACTTGCTACAAGCAAATGCTTCTGGTTGTACCTGGTGAAAAAGCCAACGAGACAGGAATTAATGAATGAATGAAAATAGTTTGTATAGTGCACAACGGCTGCAAAATGCATCTTGGTGCTTAAGGATGATTAGCAGACAGTGCCCCAGAGAATCCCCTAGAATTTTAGCAAATGGCCTCTTTTTAGGGCCTTGCAAAATGCAAATTGTTGGAAACAGCATGCGTTTTGAAAGGAAGGATGGATAGGCCCGGGACGCTCTATGATTTCAAGAGGGAATGCACCAGCAAATCAAGAGCGAAGAAAGAGTGGGTCTGGGGGATTACAAGGCGCAGAGGCAGAACCAGAACTTCTCCAAACTGATTGTCTTCACAGGGAACCGGTGTAGGTTGATCAGGTGTCCTGGTGTGTACTCAGTCCTGGGGAATCGCAAGGAAGAGTCTGGTGACCAGGTTCTGAACAATATGCTGCCTCTGGGGCAAGTATTTACAAGCCCACTTGGTGGCCATCAGACCAAGGGGAGGAACTTCCTCCTGAAGTTAGGATGTCAAACTGATGTATTCTCATCCCCTCTACTATTGCGCTCATGCTTTCCTGAAACCTTTTTTATAGTTGATGTAACAAGACACTCAGGGGGCATATTTACAAGCTGGCGATAAAAAATTATCGCCGCTTTTGCGGCCGTTTTCGGCCGAAAAGCGGCGATAATTTTATCGCCTAATTAGCAAGGCCACGCTAACGCGTGAAACCTTGCATTAGCGTCAGGATTCCTAACGCCCAGCTTTGCATCTCTAATGAGATGCAAAGTGGGCGTTCCTGACCTAACATGACAGGAGAAATGTCGCTAAGCGACATTTCTCCTATCATCAAGCCCCATGCTATGAAGCATAGCGGCAGGAAAAGTAGCGATAACCCCTGTTATCGCTACTTTCCTTACGCCTGCTTCAGGACTGACTTAGCCATGATATCCTATGGAAGGTGGATATCATGGCTAAGTTTGTGAGTCCCTATCAGCAAGCTAACGCCACACTATGTGAGATTATCGCTGGGTTTCCAGTGATAATCTCACGTTAGGCAGTTAGCGCTAGGATTTTTATCGCTTTTGAGATGAGCATTGCTAATAGCACGCTATCTCAGCGATAAAAATCCACGCTAGCCGGCGATAATTATCCTAGCGCTAAGTGCGCTTTGCGATAATTATCGCCGGTTGTTGCTGATATGCCCCTCAATTCTCCAAATCAACTGTGTCTCACCCAAATAGGCGAAAATGTGAAAACCGTATCTACTAATCATTTTGGCGGGGGGGGGCAGGGACAAATAGACATCAAATTTGAAAAGGAGCTGTGTGGAGCCTCACCTGGCAGCTCTGAGAATGATGGGTGAAAAGGTGGGCGAGACATGGACGCTCTCTTAGAGTGAGGAGAGAGCGTGGCCATCCGAGGGCTGGACTTCCCACTCCTCAATCTTTCAAACAAGAAGGCCGGCTGGAGGTGGAGACTGTAGCAAACGCTGCAGTGAGTAGAGTAGGGTTAGAAGGGAAGAACCCAGCACCAAGAGGCATACACGTGTCCAACGGTGCGAGCAATCCTGAGACGGTGCTTGAGAGAAACCTGCTCCTGAGCCGCATCCAGCGGGTTGATGGCTGTGTTGTAGCTAAGAAGAAAGGTGAACGCTGACTTTAGCGTCAAGAATCTGGAGAGGAAGAGGATGTGGCATAGCAACCAGAGCTGCCGACTTTGGACCTGGGGAATCGGGTTTGGGTCTTGGCGTTAATTCAACTTCATGTGATTCTGGGCATATAACAATCTCCCCGTGCCTACCAAAAATGAATGTGGTCTTGTGCAATGTAACTGGTGCTCATGTAAAGCGCTCCAATATCTATGGGCCGAGTTCGCGCTATATAAAAACAGCAAAATTAAATCCTGGAGGGGGAGCAGTAGCAGCAATATTTGTTTGTTCGTGGCAAATAGTGCACTGGTGTTTTAAAAAATGGCTTTGCTGTTTATCTCTCTCCAAAGAAAGGCTTTAAAGTTCAGTCAACGGCGACGCTATACAGCGCTCTGATACCTCCGGGTCTAGCCAGTGCTATATAGAACTCTGCAAATAAATAAATCCTTATCCATAAGAGTTTTGCCTTTCACCAGGCAAAGGTCTAGTGGCGACCCTGACCTAAAGGGTTTTAGACAGAGCTGCTGAGCATGTGTGGGGAAGTAGTGCAAACTCTCCCTCTGCAGCAAAATGGTATATGGTCTGGGACTACCAAATTTTCCCCCTCCCCCCTGCGCATAAACACATTACACATTTTAATGAGGGACATGAGAGGTAATTACTTTTTGGAGGTGGGGGTCGAACAACCCCCGGCCGTATTTATTAAAATATGAAAACAAAATTAAAAATTTTGAAATAAACAATATTTACACAAATTATACGCAGAAACATAACACGACATTTGATTACAATTCATATGCACAGATTGCAGATGGCTAACCTTAACATATCTCTAATACATAGTTCTCCTATCCGAATCTAACATAATGATCATAATCATACATTAATTACTTTTCTGCGTATCCTATTTGAGCCTACGGCAAGGTCACTAACTGGTGTCAGATCCTTATCAATTTACCACGCCCCCCGTAGGGTTGCGCATGCGCAGAGGGCCCGCTTACCGAGAGGGTACTTCCCCCCCCCCCCGGTTACCCCCATACGTTCCCTGAACTCCATGCCAATTTGTGGGGTCTTGCACTCTGCGCCATTTAGTGATGTCCATGCCAGTGCGGGGTGGTCAACCAGCCTAAAAGAAAGCGTGACTCTTCCCTTTCCCCGCACCCATCCAGCCAACCGGATGTACCGCCCCTGAAGTTCTAGGAGAGACCCGTTGTCCCTCCCCCTGGGCGACCCCATCCGAGAATGACGCCGCCCCCTAAGGACCTTAAATTTACTGCTCACTAGTCATGACCTTACCGCCTGACCAAGGAATAGCAATAAATACGACGATTGATGACCTGCAAACGGGAAAACGCCTAAGGAAGAAAACCACACCGTCAATTTCAATCACCAATAAATACACTGAAACAGGGGATGGAGGGTGGGTAAACAAAATTGTTAGCAGCCTCCTAGGGCTGGTCCGGATGCTGGGAGAGCGCGGGACAGAGAGACCGAGTCCGGCGCTCCCCGGCCTTTTATCCCAGTATTGGGGGCAGACCAGTTCTAACTGGCCTGTCCCCAGCCCCCCCATGACCCGGAAGCGCACTAATCACTTCCGGGCCAAGGGGGTCGCCGTCACGAGCCAATCCCGGACGTGGCGCGCCCCACCGCGTCAAGATGACGCGGTGGCACGCGCCGCCGGGTGCACAAGCGAGGGGGGGGTCGGTGCCCCGCCATATTTGCGGCGGGCCGATACCGGCCCCGCCTTTCTCGATGCTTTGTCCAGTCAGGGACAGATGTCAGATCTCCAGAACTCATGAGTCTGGTATGCAGGGGGAGCAATGCCAGATTGTCTCGATGTCAAATTAAGATAAACGTACAGACAATTCATCTGGATGGAAATAATTTATTAGTGGATATTCTACAAATATCGCGTGCATCCCACCGTCCTTCACCTACGTTGGACGCTGTTTTTCTTCATTGCTGAACTTTCTGGAGTTATATTTTTACCTCAGTACATACCACGGCTGACTCGGCTGAGCACATATGTATGTTAAAATGTATTATTATTCAACCACTTTTGGCTTGCTTTTTGTAATGAATCGATTAAATGTTAGGTGTACGGATTTTCAGTTTACTTTAAAATGCTTCAGTTGTTCCCTTCTTTTCACGGCCCCTCGGCCTCTACACGACCCTCTCGTGTTTTCTTGCGCTCCTTCGGTATTGTTACCGTAGTGTATGTTCCTCTCAGCCTCTCTCCACACGTGTTCTTTCATGTGTTCTTTCTCGGTGCCCGGCCCTCATCAATAACAGAATATGTGTATTTAGTTTCATTTTCAGCATAGAGTTGTTCCGCCTTTTGTCTGGCTTACACCATGTGCCTCGCAGCGCATCTTTGCCGTCTGTTCGGTGGCTGCTTTGAGAGTGGTTAGATACCCTGGTGCCGTTTTCGTCGGTGGCTGTGTGTCCTGGCAGTGAGGGCGAGGGTTCCTGGCTCTGCTCGGCCCGCGGTATCTGCGGTGAACAGCTCATGTTCAGGGGCTGGACATGCCTCCCTCTCCTGAGCCACGCTGCGCCCCTCACTCATTGGTTGCCAGCAGAAGAGGACACGGGGGCTGCCTGGCCGGCTCGGAGAGCTCTCTGCCTCCTCACTTCACCTCTACTCCCCGCCAACTGTGGAGCGCGCATCCCCACCTCCTCTGGTGCCGCCAACTCGCAGCGCCTCTCTTCCCGCAGGGTCACCTCACAGCACCTTTAGTCTCCACCCGTAGCTTGACCTCACAACGCCTGTCCACCTCCTCTAGTGCCTTCTGCGGAGTCACCTCTCCATCTCTGCAGGACCACTCCACCTCACGTCGCCGTCTCCTCACAGCCCGGCTCCCCCAGGATGCCGCTGCTCTCCCCCCTGGCCGGCGCCCTGTTCCTCGCCTGCCTGCTGCTCCCCTGCTCGGAGTCGGACAGCCAGAAAGTGAAGAAGTCCCTGCGGCAGAGAGACGCTGAGAGTGCCGACCGGGTGAGTCCATTCACGAGCCAGGTGGGGAAACGGAGGAGCAGCCCCTTACCTGGAGCCCCCCCCCCTCTAGCCCTTGCACTATTGGGCACTCCAACCCTTAATGCAATTACTCTAGGCTTACAATCAAACTTTTGTAAACTCCCAAATATGAATCGTGATGGATTGGAAGCATACTCTTACTCAGCTGTTGCAGAGGCTCGAAAAGCACCCCCCCCCCCTCCCAGCACAGTGATAGGTTGGAGGTTAGCAGCATTTGTTGGTATTTGTCTGCAACTAAGAGCAATGCAAGAAAGCTGCCTTAGTTGCAAAGCTGAAATATATAGCTCTCGCCTAAGATTTCATTTCCATTTCGCTCTCTTCTTATTGAAGTCGAGAGTAAAAATCCCCAGCTCTTGAAACTCATGGCTGGAGCCAGAGAAAAGCAGACCAGGAGCTGAGGGGAGGTGTGTGCCGCCGGATACAGGCCTGGGGCAGTGGTGTGAGCGGCCTCTGTGGCTGCAGACCTGCTCTGTGAGGTGGCGGGAAAGGTTTGTATGGAGAAGGGATCTGGTTCCCATTAGGGCTAGGGGGGGGGGCTGGGGGGGAATTAATTCTGACTGGGGCAGAGGACGGTTGGGTGATGTGAGTGTATGTGTAAGACAGGACAGAGGTTGTGTGTACGTTATGACTGTGTAAGGTGTGTGATGAATTAGTTTGCAGACAGAAAATAGGGTCTGGCACCAAAATAAAACAGGCCCACAATAGGGAATCCGATAGCCAAAAAGTGGCCCATATTTGCAAATCGGGCCGTTTTGTTCTTGTCGATATTTTGCTAGGATGGGGGACTGCATGCATTAGTGCGTGTGCAGACAATGTATGTGGTAATATCGGGGAAATCACCAGTAACAAACATTGGCAAATCCAGTAGGTCTGGAGTTGGCTCCTAGCTTTTGCGTAATTCTGGTTTTGTCTTGGTTTTTGCAAAACGTTAGTTTTTGGAAAGCTGCTGGGCCTTCATCAATATAAACCCCCAAAAATTGACTAAAGGGAAAAAGTTTTGTGGGTTTCAAAAAAGCACACATTACCATAGTACTCCCTGGCACTGAAAGGAACTACTTTATGTGGGGATGTGGTTCTTGTGAAAGGACAGCATGCTGTAATCCCTAGTGAAGTCAGCCAATGACGGAAGTGGGCTGATGCATTGCCCCTTTATGCATATTCAAATGGGTAGACACAATCACAGATGAATGGATGCCGTGTGACTGAAAACCCCGATAAGTAACTATCTTATATACATATTTTAGTAATATCAAAAGGTCTTGGCTAAAACAGATCTACGAAACCAATTATTCTAAGAAAGGACGTAGGAAAGAAAGAGAGAGGTAAAGAGAACGAAGGAAAGAATGAATGAAACAAGAAAGGAAAGAAGACAAGAAAGAAAGAAAGAAGGAAGGAAAGAACACAATAAGTCAGCAAGGAAAAGAGGCAAGAAAGAAAGAAGCAAATAGTGCAAGAAGGAAGACAAGAAAGAAGGAAAATGAAAAAGAAAGAATGAAGGAAGGAAAGAAAAAAAGGAAAGAAACTGAAAGAAAGAAGGCAGGAGATAAAGCAACAAAGAAGAAAAAGGAAGGAAAGAAAGAAGATGAGGGAACGAAAACAAAGAAGAAGAAAAGAAAGAAAAAAAGAATCAAGTATCGAAAGAAACAAAGTGTTACAAGTGCTGCAAATTAAATACAATAAAGGCCAGTTTTCTCCCTGGACAACGTTTATTAAAGACCAATTAGTGGAAATGAGTCCCGAATAAACATGTTTGAAGAACTGTTCACTTATGAATTCACACTGTATAATATTGAAGCTTTTGGTTTGTGTTCTGCATGCATAGTAAAAAGAGGATATCTTAATATAGAAACGTATCAAATGGACACAATCTGTTACTCTGTTAAATACTAACAGTCAGATAAACAAAGGGCATCCAAAAAGGAATTTACAACTGCTTTCCCAGGAGTCATGGATTGATAAAGTTGGAATGTGCCTTGTACTCACACTTGACAGAAAACATCCTGTGATCACACCAGGCTCTAAACACAAAGGCAGCACTAAACTACTTATAAAGTAACAACCAAAACTCTGGCACTGAATGGAACTACCTTGTCTAAAGATGTGCTCCTTATGAGTGTGCAAAATGCAGTCACTCAAAGTGAAGTTAACCACTGGCTGTAGTAGCCTGCACCACTGCTCCATGCTGTATGCTGTAGTGGGTGGAAGCAAAAGTGAATAACACACAAACGGACAAAGGGAGGTGTCTGAAAGCATCTTTAAGTATATGATATATATAATTTTAGTAACATCTAAAGATCTTGGCTAATGCCTCACCTAAAAACCCACCCACCAGGCCATAAAACAGGCCCACAAACAGACCAAAATCCGTCCCATACACTGACTTGTCAGACCAGCCCTTCAGGCACAGCCTGCTTGACCAGGAGGCCAGTCCGACACAGTGTGGTGTAACTTGTGACTGAATGATGATGAAAGTGCGCTGCACCGTAGGCTTTGCGTGTAGTTAAAGGTGTGACACGATTCATTGTGCTACAGTAAAAGTCTGTGGCAGGAGTTGTTTGCGTGGTGACAGTGTTAGATCTGTCTAGGGTAGAGTGAGCAGAAGAGGGCAGGAGAAGCGGAGAGCCCCCATCGGCCAGGGAGAGGCAGGGTAGGATGAGATGAAGGCCAGGATAAGCTTTCGAGGAGCAGTCGGCTGAGTGAAATGCCTTGACATTGACATGTGTCTGCATAGCTACTGGCCATATGGTATTCTAGCTTTTTCCAATGATCCGTTAGGTAAGGGACCACGTTTAGGACTTAATGGGCTGCCCTCATCCCGCCCTAAAGTGCTAGCTGAGGTAAATGGAAAGTATTACTGCATTTCCTGGGCATAATGCTATGTGGGGAGTCCCATTTACATAGGACTTTTCATATTGTTTGATTGCTAATACAAAATTGCTGTTTTCGATTTTACTACCAGACCATGGTATGGGATGTATTATTATTGCCCTTGGCACCCCAGCAACAGTACCTATTGTGTGAGACTACACCCCTGCACACACAGCTCACAGAGACTGTGGCTCATTTGCACAAAGCAATGTGGGAATGTTTGCACAGTTTCCAGGGCTGATTTTGGGACCCAGTCGTGCCCTGTGATGTGAGTTGGGAAGGTGGTGTTGTGTCTGCTGCAGCTGGTACAGGGATGCATGTGGAAAGAGGCATGACAGGCGTTAACCCACGCAGTCAAGCAGCTCAACCATCAACCACTTTTCGGTCAAAAGACTCATTGAGGCACCTTGTGGAGTAACAAGGCTCAATCAATTCAAACATTTCACAAATGCCTCTCGCAGGTCATAAAACATTATGAATAGTTTAAATATTTGATAATTGTCAAGATGCAAAGGTAACACATTTTCTACGTTTCTTTATCATTTTGGTAATTAATCTTTGAGGCCTTTTTCTGAAGTCCTCTCAGGGTAGCCCATCTCTACAGATTGCTGGATTAACTTTCTAACCGTAACCTTGTCCATTTTGCAGGCCTTTATCCAGGCTTGGGCCTCAAATGCTCTGACTGCTTGTGGGAGGTTGTTTTTTTGCAGCAGACCCTGCCGTTTGTCATCCCCACCTTACTGACTACAAAGCTGCCCTCCCTCAGGCCATTTTCAGGTTTCGCCTGTGACGGTGCATGGTCTCTTGCTTGCTAGAGATGTTGTTTACTAGAATGGGCTCGGAGCTCGCCTATTGTTTACCGTTTGCGGGCTTCTTTGTCACTCATTTGCTGACTCCTAATTGGGTAACGCTTGCTGGCTTCACTTCCTCTTTTTTCGTCTGCAGCATGGACCAAGTACTGATTGCTTTATCTTGATTAGCGTGCTTACGCCGCTAGCCCTGTGACTGAGGTACTATTTTTAGGTCTCGCCTGACCCAGCGCATGCGCTGGTCTGGCGAGACTTATTGAGAGGGCTCCAAAAAGTGCTACCAGGCCAGCCTGGAGCTACAGTGCATGTGCGCGGGCGCGCGCGCGCCGCGCTTTACCGCGCTTTACCGCGATCACTTTTACTTTCGCGGCCGCACGGCCGCTTTGCATAGCCAATAGGTCTCGCTTTTGGGACCTTATAAGTATTTAGTTATGCAACTGTTGCATGGCTTAACACTTATAAGGTCCCAAAGGCGAGACCTATTGGCTATGCCAATGCTTGTTCTTTCTTCTTCCCCTGTCATTCTTGTTACTTCTTCGCTCCCACCCCCATCCATGCTACTTCTTCCCTCCCACTACTCCATGTCCGTGTTGCTTCTTCCCTCCCACTCCCACCCTCCTATTGCCTATGTTACTTCTTCCTTCCCACCCCCAATCTCCTGTTGTCCACATTAATCCAACCTCACCCATCATAAGAATAAGCATTTGCAATGCAATAGGTCTCGCATTTATGAGAGTTTGAGCTATTGGCAATGCAACAGCTTAAACTCTCGCAAATGCGAGACCTATTGCTTTGCAAATTACTAGCACCCATGCTGCGCTTTCACATTCATGGAGGCAACACCCCTTTCTTTAGACAAGCCGCGTCTAAAAATAGGGGCGAGGCCAACATTAAAGTGAAACCACGGCATGGGGCGCTTTGACAAAAAAAAGCATTTGTTTGTCAAGTTGACAAACAGATATTTTTTTTGTAAAGCGTCCATGCCGCGCTTTCACTTTAATAGCGGCCACTCACTTTTCTTCAGACGCGGCTTGCCTAAAGAAAGGGGCGCGGCCTCCATGTATGTGAAATCGCCGCATAGGCACTAGTAGACAAATAAATAAGTGTGGCCGCTATACTTAAAGTGTACTGCGCTGCTAAAATAAATAAATAAAGAAACACGGCTGCTATAGCTAAAGCGGATCGCCATTAGTAAATCAAATAAAAGCGAGCGACTTGCTGCGACGTAGTGGGTGGTATAAGGGCAAATCATTAAACAAAATAGTGCTCACAGCCAAGCTACAGCAGATCATGTAACAAGACAAGTAAAAGGTCCAGTCGTTATGGGAAGTAGCAAATGTAGACAAGGCGGTAGTAAGGCGGGACTAACAAGCCTAATAAGGACTCGGAAGGCAGCGTATTCGAAGGACAATGACACAAGGCACTTAAAAATATGGGTGGAGAGTGGGCGGGGCTTCAAAGCCATACTCCAATACTGCATGCCTTGCAGCAGTGCATGCGCTGCCCAGGCTCGACCTGAAAACGGGCTATGAAGGAGCTAGCGCTAGCTGTGTGATGGTGCTTTTTTAGCTTCAAGTATCTTAGTGCTTCTTGTCTAACTTTTGGCCATGCTGCACAGCAGCTACACTGTTCTACAGCATGGCTAAAAGACATTGTCCAAGGGCTTGTCGTTAAAGAATCATTCCCCAGCATGCAGAGCATTGCCTTCAATGACAAAACTGTCATAGAATGCCTAGGTAGCTATTGTTTGAAAATATATATTGGATTGTAAAGTGTACATCTCACATGAATAGGTTTATTTGACACCTACTCAGTGGCTCTTGTTTAGCGACCTTGCAAGGATAAAAGTCCACATCTGCCATGCAAAGATTTCACACCTGTGTCCTGCAGGATACATTGAGCTCTGTACAGCTAGCACATTAACCTGGTAAATGAATCTTCCATTGTGTTCTTTTGAACCTGCTCAAACGTCCATCCTTTCCTCTGGAGAAAGTGGCCTCACCGCTGATGGCTCCTGGCACCCAGTCCCAGTCAAGGTGTTTGTTAATTTTGGCTCATGGAAAATCTGCGGATTACCCGTGACTGCACAATCTGTGTTCAGCCTCTTGCACCTCCTCCGCGACTGATGGCACTTGGGATGAAAGTGATGCTGAGATAAGAAAAAAAAGTGATATGATTCAGTGCGCGCTGACCGTGTCGTAGCACTTTTTTTTAGCTTCCCGCGTCCCAGTGTTTAAAAAAATAAAAAAATGATCCCCATGATGCGCAGTAGCCATGCTGCTCTCCAAAATTGCTTAAAGCCACTGGCAAAGCCAATAGCTCTCACATATGAGCGATCTATTGGCTTTGCCAATGCTCGTTATGACTGTGGGTCTTTACTCTGTACATTAGATCGTATTTTCTGCCACGTCACTTATGGGTTCGCTCCCCTTTGCATACCCCCTCTCCTGTGTTGTGGTGCTGCTGCTACTTATGTAGAAGAATTAATCTCTTGGAAGATCCTTTGGGCCTGGTGTTTCTTCAATTGAAGCAACACTGTGATCGGTACATGCTCTCAGCTCAGCTTCTCGGACCTTTACTGTATCTTGTGGTAGCCTCCTCATTCCAGAGCACAGTCCATGTGCATACCAAGGAATTCCAGTTCACTTGCGGCGACGTCAGTCTTTCCGCTCGCTAATGGAACTTCTAGGGTATTAGTCAGTTGGATGAATCCCTTTAGGAGGCTGCCACACTGATGAGACCCTGCTTCACTTACAAGCAAGAACTCATCCAGGTGAATCAGAGTGACCTACCAGAGATGCTGCTTCTGCAGGGGGCACTCTTGGACGGTGCTGACCATTTCAAGACGCACAAGAAACAAAGCAACCCATTGGCAAGCGCTTCTTAAAGAAGTATCGTCCCTGGAATTGAAATCCTAGTATTTAAAGGCTCTGATGAGGAGTGGGAGGTCCTTCCACAGTTTTGGAATAATGTATGAGAATGGGGGAAACTCAGAAAATGGCCCTTCAATCCTACTAATCCTCAGATGTCTATTTATTTTTTCCTTGCCCATGTGGGGCATTCTGTCACTGACTTCAGATTCTACCTGGTTGGTAGACCCTTGTAATCAATACAGAAGCCTTTCTCAAAGTATGAAAGCAGCACTGCTGCCTTCTTGCTCTGTGACAACCGTTTAGGAACAGTCTGAACTACTTTTTCACGATAACTATATGTGCTAGTTCGAAAACGGGAGCCCTACTGTCCTTATTTGTCATGATTGCTCTATCCGTGGGGTCCAGCACTTGGGATCTATCTGATCTATCACTTTTTTCTTTGCTCTCTCTTTCCTGATCCGGCCATACAATTTCCACTGTCTGTGACCGTGTCGCTCGACCAGGGTGCATTACACATGGGCCTGAATTTTCTGGCTCATCCCCAAGAGCCGCCCACATTGTCAAACCTCAAACATCCTGCGTTGACTCCTGGGACCTGTGTGCCCTTTGTGTCCCTATAAGGCTTTTGCCTGCTGAATGTCTTGCTATGACCCTGCTTGCCTTCAGAATAGCTCTGCCGAAATGAGTGGGGCACCTTATTTAACCCCTTCTCCAATAGCTACAACCATATACTTGTAACCAGAAACATCCTTGTGATCCCACTCTATGGTCCACCATGTGTGCATCTTCAATCGGAACCATTGGTCATACTGCAACCATTGCATCTCCCATACATTTTTTTATGCTGCATAGATTTTAAATTCGCTCAACCACAGACTTGCTGCACAGTGCAGGAATCTTTCTACAATGACCTAACTTTTCGATGTTCCTTTCTTTACTATATTTCTTTCTTTTGTTCCTCCTTTTTGCTGTGATTCAGCAAATCATAACATTCCAGTTAGATCATGAGCAGGAAAAATGTATAAATACATTCTTTGTGTCATATTCTCTCATTATAGATGGCAGGCATAGTGAGGCTCCTCGTGTGGATACTTTGCTACCATTGACCCCCATGATTGGTGTTGCACCCTGCCATGCTGCTGTTGGGTTTACTGATGGTATTTGTGAGGGAGCCCTTTGCACAGTGGGGATTTCTTGTATGTACTGAAGCTATGAGATTGGAAATATGTCCGCCCACTGATTGCCCCCGAAATATTGTGCCTGGTTGAGCGTAGAGTTGCTTCCCTACTGTGCTCCTTGGTTCGGTATGGATGGGGTGCTGCTGCCCTACTGGTGCACGCCGGTTCTGTACAGATTGACCTATGAAAGAATTACTGTGCTTGCATCTAAACTAAATTTTCTGTTAAGTTGTCTACTCCTGTGACATTGCTGATGTTACCTGATCCTTCTCCTTGGTTTCCCACCAACCTTTACCCTAAGATTGAATCCACTGGCAATACTTACACTTACTTGCTCACCATTTTGGAAAAGTAGAGTGGATGGTCTGGTACCTCCCATCACCCTGATGGGTACAGACGTCAGGTCCTTCACCTCTGCGTCCTTTTTGCTTCTTTGTGCTTGTTTTGCATTTCTTGCCTGCCGAGTCTTCTTCTTTGGTTGCGTACCTTGCGGATGTGTATCTTGGTGGGGATTAGCAACTGCCTACTCTGCTCCCTTGGGCTCTGTTTGTGTTGTTTACCATTTTTGGAGCCAGCTATCCCTCTAATATTTCATTAATTCATGTCTGTGGTTGAAGAGCTGTTGCTGACCTCATCAGCTGCCATATTTCCCAGCAATTGATGAGAACAGCCAGCATAAAGGCTTAATGAAGGGCCGGACTGGCCATATCAGGCACCGGACGTTTCCCCGGCTGGCCGCCAGGGTAGGGACCGGGTTTAGACCCATGGGGGGCTGGTTTTGTAACCGAGGGCCGATTTCTGCAATAATGGCCCCCAGCAACAAAAGCGGCACTTAGCTTTCCACTAGCATACCCCCCCTCCCCCACCCCCCACCCCAACCTTCCGGGCCGGCCGTGCTCTTTGCCAGGGCTGGTTTCAGCTCCCAGTTCGGCCCTGGCTCAAGGTACCATCCCTGTACACATGTGGTTGGGCCTCCTAACTGTGGCGGAAGGCCATTTGTTTGGGCCTGATAACCCCACTTTTTGTATCGCACAGTGGCCCTGGTGCCAATCATCTCAGTGCCAGCAGTTGGACCATAGTTTAATCAAAACAACACTCCTTCTACTTGGGCCTGTCCTGTTGGCCCAGTCGCATTCACCACATGTGAGGGATTGAAATAAAATGCCCATCCATTTGAAGGCAACAATAGCTTTCACCGCGGTCTTGATGGCCCTTCCTTTCCACAATCCTACCCTCAGGTTGGGCCGTCACTTACGAATGTAAAACACCTCTGTATGGTCCGGTCTAGCTGGCATTTTTAAGGCATTAGATTTAATCAAATACCTGGGCGAAAGCTCGTTGTTGCACTCTGGCATTCCCCGCTATTGGCTCCAAACAAACCCACTTATGATTTCTGTGGTTCTGGGCGATACACCCAGGACCGGTCTGGCCTTTTATTCCACCGGGTATGGGTATTTCGCCAGTGTGCTAGAGCCATAGGAGCCTGGTGTTGAGAGCCCAGGTTTTCTGACAGTGCGTCTTTGCCTCAGTCTTCACTGCCTGCCCCTCCACGTGGTGCAAGCTTCTCTTCCTGTACTGTCTCCTCAAAGCCTGCCCATGTGTTTTAGTTCTTCCCGCTGTTTGTCCATGTGCCTGGGTGGAGCACCTCACTTCCTGTCCACGTGATACGAGCTCCCCCTCACAGTCTCCCCCTGCCAATGTATCCTAATTCCATCACGCAGCGGGAACAGCTCCAGAGGCCGTTGCCTCCCCCTCCCCCCTCCCCTCCCCAGTGTTTCTCGGCTTTTCTCAGTCTTCTTAGTACAAATGCGGTTTGAATGCTGTAGCATCTCCTGCCAATATGCAGAGGCGTGTTTTTAGCCGGCGTGTATTATACATTAACCTGCAATCCTCCACGTGGAGAGTTTTCTATGATTTCATTGCAAATGATATGCTTGGAACATTCCAATCGTCTGTATGTTCACCAATGGCAACGTGTCAGTTCTACTCGAAGGAGCTCTTTCCTGCAAGAACAAAGGCGCGCATTTATAGCTGTGATTCAGCGAGCCTAATGCATGGCTCCTTGTAACTTATTCTGTGGCTTTATTTATGAGGTTTTATATGTGTGTCTGCTTTTAAAATGATGCAAATGCAGGCTATCGAGACACGGATCAGTGGAACATTTCATGAAGTCGATATGAATTACAGTAATTCTCTTTATAATAGAGCCTTTGTACTCTTCTGAAAATATTATATATATATATATATATATATATATATATATATATATATATATATATACCACTTTAAGTATTTCACAATACTATTGTTTTTTTAAAAAAAACCATAGGCATGATACACACATAGAGGGGCTGTTGTTGGTTGGTAGGTTTCAACCATTGGTCTGTTAAGTTGTCATTCACATTTAGTTTCATCCCACCAAAGCATACAGCATGGGGCAGTGGGTCAGCCCACTTTACCCACTGGCTCTCTTCACTTTGAGTAACTGCACAAAGCCTCTGCACGTTCTACACATCTGCCGAAATACAGTTCCTTTCTCTTTAGTGCCAAAGGTGGTTCAAATTTTATTTAATATCCATTTTTGGCACCTAGTTTGATGATGATCTATCTTCAAACTCCTTTTAAGGTCGCAGCCTACTGGTTTGCTAAAGACATCTTTGGGACATTCAGACAGTTGAACTAGTAATGCATTCCTCCCGTTGCTTACCATCGGCTTTGTGGTTTGTGACTCACATTTTCTGGCTTTCTATTTGCTGGTTTTATTTGCTTTAGGCTGTCCAGCTCGAGTCACTTGTTCCATTGCCCAAACCTTGATTACTGTCTTCTTCCACAAACTCGATTTCTGTAAACAGGCCTTTAAATCTTGTTCTTATCTTGTCACATTTGCTGTATCTTCCAAAGAGCTTGGTGTTTATTTTTCTTTCTCTGACTTCAAAGTGAGAGGATTTATGTGTCAATCATGCTGGCTAGTGGGGGTCTGCTTGAGGAAGGCTGTACAGATGTTATTTTTATTTCTAGCACAACAATGGTTTAAATGTATGTAAATGAATTGTGCTGACGATCAAATCAATACAGTGGGTGATGGCATTTCCGCACATTATCTTATGTGCGCTGTATATTTTTGTCTGAAAACTTTATATGAGTGCAAATGTAATGGTCATTTCAACTGAAGATGTGTTATCTGTAATGGCAGTACGCTACCATACCATGCATACTCCACATTATCGCACTCCATTCTACTATGCACTACTCCATGCCACTGCACTCTACTCTGCACCACTCTACACTGCGTCACTGCCCTTTTCTCTGCACCACTCTACTCTACGCCAATGCATTCTACCCCACATTACTCTACTAAGCACCACTGCACTCTACACCAATCTGTGCCACTCCATTCCATGCCACCCTACTCTGCAACAGTGCACTCTATGCCACTGTACTTTACACCAATGGACTCTACACCACTTTACTTAAACCCAATGCACTCTATCGCAATCTACTCTGCACCAAATCACTCTATGCCACTATTCTACTCTGCGTCATTGCACGCTACACCACTCTATTCTACTCTGCAGTGAACTCTACGCCACTGAACTCTATGCCACTGCACTCTACGCCAATCCACTTTAAGCCACTCTAATCTATACTGCACCACTTCACTGTACAACACTCTATACAACTGCACTCTATTCCACCACTTCACTCAACTTTGAAACAGTCTACTCTGCCACCTCAGTCCAAGCCACTCTTTTGCCCTCTGAGCCACTCCACACCAATCCACTGAACTAGGTATCACTGCACTCTGTGCCACTGCACTCTACACCACTTTATTCAAAACCAATAAACCTCAACACCCCTGCACTTTATGACAATCTACTCTTCACCACTGCACTGTACACCACTCTACTCTACGCCAATGCACTCTACGCCACTCTACTCTACCCCATTGCACTCCACGTCACTGTAAGCCAGTGCACTGTCACCAATGCACTCTATGCCTCTCTATTCTACACCATTGCACTCTATGACACTCTACTCTGCAGCACTGCACTCTCTGCCAGTGAGCGCTATGCTATTTTACTCTACACCACTCTACTCTGCACCACTTTACTGTGCACCACTTTACTCTATGCCACTGCACTCTACACTGTACCACTCTACACCAGTCTTCTGCAGTCTATGCCAATGCACTCTAAGCCACTCTAATCTGTTGTGCACCACTGCACTCTGTCACTGCACTCTATGCCACTTCACTCTACACCTCTGTACTCCACAACATTCTACTCTATGGCACTGCATGCTACAGCACTCTGCACCATTGCCCTCTATGACTCTGCTCTCTGCACAACTCTATGACCCTTCACTCAATGACCCTGACACTCTACTCTGCATGACTGCACTATGCCACTGCACTCCACTCTGCACCACTCAATTCTAGGTCACTCTACTGCACTCTACGCCACTACACTCCACGCAACTGCACTCTTTGCTACTCTACATCTCTGCACCCTACCCTGCACCACTCCATGCCACTTCACTCTTACGCCACTGTACTCCACTCTGCGCCACTCCACTCTATGCTATTGCTCTCTACGCCACTACAATCTACTCTGCACTGCCCTACTCTATGCCACTGCATTCTACGCTACTCTGTCATTGCACTCAACCCCAATGCACTCCACACCACTTTACTCAAAACCAATGCACTCTATGCCACTGCAGTCTGCTAATCTACTCTCCACCACTATACTTTACGCCACTCCTCTTTAGGTCACTCTACTCCACTCCACTACACCACTCTGCTCCACGATACTCTGCTCTATGATACTCTACTATATTAATCTCTGCTCCACTGACATTCTACTCCATTCTATACCACTCCACTCTACAGCACTCTACTCCTCTCTTTGCCATTCAATGTGCATTCCACTCCGCGATGCTCTATGCAACTCTCTCTAAGCCACTTTACTCCACTCTATCCTATAACACAGTACTCTCTCTACTCCACTCCATGCCACTCAACTCTATCTATGACAATGTACACTGCTGTACATCACTCTACTCTACAACACTCTCCACTCTATGCAACACCTTTTATGCCACTCCACTGTGCTCTACACCACTTCATGACATTCTGTGCCACTCCACTCTATGACACTCTACTCAACTCTGACACTGTGCTCCACTCTACGCCACTCAACTCTATGCCCTTCCACTCTGCAACACTGAACTCCCTCCATGGCACTCCACAACACTGTACGCTACTATATGACACTCCACTTCACTCAACTCTACAGTACGCCACTCCACAACACTCCAATCTACTCCACTTTGCGACACTCCATGCATCTCTCCTTTACCCTGCTAATTTTTAGTCATGATGAACAGCATCCCCTCTGGTATACAACATTGCTAAAACTATTGGCAATGCCAATAGCTCTTGCATGGGCGAGACCTATTGGCTTTGCCAATGCTTGTTTAAATTGCTGTTAAAAAGTGGTTAAGTGATATATGTTACTGCCTGTAATTTGTGTGTTTGGTTAGCTGGTAATTTACGCCTGTCTCGTTGATTAATAATAATTAAATTCCTGAAAGGCTTTTTATTTAAAAGATATCTTTAGCCAAATGGCTACGCAACTAAAACATTTTTAAATGTAATTTTTTTTTTGCAGGCATGTTGCAGCCATGTTTAAGTGGCAGTATTATCTTTTTTTCTTTTTGTGTCATATGCTTCTTCTAACACAATTTACAAAATTAACAATTGTACCTGCTTGCTAAGGCAAGATCTATTGGCTTTGCCAATGCTTGTTTAGAAGTGTCATCTAACTGTAGCAAAGTGATTATGTTACCCCAAGGCATAGCCAGGCTGCAGACAAAAGGTGATGAGGATAGTGGCCGCTAGATTACAGCAGCGCTGCTTTCATTAAATTGTTGTGACTCCTACCAGCGTAAGCAATATTCTTGATTGATTATGTTCAAATTTCTCTAGTTAATTCATTATTATAATGTTTAAGTGGTTTGGATATATTAGTTCTGTAGGAACTTCCTTTTTTTGTCACCTAATTTTCAGTGTCTACGCCTCCAGCTACTTTGGTAACTAAATAACATAACACAAAGTTACTTCAAAAGATTATACAGAAGAGGGGCGTGGCCAACTGCTGGAGAAGATGGCCGCATACTAACGCGGCTTCTGACTCCTGATCCCCCAGTAATCTGGCACTTATCCATGGGCCTGAGGGCCAGCTGTTACCCCGGTTCGGGTTTGTGGCCATTGCAGAGCAGGGCCGCTGGGGAAGAATCACTCGCGGGGATGATTGGAGCCCATCAAGACTTGCGGCCTGTATGAGTAGGAAAGCCGCGGGCTCGTGTTGGCGCCCGGCCTGGAGGAGTGGCTCCGCCCACAACCAGAGATCGGGTGTGTGTGACGAGTGGCGACTGGGGCGGGCCCTCTAATCCCTGCGGTCTTGAAACCCAGGGCCATCTTATCAAAAACGGCGATAACATGATCGCCGGTTTAGCGGCAGGAAACTGCCAATAAAGCGGCAATAAAGGGCTTGATAATATGCCCTTGTGAATTCCAATAGAAGCCCAGGTTTGATGTCCTTGACACCAGAACCTGGGCTTCTATTGGAATTCACAAGGGCTTATTATCAAGCCCCTTATCGCCGCTTTAGCGGCAGTTTCCTGCCGCTAAACCGGCAATAATGTTATCGCCGTTCTTGATAATATGGTCCCCAGTGTTGAGGACCTTGCTGTCGGGACCTGCAGCGGGGCAAGATACCGCCACTCTTTGGCCCCAGTCTGCCAGTAACTCCGATTGATGGTGGGGGCAGAGGACAGAAGAGAGAGCACCGTAGAGACCGACAACAGGCGCAGGGCGAGGCCCTGTGGACGTAGAAGCAGCAGATAGCTAATAGCTGACCGTGGGGGTGAGGCATGCCAAGACTGGAATCTCCGATGGAGCAACTCGAGTGAAGCAGCCGAATACGTCCTGTGACAGCCAGTCACAGAGAACTCCTAACTAAAAGGTGAGACGGCAGCTTCACCCGGACTGCATTCCACCTCCAACCACCTGGACACTAGAATAACATTAACGTGTAGTGGCTCAGAGCTGGCGCCTCACTGTAGTAACTGCTGCCCAACGTGCTGGGGACAACTACAGTGTCAGTGAGAGCCTGGTTGGGGAAAACCAACAGGCCGAGTGAGGGTATCTCCCTGGGCAGGCGGCAGTGATTACCTCACGGCTACACTCCCAAGATAACGACAGTGCTCCGACCTAACAGTAGCACCAATGCCATGTCATTGGGCAAAGACGTGGTTTTCACCAGCCTAAACTGGACAATTTCCCCTGGCAAAAGAACTTGAAGGTGCAAGCACTCAATCTGACCCAGCGCAGGATACGCAGCAGGCACCAGCAGAGCAGGGCATCTCCACTCTGCAGGATATACTAGTGGCTTTCACAAGCGTGCGCACTTCTCTGGAGTCATGAATAGACACGGTATCCACAGAAATCTCCATGATTCACGCCGACCTGAGAAAAATGGACACAAGGTTGAAAGAGGTGGAGGAAGTAACTTATGGTCTCGTCTCAAATACAAAGGCTTTGGAGAAGCAATTCGCGAACTACAAGCCAACAGTAAGATTCTGGTGGACCAATTGTACGATTATGAGGGCAGGGCCGGATAAAACAACGTTAGAATTTTGGGGGTGCCGGAGAGAGAGAAGGGGCCAGCCACAGATCTCTTTGTGGAGGAGTAAGTTACAAAACACTTGCAGCCCAGAAATCTGTCCAACTACCTTTCCATCGAAAGGGCACACCGAGTACCATGTGGTAGACCTAAGCCGGGTCAGCCTCCCAGGTCCATAAAGGGACAGGTGTTTAGTTTTCGAGACAGGGATGTTATCTTACAGACTGCATGCATCGCCCCACCGCTCAAGTATGAAAACAATATCGTGACTTTCATCCCTGCCTTCACCATGAAAGTACAGATGCAGTGACGGAGTTTCCTTGGAGTCAAAAAGCCCTCAGATACCGTTTCCTGCGAAACTAAGGGTTGAGGTGGAGGGTAAAACTTAGTTCTTCACAGAGCCAGGAGTGGCTGGACATTTGGCGAAGAGTTGGGGTTTCGGACAATGCAGACAGGTGCAGGCGGCAGATGGTGAAATCCCAGAAATGGACCGACTCTGGTCAGGAAGAGAGGAACCCCACCAATAAAGACCACCCAATCGGCACATAATTCGCACCACCACAACATTGACAGCCAAGCAGCTAACTAAAGCTAGTAATGTGGTGTGAACTGGAACTTTCTGTAGTAGCAGAGAATAATCGAATGGAACGAGGGGCTGAATCGCATTCTAGCCAGGGTAGAAAGATAGCGCATGGAGGAGTGGCTCTTTGGCGAGGTGCTCCACCGCAAGAATGACTGAGTATATGAAACAATCACACTTGCACAAATTGTATGCACCACGACTAGTTATTGTGAATGGGGATGGGAGGGAGGGACAAAAGGGTCCTCATCTCCCCCAAAACAGGGAAGGGAGCGTGACGGGCACTCTGCAATGTTGGGGTCGTGGGCAGTTCAAGAACCGCCATGCAGGGAGGGGGGGGGTGCTATCAGATTAAAGGGTTTAGATTTAGTTCTTGTTACACTTTTCAGGGATATCAGCAGGCAGCTTGCGTTCTTACACAGACCAAACTACACCTCTTAGCGTCGTGGATAACTCTGTTCAGTAGCATAGAGTGTAGTGGTGCAGAGTGGAGTACAGTGGCGTAAGAGTGAAGTGGTATGGAGTGGTGCAGGGTAGAGTGCAGAGATGTAGAGTAGCGAAGAGGGGCGGAGCTTGCTCGCGACCAAGATGGCCGCTTGAGCCTTTAGCTCTGTGACATCGTATATCTATCAGACATTTATCAGACAGTCTCGCAGCATAAAATAATTAAAATAACGAGGCCTGCTTACCAGACCGCGCCGGGAGCACAGTGGTCGAATTCCGGCTCTTCTGTGCCCAGGAACAAAGGAGCTATGTAGCCCGGACGTTGGCCGCCCTGCTGGACCTGCATCCCCGAGCTGTAACGGAGTTCAGCGGCGGACCTCGATCAGCGACGTGCCGCTGGTGCACTGGGAACCCGATTAGCGCTTCGTGTGTCCAGGAAGTTTGCTGTGCTCACGGCTCCGGCGACCCCTGATACATCGAGGCGCACCCGGGGAGCGGTCTGTACACCGGGAGACGTGACGATAGGGGTGAGGAGACACGCAGAGAATCTGGGCCGGCCAGTCGAGCTAAGGCTGAAGGAGAGAAGAACTACACGCATGCATTGCCGGAGCGGCCGGTCCCCTTAAGAATACTGAAACGTGAGGAGGACCTACGGGGTGATTAGCCCAAGGTGGGTGCCCCTTGCTGAGCTGCACAACAGTCCTGAGCGTCTGGGAGACTTGCTGCCCCCTTGGGCTGCCATTTTTACCCACGCGAGAGCTAAGGCTGAAGGAGAGAAGAACTAAGCGCATGCATTACCGGAGCGGCCAGTCCCCTCCAGAATACTGAAATGTGAGTAGGATCTACGGGGTGATTAGCCCAAGGTGGGTGCCCCTTGCTGAGCAGCACAATGGTCCTGAGCGTCTGGGAGACTTGCTGCCCCTGGGTCCGCCATTTTGACCGGCGCGAGCTGAGGGTGGTTCGCACTGCCCTGGGGACGTTATTGCGGACAGGACTTGTGGGTACTGAGCCCGGGTGTGAGAAGAGCGGGTTACCCCAAAATAGCCTCCTGAAGTGTGCAGACTTGGGTGCTCGCCGCTGCGGGGCCGTGGTGGTGCGGACGCCCTGGGACTGTGGTGCCCACGTGCACGGCCTGCGCACATGTGGTGAGATCGGAGAAGAGAAGCACTCCTCAGCTGGGACTGATTCATTCATTGCCCACTAGCTTGGTCCCCATGGGCGGTCCCCTGTATTTGTGCATGGTCAAACGGGGGTGAAAACTGGAGACTCTGCGGCGACAGGCAGGGCTGCCGGAAGTAATGTGGTTGAGGCCCGGACTGCAGTGGTGGGACCTTTAGCTGACATCTGAGGCTCTGCCTGGACGCGCACTACCGGACACATCTTGTTAGCGGGTTCCCCTGCACACTAAAGTGTGTGACCACCGACAGGCGCCAGCATTGGGGTGCAAGACGCTAGCGCCATTCTGCACGGGGTACTGCCCCATAGGAAGGCTAGACAGCGGTGAGGATTGGAGCCGCCTGGACCGCCCTAAGGTTACCCTTGCCATTTGCAGTGCGGGGCTACAGTTCTGAAGTGTTTGGGGGCTCTGACTGGCGGGTCCTCTTGAGCGCCAGTATGGGCAGAGTAGACAGGGCTCAGCCCAAGCTCTCTTTTGAACAGAAGCAGTCGAAGTCACATGACGCCTCCACAGATGAGACTGCCAAGATGCAAGACCCCACGACTGAAGACCCTAGTCCAGATATCCGGGGAATGTTATTGGCCATGGAAAAAAGCTTGCAAAGCGGAATCACCTCATTAGGTACTAAGATGGACGCCCTCTCCTACAGGATGGACAGAATGGTGGAGCGCTTAGACAAACATGCTGAACGATTGAACATGTCAGAGCGGAGAATAACGGAGGTGGAGGAAGCACACACTACACTGGACACAGAACACAAGCAACTTGGGAGAGTCCTACGTGTTCTTCAAGATAAAACAGAGGACTTGGAAGCTCGTTCTGGCCGCTGTAACCTCAGAATCACTGGCCTCCCATAGTCCACCCCGACTGGTAACATGGAGCAATTTATTGAGAAACTGTTGGTCTTCTCCGCCATGTTCGTGGTGGAGAGAGCGCATCGATCCCTGGGGCCTCGCCCACCCCCAGGGACACCACCACGACCGATCATCGCAAAACTGCTCAACTATCGAGACAGGGACACAGCCCTGAGACCGGCGAGGGAAAAGCAGTCGTTGACTTATGAAGGTTCTGTGATATCGCTGTTTCCAGACTTCACTATCCGTGTTCAGGAGGCGCGCTGCCAGTTTATCCCCATGAAAAAACAGTTACGAGATATGGGCATAGACTACGCCATTTTGTATCCTGCTAAGCTCCGGGTTAACAGACAGGGCCGTTCCCACATCTTTACTGATCCAAAGTCCTTGCAGAAGGCCCTAAAGGACTGGTCCAAGGAACGACGCCACAGCTCAGAACGGCACCTGCCTGATGAAGCGACTGGGGGATCCCGGGAGGTGCAAGAATAACAATGGTGGACTGCCGCTAACCGATAAGTATAGTCTTAGGGCTGGGGAAAGTGGGGCGGGGGTGGCTTTGTGGGTGGTTTGGGTACTGCCTAATGTGGTCCATAGCTACCTATTCACAATTGATGCGACGGGGGGGGGGGTAACACTGGTTTGGCCTGAGATTCATAGCAGTACAAATAGTGGGGTCATCGGAAATGATGATGAAGGATGTCTGGGGCAGCTGCCTGATGGGGCGGAGACACGTGGGGCATATAGTGCCTGAGCCAGAACCATTGCAGGTGGTTGGCTTGGATCCTTGGGGCACAGAGACCTGGACATGGAGGGGCAGCTGCCAAACTTGTTTCATATGATTGTTAAGGCCTGAGTATATTGGGTCTGTGAGGCTGTATTATTGTCCACTGACGGTGCACTGGGGGGGCTGTTTAATGTTTTCACTTTATTTCTTACTAGGACGAGCAACAGCCGCCCGCGAGTGTACCACACAAGGGGAGGAAATTTGGGCTTAGGGGGAGGTAGAGGGAGGGTGATTGGGAGTTCTAGGGGATGCATCGCGACGAGTTGGGGGAGGTCTGTCATGGGTGGGGGGAGGATGGGAGGAGGGGACAGTTTTGTTTTTGTGGATGTTTGATGCTTTAGGTCAGTTTTCTACATGGTATGCTTATCACTTATTTGCTGCATTGGTTGGGATACATAATGTGCTCTAATACACACGATGGTGGGACCTAGTAAAGTAAACAAGGTAAAGACGCTAGGCACCCTCCGCGCGCTTACGTGGAATGTTCGGGGGCATAACGATCACCGAAAATTGCGCAAGGTGTTGAACTATTTGAATAGGCAGAATATTGATATAGCCCTAATACAAGAGACGCATCTCCCACTGAATAGTGCATTACTACGCAATAGAGGACTGTTGGACAACATAAACGTCTCAGGTTTCATTACACATGCCCGAGGGGTGCTGACATAGGTTAACCCCAGGTCAGCTTTCACAATGGTCCAATTGGACTCCGACAGAGATGGTCGCTTTGTGATCTCCAGATGTCAAGGGAAGGGCGTTGATTTAATTATAGTAAATGTCTATGGCCCCAATTATGATTGCCCGGAGTTTTATACAACACTTGCAGGCACTGTCAATAAGCACCCGGCAGCACAGTACCTTTGGGGGGGACTTTAACCTGGTCAGGAACCCAAGTTTGGACAGATCGGGTGGGCCGACGAGGATACCCTATGCCGCTGCTTGAGCACTTGAGAGTGCCTTGGTGGGCATGGATCTTTGTGATGTATGGCAAACGAGATATCAGGTTAGGGGAGGTTATACACATTACTCTGCTTACCACAGCTTGCACACTCATATAGAATACTGGTTGGTTTCTTCGTCTCTCATGGGACACACTCGGGAGTGCTTGGTACTTCCTCGTACTCTATCGGATCATTCTCCTCTTCTGCTGGTTCTTACCATGCCCAGGAAGACTATTCCGCCATTTACTTGGCGGTTTCCCCCTTACTCATTGCTGGATCCTGTCTTTAAAGAAGACATAGCTGAAGCTATAGAAACTTTTTTCACCATTAATGTGGGGTCTGTAGATAGTTTTCAGGTCATATGGGAGACCTTCAAGGTCTACATTCGGGGCATTGTCATGGCCAAGCACTCAGGGGTTCTTCGCTCTATCCGACAGAGACTAGCTGATCTTGAACGGAAACTGGGTGTCTTTGAAATGCGTCAACAGGCGTGTAACGACGAGGCAATATCGCGTGATATCAAAGAACTGTTGGGAGAATATCAAGATGCTGCTGACAGTGAAATCAAGCACCTAGGCAAATATGCCATGGCACGTGTCTATGGGGAGGGTGACGGGCCGGGTTCCGTACTAGTGCAGATATTAAAAGCTAAGCGCAGAAAAATGCTAGTCACCAAACTTAAATCGGCAGAGGGTGTGATATTAACTGAAGAGGCGGATATAGCGGATAGGTTTAAGCAATTTTACTTGGAATTATACACATCCCGGTCTTCCGGCTCGGAGGATGATATTCTTGACTATCTCGAGCATATCAAATTACCATTTCTTACCAATACACACCGGGAGTTTCTTATGCGACCCATAGAAAAAGACGAAATTTCATTGGCCTTGTCGGGTATGAAAGCTACCAGCGCCCCGGGATCAGACGGCCTCACAGTCGGCTTTTATAAAAATTGTCTTGACTTATTGCTCCCACACCTCTTAGTGCTTTTTGATGACATGTGTGTTTCAGGCAAGATGCCACCAACGATGAGAGAGGCGATAATAGTAGTCATCCCTAAACCAGGCAAGCCCTTAGACGAGTGTGGGTCTTACTGTCCTCTCTCCCTGCTGAATGTTGACACCAAATTATTTGCTAAGATACTTGCTAACCAATTAGTCCCCCTGGCGCCAGTATTGGTAGCCCCTGAACAGGTGGGGTTCATTCCGGACAGGAACCTTACCTGCAATCTCCGCACAGTGTTTGGAACCATTCAACATACCAAACAGGACTCTAAAGCGGTCGCGGTCCTCCTCTACATGGAGAAGGCCTTCGATTCAGTCGAGTGGCCCTTCATGTGGCAAGTCCTGTCTAGGATGGGCCTGGGCCCTGTCTTTCTTCAACTGATTGGGGTACTTTACGATTCTTCCACGGCTAGTATCAAAATAGGCAATTTGATAACGGATTCAACTATAGTATCCAGAGGAATGAGGCAGGGCTGCCCGTTGTCCCCCATTTTATACGCCCTGGTCGCTGAACCACTAGTGTGTGCATTAAGGGAGTACCATAATCATAAAGGTGTCTGTTTCCCGAATTATAAGATCATTGTGTCTACCTACGCAGATGACACGTTATTATACGGAATGCAATCTCTCCTCCGTCCTTAGGGAAGTAGTACACTTCGGGGCGCTATCGGGTCTACGTGTTAATTGGTCTAAGTCCATAATTTTCCCACTCACCCCAGTCACGATACCTTTTGAGCCGGATTATCCGCTGCAATGGTCCACTGAAGCGATATGGTACTTCGGTATCCGTCTCCACATGGACTCTGAGATCGTGTTTAGAGAAAACTACGGCACCTCAGTCAACAGACTGGAGGATGATCTAGAAAGCTGGATTAGGTTGCCGTTGTCTCTACTTGGTAGAATCTCTATCATGAAGAAGGTGGTTCTGCCCCGATTCCTGTTTCTCTTTACAAACATGCCCATTTTTTTGCCTTGTTCCTTTTTTCAGAGAGTCAACAAATCATTGATAAAATGGGCCTGGGCGGGCAAACAAGCGAGGGTGAATTGGCAGATACTTACTTTACCATATCACATGGGGGGTTTGGGCGCGCCAGATTTAAATTTGTACTACAGAGCGGCACAATGCGCTCTAGCTTATTATTGGATACATGGTTCGCCAAATATTCTGTTTCTTCTCATGGAAAAACTTTTCGCAGATCCGCTCCCCCTTCTGGCCACAATCTTTGAATCTACAGATCGTAGGATGGGGATATTAACTCGACTCGACACGCTTGGCATAACTTACTGCAATTACAAGCGGGGGCACTGTTGTACTCCCCGGTCATGCCCATTGAATGGACTCTTTGGTTGGCTCCGTGTAGGGATAAAGGGGTATACGTGCGTTGCAATCATTAAAGATACTAACGGCAGGGGATTTATTTCAAGATGGCGCAGTTAAAACCTGGGAGGGGGTAAAGGACTCGGCAATTACAAACAACATGCTGCAACAGTTTCAGTTCCATAGAGTGAGGAGAGCACTGCATGGAATTTTAGGAGATGATTTACAGGAACCCCCTGTATTGCTGGAACTATCCTACATCATCAGAGCTAAGTCGCCCCGCAAAATGGTCACTAACATTTATAAGTTAGCAATGTCCCATAGAGCTAATCGTTATACTAAAGCCAGACTTGCCTGGCAGCGAGATTTACAACAGACTATCGATGACTCCACGTGGACCTATTGCTGTACCAGCACTTGGCGCATCTCCTTACACGGCAGACTTAGACTGATCCACTTTAAGTATGTTAATAGAGTGTACTACACCCCATGGAGATTAACAGATATAGTTTGAGGGAGAACCCGGCTTGCGACAGATGTCGTGCACAATCCGCTGATTTTTTTTCTTCTAGCGTGGCAATGTCCGGGGGTGTATAAATACTGGGAATCGATCTTCCTGGAGTTGGGGTAAATAGTCGCTGCAGAGCTCACTCCAGTACCGACTCTGGCCCTTTTGGGGTATTCCAAACAATTGCCTAAAGCAATACATAGACTAGTGGATATGGGCCTTCTCATAGCTAAACGGAGGGTTGCAATGTGCTGGTCGAGGGGCCCTTTACCCACAATGACACAATGGTCGCACAACATGCTTTACTGTAGTACTCGAACCGAGAATTTTAGTGAATTGCTACATCCCCAGAGTAGGCCCAAGAACTTCTGGGGACTTTACACAACATACTTGCTCGCCAGAGATTCGGACATTGACGGCGAGACCCCTACTGGACCTGATAGCAATGCTCACGGCACGGCCATTTAATCTGCTGCCTGCAGCACAAAACAGACGGCGCCATCTTGGGTGTCTGGTCAATAAGGAGCTTTGACCCCCCGGGGCGTAAAGTATAATTGGATGGAAGGGCAAGCAGGTCTAGTGTCTGTTTGCTTGATGGGTATCCCACCCCACCTGTACATTTATATCCAGAAGACCTTAAAATGTTTTATATATGCTTTGTTATCTATTGACCGACGTAAGCTGTGTAAGCTTTGTTTATGATGCTTTGCTGTGCACCATGATCACTCTGTACATAATGTTTCTCATAATTTTTAGCTCATGATCACTGCCTTTTCTACGTGTTTTTGGCCTAATAGCTGTGTAATCTATTCATACTGACACGCTGCTGGCCCCAGGGTTGAAGGCAAGTGGCTGTGTTCGACTGAGAATTTTTAAATAAACAAAAAAATGTAGGGTAGCGAAGTCATGACTCAGCCACATAAGGTGGACGAACCTGACAAGCACGTCCCACTACCTGGGATGGAAAATACACCAGGGATAGACACCACCACTTGGGGAGGGGGGCTGAGGCTGCATTCAAACTGCTCTCCTGGAACATCAACAGGCTAGATGACAAACTCAAAAGGGGGATAGTGCTTCAGTACATTAAGCGGCTAGCACAGGATAGCGTCGCGTTTCAGGAAACCCACCTAGTGGGGAACACCTGTAAGGCACTTGACAGGTGGGGTTATAAATTAATTACACACTCAGGCTTTATTACAGGGTCTAGGGGGACAGGGATACTCATGTGAAAAAGCTTTCCCTTTACAGTGGCACATTCATTTAGGACTCTAAGGCAGCAACCAATATTACTCACCATATATGGTACGCCGGAAACTTTTATGACTTGTAATTTTGTATATAAGAAGGGCACATACCCAATGTAGATCGAGACAGTCCTTAGCCCTGGTGCCTGTAACTGTTCTCCCGGCCGAACTGTTTAATTGAACAAACTGTTCCTGTTTTGCCAAATGCTTCTTGTCTTCTGTTTTTTTCTAAGGAATACTAACCCGAGCAACAGATACTCCCCATGTACCTGGCTGTCCTTAACTACTTTGAACTAAAACTGATGCAGCATGACCCTTCTTCAGCCTTTCAAAATAACACCTCTGTTTTCCAATTGTCTTGGATAACATGGTTATGACAAATCATGGCGGTTTGATATCACTCCACTGGAAGTCAGCAGTCCCTATAAGCTGGCATGTCTGACTGACAAGGCCATACTTCTGGATTCGCTCAAATGTCTGAAGCACCAAATCACATTTTCATCTTTTTGAGACACCCGCTAGTGTGTTTCTCGGCGTGAACACATGGTATTTGGACCAGTCTCCTACCTTCTGTTTGGACCTCGTTATCTTTCTTGCTTTCAGAAAAAGGCTGAAAATTATTTTGCTCCGACGCCATCTTTAGACCCGACTATAGACAATTGTGCTACTTCTCATCGTTGTGCATTTTTCCAATAAAGGACAATGTATTTATATCGTAAACAAAAATGTGTCAATTGTGGCATAACATATCGTCCGACAACACGGCCTTACCATTGTATCCTACGCCGACGACACCCAGCTCATCCTCTTACTCACCATAGACCCCACCACCGTAAAACTCAACTTCCAGAGAGGAATGCAAGAAGTTGCTGTCTGGATGACCAACAGCTGCCTAAAAGTCAACGCAGAGAAGACAGAAGTCCTCAACCTTGGAACCACCCCTTCAGCATGGGACAACACCTGGTGGCCCACCAACCTCGGAAGCCCCCCTAACCCCACAGACCACGCCAAAAACCTCGCCATCATACTCAACTCATCGCTCGCCATGAACCAACAGATCAACTCCGTCAACTCCAGCTGCGTCAACATCCTCCGCATCCTCCCCAAGACCTTCAAATGGATCCCCCGGAGTCGAGGAAAACAGTCACCCATGCACTCATCACCAACAGACTGGACTATGGCAACGCACTCTATGCCTGCATCAACAAGTCCCTACTCCACAAACTCCAAACAATACAGAACACCCCGGCCAGACTCGTCCTCGGCATCCCCCGGCACGAAGACATCAGCCAACACCTGCGGCGACTCCATTGGCTCCCCGTGGAGAAGAGTCACCTTCAAAATCCTCACTCACGCCTACAAATGCCTACACAACAACGGACCCAAATACCTCAATGTAGGAAGGTGGAATCTGACTATATGGTTGCCCCCACTTTTTTCCTGGTGTTTGAATGGTTTTTGACTAGTCTGGCTGGGATCCTGCTATCCAGGACCCCAGCCTATCTGCTTACTCCCTTAAATGATTGGCGTGCATATTAGATGCACTAGTGATTGGATACTGTGGTACCTTATGAGCCCCTAGTATATGGTATCTGAGGTACCTAGGGCATAGGCACTTCACAGGCCTACCAGGGGCTGCAGCATGTATTATGCCACCCCTGGGAAGCATTCTCAATCTGACACCACAGGCCTGCTACTGCAGCCTGTGTGAGGTAGTGTTAGCCCTCCTCACTGAGATATAGGTTTCTATATCTCACCCTACACACACACATAAACCTATCAGCCACCCCTGTGGCAGGCCCTATCAATCCTGAGGGCAGGGTGCTTGGTTTACAATGTGAGGGGGTGCCTCTGCCTGAGCAGGGTCCCTCTGCAGCTGCCAGAGTCTGTTCTCTATGGCTGTTTGTGGATGTGGTTAAACCATATACTCTTAAGTGCATTAAAATGCTAACTTTGGAATGACTGCATCAAAACATGTCGTGTTTGGTGTCAAACAACTTGGAATCGTACCCCCACTTCAGCCCATGATGTGGGAGCATGATCCCACCCTTCTAGAGGGACGACATGTAAAACGATAGAAATCCTATAGAGCCCTGGCATCACAAAATGGATGCCACCAGCACAGACACTGGGCTGCCCTCCTGCTGCTGACTGAAACTCGCAGTGGAGGAAGCCCAACAAAAAGCATCCTGTCACAGGGAGGTGTCACCACCTTCCAGACAGGATTTAGTGTATTGGGGCTGGGTGGGTGCACTTCTAGAGTGCTTTGCAGTCCTGCACTGGAGGAGCAGTAGGCTCCTCTGTGCATATGCCAGCTCAAACCGGTTCAGGGGCTACCTGTCCCTGGTATGGCGTGAAACTGGACAAAGGGAAGTGGGTGTAACCACCCCCTCCCCTGACCCTCCTAGAGGAGTGGTCATAGAGCTAGTCCCTCCCCTATCTTCACTATAAGATAGCAAACTTTGCCATTGCAAATCAGATAACCCTGGACGACGCTCTACAAAGAAGAATCCTGGCCCTTCGACGTTCCACTACCTTTGGAAGACAGAAGAATCTCCCTTGGAGTCAAGGAGTGACTCCCCTGCTTGACAGGCACCAAAAACCTCAATCAACGGTTGCAAACTTTCCCGCTCCCGCCAGAGTTCGAAGTCCCAGCTGCCCCGGAAGTGGATTTCCTGACTTCTTGACAGCCATTGTGAGTCCCCAGCAAAGCTGTGGCGAGTGAACCCCACGAGTGACGAGGAACAGCAATACACGGGGACCGTGCACTATTGTCGAGTGCAAACCCTTCACGATGTCCTACAGACTTGTGCAGTAGATCATTTGTGGCCCAAGCCTCCAGCAGGTTTTGCAGCGAAAATCAGAGGCCTACCCTGTCCTGAGTGACCGTGGGCTCCTGTGAAGCATTTCCTGAAGAGGCGCCTTTGCGATCCCTTGCCCGTTGGCTTGTGGGTCACCCAAAGACTTTCTTATCAACTAAAAGGGCTCCCCTGGTTGCTCCAGGCCTGCCCTCACTCGCCCTTGCTGGGTGAGTCCCTCAGACCTTGCTGGTATGCACCATCGACTTTCTTCACTCCACACGAGACTTGCAGTTGCCAAGGCTTGTTGGCTCCAATCCAGTTGCCGACACTGCCATCAGTCGCAGACATCGTGGGACACTCCGAATCTAGCTGCTGGTCATCGTCAAACTCTCCTGGACCTCGTGAGTAAAGAGTCAAAACACCATCGACGACCTGAAATCACCCGACATCCGTGGTCAGCCATCTTCCTGGCCACCGGTCACTAGCAAGTGACTTTGAAGACTGTCCCTTCAATTTTCAGGTCTTCAGCATCTTGAATCCATCCTTGGATTCCACCGGACACTTCTTTAGTCGACGCAAGCAGCAAATCTTCTTTGGTCTCCATAGAAAACAGCGACGCGACCCGACACCAAAAGACACCTATGCACCCGGCTTCCCTGGGTGAGGTAACTTGTGCACTCCGGTGCCCTAGTGTGTGTTGGCCCTCGAAGTACTTACCTTGTAAGTGGCTTGCTTGTAGACTTCCTCGAAGTACCCTAGAACTTTAAAAATCAAACCGCGACTTGCACCATTATAATCAATAGGGAACCCGTGGCTGTGTTCACACACTGCACGCGTCTCCCGTGGTCCTGTTACTTACCTGCTAACACTGCAGTAGTAAAGCCCCAGCGATTCCCCAGGCCCTAGGCCTTGTCATTTTGCAAGTCGAAATTCTTATACCATTTGTTTAGTATATGGTCTGGTACGCCCCTAGGGCTCCAGCCATATTTGTGCTTAATTTATTGTGAAACGTTGACATTTGAATGTGTATCTGGCTTCTAATCTCAAAAAGAGGTTAGTAGAGTGTGTCTAGTAATAAATACATATATATTTGATATATATACCTGTGTGGTGTCCTTTCATTTGGTAATTCAAGAGATTATAAGGTAGAACAAGCTGCTTTACATTCATCTGAGACTTAGCCTGAAGGCTGCTCTCCACAGCTGCCACTAGGATAGCTTTCTTTAAAAGGTTGTCTTAAACCTATCTACCATAAGAGTCGAATTGGACTGGTGCAAGGTGGCCACTATAACTAGTGACCAGCATATGCCAGGCCAACTTCTCACACTCAACAACAGAATAAACTTCCATGTACCCAAAAGAAACCTGCGATCGTCCAACCTCGTGCTGGTGGAAACCCCACGCATCCACAGAGCCAGAGCAGGCGGACAATCGTTTTCTCACATTGCAGCCAAGATCTGTAAGGCGCTACCGGCAGACATCAGACTCGCCCCCTCCCTGAACACCTTCAGGAAAACCCTCAAGACTTGGCTCATCGGCTGAACGGAGTGGCGTGCCCCCCCTCCCCAGCACCTTGAGGCCCTCACGGGTGAGTAGCGCGCTTATAATTCCCTGATTGATTGATTGATTGAATTTGTATTTGGTGTAGCATAGTCCGAATACATCTGGGCACGGCACCATAATGGGGCGCATTATGGAAGGTTCGTAGGGCGCAAACAGTGATAATATGTAATACAACCCCAGGTGTTGCTTTTCTCCTTTGCTGGATATTGGGTGCTGGTGCTCCACCGTCTCTTCCTCTCTTGGCTCGCATCCATCTAGTTGAATACTGTGCCTTCTGTCCTCAAACGGGCCACAATGAATGCCAGGCGCCATTCTGCCACCTTCACCGATATCCTGCTCGTGAGCAGGTCTTCTTTTCATGGTCGCTGTGCATTCTCCAGCTTCTAGTGCATTCACCCTGCCCCTATTATTCTATAGATATGTAACTATGCAGCCACTCCCCAAAGCCCTCTTATTTATGGACCAAGAGGCGTCTGCTCTCTGCTGAGCTGTACTGCCACCACCCTGTGAGGCATCACTGGTATCTCTGCTCCATGCACCCCAGCAAATGTACACACAAATGTAGTCGCATGTAACACACAGGTAACCACCTCTTCCGCCGCATATACAGGCAGGATTTCCTTGCTCCTCTGTTCTGCACAGTAATGCCTGCAGAAAGCTTGAGGGATCCACGTGTGCACCATTGGAGTTGCCTGAAGAAGGGCGATCCTGGAGCTCTGAGACAGAAGGGCTGCTGTTATATGTTGTGCTCGTCTGCAGGCTCAGAGGGTAGAGGACATGGACATCAATAGGTTTTGCTTTTTTTGGCCAATGTGAAACAGTGATTGGCTGGCTCTCACCTTGAACATATTAATACAATTGCATCTTATTTTTTGTGAACTGCATTTTGATTGGCTAACGTGCAGTACAAGTCGACCCGTTGTCTGCAGCAACTCCCACCTAAACTCTGATGGCCAGATTTACAAGCCCCTTGCGCCTCATTTACGCCGCCGTTGCGTCACTTTTGTGACGCAGCGGCGGCGCAAAACCAGAGCCATGCTGCGGGGTATTTACAACGTGACACATTTGGGAGATGCGTCACGTTGTAAAGCCCTGCGCCAGAAGTAGGCATTCCTGCGCAGGGGGGGTGGGCGTTCTATCGCA
Source organism: Triturus cristatus (assembly GCF_964204655.1). NCBI lineage: Eukaryota > Metazoa > Chordata > Amphibia > Caudata > Salamandridae > Triturus > Triturus cristatus. The sequence goes on along the minus strand of NC_140587.1, from coordinate 399,865,799 downwards.
GGAACGCCTCTTAAAAGTGGCTGAGTGAAATCTATAAGATTTCACTCACTAACTTTTGAGCCTATGCTGCGTCAAAACTCTGCGCCTGCTTGAAGCAGGCGTAAGGATTGACGCAGCATTGTGAAGATAGGGCACCCCAGAGCCTTGCTGGAGCTGCGTCGCACTTGCGACGCAGCTCCAGCAATGCGCTGCCTTTACGGCACAGATGCGTCACGCATATGTCAGTTTTTTGCCCCATGGTGCGCCGCATTGTAAATGCGGCGCATCCATGGTGGCGGAGTCATGACGCATAATAACTGGCGCATCCCTGCTGATATGCAGGGATGCGTCAGTTATTGTAAATCTGTCGCTGAGTTCCCAGGTCTGTTCGTGCACAAGGCATGGGAAGGGCATTGCTGATACTTCTTTCACGTTGCCCACTTTAGCTCCAACACTGTCAGAAGTAAACTGCCTCTAAACAGGCACTTTTCTTGACAAGCACACCATGATTGTATCAATGTACATCCGTCTGCACTGCTCACAGCTCCATCAAGGCAGACATGGAGCAGTTTGCCCTCTGTGCAGTCTCCCATGTCGAGTGATCTTCCTGTAGCCACAGCACTGAGAATGGCAGAGGCCTTGGGTGCAGCCCTCTCAAGACATAGAATGCCTCCTTAATGTCCCAGCCATATTTAATTGAGATGATGCCCAGATGTGTTCAGGCAGCATTTAAATTAGTGTCTGACTCAGAAATTGCCACTCTGAAAAGGTCTGCTTGAAGCTACCAACCTATATTTTCCAAGAAAATGTTGGCTCGGTTACGTCATCACAGATGTTATGGGAAGCATTTAAGGCTGTGGTTAGGGGGCGAGCCCTCTCGCTTATAACAGGGCACAAAAAGGAGAAAAGGGCGACTGTGACTTTGCTTGAAACTAAAATACTAGATTTGGAGGGCCAAGTTGTACGAAATGACGAGGAAGATAAACAACACTCCCTGAAACTTAAACAACAAGAATATAGGGACTTGGTCACAGAAGAGCCAAGGCTTAAAATTTGCACAACACAGCACGGAGTATACGAACACGGTGACAAAGCCGGCAAATTGCTGGCCTGGCTCGATCAGAGACAGAGGGTGGATAGGTGTGTACCTTTGCTCACGTCTCAGGAGGGGAAGGAGATTAGGAATCCAGTTGAAATTGCAGACGCCTTTGCGAACCACTACGAGGCGGTCTATTCAGCTAGCACCGCATACACAGAACAAGATTCCCTAGAGTTTCTTCGGGATATCTCATTGCAGTATTAACAAAAAAGTAAAGTCAGCCTCTAGAGGAAGACCTTACAATAGAAGAATTAATACAGGCGATGGTAGCTCTAAAGTCGGGTAAGGAAATGGGGGCCTAATGGCATTCCCATAGAGTTATATAAATCCACAGCACAAACAATCGCACCCCACCTACTGGCAATGCTTGCCGAAAGTAACGCTAAAGGTATACTCGTACCAGACCTGCGATTAGGAACCATAGTCGTTATACATAAAGAGGGAAAGCTAAGGGACAAATGCACGTCATATAGACCAATTACGCTACTAAATGAGGAAGCCAAGATTCTTGCTAAACTGCTGGCTCAACGGTTTACCCCCTCCTCCCGAACCTGGTTCACCCAGACCAGTCCGGGTTCATGCCAAGACGCAGCACCACTTTGAATCTCAGACGACTCTAGGAAGAGCACATAGAATCGTAGCGGATGCATCAGTGCTGTCCTTGGATGCACGGATGGCATTCGACTCGATTGGCCATATATGATGGCGGTGCTTAAATGAATGGGGTTTGGTCCGCGATTTCTATCATGGCTGGGCATCCTACACACGGACCCACAGGCGCAAGTGGTTGTGAACAGTGAGTGGTCTAGCACCTTTCAGCTCTAATGAGGCACGAGTCAGGGGTGTCCCTTGTCACCATTGGTCTTTTCCTAATTCTTGAACCGGTGGCGGCTTGGATTCGGAAAGATCCTTTAATACGTGGGCTGTGCTGGACAGAGGACTGGGAGGATAGGATATCGTCATACACCGACGATGTCCTCTTATATGTTGCGTCCCCGAGGGCGTCCATAGCCAGAATACTAAACATTTTCGCTACATTTGACCGATATTCTGGATACACCATCAATTATGCCAAATCAGTGGTGTTCGTCCTTTGTGGTACGCCACCAAAACTACAGCTGAACTGTGAGGCTCAAGTGGCTACGGATGATTTCCGCTACCTGGGTATCTTTGTCACAACTGACCAAGCCTGGTTTCATGCTTGCAATCTCCTGCCCCCACTGGAGCGACTTAGGGGGCAATTCCGCCATTGGCGAGCCCTTCCGCTTTCTCTGCTTGGCAGGACAGCACTGTTTAAAATGATGGCCCTGCCTGGAGTTTTATGTGTTACAAAATATGCCGTTCTTGGTCCAAGATTCATATTTCACCACAATTAATAGTGAGGTGCGCTCGCTGCTGTGGGAGGGCGGCCCGCCAAGGATTGCACTGAATAAACTGACCCGTGGATGGTATGATGGGGGGGATCGCATTGCCAAATATCCAGATGTACTATAGGGCGGCTAAGATTACAACCGTCAATCAATGGGCCCACCAGCCGCTATCAGAGCCAGCGTACCAAATGGATAGGCTGGTAATGCAACCAAGAAGGTATCTCCATGCACTATATACTGACCCACGAAGACTCACGCTCGAGGGTCCCACAGCGGTGGCGATTCGTAATTTGCATGAGACGCTGTCCAAATTAGGCTGGAAAAATAAACTAACCAAAGCCACACTACTCTGGGAATCACAGCAACTGGGGACAGCTGGCATTAGAAAGGGTTTCACTCAATGGGACTTAATAGGTATTTCCAGATTGAGTGATCTGTACACAAACAGCGGGATGATCTCCTTCGAAAAACCTACAGAAAACATATGAGCTGTCCAAGACGGAATATTTCCGATATCTGCAGATCTGGCATGTCTTACAGGCGGCAGTGCCCAAGGGAACTGAACTCCCGGAGTCGTCGCCTCTGAAATGTAGGGTCCTCGAGGAACATCTTTCCAAAAAAGCGATCTCACTAACTTACAAAAAGCTTATCAATAACGTCCCGGACGCACTGGTTGCGTTGAGGGATCGCTGGAGTGTAGACATCCCTGACTTTCAGGAGGAGGAATGGCCAGAGGCACTGGCCTCGCCGAGGAAGGTAGCCATAATGGGCCCGGTTACGATTAGTTCAAATCAAAATATTACATAGAATATATATTTCATGCACCACACTTGTGAAAATGAGTCATAGGGCGGAAGCCACCTGTAACAGGGGATGAAGAGGGTTAGGATCATTTTACCATATTATCTGGCAATGTCGAGAGATTCAGATCTACTGGGAGGCAGTGGCAGAATGTATGTTGGGAGTGGTGGGAGAATTGCTGCGGATATCGCCCAAGTGTTGCCTTTTAATTGTGTGGGAGGACACAGAACTAGGGAGGGCAGACCAGACCTGGGTAACTCTGGGCTTTATGCTGGCCAAAAGAAACATAGCGAGTCACTGGGGGGCCTCTTCCCCGCCCTCACTGCGGGACTGGAAAAAAGACATGGACTGGTGCATGGTGGTGGAGAAAGCGGTTTATACGCAGAGAGGCTGTCTGAAAAAATTAGGGAAAATCTGGGACAAATGGAATGTATTTAGGGGAAATCTGTGTGCTCCGCCAGTGGGGGTTACTCCCCTTGCCTTGGCTTAAGCAGAAACAATCTGATGCTGCTGTAATTCCAGGAAACAAGAAGGCGGACGGCTCTGCGTGACCTTGTTGGCTAGATAGAAGGGGGAAAGTGATGCCAATGCTTATTGGTGCCTGTAAGCTTGATGATGTACTGCCATGATTTTGTTGTGTTACAATAAAAAAAATATTTAAAAAAGAAATTGCCACTCTGAAGCTATAGACAGCTTCAGCATCAGTCACTAATGGCAAATGGTGCAAAATCTAAACTCCGCCCATCAGCCCTGACGTCTGCAATCCTGAGCAAGAACCAACATAAACCAAAAGAATATTAGAGGCCATTCACATTGCGAAGAGCGACTAATGTTTTTTATTTTTAAGTGACAAGAGCTTTGTAGGAGAGCTAGAAATTTCTATAGCCATGCTTAGATAGACAAGCATTGGCAAAGCCAATAGGTCGCGCCTATGTGAGAGTTATTGGCTTTGCCAATGTGTTTTAGCCATATTGTACACCAGCATGGCTGCTGTTCAGCATGGCTAAAGGTTAGTGGCATAGAGGAGAGTGTCATGGAGTGGAATGACGAAGGGTGGAGTAGAGTGGAGTTATAGAGTGTTGTGTATTAGAGTGGCATAGAGTGAAGTTAGGTACCGTGGCATACAGTGGTGTGGTGTAGAGGAGAGTGGACTGTTGTAGAGTGCAATGCAATACAGTGTTGCAGAGTAAAGTGGCGTAGAGTGCAGTGGCATTGAATTCGGCGGTGTACAATGCAGCATCATAGAATGCAGTGGCGTAGATTAGAGTGTTGCATAGTAGAGTGCAGTGGCATAGAGTGCAGTAGTGTATAGTAGAGTGGTGTAGAGTAGAGTGATGCAGAGTAGAGTGGCATAGAGGGCAGAGTACAGTGGCAAAAAGTGCAGTGGTGTAGAATAATGCAGAGTAGAGTGGCGTAGAGTGGTGTAGAGTATAGTGCCGTAAGGTGCAGTGGCATAGAGTACAGTGGTGTATAGTGGAGAGATGCAGAGTTGAGTGGCATAGAGTGCAGTGGTGTAAAGTGCATTGGCATAGAATGCAGTAGAGTAGAGTGGCATAGAGTCGAGTGGCGTAGAGTACATTGGCATAGAGTAGGATGGCGTAGAGTGCAGTGGTGTTAAGTACAGTGATGTAGAGTGCAGTGGCGTACAGTAGAGTGAACTGGCGAAGAGTGCATTGGCATAGAGTACAACAGCATAATATTCAGCAGCCTACAATGCAGTGTCGTAGGATGCAGTGGCGCAGATTAGAGTAGTGCATGGCAAAGTGCAGTGGCGTAGGGTGCAATGGTACAAAGTGGAGTGGTGCAGAGTAGAGTGACATAGAGTTCAGTGGCATAGAATACAGTGGTGTAGAGTGCTGTGGCATAGAGTAGAGTGAACTGGTGAAGAGTGCATTGGCATAGAGTGCAGTGGCATAGAATTCAGCAGCCTACAATGCAGCTTCGTAGAATGCAGTGGCGTAGATTAGAGTAGTGCATAGTAAAGTGCAGTGGTGTAGGGTGCAGAGTAGAGTGGCATAGAGTACAGTGGTGTAGTGGCATGGAGTGGCGTAGACTGGAGTGCTGCAGAGTGCAGTGGCGTAGAGTGCAGTAGTGCAGAGTAGTGGCCTAGAGTTCAGTGGTGGAGAGTGCACTTTTGAAGAGTAGAGTGTTCTAGAGTGCAATGGTGTAAAATGCATTGGCATAGAGGAAAGTGTTATAGAGGGAAGTGGCAAAGACTTCAGTGGTGCAGAGCAGAGTGCAGTGGCATAGAGTGCAGTGGTTTAGAGTGGAGTGGCATAGAGTGCAGTGGCGTAGAGTAGATTGTTTCAGAGTAGAGTGAAATGGAGTGGTGTAGGGTAGAGTGAAGTGGCATAGGGTGGAGTTGTGCAGGGTAAAGTGCAGTAGAATAGAGTGGTGTAGAGTAATGGCGTAAAGTGGAGTGCAGTGCAGAGTAGATTAGAGTGGCATACAGTGGGATTGGCATAAAGTGCAGGGCCGTAGAGTGGAACGGTACAGAGGAGAGTGCATTAGCGTAGACTGTATTGGCATAGAGTTCAGTGGCGTAGAGTATAATGTTGCAGAGTGAAGGGACGTAGAATGGAGTTTTGCAGAGCAAAGTAGAGTGGCCTAGACTGGAGTGGCGGAGAGTGCAGTGGTGTAGAGTAGAGTGGTGTAGAGTAGAGAGGTGAGGACTGAAGTAATGTAGAGTGCAGTGGCGTAGAGTGGAGTGGTGCAGAGTGGAGTGCAGTGGGACAGAGTGCAGTGTCATGGTGTAAAGTGGAGTGATGCAGAGTAAAGTGTAGTGCAGTGGCGTGGAGTGGTGTAGAGTGGAGTGGCATAGACTGGAGCTTGCATGGTATAGTAGCACACTGCCATTACAGACAACACATTTTCAAATTAAATTACCGTTACAGTTACAGCGCACAAACGATAATGTATGGAAATGGCATCACCTAGTGTTTTGATTTGTTTTGAACATATTAAAGTATTTGTTTCCTAAACACTTCAGAATTAACAAAAACATTGCTTAATTTGGGCTTCTCTAATTCTGATGTATTCTGAAATACTTGCACAGTTCATTTACATGTTATGTACTAGAAAAAGCCCTATCATCTACCACCAGTATCCTGCAAGATTGTCACATAAATCCTCTCACTTTGAAGTCAGAGAAGGAAAGGAAACATCAAGCACCCTCTGAAGACAGAGCCTGACATTTGCCTCTTCCTTTGAATGAACAGCAAATGTGACAAGATAAGGACAAGATTTACAGGCCTGATTACAGAAAGGAGCACTGGTGGAAGAATACAAGGGGAGTTGGTGTGAAAAGGCTTTGCTCCTTGTGAGGGACAAACTGACCCTGGACAGTCAAAAACAATTAAAGCCAGCAAACAGGAAACCAGAATATGTAAGTTACAAAGCCAATGGTAGAGCACAGGGCAGAATGCATTCCCAGGGAAGCATTCTGAATGTACCCAAGATGTATTTAGCAAACCAGACAGCCGCACTGTCTGGCAGGCTTCAACCTAAAAAATAAAAACCGCTTTAATGTTTTGGCCCTTCTCTCACCTCTGAGTTGTAGGAATGCATTAGCCGCCAGCCCTGGCATCAGCCCACCAGCTGAGCCCACATGGTCAGTCAGCTAAATGACTTCAGACCGTGTGTTTTCAGACCTTTGTCTGATCTCCTTCCATCCCAGGCTCCATCAGGAGGTCTATGTCAATAAACCAAGGCGATGCCCGCCGCCTCGCTAGTGTAAGCAAAAGGAACCGAACAAGGTCTGGCTGTGTTCTAGGCTCGGTTAAATGTATGCATTGCGCCTCTGACGCGGGGCTTTCCAACAACGACTGTATACTTGGCCATCAAACAAAACATTTGATTCGGAACTGAAGCAGAAGGGCACACAGCTTCGCCTTCGGGGTACTCTTGAAGACTGTAGGTCCTATTCACAGAGATTCCCCATGGGGGGCATTTTAGGAGGTGCTGGTGGGCATCTCAGATTTTTTACAGTATTCACAACGACTTGCACTGGACCAAGTCTGAGACCGCCTAGGGCCTGGGCATAGAACAGCCAGTGTGAGCCTGCCATGCTGCAGCAACTGTTACCCCTCTGTGTGCCTCAAGCCCTTGTTGTTCACCTGTAATCTATACCCTGGAGTTGCATATATGAATACTTAGCTATATATGCATATTTTAAAGCTCTAAATTCTCCTGGGGAGAGAGGGGGTGCACTCACAGGTCGGTCAGAGGGACCAGGTAGGGCTTACAGTGCTTCTGGAGCAGAGCAGTGATTTGGTTGATAACCAGGGGGATCTGCATGGAGTCATGGGCAAACTTCGTCAAGGCAGTGGTCGCTCTGTGGGCTGTTGGTGCGTCTCTATGCAAGGAGAGGGTGTGGTTTTGTGTCATTTTCACCACTTTTTCTCACTCTACATTTCCTTTCATATAGCATCTTTGGGGTTTAATTTTTTTCCATAGTTTTTAAAACAAACCAGAAAACAGAATGCAAGTGACACCATAGAACAACACATCGTTTTAAAAACCATTAAAACCCCCTTTTCTTACCTCCACCCACTAATGCCTCCACCACCTCTCTGCCTTCTCACTCCATCCTGTCCTGCCAAGCAGCGGCTGAACACAATAGACCACAAGATGCACATTGATCCTTGCACTACAAACGGTGAGTCGGCAGGTAATCTGGAACGGAACCTCCTTCACCCATCTACCTACAGCTGAGTGGTGTGGGCTTTGTAAGGGGTTATCTTCTAAGAAAAATAATATACAAAGGGTCCCAGACTTAGTCAAGCTCTCTTATGCCAAATATGCCCGATCCGGCATCTATTATGGGCTGCGGCTCCGGAAAATTGCTGACTTTCTTGTCTCCCATGTGGTCCACCTAGGTGTGGTTTTTTAAATAAGTATTGCCACCCCCTTGTCATCCTCTGATGAAACCTGATTGGTCAGGGTGAGTCAAGGATGGTAGAAGCGGGTCTCAGCGTGCTGCAAGGATCGCAGCAGGTATTTCCATATCAATATCAAGCAGTGATATGGGCCTGTAGGAGACACTGTGCAGGATCCTTCCAAGGATTAAGTAGGACTGATATATTCTGGCTTCTTTCATGGATGCTGTTAGTCTCATTGAAGCAGGAGCCAATGATAAAGCTCGGCTCAGTCAATGTAGGCTCAAGAGCAGTCTCAATAGTTTTTATAGGAGCTCAGACCCGCCTGTGCTGTTGCTGGTTTAATATTTTTACCAGGTTTGAGGAATACCAGAAGATGATCAGGTTGAGTTCAGAGAGTGTGCTTTATACAGGCAGTGTGCGTCTGTTTCGCCATCTGGGAGCTCTCTTTCTTGCAACTCTTGGTAAAAGTATTGAAAACGTGCAATCTTCTTATTACCATCTTGAGCTGCCATCTTTTTTATTCACGATCTGGCTGTTTATGCCTTGGTTTTTTTCACTAGCACTTTACCTGCCCTAGTGCCCCTTTCAAAGTATTTGTGTCTGGCCCTCAGTAAAGCCAATTCCACTTTATCCAATACTAGGTTTTGAGTTATGCTCTGATAACGATTATTTGCTGTCAGTGTTTCTGCAATGTTTTTTTTTTTTATTATTCTATGTTTCTGACTCTGCCAGTTCTCTTTCTGATTTCCCCCGGCAGCACTTTTGATCCTGTTGAGACCAGCGAGGACACAATCGGCCTCGCACCATAGCCTTAAGTGCATCCCAGTGGTTGCTTTTATGGGCCTCAGTTGTGTTGTATTCTTGTAATCGCTATCCTAATATCGCTTACAGTGACTGGATGGAGGAAGGCATGTTTGTTCAAGGGCAGGATGCGCAGAAAGAGAGGTGCTGTGTTTGAATCCAGTACCACCAGGCTTGGACTGTGTTTTGAGAGGGTTCTAAGTTAAATCTGCCGATTCACTCTGCCTTTTAATCAAGAAAGAGTCTGGTCTTACATACATCTTGTGCACTGCAGACTAAAAGGGCGAAACATCCTTTACCCCGCAAGCAGAACCACAACCTGCCTTTACTCCGCAATCACTATCCCGACTGCGACATTACCACGCCTTCCTTTACCATGCAAGTCATTACAACGACTTGTTTTAGGGTGCGCGTTGTTGGACTCGGATTAGATTTTAAGTCCAACACCTCCACTACTGAGATACTGACTGGAGTTGGAATAGTATTTTATACTATTCGAAAGTTTAGCACCCCCTCCCCCCAAGGCAAGTCGTTGTAAAGACTTGAGTGACAAAGGAACGTGTGGTAACGTCGCAGTTGGGGTAGTGACTGCAGAGTAAAGGCATGCATGGGAAATGCATGCTGGGTTCCGTCATACATCCGACTAAAAGGTATAGCCTGCCTCGGTTGGATGGTTACGTCCAAAAGGCCTACAGATTCTTTCTTCTAGAGCAGTACTTATTAATCTTTTGAATTCTGTAGATCCCAATTTAGCCATTACTGTTAGATACAGGGACCCCCACTGAATCAATTTTGGAATCAGTGGACCTCCTACTGAGTTATTATTGGAAGCCAGTGACCACAGCATAAGCATTTTCGATCATTTGGACTGCAAAACAATACATTAAAAAATACAGAAACAAGCCTTCATCAAACAAATATGCAAATTATGAAAATTTTTATTTAATGCATAAACAAATATGAAAATATCTCAATTTGAATGGGAAGGTTGGAGATTTCTAAATTCAATTTAGGCCAATCATCATCTATACTATATTCAATCAATCAATACATTTGTAGAGCGCGCTACTCACCCGCGAGGGTCTCAAGGCGCTACGGGCGGGGGGAAAGAGGGGAGGCAGCTACTGGTCGAACAGCGATGTCTTGAGGCGTCTCCTGAAGGTCAGAAGGTCCTGAGTCTTGCGTAGCTGGGTGGGGAGGGTGTTCCATGTCTTTGTGGCGAGGTAGAGAAGGATCTGCTGCTGGTGGTCGTTCGACGGATGCGTGGGATGGTGGCGAGGGCGAGGTCGGCAGAGCGCAATTTCGGTTCGGGGTGTAGAAGGACAGACGTTCGTTGAGGTATGCTGGTCCGGCATTGTGGAGAGCTTTGTGCACGTGGGTGAGGAGCCTGAAGGTGATCCTCTTGTTGACCGGGAGCCAATACAGGTCTCGTATGTGGGTGGTGATGTGGCTGTGGCGGGAGAGTCTGAGGACGAGGCGTGCGGAGGTGTTCTGTATGCACTGGAGTCTCTTCTGGAGTGTAACCATGGTTCCTGCGTAGAGTGCTTTGCCGTAGTCCAGCCTGCTGCTGACAAGCGCTTGGGTGAACGTTCTCCTGGTTTCGGTGGGGATCCATCTGTAGATTTTCCAGAGCATTCGGATGGGTGTTGAAGCAGGAGGAGGAGACGGCGTTGACTTGCTGGGTCATGGTGAGCGTTGAGTCCAGGATGAACCCCAGATTGCGAGCGTGGTTTGTAGGAGTCGGGGGCACTCCCAGCGTGGTAGGCCACCAGGAGTCGTCCCATGCGGAGGTGGTGGATCCAAGAATGAGGACCTCCATCTGTTTGATGTTTAGGCACTGCTCCCATGAATCAATCTGAGGAGACTACCTTATATTTTAACTTCCAATTTTAAATTCCATCACTTACAGAATAATTAAAGATTTTCAATCGTACAGTTTACTTCTTTATTTATGTGCACTTTATTAATCTGTTAATAATATTATTTTTTTGTAAGGAGTCGCTGACCCCCTGAGGAGGCTTTGCAGACCCACAGGGTTCCCTGGACCACAGGTTAAGAACCACTGTCAGAGAGAGAAACCCCATTGATATCACCCTGTGTTGTGTGCAGCCCTTAGGTCCATCCAAGAGTAGGTTAAGTTGCCCGCCTGTTAACAAGGCAAACTCAAGTACCCCTTCCATATGTTTTTATTTTTCTTATTTAAAGAAACAGTACCTGACGACAGCGGGGAAATATAATGAGACCTCCGTGCAATGGAGATTATTAATCCTTTGGCACATGGTTATAAATCTCCCCTGCCTTTGGCCAACATTTTAAGCACCTCCCCTTCGAAAACCTTGGCTAAGAGAGTCCCCACTCCCTTCCACTTGTAGCAGCCCAAGGCCAGGAACTGCCTGGGTAAAGAAGCGGACCTCATATGGTCTCAGTGATGTTTGAGTAAATGCCTCTTGAAGCATGGATACATCACTTTTCATGTCCTGTAAATGGCTTGGAATCCCAAACCTCTTTGAAGGGGATTGAGCTCTCTTTCACTATAGCTAATTAATTTAACAGTAATAATCTCTATTAAAACTGGAACTCACACACCATTCTTCATATTACGTGGCCCCGGCTTGACATAAAGAGCTGCCTCCTCCTCTTCCAGCCCCAGCAAAGCCCGAGTATTAACAACCAACAATCAAAGAGAAAAATGAACCAAGGAATATATGTTATATGTTCACTAACAAAACTCTGTACCTAACTAAGGTAATTTCCAAGAAAAGTCTTACGGAATTTTGGCACACGTTCATTTTGGCGCTCTACGACACTGCACTCTACAACACTCTAACCTGCACCACTCTACTGTATGCCTCTGCACTCCACACCACTCTACTATGCACCACTGCACTCTTTGCCACTGCACTCTACACCGCTCCCTGCACTCCACTCTATGCCAATCAACTCTGCAACACTGCACTATATGCCACGGTACACTACACCACTACTCTATGCTACTGCACTCTACTCTGCACCACTCTACTCTACGCCACTGCACTCTTACACCACTGCACTCTATGCCACTCTACTCTATCCTGCACCACTCCACTCTACACCACTGCACTCTATGCCGCACCATTTGACAGCACTCTACTCTGCACCACCACTGTACTCTAAGCCAATGCATTCTTCACCACTTTACCCAAAACCACTGCACTCTAAGCCACTGCACTCTACATCAACGACTCTGCATCACTCCATTCTACGCCACTATATTCTACTCTGCAACACCCTATGCCAATGCATGCTATGCTACTTGACACCATTGCGCTCTATATCACTTCACTCTACGCCACTCTACTCTGCACCACCGAACTCTGACACTGCACGCTATGACACTGCCCTCTACAACACTGCACTCTACGACACTCTACTCCTAAAAAATGCATTCTTCGCCACTGAACTCAACACCACTCTACTCTAGACCCCTACACTCCAAGCTACTGCATTATGTGCCACTACACTCTACACCACTCTGCTTTATGGCACTCAATGCCAATGCTCGCTACGGAACTACACTTCTCATCACTCCACTCTAATCTATTCTGCACCACTGCACTTTTCACCACTTTACTCTATGCCACTGCACTCTATACTACTCTACACCTTTGTGCTCTACACTGCACCCCTTCACTCTACTCTGCATCACTCCACTGTACCCTGCACCTCTCCACTCTATGGCACTTCACTGTACTCTGAAACAGTCTACTCTATGCCAGTGCACTTTGCCACTCTACTGTGCTTCATTGCACTCTACGCCAATGCAGCCTACACAACTGTATTCAAAATCAATGCACTGTACACCACTGCACTCTACGCCAATCTACTCTACCCCACTTTACTTTACGTCACTTCACTATAGATCGCTCTACTCCACCCTATGACACTACATTCTATGACGGTCTATTCAATTAAACTCTACTCCACTCCATGCCACTCTATGACACTACTTCACTCTGACCCTTTTGCCACTCTACTCTATGCCACTTGACTCTACAACACTTTACTTCACCCTGTGCCATCCCACTTTCCTACATTACTCCACTCTATTCCACTCCACTCTGACAATCTATTCCACTTTATGCCACTCTACTCTACAACACTCCACTCTATGCAACACCCTCTGTCCCACTGCACTCTATTCTACACTACTCCATGACACTCTGTCACTCAACTTTATGACACTCTTCTTCACTCTGACACTCTACTCCACTATATGCCACTCAACTCTATTCTACGCCCTTGCACTGTTACATTCTACTCCCTCCACGACACTCTACTCCACACCACTCCATTGCACTCCACTTCACTCCACACCTCTCAACTCTACTCTATACAGCCCTGCTCCACTCCACGACTCTCTATGCCTCTCCTTAACACCCCACTTTATGACTCTCCACTCCATGCCACTCTCCTTTACCCCACTAACTTTTAGCCATGCTGAACAGCCGCCACGCTTGTATAAAGCATAGCTAAAACATATTGGCAAAGCCAATAGCTATTGCATAGGCGAGACCTATTCGTTTTGCCAATGCTTGTTTAATCAGAGGCAGAACAAATTTAGAATATACACAGCACGGATATTTGTTTTCGTGACATGCATGTGGGAACGTTTAGACAGCATAAGAAGAACGTTACATGGAGGCGAGGGAGGGGAGTCTGCTGTTGGCTGGTAACTGGCATTTTATCCAGGGCACAGTGTAAGCAATGTGACTGAGGCACAATTCTTTTAAAATGTGAGTTAATCGTGACATTGGTCAATAAAATGAACAAATGCGCAGTGTATGCAATGTGATAAGGGCACGGGACACTTAGAGCAACAGAGGAGTGAGGTCTCGACCTCATGACCCTTACTGTCAGGAAGAGAGTGATCTGCAGCAGCAGGGGGCGCTGCAACTCTCTATCAAATGTTCTGAACGTCTGCAGAGCAGGGCAGGAGTTCTGGACCTGAGACCTTCAGGTAACCAAACAGAGGTGCCCAGGCCTGAAGCCCATGTCTGGGATCTTCCTGTACAGTGCCGCAGTGGCTGCAGAAGAGAGCATGACAAGGGGGTCACGTGCCATTCACCCTCCAATGAAGAGACTGAATCAGGACAGTGGACAGTGGACTTCTGGGGAAGGACTGTGAGTTACATTATTATTGATAGACTGTGTCATTTCATGAACTCAAATTCATATGTCCATCCTTGTGAATGATTATAGCACATGGGATCGCAGAATACCAGATACGATCGGAGCTCCATCCACTTTTGGGCGTGATTAGCAGTGTGAGGACCAAAGGGAAGAGGAGTAGAGGAAGTCCCTACCTAGCAGCGGTAGGTAACCTTCACGGAAACTTGTCATTTAGCCAAACTGGGCAAGGAGTTGTATGCTTGATTTAAATTAATTGCATACATTTGGCTAAAACACCGAAGAGCAAACATTTGTAGGCGAAATGGCTATGATTTGAAACACAGTGGTTATAGACATGACCCATTTTTCATGCCTGGCTTTTCTTTTTCAAATCATTGTATGGTATGGCTACTGGCTCAACTGAAGCAAAACAAGACTACAACTCCCAGAATGCACTTAGACAGGGCTGTTTTTGGAACACAATGTCTGTGTTACATGTATGACGGATGACTTAAGCAGCACTCACAGGCTTCCACTTGTGTGAGTAGGTAACGCAGTCCAGTGGTTTCTGTGTATTCCCTATTTGCAGTCCTGTTATTTTATATAATGGATGACAAGTACACGAATACAGAAAACCCCTGACTGCTTGAACTATTCGCGCGTGGAGCTAGGAAACTTGCATTTATGGTCCAGGGCTGTGGAAAGGCATGTGTGTTTCTGACATAAAAAAGTGCCCAGGATAAGCGTGAAAGATCAACTACTCGGTTCCCTCCCCACACCCGTTCACACCCTATTCCTCTATCCTTGCCACAGGCACCTTCATATACAGCTGGTAGTGGACAAAGGCAGCTGGGCTTCTTCCTAAATCACTGGCCACTGTTGCCCGGATTCTAGCCCTCTGCTGCTGCCCCCACCAATGGCCTGCAGTCATTTGCTCGGTGCTTCCTCCTGACCTCAGCAACTACCAGACGACTGGACTTCGGGGGAGAGGGTGAGGGAGACGGCTCTCATCAGGCCGGTGCTTCTGAAGGGACGTGTGAGTCATTCATATTCGTCATATATGCAGGCGCTGGGAGACATGCCACTGACCCTGCCCCGTCTCTCCTGGCCTTCCCTCTGCAGAGGAGGCCCAGGCACCCGCCCTGCACCCAGGCTGCTTTGCGTCTGCCCTGTTTACTTCTCGGCTGTGCGGCCTGGAGGACTTGTAGCTCCAGCTGAAGCCGTGGGTCAGAAAGACCAGCAGCGCGCGGTGTCTTCTCTGGAACTAATACCAGGAGCTCGAGGGAAAGAGGCCAGGGCCCCCTCAAACATATCAACCATAGACCGAAGCCCAGACAAGGTCTTGGAGGAGGTCCCTGCGGCACACCGGGCCTCTGGGGACCCCCACCCCACCGCTTTAGCAGCAAGACGATGGGACAGTTTATCAACAGACCAGAAGAGCTCGCATTGTTACTACTGCAACCCCTATTCTCTTTAGAACAACGACTAACAACTGCGCCTTTAAATTCATGTTTTCTGACTGGAAGTTCTCATTTTGTATAATCATAAAAAGCTCCATTTTACAGCGTGGAAAATAAAATCTCATTAGCCATTCAGCTTGCTTCCTTCGAGTGTTTTAACCATCCTGCAGTTTTCTGGCCCTAAGCCAGACGTCTGCCCTCATAGGGGCTGCTGCAGCTCGCACAAGAGAGTTACTTGTATTTGCTCCACTGGGCACTGTTTCCGTTTTATTTTATAGCCAACCTGTTTTTCTTAAGACAAGCTGCTGTTGATTGGGATAAGGTGTCCAGCACATGCTGCCACTGATTCAGGCCTCCATAAACCATCAACTTTCACTCCTACCAGCGCTATGGTCCCCAACGAGGTCCTCACCTTTGAACAAGCAGTACTGAAAGATTTCAACTCCAATACTAACTCAGCACCCTTTCATAATCTCTCCACTGCGGAGATAACGGCCATTAGAACTCTGGCAAATGACGATGCTATTACGATCAAACAAGCTGACAAAGGTGGGGCTACTGTAATTATGAACACAGTAGATTACAACATCGAATGTGAGAGACAATTGAGTGACAGAAGATACTACACTCCAATAAGAGAGAACCCCACACAGAGATTACATAATGCCATCACTGCGATGACATTTTCTGCTGAATCGGTAGGGTGGATCTCGAAAAAAGAAGCCGAGTTCTTAACAACCAAGGAACCGGTTGTGCCCTACTTCTATTGTCTCCCCAAAATTCATAAAGGGATGACACCTGTACCTGTACGCCCCATCGTGTCAGGTATAGGTTCTGTACTGGAGCCTCTCTCCAAATTTGTGGATCACTTCATACAACCTTTTGTCAAGGAAACACCTTCCTTTGTGAGGGACACGACTGATGTGTTACGTCTCCTTGAGGGGGTCCAACATCCTAATGAGGTGAACCTTCTGGTGACATTGGATGTTGAGGCCCTCTACACCAATATTCCCCAAAGAGCTACTTTGGATGTCCTCGAAGACATCTTACACAATGCCGAGTGGAACTCACCTACCCCAGTTTCATTCATTATGGAATGTGCCACTATAGCACTCACAGAGAATTATTTTCAGTTTGGCACCCAACTCTTTCATCAGACCCAGGGTACTTCAATGGGGAGTACCTTCGCTCCCAGCCTGGCATGTCTGTACATGTCCGCTTTTGAGACACGTAAGATTTTTGATGTTGATAATCCGTACCTTTCTAACATCTTATTGTGGAAACGGTTTATCGATGACATCCTCATCCTCTGGAAGGGAGAGATGACAGAATGCAATGAGTTTTGCACATGGATTAACACCCTTAATCCCCACTTGAGATTCACCAACACGATCTCCAGGAGTGAAATTCCTTTCCTTGATCTTTTGATTAGGTTGGAAGCAGGGACGATTTCCACCACCCTCTATCGAAAACCAACAGATAGAAACAGTCTGCTCCTTTTCAGCAGTCATCACCCCAGGGCATTGAAACATAATCTTCCTGTAGGCCAGTTTCTCCATATCAGACGGAATTGCAGCACCCTTGGTGACTACAAAAAGGAAGCAAACATGTTGAAACAAGATCTGCTCCAACGTCAATACCCCAAACAGGTGATTAATGATGCCTATAAAAGGGCGCGGAACAACAACGAGAGGGTTGGTTGGAGGTTAGGATGAGAGAACCAGACTCCACCATCACTTGTGTTACCACCTACACCCCAGATTCTAGTCGTTTGAGGAGCATCATTCGCAAGAACTGGGGGATTCTTAATACCGGTACTTTGAACCTCTCTAACCCCAGATTCGCTTTCAAAAGAACAAACAACATAAAAGATATGTTGATACATACTAGACCTAAGCAACGTCGTGACACAACACAGAACACCCTTTGGAACTTGCCACCAGTCCAGGGACACTTTCCTTGCGGTTCTTGTTCTGTCTGTCCCCAAACCAAGGTTACTAAACAACTAAATCTCACGAACAGTTTTGTGTGGCATCTAACTAAACATACCAACTGCAACTCAGCCAATTGTGTCTATTTGATGAGATGTTCTTGTAACCTGATCTATACAGGGATGACGACAAGACAAGTGAAGTTACGTATGATGGAACACAGAAGCACCTTTAGATGTGCTAAGACCAATACCAAAATGACTACCCACTTTAAAGAAAGACAACATCCTCCTGACTCCTTTGAATGGTGCATTCTTGAAGCACACCCTGGCATGACGAAGGACGCCTTGTTCCGTCTGGAACAACGTTGGGTCCTGAGATTGTCATCTGATAGATCAGGACTTAATGAGGATATTCCTTGGAGTATGTTAACCTCTTAAAACAGAGTGGTCCTCAGAGTGATTATCCCCCTAATATAATTTACCAGCCTTGACTCGGTTATTTTATACAGGAGGTTTGTTATTAGCTTTATGCCTTTAGCTCTTATCTCCTTTTAACAAATACCTGGTTAATAAGGATTTCACCGGTCTCTTTTGATCGTGCTTGATTTTTTCCTTATTCCATTAGCGTTTTCACGCCACTAACTCCAATAATTATGTGGGTCTTTGCGTTATACAACTTACATGCGATTGCGCGGCACCTTTATAACTGGTATTGTTATATGCAAATTACTGTTTAGAAAAGCGCCCGCTCCTTCAGGACCGCCAATCCACTAATGGTCCTTTTTCTATTGCTTCACTCGGCTTGGGTCCTTTCAGACCTCTCCAAGATGGTGCGACTTATTGCACAGCGCTCTAGTTGCCAAACCATTCTACCCGGAAGCACAGGGAACACGTACCCGGCGTCCTTCCTCCTTTTATACCTCACTCAGCAACCTCCCAGTCACCAGACTACTTGGACCGGTCGATCCGCTGGGGTAGGGTTAACTTTCTGATTCATCCTGAAAACCGTGAGTAACCTTGACGCTTTATCTCACTAGCATTGTTTCTTTTTCAAAAACATAACAGTACGATTATACGCAGTGACACACGAAACTCGCTTGCCTATTCGGCGCACTAACCCTTACAACTATAAGTGT
The DNA here is from genome assembly GCF_964204655.1 of Triturus cristatus. Lineage (NCBI taxonomy): Eukaryota > Metazoa > Chordata > Amphibia > Caudata > Salamandridae > Triturus > Triturus cristatus. The sequence continues at coordinate 399,847,192 of NC_140587.1, read as the reverse complement.
GTGTGACTCCACGATACCTAGACTGCTTACTTATAAGCCATTGTTGTTTTGGGCAATATAGACCTCATTACTAAGGGTATCTGGTCATTCGGCCGGTATTGCTTCCAGCCTTACTTTTAGTGGGTGGAGTCACGTTACCGTTCCTCCACTACCTGTATAGTTGCTAGACCTCCTGTTCAGTGATACTTCTAATACCACTGATTACTAAGAGGTCTCTACATTAGGCACTCCTTTTACTCATTCCTGGGAACACTATCTCTGCGGATTATGTGTAACATCCTGTGTAACATTAACGTGCTTCTACTATATATCAGGACACTAGATCTCAGTGTCGGCGGCGACCGGTACCATTATGGCCCGGCACGGACTGAACGAGGGTGAGACACTTTCTTATGATATTTTTTCCGGTTTTTGTAACACAAGACCTCTCATGCAATTCATATCTCTCAAATGTTATGATTCCCTGAGATTTCATTTTCACATCATTTCCTTGTTTTCCATCACCCAAGTGTTCTCAAATTGATTGATTATTGTTTTATTGCATCAAGCATGTCACTGCCCATGGGCCCAAATGCATGTTTTTAATGCACTACCACGAACCATTGAACCGGCAGTATTGACTTCCAGTGAAATTATGCTGTACCATATTGATTTTGACAGTTCTAACTGTTTTTATTCATTTCAGGTTAATACTTGTTAATCTTTGTTGACACCAAGGTACCCCCACATTTTTTAGGGTGCTGTAAAGGTGGCCGCTTCTCACTGGTTGTGTTGGGTGACCACCACCAAAAAATGTGTAGGTAGTACAACACAAGGTCCTGAGGAATTGCCATCAAATTCGATAACTAGGCAAGAAACATGTCGACCTCTTTTTAAGCGTATCAAAGCACAACATTAGGTGACGATACGCAACATATTTATTTTAATTAGGGAAGTAGCCAAACTCATTAAAATATTTTTGATTGGACTATTTTTCTCTATTTTAACATCACTTAACACTTCACTTTCACCTACACTAGGACCCTTACTCGCACTTCACCTGTCGGCTCTGGAATAAAGATCTCCGTGAAGTAGGCCCCATCACGGGTGCCTGATCGGGCATTGCAGCGCCGGCCCGAGTAGGAGCAGACCCGATGATGAAGCAAGACACCTACTTGTCAGGTGTGTGAGGGTCTTTTTCCAATAAGGAGATCACTCTCCTATGTTTCATTGGGTTCAACCATACAGTTAGTACATGTTAATTTTTGTTTTCTGATAGGAACTTCATACTCAGTGTTCTAATATAGTCTTCCGGGCATGTGTGCTGGACCTTATTATAAAAGCCCATACCTCTACTTCCCCTCTTTTTTGACTTAATAAGGTGTCCAATCCCTGTGGTATGATGTGCTGTACATATGTACTATATACAGTTTGAGAAAGTCGCAAAAGAGCATTGGAAGTTAGCTCCTACTGAAATGAATCATTCTGTGCAATTGGTGAAGTTGTGTTGGTGAGACAGATGTTATGCTTCCTGCACAGGAATGCTATGCATGCAACTGGTGACCGTTGTGCTCACAAAAGCACCCACCTTTCCGACACACGACAATTCTGCAAAATAACACATTACTCCGAACTCCCATCTAACACAGCTCAGATACGCAAGCTATGACCACCATACCTATCCACCAGCAGCTCTACTGACAATAACCTCGCTTACACTCTACAAACCACAGACGTGGTCGAGTGACTGTTCTATGCCAACTTGTGTCTGGCAGGGTGAGGGATAGTGTGGCAGGATATTGCTTCTTCACCTCTGCAGCATTCAGTAGAGCGCGCCATAACATTTAGCTGGATCGTCTAAGACCCGCTGGGTTATTTGGGCGGCCATTATCATGAATTACCCCCTTCTTGACCAACCAGTCTCAAACGATAGCACTGCCGCCGTTTCATTATGCTGGGACATTACTGCCCTGTGGCTTCTCCTAAGGATTGCACTGTCCCCATCCGTTTAACCAGTCCACCCAGAGTCTCTACGGCCTGACCTGGTGCTTCGAGTTTAGCACCCTTTCCTAGGCGGATGACATGCAACTGCTTCTCAGATGTGATCAGCATTCCTCCGTGTCCTTCGTACCGCTGTAACACTGCCTACAAGGCATTCATTCAGAAACTGATGTCTGAGAGGTTTTTAAAGCTTAGTAACAGCAATGTGTCCTCCCTTAGATTGAGGATGTATAGTCGATGGAAGGAGCCCTCCTAAGATTCTGAGAATAAATCCATCCTTTCTCCTCACGGAGAAGCTTGGTCAGGTATTGGGGACTTTTGTTCTCGATGTCTGCAATGCCCTCAATCTGGGCTTAGCAGATCATTCAATATCTAAGCTTCTGCGGCTTAAGAATATGGCCGCAGGAGTGTTGGTGGGATTTGTAAAAATGGTCATGTCTTGCAGGGGAGACCGTTTTTGACCTGGCTTCCAAAAAAACAAAGAATTCTTGTCTACGGACCCTTCTATATTAGCTGCCTCTACCTTCTTTCTAGTGTGGTGACCCCCTTATCGTCTGATTAGACGCTAAGCGCTCGCCCCTTCTGAGTGTCCCCGGTTGAAGCGGACACGTTCCACGGGCAGAACTTTCTGACTTTTGGGATCCAAACTCTGGAACGATGGCCTCCTGAGTTCCGCCATGCCTCTAACTTCTCACATTCCATTTATTCTCGCAGTTACAGCCCCCGCAGCTGGTTTTCGTACCAGGGTGGGTCGAAGCTGGTTCTGTTGGAGTTATCTCAGGTATTTCTATTGTGGTTAAATTTTAAGCCTGGTATGAGCTTTTAGTGCCAAGATGTCTCTGCGAACACGTACTCAATGAATAATAACTAAAAAGGCTAACAAAAATGTCCTCTAGGCTGACCAGCCACCCTTGAAAGAGGTCAGACATAGATGGAAATCAGATTCCATCCAATCCATTTTTCAACGCTATATTTCCAGCCGCAGTGAACAGATGTATTCAACACTGCACGGCATCCCGCACTTTGGGTGGTGGCTGCCTGTTTGTCTGCACTGCAGTTTTCTTTCAGGTGGTCGGGACTGACCCGTCCTTCTGTGGACAGACATGGCAAAGTGCACATCAAATGCAATCGCATGTTTTATTAGGGCATTTCACCGGAGTCCTAATGGCAATTCTAAATACCATACTACTCCTAGCTTATTCTCAGCTTTAGGATAAACGACACTGTTAAAACGCCATCCAACCAGAAAGAGAATCTTTCAGCATTTCTCAATCCCACTTTTCAATGTTCCATCAAATGTAAACGTGTGTGCAACCCCCGCATAGGCTCCCGCCGATGCATGCAGCTTCAGCGCCAGAGAACAGGAGCTCTGCCGCTGACCGCGGCCCCCGCAGGGGGCCACTCGGCGGTCGGCGCCTTAGTGGCCCCGGGGCCCCGGTCACCCCTCCCCACTCCCTACTTCGGGGGGGGCGGGGGCAGGAATCCTGATTGTGCCCCCCTCCGTGTCGGGGGCCGGAAGTGACGCGAAAGGCGCGTCACTTCCGGGCCCAGGTGTGAGGGGAAGGCTATTTAGCCTTCCCCCACCCTCACTGGCGACCTCTTTGTCGCCCACCTCGCCTTTTGATCGGTCGCAGTCTCTTTCAGTCGTCGTCCTCGTCGCTGCGATCTCGGCCCTACCACCATCATTCGTCTTCACGAACAACGGTGAGTCTTGCTCTACCCTTCCCGCCCGGCCCCGTCCCTGGGCAGTACCAGGTCGACGGGGCCCTGTGGCTCGGTTGGCCACGGGTGGGGGGGGCGCAAGTGCGGCCATGGTGGCTCGATGGACGCTTAGTCAGGGACGTGGCGTGATTGGGGAGGCCCTGGCGGTGCGCGGGAAAGGGCGCGAAATTATAGGCATGAACTATGGTGTGGTTCGAGGGGGGAGCGGCAAGGTCGAGGTGGCGGTTCGAGGCTCGGCAATCACGCTGGGCGTGCTGTGATGCTGGGCAAATCCATTCCACAGCCACGGTGGCTTGCTGTCTTAGTAGAGAGGCCGGCAAGCAAATGGGCACCACGGTGGTCGAGTCTCACTCTTATGGGACGATATGGGGCGTACTGGTTGCAACGCAATGAGAGCCAGCACAGCAGGGAATACCGTCGACTGATCCCCCCGTGCCTAACAAAGGTGAATGTGCCCGGCTGTATGGCAGCTGGTCCTACATAAAGCGCCGACATGCTTCCCTTGCGTCTCACTAAGGTCCGGTCAGGGACACATTGATTTAATCGTGTAACCGTGTGTCTGCCGGCCTTTCGTCCCCGGGGGGCGTGTTTGCCAATAATGGCGGACCTTGCGCAAGTGAGGGTATATGGGAGCGGCTGCCCGGCCGCTTTCTGTCAGTGTAAATGCTTCCCCCCCCCCCCAAGGCTACGCTGACGGGAAATCTGCAGTTCGATGCTTCAAGACTCGTTTTATCCTGTGCCGGTCAAGGGCGCATTCTGGCACATGTCCAGCAAATCCGTCCAGGCTGCGGGGGGGAACCGCGCCATGGGGGCCAGCCATTTTGAATTATGTCCCGATCCCATAGATCGCTGGAACTCGAAACGATATCCCAGCGCCCCACATGCGCTCCGGCGCTGTAAGCATTCTCTAACTCGTAGTCCGTCGGAGAGCCGGGGAAGCAGAAGGGGATGAAATGGGGGTTCATAACCGCACCCTGCACAGCCATCGCTCCCCGTCCTTTTAGTAGGGTTCGCTTTTGTTAATTGCAACGTCTTACAGGGTGGTGGGCACTTCCAATGCCTTAGACAGGCGACTTGCCAGCTTTGCAGTGGCTGTATCGTAGCCAGTGCGGTCTAACTGTGGCGTGATTACGGCTTAGTGAAAACTTGAAACTTTAGGGGCAGTAAGGTGCCCGGGCTAGCTAGCCCGCTCGGCTGCCACGGTGGGAACCTGCTTGTGGGTCCCGATCGGGTGGTGGGCTCGAGGCTGGGCCCAGTGGTAGGCAGCGCGCTCATTACCTGGATGTATAACGTAAATAGGGCACTCATGTAAAGCGCTCCAATACCTTCGGGTCGATCGCGCGCTATATAATTATGCAATGAGATTGTATCGGGGCGGCCTGGGTCCAACAGGTAATCGTGCTGCCTATATACGAAGATCCATGACACCAGTGCTTGCACGGTTCGCAGGTTTTGCTCCATTACACTCGATCTCGTAATCTTGTAATTGTGGACGAAGCGACCAGTGCCTAGATGTGTAAGGGAAATACGGCACTCATGTAAAGCGCTCCAATACCTTCGGGTCGAGCTCGCGCTATATAATTATGCAGGGAGATTGGTAAACGGGGCTTCCGGGGGTCGCGGGCGGTGCCATCCGCGTGGTTGCGGCCTAGTTGTAAAGGGTATCCCCCCGTCTGAGGTTGTCCGTGCCTAATTATATGTACGTACACATGAATTTCATTATGGTTCTATGTAGAGCGTTCGCTACGATGAGGTGGCCTAACGGCCAGGGCGCTCGACCTCGGACCTCGGGAACTAGGTTCGAGTCTCGGTAATGCCGATGAACTTCCTGTGATTCGGGGCAAAACACTTGATCTCCCTGTGCCTTACAAAACGTGAATGTGGGTCCCCATGTAACGGAACGGGGGCTATGTAAGGCGCTGTAATACTTAATCGGTTTCGGGTCAAGTTCGCGCTATATAAACTCGGCAAATATTTTCAATGCCTTCGGGTCGAGCTCGCGCTATCTACAATATGCGTAAAGGCGTAACATATACATGAACCGAGGCTCATGTCCTCAAGGTCCGCTAGGAGCGGAGCCAGTCCACTGAGGCTCGGAGAATGGACGGGAGCGGTGGGAGCATCCCAGTCCCATGGTGTGTCCTCCTGTGCGGGACCATAATCTTTAAAACGGTGTCTTTTCACCAATATCAGCGTGAGAAAAGAGATTGTGGCGTAACGGCCAGAGCTGCCGACATTGTAAATAGGAACCAGGTTCGAGCCTCGGCGTCTGCAAAACATCCCGTGATTCGGGGCAATTCACTTAATCTCCCCGTGCCCAACAAGAAACAAGCAACCTCGGAGCGGGGGACCAGGGTGCGAGAGTCGGTATTGTCTTTTATATCGAATGCGGAGACAATTCATAAAATATGCATGAAAGCATATTCTAGACATGAACCACGCCTCATGGCTTCAAGGTCCGAATCTGGTGCGGCAGACACCTTCATCCACAGCGAACGGATATGGCCCAAGGGAGAGTGGGGAGCGGTGCCGGTTTCTGAGGCCGGGCGTATGGACGGGAGCGGTGGGAGCATCCCTGTCCCACGGTGTGCCCTCCTGTACGGGGCCTTGTCCGCCTGTCGTGGCATCTCCTCACCCCCGCCGCACTGACTCTGGGGGTGCGAGGTCTTAGAGCTTCGGAGCCGCGTCCGCATCGCGAGTCGATAGGCCTCCCTGATTCCACTCGTAGGGAGCAAATGCGTTTGTCGGATTTTACATCGGTGCGCGGGTACAGCGCTTTCAGACCTTCGCGATGTACAACTATAGTTGGGTTGTGATTTAAATAGCGAATGGCCCCTGGCCCTGACAACGATACAGGGTACTTAACCAGGGGCGAGCCGCGAGGGCGCGTCCACATTCTGTGATTCGGGGCAAATCACTTAATCACGCCGTGCCTCAATGTGTATGTAAATACGGTGCTACGGGATATATGCATAAGAGCGAAACGTATACAAGGACCGAGGCTCAGGTCCTCAATCTCAATCTGGTTGGTGTTTCGAGTCTCGGGGGCGCATTCTGTGATTCGGGGAACATCACTTAATCTTAACCCCCCCGTGCCTAAATATGTATGTAAATGCGGTGCTACACGCTCAGAGATTTCCAACTTAGGGGCAGGGAACCAAGGTTCGAGCCTCGGGGTCGACGCCACATCCTGTGATTCCGGGCGTATCACTTAATCTCCCCGTGCCTGAATGTAAGCGGTGCTCATGTAAAGCGCTCTAATACCTTAGCGCTATATAAATCTACATTAAATAAAAAATACTTGATTGGTGCTTGGCCCTGACAATGATACAAGTGACCCCAAGATGCGGGGGCAAAAGTACAAAATAGCCATTGTCGTACTAGGCTTATTTGGTCCCCGGGACATTGCGTCGCATGCTGGACAGAACCTGGTCGAGCGCCTCCTATACCTTGTTCAATTGCGCTCACCTTTCAATTCTCTCTCCTAGATCGTGCTTGGTGCCCCTGTTGACAGACGGAACCTGCTGGTGACAGGACAAGGGTGTAAGTGGCACAGGGGGCTTATTACCGATACCTTTGCGCTGTTGAAACAGGCACAATTGGAACACTAGGTGGGCTCTCCCCACGTTGCCTGTAATGTGTTTATCTCCCGGTTTTGAATGAGGGAATGGGACTAGATTGCTTGCTGGCGGTGGACTTCGTGCACGTTAGTTGGTATGGGAGCGGACAGCCAATAACCCGCGCACCCGGCGCACGGTGGGAGCGGGCATGAGCGTGCGTGGGTCCTTTGCCTTGGGACGCTTGCTCGCAAAGTCACAGGTTCAAGTTACATTGATTCTGTATCGGTTGGCGTACCTTTCGTTTGGTCCGGTAGAGCACACAGGTTAGTGATCGCCCGCGGGGCATACTTCACAATGGCGGTCGCCCTCGCGAGCGAAGTAAATTAACGGGGGTGCGGCCGGCTTGAAGCCGCATACCCTGTGCCGTGGGAGCCGGTAGGAGACTAGCGTGGGTTCACAGCCCCAATGCACCAGCACTGCAAGGCTGGGAGCTGCCTGGGTCCCCGCTGATCGCGGTAAGTGCAACCCCTGTGGCTCTCCCTGGTTAAGGTTAAGGTTATCGCCCCCCCTCCAGTCGGCTACGCTGCCGTCGAGGGTGGGGGGGGGGGCATGCAGTGGGCTGCGTGCAGCAGGCGTAATGGACCTGGCTCAGGGGATCGTTTAGTATGACACGAATCTGGTAGGCCCCCCGCGCTTGAATGTGTAATGTAAATAAGGTGCTCAGGTAAAGCGCTCCAACACCTTCAGGGCGAGTTCGCACTATATAATTCTGCAACATGTATTGCTGATTTCCTATAGGGCAGTTAAATGACACAAGTGCGTGCATTGTTCACATACGCGATTATGGGCATTAATAAACCCCCGGCACCTCAATGAAAAATCTGGTGCGGTGCTCGCGTGATCCAGTTGGGGAGCGGGTAATATGGTACGAATTTCTTCAGCACCCCTTGCGTGAAGATGTATTGTAAATACGGTGCTCATGTAAAGTGCTCCAAATGCCTTCCGGTCGAGTTCGCACTATATAGATATGCACCATGTAATTGCAGGCTTCCGATAAGGCAGATACATGATACCAGTACATGCACTGTTCACAGCATGCGATTACGGGTTTACTAATCCCTCCACGCACCGCAAGGGTTAATCGGGTGCGGTGTTCGCGTGACCTGGAATGGGTTTCGTGTTCTGTGGTACGAATTTCTCACGCTCCCCGTGCCTGTACGTGTAACGTAAGTACAGTGCTCATGTGAAGAGGTGCAATACCTTTGGCGGCGAGTTCGCGCTATACAATATGCAACAGGTATGTGCTGGCTTGCTATAAGGCAGATACTTGATAAAAGTGCAGGCATCGTTCACAAGTCTTTGCTCTGATACCTTCGGGTCGAGTGCACGCTAGATAAATATGCAGCATGTATTGCTGATTTCCTATAATGCAGACACATATTCCACTGCAACCAAAGACAGATTTCGGGTTGCTTATGTGGGCCGCCTTCAACGGTCACTGATATGGGGAACTCACATATATCTAACTGTAACCTAGACACCCGGGTGGGTGCATAGTCGGGCAGGGCAACGCAACCGAGGTAGAATGGTAGTTATTAGCTAATGCTAAAGGAAGTCTGGATTGAGCCACTAGATGGTGTAGATATGGGTGCAGCTCAGCGCCCCAATCCCATTGAATTCGGGGACGCACTGGCATAGCGGTAAAAGAATAAGTGGTCACCACATAGCGCATCACTAGGGCCTAAATCACGGCAAGGTTACCGGCGTGATTGTCCAAGTGGTTGCGGGTGCGCCGCTCGCGAGCGGATTGCAACCCGTGGTTTACCTCTGTCTCAAATCGACCGATAGTTCATGGTTAAGCCGCTTGGCCTGCAGAACACTGAGCTGGGCACCATAACCAAGAGTTAGGCCTGCAGGAGGAGTAGCTGAAGGAACCAGATAGGAATAGGTCCAGATGTACTTTGGGGGGCATTCCCCTGCAACCAAAGACAGATTTCGGGTTGCTTCAATGAAGACCTTCCACCCGGCTGGGGGGTGGTATGGTTGTTATATAGCAAGTGTGCGGTGGTTCAAAGTTTGGTAAAGACCACGTAGAGCCCCAGGGCATCAGGGCATTATTGACCGTGCAGCACTCGCTACGTTCGGTATTTGCACCAAGTCTCCGGTTGGTTCCCACAGACTTGTCTGCTCCCAAGGTTATCCTCTAGGGGTAGAACTTGAGACTAAGGGGGTATTGCCTGCTTCGGCGGCACAAATAAGCGATAGCTACGCCGGGATGGAGTTACCATGCAGGTCCTGCCACCACTGGTATCCCCCCAGGTGATGGGATCAAGTTAGGTGGGACCGCGAAGCCTACGGTTCTTGGGAAACTTCCTGCAGTAGGGCATTTAGCAACAGATAAGATACCAGCGTGTGAGTATCAGATATCTGCTTTCCAGCAGCACCGTGCCCTGGGAGCGCACGCGTTGCCCTAACTCTGTGGCCCTCCCACAAGGGAGCCGGGTAGCAAAACAAGTGAACAGGCTCCTCAGGCGGGCCTCTGGCCTTCAGCTGGGTGTAATCACCATCAATTGGAGAGAGGCCCAGGTAAAATGGGCTTTCCGTAATGCTTGGAGGACCATTGCGGTTGGTGGCACCCCCCACCACCGGAATCACTGGTCGCGAACGGCAGCTGCAGGAGACTGGTGCTGCTGTCCCAATAGCTGGGGTGTCAGCGGGGCAAATACAAGGGGCCATTATGACAGCGCGCAACGCTTAAGCCAAACAGATTCCCGAAGCTGGTATGCTTAAGGGATCATCACTGAGGGATCCGGAGGGGCATAATTCCTATAAGGTATAGGGGATGGTGGGCAGGGGCAAGAGTCGCCCCTTGCCCATGGTCACATTAAGTAACCCTTCTCGTCACAATGGTCAAAGCGGGCAGGCCCAGGATGGTGAATAGGTGTAACCTTCCCGCTGGGGGGCGAATAGTTATCGCACATCTTCACAGGCCCCTCTATTCCATCAGACCCTATCCGATTGGGATAGCGTCTAGGGATTGGGGACATAGTTGGGGCCATCTACAATCCAGGAGCTATAGCTCACTGGTATGTCTTGGGCCTGTGGTTATAAGGGATCTCACAGGGTTTGAGTCCCGCCCAAAGGGGTTTGGGCTTTATTCGCCATGAGATGATCCGGGGGAATGTAAAGGGGTACTTCGACTTGGATGGAGTACACTTCTCCCAAAGAGGCATGGACCTGTTTTATTGGATTTAAGCGAAGCATTGGTGAATAGAGGGTGCAGGTAAAGAGCTAGGTTGGTGGGGGGCCCTGGCTGCGACGGTTAGCCGCCTCCAGGGCTGTGGCGGAGTTACAGGGCGATCTGGAAGCAGGCCGGTACAAAGGGTACCTCTGCGCGGCACCACGTGGTGCCTGAGCCAAAACGAGGAGCCTCCAGAGAGGTCCCGGAAGCCGGTCGGCGCCCCGCTAGGCCTGCGGGCGGTTGTGGGCCTGAACAACCGGGGGCTTGCTATGCGACGCTCCGCTCCGAGAGGGGGGGTGTGAGTAGAATTACAACGGCACGTGATCGAAAAAAGAATCACTTGGGAGGCAGCACTTGCGGGTCGTTCCCGTGCTGCCCGGCTCATCAGGCGGGGCAGGTGAAGTAGATGGCCGCCTGCCCTTGGATCGCCCGTAAGATAACCCACCTATTACATATCCTGGAATTATGTAATAAATCCTGCAGCATTTGTTACCCATCTACAACTGTTTCTTGTGTCTTCTTTGGGTAACCTAATTTGGGGGAGGGGGGTAAGCGGGGTGCCCCTGGGGGTACTATGCCGCTGACCGCGGCCCCCGCAGGGGGCCACTCGGCGGTCGGCGCCTTAGTGGCCCCGGGGCCCCGGTCACCCCTCCCCACTCCCTACTTCGGGGGGGGGCGGGGGCAGGAATCCTGATTGTGCCCCCCTCCGTGTCGGGGGCCGGAAGTGACGCGAAAGGCGCGTCACTTCCGGGCCCAGGTGTGAGGGGAAGGCTATTTAGCCTTCCCCCACCCTCACTGGCGACCTCTTTGTCGCCCACCTCGCCTTTTTACCCTCCCTACCGCTTACCCGGCGTGGTGTGGTGGGGTGGGGTTTTTGGCTTAACGTTTTAATGTTTTCTTTTCGTTGCAGGCGGAGTTACAGGGCGATCTGGAAGCAGGCCGGTACAAAGGGTACCTCTGCGCGGCACCACGTGGTGCCTGAGCCAAAACGAGGAGCCTCCAGAGAGGTCCCGGAAGCCGGTCGGCGCCCCGCTAGGCCTGCGGGCGGTTGTGGGCCTGAACAACCGGGGGCTTGCTATGCGACGCTCCGCCCCGAGAGGGGGGGTGTGAGTAGAATTACAACGGCACGTGATCGAAAAAAGAATCACTTGGGGGGCAGCACTTGCGGGTCGTTCCCGTGCTGCCCGGCTCATCAGGCGGGGCAGGTGAAGTAGATGGCCGCCTGCCCTTGGATCGCCCGTAAGATAACCCACCTATTACATATCCTGGAATTATGTAATAAATCCTGCAGCATTTGTTACCCATCTACAACTGTTTCTTGTGTCTTCTTTGGGTAACCTAATTTGGGGGAGGGGGGTAAGCGGGGTGCCCCTGGGGGTACTAAGAGCCAGACACTGACGGCACCCGGAGCTCTCCTACGGGGGGATGAACTCCGAGGCAGAAGGAGGAGGCGGGGTCGGTCCCCTGCACTCTCGGGGGACAGAAACACTGCCCACGCCACGCATCCCTGTCTCCTGCAATGTCGGGACGCACGATGAATCTACTTGTTTCACCCCATACCCAGCATCCCCCCCCCCCCCCCGCCCGCCGCCCCCGAATCTTCCCTTCTACGTCACCTCTGCCCCGCTCCTTTGCTCCTTCACCCAGACGCTCTCACCCCAATCTTGAGCCTTGGTTCACATCCACATTCTGAAGCAGATGTGAATGACTCATGGCACTGGAAGTAAGGGTGATGGTGTGGGGGTTGCTGTAGCACCCTCAGAATACTTATGTTGGGGCTCAGAAGGTGAACGAGCAATACAGATGCCTCTTGACACATTTGTGGGCGTTCAAAGACAGAGGTCAAATGCAGGCTACGCGTCTGGCAAACTGCTGTTTATTCTTTTAACACAGGGATTTATTTTATTTTATGCGTTTTTATAAAGCGCGGACTTTACCCGAAGGTGTCAGAGCGCTTCACAATAGGAACAGTACTGATACATGAGGAGAAAATTACAAGTGAGCATGTTACAAAAGGAAACGTTACGTTACATGAGGCAATAGTGACAATTGTGCAAGTACCAAGAGCAAACAGAATACAAGAGGTAGCAAACGATACCTTACAAAAGGAAAAAGTGACGTGTGCATGTTACAAAAGCATACAAAGTACAAGTAGAGGTATAATACTGCAATAAATGGCAGACACTCAAAACACAAAGACAAACGTTACGTTACATGAGGCAATGGTGGCAGTTGTGCATGTATCAAAAGCAAACAAAATACAAGTGGTAGCAAACAATACGTTACAAAAGGAAAGGTGACGTGTGCATGTTACAAAAGAGTACAAAGTACAAGTAGAGGAATAATACTGCAGTAAATGGCAGACACTCAAAACACAAGAACACACTGGGAAAGCACTTCTATAGGCATGGAGAACAGAATTTCCTATAATGGAAGGACTTCCTTCAGATAATAGAGAGGGCGTGAATTACATTTGGAAGTGTCTTCGAAGGAGGAGAACTTTGAGGTCAGTTTTGAAGGCCTGGGAAGAGGTGGTGGTCCGGAGCTGAGGCGGAAGTGAGTTCCAGATTCTCACCGCGTTGCCTGAAAAGGATTGGGCCATCGATCTTTCCTTCTTGAAAGTGGGAGGTTCAAGCAATACATTTTCTGCATTACGTGATGGTCTAGAGCCGGGAGACGACCTTTACTACGCGGGCGTTTCACCGCGGTAGGTTTACAACGTGGGCTTTACAACGCAAGTCGTTTCAACGACTTGCGCTGGAGGGCGCTGTAAGCTAAGGAATAGTACGATTTACTATCCAACACCTTCCCTAGTGTACGTAGACTGGTGTTGGAATAGTAAATCGTACTATCCCTAAGTCCAGTGCCCTCCAGCGCAAGTCGTTGAAACGACTTGCGTTGTAAAACCCGCGTTGTAAGATACCGCGATCAACATGGTCGCGTAGTATCATCATACATTCCTAGAGCCTCCAGAGAGTTTCAGTTTATTCGCCAGGTAGCGAGGGGAGGAGGAGTGCAAGGCTTTGTGGGTGATACAGGCAGTCTTGTAGATAGATCTTGCCACGATGGGAAGCCAACGGAGGGTGGATAAAATGGGCGTGATGTGGTCGCTTCTTTTGGCCCCATATATGAAACAAGCTGCTGAATGGAGAACAGACTTGAGGGGGGACAGGTGGGATTTGGGGAGGCCAGTAAGAAGATAATTGCAGTAGTCCAATCTGGAGAGAACCAGCGATTGGACCAGGGTTTTAAGGTCTTGCTCCGGGAAGAAGCGACGAATCCCCCAAAGAAGGCGCAGTTGGTATCGAGCAGACTTTGCAATGGAATTGATGTGGGAGAGTAGATTGAGTTTTTTGTCGAGTATGACACCAAGGGATTTTGCGCTGTCGACAATGATGGGTTTATTGTTAAGTAGATTCATCTGATCCATCCATGATTGAACTGGGGGAGGAGAAAGTGTGGAGGAGAGGAGGAGTTATTCAGTTTTGGAGGGATTCAGAATCAGTTGATGAGTTAACATCCAGTTTTGAATGGAGTCGAGAGTAGCGCTTAGGATGGAGAGATCGTGAGTGGAGGCCACCTTAAGGTAGATTTGAGTGTCGTCCGCATAGAGATGATAGTGGATCCCGGATTTAATAAAGGAGATTTCCCAATTGTTCTAAATAGAGATTGAACAATGTGGGTGCAAGTATAGAGCCTTGAGGAACACCTTGGTGTTTACTTTTCTTTCACTGCAAAGTTAGCGCATTTTGTGAAGAAAGCTGTCTGACAATCCTGGAGGGGTACATGGACAGGGAAAGTTAAGGTGGTGGAATGTCACACAACAAAATTTAAATACCTGTTCATGAACTGTACAAATATTTCAAAATAAATCATTTAGAAAGCAGAAATGGAGCAAATATTTTTGTAATTCTGAAGAGTGATGGGTATAAAGATTTTCTTAGGATCAAAACAAACCAAGATGCTTTACTTGCAGAAACCTGATTATTGGTTGAGCTATGGTTTCAGTAGTAAAACTGCATGTTGGTGAAAACTTTGTGGCCATTTTAATGTAAAATGTACTCTCTGTAAAGAACAGTGTGCTACCACACCATGCTTCAGTAATATACTTGTAACAGTGCTCCAATATGCACCACCTGCTACATACCACGCCCTTACCACTCCTGCTGATTTGCGCGGCTCGCTTCTTTCGTGTGATACTTGGATTCAATCCCTATGACTTTAGTGATGTAACATTGATGGCAGCACCGCACTCTGAAAATTGTTCCAGCACCACTGCAATGACTGTTGTTTTGCATGGCAGATGCATTTGTATAGCGCTTCATACTGCGAACAAGGCACCAAAGTCCTTTAGTGTGCAGGTAGCTCATTGCCCTGTATACAGTACTTAGATGGAAAAGTGTAAGGGTCAGAACCTCTTCCAGAGGGCCACCGAGCAAGCAGGGGCTCTTGGGCCCAACCGTGGTGGTTGAGGCCTTTTACTCCTGATGTCCCAGGGCCCCACCGACTATGGATCCTGGGCCAAGTACTCCTTCTGCAACGACTCTCAGTGGTAGCTGTGAACGAGGACTCAAAGACTCCCTCAGGGGAAGGGGTGGGGAGCGTGAACACAGGTAAGTGAACACGAATCATAACTCAAAGTGCACCTAGTACGAACAATAAATCCATATCCACTAAGAAAAATAAGTATTTTATTTATAACACTACACATTCAAAGGAATAACGACATTCATCAGCAATAGCACTATCCCCTCGAGGTCTGGGTTCTAGTAATTGTCAGGCAAATCCCGCTCCCACCCTCTTTCTTTTACCGTGGTCGGGGTTATTCCCCATTCACATGGTGGCCATGTCCAGGGAAATGTTGGCATCCTTCGGGAGTCAGTCAGTGGTAGGTGTTCGTGTATGGGCTTGGCCCGCCGCTTACAGTCAGTAAGAAAGTGGTTCTGTATATACTGCACCAAAGTAAGGTTCAGTGTGCTCAGAGTCCACAGTCCCCAGAGGATTGGCAGAGGCTAAAGTTAGATATAACCTTACTCTCTAAAGTGGTAGCTTGGTCGAGCAGTAAGGCAGTATCAGAGGACAGTGTAAAGCATTTGTTGTACACACTCAGTCAGCAAATGGTCTCCCACACTCAAGAACTGAACTCTAGGCCAATTGTTTTGTATATAAAAATATATCATTGATTATTTTAGAACCACAAATAGGTATCAAAATACTTTCTCAGAATAAGATGTTCTAGTTGAATACTTTCAAAAAGCAATAGACTTTTAAATGCAATAGTTACAGTTGTTGCAATAGGCAAAACAAGTTAAACACAATTATAACAATGAGCATTTTTAAGTAATGGCAATATCAATTACTTTGCATAGGTTTTTCTTACTCAGGGCTGGATTCAGCCCTGGTGCATCTCCTGTAAACAGTTGAAAGAAATCGTCTTTGTTATACGGGTGATTTTTAAGGAATATTTGTATGTTTCAAAAATCGACAGAAGAATTTCTGGCAAAAACCAGGCAATGTTATCCTATGGAGGAAAGTTTGGTTATCGGAAAATCGCAGTTATAATTACTTTTCAGGGTCAGTGCTGGGCACCAAGATTCAGCACTGGGATCTCTCCTGGTAACAGGTGAGTAATTTCGTTTTCATTGTTCGGCTGATTTTTAGTGAATGTTTTAAAGTTTCAAAACTCAAAGAATTTCCAAGTGAAACCAGTCAGTTACTCTATGGAGAAAATGTAGGTTATCGGCTTTCAGGTAAGTACTCGACTGGCAGAGTTAAGGTTCTGGGCATAGATTCGGGGGTCTCCCAGGGTCAGGTAGGTACAGTTGTTACACCCTCAGCGGCACAGAGGCAGCCGGGTGCAGAGAAAGTTAGGCCCAATGTTAGCCTATGGCGGGCAGGGGGCCTTTAGTTGGTGGCTGCTCGCAGGCAGGCCACGCGGCTGTGGGAGCTGGGCTCCTGGTCACTCACACAAGGCAAGTGGGGAAGTAAGATAGGATAGATGTTGCACTTCCAGGGGCACTAGGGCGGCTGGGTGCAGGGTGCTTTTGAGCCGTCGGGCGCTCAATGGATTTCAATGGAGAAGCTGCAAGATGAACACAGGCGGCAGGCTCAGGGGCGGAGATTCTTCAGGTGCGACCACCACTTCAAGAGGTAATTTGGGAAGCTGTAGGTTAGGTAGGCACCCAGGAGTTGGGCACAAGGGGCCGCAGGGCACCGGGTGCAGGGGTGCCTTTTGGTATCGGGAAATCTTACCCTCTGCTGGTCGCGGTTGGGGGGAGACCCTGGTTCTGAGGCTGTAGGCGTCGTCAGGAGCATCAAGGAGGGTCCTTGGGTAATGGATTCTTGGTCACAGTCACCGGGGGGACGTCCTCGTGGTCTTTGTTCACTCAGGCACAGGCCGGGCTCGGCGGGTGCAGAGTGTGTAGGATTCGCGGTTCCTGGCTGGCACCAGGGGTTGTTGCTTGTTTTGAGCAGAACCACTGCTCGTGGAAGTCCCAGTCTTTTAGATGAGCAAGGCAGTCAGGTCCTCTGGGGATTTCGACGTTGCTGACCACTGGAGACGCTGGGATATAGCAGGAGCAGGTTCCAGGGTCGACAGGCCTGTAGGGCTGGTGCCAAGTCAGTTGGTGTCGTCCTCTTGTTAGCAGCTGCACGGCAGGTCTTCTTTCTTCTTGTTCTTCTTCTTGTTTCAAAATCAGGATCTCCGGAAGGAAGGTTCAGGGTGCCCCTAAATATTAAATTTAGGGGTGTTACAGGTAGGTAGAGGTCAGGGACCAATGGGTCCCTTCCCTGAGGTGGGTACACCCCCTAGCCTGCCACTCTCCAGTGGAAGGGGGGCAGGAGCCTAGTCCTGATTGGGTAGGGCTCCCCATCCTCAAGATGGCGAGGGCCCGGAGTTGTGCTTCACCTCGCCTCCCCCACCCGAGGGGTGGGGTTGGCAGAGGCTGGCACACCCCATTTTCTCACTTGGGTTTTCCCTCCGATCTTCCCGCCAGAGTGGGGGTCAGAACCGGTGGGGGGCAGTTGCTGAGTACAGCAAGTGGCCTGGAAAAGCTCACTAAGGCGGCATGCCTTTGAAGCTTCCCCTGCCCATCCTGGGGAGGAGACCTAGCACCTCGCCCAGGATGTGCATTATTGCAGACCCACGAGAGCGGATGGCCAGGGGTCCAGCAACATGTCTGCTGGGTGGCAGCCCAGGCAGCCTCTCAGTCAGGACTCTGGTTGTTGGTTAGGGACAGGGGACATCTCTAAGATGCCCTCTGTCGTGCATCTTACATTAAATCCCACACTGGCATCAGTGTGGGTTTAATGTGCTGAGAAGTTTGATACCAAACTTCTCAGTCTTCAGTGTAGCCATCATGGTGCTGTGGAGTTCGTGCTGATGCCCTCCCAGCACCATATACTCTTATTGGCAGCACTGCACTTACAGTGCCCAGAAATGGACCTGGGTACTATAGGAGTACAGGGCTCATGCACCTGTACCCACACCACTGGCATAGTGCACCCAGCTAGAGGGGTGACTGAGGAATGCCAGGGCAGTGTGTTTGTGGGCATGGCACACAGGTATGTGTGCCATGTCGACTCTGTTTTGTTCTGCACCAAGACACTCAGCCTGCAAAGGCAGTGTATGTGTGTCAGGGTACAGGGCCTCTAAGGGTGGCACAATAAGTGCTGCAGCCCTTAGGGGCCTTCTCTGGTCACAGTGCCCTGGGTACCTATGGTACAATTTACCAGGGGCTGACATGTGGCAAGAGATGCCAATTGGGTTTAGGCTTCAATGCAGTTTTAGGGAAGGAACACAGGCCCTGGGCACCTGATTGGCAGGAGCCCAGGGCACACTCAGTCAAAGTACATCAGCAATTCAGTAAAAAGTGGGGACATACCATGCAAGAAAGATGGCACTTTCTCACACAGTCACAATCTTTCCGTCCAGGCAACTACCCGAACTCTTGGTCACACTGGTACCGGCAGCCCCTCCTGCCATACGGGGTTGGTGCAATACTCTTAGTCGTGGCGCAGACTCCTGCTGTAATCGGCCTCACCATGGCTGTCCCTCCAGGTATATTGGGTCACTGATAAAGGCAGACACAAGTCTCAATGCTCAATAAGTTCAACAATGACCTCCTCTGGCATAGGGGGTCACCACAACGAGGCGGTGGGGGCTGGCACTTCCTGCATGGTGCTCCTTACATGTCTCAGATCGCGGCGGCCCTCTCCTGGAATTTATGTGTTGCTGGACGGTTCCTGCACAGGCAACAACCCATCGGTTCACAACCATTCTCCTCTTGCCTTGCTCAGGGAGTCCTCTCAGTAGGGCTCACACTGAGCTGCGCTTCCGCCAGTGCTCTCCTCTTCCTCACAGGGCACACTGGGCTTGGCAAGCAGGCAGCCAGGCACTGGTGGTCCAGGCTTCAAGGCAGGTGGTCTTGCTTCCCTGGGTGATGCCCCCTCACCCAGCAGAGAGGCTAGAAGGCCTTAGCCCCCAGTCCTGGTCATAGGCAGACGTCTTGCAGATCTTCTCTTCCTCACACAGCTCGTCTGGCAGCTTGAGAGATGATAATGTCTGGGGTCTCAACATCCCCCTTCTTATAATACATTTCCAAACACCAAAATGTGATTTAGAGTCAGAGTCTTTGACGTTTAATGTTGGGTTTCTGCTTCCTTTGAAGTCTACCCTTCTTATTTCCCCTTGAAAGGATGGCTGTCATAGCAGGCAAGACTCTGAAGCCGATTGACCCACAACACAATTCATGGGAGTTACTAGAGTTCACACCTGAATGTCAGCCACAGTGATATGTGCTTCAAAAGTTTAATCCCAGGCTCCCAGCCCTGCTCTTTGATATCTTTCCTTGTGATCTGTCAGTGATTCACAGAGCTCCTCCATGAAGTGTAAAGGGGAAGTCTCCTCCTCCTTTCCTCCAGTCTGTGTCTCACTCAGCTGACAGGAAGGCAGCAATAACACACACATCTGTCTGGGGGATTCCTCTACTCCTCATGTCTTCACCAGGCAGGCCTGGGCTTCCTAAAATGTTAACCCAAGGTCCTCCATATGATGTACCATTGCAGGCACCCTTGCATTCTCTGTACTTTCACAGCACACAGGTCAGTACTGTTACCTCTATGCGTTGTGCCACTACAGACACATACATTCAGTGCACACATTCAGTTTGCACGCATTGTTCAGTTTTTAAAAAAAACATATTTTATCAATTTTCTTTATACAACCGTTTTCAGCATCTTTTGGCTTACATTATATCCATTCAAAACTAATAATCCAATGTACTTTCACAGCACACAGTTCAGTATTGTTACCTCTATGCGTTGTGCCACTACAGACACATACATTCAGTGCACACATTCAGTATGCATGCACTGTTCAGTAATGTAGCTTTTCTGTATTGTACCAGGGTGTGCAAGCACACACACTGCCAACACACACACACGCTGAACAACATTTCAGCCTTCGCAAGCACACACAGCACGTTTCCATTGCACACAAACTGCACACACTACATCTCTCATGTAATGTATTCTTCGCAGGCATACATGCACTTAGTACATACACTACCTACACATATACTGCACAGTACTGCTCTGTCCCTTTTACTGTACCCTTCTCAGGCACACAAACATCCGGCACTCACTAATCCTGCACTGAGCAGCATACCACATCTACCTGAAGAAGGCCAAGGGTGAGTAAAGCACACTGCAGGCGAACTTGTAAAAAGGTGAGTGAGCGTGTAGGCCTCACTCCAGTGACAGAGTCAAAAGGTCCTGTTCACAACTACTGATCACTACATGGTATGCTGTTACCACTGTGCTGCATAACTCTTGCTGGACCAATAGTGGTAATGGGGTAACCCTGTATCCCTCAGCACCTGGGTATTAGAAAAAATCTACAGTGGATGCTGTTGGGTCAAATGATTACTTAGTCGATCATGTTAAACAGAACGTTAACACTCAAATAATTCATCTTGGACTCTGAAGAGTTCCAAAATGACACCCCACATCATATTACTAAAAATTACTCATACAATGCAAACTTCAATGATCGCCTATTGTTTTAAACAAAGTATTTGAACATATATAGCTGTCACACATGTAGTTATTTATCAGAAATAGTGAAAGGGGTGACATACTTGAATTCTGGTGAAGCAAGGTGTCACAGTGGAAATATCAATGCAAGAAACAGACATTTTTCATATATACATATATACAGAGAGTTTATCAGTCTGTCCTTTAGTAATTATTTCTGTTCTCCTTATTTGCCCTGGTGATAATTATTTCAACCTTGGGGCAAGGGGACAAGCAGACATGACATGAAGACACGTTGACGTTTCGACCCAAAAATATGCGCAATTTAAAAGGCGTCACTGCGGGTCTTCATCAGGACTGAAAAAAGGGGGACAGAAAAAATTGCTAATACGTGGAGTGTTCCTACGTTCCTGGAAGTCGCGGCCATCCAACTCCAGCAGTTAAACCCCCTTCTCCCACCTCCCAGTATCCCCCTTCCTGCAGCCACACTGCAGCCTGAATGCTGAATGGGTCCATCCCTCCCCATGTCTGCATCTTAATTCTCAGTGAAGCAGAAAGCCGGCCTCTTGGTCCCAAAAAACATACTTTAATTGCAAAGTAAACCGTGGCTCTTGGGCTCATATGAGAACCACAATAGGAAACCAACTTTCAAGGGGAATGCTTACTCTTTCTGCACACGAAGTACTTCTGCCTTTACTTGTAGAGGTGCGATAGGAAGTTCTAGGCTTTCGTTCATTTGAAGTTATTTGCATTGAGTTCCGGAGAGCAGCTGTACACCATTCATGCCTCCTTTTCGTGTCCGGCAATGAATGTGCATTGCTCACAACAGACTCCAGCAGCAGCCGCTTGACTCTTCTTATCCGGTGAAATAGGAGTGAGAGGAATCTTTAGTCCAGTGGTTCTTAACCTGGGGTCTGCTGACCCCTACTCGTGACAGAAGGACTCTTTAAAGGTTCTATAAATGTGTAGAAATTTGAATTGAAAGCTAAAAATTATGTTGCCATCCTTAGCTTGAGCAGTACAGCAGACGGAATCTAGTATGAACGGTTAGAGGCCTCCATTGAAGCACTGTTATGCACAACACAAAAGGCATGCATTAGGTGCAAAAAAATAATGTGGTAGAGTCTAGCATATTGCTTTGTTGTTTAAAAATCAAACCACAATTTTGAAAATATTCTTCTTTCCCGTAAAAATTAAAACATCGGTTTAGGTATACTTTTTATTAGTGGATTAAGTAAAGTATTTCATAACTTGTGTATTTGTTTGATGTATACTTGTTTCTGCATTTTTGTGTATTGTTTTGAGGTTCAAATTGTAAAAATTGCTTAGGCCGTGGTCTCCGACTTATAGTCATGCATTGGGAGTCGCCAGAAGCCGAAGATGAAGAATCCCTTCTCTATCTTTTGAAATTGTGTGAATGCAGCCTCGGAAAACAGCTGGCCAGGGACATGCCTCCTTCCTTGTCTGGCTGTAATTGTGTGAACCAAATATCCTTTATTTCCCTTAGGATATTGCCTTCTTGATGTTGTCTTTGCAGGAGAAGGGAGGGGCTGACAGCCATTGTCTAAAAACAGGATCCTCAAAATCGCCACACAGTCCACATCTTGCCTTTTAACATTGTATATATAGATTTTATAACTGGATTTGCATGGTGACGAATGTGGGAACTGTTTAGGTGCAGGGCTGGACTGAGAACACAAATCAGCCCAGGCAATTTTATTGGACCGGTCCCCGGTGTCTAGGGTTCAAGTGTGAAGCACTGCTGCTTAACTAAACCTACTCCCCAGCACTGCTGCTTTTGTTTTTGGGGGCCGATATTGCAGCACTGTTACAAAACCATCCCCCACCCTTCCAGCCTCCCAGGGAAACGCCGGATGCATGCTACAGCCAGTCCGGCCATATTTAGGTGTCATCCGTTATTCTCAGAGATGTCTTCTCATCAGGCTATATGATGATGCACCTGATCTGTGTGCCATATAAAGGGATAGGCCACTTACCCTTAGAATGCAATAATGTCTGGTTGGAAGGGTAAAATAATGCAAGAGTAGCCTTTGTGGGAGGAGTGTTGTGGCTCCTCTTATTGTGTTGCTGTGAACATGTAGTTTCCCTTAAACATGGAGTTGAGCGAAGGAGAGTGAGAGATAGGTGCTCATGTGGGCATGCCTGCCATCGTTGTGGAAGTTTTGGTTGCGATTTTGGATAGCTATGCTCCTGACCGTCCTTGTGATGCTGAATGTTCCTCTCCACCCTCCCATGTGCAAAGGCCAGGTTTTTGATCTCCATGTGGTCTTGGATGATTCTTATCTTCACTGGAAGGGAGTTCCATAATGCGGTTCCCTGTATGGAGAAGCAGGTGCCACAAATGTGTGCCTTATTGTGGGGAGGGCCAAGCTGCCAATCTGCTCACACACCTGTCTGAAGTGTAGCATTTCTTCTTGTTTGTTTATTATCTTTGCATAAGCACTAATGATCAGAAGCTGTGGTCCACTCAAAAAATTTGAAGATTTAGATTATGTGCAATTACTTTCACTATCCGTCCCCCGGGTGTGTCTTCTCTGACTTCCGGATGCCAGTGTAAGTCTGCACGGTGCACACTGCTCCTGCTCAAGCATGGGGGCTTCCTTTGAGGTGGAGACAAGGTGGAACAAGTCTTTAGGGCATTTACTACTTCAGAGACTATGGGGCAGATTTACTAACATATTGCACTAGTTTTACATAACAACAGTGATACAAACCGTCACAAAAAAGTGATTTGGGATTTATTTTCCAGAGCAAACCTTGTTTTGCGCTGGAAGGTTGACTGAAAATAACGCAAAGCTGCACTTCGCATTATTTTGCATCACAGGGATGGTCCATGGGTGGTACAAGGGCGTTCCTATGCAACCACCCATGGTGTTTGATGCAAAGTCCGATCAACTAGCAATGGCCAAAAGGCCTTCGTGTCAAACAATAACGCTTCTTTGAGGCAAGTGTTAAAAAATAAAACTTTGCGTTTCTCAACCTTTTTCTGACTTTACACGTGTGCTACACTGTACAGCACACATCCGAAACAAGAAAAGTTTTAAAATGTGCCTAAGCATAGTGTTTTGTACCTAGAGGGTACCCTTCCAGTACAAAACCTATGCTAGACATCATGCATTCTACTTTGTACTATAGTGCAAAGGCACGTGCGTGGCATAAGGCAGTCTGATTGTATGCCAGCTCTGGGAAAAGAGCAGGCATGCCATTTATTAGCAGATACGCGGTTGTCTTACTCTCCCTCAACGCAGTGCATTTTTTTGTTGCAGCGTTGTGTTACAATGTTGTAAATCTGCCCCTAAGAGGCAGATAAACTATGATTTTGTGCTGGGCTCACATCACAGAAGTGAAGCAAACCGGTGCACAATGTCTATTTGGGCTTTGGTTTCTGAATGAGGATCATATTTAGAAGGTCTACAACAGGCCAGACAGGTAGAGCAGTGACTGTCCAATCATTGGAATCGGGTGATAGGGATCTGTGCCTAGTCCAGGCTACTGGGATTCAAGATGTGGAGGTTTACCCTGCTTATAAGAGGACAGGTACCCCCACCATTATGGTAAAGTTTGAAGACATTTAGAGATGAGGAGCCGGAACATCAAGGTATAGCTTCGAGGGGGGGTGACACAGTTTGAGAATTATATGAAAACCATGAAACAGATCTGGAATCTAAGAGTTCTTTACTTCTGCACCTTGTAGGAGAGGAAGTTCACAAAATGTTCATGGCACTCCTAAACACTAGTGAAAATGATGACCAGGCCGCTGCCCTGGCTGCCTTAAACTTACATTTCGGCATGCAGGCTAATCCTGACTATAACAGATTTTTCCTAGGCCAAGGAAATCAAGGCCCATAAGACACTATTGATGTCTTCTATGCAAGCCTAGAGGTCTAGGGAGCACTTGCGAGCTTTGAGATGTGTTGGGTGAATTGCGTGCACAGATCATCCAGGGGCTCTAATCATCAGTCCTTCACAAAGAGATTCTGAGGATTGTTAAAATAACGCTGACAACCATGCTTGCTCTAGGGCGAACCTATGAACTAGCTGATGCCCAGGAAGTCCACATAGAGTTGTCTCTCACATTGAAAACAATCAACGCTGAAAAAGTCAATTTGGAAGCACTTGCCATAAGACAGGAACTGCCAAGAATAGAGGGAGTCAAAGCATATGGGTACTGTAGTAATCCCACACACCAAGGACCAACAGAAGGCAGATCTACTCAGGGCGTGGAAAACCAAAACACTTTGCCAGGGTCTGCAGGTCATTACTAGGAGTGTAAAGGAGGGCAGTCCAAGTGGAGAATAAACCAAAGTCTGACATTTAGACTCTGAAGACAGAAGGTGGGAGCTAATAGCTGAACCTGAAAGCTCTGCCTGCTTAGACCCAGAACAAGTCCACATCATCTCCACATTAGGGAACCCAGCACAAGACACCAAGAAGAAGCAACCACAGTGCCATCTAAAAACTTATGGATGCTTGATGAACTACCTCATTGGCAACGGCACCACTGTGTGTGTGTGATGCCAATGGTCAAAATACCAGAAACCACAGTCACTACCGAAGTTAAATACAACAACAAAAATCTTTGCGTGTGGAAGTGCCACTCCCATCAAGTAAGTTGGTGTTTTCATCGCCAGGGTTGTGTACCACAAAGATTGCAACCTGATACAATTCTTTGTAACCAGAGCAAAGTGCACCACCCTCATCAGTTGCAGTGCATATGAATTGCTAAAGATGATTGCTTTTGCATTCCATGTGGAACAACAATCCATTATGCAACTGCTAGAAGAGTTCACAGAAGTGTTCCAAGGCATTGGGTGCCTTAGGTAGAAGGTCGTCAAACTACACATAGACCGTACAGCATAAAGCCAATAGCACTTCGCCATCGGAGAATTCTGTTCCACATACAACCCCAAGTAGAATGTGAGCTAGAGCAGCATGAGGCGGCTGGAATCATTGAGAAAGTCGATGGCCCAACCCCATGGGCCTTCCCCATTGTTGTAGCACATAAGCTGAAGCAACCAGGAGTTGTAAACGCATATGCATAGACATGCAAATACCAAACAAAGAAATAAAAGGGACCAGCATTTACTCACTATTGACGACATTGTTGCGAAAATCAGCTGAGTCTACGGGTTCTCGAAAGTCGTCCTAAAATCTGGCCACCATCAAATTAAGATCAGCAAGGAATTCGGATACATAACGATGTTCTCAACGCACGTAGAGCTGAAACATTATTGCCGGCTGAACTTCAGAATCCCAAATACGGCAGAAGTTTTTCAGAATTGCATATGAGAATTACTGACAGCACTGCATGATGTTCTAAACGTCAGCAACAGCATTCGTTTTTTTGCCCCCACCATCAACCAGTACAATTGTCCCCTCAGGGCCCTAGTGAAGAATAGCAAACAAAGTGAACTTGAACTCCATAGGGAGAAATGTGAATTTCTTAAGAACAACATTGACTTCTTCTGGTACTGGTTCTTGGACCAAGAGGTGTCTCCTGAAAGTGCAAGACATCCAGAACACATTCCCGCTCAAGAATGCCTCCGAAGTTAGAAGCTTCCACTGTATGGTCAATATTGTGGCAGATTCATGTGAAACCTTACACACTGACTGAGCCATTCCATGACCTCCTCAAAGCAGAATCTCTGTGGGGATCGAAAGAACAACAAGTGTTCAACAACACAAAAGCTGTCTAGTGGGCAGAAATAACCATGACATTTACAACCCTTCCAAACAGATGGAGCTGTTTCTGGATGCAATACTGATGCAGCACCAACAAGACAAGGGATGGGCCCCTGTTGCTTCCACTAGCCGAGCTCTCACCAAAACAGAGCAAAGACACTCCCAGATTTAGCAGGAGCCGATAGCATATATGGGGACTCCGACATTTCCACCCGTTTTTTTACGGCAGTGTGTTCCATGTGTGCACCGACCACAAACCTCTTATTCCTTCTGAGGGTCCAAGCCATCCCCTTGAATCGAAAAATGAATCTTACAATTCTGGGAATACTCCTTTGAAGTAGTCTATTGGCTGACGAGGATATTCCTACAGACTCTCTCTCCCACCATTATCAGGCTGCAGCCACCGCTAAACAGGACACTGTAAAAGAAGCAGAAGAGTATTAGCAGGAGATAGACCACGCCTCCAATCCATCATGGCGGCTCGGGGCTGTTGCTCCGCAGTGAACCCTCTTTTTATCCTCCAGAAGAGCGCTCCGACGCCTCACTCTGCTAACTAAAACATCGATTCTGTAACTGGAAAGCAGGCTGTTCCCCCTGAGATGAACGCTGTCCTTCTCCGATCTACCATCACGAAGATAGCCATACTGATGACATCTCGACTTCTCCTGGACTCGTTGTCCCGAGTTAGCTGAGCAAAGGGAGCGCAGCACCTTCGCTCTTAAGTGAGCTGCGGCTCACATAGTATCTACATAACGGAGGCACTGTGGGAATCCTTCCGGTATGTTGGGGTACGCTCACAACGTGGAGTGGAGTCCACACCGATCCCCTGACGATCCCACCCGCCATTTTGTTTCACCCACCGCGAGAGGGAAGACAGTCTGCTGGGGCATCAAAAACCTCACCAGGAGCATTGGAGTCCAGAAGGTGAGTCCGGGAGGCTGGTGTGCCTGTCCATGTCCTCTTTAAAACATTTTGGACAAAATGTATTTACTCGAGTAAGACGCCTCTTGTGTATCGCGCCTGACTCCAAAATGGCACCGGCATTTCGATCGTCGGGAGGGTGTCCCCATGTTTCCAGCTACAGCGTAAAGGCCACAAGATCGAGCTGGATCCGCAACTACTGTTCTGACCTTGAGGGACAATCCTGATTGACACCGGAGGCGCCCTGCCCGACCCACCAATGGCATCTGTCTCTCCCGCTGGCGGTTATTTCTTGACATCACACGCCCCCATTGAAGACAGGCGGTCCTTGACTCTATCCTCATGCTGAGCCACTGCTTAACTTACACCCCCTGCCCTCTGGGTTATAGAGATTTTTGGTGACCGTTGGAATTCGTACTTCTAGAACTCATCCCCCTTTGCCTGACCTCATAATGGCCACCTCAGTGGGACCCTCCTTGGTGTTCTATCTCAGCCATCACCCAAGCCTGTTCCTGCACTCCCACCAGGATATTTACTCTGGTTACCCTCCCTCGACTGTTGAGACCTAGCTATTCTGACTGATACCCGGTGGAGCTACCCCGATAGCTATTGGAGAGGTGGGCTGTGGATTCCCTCCTTGGCAGTCTCCTACCCAGCCGGTCTTTGGGCAGACTCTCCTTTGTCTCTCATGGCCTTATCTCCCCCCTCATACTACCCCCTACCCCTTTTCGCTCTACTTATCTCCTTTCCAGTTCCTGACCTTTGCCCTCACCCACTTGGTTCTGAGTTCCCATCCTGTTTCACATCTGGTCATTCTTCTGTGATTTCTCCCTCGTCTGTTGAGACCTAGCTATCTGACCGATGCCCGATGGAGCTACCTTGAGAGCTAAAGAGGAAACTGGCTGTGGATTCCTTCCTCGCCCGTCACCTACCCAGTCGATCACTGGGCAGACTTTCCCTTCGCGTCTCATACCATCAACCTCCTCTTCCTCTCCCTTCTCACTCCCCCTCTCCCCCTATCCGCTCTATTTGTCTCCCCTTCTCGCTCTTTAATGTGTATGTAACGTGTAATTATTATCATTGTTGTAACATTGTTGAACCTTATGTAAAGCGCTCTGATACCTATGGGTCTAGCCAGCGCTATATAAAACTCATTAAATAAAATAAAATGTGTGTCTCACATAGTTAACTGCCCCAGGTCCAAGCTACTAACAGTAGCTGTAATCTGACAGGTATCCTGTTAGAAATAGGGGTCTCTAGTTGGCAGAGGTAGGTACCTTTGTCCAAATAGGGACCCTTACTTCTAGTCAGGGTAAGGGGGATACACTTCTAAAATAACCCCTGCTCACCCCCTTGGTAACTTGGCACGAGCAGACAGGCTTATCTCAGAGGCAGTGTGTAAAGCATTTGTGAACACATACAGTAATACAGTGAAAACACTACAAATGGACACCACACCAGTTTAGAAAAGTAAGTAATCTTTATCTAAACCAAAACAAGACCAAACGAAAAAAAAGCCATAAAACAGTTATCAAGGTATCCTTAAAAATAGACTGTTCACTCAATTTAAGTCTCGAGCAACAAACAACTCCACCTGGAGTTATCACAACGTCATGACAGTTAGAAAACCCAAAACACGGAGCCGCCCGCGAGTTGCGCGGCGTCGGGCGCTGAGTCAAACGGACCGACAAAGAACAGTACCTTGGAAATTATTAAAATAAAGACGTTGCACGGCGTCGGGCAGGGGATGCTTCCTTGGCGTCGAGCGGCGTCTGTTCCTTACGACCCCAGGGGAAGTGAAGCCTCTGTTCCTTACTGCAGCACAGGGGAGGTGAGACGTCTGTTTCTCACTGTGTCGGGGAGGTGATGTCACCGCGGCGGTGAGGTGTCTGGTCCTTACGATGGTGCGGTGTCGATGGATTCGGGAGTCACCCACATCGAGTATCAGCTCCGCGTTGATGAAACACCGGCGTCGGAGTCGATGTGGTGCGGCGTCAGCAGGCATCGGGCCTATCATGCAAGTCAGGGCGGTGTGTTGTGCTTTTCACGAGCAGTGCCCACGGCTTCGGTGCAGGTTATGGCGTCGCTCGCCGGTGTTGGTGTTGCAATTTCCTTCTGTGGCAGCTGAAACAGCAGTTACAGATGCAGAGAGACAGAAGAAATTAAGTCTTTGTGTCCCTGAGACTAAAGAACAAGAGGCGAGCTCAGTTTACAGCCCTTGGAGATCTTCTTCATCAAGAAGATGACAAAGCAAACAGCACAGTCCTTTTGCTCCTTTGCTTGGCAGCAAGAAGCCACTGCAGGCCAACCCCAGACAGCAAACTGCACAGGGGCAGCTTCTCAGCTTCTCCGGCTCTTCTCCTTTGTAAAAAGTTTCTCTTGATTCCCAGAAGTGATCTAAACGTCTGGGTCCCACTTTTTATACACTCAAATCCTTTGTTCTCTGAAGGCAGAGAGTGTCTGTACTCAGCCATAACCAGTTCTGTCCTCACTGGTGCAGCTTCCTGGCAGGAGGTGGAGACAGCATTGTTGAAGGCAGACCAGGCCCATTCAGGTGAAAAGGAAATCTCCTCCCGCTACTCTAAATGCAGCCCAGGTTTATTCAGCCCAGCCCTGACTCATCAGATTTCTGGAGCCACAGTTCCTCTCCAGCCCCTGTCATCCAAAAGCCAGACATGCAATACACAAACCTAGCAGAGGCACACTGGATGGTTAGGCAAGAAAATACCAACTTTCTAAAAGTGGTATTTTCAAACACAGAATGAAAAAATCACCCTCACTAAAAGATGCATTTTAACATTCTGATTTCAGGCATACTAAACTTTATTTTTCTACCTTGTTCCCAGGGCCAGTTATGTTTATAAGAAGTTATAAGCAAACTCCCCATTCTGTCCTATGGGAACAGGTAGCCTTGCAATAGTGAAAAACTAAATTGGCAGTATTTCACTATCAGGACATGCCACACACATCAGGGCATGTCCTACCTTTAACCTTCAATGCACCCTAGGGGTGACTAATATGTAGAAAAGGGAAGGTTTAGGGACTGGCAAGTGTGTGCACTTGCCAAGTCGGCATGGCAGTCCCAGACTGCACACAGGCTCTACAATGGTAGGCCAGAGTTATATTTTACAGGCTGCTTCTGTGGGTGGCACAATCAGTGCTGCAGTCCACTAGCAGCATTTGATTTAAAGGCCCTGGGCACACACAGTGCCCTATACAAGGGACTGACAAGTAAATCAAATATGCCAATTATGGAATCACTAATCCATAACAACACTTTACAAAGGGAGCACTTGCACGTTGGCACTGAACAGCAGTGGCAAAGTGCCCAAAGCACCTAGACCAGCAAAACGGAGTCCAGCACACAGCAAAAACACAGGAGGCAACAGAAAAAAAGTGGAAGGGAGACCCACACCAATGGTGCCAGGTCTAACACATCCCAATCTGACTAGTGTTTCTGCCTGGTCCTACAAGCCATCACCACTGATGTGTTGTGCCCCCTTCTAAAAGATAAACCAAGCCAAGTGCCTGAAACCCACAGATAAATACAACCACTGCACCACATCTGCCATGAATTATCATTAACAGAAAGAGGGATGTTATGAAAGCCAATCACCTTGCCTTCTCAATGCAACTAATATCTGACCTTTTCTGTGCTGCCTACCACAATCACCATGGAGTTGTAAAAAACTAAGATGCAGCTCAGGCAAAAAGTTTGGCTCTCCAACTTTGACAGGCTTGTGTAAAAGACAGTAGCAGACTGTTTGAAAGCCCCATAACCCTGTGTACCCATCTTAGCAGGGATTTCACAACGTTGTGTGGGGGTCTTCACCACCTTGTCATGATCCATGACTTCATGAAATATCTGGAGATGGAGAAAGTCCAGTACAGAGCCTCATCGGAGGTTATACCAAAACTATTCGCAATACAAGGCCATCCCCTAGAAGTCAGGGGGCACAACGGTCCACCATTCCGAGTGCAGGATATCACCATGTACTTCAAGTCTCTTTCCGTGAAGAACTGTGAAAAAATGCCCTGGTCACCCCAGACCAATGGAGAAGTTGAAAGATACATGGGAACGCAGGGTGGGTGTGGGAGGAGATGATCTTAGACTGTGCACACCAAGTGTGCATGTCTATTTTGGTCTTGCCTGTCGATTGCCTGTAAAACTTCAAGCATAAAAGGCCAATTGGTCTCCTAGGGCATAGCTCCAGCAGTTTGAAGCCAACATCAATGGAATGTCTTTAACCAAACCTAAAAGTTAAGGGTGTAGTGAATGTCTTGGTCTCTTTTTGCATGACCACCCCCATTTTTGGGGAATTAATGCAGATGTATGTTTTGACTCTGCACTGGGGCTATCAGGTCCCAAATGCATGTGCTCTTAACCCTAAAACATGTTGAAATTGGCTATACTTCTAATTGGCAATTGTAACGTACCTATAAGTACAAGGGTACCAAGGGCCTGTAAGTTTTATGCCACTAGTGGACAGCAGCACCCATTGCAAGCATGACTGCAGGCCTACCATTGTAGCCTGGCTATACAGTAGTAAAAATTAAAACTCGAAATTTGACATGTCAAAATTACCCCCTTTTGACAGGCCTACATCTTCCTTTTAAATTTTTATAAATCACCACTAAGTAGGCCTTACTGCCTGTAAAGCATGATGCATGGTATTTAAAAGTAGGACAAGTGGGGGACTTTCCCTCCACTGGTCTGGAAAATCCAATATGGACTCTAGGTGGGCGGGGATAATGGGACAGGCTACATTGGTGTCTTGGAAATTATATTAGGCGCCTGGTGCTACCTAAGTGTGATGCCTTTGTGTGTGTGTTCTTTTTTAAAAAGTAGGACATGTTAATGTTTAATGTTAAACGTTATATAATGGATCATTAATAAGCCAACATTTTATGTCCATTTATGATTTATATTATACACCTGCTAAACTCGCGAGATGGGTACATGGTAGAGTGAATAAATGTAACCGATGTGATCTTACTGCTGCAGATACTATACATATGTTTTTTCTGTGCCCAAAATTAAGCCAATTTATTAGAGATATAGAGAATTGTTTGTCGAATCATTTAGGTGTTCAAACACAAATTTCTGCAGAACTTGTTATTTTGGGTGTACAAACTAGTAGCAGCAGTTTAAGAACAGATTTGGAGGATAGATTTTTATTTATATGCATGTCAATCTTTCGGTGTTGCATTACAACGCAGTGGCTTGATATTGAACCACCCGTTTTTAGCTATTGGCAAGCTAAATTATTGTCTGTTTATCATTTGGAAACTGCTGTTTATAAAACAAAAGGCAAGAAAAGAAGGGCAAATGGGTTAAAACTATGGCCCCAACTTTCTAATTGGCTATGAATTGAATTTTATGTTATGATTTTATAGGCCATGTGTTGCTTTAGTTGATGATATAGTTAACTTGTTTGTATTCAATGTACTGTTTGTGTCTTGGCTGTCTGATGATATAAAAATCAATAAAGAAATAAAAAAAATAAAAAAAAATAATGTTAAACGTCCCTACAGTGAAAAGGCCACAAAAGCTATCTTCTAAGCAGCAGGGTTGGCTGTTTCATTGGAAAGCATTTGGGTACATTATTACATTTTATAATGTTATTTCCAGCTAGTTAATAGCTACAAATTTCATTCTTGGACTTTTTAAAATATGTATTATAACCTCAATTCACTAGTGAAGTCTGATTTCTAATCAACATTTTGGAAAAGGTACTTTTAGGAAGTTATCTTTTCCCTGACTAAAACCCCTGGAGGCCCATTTGAATGAGCTCCATCTGTTACCAAGTGTAGGAAGCTGGCTCTGTATGTACTATACCAAAGTGAGGTATAGTGTGCACAGAGTCCAGTGGAACCCCAAAGGTAGGCGGAGGTAAAAGTAGATAGCACCTTACTCTCTATTTGTGGTAGTGTGGTCGAGCAGTAAGGTTTTATCAGAGGGTAGTGTTAAGCATTTGTTGTACACACTCAATCAGCTAATGATATCACACACTCAAAGACTGAACTTCAGATCAATTGGTTTTGTATAAAAAATATTCTGTTAGTTATTTTATTTCCTAGAAAATGCAAGCCTGGCACAGGTAAGTGATAAGTACTTTGCAGTAATAATACGGTCTGTAAACAGTTTGGATTGCAGTTGTATATATACTTTGGTTTGATTACAGTAGAACTACTAGTAATGCAATGCTTTGAAATATTGTACATATAATTTGTATTGGCTTTTTAGTAGAATGTCAAGTAGATTACTTTACAGATTACTTTTATTACACAGTGCAGTATACCTGGATACTGCACTGGGACATTTCCTGTAAATAGGTAAGTAAAAGCGTTTTGGTTATTTTGTTACAGTTTTAGAGACTTTTATAGATTTCCCAACTCCACACTTAGAAACTTTTCACAGAATAACAGTCAATGTTATCCTATGGAGGAAATAGGGAAATCGGTTCAAAGGTAAGTATTCGGTTGTGGGAGTAGGTATTCTGGGGATAGACTCCGGGGTCCCCCAGGGTCAAGGGTGCACTCTTGTTACATCCTCAGCTGCACTAGGGCGGGTGCAGAGTGCTGAGGCTCAATGTTATCCAATTGGGGATAGGAGGCCTCCGGCTGTTTTGGCCTCAGGCGCCCTGTGTCTTTCAATGGGGAGTCTCCGGTTTGCAAACACGCTGCAGGCTCGTGGACGAAGGTCTTCTGGGTGTGACCACCACTTGGAGAGGTAAGTTGTGATGCTGGGGGTTGTTTAGGCACCATCGGTTGGGCCACCCAAGGCCGTGGGGCATCGGGTCCAGGGGTGTCTTTTAGGGTCAGATCTTCTTACCAGCTCCTGGTTGCGGTTTGGGGATCCTTCCGGATTGAGGCTGCAGGCATCGGCTGGAGGCTTGAGGCAGGTCAGGGATCCCCGGATCGCGTGTCAGGATCACCGGGGAGACCTCCTCGTGGTGTTCGGCCACTCGAACCCAGGCCGTGGGCGCCGGTTGCAGAGTGGTGCAGACTCGCGGATTTTGCCGGAAGCTGGAGTCTGTAGGTGAACAAATCCAGTGTTCATGGGAGACAAAGTCTTTGGTTTGGAAGGCAGGGCAGGTCCTCAGGGTTCTTGAGGTTGCTGGCTGCAGGACACACCAGAGTTTTGCTTCTGCAGGTTCGAGGTGGGGACAGGCCGGTTGGGCTGGGACCAAGTCAGTGGACGTCCTCCCCTTCTTAGCTTCGGCATGGCTGTTCGGTCCTTCTTCTTTTGTTCTTGTGGTTTCTTGTCTAAGTTCTTGGTTCAGGGCTGCCCCCTAAATACTGTATTTAGGGGCGTTTTAGGGGTCTCGGGTCAGTAGCCAATGGGCTACTGACCTTAGGGTGACTACACCCTTGGTGTGCTCACCCCACGTGGGGGAGTGAGCACAATCCCTAATCGTGATTGGGGAGTGCCTGCCATCTGGAAGATGGCAGGCAATGACGAGTGGGCTTCACCTCTCCTCCCTCACCTGAGGGGTGAGGTTGGCAGAGGTGGGCACACATTTTGGTTTGGCTAATTTTCCCCGCTTGTCTTCCTGCCAAAAAGGAGGGGAGACAGGAAGGGCACATGCTCCTGAAGGCATGAGAGGTTGGGGGTCTCATTACAAAGGCTGCAAGGCCTTTGAAGCTTCCCTGCCACAAATGGCTCTTCCTGGCCTGGGGGAGGTGTGAACATCTCCACCTAGGAAAGGCTTTGTTTCTGGCTCAGGGAGCAAAGGCTCTCACCCCAAGGGTCTGGAAACATGTCTCGTGGTGGCAGGCAGGGGTGTACCAGTCAGGGAACACACCAGAGGCTGGTCGTTTTTCAGGGGGCATCTCTAAGATGCCCTCTGAGTGCATTTTTCATAAAATCCCACACTGGCATCAGTGTGGGTTTAATGTGCGGAGAAGTTTGATACCAAACTTCTTAGTTTTCAGTAAAGCCTTTATGGTGCTGTGGAGTTTGTAATGAAAAACTCCCAGCAACATATACTCTTAATGGCATTACTGCGCTTATATTGTCTAGGAATTAGTCTAGATACTGTAGCGGTACAGGGCTCATGCACCTATACCCTCACCACTGGTATAGTGCACCCAGCTAGAGGGGTGGCTGGCCTATGCCAGGGCAGTGGGTTGTAGGCATTTCACACAGGGATGTGTGCCATGTCGATTCTTCACTTTGTTCTGCACCAAAACACGCAGCCTGCAATGGCAATGTGTGTGGGTAAAGGTACAAGGCCTCTAACGGTGGCACAATAAGTGCTGCAGCCCTTAGAGGACTTCCCTGGCCACAGTGCCCTTAGTACCCATGGTACCTTTTACAAGGGACTGACATGTGGCCAGAGAGGTGCCAATTGGGGGTACAAGGTACAGTTTTGGGAAAGAACACAGGCCCTGGGAACCTGATTGGCAGGGACCCAGGGCACAACAAGTCATAGTGTATCAGTAGTCTGGCAAAAAGTGGGGGGGTTACTGCAACTGAAACCCAGCTTCCTACACCAAGCAGATGAATAGCTGCCTTGATGAGGTGTGAAAACTGCTCCCAGATTAGAGAAAAGGCCCTGGGTGTGGGTAGATGTTTTGTTCCTCTGATAGCATGACCGTTTAGGCCATTCCCAGGAAGTTGATTAATGTCAAAGAGGCCTACCCTTTCACAGGAAAATGTTATCTGACACCTAGGCCGGGCCCTTCTTTGTTCCTTCAGTCAGGCAGGCATAAATTCCGGTGGGGAGAGGAGCTGCCCCCAAAACTAGTGTGAAGTGACCACATAGGCTCTGCACAAGGATTGAACGTTTCCATTGAGTTGGGTAGAGAGGGGCACTGTGGAATTGTTTTCAGTAGGGCACGTAGGAACTGTTGCAAAGGTGGGTAGGGTTACACCTGGTAGCATTTTACGTTCTTGGTTAAGGAGGGCCCAGGAGTCATCCCTACCCACAGGTT
This sequence comes from Triturus cristatus, assembly GCF_964204655.1. NCBI lineage: Eukaryota > Metazoa > Chordata > Amphibia > Caudata > Salamandridae > Triturus > Triturus cristatus. Next base: position 399,811,090 of record NC_140587.1, on the reverse strand, counting down.
GGTACTAGGAACAAATGTGGCACCCCTGGGCATTCCCTTCAGAACACTCCTGGACCCATGGAAAACAAAAGAAGGACTACAACTGCTGTTGAAGAGAACACTAAGGACTGGACCTGCTCACACTAGTACCTAGGAGAAGGAAGTAGGCTCCAAAGGTCAGTTGGCTGACCTGTTAATCTCCAAGAAAACACAACAAGTTGCTAGAAAGCCTTTTCTGAAGAGCCCAGCTGACCAGTTCCAACTTGACCTGCCCTGGATCCTGGTGGTATCTTCTGCTGTATTGAGCCTTGACACCCAAGTGCTGTTCTTGAGTTCAAAGTGTACTCCTCCTAACATCCTGAAAAACCTGGGACGTAGAAACTTGTTAGCTCCAAGGACACCTGGAGCACTGGGGCAAATCTGCCAAGTCAATCCAATGAAGGTGTGTTGCCGCTGGCCCAAAGATTCAGGTTGCTCCCGTTAGGAGATTTTCTGCAGCAGAGAATCCATTCAGCAGGATGTTGTTGAGAGTGTATCCGGCCATGTGCGACTACTGCTTATGGCCTTAAAGGATGTATGAATTCAATCTCCAAAAATGTGACTAAGTCCTAATGTAGAATCGCCATCAGGAAAAGGGGACAAAAGTATCCGGCCAGCGAGGGACCTTCCTTGGGCACAAATTTTGAATTCTTCCCAGTTGGAGCTTTACCGCCAAAAGTCAAAACCTTCAATGGAACCTCGGCCGATTGCTCTCTGGCTTCATAGACCTTTTTGGGTCCACAGCCTGCTGCCTTGTTCTGCTGAGGAATTCTGACTTCGATTTTGGGTACTAAGTCAAAAGGTGAAACTTCCAACCAGGTCAAACTTTTTTTTTTTTGTAAATCTTTTTATTAAAACTGATTCGACAACATGGCATAGTATCACAGAATCACAGCGAAAGTGGCAGCAAAACAAAGGCGTTTCAGAATGTAACAAGGTTATACAGTTGGACTTACACGGTGAGGGAGACATCTTCTTCAAAAAGGCGGGGGGGATACATATATTACCACGATATACGTTCCAAGGGGCCCATATCTTGGACCACTTGCGGGGGCAGCCCCGAGCAGTGTACACAGATTTTTTCCGCTGCATGCACCAATCGAGGTCTTTCTTCCAGTCCGCACTTTTGGGTGCATGCGAAGCCCCCCAGAGCTGTGCGATATTCCTTTTGGCTATCATGCAGCCGAGTGTGACCCACTGTATGGCGTAACTATTAAGGTCTGTTGGTTCCCAAATGTTAAGGAGGCATCTGGGCGCTTCCGGCTGGATCTCGGTTTCTAGAGTGTCACTCATGATAACCAGGTCAAACTTGATTCCCGTTACCGACCTGCACTCCATCACGGTCAGCCTTATATCGCACCTAGGTCCCAGTCAAGGGCAACTAGATGACCGAGTTGGCATCTAACACATTTTGGTTCTATTTTCATTTAAAACTTTAATAATTCATATCTCCGGTTCCACTTATTTGAATGTTGCCATTTTGGTATTTTTGTTCATGAAATTATTCTCTATTTTTATAAATTGGAGTAGGAGTTTTATTGTTATGTTTCGACTTTTTAAATGTTTTGGTACCTCCAAAAATTTTACACATTTTCTTAAGTTAAGTCTGTCTGCTCTGTGACATAGCTACCAGGTAATGAACTCGGGATTAAATTACTGAAACCTTTACTGGACCTAACAAGAACAGTGACCTACTTATTTGTGGTGCACTGCAATCCATTCCAACTAATAATCCACTTTTGCACACTTAGGGGTGCATTAGGATGAGGGTGGATCGCCACCGCCCGCATGGCGGTGGCGATCTGCCCTACATCCCCATCACCCATTTCCCCCCTGCCATATTAGTATGGCGGGGGGTACCACGGCGGACTGGAAGACCGTACGCCAAAAAGGGTTTAATATGGTGGGGGTGTCTGCTAGACACCGCCATCCATATCAGGATGCAGGCGGGAGGCAGCCTTTCCGCCACGGAAAGGCATGCGGACTTTGAAGTTGGGGGCCCGTTGCGGGTGCCCAGGTTGTTGGGGGGGGTGGGGGGGCACATGGGAGGTACCTATGGTACCCCCCTGCATGTGCATGCACAACATGGCAGGCACCACGCTGTGACTGCCATGTTGTGCATGCATATGCACAACATGCGTTTTTGGCATTGCGGCGGATGATGCTAAAAGCACCGCCCGGCGCAATGTTCAAAATGCAGGATGCGCCCGCCAGTGTGGCTGGCGCATCCTAATCACCTCCACGGGACCGCCGCACTAATGATGCCCTTGGTATGGGAAAAATCGCAGATCTTTCATTTTATGGGGTTCATTCTAATTTTATTTGGCACTTTCTCCAAGATCCATGCTGTGTTATGGCTGTTGCCTGCACCCCGTGAACCTTTTGTCTTTTCAGTACCACATTTGATTTTTGGTATTCGATCATATAGCACTTACTCAATGCCATGACCTAGGGGTTTCATCACTCTTTTTAATGCCTGCCAATGTTGCAAGACTTAAACAGGGTTGGGTCAGAGTATGAAAATTTGCAGGAATGCAGCACAAATGTGCATTGATATTTGCACCAATTGACCAGTGCAAATGTCATATTTTGTAGTGGGTGGTATATACCAGTAAAAATGTATGTCTAATGTTTGAAATGTGATGCATTTCTAGGCAACTGAATTGAAGAAGGCCTTGCAGGTGCTTTTCCAGGAAACATTTTGGAGGAAAATGTACTCTTATTTCTTGCAACGTAGCGCAGCAGGCAAAGTTGCTACTCTCCGTTGTGTGAAAGGGAGAGAGCAGGACAGCACCATATCTACTAAGATATGACACTGCTGTTCTCTTCTGAAGGGCTGGCGCACAATGAGGCTATCTTGTGCCACTCAGATGAAAAGTATTGATAAATGTGACCCTCCATCTGAAGTTATTTGTGGTACCCGTTGACTTGGCCTTGTCCGCAATGCTCTTTAAATGTTTCATGGTCTCAATAACCAACATTCTGGTACACACAACTTTGCCTTCCAAATTATGCCTATGACACCTTGTTCTGTTTCAAGATTCAAGGAACTTTACAAACGTGTTTCACTGCTAACACTATTCAGCATTGAATACAGAAAATCTGATTTAAATGGAGAAAAGTCTAAACTATCGCTCATTGGCCCTCTCGACCCAGCTAAATAAAACTAAACAAAATGTACCTGAATGCCGCCGCCAACGCTGCTGTCACCCGTCGCATCATGCTTCTCCTTCTTCTGGGCACAGGCTTCCAGACTGCACTGCGGCCAATCATAACGCTGCATGAAAGCAGCATCAGTATTGGCCTGAGCGCTGGCAACTCGTGCTCTCAGGCAGACTATGAGCCTGGGCCTGCTCTCTCCAGCCCCAGCAATGCGGCCGGGGCTGGAGAGAACTTCACTGCGCATGAGGGTTTGGCCGCCCGGAGACAGCTGGCCAAACTCTCATGCGCACTACCACCCCCCCACCAGCAGTGTCATCCCCTGGACCCGCCCCCAAAACTTGTCAGAGTCCTGGGGGCAGGTCCAGGGGATTCAAATAAAACATTCATAAAATGAGTTTAAAAACAGTTTTATTATGGTTTTATTTGAGGGTGGTGAGGGGGGGGGGGCAGCGCTCACCCACCCTAATGGAGGGGACGCTGCTGCAATGTACCACAGCAGAATGAGTGCACTATCTATAGGAAGGCAGCCTTTCCAATGCAGTCTTTACCACGCAGGTAAGTACCACACAGGTAAGCATTTGTAGCATTAGCTCACGTCTTTACCATACAGGGAGGTATTTTATTATTATTATTATACTATTAAAAAATGGGGTTGGATGCGGGTAGTGGTAAAGGGAGGTAAGGGTAATTTTATGGTTTAGGGGTGGGCAGTGGCAAAGGGAGGTTAGTAGTAAATTAAAAAAACATGTGGGGTACTTACCTTACCTATACTTATTATGCGTGGTAAAGGCATGTGTGGTAATTGCATGCTTTGTGATTCATACATTCGTATCTGCAGAACTTCGTGTCAAAATGGCCATACAATACTTTGTGGATGTAAAATAAATTACTTTGTGGTACATTTACCACCACATTCACAGAAAATAACCCTTGCCATACTTGTCCAATGTGATGCACGCTGCTCTTCCCTAGTCCCTCATATTTCACCCAGCCATTGAGTATTTCTGTGTCTCCTCTAGGACTGTTCGTTTACTCCTGTAAAGCAGCGCCTTGAAACATGTTTACGCGCCAGAATGCCAAACAAGCATTCCAAGTACTAAACCATGCTCTCTTCTTTGCAGTTCAATGGATTGTGTATGCAGGGGCCTGGCGGCCTGCCTGGGCGGGATGGCACTCCTGGAGTTAACGGCATTCCCGGCACCCCTGGGATTCCTGGCCATGATGGGATCAGAGGGGAAAAGGGAGAATGCATCAGGGAGAGCATCACCGAATCCTGGACCCCCAACTTCAAACAGTGCGCCTGGAACTCGCTCAACTACGGCATCGACCTGGGGAAAATTGCAGTAAGTAGAGCAGCCATTGCAGTTTAGAAACTGATACAGATAAAAAGAAAATGTGCACTACTGGCGGTCATTTAAAAACAAAAAAAAATGAAATACATGAATTAAAAATAATAGTAACTAGAGAACGCTTTAAAAAGGTAGCATCAGGAGGAGGAGCCTAGCGCGCATCCAAGATGGTCGCGTGAGCACAGGGCTCCCCGGACCCTCGCTGCTCCTCGGAATTTATCCTGAATCTATCCTGGCTTGGTTGATGGAATCTGGGAGACGAATGCTGGCTGAACACTAAACTCCTTTCGGAAATCAAATCGGACCTGGCAATCCGGAGTTATGGTGGTTTGAACTTTTGAGGCCCACCCGACGGCTGTGCCCGATGCGAGGGTGATCTGTGGAGCCGGGGCGTTGTTGAACAACAACGGCAGCGGAGCTGTGCCAGTGGCCGTCACATCACTTTCGGTTTCACTTTTGGTCTTTGAGGGGCTGGACTGTGGACTTGCTTGGTGCGACTGGGCTTTCATTTTGCCTTCGCTTGAAGCCGGTGGCTTCGTCTGCTGCCAGTGTGCTCATTGACGGTGGTCCCTTCGCTCCGCCATATTGCGGCCTGTGGTGCGACACGCGTCTGCCTGGCCTGTGCCACCTCGACGCTTCCTCGGTGGTCCCCTTCGGCGATCGAGGTTCTCATGGGAGGCAGGGGAGACCCCGAGAGGCGTAAGACCAAAACATCCCTACGTGGGGGATCGGTCCAGACGAACAACATGGACCGCTACACTCAGGGTAAAGGATCCCCCGGGACGGCCAATGTCCCCCCGGAGGACACCAGTGGTGGCCCGTCCGTTTCTCCGGATCTGTCCCTGCAGGACATCATGGGCGCCATTAAGGGCATCAGAGAGACCATCGCTACACAGTACGAGGCCTTGGCCCGTAAAATCGACACGGTGGCCATTGACATTACGCTAATCCGGGCGGATCTCTCTAAGACCAACGAGAGGGTCCAATCGCTGGATGTGCGGACGTCCTCCCTTGGTACGGACGTGTCGGACCTGCAGGCCACTCTCGGCGATCTCAAGTCGGCCAATGATCTGATGGCCCGGCGGCTGGAAGACTTCGAGGGACGGGCCCGCCGCAATAACATCCGCGTCATAGGCGTTCCGGAGACCTCCGATAACCGCCCGGTTGATCTCCTGGTCGAGGAGCTCATCCTCGAACATCTTGCTCCCGCTGGCCTGAGTAAGTTTTTCGCTGTGGAGCGGGCCCATCGAGTCCCAGGTGGCCGGCCGCGACCGGGTGCCCCCCCGAGGCCTATCGTTGCGAGACTTTTCCATTACAGAGACCGAGACGCGATTCTGCAGGCCTCACGGGTCCATGGCCCGGTCCGACATGAGAACTCGTCCATTAACTTTTTCCCGGACTTCACCCAACTTGTCCAGAAACAGCGGATGGGCTTCCAGGGGGTGAAGCGGCGTCTCCGGGACCTCGGTCTCAAGTACTCTATGCTTTATCCTGCAAGGCTCCGAGTGGAACATGAAGATCGGACTACCTTTTTTGACTCTCCTGCGACTGTGAGTGACTGGCTGGATTCGCTGCCAGACCGGGGTGACCGGACTGGGCCCTCTGCCGGTACCGAGGGTGGCGGGTCTCCTTTGGAGTGACTTATGGTCCCGGACTCAGCCAGGTTGTACTGTTCGGCTGGGTTCTACTTCTTTTGTGTATTTTGTTTCACTATGTTGTGTGTGGGGAGCGGGCGGGGACGGGTCCCTTCCCTCCTCCGGGGTCTTTTCGTAGAATGGGGTTTGTAGGGCGACAGGCACACTGCAAGTTGGGGTGTTTTTTTGGACCGCAGGGGTGCAGGGTGGGGGGTGTTGGAGTTGGGGGGGGGGTTGGTGGGTGGGTGGGGTTGTTTGCATTTGTGTTTTTTGTTTTCAAGGCGAAGTATTGGCTATGGTTCATCCTTGGGTGTTGAGCTCTTTGCTAGGGGGCCCTTGATCTACTGGATGGGATGGGGGGGGACGGGTTGAGATTGATGTCTTGGAACGTCAATGGATTGGGGGACCGTATCAAACGGGGTGTTGTGCTGCAATATCTACGTCGTCTGACTCCTGATGTGGTGTTCTTACAGGAGACGCATCTGGTTGGCAATGTTTGTCGGGCTATGAACAGGGGGGGATATCGACTTGTGGCCCACTCTGGTTTCACCACTGGTTCGAGAGGGGTGGGCATTCTCTTGCGAGCTTCACTTCCGTTGGAGATCACCAGGGTGGTCCCAGACGATAGAGGGCGCTATGTGGCTCTGACTGGGAGGTGGGAGGGGCAGTCCCTTTCCTTGATCTCGGTCTATGTTCCCCCGGGCCTCCAGAACTCCACCTTCTCAGACTTGGGTCGTATGTTGCTTGGGCTTCCTGACAGTCTTTTGCTTATGGGTGGGGACTTTAATTCGGTTGTCTCGGGTGACCTGGACCGTCATCCGCCCAGGGCCCTCCCTGCTGCCCAGGCGTGGCTGGGCGGGCTCCTGGAGACCTTCGGTCTGGTGGACTGTTGGAGGTTAATGCATCCGACACAGTGTCAGTACACCTTTCACTCTGGGGCCCATGGGAGTCTCTCCAGACTGGATTATTTCCTCATGCCCGCGGCCCAGGCTGCTCGGATTCGAGAGGTGAAACACCTGGCCAGGGGTATTTCTGATCATTCCCCACTGTGGTTGCTTTTTGACACCGGGTCGCGGTCCGCTGGGCGGATCGCTCCTATTAACCCTTGGTACCTGCGAGACCCCAAGATCCGTGATAGCCTGATTAAGTCGATTGATCAATATTTTTCTGAGAATGAGGGGTCGGTGCTGTCCTCGGTGTCCCTGTGGGAAGCTTTCAAAGCAGTGCTCCGCGGGCATGCCCTGTCCCAGATTGTGGAGGCCAAGAGGGTCAAGAGAGAGGCGGCTGTGACGCTGGAGACTGAAATATCGGGGCTGGAGGCAGCCTTGGAGGCGGGTGTCACCCCGGATGGGCTGCATGCCCTCAGCCTGAAGCAGTTTGAATATAAGTCTCTCGTCACTGATGCTGCCAAGACTATGTATAGGGAGCAGCAGGGCAGGTTGTATGACGCCGGAGACAAGGCGGGTAAGCTGATTGCCTGGTTGGACAAGAAGGAGAGAGTGAATCTTGTGGTCCCGGAGCTTCGGGTGTCGGATGGAGTGTGTGTGACTGAGCCTGGTGAGATTGTTGAGTGTTTTGCTGACCACCTCCGTGCAGTGTACTCCCCGGTGTCTGATAGAGATGAGGACGACTCTCGTCTTCTGCTTCGGGATATTGCCCTGCCCGGCTTATCCGTCGAGGACCGCGAGCTGATGGATGCCCCTTTGTCTGTCGAAGAGATAGCTGCTGCGATTCGCTCCCTCCGCTCGGGCAAGGCTATGGGCCCCAACGGCCTGCCGATTGAACTATATAAGTTGCGCCCGGATAAAATCGCGCCTTTCCTCCGTCATATGTTTCAGGAATCGCTCGAGAGGGGTTCCCTTCCTGACGACCAGCGTCTGGCTACTATAGTGGTGATTCCCAAGGAGGGTAAGCCACGTGACCGCTGTGCCTCCTATAGGCCTATTTCCCTGCTGAATGCCGAACCCAAAATCCTTGCTAAGGTCCTCGCCAATCGCTTGCTGAGCGTTATATGTGACTTGATACATCCGGATCAATGTGGCTTCATCCCACATCGTAATACCGCTCTCAACTTACGGCGTTTGCACGGCGTCCTCGCTAGGGTTGAGCACTTCGCTGAACCGGCCATATTGGTTTCCCTAGACGCCACGATGGCCTTTGATACCATTGAATGGCCATTTCTTTGGGCCGTCTTGGCGAAGTTTGGTTTTGGGGAGGGGTTCCTTGGCTGGGTGAAGCTCCTTTATGCTGGACCAATGGCTCAGGTGGTTGTCAATGGGCGGGTTTCTCGGCCTTTCGCTCTCGGGAGGGGAACTAGGCAGGGGTGCCTGTTGTCCCCGCTGCTCTTTGCTCTCGCCCTGGAGCCGCTCGCTGCCTGGCTCCGTTGGGAGCCCTCGATTAGAGGGCTCCGGTGGGCCCCGGGCTTCGAGGATCGGGTTTCATTGTACGCGGATGATATTCTCTTGTATCTCACCTCACCGCGGAAGTCGCTCAATGTTCTCTTTGATGTCCTTACTTCCTTCGGGAAAAACTCGGGTCTGATAATCAACTGGTCCAAATCTTGTGTGTATCCTATCTCTGGTGGTCTTCCTCTCTTGCCGCCTCGGCTTCCGCTCCAAATATCTCAGTCCGGCTTTAAATACCTGGGGGTGTACGTTTCGTTGGATCCGGCGGTCCGCTATGAGCAGAATCTCCTGTCTCCACTCCGGCGTTTGAGGGCAGATACGGCTCGGTGGTGTAAGCTGCCCTTGTCTCCGCTTGGTCGCGCGGCGCTGTTTAAAATGATGTCCCTTCCCAGATTCCTTTATGCACTCCAGAACTCCTTCGATGTCATTCCTGCGGCCTACTTTAGGGAGGTGGAGAGTTTGCAGAGGAGACTGGTTTGGGACGGGCGATCGCGTATCGCTTTGGCCAAGCTGACTCTTTCCTGGTATGACGGGGGCATCGCGCTTCCTGATATTAGACGGTACTATTGGGCCTCCCAGCTGTCTGCCATTAATCATGCTACGTACGCTCCTGGTTCGAACCCGGCATATGAGATGGACAAATTCCTGCTCCCCGGCGGTAACTATAACAGAGCGCTTTACTCGCGGTCTGCTGGTAGGGCCCTTACGGGCCCTACCAGGATTGCGGTCCGTGTATGGAAGGCGGCTAACGTTGCGATGGGCTGGAGTGAGCGTTTAACGTGCGCCACTCCTCTATTCGACTCAGACCGCTTGGGAAGCCTCTGGACAACGAAAGGCTTCGAGCGCTGGGATACGATCGGCATCAGCAGAGTGGGGGACCTGTGGGTTAAAGGTGCGGTTAAATCCTTCCCGGCGCTTCAGCGCGAGTATGAGCTTAGTGACAGAGAGTTCTTCCGTTATGCACAGGTTCGGCACGCCCTGCTTTCGGTCTTTGGGGAGGGGACCACGGTCCCTTCTTCTTCGCCTCTCGAGGACCGCATACTCGATGGTCACGTTCCCGACAGTACTATCTCCCTGATTTACAAAAAACTGATAAACAATCGGGCTGACCTCTTGGTGCGTCTTCGGGAGGCATGGACGGGAGATGGGGTGGAGCTGGACGATGAGGACTGGCAGACTGCGCTGTCATCCCCTAAGGAGGTGGCCATCCCGGCCCGTCTCCGCCTGGTCCAGCTTAAGATTCTCCATCGTGTATATGTGACGGGCCCCCGCCTGGTCTCGATGGGGTTTTCAGACGACGGACTCTGTAAGCGTGGCTGCGGGCTCAGTGCTACCTTTCTCCATATCCTATGGGAATGCCGCGAGGTGGCGGAATACTGGCGCCGGGTGCATGATATTATGAGACGAGTCACCGGGGTCGCTCTGCTGCCGGAGGTGCGTCGTTGTGTGCTGAATGTATGGGAGCCCAATGACTGCAATGCGGCTCAGGCTCGGTGGGCGGCCTTGGGGAACATGATTGCAAAGAGAGATATTGCGCAGCTTTGGGGTCCCAGCGGCCTCCCACCGTGTCCGTCTGGAAGGAAAACATGGACTGGTGCATGTTCAGGGAGAAAACGGTGTATGTGTCCCGTGGTAAACCGGGGGCTTGGGTTAAAATTTGGGGGCAGTGGAACGCGTATCGTGGGTCTATCTGTGCTCCCCCTTTGGTGGATACGTCCGGGGTTGCCTCGTCCCCCTGATCCTTGAGGGTTCCTTGTGCATCTCTTACTTTGGAGTACAGATTTGGTTCTCTCGTGGCCCCCCCCCTCCCTCTCAGGTCTTCTTTTATTGACCGCCCTTGGGTGGTTGGGTGTTGACTCCCCCGGCTGGTGTTCGCCGCCCTTCATAAGTCGTTTCGCCTTGTTTGTTGTATTTTTGTATTTTTCTTTTTTGTTGTTATTTATATTAAAAGTGTGTATGCTGATTTCCTTTATGTGCAGTCTGATCTACTGTGATAGTGCGGAGCCCCTGTGGGCCAGTCATTGTTTTCTGATATGCTGGAACACTTCGACTACTAGCGGCCGGCCCTGGTGGTTGTAGGCCCGTGTTTGTAACCCTTTTTATGCACAATAAAATCTTTTCAAAAAACAAAAAAAAAAAAAGGTAGCATCAATATTTGTACCCTGCAGAAGGCATTTCTTAGAAGGCCAAACATTTAAGCCAATGAGATCGAAATGCATTGAATACTGTTATGTGCCCCATGCGGCATGCGTTGTAAAATAGGTTATTAATGCTGTAGTTATTTGAAGGCCAATCTTGAAGAAGCAATTTAATATGCTTAAAGACTTACAGTCACATGGCCGTCAGTGTTAAATAAATAAGTGATCAAGCTGCAATATTTAGTCATTGTCGGTTCTCGAATCTACCCTCAGATTTGATGCTGACGGACAGGACTCCTGTTGTCCCGCAGCCTGGGAGTGTTGCATTCAAACCCGATGCTTTTTAGGTACTTAAGATCAATCTCATGCTAGGTATTTATCTGTACCTGGTTTATGTGGCTCTTATATTACTACAGGGTTTAGAATTGTTTATTTGATCACGAAGATGGATAGATACAGCATCCCACAGCTCCCATCCATAATATTATCTAGTTTGTCAGCCATGTGCTGAGGTCCCAGCAGAAGTTTCCTGCTCCTTTGGGCTACTTTGGGCCTTGAAGGTGTCCTTTGGTTGGACTCATTTCCTCAAGCCCTCTTTATCTCCACAAGTGTGTTGGATGCGGGCAAGTCCAGTTCATCCATAGCAACAAGCTTCACAACTTCTTCACCTCTGATGGGATTCTTGCCCACTTTACCAAAGCTGAGGCCACGCTTATAATTTTTGTAAATACTTAAATATCTGCTTTAAACATAGCTCTCTGGTAAAGTATTTCTACCTTTTGTTTGATCGCTTTGGAATTTGTCCATGTAAGTTGCTAATAGAGTTAGGTGGTGGATCCAAGCCAGGCTTGACCTTGGCTTTGGCCTGGCCCTTGTCCAAATGAGACTGGCCTTTGAAAATATAGCGGGTCAAATATTTAGCCAGTCCCTCTCTTCTCTGATGCAGTTTTAAGTGGCATGCCAATGAAAGCATTATCTCTGCTCATGTAAAAAAAAAAAAAACATTTAAATCCTTCCACTAGAGGCACTGATCCTCCATCTCTGTCCCAAACTGAAGCAGCACCAGTCTTGAAGCAGATTTGAGATCAGAGAAAGAGCTCAGTACAGTGGAAAAGAATTCAGCTTTGTAATGGCTAATGCAAATAAAATCGAAATCAAAACTATACCTTTTAAAATATTTGGAGCTCGCTTACTTTGTGAGGGGAACTTTTCCGTATTATGGTATGGTGCTGCCTTTTCACCTGGCTTCTCTTCTGTTTCTTGGGGTTTCCACTGTTAGTTCAGTTTTATAGTTGTTATTGTCTTTTTCTTCCAATGACTGTGCACACTTAACGAAAGTCGAGAAGGACCAAATAAAATTCACCACATAGCCTACACCAACGTTCCAGAAAAAAAAGTTACTTTTTTTATTTTGAGAGACTTAATTGTAATTTTTTAATAACCAACTTTATTTCGTTAAGAAGTACAGCAAGCATCATCCATACATTATAAGTATTACAAAGGAAAGAGGAGAGAAAATATGGCTGTTCAGATCCACAACAACATGTATGACCATCCACATAGAAATCCCCCCACTTATAAGTCAAAACCGTGATAAGCCCACCACTTCCCCCACAACTTCTCGTGATCATGAGGACATAAACGGGCTTCATATATGTGCTTTTCTTGCTGTGCACTCGTCAACTCCAGCGCACAATGTCGATAACGAGGGAGGCATTGGCTACTTCCAGAGACGGAATATGTCTTGTTTCCATACCCAGGAAGAGTTGCTCAGTGCAGAGACAACCCAGTTCCTCTACCAGTCCCATCAAGGTTATCTTGGGGGTTAGCTTTATAGAGCGTCCCAAGATATCCGAGACCTCCCGCTCTACCCCAGTCCAGAAGGGTCTCAACTTGAGGCAGCTCCATGCTATATTGAAACAGTCAGCAGTGGGTCATCTACAGCGTGCATAGATAGGACGGGCATCATGGAACATCTGCTGTATACAAGATGGGGACAAATGGGCCAAGAGGAAGTAGTTTACCTAGATAATCGGCAACTGCATGGATTTTGCCAGTTCCTTGGGGCCAGGCATGCATCTCTCCAGTCTGTACTATAATCTACAGTTAGCTCTGTCGGATAAATCAATTGGTTAGCATTCCATAATTAATATACAGTAAGAAACACACCAAGGATATTTATTCCGCAATTCAAATGTAGTGTATAATTCTTTTTTACATATATGGCTGTCACATAGACATTTTTTATCAATAGATAAACAAAAAATAACTTTCGTGAGTAAGTGAGAAAGTGTGACAAAATGATGTCGTGCGTGAAATATATACAACAAAAACTAGTAACAAACCTGTATCATGTAAATCAATATGCGTCTGTCCTTTCACAATTTATTTCCAATGTTTTCAAAACCACCCTAATACAGTTCCTATTTCTGGCTTTGGGTGAGGAAGCTGTTGGACATGAACTTGATATAGAGCGTTGACGTTTCGACCCAGAGGTATGCGCTGTTGGACCAGTGTCATGGCGTGTCTTCCTCAGGACAGTAAAATGGAAGTAGACAACCTATATAGGGCAAAACAATTAATAAAAGTGAGTAAGGTGTGTTTCTGTCTAAAAAAGGTTGCATTAAAGGGTGGCCAAAATCAGTGGTGAACCAACCACATACAGGTGTGATAAGGATATCCACACAGTAGTTCCTTTACCCGTAAAAGAATCCACCATCCAGTTGGAATCTAAAATGAGAAAAAACTGTGTGGGAAAGTTCAGACATCTTTAACTTCAAACGATTAAATAAGGAATACACGCTGCTTGGAAGCGCGTGGCCTACCTTTACAAGGGAGACGAATGTTCTAGTGAGAAATCTAGAAACGGAAAGTAGGGTAAAGGTTAAAGTCCTTTATAAATTTATAAATAATCAGCCCATGCAGCACGCAGCTCAAAAAAGCGTGTGACATACCTTCACAATAGTTCAACCATGCGAGCAATAATTAGGGTTTTGTATATTCCACCAACTGGTTGGAATCTATAGATAAAGGATTTGTGAGACAATGTTTGGGTCCTTAAAACGGGCCAATCACTTGATAAAAGCATGCTGCTACTAGAGCGCATGTCTTACCTGTACCTCAGTATTGCAGTGTAACCCTTGTTTTACAATATCGAAAACTCCATACTTCATTGCTTAGATCCACCATCCGGTTGGAATCTAAACACAAAAAATGATGGAGAATATTTTAAAACCTTAGAAATGAGCCTGAAGATTGAAGGCAGCGCGCAGCTGAAATCTCACATGTCTTACCTCTTTCAACGTTTAGCAATGAACTCAAGCAACCACAAGACGCTTCCGTGTGTGGTAAAGAGTGCAAGTGAGGGTCGCTCCAGTCTGTATCATCTAAGTTGCCCACCCATACAGTCCATCTCTGCCAAAGGGAGTCAAAGCCATCTGGAGCATGAATAATCAAGGAGCAATATTTCTGGGTTATTGCTCGTTTCGCCAACCGCCCCATTAATATCTTTTCCTCGAGGGGGCTATATTCTGGAAGTTGGATGTTAGGAGTGAGGTGTGTCCCTAGAGAATGCCGCACCTGAAGAAATCCCAAAAATTGTGTATTTGCTAGGGAATAATTTTCGTTTGGTTCCTAGAAGGACATGAGAACATTGCCTTTAAGAGATCTCCCAGGTATGTGTTGCCTATACGGTCCCACTGGTGGAACCCCTCTAGGGCAGAAAGGCGCTGAAGCCCCATGCCCTGCCATAAGGGAGTAAGCCCTGTTAGCCTGCGGTCCCACCGAATCAGGTGTAAGGCCGCCCTCCAGCAGTGTATCGCCTCTCGGGTGCATTAAGGCATCTCCCGAGGCACAGGGCTCCCATACAGGTGGCCAAGGAGTACCTCGAATCCCACCAAATGATGTTCCAATCGGTAAGCTGTGTCATCCCATACTCCTGTAAACCACTCGATAATGGGTACCAGATGTGCAGCCAAATAGCAAGCATAAATATCCGACACTCCCAGCCCCTGTCAAAGGGTATCTTCCGGGCCGAGGCAAAAGCCACTCTGTGGTGGCCTCCAGCCCTATTGAAGGTTAGTTTGGAGGTCAGGGATCGGAACCACTGTCAGGGTGTGGAATACTGGAAGTTCGTTAATGCATACAAGTAGTTGGGAGACACATCATTTTGAAGACCGCATTGCACCCAATAGGATTAAGCAGCAATTTCTTCCAGCAGTGCAGATCCGCTCAAAGGCTGAGGCCAGGCCCTGGAATTTGAGTTTTCAGGCCAGATCTGGGAGGTGGGATACATGTATCCTCAAATATTTAAACGCATTATGTTACAAGGGAATGTCTGGGCACCAGCAGCGACTCTCTGCATCTTCCCTCACCTCCACCAGGAAGGATTTGCTTGCATTAATGCCGGAGGCTTCCCCATAAAGGCGAACAATCTCCAGGCATTATGTGCCGGAAGCCACAGGGTCTCTAAAGAACAGTAGAATGTTGTTGGCATAAAGTACCACTCGATCATCAAACCCAGTCCCCCATCTCCACTCCTGTACCCGCACATCGCATCGTGTGAGGCATGCCAGTGGCTCAATGGTTAAAACAAATAACAGTGGGGTGAGTGGGCACCCCTGAAGTGTCCCCCGTTGGATCAGCAAGGCAGCGGATTAGATGTCGTTCACCAGAACCTGAGTCATTGGGTTATGATAAAGGAGGTGGACCATTCTCTGAATTTTGTTCCCAGGCCCGCCCGCAGCAGGACCGCCTCCAGGAACTCCCATGAGATTGTGTTGAAGGGTTTTCGAAAGTCCACAAGGAGTAGGGCTAGATTGCCTTTGACACTGTGCCTGGGATAGGGCCACCTGCAGCCATTGATTTCAGTGACTTGTGGTCTTACCCGGCATGAACCCACATTGGTTCGGGTGAATAGGATGAGTTAAGGTAGGGGTCAGTCGGGTCACCAAAACTTTAGCGAGAATCTTAATATCCGTGTTAATGAGCAAGATCGAACAATATGAATCGCATTGGTCTGGAGGCATACCCTCTTGGGGGATGATCACAATGGTGGCACAGTCAAGGTCGGCGGGAAACGATCCCCACTGTATCGCTTCTGTATAGAAATTCAGCAAATGGGGCATTATAAGGAAGTGGAATCTCTTGTAATATTCACTGGGATACCCATCGGATCTAGAGGTCTTCCCCGACTGGAGTTCAGAGATGGCTACGCCCACCTCTTCCTCCGTCAGAGGCCGGTCTGGGTCATGAGCTAAGGATTGTGGAATTGAGGACAATGGAATGTCATGGAGCATAGGGTTTCCCTCTCCAAGGGAGGCACTGTGGGTAAAGATTCTGGTAAAATGTTGCAAAGACCTGCACGATCACCCGCAACTCCTCCCGGAGGTCACCCGTCAGGTCTCTAATTGCAGGGACCACCATGGTGGAGATACCTCACTTTGGTTCAAGCGAGTTCCAGCAGACGCTGTGCATCCTCCGAGTCCAGAATGACAAGCACGACATTCCAGATTGAGTATCTTACTTTCCAGGTCGGTCATCCACTCATGCTGCAAGGACTCCTGTCTTCGGACATATCCTTAAATCAGCCCTCTCAAGGAAGGCTTACAAGCAGCATAAAGTGTCGCCTTAGACAACACGGAGCCGTCGTTAGTTTGGAAATAGGCTTGGAGCTCATCCTCCAGGAAGGAGACACATTCAGGGGTCTTCAAGTGCCATGCACTGAAACGCTAGATAGTTCGCAGTGTCTGAGGATTGGCAACCTATTCCATCAGGAGAGTGGCATGGTCAGAGATGCAGGAGGATACGGACCAAGTACAGTGCAAGGAGATCTGTTGCGGCAAGCCACCTCAAGTCAATTCAGGCTTCTGTGTTGTAGGCTGCCTATCGATGTGTGTATGCCTGTGCTGAGGGATGCTAGGAGCGCCACACGTCACATATTTCAAGGTAATCAGCCCAGGTGATGAGACACGCTGAGCAGGAGGTGGTGGTGTTCCATTAGGGGTCAGGAACGGTAAAATGTCTCCTCCCACCAGAGTGGTCCTGGGGGTCAGTGACACCAACAGGGCTCACAGCGCCTGGAGGGTGGGTTGCAACAGCTGCGGAAGAGCATAACATGAGACAAAGCTGTATTGCCTAGAGGCCATGGGGCTCTCAATCCCAATGTACCTCCACCGGGGGTCCTTGTGTACTTTAGTAATGGTCATTGGAAGGGGCTTATGGAGAAGAAGAGCCACTCCTCTAGAGCCCCAAGAAAAACCCGGTCATACCCAAATCGAGCGAAGAGGGGGCATTTTGTTCCCAGCAGATGAGTTTCTTGCTATAACACTACATTGGGCTAATATCTTTTAATGCAGCGTAATACAGGTGATCTTTTGATACGGTCCTGATGACCGTTAGTGTTCCAAGATAGTATTGCGATCATGTGGGGAGGTGGTGTGATAATAGTGAAGCAGGCAGAGGTCTGCCTTGGGCAAGAGCTGCCCTTGAACAGGACTCCAAGTCTTGGGTCTGTAAGCCAATAGCATCAGGTTAAAGGGTTCGCTGAGCAGAAACCTGAAAGGAAAAATCCTAATTAACATAAAACAACATTCATTTAAAAACCAACAGAAGCCACCCCGCAAACTCCCCCACCCCATACTTCCCTGGAAGCATCTATCTCCCTCGATAAACAAAACATAATGAATCAATGAAAGTACTAGAAAGGTGACTCAGACAACAGTGTTCACACCTCTGGCATGGATACTATGCCTGACAGCGCATACAAGATAAAGGCACTAAGGGTAGGCAGGTGCAATGGTGTTTACGATGAGTGGACATGCAATGTGTTGACAGAGGGTTCCCCAAGGTCAGTTGTTCCACTTCCTCCCAGAGCTAAGTATGTGTCAGGTCTCTGGCACCATTGCTAGTTTTTGGCCATGGCCTCGCGCCATCTCGGGTTCTCTGTGCAAGAGGCATTGCAGTTCTGCGCCAAGGAGGTCATTCTGATGAGGTCAGGATGCCGTCCAGTAAGTTAGAGAGCTGTGGATTTGCTTCAAGTATCGGATTGTGTGCCACCACAGACGGTCACGTGGCCTTCATTCTCTGGGATCGCGATCGCTTTTCAGATCTGCGTGCAGAGAGTCGAGACTGGGAAGCCGGCAAACTCTTGTCTCGCCGTTCTTCCCGGTGCAAGGGTTGACGTGATTGTTCCTCCTTGGCCCATTCCCAGGCCTGTCCCGGGGTAGTAAAAAAGAAAGCAGGGGATTGAAGAATAACTTTAAGGCAGGCTGGGAAAAGGAGCATGTAGCAGAGTTTAAGGGCTCTCAGTTTCTGCTTCACCTCCTTGAAGGATTGTTTAATTGTAATTTTACATGACGTTTTATGTGAGTTGCTTGCCAAATCAAGCAATGGCTTCACTCCTGCTTTGGTTCTTGGCTCCTGGAACTGAGACAGACCCTTAGCTTGACTCTCCATATAAGTTTGTTGACTTGCCCGTTTCTATTATTATTGTTACTTGCTAACCGCGACAAATCACCCTGTAAGGGTCTCTAGTCGCTGCTGCATATCTTCCGACATGGGCCACAGATTAGGATATTTGAACAGGGGACTAAAAGCATGACTAAAACATCCATGGTATAAGAGCTTTTTTGAATTGTCTGTGGTCGGTATTAACAAGGAGATGTACTGGGAGCTGGTTCCCGTATTGTACGTATAGGTACGAAAATGGTCTGCCCCCATTTCTGGTGGTACGAAGGCAGCGAGGGTATAACAGACAGTTCCCACAGGAACTAAGGTTCCTGGTGCTGCTATGCCAATTGAGCTTTTTCTGTAAAAACTGAGATCCATTCCCATAAAGTGTTTTATGGACCAAACAAAGAAGTTTAAATCGTGAACGCTTTTTTATAGGCAACCAGTGAAGGCTTCTTAGAATGGGCACTGAAGGCAATGGGGGTGGACAATGGCAAACTAAATATGCTACTGTATTTTGGAGCACCCGAAGTTTTGAGAACAGACCTTCGTTCATAGAAGCCATTAACGCATTCCCATAGTCCAAGCATTTCTTGATTGAAGTGGTATCCACTGAAATACTTTTCTTAAAAGGCACATAAAACCAAACATGTGTCCGTGATGTAGTTTACATGTTCCTTCATGGACAGTTTCTCATCCACCATGATTCCTAGGTTTCTCACCTCTGTCTTTGGAGTTGGAGCGATGCCCAAGCTAGTAGGCCACCAGTCATCTGACCAAATCAAGTGGGCTTTCCCAAACAGTACAACCTCTGTTTTGGTTGCATTAAGTTGCTAACAATTCTGCTGCATCCGCGTGGCAATATGGTCCATGCAGTCTCGGAATCTTACTTTGGTATCTTCTGGATTTGTAATGCAAAAAGTATTGGGACCCCCTCTACACACAGTACTTTTCCAAAAGGTCAGGGAGAAGAGGGGAAGAAATAAACAACCTAAAAAATAATGCTCCCTCTAGACCTATATTCTAATTTCCAATATTTCATCAAAATTTTAATAGAAGATCTTAATCAGCATGGGCTAGCACACAAAGGACAACAATTTATATCTTTTACTTCTGTTTATTATCTTTTTGTATTATCCTTTTTTATATATATAAATATAATAGAATTTTATACATATAAATCAATCTTCATTAATGACATCATTATATTTTACACATTTTTAATGTCAATTCCTTAATGCACAGTATATTATTCCAAAAACAAAACAAAAACACACGAGCAAAACCCAGGGAGAAGAACACTGCACATTCATACTCTTCATTCATACAATCACATACCATACATCCCTTATAGATCAATCTCAATAGTTGTCCCAATTAGCGCATTTTAGTTGTAAAGTAGTCCTTATGACCCCCAACAGGGAGCTACTACAAAAAGTTACAGGATCTACATAAAAGACTTGGTCAACGCGTTTCGGTGGCACAAGAAAGCATAGGAACCACCTTCATCAGGACCCGCTACTTCTCATATTGCAAGTTCTCACAACCTGGGAATTCTATTTAAAGGAATAATATTGATCTACAATGCTTGCTGTTTATGCTGTAAGAGGTAATCACAGAATTTTCCTTATTTCTTTTTTTCTTTTATCTGAGGATACCCGTGAGAATCACCTCAATGTCCCACTAGGTACGGGACAGAGCCATGGTCCATCCGGTATTTATTCAGTAATGTTCCATATATCTTTAAATAATGAATTACGTAAAATATATAAATTGTTGTCCTTTGTGTGCTAGCCCATGCTGATTAAGATCTTCTGGATTTGTCCCTTTGTGATTTTTTAGGGAGGGGGAGTTTTATTTAGCGCAAACTTGACCTGAAGGTATCAGAGCGCTTTACATGAGCACCAGTTTCGTTACAGACGGACACATTCATTTTTGATAGGCACGGGGAGACTAAGTGATTTGCTCAGAATCACAGGATGTTGAGCGTCTTTGCCGAGACTTCAACTCAGTTCCCCAGCTTCGAGGTTGACCGCCCTAGCCGTTAGGCCACATCCTGCTGACTGTTCTCTCGGGCGAGTGATGCCACGTAGATGTTAAAAAGAGTGGGACCTAGGGCAGATCCCTGTGGCACTTCCCTGTTCAAGGTTATGGTTTGGGAGACAAAGGACTCTAACTGCACTCTATGAGTACACCCACTCAAACAAGTTATTTAGCCAACCCGAAGCTTTCCCACCGACACCAAGCTCTTCCAGTCTTTTAATAAAGACTGCGTGGGAGATGCTGTCGAAAGCTGCTGATAGATCAACTAAAACCAGCATTGATGCATGTCCATTGCAAAGTCTTATATTTTCTAAGACCTCTACCACTGTTGTCTTTATGCTATACAATGTACGGAAACCTTACTGGGAAGGATCGATCAGATGGCGGCTTTCTGAGAATGCCATCAATTATGTATTCGCCAATGTTTCCATAACTTCCCCGGAAAAGGAAGTAGGGAAATAGGTCTAACATTTCCTAGTTCTTTAGGATCTGCCATTGGCTGTTTAAGAATGGGGTTAACTAATTCCAGGTTCAATGAAAGATTAAATAAGTCTAAGGGTCTTTGTCATAGCTCGAGGTGACCTCTGAGGGGGTAGTATAAAGACTTGTACCTTGGATATGAGGGACGCTATTGATGCATCGGGGAGTCCTCCATGTCATATGTTGAGACCAAAACACGCCAGGCAGTTAACTCCTTTGGAGGCAGTGGCAAGTAAATGGAAGGCTAAAGCCCAGGGGATGCCATATCTGACATGGTGATGGTATTAGATACAGCTCTGGCCTGCTGCTAAAAGAAATGGCAGATATTAAACTCTCAATGGGCGCAATCAGTGATGCAGTAACAACCCCTTCCAATGAAGTGCAATCCCTCTGAATAGACATCAGCACTTTCCATTCCAAGTTGACCATACTTTAACAAAGAGTAATGGAGGTGTAATCCAGATGGGACAATCAACCTGACTGGGACCCTGAGCTTTGGGAGCTCTAGCGAAAAACCATAGACCTGGAGGACAGGAGCTGAAAGAATAATGTGAGTATATCTGGGATTCCTGGGAATGTGGAACAGGACAACATGATAAACTTTCTCAGCACCCTGATGCCCACCCTCCTGAATGATACTTTTGCTCCTCCTTCAGAAGTCCAGAGAGCGCACAGGGTGAGATCGTCATAAACCCACTAACATGAGTTTGAGGCAAATTCTTGACTTTGCCTACGGCATCAACAAAAAAGACAAATTCTTGCTATGGCTAAATAACATAGGGCTTATACATGTCGAGAATAACCAGGGACTCTTCCTACCAGAATTTTGCTTGAAACTAATTCATAGAGGAAGCGGGTCCTGGTGCTCAGACCCAGACTGAGGAAAAGAGATGTAAAATATGGGTTACTGAAACTGGCGAAAATGCTGAATACCATGGACAGCTGAGCGCTTCAGTATGATGAACCAGAGGATTTGGCGAGACAACTGGATAAATTGGATAGGAAGGATGACACCTGAATGGACACTGTGTCATTAGAGACACCTCAAGCTTGTCATGGCAATGGCAAGAAACCCTTTGGTTGGGAGCGCTCCAAAAAAAAATGCAGACACCTTGAAGACATTACACAGAGATGGGGATAGGATCCCAAACTGGGACACCAGGAAGCTAAAACTGGCAGAGACATTGTTTGCCCATAAAACCGTAACATATGCTTTTGTCTGGAAATAGACTAGTTCTCTTTTTGAGGGGGATGGGCTCTGTATTTCTGGGCCATCTCCCTCCTGTATGCATTAAAGTCCCCAGGAACAGCAAAGAACAGATCATTCTACATGCTGTTGTGAATAATGCTTATCTTCATATTGAGAAAGGGGGCGGGGTTGACTCCGATTCCATGGTCTTCCACCGTGAAACTTGAAAATTTTCCATGATTTAAATACCTGCTGCACCTAACCACACCACACAGTGGGTGAAACTGAGGACTCAGGGGATATGTTGATGCCTTCTCTCCCACACTTGATCCGATGGCACCGCAACAGCGACTGGGGAAGTCGCTCTGATGGTAATGTATGGGATTTCATGGGGTGATACTTTCAACTTTGAAATATCCTCTCTTTATAGGGGTGGGGGAAGGGTGTAAGCCCATGACTTCCCGATGAATATGTTGTGGAAGATCCTGAATGCTACAACACTATTCATACTAGATTCACTGTTGATTGATCAGTTGTAGAGACCATTTGGTGGACTAGGACCATGTCATTGATGGTGTGGCTGTCATTACTGACCCCAGAGTTATTGTTGTTTAGTTGGGGATTTGCTACTATACCTGTTACCCAGTGCAGTGCTTGATGCCACTGCTGGTATCCGCTTGCCCACGCATCACATTCCGTTCAGAACGGAGAATCCCTTCCTGGAGTGGAGGTTGTTTCATACCTCTGCAGGACCTGACAGATGTATACTACTGTGCAGATATCAAAACCCTCTACTTGAGATAGCTCATTGGTCTAGGCAACGCCATTCTCCCAGCATTAGCTTCAAATATCTACAGCTAGGTATAGCAGCCAGTCCTCAACGATACACAACCAGCGATACCCTCTCATATCTTTCACTAACCTTACTCTTGGTTACCCTCCATGTACAGTACACACTAGAAACGTTGCTCTTAGGGAACAAGACCGAGATGTAAGGTGGCACAAACCACTTACGCTGCTGTCTCTAAATGCAAATGGCCTGAAACATTATGTGAAGAGGAAAACAATGCTTCATTGGCCACCAGAACCTGCAAATAGCTATGATAAAAGAGAGCCACTTGACTAAGCTAGAGTGTGATAAACTGAGCAGAGACTGGGTGGGTTGGCTGTTTTACCTATGTCCTACTAAGCAGTCAGTTACACCATAGGCCATGCCACTTAGCCAGAAGACAAGAGGGGTTGCAGTAGTCCTTCATAAGAAATTGCTGTACCGACTGCATCACACATGGTCGGACTAGGACAGTAGATACATATTTATAACACTGCAAGTGAAGGACTTTTCCTCATTGTTGGCTCTGTGCATTTCCTCATAGGTTTCATTCTTTGGTAAGGCCAAGGTCATGATTGAGAGAGATATGAATGTTGTCATTGACCCTATAATCAATAAGTCTGGTATATCATATCCCAACATGACAAAGGCGGTGGTATCTACGAGAACTACTCTTGAACTTTGCCCTGGAAGACCCTTGGAGGCTGCTGCATCCGAGAGAGCGAGATTACACCTTCCCTTCCTGGGAACACGGAACACATACTTGGCTATATTATTTCCTCACAACAACGAATGTCCTGAGACATGTAGGGAAGGGGTGAACACAGGCTCTGCTCAGACCCCATCTATACTGTGGTGGGGCGGGGAAGGCTGGTATATGAAGATAGTTGATGAGAACATCTGCAGTGGCCAAAAAACAGGTGACACGTGAGAGGTATTCCTTAGAAGCTAAAACTGAACATTTCACCTCCATGTACCCATGCCTCCCCATGTCGGATACTCTTAGGGAGTTGACTTAGGCCAAATACGACTTGAAAGGAGAGTACACAACGCAGGCTGAAAAAGCATAATTTTATTCACGATTGAAATACTATGAGAGAGGGGAGAAGACTGGGCGCTTATTAGCCACCCAAATGAAGCAGATGGCAGCGAGTATAACTATTTCTGCTATTTGAAATAATAAAGCGGAAATCTTGACACACCCATGTGACATCACAGAGGGAGAGGCAATGCACACGATAGATGTCACCAAAAATGGGAAAGAACCAGGGGAAGATGGTTACCCAGTAGAATTTTATAAGATTAACAAATCCTTGACTGCCCTTTTTTACTATCTTTTTTACTATGTACAATTTACTGAGAAGCACTCAACACTGTCAGACTTACCCCAGATTTCAAAAACACCCGAATGTTTTAAACTCCAAACCAGATAGAGATTCATCGGAGTGTGCCAACTACAGGCCAATATCACTTATTAATGTGGATGCCAACGAGCCCATGCCCGCGGAAAATCTGCATGCAACAGCGTCCTTATGGTAAAATGTGGCTATCCGAATTGGACTGGAAGTGGTCAGTTGGATTGTATGTATAGGTTGTAAAAGGCACAGTGTGGCTAACTTGATTAAAGGTGGAGGTTCAAGCCCTTTTTGGATCTGTAACATGAATATAATCTCTCGTCCTTGCAATTTTTGAGGTTCATACAACTGATGGGGGCCTATAGAGAGACATGTGGGAAGACACTGTGTATTAATGCCGTCTCCCATTCAGAAGTACATATGCACATGGAAAGAATTTGAGGGTACTATATCAGGGTCCTACTCTCTTTATTGATCATAGTGTGTTGCGATTATGGTGCGAAACTCGCCTCCCAACGAACTTCGAAGACTGGGGGTTGTTGTTAGAGGACCATGACTGGGTCGTGAGAGAGGCAGGGTTGAAATATAGTTACTTTAAGACCTTACATCGCTGACATCAGACACCAGCGAGACTCTATCCAGCCAAATTGAGAGCACATTCTTAATGCTGGGAATGTGGTAGGAATAGGGGAGTCATTGTGCATCTTCTCTGGAACGTGCAAAGGTGGCACATTAGTGAAATGCAATACTAGAATTGCACCCTTGGGGCATGTAAGTAGGGGTTATGGCCCCTTCATTTATTTAAAAAAAAAAAAAAGAGTTAGAGTCTTGCTGTGTGGACAGGAAAAAAGTTGAGACACCTGATGTGATCTGCTAAAGGTTGGGGTTTCTATCAGAGCTGAACCTTATAGCAAGGCTTCTGGTGAACAAGTGAGTTCCAAAGTCTTTTTGTAGGATGGGTAAGGCATATGGCCTTAAAGGAAACTTTCTTGGCAATCAGAAACCAGAGGAGACTATGATGGATTGGAGTGTTGATGGAATAGCAGTCTCAACACTCAGTTCTGGTACCTTTGGAGTTTTCACAGGAAGTAGTTAGGAGGACAAGACTGAGCCAATTTGCATAGTCCAGGTGTTAGAGCATTAGGGCAATGTTGGCTTAAAACCGGTGAAGAAAAAACAACTAAGTCAAAAATACAAATAAGCAGTCTTTGACTATTTAAGAAAGTCTTAACAAGCCGGTCAGCATCTACGTGACTCCAAGGCCTTTTACTGAGGTAGAGGGAGTTGGCTGTGGCCAAGGTCAGAAGGCAAACAAGAGAACATTAACACATGAGGAGAAAATTCAGAAGACAATACTTCAGCCATGCAGGTGTTCAGCTTTAGGTGCTTTCAATGTATATCACCATGGATTGCATTGAGGCAACGTCCCAGCATTCAGAGGTGTGATAAGATTGTGCTTTTAATTTCAGGCCAGTGTGGTTCGTGCACACAACAATCAAATAATGCCTGTCCACTAGGACCCATGGTTTATGGAATGGTACGGAAGACCCAGAAATGTAACATTTTCCACCCAAATGGTCCAATCAGATAAATCAGCTGGCAGAGATAAATATTGAACAAGTTACAAGTAAATACAAACTGCTTAGTCTTCGGCTTTTTTTTTAACATATTTTAAAAGTTTTCATAATTCAACAGTACAGGTGAGGAGATTCTCCCACCCCCTTCACCCCGAGTTCTATCTACACCTGCATAACCAATACACATCTGTTTGTCAGACATATCAATATTTTCCAGGTATTATATCAATTTGACATTTTGACATTTGCTGTCCTTGCTAGTCCGTGTCAATTCTCTGGGTTGTCATATCTTATCAATTGCTTCACCAAGGCCCCACTCACTAGGTTTAACCTTGTTGAAGATGTGAAATGTGGTGTGGAGTTGATCTAGACCTGGTTCAGGGAAAAATGAAATGCTGTCCAGAGCCTTATCTTAAGCCCCAATGGAGGAATGGTGGATTTGATGAACCGTGCCAAATGCTGTTAACAAGTTAAGTAAGATGAGGAAAACCGGATATTGAGATCATGTAACATGTTAGTGAACACTTTGTTTCATGGCAATGGTGAAAACCAAGTTGAGCATTAGGAAGGAAGTTGTGGGCTAGAACAATAGACCAGCTACAAGACTAGCAGCAGGAGGCAAAGGAACCCTCCTGGACTTGGAGCTTGATTTGAGAACTCCCCTTGGTAAAGGGAGCTTCACCATAGCACTTATTTATTTTATTTTCTTACAGAGTTTTATATAGAGCGAACTTGACCCGGTATCGGGTATCAGAGCGCTTTACATAACACCAGTTGCGTTACATGAGGACACAAATTCATTTTTGTGAAGCACGGGGAGATTAAGTGATTTGCCCAGAATCACAGGATGTTCAGCGTCATTGCTGAGACTTGAACCCGGTTTCCCAGATTAGAGGTCGACCGCCCTAGCCGTTAGCCGTTAGGCCAACTCCTCTCTCTTTTTCCTTTTTTAACTACTCTCCTTTCCCTTTTTCTTCCTCCGTGATTTCAAAATTTGTCACACCGAACGCAAAGCCTTATACATAGTATACAGTTAGGAATTATCAGGAACCAATGCCTTATGTGTATAATCCAAGAAGGTCCATTTTTTCTGACCCTCTAGAGCCAGCAATACAAGTAGAAGAGGAACATCTTGGACGGATCTTGCATGGTCTTTGAAATAAGATATCACATGGTAGTATCATTGGGATATGAAGTCACAATATGTTGGCTGAACAGGTATTCTGTAACCCTTTGGTAGAAAAGGATTTATATCAGAGAATATCTTGGGTATAACAGGATTTACGGTAGAGCATACCTCACAAACAGGTTTGGTAAATATAATTACGTGAAAATACTTTATTCATTGGAAACACTGTTGGTGTGGGTAAGCCAGCAATTGAGGTAAACATACACATAGCATTGTCTGACTATGCATGACGTGTGCACTATTGATGTTTTTAGGTGCCTCGTGGCATTGTAGGTATGGTATGTACATTAACAAGGCAATCACCCAGTGTTTGTGAGAATTTCAAATATAACTTGTAAACAACCACTCTGGTATGTATAAAAGAATGCATGCTAAGGTTCCATATGGCTGCACATATACATAATCTATGGGGGATTCCTATTTTAGTACAACACATTTTTTTGCAGGAACGAATGGCTTGTCGGTTGGCTTTCTGAATATGAATGTCAAAACTACAATAGGACATAGTCATTGATTTTAATGATTGTTTTATATTTCATTTTAGGAGTGTACGTTCACGAAGATGCGCTCCCACAGTGCTTTACGAGTGGTCTTCAGTGGATCCCTGCGACTGAAATGCAAAACAGCATGCTGCCAGCGTTGGTATTTCACCTTCAATGGTGCAGAATGCAGTGGACCGCTTCCAATAGAAGCCATTATCTACTTAGATCAAGGCAGCCTGGAGTTCAATTCTACTATTAATATTCATCGCACGTCTTCAGGTACAGTTCACATGGATATACAACACCATAGTAATGTATGTACTGACGAACACAATTAAGTGACATGCAAAAAATTAAGATAAATGTGCGTACCACATTCATTACACTTTCGCAGATATGTTTGCATGTGCTGCTGTAAATCACATGCTGTCTACACTCCATAAATCTTGTGTTCAGTTCAGAATATTACTTGACTATTGCACTATACCTTTTTCACTTGTTTTTCTTCAAAGAAGTGTTTTTGGTTCAGAGGTGACTTGTGGTAACTCCCTAGAAATCCACAATGCACCATGACATAGACTCCACCATGGATTGTTTTTTTCTGCCCTCAGGTTCGAAGGGTAAAATTCGGAGGGCGCTCCTTTTCATACAACGCAGCACGGCTGTGAGACACCCTCTCTCTCCCTCTTCTGTAAATCAGCTACTTCCCTTCCTGAAAATGCTCAAAACATGGCTATTCCAGAACATCTCCCTTTAATAGTGGTACTATTCACATCTCTTGGTGCTTCTGTGCTGCACTATCAGCGCTGGGATGGCTATGGGCAGCTTTGCGCTCTATAAGTGCTTCATAGATTGATAGATAGAGGGTTCAGACATGTTATTTAGTGCTCCATTAACAGGATAGCACACTGAAGAGAATCTGGTCACCGGAGGACTCGGGTGACCAAGGAGTTTACTAGTGGCATTGAGCACACTGACCAACACTGGATGAGATGGGATTGAGCTGTAGAGCCTCCAGCCATATTTTATGAGGATAACCTTTGTGTGTGGGAGGGGTGGGGGTGTAGGCGTGGGAACTGTAACAGTAAATTTCCATGGTCAAACCAACACCAGGTCTGTAACCTTTGAGTGGTGCGGGACCAAGACACAAATTTGCCAGGCCTTTTGATCCAAGAATACCATTAGGAGAGAAAGTGGGCAAATTATGTCCAGATTCAGCAGAAAGTCCACCCCCAGCAAGGGTGCTGATGAATGCTTTGAGTCAGATGAAAATGATCCCTGAAGTTCAGCAGGGAATAATGATTATGCTACTTACCAGTATGCATCTGTTCTTGGCATGTAGGGCTGCTGACATTCATATCTGTGCATAGATCGCCGCCTAGTGTTGGGTCCGGATGATTGCACATTGTTGTCCTGGAAGAGTCTTCGAAGTATTACGAGATAGGTGGCTCCTCCCCTGGACTACAGTGCGCATGGGCATCCTCTCCATCCTCAGATTGTTTTTCGCCATTGTGGCAGTGATGGAGTAGATACAGTAAGTGATGACCATGCTATACAGAAAATACTGAGTGCTGCAGCCGCGACAGGCGCCGGGGAGGAGGGTGGGCGATATGAATGTCAGCAGCCCTACATGCCAAGAACAGATGCATACTGGTAAGTAGCATAATCAGTTCGAGGCATGTGGGCTGCTGAATTCATATCTGTGCATAGAATATATAGCAGTACCTCCCCTAGCGGCGGCTACCTGTGCCAGCTGCAGCAGTCTGAAAAAGAGTTTTG
Organism: Triturus cristatus; assembly: GCF_964204655.1. Lineage (NCBI taxonomy): Eukaryota > Metazoa > Chordata > Amphibia > Caudata > Salamandridae > Triturus > Triturus cristatus. The sequence continues at coordinate 399,782,012 of NC_140587.1, read as the reverse complement.
AGAACAGCCTGTCCTACAGCTGCTTTCTGTCTTGAGTGTACATCTACGCAGTAGTGTTTGGTAAATGAATGTATTGTGGACCATGTGGCTGCTCTACAGATTTCGTGTAAAGGGATGTTTCCTAGGAAAGCCATGGATGCCCCTAACTTTCGTGTTGAGTGGGCTCGTGGGGGTACCGTTAATGTGCGTTTAGCTTTGTGATAGCAAATCTGAATGCATTTAACGATCCATCTGGCTATTCCTGCTTTGGAAATGGCGTTGCCTTTGTGCTGTGGTGAAAAGGCAACGAAGAGTTGTTTAGTTTTTCTAAAATCCTTTGTCCTGTCAATATAGTACATGAGAGCCCGCTTTACATCTAGTGTATGGAGCATTCTTTCCGCAACATTTTGCGGATTTTGGAAGAAAACGGGCAGTTCGATAGTTTGATTAATGTGGAACTGTGATATGACTTTGGGCATGAACTTGGGGTTGGTGCGTAGGACAACCCTGTTTGCGTGGACCTGAATGAATGGCTCCTGAATGGTTAGTGCCTGGAGTTCACTAACTCTCCTTAAGGAAGTGATGGCCACCAGGAAAGCCACTTTCCAGGTGAGGAATTGAATCTCACATGAATGGAGAGGTTCAAAGGGCGGACCCATCAGTCTGGTGAGGACCAAGTTGAGGTTCCACACTGGTGCTGGTGGGTGTCTTGGGGGAATTACTCGTTTGAGTCCCTCCAAGAAAGCTTTGATGGCAGGTACCTTGAATAAGGAGAGGTGCTGCCTGTTTTGGAGATAGGCTGCTATCGCGCTCAAATGGATGCGTATTGAGTTGTATGCCAGATTACAGTGGTATAGGTGTAAGAGGTAGCATATGATGTTTTGAATAGATGCGTCCAGTGGGTTAATGTCATTGTTGTTGCAGTAAATGACAAACCTTTTCCATTTGGCCGCATAGCAGGCTCTAGTAGTGGTTCTCCTGGCTTCTTTGATGATGGTCATACAGTCAGGTGGTAAGTTTAGGTAGCCAAATTCTAAGACCTCAGGAGCCAGATCGCCAGGTTCAGTTGCTGGGGATCTGGGTGTTGAATTTCGCCATGGTTCTGCGTTAAAAATGCTGGTTTTATCCGCAGTCGTTGATGGGGCACCACGGAAAGTTCCAGAAAGGTGGTGTACCACGGCTGGTGTGCCCACGTTGGAGCAACTAGGATCAGGGTTAGTGAGTGTTGCCTTAGTTTGCGCGCCACCAGCTGTATTAATGGTGCTGGGGGAAAAGCGTACGCAAATCTGCCGGACCAGTTCATCCATATCGCATTGCCCTGCGACTGTGGGTGTGGGAACCTGGCGGCGAAGCTTTGGCATTTTGCGTTTTCTTTTGTGGCGAATAGGTCTATCTCTGGATGACCCCACCGCTGGAAGTACGGTTGGAGAACTGATGGGTGTAGCTCCCACTCGTGCATCTGGTGGCTGTGTCTGCTGAGCAGATCCGCCATCTGGTTGTCATTTCCCGGGAGGTGTTCTGCCATGAGGAATATGTTCCTCTGAATGGCCCACTTCCACATGCTCTGAGCCAGGTGAGACAACTGTGGAGAGTGTGTTCCTCCCTGCTTCTGTATGTAGTACATGGCAGTCATGTTGTCCGTCCGGATCAACACGACTTTGTTGCACAAGTGTATTTTGAATGCCTTCATGACTAGGAAGATTGCCATCAGTTCCAGAAGGTTGATGTGCATCTTCTTTTGTTGTGTTGTCCTTAGTCCCTGCACTGTGTAATTGAGTACATGAGCTCCCCATCCCTGGAGAGACGCGTCCGCTGTCAGTATGATTTGTGGAACAGGCTCTTGGAACGGTCGGCCCTTGCAAAGGTTTTGTGGATTCCACCAATGCAGAGAGTTGTATGCCCGACCGCTCACCAACACTAGGTCTTTTAGTTGCCCGTGAGCCTGATTCCATTGATGTGCTAAGCACTCCTGAAGCGGGCGCATATGTAGTCTCGCGTGTGGGACTATGAAAATGCAGGAGGCCATCATGCCTATCAACTGCATGAAGACTCGCGCCGGAAGGGAGTGTTGAGGTTTGAATTTTGAGATCAGCACTTGCATGCTGTTGATTCTCACTAAAGTGGGCTGAGCTGTGGCAGCCAGAGTGTTGATTGTTGCGCCTAAGTACTGTTGTACGTGCGCAGGTTGGAGATTTGATTTTGGGTAATTTAGTGAGAATCCCAGATCGTGAAGAAGGTGAATGGTGTGGGACATGTGGGTGGAACATTGTTGTGCTGACTTGGCCTGAACTAGCCAGTCGTCCAGATAAGGGAAGACGTGAATGTGTTGTCTTCGCAGATGCGCGGCCACTGTTGCCAGGCACTTGGTAAAGACCCTGGGTGCTGTTGTTACTCCGAAGTGGAGAACTTTGAACTGATAGTGATTCCCTTGAATAGTGAATCTGAGGTATTTCCTGTGTGAAGGGTGTATGGGTATGTGGAAGTATGCATCCTTCAGGTCTAGCGTAGCGAGGAAATCCCCCTGACTGAGTAGTGGGAGAACCTGCTGGAGGGTGAGCATATGGAAATACTCCGACAGAATATATAGGTTTAGGGGTCGCAGGTCTAGAATAGGTCTGAGCGAGCCGTCCTTTTTGGGGATTAAGAAGTACAGAGAGTACACCCCTGCGCCCTGCTGGTCGATGGGCACTACTTCTATTGCCCCTTTTGCGAGCATAGCAAGTACTTCCTGCTGGAGTAAACCTAAGTGTTCGGCTGACATAGGACGGTGCTTTGGTGGTATGTTGGGTGGAGTGGAAGTTAGTTCTAGACAGTACCCGTGCTGGATGATGTCCCTGACCCACCTGTCCGTGGTGATGTTCTTCCACGCGGACAGGAACAGCTGGAGTCGTCCCCCGACAGGTGTAATGTGGTCGGGGGTAAGGAGAGGGCGTCACTGTTTGTTCTTTGGAGAGGACCTGGTGTTGCCATAGCCATGTCCCCTGCCCTTGGTGCTGGATCCACGATATCCACCCCTGTTGTTTTTGTCATAGGTGCTTTGTGCGCCACTTTTAGCATACTGCTGTTGTGACCCCTGACCCCTTGTTGTTCCCCTATTTCCGGTGCGACGAAAGGAGCCACTACGAAATTGCTGCGTTTGCAGAGCCCCCATTGATTTTGCAGTGTCCGTGTCTTTCTTTATTTTTTCTAGGGTAGTGTCAACGTCTGGGCCAAATAAGAATTCTGTGTTAACTGGTAAGTTCAGAATATTGTTTTGGATCTCGGGTTTGAAGCCTGAGATACGTAACCAGGCATGGCGTCGCAGCATGACGCTTGTGTTTATTGCTCTAGCCGCTGTGTCAGCTGCGTCAAGGGCGCATTTTATGGATGCATTAGTGAGGAGTTGTCCTTCTCTAATGAGGAGTTCCGCTGACTCTTTATACTCATCTGGTAGATGTTGGAGCAGTGACTCCAGCGCGTCGTAATGTGACCTGTCATAACGTGCCAGGAGTGCCTGTGTATTAGCAATGCGCAGGATGTTCGCTGCTTGCGCTGCAATGCGTTTGCCCGATGTTTATAGTACTTTTGACTCTTTGTCTGGGGGAGGAGCAGCACCAGTCGTTTGTGAGTGGGCTCTCTTGCGAGCATTGGCAACCACCATGGAGTCTAATGGCAACTGGCCCCTAATGTATTTAGGGTCACCGGGTGCAGGTTTGTATTTCTTTTCAATCCTGGGATTTAACACTCGGGCTCTTGTGGTGTCCTTGAAAATGTCTTTGGCAGGTTTTAGAACCCCCTTTAACATGGGCAGAGTTTTGACAGTTCTTTCTGAGGATGCGAAAGTGTCAAGCAGGAAGTCTTCCTCAATGGCGTCAGAATGGAGCTCCACCCCATGATGAGCAGCAGCCCGTTCGATGAGGGCATTAAATGCAGCCGTGTCCTCCGTAGGAGACGTTTTTACGTTATAGAGTTGCGCATCTTGAGTATGTGGCGCGACACTTTGGTCTGTGGGATCATCCCACGCCTGATCCGGGTCTTGTAGTTGTTCATCAGGATCTACGTCCCCAGGGTAGATGGTATCCTCCCCTCCATAGTCCTGTATTGTGTCCGATTCGGAAGGGGTAGGAGAAAAGGACTGCGGATCTGCATGGAAGTGTTCTTGTAGCACTGGTGCCTGCTCCGCTGGCAACTTGCGTTTAAGAGGAATTTTGTATGGCTCCTCTTCCCTGACTGGCGTTATTTTGCGCTTGTGGAGCATTAACCTGCCAGTGTCGGCGTCGATAAATTGTGGCCCCGAAGAGTCTTGTTCTGTAAGGCCAGAGGTGGTGGACTGTGTGTGGAGGACACGTGTCCGAATTTGAAATAGTTTCGGTGCCGATGGCGGTGGCAGCCCAAACGTGATGTTGGTGGGCTCCGAGTGCACTCTACAAGGGGAGGTGTGTCGGGACCCGAGATAGAATGGAGGGTTGACCGGTCACGGATGCGTTGTAAAGATGCAGAGACCTGCTGCACAGCGAACGCAGATGGTGGTTTGATGGGCACCTTGGTAGTAGACGTCGAGGCCAGCCCCGACTTTTTTGTTGGAAGGGGGTCACTGGTCTGAAGGGATGTATCGACAGTCGACGTAGTCGAGGACTTAGTCGGCATCGGTGCTCTAGGCGTTGACGTAGCCGGGGCGGCCATTTTGACTGCGGAGGTTACGGCCTTCGATGTCGGCGCCGAAGGTCTCGGTGCTTTGTGGTGCCCGAGGGCGTGCTTTTTCCGTGTGTTGACCGCATCCGCTGCGGTGAGCTCGGCGCCGAAGTCTCTTTGCACTCGGTCGGAGCCGACTACTTTTTTCGGCGTCGGGGCAGTGGATGGTTTCGACGCCGTCGATCCGACCACCACCAGTTTCACTTTCGTTTTTGAAGGGACTGAAGCGATGGATGGTTTTGGGTCTAATAACCCGGTCGTCTTCGGTAATGGTGGCTCTTGCAGAGTGTTCGAGGCCGGACCGGAAGGTGGGGCCGAGGAACCATGTATTTGATCTTGGGTAAGGCCCGAAGGCGATCCCTCGACCGGAGCCTGATGACGATGTACAGTTTCGGCCTCCGTTTCGACGGATTGGCCTAGCTCTTCAGGAGAGCTGTCTTCTTCGGCCCCGTATGCCTCGTCGAAGTCTCCTACCTCATCGACGGTTTCTTCGCGTCGAAAGATCACCTCATCTTCGTCGTCCGATCGGGAATCGTGTTCTGAAGCGGGGCTAGAGACTACCTCTTCCACGCTCTCGGCGTCCTCGTTGCTGAATATGTTGGTGGGAGCAGGCGCTGCTTGCTGCGCTTCGAGCCTCGCTGCTCATCGATTTCGCAGAGTCTTCTTAGATCGGAACCGTGCACAGGCCATGCATTTCGATTCGTCGTGATCCGGCGAGAGACATTTATTTCATACTGGGTGGACGTCGATATGAGGGTACTTCGCGTGGCATAGCGGACACCTCTTGAATGGAGTCCTCGATTCCATCGTCGATCGAGCTGCGAAGTTTGGACCAAACCGGTCCGAAAGTTGGAAAAGGGTGTGGAGCACTAAAGCTAGTAGTCGACACCGAACGGTAACTGTACCGACGAAAACTAAAGGCCTTTTGGCCTAAAACTAAGTATTCCTAAGTTGAGCTAAGATAGTTACATCCGAACCCAATGGCGGAAAAAAAACAATCTAAGGATGGAGAGGATGCCCATGCGCACTGTAGTCCAGGGGAGGAGCCACCTATCTCGTAATACTTTGAAGACTCTTCCAGGACAACAATGTGCAATCATCCGGACCCAACACTAGGCGGCGATCTATGCACAGATATGAATTCAGCAGCCCACATGCCTCGAACCATGTATTTCAGGTGACTCCAACTCTAGAGAGCTGTATTCGCCAGGGACCGCACCGCAGCCTACCCCGTAGACTAAGACCACATCTTTGATTACATCACTTGACACAAGGTGGCCCAGACACCACGATACATCTGCACAACACATCAATGATCATTCCGCCAGGGATTGACGCAACAGAAGTCTCAAATCTGCACAAGGAAATGGCTATGCCTCTTCTTGGGAACTTTCATTAAAAAAGGTCTCAAACTCTGCACTCTGAGTTGATGCCGATCAAGCCAATTGTAAATGCATACTTTGGTGCTGAGCAAAACCTTCATGCCTATTAAACCTGCGACTCCAAAACCAGTGTACAAACAACAGGACTTGGATTCACCTCAGTCACCACTGCAGGATGTACTGGGCACATAGTGACATAACCTACACACATTTCCCAGCTATCCATTAAATTAAAAAAGATAGGACAGCTTACCTTTGAGGAGGCTATATCTCAAGCGATAACAAGACTGCTACTGTCGCATGATCAGCTTCCCATTACCACATGTTTACACCACAGATGATGGTTTATCTTTGTATCTGTTAACCTCCCTTCCAAGATACAGGCAGTGAAGAACTTCAGGAGTATGCCTAGAATTATTATAGGTTTTACTTCTAGGATGAAAAGCCACTGCAGCCCATAGCTCTAAAGCAGGCTTCTCTAGCTCCCTGGAAGTAGCTCTCCTCTGTGCAGCCCAGCCTACTAAATTAGAAGTTTTTGTTTGTTTGATGTATGAATACTAAAACTGAAAAGCATGCATTTGAGATGAAAATGTGTGCATTGGGGGGGCGTGGCCTGGCGGTACCAGCAATGGCCGCAAACTAGCGAAGCTCCGGGAGCGGTGTAAGTTCCCCCGATGATCCGAGCTACCATCTGTGCATTTATCCGGCCCCACTGACGTGTAGCCATACCGGAGGGTGAGAGGCACCGAATGATCCGACCCGGAGGCCGCCCTGTGCCGGGAAACGCTGCTGGCGCCGAGGGAAAGGTGGCGGCCTAGGTGCGAGCCTGCAGCCGGGACCTCAATTTGTAATCCGACCTGGCCGTTGGTGGTGCAGCCCCGCAGCGGGGGTGCGACGCGAACCCCCTGGATCCCTGTGAGTGACAGCGGGAGTGGAGAGAAGAAGGCGGGTGCGCGGCCCAACGTCGAGGCATCGGCTGCTCGCACCTGATCGGTGAGGAAGGCTGGGGTGCGGCGGAGGAGTCCTGCGTCGATTCCGGCGCTTGCTGACCTCGTGGGCAGACGCGTGCTGGGACCGGGCCACACAGTGAGTTCCCCCGGGAGTGTGCACGGCAGGAGAGGCTCCCGCGCGGCGGGCTCTGGAGGGGGGGGCGCACACCTGCAGCCTCGATAACGCTGTGGCCCCTCGGGACTGTGCCGCGCCGGTTGCCCGATCTAGACGCCCCTTGTGGATTGGCTCTGGGGGGCCCTCGAGGGCGGTCGGCGCTATTGGGCCCGGAGGGGTCTTACTGGCAGCCTCGCTGGATTGGAGGAGGCTCAGGAGGCCCAGAACCGACGGCCGTTGGCCTGCGTGGGCCCCGTGGAACGAGTGGGCAGGCAGGCCATCTATACGCTGCACCGCCCGCGACCCCGCTCGCGGTGGTGCTGGGAGACCACTATACCCTGCCTGTCGCTGCGGGTGAGAGACGGCGGTGTCGTCAGACCCCTTCGCCCGGCTGTTGCCCGTCCGACAAGGAAAACCGACAGGCCGCGCTTGGCGTCAGGTCAGGCGGCGGAGATTACCTGTCTGGACTGGGCGGACTGGGAGGCGATGGGGGGTAAGGGCCAACGGATGACCGCGCAGGCAAAACTCGACAAATACACGTTCGCCAAAGACTCGAGGGGCCCGCCGGAACGCGGAGAGCTGTCGGGGGAGGCCTTAGACTCCGGAGCAGCACCCAAGGTGACCTTGGAGGATATCATGGCGGCCCTTACTAACGTGCAGACCACGGTGGGGTCGATCTCCACAGATGTTTCCCCCCTGCGAGCGGATTTTTCAAAAATGACCGACAGGGTGAAAGAAGTGGAAAAGGTGACAAAATCCCTCACTGCAGACACTGCCTCACTGCTTCAGAGGGTCGGTCGTTTGGAGGCGGATAACAGGCTCATGGCGTCAAAATTGGACGATCAGGAGGGGCGCTCCCGACGGAACAACGTCCGAATTACCGGGGTTCCCGAGAACGAAGGGGGCCCCGCCATGGACCTCTATGTTGAAGAGCTCATACAATCCAAGCTTCAGCCCCGCGGACTGTCCACCCTCTTCTCGGTGGAGCGGGTGCACAGAGTGCCGGGAGGTAGGCCCCAGCCCAGAGCGCCCCCTAGGCCAATCGTGGCCCATATCTTTAATTTTAGGTACCTCAACGCTATACTGCAGGCAGCGTGGGTGGCGCTGCCCTTGCGCATTCAAAATTCCCTGATCTCCTTTTTCCCGGACTATACAGCGGCGGTGGCCAAGCGGCGCAGAAGTTTTATAGAGGTAAAAAAAGAACTTCGCCGCAAGGAACTTTCATACTCGATGCTGTTTCCGGCTAAATTGAGAGTGGTGGCGCAGGGCAAGTCATGGTTCTTTGAAACGCCAGAGGAGGCCCACGACTGGCTCGAGGGCTGGCAGCCTGTGGGTGGTACCGACAGATCGAGGAGGCGGCAGCGACAAGACACAGAATTGAACGGGAATTCCCAGCCGTGTCGGCAGGAGGGGACGGAGCCGGGCCCCACGGGTCCAGACTCGGATGACTGAAATGTTGGCGCCTGCCATGCGACCGGCGACATGAGGAGGAGGAGATGCACCCACCGCAAAAGGGGCAAAATGAGTGGCACGGGGACTGTTCATTATGGGGCTCCTTCCTTACGAGAGATGCTTCCAGTGCCTACGAGTAACAAAGGGAATCGGATGGTGCACAGTTTGAATGGTTACGAGACAGTGTGGAGGCTGGGGGAGCGGTGCCGGCTCTCGGACTTCCTTCCCTCTACACGCAAGTACTGTTGATGGGATTAAAGCACTCTGCTATGTTGGGGTGGCGGGTAGTTCGGGATCCGTCTGGCAGGGAAGCAGGGAGGGGGGTAGTTGGGGGGCGAGGGTTTTCATTACGGAGTTGTTGGACTTTTATGTTTTCTTTTTTAGTTTTTTGGTTCGTCAGTCACCTTCAGGGGGTCATGGGAACTTACATACGCAAGACACGTTCATCAACTAAGACTATAACAAACAGGGTAGATACACTACAGGATTTGATCCTGACACGGGTCGACTCACACATGATTAGCAACCATTCTGATGACAACTGCGGTTCTGCAACGGGCTGATTGCCAGACCCCGGGTGGCCCATTGACAGTGCTGTCGTGGAATGTGAATGGCCTGGGCAATAAAATCAAACGGGGGTTAGTACTACAATACCTTAAGAGGCATACTCCGTCAGTGGTTCTCCTACAGGAGACCCACTTAGTGGGAACGGCCGTTAAGGCACTCGATAGATGGGGTTTTACAATGATAGCACATACAGAGTTTACCGCTGGCTCCAGGGGCGCTGGGATCCTCATCCGAAAAAGTTGCCCCCTGGTGGTGAAAGGGAAGTGGGCAGATGCCCAGGGACGCTTTGCTGCGATGGCCGGGCAGTGGCAGGGGCGCAGCTTTAATTTTGTCACAGTATACATCCCTCCGGCATTGCACTCGCTTGCTTTCCCGGCTCTGGGGAGTTTTCTGCTAGGCCTACCCCCTGGAGAACTGATACTAGGAGGCGACTTCAATACCACAGTAGACGATGAGTGGGACAGGCACCCCCAGAGGGAGCGGAGCGCAGCTTCATCGCCCTTGCGTGACTTCATAGACGCAATGGGATTGCAGGACACCTGGCGCATACACCACCCCACGGAGCGTCAATACACACATCACTCCAGCGCGCAGAACAGTCTTTCACGTATCGACTACCTCCTTACTTCCCTGGCGTGCATTGAGAAACTACAGGAGGTCAAACACCTCCCCTGGGGTATATCTGATCACTCCCCGGTGTTGCTGTCATGCTCCTCGGGCCTGCTAGGGCGGAGACGCACTTTTCCGATACACCCCGGCTATCTAAAAATTCCTAACGTACGCAAGACCCTACATAAAACCACGAAACATTACTTCCAAGACAACACGCAGTCGGTTGCCTCACCCATTATCCTCTGGGAGGCCTACAAGGCAGTGCTGCGTGGACAGGCCATCGCGGCCATTACAGCCCACAAACGTAACTCGGCGCAACAGGTGTTAGAGCTTGAGGAGGCGGTGACCGAGGCAGAAAGGGAGCACGCCCGAGAGCCCACCGACACGAGCGTCCAGGCACTGAACCTCGCTAAACAAACATACAGAGACCACTTATGGGAGGCAGCCCGGTTGCGTCTTACGAAAACGCAACATACAATATATGAAGTGGGAGACAAGGCGGGCAAACTACTAGCGTGGCTAGATAAAAAAGAGAGCGCCAGCAGATGGGTAGCGCAGATACGGCTGGCCACGGGTGAGGTTGTGACGAATCCTGACAAAATAGTGAGGGCCTTTGCAACCCACTACGAAAAAGTGTACACCCCCGTGGTAACGGCCTCCGCTGACGACAACCTAGCAACCCTTCGGGACATACGTCTTCCGCGATTGACTGAGGAGGATGCGGATGCATTAGAGGCTGACCTCTCCGCAGAAGAGATCGCCCTAGCCGTTCAGGGCCTCCAGTCCGGGAAAGCCTTGGGGCCGAATGGGATTCCGATAGAGTTATACAAGAGAGAGACAGACACGGTAGTTCCCCACCTGCTGAAAATGTATGAAGCCAGCTTAAAAGAGGGCATACTCCCCCGTGACCAGAGAGTCGCGACACTGGTGGCGATATTAAAACCCGGGAAACCTCCTCATGACTGCACCTCCTACAGACCTATCTCACTCCTTAACGTAGAAGCAATAATTCTAGCGAAGGTGTTAGCGATCTGTCTACAGCCTCATTTGCAGACGCTCATACACCCTGACCAATCCGGCTTTATGCCGGGACGCAACACAGCGATGAATATTAGACGGTTGCATGGCATACTGGCCGGAGGGCCCTGCATTCAGGAGGATGCGGTTATCATATCGCTGGATGCCAGTATGGCGTTTGACCGCGTGGAATGGCCCTTCCTCTTTGCAGTGCTTGCGCGTTTTGGGCCCAAATTTTGTGCTTGGGTGCGTTTGTTATATAGCGCGCCTCTGGCACAGGTGGCAGTGAACGGACGGCTATCAGAGGACTTTCCGCGGGGGCGAGGAACTAGGCAGGGGTGTCCTCTCTCCCCACTGCTGTTTGCCCTAGTGCTGGAGCCCTTGGCGGCATGGATTAGGCAGGATCCAGTCATCACAGGACTGAAGTGGACTGAGAGCTATGCAGATGATATCTTGGTATACCTGACGCGGCCAAAATGGTCTATCAGTAGCCTGCTGGACATCTGTGAATCGTACGGTAGATTATCCGGTTATTTGATCAATTGGGCAAAGTCAGTACTTTACGTCCTACATGGACCCATACCACAACTCCCTAGAGGAGTAACACTATCAGTGGCGGTGAATGGTTTCCGATTAACATCACGCCTGACCCAGCCCTATTCTTTGAACGCAACCTACTTACACCCCTCCGAAAACTCCGGAGCGATGTCAAACACTGGCATTCTCTTCCGCTGACTTTGCTGGGAAGAGCAGCCCTGTTCAAGATGATGGCCCTCCCGCGCTTCCTATATGTGCTACAAAACACGCCCATGCTGATCCCAGACTCCTACTTTAAATTGGTGGAGGCGGAGGTGGGCAGTCTGCTGTGGGAGGGCGGGCCCCACCGCATAGCTCTCTGCAAACTGATGAGGAGTTGGTACGATGGGGGAATTGCCCTACCCAACATACGCTTGTATTACTGGGCCTCCCAGCTCACGGTAATCAATCAGTGGCTGCATGCGCCGCAGGATGATCCGGCCCTGCGCATGGATAGGCATAAGATGGGGGTGACAGGAGTACTTCGTGCCTTGTACGATAAATCCCTAAAAAATACCCTAACGGGCCCCACAAAACACATCCTACACATATGGCACACGGCGCAGCGCAGGCTTGGTTGGGAGGGGGTGATCGCTCGACAGACACCGCTATGGGTCTCTCCCGCGATAGGCATGATGCATTTAAGTAAGGAATTTGCGGGGTGGGACCTGATAGGCATCTCCAGGGTCGGTGACCTCTGGAAGTGGGGTGAGATGGTCCCGTTTGAGCAACTGCAGATAGAATATCAGCTGCAACGGGCGGAAAGTTTCAAATTTCTGCAAATTCAACATGCCTTGAGGAATGCCATACCTCGAGGGACCACCCCGCCTGAGTCCTCCCCACTCGAGGATCGTTTACTCACAGACTATCTGACCAAGAAAGCTATATCATTGACATATCGTAAGTTAGTGAACCATCAAAAAGACCCCACAGAACTTCTTAAACGGAAATGGGAGGTAGACATAGGGGACATGGATGAGCACGAATGGCAAGAGGTGACTGCGTCCCCGCGGGAGGTGGCGGTTTCGTCCAAACTAAAATTGGTGCAGCTTAAAATACTGCACAAGATATACTACACTAGATCCACGCTACATAAAATGGGGAGAGCGGTTGATCCGCTTTGCCTGCGGGGATGCGGCCTCCAGGGTACCTTTTTTCATACGATTTGGGACTGCCCTGCCATTGCCGAATATTGGAGGGAGGTTATGGCAACGGTCTCCCGAGTAACCGGTCGTGAGGTTCCCCCTGAGCCTCGGATGTGTTTATTGAATATATGGGATGATACAGACCTAAACCACGCTGAACAAACCTGGGTGACCATAGGACTAGTATTGGCAAAGAGGAATATTGCACGACACTGGGGGGCGCAAGCAATCCCCTCGCACGCATGGTGGTGTCGTGACTTAGATGGCGCCATGGTAGCGGAGAAGGTGGTATGTGGTAATAGGGGTTGCACCCCGGCGATGGCAGAGGATATGGGGAAAATGGAACACATTCAGGGGTCATATATGCGAACCCCCGTTGTCGGGATCAGAGTCCGACCTCAGCGAATAATGCAGAAGGTACACTTCACTACTAGAGGGGATGGGGTCCACGTATGGGAATGCTTGCAGGAGGTTACCTGTGTTGTATGTACAGATGACGTATGGCCGTTACAAAGTGCTATCACCTATGTTAATGTTGACAGAGATGAATACAACCTGTGTCGTGAACATGAACTCTCTATAAGTAAAGGTGCAAACTTACTGTTAATAAAAATTGTTTAAAAAAAAAAAGATAATGTGTGCATTTTCAGAACTCAAAAAGCTGATGTTAAGAGAAAAAACAGATTTCCAAAATATAGTTGATATCATATTTGTGTCAAAAAATCATGCAATATTGCTAATATCACCTTGGTGACCCGGGCATTTCAGCTATGGCTGTCATGTATTACCCACGTGGGCACATTCCAAATTGTAAAGGCTTTTTTACATTATTGCTAGCAACCCTGCTTGATGCACTGAGGTGATCACTGCTGGCAATCGTGCATCTGGTGGCAAAAATGTAATCTTGTTTGACAAAGTCACTGGTAGAACATCAATAATAGTAGCTCGGGGTGCTTTCAATTGAGCATGAGTTTCTTATCACAGAAACGGTTGGAGACCCCTGCTCTAAAGGATCCTCTGCCTGATGAAACATCAGCATATTTTTCTTTGGAGCAGCTCGACAGTCACATGCAAATTGAGGAGGAAGAGGATGATTTCCACTTCAAAACACTCTAAAAAACTGAGAGGACGAATCAAAAATGATCACTGCTAAAACTATATTGAAAAGCTATACAGAGAATTTTAAGGATCCCTTACCAATGCATCATGGGCCATGCCCATCCAGAATCCTTGGAGAGTCACACACATGCAGTTGTTCTTTCATTCAAGGGATGAATGACTTGACCCTAAAGAAAGCAATACGCTCAATGCTACAGGCAAGTGGGTCGCAGTCAGTGAAGCTATGCATGCACAAATTTTGTTGTGCAGTTTTTTTTATAGTGCAAAACTAGCCCAGGGGCATTGAAGCACTTTACAATAGAACCAGTTTACATCACACATTTTTAGGTTGAGCCTAGGAGCACGCATGCGCTGTCTGGAAGACCTGCTGAAATCAGTATATGGAATGTAATCTCGCTTGATGTTTGCCATTAGTTAACTCCTCCGTTGCTCTTCTTTCCTGGCTCCTAACTGGTTTCCGCAGCCAATACGTCACTTCTGTTGAAGGCTGAAGAGCACTGGCCAAGTACGGTTTCCCTACATTTTCAGGGCTTATCTGTTGTTTGGCAGAACTCTTTTTTTTTTTTCTGCTGCCCTTCCATGCACTACAAGCCTAGTGTGTCTTCGGTGCCCCTGTTGTCGCTACCTAATCTCCCCGTGCGGTGCCCTCCCCACCTCCTGTTGCTGTGTGTATTGCTTTTTTTTTTATTACAATGACGTCCGCTTCACAGGCCACCATGCGAATAACTTTTATGTGCACTTGCGCCGTGCTTTATGCTTCAGCACTGTGCCTGCTTTCATCTTTACAACACGGTCGCTGCACTTTATATTTCAGCACTGCACCAAGTTTTCTGTTGACAAATCCAATAGCTGTAAGCTTTGCAAATGCGAGACCTATTGCATTGCAAATGCTTGTTATTTCTTTTGGCACATGGAGATAAAGTGGTTTGCCCAGAATCCCAGGATGTTGAGCTGAAGCCGTGATTCAAACCTGGTTCCTCAAGTCAGCAGCTCTACCACACAGTTGGAAAGGAATGCTAGATGCTAGTAGAATGAGATGGAAGGCATATGGCAGCATGTGCCAGAACCCCCGCATATGCCCGCCCAGTAGATTGTACAGGAGGGCAAAATCTCCAGTGTTGGCATTTGCGGCACTTTAATAGCCATGGATATGGCCTTACAACAGGTTAATACTAGTGCTATGCATGGCAGTGCATCACATGCTTTCACCCAAAATTTCAACAGCATTCACTTGCATTACCATTCAATGGAGAAATAAAGGGTGGAACAAGCAGCCTGTGATAGTCCTATCACGCTCAGTATCTTTTCCAGTGGAAACACTGCAACAGTTAAACCAAGGGTCGTATCCGCACAGATCCTTTTATGGCAATGGTCATTTCAGACCATTAGGGATGATGCCTCATGCATTACATTAGTCCCCATTGCTTGATGGCCTAGGCACCCACTGCAGTGATTAGCCAGACACTGCGACAAGTGACTGTGGACAGGTAGACCTAGAGCTGGTGGAGCCCAGAGTACAGCACAGAGTAGTGGTGGAACAGGTTACACCTCATGGGCAGATCATTCATTGACCCGCTGCGGTGCCTGTAACAACAGATGCACTCCTCGCAGCACACAAGCTGGGCTTTATAACGCAGGAACAATGATCCCACTAAGAATGCTCGCACCACATCAGTATGTTGGGATTGCAGGCAACGCAGACCGCATTCAAGGCCAAACTGGTCTTAATCACATCAGACAACGGGATCTCCATCATGATCCACACAACTTGGCGTTCGTTGCTAGAGCAGCAATAACACTTGCCGGTGAAGCATTGCCAGGGGTGGTCAACGGCTTTGCTGATATGAGCAGACACAAATGGAAGATCAATTTCAGCACTTCCTGCATTGGGAAACTCCTCTCAAGCAAACGTCAACCGTGCAAACGCTGCCTCCAGGGACCTACACCCCAGGCTCTGGGTTACTCACTATGGATAAACCGGTCTGGGACAAGCACCATCGACACCTATTCTTGTTCTTCCAACCTCGTCCTCACTACTTTTGGAAAGGTTCATACATCCACATGAGAGACTTCCTTTACATACAGATTTGCTCGGGCAGCATCAAGAAAAATTGCTCCGTCCTAATCCCAAATCCCACAGTCAAATGATTGGTCACTTTAGGAATTATAGTGTGGATATTTGCAACTTCCAAAAGAATGTATGGAAATCGTGAAGGAAGCTAGAACACCTACTACTAGAGCAGGCGATGCAGTTAAATGGAAACATTTTGCTACCTACTGTAAGACCCAAAATCTCAATCCTCTAACTGGTACTGTTCAGCCTATTATTTGCTACCTTTCATCTGTGCAAATGTCCAGGTTGTCCTACACATCTAGGAGTGTGCATATAGCTGCCACTGCTGCACATCTTCAAAATGGAGATCATCAGTCAATTCTTTGTACCCCTGGTAGAAAGATTAATTGTACGTCAATCCTTGGGAAGAGAGCAGGGGCGCCACACAACACAGCGCAGCAACGTTCGTTTCCGTGTGTCACACAACTTTAGTAAATGTTCACTCTCCATTCTCTAAGGCGAGTATTGTCAAAAGCATTCCACTTTGTTATAAAGCTAAACTCAAACTGCACGCTATCCCCAGCGCACATTTTACTTGCAAGAAGGGAACCATGATGCCTTACCTAACCTAAGTCCCATTATCGTCCTACTCAACTCCCTAGAAGTGAGATAGGACTCAGTTGCCAGTAGCATGTTTACAGTCTGCAATTTGCTTCAGGCACTGCAATATTTTATGTATATCTTCACATTCACGCTCCGCTTAGAAAGAAAACACAATCTGAGGTGGGGCGTGTCTGTGTCTTGGTGCACTGTGGGTCTGGGGGGAAATATCACGAGTCACCTCAAAACCAAAGAAATACAAGTTGCAATATGTGCGACCAAACACCAGATTTCAGGAGTGGGCACAGCATGTGAATATCAGCACCACAAGCTGTAAACCATTTGTTACATGTAAGTAATGTTTCCCTTGTTATGTGTTTTGCATTTCTTGATTTTCTGGGGGTATATCCCTGGAAACTCCACCAATTTACTATAATATTCATCGAGTCACTGAGCACTCTACCACAATTTAAAAGTAAGGTTTCAATGATGAAATGTAGCATTTGTTATGGATTCAATACCTACTAATTTTAATTCAGATAGATAGCAGTACAATTAGTTAAATTTTCTTTCGTTTTAAACATGTTTATTACTGATTAATGCAAAACATGATAACGCGTATCTCCATCCATAAAGTGTTATCAATTGGAAGAAATATCAGTTAAGTGTGTGTCTTGGGAACATCTGTCTTTAATGTACAGTATCACCAAGCACATACTAATATCTGCAAGCAAGTTTAAACCCGAGCAATTAGAAGTTAAATCTCCAAAAACATCAAAAGAAATCTCTAATTACCAAGGTATGTACATGCATGCAGATTTTAACATTTGCCAAGTGATACAGCACAATAAAAAATAGATAGTATTGGTTCAATGACACTTTTCTGACTACATGTTTAAAGCAAAAGGATCAAATGATGGACGGAATGCTGAACAATACATTCACCCCCAGTCACAAAGATCTGGGTTTAATCCTTCGTTCTTTTGTTCACTAAGCCACCCAGCCATATGCAAATCAGTCTTGACCCTGTTCCTCGTGGGAACAATCCAGCCCGAACTGCCAAGCCAGGTCTTCCCTGGGCCAGAAACAAGCACCCTGGAACCTGTGATTGGGGGGTGAATGTTTGCATTGTTCATCATTTCGTCCATCATGCTGTCATTCGGTCCATCACGTAGGATTGCAAATTCAGAGCGCTCAGGCCAATCCTGAGGCTGCTCTCATAACATGAGAGCAGCCTCAGGATTGACCCCAGGGGAGTCTGGGAGCCTGTGCCTGCGAGGAGGAGAGGAGCGGAAGAGCGCAAAGCGGCCAGCTGCAGGCAAGTTATTTTTTTATTTACTATGAGCGAGATTTACTAAGATTTTGTGCCGTCTTTTTTCCCTGTTTACTTTCCAGCGCTAAACTTGTTTAGCGCTGGAAATAACAGAAAAGTAACGGGAAGCAGCGCTTAGAGCTGCTTCAAATTACTTTGTGCCATGGGGGCAACCACCCAAGGTTTCTCACGCTAAACCCAATTTACTAAATAAATAGATTAGGATTAGCGTGAGAAAACTGCGCCCCTTTCAAATAGGTGAACGGAAGGAGAAATGAATTCATTTCTCCTTCCTTTTCCGACTTTGCATGCGTGCAGCACTGTGCAGCACGCGTACTAAGTGGGAAAAGCTTTTCCTCGTGTCTAGTCATGGTATTTTGCACAGGAAGGGTACCCTTCCTGTACAAAACCTACGCTAGACTCACACACACACACCCCCTAGCACCATGGCGCTAAGCTGTGTGCGTGGAGAACAGCAGCTGTAATCAGCGCCGGCGCAAGGGAAAGGGGAGGAGAGAGCCATATCTGAGGATATGGCGCTCTACTGCTCCCACTATGTTGCGCAGCGCTGCGTGACTTTTTTGTAAATCTCCCCCCTGGTTTTTTATTTTCTCCCAAAGCCCCACCCTCCCGCCGGCCCCGCCAATCCTCCACAACGCCGGCAGCTTGTGCACCCACTTTTTGCTTTGGTGGATCCAAGATGCAACATTGAGTTACTTGCCCCTTCAACCTATAATCCTCTCTTCAGGCTCCCTAAAGTTTATCAAATTTTCCGGGCACGGCCCATGCCGGTATAGAACACTCTTTCTGCCTCCAAGCACAAGTCCATCCCTGAGATCAAGTTCTTTGGTAATCATGATCCAATAATTACCAATACTGGAGCATTCCCAGAGAGTATGTAAGAATGTGCCCTCAGCTGACCCACTCTTTGCCTTATTGTGGTTCATCCCTGTCTTACCAAAATACCTTGAGCGGGAACAGGACTTCGCTCAAGGCCGACTGCTCGAGCAGGATCGCAAATGGCCCTGCAACTTAGAGCAGGAGCGTAATACATTTTTAAACAGCAACTTTTTCTTATGTTCAGGGAAGAAGAGCTTTGCGCCTCCCGCAGCCAGTCACCTTTGGGTGCATGAAAGGACATTTATTGTAGGACTATGGCTGGATCCTCCCACGGGGGCGTGGCCTGGCGCCGATGGAGTACGGAGCTTTGGTCCATGCTCCTGCCAGTGATCCCCCATCCGGTGCCATCCTGACACAATCAAGGGGTCCTGAAGCAGAAAAAATAACCGCCATAACTCCCACGGAACAGCGGACACACACAGTCAGACATCGGGGGTTGACAAAAAGCAGTGAGGGGTTAAAAGAATCAGCAAAGTAGAACTGCGAGGGAAGGCAAGATGGCGCCCGCGGCAGCACGATGGACCTGACACGGAGCCCCTGAGACAGAGAGAAACGGCGGTCGCCAAAGCGCGAGCTACCAGTGAGGTGCAACAAGCAACCCGGAGCACTCGGAAGCTAGAGTGCAGGGAGAGCATTGGGAGTCTCCGGTCAAAGAAACGGCGGTGGCCAGAGCCGCGATAGGAGCCTAACAGCAGAGCCCCGGGAGGAAATACACAGGTGCGGGGGCTGGCAGATAGGTAAGAGGCCGCTACAAGAGATAGCTCCTGAGGCACGGCGAGTGGGAACCCCCTACCCTGGGAGAGGGAGTTTGCGTATTAGGGGGTCAGGATCTGCTTTCAGACAATAGGTCCGGCATCCGACTGACAGAGTGGCGAGGACGGTGGCTGGGACCAATCGACCAGCAGGAGAGTGATGAAAGCAGCTGATGCTTAAATGAGCTATTCGGAGAGACGTTGGCTCACCACTGAGGACGGAAGACCTGTGCGAGACTGGTGTGCGAGCAGGGTCCAGGTGACTCTGGACGCCACTTCGGATGATGTGGAATAGAGTCCGCAACTACACGGCCCATGGAGAGATGCCCTGGAGCCACTCCAGTCGTGGAGTGTGGCATTTGTTGCTACACCCTCAGGAAGGAGAAAATGGCCAATTCCAAAGACTGCTGACAGTCATAGGCAATGCGGATAACTTTGTTTAAAGTGCGCATAAACCTTTCTGCTTCGCCGTTCGCTTGCGGCCATCTTGGGGTTATCTTTTTGTGGGTTATGTCTAGAGACAACAGATAATTGGCTATTTCGTGTCCCTGGAACGGAGGGCCATTATGGGTCCAAATCTCTTGTATGAGCCCATGAGTGGCCATCAGCTTCTCCAACTTTGGGATAACCTCACTTGCCATTAGCGACTGCAAAATTTCTATCTCAGGGTATTTGGAGTGGTCATCTATCAGCACGAAGGTAGGTCTCCCATCCGGAAGACTCCCAAAATCCAAACTGACGCACGCCCAGGGGCGGTCAGGTAGAGGTTCCGTGATTATTGAAGCTGGCGAGCTGCTTTCCCCTTTGGCATGACCTACCTGCCTCCTCTACTTTCTCGTCCATCAGGGGAAACCACACTTTTGTCCTCAGGCGGGTCTTGGTTTTCAACATTCCTTGGTGACCCACATGTGCCAATTGGATCACCTGGTTGGTCAGTGCTGAGGGTATCACCAGGCGGTGACCTCGAATTAGGCATCCAGTGGAGTTCCTGCCGGGCATTGTACAGACTTTCCATGATCCTTCTCGCCTCCGTGGTGAGGACTTTCCAGTCACTCCTTGCACTTTGCCACCAGCCATGCTTCAGGATATCTATGGCCCGCTGGAGGCACTCATCCCGTCTGGTTTCTTCCCCTAACACCTTCATGGACAATGGAATAGGGCACGATCTGGCAGTAATGTATCAGACATATTCCGCTATGTCCTCGGCCTCATCCTCTTCTTCCGGGGTAGCTGCCCTGGGGTGCCGGGAAAGATAGTCGGCCGGATTCTGTGCTCCGGGATGATATTCCACGCGGCAGTTGTACCCCTGCAGTTGCAGCATCCACTTTTCGATGCGTGGGGGCGGTTTGGATGCGGTTGCAGCAAATAGTGAGAGAAGCAGCTTATGGTCCGTGGCCACAACAAAAGGATGTCCATATACGTACAAGTGGAAATGGCA
Organism: Triturus cristatus; assembly: GCF_964204655.1. NCBI lineage: Eukaryota > Metazoa > Chordata > Amphibia > Caudata > Salamandridae > Triturus > Triturus cristatus. The sequence continues at coordinate 399,761,333 of NC_140587.1, read as the reverse complement.
ACATCCTCAGTAGATGGCTATGGCTTCCTTTTCTATTTGGGAATATCGCTGCTCAGTGTATGTCAATGACCGACTAGCGAAAGCCACCAGGGCCCAGTCCTCCTCTACCTTGCTCCGCTGCCGTAAGACCCCTCCAAGACCCTTCGGTCCAGCATCAACCGCAACCATAGTCAGCTTCTGAGGGTCGAAGAAAGCCAGGGTTGTGTTGGCAGACAGGCCATCCTTGACTGCTTGAAACGCTGTGTCCTGCTCATGACCCCAGACCCATGGGACAGATCCTTTTGTAAGCTCTCGGAGGGGCTGGGTCAGGGTGGTTAGGTCCCAGATAAATTGGCCACAATAGTTGCCCATGCCCAAGAAGCTTCGTACTTTGGTGACGATGGTGGGGGCAGGGGCCAATTTATTGTTACGCACCTTGTCCGGATCGGGATTCACACCTGAGGCTGAGAATACATAGCCAAAAAACTGGATTTGTTGTTTGAGGAATTCGCACTTGTCTCGATGGAGAGTGAGACCAGATTCCTGTATCCTCTGAAGTACCTGCGTCAGTCTGGTATTGTGTTCTGCAATGGTCCTGGCATAGATGAGAATGTCATCACTGACTTTCACTACCCCTGGAAGATCCATTAGCAATTCATGGATTACATTCTGAAAAACTTCCGCTGCGCTCGACACTCCAAAACTCAGGCAGATGTACCTCCTCAGGCCAAGTGGGTGGAAAAGGTTGTGATGTAGCGTGACTCTTTGTCCAACTGGTGATAACCTGACCGGAGGTCGAGCTTAGAGAACCAGCATGCTCCGCTCAATTCCCCAATCAGATCATCAATCGTGGGAGTGAGGTGTCTTTCTCTTTTTATTGAATCATTAGGTAACCTCATGTCCACGCAGATCAGCACCTCACCCGGTTGCTTGGGCTTTCGAGTGACCACGATGGGTGATACCCAGGGGGTGGGACCTCTCAATGATGCCAGCCAATTCCAGCTTGGATAGTTCTTTTCCTACTAGTGGCCTTAGGTGAAAGGCAACGGGCCTGTGGCTTAGGGCTACTGGCTGAACAGTGGGGTCGATGTGTAGATGTACCTCCTTTCCTCGCAACTTCCCAATTCCGTTAAATACGTCTGGAAATTCAGCTAGGATGTGTCGTACTGTCTCCTGGTGAATCCCAAAAGCAAATGTAACAACTCCCAGATCTTCGGCAACCTGATAGCATGCCCTGTCCATCTTCTGCTACGTAGACCTGTGACTTTATGGATTTAGAGCCATGCGAGATTGTCGCCTTGAATTTTCCGTGCATTGTCTTATCCATATGTGAAGAGACTGATTGCTGTGTTGTTCAGCACTGGAGTCGGCTTCATCACCTTGTAGAGTTTTGATGACATGATGTTGATGGTGGCCCCCGTATCTAGGACTGCGGTGATGTCATGCTCTTCCACTCAGATTTGACATTGTGGCAGCCGCCGAGATATCCGAGTCACCGTTCCAATCATGTATGTGGTATGGACCACATGCTCTTCTCTGTTATCATCGTCCATGTCACTATTCCCACTTTGCGCTTCTGGGATGAGATGGACTCCTGGCCGAAGTCGTCAGTTCCTTCTCGATTGGCACACTCGTTCGAAATGGTTAAACTTTCCACACCCAATGCACTTCTTTCCTCGTGACGAACAGTCCAGTGCCCGGTGTGGGCTTCCGCCACAGTACCCGCAGCTTGTAGGCTTCCCCGATTCTTTTCAGCATGATGTGGCTGCTGGGTGTGCTATTACCGCGTTGACGGGTTCTACCTTTATCGGGGTATCTAGGGCTGCCTCCATGTGGGCTGCTCGTGCCCGTGACAGTTTCTTGGTTCTCCCTAGATTTAGGATGTCGGCAAGGGGCTGCCCCGATTCCTCCAATATTCGCTCTCTGAATGTTTTGGAGGCGCAGCCCTGTATGATGTGGCCTCTATTTTCTTCCACCTCATCAGCAAACCCACAGGTGCTTGCTAAGTCCTTTAGCCGGGTGTGGAATACATCAATAGACTCATCTGCCTGTAGGTGCGTCTGGCGAAAAACAAATTGTTCGTAGTCTTGGTTCGCCATGGGCTCAAAGCGCGCCGACAGGGCACCAATCAGTGTAAGGTGAGTCTTGAGGGCCAGTTCATGCTGCAACTTGCCGATCTTTCCCCCCTAATTGCAGCAGCATGGCCATCTTCTGGTCATTGTGCACCACAGTGGCTTCAAAGAACAGGAGCAGCCTCTCCACCCATTCCTTCCATTTGGGGGCCTGGGCAGAGGGAGGGCCCTCCACTATGTAGGGTTCAATGGGCAGAATTGCAGACATGGTGCAGCCAACCTTTGAAATGCAACCGGAGGACCACTCCCACTGCACCTGTGTCAAAGGAGGAGCTGTTCTGTCTTCCTGTAAAAACACACTACCAGTGAGCTGCTGGCAGCCCGCCTCTGGATCCAGTGTGATGGGGAAGGTATAAAGACCAGTCTCTAAGGGTCTCGTGTCACTCGTAGAGGCTCACCTCTTGGCTGGCTGCTGGCACACTGTAAACCACAACATTCTACTTGAACGGCTGACTAACATGGAGATAGGAAAGATGGCACTCACTTGGTTTCAGTCCTTCCTGAAGGACCGCTTCTACCAAGTCTTTGAGGGAACATCTAGGTCCAATCAGTGGCCTCTTAACTGCGGGGTCCCGCAAGGTTCCTCGTTGAGCCCCACCCTTTTTAATGCCTACATGGCCCCTCTAGCCGAGATAGTGCTTACTTTCGGCATTAAAATTATCACTTACGCAGACGACCCCCAATTGGTGGTCGCACTTAACAACCCTGAAGGCTCATCTGGGGTCCTAGGCTTATGTCTCGAGGCAGTTGCCCAATGGATGAGCCAGTCTCTCCTCAAATTAAATGGGGAGAAGACAGAGCTTATGTTCCTAGGGAAGACCCCCTCGCCCTCCTCCTCTTTTGTCTGGCCACCATGTCTTGGTCCTATGCCCATTCCCAAGCAACAGATCAAAAGTCTAGGCGTGTGGCTGGATAGCTCCCTCTGTTTTAATCATCCAACCACTAAGCTCTCGGCCACATGTTTTTGTCTGTTGCGAATGCTCAGGAAAATCCTACCCCTACTCCCGTTTCAAGCCAGGAGAATCATGGTACAAGCCATGATTCTATCCCGCCTGGATTACGGGAACGCACTCTACCTGGGCGCCCCTCAGTCCACCCTAAATAGACTTCAGGTGATTCAAAACTGCGCAGCGCGTCACCTGTTACAGATTCCCCGTAGACAGTCAGCTAAGCCTGCCTTAATAAATCTACACTGGTTGCCCATCCGAGCCAGGGTCCAGTTCAAAGCCATGTGCCTCACTCATAAGGCCATATGGAAGTACGGCTCCCATATTATTCAATCTTTAGTCACTCCCTATCAACCCACCAGGATTCTTCGGTCCAGTGCCACTTTCCTTGCTACGCCTTTGAAAGTCCGGAGAGCTAGGTGGGGCGGACGCTCCTTCACTCTAAATGCCTCCAACCTCTGGAACACCCTCCCGTACACGCTCCGTAGTGAACCCAACATTTTGATCTTCCGTAAACCCCTCAAGACTCATCTGTTCCTCTCAGCATTTCAGTGATACCCTTTCTCTTTTGTGCTCTCCGTGTCCGCAAGCGCTAGGAGGCCTCCGGGTAGCTACGCGCTATACAAATATAACTTCATTTATTCATTCATTCACACTGACAGTGGAGTCTTGCACCTCCCCCACTTCCTGGGCAGCGTCTCTGGGGCTCTGTGATACATGCTATTACCAGCCTCCACCAGGGACCGACGAGCAGGCTGATGGCTCCGCCTTCCTAGGGAGTACTAAGCCTGTGCAACCGGGTCACTCAGGGACTTATTGAAGCATTTGTTGTATGCAGGGGCCGATGCGCACATGCGAGCTCCCGCTCTGAGGCACGAGTACCGCGTGCGTTGTGGCAGCACCGCGGCTGCCACGGAGAGAACATGGGATGTGGCCGCCCACCGTCGTCAGCGATCTCACGTCCACGCTTTACACAAGCCGCAGGTACGTTGGCCTGAGGTATATACGCGGTTGGCCTAGCGCGGAGCTGTAGACATAAAATACCCAGAGGCAGCATTTGGTGGTATGAGAGCTCACGCGTATGCGCGACACTGGCGTCACATCCACACTGGCTCCTTTTTATTAATTGCCACACATGACCTCCCAAATACACCACTGAGCACACAGGCTCGGAGGTGTGCACTAACACCACCCCATACCACTACCAACATTAGACCTAACTCGAGTCGCACCTATTACGTCATAGGGGCCGACACTACAGCGTCTAGGTTTACATTTTCTGACTGAGTAATAATTCGGCCCTTAGTGTGTTCTGAAAATATGGTGGCATGTTGAAGTAGATCAAACTTCTGTTTATTACAGCACTTAGAAAAATACATATACAATATAAAGTTAACTGTTTGGGGCGTGGCCAAGATGGCGGACGGCTGATACGTGTTTCTGAGTCTCTCAGCTCCCAGTCGCCGAACCTGGCCGCCAAACGCCATGGAATGCAGTGGTGGAGCATGCAGCTAGATCCCGAAGCTCGGCTGAGGGACTGGTGAGGTCCGGGAACCGCATGGGGGCACCCCTTTTGCCCTAAAAGCTGGAGCAGAGGCGCTGCCTGTAAATTGGGCTTGGTGAACCGAGCACCTGCGGGGAGTGCGGGCCGCGATACGCCCATCTGATAATGGGGCTGATTGGGCTCTGCCTCTCTGGTGGGCTGACAGGAGGACAGAGCAGACTCGTGTGGAGCAGGGGCAGGAAGGAGGAGCACGATAGAGGAGCAACCGGGGCTGCCTTCAACGACGACCAGCGCCCCGCAGCATCGGACGAGCAAGTGCAGAGACCTAGTACGCGAGCCCTGAGGGAGAAGACAGGGCAGTGGCTCGCCAGAAGGACCCCCAGTATTTGGGACCCCGATGGACCGGCCCCCCGGTGGTGGGACCCCGATAGGCTGGGCCCCCTGGTGAAAGCCAGTGCTGGCAACAGTGGAGGGCACACCGCGATGCCAGGAAGTGGTGGTTGGCCCGAGACTTGCCCCTTTTGAATGCGTGGAATGACCGGGCCTGTTGCTGTCAGAGACGAAACCCGCCCCCCCCCCTCTTTGCACCAGTTGGGTGGGAAGTGGAGCGAAATTAGAGAGCCCACGGGGGCGGGGGAGCAGGGGCTGCTGCTCGTGGAGCGGCTCCGAGGGCAGTAGACCATTGGACTTGACCCGGGCCCCATGGGAGGCGGTGTAACACCGGCAAGAGGAGGTGCAACAGTGAATAGCTGCCTCTCGCCTCCATAGGGGAACTGAGACAGGTCTGGTGAAGAGATGGGAGAAACAGAGAGACTTTCAGCCATCGGTGTGCATCCCTGAGGCCCCACAGCACAGTTCGTGGCCAGCACGTTCCCTCCACCCCCCGGGATAGGACACGACCCCTGCAGGCCTGACCCTCAACTCTGGAAGCACACACTGCGCTTGAACCCAGGGTCACGGCAGGCCCCTCCTGCGTGCTCAGCACATGCTTGGTCGGATTCCTGGAAACCAAAGATTAGCAGGACTGAGCCTACAAAACAGAGAGCCCGTCAGACGCAGGGGAGGCTGTTAGTGGAGACTGCATACTGTGAGTGAGTGGACAGCACTTTCAGGGCCCTTCTACGGTGGCCTGCGCCACATTTCCAGGCTCCCTGCAAGGGGGTAGCTGACAGAATATCATTAATCAGCCCACCGCCGGACACCTCCCTCAGCGTGATTATGGCTGCAGCCAGGGGGAAGAAGGACCACACCCTTAAGGACATGCTCCTTAAGACGATGGGGGGCTCGGGCGGCAAAGCGTCCACAGTGGCACCTGACGGACCAGTCAGCTCCGAAACGTCAAATGAGCTGATTACACGACCATACTTGGAGTCACTATTTACCTCCCTTCCGGAGGACCTGCAATCTTTCCGGAAGGAGGTCTCCCTTGAACTGAAAGACACCCGGCGCGATCTAGATGGGCTAGGTGAGAGGGTTTCCACATTAGAAGACCACAAAGCGAGCAGGGATGCGGAGATAGAACAGCTTCAGCAAGAAATACTCCACCTAAAAGACCAGCACTCGGACCTCCAGGCCCCCTCAGAGGACCTGGAGAACAGATCGCACCAGAACAACATCCGCATCCGTTGGGTTTCCTGAGGAAGCGGGGTTTCCGACATCACTTCCTACGATCAGGACTCATTCAGACACATCTTAGGGGCCCCCTCAGAGACAGTCATCTGGCTCGACAGAACGCACTGAGTGGGCCCGAGACGTTTGACTAAAGCCCCACGGTCAGATATCCTTACGTGTGTGCACAAATTCCCGCTGAAAGAAACAATTCTCTAGAAGTCAACATCCCCTCCAATATCATGGATATCACCCAGTCCTGTGCCAAGTTCTGGCTGCCTCCACTCTTCAGATTTCCGCCTCCTCACCACGCACTTCCGTGCGTCAGGAGTGCGCTACTCATGGGGACATCCCTTCTGCCTAATATTTCGGCAGGATGGGAAGCTTCAACAACTCAGATCACTGGAAGAGGCATGACGGACATTGGGCCTGAACAGAGACTCATCTGAGACAGAGAGGGGTGATGGAGGGGAGCCGAACGGAGCTGGGGGCTCGCCGGGGGCACTTTGCCCGGACCCTGAAACTATAGCAAAAGAGAAACGGGCGGTAATAGACCCACTATCCAGATCAGCTTCAAGGCCTGAATCTCCCTGAATGCTCTCGGGAACCTGCAGCCGCTTGCTTTGCATTCCCACTCTGCACCATTGCTGCTCAATCTCTGTCTTATTAGCATTGTTTGATCACAGGGCGTGTTCCTATATTATATTGTTGTTCTATGTTATGGGTTTAGATACCCAAATGTTTTTTTCTTTGGTTTGACCTGGTACCTACCAACATAAGCCCTTGATCTTCCTTCCCCCAAACGCACAACACCGCAAACGTAAGCCTCCCTGTTGGGTACAAGATGACCTCTATATATCCTCCCTTTTTGACGCCTTATGACAGATTATCTGAAGGTCTTTACTTTGAAAGTTAAAGGCCCTAACCATCCCCTGAAGCATAGGTCTATATTATCCTATCTCGAGCACTAGGGGGCCCACATTTGTTTGCTCCAGGAGACTCATCTCCTGCAGAGGGAATGAGATAGGCTCCGTTCCAGGTACTTCCCACACCATTTTTTTTCATCACTCCAGAATAAGACAGCGGGAGTGGCCATTTTGATCTCCCGGCACTTTAAAGGGGAAAATACTGTTTAAAGAGGCTGAACTAAGGGGGGAGACTGTTGGCTTACACACTACAACTGGGTTCCAGAACCCTTACCATAGCAATGGCATACTCACCTAACGACGGACTGGAGAATTAACTAAAACACGCAATGACAGAGACCATGGGCACTCTGAGTCGTGTGGTCCTGGTGTGGGGGTGGGACCTGAACCTTGTTTTTGACAATGACATGGACAGATCTGCTCAGAGACGGGTCAAATAGGTGCATTTTCCAGGAGGGGGCTGGGGGCTGGACTTGCTGAAGGAAATGGGCTTAGTTGACCTCTGGAGGAATACCCATGCACAAACCCGAGACTATACATTCTACTCCTTTGCACACAGAACATATGCTAGGTTGGACTACTTCCTGGGCACAAGCGATCTACTTCCTAACATACGAATTACTAGCCCCTGGAAACACACCTACGAAATCCCCAGGTCAAAAGCGATGGGAATCTGAGATAGGACGGGAGCTATCTTCAAAAGAATGGGAAGATATTTACTAGCGCATCAGACACACAGCCCGTAATACTGCAGGCATCGAAATGGCCACTAAAATAGTTACCTATTGGTATCTCAACCCTTCCAATCACCCGGAGTGTACAAATTCGTTCCCGCGACATAGCCCAATTGTTGGCGCCAATGCAGAGCCACGGTTACACTTCTCCACACTCTATGGGATTGCTCGAAGCTAGCTACATACTAACGGAATTCCGCGAGCTAACATGCCCCAAGTATTTACGCCTACTTCGATTAACAGATGTTAACACTACACTGGCGGACGGCCATTGAAAAGGGAACGTGGAGTGAGATTGGGGGCTCCTCTTTATCGCATTGTATCACTCTAATCAAGTCACCAGGTCCGGGGAAGAGGGAGTCTTCTGGGGTTAAAAACAATTGTATTCAGTGCAACTGGTGGCTCCACCATCAACCGTTTTAGATCTGTTCAACGAAAAAATTCAATAAAGAAATTTAAACCATAAAGTTACCTGTTTGATGTAAAACGTCAGTGAATTAATCTACTGAGGCATAAACTGTTACTTAATGACTCACAAAAATGGATAAACAGAACGTGTTGTTCTGTGCTTTGGAAGCAACCATCTAAATTTTGGTTACACGGTCTACTGAAACTAGCAGTATAATGCAGAACAACATTTCTGTACCCCTCCGCTGCAGTGCCCAAAGTAATTGTTTTATGCATGATTGCTACCATCCTCTTAATACAAGACCTGTGTAGGATTTTACAGCATCACATTCCTATTAAGCAATCAAATTAGCACAAAACCTGTAATCCGTATTACATAGCAAACATTGTGATATTTTTAATTAATCTAATTTCTAAGGCTGTTTTGAAGGCTAATAAAGATGTCTTTTCTTTTTCCCCAATGACAGTGGAAGGGCTTTGTGAGGGAATCAGCTCCGGACTAGTGGATGTGGCCGTCTGGGTTGGCACTTGTTCAGATTACCCACGAGGAGATGCCTCCACCGGATGGAACTCAGTCTCACGCATAATCATTGAAGAACTTCCAAAGTAAAAAAAAAAGTTCAAAGTAAAAGACAGAAGAGTAACGCTGTTTTTTAAAAACAAAAACAAAAAAAACCAGAAAGTACATCATACCCGTCATAAATGTTACATATTTCTACCATTGTCACCATGTAGATATTACAATAAATTGATTTACAGGTGCGCTGGTATCAGCTAAACTGTTGTTTACATACTGCACATTATAGTAGTGTAAAGATACATACACTCTGACTGACTGGTTTCACACTTAGTAGAAACCTTCTAATAAATACTGTCCACAGACATTAGAGATGAAAATGTCACAGCATTTAAAATGCATGAGACCTTTGTATAAAATGTGCCAGACGACCCTAGCTTGCATTAACTAGAACTGAATTTACTGAGAACGATTGTTTTTATTTCTTACTTAGACAAAGCACGGAAGCATGACGAGTACATATTCGTATACAAATATTGTTTAGTGATATTGTTTTATTGATGTCAAACATCTGAGACAAAATAAATCAACTGGTACTGTTTTTACAAAGTTGGTGGAGTTAATGAACACTTTCGCTCCAATTTGTTTTTTTTACAATAAATAAAACGTCTTTAAAAAAAGGTAAATAATTCATTGAGTATTCATGTTGCCAATAAGCACAATGCTTACAAAATAATTCATAATGTGTACAAGTTAAAGATCTCAAAACAGAAATAAGTGCATCCAAGGCGAGTATGTAATATACAAGGAAGGCACAAGAGGTTCTTGTAAACAGATAAAGGAGTGAAATCGTTTATGTTTAGGAAGACGAGACAGCCTCCTGCAATAACCTACATGCATGTTCGGCACCCAAGGTTGTAAACTCTAATGTTGGTAGCTAGTATTCTTTTTATTACAGTACAGCGCAGTAAAAGAAATAAAGATAAACCCTGCCCATGGCAGAATGATATGAAGGCTGGTTCTCGTTGGGGTATATTAAAGCTACGCTCAGTGCTAGGAAAGCAAGTGTTTGGAATGCAAGCTGGTGGTGACTTACCATGGAGTCCATCTTTGGCAGAACTCTGGTAAGCTTGGACACCAGCGCTGTTACTGCCCGGGGAATGTTACGGCCTAGCCTTGCAGCAATCGAAGCATGCATAGCAGGAACGCCATTTAAAATGCATTTTATATGTTACACATCTGTTTACATTCCCGTTGAAGCCTGGTGGGGAATGAAATATATATATATATGCTGTCCATTAAGAGAGGCTTTTATTTGCGACAATGTAAGTCCTATATTTGGTGTTGCAGTTTATTTTTATTTTAGTTTAGTCAAAGCGAAGTAGTGTGCTTTTAACACGAGAAACCTGCCCAGTATATTGTAAATCCAATACAGTTAAGAAAGTCCTACTCTTTGGCCATTAATGACGTTAGAACAATGACCCAGAGTTCCTATATTACTGGATGTAATTGCATGTTTTTATTAATATCATGATGCTAAATATTAAGATAAAACAACCACTGTAGCCCTGTTTTCGAATATCACACACATCTGAAGGCGCCATACCCTGCTTCTTACGACTCTCTCACTGATTCCAACCAGCAGCACAAGGCTTGGAGGGACGGCTGACCCTGCAAATATGGGGCTGGGATTAGTTCAGGCAAAAGTTCCCAAGTGCTGGGTGGGCCCTCACGTACTACTGGACAGCAAAGAAGTTCACTTTGACTCCACCGTGAAAAGAAAAGGTGCAATGCCATGAGCACATGAGAGAAAAGGCTGTCTGCTGCAAAATAAATATGCAAAGAATTTCTCCAGTAGCTATCTCAGTGTGCGAAGGTTGGATAACCCAGATATGTAAGATAAATGTCACCAGAAAATGACGCTGCATTCTTTTTTTTCAACAAAATATATTAAAATCTTGTGCATACTAAGAAAACACATATTTAAAATCCAGATTTTACAAAAGGGAAAGAGCACCGAATAAGATCAGAAACGATACCTTGTGACACAGCCATCGGTATTAAAATAATCTCCCTGCTCACATACACCTTAACAAGTCAAACAAATATGGCATACATATTCAAGTCAAATAATCGCAGTTTTATAGCAACAATTATTTGTAAAGCACAGTGGACTTCCATCAATAAAAGGCCAACAAACCTTCTGAGTTCAGGTCTGTAATTAATGATTACCCAGACCAGTATATCAGTAATCATGTAGGGGTGAGCAACTAAAATACTGGAACAGTAAATGTGCCTCCTTCCTATTCATCACCATCTCACACTTTTCCACTTCTTGCCCAAAGCATTTTCTATTTTTGCACAAGCTGCAAAATTCTGTAACTAAATAATGATTTTCTTTGGGGGGGGGGCAGGGGGTGGGAGGGGGAGGAGGAGGAGGCTTCAACAACTCCCCGCCCCTTTACTCATTTAACTTAAATTGCATTTGTTCGAAGTTATCGTGGACACTCTATCCCTAAAACCAAGATTCCAGGTGTGGGGCCCTAAAACTTCAGTGGTCCTTTCCTAAGAGCGGTAACTATTAGCCTAACTCAAAGGTCTTGGCTACTGGTTAAAAGATGACCCGAGCCTAGAACATGGAGTACTTTTGTGTTAACAGTGACAGCAAGAAACGTGTTGTACCATGAATTAAATCTATGAGGTGTACGTTCTGGGTCAACTCAAGGCTTGAATGAACTATGCCAAACGCAGAATAACATGCCTTCAGAAGCTGCACCTGCATGTAGAAAATCAAAATGTGTTTCTATGATCAACTGAAGTGCATGTAAGTGACCTTTACCTGCTTTAAAACATGAAACATCTGGCACGCGTTCACATGGCTTTACCCTCTCTTCTGCACTTAAACCAGGGTCATTCAGTTCAATTATGAGCGACCCATGGTCACGTGAGAAGGTCATTTATGCTGCTACATCACTTGGGACCACTTTCCTGAGTAACAGTACTGTATGGTTTCCTTTATCGAAAACATAAGACGTACTGCTTTAAAGTTCTGCTTTTCTACTACCTGTTAGAGTCTGTGGCACCTGGAGGTCATTCACTTTGCAATGTTCTGTAAATAAGCCTTTCACAGACTCCAATGACATGGGGCATTTACAAGATACAGGTTTCCTAAGATGAGGACTGAAGGGCTACATTGGACTACCGCAGACTCACTACTCGGCTCACCATGGCCATCCAAGTTGATATCTTAAGATGAGCAACTCAACTGTATTTGAAAAAAAAACCCACTAATTTTACTTTCACCCCCATGCAAAGACCCAGTTTAACAATATGTGGGGTTTTGAACCAGGATACCTATTAGGCAGCAAATGCACTAACGAAAGACAAGTAATTTATCTGTAGGTGCGTGAATGCTTAAAAAAAAAAAAATCAAAAGAAACTCATCAAAAATATACCACACGTCCATGCTACTACAATCTTCTACAACAAAATGGCTAGGATTCACTGCACTTACGCTTCAAACAGGACATGCATTAATGACAGAACAATTATCAAGGCGATTCCACATATGCAATCATCAGAACAACAATAGGAAAAATAAACAATTTAAATGGTAGTCCAATAGGAGTTACATGTGTAAAGTGTAACAGGTGTATAGATTCCGAGTTTCCAGTGAATCTATGTGCAATGTCTACATTTACACTTGTAGCTCTATTTACAATGTCTGAATGTGAGCTATTTTTGGCAACTTTGAAAGGTTTGGGTGGTGAAATAATTCTCATGTTATGTCGTCCTCCATAATAGCTCCTCGACGCAGCTGTTGAATCGTCCAGGCAGCGGCGATCTGTGACCCATCCTCTTATGCTGGCATCCTCAGATGAAGCCTTCATTTGCTTTCCTTTTTAATCGCAAGCAAGAAATGGGACACTTTCTCATACATGACAAAAGTAATGCAGCACGCAGGAGTCACTCGAAGCACATTAGCGAGGATTCCTTTGTAAAATCCACGAACTCCTTCTTTCCTTTGGAGAGAAATAAACAGAAGAACACCTCAATGTATATTAAAAGACAACAAAAAGACAATTCACAATAAATACAGTACTTTGCTGCAAAAGTCTGCGATCTTCCCAGCACAGCTTGTCAAACATTGTGTTAAACCTTCTTGATCTGAGAGTCCGAGAGAGAAGCTGTTCTGGTATCAAAGGCTGAAGTGGCCTCCATGGGGACTCTGCTACTCTCAGTTCTTGGACTCGATCCCATCATTACCTTTGTGAGAGACCACCAACCTCGTGGAAGGACCAGAAACTGCTTAAAACAGAAAGTGTGTAACATTATCATACAAGCGTAAGTGTGTCATACACAGCACGTCCCCTTTCCTAGTGCGTCTGCACACCATCACCCATGTATTGTCATGGTACCTGCCCAGTCACAAATCTCCTCACCAGAGAACGCCAAAGCTCAGGGACTAATCCTACCGTATCAAGAACTATCTATAGGATCATTAAAGATAAACAGAGGAGACACTTCACCTGCCAAATGGTGGCATGCTTCATCACTGGTGCTCTTCTCACGCAGGTAGATCAATGACACCTTGGTGGGCTCAATTGAATCCAGGAGTTCATATATGTACTTCTCTGTACAGTTGTGGAGGTACAATTTAGAGTGAAAATCATTATGGGATTACCCTAAATTTCTTTATTTGACGGGACCCATAGCATGATAAAAATTGACTCGTGAGTGGAAAGCCAATGGTTCCGGCATCTCTAATTTCCCAACATTTTTCAGCTGAATTTAAAAAATGCCCCATCACTCACTCGGCCTACTTCAGGGCTCTTAGACCTCCTTAGCTACCATCTCAAATTCTAAAGATGTGTGTGAAAAGGAGGCATAAAGCTTTCCTAGCTGATTAGTGATGCAAACCTTTTATATGTTTTTATTTTTTTCAAGCCCCATCGGGTTAGAGGGAGGAGACTCTTCCCTGAAGTCACACTTATGCCAAGGGAGTATTGTTGATGGTCAATACCTATTTTTGTTTTTTTAAACATTTTTATTGAATTATGCTTACAACATTGCTGGTAATATTTTACATTGATAAATCTTGCATCGTACATTTTATAGGGTAGCCTGCGAGGTGTTACAAGATGTTGGCTTCGTTCAGTTCCCAATGAATCATACATCAGTTGCCCGTCTCCTGCTCCCAGGTCGCCCATGAGGCTCTGTGTGAGGCTGTGCGAATTAGTCACTGAGGTCTGAGTCCTCCGGTGGAGGGGTGCAAATATTGCCTCTAAACGCATTCCACTTGCCCCATACCCGTGCCCACTTCCGAGGACACCTCCTGTGAATAAAAACCGCCCTCTCTGCCACCATCACCCTATCCAGGTCGTGACACCAGTGTTGATGAAGAGGGGTATTGGCCACCCCCCAGTGTTGTGTGATGTTTTGCTTAGCCATTGTGATCCCCAGGGTCGCCCAAGCCTGCGCTGCGTGATTGAGGTCGGTGGGCTCCCAAATATTAAGAAGGCACCTCCGAGGTTCTGGGGGGACCCCAAAACCGCAGACCTAGGTGATCGTATCCATGACTGTTTCCCAGTAGCGTTCAATAGTGGGACAGTCCCATAGCGTGTGGCAAAAGGTGCCCAGCATCCCACAGCCCCGCAAGCACAAGGGTGTTTCTGTCCGTCCTATCTTGTGAAGCATTGTCCTAGTGTAATAGGTTCTGTGCAATATTTTCAACTGGACAAGTTGCAACCTGTGCGGAATCGCCACCTCCCGCGGGGATGCTAAGACCTCCTGCCAGTCTTGGTCATCCATGTCACCCAGTTCTATCTGCCATTTCTCTCGCAGGGAGCATGTGGGATCTTTCTGGTTGTATAACAACTTGCGGTATGTGAGAGAGATCGCTTTCTTTGTAAGGCAGTCAGTCAGGAGGCGGTCTTCAAGCGGCGAAGACTCTGGGAGATCGGTACCTTGGGGTATTGCTGTGGTGAGTGTGTGCTTGATTTGCAAATATCAGAACTGTTCCGAGTCTGCCATTCGGTATGTTGTGCGCAACTGGGCAAATGTCACCATCTCTCCCCTTTTCCACAGGTCCCCTACCCTAGAGAGTCCAATTACGTCCCATTTAGTGAAACCTTTACTATTACGGAGCATGCCCAGTCTCGGGGTGTCCCAGAGTGGTGTTTGTTGGGTGAGGACTCCCTCCCAGCCGAGCGCGCGTTGCGCCGCGAACCAAGTGAGTACTGTGTGCGCGGTGAGGCCGATCAGTGTGCGGTACTTGGCCTTTTTGTAAAAGGAGCTCAAGAGACCATCCGTGCCGAGAGCTTGTCTGTCCCGTCGCAGGGCTGGCTCCTCTTGCGGGGCGTGCAGCCACTGGTTTATTAGGTCTCGCCAGAGCATGCGCTACTCTGCAAGACATTTAGTAAGGGGCTTTTCAAAGAGCTACCAGTGGCTTTTGCTGGCCTCAAGCTTGCGTTCACAGGCGCGTGCACGCAGCCGCCATCTGCCTCCCTTCCAGGGTGATCATGAATGCGCGCGCTCCACTCGCGTGCCTTTGCGCGCAGCCGCCATCTGCCTCCCTTCCAGCGCGATCACTAATGCGCGCGCACCACTCGCGTGCATTTGCGCGCAGCCGCCATCTGCCTCCCTTGCAGTACGATCACTAATGATCACTCACTTTCGCGTCTTCTGTTTCAGCACTCCAAATGAGTACTTGTGTTTTGCCCTCTGCCTCCGTCCTTGTCTTCTCCATTCCTACCCGCTTACTTCCCCCACCCACCCTTCGTGTTGCAATCACCCTCTTCTTGCTTGATCTCTCCTGCGCCCCATGGCTCTTAGCTCCTTCTAATGTGCTTTCCTTTGGCTTTCCAAAACCCCTCACGCCCTTCCCTGTGTTGTACTAGACAACCCAAGTGAGCTCACCAGACAAGCTGTGTTGCGCCTCGCTCCACCTCTGTCTTGCTCGCCCCTCCCCAGAGCGTGTCTCGCGGCTGCGCGTCATGTAAGTGGGCTTGGTACATCAGTCACATCTTCTGCTGAATCTTCTTTCCTACAGCGTGTTTTCCAAATATAGCTGTTTCCAAATATTGGTGGGTATGCAGTTGTCTCACTCTGTTACCTGCGCTTCACGAGAAGCGCATATTTGCCCTTTCAAAGAGAGGACCTTATTCACATAGCTGATTCCCTCGTCTTTTCTAAGTCGGCTGCGTTTCGGCACAGGCTCTATTACAATCAGATAAGACCGCGCAGTCCCACAGTCTCTTTTTGGTGTCCCAAAAACTGTTTTTTCCTACCTGGGGACTAACCCCCGCGCGCACCACTCGCGTGCTTTTCTTTTTATTTTATTTTAGCGCGCACACAACTCCCTCCGCCATGTTGTTCCTGTTCCCCTGCCCTCTGTGTTGCTTCCCACCATTAAATACTTATAAGGTCCCAAAAGCGAGATCTATTGGCTATGCCAATGCTTGTTACTGGGAGGCCCAGTAATATAGTTGTACATTGGGCAGGGCTATACCGCCGTCATACCAGCTTCTGGTGAGTTTGGACATTGCTATGCGTGGGGGTTTGTTGTCCCAGAGGAGGAGGCCCACCTCCGCGTCGATGGATTTAAAATAGGAGTTTGGGACAGGAGTTGGTGTGTTCTGCAGGGCGTACAAAAATCTGGGGAGGGTCATCAATTTGAATAGGGCTGCTCGGCCCAGAAGGGTCAGGGGCAGCGAATGCCAATGTTTCACGTCATTCTTGAGTCTTCGGAGGGGAGGCAGGAGGTTACGCTCATAGAAGTGGTTGTGGTCTTGTGTAATGTGGATGCCCAGGTACTTAAACCCATCTCCCCCAAGTTGTATCGTTACACCTCTGGGCAAACGTGGAGGAGGACCGTGAAGAATAAACAAAACCGATTTCGCCCAATTAATCATATACCCAGAGAATCTACCGTAGGACGCACAGCTGTCTAGCAAACAATTGATCGATCGGCTAGGGGAGGACATGTACAACAGAATGTCGTCTGCGTAGAGGGAGATGCAGTCCTCCCACCCCTCCGTCCACCACAGTCCCCATATCACTGGATCCCCTCTGATCCATGCCGCGAGTGGCTCTAGCACCAAGGCGAACAGAGGTGGGGATAACGGACAGCCCTGCCTGGTCCTGCGCCCCAGAGGGAAGTTGTCAGATACTCGTCCGTTAATCACCACGTGGGCCATGGGTTGCGTATATAGGAGCCGAACCCAAGCAAGAAATCTGGGGCCAAAGCCAAACTTATGGAGTGCCACGAGCAGAAAGGGCCATTCCACTCAATCAAAGGCCATACTGGCGTCCAATGATAGGATAACCACGTCTTCTTGAATGCTCGACATGCGGGTCATTACACCAAAAAGCCGTCGCAAGTTCATTGCCGTGTTGCGGCCTGGCATAACACCGGACTGGTTGGGGTGTATGAGGGACGTGAGATGTGGTTAGAGCCTGGTCGCTATCACTTTCGCCAGTATTTTCGCTTCCGCATCAAGGAGCGAAATTGGACGGTAGGAGGTGCACTCCTCCGGGGGCTTACCCGGTTTCGGGATTGCCACAAGAGTCGCTATTCTCTGGTCCCTTGGAAGTATGCCCTTTTCTAGACTGTCCTCGTGCATTTTCAATAGATGGGGCCCGACGTATCTGCTTCTTTTTTGTAGAGCTCCACAGGTATACCGTTCGGGCCCAGTGCTTTGCCTGGTTGGAGCCCTCTAATAGCAGCCGTAATTTCATCCTTCGTAAGCGGGCCAATACCTAAATTGCTCTCTTATACCGCTTCAGACCCGATTCCTACTGAGAACGAGAAATAGAGGAGGAGAGGGCAGGTTGCGCATAACTCTGGATCAATACAGAAGGAAACCGCTTGGGTATTTAAAAACAAGGGAAGAAGCCTCTGAAGATATGCAAATCAAGGACCAGTCAGGCTATTTTTGAAACAATTATATTATATCTTCTTGGTTACGAACCAATCTCAATTAGGTGGTTATTTTAGTGAACATAAATTAAACTTTCTGCTACATGAAAATTCAAATTTACTAAGTTCATCTCACAGTAAATTAACCAAGAAAATGTTGATAGCTCATCGCTTGAGTCTGACGAAGTGAAAAAATTAAAATCAAAATGTTTTGCTATCAGTTTTGCTCTTGTACTTGCAGCACTTGTTGGCTATAAGCCCAGATCCTATAACATGTCAGCAGCATTTGACTTTGTTGCTCACAACTCTTGTTCTGTCCTTTGAACTTCTCGGCGTCAACAGTGGAGGGACAGAAGCTACCTGGTTTAGTTTCTTCCTCTCGGAAAGAACATTAACAAAAGTATTTAATTCCTTTCTATCCTCAGTCAGCACAATTTCTTGTGGCATCACTCATGGCTCTGACCTTTCTACATCTTTTCTTAATTTGTAGGTCATTTCTCTTTCTACTTTTGTCCGCTCATATGGACTCCAACTATACACTCAATTACTGTTCTAAGTAAGCAGTCATCGCGTAGATAATCTCTCAATTCAGCTTTGTCTTTCTGATGTCAGAGAATGGTTGTGGCAAAACTAGCTAAAGTTTAACAGATAAAATAGATTCTCATGACTGGTGGCAATCTCTACCTATGATAGTACTCTCTATGTCCCACTGACGCAGGTCCCTGTTCCAAAACATATAGGTAAAGGAAAATCTCAGGAGTTAAAATAGTCCCTAAAGTTCCAATAGAGACTAAGGTTGTGTCTCTTCATGAGAAAAATACAGCCCATCCTTCCGTTTTTATTGGCGGACGTTGTGGAGCAATGTGCTGAATATCAGTTGTTCCTTGCAGGTTTTTGCATTAAGAGCCTTAAAATTACAGTAAAATATCAGGAGTACCTTTAGAGTGCTTCTACTTCGCAGGTTGGGCTGTAAGCATTACATGTACCACATATATATATATGTTTATTTCTTTCTTTTTTATTCCAATGTAATTTAAAAATGATTGCAATTTAAATTATTAATCAATTAAAACAATTACACTATTTTAATAGTAAACTATTACTTTTAACTTAATTACAATTTAATATTTTAAACTACCAATCCTTGAACCCTAAAGCCCCTTACAACCTCTATACACTATCCAGTCCTGAACACTAACCCTTACTATCCCATGCACTACCCATCCCCGAACCAGACAAAAAACCTTATTACCTCATACGCACTTAAAACCATACATTTTGATCTTTAAAATAAATTAGTATTTAAATAGAAAAATATCCTATTTACTATTTCTGTACATATTGAGTTGAGATTTAATTAATTGAAATGTAACTATTTTTTACTTCATAATTCCACAAATGTAATTTGTCAATACTAAATGTTTTAATGATATACAATATATATATATATATCCTCCTACTCCCTGCAAGAGCGCCTTGACCGTCGCAGGGTGGCCTCGGCTTTTGGAGACGGAGCACCCCGATTATATCCCAACGAACTTCTTTCCCCAAACGAAAAGAAGAATGCCGCACACAGACTTCAATGGTATAAGGCGCTTTATTCAATGTGCAACAATGCAGCAGCTTGCTTAAAATCTTAGTCCTGATGCATTCCGTTTGTTTTGAACCTTGTTCACAGGTAAGCAATCCCATTATTGGAGTGTTGTCACGTGTTTTTATACGCCAACCAAGTATTACTAGGTCTTAAGTACTGCAATCGCCAGGGTGCACTTTACAAGTCAGTTAAATAAAAAAAAACTAACTTACTTATGAAGTAAAGACCTGCAAAGTAAAAGACTCAATGCATTTACGTAGATGTAAATATTATTGGTGAAAAAATATCCAAGTCTGGTAACATGAGTATCTCAGTGGGAATTAACATGGCATCAAGACATAAAGGATTTAGTCAATTCAAAACCAAGTGGCCCACATTGCATCCGTGATACCTCACTTCTGTCGTATCTCTCATATTTTAAAATCCATCCGTTGACTGAAAATATAGGCCCTAATATCCTTCAAAGTGCTTTATATTGTCTACTGTTCAATATATATATAAAAATTAATTGTAATGCTAAACTATTCCTGAAATATCAGCTTTCGATGGTGGTTTATCCAATTAAAACATGATGGGCTAGAATTAGCTAATGAACGGTTCAAGCACATCTTGTGTGCTCAAATATTGATATTGCTTACTAGGATGTATTCTGACCTCCTGGCAAGTCTGCATTTTTAATAGGGTGTGGGAAAAAGGGATATGGTTTTGAGATTTTGTTTATATCCAAAATGATAGAAGTCTATATCAATCAACTTCAGCAATTCGAGGTTAATCAAACTCCTTCATATTGAAAACTTTCCGCAAAGGTGTCGCTGCATGATGATCTTATTCACAATTTTTTGAAGCCACTGAAATATTCTTTTAGGCTACAATCAGAACTCCCAAGCTTTAAGATAAATGATTTTGCTATGAAACATACAATCTACACAGCACCTTCATTTGATCTTTTCATAATGTTGTATAAGAATGCAATATGATGTGGGAATTTGTTTTGAGGACTGGATGCAAACTCAATCATAAAAATGTTAACAGTAGCAATTATTGACAAAGCCGTTCGGCTCACTTTTGGTATTGGTGGTCAGTTTCAAGAAAACCAAAAAAGTTGCAGAGGTTACTCAACCTGCCAGGAGGTATAAAATAAGTGCTTTAGGTATCCAGACTCAGCTAACGTGAAGGGCTCCCAGTCTCTGATAATGTTAAGTTTAGAAAACTGAAACCAACAACTGAGACTTTTGTGCTTGGGTGGGATTGAGTCATTGAAGGAGGACTGATCTAGTATGTTACAGCAATAGGCAGGGAAATAATCATGGCTCACTTGAATTTAAAAAAATATCAGTTTTTCATTAATGGAGGGCTGAGTGCTAAGGTGATGATGCTGGAGTGTATCCTGTCTAACTGTAGTGCCAGAGGCACTCCCATATATTGGGACCATGTGATGACCTTTGACTAACATTGTTTCAATTGAATTAACTTGTTTTAATTCACTCTGCCTTGTGATTTAATTTTGTGTCTCCTTAAAGCTTTAGAGTGGGAGTGTTTGCTTTTCACGGCTTTGCCAGGAACAGAACGTGTGGGATGTGCGTATGAAAGCATGAGAGAGAGAAAGGTGTGGAATGTACTTCTCTGTCTCGGACTGTAGTGTAATATGCAGTGGTGCTCAAATGTGCATTGTGTTGTACATTGGGAAGTTTTATGAAGTTTTTACTATTGGCTTTGACATGCCCTCATGAATTCTGACTCTGTCTAGCTTGAGCTTTGCACACACAAGCAGGCCCCCAGATCAGTCACGTTGTTTGCGTAACTCACATTCAAGATTGTTTTCTGTACTATTGGAGAGGTTTTCTACTTTCTCAAGCTTCACTAAGATAAGGGGCTGGAACGTGTGGTAGCGCAGAAGGATACGTGAGACCTCCTTTGCCTTTGGAATGCTTGTGGGAGAATGGCCAACTCCAGTAAGTTTTCTGTGCGCAGAGAAGGTCTTCTCAGAAACTTCTAGTGCACAGAGTTTATAAAACTGGAGTCTGTTGACTTGGAAAACGTGATTTTGTTTCGACCTGAAGGGACAGACGCGTCTTATTCAGTGTAGCAGTTCTCGGCTTGCTGAGTCTCTTGACCTCTGCTGTGAATTACCCAGACTGGTGTGGGCTAAAATGAAGTTATTGGAGCCGGTGATGTATTTTCTCTGAATATTGGCATTGTGATGTGTGCGTGTTTCTGTGTGCACATTCAAATATACAGTGGTCATAATCATCAGATTTATTCAGCATATATATCTTTATATCTTTTCGTGCTTTCCCTGTGTCTGATTATTTGTATTTAATAGGGCCTATTTCTTGCAGTGGATGTCCAGTATTATTATCTGCCTGTATTTTATCTCATGCATTTAACAGTTGCATTTGTTTACTTGTAAGTGTGTTTTTATTGTATATATATATATAATTTCAGAGTTTGCTCCTCCTGATCGACGGGGGCCCGCCCACGGAAAGTGGCGCACACCCCGACCATCGAACAGTAACAACAGTCAATGATAACCCCCAGCCTATCTCCAAATACCCAGCTGGTAGCACAGTTTCGGCATCAATAGTAAGCATCAAGATATAAATTCCATTACAACAGACAACATCCCATCCGCACCTATGTGTCCTGGTGTCGTCCTCCATCTCCAATGAATAGTATTGAATCCATTTATCCCACACCATGCAAAAATTTCAGGGGCAGCCCCTGCTGGCAGATGTGACTTTTTCAACCACTATAAATATAGCCATTCCCTGTTTCCACATTTGCAACGATCAGCATTCCCGTACTCCCCAGTTTCAAACTATATCTCTTTTGTCTACTGTAGGAAGGTGGATATCTGACTATGGTTACCCCCAACTTTTTGCCTAGTGTCTAGCTGGTTTTTCGACTTAGTTGGCCTGAGATCCTGCCATTCAGGGTCTCAGGCTGTCTGCTCTCTCTTTAAAATGGACTCCATGTACCCTAGGTACATAACCAATTGGTAAGGATCACCTTATTGGACCCTGTACAGTGTACCCTAGGTACCCAGGGCATAGGTGTACCCTAGGCCTCCCAGGGGCTGCAGCATGTATTATGCCACCCCTGGTCTGGCCTTCCAATCAGACACAACTGGCTGATCACTCAGCTGGGGCAAGGTCGTGTAATCACCCCTTGCTTAGATATAGTATGCCTATATCTACCCTTATATATAGACACATGTGTACCTATCAGTCACTCCTATGGCAGGCCTTAACAATCCTGGAGGCAGAGTGCTTGGTAACATGTAAGATGGTGCTCTAGCATGAGCTGAGCTTGTCTGCAGCTTTCGGAACCATGTCCTTATAGCTGTTCTATGATATAGCCTACCATATACTCTTAAAGTGCCTTATAATCTTAAACGGTTATGGTAACTATGGTTTGGCTTTATCAAAACATGTCGTGTAAGGTGTCTAACACTTTGGAATAATACCCCCATACCATTTCTGGTGATGAGGATATTATTCCTCCCTTCTAGAGGGAGAGACATGTTAAAATCCTACATTGCTGTTTAACTCTAACCAAAGCCTCAGCATCACAAAATGGATGCTGCTGCCACAGACACAAGTCTGACCTCCTGCTGCTGGGAGTGATCCCAGCCAGGGAGGCCTGGACAATAGGTTTCCTGCTTGGGGAGGTGCTAGCACCTCCCCAGACAGCCTTTAGTGTATTGGGGCAGGGTGGGCTGAAAGGAATGAGACATGCCTGGGGCACACAAGGTGTTCCTTGCATAGTCCAGTTCAAACCGGCGCTGGGGCACTCCAGCCCCAGCTCTGGCGCGAAACTGGACAAAGGGAAGTGGGTGTAACCACCCCCTCCCAGGTCCCACCCATAAGGCGTGACCTAGCAGGTATCCCAGCCCCCCAGATTAGTATAAGAGTGGGAGTTGGGCCTCAAGACTTTAGATTATCCTGAACCTGCAACTTGAACAGAAACTCTGGACCTTCGACATTCGACGAAAGAAGAAGACTGAAGAATCTCCCTTGTGGCCAAGGAGTGGCTACCCTGTGCAAACAGGCACCATCAAGAGACTACCCTTTGCTTTGCCCACGTTCTACGAGGAACCGACTGCAGAGCCCGACCAGAGCCTTGACTTCCAGACTTCTCCGACCCTGATCCACATCCACAGCAAAGCTGAGATCCGTGGAGGCGACGAGCGACGTGGGACCGGCTACCTGGGAAAAGTGGCTAGTAACTTCAAGCGCAGCTTCTGAGGCACCCTCGAAGTTGTGCACCGGGGATTGAGAAGCCCCAACCCCAAGCACCATCTGCACCGAAGATCAGCCCCCCACACTCCACGAGTCCTGCGTGGGGCCCTTCTGCATTTTCCTGCTTGCCGCGTCTGTCCGGTTGCTTGCCCGCTGGCTAGTGGCCTTTGTGACGACGCACCCTGAAATCTTCTGCGCTGGTTTGGCTCCTCCAGACTGGCTCCCGCTTCTCTGCAAAGAAGAAGCACCCCAGACCTTCCTGGTCTGCACCAGAAGCAAGTCCTCCGTTCTTCGTGGGTTCCGCTTGCCAAGGCTTGGTGAGTCCTAGTCCAACTTCGACGCCGCCGACAGCAAGAGCCTTCGTGGGACAGCTCGCCTCCTGGTCCTGGTCGTCCTCGACGCTTCCTGGTCCTCCTGGCTGCAGCGACAAGCTTCACCTTCACCTGCAATCTTCACGACATCGCCTGGTTCCTTCCTGGTTCCACGTGGTCACTGGCTAGTGACCTTGACTCTGTCCCTTCTGCTTGCAGGTTTCTTCTCTTCTTGATCCCAGCCTTGGGATCCACCGGACACTCTTCACTGACTGCCTGTCAGCATCTTTCTTCAGGCATCCATAGGAGTCGACGACGAAAACGACGCATCTTCACCCCTATGCACCCGCAGCCTGGGGGCTAGGTAACTTGGGTACTCCGATGCTCATCAGGATAGTGACTATCCTAGTGTCTAGTTTTCAAGTCTCAACTTCCTAGCTACTCCGGAAGTGTCCTAAATCTACCGTTTTCTAAACTGTACTATTGCTATTGACTTTTACGCATTACGCGTGAGTGTTTCCACTCTGCACACGAATCCCGTGGGCCTCCCACTTCCTAACTAACGCTAGTGTAGTGTAGCCCCAGCGATTCCCTAGGCCTAGGCCTATTCTATTTCCGTGACAGTGGTTCTTATACCACTTACTTAGTATATGGTTTGCGTGGCCCCTAGGGCCTAACTGTATTACTTACCTGTGTGACTTAATGTATGCTTAAATAAGACTGTGTTGTATCTAATCTCATAAAGAGTGCTGAGGGTTTGACTAGAATAAATACACTTTATTTTATATATATATCTGTTGTGGTGTCCTTTCATTTGGTATTCAAGGGATTATATATGGTATCACAGCTGGCTTCACATGCCATTCAGAGTTTAGCCTAAGACTGCTCTTGTCCATGCTACCACTAGGATAGCTGGTCTAGAAGGTTGACTTTACAACCAATCACCATAAGGGTATTTGGACTGATATAAGGTGTACACTAGAACTAGTGACATCATACATCAGGCCAACTTCTCACATCTACTACTAGACGGAGACCGCAGAGCAAGGGCTGAGCCCACGGTAGGACAATTTCATTGGGATCCCCAAAATGATTAACTTAGGGTCGAAGGGGATCTGTGCTGAAAGCACTCCACTAAGTACCCCTGAGATTGCCGCCCAGTAGTCCTGTATCAGGGGCAGTTCCAGAGCGTAGGAAAAAAAGGAGCCATCTTCGCCCTGACATCACAAACAATGTGGGGTCTGCACCCTTCCTATTGCATACAACCGACGTCTATCATAGTACACTCTGTATAATATTTTAAATTGCACAAGACGTAGCCGTGATTTGATTGCTACTTCTCTTTGAGTGCATTAGGGCTGTTTCCCAAATTATGTCCTCCAGTTCCCCCACCTTCTAGATCCATTTCCCACACAGCTTATATAGGGTATCAGGCCTATTATTATTAAGGGTTTTGTATGTGAGGAAAATTGGGCACCCACCTAATTCCTCCTGTATAAGCTGTCCCTCTAGAGTGGCATATTCTGGGATACTAACCCCGGGGAGTCTCTCTGGCTTCCACGCATGCCGTAGCTGATCACACTTTAGGAATTGATTTACATTCATCCTGAATTCTGAATTTTTGGAGCGAGGAAAATGGCATATTATCGCCATCTTCAATCAGTTCGCCAACCCTGGATATCCCACTCAAGTCCTATCCCTGGAATCCCTTCAAGCTTTCGTATCTCGGGAAGCAAATTCCCCTCCCATAATTTTGTTCTTCTCCTAGATTTAACATGCCACCCTATGGTGGTCATAGCCATATCCGAGGCTGCTATTGTGACCCGAGAGGCAAATAATGTAAACAGAACCTCTTACCCACTGTGCCCGCTTAAGCCTGAAAGTTGGGTAGTCCAAGGGTGCAAATAACCAATCATTTACGTTTATAAGTTGGGCAGCCCAGTAAAAGGCATGTATGTCTAGTAATGCCAACCAGCCATTACATTGATTCCATAGTAGGGTCTTAAGGGCAATTCTGGGGTGTTTACCATCCTAAAGCAGAGCCCGCATGTCTCCCTCAAACGCCCGAAGGTCTCGGAGGAATCCGGTGGCATGTATGTTGAAGTGCATAGAGCAATTTGGGTAGGGAAATCATCTTATAAATTACTGCCCTCCCCATTAGCTTAAGGGGCAATCCCCGCCACCTCTCCATATATTCTCAATGGGTTCAGATCACTCTCCCAAGATTGCACTCATAACAAACTTCCCTCTCCAGTGTCACATATATACCGAAGTATTTGAATCCATGGGCCGTATGTGTCAGATGACGAGGGAGTGAAGGCAGGTATATCTCAGTTTGTGGTAGATAAAGCACTGATTTGCCCCAGTTAGTGCTGTAACCTGAGAGTCTTCCATTATCCTCAAAAAGTTGGAAGGCTGAGGGTAAGAATAGGGACTGTTCTGTGAGGTAGAGAAGGATATTATCTGCGTAAAGCCAAATCTTTTCTTGCCCCACTGCCTCGCCTGCGATCCGAAGCCATGGATCCCGGAATGGTCACGGATCACACAAGCTAGGGATCTTATGATAAGGGCAAAAGGTAGAAGGGACAGGGAGCAACACTTTCTCATATCTCTACCAGTGGGGAACTCCTGCAACAATACCCAGTTCACTCAGACCGCAGCAGCAGCAGCATGGGACTGGTATAAGAGTTTGATCCACTTACTATAGCAAGGACCAAACCCGAACTTGATTATGTTACGTTCAAGAAAGGAAAGGGCCAGTGTTCTGCATCAAACACTTTTTCTGCATCGAGCGCTAGAAAGATGTGCGGTTCTGATCAGTCACTAATTTCATTCAGCCAATTATAGGTGCAACATGACTGATGACCTGTAGGACTTTAACGGCTAGTATAGTGACCAAGATTTTAACTTCCGTGATAAGTAACAATATCAGGCAATTTAAGTCACAGTACTCCTTTGGCTTGCTTTCTTTATGAATGGCTACTATGAGCGCCCTTTAAAGGTCGCATGGTAGGGTGCCCTGTCTATCAGCTTCCGAATACATGTTCAAGACATGGGGTCCCACCAGCCCTTAGTGTTGCTTATAACGTTCTGTGGGAATCCCGTTGGGCCCCGGGGTCTTGTTAGAGTTCAGTATTGCTGTAGCAGCTTTAACTTCTGCCAATGTAATTTTAGCATTAACCACCGCTCGAGCCTCTGCATCTAGTGCAGGGGTGTTCACCGACTACAGGTAGTGTTCAATTTAGAATAATGTCCACAATGGCCTAGCCCTATAATATTCCGCACAACAGTGAGCTTCCTCGATTGTTTTGTCCGTATACGCACTGTTCCCCCTGGTTCAACTATCTGTTCCACCAACCTAGCCTCCGTCTCGTTTTTAAACCAGCCTTGCCAGGAGCTTTCCAGCCTTATCCCCCGTGTCGTATAGTCATGTGTAATGTGGCCAGCATTCGGGTTTTGGCATTTTCATGTGGCCGAGCTCGATATTCATCTTTTAGGAGGGTTAATTTCCTAAGAGAAAGGGAATCTGGTTCCAGACGCAGGGTTACCTCAATCTCCAGCAGCTAACTCTCGAGTTTCTCCAATGTTTCCATTCCCTCCCCTTCTTTTCGGCTATCAAGTTCTGGGCACTATCTCGAAGGACTCTTTTATAGGCCTCCCAGAGCACTACTTTAGACATAAAGGAAACTTCATTTTCCTGGAAGATAGGATTCCACCCTCAGTCCCACCGCCACCTCTGGGTCCCGTAGGTCCCAGGCTTAAGTTTCCAAAACTTCTACCTACTACGCCACCTACCCACCTTCACCAACATGGGGAATGATCAGAAAGGTCGCAGGCCAAATCGTCCATCTGCTGGGCCGAGTTCGCGGAGTTCCACTATGCGGATCTCCACGAAGTGCAAATAAAAAACATCTGCCGCGCTATGCGGAGCTCCACGAGCAGCGGAGTACCTTAGATAAGGAATATGCTACTTACCAGTATGCATCTGTTCTTGGCACGTAGAGCTGCAGACCTATACACTGTGCATAGATCACCATCTGGTGTTGGGCCCGGATGTTTGCAGTTTGTTTTTCCTCTTGGAAAGTCTTTGGAAGTCACGAGGTCGGTGACTCCTCCTTTGGTTCGTATTGCGCATGGGCTTCGGCTCCATCCTCAGATTGTTTTTCGCCAGCAGGGAAAGATGGAGCGTAGTAATAACAGTAAAGAAACCCATGTGTGTTGTATCT
This sequence comes from Triturus cristatus, assembly GCF_964204655.1. Lineage (NCBI taxonomy): Eukaryota > Metazoa > Chordata > Amphibia > Caudata > Salamandridae > Triturus > Triturus cristatus. Next base: position 399,733,286 of record NC_140587.1, on the reverse strand, counting down.
AAATAAGATAGACTGGAACGGATACAGGGAGGCGGGTGGGCGTGTATAGATCTGCAGCTCTACATGCCAAGAACAGATGCATACTGGTAAGTAGCATATTCCGTTCGAGGCATATGAGCTGCAGATTATACACTGTGCATAGACTATATAGCAGTACCCAACCCTAGCGGCGACCACCGGCATCCGTTGCAGTTGTTTGGAACAGTGTTTTTAGTACAGCCTGGCCCACACTAGCTTGTTGCTTGTTTTGCACATCTACACAAATGTTTTGTGAAAGTGTGCGGTGTTGACCATGTCGCTGCTTTGCAGATGTCATCTAGTGGTATGTTTCCTAGAAAAGCCATAGAAGCCCCCATCTTCCTTGTAGAGTGGGCTTTAGGGGGAACAGATAGCGTTCGTTTTGCTTTGTGGTAGCAAATCTGTATGCATTTTACAATCCACCTAGCTATCCCGGATTTAGAAATAGGGTTGCCTTTATGTGGTGGAGAGAAAGAGACAAATAGCTGTTTGGTTTTTCTGAAAGGTTGTGTTCTTTGGATGTAGTAAAGTAAGGCCCTTTTAACATCCAGTGTGTGTAAAGCCCTTTTCGCAACGGTTTGAGGTTGTGAAAAATGCACTGGTAATTCTACCGACTGGTTTAGATGGAAGGGAGAAATGACTTTGGGTAGAAATTTTGCGTTGGTACGGAGTACAACCTTGTTCTGATGCATTTGGAGAAAAGGTTCCTGTATAGTGAGTGCTTGTATTTCACTAACCCTTCTAAGGGAAGTGATGGCCACTAGAAAAGCTGTTTTCCATGTGAGAAATTGCAGCTCACATTTATGTAATGGTTCGAAAGGGGGTCCCATTAGCCTTGTGAGAACTATATTCAAGTTCCAGACAGGTGAGGGTGGTACTCTGGGTGGAATTACTCTTTTGAGGCCTTCCATAAAGGCCTTGATGGCAGGCACCCTGAAAAGTGATAGGTGCTGCCTGTTCTCTAAGTAAGCAGCAATTGCTGCGAGGTGTAACCTAATGGATGTATATGCTAGGTTACACCTTTGTAGATGGAGCAAGTAACATATGATGTGCTGTATGGACACATTTAGAGGGTTGATTGTGTTGTTGTGGCAGTAAACAACAAATCTTTTCCACTTTGCAGCATAGCATGCCCTAGTAGTAGGGCGTCTAGCTTCCCTGATAATATTCATGCAATCAGGGGGAAGGTTAAGGTATCCGAATTCTAGGACCTCAGGAGCCAGATCGCAAGGTTGAGCTGAGCTGGGTCCGGGTGCCTGATCTCTCCATGGTTCTGGGTTAGGAGGCATGGTGAGAGGTGCAGCTTTTGGTGTGGTACTACCGAGAGTTCCAGCAGTGTGGTGTACCACGGTTGTCTGGCCCATGTTGGAGCTACTAGGATCAGTGTTAGGGAATGCTGTTGTAGCTTTCGCACCACTAATGGAATTAGTGGGAGAGGTGGAAAAGCGTATGCAAATTTGTTTGACCAGTTCATCCATATCGCATTGCCTTTGGACAATGGGTGTGGATATCTGGCGGCGAAGCTTGGGCATTTTGTGTTTTCGTGGGTGGCGAATAGGTCTATGTGTGGCTGCCCCCACTTCTGAAAGTACAGGTGAAGAACCTGTGGGTGAAGTTCCCATTCGTGAATCGGTTGCGTTTGTCTGCTGAGCAGATCTGTCACTGTGTTTTGGACTCCTGGGACGTGTTGGGCCAGGAGAAAGATTTTCTGTAAAATTGTCCATCTCCATATGCTCTGTGCTAATTGAGAGAGCTGTGGAGAGTGTGTGCCCCCCTGTTTTTGAATGTAGTACATGGCAGTCATGTTGTCTGTGCGAATGAGGACTGCCTTGCCTGAAATCTGCTTCTGGAAGGATTTTAGGACTAGGAAGATTGCCAGTAACTACAGATGGTTGATGTGGAGTAACTTCTGTTGCGGCGTCCATGTGCCCTGTACTGTGAGATGTAACAGATGAGCTCCCCAGCCGGAGAGCGATGCGTCTGTTAGGATTATTTGTGGAACGGGGTCCAGGAACGGTCGACCTCTGGAAAGGTTTGTGGTGTTCCACCACTGCAGAGAGCGATGGGTACGACCGTCCACCAACACCAGATCTGTCAGTTGTCCCTGGGCCTGGTTCCGGTTCCACTGGCGCGCTAAACACTCTTGGAGGGGACGCATCTGGAGTCTTGCATGGGGCACTATGAAAATGCAAGAGGCCATCATCCCCATCAATTGCATAAACACCCTTGCTGGGAGAGAGTGTTGAAATATGAATCTTTGACGCAGAGCCTGTATATTTGCAATCCTGGCAGGATTGGGATAGGCTATGGCTTTTGAGGTGTCTATGGTGGCACCGAGGTATTGTTTTGTGTGTGATGGTACCAGGTGGGACTTTTGGTGCTTCACCGTGAAACCTAGCTGGTGAAGTAATCGGATTGTAGCGGCGGTGTGTTGCACACATTGTTCGTAGGACGTGGCTTTTATTAGCCACTCGTCCAAACACGGGAAGACGTGAATGTGCTGTCTTCTGAGGTGTGCCGCCACTACTGCTAGGCACTTGGTGAATACCCTTGGTGCTGTTGTTACCCCGAACGGGAGCACCTTGAACTATTAGTGTTGCCCGTCCACTACAAATCTGAGGTACTTTCTGTGAGCATGGTGTACTGGGATGTGAAAGTATGTGTCTTTCAAGTCCAGAGTGGTGAGAAAGTCGTTCTGGGAGAGGAGTGGGAGAACCTGTTGAACGGTTACCAAGTGAAAATGGTCTGAATGTATGTAAGTATTTAGAGGTCTGAGATCTAGGATAGGTCGTAGAGTCTCGTCTCTCTTTGGAATCAGAAAATACAGGGAGTAGACCTGTGGTAAATAAAATTCCTTTACCGGGACTGAATTTGATACAGAAACATTATAAAATAGCTCAGTAAAATGAGAGGCAGAATCCGTGATATTAGAGTTTCGGAATGGGCTTTATTCCAGTGCTCGATTATAATCGGTTGCTCCAAGTTCCATCACCACGGGGGTTCAGGAAGTGAAGTACATACTTTATTGACAAGAAATGACTTTTATAGTACATACATGACAATGAAGTGAATGCAGTAGGCGTAACAATTGATAAGGAAAATGACGATGTGTTCTGCGTAACCAGAAATGGGTGTAATAAAGCGTAAAAAGGAACATAATTGGTTATGATGTCATATATAGGTGGATCTATAAGATAATACTTGGCCTAGATGCGCGCGCAGCAGTATGACGTGTAATTGACGTGTAACTAGGGGGCGAAGGGGACTTGACATTTAGCTCTACATGTGGAGACAAAAAGTCTAGGGGGTCAAGTCAACCTAATCCCAAATCATATCTAACATCCTATGTTTAAAGAACTATGTTATCCAAGAAAGAAGGACTCTCGGACAGAATCTATTCTATACTGACTGTGCGTGCGTGTACAAGCGTCTAAGTGTCTACACTGAAATGCGAGGGGGTAGGAATATTCCATGGTGACAGGACTATGAATTACTTGCATGAGGGCAGAGAAGTCGGGCTTTTTGCTTGGTAACTGGAAGAATGTTTACTTAAACTACTAGGCAGGAATGCATCGGCTGAGGGGGAAGCAGATAATTCGAAGGTGAAATACAGTTCTTGGCAGAGAATAGGCTGATGTCAGGCTTCGTGAGCCGCGCAGAGAATGAGACAAAGTTCATGGTCACAGATGCAGGCTCAGACTGGAGCTTTCAGAGGCAGAAAGCAAGAAGAGGTTTGATGACAGAATCAGGGCCTACTTGCCTGGACTGTAAAATGGCATAAGTGAACCATATAAAACTGGTGGCCTTTCATATTTAGGAATGGAATATCCGGCCTATTCATGGCGGATCTGACAGAGGACATGTTGACGTTGGACGCACATGTATTTGCGTCTTCATAACTGGAACTGGGGGGAACATACATGTACTTGTGATATGCACATAGAACCGTTGGGGTCCAAGATAGGGGACATAACTGACCAGAAAAATCCATATTTCCACATTCCCTCCTTGTCCCCTACTTGCCCTTCAAGAGATATCAATCTTCATTAATCCATTGATCTGTTCATATAGCATCATTTGTTCTTCTTTCTTCTTCCGTGACGAATGAAATCTTGGTGGTGGAATACACGATGTGGCACACAGACCACAGATCGCTGGTCCACATTGTAGACATAGACAGCAACTGAATAGTATGAGAAGGCCAATACCTAGGAAGGATAAAACTCTCCATCCCCAGGCTGATATCATATTCCAAAACCAACTGGACCAAGTCCAAGTGCCTGGGTTCTGGTGTATCTGGCTTACAATCTTATGAAGGCGAGTGATGGCTTTATATACAGATGGCGAATTTTCTGGTATGAATACGCAGCAGCTTGATCCGATGACCCTACAAGCTCCGCCCCTATCAGCCAGGATGACGTCAAGGACAAGACGATTTTGAAGCACAACAATCCGCATAGCAGACTGCTCTTCTGTTAAATTGCCTAAGGCGGAAATAGTCTCATTCACTACTGCTTCAAGGGTTCTAGTTAATCTACGTATCAGCTTACTATTAGTAACGGTACCTATGTAGGGAAAGATGCCTTTATTAAAATCTACATACTTGTCCCATGCCGTCTCAGTGTAATCGACAATGGGGAGATCTCTCCGCTCTCTGTTGTGTACTAAATGAATGTTTCTGTAATAATCAGGAGGAGCTAGGAAAACAGGTGGCAAAAGGAATGCAATGTAGCAGGTACCATGCCAATCTAGAGGTAAACGCATATATGCAGTCTGACCACATACAAAGTAGGAATGACGAGAAGCTCTAAATGAAGATTTGCCTTGATCACTGAATTCTACTATAGTAGTGCATTTACTATGGCCCATATGTATGGAACCAACCTTTCTTACACATAATTCACCCTTCGCTGGGAATACTGACATGGTGGGTAAGACTAGTTCAATTTCGGATACGACATTTAGAATCATGAGATTAGGTGTAAAATTACCTAATCCATATACTTCATTTTCTAGATCAGTTCCTGTTCTTTTGGGGCGACCCTCCTTGTCAGGGTAGCAGACCTTGAGTAAAACTAGGTTCAGGTTTCCCCATACCCAATGATCTTGGTAAACTGCTGTGTCTGAGTCTATGGAATTGATTAAACTGAACCATGCTCCACAGGAGCCATTGTGTGTAAATGAGTGTGGAAAGAATGGCAGGACTCCTTCATAATTCTGATAGGGAGGGAGTCGGCCACACACCCAACAATTAGTAGCATTACTAGTCTGATGGGAATGATGTAACATACTAATGAAAGTGTTATTGCGCAGCGCAAGTCTATAAGACAATTCATGTGGAGGTAAGTCACTAAAAGAATGTTCAGCAGCAACATTATAAACATGTCTAGAAATAGGGTAATATATGTGCAACAACATACTTGTAATAATTATTAAAAGACTTAATAAAAACAGAATTAATAATGTCACTATGCAGTGGCTACGCAGTGATTTACAATACGCCTGTCGTTTCAACATTTTCCGGGTATTTTCTCTACTCAGGTCCAAGGGATACATGTCAGAGACAATTCAACCGCTTCACCTTGGAGAGGACTTAAACAATCAAATTGCTCGACTTGTTGGGCCTAAGCTTTAGTTTGTAAAGTTCGGTTTCAGTTTTTTCAACCAAAGGAAGTTTTGAATCAGTCTGTGAGGGAGTGCAGGGCACAATGTCTATATCCGAGAATAGTCCATGAAATTTTTTGATATGACTTGAATGAATCCAGCCCTTGCGGCCCTCGATCTTCACGGCTGTCCTTGTGGTCAGCAGGACCAACTTGGGTGCTTTCCACCTGGGCTCCAGCTGAGTCTTTCGGTCGAAATTCCTCACAAAGACCAGATCCCCCGGAACCACGTCATGGGGTTTCACCTCGGTGTTGTCGGGAAAGGCTGCAGCTACCTGTGAACGACAAGATTGTAGTGCAGACATCAAGGAAGCCAAGTAATCTGTCAGCATATTGCAGTCAATATCAGTTATTTTGCGTGGTACGGGCGTCCCCCACATATTTGGTGGTCTACCGAAGATCACCTCATACGGGGATAGCCCTGTTCGAGAGTGTGCTACCATTCTCATGTAAAAGAGTGCAACTGGTAACGCTACTATCCAGTCGACACCTTTCTCTCTGCATATTTTGGACAATCTGATTTTCAGTATCTGGTTATGTCTTTCTACGAGACCTGCTGCCTCGGGGTGTCGGACACAGTGGAATTTCCACTGATAACCTAACAGCAGTGAAACGTGTTTCATTAATTCGGATGAGAACGGCTGGCCGTTATCTGAGTGAACAACACGTGGTAAACCGTATCGTGGGAAGAATTCTCGAACCAACTGTTTGGCAGTAGTCGGGGCAGTGTAATCTGAAACCGGGTACGCCTCTGTCCAACGGGACAGAGCGCAGACAACTACGAGAACATATTTGAATCCTCGACATCGTTCCATCTGGATATAGTCCATCTGGAGTACTTCAAAAGGATTATTAGGAGGATGAAATCCACCCTGTTCTACGGGAACGCTTTTTCCTGGGTTAAACTGGCAACAGATCATACAGGTACGGACCTTTTGTTTGGCTGCTGCTCGTAAATGTTTATTGAACCAAATGTGTTGAATGCTGTCTAGCATAGCTTTTTCTCCTAGATGTGCTGGACTATGTATAGTGTTAATTATAACTTGGACCATTGAATCAGGAAGGAACCACACAGACTTTTCCTTCATCATCCATCCTTGGTCCGTTTGGATCCCTCCTAATTCAGTCCATGTCTTTATTTCGTCTGGTGTAGCATGTGTCTGTATGTCAATTACGTCAAGAGTAGGATCTTTAACTGTCATACAATGTGTCGGTGTCGGGACTATTGTCTTTGTCATGTCGGGGGTTTGAGTTTGAGCAGTCTGTTTAGCTGTTCTGTCGGCTAGATCATTGCCTTGGGAAATGATATCAGTAATCTTCGTATGAGCCTTACATTTCATAATAGATATTGCAGTGGGTAGATGTATCGCATCTAATAAGGCATGAATGAGGGGTCCGTTCTGAATGTGGGCACCGTGGGAAGTTAAATAACCTCTCTCTCGCCACAGTACGCCGAAGTCGTGTACAACTCCGAATGCATAACGTGAATCAGTGTATATGTTGACTTTTTTATCTGTGGCTTGAATACAGGCTTGTGTCAGAGCGATGAGCTCTGCGGCTTGAGCTGACAAAGTATTTATACGATTAGTTTCAATGACTTCAGTATCTGTTGTGACTGCGTAAGCGGCCACTAACTCTCCTGTACTTGTTCTCATACATGAACCATCTACATACAACGTCAGGTCTGGATCGGACAATGGAACATCTGTCAGGTCTTGTCTGGGTTTTGTCGTTATAGTAATAACTTCAATACAGTCATGAGCTAGTGGGTCTGTTCCGGTTACTGGCAAAAGTGTGGCAGGATTCAATGTGTTACAGCGTCTGATTTCTATATGTGGCTGAAACAATGTAAGTTCGTACCCTGTAAGTCGCGCTATAGTCAAGTGTTGTGTTTGTGTTCTATTTACAAGAACCTCTACTGCGTGTGGTACTTGAACTGTCAATGGGTGTCCTAACACTATGGCATCGCTTTGTCTGATTGCTAAAGCTGTCGCTGCCACTGATTTCAGGCATGCAGGCAAAGCCTGAGCTACGGGATCTAATGTACTAGAAAAATAAGCACATGGTTTGTGTGCTCCTGCTTGATCCTGTGTGAGTACTGACAAGGCAGTACCTTCGCGTTCTGTAACAAAGAGTGTAAACTGTTTTCTGTAACATGGTGTTGCTAAAACAGGTGCTTGACATAAAGCTTTCTTTAGGCTTTCAAAAGCTTGTGTATGTTCTTGAGTCCAAGGGAGAACAGTCGATGTGGCTGCCTCCTGTGTGGTTAACTGAATGAGTGGTTTTGCTAGAAATGCATACTGAGGGATCCACTGCCTACAATATGAAGTGAGGCCTATGAAAGCTCGTACCTCCTTTTGTGTCTTAGGTATAGGCATGTTAGCTATTAACTGAATGCGGTCGGGTGTAAGCTGCCTTCCCTCCTTGGACAGCGAGTGTCCAAGATAAACAACTCGCTGGACACAGAATTGCAGCTTAGAAGGGGACACCTTGTGCCCCTTTTCGGCTAGAAATTGTAAAACTGTCAGTGATGCTTTCTCACATTCAGGTTCGCTTCTCGCGGTGATCAGCAGATCATCGACGTATTGAAGCAGTGCAGTGTTAACTGGCATGTGGATACTGTCAAGTTCTCGTTTCAGTGCTTGGCTATAGATGCTGGGGCTTTCTGTAAATCCTTGAGGTGCGCGTGAGAATTTAAAGCTACGTCCATTTAAACTAAATCCGAACAAATATTGGCTCTCCGGATCTATTGGGACACTAAAAAAGGCATTCTTGAGATCAATTACAGTAAAGAATGTTGCTTCGGAATCAATGGCTGTCAGTAATGACGAGATATCTGGGACCACAGGAAATTGTGGCACAATGCACTTGTTTAATTCGCGCAGATCAATAACCAATCGATATACGGGCGGGGCCTTTGGATCTGTTCGTTTAAGAATCGGAATTATCGGTGAATTACATACATTGGAGTCTGTTTCCACAACTACTCCTTGGGCAATGAGCTCGTCAATGATTTGTAGTAAAGCCACTACAGCATCTGGTGGTAACTTGTATTGTCGCATTCGTGGTAGCACCACTCCTGCCTTTAATGTGACTCTATATGGTGTAATATTCATGCAACCAACATCAGTAGGGCCTTGTGCCCATAGACGTGTAGGTAAGGTCTGCAGTCGGGGATCCATGTCTCTAGACACATAGTGACCTTTAAAATCACGTAAAAACAACCTTACACCTTCCGGAGAACAACATATTATGGCTCCTAGAGCTTTCAGGGTTTTTAATTCCTAACAGATTTTCTGGACATGATTTAGTAAGCAATAAATCTGTAGTTCGGGTCAGAGGTCCTATCGTAAGTGGCAGTGGTTGTGACACTTCATTAACAATAGGTTTTCCTGAAAAACCAAGGGAAATATTCTGAGAGCCTGAGAGGGGTGCCCCTGGAACTTCACTACGTTTTATAGTTGTTCGACTTGCCCCTGTATCGAGTAAAAACTTCCTATCTTGGCCTAATAATTCACTATGTACATAAGGTCCTTCTTGATCTACAGGAATCTCGATAAGGGGTAAATCAACTTCCCTCTCTAGGCTTGTTCATGCGTAACGCTGATACTCGGGATATTCATACTGTGCAGTCTGATACATTTGTCGTGTTGTTGTCTGTGTGGCAGTAACAGGCAACGGTGGTGCAGCTGGCACAAACTGTATTGGCTGTTGTGCGGCTGGCATGGCCTGGGCATGCTGCATAGCTCCTTGTTCATTCTGATCTTGTCTGAGTGGCCGTGATCTTTCTTGTGTTTTACCTATGGCGATATTATGTTTTAAAACTGGACAATCGTGTACGTAATGACCTGGCTTTTTACAATAATTGCATGTCCCTTTTACAGGTCCTGCTGAATCGGAATGTGTCATACCCTTTTTATGTCCTTCCGCTGGAACTGTCTGGGAAACTAGCATTTTCATTTTCGTGTCTTTCATGCGTCTGTGTTCATGTTCTTGTTCCTCTCTAATTCTATTGTGATGGTACTGTAGCATTTGTAACATTTGTGATGGAGTGTTACCTTGCCAGGTACTCTCGAATTTTAATACTCTATTCTTTACTGGGGGCAGGGCATTTTCTACTAATTTTGTTACAAACAGATGCGGGTATGATTCGCTACTGGCTTTTATGCCACTATTTATACCAAAACATTTTTCAAATCGGGCATAGTAATCACTAGTGTCTTCATCTTGCTTCTGCTTACAGGCTGAAATCGTTCCCCAATCTTCCTTTTTAGTAGTTAATAAACGTGGCAGTACCTGTACTAGTAAACCTGGTAATGCTTTAGTTTTATCCCCAAGTCCTGCTCCTGCAGTTCGGGCCTTTTCTTCCGCTTCTAACACTGACCATTCTATCTTTTGGTCACCTACCTCCCACTCTTTTTCCTTGAGTTTTTCATAAATGCCAGCAGGCATCAATACCTTTAATATTGTCATAATGTCGGGATAGGTATACTCTCCCATGAGTAACATGTCTTTAATTTCTCGGTGAAAACCCGCTGGATCTTTGTCATGACTGGGTACCACTTTCTTCATTTGTAACAATTCTATTTTTGATATGGGCGTATATACAAATACGCGCCTAAACTCGTTGTCCTCGCCTTTTATTGGGTGCACTTCTCGTAAGGGGTTCTGTCTATCCATGTGATACGTGGTTCTTTCCTTGACGGGCAATGAAACATGCTCTGAGCATACAAAAAGAATATACTGCTTTCTTGATTCTAGAATTTCTTTAATTAATTTAGTACCTGGACCTCTCCATTTATTCATAAGCAATTCAGTCAGTATGTCAGGTAAGGGACCAGGGTCCGAATGCTGACTCCGATATAGTATAATGAGTTGTTGAATCATATAAATCCCAGCTAACCTCTGTTCATCTGGGGTGAGATTCAAAAATGTGCGTACTACTGTATCATCACTATATTTACCGGGACTGTCCACCCAATGGACAGCTGCCCTGGCTAAATCTTGTTCATCCATGGAATCGAGAAAATGATAACCCCTTCGTTCTTGTAGTAGTTTGTCGGCGGTTTGGAACGAACGCTCGTTAGACCTTATATTAATTATAGGTATTTGAAAATTCCTGTTATTATCTGGACATATCGGATGTATTGAGTCAGTATGACATCTAGTCTGATTCCTATTACAAGATCTTCCTCTACCTACATAGGCTATGGTGTCCGACTGTCCTGCGGGCAGTCCTGACCCTTCTTCCTCGCTTTGTTCGAACTCGTCTGCCTCTAATCTCTCTTTGTGTAGGCGTTCTATTTCTTTACGGATCTTTCGGCACATGGCTATTATACAATTTTGCTTGTCATGTCTCCCTTCTGATATATTCTGACTCCATCTGGTAAGAATATGCATTGCTTCCGGGTCTACCCCCGGTCGGTCTACATTTCTGATCACACAGTTTATGAGGAAACGTAACAGTTCCCCCTGTATCTCTACTTTCTGGTATTCCATAGCTCTGTTAATACATTCTGGATCTCGCCCTGTTTGGACAAAATGATATATTTCGTCTAGATGCGCAGTCATTCCTGGTAACTTCGCTAAGTACACTGCGGCTCGTCTGATACGCAATGAGGCCAGGGTCATTTCGTCCTCTATACCGGGCACCGGGTCATATCTACAATCTACGAGAAGCTCTTTAAGTGCACGAGCACTTATGAATTTGGGTGTACGTGAATGCGCTGACTCTTGAAAAGTAAGTTTATTTATTCTGGGTGGCGTAGAAAAGATATTGGTAGCACCTCCCGTGGCCCCATCTGGGGCGTCGGGTGTGAAAGGATTCGTTGAACGTGACACAGCAACTATAGGTGTGGACACAGCTATAGAAGTAGCTGTAGGAACAGATACAGAAACAGATGTGCTTGCCGGAACTTGTGACTCGATTTGTTGCTGTAGGGATACGGGTACTGGATCTTGGCGTAGGACCTCCCTGATATGCGGTCTATGTGGGGCGGAATTAGCATACTCGGGAGCTGCGTCATCTAGATATGAGGAAAGAAAAACATCTTCTGCGGTTCTAGGATGCCCCTTAGGATGTACCTTGATTGGGAATAATGGGGGTGGCAAGTCTTTCGGTATCTCTGGAGTAGCCTTAGGTAATCCTTCGGCCAGAAGGGGATACATACCATTCATAAGGGCGTTTCTTTGTCTGTCTACTTGTTCTGATTTCACTCGGATACCTTCCTCAATTAATAGATTTCCTTGAACTTTATTTGAACTTTCTTTATTCCTTTCTTCCTGTCTACGTGCTTTTTCTGTACGTCTATGAGATTCTTTACGCCATAACTCAACGGCGTCCTTCTGTGACTGTCTGACTTTCCTTTTCCATAACTCTTCCTCGACTTTCATGATGCACTCTGCATCCCAGGTCCCCGCTGCGGGCCACCTCTGACTTTCTGGTAATCCCTTGGTATAGTCTACCCATAAATCAAGAAATAATATAGCGTCTAAGCCATGTTTGTGATACATGAAGTGCCCTGGAGTGTCCCTAGGAGGAATAGGGACGGCTTCTTCGAGAACCCCTTTTCTAGTCGTGATCGGTCTTAATTTCGAAAAGAGCGGCATATTGACAACTGATCTGACACTTAATCTTGAACACACTTAATACAAAAGCACAATAATGAACAACCATTCATACCACAATATGCAGGACGTTTAACACATTAAACATTAAACATTAAACATTTTTTACCTTTAAAATAAACAACAATGATGATCGTCTGCATAACTAATCACCAAGCATAACTCTTGACACTAACTAGATACTTCGGAATACTTGATATACTGCTAAACAGTACAGATACACTGCTAAAACAGTGCAGACCGGATTTGTGTACCCAAACCCGTCTTGACCGGCACAACCTATGTGCACGTCAGAAATGCCTCCCCAGTAATGGTACTCACCGGGTAGCTTCGGAAACGGAAGGCCTCGGTAACTTGAACTTGGACCGGACTGGACTCGACTTGACTCGTCGGACACTGGGCAGACCCCCCAGGATTTCGCGATTTCGCGATTTGCAAAAAAATCGCGAAATCGGCACTTTTGTAAAAATGCCGCGATTTTTACAAAAGTGCCCGCGAAATCCTGGCATCCTGGCGGCATCCCACCCCCATCCAGCAGCAGACAGCAGATCACGCGCCTCTCTTCCTCTTCTATTGTTCTATTGGGCCAGTGGCTCTTGCCACGGGTCCAATAGACCAATAGAAGGGGGTTAAGGGGGGGTCCTCACAGCAGGCAGTGCTGACGACTGGATGACGACGCGACTCACCTGGTCTGGAGCGGCGCTGCTGGTCTGGATCGTCATTGTATCGTTGTCTGGCTGGTGGTGGATCGTCGGATCGTCGTCGTCGTCGTAGTCTCGGGAGGCCCAGAGGCCCAGGTAAGCTGTTATACGTTGCACTCTGATTCAGGGCCGGCTTTAGGGTGCTGGCTTCCTGGGGGCTCCGTCAATTAAAGTTTATTAAGCTTTTGAAGCACCTGCCATAGCGTTTTCTTTCCGCGGGCAATGGCCAGGCCTCACATAAATGTCAAGATAACTCCTGTGATTAATTATCTTCCTGGATAGAGATCAGCATTTTGTGTAGTTCAGGGTTTGACTTGGGTGAAGTTAGTGCAGAGGGTTAATGTGCCTGCTGCTAAGAACGTGTACCAAGTAGATTACAGAATGCTAGGATGTAAACAGATCTGCAGGTTACTGCTTTCAAAAGAGACAGCCTTTTGTTACTTGCAATTTATAACTTAAAGTCCTAATATAGAACAGCGAGCTATTACCTTTCATCCCAGAACTGCATACACACCGCAAAGTATACATTATTAGAACATTGATTGATCCACTTATTTTAACTTTACAAATATCTTTAAAATATCTGTGTGTATATAAACATGGACCTGACCCATTAAGGCTACCTGACCAGCATGTAAACCCCCCACTTTTAATCAGCATCACCACAAAAGGCCCTAAGCCATGCCCATTTCTTATAGCCATTTACAAAAACCTAAGGCCTACCAACAGGTCTGGCTCGCTACGCACCTTTCGCTGAAGAGGCCCTATATCCTCTTGGCCTAGCCCTAAATGTCACTTTACCCTGCCCCGTCTTAAACCACAACCAATCAAACCCTGTTTTAATCTGGCACCCAGGGCCGGCTCTAGGGCGGTGCGAGCGGTGCTACCGCACCGGGTGCTGGCTTCCTGGGGGCACCATACTTGCAAGTTTATTATGTTTTTAAAGCACCTGCTGCCGGGTTCCTTTTCTCCGGCAATGACCAGGCCTCACAAAAATGTAAAGTTAACTCTTGTGATTAATGTTCTTCGTGGAGAGAGATTAAAGTTTTGTATAGTTAATGTTTTGACTTATGTGAAGGTAGTGCAGAGTGTTAATATGCCTGCTGCAGAAACGTGTACCATGTAGATTACAGAGTGCATATAATGTAAATAGATCAGCAGGTTTTCTGCTTTTAAAAGAGATGTCCTTTTGCTCTTTGCAATTGATAACTTAAAGTCCTAATATAGAACAACGAGGTATTAACTTTCATCAAAGAGCTGCATACACACTGCAAAGCAAACATACCAAACAATGCAGCCTTCTACCTAACAATATCTATTAATTTGTATACACCATTTGTTAAGAAACTGGAAGAGATGCATGGAATGGTTTCTTTGAGAGCATAAAACGAATCCCAATATAAGCAATGAATGGACTAACCGCTACATTTTGGATCTGGAGTAGCTTGGTACTTGCCGCAAAGCACTTAAATGCCTGGTATGGGGCAGTAAGCGCTGTATACATGCAATTTCAATTTCAAGGAGAAAAAATAATCAGGAAAGAGAGAAGCTGCCCTAAACGGGCTGCGCCTTTTCAAAACTTAAATTTTAATTAATACAGTATAATAAGACTAATGGCCCTCTTGCACCCTACGCTGACTTATGACTTCCATGAAGTTTCACTTGGCTTGTGTTTTTATGACCTGGGAGTGTTTTTGCCCTCTCTGACGCAGGTGCAGGAGACAGCGAAGAGCGAGTGAGGTCGTGTGAGAACAAAGACGGACAGAAGCAGCCGCAGGTGAGATGAGATGCGACCTCTTTTTAGAGCATTTCAAATGATGACTAGTTTTTCTCTTTCCTATATTCATAATAAATCATGTTTATATATTTATGTGCTTATGGAGTTATGTATATAGATGTCAGTAAAAAGTCGCCAGTGGTCACGGTCGGTGGCGGCTGGTGACATTTGAAAGTGGTGTGGCGTAAAACAATTGTTGTATTTTATTGCGGCCAGCGAGAATAGCGAGCGCGCCTGATCCACCTAAGGAGGGCTGGGGGGGGAGAAGTGGGCATTTTTGTCATTGGGGGCCCGCCGCGCACAAGGTGTGCGGCAGGTCCAGGTGCCATTCTTTTGAGGCCAGCTGGTTATGCGGGCCCAGGGGCACAAGGGGGTGCTGTGGTTTTCAGAGCAGCGTAGTGGGGGGTGTGCCATGGGAAGGGCTAGCAAATCCAGCTGTAACTCCCTTTTCTTCTTTTGTAGAGTCCCGGAGGCAAGGAGCTGCTGGTTCAAGAGTCATTGGGCAGTCTGGCAACTAACATCTGCTTCCTGCTGCACAGAACTGGTAAGACTACGTTTTGGTTTCTGTATACTTCCGGGGAGATGCTCCTGCAACTAAACTTGTACAAATTTGTTTCGCGCGGTTAGGTTTCACTTTCTTTGCAGGTGGCTCCTTCCCCTTCTTCCCATTTTTGCCCAACAGTGATACTTATGTTTTTTATGTTTACCTCGCACCCCCACTGCCCTCCACAGACTAAAAGTTGCCGAGCGGGACCACACAAGTGTGCCATTTCCCTTCGAAGGACCTCTGCCTACCTGTATGTTAACGCGCCATGTATGCAACTTTGCTTCAGAGTCCCATGCATTTCTAACCACGTTTACCCTATGCTTGCTTAACTTTCCACCCAACAACTGCAATGTCGTTTTCCCCTTGGGGACACATCTAGTAACAACAAATATATTTGTAGGTGAGTAACGCGAGTGTGCCACAAGCCAGAGATCCTTTGCATTCCAAGCGGCCAGGAAGCCACCACAACAAAAGCCCGATGGAGAAGTTTATGCAGCCTTTGAAGAATGTGAAGCACCGATCACATCTACCCACCCATATAACTGCAGCAGATCGGGCCAAAGAGTACAGCGCTGTGATGCATGCGGATGGTGGTGTGCTGTTTTGCAGTGTGTGCAATGTGGCGGTGGATCACATCCGGAAACACACTGTTGATATGCATGTGAAGTCCCAAAAACACTTGAAGCGCTGTTCAGATGATCCAGACCCTCACTCTTCGCCTAAACGTGCCCGTCAGATGACTGTCAACGCACTTTTCACAAAGAGTACAGCTGCCGGTGCCTCAAACCAGGAAATTATAGGTGAGTGGGTCAATGTCTGCACAGCGCTGAACATTCCGCTGAGCAAAACCGACCACCCTGTGCTGCGCAAGTTTCTCCATGAGCGAGTGCGAAATGGTGGAGCAATACCTGGAAGTCATCAGCTTCAAGAACGTTATCTCCCAGAGAGATATATAGTAGCCAAGAACGAGCTGAAAGAACACTTGCAAGATCAGAAGATCAGTGTTATATTTGATGAAACACCTGATGTTGAAGGGCGGTGTGTATTGAATGTGTTATTTGCAGTGGTCTCTGCGCAGGGTGGCCGTAAGATCCACACCCACCTAGCAGACACAGTGTTCCTCTCACAGTGCAACCATGGGACTGTAGCGCAAGCAGTTGTGAAGGTGCTCACAGAATACAACATAGCCTTTCAGGACGTTATTTCCTTTAACACTGACAATGCGGCATACATGCTCAAGGCATACAACACTGTTTTGAGAAATCTGTACACAAACTCCATACATATCACCTGCTTGGCACACATAATGAACCTTATTGGAGAGTCATTTAGGAAGCCTTTTGTGGAGCTAAATGCTTTCCTCCTGTACTTCTCGCGCATCTTTTACATGGCCGGGAGCAGAAAGAGAAGGTACCTGCACCATCTTGCTGAGAACCATGGGATGAAACCACGGATGGCACCTGATCCTTGCAGTACCCGGTGGAATTCTTGGTTTGCTGCTGTCCAGTACCATTGCAAGCATTTTGAGGCCTATGCTGGGTTTGTTGAGTCTGAGATGCAACTCAGCAAGTCCCCCCCAGATTCCCTTGAAAATCTGCAAAGGATTTTGAACAGCGACGAAAGAAACTGCATAAAAGTGCAATTGGACATTGTGGCCGAAAAATGCCAAAACATTTTGCATTTGATGGACTTATTCCAGAGTCAGACACCAGTGACAATGAAGGTGTATGATTATTTGGAGGACCTTCACATAGACCTAACAAACAATTCAGTCCTCACTTTGGAGTCACTACAACCATTTCTGCAGACTACTGCAGGGGCTAAATTAACTCTGACACAGAAAAAAAAGATAACAGCCCAGGTCAATGAAGCTTTTGAAAATTCTCTGGAAAAGGCGGGCAAATACATGGGGGAGGCCCAACCGGGCATTGGGTTCTTGAAGCAAGTGCGCCTTTTCAATCCTGCACGACTCTGCATCCTGCCTAAGGACAAGAGTGCATATTCTGCCATCCCTGGTTTCAGCGAAGTCCCCGATCGGGAGCTTTGCCTCTACTTTGAACATGTAGGCCCAGAAGCAGTACAGGCATCTGTTTCTGGGGTGATTGACACTGACCTTTTTTGGTGTGGGATGGCTGACCGCATTCCAGTCCTTTCACAGCTTGCAGCTGTGTACAAGGACTGTGTGACCAGTTCTGCAGATGCTGAAAGGAGCAACAGCATCTACAAAATTATTTTGTCAGCCAGACGACGGTCCCTCTCAGAGCAATCCATCCGGGCATTATTGTTCCTGCATTATAATCAGCAGCACAATATTGGGCTGCATTTGGACTGCTCAGAAGAACTGCAAGATTAACACGGCAATCATACAGGTACCCTGGGCATTTATTCAGTAACAGGTTTATGTCCTATTTGTAGTCTTGAAGACAAACAAAGTCTCTACATTGTAAATAAACCAAATATACATAGCTTCATGGTGTTAAATAACTCAAAAAACAAAGAGATCTGTGTTTGTTGTAGGATAAACTGCCAAATAAAACGCCGCTAAATTGCCGCTAAATTCCCATATTTGTGCCGCTAAATTTCCATATTTGTGCCGCTAAATTTGCTAATCCATGCCGCTATATCCTGGGGGGTCTGACTGGGCTTGACTTCGAACTGGTGGGTCTCTGTATACCTCGGATCTTGCTCTCTCAGCTAGGCTCTGGTCGGGATACTTCGCACTTCTCACCGCCTCGTCTGGGTGTTGATCGCAGTCTCAGTCGCCCCCGCTTGACCGGAGGGAGATGCAGGAAATCCTGCTGGTACGCGTTATTGTCCGTCCAGCTGTGGCAGGAGACCGGGCCTGCAACTCACCGCCGGCGCGTGAGATGAGAAAGTGTCCCTATTCGGGCGCCATCATGTGGTAAATAAAATTCCTTTACCGGGACTGAATTTGATACAGAAACATTATAAAATAGCTCAGTAAAATGAGAGGCAGAATCCGTGATATTAGAGTTTCGGAATGGGCTTTATTCCAGTGCTCGATTATAATCGGTTGCTCCAAGTTCCATCACCACGGGGGTTCAGGAAGTGAAGTACATACTTTATTGACAAGAAATGACTTTTATAGTACATACATGACAATGAAGTGAATGCAGTAGGCGTAACAATTGATAAGGAAAATGACGATGTGTTCTGCGTAACCAGAAATGGGTGTAATAAAGCGTAAAAAGGAACATAATTGGTTATGATGTCATATATAGGTGGATCTATAAGATAATACTTGGCCTAGATGCGCGCGCAGCAGTATGACGTGTAATTGACGTGTAACTAGGGGGCGAAGGGGACTTGACATTTAGCTCTACATGTGGAGACAAAAAGTCTAGGGGGTCAAGTCAACCTAATCCCAAATCATATCTAACATCCTATGTTTAAAGAACTATGTTATCCAAGAAAGAAGGACTCTCGGACAGAATCTATTCTATACTGACTGTGCGTGCGTGTACAAGCGTCTAAGTGTCTACACTGAAATGCGAGGGGGTAGGAATATTCCATGGTGACAGGACTATGAATTACTTGCATGAGGGCAGAGAAGTCGGGCTTTTTGCTTGGTAACTGGAAGAATGTTTACTTAAACTACTAGGCAGGAATGCATCGGCTGAGGGGGAAGCAGATAATTCGAAGGTGAAATACAGTTCTTGGCAGAGAATAGGCTGATGTCAGGCTTCGTGAGCCGCGCAGAGAATGAGACAAAGTTCATGGTCACAGATGCAGGCTCAGACTGGAGCTTTCAGAGGCAGAAAGCAAGAAGAGGTTTGATGACAGAATCAGGGCCTACTTGCCTGGACTGTAAAATGGCATAAGTGAACCATATAAAACTGGTGGCCTTTCATATTTAGGAATGGAATATCCGGCCTATTCATGGCGGATCTGACAGAGGACATGTTGACGTTGGACGCACATGTATTTGCGTCTTCATAACTGGAACTGGGGGGAACATACATGTACTTGTGATATGCACATAGAACCGTTGGGGTCCAAGATAGGGGACATAACTGACCAGAAAAATCCATATTTCCACAGACCCCTAAATTTTGTTGATTGATGGGGACCTGCTCTATGGCTTGTTTTTGCAGGAGGGAGATCACCTCCTGTTTTAGTAACGTAGCATGTTCTTGAGACATAGGGCGTTGCCTGGGTGGAATGTTTGGGTGGGGGGTAGATGTTAATTCTAGGCAATACCCTGAACGAATAATTTGGGTCACCCATCTGTCTGAGGTGATTGTCTCCCAGACGTGAAGGAAATGTTGTATTCTGCCCCCGACCGGAGTGGAATGGTCTGGAGGGAGCGGGGGAAAGTCATTGGGTAGGAGGTGTGGCAGAGCGGGCGGTATTTGTCTTGCCTCTGCCTTTATTATTATTGCCTCTGTATCCACCTCTTTGATAACCCTTTGTGAAGGTAGATTGAGGAGGGGATTTGTAGGACGTGGATGCACTATCCGAGGAGTAGCCTCTGCCCGTGCCCCAAAAGGAAGAGCGGCGAAAAGAGCGCCTAGGAGTGTGTGACTGTAGGGCTCCCATGGATTTCGCCGTGTCAGTATCTTTTTTCATCTTTGAGGGCTTCATCAACTTTTGGGCCAAATAGATGATCTTGGTCAAATGGGTGGTTCAATATAGAGGCTTGTACCTCAGGTTTAAACCCTGAAACTCTGAGCCAGGCATGGCGACGGAGAAGGACACTGGTGTTTATGGCCCTGGAGGCTGTATCTGCTGCATCTAGGGCACAGCGTATAGAGGTATTAGTTATTGTTTTTCCCTCTTGGATCAATTCATTAGCCCTATTCCTGTATTTTTCAGGGAGATGGTGCATGATGGTCTCTAACGCATCATAATGCGCCCTGTCGTATCTGGCCAATAGCGCTTGCGGGTTGGCGATACGCCATATATTGGCGGCTTGTGACGCAGTGCACTTCCCTGACGCGTCTAGGAGCTCGGACTCTTTGTCAGGGGGGTGGTGCTTCGCCTGAGAATTTGAGCGCTTCCTAGCTGTAGATACCACTAGGGAATCCAATGGTGCAGGACCTTTAATGTATGAAGGGTCTGTGGGGGCGGCTTTGTATTTTTTCTCTATACGGGGGTTTAGGACTCTGGCCGGGTCTTTGAAAACCTCTGGTGCATGTTTAATTACTCCCTTTAACATAGGTAGAATGGCAGTAGACCTATGTGCATCGTCGAAGGTGTCTAGGAGAAAATCTTCCTCCACTGGGTCAGTATGTAACTCCACCCCGTGGTAGTGTGCCGCCCTTTGTAATAGGTGGTGAAAGCCTAAGGATTCTTCAGGTGGGGATGGCCGAGATGGGTAAAGGTCATCCTGTGGGACATCTGGGATGTCCGGATTGTTATAGTCGTCCCATGGGTCTGGGGATCCAGTAGGGGTGGGGTCTTGTGGCACATCTGCTGGATCATAATAAGGGTCTCCTAAATCATCTGGGACAGGAGACAAGGTTGGCCAACGATGAGGCAGGGGTGGAGAGGGTGGAGGAGGTGGGGAAGGCACTCTGAAAGGGGAGGTAGCAGTGTCTTTCCTCTTTGGAGGTGGAGCTGGTTTGTCCAAGTGTCTCTTTTTTGAAGACAATGTCAAATGTCCAGTTTTTGGTTCCTTGGTGAGTGTCTTTTGGAGAGGATCCGGTGTAAAAAGTTCTTGCGACACTGGTTGTTCGGTCGGCGCCGAAGTTTTCGGGGCCGACAGCTTTTTAGGTTTGTCTAAGCCGTGCTTCTTTGGGACCTCCGATTTTTTGGTCGGTGCCGAAGAAGGCTTCGGCACGGGAGTGTCGGTGCCGAGGGCCTTGTGATGTTTGGTCGGCACTGGAAGGGCAGGTTTCGACACCGAAGGCTTTGGTGCTGGGTTCGGTGTGGAGGCCGATCTTTTCTTCGGTGCTGAAGGGTGTTTTCGGTACCGCTGGTCGGCTGGCTCGAGCCCGAGCTGCCGGAAGGCTTAACAGGCTTCTTTACCGGGCCCGAAGGTGGGGTGTGAGAAGCAGTATCCTTGGTCTTGCCTAGGCCCGAAGGCGAAGGTGTGACCGAAGCCTTTTTGGGTATCGGCGTGGGTGTGGGAGGGGGTATTGTACTCACGACCCTCTGCGCCGGGGTGATGTCCTCCACATCTGAGTCGTCGGCCTCGGAAGCACTGACGAGGTCGTCGTCCTCTTCTTCGACGTTCTGCTGTCCCGGAGCTTCGACGTCGTCCCCGAAGATGTCGACTGGAGCGGAGGTCGAGGAGTGCGCCATGTTGCGTCTAGCCCGTCGATCTCGAATAGTGTTTTTAGAGCGAAAAGACTTGTAGGCGGGACAGTCTCGGGCCTCGTGCTCAGGGGAGAGGCAGAGGTTGCACACCTCATGAAGATCGGTGTGGGGAAACTTGGACCCACATCGAGGGCACTTCTTGAAGGGAGTTCTTTCCATCAGCCGAGACCGGAGCCGGAATAGGCCCGAAGGCCGCCGTCGACGACCGGAATCGAAGAAGTGCCGAAGAGAAGGTGATTAGGATGATTTATTATCTGAAGGATCTCGATGAGCGAGGATTTTGCGTCGATCGTTGAACTGGAAAAGTTCGGAACCGGAGCGCGAAGTATTACATCCGAGCCCGATGGCGGAAAAAAACAATCTGAGGATGGAGCCGAAGCCCATGCGCAATACGAACCAAAGGAGGAGTCACCAACCTCGTAACTTCCAAAGACTTTCCAAGAGGAAAAACAAACTGCAAACATCCGGGCCCAACACCAGATGGCGATCTATGCACAGTGTATAATCTGCAGCTCATATGCCTCGAACATGCAGTTAGCGGAAATTTATAGTGCCAGGTGCTTGTTCGCACTGTGCGATCATCGCAAACGGCAACATGCACAGTGCAAGCGGCGCTGCTTCCTTTTTGCCACTCAAGTAGTTTTTTACTCGAGCGGCAGCTTTCTCACGCGAGTGGACAGTTTCTCAACACGAGTGGTCGCGAGCATACGCGACCACTCGCAATGAGAAATCTGAGCACCCGCGTTGAGAAATCTAACCAGGAGCTTGATTTTCCATGCTCCCCAACTTGATGTTGACGATCGTGAACGAGGAAAAAAACTCTGCTCCACTACACGAAGTAGAGTTTTTTGGAACTCCGTGAGCTTCGCGTACCGCAGAGTGCGTAAATCTACACAAACTCCGCGAATGGAGCAGAGTTCACCACTCAGACTTACAATATGGTGACCACTTCCCCTGCCGGGTCAATGACATAGTCTAGACGGGAGAACACACTATGGCCCCCGAGAAAATTTATATTTATTTTCAAGAGGGTGAGCTCGCCTCCAGAGATCCGTGAGACCGAAGCTAGCTGCAAATCTTACGAGTGGGGCGGGTTGTGTGGCCGGGCCCAGTGGATCCCGTTCTGCCCTGCTCTGTCACCATGACATCATCAAAATCTCCTCCCGCGATGAGGAGTGCCTCCAGGATAATGCCAGCTAGTTTCTCGAAAGTGGGGTCCTGTAGCCTAGGGGGTGCGTATACACTAAGCAGCATAAAATCTGTATGTCCCCAGAACCCCTTCACTCCTACATACCTCCCAGAGGGGTTTGCTCACCTCTTAGTTATTTAGAAAGGTGGATCTTTCTGGATCAAAATAGCCACTCCCCTGGATCCTGACATGTTCCCTGCATGTGCTAGTGAAGCGCAGGCTTCTCTTCCCAAGACTCTGCACTGTGTTCCCTTAAGACACGTCTCCTGTAAGAGCACCACATCCGGCTGCAGTCATCTGATGTATTGGTTTACTAACCGTCTTTTGACCTTGTCACCCTGACTGTTCACATTTCAAAACAAGATTGACAGAGTCCTATCTTCTAATAGCAGAGTATTCACCCAGGGTCTAAAAAGAGATGCAATAGAGTAGTGATGGGTGTCTAAGTAGCAGCTGCTGACTGATGTGATGTACGTTGTCACAGTAGGGGCTGGGTCATTTGCCCACTTAACCTTGACTGTTCTCCCTCAATTGTACCATCCTTCCAAAGCTGTTCAACACCTAGCCGACATATCGGCCTCTGCCCCACCACCCAACACTACCCGCCCTAAACCCCAAACTAGGAACCCATTCCACCTACCATCCAACAAGGACCCCTGTGAGTGAATGCTCTCATAGCTAAACTGTAACTACTCTACAGGGGAAACTGAGAGAGAGGTCTGTATCACCCCACCCCTCCCACTATCTCAGTATCAAAAATGTATAGCTGCCCCTAGAAGTGGTGGCATAGTACCTACAAGTGTAAAGAAGAACAACAACAACCTTTCCGACTCACTGAGCCAACCATAACGGAGCAAGGAGAATCATACTTGTAGGCCCTGAATCAAACCATCAGTCCCATGATTATGGTGCCGCCGCCAGTCCAAACATTGTGGCATCTGAGGAGGGAGCCTCAGTGTTGTGTTCTAGATGTGCGATGACGACTACCAGAGGGTGGGAGGTTTCCGACTCCAATCCCTGGTAGTCACCTGTATAGCCATGTGTGGATCTCCCTCTGCTCTTGGTGGTGGCCTGTCTGTCCCACTCCGAGTCTGAGGAAACCTCTAATCTCAAATGTGGGGCTTCTATCGCGCCATGGTGTACCTGTACCCCTCCTCTACCAACGGTGACCCCTCCTCGATTGCCTGCAATCCCCGGGTCAGCCCTCTCCTCCTCCCAGAGCACATGCCAGACTCTTCCCCCCAAACGTTTCAGTCTGGGACATTCTTCTAGCCACTCCTCGGGTGTCTGGAAGAAAAGTGATTTTCCTCAGAAGAACACCTTCAGTTTAGCAGGAGAATAGCAGCATGTATTGCAAATTCAGGCTCCGCGGTTTGGCCTTCACAGAGTTGAATGCGCACCTTTGCAACTGGACTTCTCAGGAATAGTCGGGGAAAATCATTATTTTCTAATTCTCAAAGCGGACCTCCCCCATCTTATGTACTTCAGAAAGGATCATACCCCGGTCATGGAAGTTCCGGAATCTGGCTATCACTGGTCTCTGAAGAACTCGGGGGAAGGGGCTGGCTTTCCCTCAGAGCTCGATTTGCCCGTTCAATGATGAAACTAGCCCTGCTGGGGCAGATGAATGATGCTACCCTCTGTGGCTCGTCGAGTCATGCCCCAGAAGGGGAGGGGGAATACTCCCTTAATCCTCCAATCTGCCCTACAACATTGATGGAAGTTATGCGTTCCCTCCCTGGTTTTAGGAGACTGGACTTTGCCACCGATGCACTGCTTAATCTAAGACCGTCCTCACGACTGCTAACCCGCAGTGTGGTGACACCTGGAGTCTCCTGCCCCAGTACGGCTTCAGGCTGATCTCAAAAGGGGGCCCAGGCCTCCGGCGCGACTTCGTCAGTGAATGAAGGCAGTCAGCGGGCCACTGAGGCGCAAATGGGGCCCACTGGATCTTCTATCCCCTGGACTTTCAGTCAACAGGCTTGGGTGATGTGCGGAGGAAGGGGGGGGCCAGAAGGCCACCAACAACACAGCCCTCAACCCAGCACGCTCGATTTGGATTCTCACCTGTGGGATGGCGCAGCATGGCCAGCAGCTTCGGCTCCCTGTACCACCACACAGGTTAGTCGTGGTCTCTCTGCTGGATTCCCCACTCCTTGAGGGAATGCCGCTGTACCAACAATGCGGTCAGGCCCATGGGAAGCTCCTCTCTCCCAGTCTGGGGGGCGCGCATTCGCTGCGATCTCGGACTCTTGGTCACTGCAATTGCTCTCCGGGGCTGGTGTCCAACAGTAAGGATAAGTTACTTACCTGTAATCCTAGTTCTCTTCCAGGGATATCCTCATCAAAGTTATAAGCACATGAATATTCCCGCCCATGTGCGGGACCCCGGAAACATACAACATATATGTGGAAATATATATATATATATATATACACAATGCAGCCTTCCATAGCAATGCTGAACAATGTTGTAAGAAATCCCCCTGTATATAAATACATTCCAATAAAAGCAGAGAAAAAATGCACATTTGAAAAACTGCTTTAATAAAATAGTAGAAAACAGCATCTTACAAGGAAGAATGAGAAAACATTGTCAGCACATAGGCTGCATTGCATAAAAACCTTACTGTAGAAAGCTGAAAAGCTAACTCACAGAAACACACAGATAAACTGGCACCGTGCCTTTAAGGCAGCCATGACCCCTAGCTTCCCATCATGCCTCAGGGTGACAGTTAGGTCAGTTGTTCTTTGCGGAGATCCGCAGACCATAGCACAAAGAGTTGATATGCATCTTGTTCACTTGCCCGGGGAGGCGGGTGGGTTGCTTATGACTTTGATGAGGATACTCCTGGAAGAGAACTAGGATTACAGGTAGGTAACTTATCATTCTCTTCCAGGGGATCCTCATCAATAGTCATAAGCACATGACTAGAATAGCAAGCTCATCCCCTCATCCTGTGGGCAAGTAACCATAGTACAATCAATATACATAGGAAACAGAAAGGCATATAAAGACTCCAAAACCAGTTAACATTGGAACAGATTCCTCAAGGAGGCCAGGCCTACTTGGGTATCGGCTCTAGAGTCAGAATCCAGACAGTAATGCCTGGTAAATGTATGGACTGATTTCCATGTTGCAGCCTTGCAAATCTCGGCCATCGGTACTTTGTGTAAGAATGCAACTGTAGCAGCCTTGCCCCTAGCAGAATGAGCTTTGGGGGAGGAAAACAGAGGCTTGTTCGCTATTTGGTAGGCCAACTTTATACAAGACACTATCCATCTTGAAATGGATCTTTTAGAAGCTGGAAAGCCTGTTCTAACAGAGCCGTAGTTCACAAACAATTGCTCAGCTTTTCTTATGGTCTTTGTTCCCTCCAAGTAGAATTTGAGAACCCTCTTTAGGTCTAATGAATAAAGAGACCTTTCTGCTGGTGTAGCAGGATTGGGGAAGAGAAATCGTCTGATTTACATGGAAATCAGACACTACTTTGGGCAGGAAGGAAGGGTGAGTTCGCATAACCACTCTATTATGATGGAAAACCGTATACGGTTCCTTAGAACAGAGTGCTTGGATTTCACTCACTCTGCGTGCTGATGTAATAGCCACTAGAAAAGCAACTTTCCATATAAGGTGTTGTAATGTGGCCTTATGAATGGGTTCGAAGGGAGGACCCATCAATTTGGACAAGACTAGATTCAACTCCCAAGGTGGAGAGGGAGGTAGGACAGAAGGATAAACATTCTTCAACCCCTGTAGGAAATCCTTAACCACCTGAAGTTGAAAAAACAAAGGCTGGGTAGGGGATTTTCTATATGCCGTGATGGCAGCCAAATGCAGTTTTATGGATGTATACTTCAAACCAGATTTGGCCAAGTAGAGCAAATAGGGCAAGATTACCTCTTCTTGCCCATGAATTGGATTCCACCCATTACGGACAAACCACAAGTAAAACCTTTTCCATTTAAAGGAGTACGAGGACCTCGTGGATGGTCTTTTTGACTCCCGCAAAATGTCCATGCAGTCTTGAGGGAGGTTCAAATGTCCGTACTGCAGGACTTCAGGAGCCATGCTGTCAGGCTGAGCGAGGGAAGGCTGGGGTGCAGGATCTTCCCTCCCATTTTGGTCAGGAGGTCCAGCCTGCACAGGAGTCTCCGATGCGGGCTCACTGAGAGGTGTAACAGGTCCGCATACCACCATTGGCGAGGCCAGTCTGGTGCTATGAGGATCATTGTCATGCTGGTTCGGATCAGTTTGGCAACAACCATCGGAAAGAGAGGGAGGGGTGGAAAGGCGTATGCAAACGTCCCTGACCAGTCTATCAAACGAGCATTCCCCCTCGTTCCTGGTCGGTAAAACCTGGATGCGAAGGCGTGGCATTTTTTGTGTTGATCGTCCGCAAAGAGGGCGATGAATGGATGACCCAATTGATGAAAAATGTCTGTCACCACCTCGTCGTTGAGCACCCAGTCTTCTTGTTAGGCGAAGTGACGACTGAGGGCGTCTGCTCGCACGTTCTGCTCTCCCGGTAAGTGCACTGCTGTGATCGATAGGTTTCTGGATAGCAGCCAGTGCCAGATCGCCTGGGATTCTAGAGACAAGAGGGCGAGAGCGTGTTCCACCTTGTTTGTTCAAGTAATACATGGTGGTTGTATTGTCCGTTTGTAATAGGATCGAATCGGACTGAATCGATGGTTGAAAAGCCTTGAGGGCTAAATGAACCGCCCGCAGTTCCAGCATGTTGATATGATAGGTCCGTTCCCTGCTGGTCCACCTGCCCTGAGTTTGCAGATGACCCAAATGTGCTCCCCATCCCTGAAGGGACGCATCCGTGATCAGTGATTGTGTTGGCAGAGTTTGATGGAATGTTACTCCCACCAGAAGATTCTTTGGTTGTAACCACCAGAGAATGGACATCTTCGCTGCTGGCGACAGGAGAATCCAGTCGGTCCACTTACCCAAGGATGGGTCCCACTTGTCCTCCAGATCTTGTTGTAACGGTCTCATCCTCAATCTGGCGTTGGGTATGAGAAAAATATAAGCTGCCATCGACCCCAGCAGAGAAGCCACTTGTCTTACTGATGGCTGATGAGTTTGGAGGATGACGTTGCTTTTGACTCTCATTGATGCCAACCTCACCTCCGAAGGAAACACTTTTCTGAGGTCGGAGTTTAGGGTGGCGCCCAGATAGTGGAGTGATTGGGTCGGTCGCAGAAACGATTTTTCCACGTTGGCATGAAGGCCTAAGCGTTGCAGGAGGTCCAGGCAGATGTGAAGGTGCTCTACTTTCCTTATCCGGAGGAGGAAGAAGCAACTGTGTGTGTCTTCTTTGCCACTGCCACAATGACAGAGTCCGGTGGCGGATCCGATTTGAGGAAAAGAGGATCTGAGGCAGCAGGTCTATATTTTTTTAAGATTCGTGCAGGAGCTGCTTTAACCGATGATGGAGTAAGGAAAACATCCATTACCGGCTCAATGATACCAGGGACCAAGGGTAGTAATGGTCTAGTCGCAGACCTCTGATGGAGGGTCTCGAAAATGATAGACGTGGTTGTCTAAGGAGCCGACATGGTGATTCCCAACTTTTGTGCTCCTCTGGAGAGAACATCATGAAATGTGTTCACATCGTCGATGTGTGACACCCTAGAAGGAGGACTATCTGTGAGGGTGGGCAAGTAGTCCCTCTTGGATGAGTGTGTCGAAGAGGAGGACCACGATGGTGTTCGCCGCCTCGTGCGCTGACTCCGAGTCGATCTGCGCTCAGAAGATCTGCCTCTGCGTTCTCTGGTCTGAGTAGTGGGGGATCTGTCCGCTTCCTGCACCAGACGTTGAAAGGGTGATCTGTGCAGAGGACTGGAATAGTCCATAGGTCGTTGGGCGTGACCCGTTGGTTCTGTTTGCCAGTGATGGAGAGGTTGGAGCCATCTGGGCGAAAGATGAATTGAAGGAGATCGCCGTCTCCTTGGAGAGCCTCCTGGTGACCTTGGAGGCTCAGTTGAGTGAACAGAAGAATTGCGTGACGTCGCAATTGTCTGGGGGGAGCTCCGGATAGAATGAGAGGAGTCTCTGTGATTTCTGGAGCGAGATTGGCGTCTTGATGGGCAATGTGACGTCGATGGAGAATGCCTCGACGTCGAACGGCTCTGTGTCACCATCACTGGTGAGCCCCTGGATCGTGATCGTCTCCTCGAGGTCGATCTCACCTTCGACGTTGTATGATGTGATGTCGAATACCCTTGGAAGATACAGATTGCACCTTCGACGTTGAGCGTGTAGGAGACCTCAACGAAGAATGAATGGACGGAGAAATCCTTCTCGACGTCGCTTCCTGGTGCCTGTTCGATCCCTCTCTCGACGCTGGCTGTCTGATTGTCGCCGATGGAGATCGCTGTCTCGACGTCGAACGACGTCTGGTGTATTTCACATTGGGCCTCGACGACGAATGTTCCTTCAACGTCGGCGAAGATCTGGTCTTCGGCGTCTCTTGGACGACTACGGAGGTGATGATTGCCTTGCCTCTGGTGACGTGGCGTGTCTCGACGTCGACCGTCGCCTGGATGACGTCGACGGAGACACCTGCTTCGACGCCGATCGCTGGTGACCCTGCGATGGCGGAACATGTCTTGGCGTCGAACGCCGCCTCGCCGGCGGCGACGAACCATGCCACGACGTTGGGCGAGCCCGCACCAACGGAGATCTACTCCTCGATGCCAATCATCGGCGGGTTGACGACGGCGGAGGATACGACGTACCTGTTGTCTTCGTCGACGACTGGTGTTCTCTCGACGGTGAGCCCGACGTCGATGGTCTTATTGTTGACTTTTTCGTTGCTGATGAAGGAATTTGTGGCGCCGAGCCCGACGCCGATGGAGAGCAGACTGGAACCTTACTTCTAGATGGAGTAGTGGATCTCTCTTTCCTCCTCTTCATCGGAGACCTGCCTCTTGAAGGAGATTTCTTCTTCTCGCCAGCCCATAGAGGCGAATCCTCTCCCTGTCCTTAAGAGTTCTTTTGGACAGTAGCTGGCAATGCTGACAGGTCTTTGGATTATGATCAGAAAGAAGGCAGAGACTACAGACAGGATGGGAGTCTGTGTTAGCCTTCTTCTTGCCACAGGCAGGGCAAGAGTCAAATAGAAAGGGCATTTTTGACTGGAAAATAATGCTCAACTCTCTAAAAAAAATAGCAGATATATACTCCAACAACAAAAAGACGCCGAAGTAAAAAGCTTTTGACAAAAAAAGAGAAGTATTTTCTGACAGAAATCAGAAAAAAATTAGAGCTGAAGTAACCAGGGTCCTAACAGAAGGAGCCAGAAAGAACAACGTGTAGGAAGGTGGATATCTGACTATGGTTACCCCCAACTTTTTGCCTAGTGTCTAGCTGGTTTTTCGACTTAGTTGGCCTGAGATCCTGCCATTCAGGGTCTCAGGCTGTCTGCTCTCTCTTTAAAATGGACTCCATGTACCCTAGGTACATAACCAATTGGTAAGGATCACCTTATTGGACCCTGTACAGTGTACCCTAGGTACCCAGGGCATAGGTGTACCCTAGGCCTCCCAGGGGCTGCAGCATGTATTATGCCACCCCTGGTCTGGCCTTCCAATCAGACACAACTGGCTGATCACTCAGCTGGGGCAAGGTCGTGTAATCACCCCTTGCTTAGATATAGTATGCCTATATCTACCCTTATATATAGACACATGTGTACCTATCAGTCACTCCTATGGCAGGCCTTAACAATCCTGGAGGCAGAGTGCTTGGTAACATGTGAGATGGTGCTCTAGCATGAGCTGAGCCTGTCTGCAGCTTTCGGAACCATGTCCTTATAGCTGTTCTATGATATAGCCTACCATATACTCTTAAAGTGCCTTATAATCTTAAACGGTTATGGTAACTATGGTTTGGCTTTATCAAAACATGTCGTGTAAGGTGTCTAACACTTTGGAATAATACCCCCATACCATTTCTGGTGATGAGAATATTATTCCCCCCTTCTAGAGGGAGAGACATGTTAAAATCCTACTTTGCTGTTTAACTCTAACCAAAGCCTCAGCATCACAAAATGGATGCTGCTGCCACAGACACAAGTCTGACCTCCTGCTGCTGGGAGTGATCCCAGCCAGGGAGGCCTGGACAATAGGTTTCCTGCTTGGGGAGGTGCTAGCACCTCCCCAGACAGCCTTTAGTGTATTGGGGCAGGGTGGGCTGAAAGGAATGAGACATGCCTGGGGCACACAAGGTGTTCCTTGCATAGTCCAGTTCAAACCGGCGCTGGGGCACTCCAGCCCCAGCTCTGGCGCGAAACTGGACAAAGGGAAGTGGGTGTAACCACCCCCTCCCAGGTCCCACCCATAAGGCGTGACCTAGCAGGTATCCCAGCCCCCCAGATTAGTATAAGAGTGGGAGTTGGGCCTCAAGACTTTAGATTATCCTGAACCTGCAAACTTGAACAGAAACTCTGGACCTTCGACATTCGACGAAAGAAGAAGACTGAAGAATCTCCCTTGTGGCCAAGGAGTGGCTACCCTGTGCAAACAGGCACCATCAAGAGACTACCCTTTGCTTTGCCCACGTTCTACGAGGAACCGACTGCAGAGCCCGACCAGAGCCTTGACTTCCAGACTTCTCCGACCCTGATCCACATCCACAGCAGAGCTGAGATCCGTGGAGGCGACGAGCGACGTGGGACCGGCTACCTGGGAAAAGTGGCTAGTAACTTCAAGCGCAGCTTCTGAGGCACCCTCGAAGTTGTGCACCGGGGATTGAGAAGCCCCAACCCCAAGCATCATCTGCACCGAAGATCAGCCCCCCACACTCCACGAGTCCTGCGTGGGGCCCTTCTGCATTTTCCTGCTTGCCGCGTCTGTCCGGTTGCTTGCCCGCTGGCTAGTGGCCTTTGTGACGACGCACCCTGAAATCTTCTGCGCTGGTTTGGCTCCTCCAGACTGGCTCCCGCTTCTCTGCAAAGAAGAAGCACCCCAGACCTTCCTGGTCTGCACCAGAAGCAAGTCCTCCGTTCTTCGTGGGTTCCGCTTGCCAAGGCTTGGTGAGTCCTAGTCCAACTTCGACGCCGCCGACAGCAAGAGCCTTCGTGGGACAGCTCGCCTCCTGGTCCTGGTCGTCCTCGACGCTTCCTGGTCCTCCTGGCTGCAGCGACAAGCTTCACCTTCACCTGCAATCTTCACGACATCGCCTGGTTCCTTCCTGGTTCCACGTGGTCACTGGCTAGTGACCTTGACTCTGTCCCTTCTGCTTGCAGGTCTCCTCTCTTCTTGATCCCAGCCTTGGGATCCACCGGACACTCTTCACTGACTGCCTGTCAGCATCTTTCTTCAGGCATCCATAGGAGTCGACGACTAAAACCGACGCATCTTCCCCCCTATGCACCCGCAGCCTGTGGGCTAGGTAACTTGGGTACTCCGGTGCTCATCAGGATAGTGACTATCCTAGTGTCTAGTTTTCCAGTCTCAACTTCCTAGCTACTCCGGAAGTGTCCTAAATCTATCGTTTTCTAAACTGTACTATTGCTAGTGACTTTTACGCATTACGCGTGAGTGTTTCCACTCTGCACACGAATCCCGTGGGCCTCCCACTTCCTAACTAACGCTAGTGTAGTGTAGCCCCAGCGATTCCCTAGGCCTAGGCCTATTCTATTTCCGTGACAGTGGTCCTTATACCACTTACTTAGTATATGGTTTGCGTGGCCCCTAGGGCCTAACTGTATTATTTACCTGTGTGACTTAATGTATGCTTAAATAAGACTGTGTTGTACTTACCTCTAATCTCATAAAGAGTGCTGAGGGTTTGACTAGAATAAATACACTTTATTTTATATATATATCTGTTGTGGTGTCCTTTCATTTGGTATTCAAGGGATTATATATGGTATCACAGCTGGCTTCACATGCCATTCAGAGTTTAGCCTAAGACTGATCTTGTCCATGCTACCACTAGGATAGCTGGTCTATAAGGTTGACTTTACAACCAATCACCATAAGGGTATTTGGACTGATATAAGGTGTACACTAGAACTAGTGACATCATACATCATGCCAACTTCTCACACAACTGACCTAACTGTCACCCCTGAGGCATGATGGGAAGCTAGGGGTCATGGCTGCCTTAAAGGCACGGTGCCAGTTTATCTGTGTGTTTCTGTGGGTTAGCTTTTCAGCTTTCTACAGTAAGGTTTTTATGCAATGCAGCCTATGTGCTGACAATGTTTTCTCATTCTTCCTTGTAAGATGCTGTTTTCTACTGTTTTATTAAAGCAGTTTTTCAAATGTGCATTTTCTCCCTGCTATTATTGGAATGTATTTATACACAGGGTAATTTCTTACAACATTGTTCAGCATTGTTATGGAAGGCTGCATTGTGTTATATATATATATATATAGCTACATATAGGTTTCCACATATATGTTGTATGTTTCCGGGGTCCCGCACATGGGCGGGATTATTCATGTGCTTATGACTATTGATGAGGATCCCCTGGAAGAGAACCAGTCCTTCGCCCCTTCCGCTGATGCTATTCGGCCAGTACCTCCTGGATCTTAGAAGGGGCCCAGTTCACCAGCCGGACGGCCGCACCACAGCTTCAGCACCAGGGGTGACCAAGCAAGGCCGCAGGCTGGAATGTCAACTTCGGTCTCCCAGATCTGTGGTTTCAGATCACCTCCCCGACACACAACATTTTCCACTCCTAGGGGGGCCCTTTCCGAAGCGGCATTCATAGGTCCTATGAGGGTTATGTCAAGTTAAGTATGGGCCTGGCGTGGAGCACACTTTAAACATGTCTGTCTCCACCGACATTATTTTCCATCTCCATATGTAGGACCTACCACATATTTACTACAAGTGGAAGAAATACAGATGCCAAGTTAGGACAAAGTGTGAAATACATAAAGATCAAAACAATTGTGCATCGTTACAATTAACTTCAGCTCTTTGGTACTTATTTCAGGAACCTAATGATGACTTATTATCAATCTTCGTCATTCTCTTTATGCAATTGGATCAATTCATCGCATTGCTGCAATATTGGTCATTTCCTTAACCTCCCTTCTCTTATATACTGAGAGCATAGCTCTCTGATTTTACCCAAAAGGTCGCAGTATTCCTACATGTAGTTCGGCTGGGGCTGAGAGATATCTATACAAAAGTAATGGCTCTTTTTTGCCAATTGAAAGGTCAGATCAATAAAGTGTGATGTCACCTTGCCCTGTTTAGGTCTTGGAAACAACCACATCACGCGGCCTTCTATTTGATCGAGACTACTACAACCAGTAGTCCGAGTTAGGGTCCTCTATTACATCTTTTCAAACACCGCTTAATTTCAAACAGTACCACATTATGTCCCTGAATCTAGCCTGAGTGTTGTGACACCAAAGGCATTCAAAGCATGCCACAGGGTACATCCTAGTGATTCTATGAGGTGTTAGGTAGCCTCTATGCAGAATATTAAATTATAAATATTTTAAATGGACACTTTCCGTGTGGGTTGCTTTACATAGCCAAATAATTAACTTTTTCTCCATCTCCCATTGTATGTAGATCTTGCAACAGTGCATAGCTCTGTGGTTCGTTCTTAATAATGTTAGAGCCTTTTTGTGCTGCGCTTACTATTCTATCACGGAAAAGGAACTGACCTTTAAGTAATGAATTTTCCTCTTCTAATACCTGTAAGCCTATTAATGTTTCATTGCTAAACAGGTCGCCTATGGAGAAGTTACCCACTCCCTCCTAGTGTGCTCGATCAATAGTGAAGAGTGTGTCCACTGGATTAGGAAACACCCTGAGGGATGCTGCTGGTGTGTACAACCAAAGTGAACGCATGATATACAAGCTCCATTACAGATAACCAATGGGCAGTTTTTACTAAATAGGAGTAGCCTTTAAAGGTCTGAACTCCTGATAATAGGATCAAGAGAAAGAGCTTGTTGGACATATCTATATCCAGTTCCATTTAAATGATAACCAGCCGGCCAATAGGCTACCTAACGTAACAGGACTACTATGTAGTAACCCTCAAAATCAGGGAGGTGGGGTAGTTTTAGGGCTGTGGGGAGGGGGGGCACCAATTCTCCTCTCTGAGTAAGCAGTATTGTTAACACTACTCTTCTTCTACTAGATCACCAAACAAGTCACCCAACAACTCTTGAACGGCCTTCTTCAGGACTACAGAAGAGGGCAGATAGGCAAATTATTAAAAAGTTGACATAACAGTCATTTTAGCTAATGCTATGCATACTAACATTGATAGAAGGAGTTTGGTTCAAAATTAGATTTGAGACGGCCAAAAGATCTACCACAGAAGGAGTAGTTTCTTTTCTGTAACTCCAGTTCTGTAGTAGGGGTATCTCTGTTATAGTCATAATCTAGTGAATAGTCCCACCCATGTGCGCGGACCCCGGAGCAATAAAAAAAATCTCTTAAGTTGTCAAGTCATGCAGACCTGCATCCACACTTAAGAGAGAATTTCAAAGACAGATAATGCAGCCTATATCCACAGATTACACTGTCCAGTACTTCAACTAGAAAGAATTCCACCAGCAACCACTAACAGCACTGCCTGTCCAGCTTTTTCCATAGAAAAAGAAACCTGCCTCTTCCAGCAAAAGCCTCTGGAATGATAGAGAGGAAGGAATGGACAGACAAGCCCCATAGGCTGCCATTATGTGGCTCAGAACAGGATACTGTGCCATTAAGAAAACTTTCCAGAACTTTTCCAGTATCCCAGAATGCACAGCAGGTCCCTTTTACTTTCAGTTCTTTTTGAAGGCGTAGCACGCCAGACCTGTAGCATTCCTTACATTAACATTCATCTCTCCACCGGGGAGGAGGGCGGGCGCTTATGACTATAACAGAGATACCCCTACTACAGAACTGGAGTTACAGAAAAGAAACTACTCCTTCTGTAGTAGGGGATCTCTGTGTACAGTCATAATCTAGTGAATAGAATGGCAAGCTCATCCCCACACAAAAACTGCGGTGGAGAAGATTACAAAATAATACCACTACTGTGCGAACAAATTTCGCAGCGAAGCCTGCCCAACCTGAGCATCTGCCCTGGCATCCGCGTCCAGACAGTAATGCGCAGCAAAGGTATGGACCGACTTCTAAGTGGCCGCCTTGCAGATTTCTGCAATCGGAACATTACGCAGCAAAGCAGTCGTGGCAGCTTTGCCCCTGGTGGAATGAGCCTTAGGTTTACCCCCTAAGGTCTTATTAGCCTTTTGGTAACACAACTGTATACAGGACACAATCCACCGAGAGATGGACTGTTTGGAGGTAGCAAGACCGGTCCTGACTGATCCATAATTGATAAACAATTGGTCTGACCTATGAATATCTTTGGTCTTATCAAGATAAAACTTCAACACCCTCCTCACGTCCAGGGAATGTAGAGACCTTTCCGCTGGAGAAGAAGGATTCTGAAAAAACGTAGGTAAAGTTATGGTCTAAGATATGGAAGGATGACATCTTCCTTACATGTTGTCGGGTCAAAGTTCTTGGATTTGCACCAGATGCAGAATCTCTTCCACTTGTAAGCATAGGAAGTCCTAGTGGAAGGACGTTTAGCCTCCTTCAGTATGCCCATACAATCTTCTGGTAGATTCAAATGGCCATATTGCACTATCTCAGGAGCCATGCCGCCAAACTCAAAGACGAGAGGTTGGGATGCACCATCCGCCCCCCAAACTTCGTGAGCCACATGTGAGGAAGGAGAGACCGGTGAAGCAGATCCGTGAACCACCACTGCCTGGGCCATTCCGGGGCAATCAGGATCACCCGCGCCCTGGACTTGGACAGTTTGATGAGCACTGCCGGAATCAGGGGAATGGGTGGAAAAGCGTACAGAAAGCTGTTCGACCAGTCGATCCATAGCGCATTCCCCAGCGTCCCCTCCTGGTAGTATCTGGATGCGAAGTCTCGGCATTTGCTGTTTTCGGCGGTGGCGAACAGATCTACGTCTGGAGTCCCCCACCTTGCGAAGACTTCTCCTAGTACCTCGTCGTTTATGACCCATTCGTGGTTCTCCTGAAGCAGCCTGCTCAGCGCGTCCGCCTGAACATTCTGCACCCCCGGCAGATGCGTGGCCGTGATCATCAATCCGCGGGCCAGAAGCCAGCGCCAGATCTCCTGCGACAGAGTGCGCGATCGCGACCCCCCTTGCTTGTTGAGGTAATACATCGTGGTTGTATTGTCCGTCTGTATCAGCAACGAGGTGGTCTGGAAGGACGGATGAAAGGCCTTCAACGCCAGGTACACGGCTCTGAGTTCCAGGAAATTGATGTGGTACGTCGACTCCAACGGGGACCACTTTCCTTGTATCTGTAAGTCTCCGGAGTGCGCTCCCCAACCTTGGAGAGACGCATCCGTCACGATAGTCGTCTCGGGAATGTCCTTGTGGAAGGGAACCCCCCGAGTAGATTCTCTGCCGAACACCACCATTTCAGAGACTGAAGAGCATGTAGAGACAGCCGGATCTTGTCGTCCCAAGAACCTGTTCTCTGATCCCATTGATCCTCCAAGCACTCCTGCAGTGGTCGCATGTGCAGCTGTGCGTGCGGCGTGAGGAAGATACAGGAGGCCATCGACCCCAGCAGCGAAGACACCTTCCTCACTGTCGCCGATGGAGCGGCCATGAGGTCCTGAGCCTTCCGAAGGAGCGATAACCGTCTCTCCTCCGAAGGAGACACGCTTGCTGACCGTGTATCGATGGAGACCCCCAAGTACTGTATGCACTGGACCGGAGTCGGGACAGATTTGGACATGTTGACGTGTAACCCCAGCTAGTTCAAGAGAACGCACGTCCTCCGGAAGTGCGCCTGCGCTTCCGAAAAAGATGAGGCCTTGATCAACCAGTCGTCCAGGTACGGGTAGACAAACATCTTGTTCCTTCGTAGGTGTGCCGCTACCACTGCCATGCACTTCGAGAAGGTCCTTGGGGCAGACTTTAGCCCGAATGGCAGTACTGTGTATTGATAATGATTGGCGCCGACTTCCTGTGTTTCCGTGCAATGGGCACATGGAAGTACGCATCTTGTAGGTCTATGGCACAGAGCCAGTCTCCCTGTTGCAGCGGAGGGTAAATCTGATGCAACGACAGCATGCGAAACTTCTCTCTGCGAATCCATTTGTTTGCCTGCCGCAAATCCAGAATGGGCCTGAACTCGTTCTTGTCCTTCTTGCGAACCAGGAAGAAACGAGAGTACAGACCTCTTCCCCTTTGAGACAGAGGTACGTCTTCCACCGCCTTTTTCCATAACAGGATGTCTGCCTCCGCCTGGAGTTCTCGCAGTTGATACCGCGAGCTTACCGGCGGAATCGCTGGAGGCGGGTGTAGGAAGGTGGATATCTGACTATGGTTACCCCCAACTTTTTGCCTAGTGTCTAGCTGGTTTTTCGACTTAGTTGGCCTGAGATCCTGCCATTCAGGGTCTCAGGCTGTCTGCTCTCTCTTTATAATGGACTCCATGTACCCTAGGTACATTCCCAATTGGTAAGGATCACCTTATTGGACCCTGTACAGTGTACCCTAGGTACCCAGGGCATAGGTGTACCCTAGGCCTCCCAGGGGCTGCAGCATGTATTATGCCACCCCTGGTTTGGCCTTCCAATCAGACACAACTGGCTGATCACTCAGCTGGGGCAAGGTCGTTTAATCACCCCTTGCTTAGATATAGTATACCTATATCTACCCTTAAAATAGACACATGTGTACCTATCAGCCACTCCTATGGCAGGCCTTAACAATCCTGGAGGCAGAGTGCTTGGTAACATGTGAGATGGTGCTCTAGCATGAGCTGAGCCTGTCTGCAGCTTTCGGAACCATGTCCTTATAGCTGTTCTATGATATAGCCTACCATATACTCTTAAAGTGCCTTATAATCTTAA
Organism: Triturus cristatus; assembly: GCF_964204655.1. Taxonomy (NCBI): domain Eukaryota; kingdom Metazoa; phylum Chordata; class Amphibia; order Caudata; family Salamandridae; genus Triturus; species Triturus cristatus. The sequence goes on along the minus strand of NC_140587.1, from coordinate 399,694,578 downwards.
ACGGTTATGGTAACTATGGTTTGGCTTTATCAAAACATGTCGTGTAAGGTGTCTAACACTTTGGAATAATACCCCCATACCATTTCTGGTGATGAGAATATTATTCCCCCCTTCTAGAGGGAGAGACATGTTAAAATCCTACTTTGCTGTTTAACTCTAACCAAAGCCTCAGCATCACAAAATGGATGCTGCTGCCACAGACACAAGTCTGACCTCCTGCTGCTGGGAGTGATCCCAGCCAGGGAGGCCTGGACAATAGGTTTCCTGCTTGGGGAGGTGCTAGCACCTCCCCAGACAGCCTTTAGTGTATTGGGGCAGGGTGGGCTGAAAGGAATGAGACATGCCTGGGGCACACAAGGTGTTCCTTGCATAGTCCAGTTCAAACCGGCGCTGGGGCACTCCAGCCCCAGCTCTGGCGCGAAACTGGACAAAGGGAAGTGGGTGTAACCACCCCCTCCCAGGTCCCACCCATAAGGCGTGACCTAGCAGGTATCCCAGCCCCCCAGATTAGTATAAGAGTGGGAGTTGGGCCTCAAGACTTTAGATTATCCTGAACCTGCAAACTTGAACAGAAACTCTGGACCTTCGACATTCGACGAAAGAAGAAGACTGAAGAATCTCCCTTGTGGCCAAGGAGTGGCTACCCTGTGCAAACAGGCACCATCAAGAGACTACCCTTTGCTTTGCCCACGTTCTACGAGGAACCGACTGCAGAGCCCGACCAGAGCCTTGACTTCCAGACTTCTCCGACCCTGATCCACATCCACAGCAGAGCTGAGATCCGTGGAGGCGACGAGCGACGTGGGACCGGCTACCTGGGAAAAGTGGCTAGTAACTTCAAGCGCAGCTTCTGAGGCACCCTCGAAGTTGTGCACCGGGGATTGAGAAGCCCCAACCCCAAGCATCATCTGCACCGAAGATCAGCCCCCCACACTCCACGAGTCCTGCGTGGGGCCCTTCTGCATTTTCCTGCTTGCCGCGTCTGTCCGGTTGCTTGCCCGCTGGCTAGTGGCCTTTGTGACGACGCACCCTGAAATCTTCTGCGCTGGTTTGGCTCCTCCAGACTGGCTCCCGCTTCTCTGCAAAGAAGAAGCACCCCAGACCTTCCTGGTCTGCACCAGAAGCAAGTCCTCCGTTCTTCGTGGGTTCCGCTTGCCAAGGCTTGGTGAGTCCTAGTCCAACTTCGACGCCGCCGACAGCAAGAGCCTTCGTGGGACAGCTCGCCTCCTGGTCCTGGTCGTCCTCGACGCTTCCTGGTCCTCCTGGCTGCAGCGACAAGCTTCACCTTCACCTGCAATCTTCACGACATCGCCTGGTTCCTTCCTGGTTCCACGTGGTCACTGGCTAGTGACCTTGACTCTGTCCCTTCTGCTTGCAGGTATCCTCTCTTCTTGATCCCAGCCTTGGGATCCACCGGACACTCTTCACTGACTGCCTGTCAGCAACTTTCCTTCAGGCATCCATAGAAGTCCACGACGAAACCCGACGCAAGTTCACACCTATGCACCGCAGCCCGTGGGCTAGGTAACTTGGGTACTTCGGTGCTCACAAGGGTAGTGACTATCCTAGGGTCTAGTTTCCGAGTCTCGACTCTCTAGCTGCTTCAGAAGTGTCCTTAAACTGTTAATTTCTAACTGCTAGTAATTCTATCGACTTTTACGCATTACGCGTGAGTGATTCCACTCTGCACCTGAATCCCGTGGGCCTCCCACTTCCTAACTGTTGCTAGTGTAGTGTAGCCCCAGCGATTCCCTAGGCCTAGGCCTATCCTATTTCCGTGACAGTGGTCCTTATACCACTTCTTTAGTATATGGTTTGCGTGGCCCCTAGGGCCTAACTGTATTACTTACCTGTGTGACTTAATGTATGCTTAAATAAGACTGTGTTGTACTTACCTCTAATCTCATAAAGAGTGCTGAGGGTTTGACTAGAATAAATACACTTTATTTTATATATATATCCGTTGTGGTGTCCTTTCTTTTGGTATTCAAGGGATTATATATGGTATCACAGCTGGCTTCACATGCCATTCAGAGTTTAGCCTAAGACTGCTCTTGTCCATGCTACCACTAGGATAGCTGGTCTATAAGGTTGACTTTACAACCAATCACCATAAGGGTTGTTTGGACGTATATAAGGTGTACACTAGAGCTAGTGACATCATACATCAGGCCAACTTCTCACATTGGTGAGCAGCGGTTGGGATCTGAGCTTGCTGTTGTAATACCATTGTAATCTTGAGATACTAAATTGAAAGATCACACAGATATTGTTTAGGTACATATAACATAGATTATAATACTTAAGTCCTACTGGACTTAGTGGTTGTAGGGAGTAACACACCCTGACTACAACTACCAGAGAGGTTTAGTAGAAACAACTAGTGTAGGTAGGTGCACACACCACACCCTCACTAGATCATGTCTCTGGGAGGAGATCAAGTAGATGCTCTCTCAGGAGGGGCAGGTCTGAAGAAGACCCCCTCTAGATATGATACCCTAACTTTTCAGGAGATGAGACAATTGTGTACCTCCAGAAAGTTAAAACAGGGTGCAAACCCTACCCTCCTTCAGCTAGTACAACTCCTAGAGGAGTATGATACTTTTAGGGCCTCACAGGCCAGTACCCTAGGTACAAAGGAGGGTCTACCCACCACAGATGAGTCAGATGGGACTTCAGATGAAGAGGTAGACAGCCAGGGCCAAGTAGGAAGACTTAGCCAGGCTAACCTAAGCTTACATGGGAGTTTGCATGGGGTCCCCCCCATACAGACCCCCAAGTGGGCTTAACCAGAGAAGCAGGAGAGACAGATCCCCTTCAAGGGAATCCATCCACTCCCATGTCTCTAGCATCTCTAATGCCTCTAATGCTTCTTCTCACAGGGGAATGACTTCCCCCAAGAGAAAGGAGCATGAAGCCAGAATGAGGGAAGCTAATCTGAGGATTCAGAGGGAAGAACTTGCCCTTGCCAAAGAGAAGCTTGCTCTGGCCAGAGAGCAAAAATTGTGTGGGTCAGAACCCACTGGTGGCAGGAACATTCCTAGAGATAAGGATAGGTCTTATGACCGTAGAAACCTAAGCAAGATAGTCCCCCCATATCAGAATGGGGATGACATCCACAAGTGGATGACTGCTTTGGAGAGGGCCTGCAAAGTACAGCAGGTACCCCAGAGTCAGTGGGCAGCTATCTTGTGGCTCTCCTTTTCTGACAAAGGTAGAGACAAGCTCCTCACAGTTAGTGATGAGGATGCTAACAATTACAAAGTCCTGAAGAGTGCTCGGATAGATGGGTTTGGCTTAACCACTGAGCAATATAGGTTGTTGTTCAGAGACACCCAGAAGACACAGACACAGGACTGGTCTGATTTTGTGGATTGTGCGACTAAGGCTTTGGAAGGTTGGTTAACTGGCAGCAAGGTGCAGGACTATACAGGATTGTACAACTTGATTATGAGGGAGCAGATCCTTAGTAATTGTCAGAACCAGCTTCTCCATCAACACCTGGTAGACTCCGATTTGACCTCTCCCCAAGAATTGGGAAAGAGGGCAGATAAATGGGTCAGGACCAGGATTCGGCCTAAAACTCAGGGTGGTGACCAAAAGAAAGATACCACCAAGCCTCAAGAGAAGGGTGGGGATAAAACAAAGGAGAAATCTTCCTCAGGGCCCCAAAACTCCACACAGGGTGGTGGGTTCCAAGCTCCCTCCTCTACCACAGTTAAAAAGCCTTACTGCCATGAGTGTAAAACTCCTGGGCATTGGAAAACTGACAGCAGTTGCCCACAGGCTAAAAACAAAACTGTTCCTCCAACTACTCCTGTCACACCACCTATTACTGTCAGCAGTAATCCCCCAGGTGGTGGGAGTGCCCCCAAAAATTTGGTTGGGTTTTCTTGGGGAACACAGGGGGACCATGGCTTAGCCAATTCCCCTACAGCAGCTACTCTTGTCTGTGATGGTGGCATGGGGTTTGCCAACTTCACTGCCTGTCCCAACACTTTGGGTAGGTACAGACAGGAGCCCTACATCAATGGTAGAAAAGCTGAGGCCTACAGAGACACTGGAGCTAGCATCACTATGGTGGCCCATAGGCTAGTTCCCTCTGAGCAGCTTTTGCCTGGTTTCTCATACCAGGTAACTAACATTGATGGCAAACAGAACAGTCATCCCATGGCAGAGGTATGTCTCAGCTGGGGAGGTGTCACTGGCCCTAAAAGGGTGGCGGTGTCTCCAACCTTGCCTGTGGACTGCTTACTAGGGAATGACTTAGAACTCTCAGCTTGGGCTGGAGTTGAACAAGACACCCATTCCAAAATGGTAGGCCTTTCAAAAAAGGGTAGTGGGGTTGTGCCAGCCACAACCCCTGTCCAAGTAGATTTCCTCCCTGAAAAGGTTGGAAGGGCAGTGGTAGCCACAGCCCAGGCACAGACAGACTTCCCTGTAGAAATTGGCAGAGCTGTGACAGTCACAGCTCAAACACAAACTGAGTGCCTTCCTGAAAAGGTTGGCAAGGCTGTAATGGTCTCAGCCCACACTCAGACTGATATAGGTGTAGTGAAGCCTGAAACTATGGATCACTCCACACAAACAGAGAGTAGTGGGGAGGAAGAAAAGTCTCCCTCTCCCCAGACATTAGGAAGAGGTCAGCCTCCTCAGGGATCTGACCTCACCCCTTGTGAAGGAACTGCCCCAGAGGTAGCCAGGCCTGGCCTGGCAGAGCCTCTGATGTCAGTGGCCCCTTCCAAGGTGGGACCCAGTCTGGTGCAGGTAGCCTGCCTCTCTCTACCCTGCCTCAGTCAGCCCAGGGCTGCAGAGGTCAGGGAGGCCAGTGGACCCCAAGAGGGCCCCTGTCCACAAGAACCCTCCCATCAAAAGAATGAGGATTGCCTGGCTAGTAGCCCTAGCCAGGTGATGGGTAAAAACAGTCCTGAGGGATCTCCTTTACAGGTAGTTAGGGACCTCCCCCAGAGGGATTCTGTTGGGCACAGGCAAACCTGGGACCTTAGGGCCCCAAACCTGACCTGTCCCTCCAGTAAGCCCACAAAAGGGACCCAGCCTCCAGCTTTAGGTAGCCAGAGGCTGACCCTGAGAGCACAGTGCAACTCAGTGAAAGAAAGAAAGGCATCCATGGTGGAGGATGATTGGAGGAAGCTGAGGCCTCACTTTGAGGACACTCACTTCAGTACTCCATCTCAACACCAGCCTTTTACTTTGCAAAGACACACCAAAGGTAGAGATTCCCTATGGTGGAGACCCTATGATACCTTTAGGGTGAGGGATTGCTTAGTGGACCATGAGACAGGGGGTAACCATGCCAGTGCTGGTTCTTCCTTATATGGCCACTTAGGCAATAGAGGCTTACCTTGTCAAGGCCAGCCTTATCTCCTTTCGTTGGGGGGGGTTTGTGTAGGAAGGTGGATATCTGACTATGGTTACCCCCAACTTTTTGCCTAGTGTCTAGCTGGTTTTTCGACTTAGTTGGCCTGAGATCCTGCCATTCAGGGTCTCAGGCTGTCTGCTCTCTCTTTAAAATGGACTCCATGTACCCTAGGTACATAACCAATTGGTAAGGATCACCTTATTGGACCCTGTACAGTGTACCCTAGGTACCCAGGGCATAGGTGTACCCTAGGCCTCCCAGGGGCTGCAGCATGTATTATGCCACCCCTGGTCTGGCCTTCCAATCAGACACAACTGGCTGATCACTCAGCTGGGGCAAGGTCGTGTAATCACCCCTTGCTTAGATATAGTATACCTATATCTACCCTTAAAATAGACACATGTGTACCTATCAGCCACTCCTATGGCAGGCCTTAACAATCCTGGAGGCAGAGTGCTTGGTAACATGTGAGATGGTGCTCTAGCATGAGCTGAGCCTGTCTGCAGCTTTCGGAACCATGTCCTTATAGCTGTTCTATGATATAGCCTACCATATACTCTTAAAGTGCCTTATAATCTTAAACGGTTATGGTAACTATGGTTTGGCTTTATCAAAACATGTTGTGTAAGGTGTCTAACACTTTGGAATAATACCCCCATACCATTTCTGGTGATGAGGATATTATTCCCCCCTTCTAGAGGGAGAGACATGTTAAAATCCTACTTTGCTGTTTAACTCTAACCAAAGCCTCAGCATCACAAAATGGATGCTGCTGCCACAGACACGAGTCTGACCTCCTGCTGCTGGGAGCCCTCCCAGCCAGGGAGGCTTAGACAATAGGTTTCCTGCTTGGGGAGGTGCTAGCACCTCCCCAGACAGACTTTAGTGTATTGGGGCAGGGAGGGCTGAAAGGAATGAGACATGCCTGGGGCACACAAGGTGTCCCATGCATAGTCCAGTTCAAACCGGTGCTGGGGCACACCAGCCCCAGTCCTGGCGCGAAACTGGACAAAGGGAAGGGGGTGTAACCACCCCCTCCCAGGTCCCACCCATAAGGCGTGACCTAGCAGGCACCCCAGCCCCCCAGATTAGTATAAGAGTGGTAGCTGGGCCCCAGGAGATGAGATTATCCTGAACCTGCAACTTGAACAGAAACTGTGGACCTTCGACATTCGACGAAAGAAGAAGACTGAAGAATCTCCCTTGTGGCCAAGGAGTGGCTACCCTGTGCAAACAGGCACCATCAAGAGACTACCCTTTGCTTTGCTGAAGTTCTACGAGGGACCGACTGCAGAGCCCGACCAGAGCCTTGACTTCCAGACTTCTCCGACCCTGATCCACATCTGAGCTGAGATCCGTGGAGGCGACGAGAGACGTGGGACCGGCTACCTGGGAAAAGTGGCGAGTATCTTCCAGCGCAGCTTCTGAGGCACCCTCGAAGTTGTGCACCGGGGATTGAGAAGCCCCAACCCCAAGCACCATCTACACCGAAGATCAGCCCCCCACACTCCACGAGTCCTGCGTGGGGCCCTTCTGCATTTTCCTGCTTGCCGCGTCTGTCCGGTTGCTTGCCCGTTGGCTAGCGGCCTTTGTGACGACACACCGTGAAATCTTCATTGCTGGTTTGGCTCCTCCAGACTGGCTCCCGCTTCTTTGCAAAAGAGTAGCACCCCAGACCTTCCTGGTCTGCACCAGAAGCAAGTCCTCCGTTCTTCGTGGGTTCCGCTTGCCAAGGCTTGGTGAGTTCTAGTTCGACTTTGACGCCGCCGACAGCAAGAGCCTTCGTGGGACAGCTCGCCTCCTGGTCCTGGTCGTCCTCGACGTCTCCTGGTACCCGTGGCTGCAGCGACAAGCGTCACCTTTCACCTGCAATCTTCACGACATCGCCTGGTTCCTTCCTGGTTCCACGTGGTCACTGGCTAGTGACCTTGACTCTATCCCTTCTGCTTGCAGGTATCCTCTCTTCTTGATCCCAGCCTTGGGATCCACCGGACACTATTCACTGACTGCCTGTCAGCAACTTTCCTTCAGGCATCCATAGAAGTCCACGACGAAACCCGACGCAAGTTCACACCTATGCACCCGCAGCCCGTGGGCTAGGTAACTTGGGTACTTCGGTGCTCACAAGGGTAGTGACTATCCTAGGGTCTAGTTTCCGAGTCTCGACTCTCTAGCTGCTTCAGAAGTGTCCTTAAACTGTTAATTTCTAACTGCTAGTAATTCTATCGACTTTTACGCATTACGCGTGAGTGTTTCCACTCTGCACCTGAATCCCGTGGGCCTCCCACTTCCTAACTGTTGCTAGTGTAGTGTAGCCCCAGCGATTCCCTAGGCCTAGGCCTATCCTATTTCCGTGACAGTGGTCCTTATACCACTTCTTTAGTATATGGTTTGCGTGGCCCCTAGGGCCTAACTGTATTACTTACATGTGTGACTTAATGTATGCTTGAATAAGACTGTGTTGTACTTACCTCTAATCTCATAAAGAGTGCTGAGGGTTTGACTAGAATAAATACACTTTATTTTATATATATATCCGTTGTGGTGTCCTTTCATTTGGTATTCAAGAGATTATATATGGTATCACAGCTGGCTTCACATGCCATTCAGAGTTTAGCCTAAGACTGCTCTTGTCCATGCTACCACTAGGATAGCTGGTCTATAAGGTTGACTTTACAACCAATCACCATAAGGGTTGTTTGGACTGATATAAGGTGTACACTAGAACTAGTGACATCATACATCAGGCCAACTTCTCACATGAATCGAAGACTGTATCCATTGCAAACAATATTCAGCACCCACTTGTCCTGAGTAATTTTTCTCCATTCTGCCGGAAAAAATTGAATGCTTCCCCCCACTGGAGTGGGTAACGGTTGCAGGGGAAGTAAATGCTCAGGGCCGCGACCCGGCCGGGCCCTTGGTAGCCGGAGCAGACTGCTGGCCCCCTCTAGCCTTCTGGCGTTTCTGGAAGGGTTTACGGAATTGCTGCTGCTGTCCCGAGGCCTGCCCACGCCCTCTGCCCGCAGACCCGAACCGTCTCTGGAAGGGGCGTTTCTTCTTTTCTGGCTTCTCCAAACCGACAGCCGTCAGGGTCTCGGCCTCCGTCTTCATGTGGGCCATCTCATCGTCCGCATGTTGCCCGAACAGGGTTTCCCCCGAGAAAGGCAGATTGGCCACTCTCTGCTGAGCCTCCGGCTTGAGCGAGGTGAGGCGAAGCCACTCGTGCCGCCGTTGGTGGACTCCATGACATTACCCATGCGCCGCCAGCAGGGACACATCCGCTGCCGCACTGATCACCTGGTTGGAGACTAGCATCCCCTCGCGCAGAGTCTCCAAGAAGTCTTCCCTCTTGTCACGAGGCAGCAGCTCCGCATACGGCTGGAGAGACTCCCACAGGGCCCGGTCGTAACGCCCCAACAGGGCCCCGGCACTTGCCGCCTTCATGGTGGTGGCAGCCGTACCACAAACCTTCCTGCCCGCCGAATCCAGCCAGCGGCTTTCCTTGTCGGGCGGAACTGTCGATGAGGGGGTGGTAGCATGCTGCTTCCTCGCCGCCGTCACAATGACTGAATCTGGCTTAGGGTCCGTCCTCAAAAAGGTCGGGTCCGAGTCCGGAGCCCGATACTTCTTCATAAGCCGGGAGGGGGCGGATTTCGTCACTGCCGGAGTGAGGAACAACTCCATAGCTGGCTCCACCAGTCCCGGCACGAGAGGAAGCAGGGGGCGAGACAGGTGCTTTTTGTGCAGCGTCTCGAATATCACGGACGTCGTAGGTGTCTGTGTAGGAGAGTAGGGTCTGCTTTCTATGTTCACCCCCACTTTTTGCTTTTGCTTTACTGGTTTTCGACTTAGATATGGCTGTGGGCCTGCTAATCAGACCCACAGCCCTGCTGTTCTCTCTCTAAATTAACACTATGTACTTTAGGTGCATAACCCATTTGGATAGGATCACCTTATTGGCCCCTGTACAGTGTACCCTAGGTACCCAGGGCATAGTTGTACCCTAGGCCTACCAGGGGCTGCAGCATGTATTGTGCCACCCCTGGCCTGGCCTTCCATTTTGACACAACTGGCTGATCACTCAGCTGGGGCAAGGTCGTGTAATCACCCCTTGCTTAGGTGTAGTATTCCTATGCCTAACTTACATCTAGACACATGTGTACCTATCAGTCACTCCTATGGCAGGCCTTGACAATCCTGGAGGCAGAGTGCTTGGTAACATGTGAGATGGTGCTCTAGCATGAGCTGAGCCTGTCTGCAGCTTTCGGAACCATGTCCTTATAGCTGTTCTATGATATAGCCTACCATATACTCTTAAAGTGCCTTATAATCTTAGACGGTTATGGTAACTATGGTTTGGCTTTATCAAAGCATGTCGTGTAAGGTGTCTAACACTCGGGAATAATACCCCCATGCCATTTCTGGACATGAGAATATTATTCCCCCCTTCTAGAGGGAAAGACATGTTAAAATCATACTTCAACTGTTAGCCTCTGACCAAAGCCTCAGCATCACAAAATGGATGCTGCTGCCACGACACAAGTCTGACCTCCTGCTGCTGGGAGTGATCCCAGCCAGGGAGGCCTGGACAATAGGTTTCCTGCTTGGGGAGGTGCTAGCACCTCCCCAGACAGCCTTTAGTGTATTGGGGCAGGGTGGGCTGAAAGGAATGAGACATGCCTGGGGCACACAAGGTGTTCCTTGCATAGTCCAGTTCAAACCGGCGCTGGGGCACTCCAGCCCCAGCTCTGGCGCGAAACTGGACAAAGGGAAGTGGGTGTAACCACCCCCTCCCAGGTCCCACCCATAAGGCGTGACCTAGCAGGTATCCCAGCCCCCCAGATTAGTATAAGAGTGGGAGTTGGGCCTCAAGACTTTAGATTATCCTGAACCTGCAAAACTGAACAGAAACTCTGGACCTTCGACATTCGACGAAAGAAGAAGACTGAAGAATCTCCCTTGTAGCCAAGGAGTGGCTACCCTGTGCAAACAGGCACCATCAAGTGACTACCCTTTGCTTTGTGAAACGTTCGACGAGGAACCGACTGCAGAGCCCGACCAGAGCCTTGATTTCCAGACTTCTCCGACCCTCATCCACATCTGCAGCAGAGCTGAGATCCGTGGAGGCGACGAGCGACGTGGGACCGGCTACCTGGGAAAAGTGGCTAGTAACTTACAGCGCAGCTTCTGAGGTACCCTCGAAGTTGTGCACCGGGGATTGAGAAGCCCCAACCGCAAGCACCATCTGCACCGAAGACCAGCCCCCCACACTCCACGAGTCCTGCGTGGGGCCCTTCAGCATTTTCCTGCTTGCCGCGTCTGTCCGGTTGCTTGCCCGCTGGCTAGTGGCCTCTGTGACGACGCTCCCTGAAATCTTCTGCGCTGGTTTGGCTCCTCCAGACTGGCTCCCGCTTCTCTGCAAAGAAGAAGCACCCCAGACCTTCCTGGTCTGCACCAGAAGCAAGTCCCTTGTTCTTCGTGGGTTCCGCTTGCCAAGGCTTGGTGAGTCCTAGTCCAACTTCGACGCCGCCGACAGCAAGAGCCTTCGTGGGACAGCTCGCCTCCTGGTCCTGGTCGTCCTCGACGCTTCCTGGTCCTCCTGGCTGCAGCGACAAGCTTCACCTTCACCTGCAACTCTTCACGACATCGCCTGGTTCCTTCCTGGTTCCACGTGGTCACTGGCTAGTGACCTTGACTCTGTCCCTTCTGCTTGCAGGTTTCTTCTCTTCTTGATCCCAGGCTTGGGATCCACCGGACACTCTCTCCTGACTGCCTGTCAGCATCTTTCTTCAGGCATCCATAGGAGTCGACGACGAAAACGACGCATCTTCACCCCTATGCACCCGCAGCCTGTGGGCTAGGTAACTTGGGTACTCCGGTGCTCATCAGGATAGTGACTATCCTAGTGTCTAGTTTTCAAGTCTCAAATTCCTAGCTACTCCGGAAGTGTCCTAAATCTATCTATTTCTAAACTGTAATATTGCTATTGACTTTTACGCATTACGTGTGAGTGTTTCCACTCTGCACACGAATCCCGTGGGCCTCCCACTTCCTAACTAACGCTAGTGTAGTGTAGCCCCAGCGATTCCCTAGGCCTAGGCCTATTCTATTTCCGTGACAGTGGTTCTTATACCACTTACTTAGTATATGGTTTGCGTGGCCCCTAGGGCCTAACTGTATTACTTACCTGTGTGACTTACTGTATGCATTAATAAGACTGTGTTGTACTTACCTCTAATCTCATAAAGAGTGCTGAGGGTTTGCTTAGAATAAATACACTTTATTTTATATATATATCTGTTGTGGTGTCCTTTCATTTGGTATTCAAGGGATTATATATGGTATCACAGCTGGCTTCACATGCCATTCAGAGTTTAGCCTAAGACTGGTCTTGTCCATGCTACCACTAGGATAGCTGGTCTATAAGGTTGACTTTACAACCAATCACCATAAGGGTATTTGGACTGATATAAGGTGTACACTATAACTAGTGACATCATACATCAGGCCAACTTCTCACAGTCGGTACCGTCACCGTGATTCCCAACTTGGCTGCACCCCTCAGCAGTACCTCCTGGAAGGAGACCAGATCGTCAACCGGCGACACCCTCGTCCCGGGTGAGTCCGACAGCGTCGGAGAGAAGTCCCTGGCCGATGATCGAGTGCGCGATCTGGATCGGCGCCTCCTGTGGCGCCGTCTCGATGTTGAGGACGAACGCCCACGGCTCCGCGATCTCCCTCTCCGTCCGGAGCGGGAGCGCGATCTTCTTGGCTTCGGTCTGTCCGCCGGCCACGCCGGGCCCGGCGACCGTGGCATACCCTGGCGCCGTGGCTGAGGCGTTCCCTGCGGCGGCGTCGGATACCTGGGCAATGAGACCGATCGCGTCGGAACCGGTGGTGGGCCCGAAGGCCTGCGAGGCGGAATCGCAGGAGGAGGAGGAGTAGGAGGAGGGGGAGGAGTTGGCGGTGGTGGTGGTGGTGGCGTCCGTGGTGGAGGCGGAGGCGGCGTATGGACCAATGAGTACCCCGATCCCGGGGACTCCGTCGAGGGACTCCTGGTGTCCGGGCGCCCCCTGCGCCTCCGACGACGATGAATCCTTCTTCGACATCGACCGTCTCCGTGACGTCGATCGCCTCCTCGACGTCGATCGCCTCCTCGACGTCGATCGTCTCCGTGACGTCGACCTCTTCCTCGACCGCCTCCGTGACGTCGATCGCCTCCTCGACGTCGATCGCCTCCTCGACGTCGATCGCCTCCTCGACGTCGATCGCCTCCTCGACGTCGATCGCCTCCTCGACGTCGATCGCCTCCTCGACGTCGATCGCCTCCTCGACGTCGATCGCCTCCTCGACGTCGACCGCCTCCTCGACGTCGACCGCCTCCTCGACGTCGACCGCCTCCGCGACGTCGACCGCCTCCGTGACGTCGACCGCCTCCGTGACGTCGACCGCCTCCTCGACGTCGACCGCCTCCTCGACGTCGATCGCCTCCTCGACGTCGATCGCCTCCTCGACGTCGATCGCCTCCTCGACGTCGATCGCCTCCTCGACGTCGATCGCCTCCTCGACGTCGACCGCCTCCTCGACGTCGACCGCCTCCTCGACGTCGACCGCCTCCTCGACGTCGACCGCCTCCTCGACGTCGACCGCCTCCTCGACGTCGACCGCCTCCTCGACGTCGACCGCCTCCTCGACGTCGACCGCCTCCTCGACGTCGACCGCCTCCTCGACGTCGACCGCCTCCGTGACGTCGACCGCCTCCGTGACGTCGACCGCCTCCGTGACGTCGACCGCCTCCGTGACGTCGACCGCCTCCGTGACGTCGATCGTCTCCTCGGCCTCGACGGCGGACGCCTCGACGGCGAACGCCTCCTCTTCACCGACAGCGAACGGCGACCTCCCCTCGACGGTGAGCCAAAGTCGTCGACGGTGGTCCGATCAGTTCCCTCGACGTCGAACGTAGACGTCGCTTCTCCCCAGAGCCCTGGGGGGACGGTGAACACACCGTGGTCATCCCTCTCGACGCCTCCGTCGACGTCATCGACGCCGGTGGAGAATGGGGGCGCTTGCCGGTCTTCCTGCCCCTGGGGAGCCCCCCAGAGGCCTCAGCATGGGCAGAATCAGCCCCTCCTGACCCACCTTGTGCCTTCCGCCTTCTGTCCTCCAGGACTTGGAGCCTGATCTTCATTCTTTCCCTCAGGGTCCTGGCTGAGAACGAGTGGCAGATATCACACTCCTCAGGCACATGGGACTGGCGAAGGCAGCCTATACACACCTTGTGTGGATCTGACTTAGCCTTCTTTCTGTCGCACTCTGGGCACTTGTCGAACAAGCCAGGCATGTTGACAGCACCAGAACACTAAACTCTTGAAAAATTGACAAAAAACACCAATAAACCCTTGAAAAGGGAGAGCTCAATGCTCCAGGGTCCTGCTAGCAGGAGCCGGAAAAAAGAACTGAAAGTAAAAGGGACCTGCTGTGCATTCTGGGATACTGGAAAAGTTCTGGAAAGTTTTCTTCAAGGCACAGTATCCTGTTCTGAGCCACATAATGGCAGCCTATGGGGCTTGTCTGTCCATTCCTTCCTCTCTATCATTCCAGAGGCTTTTGCTGGAAGAGGCAGGTTTCTTTCTCTATGGAAAAAGCTGGACAGGCAGTGCTGTTAGTGGTTGCTGGTGGAATTCTTTCTAGTTGAAGTACTGGACAGTGTAGCCTGTGGATATAGGCTGCATTATCTGTCTTTGAAATTCTCTCAAGTGTGGATGCAGGTCTGCATGACTTGACAACTTAAGAGATTATTTTTATTGCTCCGGGGTCCGCGCACATGGGCGGGACTATTCACTAGATTATGACTATACACAGAGATCCCCTACTACAGAATGATATATTTTAATCCCTGAATATCAAAACATGTTTGACTTCCAGAGCAACCCCCACCTGCTGTAGGAGGGTTTCATTTAGTGGTAATACATAGGATTTACTCCAATTGAGTCCCAGACCGGATACTGCCTTAATTGAGCCAAAGTACATGAAATTGAAGTCCGGTCAGACTCATCATCTTGCATACCGAGTAACAAATCATCTGCATATAGGGAAATCGAATAAATGGTTCCTCCCAAATGGATACCTCATTCTTCCCCCATAGTGATCATTTTAACAGCTAAAGGTTCAATGGCCACTGCGAAAGGCAGGGGGAAGTGTAGGCACCCGGGTCTTGTACCGCTACTAACCTGGTATGAAGCTATGTTACGTCCAGTTTTAACCCTGGGCGTAGACCTTGTTAACAGACGTTTAAACCACCTAAGCATCTGACTTCTGATACCAAATTTATCAAGTATATTAATTATATCGAGTCAATTAAGCAAATCAATGGCCTGCTCTTAATTGAAGGCCAGATGGGCTGAGCATGACCAACAATGGGGAGCCTTCTCTAGTATGCTATAAAATCTCCTGATGCTCAAGGATATGCTGCAGCAAAGTACGCACCCGTTTTGGTCCACATGAATCAACATTGGCAAGCTTGTAAGTAACCTGCCCGCTAGTATTTTCACTGAGAATTGTATATTCCATTTTTAAAAATCAGAAGGGGATGGTATGATTTCATACTTAGGGGGGTCAGGCCTTATTTTGGAATCTAAATAATAAAGGCTTTGATTGCTCTGGGTTGAGGTCCAATGTCTACTACTGTTTCAAACAAGTTAGACAGTAACCAAAGCACTTTTTAAGTGCGTCTGTACAGTACCTATGCAGATGAGGCTTATTAGGTTGCTTTTTCGGATTAGGTCAACAAATTCTATGCGTAATAAACTGCTGTCAGCCTCCCAGTTTCCTCAGGCAGATTGTTGACACAAGGAAGTCCCTGTTGGTGGCCTTGGAAGGAATCTTGGCTTTTACAGATGAAGGAAGTTGGGTAGTCCGAAGACATGTTGGTCTCGTGCACAGTAAACGTTTTGCACACCACTCCCCCTTCATTTAGAGCATAGGTCTTCAATCTGAGGGGCAGGACCCCCAGGGGGGCCATGGAGTCCTGAAAAGGGAGTCACACATTCCCCAGCTTCAGTTGTCCCTGCAATTCAAAACCTTTGTTTTCCTTTTGGAAAAAGACAGCAGGCTAATTTAGATTGTTATCAGCTGCTTGCCTGAATGAAATGCAAATGGGCATATAGGTTAATCTGCAAGTGTAAAGGATGCTTGGGAGCAGTACTGGCTTTAATTGATTAAATAACGCCAAGGTTTGTGATGACAAAAATTTGTTTTTTTGAGTGGAAGTGCAAAGTGGTAACGTTGGGGGAGGGAAGTGCTTGCTTTTAATTTTAACTGCATTTACACAGCCGTTAGTACCCATAAAGAGGTGTTGAAGGGACAGTTATGGAAAAAAAAAATTGCATTACATACGCTTTGATACTAATCTACATTTTAGAAGTACCAATGGTAAAACTATTTGCATGTTTTGCAGCATTCTATCTTACACTGTGTGTAATACAAGTATAAAATTATGACTTACGTATTCACAGTGCTTTCATTCACAGGCACACATCACTATTCTACACTGCACCAACCAAGATTTAATTCTGTAGCTCTCCGGGTACACACAGACCTCTGCAGTGCATTAACTAATAGAGGTTTCATAATGTACTAAAGTGCATTACACGCTAACAACTTTTTAAATTTATTTTCCATTTACATTGCCCATTATTATATATGTAGATACCTGATGAATATTTTGGGGCTTATTTATGAGAGGCTTGCTTCGCCAGATCATCAGTTTTTTGGAAGTTCTGGTTGCGCAAGCATCTCAACCATACCTATGAGGCGGTGCAAAGTCACCCTACATGGCTTTGCATGGCCTCATAGATATGGAGTAAGACATAGCAGCACAAGTCACTGCGTTGCCTTACTTTGCATCAAGGAGGTGTTCCATGGGCTTTGCCGGGGGTTCCCACGCAACATCCATTGATTTTGATGCTGCCCCATATTCACAAAATCATGTAAACCTGGGGCAGCTCCAAAAAACAGACACCTCCCCAGTGGAGGCGTAATGAGGAGAAATGTTAATTTCTCCTTGTTTTTTCCTCTTTCCATGTATGCTGCATTCTGCAGTTCACATAGAAAGAGGAAAACAACTCTCGGGATTGTTTTTGTGAACGAAGGTGCCCCTTCCTGTACAAAAACAATCCCGCCTATGTTGGTGCTAGGCAGCAATTTGTGCGCCAACGCAAGGGAAAAGGACAGGAATGCACCGTATTTCATAAATATGATGCATTCCTGCCCTTTCACATTGGCATAGGGCAGCGCCGCAAGAAGACTTGTGGCACTGCCCTACGCCAATTCCTCATAAATGAGACCCTTTGTTTTTAGCTACACCTTTGACTACACCCCCATGCTCACTAACCTTTGGTTTGCTAAACCATATTATTTCCCCACTGTAAAAATGATTTGCTGTGGGAATTGCGGGCTTTTATGGTTGTCGATAGTTGTCGATGATGAGGAGTACCAGGTTCTAGAAATTTTTGTCAGAAGGGGGTCCTTATGCCTAAAAAAGTTTGACAAGGGGGTCTCGGCATCAAAAAGTTTGAAGACCTCTGATTTAGAGGGATTTCGCCTGTCCGCTACAGAGTGCACCATAACATTCAGCTTAGGAGCAACAGATGAAGGTGTTTCTAGTTGAAGGAAGCAAGGATGCATGCATCATTGCTATATTAGAGAAAAAAGATCAAAACTGAATTCATTTTTGTTCATTGCCTCATCCACATCTTCTCTGCTATTGAAATCGACTAAAACCTACAACAGACAAAACATAATACAAACAGTTTGCTGTTTCAATGTAGTCTTGTACAGTTATCAGACTGCATCGGCCTAATTTCTATGTGCACTGGCTCTGTAAGTATCAAAAGTGAAACAAATGAGACTGTTCTTACCTCCATGTCCTGCGAATAACATCAATGACACCGGAGTACGTGTTGTGCTGATCCTGAAGACGAGCCCGCACTACTTGATATGGATATGTTGCTGCTACTGCAAATATTTTGGACAGCGCTGCCATTGTTATATATTCAATTGTATTCTAAAAAACAAAATAAAGCACATGCAACATTGTTCAAAACTGTGAGAGCAAGGACGCAATCAAACATAAAACACTGCAAAAGAGAATATGAAGATAGTCAACGGTTTTCTCCACTATAACTAAATGTAACCGAATGCAAGAAGTTAGTGGAACCTAATACAGAGCGTCTCTCTACTAGATTATGAATACCATCATAAACACTAGAAAGAGAAACAAATAATTGTCACTAGATTCAAGTCGATACATTTATAATGCATACAAGTAACAAATAAAATTACAACCTTGTTCCTTTTCTTAGTTCTTGTGTGAGCAGTGCGTTTGTGTCTGCGATTAGAAAAATGACATATGAAAAAGGAATACGCTACTTACCTTGTAAGCATCTGTCCATAGTATGGAGTGCTGTAGATTCACATGCTCTGCATACTTCTGACATCCAGGTTTGAGCTCAGATGCTTGCAACTTGTTTTTCTTTGAAGAAGTCTTTCAAACCATGAGGTATAGTAACTACGCCCTTAGTTGGTAATGAGCATGGGCACAGGCTACATTATTAGTTTGTTTTTTGCACAACGGGCGAGCGAAAAGATGAAGCATTATACAGGAAAGCATGGCGACCATGCAAAAAGTTATATCCAGAGTGTTTAAGTAAAAGAAAATACACCTGTAACAACCAAAAGCACCCGGGAAGGTGGGAGGGTGCATGTGAATTTACAGTACTACATGCTACAAACCGATGTTTACGAGTTAATATGCTCAGTTCGAAGCATGAGGCTGTAGATACATCTGTAGATACATATACTCTGCACAGCAGTACTCCCCTAAGCAGTGGTTTGCCAGGGGATGTTACAGAAGACTGAAAAACAGTTCTTCAGTGTAGCTTGACCAACTCTTGCTTGTTGGCATACTAAGACATCCATACACGTGTTTAGTGAATGTGTGTGAGGTCGACCACGAAGCTGCCTTACAAATGTCAGCTATGGGTATGCTTCCAAGGAAAGCCATAGTAGCTCCTTTTTTGAAAGTCGAATGAGGCCTGGGTGGGGCAGGCAAATTCCTATTAGCCTTAATGTAGCACGTTTGGATACATTTGGCAACCCATCTAGCTAGGCCTGCCTTAGAAGGAGCTTGTCCTTTCTGTGGCTTGGCAAAAGCAACCATAAGTTGCTGAGTTTTGTGAAAATGACTGGTCCTATCAATGCAATACATGAAAGCACATTGGCATCAACTGTGTGAAGGGCACTCTTTCCCAGAGTCTGGTTGTGGAAAGAAGACCAGGAGTTCAAAGGTTTAATAGAGATAGAATGGGGATACCACCTTAGGAATGAAGTTAAGGTTGGTTATAAGGACAATTCTGTTGTTATGAACTTGAAAGAAAGGTCCTTCCAGGGTGAGGGCCTGAAATTTGCCAACACACCCTAAAGTTGTGATAGTGACAAGGAAAGCAACCTTCCTTGAAAGGGACTGTCATGGGCAGAAACGTAGAGGTTCAAAAGGAGGGCCCATGTGTCTGGTAAAGACAACTTTAAGGTTCAGGGGTGGTGGTACCCTAGGTGGAATAACCCATTAGAGTCATTCCATTAAAGCCTTGATGACCGGGATTCTGAATAAAGAATAGTGTTCTCTGGTCTGCATACAAGCTGCATAGTTGCACAACATGAAGGCGTATGGAAGTATAGGCCTGATTTCTTTAGATGAAGGAGGTAGCAGACAATATTCCAAATGTCAGGTTTAAGTTGGACTAAGTGCTTAGGAATGCAGTAGTGGCCAAACATCTTCCACTTGGCAGCATAGCATGCCCACATAATGGGTCTGCATGCTACTTTGAGGTAGATTAAGTTAGTCGAACTCTAGAATCTCAGAAGCCAGATCGCTAAATTGAGTTGCGAGGGGATGTGGTGCCTGATCATGTGGCAGAGACTCTGCTCTGAAACAGAACTATGCTTGGGACCATGGAACATCAGTATGTAGGGAATAAGCCATCATACCACCTCAGTATCCATGAGCCTGAGTCTGACTAGCTATAGTGCCTCACTTGCCCTCCTAACCATACCAGAGAAACAAGTGAATTGGCACCCCTGAACACAACACTCTCGACCCTCTCAGGGATCGAGGTAACAGAACACACCCTTTCGCTCTCTCACTCGTACTTGTCCACAATAAAAGCAGTTTAGAATATTTATTCAAACTATTGTGCTAAGAAAAGCACATAGTAATATATATAAGTTTAGTTTGATTATGCATATATTTTTTGGTGGTGTTGGAGTCAATTTAAAATATTATGACATGGGGTCTGAAGTATCATATACTGTAAAATATGTACATTTCTCTTTTTGTTTTTTGGAAACTCTCTGGAGAAGTGGGACAATGTTCCCAATGGGTATAATAAAAATGGTGACTCCGTCTACCCGTTTTATGCAAAAAATGGTGTTGTAATGATGGTAACAGAACATATCAGCATAGTTAGCGGAATTAAGATACAGATCTTCGGATTCAAAAACAGTATGACACTTTAACTCAGAAAGCATAGAATTTACAAGATTAACATCCTAATCATCTAAATGTAATCCAGGTACTATCACATCACCTATAGAAACTTTGAACACATATGGTATCTGCAGGATCTCCGTTGGACCGCATATATCGAAAATAACTTTATCCCAAACAATTCCATCAGTGAGTGGAACGGCTGAAATGTTGACGCGGGACAAGTCTCATTTAATTTTATGCGATGAAGAATGGGGGGCCAACACCCAGTCGACTAGTTTTGTAGCAGAACATTCTGGGAGGTAATGGCCGTTGATGTAGGAAGAAAAAGGTCACAAATCCAATTCACAAAAAAAAGAAAACCATGGAAAGTATGATCCAGACATATATCCAAGGAGGGACTAGCTAGATAAGTGCATTTTAACCATGAAAGTAAAACACAAATCCGTGCTAGACATGTGTACACAGCAGAAGAACTGTCAGAAGAAAAGTTATCTTGATCAATATCGTACCCGGAGGTACTCAGCTGAATGACATCTCCTGCAGAAGACATGATATTAGAAGCAAGTTGCGGGATAGGAAAAATGTCAACGTAGGACTCAGCCGCTCCCTTCCTCCTTCAGCAGGGAAGTATCAGCATCGATGGTGCTCACAGGCTGTAGAGAAAAATCTTGCTAAAAAGAACGATTATCCAATGGCATACTATTAAGTATCTGCCACATGGTATAGTTTGACATGTTAAATGGAGACAAAGCGCTTGTCTTTAGAAGCAGGAAGTGGTGGCAGAATAACAGTTTGTCTACCTTGTAGACTATGGACTGAAACAGGATCATGGTACTTCGGGCCGAATTCCTTTATAATAGCCACCTTTTCTCGAACAAGTTCTCCCACTTTCAGAAGCCAGCTGGAAACTGGAAGCACAACTCCTGAAATCGAAGCTTGAGATGCAGGCAATTGTTTGCATGAGTTAGTTTCACGGAACTGTTGAAGGTCCTGCAAGACCGCACAATGGTTATCTACGTCAAAGGTTGCAGCAGCCACCACAACATCTAGACCGTCAAGGTCTGGAACATACAACTTGATGCCAAAAACTACTTGCACAAGGGCCACCCACCTAGAGATCTTTTAGGGAGGTTATTTAATGCTGGCTGAACCTCATTTGGAGGGTGCAACCAACCACACCCTGTGCCTAATACCCTAGCCGTTAAGGGTTTATTCTCTTCACAACAGAATTACCCTCGGGTCTATATGGAGAAGAAAAATGCACTTGCACACCCATCGACTCCATCGAATCACGGTATACCTTAGAGGCAAAAGCCGGATCTTGGTCCGAGTGGAACATGCAGCAGGCATATGTCCAATAAAGACTTGCAAGTCTTTAATAACAGTTTGAGCATCAGCCGAGGGGTGAGGCCAAACCCAGAGGAACCTAAAGCAAGAGTCAACTGCAACCAAAATATATTTGAACGAGTATCTGAAGTTAGAGGACCGCAGTGATCTAAATATATACAGCCAAAAGGCTGGCTGGGAATAATAAAAATGTGTCTGCGGTGTATAAGACACAGCAGAACATTTAATCTTCTGACATATGTCACAACATAAAACATATTTTCTGGTTTATTGGTATAAACCTTGCCACCAATATCTTTGTGGTAAAAGTGAAATGGTGGCAGCCACACCGGCATGCGCAGATGCTATACCTTTGTGTGCGGTCACAAATAAATCATGTCTGTGGTCAGCGTTGGGAATCATGCGATCACCAACGCCAGGAATAGTTACAAAAGGAACATTCTGGTAATTTAAATAATAGGAATATTTAGAAGGAAATTTTCTTGGTATTGGGGTGCCGTTTTTAAAAGCCTTTATGGCAACCAAAATATCATTGTCAATACAAATCTTAGAGCGAGTTATCCCTGTGATTCTAGCTGTGGCAACTGCAGATGTGGCGGCTTCATCAGCCAAAGAATTCCCTAGATTGTGTTCCCACACCTTGATGACTCAAAGTATGTATAACCTGAGTTTGTGACAAGCTATCCTTAAGATCTGCCACTATAACCCAAAACAACTTGTACTTCATTGTGCTACCCTTTGAATCTCTATAATTATTGTGTTTCCAAAAATGTAAATTATCATTGAAAGATTGTATGCAATAATACTGATCACACACTATAAGTGTGGGGAATCGAGGATCCGCATTTTCAAGAGCAACAAGTAAAGCTTTCAATTCAGCCAATTGCGCAGAGCAGTCTCCAAGAGACTGTGTGTGAGTAATCGGAGGATGAAAATCACCATCAGAGACTAAGCCTTGAACGATGGCGCATGCAGCAGAATTGTGATGCTTAGAACCTATAGCCGGTTGCGCAGAGCCATCAGTATAAAGTACGGATGTATATTAGTCAAGAGGCAGAATTGAAGAAGGCAAAGGATAAACATGTTCATATTGCAAAAATTCCTGAGTTTGCAAAGAAGGGTCAAAGACAAAGTCTACATCAACGGCTGTTAAGGACGTGGCCCATTGTATCCAATGAGGGTGGAGGGTTTTTGATTTAGGTAAGCTAGCTTTTGTGACAGCCTCTAAGGCAGGCACAGGAGAAACAACTATAATGTGTTTACCTTGAGCAAGTGGCCATTCCTTTAGGATGGCCATCTGCACAGCAGTGAGAATTTTTTCAGTTGAAGCAAAACGCAGTTCTGCAGGTGAATACAAATGCGATTTATAAGTAATAGGGACTGTTTCACCTTCATTCAAGGTGACATAGGTAAATCCAATTGCACCTGGTAAAACCCGGATAACTAAATTTCTAGTATTAACAGGTGTGTAAGTTGCATGATTCAAGCAAGTCAAATTGCAAAGATCTAGTGTAGCAATGTGTTCCAAGTGGAGATGGAGAAATTTTGGTGCATTAAAGCATAGAGGGGTTTAATAAGATGGATCAGTATGTCCTGCCAACATTTAAAACTCCAAGCAGAGACTGTACTTTTTTAAGTGTAGTAGGAGCTTGTAATTGAGCAAATTTTTCTAGAAAATTAGGCTCTTTCCGCCATTCGTCAGTTCATATCCTAAGAAGAGGACACAGAGAAAAGCAATATAAGACTTTCTGGAGTTAAATGTATAACCGAGATCAGCAAATCGCAAAATAATGCGATCCAATCTTGCCAAGTGGCGGTTTAATTCGTCATTAGTAAGGTAGATATCATGAACATAGGAAAAAGCGTATGGGTCTATATAATGAAGAATCAACATCATTTGTGCTGCAAAAACGCCTGGGCTATTCTTATACCCCATAGAATCGGGCGTTGCGCATTTGAAAACCAAGGGTGCTATATGCGGACCAATCACAGCTCTTCGGGGCAAAATTTTGACTGAAAAAACCATTCGAAATATCCAAGGTGGTTTTATATTTTTTACGGACAATATTATTAATCAGTGCCGTACTATGGGTATTTTGCACCGCAAAAGTGTGAGTGTAGCTATTCAAATATCTTTAATCTAAGACTATATGGTAAGAATGATCAGGTTTCAAAACAGGAAAAAGAGGATTATTCATTTGAATAGGGTTCAATAACTTCCTGGTACTCCAGTTGAGAAAGAATTCCTTTGACGGGTGCTTTGGTATCCTGTTTAATAGGATACTGTGGTTGTACCTGAGGGGTAGACAGCATAGGAATAACGTGGTAAGGATAATCCTTATTTCAACCTGTATGGTTATGTTAAAATGCAGGGGTCTATGCAAGGGCCCATTCAGAGGCATAAGTCTGTTGAATCCATCAGGAACATGGTGTGAGAAAGAAGGGAAAATAATATTCTCACCCTGAGGGCATGCAAGAACAAAAGGTTGGGGCCAGTCGACCTCCGAACCAGATAATGTCATAAGACGTAGTTAAATTGTACCACAAGATTGCTTTAATGGTGCGTTTTACGTCACCTTCAATTTGAATATCCAAGAGATATAGTCAGACTGGAGGGGCCTCGCGGGTTTCCGCGTTTTTTGACTGTAATGAATGCGTCAGTTGCTTTCGCAACCAAAAACTGGTGGAGACTCCGGCATAATATGGTTACCTCTGCTGCGCGTCGAGGAGAGTCACCGAACAACTCCTGTTCAGGAGTAGGGTTCTCCCCCTCTGTGGCATATTTAGCTGTTAATGCTGCAACTTTCTTTTTCTGAAAAGTGGCTTTATATGGAGGAAGTCTATTCTCTTTCTTTAGCTTCACGTCAGATGAGGGTTGTCTCTCCCATTTCTATGGCACGTACTCTGGTGGTCTACGATCAGATCGCCCTCATCTATCGTACTGATGTTCAGATGATTCCTAAAAGGAACGAGGAGAATGGGTGTCAGGGATTCGATACCTATCAGGAGTTTTAATTTTTGTGCGATCACGAAAATCGTATTGCCTTTCAGTATGTTCAGGGGACGGAGTACCTCAGCGCTGTTTGGGCTTTTGTTCTTTAGTCTTGTCCTATTCTATCTTACAAAACTCACACCCTGGATTGGTATCATTATCGGAACCAGGCTTACCCGGACTACTGCATTCCAAAGATGTACATACATCCGCAATAATGAGCGGAAACTTTCGTTCGCGGTCTGCAACAGCCACCTCAACAAGTCGCTGGCGTATGGCCAAGGACGCTTCTTCACCTTTGACATTAGAAAGAATCATTTAGGAGACGACAGGAACATTTCCAATAAGTTTAATCCCCAAATCGAGAGCAGGACCTGCCCCATGCTCATTCTGTATCTGTTTGAGAACGTTCGGTAGAACAGCCATCGAGGGAGTGCCATGACTAAGTGTAGAAAGTGGCAAAAATAGTCCCCCATGTATTGCAGTCAAGGATAGTGGGAACCAGACCACTGGGTAAGCATATAGTAAGAATTCTGTGTTTATCTTGGGGTCTCATAGGGGGGAAACAGAGCCTTAAGTTGGTCTATTTTCTGGGCAATCCAAAATGGACTTTCCTAACGATTTGTGGGCCGTTTGCCCTTAACTGAATTAACAACCACAGGACTGATCACGGGCCTGGCCGGCTGTTGAGTCTGAGCCTGCAGGCCAATCCTAACAAAGTACGTGAAATATCTTAAGTAAGACATCTGCACAGGCCGACTAAAACATATAAAATACGGGTCTGAACCAAATTAAGCGCATTTAAATCTGGATATGGGGAATAACCAGCTACTGTTGGCCATGTGGCCAAAGGGTCCATTCGAACATTTCCAAGAACATGGTGAAAGGCGCCATTAAACCAGGTTTGGTGTACCCTAACCGTAAGAGGAACTTCAAGAAATGCATATGGACGATAATCACCCAATGCCTGTGGCACTGAATAATCATGAAAAGTATTATGATTAATGTTCACAGCTGGAAATGAGACACAGGAATAAAAAGCTTCAAAGCCGAATGCGGCGTTTGCCTATACTACAAAAATCACAGGAGCTTCCACATCAGGGACTCCCTGTTGAAGCAAATGTTGAGAAACTGCAGCCAAATGGAAACGGATTCAAATGGTAGCACAAAGTGGGTATAATCCTTTTAATATGCAAGCTTGAAAAATTAACAGAATTAGGGGCTACCTAATAACTGTAGAGGAGAAACCCCTAACACCACGGACGTCTCCAGCAAAAAGGTGTCAGGGTATTGTGGACAAGCACTACTCAGAGTTCCTGTAACGTTGGTGGTGCCATGTTGCAGAGACCAAACATTGGTGGTGCCATGTTGCAGTAATTCTGCTCTGGAACAGAACTATGCTTGGGACCATGGAATATCAGTATTCAGAGACTGTCTCATCATACCACCTCAGTATCCGTGAGCCCGAGTCCGACTAGCTATAGTGCCTCAGTTGCCTTTCTAACCATACCAGAGAAACAAGCAAATTGCCACCCCAGAACCCTCTCGACCCTCTCAGGGATCGCGGTAACAGAACACACCCTTCCGCTCTCTCACTCGTACTTGTCCACAACAGAATAACAAAGAGACATGAAAGATGTTTAGAATATTTATTCAAACTATCGTGCTCTGAAATGCGGTATACGTGCCACATTTAGAAAACATATGCATAATAAAAATACTGTTAGCATGGTCAATAATCCATATACCATTAAAAGTGATGTCATACCTTAGCATACACAGATGAACGCTCTACATTTCAGCAGGATGCAGTGCTCCTGCCACAGAACTCTCGTTCCATGTGTGTGTCATGTACTTATCTATATGCTAGGACATGTGTACACATAAACAACAGCTGCATTCTTGTGTTGTGTCTAGGTGCTAGTTCCTGGCCAGAAAGAATAACAAGGGACTATTGTTTGACCTTGTCGGTGGTGCTCAGACTAAATACCAGGAAAAGAACAGAATGCAAAAACATATGCAGGTTCCGTGTGAAAGTACAATGTGGCACAAAAGCAAGCATGTTTATATAGTAACGTGCAAAGGAAAATGAGGCCTACAAAGTGCACGGTTAGGCTAACATAGGAAAAACTACAATAGGTCATGCAGAAAACATATGACAACTGTGCGGTAGTGCTGCGTGAGAAGGTCTGGCCTGTTGGTGAGCTTCTCGTGGGAAACCACAGACATTTCTAAGAGAGTCGAAAATCATTGCTGTATGGCCCACGAGGGAGCGACCAGGATGATATTGCGAGACATTTGCCAAAGCTTCCAGACCTGAAAGCGAAGCTTTGGCATTTTGTGTGGTGGCAAAGAGGTCGATCTTGCCATCCACCATCCTCAAACAGCAGAAGTACGGTAGAAGGACTTGTGGGTGGAGTTTACTCATAGACTTGTTGCCGTAACCCTGCCGAGGAGGTCTTGCAAATAGTTGTCTACTCCCAGAAGGTACTCTTTCGGCAGGTTTATTCGGAGGTTGAGCACCCAGTGTCAAATGCTTTGTGCTAACACCAACAGCTGCGGTGAGTGTGCCGCATTGCTTTTGGAGAAAATACACAGAGGCCACGTTTTCTGTTTTTGTCAATACTTCTTTGTGCTGAACCTGGTAAAAGAAAGCTTTGAAACTAGCTTGATGGGCAAAAGCTCAAGGCAATTGATCTGGATACCCCTTTATTGCAGTGACCACGTGCCCTGAACAGTCAGTTGCTGAAGATGCGCTCCCCACTCTGAGAACGAGGCACCCATGGCGATGGTCCCCTGTGCAACAGGATCTATGAAGGTCTAGCCCTGTAACAGATTGCTTCTGTTTCACCACTGCAGTGAGCGATGGATGATGGCCCATATCAACAGTAGATCCTCCGAGTGACCCTCCAATTCTGACCATTGTGCTTAAAGGTATTGTTGAAGCTTAAGTATGTGAAACCTGGCTTGGGGAACTATGGCTTTGCTTGAGGCCCTCATTTCAAGAAGGCCCATGACTGTTCTGAATGCCAAGTGATGATATAGCTGAAAAAATATGGAATAACTGCGGCTGCACTGCTTGCACTCCTGCTTGACTGGGATAAGCCTTGCCAGTAACTATATGGAGAACGGCTCCCAGAAAGGGCTGAGTCTAAAAGGGCTGAAGACGGAACTTGCCGATTTTTATAATGAAGTCAAGTCTGTGGAGGACGGACTTTGTGGTCAGGGTGTGAGTAAGAAACTGCTGTTTGCTAGCTCTCTTGATCAGCTAATCGTCTAAGTTAGGGAATACGTGAATGCCATTACTTCTGAGAAGAACTAAGGTATGCAAAAAAGTGAAAGATGGAATGCTTGAATTAATTTCAGCCACTGGTAATCACTCCAGGCCATGTCCTCTTTCTGAGATGGGCGGCTACCAAGACAAGACATTTTATGAATCCTCTGGAGGCAGTGGTGACCCTGAATGACAACACTTTGAATTGATGCTACTGACCACTTAACACAAAATGTGATATGGCGATGAGCGGGATGTATGGGTAAGTGAACGTAGACCTCCTTTAGACAAGGAGCCATCATGAAGCCGTCTTGCTGCAACAGAGGGATGACATCCTGCACAGTGACCGTGTGGAAATGTTATGAGAGGCTCTACTTGTTGAGGGGCCTTAGATCGAGTATTGGCCTTAGAACACTGTTCATTTTGGGATACAAAAGTACAGGGAATACACCTCCTTGCACATTGCCATGATGCTGCAATGGTTCTACTGCCCCTTTGAGGATAGGCACCTGAACCTCTTCCTGAAGAAAGAGCTGGTGCCCTGCGGGGATGGTGTGGTTGAAGGGTGAGATATTTGGTAGGACTGCCATGAGCTCCATGCAATAACTGTGTTTTATGATGGAGAGGACCCACTGGTCGGAAGCGATCTTGTCCCAGTGCTGGGGAAACTCTATAGTCTTTCCCTTGACAGGTGTAGTGTGATCAGGGGGAGTGCAAGGGAGTCACTGCTTGAAGGAGGTGGCCCCTTTGGTCCTCCCTCTAGTGTTTGTTACCTCCATAACCTCCTCTTGAATACCCCGTGTAGACAATGTACCCTGGGCGTTGGCATGTTTCCGTGCATGTGAACCATGAAGGAGTCTGGTGGAATGTAGCCACGGATGTAGGCAGGGTCATTGGCCAAGGGTTTGTATTTTTGTCGAGCCCAGGTGTGAATGACCCGAGCCTTGACTGTCTCTTTGCAGATTTTGGGCACTGTCTTGAGCATCCCTTTCAGCATAGGGAGGAACTGGAGAGTGTGTTGGGTCTTTTGACCAGGAAGTCATCATCTTCCTGGACAACGTGCATATCTATTTTATGAAAAGCAACCATCCTTTGGATAAACTTGTGGTATGAGGTAGTGTCATCAGGCGGGGAAGGTTTTACCGGGTACAGATTGGGTTATATATTTCCCAGGGATCAACATTGTAGTCGTCCCACAGGTCATCCCTGGGTTCAGGATCATAGGGGGAATTGTAGAGTTCCACTGGGTACAATGGACTGCCCTCCCCATAGGACGAGTGTGGTGACTCAGGTGAAGCTGGGGGAGTTGGCACATATGGTAGTGGCAGAAATGGAGGAGGATGTTGAGGTGGAGATGGAGGAAGTCAAGCATAGATGGGGCTAGTGCCCATGTCTTTTATACCTTGGAGGAAGTGTGAGTTCCAAAGCCATTTTTTTTTGTGGTCAACATGGGGCACATTTATTTAGAAAACAGGCACAAAAGAACGTGGAAAATGTGCTGTGCTTAAAGAAAAAGATTGCATCATACCTGTAGTCCTTAATTATTGTGAAACAAATTGAAGGGCGCTGCGTAGAACACCGGTCGGGCCTGCCCCTTCTCTTCTGTTATTCATTTTCAGTAATAATACTTACACACGAGTCAATGTCTGTTACCTTTTTCTAATTAACCTCGCTTTGTATTGCACAACCATCACCTTATTGTGGAACTTTATTGTAATTTGTATGCAATGTTTATTTCAGGGTTGCAGGTGTTTATATTGGGCTGCATAATCCCTTTTTCTTGAAGCGATGAAGCAGAGGGTTTATGTTCCTGGATTTCGTTTAAAAAAAAAATATCTATTCTAAAATTTCAATGTTAAATCTCAGAAATCTTTTTTTTATTTCGAGGTGGGTGACCCCTAGTGCCCCCACCTTCCCATGACCATACTATTTAAAACGTTTCCGTTAACCATAAGTACTATATTGTTCTTTTTTTGTTTACTGAGTGTGCCCCTTCTTAACTAAACTCATTTCCCTTTGCTTTTTTTTTTCTTTCAATATTTTTTTTTTTTAAGTTAACAATAAAATAACATATAGAACATAATATGAGTACTTGACATGATTAGTTGTAGAGCAATTTCAGTCGGCCAGTGTTCATAATACATATCCACTACAGGGCTATACATTGAGGGACATGAGAGATCCAATTGCACATAGATCATGACATCAAAAGCACACATTTCCTGTACAATGCCAAATGGGCCATAAGTTACCTCATTCTGGGTTCTTCCCTCCGCCTCCTAGATAATAAACCCTAATTCTCTGCTTCCCCCTCCCACTCTAAGCCATAATATTTCATCCATGGTGTCCATACTTTCTTAAATTTCCGTGGGCAGCCCCTAGGTTTGTATGTCACCTGTTCTGCTACCATGTATATGTCCAAATATGCCCTCCATTCCTTTAGTGTGGGCGTTTGTTGCACACCCCTGTACTTCGCTATGTCACGCTTGGCCACTACTAGTCCCAGGTTAGCCAGTAGTAATTTTCGTCGTGGGATATCTACCTCTGTGGAAATACCCAAAAGAAGGAACCTTGGCTCCATTTCTATCTGGACCTCAAGTATACTATTAGGTTAATTCAGAATCTTCCCCCAGTATTTATGGATTTCCCTACACTCCCATATGGTATGTATGAAAGTCCCATCTATCCCATGACATCTAAGGCAATTCGGACTATCCACTTTCCCCATTTTGTGAAGTCGGGCTCTGTCAAAATAAGTTCTATGTAAAATTTTATATTGAATGAGGCGTAATCAAAGCTTGATTGCAACCTCCCGAGGGTGCATGAGAGCGGCCTCCCAATCTATGTCTTCCAATGTTCCGGTAGTCTCCTCCCACTTGGTTCAAAGTGGACCAAGCTTATCCGGCATATTATTGAGTAGGGTTTTATATGTATAGGAAACAGCTTTAGCCAGGATCTCCTCTTGTAATAGGCGACCCTCCAGTGGGGCATACTCTAGTATTGCCTCCCCCTCTAACCCCTCCGCCATCCATGCATGTTTTAAACGAAGATATGCATAAATTTGTGTAGCATGGAGTTGATATCTGTCTTTGAGTGTCTCAAACGGGGCCAACACCCCCCTTTCTAGAAGGTCCCCTATCTTGGAAATGCTAATTAGGTCCCATTATTTAAAACCTCTAAGCTTCCCTATTTCGGACAGTCTATTCCCTTCCCATAGCGGAGTCTCCCTGGTGCATTTCTTGTCCCATTGCATTTGCCTCTCCGCGTGTTTACAAGCCTCCAGTGTCCTCCGGGTTGCCCAAAGTAATTGGCTGCTGCCCTTGCCACCATATAAATAGTGAAGATATGTACGATTTCTGAATTGTGATCGTTCCAGCCTATATATGTCGAATGGTCTCCTTGTTTATGGATCCACTCGTTAATAACAATAAGGTGGGATGCCCTGTAATATGCCCTGATGTCTGGAAGAGCCAGACCACCATTATATACACTTCTTTGCAAGGTTTGGAGTGCCACTTGTGGGTATGCCCCATCCCATAGAAGCAAGCGTACCTCACTATCTATTTGATTGAACAATGTGTCTGGGATATTATGATAAATATTTTGCAGCACATAGAGCAGCTGCGGAAGCGTAATCATTTTATACATGGCGGCCCTTCCCATAATAGTTAGGGGGAGTTTGCGCCACCTCTTAACGTCTTCTTGAAAATTGTGGATATCTCTCTTAACATTATGTGCCCGGCTTTCCGCGACATCAGTGGTAATGTAAAGGCCAAGATATGTGAAGCCCTCCGTTGACCAACGTAAAAAATCAGGGAGCCCCTGTGGTTCCACCGCCCCCCCGCCCCCCCCCCCCCAAATTGGGTATAGTGTGGATTTACTCCAATTGATTTTGTATCCTGCATACTTCCCGTATACCTCAAAAATCTGCAAGATTCGGGGGATGGTCAAACTGCGGTCAGTCACGTATAATAAAATATCATCTGCATATAAAGATATGCGTTCCTCTTTGAGTGTTCTGGTATTATCTACGAACCCACCTAATCCAGGGGTGGTTCTGATAACACAGGCAAGGGGTTCCAAAATAAGAGCAAAAAGTAACGGGGAAAGAGGACATCCCTGTCTAGTTCTCCGTTGTATTGGCCAAGGTTCAGAAAGAGCCCCGTTGACCCGGGCCCTTGCCATGGGTTTCGTATAAAGTAGCGCTATCCAATCTTGTAAACTTGGCCCGAATCCAAATTTCTCCAGGACATACCTCATAAAGGGCCAATGAATGGTGTTGAATGCTTTTTCAGCGTCTAGGGATAGCAGTAAATGTGCAGTGTCCCAATCTCGAACGGCATCCATCCAATTGGCCACCCTGCGTAGATTATAACGAGTGGCACGCTTCGACATAAAGCCAGATTGATCATCCTAAACCAGTGATGTAATTACCCTTATGAGGCGTGTAGCGAGGATGGTGGATAGAATTTTAGTTTCAATGTTCAACAATGATATAGGACGGTAGGAGCCACAATCATCTGGGGGTTTCCCTGCCTTGTGAATCACCACTATAATCGCCTCTCTAAGATCGGCAGGGAGCAACCCTTCCTCTTTAGACTCCTTGAACATCTTAAGTAGGTGCGGCGCCAAAAGAGAGTTATGCTTTTTAAAGAATTCTCCTGGAAAACCATTGGGACCCGGGGCTTTCCCTAGCTTCAACCTGTTCATAGCTTCTACCACCTCCTCCAATGTGATTTCTAAATCTAGAGCCTTTTTTCCCTCCAAGGAAGTTCAATGTCTTCGAGATACTTGCATAATTGTGCATCGCACACCTGTGTGCGGGCTGCATAAAGTGTGGTATAGAATCGGGCAAAGGCCCCAGCTATATCTTGTGGTGTAGTGTAGGATTTGTCTGCCTCCCTAATAGAGGTAACCCACCTAGATTCTTGTCCCTTTCTTCCCAACCATAGTTCCAAGCCATTCTGTTCCTCAAAGGACAACTTCCTCTTTCTTAGCAGAGTCGTATGTGGCTTTAGTGGCAGATTAGTGGATTTTCCCAGTTTGTGGGTGGATGAATGATTGCTTTTTGTAAACGTACAATTCCTCCTGCTAGCACTGAAGAATAGACTGCTTTCAGTCGTCTGAGCCAGCGGTCGATGACACTTTTAGTGTCAATGGTGTCTGACTTCGAGAATTTCTGTGACGATGGTGGCTTTGATGCCGATGCATACTTCAGTGCTGAGGTCGGATTCAGCATCCCCTTCAATGCTGGCGCCGACAAGCCCGTTGGCTTCGAGCAAGTGTTGAGCGTATGCAGCCTTGCACAATTCCAACATTTATGTTGTCTGACAAATGCACAGTTTTACCGCACCAGATAGAAGCCATACAAAAGCACGGTTATCGGAGTTCCTTGAATGACGGTGAAGCGGGATCGTGGGTCTGTTATGGTTGTTCCGTGACAACAGGAGTCAAAGAGGTCCAGTGGTAAGTGCTTTATGCACCGAACATAGAGCCCGACCAGTACAAGTCCGAACCCAATGGTAAAAAAAGACAATCTAACAATGGGGTTGATGCTCATGTGCATTACGAACTAAGGGAGAAATCACTATACCTTGTGACTCGAAAGACTCCTTAAAAGAAAAACAAGTTGCAAATGTCAACCCTCAACACTAGATGGCAGAAGTATGCAGACCATGTGTATCTACAGTCACACATGTTACAAACATTTAGTTCCTCTCTTTAGGATGTTTGTATTCAGGCCATCCTTTTAGTCTTTAAAAGAATAAGCAAAGTGCAAAATGAACAAGTTACTTACATTTGGTAATGATAGATCTGTAACAGACATATATTAGTTATAGATTCCTTACCTTAGAATTACCCCCAGGCGTCAGACTGGATACGGATTTTTTTTTTCAGCAATACCCCTGTGCGTCGGAAAGGTGGGGTCGGTATTACGTTGCGGTATCTACTTAGATGCCGCCCCAACGCGCTGACGTCAGTTCTTTCCACGACTTTCCACGGCAGAAGCGCAGAGCCATGCAGGACACTGACCACTGGTGCACAAAACTAAGACCCTGAAAGGGAGTCCCTTACTCTAGAAGTCAGTTCGCAGAACGGGGAGGATGGGTGAGGCGGTAAGGAATCTATAACTAATATACGTCTCTTACAGATATATTGTTACCGAAGGTAAGTAACTTGTTCATCTGAAAGAGACTATTAGTTATAGATACCATACCTTAGAATAGATACCCCAGCAAAACGAACCACGGAGGTGGGTCTGCAAACCAAGTTCACACCAGAAAGTACTGGAGAACTGAACAGCCAAAAAAGCCGTCTCTCCAGACTGGACTATCCAGGCAGTAATGCTTAGTGAACGTGTGCAGTGATGCCCACGTGGTTGCCTGGCAGATGTCATAGAGGGTGGACTCCACATCCCAAAGCAGTAGTGGCTGCCGTCACCCTGGTGGAATGGACGCGCAGTCCTTCCGGAGGCTCCTTTTTCCCCAAGGAATAGCAGATCTTAATGCAAAGGACGACCTTTCTTGGCGCCCACATTGCCAACAAAGAGTTGATCGGCCAACCGGAATTGTTTTGTGCGATCCAAATAAAAGGACAATGCACATATGTTTATGTTTTTGAGATTTTTATTGCGCACGAATACCCTGGGGTGTCTCGGCGCATGCAGAACTTCCTAATAACAGAAGGCATCTGAAGGGATCACTGGTTGAATAACCAAGTCTTCAAGAGCTTGCGGAACATGATGAGAGTGGGGGAAGTTTTTATAGCCAATGGGAGGGAGTTCCACAGCCTGGGGGTTGCTACCAAAAAGCGTCTGTCTCCCCATGTAGAGGTTCTGGTGTGTGGCACCGGGAGCAAGTGTGTAGAGGCTGATCGTAAAGCTCTTTTGGGAACATAGATTCGGAAAGCGTCCTTCAGGAACCTAGGTCCTGAGTCATGAATGGCTTTATAGGCAATGCATAGAGCCTTGAACTTTATCCGACTCTTTACTCTCAGCCAGTGCAGATGGTGTATGGCTGCGGATGTAGGGTGATGAAATGGAACGTTGAGCAGTAATCTAGCTGCCGCGTTCTGTACTGATTGCAGCTTGGCTAGAACCTGCTCCTGAGCATTGAGGAAAAGGCCATTGCCGTAGTCCATTTTTGAAAAAACAAGGGTGGTAATTAAGGTTTTTCCTGCAGTTGAGGGGAGGTATGGCAACAACTTCTTGATTTTCCTCAACATATAGAAGGAGGATGCCGCCACAGCGTTGACGTGATGCTTAAAAGACAGTTTGTTATCGAACATAATGCCGAGATTCCTGACCTTGGTTACTGGAGTGGGGGGGGGGGGGGACCCATATCGCTGTGCCACCAGGTCGCACACCACTCAGGAGAAAGCCTGCCAAAGGTCAGCACCTCGTTCTTATCCGAGTTCAATTTTAAACTGTTATCCGCCATCCAAGAGCTAATGGCCATCATCCCTTCCTGGAATCTAGCGGCGACTGCGGGACCATCTTTTTGAACAGACAGCACCAGTTGGGTGTCGTCAGCGTAGGTGGTTAGCCGCAGCCCGTGAGCTTTTATAACCCTCGCCAGGTCCGCCACATATATATTGAATAATGTGGGGCTTAGCGAGGATCCCTGAGGGACCCCGCAAGGAAGAGTGAAAGTGGGTGAGTAGAAATTACCCAGTTTCACCGCTTGAGTTCGGTTGGCCAGAAACGAGGCAATGAGATCTTTTGCGCGATGAGTTACCCCCATGGATGCGACACGGTCGACCAAGATGGAGTGGTCGACCGTGTCGAAGGCGGCGGACAGATCAAGGAGCACCAGGACCGCCGCCCCCCCCTGATCCATGATGGTCCTGATCTCATCAGAAGCCTTTATCAAGGCCGTTTCTGTGCCATGATATTTCCTGAACCCGAACTGAGTATCATCTAGAAAATTGTGATGGTCAATGAACTCGGATAGTTGCAGGTTCATAACTGACTCACATATTTTGGCCGGAAAAGGTCGGCAAGCAATAGGCCTATAGCTGGCTGAGTCAGTAGGATCTAGAGACGTTTTTTTCAATAGCGGTTTAATAACTGCCTTTTTCCAGACTTCCGGATAGATGCCTGATTGGAAAATGGAATTACAAAGGTCCGTTAAGGGAGGTGCTATGACCTCAGTGAGAGTGTTCAGTATCGCGGGGGGGCATGGGTCAAAAGGGGAGCCGGACTTGATAGAAGTAACCAACCTACTAATGTGTTCAGTTGAGACCGGAAGAAAGTTGGTGAACTTGGGCGTGTGAGAAGGGGAATCAGGGGCAGCGAAACGTGTAGGGAGGGAAAATGACGAGTAGATCCTGGAGACCTTAGTAAAAAAGAAACTGGCCAGTGCATTACACAGAACGTGAGAGGGTTCCGTCGGAGGGCCTGTAGGGGGGTTGGACAGGGTGTCAACTACCTGAAACAGCTTTCTGGCTGAGTTTTGAGCCGATTCAATTTGGGCCAGAAAGAAGATACTTTTGCATTTTACAATGGATTTTTTGTATAGTGCTAGGGCATCTTTATAAGTCTGCCTATCGACAGGATTATAGTGCTTTCGCCACCGCCTTTCCAGGTTCCTACAGTGTTGGCGCTGTAGGCGGAGATCGTCCGTGAACCATGGAGCAGATGGTGATGCCCTGTTCGAAATAAAAGATTTAGCCGGGACCACATGGTTCACTGCATCAGAAATCCATTCCTGGTATCTGCTGGACGTTACGCTGGGATTAGGGGAAACCTCGTACCGGGAGTCTACTAGAGTCTGGGATAGAAGTGAGTGATCCAGGTTTTTCCAGGCTCTAGAGCTGATGGGAATGCGGGGCATGGGTTTGGAGAGGTTGCGGTTGTTAGACTGGATGGTGAAGATTACAGCGGAATGGTCCGACCATACCACAGGACTAACTGAAGAGAGGGAAAGCTTGGGGTAGTTGGTGAACAACCCGTCCAGCGTGTGTCCAGCTTGATGTGTGGGGACGTCCACCAGTTGCGATAAGCCGGCCACGTGTAGGTCAGCTATTAGTTGGGAAGTATCTTTATCCCCTAGGTCCTCTAAATGGAAATTGAAATCTCCTAGGATGGTGAAATCCGGATGGCTTATAGAGAGTTCTACAAATTCTTCCAGGGCCAGAAGGAAGCGTGAGTGTGGGCCAGGGGGACGATATAACAAAATCCCTTTAAAGGCCTGATTGTGGTTGAGTGAAATAGAGAAAACAAGCGCTTCACAATCTGGTCGACCTAGAGGGTCAGTTTTAACTCTTAGGTCAGCTTTATGAATTAGGGCTAAGCCACCTCCTCTCCCCGTAGTTCTGTCCTGTCTCACCACACAGAAGCCCTCCGGGGTGGCTGAACAGAAATCCGGGCCCGAGGAAGCATCTCCCCAAGATTCAGTGATAAACAGGATATCAAGCTCCTGAGTTGTAATGAGTTCCCTTATTTCCCAACAATGACTCGGGAGAGAGCGGGCATTAATGAGTGCTACTTGGATGTGGCGAAAGGGTCCTGGGCCAGGAGTGTGCTTTACAGGGGAGGGACGGGGGAGAGCAAATTTGCAGCCTGGACATGTGGCGGGTACGGATATTAAACAGGTAGCGGGGGGCAGACATATGCACCGATCACTAGGGGCCCCTGAGTTAAGATCCATCAGCTGGGAATGGGAGTAACATATCCTGGTG
Source organism: Triturus cristatus (assembly GCF_964204655.1). Classification (NCBI taxonomy): domain Eukaryota; kingdom Metazoa; phylum Chordata; class Amphibia; order Caudata; family Salamandridae; genus Triturus; species Triturus cristatus. The sequence goes on along the minus strand of NC_140587.1, from coordinate 399,657,353 downwards.
CTCTCGTAGACCAAGTCTGCGCGGCCAGGGGGAGTGTCCCAGGGCCCGGAGCCGGCGCGGACGCTGCGCTCGTCCGCTCCGCGTCAGCGGGGGCATCCTGTTTTATGCTGGTAGGGTCAAGCAGCTGGACTGCTAACCTCTGCGGCAAACCGGAAGTGAGGAAAACACACTTCGTGTTAGGCGCTAAATCCCTCCACACTAGCCAAACAATTGGTGGTGGAACGGGGAAACACACCAATGCACAAAGTAAATTCTCAAATCAATTACAGTGTGACATAAGCAGAAAAACGTGACAATTTAAAAAGTGAGCAAACACTTCTAAGTGAGTGTCAGTCGACGATTTTTAAAATTCAAATTAAATTGCAGCAGCGTAAAGGTAAATTGCGTATGTGAGCAGGAACCGTATCAGTCAGAGCTCCGCTCAGCGCGGTATGTAATTAGAAAGAATCCCCGAGCAGAAGGCTTCAAGGGCTTTTATGCCGGTAGGGTCGAGCAGCTGGACTGCTAACCTCTGCGGCAAACCGGAAGTGAGGAAAACACACTTCCTGTTAGGCGCTAAATGCCTCCACACTAGCCAAACAATTGGTGGTGGAACGGGGAAACACACCAATGCACAAAGTAAATTCTCAAATCAATTACAGTGTGACATAAGCAGAAAAACGTGACAATTTAAAAAGTGAGCAAACACTTCTAAGTGAGTGTCAGTCATCGATTTTTAAAATTCAAATTAAATTGCAGCAGCGTAAAGGTAAATTGCGTATGTGAGCAGGAACCGTATCAGTCAGAGCTCCGCTCAGCGCGGTATGTAATTAGAAAGAATCCAGAAGAATATTGGATCCACACGGTGGAGTCTCTCCTCCTCCTTGGAAGCGTGAGGGAAGAAGGTGGGCAAAGTGATGGTCTGTCCTATATGGAACGAGTTAACCACTTTTGGGAGAAAAGAAGGTCTAGTTCGAAGAACAAACTTGTCCGGGTGAACAGCAAGGTAAGGAGGTTTAGAAGAAAGAGCTTGAAGCTCACTCACCCTGCGAGCAGAGGTGGTGGCAACCAGAAAAGCAGTGTTTAAGGTCAAGAGTGTGAGAGCATAATTATGTAGTGGCTCAGAAAGGAGCACACATAAGATAGGTTAAGACCAGATTCAAGTCCCACTGGGGCATTACGAAAGGAATAGGAGGAAAGAGGTGAGAAATGCCCTTAAGAAACCTATTTACAATAGGGTACTTGAAAAGAGAAGGCTGATCAGGAAGGCAAAGAAAGGCCAAAATGGCCAAAAGATAGCCTTTAATGGTGTCCAGAGCAGAGCCCTGCTGGGCCAAAGAAAGAAGGAAGAGGAGAACCTCTGAAAGAGGGGCAGAAAGGGGATCCACAGCCTTTGCTGTGCACCATGCCACAAATGTGTTTCATCTACAGGCGTATACCGTTTTAGTGGAGAGACGCCTGGCTGCCAAGATTACATTACAGACTTCGGGAGGAAGGTTGAAAGCGGTCAACTGTTGCCACTCTATCTTCGGGTGGAGGACCGTCCCCTGTTGCTGCGACTGAAGATCCCCCTGAAGAGGCAGTTTGATCGTAGGATCGATGGCCATGTTCAAGAGCTCGTGCCCAATCCGGGGCCACGAGAATGACTCGGTCTGGTCGCGCTTGATCTTCTTCAGCACTCCGGGCAGAAGTGGTATTGGTAGAAAGGCGTATAAAAGACCGCAATTCCACTCGTGACGAAAAGCGTCCAACGCGCAGAACTGCTGACATTGCGCATTCTCTTCGGTGGCGTACAGATCTAACCAAGGCTCTCCCTACTGCTGAAAGAGATCTGGAACCACCTCTGAGTGAAGACGCCATTCGTGATCCATCATGCACCGGCGGCTGAGTTTGTCCGCCCTGGCGTTCAGGGAACCTGCCAGGTGTCGAACCACCAGGGACATGCCCTGATGTTCCAGCCATGTCAAGAGACGAAGGGCCTCTTGACACAGGGTCCACGACCCCACCCCGCCCTGTTTGTTGCAGTATCACATGTCAGTGGTGTTGTCCGTGAAAACCTGCACTACTCTTTCCTTTGACAGAAGGAAGGAATGCTTTCAGTGAAAGACAAATCGCCCGGAGCTTCGCCGGATGTGATGTGGTGCTCGGACTCCGCTGGAGACCAGAAGCCTCTGATCTCCGCCTCTCCCATGTGGCCGCCCCACCCCAAAAGTGACGCATCTGTCACCTCTGAGAAGCCTGGTTGGAGAAGGGAGAGGGATATGTCGTTGACCTAATCCTGGTTTGTTAGCCACTACTGCAATTGGCGTGCAGTGCCCTCCGAGATCTGGACAACATTTCCCCTGATGCTGTGCCCACTGGAACTTCAGGTCCCACTGCAGAGCCCACATATGCCACCTGGCATGGTCAACCAGCAGGATGCAGGAGGCCATGAGGACCAGCAGCCTCAAGGTCAATCTCGCCGAAACCCGGGATAGAGGCTGAAGCATCGGTATCATAGCCCAAATATCCCGGATTTGCTGCTCAGGAGGATTAGCCTGAAACTGCGCTGTATCCAGAACTGCTCCGATCAAAAGAAGCTTCTGAGAGGGAATCCCAGAACTGCTCCGATGAAAAGGAGCTTCTGAGAGGGAATCAGGTGCGACTTCGGCACATTGATGGCGAACCCCAGCGAATGCAGGAGGACCACCGTAGTCTGGAAGTGGGAGACGACAGCCTGGGGCGAGCCCGCTTTCAACAGCCAGTTGTCGAGACAGGGGGAAGACTGGAACCCCTGATCTGCGCAGATAAGCTGCGACCACCGCCATCACTTTCGTGAACACCCGAAGGGATCTGGTAAGGCTAAAGGGGAGATCGATAAACTGAAAATGCTTGTGGCCTACCATGAACCATAGATAAAGCCTATGGGCTGGCAGGACGCTAATGTGGAAGTAAGCGTCATACAAGTAAACGTCATACAAGTCCAACACTACCATCCAGTCTCCATGGTCGAGAGCAGACAGGACCTGAGCTAATGTCAACATTTTGAACTTCTCCTTCCGGAGGAAGCGGTTGACGTCCCTGAGATCCAAGATAGGACACAGGCCTTTGTCCTTCTTGGGCACCAGGAAGTAGTGGGAGTAACAACCTGGGAGAGGGACTCGTTCAATAGCTCCCTTGGCCAAGAGAGCCATAACTTCCAGACGGAGAAGGGCCAAGTGATCCTCCGACACACGATGGAATGTGGGTGGCATGGAGTGAGGGGTAGTCTCGAAGGGGAGGGAGTATCCCCTTTGGACTATCTGCAAAACCCAAATGTCCGACGTGATGTTGTGCCAGTGGGGGAGGTGATACGGGATCCAGTCGCCCACGGGCAACTGGTGGTCCTGGAAGGTCGGACTAGGAAGGTTTAGAGCCTGCTGCAGAGGGGGCACTGGTGGACTGGCCCCCAGACCTACGGCGTTGGGTCCCACATCCCCTGCCGCGCAGAGGCTGGGTAGCTTGCGCCGGCCTGTGGCCCTGGGTGGAACGTGGTGGGTCACCCCTCCCATAGCTACGAAAGGGGTGAAAGGCAGACTGTACAAGGACGAGAGGTGGCAGCAAGGCCCAAGGATCTGGCTGTAGCTCTAGAATCCTTGAAGCGCTCGATCACAATGTCCGCCATGTCGCCAAACAGGCGACGGCCATCAAAGGGAATGTCCAAAAGAGTCGACTTGTCATCTCCTGAAAAGACAGTGGATCTCAGCCAGGCATAGCGCCGTAGGGCTACTGACGTGGAAATTGTTGTACCTAGTGAGTCAGCGGTGTCCAGCCCACAGCGGATAGCAAACTTTGCTGCGTCTCTCCCCTCTGCGACCACACAGGAGTGCGAGACCCGGGCCTCCTCTGGACACTGGCAGCACCTGCGCAACCGTATCCCACACAGAGTGGGTGTAATGGCCCAAGAGACATGTGGCGTTCACCGACCGCAGTCCTAAGCTGGCAGAAGAAAACATCTTCCCAAGATGGTCCAGCTTCTTGGATTTCCTATCTGGGGGCGCAGTAGGGAACGCACCTTTGGATGTTGAGGCTTGGACCACCAAGCTCTCGGGGGTAGGGTGTTGGGAGAGGACAATTGGGTCGCCCAGGGGCGGGCAGTGGCGTCGGGCAATCATCCTATCCATAGGAGCCCCTGTGCTGGGCTTGGACCAAGTGCCCAGAAGGATGTCTGTGAGGGCTTCAGTGAACGGCAACAGGGGCTCCAAAGAGGCTGCTGTAGGCTGAAGCACATCAGTCAGGAGATTAGTCCTGACTACCACCCACCCTATGCAATACCACAGCGTAGGAGGGTCCCTCCTCCGTGACCACGGTAGGGGGAGAAAGCATGCCAAGGTCTGGGGAGGTATCCAAGCCACTGGCCTCACCCAACAACTCTCTCCAGTCCGGCTCATCAAGCTGGTCTGTCAAAGGGTCAACAGACCCCTCCCAGTCCTCCTCACCTTCCTCTGGCTGCCACTCAGGGCGATAGGGAATGCCAGGGTAGAACAGCAGTACAAAAGTACCGGTCGGCGCCGGTCTGGCTCCGTGACCAAGTTGAGGGGGAGGCCGGGGTCAACGCCGGCAAAGGACACAACGGGCGTCAGAAGTGGCGGAGGCGTCATCAGAGGTATCGGTGCCAGAGGAAGTGTTGTGAGGTCGACTGGCACCTATCTGGATCAGGCCTGGATCCCTGAGGGCCCCGCGACGCTGGAGCCACCAGCATCGAAGGCCTAGAACCCCCAGCTGAGTCTGCGCGGCCCGAAGGCACGCACGCGGAGTCGGGCTGCCTAAAGATGGAGTGGAGAGCTTCTTAAAATGCACGAAGCTGGGCAAGGGACACTCCGGCTCCCGGAAAGGGAGGGAACCTCTGAGCCGTCCCAGTAGGCTCAGTGGGCAGAGCCGAAGGACGACGACCTTCTGTATCCTGCGTCACGTCAGCCAACAGATGGGGTGAAGGCGAAGGGTGGCGGTGCTTCTTCTTGTGTTTTGACTTACCCAAAGACGAAGACTTCGACGAGGAGTGATGGTGGCGACTCCTCGATCGGTACCGCGACCTCCCTCTCGACCAGGACCTCGAGAGGTCCAGAGCTGACTGCCGGGCCTCCAGAAGCTTTCGGGACCGCTCACGCAAAAACTTCGGGTACATGGCCTGACAGTCGGAGCACGACTTTGGGTCGTGGTTGCGCTTCAGGCACCAAAGGCGCATGAGGTGCGGGCGCGTGACTGACATCAGCATGTGACAGGAGGCACAAGGCTTGAAGCCAGTCTCACGATGGGACAGCCCTGTGTGCACCAGGAGTCGAACGACTCGAAAAGATGTCGACAAAAGTAAAAAAAGTGTTTGTCAAAAAATGACTAAGGGTACCTCTCTCTCCGGATTTGCGCTGGCTGGCGCAGAAAAAGAATGAACTGACGTCAGCGCGCAGGGGCAGCGTCTAAGTAGATACCGCGACATCATCCCGGCGATCAAGACGTCGACGATGAACACGGAGTCGACCGACGCTACCTACTGATGCGCAGGGATACTGCTGAAGAAAGATTCTCCGGATCCAGTCTGACGCCTGGGGGTAAGTATAAGGTAAGAAATCTATAACTGATCGTCTCTTTCAGATGTAGCCCACGCCATCTATTTCTCAGAGTTTGGAGCAGGTACTTAGCTGTGGCTTGCACTCCATTTAGTACAGGTCACTTATCATTGTGATTCTTGTAAAAGGTGGTGTTAAATCATGCTTTCTGTAGATTTAAGAGATGTCCAGCCCAGCAGGCTATAAGACTGGGATCACCCTCCCCAGCAGAACGCTGGTTAAAAAAAGAAGCCTGAGCACATGTGCTCCACTGTGTGCAGGCCTCGTCTCTCATCAGCTCTGCTATTTTTCAAATCCTAAGTCCCTAGCTCAGTCAAGAGAAAAACCAAGGACTATTTAGACCAGAGACTGATAGAAGTGGAAATGACTAGAGGGAAAAAACAGAAAGTAGTTTACTCAGGTGAGTAACTACAGGTTGATGGTAGCATCTCCAAATGACTGGGAGGTGGATATTCATAATCTCACAACACCAGAGGCACCTACCACCTTGGAACACTAAGGAAAGAATTTCCGGAAGAAAGAAAACACTAAGGAAAGCAGATCCTGTCATCAAGAAACCTTATTGAGGGGCAGTAAACTATAGAATACGTTACTTACATTTGTTAGCTCTCTTTCTGGTGGATGTTCTAATGTGCAGATTCCACATCTTGTGAATCTCTCCAGGTGTAAGACTGGATCCAAAAACGTCCTGCAATAGCTTATTTGCAACATCAAGTGGTATCATCAAACCTCTAGTGTTATTACTCTGCGCCACCTCTAAAGAGGATGACAGAAAGGTGCAACCTCAACAGACAAAGTCACTTGTATCTTATTTCTTTCAACAACCTCAGACGTGGAGCGTGGTTGAGGAGATTGAGTTTGTACTAGCAGTGCCCAAAAACTAACTTGGGACCTAAATACTGCTGAACGTCTATTCCACAGAGGGAGAGGTGGGTACACAGTGAGTAATCTGCTTTTAGATAGAGTAGCCTCCTGAAAAGAGTACTACCGAAGATCAATAACTTATTATTCTGATGGGTACTTCAAGCTGCAGATTCCTCAACTTGTGAATCAGTACCAAATCAATGCCCCTCCAAGAAGGTGGGTCTGAGAAGTGGACCTACCCCAGCAAGTCTTGCAGGCCCATGTGGGCAAAATTAATACCCCCACAGATTTAATAATCAATGAAATTGTGCTTTGTGAAACAAAGTAGAGGTGCCAATGTGGCTGTCTGGCAGACATCCAAGACAGGAACAAATCGTGCTAGGGCAATCGCGCTAGGGCATATTTCGCCCTGGTGGAACGAGTCCCAGGGTTCTCAGGAAAGCCCTTTTAGACAAGAAATAACACGGTTTGATACAGAAGACAATCCACTGTGATTGTTTCTGGACCGCCTTTTCTTTCTTTGCACAGGCACACCTAAGAAATAGTCTTATCAATATAGAAACCAAGGGCAAGCAAAGGATCCATATAATGTAGCCTCGCCTCTTCAAACGGCTTCTTGCAGAAAAAACAAGAAGGCAGGATGATGGACTGCCCCACATAGCATACCAATGTGACACCTCTTTCAGAAAAAAGAATGTAAGGTTCCTAGGTAAAAGTTGTCAGAGAAACAGTTATTGTACGGAGGTTAAATGAGGGCCAGCAGCTCACCAATGCGACACACAGAAGTTAAAGCAATGAGAAATAGTTTTCAAGAGCCTTGAGGTGTCATTTGTGGAGAGGCTCGAAGGGAGAACAAATCAAGAATGTACATACCAAGTTAATGTGCAAATAAAAGGTGTGGGGAAACATGTGGGAGACCTTTCAAGAAACGCATCACAACTTTAATAATGAAGGCTAGTCAGAAATATCAAAAGGGCGGATAGGTATCCCTTAACTGTGCCCACAACAAAGGCTTACCCTGCCAAAGACAATACAAACAACAAAACATGAGACAATATTGCTTTTAGATCGCCTTAATTTTCTTTTCACCAGGTGACACTCTCAGAGCAATGGCCTGAATGCATAGATTCAGTGTAGTAACGTCTGACAGGCAAAATGACATCTACTACTTGTGACACCGCTGAAACCTCTTAATTGGTCCAACTCATTCTCAATGCATGGAGGAGAAGATTGTGGAGACTAGGGTGTAAAAATCTGCTCATTGTATGCCTGTAGATCACACCACGTATGCCCTAGAATGGTCCCAATTCCAAACCCACTCCTACATACACTGTCTATATGGTGGAACGGTGTGAAGAAGCAACTGCCAGCAACCCAAGTGGCTATAGATGCCTGGAAAGGGGCAGAAAGGTGGATGAAATGCAATGCGTGAGTCACAAGAGAACTTTCCCTGTGGGAAGGCACACGCCTAAAGGGATTCAGGAAGTTGCGGGGCTTCAGGGCCTGGGAAAGCCTTGGGATCTCTAAACTGGGAGACATCATAGAGGGTGGTGCCCTAATCCTTTTTAGCTCCCGTCAAAGAGACTATCAACTCAACACGACACAACACTACAAATATATCCGTTTTCATCATGCCTGCAGGACCGAGGGACTTGATATTGAAAACATACCGGAATATGCACGCCTAGAAGGGAGACTGCTCACGGGGAAAATGCCAGAAAAGGCAGTGTCATGGACATATAAAAATATCACAATTAATAGGCCAGACTCCTTAATAAAACTAAGAGCAAAACTGGGAAAATGAAGTGGGGGAGCTTGACGACTTGGATTGGGACGCAGCCTTAATGCATCCTAGGGAAGTTGCAATTAGAACAAGCCTTCGACTGATCCAATTTAAAGTCCTTCACAGGGTATATTATGATAGGGCCCGATTGCATAGCTTTGGCAGGGCGGATTCTGCTAGTTGCCTTTGTTGTGGAGCAGAGGGAGGGTCGTTGATACACACACACACACACACAATGGGAATGCCCTAGCATTCACCGGTATTGGAATGATATTATGGCTGAACTCAGCGGGGTATTGGGAGAAACAATATCGATGGATCCTAAATACATACTGTTGGGTATCCCCACAGATGTTGATATCCCTAGAGTAAAGCTCCTATTCAGTAATGTGGGCCTAGTAGTGACCAAGGGATATGAGGCCAAACACTGGGGCACAGCCGGTCCACCCACACTCTAGGACTGAAAAGCTGGGATGTACCTCTATATGGCAGCTGAAAAAGTTGCATACAAGACTAGAGGGTGCCCGAGGACATTTACCTGGTTGCGCCACTTCAGAATTGACATGGGGGACGGCAAAGAGCAGCCCTGATCAGCACAGCCTGTTTTGAGTGACAAACCTTGTACTAACACAGCATCTTACTGTTGCCTATTCACTGCAGGTATACGGCCACACAAATGTGCTGATGTACAATATGACCAACTATGCATTTATTCTTATGTACCTATAGTTTCTTGGTATGCTTATTTGATTGATGTGTTGATTGCAGAAAATTCTAATAAAAATATTTATAATAAAAAAATGTAAAAATCCGCCCTACTACTGGAACTGCAGATTCTTAATAAAAGGCAGCTGAATGAAGAGCATATCTCACATCCAAGGATTTGGGGTACTGGACCCTCAAAGTCTAGTCTGGGGAAATCAGAAGGAACACTGCTTGATCTTGCCTGACTTTCTGCAGCAACCGCAAGATGAGAGGCAGAGGAGAGAAGTTGTATAGGAGCCATGGTCCTACGAAAGATGGTATACATCTTTTACAGACTCTTGTTAGGTAATCAGAGCGCAAAATGTTGGGCACTATTTGAAAGTGGCACAGAGGTCTACCACAGCACGCTCCACTACAGGAAAATGCCCAGTACCGTGTTGTGGTCAACAAGATGACAAACGTATTGTTTGCCTGATGTTGTGGGATACCGCTAGATGATTGACAGTCATGGAGATCCCATGAAGTGCCAGCCAGAGACACAACCTCAACGCCTCTAGACAGAGGGCCCATGATCTCATGCCAACTTCCGTGTCGCAATACCCCATGGAGTTTCAGTTGTCTGATAGTCACTGGATCGACCTGCCCTTGATGGAAACAGAAAGGCCTTGAGTGCCATTCGGATGGCATGTAGCTCTAGAGGATTTCTGCGGTGGCCCTGCTCCACTGAAGATTATTAGAGGCCTCTAATCTGCACATCATCCAGGTGGCCTCCCTAACCAAAAGACCATGCATCCATAACCACTGTGACTTTCAGAGAGGGTACAGAGAATGATCTGCCACTGGTCAGACTGGCACCTGTCAACCACCACTGGAGATTCCAAGCCACCTAGTAAGACACACGGATCTTGTCAGAGAGGCTTCCCCAATATCAGGGCCCACTGAAGCCACAGGTTCCATAGAAAGGCCGGTATGTGCCATTGAGCATGGGGGGGCAAAAGAAAACAAGACACTAACTGCCCATGAGCCTCAGAAAAATCAAGGGTGAAACAGATGCTTTTGCCCGAAACATTCGGATCATAGCTTGAAAGTCCAAGACACGCTTTCAGGGTGACCATGTCCCTGTCCAATATACAAAGGACAGCCTCTGTGAAGGCTGAAGATGAGACTAGGACTGGTTGATAAAAAATCCCGCGACAGACAAAAACATCATTTTCTGCAGGCGGTGTAAGACTAACTGAGGCAAATCTGTCTTCACCAGCCGGTCGTCAAGGCATGTATAGCTGACCTGCAAAGATCGGCTGTGACCACTGGCATGGCCTTCATAAAGACCAGAGTGGTCGAAGTAAGGCTGAAATAGAACAGTAAACTGGAAGTGGTCTGATCTCACCACAATGTGGGGTTACTGCCTGTGGGTCTGCATTACTGTAAAATGAAAGCACACGTCTTGCAGTTCCAGGTACTCCATCTAACCCTCATGGTTCTAGACCAAGAGAACCTGCACCAGAATCAGCATCAGCATCTTGAACTTCTCCTTGGGGATGGAGTTCAGAAATCTGAGTTTCCAGCCCTATCCTTCTTGGGGACCAGGGAGTAACATGACTAACAGATCACTCCTTGCTCCGTCTCGGGTATATTCTCAATAGCCCCCTAAATGATTTCTTTGGAAAGGATAGTGATGTGGTCTGTCAATGTCTGGGTGAAACGTCAAGAGGGGTATCTAGAAAGGGAAGGGCATAACCAACTTGAACAATCTCGAAGACCCATAGGTCAGACATCATCGACTGCCAGTGATGTAGCTGATATCTTATCTGCCCCTACTGCACTGACCCCAGAAGCCTGTTGCCCCCTACTGCACTGACCCCAGATGTTAGTTTGACGGCAAACAAAAGTGGTTCAGTAATGCTGCCTTGAGATGAAGAGGAAGAAGATTGATGCTACTGCTGCCCTTATTCATTGGCACCTCCTCTAGTACCACACAAAGCCTGTGTAGGTAGCTGGACTGGCTGCAATGGCTTCTGGTGACAGAAGGCGAGGCACTTGGAGTAACCTTGCAACTGCCTGCTCTGCTAGTGTACTTGGTGGGCTGGGCATAACAATTCTAAGGAGTGAGCCATATCTCTGCTGTTTCTGAACTCCCCAGAGTCGTATAAACCTTTCTCCAAAAATGTCTGGCCCTGACAGAAGGCATATCCATCAATCATAACAAGACATCTCTGGAAAATACAATAGAGCATGTCCATGCAGGGCTTCAGCTCTTGACACTGAAATCTTTGCTACAGAGTCTTAGTTGTCCAGGCCAGAACATAAAATCTATTTCTTCTCCATCTAGGACCGTTTGTGCAAAGGCATTACCTAGGTCTTCAGGTAAAACAGGAAGAACTTCAATTGCCATGTCCCTAAGGTTGTGACTGTTGCAACCCAACTGGCAGACAGCATTTAAAGAACGCAATGTCAGACAGCCAAAAGGAGAAAAAAAAAACATTCCTGCTTGTTGTGTTAATTCTCTTGGATTCCCTGTCCAGACACGGCACAAGAAAGAAGTTAGTTGTCAATTTGTAAGTGGGGACTTGTACCACAAGGATCTCTGGAGTGAGATGCAGTGTGAAAAAGCAACGATCACCAGGAGCCAGTCCACTGCGCTTAGCAAGAGCCAGTTTAAGGCTCTTAGCAATGGGGTGATTCATCAGTGGATCAGGAAATGGTTTTAACCATGCTGACATAATTGGATCAAGCCTCACTAAATAACATAAGTTATAATGTCGAAGGTCCAGGGTGCAAAAGAAGATCTGCCTTTGTTTCCTCAGTGGGGAAGAGGAAGCTCTAGCACTTCTGCCACCTTCCTAACCACAACAGTCAAATAGGAACTTCTTTGGTTGGAGGTCCTAAAGACGATACAAGGACAGATTTTGGAGAGGTATCTCGGCCAGTGGTATTCTGTAAATCAGTAAAGCCAGGTCAGTATAATAAGGGGTTAGCAAGTTACACACTTCATCGTCCTCATATTGGGCAGGTTGAAGACCTTGTATTGCATCATAGTGAGACCCAAACATAATCTCCAGATTCTTTAAGTATTCCTGTCAGTTTAGACAAACTGGAGGGGGTTCTTTTTCAACAACTGGTAGCACCTTTGTGATTGTAAAGCATGACATAGGTTGAATCCTAGTCGACAAAGGCTCTGAATCCTGGCAAGACTTCTTCTTCTTTTTTTTGCCGTTTTTTTATGTGTAGAGCGAACTTGTCCCAAGTGCATTAGGGTACTTTACATGAGCACCATATTACTTTACACAGGGTTAATATATTTTTTTTTGCCCAGAATCACCGGATTTCGAGCTGATGACGGGCTTCAAACTTGGTTCCCAAGTTCCAAAGTCAGCAGCATGGTCCATATCGACTCTCCCAGATTTTGAACCAGTGCCACTAGAGCCATAACTGGCAAAGCCAACTACTCAGTTTGGACACAGCTTGGTGGCGGAAAAGGAGCAGAATGACTTTGTTTGGGGTCAGTCAGCTCCAGAGAAAGTCCTGCCAACAGCAATTTGCCTGGATTCCCTGTGGGGTCCAAGGGCTAGAAGGTGCACCAGAGGGAGCTGTAATCAGTCTAAATACCTGCAGCATGGCTTGGTTGAAGGCCTGAACTAGCTGTGGAAAATGACCAGGGAATGTGGGACACATTCGTTCCAGGTTCAGAATTGCATCTGAAGAGGAACGCAAACCTGGTGTCGGTTTCTGGAACACTGACTGCGACCTTCCTGAGATGGAGACTGTCTGGATGTCAATAAGCCTTGCTTACTTTTCATATGCTTCTTTTTGTACCTGTTCCTCGACTTAGTCTTACCTGACAAGAAAGATCTAGACAGGGACTGTCCTGTGCTATTTGTGCTTGGTGATGCTAAGTTTGCACTACCTGGTGACTTTGGGGTGCATCAGGGAACATTGTCACAGTACTTGGAGTAATGTTTGGTGATGAGGCAACATAGGCAGATTTTGTGGAGATCTGTAACTGACATCTGCTTCTGGCACATGCCACACAATTTGAGGCCTTTCATTTTTGGGGGCGAGATTAATCAACACTTATCAAGAGAGTTCATAGAAGTTCAAAAAAAGCTTTGGTAAAGTACAATAATAAATGAACAAACAAATAAATAAAGTGGCAGGACCGGAGCTTTGGATCCGTATCGAAGGGCACAGAAAAATAGGAATGGACGTCAGCACGTGGTGCTTACATTGGCTCCTTTTTGGCATGTCCTGAGTAGGGGTGGGTGTTACTCACATAATTTGCGGTAGCATAATTATGTGAAACTTCATCAAAATGATGTCAGATTACGCAAAGAGCATAACCTAGCATTTATTGGCGTTTTCTTGGCGCAAAATGCACCCTTGCCTCCAAAATGGACATGGAGATGCTTGTTGCACTAAGAAAATAACACTAAATGCAATGGAACACGAACAGCAGCAGCAGCCACTCAATAAGTTCATTGTTCCTGTGCCCCTAAAGTATGTTTCTGTGCCAAATTACTCAGAATTATGTGAATAGGCGCAATCTTCGGTAATTTTGCGTCAAAAGAGTAATGCAAAATTACGATTATTATGGCGTAACTAAAATTTCACTCAGGCTTAGTCCTGAGGGGGGACAGAAGTGCGAAGGAGGCTGATGGGATCACCTGTTGACACACATAATCTATTGCAGAAGTCTGGCGTTTCTGGAGCAGTATGAAAAGGATGTTTAGGGAAGGAAACACCATGAAGCCTCATCTCTGACTATGCATAACTCAAGAGATGAAAGCAAAGAGAAGGGGACTCTCTAGGAGAGCCATTCTAGGGGCAATAGGCACAACAAAAAGTGCCAGGCCTAACAAAGGGTCCAGAGTAGGAAGAACTTTAGCCAGGGGATGGACTCTATGAACCATCCTGGCTAAGAACCTCTGTTAGCTCTTGAAAATCAAAGAAAATGCCAGGCTTTTTCAACTCAAGGAGTTTGTGAGAACAGAGCAAAAGAATCGAATTCCATGGTACCTGGGGAAGTACCTGTTGTCTTTAGGGAGGGATTAACTCATAATGCCCATCTATGGAGCACTCATGGGTCTCCTAGTGAGAGGGAAAGGAAGGCTAAATGTATAGCCCTCCATTCTCTTTTAGTTTAATATAACGACGGCTGCACCTAAAAACATTACTGCATCAGTTGTGATGAAGACATTGAACATTTCTTTAAGAGGTCTAAATGCTAACACTCATGCCATTATATGGCTGTCCCTTGCCTCTAAAGGAGCAATTTCTGTGACAGTTCTCTAGTGTCACAGAACATATACTGTGACGAGCCCACACAGATTTTAAACTTATTTTGTGTTTTTTGTTACTCACTCTATGCATGTGACACACATCACAACACTGATAATCAATTGTACCTGTATCTTCTATGCAAAGGTTCTTTTGCTGAGGTATGTATATCTACATCTATCTATATCTATATATATATATCCAAGAAAGAAGTGACTCAAACAGATAGATTCACCAAAGAACAAACATATATTTCCACTACAACGTTTCAGCTTCCGCCTTCCTCAGGTAGTACAAGATGGTTTGCTCTGTGGCTGCACAGATGACAGGTGAATTTTCAAAAAGCATCATGAGTAGGCTTTCCTGTTTTCAGTTTCTGTTTTTGGTGAATTCTGGTGGTGTTTTTTCAGTGTTTTCCAGTGATTTCAAAACCTCAAAAAAACAGTGCTTTACAGTGGTTACTCATTTTCGCACCATAAAAAACAACTGAAACGGTGTTTTACCGGTGTTTATGGAACGCTTTGCTTTTATTATTGCTTGCTTTCTTCATTGATGCATGGTATATAGACAGTGTACGTACAGTGTAGATGTTACGGCATAACGTCACATCCCTTCTCTTTTTTAAACTCAGGAGCAGCAACATTGTCGTGGGGTCACCAGAGCTTTAAGTGGAAGGTTCTTCATATAATATACAAGCCACAGTTGCTGTTTATTTGTGTTATGCAACTAACAACCATTGACAAAGCCCATAGCCCTGACTTGTTGTAGGTATGATGTTACTTGTTGTATCATATATATATGGATGCAATGACAGAAACAGCAAAATACAAGTCAGGTGGCACACTATGCTAAACACAGATTTTTAGCCTATGTTCTTTAAGCAACACCCTATAATTACATTGCCCACGTCCCTTTGAGAGACCCCCCCTCTCCCCCCCCCCCCCCCCCCCCCAGTTTTTTCATCCCACTTAAAGCCCTGGGGACACAGCATGCCAGCAAATCGATAAAGACCAGCAAATGCTTAGTTTCTGGCACCAAATACCCAAAGCAACTATTTTTCGAAACATAGCAAACAAGTGCTGGCAAAACTTGCATGCTAGTTTGGAATACAATTTTGCTAAAATGCACAACTTTTCACTGTGAGTGCCAGTCCCAATGACATCCTGCCTCGGCACGACCCCAATACGAATTCTCACTTTTAAAACGGAACTTTTGCACTTTCAAGATCCTCAAGGGAAATTACAACAGGCAATAACACAAATTATAGATGTGTTTGTCGTGAACAGACCTACAATGACTTAAAGATGTCATAATGCGTTGCATTGGGATGCTTTAGTTCTAAACCTTGCTCAAAATAGCGCATAGATTTAAATAAGTGTTTTTCATGGCCGTTCATGTGTGCATAAGGGACAAGGCGAAAGACTGCCATGGCTGCACTGACACCTAGTGGCGGATATGTAGTATAAATCGGTTAGTTCCCGCAGATGTCCTGCAATTTGCCTTTTAGTCAGAGGAAAAGTTTCTAAGTTTCTGGTGGAAAAGTATCTACAAGAGAATATGGCTGTATATTTCATGACAATGCGGGTCTTTTACAAGTTCTTTTCTGAACCGGTTTCACTACTGTCCCTAACTATTAATTGCTAAATATTCACAAATATTTACTGTCAATAAAAAGTATTTTCTTTTTAGTGTAGTAGTATTTTACGCCCATCTAAACTAATCTTCAATTGTTATGATTGTATTTCAGTTTTCAAAGTTTTTTGTTTCACAAGGGAAAACACCTTTCCCCATTTCTCTATGTGTACACCGGTTTTCCAGAAATAAAAACAACCACATTAGCTAGGTTGCTGCATGCATTCCAAGGAGAGTGAACTTTGTGTGTGGGGGGTTGATTGAGTCAGGTTGTAAATAAATTCAAAATCGAACCAACTCCACTTGTAGGTCAAAGCTAGCGACCACCTCCCACAGGTATTCAAAAGCCAAATGTCTTGCTTTAGAGTTATAATTCCATGTATCAAACGTTTGTATCACGTGTCCAGCTAAGGCAGACACATAGATGGACAAGGGGTGCGACACCAGAGCACTTCCGGTTGTGAGAAATATGGGCGTTCAGGACTTCCTGTCGCATTAGACAGTGCTACATCTAGTCCCCTTCACTTGCTCCTCTGTCAGTCTGTCTGAAGAAGTTAATGTGCACCCCTCGTTGTCATACCTGCTAAGGTCTGGGATGGGAGCAGGTGAGCTGTTTCAATCATATAACAAAGAAAAGTAACAAGATGCTCTTATTTTGGGCGCCAGGTCCTGCTTGTGCCTGATTCAGGATTATGACTAGTGTGGTACCCACAGATGTACTGTGCCCTCGAGACTTTCACCACCTACAACCTGACGCAAATCGTGTGTAGAAACACCACACATTTTGAATTTATGAAGCTCAAAACTGAATAAAACACAAGGCATTTCCAAGTTTTTCCACATTCAGAGGTGAGAAATGCGACAGGTTGTGGCTATTGCAGATTCAGCAACTCTCGCCCTGGTGGTATCAATGTTTGCCCGGTGGGTCATGGGTAGGGGCTGCAGGAGGCAGAAAGTGTAAACAATCTCTCCTCTCTCCCGCCTATTTTGCAGCCAGCGAGTCCAGCTGTGTGGGTCTCTGTCCAGCCTGAGGTCTTCCCGTCGAGTTACCACCGCGACTAGAGCTACGTACGTCTGTGGATGACAATAGTTCACTTCTAGCTAGCCCGGGCCCCCTGCTACGGTCTGCGGGCGACTTAAACGTATTTCTTAAATAACTAAAAAAAGAGTAGGCAAAGAAATAAAAATGCCAGCGGCCATGGAATGCATGATTGACGGCTCTCCTTAAAGTGGCGGTGTTATGAATTTGTTTGTGTGTTGGCCGGGCCGTGTTCGGTGCTCGCCGCCTCGCTGGAGGAAAGCCCCTGGTTGCCACACGAGGCCTCCTCGGCACGGCGGCCTCATCCATCAGCTCCGCGCGGAGAGAGGGCCTCAGCCCCTGTCAGTGATGGATGCCTCTCCGTGGGCAAATCCCGAAGAACAAAGCCACAGTATGTAAATGGTCTTTTTAAAGACCTGTGAAGTACTCGGGTGAGGCCGCAGTCAGGCAGACGGCAGACCACAACAGCTCCCCTCACCCGTCAACTATGAAAATCTGTGACACTCGGTTTAAACCGGGTCAGCTGATTTTCATCCTGTGGGGTACTGTCGTTCAGAGTCGGTTTAAACCGAATTCCGGACAGCCTAATCATGAGTGAAGATTCCATTTGGAATGTGGAATCAATGCAGTCGTGAGAGCTCTTGAGATATGCAGTAATCAGGTTGTGTTGTCAGTAATGTTCAGTAAATGTTAATGTTCATTAACCATCTTGTATTACCTGAGGAAGGCAGAAGCTGAAACGTTGTAGTGGAAATATATTTTTGTTCTTTGGTGAATCTATCTGTTTGAGTCACTTCTTTCTTGGATATTTTATTTCTTTGTGACCCAGACTTTTTCCCTGGCTGGCTGTTGTTTTCTTGTGATCCTTCATCTTCAAGTATACTGTTTTTGGGATTACAAACCTGTATCCTTCCTGGATCCGATACTCAAGCCAGAAGCAACCACCAAGTCAAGAACAAATCTACATCCTAGATATGCGCTGTTCATCCAGGCGAAAATCATTAAGTGCCAATTTACAATAGCACATTTACAAATCTATAAAAAACTTAGCATCTATCCTACGGGGTTGAAGGTTAAGTCTAAGCCACCTTTTAAACTAACTAGTTGTGAATGGCCTGCTACATGGAATATTTTACTGCATAAAATGCAGATGCTTAAAGCCAAGCTACAAAAAGAACTGGAACTTTTGAAGAACACAAAAAGTGACTTTGAAGTGGCACACATACTACAGAGGATTGCAATAGTAAAAAAGATGAATGCCAGAATCGCTATTGAAATTAAATCTGCAAAACTAAAAAGAGATATGTTGAGATTTCATATACCTCCTCTTCCAACTCACCACTTCATAAATCATTCTGTTTTTGGAGATTTTCTTGTCAGTGAAATCCCTGTGAGTAAACAGCATAAAAAGAATAGTAGATTTATAAGACAAATAAGGCTGCATAGCATCAGTCAGCTACAACCCTTCCAGACATCCGACCCAGTTATTGACTTGACTGGAGGGCTCCTATCACCAGGCAAATTGAACCTCTTGAGCAAAGGCCTCTAGTTCGGTCCTGTACCGAAGGACCATAATACTGCCAACACGACGAGAGACCTAAAAACCTTCGAGAGGAGATGCAGATTTGCAGAATACTTTTACAAAAATTCTAATGTTGATCTGCCAAGCTACCTTCCAGATCCATTTAAGAAGTTACGCCATCCCGAATCATGGACTCCTCAATGTGGTAGAAATCCTGTCCTTGATACATACATTTTATTCATCAAGAAACTCATCAAGGAATCAACACCTAAAAGGATTTTTGATAACATCACCCGAGAAGAAAGAAAAGCTCTCCACCTCCTTCAAGAGAGAATGGATGTCATTATATAACCGGCAGACAAAGGTGGTGCAGTGGTTGCCATGAAAGTAAGTGATTATATTGAGGAAGGAATGAGACAACTAATGTATACCAACACTTACAAATCTTTAGAAACTGATCCCACAGAAGACTTGAACATAGAAATTAAGAACATGGTTGTAAGATACAGGAGCTTAAACCTCATTGATGAAACAACAGCAGATATACTTGTTCATCCCAAACAAAGACCTGGGAGGTTTTAGATGCTTCCCAAAATTCACAAAATTAACAATCCTGGCCGTCCCGTCATCTCTGGCAATGACACAGCCACTGAGAGACTCCTTTTATTTGTCGACCTGCACCTCCAGCCCATTGTACAGGAACTTCCATCATTTGTTAAAGATACCAGTCACTTCCTTCAGATTATTGAAAAATTAAACTTAACCTACATATTTGATGATGATATTCTTCTGGCTACATTTGATGTTACATCATTATACACCAATATACCACATGAGGATGGACCTATGGCATTATCTGAAGCTCTTAATAAAAGAACTGGGAAAAAGGCATCAACAAATGTGCTTACCAACTTTGCAAGAGTTATCCTTAAATCCAACAATTTTACATTCAATGGTAAACACTATCTGCAGATACAAGGGACTTCCATGGGCACTCGGATGCCTCCATCCTATGCAAATATCTTCATGGGCAAACTAGATAACTGTATACTTGCTACTTCTAGCATCAAACCACTGGTATGGCTACGATACATTGATGACCTATTTATAATATGGAATTCAGGAAGTAGAACATTGGAACAATTTACAGCTTATATCAACAATATCCATCCTACCATCAAATTTACCAGCAGCAATACTAAATAGAAGCCTCATCTCCCTTTTCTAGATGTGCTACTCACCACTCATGAACACAAAATTACAACTGATCTCTACCACAAGCCTACAGATGCTCATTTGTATCTAAACTGGACTTCATGTCACCCACACCACAGTAAACTGAGCATCATCTACAGCCAAGCATACAGAATAAGACGCATCTGCAGCAATGAGGAAACCTGTAAAGACCATCTACAGGAGCTTGCTACATTATTTAAAAGGCGAGGCTATCCTCTGCATATCATACAGCAACAAATTGACAAGTCTTTCCAGTTACCCAGAGAAGCACTTATTTGGAATACCAATGGCAGAAACAAAAGTGACAGAACTCCATTTGTAGTTGACGATCATCCATCAGCTCCTAACTACAGAAATATAATGCAAAAAACATTTCCCTTACTTTCCACTTGTGAAAAATTGCAAAAGGTTTTTCCAAAACCACCAGTCATTGCTTACCGCAGAGCTCCAAATTTACGATCTCTTATCGTGAGAGCTGAACTCTAGCAAGCTGTAACAAATGCAGGGGTTCATTGCTGTGACTCTAAAAGGTGCATCACGTGTGAATATCTTTTACAAACATCATCTGTAACTAGTTCTGTTACGAGAAGGACCTATGCAATAAGGCAGCATCTTACATGTCGCTCAACATGCATTATTTATGTGATTCAGTGCCAACGGCAAAGCTGTAAAAAACAATATTTAGGCCAAACAGTGAATGACCTCCGTACACGATTCAGGAACCACAAATCTGCAATAATTAATAAGAAAATTGACCAGCCTGTAGCCAATCATTTCAACCTTGTGGATCATTCACTATCAGATTTGAAGATTTTCCCCGTGGAACATGTTTCAAAGGAAGAACTACTGGACTCCAGGGAAAACTTCTGGATGTACCGTTTAAAATCACTGCATCCAGATGGACTGAACATTACTGACAACACAACCTGATTACTGCATATCTCAAGAGCTCTCAGGACTGCATTGATTCCAGATTCCAAATGGAATCTTCACTCATCATGCTTTTGGAAAATTCAGCTGTCATCTGTGCAGCCACAGAGCAAACCATTTTGTACTACCTGAGGAAAGCGGAAGCTGAAACGTTGTAGTGGAAATATATTTTTGTTCTTTGGTGAATCTATCTGTTTGAGTCACTTCTTTCTTGGATATTTTATTTCTTTGTGACTCATTGTATCCTTTGGGATCCAGATTTTTGCCCTGGCTGGCTGTTGTTTTCTTGTGATCCTTCATCTTCAAGTATATCTATATTCACTGAAAAAACCATAGGTTTCATGCACGTTATAGTTAGGAATTAGCATTTAAAAAGCCTTAGAAATTCACTGAAAAAAACACTTATATTCCCATTTATTCTTCCATCGACCTTGAGATATACATATATAAAACATATTTAATTTTCAGAAAATTCACTGGATGATGTCATCAGTGATGTCATTTGAGATGTCATCAGTGATGTCATTTGAGATGTCATCAGTGATGTCACTGACCAGGTCATGAGTGATGTAATATGTGACGTCATCAGCAGTGCATTGCGGGGGGCGGAGTTATCGTTAGCTGAACTAACTATAACGGGGGAATTTCTAGGGTTTTGTACGAGGGAAATGTCCAGCTAACTATAACGCCCCTGAAACCTATGGTTTTTTCAGTGAATTTCTAAGGTTTTTTAAATGCTAATTCCTAACTATAACGTGCATGAAACCTATGGTTTTTTAAGTGAATTCCAAAGGTTTTTTAAATGCTAATTCCTACCTATAACTTATCTCTAAAGCTATGATGTTTAATGATTTTCATAGGATTTCTAAATCTTTATATTTCAGTGTGTCAATTCCTTTAATTATGTTTTTTATATTGTTTTTTCACAATTTTTTAAACTTTAATTAATTCTTTTAAAAATTAAAAAAAAAAATTTGTTTAATGATTTTTTTTATAAAAGTGTAAATTTTTAAAAACTATTTTTTATATATTTTAAACTATATTTTTAATACTTTGTTATTTTTTTTTTTACTATTTATTTGTAATTCGCGCACCCTATGCGCACCTTTCTCGATCCCTGTGCGGAACACAGTCGCCATTTTACGATTGTAGTGTAGGATCCGCGTACGGTATGCGTTGGGTATGTATTTTCGTACGCGATTGCTATGCGACTGGTACGCGACTCCAAGCCCATATGCGACACGTACAAAGCACGTTACGCGACGCTCGTGCGCTTCTGCAAAACGTCATGTGCGTATTTTTTTTTCCTTGGAGTCGCACACCCAATGTGCTAGGAACCGCGCACCCAACACGAGAGAAACCGTGCACCCCGCGTTAGGATGCGCGAATCCTAATTTTACAGTAAAAAAAAAATAGCCCCTATCACTAATTTTTATTATCCCCGGAGACCCCATCCCCCGGGGCTTATAAAAAAAATGTTGGGGACAGTGGGGGGAGCCCCAACGCCCCCACGGTCCCAGCCAGCTCCCCGCATCCTTCGGGATCCGGCATTGCTTTTCCACATGGGGAGCTGCTGACATGCAGCTCCCCGTGTGGAAAAGCAATATCGTTAGGATTTTGAAAGAGAGAGCAGGTTTCCCTGCTCTCTCTTTCAAAATCCTAACGAAGTTTGCTATGGGAGGGCGGGAGACTCCTGCCCTCTCAGAGCAAACAACAGTGTCCTGGGGGTGGCGGCCCCAGGGCCCTCGAGGGCTCCAGGAGGGGGGCCATGCAGCCCCCCCTCCCCCATTAATTTGTAAAGATTTTGCCCCCGGGATTTGGCCCACCCGGGGGCTAATTATTAACAAAGCGCGGAAGTCTGCGCTTCAGGGCTTTTTTTTTTCCGACCGGATCCGCGCACCCTTCGCGCATTTGCCGTTTTTTTTTTTTTTTTAAAGGGGGCCCCAGGGGGTCCTTCTGGGACCCCCTAAGCAACACTAGAGGGTCAGAGTATTTCTACCCTGCCCCCTTTACATCTTTCACACACTTATTTCTCTTACTTAATCAGCCTCGCTTCTACCGAGGCACAAAATGGCTGCCAACAGTTCCTGGTTTTGAATGTAGACAGACACTTGACAGCCAATTAGCATTCAGCGCGTGATCAGGAGGGTGCACGCTTGGTTCACAGAGGGTACGCTTAGGGTGCGGGGAGGGTGCGCGGATCCTCCGAGGCCATAGATATATCTATCTTTTTTAGTCTAATTTTCTCAGGAACAACTGAACGGATTTACACCATTTATGCAAAAGGCACGAGTCTGAACTGAGGACTACCTCTTTGCCAAATTTGGTGTAATTCCGTTCAGAAGTTCGGGTTGTAGCTGCGTCAACAGGTCCTATGGGAAATTACATGGGGAAAACGCGTTTTGGGACCCCCTTTTTTTCACGGCCCCCGCTTGACGAATCACCACGAAACTTTCAGGATAGGAGCGGATCGGAGCTGGCCAAAAGATTCGCCAACCGGCGCCAGACTTATTGGGAAAAGAATGTTGCGGATTTCCTATGGAATATAGGTCCTAACTATAACTAACTACTGGCGACCGCCAGTGGGATATGGATATATATATATATATATCGTAAGCCTGTGAATTGTTAATAACTTGGTATTGTCATCAAACAAAAAGGTGTGGGACTATATATATATATATATATATATATATAGTCCCACACCTTTTTGTTTGATGACAATTCCAAGTTATTAACAATTCACAGGCTTACGAAATACACCCAGAACAGGAGGCTAGAGGTTTGGTCTCCAGAGGTGTGTGCTCCCACCAGCCACCAATAGTTCTGTCAAATACATGTTTTCAGGCCACCAAGCAGTCTTGTTAACATCCCTGCAGGCAAGGAGAACCATGATATGAACACGTCCAATAAGTGGAAACATTTCAACTGGAGAGATATTTCTTGTTCATTTGTGGTTTAATAACCACTACAGCAGACAATGTTTGAGCAGGCTCTTGAATATAAACTACATGCAAGGCAACCTGAATATTCTAGAGACAACCATTTGTTGTAGAAGCCAATATTCATCACTTGAGAGGAGCAGTGGTTTCCACAATAGATTTTGTAAACCACCTCAAAGCTCACCTGCTTCTGCTCATGCAAACGTATGCACTTTTAATTAGTAACTGCTTTCACTTGCTTTCTGTCTCACTGGGAAAGGTAAAACGTAAGTCCTCTTTAAATAGGAGTATCTGCTACAGTTTTCCAGTTATTCCTACCTGGTTAAGCTGACCACCTTCACAACTATTCTGCAATTTAAAAACCGACTGACCCTTCATTTTAAAAGAAAGCTATATAACGCTACGTTGGACATGCAATACTATTCTTTGAGTACCATGTAGGTGGCTGGGCAGCTACTGAGAGGACAATCAGCATTCAGAGAACTTCTCACCAGTTTTGCCTCTGGGAGCTCTTTTCTGTACTTGTTGTACTTGACTTTCAGCTCTTCATACGCCATGAACTGTAACGCGCCATGTGAGGTCCCAAACAAGCCAGGAACAAACCCCTGAAAAAAAAATATCTTCTGTTAGGATGTAAATCTAATAAAACAATAAATGAAAAAACACACAATATTAACGTTGTTATGAGTCAATTGAATAATATTTCAATGTAAGCTTAAAAAAGATCGATTTATTTGTTTACTTTTAAAGGTGAACCGAGATTTAGTTTTCATTCGTTATAAGTAACTTCACTAGTAACACTTCACAAAAACAGGGAAATATATTGTGACATTTGTAAGCAAATCCCTATCCCTGCAGGAGTATTCCTTCCCACATTGCACAGTATAATTTTATTATATTTTTTTATTTATAGGAATAATAATTGATAAAATACCAACTTCTTAAATGAATGTCTTTCAAAAAGAGTGACAGGGTGGGAAGCGAAATGCAAAAAAACGTAGCTCCATCCACAACAGAAAAGCGTGTATATATTTTGTTTAGCTTCATTGTGGTGGGCTGCCCTTGATCAATAAAAATCCTGGGGCAGTATTAGATATAGGGTGCACTGTCACGGTCTGTGCAAAGACCTGGACAGTCCACTTGATTACAACAAATGCAGCATTTCTAGTGCAGGAGTGCCTGGGGGACCCCAGGCATCTCCCAGCAGGCAGAACCATTCACTTAATGCACCCACCTGGAAGGGCATGTCTAGGGTTAAGGGTCAACAGGGCATCAATTGCACTGGTCTCCACCTCAGCTGAAAGGCGGACATGCAGCTTTAAACAGCCGGTCCACCTTACACAAATGTGCTTTACCCAGGGCAGGGTTTATGTCTGCACTGCGAACAGCGTATTCGTTGTAATAAGGCGCACTGTTCTGCTCTACACCCAGGGCACACCCGTTAAAGGTGCACTGGGGGAGTGCACAATATGTGTAATACGGCCCCAGATCCTTGTCTGTAACTTTTTTTCACTTTGGCTCCAGATAGAGATATTGATTCTCAAGAGATGACCAGGGAAGGGGAAAGGCGGGGGCGCAAGGGAGGACGCTCAACTCCCTCTTGCACCAGTGCTGCTGTAATACTGTCCATTTTAGTCTCTAGGTGGGCTTTCATATTTCCATCATCCTCTTGTGGTAGGAAGGAATATGCTACTTACCAGTATGCATCTGTTCTTGGCATGTAGAGCTGCAGATCTATACACTGTGCATAGATCGCCATCTGGTGTTGGGCCCGGATGTTTGCAGTTTGTTTTTCTTCTTTGACATCAAATTGCCTCAAATTAAACTCTGACAAAACTGAGGTGATGACATTCGGGAGCTTGCAGCCGGCATGGTCCCCGCAGTGGTGGCCAACTCAGCTGGGTCCCCCCCCCCAACCGGTAGTCAAGGTCCGCAATTTGGGAGTCATTTTTGACAATAAGTTGACTTTCCTCCATCACGCCAACGCTGTGGTATCAGCTGCCTTTTATACCCTAAAAATAATAAAAAAACTACTTCCTTACTTACCACAGTCCGCGGCCAAAACACTTATCAGCACCTTAGTGTTCTCAAGAACAGATTATTGTAACTCCCTTTTTCTGAACGCTCAGGAAAGGGTACTCAATAAACTCCAGACGGTGCAAAACGCCGCGGCCAGAACCCTACTACACATCCCTAAATTCACCTCCACGTCTCCTTACATCAAAGAGCTACACTGGCTCCCTATTAGGAGCCGAATTAAATTTAAGGCTTTGTGTATAGCCTACAAAACTCTGAACAACCCCGGACCACAGTTCCTAAAAAAAGCCCTCTGCCCAGCGGAACAACCCCGGACCTTACGATCGTCCTCAGCCTACTTGTTGAAAGTCCCACGGACAAGAAAGGCCTGCTGGGGAGATAAATGTTTTACTACCGCTACTGCCAAGCTGTGGAATACACTACCACTCCACATCAAAATGGCCCCTACGCTGCTCAAGTTCAGAAAGAGCCTTAAAACATGGCTGTTCTCTGCCTAATTCCCTCCTCATCGCAAGAAGTGTGTTCTGTAATCGATAGCGCCGAGACACCCTTACGGGTAGTTGCGCGCTTTAAAAATTGCATAAAATAAATAAATAAATAAATAAAGAATGGGTCCACCAACACCAGATCCGTCAGTTGCCCCTGGGCCTGGTTCCACTGGCGTGCTAGGCACTCTTGGAGTGGACGCATGTGGAGTCTTGCATGAGGCACTATGAAAATGCAAGATGCCATCATCCCTATTAGCTTCATGAACACTCTTGCTGGGAGAGAGTGCCAAGGAATGAATCTTTGACGCAAGGCTTGTATGCTTGCGATTCTGGCTGGATTGGGATAGGCTATAGCTTTTGAGGTGTCTATAGTGGCACCGAGGTATTGCTTTGTGTGAGACGGTATCAGCTGGGACTTTTGGTGGTTCACCGTGAAACCTAGCTGGTGAAGTAGTTGGATGGTAGTGTTTGTATGTTGCACACATTGGTTGTAGGACATGGCTTTTATTAGCCAGTCGTCCAAGTAAGGGAAGACGTTAATGTGTTGTCTTCTGAGGTGTGCCGCCACTACTGCTAGGCATTTGGTGAACACTCTTGGTGCGGTTGTGACCCCGAAGGGGAGAACCTTGAACTGATAATGTTGGCCGTCCACTACAAATCTGAGGTACTTTCTGTGAGAAGGGTGTATTGGAATATGAAAGTATGCGTCTTTCAAGTCCAGTGTGGTGAGAAGATCGTTCTGGCAGAGGAGTGGGAGAACTTGTTGGAGAGTTACCATGTGAAAATGGTCTGAATGTATGTATGTATTGAGAGGCCGGAGGTCTAGAATGGGTCGTAGAGTCTCGTCTCTTTTTGGTATCAGAAAGTACAGAGAGTAGACCCCTAAATTTTGTTGATTGATGGGGACCTGCTCTATAGCCTGTTTTTGCAGGAGGGAGATTACCGCTTGTTTGAGCAATGTGGTGTGTTCTTGCGACATTGTACGGTGCCTGGGTGGAATATTTGGGGGGGTGGATGTTAATTCGAGACAGTACCCTGACCGAATAATTTGGGTCACCCATTTGTCTGATGTTATGGTCTCCCAGGTTTGAAAGAAGTTGTGTAGTCTGCCCCCGACTGGAGTGGAATGGTCTGGGGGGAGCGGGGGAAAGTCATTGTGTGGGCGGTGTGGCAGAACGGGCGGTGTTGGTTTTGCCCCTGCCCTTATTATTGTTTCCTCTATATCCACCTCTTTGATAGCCCTTTGCGAAGGTAGTCTGAGGAGGGGACTTGTAGGATGTGGAGGCGTTATCGGCAGAGTAGCCCCTGCCAGTGCCTGGAAAGGAGGAGCGGCGAAAATGGCGTCTAGGAGGGTGGGACTGTAATGCTCCCATAGACTACGCCGTATCTGTATCTTTTTTCATTTTTTCCAGGGCTTTGTCTACTTTTGGGCCAAATAAGTGTTGCTGGTCAAAAGGGTGGTTTAGTATAGATGCTTGTACCTCTGGCTTAAAAGCTGAGATTCTGAGCCAGGCGTGGCGGCGAAGCAGAACACTGGTGTTTATAGCCCTGGAAGCTGTGTCTGCTGCGTCAAGTGCACATTTAATAGAGGTGTTGGTAATGGTCTTTCCCTCTTGTATTAGTTCATGAGCCCTATTTTTATATTTTTCTGGGAGATGTTGCATGATAGTCTCCAGCTCATCATAGTGCGCTCTGTCGTACCTTGCCAACAGCGCTTGCGTGTTGGCGATATGCCACATATTGGCAGCTTGCGAGGCAGTGCGTTTGCCTGACGCGTCTAGGAGCTTGGACTCCTTATCGGGTGGTGGAGCTTCACCCGATGACTGAGA
Organism: Triturus cristatus; assembly: GCF_964204655.1. Classification (NCBI taxonomy): domain Eukaryota; kingdom Metazoa; phylum Chordata; class Amphibia; order Caudata; family Salamandridae; genus Triturus; species Triturus cristatus. The sequence continues at coordinate 399,629,511 of NC_140587.1, read as the reverse complement.
ATTGGACCGCTTCCTAGCTGTGGATACCACTAATGAGTCTAAGGGTGCAGGTCCTTTAATATAGGCCGGATCTGTGGGGGCGGCCTTATATTTTTTCTCTATTCTGGGGTTTAAGACCCTAGCCCTGACTGGGTCTTTGAAAACCTCTGCCGCATGTTTAATCACCCCTTAAAGCATGGGTAGTATGGCAGTAGATTTATCTGCGATGTCAAAGGTATCAAGTAGGAAGTCTTCCTCAACTGGATCAGTGTGTAACTCCACCCCATGATAATGTGCCGCCCGTTGTAACAAGTGGTGGAACCCCAAGGAGTCCTCTGGTGGAGATGGCCTGGATGGATAAAGATCATCCTGAGGTACATCTGGGACATCTGGATTATGATAATCCTCCCATGGGTCTGGTGTTCCCGGAGGGGTGGGGTCTTGTGGGGCATCTGTTGGATCATAGTATGGATCCCCTTGGTCATCAGGGTCTGGAGACGGGGTTGGAGAGCGATGAGGCAAGGGTGGAGAAGGTGGAGGGGGCGGAGATGGAGAGGGTGGAGGAGGTGGAGGTGGTGGGGAAGGTACTCTGAAAGGGGATGTGGCAGAGTCCTTTCGTTTTGGCGGTGGAGGAGGAGCTGGTTTGTCTAAATGTCTTTTCTTTGAAGACAAAGTCAAATGTCCAGTCTTTGGATCCTTTGTTAAAGTCTTTTGTAGAGGATCTGGCGTGAATAGTTCCTCCAGCACCGATTGATCTGTAGGCGCCGATGTTTTCGGGGCCGACGGCTTCTTTGGTTTATCTGTGCCATGCTTTTTCGGGGCCTCCGATTTTTTGTTCGGTGCCGAGGCAGGTTTCGGCACGGGAGTTTCGGCGCCGAGGGGTTTATGTTTGGTCGGCACCGAGAGGCCAGGTTTCGACACCGATGGCTTCGGAACGGAGCTTGGTGTTTTTCGGCACCGCTAGTAGGCTGGCTTGAGCCCGAGCCACCGGGAGACTTATGATGCTTCTTCACCGGGCCCGAAGGTGGGGTGATGGAAGCGGTATGTTTGGTTTTGCCTAGGCCCGGAGGCGAAGGTGTAGCCGGAGTCTCTTTCGGTGTGGGCGCGGGAGTGGGAGGGGGTAGAGTACTCACGACCCTTTGCGCCGGTGTGATCTCCTCCACGTCGGCCTCGGAAGCGCTGACGAGGTCGTCTTCCTGTTCGGTGTGCTGCTGTCCCGAAGCTTCAATGTCTTCTCCGAAGATGTCAGGTGGAGCCGAGGTCGAGGAGTGCGCCATGGTGCGTCTAGCTCTTCGATACCGAATAGTCTTTTTCGATCGAAAAGACTTGCAAGCGGGGCAGTCTCGGGCCTCGTGTTCGGGAGAGAGGCAGAGGTTGCACACCTGATGTAAATCGGTGTGGAGAAATTTAGACCCACATTTAGGGCACTTCTTAAAGGGAGTCCTTTCCATCGGCCGAGACCGGAGTCGAGATAGGCCCGAAGGCCGCCGCCGATGCCTGGAATCGAAGAAGTGCTGAAGAAAGAGATAAAGAAGATGGTTTTGTCTGAAGAATCTCGATGGACGAGGATTTTTCGTCGAAGGTCGAACTGGAAAGGTTCGAAGCCGGAGCACGAAGTATTACATCCGAGCCCGATGGCGGAAAAAAACAATCTGAGGATGGAGCCGAAGCCCATGCGCAGTACGGACCGAAGGAGGAGTCACCGAACTCGTGACTTCCAAACACTGTCCAAGAAGAAAAACAAACTGCAAACATCCGGGCCCAACACCAGATGGCGATCTATGCACAGTGTATAATCTGCAGCTCATATGCCTCGAACACATTTTTACAATGTTGTGAAGCTTCTACATCCTCTATTAGTGAAATACCTACAACGTGCATTTATTTCACTGTTAGTTAAGGTTAGAAGGAGTCTGGTCAAAGATGGCAGACTCTTTTGTTACAAGTTTATTTTTCTTGGCTGGGTTACTCAGTAATCTTTATTGTATTGTATTGACTGGAGAATTTACTCCAGTCAGATGCCATTGCTGCACATTCATTCCACCCCTTCACCATATGTGCTACACCACTTTTACCACTCTCTGTCTCCCTCAGACCAGTTCCTCAGAGCGCTCTGCAGGTGCAGGTCAGAGCGACTCCTCAACACATCATTGGGTTTTATTTGTTACAGCTCTCAAAAGATCAGTCTGCGCCAGGAAGCATGTCAGCCCTGGCTCCGACTAGCTCCTCACTCCCATAAGAGATGCAACCAAATCAGTCAAATGCAATATTTTTTATAACTGGTTTTTGACGATGGCCAGTGCTGAAGGAAAAAAACATGAGGTAGCCAGATATATATCACAGTTCAAACTGTGCATATAAAGGATAGAAGATAAAACAAAAGAGAAAACATAAGATTTGGGTTCCTAATGTCAGTAATAAAGTGGCACCACTGTCGCAAGTATGGGAGTATTTCCAATATTTGGATTTGTTGGTTTTAAAACGGCTCTGTATATTCCAAGGCTATGCCATAGACACTGCTCTTGATTACTAATCTTCACTGCAAACCACAAACTAATTAAAATACTGTAACTCAGTGTCAATGAGTTGATATCCTCTTGGTCTGCAGTCCCTTAGTAACATAAATATCAATCTTCAGGTATATAATTTGACTAGGGCACTTTCCTCATCTTAATAATGTATGTGCTCCTCCTTTTTCCGTAAAAAATTGGTGCGATGTTGAAGATTTGCTTTTTCTTTCCTCTTGTCTCGATATGCCTACACGTATTGTTCCTCATCCTTCCTTCTTTGTAATGAAACACCTCAATTTGCCAATCCACCTTTTATTTATAGGGTCTTGCGCGCCCAATCTTTGCTCTGGCCTGCTGTTTGTGGTTATGGGCGAATCAGAGAGTAGGCAACTTGCTGGTTTGAAGTGGAGAGTGGAGCAAGGCCAACCAGCTGGAGGTTTTGGGAGGTCTGGTTCTCAATGTGTATGAGCGTGATTCCTGTGTGGGTCTGACATGCCCAAATGGCAACCATGTGCAGTTCTACAGCCCTGGGATAATGATACAACTGAAAGTGCCTTTTATTTGAAATGTCGAGAAGTCTGGTGTTTCTGACAGCTGTAGTTTGATTTGGCTGTGATCACATTAAGTATACAGGCCAGAAAACTGTCTCTACAGTACACTTTCCTGTCGTAAACATGCAATTTATCAGGAATTATACAATTGATTATTTTCAGAGCATAAACGGATGTCAGAGGACGTGTGTAGTTACAAGAATTGTGCCTTCTTGATGATAAATTGAGGATCCTGTGAAAACCATAATTGGCGCTTAGTGACCCCCCCATGAAGAACAACATGGCCAAAACTGACAGCCTGTAATGAAAGCCTATTTATCCCTATTTGTCAAATTTGCCTGTTCCTTTATACCTTGTCTTACTAGGCAGAGGGCATGACTTGCGGACAGGTCTTTTGTATGCATCCAGACAGGTAAGTCAGATGAATGGTGATAGATGCCTCTAACGACTACTAAGCACTATACCTGCCATATTTTGGAGCTTCAGTTTTACCAAGGTGATGGAAACATTAAACAAACCACAGAAGGAATAGCCAATCAAAATCTCTTTCTTTGTCTCTCTCCTGTGAAAGGTTCAGAATTTCAACTCACTCATCATCGCCTTCAAAATAGCGAATGGTCCATAGGACATTGCCACTGTTTATTCTTTTTAATTGCAACATGGAATGTGGAAACTGATAGGAAAACAAGTTACCTCCAGTCACATATTATGGATAATAAAAGGAAAAACTAGAATAAATGGAAAATATATTTAAATATAGACTGTCAACAGCTCACCATCAACAGCTAGGGGCACTCGCATTATAGTGTGAGTACTAAAGAGATAGAAGGAAAATTCTACTGGAAATGAAAGAAGAGCTGAGAGGTGGAAAATCAAATGCAACATTTAGTGGAGTGCAGTGGATGGTAAATACCAAGGCTGTTAGATCATAAGGAAAACTGTATTTGTTTTTACGTCCCTCTTACCAGGTGGAAGAAAATTAGCAAGTCAAACAATAGGGGCCTGCTTTCACCATGTAGTAAAGATAACCCATAAATATGAAGAGCCTGATATTATATAAATAACGTGTGATAATACCTTATATAATCCACGGATGCCCTCATTCCTGTAGATCTTTACAAGAGCGTCCATCATTCCTTTATAACGCCGCTTCGATGGGTCGATACCAGCATCATACTGCAGAACAAGCCGAGTTTTGGTAACCCAGATGGGGTTTGTAAGACACAGGGTCATGGTACCTAATGACAAAGAAAACAATACATTTTAGAAGAGAATTGTACACAATTCTTTTTCACATCTTTATTTTCATTTTAGATCACAAAGAATATACAAAAAAAAGATCAAGCAAAGGTGACAGCTCAAGCACAGGCATATTCTCATTATGTAACAGATTCTAAGCGGACCTTCTATTACGTGACAAAAAGGCTATTGCTCTTTACCTAGCCACAAATTTGTGTAGCTGCCACAGACAGCTGAACTTGTCACTGGTTATTTCAAGGGTTCACTCACCAAGTCGCCTTACCTCTCCCAATTCAACGTGATGAGGGCAAACCACCACCAAGATGCAGCTCTTTTACTCAGCTACAGTAAGCCAAGCAACAATCTCCGCCACATTTCTAGTCGATAACTCATTATTTTCACCTAAATGCACAGCCTTGAGCTAATATCCTTCAAAGTAAATTTGCTTCTCCCCTCCCATCGAGCTTTCTATAGGCCAGGGTTACTAGCACTATACGGAGTTTCCAGCAGCAGTTTCAAGATAGCCTTGTGTCTGGGAGTTCTGAAAACTGAAAAATAATCATGGCCCTGTCAGGTAGGTGTTGAGTTAGCTAGTCATCCTGTCTTGTGAGCTTCATATGACTCCCCATTTGCTGCCGCCCATTCTAGCAGGTATTTGACCCAACTATTGAGTTGTGGTTCTCTCAGTCTCAACCAAAGAACTGTGAGACGCCTTTTGGCTAGGCTGCATCTCAGTAATGCAAATATGTACCTCTGCTATCCCCTTTTAGACTTAGACAGAATGTCTAGTAAGTAGTGCTTAGTGCTGTTTGCAGTAATCTCTCCTGTTATCGGATCCAATTTAGGTAGACTTGCAAGACCATGTCATAAATAGAAATCCAAAATGCAACAAGGTGATGGATGGAATGCTCTAATTAGTCTTAGTCACTGTCAATCGATCCGGGCCGCATCCCAATCCATCGTTTTTGCCCACCATGCCATCTCAATTTGTACCCAGCCATATGCAAATCAGCCTTGACCCTGCTCTTCATGGGAACAGTCCTGCCCAAACTGTCAGGCCAGGTCCTCCCTGAACTGGAGCACAAGCAATCTAGGACTGGTTTTGCCCTAGATAAGGTTCTTAAACCAGGTATAGCTTGATTCCAGTGGCACAGTGAGCCCGGGACGCATGCCTGGGCATACCAAGTGCACTTTGGGCATCAAATCAAAAAACAACAAGGTGATGGATGGAATGCTCAGATTAATCTCAGCCACTGGAAATCATTTGCAATCCCAACCTGGTCCTGGGTTGACTGTGTTCCGGGTCAGGGAAGACAAGGCTGGCAGTTCGGGCAGGACTGCTCCCAATGCAACATGGTCAAGACTGTTTTGCATTAAGCTGGATCCAAACTGAAGTGTTATAGTGTGCAAAATAACAATGGAATGGGATGAGAGACAAAGTAATTACCAGTGACAGATTGATTCAAGCATTTCGTTGATCACTTTTTGTATACTGTAGTATGACACACTAAATAGGATGGGTATGCCCAGACATGGGTCCCATCTACACTGTGTCACTGGAACCACGCTGTTTCCAGCTGATAATCCCACAACAAGGGCGAAACCAGTCCTGGGTTGCTCATGTTCCGGTTCAGGGAGGACTTGGCTTGGCAGCACGGGCTGGACTGTTGGCTTTGGAGCAGGGTCAAGACTGATTTGCATATAGCTGGGTCCAAACTGAGGTGGCATAGTGTGCAAAATAACGATAGACTTGGATGAGGCCCAGAGTAATTACAAGTGGCTGAGATTAATTCAAGCATTCCATCGATCACATTTTTTGTTCTTTAGTATGTCGCCCTAAGTAGGATAGGTATGCCCAGACCTGGGTACCGTTCACACTGTGTCACTGGAACTAAGCTATACCAGGCTGGTGAGTCCATAACAAGGGCAAAACCAGTCCTGGGTTGTGTTCTGATTCAGGGAGGACTTGGCTTGGATGTTCGGGCTGGACTGTTCCCAATAAAACTGGGTCAACACTGAAATGCATATAGCAGGGTTCAAAATGAGGTGGCATGGTGTGCAAGATAAAGAAGGACTGAGATGTGGCCTGAGTAATTAACAGTGGCTGAGATTAATTCAAGCATTCCATCCATCACTTTTGGAGTACTTTTGTGTAAACAGAAATCCAGCATTAGTTTCCAGATTGCATGGACAACACGTGTTGCACTCTGGGTGTAGTCTGTGTAATTTTCCAGTGGTCAGATATATTCTATGCAATTAAGCTGAACATCGCTTGGGTTTCTGTTTTCACCAGTGCTTCTGGAAACCCAACCTATACCTCTCTATGTTTCTGCTAATTTTGCATATTGTAAAAACTGCCCTTGTCCAATATTAAAGGCTATTCAAACTTTGTCTAAAGTTAAGAATCTATCAATGGGATACAACTGTGCTGCCCTATGTCTTTCTTATCTTCTTGAAGCACTTCAGAAACCACAGATGCAGATCTTCCTGAAACGAGGATCATTTAAGCCCCTTCTGCATTACTCTCTCCCAAAATCTGACCACTTGCCTAATTATGTTTGGAAATTTCTGAGGTATATGCCGCCCCCTCACAGGACAATCAATAATTCCTGCAGAATCTTCTGCCATGGGTGTCCTTGAGAGGCTCAGTCTACCAATTAAGCTGGCAATCTAATCATTGGACTGCCTGTTCTTGTTGAGTTGCCCAAAAAATATAGCTCAAGGTATGGCAGTTCCAACACCCCATTTCCGCAGGGAAGTTTCCTTATTTAGAGTTCGACCCTTCTGCATCCCCCCTTACCAATTTAGCCAACAGTTGGTCCGACTCCTTAAACTATTACCCTTGCATAGGGCTCGTTGCTCGCTGCAGGGAACATAAACATCTCGGCAGAAGAACTATCTTGGCCACAGACAGCCTGTTCATGACAACATTGGCAGTGTGCCACAGAAGGCCACCAAATTCTTCAAGCCTTGCACTACTCTGCCCATGTTGAGCCTATATTCTTCTTCTGCCCTATGCACCACTCCAATACCTAGACATCTTAAGCGGATTGGTTCCCAGTGAATGCCAAAAGTAGGATATCTATACACCTCAAGCCATTCAAACCCTCCAGGAGGATTTATTTGAACCTTGCCTGGTTAATATCAAGTCCATAAATCACTTCAAAATGTTTCAGCTCGTGCCATAGAAGGAGTACTGATGTTTTTGGGCATTGCAACTATATTAAAATATTGTCTGCATAAATCAAGACCACATACATAGTGGCTCCTACAACTATTCCACAGCTCTTTCCACAGAACACACCCCTCTGGCTCCATTGCTAGAGCAAAAATGAGCGAGGACAGGCAGCAACCCTGCCTAGCTCCGTTCTCAATGGGCCAGCTTGTAGGCACCACCTGACCTGTTTTAACCATGGCTCTAGGCTCCACGTATAGCAGTTATTTAAAAAAAAAAAACACACATGGCCATATCTCGTTTTCATAAAACTAGCAACGTGTGGGACCATCCAAGCTTATAAAAAGCTTTTTCGTTAGCAAGAACAACCAGTACATAAGGATATGCAGAGTGAGCCACTGTAAATTAGACGGTGTGCTCCTATGCATCACAAAACTGCCTTGATCTAAATAAGCCAGTGTGTCAACAACTTTGAGCAGTCATTATCCAAAACGTTGTTCAGTCTGGAAGAACCCCACTCTTGCAGGGGCATAGATGCTGTACAGGTCCATGGGTAAATTGTCTCCACCCAGGGAAATCTCTGACATGTCAGATAGCTCCCTAGTTGTGGCAGCCTTATTCCCTAGAACATGCTGTCTATGTGCTTCCCTAACTTCTTGTATAAATGAGAAAACTGTACTTTTAAAACTTCATTAACTCTGGCCTGCCTGCCTTCTAAGATTCCAATCATTCCTAGAATGCGTAGTATTGAAGTATTGCTTTTCTTCCTTTTAAGTTAGCATGTGCGCAGCCATCCTGCTTTATGCCCTAGCAGATGTACCTACCCCCCGTTAATTTGCCCTAGTGGTGCATTTACTGAGTGCATCTCAGGAGTCACGGATTGTTTTTTTTCTAATATACGAAGATCCCTTTCCAGTTGTAGATTAGTACAATAAATTTTAGTCACACGTTCCTGCCTCAATACCACTTTAAAGATTTCCCATTCTTCCGCTCAGCTGAAGCAATACCCCAATTAGTATCGAAAATCCTAGTAATTACCTCGCTCACATACCCCTGGAATGCTTTGTGCTGTAGGGCCTCCAGTCCAAAGCACCATGTAGGACCTGAGCTCGATGCATGTCTTAGCTGCCATGTTCACAATTTTCGTAACCAAGTCGCGAGTAACTACCACAAAATACCTTCCGCAAAATAACTTGCTATGATGGTAGATTCCTAGGGCTCTTGACCCCTTCAGTACACAGAACTAATAGGGGAACCAAGATAAAGTTCCTGGAAGGAAAAGAGGTTGCCAGGAAGGCTGCTGCTGACACTCGTCAGTTAAACAACACCCCAGCGCAGACCAAAACCTGGGGTGGAGCAAAAAGGATGGGGAAGACAATACTAACATACAATTGTGAGGATTCTGTTGCAGGGATTCTGCTTATGCACATAACTATGCACAGGAAACCAGGACCTCAGAGAATTGTGGTGTACCAGAAACTCCCCTCAGAACTACGAATCCCTATCCGACTAGCTTAGTGTCACATTCGTTATCCGAGATTTAGCTCGGCGGTCCCAATGTATAGACAACCCAGAACAAGCGACTTAGATACTCTCAGGAGTGGTGGGAATCCGAAATAACCGTTGGTAGCTAAATATCAGTCCACAACAGAATAACAAAGACACGGTAAAAGTTTAAAGAGTTTATTTTATAAACCTCGCGTCCTAAGATGCAGTACTTTGGCTAACACAAGCAGACAAATGGTTAGGATCAGCACCATCAGCATTGTTACAATACCATAGAAAATAAAAGGAGCAATCATAATAATAATGACCGTGGAACACAACCACCCTCATTTCTCTAGCAACTAATAAGGTATTATTAGACTAATATAAGGTCTCTTAGGCTTGCATGGGGGACCCCATCATACCTTATAGATCAGCTTAGTGGAATCACATCACAGGATCAGCTAGGCTCTCTCCTGCATCAGCTCTTCGTTTCGAATGTAACAGAAAACATACTGCTCTGTAATATTAAAGAGCTCGTCTTTCAGGTATTGGCAGCTGTATGTATGTTATGGCTAAAAAGTGGTACGATCAACCTGAACACAACAACCTGCCCCGTATAGTGACCCAGACTCGTTCCTTACACGGTGTACAGACCAAGGTCACTGCTCGCTGTTAAAGATGTTAAACAACAGACGGTTCTCATGTGAAGCAAAGTCGAGTCAGCAGTTCTCGAATGAATAACATGTAACAACAGTGTCGCGTGCAATAGCAGCAGAAGCAGCAAGCTGGCTTTCTAACAGCCATCGAGGTTATGCTAAATTAGCGTTGTACATAGGGCGTGGTTAACCCACACTACAATTCAACATAGAAAAATGGGTGCAGAGCATGAGCCGGTTTGTGAAAGGACAGACAGGCGTGCTGTATCGTGCACATTGCTTTTATTAGGTATCTTTGAAGAGGCAGTTTTCTGTCCAGTCCCTGTTGGTAGCAATTACTGATGTTTGGATATAGTAGAAACCCTATCCGATCACATAAAGTGGGCCACATTCATTGATCTTGTGTTCACATATTTAAACTGATAGTTTAAGAAATGGTTGGCGAAGGAGGAAAAGACGACATCTTAACTATATTTAAATGTTTCCTTACCGGCCTGTGCTGCAGAAATAAGGTGCTCTGTCGCAGTAAGTACCTCTTCCCGTCCTTCTTTTTTATAGGCTTTAATAGCATTATAGCTGAAAGAAGCACATAAAACAAGCATCGAGACCATCAGAAAAACTCGACTGAAATGACCACTATGAAGGCAAAGTTAGTATTTATACTGTTATGCACAGCAGCAAAGGAAACAGTCTCTGTCATCAGACAAACTTGCTAACTGCAGTCTTTCTCGGACAGTTCTCTCCCCCAGGCAAATAATGCAGAAGATGAAACTGCAAATTGAAACTAGGGAAAATAGACTTTCAAACCTCAACCTGAATCCTTGGACAAACACAGGGCCACTGGAATTATGCGGCAGAGGAGGGCAAATTATGTGGTGGGGTTCACTAAATTATGTGGCAAGAAGCAGCAAATAATGTGGAGTAATGCTGCAAATTTTGCGATAGTATTACTACATTATTTTCTCATCTTTCCACTTGTTAACACCGTTTGGGCATAGGTTGCACCTCATTAGTACTATTTTAACACACACATATAGCAATTAGCAACAGAAAGGTGACCTGTCAACCTTGGCAGGCACAGGGCATTCCACTTCGTGGCAAAATGAGTCACTGTTTTTAGTAACATTTGACCCGTTTGAGCTACAAACATTTTTTTGTTAAAACCTGCAAATGATGTAGCATATGAAGGATTATGTGGCTAATCCATTATTATGCGAAAAAAGCTGCCGCCGCACAATCGTATAATTCCAGTGGCCTTGGGCAAACACCATGATCACTGCAAAGGCCGACATCTCCATGATGGACAACGATCACAGAAGAGCTTCCCCCTTTGGGCCCAATCAGCTTGTTTTATTTGCCATGCTTTGAGATTGAGGACCATATCGATTAATATCATAGAATTTGTATGTTCTAGAAAGCAAATAAAGTTGGTGCCGTTCAGTAGAAAAAAAACAATGTCCTTGATGCCCAAAAGGGGAGCCAGTACTCTTTTTCAATTGTGCTATTCCCACTTATACAAGCTATTGTTTCATACAATTATTTTATATATTTTCACAACGTAGTTAATTCTGAGTGCACTTTTTCAGTCAACAGAACTCTTTTAAAAAGCATATTTATTCTAAAAGGTTAATATTTATTTCACCAATGAGGCCAAGCAGTGTCAAAATGAAATGTAAAAAAGGAGGGTGAGCATATCTTGAGAACCAAAAACCGGGACATTTTAGGAAAATAGAAGGACAACTACAATTTTTCTTCAACAGAATGGCACAGAATGTCAGTTCTCATCAACATAAGGTCACAGAAAAGGCATTAAGAAAATAAATAAAATGTAATTTCTACAACCAACATCATACATATTAATTAAACTGCTTACTTATAACAGCTGCTCACTAGCACAGATTTATAACACTCAAAAAAGTGCCTCTCAATGTTTTCAGTCGACCCCTCTATAAACCGGGACATGAGCCAAAATTACCGAAATCTGCCAGGACAGCCGGTGAAAACCCGGGACTGTCCGGGCAAATCCGGGATGTCTGGTCACCCTAATATAAGACATAGGGCCTGATTTAGATCTTGGAGGACAGGTTACTCCGTCACAACAGTGACCGATATCTCGTCAGCCGAAATATAAAATTCCGTAGGATATAATTATGGGATCTATATTTCAGCGGGCGGGATATCCGTCAATGTCGTGACAGAGTAACCCATCCGCCAAGATCTATATCGGGTCTATAATATTTACACTTAAAACAGATGTGAGTTTCACTGTTGATGTTTTTGCTTTGCACTGCACATTTAAATGTTATTTTGTTGTATGAGAGAGAAAACACAAGCCTTTGCTTACAACCATCCGGTCGCCGAGTGAGCTCCCATAAACAAACCCCCTTCTGCACCCACCACACTCCAGTGCACATACAGTAGTAAGTGTCACTCGAGGCTGGCATAAAGACTTTCATGACAGCAGTGCTCTGAGGCTAGGCCAATCCAACGCTGGAGGCCAGCGTCAATCAAAGGGACCCTCAGCCGGAGGCAGCTGAGAGAGCTCTGCAGGGATTAAAGTTAGGGCCATAGGGGTTTGGCGCATTTCAGGTTTCCTCGTTCTCGAACTAGGAAGCTCAGAACAACAGAGAGGGGGTCAATCAGAGTCAAATACTCTACGGTTGTGTTCCAATGAGGAAGAGATCTTTACCTTGCCTAATGCATCTCAGAGTCCTAACATCCTGACTCTCGTCCCCAGGCCCGCCAACATACCTCAAGAGGCCAGAAGTGCATGGATAGCAGTTAGGATAAATGTATGGACAGGAGTAAGAATATACTGACTGCAGTTAGAATGGATAGACTGCAGGTAGAATGCATGGATTGCAGCTAGAATGCATGGATTGCAGCTAGATTGCTGGGGGTGCAGTTAGAATGGATAGATTGCAGTTAGAATGGATTGCAATTATAATGCGGGGACAGCAATTATAATGCACGGACTGCAGTTACTATGCCCGTCTGCAGTTACAATGCACGGACTGCAGTTACAATGCATGCATTGCAGTTAAAATGCATGCATTGCAGTTAAAATGCATGGACCGCAGTTAGAATGCATGGACCGCAGTTAGAATGCATGGACCGCAGTTAGAATGCATGGACCGCAGTTAAGAATGCATGGACCGCAGTTAAGAATGCTCGGACCGCAGTTAAGAATGCACGGACCGCAGTTAAGAATGCATGGACAGCAGTTAAGAATGCATGGACCGCAATTAAGAATGCATGGACTGCAATTAAGAATGCATGGACCGCAGTTAGAATGCATGGACAGCATGGACTGCATGTAGAATGCATGGACCGCAGTTAAGAATGCATGGACCGCAGTTAAGAATGCATGGACAGCAGTTAAGAATGCATGGACCGCAATTAAGAATGCATGGACTGCAATTAAGAATGCATGGACTGCAATTAAGAATGCATGGACCGCAGTTAGAATGCATGGACCGCAGTTAGAATGCATGGACCGCAGTTAGAATGCATGGACCGCAGTTAGAATGCATGGACCGCAGTTAGAATGCATGGACCGCAGTTAGAATGCATGGACCGCAGTTAGAATGCATGGACCGCAGTTAGAATGCATGGACCGCAGTTAGAATGCATGGACCGCAGTTAGAATGCAGGGACCGCAGTTAGAATGCATGGACCGCAGTTAGAATGCATGGACCGCAGTTAGAATGCATGGACCGCAGTTAGAATGCATGGACCGCAGTTAAGAATGCATGGACCGCAGTTAAGAATGCATGGACCGCAGTTAAGAATGCATGAGCTGCATGGACTGCATGTAGAATGAATTGTATTGCAGTTAGAATGCATGGATTGCAGTTAGAATGCATTGACCGCAGTTAGAATGCATGGATCGCAGTTAGAATGCATGGACTGCAGTTAGAATGCATGGACTGCAGTTAGAATGCATGGACTGCAGTTAGAATGCATGGACTGCAGTTAGAATGCATGGACTGCAGTTAGAATGCATGGACTGCAGCTAGAATGCATGGACTGCAATTAGAGAGAGCTCTGCAGGGATTAAAGTTAGGGCCATAGGGGTTTGGCGCATTTCAGGTTTCCTCGTTCTCGAACTAGGAAGCTCAGAACAACAGAGAGGGGGTCAATCAGAGTCAAATACTCTACGGTTGTGTTCCAATGAGGAAGAGATCTTTACCTTGCCTAATGCATCTCAGAGTCCTAACATCCTGACTCTCGTCCCCAGGCCCGCCAACATACCTCAAGAGGCCAGAAGTGCATGGATAGCAGTTAGGATAAATGTATGGACAGGAGTAAGAATATACTGACTGCAGTTAGAATGGATAGACTGCAGTTAGAATGGATAGACTGCAGGTAGAATGCATGGATTGCAGCTAGAATGCATGGATTGCAGCTAGATTGCTGGGGGTGCAGTTAGAATGGATAGATTGCAGTTAGAATGGATTGCAATTATAATGCGGGGACAGCAATTATAATGCACGGACTGCAGTTACTATGCCCGTCTGCAGTTACAATGCACGGACTGCAGTTACAATGCACGGACTGCAGTTACAATGCATGCATTGCAGTTAAAATGCATGCATTGCAGTTAAAATGCATGGACCGCAGTTAGAATGCATGGACCGCAGTTAGAATGCATGGACCGCAGTTAGAATGCATGGACCGCAGTTAGAATGCATGGACCGCAGTTAGAATGCATGGACCGCAGTTAAGAATGCTCGGACCGCAGTTAAGAATGCACGGACCGCAGTTAAGAATGCATGAACTGCATGGACTGCATGTAGAATGCATGGACCGCAGTTAAGAATGCATGGACCGCAGTTAAGAATGCATGGACCGCAGTTAAGAATGCATGGACCGCAGTTAAGAATGCATGGACCGCAGTTAAGAATGCATGGACCGCAGTTAAGAATGCATGGACTGCAGTTAAGAATGCATGGACCGCAGTTAGAATGCATGGACCGCAGTTAGAATGCATGGACCGCAGTTAGAATGCATGGACCGCAGTTAGAATGCATGGACCGCAGTTAGAATGCATGGACCGCAGTTAGAATGCATGGACCGCAGTTAGAATGCATGGACCGCAGTTAGAATGCATGGACCGCAGTTAGAATGCATGGACCGCAGTTAGAATGCATGGACCGCAGTTAAGAATGCATGGACCGCAGTTAAGAATGCATGGACCGCAGTTAAGAATGCATGGACCGCAGTTAAGAATGCATGAGCTGCATGGACTGCATGTAGAATGAATTGTATTGCAGTTAGAATGCATGGATTGCAGTTAGAATGCATTGACCGCAGTTAGAATGCATGGATCGCAGTTAGAATGCATGGACTGCAGTTAGAATGCATGGACTGCAGTTAGAATGCATGGACTGCAGTTAGAATGCATGGACTGCAGTTAGAATGCATGGACTGCAGTTAGAATGCATGGACTGCAGTTAGAATGCATGGACTGCAGCTAGAATGCATGGACTGCAATTATTCCCCGTCTCCAATCAACTTCATTGGTATCACTGCTGTTTTCCTAACACCTAGGGGATGGGGAGATGCTCCTCGCTGTCCAAGCCAATATACTCAGTGTACTCTTAAGGGGGCAGGGAATTTTAAATGGCCATGCGAAGTATGGCCTCACAGTTTTACTAAGAGCAACATATAAATGGAATGGCATTCATGTGAACACTAATTGAAGAGAGGTAAAGGTTATAAAAAGCACTCTGGTAAAAACCTAAGGCCCAAGTAGTCAATGTTATATTGATCAGTATTTACATCCCCTCGGACCTTATTATCTGTTCATCTTTGAGGAAGTTATGAATGATTCAACATGTCTAATTTTCTTATCCGCAGAGCATTAGCTTCATTGTGTGGTATTGTAAAGCAGTTGATCTGGCGGTCCATTTTAAGCTCAGAGTCCAGGATAATTCCCAGGTTGCGTGCGTGGTCCGTGGGGGTGGGCGGGTTTCCGAGGGAGGGGGGCCACCAGGTGTCGTTCCATGCGTCGGTCTTTGGGCCCATGATGAGTACTTCTGTCTTGGTGGTGTTGAGTTGTAGGCAGCTGTTTTTCATTCATGGAGCTCACGTGTCTTGAAGCAACCTGGCATCGTGAGACGCATTAACTGCTACCATGACAACTCACTCACAGGAAGTCAGGCAGAGGACAGGCGGAAGCCGTCTCCCAGCACAGCCGGAAACACGTCATGAGCACAGACACGCTCGATCACTCAGACATCTGAAGCTTAAAATCAGGAAGTACACGGAACACAGTACTTGAAAGCGTGATGCCAGGAGAAGTGTAGGAAACGGCCACCCCGGGAGCTCACCTGAGAAAGTGCAAGTAAGCTCCACTTTGTCCAGGCTAACTTTAAAAACCCGCTGGGCTCCCGTGCTTCACCAGGAGTAGCGTGGCACAAACACCGGGTGCAACAAAAGCGGAGATATCGACCGACTCCCCGTCACTACTAAGAGCCCCGCACTGGATAGAATCAATGTACTTCTTGGATCTCTGACAACACCACTTGTCACAAAACCCGAATAATTATGCACCACTATAGTTTTGTGCACAGCTTTGTGACGGGATGCTTCACAGCAGAGTTCTGTAACCCACCAGCCAATCTTAGATCACTCCAGATGCCCCTTTATACATACACCGAACGGCAAATACCTCGTTCATGCAATACTTAAGACTAGAAGAAAGCTCAAGTATGAAAGAGCACCCATAAACAGTAGACATCTTTCTTCTGTTTCCTCCTCCCATTCCTATAGGACAAAAGTATAAAAAGAAGAGGTGCAGCAGTGTGTGGCATGCAGCAGTGTGCGGCGTGCAGCAGTGTGTGGCGTGCAGCAGTGTTTCGTGTAGCATTGTGCGGCGTGCAGCAGTGTGTGGCGTGCAGCAGTGTGTGGCGTGCAGCAGTGTGCGGCGTGCAGCAGCGTGCGGCGTGCAGCAGCGTGCGGCGTGCAGCAGCGTGCGGCGTGCAGCAGTGTGTGGCGTGCAGCAGTGTGCGGCGTGCAGCAGTGTGCGGCGTGCAGCAGTGTGTGGCGTGCAGCAGTGTGCGGCGTGCAGCAGTGTGCGGCGTGCAGCAGTGTGTAATGCAGCAGTGTGTAATGCAGCAGTGTGTGCAGCAGTGTATGGCGTGCGGCAGTGTGCGGCGTGCAGCAGTGTGCGGCGTGCAGCAGTGTGTGGCGTGCAGCAGTGTTTCGTGTAGCAGTGTGAGGCATGCAGCACTGTGGCGTGCAGCGGCGTGCGCGTGCAGCAATGTGCGGCGTGCACAAGTGTGAGGCGTGCAGCAGTGTGAGGCGTGCAGCAGTGTGAGGCATGCAGCAGTGTGTGGTGTGCAGCAGTGTGAGGCGTGCAGCAATGTGAGGCGTGCAGCAGTGTTTCGTGTAGCAGTGTGCGGCGTGCGGCAGTGTGCGGCGTGCGGCAGTGTGCGGCGTGCGGCAGTGTGCAGCGTGCGGCAGTGTGCAGCGTGCAGCAGTGTTTCGTATAGCAGTGTGAGGCATGCAGTACTGTGGCGTGCAGGGGCGTGCAGCAGTGTGCGGCGTGCAGCAGTGTGTGGCGTGCAGCAGTGTGTGGCATGCAGCAGTGTGTGGCATGCAGCAGTGTGAGGCGTGCAGCAGTGTGAGGCGTGCAGCAGTGTGAGGCGTGCAGCAGTGTGAGGCGTGCAGCAGTGTGTGGCGTGCAGCAGTGTGAGGCGTGCAGCAGTGTGCGGCGTGCAGCAGTGTGCGGCGTGCAGCAGTGTGTAATGCAGCAGGGTGTAATGCAGCAGTGTGCGCAGCAGTGTGCGGCGTGCGGTAGTGTGCGGCATGCAGCAGTGTGTGGCATGCAGCAGTGTGCGGCGTGCAGCAGTATGTGGCGTGCAGCGGCATGCAGCAGTGTGTGGCGTGCAGCAGTGTGTGGCGTGCAGCAGTGTGAGGCGTGCAGCAGTGTGAGGCGTGCAGCAGTGTGAGGCGTGCAGCGGCGTGCAGCAGTGTGCGGCGTGCAGCAGTGTCGTGCAGCATGCAGCAGTAATGCAGCAGTGTGTGGCGTGCAGCAGTGTGCGGTGTGGAGCTGTGTGTGCCGTGCAGCAGTGTGTGGCATGCAGCAGTGTTTCGTGTAGCATTGTGCGGCGTGCAGCAGTGTGCGGCGTGCAGCAGTGTGCGGCGTGCAGCAGTGTGTGGCGTGCAGCAGTGTGTGGCGTGCAGCAGTGTGTGGCGTGCAGCAGTGTGCGGCGTGCAGCAGTGCGAGGCGTGCAGCAGTGCGAGGCGTGCAGCAGTGCGAGGCGTGCAGCAGTGTGAGGCGTGCAGCAGTGCGAGGCGTGCAGCAGTGTGAGGCGTGCAGCAGTGTTTCGTGTAGCAGTGTGAGGCGTGCAGCAGTGTGCGGCGTGCAGCAGTGTGCGGCGTGCAGCAGTGTGTAATGCAGCAGTGTGTAATGCAGCAATGTGCGCAGCAGTGTGTGGCGTGCGGTAGTGTGCGGCGTGCAGCTGTGTGCGGCGTGCAGCAGTGTATGGCGTGCAGCAGTGTATGGCGTGGTTTGTAAACAACAAAAAAAGCGGACATCAAAGGAAGGGTGGGAGGGAACAAGCATATGGGGTGCGAGTTATAACGAAAGTTCTGGCGAAAGCAGTCTGCTGCTTTCAAGACCGATGCCAGATGCCAGCTTCGCGCTTGAATGCCTCACATGCACCGGCCATTAACCGCATTCCTAAGGTCTTGTGCCCCTTACTAAATCTCTGAATGCGTGAGGCGGCGCACGCACAGGAAGTAGCTGGTGGCAAATGGAATGCGCGTGGTTGTGCGCGTAACCGCCACCCGATCCGCCTGGGAAGCCTTTGGGGGCATTTTCGGAAGGCCCCTACATAAGTCTCGCTGAGCAATCGCTTACGCGATAGCCAGGCGAGACCTAAAAAGTAGACAGTAGCGCTTGTGAAAAGCGCAGCGCTCTTAATGAAATAAGTATGCATAAGTAAACAAAAGCGTGAGCTGTGCTGAAATATAAAGCATGGCACCCGTGCAGATAAAAGTAATGTTTACGGCGGCCCGTGAAGCAGGCGCCATGCTAAAGATAAACATTTTTTAAAACACTTATAAAAGAGAACTAGTGAGATCGGCAGCACAGGGACAAAAAGATGGAGCCTGCTAAAATATTAAGCATGGTGTCCGTGTTGTTAATTTAAAAGCAGGTGTTTTGCTGAAACTTAAAGCGCCGCACCCGGGGGCAGGATGGGGATGAGGGTCTGCGAGCCCCGCAGGCGCCATTGTTCAGTGTGTGTTACAATTGCTTTCACCACGCCACGCCAAACAAAGGAAATATGCGTCTGCAATAACAAAGCCCGGCTTAAAACAGTAATAAAAAAAATAATATAATTAAGAGCACGGTCGCAGTGCTTTAACAAAAAAAAAAAAAGCGGTTTTGGGTTGCAGGAAAGCATGTCGTAGGAGAAAGTCATTTAAGAAAATAGTGCTAACAGACTGTTCATAAAACATACACGTAACAACACACATAAGAGGGCCAGTCCTCATGGGAGGTTACAAAAGGAGAAAAGGACGTACTAAGGAGGGACTGCTAAGCCTATAGATGAATCAAAAGCCACCATTTACAAAGGTCAATAACAGGAGCCAGATTGAAAAGATGGACGGAAAATAGGCAGAGCTTCAAGTCCATTCCTGAATACAGCATGTCTCAAAGAGACAGTGCAATTGCTGCCTAGGCAAGACCTAAAAAAGACTGGCTGTGGCTTGTGAAATAATAACTATTTAAGGATGTAACAAAGAGGTGCAGAAAATGTACATACGGGACACAGCAAAATGCATTTCCAATAACTTTAAACAGAAGAAACCATTTGTCAAAGTGTAAACTCACAACAGAAAGTAGAGGCCCCAGGAAGCTCCAGCCCCCCACATGTTTGGGGTGACTCCCTGGTAAAGGCCTCGCAGTCCTTCATGCCTCCAGACGGTGGTCATGCAATGCAGAATCCCATTGTACTTCGGCCGCAGTTCCAATCCATCGCTGACTACAAAAGAAAAAAGGTTTTAGTGGGCATGGGATCAGAACAACGTGATAGTGGCTGCTACACAAAAAATAACGATACAAGAAATGTTCATGCAGTGATACAACACGCTAAAAATCATTAGACATTGACATGATATCAAAACAGCACGGTACATAAAAGCTGTACATGCCTAACTAGTCCTTCTCCATCATATAGTCCATGAACCCCTCAGTGTCACTTTTTATGTGTGGAGCTATCTTGGTGTTAGCTGCACAACAGCAAGCACATGGCGAATATGTGAGTATGCAGACTCTAAAGTCATGATACATACATACTATATGACCATGATGTATGTGTATGAAAGCTTAATTACCTCCACTCTGCTTTGCGGGCCAAGAAAACCTCTTCGAGCATTTCCTGAAACAGTTATTTTCCTAAATCCACTGGCTGTCAAACTCTATAGTTTATTTCCAACAGCTGGTGATGCAGCAAGGTAAAACCACAGCTCTCTGGTCATGAAGCTAAATACACTCAGACGATAAGTACAATCAATTGTACTGATCCTCCCTTCCTCCCTCTCACGTGCCCTAGTCGCTCACTCACAAGACTCCATCATGAACAGCGGCATCTGTATTGTGTCGATGTGCGACCTATCCTAGAAATGCTCTAATATACTGGGTAGTGATAGAGTGGAAATTACATCTACCTTTTTAAAGGCGAACAAAACTGAACATGACGCTTTTTGAGAGAAAATAAATGTGCGACAAAAACATGTTATTGAAAAGATGATGAAAACAAAGAATTTTCGTTACTACATCATAAAAGCATGCAGAAAAATAGTTTAGATGATATCATTTGTATAAGTAACATAGGTTGTGATTTACTAAATAAGTTTTATGGCTTGTTAGAAAGCGTGTCCATGATGAAATTCTCATGTTATTGAATTCACCTCTAGTCGTTCTTAAATTACATTTACATTAAAGAATAACAAATGAGATTTATTAAATAGAATGATGAATCTTGATGTTGATTGTGAACTTTATTAAAATGACCTTTATGTGTGATAACGTGTGCACAGAAAATGACAAAAGAAAAGTAGGTGCTTCAAATTTCTACTCAAAGATGTTTTTGCCAAACTTTCAGATAATGTTCCTTATATGTGTGCCAATATTAATTTCTTGAAACGAGATTTTACTTATATATTTTAGAATGCATTTACATGTTGGTACTTGTAATTGTAGTTGTACCCCATTTTTACATTAATTATTTTATAAGGTGTACTAAATCACCTTAAGTGCATCAGAAGCTATACTAGAATCTCGTCTTTTTCATGAATTGGTAAATGTATGCTTATAAATAGTATATATTCTACGTTATATTAGTCTAAGCTAACATAGGTCAATCTGTATTCATTAAGTTTTCTGCTTCGCTATGCACACTGTGAGATCACTCATGTAACAGTTGACTGTAACAATTTTCTTTTCCCTCTTGAGATTCTCCTGTATTGTATAAAGATTTTGCTACTAAATGTTACCACTCGTGTCTCATGCTCTAGCTAAAGGGCACTGTTTAACCTTTCACTTGCAGAATGACTTAAGAACTGCATAATTGTTCCACCTATTTCCTCTGCATTATGTGCCTTCTTTATGTCGCCCGACCCACATACTATCCGAACAACGGACTGAGTGGTCTGATCAGATGAGGAGACACCAGGAGGAGTCCATTCTTTTTTATGCATTGACAGACACAGAGACGTCCGTGTGTCTATGCAGCTGAGGGTGTTGACGGACAGCTGCTTTTCTGCATAGATGCCGATTTCGAACTGATTCCAGAGAGTTGCAGAGCTTTTGATGCAAACTTACCTGGATTTCCTTTCCATCGCATATGTTATATGCGCCTAGTAGTCTCACCTTCGGGGACAATTCGAACTGGCAACTTGTGTCCTTTCGTGAACTTGCGAGCTTTGGGTATTCATTTTTCTATATTATTGTCTTTATTTTTTTTATGAAATCTATTGGTACACTTGTATTACTAAAGACTCGATAAACAAAATGTAATTTACAAATTTTCCTCAGTTATCATGATTTATTCCAAAAAAGGGAATGAGCATTCTCAATTTAGGGTTTACTAATGACTAAAGAAGATCATTTGAGAAAAATCACAGAGCATCAATTTGTAACGGTATTATTCCTTATAGCTTTGACTGAACTCTTGTTGTTTATGATTTTGGCTTGCCTACGTTTCTTCAGGGGATTTGGGCCTGCTGTACTGATCATTTACTTTTATAGCATTGTCTTGAGGATAATTTGCATGAGTTTGATTTCCCATTTGTAGTTTGGTTATCCAATTCCTGGTCCTCATTGGAAGACCATAGGGACCCTTAATATACAACCTCTCTCGGCACACATCAATGTCCATCGGAGGACTAAGTGAGTGAAATTATAAACATTTCTAGATAAAATTGTAAGAAAGATTTATGAAGAAAACCTTTGGCCCAGCCAATGCTACAGCGGTAGGAAACAGTGAACAATGACACAAAATATCATGCTAGCAGGTGTGGGAGTTCTCTTACGTGTCCACTCATCCCTTGCTGAAAAGTGCCAAGACATGCAACTATGGCTATGGGCTAGACTGCATGGAAAGCTACAGCTTAAGAGTACAGCCAATTAGTGCCCAAAAGTTCTCAGTTGGTAGCTTGTTGTAATGAAAATTAGCACCCAAAAGGTGTCCCATGGTAACTCTTTGAGGTCAATCAATGAGCATCACCCACTTAATGCCCAACAAGAAACTGTGGGTCTGCCAAGCTCTCTCCATCTTGTGTAAGGTGAAGTTGGCCTCTAAGGTATTGGTGGCCTCTGGGTATCTGCTCGTCAGTGGTGCTCTGAGACCCAGTGCCTGGCCATCTAGCTCTTAGGTTCCCTGAGGATCTTTCCTTTCTGAAAATCTGGAAGCCCTGGGCTAATAGAGTCATCCCTCATTTCAAGAGCGATGACAGATGCCGGTCACTTATGGCAGGGCAAAGGCCTCGCAAGTTTGTCCCATCAACAATCTAACAATCTAAATGCCTACATACACTTTAATGGGTCACCCCTTTCATTAAACCTTGAACAACCACCCAAAAAAGTTTGTACTGTATTCACCGTAAAGGGTTTACCCTCTTAAAGATTTCACATGTCGCCCAAATTTAAGTCAAGAGGTTGAGTGGTCTGTATTTGCCACAGAACAGACACCTTCTGCCAGGCACTGTTGACAACCCTAGTCTGGTAAAATACACTACACACCCCCGAGATGGGCACAATGGCATGCAACCATAAAGCTATGCATACAACACCAATATGAGATAAACCACCTCTAAGTTGGATAGCTCTAACTTCTAAGTCATTCAATTATCCATTTAAAAAAAAATCTTTAGTGAAGTTCTAGTAATAAAAATGAACAGCTTATACAAACTGTTTATAATACTGTATTACAACTATTTATCATGTGCATGTGAATACATATCCACCGGTGGTTAATGTATTGTCAACAGCAGCTTTGGCCTTACTCACAGTTTTTAGAACAGGCTTTGACTTTAAGCCACAACCTACTTTCGAACATACCTCTGAAACCCACGTCAGGCTCACATAGCCTTTACCTTGTTTACTGTGGTAAATTTAAATTACCTGTACTTAATTTATGCGGTAAAATTCAATAAGGATAACTCAGAATAAATAAGAGGCAGAATCCGTGATATTAGAGGTTTTAAAAGGGGATTTATTCCTTACAAAGGAATTGGTTCGAACCAGGCAATCGGATTCCGTCACCACGAAGGTTCGGGAAGGGATTGAGCATACTTTATTGACAGGTTATCATATATATAGTCAATGCATTACAGTAAAGGCAGATGCAGGAGGCGTAACAGCTGAGAAGAGAGATAAGAATACACATACGTAATGAAAAAGGCGTTACAATAGGCGTGCATGAGGGCGTGTACTAGAAACGTCATTATGAGGATGACACAGGTGGGTGGATCCATAAGAGAATCCTGCAATGTCAGCAGAAATAAATGGCAGAGATGCGCGTGCAGCAGCATGACGTGTGATTGACGTATAACTGGAGGGTGAAGGGGACTTGACATTTAGCCCTACATGAGGAGACAGAAGTCTGGGATGTCAGAACAACCTAATCCCAAATCGTATCTAATATCTTGTGTTTAAGGAACTGTATTATCTAGAAGGAAAGGTCTCTCAGGCAGAGGCTATCCTATACTGACTGCTAGTGCGTGTATAAGCGTCTAAGTGTCTACATGAGATGCGAGGGGGCATGGGCCTACCATGGTAACAGGAGCTATGAATTACTTGCACGGAGACAGTAAGGCCGGGCCCTTTGCTCTGCAGCTGGAAGGATGTTTACCTAAACTACTAGACAGGAATGCATTTCTCGAGGAGCGGAGCAGATAACTTGAAGGCTAAATACAGTCTTGGCAGGCAACAGGCCGAGCCGGGCACCGTTAGCCGCGCAGGGAGTAAGACAAAAGGTCATGGATACAGATGCAGGTCCAGGCTGGAGCATTCAGAGGCAGAAGGCAGGAAAAGGCTCGATGGCAGAATTCAGGGCCTAACTTGCCAGAGCTGAAAAACGTGAAAGGTACACCATATAAAGACGGTGGCAAGGCATACTTAGGAACGGAATAATCGACCCATTCATGGTGGACCTGAAAGAGGACATGTTGACGTTGGACACAATTGTATTTGCGTCTTTATAGCTTGAAGTGGAGGGAACATACATGTACTTGTAGCACGTACATGGAGCCGTTGGGGTCTAAGATAGGGGACACAATTGATCATAAAAATTCATATTTCCTCATTCCCTCCTTGTCCCCTACGGACCCTTCATGATATATCGATCCTCAGGAATCCATCAATCTGTTCATGTAACATCATTTGCTCTTCTTTCTTCTTACGGGATTTTGAATGAGAACTTGAACGTGGAATACATGATGTGGCACACAGGCCGCAAATCGCTGGCCCACATTGTAGGCACAGGCAGCAACTGAATACTATGAGAAGGGCAATACCTAGGAAGGATAGGACTTTCCATCCCCAGGCTGACAACACACTCCAGAACCAACCGGACCACGTCCAGGTGCCTGGATTCTGGTGTATCCGACTTGCAATCTTATGAAGACGAGTTATGGCTTTATATACTGATGGCGCGTTTTCTGGAATGAAAACACAGCAACTCGATCCGATGACTCTACAGGCTCCGCCCCTATCGGCCAGGATGACGTCAAGGACAAGACGATTTTGGAGAACAACAATCCGCATCGCAGACTGCTCCTCTGTTAAGTTGCCTAGGGCAGAGGTAGTTTCATTCACTACTGCTTCAAGGGTTCTGGTTAATTTACGTATCAGTTTACTATTAGAGACAACACCTATGTAGGGAAAGAGACCTTTATTGAAGTCTGTGTATTGTTCCCATGCCGTTTCAGTGTAGTCGACAATCGCGAGATCTCTCTGGGGTCTATCGTGTACTAGATGGGTATTTCTATGATAATCAGGAGGGGCTAGGAAAACAGGTGGCAGAAGGAATGCAATGTAACAGGTACCATCCCAATCTAGAGGTAAACGTATATATGCGGTATGACCACAAATGAAGTAGGAATGACGGGAAGCTCTAAATGTAGACTTGCCTTGGTCACTGAATTCGATCACAGTAGTACATTTACTATGACCCAGGTGTACTGAACCATTCTTTCTTACACATACTTCACCTTTGATTGGTAATACTGACATAGCAGGCAAGACTGGTGCAGCTTCGGATTCAACATTCAGAATCATGAGGTTAAGTGTAAAGTTACCTAATCCATATACTTCATTTTCTAGATCAGTTCCTGTCCTTTTGGGAAGTCCCTCCTTGTTAGCGTAGCAGGCTTTAAGCAAAACTAAGTTCAGGTTTCCCCATACCCATTTGCTCTGGTAAACTACGGTATTTGAATCTAAAGAATTAATCAAACTAAACCATGCACCACAGGAACCATTGTGTGTGAATGGATACGGAAAGAGGGGCAGAACTCCCTTGTATTTCTGATAGGGAGGGAGTCGGCCACATATCCAACAATTTGTAGCGTTGTTGGCCTGATGAGAGTGATGTAGCATACTAATGAATGTGTTGTTGCGCAGCGCAAGTCTGTAGGGCAACTCATGTGGAGGTAATTCGCTAAAAGAGTTTTCGGCAGTAACATTGAAAGCAGAATGTGCACGCTTGAAAATAGGGTAGTATATGTGCAACAGTATACTTGCAGCAATAATCAGAAGATTTAGAAAAAACATAATCAATAATGTCACTATACAGTGACTACGAAGTGATTTACAATATGCACGCTTCTTGAGCTGTTTCTGTCTATCTCTCTCTCGATTTCGGTCTAGAGGATACATGTCAGAGACTAATTTAACCGATTCACCTAGGAGAGGACTTAAACAATCAAATTGTCTGACTTGCTAGACCTTAGTTTCAGTTTATATTCCTGGGAAGCAGTTTTCTCGGCCAGGGGGAGTTTTGAGTCAGTCTGTGGAGGAGGGCAGGGCTGAGAGTTCAAATCAGAAGGCAGTCCATGAAATTTCTTGATATGGCTAGAGTGTAGCCAACCCTTGCGGCCCTCAATCTTCACTGCTGTCCTCGTGGTCAGAAGTACTAGTTTCGGCGTTTGCCAGCGAGGCTCCAGCGGGCTCCTCCTGTCGAAATTTCTTATAAACACGTAGTCTCCGGGAACCACTTCATGGGGCTTCACCTCGGTGTTGTTGGGAAAGGCTGCAGCTACCTGTGAACGGCAAGATTGTAGTGCAGACATCAAGGAAGCAAGGTAATCTGTCAGCATATTACAATCAACATCAGTGATTTTACGAGGTATAGGCGTCCCCCACATATTTGGTGGCCTACCGAAGACCACCTCGTACGGGGATAGCCCTGTTCGAGAATGTGCTATCATTCTCATGTAAAAGAGCGCAACTGGTAAAGCTACTATCCAGTCGACGCCTTTCTCTCTGCATATTTTAGAAAGTCATATTTTCAGAGTCTGATTATGACGCTCCACGAGACCTGCTGCCTCGGGATGCCGGACACAGTGGAATTTCCATTGATAGCCTAACAGGAGTGTAATGTGTTTCATTAGCTCGGATGAGAACGGCTGACCGTTATCTGAGTACACGATACGGAGCAAACCATACCGTGGGAAGAATTCACGAACCAGCTGCTTGGCAGTGGTCGGAGCAGTGTAATCTGGGACTGGATATGCTTCTGTCCAACGAGAAAGTGCGCATACAACTACGAGGACATATTTGAATCCTCGACAACGTTCCATCTGGATATAATCCATCTGGAGGACTTCAAAAGGGTGATCAGGAGGTTGAAATCCACCTTGCTCTACAGGAATGCTTTTACCTGGGTTGAACTGACAACAAATCATGCAAGTACGCACTTTCTGTTTGGCTGCTGCTCGTAAGTGTTTATTGGACCAAATGTTTTGAATACTGTCTAACATAGCTTTCTCTCCTAGATGCGCTGGACTATGTATTGTGTTAATGATAACTTGAACCATGGAGTCGGGGAGAAACCATGTAGATTTTCCCTTCGTCATCCATCCCTGATCTGTTTGGATCCCTCCTAGTTCAGTCCATTTCTTGATTTCCTCTGGTGTAGCATGTGTCTGTATGTCAATTACATCAAGGCGGGATCCCTAACTGTCATGCAGTGTGTCGATGTCGGAACTATTGTCTTTGTCAAGTCAGTTGCATGAGTCCGATTCTGTGCTGTTTGCTTAGCTGTTCGGTCTGCTAGGTCGTTACCCTGGGAAATGATATCGGTGACCTTTGTATGGGCCTTGCACTTCATGATAGATATCGTAGTAGGCAGATGTATTGCATCTAACAGAGCTTGAATGAGGGGACCGTGTTGAATGTTGGCACCGTGAGAAGTTAAATAACCTCTCTCTCGCCAGAGGACTCCGAAGTCGTGTACAACTCCGAATGCATAACGTGAATCTGTGTATATGTTAACTCTCTTATTTTTGGCTTGAATACAGGCTTGTGTCAGAGCGATGAGCTCTGCTGCTTGAGCTGACAATGTGTCAATACAATTCGTTTCAATAACTTCGGTGTCTGTTGTGACTGCGTAAGCGGCCACTAACTCTCCTGTACTTGTTCTCATGCATGAACCATCCACATAAAGTGTCAGGTCTGGATCTGGTAATGGAATGTCTGTCAAGTCTTGTCTGGGTTTCGTCGTAATAGTAATGACTTCAATACAATCATGTGCCAATGGGTCTGTTCCACTTAATGGCAAAAGTGTGGCAGGATTTAATGTACTACAGCGTCTGATTTCTATGTGTGGCTGAAACAATGTTAATTCATAACCTGTCAGTCGTGCTATAGTCAAGTGCTGGGTCTGTGTTCGGTTTAAAAGAACTTCCACGGAATGTGGAACTTGCACTGTCAATTGGTGTCCTAATACTATGGAATCACTTTGTCTGATCGCTAAAGCTGTTGCTGCGACTGATTTCAGGCACGTAGGCAGAGCCTGGGCTACTGGATCTAATGTGCTAGAAAAGTAAGCACATGGTTTGTGTGAACCTGCTTGTTCCTGAGTGAGTACTGACAAGGCAGTACCTTCGCGTTCTGTAACAAAAAGTGTAAAAGGCTTACTGTAACATGGTGTCGCTAAAACAGGTGCTTGGCATAAAGCTTTCTTTAAGTCTTCAAAAGCTTATGTATGTTCCTGAGTCCAAGGGAGGACAGTCGAAGTCGCTGCCTCCTGGGTTGTCAACTGAATGAGTGGTTTTACTAGAAATGCATATTGGGGAATCCATTGTCTACAGTATGAAGTGAGACCTATGAAGGCCCGCACCTCCTTTTGTGTCTTGGGTGGTGACATGTTTACAATTAACTGGATGCGGTCAGGTGTGAGCTGTCTCCCCCCTTTGGACAGCAAGTGCCCAAGGTACACAACTTGCTGAACACAGAATTGCAGCTTCGAAGGGGACACCTTGTGCCCCTTGTCGGCCAGAAAATGTAAAACCGTCAGTGATGCTTTTTCACATTCGGGCTCGCTTCGGGCGGTGATCAGCAGATCATCGACATACTGAAGCAGGGTAGTGTTAACAGGCATGTGGATACTGTCAAGTTGTCTTTTCAGTGCTTGGCTGTAGATGCTGGGGCTTTCTGTGAATCCTTGAGGTGCGCGTGCAAATTTGAAGCTTTGTCCATTTAAACAGAATCCGAACAAATATTGGCTTTCCGGATCGATTGGGACGCTAAAGAAGGCGTTCTTGAGGTCAATTACAGTAAAGAACGTTGCTTCTGAATCAATAGCTGTCAATAATGAAGAGATATCTGGATATCTGGAACCACGGGATATTGTGGTACAATGCATTTATTCAATTCGCGCAGATCAATAATTAATCGATAAACTGGGGGTGCTTTTGGATCAGTACGTTTAAGAATCGGAATGATAGGAGAATTACATACATTGGAGTCGGTTTCCACAACCACTCCTTGTGCAATGAGCTCGTCAATGATTTGCAGCAAAGCCACTACAGCATCTGGAGGTAACTTGTATTGTCGAATTCGTGGTAATACCACTCCTGCTTTGAGTGTGACTCGATACGGTGTAATGTGCATACAACCTACATCAGTGGGGCCTTGTGCCCATAAATGTGCAGGGACATTCTGTAACCGGTGATCCATGTCTCTAAATACGTAGTGACCTTTAAAGTCACGCAAAAATAGTCGTACCCCTTCCGGGGAACAACATATTACAGCTCCTAGAGCTTTCAGTGTCTTTATACCTAACAAGTTTTCTGGGCATGATTTTGTAAGCAATAAATCTGTAGTCCGTGTCAATGGACCAACTGCAAGAGGAAGAGGTTGCGATACTTCGTTAACAATAGGCTTTCCTGAAAAACCAAGGGAAACATTCTGTGAGCCTGAGAGGGGTGCCCCTGGAACCTCGTCGTGACTTATAGTTGTTCTGCTTGCCCCTGTATCAATTAAAAACTTTCTGTCTTTCCCTAATACTTGACTATGTACATAAGGACCCTCTTGATCTACAGGAACCTCAATAAGAGGCAAGCCAACCTCCCTCTCTAGGCTGTTTCATGTGTATCGCTGATAATGGGGATAGTCATTTTGTGCATACTGGTACATCTGTTGTGTCGTGTTTTGTGTTGCGGCACTAGGCTGTGGCTGTGGTACTGCTACGGTCTGTTGTGAAGCTTGCATAGGCTGTACATTCTGAGGTATTTGTGGTTGGATCTGATCCTGTCTAGGTGGACGCGGTCTCTCCTTGGTTTTACCCGTAGAGATATTGTGTTTCAGAACTGCACAATCGTTTATATAATGACCTGGCTGTTTACAATAGTTGCATGTCCCTTTAACAGGAACCGCTGAATTACTGGACTGTGTCGCACCCTTTTTATGACCGTCAGCTGGAACTGACTGGGCGACAAGCATTTTCATTTTCATGTCTTTCATACGTCTTTGTTCGTGTTCATGTTCTTCTCTGATTCTATTCTGGTGGTACTGTAACATTTGTGAAGGGGTATTAGCTTGCCAAGAGCTCTCGACTTTCAATACTCTGTTCTTAACCTGGGGCAAGGAATTCTCGACTAATTTTGTTACAAAAAGATGTGGATATGAATCGCTACTTGCTTTCAGACCGCTATTAATACCAAAACATTTTTCAAATCGGGAATAAAAATCACTAGTGTCTTCATCGGGTTTCTGTTTGCAGGCTGAGATTGCACCCCAGTCTTCCTTTTTCGTAGTTAATAAACGTGGCAATACTTGTACTAACAATCCTGGTAACGCTTTAGTTTTGTCCCCAAGCCCTAGGCCTGGAGTTCTGGTATTTTCTTCGTTTTCTAATGCTGTCCAATCAATCTTTTGCTCTCCCACCTCCCATTCTTTTTCTTTGAGTTTCTCGTAAATACCGGCAGGCAATAATACTTTTAATATTTTCATAATGTCAGGATAGGTATAATCACCCATGAGTAACATGTCTTTTATTTCACGGTGAAAACCTGCTGGATCTCTGTCATGGCTGGGCACTAATTTTTTCATTTCCAATAATCTTATTTTAGTTATAGGCGTGTACATAAACACGCGTCTAAAAGTATTATCATCATTTCTAACTGGGTGCACTTCGCGTAAGGGATTCTGTCTGTCTATGTAATACATTTTTCTTTCCATGGAGGGAGCTGGATCAAGCTGTGAACACAGGAAGGCACTGTATCTGTGCCGATGTTCTAGAATTACTTTAATTAGATCGGTACTTAGACCTCTCCATTTCTTCATGAGTAGTTCTATCAGTATATCAGGTAGGGGACCAGGATCGGAGTGTTGGCCTTCATACAATATAAGGAGGTGTTGTATCATGTACATACCAGTTAAACGCTGTTCGTCTGGTGAAAGATTCAAAAACGTGTGTGCTAGCGCGTCATCACTATATTTAGCAGAACTGTCAGCCCATTGTACTGCTGACCTGGCTAATTCTTGTTCATCCATAGAATCGAGTACATGGTACCCCATTCGTTCTTGAAGTATTTTATCAGTAGCCTGAAATAAGTGTTCTGGGGTCCTTGGATTTGACATGGCTGCTTGAAAAATTCTCTTACTTTCTGGACGTATCGGACGCATTGAATTATTAAAAGATCTTCCCTTACCTACATAAGCTATCATTTCTCTAGCTGGTAATTGTAATTGTCCTGTTGTTGTTTCTTGTTGTTCCTCCTCCTCCGAGGATTCTGTCTTATCTGCATCTATTTCTCTTTCAGGCTGTTCTCTTTCACGTATTTATTCTACTGTTTTTCGGATCCTTCGGTACATATTTTTTATACTATTCTGTTTATCATGTTTTCCGTCTGCTATATTCTGACCCCATTTGGTAAGTGCTTTCATTTCTTCCGGGTCTACACTAGGCCTATCTCTGTTTCTTATCAGGCAGTTTATGAAGAAGCGTAACAATAGTTTTTGTGTGTCCACTTTCTGGTATGCCATGGCCTCGCCAATACTTTCAGGACCTTGCCCTGTTTGGACAAAGTGATATATTTTGTCTAGATGATCAATCATTCCTGGTAGTATCATTAAATAGTTCGCAACTCGTCGTAGACGTACTGATGATAGCATCATTCTGTCTTCTTTACCGGGTACTGGATCATATCTACAGTCTGTAAGAGGCTCTTTAAGTATGTCGTAATTCGCTGTTTGGGGTGTACGTTGGTGTGCTAAATCCCTATAAGTCAATCGACGTGTTAGTGGTGGCGTATGAAAACCTCCTGTCGCACCTCCTGAGGTGCTAGGTCCAAAAGGATTCGTTGGGTGTAAGGTAGGAAGAATAGGTGCAGGAAGAAGTGGAGGAACAGGCGGAAGGTTTGGAACGGACGGAGGAGTAGTATGTTGCTGCAGAAGTAGGGGCAGATTATCTCGGGGTCGAGCGCCGTTAGCAGGTGGTGTGCGTGACGGCGGAACATTAACATATTCGGGGGCTGCATCGTCTAAATAGGAAGAAAGGAAAATGTCCTTTGCGGTCTTGGGGTGCAATTTGGTCGGAAGTAATGGAGATGGCAGATCTTTCGGTATTTCCAGGGTGGCCTTAGGTAAACCCTCGGCCAGAAGAGGATACATACCATTCATAAGAGTGTTTCGTTGTCTGTCTACTTGTTCTGCTTTTTCTCGGATACCTTCCTCAACTAATACGTTTTCTCGGGCTTTGTCTGAATCCTCCCTACTTTTCTCTTCTTTTCTGAGCGCTTTCTCTGTGCGTCTATGCGATTCTTTACGCCATAATTCAATGGCATCTTTCTGTGACTGTCTGGCTTTCTTTTTCCATAATGCTTCTTCTACTCTCATGATGCAATCTGCATCCCATGTCCCAGCAGCGGGCCATCTCTGATTCTCTACTAAATCCTTGGTGTAGTCCACCCATAAATCGAGATATAATACGGCATCTAGGCCATGTTTATGGTACATAAAGTACCCTGGAGTGTCCCTAGGTGGAATGGGAACGGCTTCCTCGAGTATCCCTTTTCTAGTTTTTATCTGTCTTAATTTCGAGAATAACGGCATCTTAAACCTTGCTACTTGATTCTTACTCGGACTTGAACACAATTAATACAATAAACACAGTAATGAAGATCGAACAATCACTCATACCACGACATTTAAAACACATTAAAACATTTTAAAACGAACAATGATAATTAGAATAAAACTAGCTAACTGCATAATACTGGATATACTGCTAAACAGTACAGATACACTGCTAAAACAGTGCAGACCAGGTCTGTGTACCCAAACCCGTCTTGACCGGCACAAACCAATGCGCACGTCTAGATGCGTCCCCAGCAACGGTACTCACCGGGAAGCACGGAACGGAACAGAAGGCCTCGGAAACTCTGGACTGGACTGGACCGGACTGGACTGGACTCGACTCGTGACGTAGGTACTTCGGAACTTCGGAATCTGGTGGGCCTCTGTATACCTCGGATCTTGCTCTCTCAGCTAGGCTCTGGTCGGGATCCTCCGCACTCCTCACCGCCTCGTCTGGGTGTTGATCGCAGCCTCAGTCACCTCCGTTGGCCTGAGGGAGGTACAGGAAATCCTGCGGGTACGCGTAGTTGTCCGTCCGGCTGTGGCAGGAGACCGGGCCTGCAATGCACCTCCGGCGCGTGGGGTGGGGGAGGGGTCCCTATTCGGGCGCCAATTATGTGGTAAATTTAAATTACCTGTACTTAATTTATGCGGTAAAATTCAGTAAGGATAACTCAGAATAAATAAGAGGCAGAATCCGTGATATTAGAGGTTTTAAAAGGGGATTTATTCCTTACAAAGGAATTGGTTCGAACCAGGCAATCGGATTCCGTCACCACGAAGGTTCGGGAAGGGATTGAGCATACTTTATTGACAGGTTATCATATATATAGTCAATGCATTACAGTAAAGGCAGATGCAGGAGGCGTAACAGCTGAGAAGAGAGATAAGAATACACATACGTAATGAAAAAGGCGTTACAATAGGCGTGCATGAGGGCGTGTACTAGAAACGTCATTATGAGGATGACACAGGTGGGTGGATCCATAAGAGAATCCTGCAATGTCAGCAGAAATAAATGGCAGAGATGCGCGTGCAGCAGCATGACGTGTGATTGACGTATAACTGGAGGGTGAAGGGGACTTGACATTTAGCCCTACATGAGGAGACAGAAGTCTGGGATGTCAGAACAACCTAATCCCAAATCGTATCTAATATCTTGTGTTTAAGGAACTGTATTATCTAGAAGGAAAGGTCTCTCAGGCAGAGGCTATCCTATACTGACTGCTAGTGCGTGTATAAGCGTCTAAGTGTCTACATGAGATGCGAGGGGGCATGGGCCTACCATGGTAACAGGAGCTATGAATTACTTGCACGGAGACAGTAAGGCCGGGCCCTTTGCTCTGCAGCTGGAAGGATGTTTACCTAAACTACTAGACAGGAATGCATTTCTCGAGGAGCGGAGCAGATAACTTGAAGGCTAAATACAGTCTTGGCAGGCAACAGGCCGAGCCGGGCACCGTTAGCCGCGCAGGGAGTAAGACAAAAGGTCATGGATACAGATGCAGGTCCAGGCTGGAGCATTCAGAGGCAGAAGGCAGGAAAAGGCTCGATGGCAGAATTCAGGGCCTAACTTGCCAGAGCTGAAAAACGTGAAAGGTACACCATATAAAGACGGTGGCAAGGCATACTTAGGAACGGAATAATCGACCCATTCATGGTGGACCTGAAAGAGGACATGTTGACGTTGGACACAATTGTATTTGCGTCTTTATAGCTTGAAGTGGAGGGAACATACATGTACTTGTAGCACGTACATGGAGCCGTTGGGGTCTAAGATAGGGGATACAATTGATCATAAAAATTCATATTTCCTCATTACAACGGAGCACTTCTTCCACCCAAACTTTAGTGATTTGTAAATATGCATCATATAAATGCACAATTGCACTGGTCTTCAGGGCTTGCACTATTTCTATATTATCAACCCACAGGCGTACAACCAGAAACTCTGTGCTCTCTATGAGGATGGTGTTATCAATTATGTCATTTGATATATCATGAGTGATGTAATAAAAGAGGTCATAAGTAGTGCAGGACAGAGACACAAGTTATATTAACTGGGGTTTTTTAAAATCTTATTTCAACATTACTTGAATGTCATATTATAAATATATGCAAACACACACACACACATATATATATATGTATGTATACACACACACACACACACGCATATCACAGCGAGAGAGAGAGGGGGAGAAGGGAGGGGAAGAACAACAAATGCAAATTAGCATGGTAAAGAACAATTAAGCAATAAGGTACAGAAATGTGATGCCCTGCAGCCTTTCAAGAAACTGCACTTAGAGGTAATGTTTCTAAATGTCTTCTGTAAACACTCTGAGAAAGGACACAGAGAACAGGAACGCTGAGAGCTGGAACATGTCTTAGTTTGTTTTTGAGGAGATATCAGTAATGCATTTCCTTATTGCCATTTTTAGGTCTCGCCTGAGCCAGCGCATGTGCTGCTCTGGCGAGACTTTTAGTCAGGGGGCTTCAAAAAGCTGACCACACGCTTTTGCTTGTGGTTACGTGCACAGGCACCATCTGGCTTTCCTCTCTTGCCATGGCTCATTAAGCGCATCGGTCGCGGGCACCGTTACAGCGCGCACACATTGCGCATCACTCGCCAGATGTGCCTCGCAGTGCACGCGCTTGTTTTTTGCTTTCAGCGCGAGGCGCTTTGCATCCATGGCAGCGCATGCGTTTATGGATTCTCTCCATTCTCCTTTGTGTGCTGCTTCCCCTTTCACACCTCCACCACTCTGTGCTCTCCTTGTTGTTCTCCATCCTCCCAGATCATCTGTTGTTTTTCCACCCGTCTACATCCTACTCTGCTTTTTATTAGGTCTCGCCTAAGCATTCTTTTTTAAACTTATTATATACATAACTACTAGTATGCATGGTTTCCTACCTAACAAACAACTTACTTCATTGGGATTGTTTTTGCTTTTAGAGTTTGCGATTAGCTTTTATAATAACGCTGTACATGAGAGCATCGTTACATATTGGACCACAGACTCGCCTTTCCCTCAGCCAGTGTAATGTCATTTCCCAGGAGTCGTCTCAGCGCCGAGCACACACACGTCCAATGCGCCGCCGCCTTTTGGCTGAACTTGCTGTTAAAAGGGAAGGAGCCGCTTCTAATGTGTTCTAGTCCATAAACAGGGATGTGGAATTCCTATAGCCCGACGCCCAGGACATATTGTTTGGGGTCAAGGGCAACAAGTTTTCATATGTATTTTGTCCCTGGGACAAGCTGGCCCAACCCCACTGCAGCCCAAACCCTTTGGCTGCCAGTTTGTAGTACCACATTATGAATCAGGAAAGGGCACTGTCTGCAGTTAAGGTAATATTTTTGTCCATACAGTATTTATGGTTCATTAATTGAAAGCCTTTTTTATTAAGATGAGCGATCTAAGTAAATATTATAAGCTCTGACTGCACTACTGACAGTGGTTCCAGTATAGACATGTGTACACACTTTTTCAAAGTTTAACAATATGGGGCTATGTATAATGCTCCCAGAGTGCTCTCTGATTTTATGCAAACATCTGCAGAAGCTTGGAAGCAAGATTGAGGATTCTTTGCTTTCAAAAACAAATGTTCATAAAAAAAATGAAAGCAGAAAAAAAAACATTTAGCGAAACTACTGTAAAATTCCAGGTACCATTTCTTTGCAGCATCATTTAGTAACGTGTTGATTGATGCATGCTAGTATTTCCCAAAAATATTCATAATGGAAAATAAATGTAACCAGTTTCAATAAGATTATGGGAAACAAAAATAAACGAGCATTGACAAAGTCAGTAAGTCTAAAATTGGTGGTCAGCGTTTTAGTTTTGTTGATTTGTGACTTGTTTTGGCGTGATTTTTGAAAACCCTTATTGGTGTGTGAGCTGCTGGGGCCTCGCCATTATGACAAACATTGGCAAAAGCAAAAATAGTTTTTGGTCTCAAAAAGCACACACTGCCACAGTAGTTACTGGCACTGAACAAAACTACTTTTTGTACCGATATGCTCCTTATGAAAGAGCAGAATGTTGTCACTCACAGTGAAGCCAGCCGATACAGAGAGAGAGACAGAATTTTAATAAACGCAAAAGGTCATTGTCAATGCCAGACCAAATTAGGGGCCAAATTATTAAAGAAAGTCTCAAAAGTGTGCCTCATGGTATATGTCCTTGCGTTAAGTGCAGCTATCCGGCTTTCGTGAATTTTCAAGAATTTACAGAAGTAGGACAAGAAATAGTACGCCTACAAAATATTTGTGAACTGCATTTTAGTATGAGCAAATCTGCATGTGTAGATTTGCTCATGCGAAAATCTTAGTGCTTGCATGTTCGCTTTCCCTTCAACCACTTTTTTCCCAACTCTGGAAGAAAGTTTACATCTGCCATTGTCAGGAGAATATTTCCAGCATTTCTCAGTATGGGAAAATATTACAGAAGAGTTGTTTGAAAACCCTTAAAACATGCAAGTTACTGGGTTTGCAAAGAATCAAAAGGGCATTCTAACCCTGGAACTATTGCTTACCACTACCTTCAGCCCCAGTATGTAGATCTGCGGAAACATGGCAACACAAGGGAATTGCAAGTATTCTAACACTACTATGGTATGAGCCCTAGCATAATCAGAGAGGCTATACTAGAGCTCTTATATAATGAAATTGCTGCCATAATTTGTTGCCACACTACATGGCACCGAAGGGACAAGTGGATTTTGTTACAGGATAAGTTGATTTATGAAGCAACCTGCCCCATGGACAAGTAGATATGTTATTAAATTCCACACCCCTGATAAAGCAGGCCCTTTAGTGTCCAGAAGAGCAGTTTAGCATCTCTGCAAACCACAAATGACACTCGGAGGAAGCTCTTATCCTTACCCTCGTATATGAGTGAGCTAGCAATATTAGGGAGTTTGAGGCTTCCTATTTTCTTAACATCGCTTTTAACTTTACAGTGGATGGTCTGTTACTCCTGGCATTGTATCGGAGGTCAAGTAGCGCCTACTTCTGCGCTGAGCACTAGGGTACTCATCGCACATTATCAGGTGAGATCAGAGAGCAGCATCTCCTGTACAGACATGAAGGAAGGCATTTCACAGCGCTGCATCTGAGACATGCAACTTCACAGTGCTGCATCGGAGGCATGCACCTCACAGCGCTGCATCTGAGGCATGCACCTCACAGTATCAGATGAGATCAGAGAGCACCAGCTCCTGTGCTGGAGAACTCGCGCACAACTTGAATAACGGAGGAGTCCCGTGCTAAGGCTCAAGCGCTTGTAAGCTCGTGCACGCTTCGAAATTGTAATTATCCACGCTTCGAAATTGTAATTATCCAAGTTATCATGCCTGTCCATAGAGATCAGATGCATCAACAGTGTTGCACTTCGTTTTTGTTTCCTTCAAGTATTCTGCGGGGCCCCACGTTTTTTTGATGCATAGTTTCGGTCAATAACAAACTAACAAGGATTACCATCCTTGTACATAGAGGAGTTCTAAACTCCCTACATGGCGTTTTAAACCACAGGACCACAATTCCCTGGATACGTTCTATCATTCAACATCACACATGCTATTATGCCAGTCCGGCTACATGCGCCTGTGTTGAACTGCCACTCATTTTCCTTCTTATATATGTTGCATTGGGGTTTTAAAGTAGGTATCTTTTGCTAAAATACATAGCTTTGGGTCTTTTAAAAATAAAAAATAAATAACAAGCATTGGCATAGCCAATAGGTCTCGCCTTTGGGACATTATAAGTGTTTAGCCATGCAACAGTTGATGTTGTTGCACCAAGGATATTGTGCTGGATAACCAAACACTTATAAGGTCCCAAAGGCGAGACCTATTGGCTCTGCCAATGCTTGTTACCATAGCTTTCCTGTTTGGCCGAATTATAGTGACTGCTCATGAACAGGCACACGCTGCTGTCCATCGGGGTATCTGTGATATGCGGTCATTCTTCAGTGAAGTAAAACTGCAAAGACACCTGCAAAATATAAACCTTTACCCCTCACTGACAATCCTTCTGATTATCCCACCTACAATATGAAAAAGGTTTTTCATCAGTGGAACTTCTCCCAAGACTCCCTCACAAGGATGGTAGCCACAAGGACATGAGAAGCTATTTTTCTCTTTTCTTTGCACCAATACATGCATAAAACACAGATGAACGACTGGAGGAACATGTTCCCGACAGCATGCACGACCACACCACAAGTTACACTTGCATCCACAATCTTCTAACCAGACACAGCTATGATACAAAAAACATAAGTGTTCTTCCATCCCCTCACATCTCTCTGCTCTACTACATGCAAAAGTCAGGGACTTTTGACACGACACCAAAACAGTTTCCACATATGCCACACTACAAACTCACAACCTTACAACAAGCACAACCCACCATTTGCGAAAAACGCGTTGGCACCTCATCAGGGGCATGAAGCATTTTATAAATAAAAGTACAATACAAAGCCTTGCAAAAGGTCACACAGAATCTGTCCTTTGTCACTGACTCCAAATTTCAAAGGGCGATTTTAAACAAAGCTACGTTCAGATCCTCTAAGAGTAGAAGTTCGGACTGTCTACTCCTTGCAAATGCTTGTTATTCACAGGGAGGGAGCGAAGCCGGACCTGCCGCCACCTGGTCAAAGACAAGCTGCCCACCAGACATCCCCTCGCCGCCCAGATGCAAGATACCATTTCAGAAGTACGGGGGTGACAAACACCAGTGTTGTACAAGGCTTTTGGTATTTGGTATTTGGTAGGGGTATTTGTAAAGCGCAGCGTTCGCTCCAGAAGGAGCATCTTGGCGCTGAGAATCCTTGATGACCGGTCCTGGAGACAGAAAGGGGTTAGATGGCTGCTTTAGTGAGGTCATCGGGGAGGCTGAAGATCCAAGTCTTCAGAAACTTTCTGAATGGTTTTTCTTGGGTTT
Source organism: Triturus cristatus (assembly GCF_964204655.1). NCBI lineage: Eukaryota > Metazoa > Chordata > Amphibia > Caudata > Salamandridae > Triturus > Triturus cristatus. Next base: position 399,589,866 of record NC_140587.1, on the reverse strand, counting down.
GTTGCCTGAGGTGTTTGGGCAGATTGTTCCATGCTTTGGTGGCCAGGTAGCTTAAGGTTTTACCTCCCTTCGTCTTCAGATTATACTTTACAGGAAGGATGAGGTTGTCCTGGGACGAACGGAGAGATCGCCTGGGGGTGTAGTGGGGAAATCGTCTGTGCAGGTATTTTGGACCGGATTCATTGAAAGCTCTGAAGGCGACAATTAGAATCTTGAATAAAATTCTCTTGTGGAGAGGCAGCCAGTGTAAGGATCGAAAGGCTGCGGAGATGGAAGCTCTACGGGGCAGTTTGAGAACAAGTCGAGCAGCTGTATTGAGCACGCTCTGAAGTTTCGCGAGAGTGCTCTTTTTTGCCCCTGCCAGTAGGCCGTTACAGTAGTCTAATCGTGAAATTATAAGGGCTACTGTTACACTCTTTCTGGCGTCGAGAGGGAGAAAGTTGAAGAACTTTCTTAAAGATCTTATTATCCCAAAGCATTTACCGGCTACAGTCTTAGCATGTTGATCAAAGGAGAGATCTGAGTCGAAAATGACGCCTAGATTCCTGGCCGTTGTTACAGTTTGGGGGGGAGCGACTGAGTCGTCTGGCCACCAAAGGGCTGGGCAGAAGGAGGTGTTCTTTCCAATCGGGAGAATCTCCGTTTTATTTGAATTACACTTCAAATGATTTGCGTTCATCCAATGGAAGACCTCCGTTAGGCAATTCTTGAGGTTGAGCTCGGCGCTGGTAGAGTTACCGTCCAAGGGCACGATGAGTTGAGTGTCATCGGCGTAGGAGGTTACTGGTATTCCAAAGGATTCAATCAAGGACAGGAGTGGGATGAGATAGATGTTGAAAAGGAGGGGACTTAGAATAGAACCCTGCGGGACGCCTGAGGAAATCGTCTTCTCTTTTGAATGGAAAGGGCCCAGAGCGACGGTCTGTGATCGGTCAGCAAGGAATGATCTTAGCCAGGATAAAGCGTAGTCTGAGATCCCTATGTTCATCAGTCTACTGATGAGGATAGAGTGGGAAATGGTGTCAAACGCCGCGGTCAGGTCAAGAAGAATGAGGATTGAATTTTTTCGCTGATCTTGTAGCAGTTTGATCGTGTCTGATAGTTCTATCAGCGCTGTTTCCGTCGAATGTTTGGGACGGAAACCCGACTGCTGTGGATGGAGTATGTTATTTACTTCCAGGTATTGTCTAAGTTCTCTATAGACCAGTTGTTCGGTTATTTTTCCTAAGGCTGGGAGTAGTGAGATCGGGCGAAGATTGGTCAGGTCAGACGGTGGTTTATTGGCCTTTTTCATAAGGGGCTTGACAATTCCTTTCTTCCACCGGGGGGGGACAATTCCTGTGCTAAGCGACGAGTTGACTATGTCGTTGATTGCTGGGTTGATTACGTCAATAAGTTGGTGAAGAATTTTGGGTGGACAGGGGTCGGAAGGGGAGCCTGATTTGCAGGCCAGGATGACTTCTCTGGTTTGCGCCAGTGTTACAGGGGAGAAACTGCTCAATTTACCGGAAAAAAAGTCAGAGGGAGGGGAAAATGAAGAGGTACAGAAAGGGGGGAAATTGCTTTGAATGGAAACAATTTTGTCTTCAAAATAGTCGGAAATTTTGTCGCATAAGTCTTGTGATGGAGGTATTTCTGGTTGCAGTGCTTTGGGCTGGGTGAATGACTTTACTATAGAAAACAGAGTCTTTTGTTTTTGATGGGATTCTTTGATGGCGTTCACATAGTAGGATTTTTTAGCTGATTTAATACTCAAAAGATAGGATTTCCTTGTTTGAATATATAAGAGACGGTCGTCGATGTCGTAAGACTTGCGCCATTTTCGCTCTGCTTTCCTACAGAGTAGGTGAGAGGTAGCAAGGTCGGGGGTAAACCAGGGGGCATTAATTTTGGATTTTTTATGAGAGATGCCTTGACGTTTAGGGGGGTTTCTGGTATTCATTTCCTGTGCGAGCCAGTTGTAAAAGAGGTCGGCATCAACTTCTACGTTTCCGGACAGGGTAGGGGTATGGGATTGATTCATAGGTTTAAGAGTCAAGCTTTCTTGGACTTTTTTCCAATTGATAGGGTTGGAGGGGCGTGAGTTAGTATTGTTGCGAGAGGGGGAGCGCACGCTATGGATGTGGAACAAGATCAAGCTGTGATCAGTCCAAATTTGGGGAAGCGGGGGCAGGGTGATAAGAGAAGAGAGATTGGTACATACAGCATCAAGGGTGTGACCAAGCAGGTGGGTAGGCTGGGAGACTAGTTGTTGGAGATTAAACATTTCTAGTGTTTGAAGAAAATTGATGGCTTGAGTATCAGATTTGGAGTCGAGATGAAGATTGAAATCCCCGAGTAGGGTGAAGTGGGGGTACCGGAGAAGAAAGTGGCCCAGGGAATCGCACAATGAATCAAGAAATTAAGTGGCATTACCGGGCGGGCGATAAATAAGACCACCAGAGAAGGAGGTTTGCTCGTTCAATTTAATTGAAAAACCTAGGCCTTCCGTGTTTTTTAGGGGCTCTAGGTTAAAGGAATGGCAGGGGAAGGTGTTCCTAAGTATAATGGCGACACCTCTGCCTTTCGGTCTGTCCTGCCTAAAGAAAGAGTAGCCTTGAGGTAGGGAAGCAGCAATATCAGGATTGCTATCTTCTGTTAACCAAGTTTCGGTTATCATTAGGCAGTCCAAATCAAAGTCGCAGATGAGATCGCATTGATCAGGGATAATCCAGTGAAGCCATTAATCAGCTGTTTAAGAGGCGGAGCTAGATCTGGTGTATAGCACGGATTTTTTCCATCAGCAGTACTGAGGAAATGTTCCAGATTAGCAGTATCGGAGGGTACTGGATCAGTGGCACTAAGGACATTTTCAGTGAGGTTTGTCTGGAAGCACAGGATAAGCAGAACTGGCAAAAGTTTTGGATCAGTGATATTGCTCTTGTTCAGTGGTACTAGAGGCACTCAAATCAGCAACACTGTTGGGTTCACTAAATTCAATGGGATTGAGAATAGCCTCAATCAGACATTTGTGGGTGACTAAATAAGCGACACTGGGTAGGAGATTCTCCAACAGCCGTACTGACATGAAACCTTGAGCAGATGTATTTAGGGGCAGCTCACGATGTTCGGTATGGCGGGAGTCTGTCCATCAACCATATTGAGATAATGCTCTTGAACATCCATACTGATAAGGTCTCTCTAGTAGCTGTATTGAGAAGGAGCTACCCATCAGCGACACTGGAGAGACTTCTGATCAGTGGTATTAGGTAAGCCCTTGATCAACAGCAAGGGAGAAAAGGCTCATCACCAGTGCTATTGGGGGAGGCCTTTAATCAGTGGTACAGGGAAGAGGCTCTCCAGCAGTGATACTGCCGTGAGGTTCTCGGCAAGTGGTAATTGGACAGTGGTTCATAGACCGTAATACTGGAAACATGCTCTCAAACAATGGTATTGGTGCAGGTGTTAAATCTGCTGCAGTGGAGGTTTACTTTCGGTGGTATTGAGGCACACCTTTCTATCAGCACGGGGAGGGGGCATCTGAACACTGCTAGTGTGGGGTGGATTTCTTGATTAAGTGCATTGGAGAGGCCCTCAGTTAGCACAAATCAGACTTTTAAAAGCACGTAGAGAGTCTCCATCAGTTATTAGGCGTAGCTCTTGTTGACTGATACTCACAGGAGGCACTTGTGGTTTAATGCAGTGGGGGCGGGGCGCTCAGGCAGCATATTGGAACAGGCCGTCCCGAGAAGGCCAATGATCTTTGGTATAGGAAAAGACTATCACTGATCAGCACTAGGAGTCTCTCCATCAGGAGTACCGGGAAAAGGTTTCCTCAATAAGGTGGCTTCGAACAGCGGTTTTGGCGAAGTCTCTCGATCAAGAGTTACTATGAAACATTTCCAGTCAGTGAGGCCGTCCCACAAATGTAGTGAAGAGAAGCTCTTAATCATCAATATGGGGAAGATGATCAATGATAAGTAATAGTTGGCTCTCCGTCAGCAGATCGCCATTTGAGGAGAGTCTCTTTCACCGGTTTGCAAATGAGACAGTAAGCAGCACTGAATGCTATAAGAAATAGTGGGAGGTTCTCATTCAACGTTACGAGGCATCACCGGTATAGTATGGCTACTAACAATAGTTTAGGGACGCCCTTAATCAGTAGTATTGTGATAGGCTTTTAAACAGAGGCTTGGAGACATTTTCGATTACTATAGATGGCCCATGAACCGGAGTCCAAGTGGTCACTGTCAATCACGGGTACAGAGCGGACTCTTAATTAGAGGGTTAAGATACAGCTTCTAGTTAGAATTTTCTAGCCCGAACTGCCACGGTTCCCCGATTCATGCGTGACCAGCTACTGCAGTCCCATGTTTTCTGGCGTTCTGGGACTTGTAGTAATAGTTTTCTAATGTGATAAATAAGACTACATGTTTTAGAACGCAAAGGAAAAGAAGCACTGAAGCATCTAATCAGGCGAAAGCCTGGGAAACTTGAAAAGACTGGCTAGAACAGTTGCAGGTAACCTTAAGGGCCCTCGATAAGCACTTGGCGAGGCTAAACACCATTTACCTAACAAACTGTCAACTACTTTACTTGTCCTTTCAAAATATAAATTTAGCACAAGTTCAGACAGAAGTACAATGCCAGAGTCTGGAGCCTCTTTAACAGAGGCGATGACTAATAAGGGTGCTCACCCAGCAGTATGAATGAGTGCAGTAGACAGACAGCTGCTGTGCGCCGAATGTGATACAGCACAAACCACAGTTCCTCGGAGCCTAACCAGGCTGACAGCAAGCTCTGAGCGCTTATCCCCGCCGTGGGTAACTCGTTGGTGGTGCATACGAAGCACACACTGAAAACCACGTATGCTATAATGAAGGTAACTTCAGGGCTCTCCATCTCTACAATCCCACAACGAGCCACCAAACTTCCGACCAGCAGGGCCAACCGCCCTAAGCACCCCGGGATTTGTAATCTCCACTGTGGAACCTAAGCACAGACAAAACTCGGCCATCTTCCAAGTAGTTTATAAACACAGTGTCCATGTGGATTAAAACAAAACAGTATTTCACGGATGTATAAACTTGGATTGGTGTGTGGTTATGGTATTCACTAGTTTTTCTATTAACTAATTCTTTGCTGTTTATCTTAGGGAAATATTTCCAGTATCTCTTTTGTGGATAAAATGAAATTGTGTAATATGCTGAGCAGCGAGCGAAGTGAATTAAAAAATTTAAAACAAGCCACATGAAGGGCATGGATGGAGGAGGGAGGGGGGGGACAATGGAGGAAGCGTCCACAGATTTCTCGAATTGACACAGTGCCTGCTTGGTGCGACATCCGAGGTGTGTGGGTATTTAAAAGTTATACCTAAAGTGAAAGCACGCATAGAACGCTGCAAATACCAAAACAAAAACAAAACGGCCCCCATTGCTAAAGCTGGTGTCCCACCAGTCCTCTTTAGATTAATTAAGCAAAGCGTTATCCCCAAGTCCTAAGGCAAGCTATACAATAAGGACACAGTCAAAGGTTCAGTCCTGATGGAAGGTTACAACAGAAGACAGGGAGGTACTAAGAAGGGACTAATAAGCCTATCAACAAATCAAAAGCCTACAATCACAAAGGGCAGTCACAGCAGCCAATTGAAAAGATGAGCAGAGCTTCAAGTCCATATCTGAATATAGCATGCCTCACAGAGCAGCGCATGCGCGGCCTAGGCTCAACCTAAAAAGTGGATGCTGTTCCAGTACAAATCGAAATTTAAAGGTCCATTATACGCTTTGCTTTCTTTTCCTGTCCATCAATGTTCTTCAGCTTTCCCAACAATCATCTGGGAGATACCAATTAGATTTTTGAACTAGCCACAGCTCAAAAGAATTCTTCCTTCTGTGGATGGCACCCTGAATTTTCTAGAAGATGAATTAGGCACCTGCTTCCAATTTCTACTTGATTTGTTAGTGACTTTAAACACTGTTGATCTTGATATTTTGTTAAAAACTACACACATGTGAATGGGCACCGATAATACTGTACAAAAATGGGTCCAGCAGTAACAGTTGTATGGCGGAAAAGTTGAACATTCTCTCTTGCAGCCTATACCACTACCTTTTGGTGCCCGTTAATGCTCTATCATTGCTCCATTACTTTTCAACTATGTTCTTATTTAAACAAACTTTATTGCCTTTTACATGTCATACAGTTGATCCGCTGATTGCGGTACAATTAAATACCAAGCATGGTCACTTTAGTGCATCACATTGCACATCTTGCATATTCCTAAAATCATGAGTCCTGGTTCCATCTGCCACATTTTGGTCTGGTAAGGGTTCTGCAAACATGCCTGAATACTTTTCAACTATATTAAAGCTCTGGGTGATCCATTACAGGTGTAAGGGGCAAGGATGTGGAATTACTATAGCCCGACGCCCAGGACATATTGTTTGGCGTCAAGGGCAACAAGTTTTAATGTGCATTTTGTCCTTGGGACAAGCAGGCCCAACCCCCTGCAGCACAAACCCTTTGGCTGCCAGTTTGCAGTACCCAATTAAGGATCAGGGAAGGGCACTGCCTGCAGTTAAGATTTGTGTGCATATGTTAATGCTGTTCAAACTTGTATTTATGGTTCATTAATTGAAAGCCTTTATTATTAGGGTGAGCGCTCTCAGTAAATGTAAGTTCTGACTGCACTACTGACAATGGTTCCAGTATAAAAATGATTGATGTGAGAGCTGCTGGACCCTTACCATTGTAACAAACATTGGCAAAAGCAAAAATAGTTTCTGGTCTAAAAAACAAAACAAAAACAAACAGCACACACTGCCACATTAGTTACTGGCACTGAACAAAACTAATTTGTGTGCCGATATGCTCCTTGTGAAAGAGCGAGAGACAGAGAGAGAGAGAGACAGAGAGAGACAGAGAGAGAGAGAGAGAGAATTTTAATAAATACAAAAGGTCATGGTTAACACCAGACCAAACAAGGGCCCAATTATTCAAGAAAGTCTCAAAGGTGCACCCTTGGTATATGTCCTTGCATTAAGGGCAGCAATATGGCTTTCGTGAATTTACAAGAATTTACAGCAGTAGGGCAAGAGATAGTACTCCTACAAAATATTTGTGAACTGCATTTTAGCATCAGCAAATATGCATGTGTAGATTTGCTCATACGAAAACCTGTTTGCAAGTTTATTTTCCCTCCAACCACTTTTTTCCCATTTCTGGAAGAAGGTTTACTTCTGCCATTGTCAGGAGTAAATGTCCAACATTTCTCAGTTTTGTAAAAGATTATAGAAGAGTTGTTGAAAACCATTAAAACATGCAAGTTAGTAGGGTCGCACAGACTCAAAAGGACATTCCAACCATTAACCCCTTGGCTGCGGCAGGAATACCGCCGCAGCGCTGGGGGGGGGGGGGCAGCGCAGTGGCGCTGTGCTCATGACGGAGCCACTCCGTCATGAGCCACGGTTGAGCTGTGCTCATGACGGAGTGGTTCCGTCATGACTCCGCCCACTGCGCTAATCGCCCGCACAGGCGGGGAATCAGCGTAGCGTGGGAGGAGCGGCGGCCAACGGCCGCAGCATGACGGAACCACTCCGTCATGAGCACACGGCACCCGTGGCTCATGACGGAGTGGTTCCGTCATGAGCGCTGAAGGGGTTAAACTATTGTTTACCACTACCTTCGGTCCCAGTATGTAGATCTGCGGAAACGTAGCAACATAAAGGGATTGCTAGTATTCAAACACTACTATGGTATGAGCCCAGGTATAATCAGAGAGGCTATATAAGAGCTCTTATATAATGAGATTCCTGCCATAATTTGTCGGCGCACAACATGGCACCAATGGGACAAGTGGATTTTGTTACGGGACAAGTGGATTTTGTTACAGGACAAGTAGATTTATGAAGCAACCTGCCCCATGGACAAGTAGATATTTTAATAAATTACACACCCCTGTAAGGGGTCTCTATCCATCATTAAGCGAACAATGCTCAGCTACATTTAAGGATTGACTCCTAACACAGCGCTCTAGCTCTCCCGCTCATGGGTGGTTACTTAAATGAGGCCGCGGCGCAGAGCATGTAAGGCTGCCGATTGCCGCAGTTGCAGGTAAACTTATTTTGTAAAACTGTTTTTATGCTTTTTAACATTTCTGTTACTTACTTTGTGTGAATTTCAATTCTGAGGCATACTGCACATGTTTGGGGGCAGGCTCTCTCTACCTGACTCACCATTCAGGAAGTCACCGTGAGGCCGGAAGCAGCGCATTTCGGGGCAGCGCTTCTAGCCTTCCCGCTCATGGATGGTTACTTAAACGTGGCCGCGGCTCGGCTGCGGCACAGCCGCGTACCGCTGTCGCACCAAAGGCGCGCCCGTCCGCGTCCGGATTGTGGTAAGTGCCAACCACGCTGCCTGTGGCTCTCCTGGTGAACGCAACTGTTGGTCCATGGAACAACTACTCAGTATGAATATTAGGGACTGTGACTACACATTCAAACTAGACTGCCTGGGGTCTAACCAACAAACAGACTGCAGCTTCTGCCCATACTTTTTTGAGCAAGGCTCCCCGATATTCAAGGATGCACAATACACGAACCCTGCCCTCACCACTGAGGCACGGAGATACACTCTCTCCCCCCCCCCCCCCCCCATAAGGGTCTGCCTGATTAACTGGAGATCCCTCCCTAGACATTTAGATGACATTTGGCTCTCCCTGGAGGTAAACTCTTGGGATTTAATGTTCCTCACCGTAACTTGGCTCAGGGACAGCTCTAACCCTGACCTCACACTAGCCATTCGGCTGGTTTTTGGTTGATAGGTATTAATAGGGATGTCAACAAAACCGGTGGCGGGGTGGCTGTTATTCTCAGAGAGGGCTGGGAAATCTCATACAGGAAGTTTGAAAACACAGGGCCACTAGAAGCCATGTTCTTCTGCGTGAAGATTGCATCTGACTTTTCGTTGGCCGGGATCCTAGTTTACAGACCACCAAACACCCCAGCTTGCCATGTGGTAGAACTTTGCGATATAGCAGCGGACCTCTCACTCAAGCACACCAGGTTCGCAATTTTAGGGGATTTTAACGTCCATATGGATAGTGACAATTGCATGAAAACTAACCAACTGGCTGAAACGTCAGAAGGACTTAACCTGACACAGCTGGTCAATGCCCCCCACACATGCTGCTGGTCATACACTGGACCACATTTTTTCTAATGATCCTAACCTGAGAGTAGCGGCCCCCCAACCACTCACATGGTCAGACCACTTTTTAATACCTCTCAGCTTTAAGCTGAATTACTTAATTTCCAGACCACAGCAAGTTCCAGAGAAAAGTATAATGTGGCGCAATGAAACAGTATGGCACCCGCACTTTCCACGCTACCACTCCAATTGTCTGGGAACCCTGAAGAGGACTCAGTCAGCTTTAACAGTTGCGTGTCTAAGGCCTTAGACATTGTTGCCCCTTCAGATCGGTCACTTCCACTAGGAAGAGACCGGCAGCCCCGTGGTTTTTCCCTGAGCTCTGTGGGGAGAAAAGCCTTTGTAAACAAGCATTTGCAATGCAATAGGTCTCGCAGTTACGAGAGTTTCAGCTATTGGCATTGTAAATAACAATGCCTTTTATTTATGCTTTAAAAAAAAAAGGCATTATTATTTGTAATGTCAATAGCTCAAACTCGCGTAAATGCGAGACCTATTGCATTGCAAATGCTTGTTGCTTCTTTGTCAGGCTTCGTACGTTTTAGCCCCACATGGAGCGACTGCTGTTCCCGGATATGTCATTGATGTTTCTGCACAATCTGTGCTTGAAACAATGAGCCCTGTTCTCTTGGGCGGAATCCTCCCAGGGATTAAGGGGGAGGGGGGCTCTCCAGGAGGTGTTATGGCCAGCATCCCTCCTGGACTCACGCGGTCTCTCGGGACATTGGGGGGGGGGGGGGAAGAAGGAATGCCGGTGACTGTGTGTGGGACAGGAGGTGGGGGTGCAGCAGAGCCGGGGGGTTATGTTCAGTAGCTGTAATATTCTTTAATTCAAAGACACGTCTTGTCCATTTTGGAAGGATGATAAGCGGGGACGTCATCATCATAATCTTATTTTTAAAGTGCCTAATTAGCATAAAGAGTGATCCAAGCTCTTGTGAACCTAAGAGCCTCCAATTCTACTTTAATCAGTGTAGCAAGGGCACCAACCCACTGATCTATGTTAGGCTATTCATTTAAATGAACCCCCTTAATGCTTGTTTTAATAGTGCTGAGTGATACTAGTGCTGCCCCTCGGCGCTAAAGTACAGCCCTCCATGCTATATACATGATTATTGTGTTTGTGCAGTGCAGCATGCTGCGACTCACATAACACAAACCAGGTGGTGCTGCCCGGCTGGGACTACCCCACAGTGACCCAGTGAGGGGGATTAATAAATTAGTGATAAGGGCGCGAGGCCTGCAGTGGTGTCGGCTCCTGTGTGTAAGATGAGTGCGTGCGGCCTGCAGTGGGGTCTGTCCTTGTGTGTGTGGCTCTGTGTGTGTGATGAGTGTGTGCGGCCTGCAGCGGTGTCTGCCCCTGGATGTGCGTGTATGTGTGTGTATGATGGGTGTTTGTGGCCTGCAGTGGTGTCTGTCCCTGTGTGGGTGATGGGTGCGTGCTTCTGCAGCAGTGTCTGCCCCTGTATATGTGTGTCTTTGTGTGTGTGTGGCCTGTAGTGGTGACTGGGTGTGTCTGTTTGTGTATGTTAGTGTTTGTGTATATAATGAGTGTGTGTGGGTCCTGCACTGGGGTATGTGTGTTTCTGCGTGTGTGTGTGTGTGTGTGTGTGTGAGAGACACTGCGACCGGTTGTTTACTGTGACTATGCATGGGTGTTTATATGTGCGCGCGTGTAGTATCTGGCGTGTATTCCTGTGTGTGTGCGCGCAGTTGTTTATGTGTGGTTGCTCATGTGTGCACTGGTCGTAAGTCGTGTGTTTGTTTTTCAGGGCTGTTTGTAAGCATGTGTGGTGGTGAGTGTGTGTTTATATGCAGGTAGCGTGTGCGTTTCGATCCCGCATCTCATTTTTGTCACGTGGACACCATTTGTCAGTGGCTGGCGTCTCTGGTATGCTGGCTTCAGAAAACAACTTTCTGTACCAAAGAGCGGTGGAAACCAAAAATATCAAATTTAAACAAGCATTGGCCGCACGCGCGCCTCGCGCTTGAAGTTAAAAAAAAAAAAAAGAAAAACAAGACAAGACCGGCGGAGCGTGGCGCGCGCGCGCTTGGGGGCGGAGGAGCGGACCCTTTGAAGTGCTCCCAAAAGGCGGATTGCATGGCGGCACGATGCGCGTGATTGTGCGCGTGCTAGCCATGCAATCCGCTTTTTGGGAGCACTTTTCAAACCCGCTTTCTATAGTCTCGCTTTGCGATCGCTTACGCGATAGCAAGGTCGAGACCTAAAAAACTGGTGCGCACCTGGAGACAATCCTACAATCCCATTGCCAAGCTGGCATACAGAAACGCCTTCAAAAAATGTCCATAAACTTAAACGCAATACCATGAGGGACTATTTCACCCACAAGATCAAATTAGCTGAAAATTCAGCTAAAACACTCTTTAAAATTGTTCAAGATTTTACCAACCCTGCTGCCGTCGCCAGTACGGTACTCCCTACCTCCTCCCTTTGTACGGGACTGGAATTTTATAAAATATCTACTTGTCCATGGGGCACTTTGCTTCATAAATCTACTTGTCCTGTAACAAAATCCACTTGTCCCTTTAGTGCCATGTAATGCGGTGACAAATTATGGCAGCAATCTCATTATATAAGAGCTCCGGAAGAACCTCTCCGATTATGCCGGGGCTCCTTCCATAGTAGGGTTTGAATACTAGCAATTCCCTTATGTTGCCACATTTCAGCAGATCTACATACTAGCGCTGAAGGTAAGCATTAGTTCCAGGGTTGAAATGCCCTACTAATTTGCATATTTTAAGGGTTTTTACCAACTCTTATCTAATCTTTTCCCATACTGAGAAATCTTGGAAATTTACCCCTGACAATGGCAGCCATAAAACTTTTTTCAGGGTTGGGGAAAAAATGGCTGGAGGGAAAGTGAACTTGTAAACACTCAGATTTTCGCATGAGCACATCTACACCTGCATATGAGCTCATGCTAAAATGAAGTCCACAAATATTTTCTAGGAGTATTATTTCTTGGCCTACTTCTGTAAAGTCTTATGAATTCATGAAAGTCGTATATCTGCACTTAATGCAAGGACATGAGTGCACTTTTGAGACTTTATTTAATAATTGGGCCCCTGATTAGGTCTGACGTTAACCATGACATTTTGTGTTTATTAAAATTCTGTCTCTCTCTTTCTGTCGGCTAGCTTCACTGTGAGTGACAGCATTCTGTTCTTTCACAAGGAGCATAATCGACACATAGTCGTTTTGTTCAGTGCCAGGAACTAATGTTGCAATGTGTGCTTTTTGAGACCAAAACAATTTTTGCTTTTGCCAATGTTTGTTATAATGAGGGCCCGGTAGCTCCCACACCAATACGGTTTTACAAAAAACATGCCAAAACAAGTCACGCATTGACAAAACCAAAAGGCTGACCAATAATTCCAGACCTATTGGCTCTACCAATGCTTGTTTATTTTTGTTTCCCTGAATCTTATTAAAACTGGTTACACTGATTTTCCATTATGAATATTTTTGGGAAACACTAGCACACATCAACACATTTTACTAAATGATGCTGCAGGAAAATGGTACCTACAATTTTACAGTAGTTTAGCAAAATGTTTTTGCATTTTTTTGTGAACATTTTATTTTGAAAGCAAAAAATAATCAATCTTGCTTTCAAGCTTCTGCATATATTTGCATCTAATCAGAGAGCATTCTGGGAGCAGTATGCATAGCCTCATATTGCTAAATATTGAAAACGTGTGTACACATTTTTATACTGAACCCACTGTCAGTAGTACAGTCTGAAATTACAACATGAACTTGGATCACTCACACTAAATAATAAAGGTTTTGCGTTAATGAACCATAAATACAAGTTTGAACAGCATTAACACATGGACACAAATATTACCTTAACTGAAGGCAAAGCCTTTCCCTGATCCATAATGTGGTACTGTAAAATGGCAGTCAAAGGGTTTGTGATGTAGGGGGTTGGGCCTACTTGTCCCAAGGACAAAATACACATGGAAACTTGTTGCCCTTGACCCCAAACAATATGTCCCGGGTGTCGGGCTATAGGAATTCCACATCCCTGGGGACTGTCTGACTTTTTCCAGGACAAAATCCAATCTATCTATGCCACCTTCACCTCCACCCTGACAACATCAAAGACCACAATCTCTCCTGACGACAAAGATGCGCTGACCAATTTCCGCCCTCTCTCTCTATCTCTCTCTAGATGCTTCCCTGCAAAAACTATTAACATGTAAAACTGGTTTGCTGGGCGATTTCTGCCTGGCCCAGTTTTCCAAACTCTTGGCGCCCTGTCGTAACGACGCACTAAACCAGATCTGGAACACTTCCTTGAGCTCAGGAATCTTCCCAGCAGTGGGGAAACGGGCTTAATTCCTGCTGATCCTCAAAAAACCGGATGCTGACCCCATAAAATATAAAAACTTCAGACCCATCTCCCTTCTTCAGGCACCGGCAAAAAAGTAGTCCAGGGGCAACTATCCGAATATCTAGAATCTAAAAACCAATTCCATGACTCCCAATTTGGCTTCAGAGCGGGCTACAGCACGGAAACCCCCCTCCTAGAAGTATCCGTGAGTGTCCACGAAACTATCGACCAGGGCAATGCAGCTATGCTTGTGCTACTCGATCTGTCCGCGGCCTTCGACGCAGTTGCCCACGCCATTCTCGTGGAAAGATTAAGTTGCCAGGGAATTCAGGGCACGGCCCTGACCTGGATCCGGTCCTTCCTGGAAAACCGGTCACAACAAGTCTTTCTCTGCCCTTCAGCTCTTCCCAGAAACCCCTGGTTTGTGGGGTTCCCTAGGGTTCCGCATTGAGTCCTCTCCTTTTTAACGCCTACCTCTCGCGGCTCTGGTTGAATCCTGTGGGGTGAGGGTGATCAGCTACGCGGATGACGCCCAACTGGTGTTCTCCTTCAAGGATCAGTCGGAAGCTGCATTTGCCAACTTCAGAAGGTGTCTGAGTCACATCTCAGCCTGGATGACCCATAACTGTCTCAAGCTGAACTCAGATAAAACTGAGGTACTCTTCTTCAACCAGAAGTCCCCACCCCCCATCAGTGATGTCACGGACCATGTCATGAGTGATGTAATCACCAGTGCTTGCGGGCGCGCAAGTTATAGTTAGCTCAACTAACTAGAACGAGCAAATTTCTCTGGTTTTATATGAGTCAAATGTCCAACTAACTATAATGTCCCTGAAACCTATGGTTTTTTCAGTGAATTTCTAAGATTTTTTAAATGCTAATTCCTAACTATAACGTCTGTGGTTTGTTCAGTGAATTTCAAAGGTTTTTTAAATGTTAATTTCATATTTTAATATTTATAAAACCTATATTTTTTCAAATTTTTTTGTAATATTTTGGAACTCTATTATCCTTTTTTTTTATTTGAAAAATTATGTAATTTATTATATCCTCAAAAAAAAGTATGTATATATATATATATATTTTTTTTGTTAGAAAACTAGACTCCCGTACCGGTAGTGTAACAAGCTCCATCACCACGCGAATCCTATCCGCGATATTGAAAAACTCGTTAAGGATGCGCATTTCGTATCCGACGACTTCGTAGCACCGTGTCCTGCCGAACATCATATACGCATAAGGTCGCGTCTGCTCCTAGTTTGGTATGCGACGGCTGCGCGGTACCAATACGCCTGTTACATCATCTACGTATAGGGTCGCGCCGGCTGCGCGTTCCGTATGCGACGAGTGCACGCTGCCAGGCCCTGTGTTACGTCATAGACGTATGGTATCGCGCCAGGTACACCATTCCCTCATTTATTTTTTTATGTCTCAAAACTATATCTAAATAAGTTTAAAGTGTATATAAGAGCAAGCGATAATCTAAAATATTTTCCACATTTATATATTTCTAACTGTAATAAACTGATATTATGGTAAATATATTTTCTCAAAATCGCGTCGGGTGCGGCCTCCTTGCGCGCTTGGTGCACGATGGCCATGTGACCTTAAAAAAAAGCTTCTGATTGGTTCATAACATTTCCCATTGCAACAGTTGGAGGACCCCACCCATTTTAGTCATTCTCTCTACACCGTTTGATGAGAGACACCTCTTCTGCTTACAGAGCTTTTTTGAAAACTTTTTTGCTGTGTACACATCTTATAGTACGCACAACATGCAGAGATCATCTTGATCAATAATCATGCTCTGTACAGTAGCCTTCCACTTGTGATAGCCATGCATCTGAAATGTTACATCAAAAAACAAATGTGTGTTACAAGATGCCCCTGGTGTGTGTGTGTGCGCGCGCATTATTGTGCTGCCTTCCGGCCTGGGTATTGGTGGCTCGAAGGGGTATCATCCGCCATGGGCAGAGTGCACATCCTAGATCACATGTGACAAACAGTAAAGAGTAATGTGTAGATTTGTGTTGCAGTATGCTCTGTTGTCAGGCTTTACCAGTATAGTAGTGTGTCATATGTGAGACTTTCAGATTCACATTTGACATGCATTGCTTGACTGTAATGAGCGTTATCACTGTCTATGACGCAGCCTCACTGCTGATCCTCCCTCCATCCGAGCACATTCACATGTGCGCGCTTCGCGATAGCAACACTTTCAATAATACCGCACACCATTGACATGCGTGTCTGTGCATATCCACAAGCTTGACAACGGCATGTGATGTTGTCCATTCAATGTATTCGGACAGCATCTCATTAGCGATAGTTGCCGCCCTCCCGGTACATGCTACATTATTGTAAATGGCGGATTGTACGACATCAAAACTGCAACAGGGACACACATAAGTACACTTCCTGGCCAGGCAGGAACTGAACAACGCCCAGGTCCCCGGAATAATTATTCACACCCCTACGCTGACCAGCCGTACGCAAGCCCAGCCCACTTTGCGTACGTATAAATAGGATAACGACGACGCCACATGTCCCAGTTCTTCCACACTGCTTCAGGTGATCTGGCCGCATCCACCTCGCATATCACAATGCGCAATTAAAAAAAGGGATCCATGAGGTGTACATCATCCTGGCAATCAAAACTACTTCTGAATTGTGAACCCTGCTGGCCGTCGTGTTTGGACACAAACCAATGACAGCAGGTGAGCAGTGGGGCCTGGGTGCACAGGGGCTGCAATTGAGCGCGGTGCGACGGGAGGGATGGGGTGCATCAGCCTGGGTGCACAGGTGCAAACAAGCAATGTTGCCGTGCATAATCATGTGATATCTGACCTCATTCAGTCACATCTCTGTCTCATTTTAAGCTGCCCTACAGACACGTGGCGTTGGCTTTTGGGGCACTGTAGTGAGCTGAATACTAAGTGTAGATGCACACAGGCTTGCGCCACTGCATTGCATGCGCACATTATGCTTCTAGCATGCGCTCTGTTCCTTTGTATGTGAACGTTGGCATAACATTATTATTTACCTTTGTCTATTCTTGTGCACTCCAACTCCTCTTTGAACCACGATTACCACTAACAGTTGGTAGATCATACTTCAAGAAGGAAGGATGCACTCAACTGGTGTTCTCTCTTAAGCTAGAAATAAACCTTCATTTACCTTAAGACGTTTCCACCATTATATTATTTCTCCCTTTTCAGACACGGAGTTAGTTGCACGAAAAAGCACGCAGCAGGTGCTCAAGCGGTGCTGATGCTCTGGCCTTTCTGACGCCTTCCATCGTGGTATCAAGACACCGTCCCAGACCGGAGACCTGTTGTGCCACCCGGAGAGGCACCCCGGAGTTGGAGCTGGCACCGGCACGTCGTTGGACACATCGGTTGTGGCAGGTGAGCAGTGAAGCCTCGGTGCGCAGGAGCTGCATTTGAGCACAGTGCGGGGGAAGGGCCTGGGGTCCAGCAGCCTGAGTGCACAGGTGCAGGCAAGCGATTTTGCCGTAGATGATAATATAATCTCTGGCCTCATTCATATCTCTGTTTCATTTTAAAGACTTGCTGGACCGCACGGTTTCTCACGGACCCCAGCATCCCAGACACATGGGTGAAGGGAGGTTAACAGTGAGGGCTGGGTGCAGTAGGCCGACGCTCGGTCTCCTCCTCCCTCTGTTCTTTTGACTCTCCCTCCCCTTCTCCCTTCCACACACTCGCTCACTGTCCCATTCTCACTTTCTTCCTTTCATTCTGACTACCTTTTTTTTCTTCTCTTGGACATGGCACACATACTTATGTTTCTTTTTTCTCTTGCAGGTTTTGTACGCTGCTTTCGGAGGAGTCCCACCCACTTCTTTCATGTTTTACTGTTGTTTGCATAAGTTTCCATTTATTTGTGTTGTTTTAATAAAAGTTATTTTTTTTACCAATAAATAAGTGAGTGTATGGGTCTTCTTTTTCTGACAACACTTGTCTGTAGTTCATTGTGAAAATCGGCGGTTGATAGGAGGTTATGAGGGAAAACATTTGTCATTTTGCGGTGTACCTACCAAATATAAACCAACAGACTATTACATACATGAAGCCTGGGTAATTCTACAACGGCAAGGATTCCATGAGAGTATCACTTTAAAACACCATGAGTACTGCCCGTGTGATTACAGAACCAATAAGGCACTGCCTAGAGCCACCGAGGCTTCAAGGACTGGTGAGGCCCACCCTGCATATTTAAGTAAAGCCCCGGAGGTTGCCGATCCCCGGTCTTGAGTTGGCCTCAAAGCCCCACGAACAATTTGTAAACAATACCTGGGGAGGTGTCAATCCCCTAGTCTACGAAACGTCTCTCTGTGCCCTCCCGCGCCTAATTTACATATGAGATTAAGGTCCCCAGTGCTGTTGAGACCCCGCAATATAATAATAGGATTGACCCCGGAACATTACCCACCAGTGGGCTCATTTAAATGAACGGGTGAGACCCTGCTTCATTTTTTTTCTACATTTTTACCATCCGGATCCGCTTTATTGAAGCAATACGAGGTTTTCCTCCTCTCGTTTCAACGAGGCAAACAAGAATTTACTATCACAGGGTGGAAGCAATGCTCCCGCCCTGTAATAGCAAACATAAATGTCCCGCACATGCACTCTCCGGGACATTGTATGACCTGCGCCTGGGAGGTGGCGCTCCATAGGGCCATGATGCATTGGTTAATGCATTACTACAGAATTAGTATAAACGCATACTAACACTACTTGCACACGTGTAGTACAGCAACCAGAGTGTAGTGAAGAGGCAGAGGAAGCCCAAAATCAAAAATATATAAATCCTACCAGAGGTCGGATCACATAGTTCGATCAGCCAACGACCCTGGGATGAGTAGAAACAGCTTTACCAAGAAAACGGGTCTTCAGCAGAAAGCAAGCAAGCTCAAAATCTTGGTGAGTGCTGCCTTCTTTTTACCTTCTCCCGCTCGTCGCCAAATTTATGTAGTGAAGAGGAAGACGGGAGTGGATCCGATAAGTAGATTTATTGCAGAAAAAGAAGACAGCTTAAACAGCCACCAACAGGAGCAGACAGCAAGGCAACCGTCTTCTCCAGCACCGTGTACAAACTCAACAAAATTCCCCTCATGACAGCCCTACATTCTAACATTACATACTTACATTCTAGTAGCATTACCTACTAACATTCTACTATGACTTACATTGGAATACTACACAGAGCACATGACTTTACAGCAATGAGCTCATGGTTTCATCCACGAGTCTTGAAACCGGTAGGGGTGAGTAGTTCGCTTCCCACTCCCTGTATGTATAAACGCAAACTAACACTACTTCCACAGGTATGCTACAGAGCCCATACATAGCACATGACTTTACAGCAATGAGCTCACGGTTTAATCCCAGAGTCTTCAGACCAGTAGGGGTGAGTAGTTAGTTTCCCAACCCCCTGTATAGTATAAACGCATACTAACACTACTTACACAGTTATACTACAGCGGCCAGTATGCTACAGCGCCCAGAGCCCATCACTTGACAACAATCAGCTCGGTTTGATCCCCGAGTCTTCACACCGGTAGGCGTGAGTACTTCGCTTCCCACTTCCGGTACAGTATAAACACACGGTAGAGGTCAGAAGTTCGCTTCCCACTCCCTGTATGGTATAAACGCCTACTAACACTACTCCCACAGGTATGCTACCGAGACCAGGGAACATCACTTTACAGCAATGAACTCACGGTTTAGGCTCTCAGTTTCATACCAAAGTGTAGCAGCATCTCATCTCAGCACCATGTCACTCTGAGCAACACCGCACTTTCAGTCCGGTAGGAGTGACTACTTCGCTTCGCACTCCCCCATAGAGGTTACAGTGCTCCTATCCTTCTGTTTCCTACTCTTTTCGCCCCTTTTCCCCCCTTACTCGTTTCAACGGAATCACAAAATGGCTGCCAACACTTCCTAGTTGCAACCGCTCGCAGCCAATAAGCATCAAGCTCGTGCTCGTAACACCTCAGCCAATCAGATGGCAGAATTTCCAAATATCAATATCTGCAAATTTTGATATTTCTCCAAAACTACTGAACGGATCTACACCAAATAAACAAAACAGTGCTTTCTAGACCAAGACCCTTCTCCCTACCACATTTGGGGTAATTCCGTTCACCCGTTCGACCTGTAGCCTTGTCTAAAGTTTCCTATGTGAATTAACATAGAGAAAACACGTTTTGGGACCCTCCTTTTTTCTCGGCCTCCCCTTGACGAATCACCCCCAGACTTTCTACATAGGAGCGGATATGAATAAAGAATTTGTTTGGAACATTTCATGAAGATTCATCAAACGACTCTAAAGTTATAAGCAAAACAAAAAATGCTCTTCCTATGGAAACTTGGTCCTAACTAGAACTACCTACTGGCGACCGCCAGAAGGTAATATGACAAGGTCTAATATGTGACTAGCTGCATGAATGGGGCCAAGCACTCTCAGAGTAAGGGATAAAGCCTGAACATTTTTAGGTTTAACTGTATTTTATTGGCAATAGCGACAAAAAGCAATACAAACATGCCTGTTAGGGACATTGATACTGATCAAGCATCTCCCTCCACCAAGAAGCCCCCACTTGCGAAACAAGAGTTATACATCCAACAATTGCCTTCGAGAGTTCACCCTCTGGTCGCCACTTGAAGCAGCACTCCGCAAACAAACATGAGGGACATAGCAATAAGGCCTTTACAAAAAGAACAACCCCCCCACCACCCACCCACCCATCCCACCTCGAACTGGTGTGCTTTCGTATGTACCTAGAGGAGACACAGTGGCCAGACCGGCCCCAACCAGACCTCCGCACATCATGGCGCCGGGGCCAAGCTGGCGAGCCGAAGGAGACGGAGATATTTAGGGCATGTGATCTCGTTCATTTCGGTCGATAAGAGAGCCAGCAGGAGCTGCCAAGCATCAACAAAGCCAGCCATAGTGTCAGAAAGAGAGGCCTGAATGCGCTCCATTTCCAGAACATGCCACAGCTTATGTAGCCACCCCAACCGTGTCGATTTCCGCGGGGCACCCCAATGCGATAGAATATTCTGCGTAGCAGCTCCTAAAGCTATCCCGCCGGGACTGGAGTGGATAAGTGAGGGGGTTCGGCAGACCCAGTATCACATAAGCCGGGAAGCGCGGTATCTCGGTCTCGAAATAGATATCGATATCATCAAGCACCTCCTTCCAGTAGGCCTGTAATTCTCCACACCCCCATAGAATATGTACCATAGTGCCTTCCTTCCCGCAGCCACGCCAGCACAGCGGAGTACGCGCCTGGTTCCCCTATGCAAACGGGCCGGGGTCAAATGCCAATACATGGCCACCTTCACCGCTGCCTCCCTACTAGCCGTGTTACACGCTGTATGATTCGCACAATAGAAAATGTCCGCCCATTCTTTGCTCGTCAATCGACGTCCCAACTCCTTCTCCCACCTACGCTGACCCGCGGTGGGCTCCTCAGGGGCCCCGTCTCTAAGCATATCATAAAGGTCCGAGATCATGGCCTTGTTGGAGTTCTTAAGATAGAGCCACTTCTCGAACCTAGTGAGCGTTCGTGCGACTTGAGGACGAACATCCGCATGTAAAAGCCAATGCCGGAGCTGGAAGTAACGAAAGCGCTCTGAGTCCGGGAGACCATAAAACGCTTTTGAGCTCCGAGAAGGGGAGAATGCCCTCTAAATCAAAGAGGTGACCCGCCGAGCGGCACTCCGACGCCCTCCAAGCCGAAAACGCCTGAGTGTTCACTCCCGGGGAAAACTCCGGATTATCGAAGAGGGGGGTCATGGGAGAAGGGAAGGTTGTCAAACCCCGCCGTACTGCAACGCCGTCCCACACCCGCAGCAAGGTCTTCGTAACGGGAGAACCCCGATGGCCAGGGGGTCTATGAGCCCGACGCAGAAAAGGGAACCTTCCAGAGATCCAATCTAGCAAGGGACTGGTCCTGAAAAAGCCAGTTTTTCTTGGACTCCGGACGCTTCCACTCAACCAAGTAGCGCAATTGCGCCGCGTGAAAGTACGCCAGTACATTAGAAATGCCCAGGCCCCCTTCGTCGGGCTTTAAATAACCCAGAGACTTGCGGAGTCGTGGCCTCCTTCCTCCCCATATAAATTGATTAATAGCGGTCTGCAGGGTAGACAATACCTCCCGGAGGCAGCCAAACCGGAAGAGCCTGAAAAAGAAACAAAGCACGGGGCAGCAGCGACATCTTAACCGCGGCCACCCTGCCTAACAGGGAGAGCGAATGCCTCTTCCATGTATTCAGATCCCAAACAGCACGTTGTAAGAATTTAGAATAATTCAGCTGAACCATCTGGGACACAGACGCCGCAAGTTCTATGCCTAAATAGGGAAAGGAAGAATAGACGGGGATGCCCGCGTATCGACCAGAAACCCCCCTAGCGGCCGGCCCCCCCTCCCGAAGCCAAAGAATTGAGGACTTCCCGATGTTTACCCGTAGGCCCGAAACCCGACCAAACTCCTCCAATTCCTTTTTAAAAAAAAAATATTTTTATTAGTTTTTATGTCTGTTTACTCTCCCCCTCCCCTCCCCTCCCCCCCCCCCCCCCCAACCCCCCTGGACAGGTAAACATATTGTACATTAATATCATGAACATTACATTATGATTAACATATTTAGATAAACATTAAGGGAAAGTTTTACAAAATATATACCATGCTTCACAAAAAAAAAACCAATTAAGACAATAAAGAAAAAGAAAAAAAAGATCCATGACAGCATTGATAATAAATCAGATTTGTAGAACTCGCCAGAGTGTGAGTGGAGTCCATATTTTCAAGCCCCTTTCGCGTCTTCTTCTACCTTTCCGCTTATATATGGCTGTCTAAATATTATGTACTGCTAAAAGCCTGGCTAGCCACTGTTGAAATGTGGGTGGTAGCGGATCCAACCAAGCCGAGGCTAGACATAACCGACAAACAGCCATGGCAACAAATATAAAATCATAACCATTCTCAGGATTATCTGAGTCTTCCAGCCCAAGTACCATTGCCTCTGGTGACAAGACAACCTTTCTGTGAAGAACAGAGGTTAAGAACTTCTCTATATCTTGGATCAGAGGCATTAACACTGGGCAAGAGGCAAAGATATGGATGGAGTCTGCTTTAAATAGATTGCATCTCGGGCAGCAAGTCCCATTACCAGTTCCCCATTTTGCAATCTTATCAGGTGTATAATAGAGAAAGAAACCGGTTTTATAAAATTGTGCCTGAAGTTTGGTAGAAATAAGAATGGTTTGGGCTAGCTGATAGGAGTATAAGAATCCTTCTTTAGAGAGCTCAAGTTTGCTTTGCCACCTTATAGCCGTTTTGTCTAAATCATCAGGGAACTTGTCCAACAATAACTCATAAACTCCACCTATCGAGTGCTTTTTAGAATGTATAATTGTCTCTACTACAATAGATTTTTTCCCACTGTGTTCTTACTCCAGATTTGTGCGTTAAGAAATCTCTAATCTGGAGATATTTAAAAAACATCCCGCCAGTCTAAACCAAATTCTCCCTTCAAAACTTCAAAGGATTTAACCCCCAAATTAGTATAAAAATCACCTAATTGGGTAATTCCTAGATTATACCATTTATTAACGCAGTTATCTTTAAAAATAGTGGTTGGGAGATTTGGGTTATTTAGAACTGGAGTGTAGTATGAGAATCGTCTTACTCCTAACACTTTTTTAACCGCCTTCCATACCTTAAAGCAGCTATAAAGAGTCTTAAATTTGACCTTTTGTGGTAGCTGTCGTGTAAGTGCCTCCAAAAGTAGCCATAGCAGGAATTTCCAACAAGTAGATGAAAGATTAAGGCGGTATGTATCTCTGTATTATTCCCCCCTTGTAATAATTCCTTGCTGTAAAGTAGTACACATGACCAGTAATATCTCCTTAAATTGGGAAGTGCTAACCCCCCTCTGTCCTTAGGAAGGGTAAGATATTTATATGCACGACGGGGTTGAGCATAGGACCATATGAATCTAGAAAAGGTACGTTCTATTGCTGTAAACCACTGGTTGGAAAACTCTAGACAAACTGTCCTAAATAAATATAGTATCTTGGGAAAGTACACCATTTTAATTGCGTTTGCTCTTCCAATAATGGACAGGTGGAGATTGTCTAGCCGTCGTAGATCCTTTTGTATCGTGTTCAACATTGGCTTAAGATTTAGCTCCACAACTTCCTCTAATTTGGAAGAGATTGTAACACCCAGATATGTTGCTCCATTCACCACTCTAGGATCATCCATCACAATTTTTTGATTTAAAACAATTTGTGTCTTTCCTTGATTTAACGCATATCCAGAGACCCGCCCAAATTCTCTGGCCTCGGCCTCAATGTTCAATATTGCTATTATGGGGTCGGTAGTAACTATAGCAATATCATCAGCATATGCTAATGTTTTTGTTGTATACCCCTGTAAAATAATAGGAGTTATATGATTGTTTTTCTCCAAGTAACAAATAAAAGGATCTATATATATTGCGAAAAGCAATGGCGAGCAAGGGCATCACTGACGAGTACCCCTAGAGACAGCGATTTCCTTGCTCTTCTGGGGCAAGATCTTCGATTGCATAAAACACACTTTCAATATCGAAACCACAAGAGAATTCTCATACATACCCTTGGGCTACCTCGATCCTTAACCACAAAATTAAAATGACAGATAACTTTTAGACTTGATGATCACACTTGCCTGCAAAATAATTCTTAACAACTGGAAAAACTCTAAAGTGATTTATTTTCAAATGTGGCAGGAATGCAGGCTTCCAGCTCACAGACAGGCAGCGGCATTGTGCCGGAAGGAGTAGGATGATTAGTCTGAACTCATAGTACAAAACCTGGCTGAGCGTGGATTCGAGATGTTGTGCACCTGCAAGGTTCTTCTGCGTACTATCGTGTCAGAGGTAATATTGATGCGTATTTAATGGGGGTTGTGTGGGTGGGCTGAGGGCGAGTTCCAATGCTTTGACTACGTAGCAACATGGGACTATATTATTAATACTGTCATTAGTTTTGAACTGTCGGAAGCGATATTTACTACTTGCAAAATAATTGTATACGATATTATGAGTATAATGCTTGATATCTGGGAAAAATAAAGTGTTAAAAAAATAAATGTGGCAGGAATGGCTTGCCTTTCTCACAGGTGCTGATAATATAACACTCCAACTCATACCTTGGTGCTCATCTCTCAGAACAATGTGGGGCTCACTTGATGCCTCCTCCTTTAACTTCAAACATCCTTGAACAAGCCCTTCTCACACATCCCTGCAGCTGTCAGACTATATTCCCCAACCACAGAGCTTTATAAACCACGGCCTCAATACTAGCCCTTCTATGATTCTAATGGTTCTTACTCAGGGCACATACACTCTACCACCACTCTTTCTCCTTAACTTAGTACCGACAGTCTGCCGACAATCTACTTTCCTTTTCACCTGTGTATATGCCTCACAAGATATGATTTGTTGTTACAAAGAATACTGCTACATTAGTAAGTGTATAGAATATCCCTGTACTATGCGTACTACTACAGTTGATGCTAGAACCGGCTTGATTGTCAGAATATACACAGCTTTCTCCCTCCACAACTGTATCCCCCTACATATTGATGTGGTATTACTACATCATGTGATTATTTTATATCACCACTGTATTTTGGTTGTTTACTTTGTTGGTTCTTTCTGTAAAACTCAATAAAAACTATTTGAAATTAAGAAAAATCAACTTGTAAAACCAGTTTATACTGAGGATGTCGATATTTGCTATTTGAAATTAAAGTGACCCATTTTGTTTAAGCTCACTTTTAAACATGCACGGTTCAAAATGCTCTATATTATCTTACTTGTCCTTGTTTTCACAGGTTCAAGACATTAACTTTCCACTTTCTCAAGCTCCTTGTCTATTCATGGCCATTAATTACATCCTCTTATTTATGTTAGTTGAATTTATTTCCATATGTGATATAAATGATCTTTATACTTCGGTTGCAGTTCTTTTTGATGGTATGTTGACAAAAGGTCCACCATCTCATCATTGCTAGTTAAAGGATGTTTGCCCTCAACTTTCCGCATGCATTTAATGTTGTTAGATCAATGCACAATATTATCATGCCTTTACATTTTCTAGCAACTAACAGTAGAGCACACTTTCTATGTGCTTCCCCTTCATTGATTATAACATTCCTGGACAATGTCTGCAATTCGAACCGGATAGCTTTTCTGAGACAAGTGGGAACAGGAACATTACGGACTTCAGTGCAACTGGTACTCTCTAACAAAAATCTTGAAATATGCAAACTCGTTAAATCTCAAATACTCATCTTTCTCCTGTTTCTAATACAGCATTCTGTAACAACTGTTCAGGTTCAGTGTAATCAGAAATGTAGTCCCACACAGTCAATCTAATATTTTATCTGCTTTTTGTCACATCCACTCTCTCTATAGCAATCTGATTCTAAATTGTAGTGCAGTACCAAAGAACCTGCAAATGTCAAAGGGAAATCCACCATACATGCCTGATCTAATGGTGTACTTGTTTAATTCCAGTTTTTAAACATCTATTTTTCAAATTATCCTCTAAAAGTAGGGCTAAATTAAATCCTAAATCCATCAACATATAAAACTTCACTCCATCCAGTCATAATCCCACAAGGACTATCTTCCTTCTGTTCTCAATTCAATTTAAAATATTTGGTTGAAATATCCATATACATTTACTGTACCCTTAACACATATAAAATAACATTTAAAATATATGCAGAAAAGATTTATAAAATGTTAATGCATGATAAACATTTACAACTTCTGGGGAATATAATAACTATAGTCCATTGGTAATCAAGCTAACATTTTGTGATAAGAAAATCAAATTTAGTTATCTTAATTCTTTTCATTTAACAATCCTAGACTAATAAAAAGTGCACAAGGTTTAAATCCTGACGAGGAGATTGACACATTAGGCAACCAACATGTCTACTATTATATGTACATTTCAATCAAATTTTGTCACCAATTTGTAGCCTCCCAACTTAAAGTTCATATAACATTTTCTGATTTCAGTATCAAATTTTGCTTGTATATAAAACTGAGCGTCACATAAACTGGTGAATTGGCAACTGTAAGGTGTGCTTCTGATACAGGGCATGCGTTGTAGGTTATGCTTATAAATCTTTTCTATTAATATAGACTGAGGGAAGGTGGAATCTGACTGCATTGTTACCCCCACTTTTTTCCTGGTGTTTTGCTGGTTTTTAACTAGTCTGACTGGGATCCTGCTAATCAGGACCCCAGTTTATCTGCTTTCTCCCTAAATTGGTTACGCATGTACTTTAGGTACACTCCAGATTGGATACTGGGGTACCCGTATCAGTCCCTTGTATATGGTACACCATGTACCCAGGGCATAGGTACCCCAGAGGCCTCCCAGGGGCTGCAGAATGTATTATGCCACCCCTGAGAGACCATTGAGAGACATGAGAGCCTGTGTAATGTTGTGCATACACCCCTTACTTATATGCTCACTATATCTATTCTAAATCACTGCACATATAAACCGATCAGTCACCCCTATGGCAGGCCTTATCAATTCTGAAGGCCAGGTGCTGGGTTTTATGTGAGAGGGTGCTCCTGCAGGAGCAGAGCCCCTCTGCAGCCTTCGGAACCTATTTTACGGGGTGGTTTGTGATGCAGCCACCCATATATATATTTAAGTGCATTATAACCTTGCGGTAAATGCTAACTTTAAAACGGCTGCTTAGAAACATGTTGCGTTTGCTGTCAAACACCTTGGAATCATACCTCCACATCAGTAACTGGCGGGGGAGGTATGAATCCACCCTTCTAGATGTACTTATGTAAAACACCGGTACACCCGGTACCAGCTTTCTCGACCTGGGCATCACAAAATGGATGCTGCCTGCCGCAGACACAAGTCTGCCCTCCTGCTGCTGAGCCAAGCTCGAGCAGGGTAAGGCTTGACAATAGGTTTCCTGTCACAGGGAGGTGTGACCGCCACCCAGACAGGATTTAGAGTATTGGAGCTGGGTGGGTGCACTCAGAGTGTTTGAAAGTCTGCACTGGGGGCATATTTGGTGTCCTTGTGCATAGTCCAGTTCAAACCGGTTGCAGGAGCCATTTGCTCCTGCTCTGGCGCGAAGCTGGACAAAGGACATGGGTGTAGCCACCCCTCTGTCCTGACCCTCCCATAGGTGGGACCCCAGAGTTTGTCCCACCCCTTCCTTGGGTATACAGTAGGAACTCTGACTACAGGCCTTTAGATTTTACCTGGACTAAACTCTGCTACAGAAACCAAGTACCTCGACGATCTACGCTTTGCTGGACGACTGAAGAATCTCCCTTGGAGTAAAGGAGCTACTCCCCTGCAGCAGCAGGCACCTTAACGCATTTGACCGGTTTGCATCTCCCGAGCTCCTGAGGACTCTGAAAATTTCTGCAGCACAGGAGGTGGGTTCCCGAGGTCGATCTGTTCTCTCAGCAATTCGGAGACCAGTATCCCTCATGGGGACCGTGCAACCAGAACCCCTGTGCACCGTGTACTTTTGCAGCAGCATATGCTTTTTGGCGATCCCGGAGGCTGTGTTTTGGGCTACGTGTAGTCCTGACCCCGAGCAGTATTTCCACCGAAGATTTCAGGCCTACACTCCACGACTGTTCTGTGGGCTGGTGTTTCGTGATTCAGCTCGAGGTCCCTTCGCGAGCCCTGGTCCGTTGGCCTGTGGGTCCCTGTGAAGGTAACTTGGACTTTCCTGGTTGCTTCAGACGTGCCCTGACTCTCCATTGCTTGGAGAGTTGCCCGGACCTTGCTGGTCCTCACCGTAGCTTGTTTCCTCTGCCCGCGTAGGTTGCAGTTGCAAGGCTTGTTGGTGTTCGATCCAGACACTGACCCCACCAGCACTCGACATCCTTCGTGGGACAGCTCACCTCCGGACTTTGGTGTTCATCTCCTGTTCCCCGTGGCTGCAGAGTCAAGCATCCTATCTTCACACCTTAAGAACCCGACATCAGTGGGCATTTGTCTACTGAGCCCCTGGTCACCCTGAAGTGATCCAGACTCTGTCCCCTCTGCTTTCAGGTTCTTCTCACCTCAAATTCAGACTTGGATTCCACCGGACACTTTTCATCTTCCCGGCAGCAGCACTTTTTCGCATCATGCCATTGAAAACGACGAAGGTTTCTGACACCACTTGACTACTATGCACCCGGCTCCTCTGGGATAGGTAACACGTGTATCTCGGTACTCTCAAGGGTGCTGGCCTTAGAACCTTCTATGTTCCAAGGGGTTTGCTTAAAGTCCTCTCCGAAGTGTCCTTAAACTCTAAAATTCCAACCGCGAGTTTCCCATAGGGTTGTACAGAGCTTGCGCCTGTGTTCTCCCACTGCACACGTCCTCCGTGGGTCCCCTGTGTCACTACCTTGGGTGGTTCCTTGGGGTCCCAGCGATTCTACATGCTCTAGGCACTGTGTCTAGTTAAGTTGTGGTTGTTATACAACTTTTAGTATATGGTTCAGTCTCACCCTGGAGCCCGCTGTGTATTGTGCTATTTACTGTTGTTCTAGTGATTTAATATTGTGTGCTTTGTGCTCTAATCTCATAAAGAGAATGTTTAGTAATAAATACATATATTTCACATATCTCTTGTGTGGTTCTCCTTTCATTTGGTCATTCAGGAGGTTCTGATCTGGTAAAACAAGCTGCTTTACATTCCTTCGAGACTTAGCCTGAAGGCTGCTCTCCACAGCTTCCACTAGGATAGTTTTCTATAAAGGTTGTCTTTTCACCTAATCATCAATAAGGGTTGTTTGGACTGGTGCAAGGTGCCCACTTTAATTAGTGGACAGCATATACCAAGCCAACTTCTCACATAGACATTAACCAGGCTATTCTTATTCTCCTCATAAACAATACAATTGCTTGTGCTTTCTCATTCAATAATACAACTGACCTTGTAATTCAGCTCACTGACAGTTTTCTATGATAAATATCCACCAAAAAAGGCAACGTTTTTACTACTGTTGCACCTGTAGGAAACTTTGCCAAAACAAATTCCTTCCACTGAGGGCAACCCTCTGCAATTTTTACTATTCGCTCCAGCTTTCTGTTCACAATTTGAATACTCTCTAGCTTGGTATTCTCATCATAACTCATTCATGTGTTAGTGTACTGAAATCATTTTGCAATGCAATTCTGCATGTTTCCACTTTGCTGCACCTACTCCCGATTCCTCAGGCAGCTCAAACCTGTGAGGTTTGTGTATCACATTTATTACTGCATTTTCCATACTACCACTGACAGTAAGGAATAGTCTGTTTTCTGAGGCCTTCAGATCTGCGTCATGACTTAATACAGATACCCGAATTCAAGGCTTTCAAACATCTTCACTATGTCAACGGCAAATACTGCTGCCGCCTCAGAATCATAGTCGCTGGTCGCCAGTAATGCCACTAGGCATCTGATGTTGCTAGCAGTGTTATGACGGGGTATAAAACCCGCCTGATCATGATGGATCAGTTTGGTCCCCTTACGATCACTGGCAGATTTATCAGGTTTCAGTAGGGGAACTATCAGAGCGTTTCTAGTATTAGCTGGGAGGCAGCCATCTTTTTTGGCTGCTCTTTACAGAGTTAGGGGTTTGGAGGCTCGCTTATCTGAGTAGGCTGCGTAGAATTCTACCAGGAACCCATCCGTTTCCAGTGTTTTACCTTGGGCCATGTTCTTGATCCCTACCTTTATCTTGAGGGGAAAAATGTCACTGCCAAGTTCCTGTGCCCCTTTGGTGGTGAGACGCAGAAGGAGTGACAGTTAAGAGAAGGTATGTATAGCGTCTTCATCCTGCAAAGTGACACTCTTGTAGAGATCTCCATAGTACTGAAAAAAGTGATCATTTATTTCTTTCAGACCATATATCTGTCTCAAGCTCCAGTATGGCTGAACCTTGTTTCTCTGGATTAACTAGCCAGGCCAACAGGGTAACAGTACGGCCCACTCTGCATGGGTCCACTCCATGTGTTGTCTGAAGTCAAAACACCGGAGTCGGTTGACCTGGACAGCCACCTTCTCTTTGGCATCTATCAGGGCTTGCTGTAATGCTGGGTGCTCAGGCC
The DNA here is from genome assembly GCF_964204655.1 of Triturus cristatus. Classification (NCBI taxonomy): domain Eukaryota; kingdom Metazoa; phylum Chordata; class Amphibia; order Caudata; family Salamandridae; genus Triturus; species Triturus cristatus. The sequence goes on along the minus strand of NC_140587.1, from coordinate 399,559,145 downwards.
TCTGGGTTTCGATGTAATCTATATCCAGCACTTCCCTTAACACAGTGCCCCCGATACCTATGGAAGTCGCCATACAATGACCTTGAATTACCGCCTTAAAGACGTCCCATTCCACCTGAGGAGTAGAAGCGGTGCTACGAAATCCTGTCCTATCTTATCCCTAATCGTCTCCTTAAGCACCTGGTCTTCTAGGGATTCGGGCTTCTGCCTCCATGTGGGAATGCTGGGTCTGGAGCGCATCCAGTTCAATTGCAATAGCATGGGAATATGATCTGAAATTGTGCAGTCCAATTACTCTGTGTCGCGTAGTAGACTATGAACGTCAGGGGTTTAGAGTAATGTGTCTAAACGTATATGTAGTTCGTGCCACCATGAAAAGAACGAATAGTGCTGAGCTTGTGGGTGAGTTGCTCTCCAAGTGTCAATCAGTTCCCATCTTGCCTGACAATCTGTGAATGAATGGACCACCCTGTACGTGTGGGAGTCTGGAAGGGGAGGGTGTGGCCTGTCAGAACTGGGGTCAGCCACACAATTTAAATCCCCCCTATAAGGATTGAGCCAACAAGTGTGTAAGAAACAAGCCCGGATCTATAATGGGGGAATAGACATTTACTATTACTATATCAGGGCCCTCCAATCGACTCATCACTACTACATAGCGACTCTCCGGGTCAACGATATTGCCGTGGGCTGAAAAGGTACCCTGGCATGGATCCACACAAGTGCGCTCCTGGCATAAGCCGTGTAGGTTGTATAATAGGCTTGTCCATGCCAAGGACATTGAAAATGCCACCTCCTCCGGAATCAGTACTGCTGGGGAACCTAGGCAAGATGGCGGCTAAGTGAGCTGCTTCAGCCGATTGTGCTCTCCCGAAAAAAATATGTTAATATCCTTAGCTTGAGGATGTGACACCCCTGAGTGCAAAGATAAGAAGACAAGAAGACAAAGACAAGAACTCAAATGTTTAAAGAAGTTAGCGGCGACATAAACAACTTACGTAGCTGGGCTTCAGCGTTGGCCCGATACACGGAGCGGCTGCTTCTTCGGGTGGAGCACATTGAGAGGCTTTGTGTTTTCCATTTGCCAGCCGCTGCTTCGATTTCTGTTCCTGTCATGGGGCCAAAATCTGTCACGAAGGGTGGAGCTGCGGCGGATCGCCGGGGCCCTCCAGCGTTGCCCTCTGAGGCTGACATCCCAGCGCGCGGACGCAGGCAGAAGCTCAACGCTCTCCCGGAGACCTCTGGGGACCGGAAGGGGAAGGGTGGGAGCACTCAGCCCCAGCCACAGCGGTCCTCAGTGTCCGTAGTCGATTTGCTCAGAGGGCAGGCTGTACAGGCTGTTGGCGCTCCTACCAACAGGAAAGGCAACAGACTGGTCGGCGGAGAAGGCGTCTCCGAGAAGTCGCGCAAGGAGCCGGGTAAGGAGCTGAGTGGGGGGATAGAGGAGCCCATGCTTAATTTGCAGCCGCATACGGAATCAAGTGCGGACTGCCCGGTTAAGGAATTATCTAACCCCCCTGCTGAGGCGCACTCCCGGGAAGAAGAAATGTCACCTATAGACCCTCGGACCTGTGCTGTAATTGATAAACAGAACCTTGGTTTGGATCAGGCGCAGGAAGCCACCCAGGGGTATTCGGTGGAGTCACTGAAGGGGGAAAGCTTACACCTCATTCCTTCTGACCAGAAAGCAGGGACCCGGCCGGGGCAGCTTCAAGCCTCGATGGAGAAAGATCTGAGTACTCCCCCCTCAGATGGCAGATCATGGCTCAAAACATAAAGGGAGCTTTAGGGGTCACCGGACCCCACGGCGGGACTGGGATAAAGATCTAGATTCGGAGGCAAATGATTTTTTTTCCCTTTCTGATGCAACTTGGTCAGACGCTGCCTCTGATTCAGGCGGGGAAACTTTGTCTAGCGATGAGCCGCAATCTCAATACAAGGCTAAGCTACCCTCTGCCTCGGGATCTGGAGCAACGGTACGTTCTGTGAGTCTATGCCCTAAGAGTTCTGAAGGCCAAAATCAGGCGACTTTGAATTGGGATTACGCACTTGGGGATCAATTGATGGGTACTATCAAACCTAATTTAAATACTGGATCGGAAGCAGGGCTTATGCCGGCTCCTCCAACACTAGAGTCAATTATGCAGTGTGTGGTTGCGCACCGAGAGGAATCCCGGATGGAAAGCAAGAGGTCGCAGAATGCCTATCGCAAACTTCAAGGGGCAATCAGGAAAGTCGCAAAGACCTGCAAGGATATAAGCGATCGTATGACTGATATTGAGACTCGGACAGAAGTTCTGGAATTAGAAGTAGCCGGCTCTAAAGGTCAAGTAGATGCTCATGAGGCTCGACTTATGGATATTCAGTGGAAGCTTGAGGAGGGGGAAAATTACCAGCGTAGGAATAACCTGAGATTTTTGGGTATTCCGGAGGGAAAAGAAGGGTCAGACCCTCGTATGTATATTGCTCAACTATTGCAGACCTCTCCGCCAGATCTGGTTGGTTGGGACTGGCTCAGGGAGGTGCAAAGGGCACATCGGGTTCCTTTCTCTATTCGTCAACCGGCTCGACCGAATGCTAAACCCAGGGCATTACTGGTTTACTTTGGGAATTTTTTACTAAGGCAGAGCGTTTTTGAAAGAGCTAGGCCAGATGCCCAATTAAAAGCTGAGGGGTTTTCTTTTTTCGTCAGACCCGACTTCTGTCACGTTACCGTGGAGCGCCGGTGGCGTTTACGCCAGATGATCAAGCCCTTTCAGGAGAAGGGAGCTCAGGCCTTTCTCTTAAACCCTGCCCGTTTGAAAATAATCTGGAGGGATACTACAAGCTTCTTTACGTCTGAGATAAAGGCAAAGGAGTTTTTGGATTCTGGTGGGAAGGCTAAATCTTAGGGGTAATTAACCTAATAGTGTATTCTGTTTTTCCCTCCTACTTTCTGTTCCCTCTTTCGGTTGGACGGTTTACAGGGTGGGTGGGATGGGTGGGGTGGGTGGGGAGCCGCGGGTTAGGGTGGGGGGTGAGAAGGGAAGGGGGTGGAGCTAAAAGGCCAGGGAAATCAGGGAAATCAGGAAAAAGGTATAGCTTGACTGATATTGAGTTATCAAAATGTTTAAAATCACTGCATTGGAATAAAAATTATTATGATGGGTAAGTTGAGAATCTGTTCCTTGAATATAGGGGGGTTGAATGATGCTGGCAAGCGGCATAGATCCACAGAAGCTATTCGCTCATGGGGGATGGACGTTATCTGTCAACAGGAAACCCATATTCCTTTTCAGAAGAAAAGCTTAAATAATATCCCCGGATATAAGCAGACGATCTGCTCCTCACAGACTACCACTACAAGAGGAGTGGCTATCCACACCTCCACTCGGATGCCTGAAGTGGAGCGAACCTTATCAGATAAATGGGGGCGATGGGCTATAGCCTATTTACCTTGTAAAGTTACCATATGTACCATCTATGGCTCTAATTTTGATGATTCTGACTTATGGGCCAAGTTGGAGCTCGAGTTAACAGCCTGGCCCTCTCCACTTATAATCTGCGGGGATTTCAATATTCATCTAGGCTTATCGGATACATCTTTGATAAACTATGATGGGAGGAAGCCACGGGTATTTAAGGCCCTCAAAGCCTTAGCAGTGAGCCATGGATTAGCTGATGTGTGGACTCGTAAAGTAGTAGGGGATGCTGGTTATACCTACTTTTCCTGTCCCCATCAGAAATATGTTAGGCTAGACTACTTTTTTATATCTACCTCCCTTATAGATCACACTAATATACGGAAGCTCCCAAAGATCCTATCAGACCATAATCCTTTGATACTAGAGCTAGACCTTCCCGAACATCTGAGCCGCCCTAGCAAATGGTCCTTTGATAGGAAACTCTTGGTAACAGAAGGGTTTCTTGACCATCTTAGGAGATGGACCAAGCAATTTTTTGATGTAAATCGGTATAGCGCATCGAGGGAAATTGTTTGGGATACTTTTAAAGCATGCCTGAGGGGGGAAATCATTAGCTTCGCTGGGCATCTTAGGTCAGAGCATAGGGTGGCTGTGCAAAAACTCATGATTGATCTCTCTATGAATGAGGAATTACATCTTCAAACTATTGAAAGCAAACAGAAGGATGCAGCGAAGCTAATTGAATTAGAAGTAATAAGGGTTAAAGCCAAACTAAATGGAATGTATAACAATAGGAACGCTAAAATATATCAAACCCGTGTTAGGGATAATTATGAATATGGGGAAATGACTGGAAGACACCTAGCATTAAAGCTGAAACAGAGGTCGGCTGCTAATAACATCCCGGAGATTAAACAGCGGATTGGGAATATAGCAACTGATCCTCAGGATATTCTTCAAGTTTTTGCTGAATTCTATGGTGATGTCTATAAATCTCAGATTGATCCTCAATTAGTAGCAGTAGCAGGGCAGCGCTTAACTACCCCCCCCCCCTATAGTTATACAGGAACTAGAAATAGATTTCACACAAGCTGAAGTTAATGAGGCATTACAGTCCATGGCATCGGGCAAGGCTGCAGGTCCAGATGCAATTCCGGTAGAAATCTATAAAGCTTTACAGCCGGAATTAGCACATATGTTACTGGACTTGTTTTTAGCAGTACAATATCATGGCACTACACCTCATTCTTGGAAGGATACTAATTTAATTGTCTTTTTGAAAAAGGGAAACCACCTTGGGATCCGGCTTCGTACAGACCAATCTCTTTGATAAACACTGACGAGAAAATATATTCTAAAATCATAGCCAATAGACTGTCAAAAATAATAGCTTCCCTGGTTAGTCCATGGCAGCATGGATTTATTCCTGCCCGAGGAACAACCGATCATGTGCGTCGGGTGATCTCTTTATTTGATATCACCGAACAGATGGGGGGTCAAATGTCTCTGATTTTGTTAGATGCTCAGAAAGCCTTTGATCAGGTCGAGTGGGCTTTCTTATGGCAGACATTAAGTACCAATGGCTTTGGCCCCGGTATCCTGACAGCTATAAAGGCCATGTATATGCTACCATATGCAAAAATACAAATGATGGGGATGGAGTCTGGGAGGATTAAGATCTCACGGGGCACCAGACAGGGCTGCCCATGCTTCCCGATTCTTTTTGCTTTATACATAGATCCGTTAATTAGAGCTTTGCTTAATGATCAGGCTATCCAACCTATAGTGGTTAGGGGATTTAGTACTAAAGTTTTATCCTATGCGGATGACATTGCCATAGTTACCTCTGACCCTCAGGCTGCATTGGTCCGTATTGAGGCTCTGGCATTAGAATTTGGTCGTCAGTCTGGCTACAGGCTGAATACAGCTAAAACTAAGATCGTCTGTTCTAGTAGTACCCCGTTTAAGGATGCTCAGAGGTCTCTGGAGGCTATTTATCTAGGGATAAATATAAGTGCGGGGGTGGCAACTATCTGGGATATTAATTTGGCCCAGTTATTAACTAAGATTAGCACTGATTTAAAGCGTATAGATAAATTAAACATCTCTATCATTGGACGTGCTAATACTATTAAAATGACGATGTTCCCTAAAATCTTTTATCTTTTCAGATGCATTCCAATTGAACTCCCTAAAGAGTTTTTTACAAAAATTGAAGGGATATTTTCTCAGTTTATATGGGGATATAAAAAGATCAGGAGATCAATAAAGTTCATGACTCTGCCCCAAAATCGTGGCGGATTGGCAATCCCTCATATGCTATATTATTTTTGGGCTGTAACGCTGCAGCAAATGATTAGTTTGTTCCGCCCACAAAATGGTGTATGAATTACTTTGACGATTGATAGCAGTGATTCCCCTCCTTCTATCTATGAGTTGGCCTTAGGGGATCATGCACCTGGTGTTTTATTAAGACAATTAGATGGTAGCTAATATAAAAGAACCCGGTTCAAAATTGTTAGAACCGCCTGGAATGTCTGGAATAAAATAAGTAAATTGTTGAGGATCCCCAAGCTGCATAGATATCATGCTATTTGGGGTTCGTCTTTGTTCCCACCTTTATTTTATGATAATCTTGGGAAAACTTGGGAACAGGCTGGCATTAACGTAATTGGAGATCTATTTGAGCAATCTGAGTTAAAATCCTTTGAAGAGCTTCAAACTCAATTTGGCTGGATACTAAGACATTCTTCAAATACTTACAATTTAGGGAGATTATCAAAATAGCAATGGCTCAAATAACTGGACTCGATAATATTCCGATACTTGACTGGCTTGGGCATAGGCAGCCACGGGTAAAGGATTTATACCTAATTCTGTTGAATGCCAATCAGGATGATATCGCCAGCTCCGAATCCGTTTGGGCAGGTTTGCTCGGGGATCCTGAAGTGGATATCTGTAGGTCTTTGTATTTGTCAAAAAAAATATTTCTCGCAGCTAACCTTAAAGCTCAACACTTTAAAACTTTGTTTAGGCTTTATTATACTCCTGCCAAACTCTTTAGCTGGGGGAAAAGGGAAACCGATTGGTGTCCTAGATGTAAGCACGGCCCGGCAGATATGATTCACATGTTCAGTGGGTGTAATCAGCTGGATAATTTGTAATTAAAGATAGAGGAATTTCTTAATCAAATCACTGGTGGTTTAGCACGATTAACTCCCACTCTGATTTTGACTGGGATTGATGCTAGCCTATGTTTGGATCCCTCCCAAGTCTATTTTTGCTTTATGGTCTCTGCTATTTTTCGTTTAATCATTGCGACTCATTGGAAGGATGCTGAATCACCCACATTTCATGAATGGTTTGCAAGACTTCACCATGTTTTTAATTTAGAGAAGGCACTTTATAAATGTAAAGGGAAAAGCGCCAAAAGAAGAGGTCTCCGGGTATGGGGCCCGATCTGGGAAACTGATGAGATGTAACGAAGAAGATATAACTCTCTGTGTTTTATACTCTGTATTTTGGGATTTAAGTTGTTTTTGTAATATGGAATTTGCAGTGATTATTTGGTTTCTTTCCTGTGTTTCTATGATTATTATTTTTTTTCTCTAGTGTAATAAAGTTTCTCTTGATTTCCCTGTAAAATATCTAAAAAAAAAAATAAAAAAATAAAAAGAAAATGCCACCTCCTCCTTGGCCGTTATGTGTGTCTCCTGCACCAGTGCTATTTGGATGCCCTGCCTGTTCAAGTATGAGAATACTTTATAGTATTTGGACATCATCTGCAATATCCGGATATTTCATGAGAGGAACTACTTATATGATGTATGAGCAGCCATTAGTCATATGTGTCAAACGGTTTGTGGACCTTTTCTCCTCGCGTCACCTATTGCTCATCTTCCAGTACACCCTGTGACGTGAGGGCTTGTGTATCAAAGTAACATAAATCGTGGGTCCCTAACATTTCAACATATAACAATGCCCCCAACTCCCACTCCCCAGGACAAGCAGGCCAGGGCCCCCCGTCCAAACAAGAGCCCTCAAGAGTTTCCTTAATGTAGGGGGTAAGCCAAGAAAAGATGCTCCATGTCCGGGCCTCCCACTCAGTGTTGCTAGTTTATGCATAGTTCCATTACTCAGGGGTACCGTCATTGCTTGTCGCCCTCCCCTCCTATAGAGACATAAAGATGGACATGAGACATCAAACTAATATACCGCCCTTACAGCGTTGCCATCTTTAATATCATAATTATCAACAACAGGGGCAGCCCTGAAACCTGAACCAAGGGAAAACAATACTAGAATCCTAACAAAGGTTCAAGTCAACCCAATACATACAACAAAGAATATCAATCAAAAAGATAAACATAAGAGAAAACAAAAACATTCAAATATAGAAAATATATAAAGAGATAATATATAAAGAACCCATGTATAAGTAATTACAATTCATAGAAACTTTATTGAGATAGGGTAAATAGTTAAATCTTAAAACATATAAGACAATGGCGCTCAACACAGTACACAAACATTAACATAAACAATACAGTGTGAAGTAAAACACGTGGTGGAGGAAAACAATATACAGAATAGGAAGTTCAGGACAAAACAGAAACACCACAAAGCTTCTAAAATCATTGTCCTATCCAGATGATGACCATTTATATATTATGGTCGAAACGCCGTTGACGCATATATGTGGACAAAATTGAAGAGGACGCATTTTTTGCTTTGTGTTGTTTCTGTTTTGTCCCGAACTTCCTTTTCTGTATATTTCTTTCCCCAACCACTTGTTTGCTACACACTGTGTTATATCCTGAGTATTACATTTAATTGTAATCGGCCTAGGTCCTCCTAGCTGCTCGGCCAGAGTGAGAGATGGTAACGGAATATTGGTATGACTGTGATGCGTGGAATGCCTGGGTGCCTGAGTGGATGTGTGCATGCCAGTTGGAGAAGGGCTGAGCAGCTAGGCAGGCTGCTCCTGGTGGGGGTGGTGTAGGAGCTGGCACATGGATGATCCTTGATTGATACCACTTGACCTGGAACTAATAAAGAAGACTTAGAAACTTACAACATGGCTACCAGAGTCTTCATGTACAGAGCACAACACACTGCATTGTTTATTTTAATGTTTGTGTACTGTATTGAGCGCCATTGTCTTATATGTTTTAGGATTTCATTATTTACCCTTTGTCAATACATTTTCTATGAATTGTAATTACTTATACATGGGTTCTTTATATATTATATCTTTATATATTTTCTATATTTGAATGTTTTTGTTTTCTCTTATGGTTATCTTTTTGATTAATATTCTTTGTTGTATGTATTGTGTTAACTTGAACCTTTGTTAGGATCATTAATATCATGCAACAGGATTTCAGCTGATGTCCCTGGAGTTATTGTAGGCAGTTTGACCCTTGAGGCCCCAGAGGCACTCAAATCACAATCAGAGTTCGAAGCCCTAGCACTTGCTTCTCCCAGCAGCGATGAGGGGCCGATGCTAATTCCACTCATCAATGCCACTGCTTCCAACATCCTCTAAATCTCTTGCCACACCTCACCCTGTGATGGAGCAGCAGGCTTGCACAGTTTGTTCTTCAGGCCCCATCCGGTCTCTCGCAGGCTTCTACTCCGAAATTCTTGGCTGGGGCTGATCAATCTAGGACCACACTTCCAGATGAGTTTGGAAGAATCTTGTCTCCTCAGATGTCACCACTCAAAGTATAGCTGGGAATAACATACCATACTGGATACCCAGTTGTCCGAGCTTCTTTTGCGATGAATGTGGAGCATTTTTGCTCTTTGGAGAAGTCCAGGAATATTCTGACTTTGCTCTTTTCCACAGTAATGCTGCCCTTTCTCCGTGCCTGGGACAGTAGGAAGTCACGGTCATTGCAGTACAGCAACGAGGCCGTGACCGGACTTGGGAGAGCTCCAAGGAGAGGCGGCCTCACGAGTACTCTGTGGGTCGTCTCTAGGACGTAGAACAAGGACAACCCCTATGGCACCACTTCATCTCTGAGCCAAGTTTCTAAGTAAGCTAGCATATTGTTCCCCTCGATCTTTTCAAGTAGGCCCACCACTCGTATATTGTTGCGGCATGAGCAGTTTTCAGTCTTCTGCTTGCAACTCAAGAGTTCGGATCTTGGCTTCCATGATGACCAGTTTCTCATTCACCCCTGTCATGAAATGAAGCATGTCAGTAAGCTCCCTTTCAGTCGCGGTGTCCCGTTCTGCGAGTCTTCTGTGATTATCAGTCAGAAGACATGTGGCATTAATTTTGGTTTCCAGTACCTCGCACCATGCAATTACAGCTTGTAGGATATCCTGCAAGGTGGGGCCTTCAGGGGGAGAACCAGCAACCAATCTTGTATGTCCTTGGCCGCTGGCGGGTCGATATGGTCCCCTCCTTTGGAGTGCCCCATCTAAAGCTCTCTTTTACTTGCAACTTTGCCCATGGTTACAGCAAGGATCCCGAGCCACTACTACTGTGTGGTCGAACTAAGAGCATCCACTCACATCCCCAGGCCACCAGGTAAGCCGGAGTCGATCACCCCCCTCTCCACAGCATACCATGATGCTTCTGCAAAGTCCGGGGTGGCGGTGGGCTGATTCATAGTAGAACACCACAGCAATAGCGGTTCTCAGGACGTTGCCTCAGCCACGGGGCGTACAACTGTGACTAATGTCTCTGCGGTGGGTGCAGGGGGTCTCGTGCTCAGCTCACTCCCCTGGTGCACGCCCAGTCTCTCCAGCCCAGGGATTCCCTGTGATCAGCAGATGTGGGAACTTAGATGGGCCCTCCCTCCGCGTCCTTCAGCAGCCCCCTCAAGTGAGCAGTCTCCAGTTGATAGTCTCTAAATGGTAAGGAGATGTATCCTGCACTTCAAATAGGTTCCTCTGGACGCCCACAGGTGTGTCCCTCCACCCCACGGTCCTCACTGTGCTGCCTACATGCCCCACTGCAGCCAGGAGCTTCAGTGACCTCTAGTGGAGGTCTGGCAGGGACAGGAGTCCAGAGCATCTTCTTGCTGCTGGGAAGCACCTGCGCTGCATATGGCAACAAATGGCCTGTGGTCCCAGGCCTCAACCAGGAGCCCTCTGCCACGTACTTCCAGCCAACGGCAGATCAACCGTCTGACTCGATTGCCAGTGAGTCCTGCAAGATCCACCTCTGGGACGGTGCAAGGGATGTCAGCAAGTCCTGTCGGTGTGCTCTCTGCAGGGGGTCAGTCCTCACCCCAGCAGTTACCAATGTGTATGTGACTCGGGACGTCGGTGCTCCTGTTCACCGCATCCTCAAAGGAGAGTTCAATGCCCTGACCAATCAAGCCCCCGTCGCTTCGCTGCTGCAATGGGCACCATAGCCCCATGGCAGCTCTCGCTACGGCTCTGCCAGGGAACGGGGTTCCTCCTCAGTGTGCGGCCCATAGATGCAATTGCCTGCTGATTCTCCACCCACCGGAGCCACGGGACGATATCGGGAAGATCATGTGCAGGCCCCCCCGTCTTCTCCCCAAGGCGCTCGGCCCCTTCCATTCTCAGCTGCGAGTGAGCCTGTCTCAGTGCGATCTGCCCTGAGGCACCCCCACCTGTTCCAGCGCTTTAATCGGTTCCCACAGCACTGACCGATGTTCACAGGCTCTACCGCTGACCGTGGGCCGGGGCCTCACCGCCACAAATCAGCCAGACCATCTAATTCCTCTGGGAGGTCACAAAGGCGGCCGCCGTGTCACTCCCCTGCTTCATCCGATAGGCACCCTGTGCCTCAAGGTCGCAGCAATAACATGGGGGCTGCGGGTGGGTTGCCAGTGGTCCACAGTGCCCCTGTGGGGAGGCCGGTAGGCAATCTCCCTGCTCACTGACACAGCTCCAGGGGCTCTGGCCAGCAGCTCCAGAGCTCAGCCTGTCACTGGTTCAACTCCACCACGCAACCGCTATCTTGGCGCATCGCCATGCGGGTCAGTCGCAGCTCAGTGGGGGCTGCTCATTCCTCCTGGCATGGCTGCCCTCCATTGAGGCAGGCCCCCCTGAGCCCTAAGGGCGCCTCTCTCGCAATTGTTAGCACCCTGGGTCAGTTTATTTAATCAGGATGGCACTGCATTGGACCTTGCCGGACGGAGCTCAGATTATTGCTGCCTCCTCTATCTGCTCGAGGTCACGGCCCTCCGCCCTACTCTTACATTAGATCCAATAATACTAGAAGACCCAGAAACAGATGATAAACATGTGGTTTTTTCAGGTCTCGCCTGGCGTTAGCAGCGCGCATGCATTGCTCTCGCCAAGCGAGGGCTTCTTGAAATCAATACGATTTCAGAAGCTCGCTTTCTGCTCCGCCTGTGTTTTCCATTGGTGCGCACCATTTTGCATCACCACTTGTGCAAAACGCGGTGTGATTGTCCAGGATGCTTTTTACTCCCTCCTGGTTAACACCCTGTCCACTTTTTTCCCCGCTCATGTGGACTGGATCTTTTACTGGCGGCTTTACACGCTGTCCTTTAAAAGACAATAAGCACTCTTTTCTTTACATGGTCAGTGCCGTCCTCTTTGGCTTCGCTTGTTTTTTTATTTGCATCGGCTCGTGCCCAGCTTGTTTTAATAGGTCTTGCTCTTTTTGTTTTTTTTCAGTGCCGGTTTACTTTATTGCGGAGCGCGGCGACCGCTTTAGGGACACTGCACTCCGTTTATTTATTTATTTTTTACTTTTTTTTTTTCCAGAGTGCTTGTTTTTGTAGAGTCCACGCCGAGACTAAAACCCTGTTCCCCAGGCATAAGGTCGTCAGCTGTGTAAGCTGCGCCACATCGGTAGCTTTAACAGGAAACTTTCACAGTGGCTGCCGCCCCTCACAGCACTCGCGGGGCACCAGCAATGGTGGCTGATTCTTTGTATTTAGCAGCACACGTTCACTTTCACATATGGGGGGCCTGTCGCCCCACGCAGCACTTGCAGGACACCGGAACTTATTGCACAGCTTGCAATGTAGCGCCGCACTCTGTACGCACCCGCCTTAACCTTATCAAGGTAATAATGACTCATTTACAATTCGGTTCCCTTCATTTGACTTAAGGGCCGGGAGTCTAATTTCAAAACATTTGCCTTTTATTTGATATGGTTTCTCCCAAACTCCCTCACGTGAACATGGGTTTGTGTTGCTGATTTGTATCTTCGTGCCCTCTGGTCACGTGCGCGTTGGTCAGAGTGGCTGATTGTAGGGGCATCTCTGTGCCCTCTGCTGCTGGACCCTTGGTGTGTGCGTCATGCCTTAGAAGTGCTCGTGCAGCAGTGCATTGTGCAAGGTAGCCTTCTGAACAAGAGGCTCAGTTTGCAAGTCAAGTTTCGGTGTGGTGAGGCGCTCGTTGCGGAAGGGTGTGGAGCAGCCCACTCGCACCATCTCCCACAAATGCCCACGATCTTGGCACCTAGGTTTTCTGCTTGCTGTCACCGCTGGATGCTTGTGTGCGGGTTTAGTAAAGAATATAGCACCCACTAAGAAGTTAACCACTTCCTGGCACTGCTGGACTGGTGAGAATTAGGAGGTGCTCCTATAATTTCTTTTAAACGTTGCCAGATGTGCTGGCGTTGAGGTCGCCTGGACGAAGCATAGCCCACAAGGGGTTAAACGGCAGCCCATGCAGCCCTTTGTGTCTTATGTTATGATTAATTACAGTTTTAATTACAGCGATCAGTCACTGCTGGTATTTCATTATGGCCACGGACATTGAATGCCCGGCCTTGCATTCAATGCTTTCTATTGTAAGAAGCAGGAATTCTACGAGGTAACACTGGCATTTGGTGTGGCGCTTCCAAGCCCTGGTTCTATCTGTTAAAGCAAAATCTGAAGCCGTGCTAGAGGGTGCCCAACATAGGCCCAGGAGAGCCTGACCCTTGCAGTTATTTGAGGTAAATGCCCAAGAAATTTGCATACGGCGGTGATCTGTAAAAGAAGCTTACAGTTTACCATGAGTATGGTTCCTAGGTAGGTTGAGTGCCTGCTGCAGAGGCATGTACACGCAGCATCCTTTTATACTTCAGGTTAATAACGTATGAACAGTTTACTTTATAATTAAAGCACAAGTATGCAAGCCCTCTTCACCCTGTGTGCAGTGCATATTTTAAATGTTACAATGCCATGGGCTTTACTTTAGTGCTGGCCTTTCTTTTATATGGAGCCGTGGGACCGTGAACGCTAGCCTCCTGGATTTTACACTGCTTGTGAAGGAAGCTTCAGTCAGCATCAGAGCAGAGATGTTTTATCTGTGAGATTTATCTGGAAGACCGAAAGCTGGGCCTTGAGGTGGACAGAGAAAGAGAGCCCTGTAAACCATGTCTTTCAGAGGCCTGCTCCAGGGCAGACATCAGAGACCCTTCCGGACCTCTAGTGAGACTGTCTCAAAAAACAAGCATTTGCAATGCAATAGGTCTCGCATTTGCGAGAGTTTAAGCTATTGGCATTGTAAATGACAATGCCTTTTATTTATGTTTTAAAAACCAACCCATACATAAAAGGCAGTCATTTACAATGCCAATAGCTCAAACTCTCACAAATGCGAGACCTGTTGCATTGCAAATGCTTGTTTTTAACAGAAAGCAAAACACCTGCCAGCGCATAGCTGCTATTCCAAACGCTAAACTCAACTGTCAGTGCTGGAACCAAGAGCATACAGAGATTCTAGGCACAAGGATTAACAGTGTATGGCTAATTCTACACATACAAAATGCGCCGAAAATAAATGTCACCAAATCAAGAGTGATAAAATTCTGTGCGACAGAGAAATTATTTTAAAGGTTACAAAAACACTGATTTGCCATTTTCTACTGATAATAATAATGGAAGCGGTCTGGCAGGGGAATGCCTCCTCATGTAAACTAGAAAGGATTTATTTTTATTTATTTTTAGGAGTTTTTATATAGCGCTGACCTGACCCGAGGGTATTGCAGCGCTGTACAACATTGAGTCATAAGAGTTACTTAATAGAGCAGTATTAAACAAAGTTCGGAAGTCCACGGGTGCTACGGATTCTTGAGGTAGTACTAGAGTCCTGAGGTAGCCATTGTTGAATGCATTATTGAGGTAGTTCAAGAGTCCTGAGGACACCTCGATATTGCGTGAGGTGGATAAGATTGGTGCAGAGTCAAAGAGCAACGGAGATAGGGTTTGGCGTGAGGGCGGCGATTATCCATTCGGGTTGGAGTGGTTGAGGAGGAGGGCTTTTAGGTGCATTTTGAATTATGTGAAGGATGGGACAGTTCTGATGTCTGCTGGGATGGAGTTCCAGATTTTGGGCGCGTTTCCAGAGAATGACCAGGCAGCGGTTGTTTGTTTGCGTGCTCTCGTGGGAATGAGAAGAAGGGAGTTGGAGCTCCTGAGGTTCCTTGTCTGACCTGCCCTCTTGAGCTTAGCGGCCAGATAGTCCGGTTTCATGGGGGCAGGGCTTTGTGCGTGAGGCAAGCCGTTCTGAAGTACACCTGCTGATCAACTGGGAGCCAATTTAGTTCTCTTAGTGCAGGAGAGATGTGGTCGTATTTCCTGATTCCGGTGATTATTCTGGCTGCTGCGTTGAGGGTTGTTTTGAGGGGAGCTAGGTGGGTTTTTGCGGTGCTGGTTGAGTTGTTTGAGGTCTTTGGTAGGTATGAATGGTTTAATTGTGGAGAGAAGCTTCAGGTTGAGGATGGCGGTCTTTGCAGAGTTTTTGATGTGTTTGGTCATGTCCAGTTTGGGGTCCAGGGTGATTCCTAGTGATTTTACGGAGTTAGCCAGGGTGAGCTTGCCGTTTAGAGCATCCAAAGCTTTAAGCCATTCTGCAATTTGTGGGTTCTCTTCTTTGTTGGGAGATGAGGAGGATCTCCGTTTTGTCCTGGTTAAGTTTAAGGTGATTTAGGGACAACCAGTGTTGAATTTCTTTTAGGGTGTTGTTTAGTCTGAGGATGTCGTTTGGGGAGGAACTTTCCAGATAGATCTGGGTGCCATCGGCATATAGGTGGAAGGGGATATTAGCATTTTTAAGAATGGAGGTAAGGGGTTCCATGTAAATGTTGAACAGTTGTGGTGAGAGCACTGAGCCTTGGGGCACACCCTTGCTGACGGGGTGAAGGTCGGAGGAAACGTTTTTGATATTTATCCTTTGCGACCGGTTGTGGAAGGAGGTGCACCAGCGCAGGACCATCTCATCGGCACCTACCCTGTCTTGTAGGGCCTTGATGAGAAGATGGTGATCTACCGTGTCAAAGGCTGCCGATAAGTCTAGGAGAATGAGTAGGCAGCAGTGATCGTTATCGAGTGACTTGCGAATATCATCTGTGATGTTTGGGATCGCCGTCTCAGTGCTGTAGCCTTTTCTGAAACCAGATAGGGGAGAAAGAAGGTTGATGTTGTCCATGTGCTGAGTAAATTGTGATAGGACGCATTTTTCGAGGATTTTGGACAGGAGGGGGGAGATTGGAGACGGGTCTCTAGTTGTTTAGATCTGTGCAGTCCAGGCCTGCTTTTTTTTTTAGTAGTGGCGTTATTTGGCAGACTTTAAGGCAATCCGGTATGATGCCGGTTCTCAGGGCGCTGTTGATGATTCTGCACCAGAATGGGGCTATGATGAGTTTGAGTTTTTTGGTTAGTTGGGTGGGTATGGGGTCAAGGACGTGGGAAGCGGGTTTGGAAGTGGAGATTAGCTTGATAATCTCGGCTTCCGTGATGGGATTGAAGGACTTCCAAGTATTTGTGTGGTGCAGGCATGTGATTAAGGTTGAGACTGGGGGCAGGCTTTCACAGGTGGGGTTGGTGGTGATGTCTAGTGAGAGCTCAATCTTGGAGATTTTTTCTTCTAAGAAGATGGCAAGGTTTTCGCACAGTTCCCTGGAGACCAGGGTAGAGGGTACGGGGGGCTTGGTGGTTTGTTGCTTGATGATTTTGAACAGTTCATTGGGCCTGTCTTTTGCATTGTCCAGGGCGGAGCAGAAAAAGTTAGATTTTTCGTTACAGATGTGCTTTTTGTCATTTCTTCGAGCTACTTTGAGTTGTTCGAGTAGGCTTGTGGAGGGGTTGTTTCTCCAAAGTCTTTATGTGGCTCTGAGTTGTCTCCTTTCGTTGTTGATGTCTGTATTTAACCAAGATCTGGATGGGATGTTGCTGGCTTTTTTTTAGCTTCAGAGGGGCTATCTAGTCTAGAATGGATGTCAGGGATGCATTTTAATGGTCGGTGAGTTCTGTCGTGGATAGATCCACCGTGGAGGTGGTGAGGAGGGAGTTGACTTTTTCTTCCAGGTCAGTCATGTTGATCTGGGTGAGGTTTCTGGTCCATTTGGGCTTTTCTTGGGTGGGGGGGTTGAAGAGGGGCTGGCTGAGTGAGGTGGAAGGGGATTAAGTGGTGGTCAGACCAGTCTACGTGCAGGGTGTGGTTTATCTTCACTGTGTCACGTTTGGCGATAATGGCATCTAGGATTGCTCCTTTGTTGAGCGTTTCTTCTGTGCAGTGTTGCATAAGGTTGTTATGTAGCAACTCGCTCAGGTTTTGAATTAGTGGGTTGCTATCTTCATTCCAGTGTAGCTTGAGGTCTCCCAGAATTAGGTTATTCACATCTCGTAGTGAGCTGTGGGCAATCAGGTCAGACAGGTGTTCAGTGAAAGTGGTGGAGTTGCCTGGGGGGTGGTAAATAAGGTGGCAGGAAAGTGGTGGAGTTGCCTGGGGGTGGTAAATAAGGTGGCAGGTTAGTGTTTTGTTATTGCTCGTGTTGATGTTGACTGTTAGGCACTCAAAGGTGTTGAAGGAGTCTGTTTACGACACGGAAATATTGTCTCTGTGGATGATTGCTATGCCTCCTCCTCTTTGGTCTTTTCTGTCTTTGTTGGCGATTATAAAGCCTGGGGGAATGAGAGTGTCCAGGAGTGGTGTGGAGGAGTCTTTGAGCCAGGTTTCGGTGATGAATGCTATGTCTATGTCGTGAGTAAGGATGGATTCTGCTAATTCAGTGGCATGTTTGATGGCTGATCTGCAGTTTATGAGCATGCAGTTAGTCGGGGTCGTCTCTGCTTTGGGTTTCTTTGTTGGCGGGCTGTGGGGATGCTAGTGCGGGTGGCCAGCGGTCTGGGTGAGTTCGGAGGAGCTTGGACTCTTCCTAGTCCGGTGATCACCTGGATTTTGGATTGGAGGGTGACAGCTAAAGGATTGTCGTACGAGGAGGCGAGGTCCGCCACGTCACTTTCAGACAGGGAGTCTCTAGTTCTTTTGGGTCTCTTTGCCAGAAAAGGGGTGGCGTTGGCTACCCATCTCCGCGGGGGGACTATGGACATTCTTTATTGTGTGTGGGTGGTGGAGGAGTGGGTGCGCTGAGGCTGCTGGGGCGTCGTGAGGTTGGCTAGGATATCATTAAAGCCCCGGATTATAGTTGCTATCTGGGTTTCCAGCTTGGAGAGTCGCTGCTCAGTCTTAGTCATTGAAGTATCGGGGCTGGTCCTGTGCGCGAATGTTGGGCGTAGAGGGAGAGAGTCCCGGGGTATTGGGTAGCTTAGTGGTGGCTGTGTTGTTCGTGTCGGTTCTGGGGGGGAGAGGGTCTTAGGGAAATTGGCCGTCTTGTTTTGGGTGTGTTGTCCGTGTAGGGTCTGGGCGGGACCGTGAGTGCAGGTTGGCGGGGGTCTTGTTTGGGCGTGGGTGCTATGTTGCCTGTGGGTTTGGGGAGGTGGGTATTCAGGTAGTTCGGAGTGGGTTGGGTTGAGTTGAGTGGAGTGGAGGGCGGGTGGGAGCCGGCAGGTGGTGGATGGGGTTGAGAGCCGTAAGTAGGTGGGTCCTATTCTCTATGGGGGTGAGGGGGATATCATGAAGCGAGGGATCTTGCTGGGGTGTAGGTGATTTATTGCCTGTGGGTTTAGGGAGGTTGGTGTTCAGGTTGTTTGCAGTGGGTTGGGGTGGGTGGAAGGCGGGTGAGGGTGAGAGCCGGTAGGTGGCGGATGAGAGTGGGAGCCTAAGGCAGGACACAGGGGGGTCCTGTTTTCTCTGGGGATGGTGAGGGGGGGTGTCATGTGGCAGGGAGGAGTGAGGTTGTTAGGGGGTGTCGGAGTGGTAAGTGGCAGGTGGCAGTGAGAGGCGTTGGGGGGTGGAGGGGTCCTGTTCTCCCTGTGTGAGGCGAGGGGGGTGTTGCGTGGAGGAGGGCACAAGAGGTTGCTAGGGAGTCCCGGACCGGTGGGTGTGGGTGAGAGCCAGATGGGGGCAGTGGGAGGGGGACATGTTCTCCCTGGGGGTGGTAAGGGGGATGCCCCGTCGAGATGGGCATGTGTGGTTGCTAGGGAGTACCGGAGCAGAGGATGGGTTCTGATGGCGAGTCCGGTTCTTCTGAGGGGGGAGAAGGGGAGGGGTTCGTGAGAGGGGAAAAGGGCATCAAAGGACTCTAGATTGTCGTTGTTGGCTTGTATCAGGACTGTGCCGTTGGTGTAGATGATCACCGTGGTATTTCCAGTACGCCTTGAGCGATAAAGGAGTGAAATTGTCAATTTGCAGCTTTGTGAAGTGTTGGTGGTTTTTGAAATGCTGAGCTGCGATCTGAAGATGGATTTCCATACTTCTGGTCTCTCAGTGTGGAAGATAAGGTCAATTTTTACCTTTCCTTTGGAGGAGCAGTGGTAGATGTGTGCGAAAAGTGATTCGAGATGCTGTCTGATCAGTTTCTGCTTAAAGTTCTTCTTCGCTTTGTGTGAGAGATCAGGCGGGAAACTGATCATGAGGGAGTTCAGGCCATGCGGAGTTACATGGTTCCAAGAGGGGGGGGGGCGGTGTGGGTTGCCGTGGTGTAGGGCATGGTGTGTGAGTGGAACCGGGGAGCTCTACCCCTCGGGAGAGGATGGTCACAGGTTGTGGCGAGGGATGGTCACGTTGCATCAAGGGCAGGTCGTAATTTGCCAACAGTTGTCCACGCTGCGCGATTGAGGGCTCGGAAGAAGATGAGCAAGGAAATGTCTGCATGCAGTGGTGGCTTTAATATGCAGCTCTACTTCATCACTTACAAGGCAGCATAGAGCCAGTGGTGGCTCTTCTATGCAGATCTCTGAGATCTAAGAAAAGCATGAGGTTTTCATGGAGGATCGAGGACAGAAGGGTAAAATGAAGAGGATTATTCTGTTATGTTCTGTATGGAGTAGTGCAACCTAACAAGAGTGTTATCATGTTTGCTTGAAGTGCAAAGTGCGCACATGGCCTGGATCTGATCCATGGTCTGAGTAGGAATTGCCCAACTGGTGCTCATTTCCCTAAGAGTAGCCTGAGAAGGCCTTCTTTTTTTTAAAAAAAAATATATATTTATTTGAATCATCATCAAAGTTACAGCGCTAATTCATACAAGTTTCAAAAGAGGAAAGACAGAAATAAATAATTACAAAAAACAAAAAATATATAAAAAACCTTAAAGAGAGATTATTAAAAAAACACAAAGAGTATGAAACAGATAATACATCATATGGGCTTAGCTGATGAACCTATCAAACATTCAGAATCTAGTTATCCCTCAGTTCTTAACTTCCATTCAGCAATTGGTGCCCAGATTAGATTTCCCATTTGCTTTAGCTTCCATCCCCTTTTATCATAAAGAGCCTTCTCTAAAGTATATATGGCCAGCAGCCGCGAAAGCCACTGTTGAAACACAGGCGGATTCGGATCTTTCCATAAGGACGCTATACACAACCGACTTAAAGTAATCGCCAGGAATATAAACTCTTGCGAGACTTCTGCGGTGCCTTCCCTTACCACCCCTACAACCATAACCTCATTTGTTAAGTTGATAGAGATCCCGATGGTGCTCTATCCATAAACTGTTCTATGGATCGTTTAAAAAGATCTAGTTTGGGGCAAGCAGCGAACATGTGTATTGTATCTGCCTGTGTGCTCTGACATCTCGGGCAAGTTGTCCCGCTTCTTCCCCCCCACTGAGCTATCCTATAAGGGGAATGGTACAGTTCGAAAAAGGTCTTATAGTATTGGGTTTGCAGATTTGCAACTCTTAATATTGTATTTGCTAATTTTAGCGATTTTTCAGGCTCCTTCTCTGTTAAATGTAACTTTATTCTCCATTTCTCGAATACTTTTGCCCGGTCATCATCTTTATACTGGTACATTACTTCATATAGCTGGGTTATTGTGCAGCCCCCGCCATTTCTCATCAGCTCCATTATTTCCTCTCTCTTATAGTGCGTTTTACCTGCTTGTTTTTTAGATAGTGCAGATCTAATCTGCAGATATTTAAAAAAATCTTTGCTCTCTATGTTATATACGGATTGTACTTTGTCGAAAGCCATCATGCCTGTACTATCAATGAGATCTCCAACAATTTTGACCCCTGAGCTATCCCAGCGTTTCATTGCTAGATCATGAAATACTCCTGGTAGAGCCGGGTTCTTATACAGGGGAGTGTAGAAATGTATTCTTCCCATATCAATCTTTTTCCGAACCATGGACCATACTGACCCTGCACCCCCAGTGTTTTAAATCTCGTTTTTTTTATAGTAGTTTGGGCCATAGCGCATTAGCGATCCTTTAGAACCTTCCGATATTAGCTCGTATATATCTGGGATATCATCGTTATCTCTCCACCTATCTTTTATGTTCCCGCCCAGCAATCCTCTAATAAACTGTAAGACAGCGGCCAAATAGTATACCTTAAAATCAGGGGTTGCTAAGCCTCCCCGTTCTCTAGATAGTGAGAGAAATTTTATGGCTCTTCGTGTTTTACCTTTTGCCCATATAAAACGGTTGGTAATGCCATCAAGTTCTTTGAACCAATTATTACTGAATTTTAAAGGGATGGTGCGAAATAGATACAATACTTTGGCCAAGAATAACATTTTTATTACATTGGACCGGCCTATTGTTGTTAAATGTAAATTATTCATTCCATCTAGATTTTCCTTAGCTTTCTTGATCACTGGGCCTAAGTTTTTTTCGACAATCTTCGTTATTTCTGCTGTTATAGTGATTCCAAGATAGGTTGCTCCCTCTGGTACTCTGCTGTCTGCTATCGATACATATTTGTTTATAACGATCTGGGGTTTTCCCCCCATTTAATTTATACCCCGACAAAGGCCCAAAAAATTTGGCTTCGCTCTCTATTTCTGCTATTGCAGTGATGGGATCGGATGTGGTGATAGCTAGATCGTCCGCATAACCCAGTATTTTTGTAGCATATCCATTTAAAATTATTGGAAGAATTCTACTATTTAACTCGATTCTTCTTATGAATGGATCGATATAGATAGCAAAGAGTAGCAGGGAACAGGGACACCCTTGTCTAGTCCCACGCTTAATCTTGATCATTTCACTCTGTTCCCCCATAACTAAGTCTAATCGTAGGTTTTCTATACAAGACTTTCAAGGCCTCTATACAGCCTCTCCCGATATTAACTTTCTGTAATGCTATCCATAGGAAACCCCACGAGACCCTATCAAATGCTTTTTCAGCGTCCAGTAATATCAGAGCCATAGGGTCTTGTGAGGATGTCGTGCCATCAAACAGTGTGCAGACCCTCCTTATGTGATAAGCCGTTCCCCTCCCGGGTATAAACCCATGTTGTCCCGGAGAAACAATCTTGCCAATGATCATGCTCAGCCGATTAGCTAACATCTTAGAATTAATTTTGGAGTCGCTGTTCAAGAGGCTTATTGGTCTGTAAGACCCAGGATCTTCGGGGGGTTTATTTTTTTTAAGAAAGACCACCATGGTTGCCTCTCCCCTAGAGCTTGGAGGTACAGCCCCCCTTGTACTGAAACCATTAGACTGAAAATATCTGCCTCTAGAATATGCAGAATTTTTTTTATAAAACTCAAGTAGAATTAAGTCCAGTCCTACGGCTTTCCCAGCAGGGAGATCTTTAACAGCTGACTGTATTTCTTCATATGTGAAACATAGTTCCAGATCATTTTTGTCCTCTGGTGCAAGTCTCTCAACTAAGGATGTCTCTATATATTGCTCGATCTCAGCACTGTCCGGCCCAGGATCGGTAGAATATATTGTTTGATAGAAGTCAAGAAAGATGGTACAGATCTCTTTGGGCGTTGTAGCAATGACACCTACACCAGAAATCAGTTTTTTTATATCTCCCTTCGTAGCCGCTTGTCGAGTTCTAATTGCCAAGAGGCGTCCAACTTGTTCACTGAACTCATATTGATCTTGTCTCCAAGCGAGATACTTCCCCGAGGCCCTTGATGCAAAAATGTCGCCAACAGCTGCCTTGGCTATAAATAGTCTCTGATCAATCTCTCCCAATTCATTTTTAGTGCTAATTGCTTTAGTTAATTCCTCTTCTAGAGCAGCAACAGCTCTGATCTTTCCGTTGATCTCTTCCCTTTCAATTTTGTTACACTTAACGGAATAGCTGATAGTCTCCCCCCTGATGTCCACTTTCATGGCATCCCAAACAACAGCTAATAAAGCAGAACCCCTGTTTACCTCAAGAAACTCCCTAAGCCAGCCTTCCATATGTTTAATGTATCTGGCATCTAATAACAATGCCCTCTCGAAGGTCCAGCTCCTTCTTTCCCTTTGGACGTTAAGCCCTGCGATATCAAGGATCAGGGAGTTGTGATCTGACATCACCCTTGGTAATCTAGATATTTTAGTTATAGAAATTAGTGAGGGTGATTTCAAAAAATAATCAAGCCTTGCTACCCTTTTATGTGGTTCTGAGTAATAGGTGCTGCCTCCACCCAAAGGATTGTCCTGTTCCCACCTATCGATCAACCCATTATCTAGCATTAATTGTACCAAAGCTTTATGGCTTTTTCTCTTTCTTCCTATAAACTTATCGGGATCGTGTAACCGTAGGCCGTTTAATCCATTTATGTTCAAGTCCCCACACAAAATTATTGGGAGAGACCAACTAGTTAGCTGAGTGTTTATGTAATTTATCATCTCAGGATCATCTGCTGTTGGTGCGTAAACAGAGCATAGCGTAAATTTATACCCCTGTGTTTGACATTCAGCCAGGGCCCAGCGTCCATACTTATCTGCCTGCTGCCTGATTAGTGTAATCATATTTGCACGTGCTAATATAGCCACCCCCGAGTTCTGGCCCCTTGTTTAGTACATGTTAACAATTGGAATCCCAATTGTTCCAATAAATGTTTCTGGGAAAACTCCACATGCGTTTCCTGCAGGCACAGAATATCTACATGAACAATTTTTAAATACTCTTTCAGGTCTCTACGTTTCTTGGCATCATTTAACCCACAAATATTGATAGTGACTATCCGCATAATTTTTGTTTAATTCTACTATTTTTCCTCTGTTGTGTTACCTTATTCCTTGATGATGATTCTTACCCCCCCTCTCCCCCC
This sequence comes from Triturus cristatus, assembly GCF_964204655.1. Lineage (NCBI taxonomy): Eukaryota > Metazoa > Chordata > Amphibia > Caudata > Salamandridae > Triturus > Triturus cristatus. The sequence continues at coordinate 399,535,431 of NC_140587.1, read as the reverse complement.
GCCTCTCCCTATGCCCCTCCGTCTTTATATCATCTTGAACTTGTTTTATAGAATCTAATATCAACTGTAGTGTAGGGTTTTCTAAAGTTACCCCCCCTTGTGGTGAATGTTCAGAGTGAACTGCACAAGTGGACGAATAGTCCCATTTCAGTACATTGTCTCCGTCGCTGTCACTTGCTCGCCTTTGACCAGTAGTGGATTTCTCTTTTGAATGTGTGTCTCTTTGTCTTTTTGATAACCTTTTCCTTCTTATAACTGTTCCTTTCTCCTTTAAGGATTCTCTGACCTCTTCAAGATTAGAACTGATGCTGGAGCCATCACTGGTGTTTGCGCCCCCTTCGGTGTCGTTTTCCTCTCCCCTATCAAGATCAGAGGGGGTTCCCAGTGACCCATCCGTTACTGAGAAAAAATTGTCAATAATATCTTGTGTTTCCTCTAGGCCACTGGGACTACTACTGACTGTAGCCTCTTGAACCGATCTGTCCGTTGTTCGAGGAGCTGAGCTGGCCACTTCCACCATATTAGACACCATATTAGACACAACAATGCACTGACCCTGCTGTGGGGTGCCATGCTGATCTACACGCCCCTCTGGTCGTTCATGGGGTATAGCTGGTGGCTCTGGGATATTTCCATGACAATCTGGAACATTTTTTATTTGGTCCGTTTTTTCCCTAGCTTCCATTATTTCTCCCCATTGGCCTTCTAATGAAAACCACTAATCAAAATTGTTGCCACTTTTGCCAAGGAGTGGTGAAATCCGAGCCATTAAAGACTGTGTGTTTTCTGCTCAGGTTGCGATACTCTACTGCTCTTCTACTTCTTTTCTCATTAATGAGATGTCTTTATAAGCAAGAGGCTGTATCCCTGCTTTTAAAAAGTTACATTGCTACTGATCATATCACCAACTTCCTTTCTTGCCCAATTGGCATCATTTTATTGAATCTCTCTTTTCTGCATGCTGCCATATGGATTAACAGCCTTCTTTAGTTCCCTCTTTTTGGGTGAAAGCTGCGCTGTCTGGTTTGCTAAAGACATTTTGGGGACATTTGGAAAGCTGACCTAGGAATGCATCCTGCCCATTGCTAGCCACTGGCTTTGTGGTTGGTAACTCACATTTGCTTGCTTTCCGTTTTCTGGGTTTCACTGCTTTAGGCTATTCAGCTTGAGTTAGTCCATCCAGTGGAGCATACCCTGTTTACTGTATTCGTCCACAGTGCTAGCTTTCTGTAACCAGATCTTTAAATGTTGTTCTTATCTTGTCACACTTGCTGTGCATTCACAGATAGAGGTCAAATGTCAGGCTAGATCTTCCGAGGGAGCTTGGTATTTACTTTTCTTTCTCTAACTTCAAAGTGAGAGGTTTTATCTGACAATCTGGGTCGTAAAAAGGTGTGGCTTCTTTCCCCTTTGATTCTGTATAGGGTTGTTAGACTTACATCTTTGGCATGTTTTTCCCCTGTCTTTTTGCTTCTGACCTCCTGTTTTTGACTGTGTGCGGTCTTTTGTTTTTGCTGGTTTTAGAGCTCTGTGCACTTTACCACTGCTGATCAGTATTAAATAGCAAGTACTACCTGTGTAAATTGTGATTATGATTGTTTTTCCATGATTGGCATATTTGATTTACTGTTAAGTCCCTAATAAAGTGCACTCAGTGTACCCAGGGCCTGTACATCAAATGCTACTAGTGTGCTTGCAGCACTGATTGTGCCACCCACATAAATAGCCCTGCAACCATGTCTCAGACCTGCCACAGCAGTGTCTGTGAGTGCAGTTTTTAAGTGTCATGTCGGCCTGGCAAGTGCACTCACTTGCCAGGCCCAAATCTCCCCTTTTTCTACATGTAAGACAGGCCCTAGGTAGCCCCATGGGAAGGGTGCAGAGTATTTGAAAGGTAGGACATGTACTGGTAATTTACATGTCCTGATAGTGAAATACTGCCAATTTCGTTTTTCACTATTGCAGGGACTATCTCTCCCAGAGGTTATAATTGGAGCAGCCGTGTAACATCTTACAAGTGTAACTTTCAATTGGGAAGAGCAAGAGATTTGGAGTTTGGGTTCCCTGAACTCAGGATTTAACAAGCATTGGAAATGCAATAGGTCGTGCATTTGTTAGAGTTGGAGCTATTGGCATTATAAATGGCAATGTTTTTAATGTATGCAATAGATATGCCCTCCCAACCTTAATAAAAGAAAGAACTCTGTTGTGTTTTTTTTATGTAGTACACCTGAAATGGTGTCATAGTGCTGAGAGTGAAAATGGCAGTTCCGACATTAAAACAAGCAGTGTTGTGAGGGTGCAGTACCATAGGCTTTCACTAGGTGTCACTTGAGACCTCTTTTGGCCACATATGGTACTACACTCAGCAACATGGCTAGGCAAAGTATATGGCGCATCGGTGAGAGCAGCCGACTGGTGAGCTGGGAATCCGTATTAGATTCTGCTGTTAAACTCAATATCCTGTGATAACGGGTCAATTGTTTAATATCCCCGAGCCCAGAACAGTTAAGGAATAAAGAGGCAGGCCAACTAAAAAAATAAAAGAGTTCTCTCTAAGTATAAATAACCTGAAAAGTAAGAACATATGTAAGCTCCCATCGTTTTCATTGGTTCTTGGTGCTGTCCCTTAGAAAAGCTGGCTTTTCATTGGTGAATACACTTAATAATCCCCTCCTTTTGGAATTTTGTGTCCTCCCATGACATCAGAGGAAGAATAAAGAAGCAAAAAAACAAGAAGATGAAGAACAGAGGAGTAAGAAAGTGATAGTAATGACGAGCAGCATTGAAAAGGAGCAAAGGACTAGAAGACAGATGAAGAGGAGATTAGAAAGTATGTAGCTGCTCTCTCTCACTCTGTTTCTGCCTCTCTGGAAGGAGACAGCACAGAGAAATTAAGAGGGCTTCAGAGAATGAAAGACGGCAAAGTAAGTGTAAAAGGGGCACAAGAAAGAGGGGTAGATATATAGAGTGCAGCGAGAAGATAACCAGAGAATGAGCAGTGCACAGGAGAGAGCAAAAGAGAGAAAGAGGGGCATACATGAATGAAAGAATGCAGATGATGAGTGCAGAGAGAAGAGAATAAGAGAGAAATAGAGAATGAACACACAGAACTCAGCAAGGGAGACATGAGAAAACAAGCATTGGCATAGCCAATAGGTCTCGCTTTTGGGACCTTATAAGTATTTAGTTTTGCAGCACAATATCCTTGGTGCAACAACATCAGCTGTTGCATAGCTAAACCTTGTACCTTATAAGTGTTTAGCCATGCAACAGTTGATGTTGTTGCACCAAGGATATTGTGCTGCATAACTAAATACTTATAAAGGTCCCAAAAGCGAGACCTATTGGCAATGCCAATGCTTGTTTTAAATGGATTGCCTATCTGCCGGTTTTTGTTATGTAGGCCTATATAATGCTCTCTTGTAGCCTTAACTGATGGAATGAGCTTTCCATGTGTTGGTTAAATTGTTGCGCTTTAAAACATTTTGATATGTGTGGGGTAATGGGCTGCAGATCGTTCAATTAATTTTAAGAAATTTTAATTTATATACCATTTTATATTTGTTTTAGGTTGGTGTTCTGTGTTTGCTGTATTGATTTAATTAATTGCAGATTTTTATGATATTTGTAATTGCTTATGTCAATGAATTGAATAATGTGCAATATTTCTGTAAGAATGCATTTCTTGGAAATAAAGAGTCTGATCTGATTATACATGTGTGCATTCATATATAGCAAACATATATTTCTGTTCTGCTGAAGCCACCCTCTTCACTGACTATAAAGATGGTTCTATATTTTGAATGAGGCCATACAAATTGCACAGATTCTGTCACGTCACTATGGAAATCATGAAATGTGGGGAAATATATGTCATCAGCAAGTCCTGTAGTGGTTGCAGGCAGCAAAGAAGACACGGGCACAGAGCAGGTTATGTGCAAGTAGCAGCTTTATAGGCAGGAACTGAGTTGCATTATGTTAGGAGCCACGATATGCGTGTGTTTTACGGTGAACGTGAAATATAATGACAGTGCAAACTGATTAACTGTAATTTGCTGCAGAGCATGACATGCACAATCATGACAATGCCCCAAATCGTGGATAGATATCCGATGCCGAAACGGGAGAGGTTCAGAGGACAGTGAAAGAAGTAAAGAAATGAGAGTGGCGGCGCAGTAGGGGAATAAAAATGTGAAGGAGACGCGTGAACTAGCCTATGTTTGCATTAAAGTCTGATGAGCGTGGGAGCTAAACGACATAAAGACGGTGAGATGCGAGTGCGATCTCAATGAAAGATAGGACTTATGGCCTAATCACAGTGCAGTGCTGGTTAAGGGAATCCCATAGGTAAAGCACAGTGGCTTGCATGGAAAGGCTGACGCGCAATATAACCCCACAAACTCGTCCCAACTGTATGTAGTCCAAACTGAAATCCCAACAGTAGACGGGGCAACTAGTGTGAAAACAGCTAAGCAGGGGTGGAGAAGTTAATACAACTGGACGCTAATTGTAACAAATTAAAGTATTAAATAATTAAATCAAAAACAGCCACTTTGCAACAAGTTACCGTATAGTGAAAAAGATCTAAGAGTGCTTAATGGTGTAACGTTATATACAGTGATTATATGCCAAATGCGACGAAAAGAAACACACAACAAGCACCAGAAAATGTCTACTGTCTGAGGCGGCATTGGCTTAGTCGGAAGTGAATTGCTCCTTGAAGAATTCACATCAGATGCTTCCAAAGTTAAGAACAAGCAGCTAACGAGGAGGAAGGGAGGGGGGGAGCGAGAGTAGACAGCATGGGGGTGGAGGAGGCTTAAAGAGCCATGACAGAAAGGTGGCTGCGGGCGTGCACGCACACTCAAACTTTAGGCCACCAAAAGCCTCTGGTGGCACTTTTAAAAGCCACTTACTAAATGTCTTGAAGAGACAGCATGCGCGGTCTCAGGCGAGACCTAAAGAAGTTACTGGATGATAGAGGAAAATAAGAAGAGTGCATATAGAAGGCAATGAAAAACATAAGAGTGAGAGGGCGGAAAAGACATTGAGAGAGCACTAGGCAATTAGAGATGGCAAAATGAGAAGTAAAAATGGCAAAAGAGGGAAGAGAGGGTAGATATAGAGCGCACAGAGAAGACAATCGGAAGGCAATAGCAAATAAGAGACGCACAGAAGACAAGAGAGATAGAAGAGGGGTATGAATGAGAAGGGCACATGAAGTCTGCATAGTAATCAATGAAGGACTTAAGAGTGCGAGAGCACACACTGGAAGAGTAGGTGGCGCAGAAACAGAATAAGGGCATTAGGGAATGAGAGAAAAGTAGGAAAGAGTAAGAGTGAAATAAAACGGGGAATAAATGAATGAGAGGACATGAAGAGTGCAGAGAGAATAGAATATGAGTGCAATAGAGAATGAACGGCGCACAGAACAGAGCAAGAGACATGAGAGAGATCGGAATAAATAAATGACATGATAATGAAGACTGCAGACAGAAGATAATTAATCACTTTTGAAATTGAGAGGACCTCATCTAAGAATAAGAGGGGTAGAAGAGAACAAGAGAGGTGTACATAAATGAGAAGGGTAGAAAAGTGTACAGGGAAGACAATGAGACCACATTTGACAATGAGAGACTGTAAGCTCAGTGTAAAAATGGCAGAGAACAGAAACAGTGTCAGGTGAACAGTGCACAGAGAAGACCATCAGAGGGCAGTACGGAGTGAGGGAGGCAGAGAAGACCGCAAGATAGACAGAAAAGTGAAAGAGGGGCACGTGAAGACTGCAGAGAGTAGACAATAAAGGACACAAGACAATGAGAGGACGTAGAGGAATACACGAATGAGAAGGGCAGATAAGTTTATGCAAAAGACAATGGGAGGACATTAGAGAATAAGAGAAGGGAAGGCGAGAGTGTGAGTGGGGGGGAGAGAGAGAGAAAAAAGGGGCAGGTGAGTGTAGAGAGAAGACAATGAGAATGGGAGAATGGTATATAAAACATTTATGTATTACCAATTAGCAAGAGATAGAATTAAGTCAATGATGCTGAGTAGAGTCATTATCTCTAGGTTGGGTATTTATATCCGCATTGGGTGCACTCATCCCTTAGTCCGAGAGTATCCAATTTAGTTCCACCTATCCAGAACCACTCATTTACATAGTCACTGGCTATCTTGAAAACCTGCCTAGGCCTGGCCTTACCGAGCGTGCAAGGCACCCCAACCTTCGGGGTCTCTACACAGGCCTCGAAAAGTCTACTCGCTCACTCGCAATTGCGAGTAAAACTTTATTAGGTCGAACAATTTTTAGCACCTACTCGCACCATCTGGCGAGTGATTTTAGGCTGAAAAGGAACAGGTGTTCGGTTCATTCAGAAAGTGAATGAGCAATAAAGATGCCATTAAATCTTGTTTTTATCTTGACACATTTGCAGTCTGTTCACGGAAAGAGGTCAAATATCAGTTTGCCTTTTTACTAACTGCTGCTTGGAAAATGGCCTTTATTTTTCTCTCTCCTACTAGAGTTAGTGGTTTTTGTCAAGTAAGTTGTCTGAAGAGGTCAGTTTTTTTTTTCTCTAACATAATATTTAAAGAAAAAGCCTGTTAATAAATATTTCAAAATATATCAGGAATTAAGAAATCACATATTTTTTTAAATTAGGAAGTATGATGCAAACAAAGAGTAACATAGGAGCAAAACAAACCAGAACACTGTACTTGGTGATTTGCAAATGACACATATTGGCAGAAACTCTATCTCCAAACATTATTGTTTGTACACTATATAGTTGATCAGTAAAACAGCATGTCAGTGGGAAAGTTTGTGGCCATTTCCATATAAAATCTGCTGATTACAAGCGACAGTACGCTACCACTTCATGATTTAATTATGTATGTATTAAAAGGGATAGTTTTAAAACACGATTTGACAAACATTCCTGCCCCTGCCCTGATGACAATACTGTTAATGAACTAAGAGGCAAGTCAGGGGTCATGTGTATCCTGTGGCTAGATTTATATTATATAAGGTAAAATGTTTAGTCTATTAAATCAAACTAAAGAGTTTTTTGTACAACAGACTTGGTGAACTTGCACATTTTCAGGTGTTCTCATGTGATGATGAAGAAAATGGCAGCTCAATTAATTAAAATATTTGCCCACGATCACATCATTTGAAACCAGTTTATGGGTAAAGAGCATTACAAATAGGTCGATTACATTATTTAAGTCACTAGACCTGCAGGTCTAGTAAAATTTTTATGATGGTTCAAGACCTGCTATATGAACCCACTGGTGAAGCATTTAGTCTGGGGTGCTGTGAGCACTCACTCAAGGCGACTCCTTTTGCATGGAAGGGTTCTACATATATAGGCCCTTGGCTCCTCATGTACATCACTGGTAGGACGGGAGGCCCTGAGGAGTAAATGGATTACAACCACATAACGGATTACAATGGGGGGATCCAGAAAAGGACACTGCAGCTAGTGAAGTCAATAAACAGTGCGCAAAAAAAAAGGAAAGTGAAAGCGGCAACATGCAGAAATAAAGAATAGCACACGGCAAATGATAAAGAGTAAAACTCCCTGTGTATTATTCGGAAGCGTGTGCAGCAGCAAGCCACCAAATGAGACCTAATAAGAAAAGAGTACTCACAGAGCACCATAAATAACTGTGAAAGTAATAACACATGTAGCAGGGGCAGTCCTCATGGGAGGATATAAAAGTTTAAAAGGAGGAACTACTAAGCCTATTTACGAAAGAAAAGCCAGCATTTGCAAAGGACAGTATTTATTTTATTTATATAAAGTTGTATATAGCACAAACATGACCCAAGAGGGTATCAGAGCACTTTACAGATGATCAGGGAGAAAAAGAGAGGGAGACAGGTATGTCAAAACAACAAAGTATGGGGGTATCCCTTTCTGAGGACGATTCCCCTCACCCACCCGAGGGTGGCATGCTTAATATCCCATATGATGAAGCATGCCACCCTTGAGTGGGTGAGGGGAATCGTCCCGAGAAAGGGATACCCCCATACTTTATTGATGTATTAGACAAAGTGACCCATTATTGTGTTTTCTAGTTATAGCATGGGGAATCGGTCCCTGTTGGTCTATAAACCTTTCCTCAGGTCGCCCTTTTTGTGTGTACAGGTCAAAACAATAACCTGAATATGAAAGGTATACGAGTACACAAGAGGACCGGTGTATCGCAACACCGCATATACAATATACACAAGCATATAAAAGCAATAACAAACAAGTGTGTTGAAAACAGCCATGCGTTCAGGAACGAAACAGGATGTAGCCGCACCTGTCTGGGGAGAAAGTCTGTAAAAGGAGGAAAAAACAAGTGTGAGGAGGAAGCATCATAGATGGTCACAAGGGGGAAGTAGGAACAATTCAAGTTCAGAAAGTATTCATAAGTAGTGCTTTCACTTCTTTGAAAGATGGTGTTGAGGGATTCAGTCTAGTTTCTGGAGGCAAGGAGTTCCAGATTCTCTAGGCAATACCAGAGAAGGCTTGGTTATAGGTTTTCTTTGACATTTTTGTGGTTTCAGCAGCAAGGTGCTGGAACTCCTCAAAGACTAGCAGCCACCACCCTAGATAATACCAAGGAGGCGTGGCAGCGCGATATCCCCACGCTCACGGAGGATGACTGGGCAGACGCTATAGCGGGTCCGCGATATGCTGCGGTGACCACCAAATACCGCTTCATACAATTCAAATACCTGCACAGGGCGTATTACACCCGGCACCGCCTTTGGCGCATGCACTTAATTGGGTCCCCCACGTGTCTCCGTTGCGGCGATGGAGACGGTACATTCTTGCACACGGTGTGGGACTGTGGGCGGCTGCGCCCGTTCTGGACGGCGGTTCTGTCCTGCCTGGGGGGGGGGGGGGGGTGCTGGGTTGGGAGCTTCCCCCCGATCCCCGCTTAACACTGTTGCATTGTACCGAGGAGATAGGGGGCAACATCTATAAGCGACACCTCCTGTTTTTGGGTTTGACGCTGGCCAAGCGAGATATTGCCCAGCATTGGAAGTCTTCTGCCCCGCCCCCGGTTCAGGCCTGGAAGAAAGCACTAGATCGCTGCATGTCTGCGGAAGAGGCGGTATTCTTGGCAAGGGGTTGTCCGAATAAGCATGGTAAAGTCTGGAAGAGATGGGCGCGATATCGGGGTATTGTGTTGTCTGTGCGGGGGGATGCAGTGCCATTTGACCCAATAGAGAGGCTAATCAGAGCCCCGGTGGGTTCCCCTTCGGGGCCCCGGGCCCTATGCATTGTGGATGAGTAATCGGAATATGGAGCTCATGCGGATAGGAAATATTGCATATCTGTGTTGGACCGTGGGCGGGTGTGATGTGCGGGTGGGGGGGGGAGGGTTTGGGGGTCTGATGTTCTGCAGACCAGGGGGGGGCTGAACAAGGATGCCACTTCTCACTGTTCTTTTCTTCATCTTGGTACCGTGTATGGGGACAAATTCCCCGGTGTCCTTACAAATACCAATAAAGTTTGTTGTCAAAAAAAAAAGACTAGCAGCCACCAAAGAGTTCCAGTTTTCGGGCGAGGTACAAAGGAGTGCTACGGTAAAGGGCTTTGTGGGTCATGCAAGCAATTTTAAGATGTATCCTAGTCTCAAATAGAAGCCAGTTAAGCGATTTCAGGTCTGGAGTGATGTTGTTATTTCTTTTAGATCCTGCGATGAGCCTTGCCGCCGAATTCAGAGAAGCACCAAGCGGTGCCCACTTGTAGCTAGGTAGACCACAGAGTTACACACATACTTCAATACTCCAACCTGGAAATGACTAGCGCTTGAACAGCAGACTTAAAGTAATCTGGAGAAATAGTGGGGGTTCTGAAGACTAGGGGGGGGGGGGGGAAGGGGAGGAAGACGGGGTGTTAATGGAATCGAATGACCAGCCCAAGCACCAGATCAATCGGGGGGGGGGGGGGGAGAGTGGAATAGCAGGGGGTCGATGTCTGGAATCATTATTTCTGTAACTACTAAGCATGTACTGCCCTTGCTTACTGCTGTATACATAATCATGGTTATGTTGTTTCAAAACATTAAATAAAGTTTATTAAAAAAAAAAGTCATCAGGAGGAAGGAAGGGATTTATCTTTCTTAGGATGGTCATTTGGAAGTTCGCTCTTTTTGTGGCAGAACGGATGTGCTCCTACATGGTCAAGTATTATTCCAAGTGAAGTCAATGATGTGTGGTATACAGTTGAGAGCTGTTAGGTGTGTCATATATTCAACAATAAAGGCCTGTTTAGGATGAGCAATAGGGAGGAATTCTATGTCAGGACCGGAGGCTCCGATTATGCTTCTCATTTCTTTACTAGAAGCTCGCTGCAGCCAATGAAAATACAAGTAGAAAACCGTGTGATGAACCATAGAGTCCCCGGGTACATAAGGTCCCTGCGTGAACACAGAGTCCTCTTTCTTTGCTGCTCCGCAGCCAGTTAAGTACCCTTTACTTTCCTTACTGTGGAAGAGTTGTATTGCTAAAACCTTTTGTCTTTACAAAGTTAGATTAGCGATTTTGACTGTTACAAGCTAGCGCTTTATGAGTGGGTTTCATGTTTGCCTGTTGTGGTCGAGTTTCATGCCGATGTGTCCTTGAAGGCTGCCTCCGCCTCTTAGGAGTTGCGATTGCCTACTTGTTATTGTGGTGCCAGTGCGAGCTATTATTAATTTAGGTTGCGGTCCCAAGAGTGCCTGAGCTCTTACCTTCGCTTCGCGCTCCGTGTGTTCAACGCGTGACTGCGTTTCGATGCTTGTTCGCGGTCGGGTAGTGGAGCGAGAGGTCCCGAAGAGCGAGGACACGCGGTCCTCTTTCTATTGCCACGAGCCTTGGCCAGCGCGCATGCGCGGCGGCCATATTTGCCTGTGCTTTCGGCAATCAGGCATTGAGTGAACGTGGAGACAGCGTTTTATGTCTCAGACCCTCGTGCTTTCTTGGTTAAAAGCGCGCAAAGGCTCGTTTTGGCTTCTCTGACGCCCCATTGTTGCTCATACTGTGGGGCTGCATAATCATTCATAGGCTCTGCCTAGAGTGGATATTTTAAGCAAGCTTCCCCTCCCTCCACGTCCTACTTTGATTTTAACTCACCCTAGGTGAATTATTGGAGCTTGCTTGGGATTACCACTCCCCCCTGATCTCTTCCACTTACCTTTACCTACCTGGCCTGATCCTTGCGGCTGTAGGAAGTTCTCCAGGGTCAGTGATTCCACACTTGGTGTGCTACAATGTCTGAGTACTATGAGGAGGACTACAATTACTTTGAAGAGGAACCCTCTGGGTTTGTAGAGCAAGACCTCGTTGAGGCATTAGATGCGGGCGTTCAGCACTCCATGAATTCAGCACTGGTAAGGGCGATTGCACCCCTAAAACGTGATCTGTGCTCCTATGCCAAGCAACAAGGCTGGCTTCCCTCTTCAGGCTCTCGAGCTAGATCTGGGGGTAAAGGAAGGGCGAACCCCCATTCGGCGGATTTTGCTAAATTGGCCAAAACAATGGCGGAACAGGAGCGCTCTACTTCCAGTAGAGAAGCCATGATCACGGAGATTTCCCAAGAGGATGGTGATCAGGACACCTCCTCGGATCCTTCAACTGACCAGGAGGAGGCTCCTCGTCCCTCCAAAAAAGCCAGGAAGGAGAAACATTCTGAACCGGATCCGTCCCCTAAGGTCCTCACCTTTGAGCCCGCCGAGATTATCCATCCTAATTCAACGGCTTGGCTGCCACCCCAGGAAGTGGCAGATTATGTACACTCCCACCTGCGACAAGCGTTCGAGAAAGAAGTGCGGGCACGACTTCGGTCTGAGTGCCCTAGGCTTGATCTAGCTGACAAAGTGGCAGAAACGCCAGAGGTGGACCCATCAATGTTAACCTATCTAAAGAAGTATTCTAAGGACCCCAAGAAGGGCCTTTACAGATCTTGGCGATCCTGTCAGGATAAACTATTGGATGTATCTGGGCCCCTGACCAAAATTCTCGAGCTTGGCTTTAGGGCCAAAGAATCGTCCTGCACCATTGACCCGGATGAGCTGATTGGCTGGGCTCAGAGGGCGGTGTGCCAACTTGGCAAATTTCAACTGTGCACTTTCAGCGGAACGACACCGTTCCATTCTTTTAAAGTTGGATCCCAAATTTGCCGAGTTAGCCACATCGGAATCAGGACCCCTGGCTCAGGGCCTTTTGTTTGGTTAACCCTTCTTGAAGGAACTGACCAAATTTGTGGCCACCTTCAGCGGGCTGGATAAGGCCCAAGGCTCACACAGACAGGCGTTCCGCCCGGTTTTTGGCAGGGCCGGGCGGTTTCGTGGGCGCTCGTTCGGCCGAGGGAACTCTAAAGGCGCCCAGCGTGGCCAGCCGAGGGGAGGATATCAAGACAACTCCAATACCTCCTCCTTCTACCCCACTCGACGAGCCAGGAACAGGTTCCGCAAGGGTGGCAGATTTGGTGGCAACTCCAACAATCAACAAGATGCCGGAAACTCAGGTGAGCCTGATCCCTTATTCCGAGGTGATATTGGGGGGCAGAGTAGGCTGTTTTCTCAACAACTGGCGCAAGATCTCTCAGGATGCTTGGGTGTTAGAGACGGTTCAAGGGTACAAGCTAGAGCTGTACGATTCCCCATCACAGAGCATTCGCCCTCCCCCCCTGTCTTTTTCCCAACGAGATCAGACCTTTATCTCAGCAGAGATCATGTCCTTAATAAGGAAGGGCGAGATAGTGGTTTCCACTCTTCATCCTCAGGGTTTTCTAAGCAATGTCTTTCTAGTGGAGTAGAAAGGGGGTGGCTCCAGATTGGTGTTAAACCTCAAAGATTTCAATTTGTGGATTATTTACAGACACTATAAGATGGAAGGTATCCATCTATTACGCGATCTTCTCCAAGAAGGGGACTGGATGGTCCGGCTGGACCTGAAGGATGCGTATTTATCCATTCCCATCTTTACCCCTCATCATCGGTTTCTCCAATTTTTGTGGCAAGGGGCTTGCTACGAGTACAAAGTCCTCCCGTTCGGCCTGTCGTCAGCACCTTGGTGCTTCACAAAACTTCTGAGACCAGTGGTAGAGTCACTCAGAGCGCGGGGAGTCCGCCTCATAATATATCTAGACGACATCATCATTTTGGCGACAACCCCCCAGTTAGTTCAAATACACCTCAATTGGGCGATCAACCTGTTACAGAATTTGGGGTTCATTGTGAATCCACAGAAGTCAGTTCTGACTCCGTCCAAATCAATCGAGTTTCTAGGTTTCCTCGTCAATTCAGTGACTTGCCAGCTTCTGCTTCCGATGCAAAAAAATCAGGGCTATCAAACGGGAACTGAAGTCTACACTTCACAGGCAGACGATCTCCCTGAGATCATTGGCCCGTATAGTGGGATTGTTGGCATCTTCCATTCAGGCGATCTTCCCAGGCCCCCTTCACTACCGAGCCCTGCAGCGGCCCAAGATCCGCCATCTCCAAAGAGGCCTCAGTTACTCAGAACAGATTCCCCTCTCAGGCGAGGCGAGGCTGGAGATGAACTGGTGGTTAAACCACATGGAGGCCTGGAACGGCCGAGCGCTATTCAGATCAGCCCCGGATGTGATAATCGAATCCGATGCCAGCCGGTGGGGTTGGGGTGCCCGTTGCGGCCAGTTGTCCACGGGTGGTCGTTGGTTGCCGGAAGAACTACGTTTACATATCAACTGCCTGGAACTGTTAGCTGGTTCCTTTGCAATCCAATGTCTTTCTCCCCAGAAGACGGACTATTGTATCCTTCTTCGGATGGACAACGTATCGGCGGTGCGGTGCGGTATGTCAACAAACTGGGCGGTACCAAGTCCCGGATGTTGGCAGAAATTGCCAAAGATTTTTGGCACTACTGTCTTCAGAACAGAATCTCGGTCGTAGCGGAATATCTACCGGGCTGCAACAACGAGGTGGCAGATTAGCACTACCGCCATCTACAGGATTTCAGCGACTGGATGCGGTCTCCCAGAGTATTTCAGAACTTGAGCCACCTATGGGGTCCCTGTCGGATAGACTTGTTTGAGTCTCGCCTCAACAGACAGGTTCCCCAATTTTTCAGTTGGAGGCCGGACCCAGAAGCTCTGGCCACGGATGCATTTCTACAGGAATGGCCGGAGGACCTGTGTTACGCTTCCCCCCCCCCCCCCCCCCGTTTATGATGATCCCCAGGGTGCTAGCACGAGCCAGGGCTTATCGGGCGGAACTCATCTTGATCACTCCTTTGTGGAGAGCACAGGCGTGGTTCCCGGTCGTATTAGAAATGAGTTGTGCAGTCCCAGTTCTTCTTCCCCGGATGGAGAACCTACTGCTGGACCCTCATCAGAATCCTCATCCATTGGTGATATCGGGCCAACTTCCTCTAGTGGCCTGGCGGGTTTCAGGGACAGATGGAAAGTCCCAGGCCTTTCTCGCGAGGCTGACAGATTTATCACAGAGGCCTAGTCAGCCAACAAACATAAGAGATATGCTTCCTCTTGGAAGATTGGTGCTCTCAACGGGACCTGGATCCCTCTGCAGCACATGTCTCTTTAGTGGTAAATTTTCTGGCCTCCATGGCTTCCTCAGGTTTAGCATACAGAACAGTCAACAGCTTTCGTTCCGCCATATTGGTAGGTCAGTTGCCCTTAGAGGGCAAACCCATAGGTGAACACGCGTTAGTGTGTAAGCTGCTTAGAGGCATTCGAATGGTAAAACCTCCACGTCCTAAATATTCTCAGTTGTGGGATATCTCCATTGTTCTTAAATTCTTGGAAGCATGGCCTCCAAATAAATACTTATCCCGTAAGCAACTCTCTGCTAAGTTAACAATGTTACTATGTCTAATTTCTTGTAAAAGAGTCTCCGACGTACGGGCATTGGATTTAGCGGGGCGTAGATTTTCCCCAGAAGGAGTGACCTTTATCCTGTCCAGACGAACTAAATGTAACACTGCATCCATAACTTACCCAGCTTTTCCGAATAATCCCAAGCTGTGCGTGGTACAATGCATTAAAGATTACGAGGGGAGTACTGCAGAATTTCGTACTGATATGCAAGGTCAATTGTTGATTGCTCTGCAGAAACCTTTTCGCCCGGTGGCTCCGGCTACCTTGTCTCGATGGATGCGTTGGCTTATGGATGAAGCAGGGATTGATGTTTCCAAGTTTGGGGCACATTCAGCCCGTGGAGCGATGGCTTCGAAAGCATATTCATCAGGCGTTAGTCTGGCGGAAATCATGAACGCAGCTGACTGGTCTACTGAACATACTTTCAAAGCATTTTATTATAAGCCTATTGTGGATGTAGCTTCTGTTGTGGTGGCTAAGCTTTGAACAAGCATAATCGGAGCCTCCGGTCCTGACATAGAATTAAAAATTAGCGAGCATTCGTGACAAGAATTTTCAATTCTATTAAGGACAACGGAGGCGACGATTAGCCCACCCAGAGGACATTTTGTTGATCAAATATTGTCTGTTTAATCATGCTCGTATATTGCATAAGTTGATTGTTCCCTCCCTTTTGTGCTGGTTATGTACTGTTGACTTTCACCGAATGGTTGGCATGGCTTTTACGGGTTGTTGTTCTTTTATTTCAGGGACTGACGACAAATGAAGCCCGAATAGGGTTCAGCTGAGAGTGGCTGGTATGCAGTTCTTTGGTTTGCGCAAGAGTGAGTTACCTGGACCGGGATCCAGTTCGAGCTTGCAGCCCCGTTGGGCCCCCAGTTCTTGGTTGAAGAAGTCCCAGTCTACCGATGATCCTTCAGGAGCAGGTCGTGAATGGACTTAACTGTTATGTTTACTAAGAAAGAGGACTCTATGTTCACGCAGGGACCTTATGTACCCGGGGACTCTATGGTTCATCACATGGTTTTCTACTTGTATTTTCATTGGCTGCTGTGAGCTTCTAGTAAAGAAATGAGAAGCATAATCCTCGCCTCCGTTGTCCTTAATAGAATTGAAAATTCTTGTCACGAATGTTCGCAAATTTTTAATTCCGTTTCGATGGAGTTTAGCTTGAGATGATCGGAAGTCAGCCAGCGTTGGGTTTTGAGTAGGGTTGAGTTGAGTGAATTGATATCTTCAGGGGAGGAGATTTTCAGGTACAGTTGGGTGTCATCTGCATACATGTGATAGAGTAGGTTGGATGATTTGAGCATTTGTGTTAGGGCTCCATGAACAGATTGAAGAGCGTGGGTGAGAACGTGGACCCTTATGGGACCCCAAGAGTGATCGGAGTAGAGTTGAAGAGGGATTGATTGACTTTAAATCTTTGCGTTCTGTAGTGAAGAAACGAGGTAAACCAGTTTAACACTGATCCTGATGGATCTATCTTGCGTTCCAGTAAATCAAGCAGGTTGTCCTGTTTGACCGTATCAAAAGTTGCCGAGAGGTCAGGGAGGATTAGAAGGCATGCTTTGTTCCGATCCATCATTTTTAGAGTGCCATCCACTATGTGGGTAAGGGCCATTTCAGTGCTTTGTCCCTGATGAAAACCCGATTGGAATTGATTTAGAAGCTGGAATTGATCCATGTGGCTACATAGATGGACATGGACACATTTCTCTAGGAGCTTCGACAGAGTAGGAATGTTAGTGTTCGACTGAAGTTATTAAGGTCGTCTTGATAAGAGGAGCCAATTGAAAAGATAGGTTGAAAATGGGTGGAGCTTAAAGTCCATACCTGAATACAGCATGTCTCGAAGAGACAGCGCGGGCGCTGCCTAGGCAAGACCGAAAAATACATCTGTATGTGAAGGTGGTTTTAAAATTTTGTGTTTGAAAATGCCACTGATAGTGAAATTCCTTTGGAGCTGTCTTGTAACATCTTACAAGAGTAACTTTCAATTGGGAAGAGATAGAGATTTGGAGTTTGGGTTCCGTGAATTGAGGGTCTACAAATACGTCTGTCTGTGATGGTTGTTTTCAAATTGTGTTTGAAAATTCAATTTTTAGAACGTGGGCATTTTTCTTCTTTCCCATTCTGTGCCTCTGCCTGCCTGTGGAATTCAAGTCTGGTTTAGACTGACAGTTGGGCTGTTTGTGCATTCACTCAAGGCAGTCACACAAATGGAACTGAGGTGTGCCCTGCATATCCTGATAGCCCATCACCAGGCTGATGTGTCTTCCTGAGCTAGAGTGGTGGGAGGAGTTGTCACTGACACCTAAATAAGGCTGTGTCTGTCCTCACACAAAACTGTCTCTATCCCTCTTGTAGTGTGTCTGGAGCCAGGTCAAGGAAAGGCAGGGTCTTGTGCTCAACAAAGACTTTCCTTTGAAGTTTGCCTACTTCAAAGGCAGAAACTGGTATAAGTACTGGAGCTCTGACACCACAACTTTAGAACAGTTCTGGATCAAGAGGAATCTCTTCTACGAGGAGGAGCTGGAGAGCTGTCAGGAGGAATACTGCCCCCTTGCTGTGTTGCTTTGCTGGGTTGGCCTGCAGTTGCTGCATCTGTCTTGGAGAGGACTTTCATCCTGCTTCAGAAGATTGTCCAAGGGCTTGTGTGTGCTTGCCTCCTGTTAAGAAGTCTCAGGGACATCAAGGACTTCATCTCCATCTGCTGAACTCCTCTGCTGGAAGTTCTGACCTGCCAAGTAGTGCCATTTCCAGTACTGAGCCCTTGAAGGTGACTTCTGCTGCAAGAAGAAATGAAGATCCATGCATCGCCCTTCAGCGCTGTTTTTCCCGCTACAAGCTTGTTGTGCAGTTGAAAAACCAACAAAGTATTGCCGCGTTGCAACAAGAAAAAAAAAAATCACCAAAGCACCTGCTAGCGACCAGAATAACCACCACAGCCCAAGTCCAGAGCACCGTGTCTCTGACGTCCAAAACCCCGACTCTGACGTGGGCCCTGCTGTGCAACTGAAGGAATCGCCGCATCAACTGCTCGCGGCTGGAAGAATCAACTGCTCGCGGCTGGAAGAATCGACGCAGCGGCTGTTTCGCCGCATCGACTCCAGTGAGTCAGGATTTTTCATGCATCGCACCGGTGCGCCAAGTCTTCATCGATGCTGGGCTTCAGTAAGGAACCAAGGCCGCACGTCCAGAGAAACAACACATCCTGGAGAGGATATAGTCTTACGCCTAGAGCAGTCGACATCGGTGCTGGGGAAATGGGTTCGAGTCTCTGCAACGACGCTCAACATCCTGTGATTGTGGGCAAATCACTTAATCTCCCATGCCTAACAAAAAATGAATGTGTCTGTCTGTCTGTAACACAACTGATGCTCACGTAAAGCTCTCTGATACCTGATATACACGGGTCTAGTTCGCGCTATGAAATCTCTAAAAACAAACCTCCCCCCACAGTAAGAAACCGACGCATCATCTCCTCTCACAGTAAGGAACCAACACATCACATCTCTTGCGTAGCAGTTAGGAACCGATGCATCACCTCCCCCAGGTGCAAGGAACCGATGCATTACCTCTATTGGGAGCATGTAACCGACGCATCACCTTCCCTGCGAGTAAGGAACCAACCTATTTCTTCCTTTTCCGGCGCTACACCTCCTCTGCGCCCGTTTTCAACTTTGATTTTGACGCATCTTAGGTACTTTGTGCTAAAAGTGCAGCATCCAAAGTTCAATACGGACTGAACTGTTTTAAACCTTTAAAAATGATATTTTGATTTATGTATGTTGGATTTTTGTCGATTTGGTTTTGCTTGGTTTAGAAAAAGATTGGTTATTTTTCTAAACTGGTGTGGTGTCCATTTGTAGTGTTTTCACTGTGTTACTGTGTGTTTATTTACAAATGCTTTACACATTGCCTCTAAGATAAGCCTGGGTGCTCGTGCCAAGCTACCATTAGGGTGAGCAGGGGTTATATTACCTGTGTAATCCCTTTACACTGACAAGTAGGAAGGGTCCCTACTTGGACAGGGTGCAGCCACTGCCAACTAGCGACCCCCATTTCTACAAAGGTTTTCTCTATTTTTATTTATTTTCTCTCCCTCCCTCTGTCACAGCTTTTGGGTTTTGCTACTGCTGTGACACCTTTGGGTACTGTGCGCTCTTCAAAATTATTAAACTAAAGGCTTTTTTCTAACACAAATAATAATTGTAAATGTCTGTAAATATTTCAGAACATATCAAATTTAAAATGAAGCACATTTTTTGTAATCCTGAAGTGTACTGGAAACCAATATTTTAATACCATCAAAACAAACAAATCAATAGACTAGGTGATACCATTTCCACACATTGTTTGTGCGCTCTACAGTATTATCAGAAAAACTGTATGTCGGTACAAATGTAAACGTCAATTGAAAATGTGTAGTCTGTAATGGCAGTGCACTACCACACTATGCATTCTCTACTCGGCGCATTCTCTACTCCGCGCCTCCTCTCTACTCCACTCCACAACACTCCACTTAAGGCTTTTTTCTAGCACACAACACAATTTAAATGTACGTAAACTAACTGCGAAATTCAAAATTAGGAAATCACTAACTAAGCACTTTTTTTGCAATTCTGAAGTGTGCTGCTGGAAACAAATATTTTATCAAGATCAAAACAAATCAATACACTAGGTGATTCTATTTCCACACTGTTTGTGCACAGTATAGTTTTATCAGCAAAACCGTATGTTTTCAATTGAAAATGTGTTGTCTGTAATAGCAGTACACTACCACACCATGCATACTCCACTCTAAGGCACTCCACTCAACTCTATGCCACCCTATGCAGCTCTACTCCACTCTATGACATTCTACGTCCCCTCGACTCCACGGCACTCTACAACACTGCATGACACTCCTCTCCATGCCCCTCCACTCCACACTCTTCTCCCCTCACTTTAAGACATACTGAACAGCGGCCATGCTGTTGTACAACAGGGCTGAAAAACAATGGCTAAGCCAATAGCTCTCTCATAGGTGAGGCTATTGGCTCTGCCAAAGCTTGTTTTTGCTGTGCCTGTTCTCAGCAACCTCTGCCCCTCTAGTTAAGTCAGTACTATGTAGCTACCTTTATATTTTAGTTCTTCTATCCCCAAACTGGACTACCTCTACCTGCTAATGTAAACCACCCAGTTTGATCTCTGCCTGCCAAACACCAAAACAATTCCCAAATAGGTTATATGGAAAATATGCTGCATCTCTGGCGTTCAGTAACAACTCTTTTTAATCCTCGTTATCTGACAAAAAAATGTTTCCAGTCCTGCAAGCTTCAAACATGTTCTGCATTCATTTTTTCCTGGGTACTACTGTTGGGCCCAAACATCACAAGTGGAAAAACACCTTCCTTCTTCACTTTCAAGTCATCAAGTCAGTAAATATTCCCTATGGCGAAAAAATCTCCACAACCGTCACCCCTACCCTTAAAGGGGAACTCACCATTTCCATATTCAGAACAGGAAACAATCTCATACAGGCCACTGACCTGCACCTCACCACTTTTGATCGTCACTTCCCACCATTACTCTCCTCTTTAACTCCTCAGTACCATCAAACCCAATCTCCCCTAAACCCCCCTCCCAGACAAAACACCCTGAACCCATCCAATGACCCTCCCCGGACGACCCACGCTACAACTCATGGACATCCACCATCACTCATTACAATCTCACTACCCCTATCATCACACTCCGCCCTCAAACACCCACTACAATGGCTTCAACCGATACCACCAGGACCAGCAAACGCACAGTTAATAAACACATCAAGGCTGATCCTGAGCTAGGCAGATCAGACTCAAACTACAGTCTTTCCGTTACAGAACTCGCTACAGGCACCCCCCCCTCGACTTCAGGAGACCCGACTCTACCCTCGTAAACTATCCCCATCTCCACTACTGTCCTTATTCCACCTGCCCAAACCATCTCCATATCCAATGTCACCAATAATCCCTTCGACACTGACCTCCTTCAAACCACTGCACACTCTCCTTCCCCGGACCCACCACCACATGCCCAAACCGTCCCCACTCCTAATCCCAATGCAAATCCCCTGGACACTGGCTTCCTCCTAACAATTGCTCACTCTCCTCCCTTGGACCCAAGACCCATAACACCTCCTCACGTCCAATCTATTCCCACTCCTAATCCCAATGATACCATTTAATACCATAACCCAGTACTTTCTTGTTCCACAGACCGTAGTCATACACTGCTCCCGCTGAAGGCAAAATGCCCTTTGAGCTCACTTACCCAGTTGCTGACCCGAATGGAGCAGAAAATAGACTCCATAGCTGCAGATATCCTACACCTAAAAGAAGACCTTCCCAACAGGATTAAGCCACCTTGCTCACACACCTTCCATGGGCCACCAGTCCTATGAGGAATCAGGCACATCGACCTAGCTGAGCTCTCCGCCCCATTTCAGTACGATAAGCAGATGAGATCAATGACTCTTACCTCGCAATAAGCCAGAACACGGCGCCTTTCGCAATCCCAGTTATAGTGGGCACAAATAGAATCCCTAGACCTGTCCTCTCGCCCAGACCCCCTGCTCAATACACTTCTAAACATACAGCACACACCAACATTGAGGCTCCCCGTCCTCTATCGTGCATGCTCCTCAACTGTAGATCAGCAGTACAACACACCACAGATATTGCTGAAGCTATGCTCGCGGAAGAAAAAGACATCATATTCCTCACAGAATCCTGGCTCAATGACCATTCTACCCCATCCTAGACCTTCTCACCCCTTCAGGCTACAACATCATCAGACACGACAGACCGATCAAAACAGGTGGCGGTCTAGCTATCATTCACAAAGAAGGAATACAACTTACCACATTAAAATCTACAAAATATCTGACTCTTGAGTACCTAGGTGTTGAACTTACAGTCAAAGGCACCACGCCCATCAAATTTCACACCATCTACCATCCTCCTGGTGAATGTACCCTCTTTGCTGTACAACTAACCGACCTAATAATTTGTTTCTCCCTAACAGACACGGAAGACGTGTTCCTGGGTGACTTCAATAACCACTGGAACAACTCAGAAGACACCACAGCCCAGAACCTCTCCAGCCAGCTTGAAATTACCAACCTCAAACAACTCTGCAATGAACCAACACACAAAGGACCAACAACTGGATACGATCATCACCAAAAATGAGCTGGTTTCTCTAAGATCGATTTCTCCCATTGACTGGTCTGACCACCACCTCATACTCTTTAATATTGACTCACATGTCAGATACCAACCAATACAATCTGACAAACCTAAGCACTGGACCAGGAACATCAAAGAAGTCCCTATAACCGAACTAAAATCCAGGATTCATGCCCATCTACAACCACAGCCTTCCACTATGACGTCCGATGACCTCACAGCCCACTTTAATTCCACAATGACGGAGGTGTTAGATCAAGTAGTGCCACTCAAACATTTGAGATCTATCAAATCTAAATCCTGGTTCTACGTGGATCTTAATAACGAAAAACGACAACTCAGACAGTCGGAAAGGACTTGGAGACTAAACCCTTTGACTCTTCACCTAGCGCAACTTAGATCAGCCCGGTTGGCATATAAAAAACAATTTTTTAAAGAAAAGGCCTCTTTCTTCCGCAGCCAACTAGACCAGGCAAAGAACAGACAAAGCTAACTCTTCAACATTGTTAAAAGTCAAACAAATGGCACACCACCACAAGAAATAAAAGCCACCAAGGATCGATGGGAAGAAATCGCCAGCTTCTTCACAGATAAAGTCACAAAAATTGAGCAATCCTTCACCCAAACCTCAAATCCTGCCCCCCTTTAATCACCCTGGACCAAACAGATCAAAATCATACCACGGACAACCAGGTCTGGTTCCAACTGAAAAATTATGCTAATTCGTCGTACTTCGAACTCATGTCGGAAAACGAGGGCTTCAATATCATTGCAAGCTTAAAGCTTACTTCCCACACTATGGACCCCCTCCCATCCACAATAGTAAAAAACACTCAAGCACATCATTGCCCCTTTCTGGACAAAAATCATCAACTCCTCTCTCACATCGGGCTGTGTCCCAGACTCCCTTCAAGTAGGACAAATCACACCCATACTCAAGAAACCAGGGGCCGACCCCAACGAGCTCAACAACCTCAGACCTATCTCCAACCTCCTGTTCCTAGCTAAAACATTGGAGAAGTGCGTTCTCCAACAACTTAACATATTTGACTTGAACCTCCTCAACACCTTTCAATCGGGATTCAGGAAAGGTTGTCGCACCGAAACAGCGATGCTCAATATTTCAGATGATATCCACAGAGCCTTAGATGAAGGTAAAACCTGTCTCCTCATCCTTATTGACTTATCAGCGGCGTTCGACACAATAAATCATCCAGCTTTACTTGAGACTCTGAAGAGGCGCTCTGGCATTAATGGCACAGTACTAAAGTTGTTCACTTCCTTCCTTCAGCACCGTTCACAACAAATTAAAATCAACTCCTGCCTCTCTGTACCAACACGAGTTACACTTAGGATCGATCTTTGCGGGACCCTCTCACCATACCTCTTCATGGAACCCCTTACAATTATTCTGAAACAAGCAGGGGTTCAATACCACCTATACGCAGATATGACACAAATATACTACAAAATCAAATCACCCAGTGACGTCCGACACCTCAATATCACGCTAGCCAAGATCCAAACTTGGTTTAACGCAAACCACTTAAAGCTGAACCCAGACAAAACTGAATTATTACTGTTCTCTCCGAAAAGTAAGCACCGACCAATTCAAGACTGGCTCAAGAATCTTGGTGCTCTAAATTGCTCCCTTGTCTTATCCGACTTGGGGGCATATTATCAAGCATGGAGTTAAAATTATCGCCGCTACAGCGGCGATAATGGGCTTGATAATATGCACTTGAGAATTCCCATAGAAGCTCATGATGACACCAGAACATGGGCTTCTATGGGAATTCTCACAGGCATTTTATCAAGCCCATTATCGCCGCTTTAGCAGCAGTTTTCTGCCGCTAAAGCGGCGATAATTTTAACTCTGTTTCTTGATAATATGCCCCCCAGTAAAGTCACTAGGCATTACCCTAGATAAGAACTTGTCAATGAAGGACCACATCAAAAACTCTGCAAAAGGTGCGCTTTACACTAAAACACTTCAAGAAAATTAAACCTTTCATTTCTCAGGATGATCTCAAGACAATAATACAATCCAGAGTCCTTTCTAAACTGGTCTATGGAAACGCCATCCTAACAGGGACACCAAAAGCTCACCTAGCCCCACTAAGGTCAGTCCTTAACATGGCAGCTCGACTCATAACTGGTGTAAGAAGATTTGAACACATCACACCAACCCTCAACAGGTTTCCCATGGAAGATAGATGTATTTATAAACTGGCCTGCATCACACACAAGGCCCTTCACGCACATTCCCCCCCAAGTACCTAAACAGCAAACTGGTAAAAGCAGGAAAATCCAGAACTCTGAGAAGCACCAACTCACTTCTTCTCATCCCTCCAAAATTGAAAAGGAAAACAACTCTGTGCCGATCCTTTTCTGGTAACGTACCCACAATGTGGAGCACACTCCCTATAGACCTCAGATGCAACCCCTCCTTCTCCTGCTTCAAAAAGGACCTGAAACTCCTTCTCCTCAACCAATACTTTACCGACCAAGTCAACTAACCTAGGCATCAATAACCTATGGATTCCCCTCTCACTTGACCTTCAAGGATGGTGGTTATCTGGCTGTTTCAACCACCTACGTTTTTCTCCCCTTCACTGTATACATAAGTATTATGTCTTTGCTTCTATCTTCATGCATCCACATGTCCTGCGATGTAATGCAATTTATTTTCCTTTGTGTATGTAAAGCGCTCTGATACCCACGGGTCTAGCTAGCGCTATATAAATCTTTATAAATAAAAAATCACAACTTTAAACCACTACAGTTCTTACAAGCAACCGCGGAGGCATATCCCGTCTTAAATTGATGGTGACCATGGGCGTCACATAAAATAAACTAGAGGATTGAGAATGGTGAAAGAGGGATAGGTAAGAGACGTTACCTGCAAAGCGGATCTTGACGAGGTCCAAGGGGTGCAGTACCAGTGTGGACACCAAACCCCCGCTGAGGCCGGCCAGCAGATTCTCGTAGCGGACATGTCTGAAGAGAGACGGGCGCTCAGGAGCCGGGACGGAGGACTTCAGCACAGACATTCCCTATGTCTAGATCTCTGGAAAGAGAGGGGTTTAAGGCTGCACGAGGGTAAAAGCGCTTTTATCTGTAACGAAGGTATGAGCAACTCGGAACGGGGTGACTATTTAAACGAAAGCGAAACCATGAGGTGTTGACGCAGCCCGGCAGATAGCATGAGATGAGCAAGGAACTACTTTCTTGGAATTGTGACTGTGAAAATGGGTATATGCAGTGAAGCGTCAGACAATACGGGAGTGCTGCCAGGTGTACGAGATTTTTACTGGCACTGTGGGGATGGAGGTTACAGTTTACACATTTAGGAACATTGTGCTCTGAGACTGTACACCAATGCAGCTGACAGAAGGGCGCACGTTGCATCAGTCGCCTGCCTGACGTGACATTTAGCACACTAACCTTCATGGAGACGGAAGAAGGACAATGTGAGTTTGTCGGACGACTTCAGCTACGTCCATGCATGTTGCGAACAGCGTGAATCATCCATAACCAGGCATAACCAAACATAAACAACGCAGCCAGCAGATGTAAATTAAAATACTGTTTTCCATTTATCGATACGTGCAGGGAGTTGCGCTAGGTTTTGGTGCTGCGTTAGATATGAATTTTGGCAGTAACAATGCTCGCCAGAAGTACACGCACCTATGATGGAAATTGACTAACAAAAAACGTTGACACGTGCGCCATAATCATCGGCGTATAGAGCTACCCTTTCCGCTCTATGGTACAGTTTCTCTATTGTGGCGGTCGCTGTTGCGTTCCCTGTAGAAACAGCCTAGTTCAACTATAACCCGCGGTATCGCCCCGCCCCCCGTATACCATAAAACTAGAGAGAGGACTTTTACAGTAAGCAAATGCAATGGCTGTATTTTCAAAGCAACGTCTCACACATATTCTTTAAAAAAAAAACAGCGTTGACTCGTGCACCAGAAATTGGGCAGAAAAGAACAATAATTTTTCTAATAAAATGTTATTTTCAATTTAACTACATGCAGTTTCGAAACCCAATATTGTAATTTCTTTCATGGAAATTCCTGAAAAATAATAAACCAAAAATCTCCAGTATAGTGCAAAATATCCATCATGTTCTCAATAGAGTGAGAAACAGTGCTACATTCTGCTTTTCCTCGTTCGGCGGGCGCTCTGTTCATTGAAGTCGTTTCTGTTTAAGATGGCCGCTCCTCCAATGGACTCAAGTACCCACGTTTGCCAGTTCGCCTATGAATGGTCAGATCAGGGGATGAACCTTGACCCTTCCTGGCGCACGTTGTATACAGTAATGCCCACACAGTTACCCACGTTATCTGATTAACAGGATGAAGGTAAAGGTGCTGTGCCGAAATCCAGACGATTATATCAGAGAGACGAAGAAGGATCTGCATCGAGGTGAGGAAGGAAACTTCTTTTTGGAAGGGTTTCAGCTGGAACCTTGCACATTTTACAATGCACCTTCATGTTGAGGTTGTTAGTCTGGTTTCGTCTACACACCCTCTAGACAAAATATACTTAAGTGGCCTCTCTCGACTGACCTCCAAATTAATTCATTTTTATTTATGTAGATGGTCTTACCCTCCAAAAACCACTAAATGCTGCCCTCTTAGGAGACAAATAAGGTTGAGAGGCATATCTACAGAGAGAGAGAGAGAGAGAGAGGGAGATTTAGAGGGGGAGCGTTTAATGTGTTGTACGGTGTAATGCATAGCTGTCAAGTTTTCAGATTGCCTGTGTGACATTTCTTTAGTTTCATTTGGCGTTAGAGTAATATTGTACTTTCAAACGTGTGGCACTACGCTGTGCAGATATATCACACAACGCCTAAAACAAGCCAGTCCTATGTATTGGTGTTGTCAGTGCTTGCTCGCAGTATTCGTTTAATGAGTAATAATCGTCTTGTAGTGATTAATTAAGGTAGAAAATGTTTAAATACTGAAAATATGAGCCCATGAATTGAACATCACTAGATCTGTGGAAAAAGTAGAGTTACTTGTCTCATCTCGCTGACAGCCAGGAAACAAGCATTGGCGTAGCCAATAGGTCTCGCCCTTGGGACCTTATAAGTGTTTAGCCATGCAACAGTTGATGTTGTTGCACCAAGGATATTGTGCTGGATAACTAAACACTTATAAGGTCCCAAAGGTGAGACCTATTGGCTATGCCAATGCTTGTTCTAGATCGGAGCACGTTTTCCTTGAGTTGGTTTCTGAATGACCTGGTTGGTGGGGTTCAAATTTGGAATATCGGAGTATTGGCCCTCTCTGACTGACACCGCATGAGGGCTTTTGCGACCATTCACTGTTGGACTCGTGACACAGAGATTGGCTGCTAGGAGAGACCATATCATCTCCCACCATGTTGACCCCAATCTCAACTACCCTGTACCACTTTGACATAGACAATGAATGCTTGGAGTTGCACCTCAGCAACTGCCAGGCAGTGACAACAGTGCTCAGATCTGTCTGCTTCCATATCATAGGGACCAGTGTCTTTGAAAGGGACATAACTTCAGCTGTCTATTATCCCCTTAAGACAGTCTCACAAGAGTATTAGTAGAAATTCCAAAAATGCCAGCTTTCCCATGACAGGTGTGAGTTACTTCCCTGTTCAGTTGTTTTCGTGAAAGAGGACAGCGTGATAATTGTGTTCTAGAAAAATCCAGTTTTCACCTGTGAGGTCTCTATATCGAAGGCGTGAAGGACCTCTTAAGTCATTGTATTATGTTTTCTATGGTCTGACAACAGGATGGCAGGAGCAGTCAGAGGGGGAATGTTCCTTGCTTGCAGGAGGGTCTCTGGCACCCTTGGTACGCTACTAGACAGGGGCCATGCGCCTGCCCCAGACACACCTTCAGTACTGTGCCGAGCAACAAGGGAGAGAACGAGAAAAACACACGCACGCAGTGTGCAAAAAATGAGCAACTGCAGCTACTGAACCAAAAAGTTTGGTGACCATGACTTAAAAAAATCACACGCACGCCTGCTACTTCTGTCTTTGTTAACGCGTGTTGGAAAACAAGGCAGTATCTGTGAGACCTGCACAAATAACATGACTACATTTGTCCTTCACTGGGAACCAAACACCCAATTGTAGCGCCTAACTCTCAGAGGGTAGCGTTGCAGAGCAGTCTGAGGCTTACTCAAGGGAGGTGGTGTGGGCTGGTAATCACAACAATTTCAGGGTCAATAAGACCCGACCTCTACGCACTGTTGCTGCTGGTGAAAGTACCTATAAAAAGTTTTTTTCGTTTAAAAATAAATGAACTTGTCCTTATTTAACAATATCTGGACTTTGAAGGTCGTTGAGTATTTAAACAGTTGACAAAACTCTGCTTTGAATACGTTTCAATTTTATTCATTGAGTATCCAACGGATTCATCTTGTAATTCCAAATTCAAAAATAATAATATTTGCAGTGTTATTTATCTGTTTGCCCAATGCATTTCGAGCCTGACGGCTCTTCTTCAGGGGCTCAGTCTCTACAAAATAAACAAAGGTGTATATATTCTTTACATTGATGTAAATGCGTCACTTTTGCCAATACAATTAAGTTTAACATTAGAGTAAGTGGGTGAAACTGTTACTGTGGGTGCACAAAAAGGAGTAAACTAGGTTAATCCTCCACCGAATCGTGACTTTGTAAGAATAAAACAATGTGTTGTGACCCGTGAGAGAAATTCAGTAAATGTAGTGGAAAGAGAAAGAATATAGCGCGTGGTTGAAAATGATGGTACCTTAATTTTGAGTTTAAGGACTCGATGAATTGAAGGGGGTATCGGGATACCGGGGTTGCCCGTTCTGAAAGATAAAGTTATATCTTGATAAGATGGGTGAAGCCTTTAGAGGGCCTCAGTTAAACTCCTGGAAAATCTGACGGAACGGTCCTTACCAGGTTCGAGCCTGAAAGTGTTCTAATCCGATGTCTGTTATATAGACAGCGCAAGAAAACGGGAAGTGCTTCAAGGAGTCTTCGTCGTTCACTGATCTAGAGTAAGTAGCGCGTTAATAAGCGTCAGGTTTACTAACGATAGAGTGGAAATTTCGCGATGACTCGGGGTTTCGAAAAAGGTAAAAACTGACGAGGGTTTTTAATAAAAAAGAGTCGCCATCTTGGAACGTTTTGAGAAACGTCAGAGCGCAATGATAGAGAGAGAGTCTAAAGCTCTGCAGGAGGGGATACAAGATAGTTAGTTGAATACACGTGACATAACAAACATAACGGAACGAATAGTACTGTAAAGGAAACAGAAAAGTGATACATTTGAAAAATTATGTGTGTACAGAATATGCTGATAGGGTCCCTGGTATCCCGATACCCCCTTCAATTCATCGAGTCCTTAAACTCAAAATTAAGGTACCATCATTTTCAACCACGCGCTATATTCTTTCTCTTTCCACTACATTTACTGAATTTCTCTCACGGGTCACAACACATTGTTTTATTCTTACAAAGTCACGATTCGGTGGAGGATTAACCTAGTTTACTCCTTTTTGTGCACCCACAGTAACAGTTTCACCCACTTACTCTAATGTTAAACTAAATTTTATTGGCAAAAGTGACGCATTTACATCAATGTAAAGTATATATATCTTTGTTTATTTTGTAGAGACTGAGCCCCTGAAGAAGAGCCGTCAGGCTCGAAATGCATTGGGCAAACAGATAAATAACACTGCAAATATTATTATTTTTGAATTTGGAATTACAAGATGAATCCGTTGGATACTCAATGAATAAAATTGAAACGTATTCAAAGCAGAGTTTTGTCAACTGTTTAAATACTCAACGACCTTCAAAGTTCAGATATTGTTAAATAAGGACAAGTTCATTTATTTTTAAACGAAAAAAAACTTTTTATAGGTACTTTCACCAGCAGCAACAGTGCGTAGAGGTCGGGTCTTATTGACCCTGAAATTGTTGTGCATACTTAGGCATTTCTGACTGTTATTTGCCTCCTCTGCAGCACGCATAAACTAAGATAAAGCATTGTTGATTTTTTTCAAAAACCAGAGTGTGCCTCTCCCACCAATTTGTTGTGGGCTAGTAATCGCCATTTGCAGGTGCACAGAAATAACACTCAATAATTGATTGTCCAGTCTGTACTTTGCTTTATAAAAGTAAGAGTACATTTATTAAACCCACACACCACTCAATACTATGCACCAATTTACAAATATACATAAGCTGTTGGAATTACTTTGTGACATTGCATAACATCTCCACCCCTCCCGCAGGGGGGGTGGGGTCTTGTACCACCACTCCCATGTATGCACATCAACTTGCCCCCAATGCAGTCAGTTGAACATAACCTGGAGCGAGGGCCCTGCGCACTGGCACCATCCCAGTGGCGACCCACCCCATTACCTCAACAAGCATTAAAAAGGGGTAAACCTGCCTTGGTGACACATGAACCTGACTGAGCATCTCCTACTGGCCATAAAGTATGCACCTCTATATCTTAAAGGCTAGCAGTCTGGGGTCTTCACCTAAGCGCAGCAGCAAGAATCCATGTTTACGCACACTTTAGAATGACAGTACTCATTACCTTAGTGGATCATTTGAATGCATTGCAATTACAGCCCCTAAAGGCATCACAGGTGAAATCACAGGATTACGCATATACAGCCAGACACCCTAGCAGGACTGTCTGACAACATAACCCCACTTGGCTTATGACATCACCTTACACCAGCACATCACATTAAACAAATGAACTTCAGTCCCTCTGAAAGAAATAACTATTAGTAAATGCATTCCGGTGCAGTTACACCACTTCACCTCCAGGGGATGCCCTTCTCCAGGCATCCCCAACTCAGCCCTTCACTCAATGATGCACATCGTCGTACACCCTCGGCTGTAGACCATAAGTTCCAGCCCAGAAGGTGATAAATGCTGGCTGAGCCCTTGAGGGGTTATTATTTCAGATTTGAATTTGAATTTAAAGGTATTTATTGAGGGCTCGTACACCAGGCGGTTTCATGGCGCTTTTGAGGAGAGTGATTCCTGAGGGGGGGGGTGGAGCAGTTTAGATTTTAAAAGCTTGTGCAAACAAATAGGTTTTCAGGGTGCTAAGGAACTCCAGATAGGATGATGTTGATCTCATTTGGAAAGGTAGAGAATTCCAAAATTGCGGAGCAAGGACGGAGAACTTCGAGCCACCTATTCTGCTCTTCTTGAACCTGGGCACCATCAGGAGGGACTGAGAGGAAGATCGCAGTTGTCTGCTGGGGATATAGGATACAATTTTAGACATGATGAAAGATGGGGCTGTTTCCGCAAGGGCCTGGAACGTAATGCATCCCATCTTAAAGAGGGCCCTTTCTCTAATAGGGAGCCAGTGGAGGGATCTTAGAAGGGGAGAGGTGTGGTGAGATTTGGGCAAGCCGTAGACTAGGCGGGCAGCTTGGTTCTGCACCA
This sequence comes from Triturus cristatus, assembly GCF_964204655.1. Taxonomy (NCBI): domain Eukaryota; kingdom Metazoa; phylum Chordata; class Amphibia; order Caudata; family Salamandridae; genus Triturus; species Triturus cristatus. Next base: position 399,503,888 of record NC_140587.1, on the reverse strand, counting down.
ATTGGAGCCGCCGGATGGCGTACGCGGGGGCACCGTTGTATAGGACATTCCTGTAATCTAGCCGGGAGAGAACCATGGCCATCAAAATCAGTTTAAGGGCTGAAAAAGAAAAAAATCGTGAAATTTTTCGAATGGTGCGCAAAGTAAAAAAACAAGAGGAAACCACCGTGCTGATCTGAGAGTGTAGGGTGAGTTGTTGATTGAGGGTGATCCCCAGTGTCTTGACAGAGGAAGAGGGAGAAGGGGGGGACCGAAAGAGGGGGGCCAAAGAATGGGAGACCAAGGGTTGAGTTTACCGCCAGTGAGTAGAAGCTCGGTCTTGTCAGGGTTGAGCTTAAGATGGTTAAAGCTCATCCAATCCCTGATAAAGACCATCACCGAATGAAAGTTGTGAATAGAATCGGGAGAATCAGAAAGGTTAAAAATGAGCTGGAGGTCATAGGGGTAGTTAAACACCGTGACCTCCATCCTCTGTAGAGCAGAGATAAGCGGAAAAATGTACAAATTAAAAAGAAGGGGGGAAAGAGAAGAGCCCTGACGGACGCCGCATCGCACTTTGTGGGCCTCGGAGGAAAAATTCGCCAGATGAACTGCCTGTGACCGGTCGCTCAAGAATGAGCTGAGCCAGGTAAGGGCGGAACCTCCAATGCCAGCCGCCTCGACACGGGAGAGAAGGATGGTGTGGTCCACCGCGTCGAAGGCGGCTGATAAGTCGAGAAGAACCAGTGCCTGTAGAAGATTAGCATCTTGTCCCTCTCTGAGTGTGTCTAAAACAGAGACCACTACTTTTTTGGTGGAGTGGAGGGGGTGGAACCCTGCTTGGCATGGTGAAAGGTAGCCGCTGTCCTCGATGAAAGAGCTAAAGATTTTAGTGACGTATCGTTCGAGAACTTTGGCCAGGTAGGGGAGAAGAGAAATGGGCCGATAGTTTACTAGCGCTGTTGGAACTGCGCCTGGTTTTTTCAGAATTGTAATGATGGTAGCTGATTTGTGGCTTGGAGGAACAGTGCCTGACTTAAGGGTCTCGTTGAGAAAGGTGAGCGGGGGGAAGGGCAAATAAGGAAGATGTCTCGCAAGATGTAAGCCGGGCAGATGTCGGAAGGAGATCCAGATTTGACACACGGGAGTAAGGAAAGGAAGATATCTTTAGACAGCGGGGCTATAAGGTCAAGGTGGGAGGTGTTCAGAGGGGGATCAGGGTTGAGGAAGGCTGGGGAGGGAGGAGGAATGTTGGCCTTGATATCTGCAATTTTGTTAATAAAAAAGTTATTCAGGGAGTCACACAGGGACTGGGAAGGTACTGGCTTGGGTGTGGTCCTGTCTGAAGAGGCTAATTCGAAAACTGTGGCAAAAATTTCTCTGGGTTGATTCTCTGGCCGGAGGATTTTATTCGAGAAATAACAGGTTTTGGCATCAAGAATGGCTTTCTTGTACTCTACCTGGGTGGAGGAGTACAATAATTTGGTAGCAGTGCAGTACGTGCGTCTCCACACACGCTCTGCACGGCGGGTAGCCAGTTTTTTTTCTCCTTAAGTTCCGGGGTGAACCATTTGTTGACGTCGTGAGCGCGTCTTACTCTGATGCGTCTTAGGGGTGCCACCTGGTCGCAGGCATTAGACAGCCATTTATTGAGGGTTTCTGCCTGAAGCGGTATGGCCTGGTCCTCTATAGCTGGGCTAGAGGCTAATAGAGAGGAACAGAGCAGTTGGAAGTCGAATTTGCCCCAGTTGCGAGCCCAGGTGTTCTTGGGCAGGGGGGGTTTAGTGGTCAGACTAGAATCCAAAAAGAAGGTAATTAAATGGTGGTCAGACCACAAACACGGGGTAACAGTGGGAGCATGAATAGGGGTGTTGAGGGACCAGACTTGGTCCAATATATGGCCCTGGACGTGGGTGGGGGTGTGGATGTGGGATATAAAACTCAAGCTTTGAAGTGATTCCGTGAAATCTTTGGAGGGGGCATCTTCTGCCGGGTCGAATGGCCAGAAATTGAAGTCACCAAGTACCAGGACTGCCGAGTTGTTGACGGCTAATGTAGCTAGCAAGTCCTGGAAGGCTGAAAGAAAGTACGGCATATTTTTGGGAGGTCGATACATCAGGACACATGTGATAGGTGTCTGGAAAGAGTTAGAACGTGCAACTAAGTAGTCTTACTTCTGGGATTGGGGTGTGGGATAGTAGTTGAAAATGTAAATCTGAGCAGATGATCAAAGCAACTCCCCCTCCTGCTTTGCCGGGGGGTCGGTTGGCCCGAAAGGCATAGTAAGAGGAGGGCAGAGCAGCGAGCAGATTAGGCAGGGAGTCCTGGCAAAACCAGGTTTCCGTGAGAAACGGTAGGTTAGGTTTCTGGGAATCCAGGAGAGTGAACAGGTCGAGATGATGTTTTACTGCCGACCGAGTGTTTAATAGGGAGGCAGAGATTGTCGGTCTGTCACTTACTTGAAGAGTGGAAGATCTTGTGCCGGTGGAAGGTCGTGTTGATGAGGGCAAGTTGGGTGGTAGAGAGGGTAGGGGATGGGTACTTAAGATCCCGGCCTCTATGATATGGTCCAGCGCAACTTGATTCAGGTCCCAAGGGCTTTGATGGGCACATAATGTTTTAGGGGGGTAGGAAACAAAATGGGCATGGTGTTGAGCCCCTGGCCCCGGCTGGGCGCGGACGGGCTTGCCTTCGGCGCGCTGACGGCGCGTCTGCTGCGCTCGTCCGCTGCGCGTCTGAGAGGTGCACATTATAGGATGAGATGCCCCAGGAAACTTATGGGGGTCTGTTCTCCTTTCTGCTGGGGGAGGCTGCGGTGCTCCTGCAGCCCCCATGCACTCCCTTTCACCCATGAGGGTGACCCCCTCCTCTGGGGGCCACCAGGCGCCAAAAACGAGGTTCTCCCCATGCCTTGCAAGGCATTATGGTGCGCTTTGAGCTCCTTCCTTCGCATAACAGACGAGCGGCTCTCCCGCTGTGCCGGGGAGAGCCGCGCTGGTGGTGCCGGCGGCTTCGCCGCTTCTTCTCCCTCCGGTGGGGGGCCCGGTCCCACCCGGACCTCCAGGTGCTGCTAGGCGACTCGGGGAGCCCACCCCCGGCCGCTCATTCTGGTTTCTGGGGCCCGGTCCCACCCAGGCCCCTCGCGCCTCCTTACTTTGTGTTCGGGGTCCCGGTCCCACCCGGGACCCCGCATGCCTCCGTGATGGAGGGCAGCCTGGGGAGCCCACCCCTGGCTGTCCCCGCCCGGCCAGCACCCTCGCGTGCTGCCGCGGGAGCCAGCATGACACTTCTCATCTGCCCGCTCCAGCGGGCAGGCACGCCGCATCCTCCATGGAGCGGTTCTTTGGGGGAGTGCGACGGCACTTCCCCCCCACCTTCTCCACCCTCGGGGCCCGGGAATGGGGTCCCGGGCCCCTGAACATCTTAGGGGGGGGCGCGATGGCGCTCCCCCCTCACTCGGCATCGGTGGGGGCCAGGGTGGGCTCCTGGCCCCCTGCCAAGGGCCACCATCCCTGGGAGCGCGACGGCGCTCTCCCTCTTTCAGCGGGGGCCAGGGTGGGCTCCTGGCATCCCACGGGGGAACCTTCACGGGGTGCGCGACGGCACACCGACTTTCCTTCCTTGGGGGGCAGCCCCCGGGACCTGACCCACCCCGGGGGCAGTTTCAAGACCGGCTGCGGAGCCCCACGTTCTTCTTCGTCGTCGGTCCCAGCAAAGGTCAAAGGTCGTGTACCTTCTTGGGGGCATATCTCAGCCCCCAGGGGTCCGATCTCCTCAATTTTAGCGTCTTCTCGCTCCTGGTGGCGCCCCCCAGCCACTGGGAGCACTCTCCTTTGCCCTCCGGGTCTCCAAGAGGCTGCCTTTTGCAGGGAATGGTCTTCACTGGCTCCCTGCGCCAGCCTTTCGCCTGGCTCTTGTTCTGTGCCTCTCTTCTCCCTGCGCAGAGGCCACTGCTCCTGCGCACCGGTCCTGGGCTCTTCTTCTGGTGCTGTTAGGCTCCTGGGGGCAGTCAAGGGGTCTCTCCTTCCAACTGCCCTTTGCGCCAGGCTCCAGCACCTTCATCCTCAGCCGACCGCACCCCAGAGAGACCTTCTCTTCCTGTGCAAGCACTTTTTAAAAGTTGAGTAGGGGGCTGGCAGGAAGTCCCTGTTGGTCCTATCAAACAGCGACACATCACTTTCCTGCCCCTGCTCCCTCCTTCTTGTCCAGCCTCTGGATTTGTTCAAAATGGCGTCGTCCAGTGTCTCTAACCACATGGCCTCTGAAACCCAACTCCTTCCCTCCTTGGTGCAGCCTGGTGCCTGGCACCCAGCGACAGCAGTTGATGGATTGGCCTGCAGCCCCACCCATCTGCTGAGGTCAGCCCTCAACCTGGGTCTGGTCATGGCTGGCTCAGAGAAATATGACCGTTCTGGATGACCCAAAAGCAGTACAAATATGACTTTGGACTCTGCAGAATACTTCTTTTCACATTTGCTACAGTGGACTTAAGTGCGTGTCTGGAATCTGTAGGCCTAATTGAAGTTAATCTAGCCCCTGGCTCCACATTCCCATAGGGGAATAAGGAAGTGAAAACACAGTAAAAGACACTGACTTTCCCTGGCATGTCTCTTCCAGCCTGAGTTCACTGTGGGCGAGTCCCAACTTATGAGGCTCTCCCACCGTAAAAGCTCAACAATGAGGTGCTCAAAAAGCGAAAAATCCGGGCGGCCCACAGTGTCAGAACCACCTTCTAACAACGCGTAAGATAGTTCGGAAGGTTAACGCAGTTACTGCAGAGAACTGTAAATTGTAGGCCACAGGTTTGAAGACTGGTGGATGATTTTGTTAACCAAACATAAGTTCTCCATCCTTTCATCCACACGAAGTTGTTATGAGTATCACTTAGATATGGAATACTACTACCAATGTGAGAATAATAACAATAACTAAGATACACAAAGCAAGGTCGTCCCCATTCTCATGCAGAATATCTGCATATTGGGGTGAAGGGGCAGGTACAAATAATCATTTGTGCCTAGAAATAAAGAATTTGGGTTTCTAACACGTGCCCGTCATATAGTCGCATAACTTTTATTTTTTAAAACAAAAAAACACCCTTCTTCTTGTAAAAGTCCCCCCCCAATCCTGGACAATTCTGTACATTACACGGACTGGAGAATCACTGGTACAGGGTGGGGTACTTTTACAACTCTGGTTTAAGAATGTATGATGCAAGCTAAATACGTGTATTTATAATTGTATGTATTGTGCACTATTTTTAAATCATACACAATTAAATATATTATTACCACTACATTTACAAAGCAAAACACTTTATTAAAGAACCAAGCGGAAAAAAAGTTCCAAGTTTAGGTACATGGGAAGTCTGCTCGAGCCAGGAAGAGAAAGGGGGTGGTTTACCCCTGCTCAGGCAGTGCTGCTGCAGAGACTGAATACTCACTGTATTGTGTCTCCGGCTCTCCATTAGTGAGTGCTGAGACCGGGACCTATCAGAGGAGCGGCACTTGCTCTACTCTTAAAGGGCCCGCACCCGGTTTGTGAGGCTGCAAACACTGCGAGCGCCTGCACTTTCTTCCCCATGGCAACCACTGGCATCTTATTTAGACCCCGCTGCAGCGGCCCGGACATCGCCACCAGTGCTGGAAAGGCTCATGCATGCCATCTCGGCATTGTTCTGGTATGCTGATTCATGTTAAGGTTTGTGTAGCACCCGTGGCAGCCTGGGGCTGCTTCTAAGCGCTGAAGACCAGGTCGAATCGTCAGGTGCGCGCAAGAGTAGAGCAGCTACGGTATTCTTCTCGGATGAGTGCGTAACGTGATGAAAATGTGGTATTTTGAAACGCGCAGAGCTACTGGAAGCAGGCACATGAGCACAGTAAATATAAAGCGAATCTCTGCCATTCTGGGAGACATTTCCTTTCACATCGAATTGAGTATTTGTCGGTAAGTGATGTGAGAGGACTGGAACTTTTAAGGGGAAAGCAGGCACTCGGTGACACTAACTAGCTGTACTTTTCTATTTCAAGCTCTGGTGTAAGCAAACAATCACTTTTCCCACACCAACTACAGGTGGACTCAACTTTAGACTAATCAAGCAAGCGCGCGTCTAGATCAGCGTTTGACTTCCCAAAAATGAGAGAGGGGGGTTGCTTTCGGTGCAGTGAAGTGATTTAGTGAGCGTGCTTCCAGCGGCGAGTAGATATTGAATGTATTCACGCTCCCTAAATCACTTCACTGCACCGAAAGCAACCCCCCTCCTTCAGAAAGACACTCGCCGCCCAGCTAGAAGGACTTCTGAGCGCCTATTTAATGGAATGCAGAGCAGTGCAGCTCGTCCATTCATTCATTCATCGGGAAACTAGTGTCTAGAGGCAACACTGCTGACAGTGGATCTGGGGCAGCTAGGCTTTTCCAGCGCTGTGTGATCTTGGCTAAATCAATATGCAACTGTGCTTGCTGACTTATCCAACACATCACGGCCGTACACCATTTTAGCGTCACATGAAGGAAAAAAATATCGGCGTAACAACAAAGTAGTTAATAATAATAATAACACAATACAAAATAGTATGCAAATATACAATGCATTCCACAGACAAACACATGCAATTGTTTAAAAAGTGCAGCAAGCAAAACCTACTGTGTCACGCCGCCGGTAAGAGATCCAATCCCGCAGGGCGTGGATAAAAGGAGACAGGGTGGCAACAAGCAGCGATTGTCATGCCTTCAGTGCAATCATTCCACTGCCTTTGGCATAATTCGTGACGCAAAACGACGCACCCAAATGAAAACTTAAGGCAGAGCTGAGACGAGGCTTCTGGAATCGTATCGATTCCGAGAAGCCACTGCATGGCAGAGCAGCGCATGCGCTGCTTTCGCCAGGCCGAGACCTAAAAACATATAAACCTAACGGCCGGGCCGAGGGAGTACCACTGAGAACTAAATACAAAGTATACAATTTAGCCCAGACTGAATTCCAAAGCATATAGTTGCCTTTTCTCGGCATCGTTTATAATAACTGCCTGAGGCAGCACAGCAAGTTCACTGACTGCAGTGCTTAATTTGAGCCGGTGGTTTCCGATTTTAGCACCGCACTAAATCATCAACACTGGCGCTTTTCATGAGCACGATTTATGGACATATTCATTTACGGGCAGGGTACAAGTCCTCTACAAAGAAGTCGGGGGACTGACTAAGTTAGACACTATGCAAGTGACATCATGACGCATGCCATCACAGCACATGGCGTCACGAATTAGCGCTATAAAAGAAATAAAATAGTGCTATTTGAATTATTTGTGTAAATACTGGGACAGACTACGCCATCTGAGTCTTACAGTGTCTGCACTTATATACAGGGACAGAACAAAGGCAAAAAGCATGCCTCTGTTAAGTACCTGTGAAGAAATAGCAAGCTTTGTGCCTTTGTTTCCCTCTGTGACATTTACATTTATGTGAGGTTCCAGGCCGCCTCAAGTCAGGATATTCAAACAAAAGGAGGCCTGATGGCCCCTTAACTTCGGCCTGGCTAGAGGTAAAAAAAAAAAACACCCCTGGCTACCTGCACGTTGCTGCCGGAAATGGAAAGCAGACAACCTGCAGGCGCTGCTGAACGTGTCCTGGTGACTTACACCAGGACAAGTTCAGCATATTTCTGTGGGGCCCGACTTCTTGGTAGGGGGGACGGCATCCACCCTATGAAAATAGTGGGTGGACGCCGTGTACCTGTGTGTACCCCCGACTCGTGCCCTGTTTATGGGAAGAATAAGTGATTTGCACAGAATCACAGGATGTTGAGCCAAAGCCGAGGCGGTTCCCCCGCTCCGAAGTCGGCAGCTCAGGCCATTATGCAACATCCTCTGCTTCATTTACATGGCTAAAAGTTGGTTCTGTTTTAGGCGGTACTAACAGGAGAAATGGTCTGGTGCAAGCTGCCTCCTGACAAGAGCCCCGCACTTATTATTTTTTTTTTACAAACTAACCACTGACTGGCTGCAGCCCTCCTCCCACATAGAGGCGATAGTAATTATGCGCGGGGCTACTGGAATTATGCGATTGAGCAGCCGCATTTTTTTTTTGCATAATTATATATTTGCCACATAATCAACCATCTACTGCATAATCTGCAGATTTTAACAAAAACCTTTTTTTCTCTAGCGTAAACAGTAAAAAAGTTATTAAAAACACTGCAACACATTGCTGCACAGTGGAAGGTCTTTTGCGAAGGTTGACGGGTCACCTTTCTGTTGCTTATTGCTATAATTTTGTGTTAAACTTGTACTAATGAGGTGCAACCAATGTCCAGACAGCGCTAACATGTTTAAAAATGACAACTTAATGAAGTAATAATATAACAAAATATGCTGCATTACAGCACATAATTTATCTTCCTTACCACATAATTTACTCAACCCTACTGAATATGTTGGCCCTCCTGGGTAGCATAATTCCAGTGGCCCTTATTATGCATGAACAACACGTTAGTGTGTTGACACAGGAACAGGCACTAAATGCATTAGTCTAACTATGTGATACTCATAGTATGGCCCGCGTACAGCCAGCGGCCCAGCAGACCTTCCTAGGTGGCCCTCTGACCTTTTTTGCGGAACCACATTTGTAGGTGCCAGGCTCCCCGACGCTCTTAGTAAACACAAATGATGGCCGCTGGAGCATGTGCGATAACAACTTTCCTGCGCATGCTCCAACGGCCCTCTTTTGTGTTTCTCATGAGCCTCTGTGATGTCGCACCACTGGCGGGAAGCGAAGGCCTTTTTAAAGTCAATTGTTGCACATTCACAGCTGACTTTTACGGGGCCTTGTGAAAGCTTCCTGCTGCCTTTGCCGATGACGTTGCCGCTCACAGCCTGCTGTTTCCAACACCATATGCAGCCTTTGGGAACTGCAGCAGGGGGACTCCCATGGATCGGGCCAGCCTGTGCCCCTCCTCGCCCCTCGCAGACCATCTTCTGTCGCAGCCTTGGATCCTCAGGGTCGTATGTTGCTCTTTATGGTCCACCTCTCGATACCACCACGGTCTGGTTAGATTTACAGACTCAATGGAGGGTTCAAGCGGGGGAAGGGAAGGACGGGAACAGCGGGGAGGGAGACCTGTAAAGAATAACACTAGATAAGGCACAGTGTACACACATATACAGAGGTAACTATGAATAGACTACAGACCCCTTATACTCTGTAAATGTACCTGTATAGAAAATTCTTCCACATTCTAGTCAGCAGACAGTGGTTATCAGGTTTCAATCACATCTACCAATAAAGCAACACGTTAACACCAAGAGCGCACTACCACATTGCCCTCTCACTGTATTGCCGGTGATAACACCTACCCAAAGATGTGCAGAGCGTGGCATAACAGGGGTGCAGGGCTGACTTGTGTGGACGTTCCCCTGTAGTTAAACAACACAAAAGAAGACCCACGCATGGGCGCTTAAACATATGGTGTGGGAACACGGAGTTCCTTCAGAGCAGAAATGAGTAGCTATGCAACTCCTCAGGAAACCAGGTATAACGAAGTGAATAGAGAACTCAAAGGTGTCTGATACTTCTGATGGATACATCTGCCAGTGGATTCCTCACCTTGTGAATATCCCTGCGCCAGCAACATCCGGAAACTTTTGTAGCAGTCCACGCCAATGAGGTCGAAGACGACGTCACAGAGACACGGCTCCGCTCGCGACTCCTCTGACGTCACCGGCTCCATAAGAAGACCTCATCGGCGTGATGACGTCAGTTCCCTTTTTTCCGCGCCGTCGACGCCAACGGATTTCGGGAATCTCTGTTGGTAGCTTCACTGTTACTTTGTGTTTCTTCTGGATTTCTCTGTTTCTTTTTCGAAAAAGATGTCGACAAAGAAATCGGGCTTCAAGCCCTGTCGTGAATGTGGCAAACATATGTCGATCACGGATCCACATGACGACTGTGTATGGTGTTTGTCATCTGACCATGATGTGGATGGTTGTTCTTGCTGTCGCAAGATGGCCTCCAAGGCGAAAGGGAGGCGAAACTCTTCATCGCTAGGATGAAAAAAGAGAAGAGAGAGAGGAAGAAGGAAGTCGAGAACGAGGTCGAGGTCACGATCGAGGTCGGCGTTGAAGTCGACTTCGGGGCATGCTTCACGATCCAAGAAGAAGAGGAGACATTCTTCTCGACGTCACTCTGACTCACTCTGACGAGTTCGGCTCCGAAGTCGAAGTCACCAACTCGACGCCGTAAGGACTCTGTGTCTCCTTCACCCGTTCCGGATTCGCCTCCTGGTCCTTCTTCTCCAGTGGCTTCACCGGCTCCGGCTACACCTCCGGCTCCAGTTCCATCTCTGACGCTGGATCCATCTCCGGCTCCATCTCCGGCTCCGTCTCCGGCCCCGGTTGAGGAGCTTCAAGCACCGGGTGAGCCTGCAACGCCGCTTATTCCACCGTCTGTGCCAGTTGGCCCGAGTCCGGTGATGCCTGACCAGTACCCTGCGTTCCCTGGACCAGGTCAGGACCCCTCGCATTATTTAAATGCTATGTACGGGGTATTTTCGAGAGCCATGTACACCACTGGTGCACCTGCGGGTCCGATGGGTCCAATGGCCTTAAATTTGGGGGTGCCGCAAGTCTATCCGCAGGCCCCTTTTATGCCATTTTTTCCGGCGACGCCGTCTTGGCATCTACCGGCGCCGAGGACGTCGACACAGCTCCCTTCTTCACCGGCTCGACCTCGTTCGATGCCAGCTGCTCCTGCGGATCCACGTTCGACGCCGACGGATTCGAACACGGCGCCGCCGGCGCCGCTTGTACGGATTTGGTCCAGAAGGGAAGCTCAAAGGGTGATTGATGAGCGAAGGTACCTTCTGGAAGAAGCAGAAGAAGGAGAGCTGGTGGAGTCTGACAAAGTTTTTGAGGAACTTGAAGAGGCTAGTGGATTGGATGTGTCTCCTGAGTGGGAAATTACAACACCTTCCGATGAACCCTCGAAGGATGTGGCTCCATATCATGCAGTCATCAGGAAGGCTGCAGAACTGTTAGATCTTCAGTTGCCTTCTACTGAATTCAAATCAAATATTCTGACTGAAGTATTGCATTCTCCTACTACAGTTTCAGAGCCATTGTTGCCTTTTAATGAGGCCATTATTGACCCTGTGTTGGAGGTGTGGCGTAAGCCTTTTTCTGCTCCCGCAGTCTCTAAGACGGTTGCTAGGAGGTATAGGGCAGCTCTAGGGGACCCTGAGTTCTTAACATCGCATCCTTTGCCTGAGAGCCTGGTGGTTCAGGCGGCTTGTTCAGGAAAATCCAAGGGTGCTTTTCCTAAGGTTCCAGGTGACAGAGAGGCTAAAAAGTTAGATCAGTCGGCCAAAAAGGTATTTTCATCGGCCAGCATGGCACTTAAATCAACAAATGCCACTTGCCTTTTGGGACGCTATATTCATGCGCTCATGGACTCTGCGAAGAAATTGGCACCAAAACTATCTGAGGAGGATAGGGTTGGATTTAATGAGGTCTTGACCGATGCCCAGGCAGCAGCACGTCAGGTGATTCAGAGTGGGCTGGACACTGCGGATTCAGTGGCAAGTGTCATGGGGTCTTCTGTTGCCACCAGGAGGGGTGCGTGGCTGAAGTCTTCTGAGTTTTCCCCGGATGTACAGTCAACACTGTTGGACTTGCCATTTGATGGATCTGGTTTATTTGGCAAAAAGGCAGATGCTGCTCTTGAACGTTTTAAGGAAAGCAAGGCTACGGCTAAGTCTTTGGGCCTTCAATCCCAGTCAAGGGGGTCGTTTAAAAGATACAGAGGTTTCGGAAGGGCAACCTTTCGTTCCTTCAGGCAGACCCAACAGCAGCAGCAGCAGCAGCAAGGCTCTTTGTCTAAAGGATACAGAGGTAGAATCAGGGGTTGCTCACGTGGCCGTCAACTCTCCTCCTCTTCCTCTTCCTCTTCAGCCCCTCCTTCCACCGCAAAGCAGCCCTAGATCCGCCATTCTGGATCATGTTGGTCCTGTGGGGGGCCGGCTTACCCATTTTCTACAAGATTGGGAATCTGTAACTACAGATCTATGGGTTCTAGATCTTGTAGAAAATGGGTATGCCCTTCACTTTCGGGAATTCCCTCCAAATTACCCTCCTTGTCAAGGGGCTTGCTCAGAGAACCACCGTCTTCTCCTACAGGAGGAAGTCCTGAAGTTGTTTCAGAAAGGTGCGATAGAGGTGGTTCCAGAGCAGGAGAGGGGTCAGGGATGCTACTCCCGATATTTCCTGATTCCGAAGAAGGACGGCAGATTGCGTCCGATATTGGACCTCAGAATCTTGAATCTTTTTCTAAAGCAAGAGAAGTTCAAGATGCTCAGGTTCTTCAAGCGCTGAATCAGGAGGACTGGATGGTGTCGATCGACTTGCAGGATGCGTATTTTCACATCCCCATCCTGAAGTCGCACAGGCAGTATTTCCGGTTTACGGTAGGGTCGCAACATTATCAGTTTGTGGTTCTTCCGTTTGGTCTTACTACTGCACCCGGAGTCTTCACGAAGGTGATGGCAGTGGTGGCAGCCCATCTCAGAAGGTCGGGGATCTCAGTTTTCCCCTATCTGGACGACTGGCTGATCAAAGCGGAGTCGCCAGAGAAGGTGCTGCGTCATCTGCAGGATACAACTATCACAAAATTATAGGAGAATGATCAAAGAGCGCTGCAGCACCAGTATCCACCGAGATTGACTCCTGTGTGGATGTGAGAAAGTAATCAAAGCAAGCGTACGTTTGACACGCTGCTGAGAAAAAAGTGTACTAAGTGGACGCGGGGAGCATGTGTCTCCATAGGTCTGTTAGACCCGCCTCCCCCAACCATTGTCTAGTGACCGGCATATGGCCACCAACCTGGCCCACCCGTTGTGTGAACATGTCTCTCTGAGCATCCATCACGATGTTGAAGTTCCCTCCTGTCACAATATCTTTGTCAGGTGTAGTCAGCAGCTGTCCCCAATAAATGCCTCTTGCCGATCATTGGGCGCATATACAGTGGCCAAGGTGTACCAGACCCCCTTCACTGTAGGTTGCTGTGCCAAGAGTCTGCCCGGAATCTCCATATAAACCTGTTCCACTCGCCCCGGAAAGTGTGTGGCGAGAAGAATCGCAACCCCAACCTTATTGACCACCTCAGATGAAAAATATTGGCAGTCAAACCAGCGAGACCGCATTCGTCTCCAATCCCCCTGCACCAGATAAGTTTCCTACAACACAGATATAACATCTTGTGTCCCTAAGGAATGAGAGGAGGGCTAAGCGTTTGACCAGTGCATTAAAGCCACATACGCTGAGGCTGGATATCAGCATGTGTATGTATGTGATGGTGTGATGCACGGCATGCTCAAGGTAGAAGTGTGCCAGGCCGGGTAGTCTATGTTGTAAAAGGTATCTGGAGCAGGAGAAAGAGAGAAGTAAAGGAATGAGATGAGGAGACATGAGAAGGGGTGGGAAAACATTAAATTAAAGACGTCCGGGGACAACTATAACCATGAAACAAGGGTTCATGTCTTGAGAGAGAACACTGTAAGAGCGATCACTCCATGGCGTAGCTCTGCCGTCAACACTGCAGACTTGAGGCAGAAGGGAGATAGCTGCTGGCCTTAAAGCTGCATCCAGTAACTGAATGGGAAAATCCTTCCAGTATGGAATAAACAGTTGCAAAGTCAAGCGGAGAACAGAAGTCGCCATCCACCCCTGCAGCATCAGCCACCTGCTGCAGCTGTTTAAATAGTCTGGCACGTTCCCTACGACTATCTGCTTCGGATGGTTGGTTCATGTGTTTCTTACTGCGTCTGGTGGAGCACAGGAAATCCAATCCAGCGGCCGCTGGGCTCCGAGACGGTAAACTAGCTTGTGTGTTTGGTTGAAAAGTTGGCATTTCAGGGAGGGCCCGGCCATCTTCAAGAGTGTGACTCACACAAACTTCATTGTGCCATACAAATTTAGGGCGGAAGAGGTAGCCTAATATTCTGATCCCAGAGAAAGTCCGTCAGTGGCTGGAAGGTCTTCCGCCACGGTAATGTAAGCGTAGAGAGGTCTTGGTAAAGTCACAGCCTATGCCCCTCAAATTCAATGACCGTCTTGTTGCGTGCCGCGATCACAAAGGCTTCCTTTTGGTGTTAATAATGTAGGCATCTAAGTATGTTCTGAGGCTGACCTGGCGCACTGACGGGGCGCCCAGCCCGGTGTATGCGGTCTAAAAGAATCTCCTGGTCCCCCAGCAAGGGAGCCACATGTTTGAAGAGATAAACAACAAATTCCTCCAGGTTGTCTGGAACTGCCTGCAGAGGAACCCCCTTAATACTTATGTTTGAACGTCGGGACCTGTTCTCAAGGTCTTCAAGTTGATAGTGCAGTTCCATATTCTGATCCCGTAAGTTCAACAATCTCCGACTTTGGCCGTCGAGTTCTTCCTCTCGAGCGTTCTGTCCCTGCTCCAAAGAGGCCACCCCCTGGTCTATATCCTCCTCATCTTGCCGAATGTCTTTATTCTCCGTGGCTATGTACTGCTTGAGGCCCGCATCGAAGGGTCCTGCATAACTGTTCCAGAAACGCTTTGGTTATGGGTGCTTCTCCCTGAGTCGTCTCCTCCACCCGAGCACCGTCAGCGGGTAGCGCCAATACCGTAGTTTCAGGTGTCCGGTCTGCTTTCTTCTCTGCGTTTTTGGTTAAAAAGATCTTTCAGTGAAGGGTCCTTTTTCGTGGTGCGTTGAGAAGGCATGGTTGGACACTTAATAGCCTACATGGTCCGAGAAAGCAGCTCCACAGTGCCACCAGGGCTCACTGGGACCAAGGACACGCCCCAGCTCAGGTACGTACAAGAGTTCTACAGATAGCCGACCAGAAGAACACAGTCGCAGGGCGTGGGTCAAATTAACATGGCCATGGAGGAGAACACAGGGCACGCAAAGGGTTCTTCATGCCACAAATCGCTAGGCGCAGGCCTCCACCTATCGGGACCTCATGATCACATACGAGGTCCCCACCTCTTCCAGTGCAGCCTCGAGCAAAAAAAATAGGACACCATGCATCAATAGAATTCCTGTACTAGCCTCAGTGCACAGCTCCCCTGGTATGTGCATAATTCAGGGCCAGTCCGGCGCTCCCATGGGGCTCAGGGTGTCCAGAGAAAGTCAATGGGGGGGGGGGGGGGTGGGGGAGGGAAGCCAACCACTGAGATGGGCCAGCCCACCACCAGTGGGCTACAGAAGGTCGTTGGCAGCCGAACCTCGATTCACGTCTCTCGCTCACTGAAGTGAGAAGGTGAAGCAGAGGCAGGAGAAGAGTCTCAGGGGCGGGACCGCGCAGTCCCATCCATGCGCTTTGCTGCTGGGCCAGTCGAGGTTAGGCCGAAGCCAGAGGTCACCGACACACTTCCGCCCCCCCAACCAATGAGGAAAGAAAACGTTGGCACAGAAGGACGGACCCCAATCTGGGCTGGTTGCTGGTGCGCAGAGTGCCAGGAGGCCGCCTATCATCCAAGTGGGCTACTGTCCCAGTCTCACACGCTCTGTACACCTCGGACGCGGCATGCCACAGCCGCCTACCGCCGCACTCCTTCCTGGGCCTGCACGCCTGCCAACTCATCAGTAAGGGAACCAGGGGAGGCACCACTGATGCCGGGTCACGGCTCTCCAATATCCTGGGAAAGCTGCTCCGATGTAAGGCTCCTCTCCGTTGGGTCCCACAGGCCTCCTTCATCACCTCCCGTTCGGCTGCACTGCTTCTGCCAGGCTCTGAGATTCCTCACTCCATCGGTGGGAACCAACACCCCTGGCGGGTAGGGCAGTTGCCAGATGCTGGGGGCAGAGGGCATGCGATACTGAGAGCCCCCTTATGCTGCAGATACCACCTGAAAGGTGCTTCCCAGATTTTTATTTTTGTTTTCCAATATTCCGATGGTATTACCGCGTTCCTTCTTTGCTAGGCTGACCAAGTCTCTGTTACGGCTGGCATGGGCGGGGAAGCAAGCTTGTGTTAGTTGGAGCGTCTTGACGCTACCCTATCATATGGGGGGCCTAGGGGCGCCTGACATGGAACTATACTACAGGATAGCACAGGGAGCTCAGGCGCACAATTGGGTGTACGGCGATGACATGATCCCATATCTAAAACTAGAGAGATTGTTTGCAGCGCCTCTCCCGCTGCCTGCGGTCATGTTTGAGCCTGCAGACCGTAGAACGGGTTTCTTAGATTCATTAAACACTACTCGGCATGCATGGAATTGGATACTGCAGCAGACTGCGGGGGCGCTGTTATACTCTCCGGCCATGCCCCTTGACTGGGCGGTCTGGTTGACCCCTTGCAGGGAGCGCGGGGTGGTGCGGTCCCTGCGTGGGTTAGTTATGCACCTGGTGGGGGGCATGTTCAAGGACGGTATCGCTAAACGTGGGATGAGGTGGCGTCGTCATTGGAGACCTATACTCAGTACAGCGTTTTCAATTCCACAGGGTTAGAAGTGCATGGCGGCAACACTTAGGAGATGATATGGTTGAACCCCCTTAGGTTCCGGAATTATCGTATCTTATTAAACACAAGAGCCCTCATAGGATGACGTCCAAGTTATATGGCATAGCGATGTCACAGAGATCCCAGAAATATACTAAGGCTCGATTGGCCTGGCAGAGGGACCTGGATACAGTGATAGACGACGCCATGTGGTCATATTGCTGTGCTGGTACACGTCGTATATCATTGCATGGCAAGCATAGACTTATACATTTCAAGTTTGTAAACAGAGTCTATTATACGCCGGAAAGGCTACACAGGTATGGCTTACGTGAGGGGTCGGCCTGTGAGAGGTGTGCACACCCCGCTGCAGATTTCATTCATTTAGCGTGGTACTGCCCTGGCGTGGGTAAATTCTGGGAGGCTGTATTTCAGCAGATAGGAGAGATAGCTGAATTAGAACTAATCCCGGACCCTGCGGTGGCACTGCTTGGACACTCGAGTGGGCTCCCAAAGGCAGCGCGTAGGCTAGTGGACATGGGTATGCTGATAGCTAAGCGCAGGGTAGCTCTTTGTTGGATGCGAGGCCCCTTGCCTACAATTGCACAGTGGAAACGAGACGTGCTCTATTGCTGTACGCAGTCAGAGACGTTTAGCGAACTGCTACCCCCGAGAAGCAGACCAAAGAACTTCTGGGGATTGTATGCTGACTACCTCAGGAACGGTGGGGCAGATGTGAGGCTCAGTACTGGGGAGGAAGGCGTGATGGCCCCGGAGACTGTTGGCACCGGTGCAAGCTGACTAGTGGTATACGACAAATGGTGGAGCTCTTAATATTGTTGTACAGAGGGGTGCTTGCATTCCAGGGGATAGATTGAGAACGGGAGGGCACAAATGGTCATTTGATACTGTTCGACTGTGTGCATACAAGTTAGGTATGGCAGGCCTTTGAGAGGAGATGCCGTGGTCAGACATTGAGCATGAGGAAGTACCTTTGTGTGCAGCTGACAGGATATCTCAACAGTTGTGGGTGGGGGGTGGGGGAGGGTGTTGATATTAAGTTTAGTGATGTTTCAAGAAGAAAACTTTGTGCTCCCTGATAGGGAAAAGACTCTAAGTAATGACATGCAGGGCTGCACTCATTGATAGATATGTCAAATTACTGCATTGGAGGACAGTGATGCCTGACCTCCGGGATGTGGGATAAGCTGAGATGTGTAGCGATTATCGGTGACAAAGCAGCCGGCCTCAGGGTTGTAGGCGAGCAGCTGTGTATGTCAATATGATTGTTCACTCAAAAATAAATAAATAAATAAAAAAAGATACCACCTGAAAGCAAAAGTGTCCGGCAGAGCTCTGAGAAACGCTACTCACTCAGCTGCCATCCTGGACACGCCCCTGCTAACACTTTAATTGTATGTTTCCAGGATGTACAGGTGGAGTACCTGGACGGAACTGTAATGAAATTATATGTTGTACTTAGCAGAAAGGACAGCGGGTACCATTGGCCAGGGACTCGTTATCTTTGCAGCATAAACATCTACGTTGATGTGCCCTGTTGCTTAAGGTTCACTTGGGTGTTTGTTGATGTGAATGTTGAATGTGCTTGCTTATGGAGGGAATGTTTTAGAAACAATGAGCTAAGTCATCCCGTGATGTCATCTCTGAAATGTTTGGACTTGACAGGAGAATCTCTGTGAGCTAGTGACAATTGTGTCTGGGAGACAGGATTGCATAGAGCAATTATCTGCATACCTGTGATTCTTGAAGATGCCTTCATACAATAACCCAAGGGCAGAGGTTCATTTTATTAAACCTACCTGTGACCTTTCCCACGTTACATATTAGTAAAGGTCCAGGGGTCTGGAATCTCCCATATTCAAATTACTTGCAATTCAGTGCAGCAATAAGAGAGGGACATGTTTGTCGCAGTATAAATAGTGGGCCAATAAGATCCTTACTCTAAGGGACACCTAGGGAAGCAATCAGTATTTTCCTTTGAAGCTGACTGTAGCCAGCTGGCAAAATAGAGGGACTAAGAGTGAATGCTGTAAGGAAGTTACAACTGACTAAAAACATGAAATCCCTTTTTAACTTGGAGAAGGTTTAGATTTTCATTAATTAATTAGAATTATTTTTATAACTCATTTTCACCTCAACAGGAATTATAGCGCTTTACAGAAAGCAACAGTTTTGCATTAGCACCAACATGGAAGAGAATTTGGGGGAATGTGGAAGGCAAGGAGGAGTGAGTGGAACTAGGGGCAACAAAGTGTACCAGCAGAAGATCTGTATACAAAAATGCCTTTGAGAATGTTCAGTAGTAAATGAGTGGGTGACCAAGGGGGAAATCTTCTGTGCTGGTCGCTCAGGAGAAAGGTATTCTCGGTTGAGGAATAACTTGAAGTGGAAAGTCTTGAGACCTTTTTCGAATGAAGAATGTTGTGGTTGCATCTTAGTTCACGTGGCAGGGAGTTCTAGAATTTGGGAGCTGCATCAGGAAAGGATTGTTTTAGAGCTAACGAAGATTTGAATTTGGGAGTTCTAGTTTTTTTTTTGTTTTTTTTTATTTAAATCAATTTTATTGTTTTTTTTTTAAATAAGAAAGTACCAGCAGTAATCAAATGCAGCATATTATGGCAGTTATAGGACGTCTCCATTTTACATATACAGGAAAGGATGTACTTGCTTGCAATACATGATCTTCTAGAATCCCACATAGTGAACACAGTTTCTGAAATGAGGTGTTATTATTCTATCTGCCCCAGCTACTTGCCCCAAACCTTGCGGTGTTTAGCCGGACACCCTCTGGCCTCATGCATCAGCTTCTCCTGTGCTGCGCACCAGTCCACACCCCAGCGCTATTTCTTTATACTAGGCGAGACAGGGTTTATCCAGCTAGCAGCAATGTCAATGTCCCTCTTAGCCACCATCATGGCTGTATTAAGGAATTGTTTATCAGTTCTGGATCCGTCTATTCCATCTGTGATTCCCAAGAGCATATTTAATGGATTGTGTGGGACCTCCCAGCCCAGAACCTCTGTGAGCTCCATTTCTATGGAGTCCCAATATTGTGCAATGACAGGGAAAGCCCATACCATATGAAAGAAGTCTGCTTGGTCTTGTTCTCAGCGTGTACATGATGCGGTTGGTTTCAGACTTGCGATATAAAGGTGTTTTGGTGTTAGGTAGGCAGCGTGTAGATGGTACAGTTGAACCAGACGGAATCTGGATGAGGTGGTTACTGTCTTAGGTGCCATCAGTGCATCCCTCCAATCTTCCTCTTCAAGAGGCCGGATCCATCCCTCCCACTGGCCTCTAAGGGGAGTTTCTAGAGTTAAGGAGGATTTGCTTCCTGATAGTCTTACACCTCTTGACTCTGTGCTGGGATTGGATAAAAAGGAATGTCTGTGGTAGTGTGAAGCTTTGTAGGCGATTCATCCAATTTTGAGCTTGATCCTTGCTTTAAGAGGGAGCCTATGAAGGTCTCTCAGAATTAGGGAATTATGGTTGAACCATATATTCTCCAGAATGAGTCTTGCGGCAGAATGGAAGATTTCTTTGAGCTGGGCCAGAGTTGGTGAATGAATACCAAATAGGATGGTATTTCCGAAGTCAATTTTTGAAGTGATTAGAGTATGCTCTGCGAATCTTAGTTGATTTGGGGCAGAGTACGCCTTTGATTTTTGCAAGCTGGTGGAGAAGCAGGTTGACAGATTGTGCCATTTTGTTTTGTTTCCTTGTGCTGATAATGACAGAGGAGTCCAGTGGGTTTTCTTCTGCTGATACCAGAGAAATGAGAAGGAATTACATTTTTCATCAGTTTAGTCTCAGATAGTGCATGCTCGTCCTGTCGTGAATTGATTTCCGGCCCATATGAAAGGTGTGTAAGTCTTGGACTGAAGGTACTTTTATGTAAAGCTGGGTGTCTCGTGAATGCCTGTGGTGTTCAGGATCATTTTGAGTAGTTCCACGTAAAGATTGAATAGGATTGGGGAGAGCATGAAACCTTGCAGAACTCTTCATTCATTCTCTCTGTACTGATGTAAAGTTTCAGAGTTCCCAGGAAGGAACTGAAACGGCTCAGAACAGATTCCCCTAAGACCCATCCTAAGTTCTAGGGTCTTAAGTAGGAGATTATGTTCCACTATGTTGAACGTTGTTGATAAATCTAATAGGACCAGAAGGTATACTTCTCTTTCATCAGGGATCTGATGCATGTCATCTAGTAACTTCTAGGTTGACTTGACTGTATAGTGGGTTCACAAGCCCTGTTCCCACTCATCCAGAAGATAGAGTACCTGGGAAACACACAGTCCGATCACGCCCCCCAGCTATTGCAACTCAACTGGACAGTAGGCCCCCCACACCCCCGGTCCCGACATGGCGACTCCAACCAGCAGCACTGGAGGACCAAGCGTTCAGATCGTCATTAGGGACGTCAATCCTGGATATTTTGAGGAGCATATGAAAGCAACTGTCTGACTCACTCCGAAAAATAGAGGCGCAGCTGCAAAGACACAAAACGATTTAGTCACCCCTCATAAGAATATCATTTCAACTGTAAGTTGGTCAGCTAGTTGGCAAAATACAAACCGGTCCCCTTTAAGATTCTTAACGTTTGGCCAACCCTGTTGAACAAATTCCTTCACCCTACTCAAAATAGCATCATTGCAACATGCTTTAACCCACTCTGATTCGGAAATAGTACCTTTGCACAGCTGTACTACATCTACGTTAACAACGATGTATTCATTCTCAAATAAGTCAATGTCGTGAGTTCCCACCAAAGGAACAGGTAACCTAGATATGCAGTCAGCCCTGGAATTGGTAGCACCCAGTATATACATAACATCAAAATTGTACTCTTGTAGTTTAGACAAAATTCTGATAAGTCTAGAAGAGGCACAAGATGTTCCTTTGTCTCCAACCAAATACATAAGAAGCTTGTGATCCGTGCATAGAGTGAATGCAGTCCCCCAAACATAGGTTTTGAATTTAGCGATTGCCTATGCACAAGCAAGTGCTTCTCTTCCTATAGTACTATGCTTCCTTTCTGTTGAGGTCAATAGTCTGAAGGCGAAAGCAATAATGGTTTCAGATGAACCAATTCTTTGATACAAGACAGCACCAAGGTCCATGGCACTAGTATCCACAGTTATGATACACTAATGACCGCCTACATAAGACTTTAGAGCAGGAACATTGGACAAAATGTTTTTTATTTCCTGGAAGACATTTTGTTCAATCATGCCCTAAGAAAATCTCTCTTTCTGCCTTAGCATTTTTTTAAGTGGTTCCATAAGGGTGGCATACCCACTGACAAATCTAGCATAGTAATCACTTAATCCTAAAAGGACCTTAACTCCTCTTTATTGGTTGGTGCAGGAACTTCTTTCAAGGCTCTGATAAGATCCACTTTTGGCTTAATACATTGCGCAGTTACGTGGTGACCTAAATACTCCATATTGTCAGTCAGAAACTTGCATTTATCTTTTGACACATCATCCCATGATTGGACAATATTTTCAACACACTGTCCAACATGCAGTTGTGTTCAAGGATGCCCTTGACAAATAGGAGGATATCGTTTTTGAAATCGAAAACGCCCTGCACATCCTTGAACAAGGGAAACATAAGCTTTTGAAATACCATTGCCGCCGATGCAAGATCGAACGGCAACTGCAAATATTTCAAAGCACCAAATGGTGAGATGAAAGTGCAAAGGGCTTGGTACTCTTTTTTTTTTTTAAGTCTGACTTGATGGTACGCCGCTCTGAGGTCAATATTGCTGAAGATAGTAGTCCCATTCAGGGTAGAAATTAACTCATTCATTTTAGGAAGGGGATAGCAATCAATTCAAATATTCTTGTTCAGAGCACGTAAATCTGCACATAGATGAATGTTACCATTTTTGTTTTGCGATAACCACAGCACTGACCCATTCAGCAGCATTGACCGGCTCAATTATCTTTTCTGCACACAACTGATCTAAATGCAATATCAGATCATGCCTAATTGAAAGGGGAACATCCCCGACCTTGTTTGATAGGAATGGCACCCGGTTTCAACACGATCTCATGCTCAAAGTTTTTAACCGTACTAATGCTGTCAGAAAACACTTGAGGATACTTTTGCAGAATTTTGTCTATCGCTGAGGAAACACTTTCAACAATCATAACAGTCATGGTGGTACCCGGTCTTAAGACAATGCCAAGCCTCCCCTGGTCAATCAAGCCCATGATATCACGTCCATTCACAGCTACGTACATTTTTATGGTAATAGATCTGCCAGAGAACTCTAAGACATCCACAAAATACACCATAGTAAGGATCTCAGATTCACCATAAGCTACAGCTTTGATATCAGTGGTTTCTAGCACCTTATTACTCCAAGCAATTTGAAGGTTTATTCTGAGAGCATAGTTACGGGAGTCCACCATGATTTGTAAACTCACAATACCTATGGAGACCTTGCAAAATGGACCGTTTTTCCTAGCAATATTTGCAGCATCCTGTTTAGGTGTAGACATAGTAACATCTGAAAGTTTGGCTTCTAAAGTCTATATTTTGACATTGTTGACACTTTCATCACTCTCGTAGGTAAGATGCTGGCAAACGTTATGCACGCAATTCGCTCTAACAGCATTGGAGGTAGAACTGCATACCTTTATAAAATGACCTATCTTCCTACATTTGTTACACCTTTTACCCATATCAGGACAACTTGTATTGTTACTTAAGTGGTTATAAGAGCCGCACCTGTAACAAACATTGGGTTTGTTAACCTTATTACTTCTAATAATCTTCACTGCATTCACTTGTGTACTATTGTACTGTTTGACATACTGGATGCAGGCGATTCATGTGTTAAAGCCTTAACAGAGGAAACGGACCATTTAATTCCTTGAGCAATATTAACAGTTTGTTCCTAAGTAGGGCTAGTGCAACATAAAAGGTGCTCTTGTACTTGATTTGAATGGCAATTAAGTACAATATGATCCCTTAAGTATTAGTCACTAGCGTTTTGCAAAACAAAAAGTGCTGGCCCATATAAGCAAACTAGCTACATATTGTTCAATGCTCTCTTCAGGCGACGGTTTCCTGGAATAGAATTTAAAATGCCCTAACACAACATTAGGTACAGCAGTAAATTGTTTTTCAAGTCTTTTCTGAGCTTCCACAAAAACACCCCAGGCATCACTAGCAGCCTCTCCCGCAGGAATGGGGATCACAGGTAGATTGTCAAAGACTTTTTGCCCTTCAGTGCCCAAACAACTATATAAAATGGCTTGTTTCCTTGTCGGACTGTAATCCACTCTGTCAATAGCCACTAGATAGATCTTAAATACTTTGAACCAATGTTTACACTCTAATTTGGGGTTTCCGGGACTATCTAGAAATTTTGGAGGCTGCTTGTGTGAATGACTTCTTCCAGACATTAGTAATTGGAATAAGTCAAGTTTTAATGAATGGAAATAAACTCAATTAAACTAGGCTAGGTGACAGAAACGCAGTATGAGAAACACACTACGAATGAGGTGCAGTTCACACAGTCACGCGTTGCACATCACCGGTATGGCATCCGAAGATTTAGTTAGTGAAACGATGAAAAACGGTCGCTGGGTGTGTACCACAAAATGAATAAGACTGAAATCGGCACATGCGTGGTAGATGCCCCTCTTACATGCACAAAACAGGTATAGGCTGAGGAGCATTACTCACTCTCTACTACTCTCTACTACTCTCTCTCTACTACTCGCTCTCTATTACTCACTCTCAACTACTCTCTCCTACTCTCTCTCTACTACACTCTCTCTACTACTCACTCTCTACTGCTCTCTCTCTACTATCTACTACTCACTGTACTACTATGTCCTACTCACTCTCTACTACTCACTACTACTCTCTCTACTACGCTCCACTACTCACTCTCTACTACTCACTCTGCTCTGCCTCTCTCTACTACTCACTCTCTACTACTCACTCTACTACTCACTTTCTATCTACTACTCTCTCTATCTACTACTCACTCTCTACTACTATGTACTACTCACTCTCTACTACTCGCTACTCACTACCTATTGCTCACTCTCTACTACTCACTCTCTACTACTCCCTCTCTACCGCTCTGCCTCTCTCTCTACTACTCTCTACCACTGTCTACCTCTCTACCCGCACACATATGCACATATATATATATGTGTGTGTGTGTGTGTGTGTGTGTGTGTGTGTGTGTACAAAGCTAAAAAGCCGCCTAATTGCAAACCGAATTGCTTTAACTTAGGCGAGGGCGAGACCGATTGCATTTTCAATGCTTGTTTTTTCTTGTCAGGAGGAGGCAGGTTTTAGATATCTTGCGGATGAAATCAAGCTTGCCACTCTGTTACTGCGACTTGCTATATGGTCCAAGTCAGCAGCTCGTTGCAAAGATTATTTACATAGGGAGACTACAGGTGAACGCGATTGAATTATGTGAAAAATGTTAGTGTTGAATTGTGCCATCCATAGCTGTTTCAACCCCACCGAACAGTACAGGAAAATACAAGATTTTGGGAAAAAAAGAAGAAAGAAGCTAATGTAAGGAACTAATGCAAATTAGCAAACCCACTGTTAGGTCTTACTATCTTTTTATAAGATATAAAATGGGAATTGTGCGCCATATGTTGTCCTTTCCTAAGAGCTCAAGTTTTTCTGAGACTCTCCGACTCTGCTCTTCGTGTTGACCACTCTAAACAAACCGATTTACATTTAACTTTGATCGTTTTTTTTTTTGTTGTTGAAAAATTATTCAAAATGTAATGTTTCTACTGGTGCAAACATTTTAGGAGCTGCATACTAGTTTTCCTCTCTCTTTCAACAGCTACATACATTTTGTGTGGTGCTGTTAAAATCAGAAGCAGAAAATGAATGGACTTTTTAATGATAATAATGACTTTAAGACTGGTTAATCTATGATTTTTATGATTTTTATTTTCCCTATTTCATATTATAATTACCTTTTGTATTATGTCAATATGTATAGTGCACTAATCACCTGTGGGGTTATCCAGGCGCTTGAGCAGGTGTGGAGGCATGTGGTCCCCGTGGTGGTATTCGAAGAGCCAGATCTTCAGTTTCTTGTGGAACTCCAGAAGTGAGGAGGAGGCTCTGATGTTTTGTGGGATGAAGTTCCATGTTTTGGGTCTGATGTGGGAGAGCAAGCGACTTACTGCTCTGTTTTTGTGGATGTGGGGGGGTGTAGGAGTGAGTGAGGCTGAGCGTAGTTGCCCGACAGGCTGCTGAAAGTGTTTGCAGCTGTAAAGGTATGCTGGTCCAGTGTTGTGGAAGGATTTGTATGTGTGCATGAAGAGTTTGAAATGGCTGCGTTCGTGAATGGGGAGCCAGTGGAGCTCTCTGAGGTGGGGTGAGATGTGGGTGCGGTGTGGTAAGTTAAGTATGAGTCTTGCAGCGGGTTTCTCGATGGTCAGAATTCTGTGGAGGAGCTGCTTGGACTTTCCTGCGTAAAGTGTTCAGCCGGTAGATGAGTCTGTTTGTGATAAGTGCTTGCGTGACGATGAGTCTGGTGTTCTGTGGCAGCCACATATTTTGTAGCATACGTAGGATGCGGAAGCCGCTGTGCTCACTGTGTTGACTTGTGCTGTCCTATTGAGCTTGTCGTCTAGGATGAACCCCAGATTTCTGGTGTGGTCAGTTGCTGTTGCTCTTAGCGCTGTCGCCCACCAGGTTGCATCCCAAGGGGTGCTCCGTCTTGTCAGAGTTGAGCTTCAAGCAGTTGGTTCTCATCCATTCTTCTACCAGGGTCAGGCAATTGGTGAAGTTGACTCTGGTGGTGGTTGTCTTTTCTGTTAGGGAGAGCACGAGTTTGGAGTCATCGGCGTAGGAGAGGAGGGTGATGCCTAGGGATTGGATGATGTTGGTGACCGGAGTCATGTAGATGTTGATCAGAGTGGGGCTGAGAGATGATCTCTGGGGTAAACTGCAGATCAGGGTTACACTGCAGATCAGGCTTTTAGTCTGTGATGTGAAGGGTGGCAATCTGACGTTTTGGGTCCTTCCTATGAATAAGGGGCAGATCCAACTTTCGTGCATATTCTTGGGTGTCGAATTTGTGGAATCTTCTGATGAGTGTGTTGTGTGAGACCGTGTTGAATGCTGCGGAGTGGTGGAGCAGGATGAGGGGCCCTGATCTCTTCTGTCCAAGATAGTCTTGATGTTGTCGGCGGCTGCGATGAGTGCTTGTTCAGTGCTGTGTTTTAATCTAAATCCTGATTGAGTGTTGTGTAGTAGGTGGTGGTGTTCAAGGTGGGTTGTGAGTTGCTTGTTGATGCGGTTCTCTATCACTTTGGCTCGGTAGCAGAACTTTGAGATAGGCCGGTAGTTGCTCAGTTGACTCGGGTCGGTCGGCAGCTTCTTGAGGAGGGCGTTGACCGCTGTATACTTCCAGTCTTCCAGGAATTTGATGGATGCGATGGAGGTGCTGATTATGTGGGGGTTGCTGATGGGTGATGCTCCAAGGTAGTAGATGTGGTGAGGCCATGGGTCTGTTAGGGCTCCTGAGTGGATGGTCTGCATGATCAATGCTGTGTCCTCTCTGGTGAGAGTTTTCCATTTGGTCAGATGTTTGTCTTGGTTGGTGATGGGCAGGTTTGCGGTGAGATCCCTGTGGTCTGGTTGGTGTGCAAAGATGCTGTAGATGTTAGTGATTTTATTCTGGATTTTGTAGTTACATTTGTAACTGTTTGGGTGCTATGGACTGGGCATAACTCATCGGGTTTTGTGAACATGGAAGTCACAACCAAGCATCCACCCTCTGAAGTAGCACCCACTTGGGCTACTACTATCATACCCTATGGTGGATGGCAGTAGAAGGTCATAGCTGCCGCCCCTGACTCCTTCCTCAATGAGATTAAGTCAGCACACACATAGTGTGCCAATGTCATCAAATTGCTTGCAAACACTCTGGAAGCTATTTGTTTCCACCGCATGTGCGACCAGGATCTCCTCATTGTTTGTGTCTGTCTATAGCTTCCTCCTTTTGTGGAAGATTGACCATTTTTTTGTGGTAGTTTTGCCCCCTGCTGGGCAGAAACTTAACAAGATCACCAGGGATTTTTAAGTGCAGGGTAGGAGCAGCCTCTTACCAGATGGTTGCTCCCCCTCCACTTTCATTACATGGTTTATCTCTTGGTTATGGTTTCTGCCCCTGAGGGATAGTTTGGCATTTTTTTGTGGCTGATCTGGCCCCAGGTAATGGAAACACCACTAGATTACCAGTGATGTTTTTAGTTATGTAAAAAAATGGGGTGTGGTCTGCCCTGTTCAGTCTTTCTTCCCCTGTAAAGGGTAATGTGGGGAATGTACGCCCAATCTGTCTTCAAGGAAGCTGAAAGCTGACTGGATGACTGGGATAGATGTAAAAGAAAGTAGGGTGAGGACATGCTGGATTCTGAGGATGCTAAGGAAATGTCTTACATTTCTGCCATGGGAAGCCCAGAAAAGAGTGGTTCAGGGACTGATCCTATCTAGACTTGACTATGTCAACATACTGTACATTGGTATCCCAGACTTCTTCATGCAGAAACTACAAAAGGTACAAAACGTGGCAGTCTGCTGTTTGTTGAACCTCCCGATACATATCTCGTTCTCCTGGTGTTGCAGCCAGCTTCACTGGCTTCCTGTTAAGGAAAGAGTTATTTTTAAAACACTTACAGTGGCGCACTCAGCATTCAAAAAGACAGGGTCAAAATATCTACTTGACAGGATGACTTCATGTTGTCCTAAAAGACCCTTTGGTGCAGAGTCGTCCGTCTACTGCCATCCCTTTTACCAAACAAAAGAAATGGGGCGGATCTGCCTGCTCGGTGCTGGCAGCCAAACATTGGAACAAACTTCCCTTATCCCTTAGATTTATTCCAGATAAAAAAAAATTCCACAAACAACTGAAAAATTAGCTGTTCATGGGTTAAAGTGGTTGGGACCCCCTCCCTCCCCCCCCCCCCCCGCTTTTGCCTAGAGCTGGGGACAAACTCGCAGCAGCAAAGCACTTTACAAATCTCATCATTCATTCATTACTGAAGCTCCAATTGCTGATTTACCCCAACCCACCCGAGGACACCCATATTCCCAGCTCTGGTAAATGTATAAAGACGGAGCGAGTGCCCACCTGGAGGATTACCTACTGATGTCGGTATTTGTGAAAATCCCGATCCTCTGGATTTGGTAATTGCAAACACAAATGATTCTTTCTCTGGTAGATGATACCTTCAGACCCAAACCTTGTTCAGAATATGCCCCACAGTGACTATTACTGCTGTAGTATTTAGCTGCATTCAAAGAAGGACGTGCATTTTTACATTCACCGTGTCTTTCTGGTACTGTGTGACTAATGTAAACATTGGTAATTACAGCACTGATCCCAGAATAAATACAGGTATATCAGTGCCTCGAGAAAGCTTGATGACCAAGGTTGTGTCACTAAGGCAGGAACTATGAAGATGACACTTCCTGATGCAAAGAAGAAAAGTGTCAAGGGAGGCTCGTTTCATAATCCCCTGGGGTCAATATTCTAATTAAAAGCTAGATAGATACCATAGAGCTTTCCACTTAAATTGAGAGTTGCAAACATTTAGTTTTGTATCACTGAATTTGTATGTTCTGTTTTTCCTTTTCTTCAGTTCCTAGGAACTATGATCCAACCCTTCATCCATTTGAAGTGCCAAGAGAGTACACACGAGCTCTTAATGCTACGAAGCTGGAGCGAGTGTTTGCGAAGCCCTTCATAGCATCGCTAGATGGTCACAGAGATGGCGTGAACTGCATGGTTAAGCACCCCAAGAGCTTGGCTACCGTCCTTTCTGGGGCCTGCGATGGCGAGGTGAGTGCACTGCATCTTTTTCCATTACACTGTGTTAGGTTTCCGACAATAAGTACATTGTGAACCGCAGCAGTGCAAGACTCTCAGTGCTGCCATGTGAATCAATGCCAGCTTTGCCTTTTCTTGGGTCACTACACGCAGTAACAAGTAATTGCATATTTCTAATTGGGCTTAGTGATGTAAGCACTTGGTCGCTTGAACCTTTCTCTGGGCTAAAGTTGCTCAAGTCATTACACAGATGATTGAGGTGACCGTTTCCAGTTATTGCATAATTTGAAAAGAATTAAACTGCTTTCCTTGAGATGGGATTACCAGTTTATGTGGGAGACCAACAAATCATTCATGCTCCTTAAAATAACAACTTTTAAAGTGAGACTCCTCTGACTAACCGAGCTAAATTGTGGAGATTTGTTTTGCTGCAGGCAGGATTCTTTCCCCCATATTAGATGTACGATTGTAATTACTTATTTTTATGAGAAATATCAGAAGTTAAATATAGCAAATCGAAAACATGATTCTTATATTGACTCCACCTACTTTTATTTGCGACAACTGTAGTTTTGTGTGTTGGTTCTGTAAAATTTAGAATAACTTTTGAAATGTCTTTTAGACACTTTGATTTGGAAAATAAGTGTTATATTTGTGATCTTTTGTTTTTGTGATTTTTATTTTTTTGTTTATTTATTAAAATATTTCTGTAGCTCCTGGTGTTTGGGCTATAGAAATATCTGTTTAATTAGAATACTTGAAAGACAACAAGAACAAATTACAATGACGTTGGACACTGGTGAGGTTAAAGTAAGATGAGATGCAAGACAGTAGTTAAGGTGTGGTTGATTGTTTATTTTGCCCTGGATATATGAAGAGTAGATTGAGTATTGAAATGCATGGGTCTTAGTGCCTTGTAGAAGGATAGGAGTGTCAGTGGCAAACAGATTATGTCCTATATGAGTGTCTCGCACAGTTTAGCGCTAAACAAAAGGCCTGGTTTAAGGTTTCATTCCTCGTGGTAAGGGTAATGTCTGTTTAAATATTGGAACTACATAATCCGGACGAAGTAGTGTAAGATAAGATCTTGGTTGGTGACGGACACTGTGGCAGAACAGGTCTTTGGACATCACAGATGCTAGAACTGGAAAAGCCACTCAATAACGTCTGTTTGCGCTTGCACAGATGTTCTGAAAGATTACAAGACGGGCCCTGTACCCCACCACAGGGAAATCCTTACGATGGAGCGTGTCAATCGTTGGGCGCAATTTTATAGGCTTAGGGAAAGTTGCAATTTATAATTACATTTATAACGACCCTGCAGGTTTGATTGTTGAGCAGCCCACAACCGAGCCCACAGTAAACTGAAGTTGTAAACAGGTGAAGCCTCAACCAGCAGTTGTCACAAGGAATGTCTTTGCATTCTGCATCCTGGAATCTGGATGACCTTGGAAGTTATACATGAAATGGTTCTTCTTTACTGTTGAAAAGGTACATAATGGAATAGTATACCCCCTTCCCAGCTACTTCTCTTGCCAGTCCGGCTACATGACACCAGTAAAGACAGGATTTCACAATAGAACACACCTATCCCATTACAAAACACCTACCTCTGCACCCAACTCACCCACCCTAACAACACATCTAGCAAAGTGAAGGGAGCACACAAGCAGGTGCAGGTCGGTGACAGTCACACCCTTATGAAAGTGTTTTTGAGTTCAGAGAGGACACACAGTAAGACCTGTCCACGGTTGTATCCTCAACAGTGAATATGGCTCACATCTCCCAGTACATGATAAACTGGATTCTGATTCTCATGCAAAGGAAAACAGTGGTCTCCCAACAGCTCACATGCTGCTGCGCTCCACTATTTTCTCCAGGGACAGTCTGAAAATTACTTACTTGCTTGGTATCCTCCTGAATCCTACCCAAATTATTAGAATGCTCATTACTCTCTGCCTGCCTATCTACGTTCTATTTGTAAGAATAATCATTAATTCCCTGGCCTCACAGGCATATGAATATCACCAAATGAAATATAAGTTCTCTTTCCCGGCAAAATACACAGCGGCAACCTAGGACTAATGAAATACATTGATCTGCCCATCAGCCCAGGGACACCATGATCTATCCACATTCCTGGTTCCAACGCCAGAGAACATTAGGAAAAACTTCTCAAATTGTGCAAACTAGCATACTCGAGCACAAGTGACAACTCTAACTGCTGTCTCCTCACATACCCAAAACACACCTCAATGCCACTCACATCTAATACTAGCAAAACAGTGAAAACAAATAGTAAATAAGCAATCACCAGCACTAGCGCAATGCAAAATCTACTCACTGGTATGGATTTCCATATATGAACACCCACAATATAATCTTGTGTCTTAACAAACCATGCCACAGAATGTAGAATTGTATCTGGGAATTTGACTCTTGCCAAGCGTTCTCATACTGCGATTAATCCCCTGTTTTAATTTCATGCAATCACACAAACTTAGATTATTATACTTCAAAAGAGTCTGTTTATCAGTCTTGCATGTGTGAAAGTCTGAATCTCCGGTCTGCTTTCAAACAAGTTATCTGCAGCTCAGACATATGTGCAGTAAAAGAAATTCTTATTTTAAAGATGGCTAGCAATCCTGGTTAATTATGTCCCTATTAATAGTTAAATGTTTGAAACCAAGATGTGTATTCAGTAAACAAAATGAAGTATGTTGAAACCCTAATTTGAGTTCCTGAAAATGAATCTAATTTAGGAGAATATATCATTATTAGTTCAAATTGTTTGAACTGTAGCTAATGTACATCTCTGATATATTATTTGTTCTTCTTATGCTTATTGCTTCTTTTTACTTATATGTATAACCAGCATTTGGCTTTCTTGTTTTAGGTTAAGGTTTGGAACTTGACCAAGAGGGAGTGTGTCAGAACTATACAAGCACATGAGGGCTTTGTGCGTGGGATGTGTGCCCGCTTTTGTGGTACCTCTTTTTTTACGGTAAGTATGTGTTTACCGTATTGAGATTACTGTCCTTAATCACAGTCAGAATGTAGTCAACTCTTCACCTGGCTACTCTTGTCATAGAAAGTCACTGTTATCCCAGAATTAATACAAATATGTGAAGGGACTTTTAGGAGAGTAGGAAGGAAGAATCAAGCCAATGTATTTCAGAGTTTGGAAATTTCTCACAATACACAAAACAAGATTCAGGGAGTAGTCAAATGCACTGAAGTATTGGGTAAACTTGAGCAGCTGGAAACTGCTAAGGTGTGTTGGTTGGTCGTGCCCATCAGTAAGTAGGTTTTACAATACATTTACAACAGTCATGTGGCAAGAGTGGCATGTTTTGTAAGTTATGTAGCTAGGGACACTTGAATAACAAGAAAGTAAATCCACTGTGATATATTTAACCACAAACTAGGAATAGTTTCTGATTGATCCAAATGAATTCATTAGGGTCTCCAAGTTAGCCTAATGCTAGATATTGCATGAGTTATAGAGTATTGGTGGCTGAAACACGGAAGACTTGTGACCCATTGTTACTGAAGACCGTCATTGGAGAAGGTGTTTGGTCCAGATAGACATGCCAGTCTGTTTTCGAAGCCGTTCCTTGTTCGGTCTATCCCAAAGCTTAATTGAGGCAGGTTCCGTGTCCCTTCCTCTGCCACCTTGATGTTGACCATCAGT
This sequence comes from Triturus cristatus, assembly GCF_964204655.1. NCBI lineage: Eukaryota > Metazoa > Chordata > Amphibia > Caudata > Salamandridae > Triturus > Triturus cristatus. The sequence goes on along the minus strand of NC_140587.1, from coordinate 399,470,887 downwards.
CTAAAGCGCCAGGATGCCCGTAGGGCGATAGTTGCGCTATATAAGTTCCACATCAATCAATCAATCATGTTGTTGGATTTAGGACTCTATCCTAACTGAGCAATTGAACAAAGCTCGACAGTTGCATGTAGAAGCAATAGGTTTCCTTCACAGGTGAACATCCCCTTATCTTGTGTTAAACTTTCTCATTGTGTGTGTTTGTATAACATATCTAGGTTGGAGATGATAAAACTGTGAAACATTGGAAAATGGATACCCCAGGATATGGAGAGGAAGAGGAACCTCTACACACAATACTTGGAAAGGTAATATAGCTGTTCTTTGGCTGCTTTTGAAACATATTATTGTCAATGATCATATGTAGTCTTTCTACATTCACATATGTTCCTCCGTCGACTCTTATTGGATAAGGCAAGAATCCCTTGGCAACATGCAGAGACCACTGTACTGAAGACCATTTCTGGCCAGCTGTACTGCCACAAATAGATGGTTAAATAACAAATGTGTAATTCTTCAGAACCAACTCCTTTTCTCATAACTGACTGGGAATAGCATTGTTTGAAATTGATTTGGTGGCTAGTGCCCAAATCCACATCAACATGGATACTTAGTGCTACTTGAATCACGCAATGACCATCAGCCAGGCTTTTTGGGACGTGTAGCGGTTATATTTCTGGCAGAAACCTTGCAATGTCCCTATTGTAAATTTGTTATACCAACAATTGCATCCCCAAATCCCACCCATGCGGTTAGCGCCCCAAGGCATTTTATGCATCCAGGAGTCACATATCAGACGCTTCTTCAAGGGGAATCATGCTGCAGTGTCTAGTAGGGCACTTGAGTGGTACAAGTTTAATATGGTTACGAGAGGGATCTGTCTGCAAGAAGTGGTAGGGGTCCGCAAAGTACTTGAGTGGGAGATCAGAGAAGCTGAGATACTTTTACCCTCACTTGAAAGGGCTTTGGTCCAGGATGCCTCAAAATACCCTTTGCTGACTGAGGCCTAAACCCTATCATAGCAGGTGCTTCGATCTCAGTGCCTAAATAGCCAAGACGCATTGAGAGCCGAGACAAATCTGGTTGCCTATCCCAACCTTCTGGAGATAGCCTACACACAGTGAGACATCTTAAACGCTTTCTTTGAATACTACTCCTCCATATACAAGACATCACCCTCATCGGGCGATGGCACAGTTGACACTTTACTGACTGCACTCACCTTCCCGCACATCTCTAACGCCCTCAGAGATGACATAGATGCATGCATTACGATCCCCCAAATTGCTCAGACCTCTCCCCATCCATGATACTCTTCATACATTTGCACAGGTGGTAGGTCTTCGAGTCAGCTGGGCCAAGGCGTATATGTACTTGCTCAGCCACAATGCAAGGTTAGACACAGACACCGGACTGAGTTGGAAAAGCAATGTAGTCCGCTACCTCAGAGTCTGTGTCTATTGCTCCAAAGCCAATCTCTATGAAGGAAACTTTGAGAGAGCCCTTTCTGCCCTTAGCTACAACTGGGAATATAGCCTTATCCAAAATTATCATCCTAACTCTGCTACTGTGCTACTTTGTAAACGTCCCCGTTATTCCCCCAAGGAGCTTTTTCCTGGACCTCAACACCATGCTAGGGGAGCTGATCTGTGGAGACAAGCATCACCGAATCGGGCAAAAAAATCTACAGCTCTAAGTCAGCAGAGGAGGGCTTGGTGCCCCATCGTTCGAGGCATACTAATTAGCGGCACAACTACAGTGGTTGTTGTAATGGCTAGCGGGGCGGCTAAATGGAGAGACATGCAATGGATCCGGACTCCTTACGGTATCTATGCTTCAAAATTTCATGCTCCCCCAGACTACAACCTGAGCCGCATGCTCCCTAGAAGTCACAATTGCCCGCAAATGCCTTGCAAGGGTTTAGTATATCATGCGCCACATTCCATCATACGCCCCAGCGCTCCTTCTGCTGGGCCTGCTGCGATTTCCTGGCGCCTACCTCTCCTCCAGCTTGGTGGGCTGGCATGAGCTATCGCTAGGCACAGTGGGGGATCTCTTTGCTAATGGACACCTCCTCACCTTTGACCAACACGTCTCAGAACATTGTATTCCACGTGGGCAGTTTCTCACATACAGGCAGCTGCACAATGCATGTCAAACCCTCTGGTTCACACAAGACGAACAACCCCAGATGAACTCCGTTACAAAGACTCCATTGCATGGGGAGAGGACGCCACTTAATAATGTGGATATATAAGGACTTTTGGGAACACACAGGGTACCAGTGGCAACTCTGAGAGGCAAATGGGAGGATGATACATGACAAAGAGTGTGAACTGGCTCTGGAATTTCCTCAACAAGTGTCCAGAAGTGCCCGGTTTAAAAGTATACCTCTTGCTATCTTACACAGGGCCTATTTGACGCCAACGCAGTTCAACCTCTTTTTCCCTCATGCACATCTTACTTGGCCCCAGTGCTGGTTGGTCTCTGCAGAGCTACAGCACATGTTGTGGTCCTGTCCAGCCTTATCCTCTTACTGGCACTCCATCCACACTGTACTACAACAGGTCGCTGAATGTACAGACATCAACCTGTGGGAAGCTTTTGGGATATTAAAGCGTAGGATGCGACACAAGGTGAGGACACGCATCGCTGACCTGGTCCTTCTGCACACTAAGGAAGTCCTCATCCTACAGTGGAGGGCGGAGCGGGTGCCGTTGGAGGCGGCATGGCACGGGGCGAAGTGAAATAGGGGGAAGGCCAAGGGGAAGGCACTACGACACGAAGAATGCAAATGATTTGTACCTCTCTTTTTTTTTTTTTTGTATACGATAGCCCAAATAAAATCTTAAAAAAAATTACAAGAATTAACAGCAGTTTGTGCAGCCTTTAGAGCAGTACATTGATACTCAAAGTGCGGCCCCCTGGTGAACAGCCGCATGAGTTGCTGTTTAGTTACTGAGCACTAACATTCAGAAATTTTTTTTAAATGAATGTTCAAGCATTTATTAACCTGCAAATAAATGCTTGCCCTTTTATAAAATGTTTTTTTTTTTAGACCTCCTTGCACAATCCCTGACCCACCCAGGCCCCCTGCCGCCACCCTGCTGGCATCAGTGCGGCCCTCAGCCACACCAAACACTGTACTTTGTGGCCCCTGGGCAATGTTTGGGAGTACCCATGCTTTAGAGCAACCTGTCCCTTTTCATCATCTGTTGGTGTGGCCACTTGACTGCCCATTTATTTAGCTTCCTCAACTATGATATGTGGTGTGAATTCCAGAGCTCCCTCACCTGCCACAAGAGCTGTGAGTCTGGGAGTCGAGCATCACATCCCGAACTAGGGCCAGATTATTTTATTTATGCATCTCCATGCTTGTCACTTTTTTCATTCGGAACTCTGCAAAAGGTGAGTCTGGCTGGTGGAAAAAGTGTTACTGCATCTCTATTAAGATGATGAATGCCTCCAGTGGCCAGTAGTATTTATAAGGTTGTGGGCACATTTGTAAGGGCAGATTACTAGACTTACATCAAACTAAATTTAAGCACTGGGATGCAGACATTGCAGTTGTATTTCTGGATAGTGCCTTCCAATGTAAAATCAGGACAGGAGCCACTAAAAGTTGTGATCAGCCCTCTCATAAGCATGTACTTTTCTAACTTCCATTTAGACTTAAATATGAATAGTTTGTCACTGATTCTAATTGTGTTTACAGACTGTATACACAGGGGTTGATCACCATTGGAAAGAAGCGGTATATGCTACGTGCGGGCAGCAGGTAGACATATGGGATGAGCAGAGGAGCACTCCAATGAGATCCTTCACATGGGGCGTTGACAGCATATCCTGCGTGAAGTTCAACCCAATTGAGGTAATGTGTTTTATTTTTTATTTGGGGAAGACTTGTACTGAATCGGAGGTACCAAACAAGAAATGTGAGTCAAAGAGTACACCCCTCAAGGCAATGTTTTTCCAAAACAATTCAGCAGTAGTTGTCAATCAATGAATCAGTACAGATTTGTAAAGCGCTGCTTATCACCCGTAAGGGTATCCAGGCGCTGGGGATAGCTACTGCTGGGCCTGTTCAATCGGACTGCATTTTTATCCTGCTTCTGAACTCTTGGAGGGATGGGGATGTCCGGAGGTGGAGGGGGAGGCTGTTCTTGGTCTTGGCGGCCAGGTGGCAAAAGGAGCGGCTGCCATTCCTGCTTTGGCGGAAGCGGGGCGTGTGGGCGAGGGAGAGGGATGCAGAGTTCAGATGTCTGACGGTTGGTGGAAGTTCAGCCTGTGGTTAAGGTAGGCTGGTTCTTCGTAGTGCAGGGCCTTGTAGGCGTGGGTCAGCATTGTGATCTTGCACCTCTTGTGGACGGGGAGCCAATGGAGTGGTCTGAGGTGAGGGGTGATGTGGGTTCGCCTCAGGAGGTCAAGGACTAAAGCCTGGCTGCTGCGTTCTGGATGGTCTGAAGTCTGTTATGCAGCTGAGAGGTGGCGCCAGTGTAGAGGTGTTCCTGTAGTCCAGGCTGCTGTGACGAGGGCCTGAGTGATGGTGCGTCTGGTGCTGATGGCGAGACACTTAAAGGTTTTCCGAACCATGAAGAGAGTGAGGAAGCAGACTGAGGACACTGCGTTGATCTGTTTTTTCATGATGAGCTTGCTGCCAAGTATGATACCAAGGTTCCAAGCATGGTCAAGGGAGGGATGGGGGGGTGGCTAAGCTCTGCTGGCCACCAGGAATGGTCCCAAAGGGATGTGTTGCGCTTCGAAGAGGAGTACCTCGGTTTTGTCGGTGTTGAGCTTGAGGCAGTTGTTTTGCATCCTGCTGGCGACACTGGTCATGCACCTGTGGAAGTTGATTTTGGTGTTTGTGGGTTCTACGGACAGGGAGGGGATGAGCGGAGTGTCACTCTCTGAGACCACAAAAAATGTGTTGGCCTTCTCTGTGGGAAAATCTTAAGGTAGAAATGTAGGAAGAAAGTCAGATTCAAGGCTTCCTTGCTTGATAAGTAATATACAGTGTTGAAAGACTTATCCATGACTGTAATGAGGTCTGTTTTGTAAATGTTCTTTGTCTTGTTTAATCATATTTGGTGATCTCCAAGGTGACATTTACTGCTCTAATGCCATTTTCACTTTTGAAATGTAAGATACATCATTCTTTGGAAGGGGCTGCATACTAAAATGAATTGTCTCTTTTGAGGTGCATATCCCAGTATTCTTTGTTTCTTTCACCAACTACCATCAGTGTTATGGAAGTCAATTGTGTTAGAAATCACTCACCCATCAAATCTATATACACTGTTCTTAGTTGCTCCACCTCATTTTATTAGCTACTGTATACTTGAATAACTTATATCTTCCCATTTGGAAATTACACTTATAAAATGTAATAAGTTATTCTAGTGTTTTCCTTTTAGAGATATAGGTCTTGCAGCAGTGAAAAAAACGTTGAGTTTTTCAATACCAGGGTATGTAAAACTTAAAAGTAAATGTCCAACTTTTTAAATACGCTGCACCCTGACCTTTGGGCTGTCTAGGGCATGCCTTGGGGGTGACTTTTATGTATTACAAATGAAGTTTTGGACCTGGCAAAAGATTTATTTTGCCTGGTTGAAAGTCAGTGTAAACTGCACATACAGGCTCGGCAATGGCAGGCCTTAGACATGTTTGAAGGCCTACTTAAGTGGGTGGTACAGTTTGTGATGTAGGCCCACTAGTAGCATTTGATTTACAGGACTTGGGCACATGTAGTGCACTGTATTAGGGACTTATAAGTAAGTTAAATGTGCCAATTGTGGATAAGCCAATGTTACCACGTTTTCGGGAAAGAGTATTGGTCAGCAGTGGTAAAGTGTGCAGAATCCTAAGGCCAGCAAAAGTGAAGTCAGCAAAAAAAAGCTCTGAAGACAAAACGTTAGGGATAACCACATCAAGGATGCCAGTTCTAAGAGCCTCCTTTTCCTACATCTATATTCCTAGCAGCTCGGATGAGTGCCTCTGAAGGCTTGCTTGCACATCAGTCATGGTAATGGACACACTGGTTTGAGTGGCTATGTTGCTATAACTCAGAATGGTGTATGAATGATTAGTTGCTAAAGGAGGCATCATTGCTTTAAGATAGTCAGTTAATTTTAGACTTCAAGATAGCTGGGACCTCTTATACTTTATCTTAAGTGTGACTTGTAAAGCGCGCTGACACCAAAGGCTTTCTGGCGCTGTTAAGACAGAGAGAGTGAGGGACGAAAAAAGGCGAGAGTCGCATAGGTTAGACTCAAAGAGGGAAGAGGTGAGTTTTTAATAACTTCCTAAAGTTCAAGAGGGAGGGAGTGGATTTGATGAGGAGAGGAAGAGGGTTCCAGAGACTGGGAGCCAAGTGAGAGAAGCGGCGACCACCGAATTTCTTTGTTTTAGTTTTGGGGGTGACAAGTAGGTGGCGATAAGCAGATCGAAGGTTGCGTATTGGGTGATGAGGGATGATTAAGGATTTGAGGAACGCGGGGCCGGGGCAATGGAGAGCTTTAAATGTGAGGCAGGCCACCTTAAAGGCTGCTCTCTGGCCTATTGGTAGCCAGTGTAATTTATGAAGTAAAGGTTTGGCCGATTGCCATCTGGGGGTTTTGTGAATGAGTCGGGCCGCTTGATTCTGAACTATCTGAAGGCGATATAACAGAGATTGTGGGAGGCCATAATAGAGGGAGTTCGAGAAGTCCAGCCGGGAAAGCACAAGTGAAATGACGACTTGGGTGAGTGCGGCAGGTGGAAGTAGATGACGAACTTTACGAATCTTCCGAAGCTGATACATGCATGATGAAATGACCGCACCCACTTGATTTTTAAGGGATAATTCGGAGTCAATAATCACTCCCAGGCTCTTCACTGATTTGACCGGGGCTGGAGGGAGACCAAGCTCCGAGGGCCAGAACTGTGGTCCCCAGTGGATGTGACTGAGTCCAGGGAGGAGAAGCTCAGTTTTTCCGGGATTTAGCTTCAATTGATTCTGGTTCATCCAGGATTGAATATGAATCATCACGGAATGAAATGTTTTGATGTCGTGAGGGGAATTAAGGGAGAAGATGATCTGAAGATCATCGGCGTAGTTGTAGACAACTGCGTCCCATTTCTGGAGGGATTGAATCGGGGGCCTGAGGTATAAATTAAACAAGAGCGGTGAGAGGGAGGAGCCCTGAGGGACTCCGCAGACCACGGGCGTTTTGGTTGCAGTGTAAGGGCCTAAGCGGACGGCCTGAGTTCTGCCAGTCAGAAAGGACTCAACCCACTTAAGTGCGGAGCCCTGGATGCCCGCTTGCCTGAAACGGTGGAGAAGGATGTCATGGTCCACCGTGTCGAATGCGGCGGACAAATCCAGAAGTACAAGGGCTTGAGAGACTCCTGCATCTGCGTTCCTCCTAAGTGTCTCCAAGACTGCCAAGATGACAGCCTCAGTAGAGTGGGCAGGCCTGAAGCCGGCCTGGTTAGGCTCAAGATAACCAGAAGATTCAATAAAGTTGGAGAGGCAGCAAGTAACATGAGCCTCCAAAAGTTTTGAGAAATAGGGGAGAAGGGAAATGGGACGATAGTTCGACGGTTGTGCAGAATCAGCACCGGGTTTCTTAAGGAGGGGCAAGAGGGTAGCCTCCTTAAAAGGGCTGGGGACAATGCCTCTGTTGAGCGAGCCATTTAGCAGGGGTAAAACACAGTCAGGTAAGCTGAGACAGATACTCCGCAATACAGAGGGTGGACAGCTGTCGTTAGGAGAGCCAGATTTCACACGGATGGCGAGTTCCGCCAATGAGAGTGCGTCCAAGGTAGGGAAGGTAGAAAACGTGAGGGAGTTGTCAGAGGGAAAGTTCGGTGTGAGTGACTGGGGTAGGGAAGGTATAGAGTTTTTAATTTTTTCAATCTTTTCCAAAAAATAGAGATTAAGGGTGTCACAAGCTTCTTGCGTGGGGGTTTGGGCTGGGAGAATTCTGTCGTCGGTAGTGAGTTCGTTCATTACTTTGAACACCTCTTTTGATTTATTTGCTGCGGACGAAATCCTGATAGAGAAGTGTTCTGTTTTTGCTGCAATGATGGCCGATTTATATTCCCTACGTGCAGTCATGTAGGACTGCCTGGCTACGTTGGAATAATCACGTCTCCAGATACGTTCCAGCTGGCGGGTTTTTGTTTTCTGTTGCTTGAGGTCAACAGAAAACCACCTGTGGGAATTGTGATGTCTAGTTGGGGGGAATTTGGTTAGGGGGGCATTAAGGTCACTGGCTGACTTCAGCCAGGAACCGATGTCATGTTCTATTCCTTCGATGTTATCAGGGGAGTTGAAAGCTGGCCGAGTGTCAGCCAGGGTTATGAGAAAGCCCTGAGAGTCGAAAGTACTCCATTTACGTGAGGAGCCGCCGGCCATCAGGGGAGCAAGAGTCCGTCCAGCAATAGTGATGATGGTATTTACTAAGTGGTGATCTGACCAGACACAAGAAGAGATAACTGGCTGGGACAGGGCCAGGTTACAAGTCCAGATCTGATCCAAAATATGGCCCTTAATATGGGTGGATTGGGTGACCTGTTGGGTGAGGTTCAGGCTAGTAAGAGTCTCGAAAAGCTCTAAAGCATGAGGTCCGGCACTGGTGTCATTGAACCAATAATTTAGGTCACCTAGAAGGGCAAAACTGGAATGCTCCGTTAAGAGGTTAGAGAGATGTTCACTCAAAATAGTGGAGAAAGATGGCATAGGGTGTGGAGGCCGGTATAACAGGAGGAAAGTGAAGGCACCGGTACCGGTTTCCACACTGATAAGTAGATTATCTACCTCTGGGAGTGGGAGGGAAAGGGATGAGATGGAGTTCAAACGCTTAGATATAATGGCTGCCACCCCGCCGCCGGGCCGGCCATCGGGGCGGTCGGCATGATGGATATAATAATCAGGGGGGAGGGCGGCCAAGATATCAGGGAGAGACTCAGACGTAAGCCACGTTTCCGTGAGCAGAAGTATATCGGGTCTATTATCCGTCAACAAGATAAAAATATCTTCAGCATGTTTCACTAAGGAACGAGTGTTCAAATAGGACATACTGATAGATGTGACATTTTTAGACGGATTTGCTGTGTTTGTGTATCGACCTGGAGAAGGTAGACCAGGGCGCATAAGGCCGGCAGTATGTGCACGACGGCTGGTGGTAGGGGACAGTGGAGGGGCAAAAGGCTGTAATTTTTTAAGCTCGTCGGGCGAGTACATAATGAGGTGACTAGCAAGGTGTGCCCTAGGGCCCGGCCTGGCGCGAACGGGCGCAGACGGGCTTACCTTAGGCGCACCTTCGGCGCGCAGACGGTGCGCCCGCTGCGCTCGTCCGCTGCGCGTCCGGGAAATGCACATTATATATAGACGTGGAAGGGTGGCGTCAGGGGCGTCGCCTCAGAAAGGGGCGTGGCCTCCGTCCTCGCCGGGATGGCGGTGTGAGAGAGTTGCAGGTTCTGGGTCGGCGGCAGCGCTGTGGCAACAGCGTGAAAGCAGGTAGGCACCAAGAGTGCAAGTACAACACGATTAATACAATCACAATAAAGTATTTTTAAAAGTCGAACACAAGACGCTCTCGGCTTCCGCCTCAAGAGCTCAGGTCTGTCTAACGCGCGGCGCTAGTTGGCAATGTTATTTATAGGGGCGGATATGATTGCTTGGCATGAGTCCGAACATATCAGTTGTAAAGGGGATATGGTTGCCTGGGCTTTACTTATTAAAGCATTCATAGCTAGACGTTTTCCATCTAGCCTTTAACATCAGGGGCACAACCACAGAATAGCAGTTAACTGTTTTTCCATGATTAGATTTTGTCTACAGAGGGCTGAGATCATTATGTTTCGTGCTACCTTAAGCTAGTACCAATTAGAAGAATCTTTGTTTATATCCTGTGACCTATTCATTTCCGCCTCAGTTTAAGGATAATCAACTCATGGCTCATTAGAGCTTAAATCTACAAGCTCTGTGTCGGTGGCACTGTGGGAGCTTCCCTTGTCCTCAGAATCTGAAGCTATGGCAATCTTTCTAGATGGTTTGAATATGCTGGACTTCGGAAGGTGTCCATCATTAGCCTTAGGTCTGCCTGATTGCTAGATGGCAGAAGGGGAGGCTGTGATTAGTGGAAGAATGTAAAGATTACCTGATGAGTGGAGTACAGTCGAAGTAATGTTGCTATACTGGCGCGTTTGTAAGGTATTTTTTCCTTAATCCTTCGACTTCAGGGAAACTTCCTGTTTGGAAGGGGACCATCTTTAACATGTTTCCTTTCCTATCTCGAAAGTGGGCTCTTTGAAGCCATAAGCTTCATCATGTTAGACGTCATTGCTCTATAGCTGTGGTAAATTTGTGAAGTTCTGAAGCGTGAATAATAATAGTTCTGATTTTTTTTTTATTTTGAAAAACAACAGGTCCTTCAAGAACAATGCAACATGCGATAAATATAGACCAGAGTCGGCTCTATATCATTTATACAATGCCCAGCCGGGCATTGAAGTTTTAATGATCAATTAGAATTAATTTCTGACATAAAATTAGAATGTAGAGTGGGACACAGTCCTGTGTCCTTACAAACTAAACAGAAAGTGCAGACAATCAAACACAAAAAACATACATCAGGCTGAAGAATGAAGCTTATAGCCAGTACAAATACAAGGGCAAGCTTTCTTAAAGGTACAACAACATGCACAATTTTTAACAAATGCGTTTAAGATGCATGTTTGTACATTGGGTCGACGACGTTTCGATCTATTCAACCAATACATAGATCATCATCAGGACTAGAAAGAGTAAAAAGCCTGAATTTACAATTCCTGTACAATTAGAGGGGGAAAAAATAAGAGAGAAAGGAAAGGTAAGTTAAAACCTAATAATACTGTGAGAAAAACTGTCAGTAACCATGCACTGCATGCCATACGTGAGAGACACATCTGGCGGCTGGTTGTTGAGGCGAAGTTAAGGTATGGCTGGTGAAGTGAACCGAGTGAACGAATCTTGCACATACGCTCAAGGCTGAGTTGGACAAGTGCAATGGACTAGGATGGTACGTGGTGGAGTATAGGTGAATCGCCAGAAGGTTAACGGTGAAGTGGTACATGAACACAATAGCGAAAAGGTCAAGAGGACGTGAAGACTAATGGAGAGCCGGTCGCGTCGTGACTGGGAACGAAGGAAGGCCGAAAACTAACCCAAAAGGAACCGAATCGCTCCTAGAATAGGTTGCACTGGAGTCCAAGTGAGGAGTTGCTTGCATGGGTCAGCCAGGATAATACCAGTGGTTCAGCTAACCCTAGGACGGAAAACAATTAGAACCCGAAAGGGTAACCAGGGAAGGGAAGGGCGGAGTGAAGGAAAGTACGCTCACCAGTAGTTCGATGCAACAGGTTGCGGGAATTTCAAAGAACGACCAACTTCCCAGCAAAGCGGCCTGCGAATCCAAGGTCCGCCTGTGGAAAACCATACCGCGGGAGTTAAGGGTGAGGGGAGCAAGGTCGTCGAGAACGAGCACAGTAGCGCGCCAGTATGACACTTACCAGCATCCAGGGGAACGCACAATCGCCAGTTGGTAGTGACCGACTTGGCTGGAGGGTAAAAGAAGGATTCAGGAGTCACGTGATAACGGACCCGGGTCATGTGACAGGAAGTGCCGGCCGTGCTGGGACGTGATTGCGTGAGTGAATAGATGGCGGCCATGTTGGGTCAGTGTAACTTGAAGAAGGTGAATACGGAAACAGAGCGTGGATCAGTTAAAACAATACGACGATCAGTTAAACCAGTATCGTAATTTCAACAATTGTCAAAGGCATAAAACAAGGGGTTATACAGAATTCCCATAATTTGCAGAGGGGTCTAAATAAGAGAGAGCCAATCTTCATTTCTGTTTAAACCATTGCGAATTGTGTCAAGTTGAATGATAAGCTTCAGTTCTTCTTTGTTCAGGATTTGTGCCAGATCACCACCTCTTGGTGGTAGCTTGATGATTCGCAGAACAGTCCATTTGATCTCATTGTCCTGGTGATTAGCCTGATTAAAATGTTCTACCAGTGGTGCATTAGGGACATTACAGCGAATCCTGCTGCGGTGTTGACCAATCCTTGTTTTAATCTTCTGGGTAGTCTGCCCAATATAGTTTTTCTTGCATGGGCACTGGATCAAATAAATCACATTACATGTGTTGCAATTCGAGAAACCATTAGAATTAATGACAATGTCACCGAACGAAAAGGATTTGCCTTCTAACGTCAGATCACACAAATTACAGTTGCCACATTTTGCATGCCCCACCAGTGGTGTGAGACCCCAATATGAATTAAGTGTTGTGGGAGGTGTTTTTTTGGGAATTGCTGCTCGCACAAGGTGGTCTTTTAAATTGCGATTTTTGCGGAAGGCAAATAATGGTTTCTCCAGATTAAGGCTGCCTGCATTCAGTATAGGCCAGTGTTTCAGGACAGATTTTCGCACCTGGTTTGAGATGACAGAGAAGGTGGTGACACATACAATTCTTTTGGTTTCTTTTTTGGGGTTGGGTGTGAGCAATGTTTCCCTAGGGCAATACCAAGCCCGTTTCTGGGCGTTGCGAACAAGACGTTTGGGGTAACCTCTAGTTTTAAGTTTTTCAGAGAGGACTGAGGCCTCGGTGAAATAATTCTCTTTAGAAAAGCAATTACGCCGAATGCGCAAAAATTGTGAGTATGGTAGAGAGTCCCTCAAGGCTCTGGGGTGATTACTCTCATAACGGAGCAGAGTATTTCGTTCGGTAGGCTTCCTGTAGAGTTTGGTTAGGAGCTCACCTTCAGAGTGGTATATGGTCAAATCAAGGAAGGGAATGGATGTGGAGTCACTGGAGAGTGTGAACTTGAGGCCTAGACAGTTGTTGTTAAGCCAATGCTGGAAATTAGCCAGTGAGTCAGTATTATTGTGCCAGATGAGAAAGACATCGTCTATATATCGACGCCATACTTTGACGCCTGATATAAAGGGATTAGTGGGTGACAGAATAGTGGTAGTTTCAATACAGTCCATGCATAAAATGGCCAAGTTTGGGGCAAAAATAGCGCCCATCGACGTGCCCTTAACCTGTTGGAAAAATATGTCATCAAAACAGAAGAAATTCCTAGTGAGGCAAATTTCAAGTAATTTCATGATGAATAACGTGGGGACTCCATGCGGTCTCGGTCTAGAGTCAAGAGTTTGTTGAATAACTCTGAGGGCAAAGGGCTGTGGAATATTGGTATAAAGTGATTCCACGTCAAGGGTACAGAGGAGGTGCTCAGAAGGATCAAATGGAAGGTGTTCTATTAAATTGATCATATCCATGCTGTCTCGAATATAGCATTGAGTCTGGGGTACGAAGTCTTTTATAAAATAGTTGACATACTGGCCTAGCGGTTCTAAAATAGAGCCGCAACCCGAGACTATAGGGCGGCCAGGGGGAGAGGTGAGGTGTTTATGTATTTTAGGAAGAGTGTAGATTACCGGTGTTCTGGGTGATTTGGCATTGAGAAATTGGAATTCTTTTGAGCTAAGAAAACCTTCATCTCTTCCTTCAGTAGTAATTTGAACTATAAGAGCCTGTAATTCATTTGTGGGGTCTCTAGGCAGTCTACAGTAGTGCTCAGTGTTGTGTAGTTGGCGGAATACCTCTGCTTTATAATCAGTGAGTTCTTGTAAAACAATGCCACCGCCCTTATCTGCGGATTTAATGATAAGGGAGTTGTTACTTTTTAAGGATTCAATAGCTTTCTTTTCTTGAAGGGTTATGTTAAATGGAATAAACTTTTTGGTGTCTCTCAAAGCGTTGAGGTCTTTGAGTACCATTTTTTCAAAGGTGACAATTTCCACCGGTACCATGTTGAATGTTGGAAAAAAGGTTGAGGGGGGGCGGAATGGTGTAAATGCAGTAGGTTGAGGTGTGGCATTATTCAAAAAATAGGCATACAGACGAAGGCGTCTGAAAAATCTAAGCAACTCAGCATGAAGGTCAAGGTAGTTGGGATGCGTAGTGGGGACAAAGGAAAGCCCTTTACTAAGCAGAGATAATTCAGTGTCTAGTAGGTTGTGTGTCGAAAGATTGAAAATGGGGATAGTTGCCAATGGAGGGGTTGCAGTTGTAGCGGAAGTTACAGTTGGTAAGACAGAAGTTTTACCAATGGTAAATTCCGCTACAACTGCAACCCCTCCATTGGCAACTATCCCCATTTTCAATCTTTCGACACACAACCTACTAGACACTGAATTATCTCTGCTTAGTAAAGGGCTTTCCTTTGTCCCCACTACGCATCCCAACTACCTTGACCTTCATGCTGAGTTGCTTAGATTTTTCAGACGCCTTCGTCTGTATGCCTATTTTTTGAATAATGCCACACCTCAACCTACTGCATTTACACCATTCCGCCCCCCCTCAACCTTTTTTCCAACATCCAACATGGTACCGGTGGAAATTGTCACCTTTGAAAAAATGGTACTCAAAGACCTCAACGCTTTGAGAGACACCAAAAAGTTTATTCCATTTAACATAACCCTTCAAGAAAAGAAAGCTATTGAATCCTTAAAAAGCAACAACTCCCTTATCATTAAATCCGCAGATAAGGGCGGTGGCATTGTTTTACAAGAACTCACTGATTATAAAGCAGAGGTATTCCGCCAACTACACAACACTGAGCACTACTGTAGACTGCCTAGAGACCCCACAAATGAATTACAGGCTCTTATAGTTCAAATTACTACTGAAGGAAGAGATGAAGGTTTTCTTAGCTCAAAAGAATTCCAATTTCTCAATGCCAAATCACCCAGAACACCGGTAATCTACACTCTTCCTAAAATACATAAACACCTCACCTCTCCCCCTGGCCGCCCTATAGTCTCGGGTTGCGGCTCTATTTTAGAACCGCTAGGCCAGTATGTCAACTATTTTATAAAAGACTTCGTACCCCAGACTCAATGCTATATTCGAGACAGCATGGATATGATCAATTTAATAGAACACCTTCCATTTGATCCTTCTGAGCACCTCCTCTGTACCCTTGACGTGGAATCACTTTATACCAATATTCCACAGCCCTTTGCCCTCAGAGTTATTCAACAAACTCTTGACTCTAGACCGAGACCGCATGGAGTCCCCACGTTATTCATCATGAAATTACTTGAAATTTGCCTCACTAGGAATTTCTTCTGTTTTGATGACATATTTTTCCAACAGGTTAAGGGCACGTCGATGGGCGCTATTTTTGCCCCAAACTTGGCCATTTTATGCATGGACTGTATTGAAACTACCACTATTCTGTCACCCACTAATCCCTTTATATCAGGCGTCAAAGTATGGCGTCGATATATAGACGATGTCTTTCTCATCTGGCACAATAATACTGACTCACTGGCTAATTTCCAGCATTGGCTTAACAACAACTGTCTAGGCCTCAAGTTCACACTCTCCAGTGACTCCACATCCATTCCCTTCCTTGATTTGACCATATACCACTCTGAAGGTGAGCTCCTAACCAAACTCTACAGGAAGCCTACCGAACGAAATTCTCTGCTCCGTTATGAGAGTAATCACCCCAGAGCCTTGAGGGACTCTCTACCATACTCACAATTTTTGCGCATTCGGCGTAATTGCTTTTCTAAAGAGAATTATTTCACCGAGGCCTCAGTCCTCTCTGAAAAACTTAAAACTAGAGGTTACCCCAAACGTCTTGTTCGCAACGCCCAGAAACGGGCTTGGTATTGCCCTAGGGAAACATTGCTCACACCCAACCCCAAAAAAGAAACCAAAAGAATTGTATGTGTCACCACCTTCTCTGTCATCTCAAACCAGGTGCGAAAATCTGTCCTGAAACACTGGCCTATACTGAATGCAGGCAGCCTTAATCTGGAGAAACCATTATTTGCCTTCCGCAAAAATCGCAATTTAAAAGACCACCTTGTGCGAGCAGCAATTCCCAAAAAAACACCTCCCACAACACTTAATTCATATTGGGGTCTCACACCACTGGTGGGGCATGCAAAATGTGGCAACTGTAATTTGTGTGATCTGACGTTAGAAGGCAAATCCTTTTCGTTCGGTGACATTGTCATTAATTCTAATGGTTTCTCGAATTGCAACACATGTAATGTGATTTATTTGATCCAGTGCCCATGCAAGAAAAACTATATTGGGCAGACTACCCAGAAGATTAAAACAAGGATTGGTCAACACCGCAGCAGGATTCGCTGTAATGTCCCTAATGCACCACTGGTAGAACATTTTAATCAGGCTAATCACCAGGACAATGAGATCAAATGGACTGTTCTGCGAATCATCAAGCTACCACCAAGAGGTGGTGATCTGGCACAAATCCTGAACAAAGAAGAACTGAAGCTTATCATTCAACTTGACACAATTCGCAATGGTTTAAACAGAAATGAAGATTGGCTCTCTCTTATTTAGACCCCTCTGCAAATTATGGGAATTCTGTATAACCCCTTGTTTTATGCCTTTGACAATTGTTGAAATTACGATACTGGTTTAACTGATCGTCGTATTGTTTTAACTGATCCACGCTCTGTTTCCGTATTCACCTTCTTCAAGTTACACTGACCCAACATGGCCGCCATCTATTCACTCACGCAATCACGTCCCAGCACGGCCGGCACTTCCTGTCACATGACCCGGGTCCGTTATCACGTGACTCCTGAATCCTTCTTTTACCCTCCAGCCAAGTCGGTCACTACCAACTGGCGATTGTGCGTTCCCCTGGATGCTGGTAAGTGTCATACTGGCGCGCTACTGTGCTCGTTCTCGACGACCTTGCTCCCCTCACCCTTAACTCCCGCGGTATGGTTTTCCACAGGCGGACCTTGGATTCGCAGGCCGCTTTGCTGGGAAGTTGGTCGTTCTTTGAAATTCCCGCAACCTGTTGCATCGAACTACTGGTGAGCGTACTTTCCTTCACTCCGCCCTTCCCTTCCCTGGTTACCCTTTCGGGTTCTAATTGTTTTCCGTCCTAGGGTTAGCTGAACCACTGGTATTATCCTGGCTGACCCATGCAAGCAACTCCTCACTTGGACTCCAGTGCAACCTATTCTAGGAGCGATTCGGTTCCTTTTGGGTTAGTTTTCGGCCTTCCTTCGTTCCCAGTCACGACGCGACCGGCTCTCCATTAGTCTTCACGTCCTCTTGACCTTTTCGCTATTGTGTTCATGTACCACTTCACCGTTAACCTTCTGGCGATTCACCTATACTCCACCACGTACCATCCTAGTCCATTGCACTTGTCCAACTCAGCCTTGAGCGTATGTGCAAGATTCGTTCACTCGGTTCACTTCACCAGCCATACCTTAACTTCGCCTCAACAACCAGCCGCCAGATGTGTCTCTCACGTATGGCATGCAGTGCATGGTTACTGACAGTTTTTCTCACAGTATTATTAGGTTTTAACTTACCTTTCCTTTCTCTCTTATTTTTTCCCCCTCTAATTGTACAGGAATTGTAAATTCAGGCTTTTTACTCTTTCTAGTCCTGATGATGATCTATGTATTGGTTGAATAGATCGAAACGTCGTCGACCCAATGTACAAACATGCATCTTAAACGCATTTGTTAAAAATTGTGCATGTTGTTGTACCTTTAAGAAAGCTTGCCCTTGTATTTGTACTGGCTATAAGCTTCATTCTTCAGCCTGATGTATGTTTTTTGTGTTTGATTGTCTGCACTTTCTGTTTAGTTTGTAAGGACACAGGACTGTGTCCCACTCTACATTCTAATTTTATGTCAGAAATTAATTCTAATTGATCATTAAAACTTCAATGCCCGGCTGGGCATTGTATAAATGATATAGAGCCGACTCTGGTCTATATTTATCGCATGTTGCATTGTTCTTGAAGGACCTGTTGTTTTTCAAAATAGTTAGCACCCTGGGTCCTTCGTACCTTACGGGTTTCCCCTTGTCAAGCTTTAATATAATAATAGTTCTGAAGCACAATAATAAATTAGTTCTGAAGTGAAGCTAGTGCTGAATTTCCCAAAAAGTTTAGCTGGATAGGGCAATAGGTCCCCTGATGTGGGCAGTATGCTGGTGAATACTGATACGTTGCACCTTTGTTGAGTTTAACCCCTTCGGTGCTCATGACGGAACGGTTCTGTCATGAGGACAGGGGCACGAAATCCCTCTGCTGCAGACATCAGAAGGATTTCCCTTCTTTTTATTGGCCTCGGGAGATTGGGGAAGAGCTTCCTCCAACTTCCCGAGGCCAATTTGCATTTTCATTGCAATGCCGATCGCACGAATGGCGCGCTGTCCTTGCAATGAAAATGAAACTGAAACTTAGTTTCAGTTTCATTGTTTCGGTGCTCGTGGGGCTATCTCAGCCCCCCGAGCACCGTAACAGATGGAAGAGGTTTCGTTGGAAAGGGGAGAATCTCTCCATCCCAATGGTACCCCTCCCTATTGAAGGGGCGATCCCCAAGCAGGGATCCACCCACTAGGCACCAGGGAGTGGGAGAGCGGCCCCTTGGGCAAGGGCCTTTGCTCCCTCCATATTTTTTGGCCTAATTCAGTCTTTCGGACAGGGCTGCAGCACCCAATCTTGCAGAAAGCCCACTAGAACCAGGAAATTTCTTTACAATGTAAATTAGGGGTGGGGGCTGCCCAATATGGGCACGCCAATGCCCCCATCCCCCTGCACAATAACAGTCTTTCTGACCCCCCGGGGGGCAGATGGGGGCTGCAGCCCCCAATCTGCCCCCACAGGGAGCCAGAAAGCCCACTTGACGCCAGGTTTTTTTTTTACATGTAATTTAGGGGTGGGGGCTGCCCAAGGTGTGCATGCCAATGCCCCCCCCCCCCCCCCCCGGGAGGGGCAGAAAGCCCACTAGAAACCAGGGATTTATTTTATTATGTAAATGTGGGGTGGGGGGGCTGTCGTATATGGGCACGCCAAAGCCCCCAACTCCCCCTGCCCAATTACAGTCTTTCTGCCCCCCCCCGGGTGCAGATGGGGTCTGCAGCCCCCAATCTAATCCCCGGGGTGGGGGCTGAAAGCCCACTAGACGCCAGGGTTTTTTTTTTTACGATTAATTTAGGAGTGGGGGCTGCAAAGATGGGCATGCCAATGCCTCCCCACAAAATTCCAGTCTTTCTGCCCCCCTGGGGGGCAGATGGTGCAGTAGCCCCCAATCTGACACCCGTGGGGGCAGAAAGCACCCTAGACACCAGGGATTATTTTTTTATAGGCCAGGGGTTGGGGGCAGCCCAGAATGGGCATGCAAATTCCACCACCCTATCCCCCAAAGAAAACTAAAGACTTGCTGCCTCTCCAGGAAGAAGATGGGGGCAATATCCACTGATCTGCCCCGGGGTGGGGTGGGGGGCAGAAACCCCACTAAGTGCCTGGGATTTTCTTTTTTATATAGGTGGGGGTGAAGTACTGGGTTTTTCAGAACCAACCCAGCGGTGCCAGGGGACACACCCAAAGACTTCGAGTTCTTCCTGTTTCGGACCACAGAAACACAGAGTCTTCTAGATGAAGTCAAAGATCGTATTTATTAGCTGCAGACCAATCACAGGTATCCGAGAAGTACACCACGATGTATGTTCTCAGGAGACTGCTCCCAACCAAAAACCAGTCTTTTCTTATATACAAAATATTACGCTCTGGGCAACACCGCCCCTATTTTACAAGTGGTCATTCACATATTTTCGCTTCAAAGAAAGAGCACAGTCATGATGATAATCCCACATTTCAGCTCAGTCAGCACATAATTATTTACCCAGCAAAGCTCAGAACCCTCATCAGATATCAGCAGACCCCAATAAAACGGACACCTCCTCCTCGTAAAGCAAGCCATAAAGTAGGAAACGGAGTCAGGTGTGAAAGAGATTAGTCAGGGTTCGTGTGGGAAGAACGACTTTATGGTGTGTCAAGCCCTGGTGCTAATCCCATTTGGCCGCAGTAAAAGGAACCGGCCGAACAGGACTGACCTCGGGCAGTGGAGTCAGGTTGCACAGGTCACCAAGAAGGCACAGAAGGTGTGCGTGTCCTTTAGGCCTAGGCAGGGCCTTAATTCGCTGCCTATGTGAGGGCAACCACAGAATGGTTACCGTTCTAAAATGGAACCCGAGGGTTCGATATGTAGTACCGTATACACGGTGAATTCATCGGTGAAACGTGACGAAAACACTCATACATACCGCATTAGTCATTTGGGGTTCGCTGATACCAAAATCGGCATGGTGGGACCATGCCTCCAACATGGTTCCGAAATTTACAGTACCACAGACCCTCCTTTTGCCCTTACGTAGGCAATAACTATACTCGTACTAATCTGAGTCCAGGTCTATATTCATAAGGCCATGGAGGTGTTGCTGTAGCATCATCCTATTGCTCAGCTCGTCCCTTTATACAGGTCTCCTTACACATGGTGTAACACAGAGGCTACACATTACAGGTGCACACTGTACACATAGAACAGGAAAAGAATGGCTAAAGTCGTCCCAGTGACTATTAGAATCTTCCATCCCCAAGCTGATATCAGTCCCCAGAACCACCCCATCATCGACCAGTCTCCTATATCCACATGGATGGATTCGGAAATCTTATGCAGTTTGGAAATGGCCTGGTAGACCGTCTGAGCGTTATCTGGTATGAAAATACAGCAGCTTGATTGGATAACCTTACATACCCCACCACGGTCTGCAAGTATGACATCTAGAACCATACGGTTCTGCAACGTCATGAGGCGATCCGCTTGGAGCTCAGCTGTCAAGTTACCAAGGGCACCAGCCGTTATATTAACAGTGGTTTCAACTACACGAGTCAGTTGTCTCAGGTTCCTACTATTGACCATTGGTCCCCAAAACGGCAGGAAACCCAGGAAAAAGTCTCCCGCTTCCTGACCGGCAGTATCCTCCTTACTAACAACGCCTCTCACAACTCTGGTCTTGTGATAATCAGAGGCGGCAGTAAATGTCGGCGGTAGCACATTTGCAACATAACACGTGCCCGAGAAATCCGGGGGCAACCATGTATATGCTCGATCATTACAAACAAAGTATGTACCCTTGGCTGCCAAAAACGCAGGGGAAAACTGTGATGGGAAAATGTACGTTTCAGCACAGTCACTCTTCCCTAATTGAGCTCTTGGATTCTGACCATTACCTTGTAAACAGAACCGGCCTATGTGGGGTACGACCCAAATCGGAGATGAACTTTTACGCTGTTTCTCGCCCAGACTAATGCTATACCCCGTCACGTTCCAACCCACATAAGCTCGCAACTCATCCTTGGGAATAGATGAATATGCATCGATATCTCTGCTCATATCAGCAACTCCTTTCATCAAGGCCTTATTGTTCATGCTAGGTCTAGTGGAACGCGGTGGTCGCGGGGAGTAGGTTTCAAGCGCAAAAAGATACATAGTCTGGAATGCCCATGATGACCCATTATAGCTAAACGGCAGCACTAGATATGGGATACCCTTATTAATGGTATGCGGCATCAAACCACACACCCAGCAATTTGTCGTATTCATAACTAGTTGGTGCTGGTGCAGGAGTTGAATAAACGAATTGTTTACGAACTCAGAATGTCTAGCTTGTTCGTGTTCAGGCAGAGGGTGGAAAGAGTGTGAGGAAACAGTAGGAGGAGGTATGGGCTGTATACTGGGTGCAAACGGCACTTGAAAAGACAATAATACATAACCTACCGAAAACATCATCATGCTAAATAGGACAAACAGACATAATATTACAAAACATTTGCTATTCATTACTTTACATATTCTGCTCTTAAAATTTATTTCCTCAGCGGGTCTCTTCATCTCGAAAAACTCCATCCTCTAATCGTGCTGTTCGCGGCGGATGAGTGTCTTCTGCTAAGGAGTACACCTGTCAGTCCAGGGAACGCCCTAGACCAACCAGACCGTTGACCTAACGTCTCCAGCTTGTACCCCAAAGTCTTGGCACCGCGACCCTGCAGCTGAACCTGGATGGCGGTTCGAAAAAGCAAAAATAGGAAAGTTTCTCAGATGGAAGAGAGAGCTGCACTTCTCAAAAAATATAAAAGAAGAAGAATTTTTATTTGTCCATAGTTCTCGGCCTCAAATCGTAGCGACTTCTTGTAGTTACTGTTTAGTCTTGAAACAAAAGTTCAGGCTCTGTAGTGTCCAATTGAATTGACAGTGGCACAGTTTCTTGCAAGATGTCATCACTTTCCTTCTCAGAAAGCGTTCCTTTTACTCGTGCATCGCTAAACGGCAGAAAACGAGGCACAGTCTCAGTCTCTGAGTCAGCGATCCCTTTCTGGACCCACTGGTCGTAAGGCAAAGGCAAAGGGACCCTCTTGCAGTGAACGCCGTGTATCCAGTTCATTTTCCCTTTTACTCGAACAGCCGATCTCGTTGAAAGAAGAACGAGATGGGGGCCGGTCCAACGGGGCTCATCATTCTTTGCCCTCTTGAAGTTTTTGACCAGCACCCATGATCCAGGATTGATAGGATGTCCTGGAGCTTCAGAGACCTGAGGCAGAGTATCAGGCACCTGAGGGTGTAAAACACGCAATTTAGCCGTCAATTCATACAAATAATCAAGCAGTACTGGATGTTCGATCTCACTGAATTTTGTAGGCCTTGGCACTCCCCATATATTGGCCGGGCGGCCAAACACGATTTCGTAGGGACTAAGTCCCACTCGTGAATGCACAGTCATTCTTGTTGATAGGAGTGCTAAGGGCAGGGCGTCAGGCCATTTAAGACCAGAACTTGCTTGGATCTTGGCTAATTTGAGCTTCAATGTGCCATTGTAACACTCTACTAGTCCAGTTGATTGGGGGTGATTTGCAGCGTGGAATTTCTGCTTTATACCTAGTTCCTCACATAAATTCTTCATCACTCGTCCCACAAATTCACTCCCATTATCACTCCATACCATTCTTGGCATCCCAAACCTAGGGAAGAATTCTTTGACAAGGGCTTTAGCTGTGGATAAGGCAGTATTGTCTTTTAGGGGATATGCTTCTATCCACCTTGAAAAAGCGCAGACAACAACAAGTACATATTTCAAATTGTTGCACCTTTCCATGTGGATGAAATCTAGCTGCAAAACCTCAAACGGATACGTTGGAGGCGCAAAATGATCAGCTGGAGTTGGGGTTCCCCTACCGGGATTGTATTTCAAACATACCATGCAATTATTGACCACATTCTCTGCACACTTGGGAATTCCAGCATTCTGCCATACTGGAGCTAACAACTTACAAATCCCTTTCACACTGATATGCGCCATTCCATGTGCCATCGTGACCACTGAAAGCACATATGCATCAGGTAACAACCATCGCCGGTGCTCTGACAAATCAACCCAACAACCATTTTCATCCAATTTACCCTTACTTCCTTTCCACATACTCAATTCTTTCTCTGTGGCTTCAGCTTGAAGGGACTTCACACTCTCTATCGTGTCTTCACACATTCCAACATCACCAACCCATCTTGCAGGGCCTGCAACTTACATTCGATTTGTCACATCTTTTGCTGTTTCTTTCACGATTTCGTCAGCAAACGCATTACCACAACCAACATCATCAATAATCTTCTTGTGTGCACTGCATTTCACAATCGCAACTTGTAATGGCAAGGTCAACGACTCAAGGAGATCATTCACCAACTGACCATTCTGAATCTTAGTTCCATGCGAAGTCAGGAACCCACGTTCTTTCCACAGGCGCCCAAAACTATGGGCCACGCCAAAGGCATACTGACTGTCAGTATATATGTTCACTTTCATTCCTTTCGACAACACACATGCTCTTGTAAGTGCAATTAATTCTGCTGCTTGAGCCGAATTATGTGGTATACGTGCAGTTTCAACAATCGTGTGCAAAGTCGTGACAGCATATGCAGCAGTCGTATCACCATTCGGAAGCTTGAAGCACGAACCATCCACCCATAAGGTACCATCACACTCAACCAGGGGAGTATCTTTAAGATCCACTCTCCCTTTTG
The DNA here is from genome assembly GCF_964204655.1 of Triturus cristatus. Classification (NCBI taxonomy): domain Eukaryota; kingdom Metazoa; phylum Chordata; class Amphibia; order Caudata; family Salamandridae; genus Triturus; species Triturus cristatus. Next base: position 399,446,913 of record NC_140587.1, on the reverse strand, counting down.
TTTGTTCTTCTGTTCTGAACAGACAATCATGCTGTTCAATCTCATCTGTGTCTGCTGAAATCGGTAATAATGTAGCTGGATTCAACGTATTGCACCTCTTTATGTGCACATGACTTGCTAGCAGTGTCAACTCGTACCCTGACAATCGAGCACTAGTTAAGTGCTGTGTCTTGGTCCTGTTTAACAATGTGTCCACTGCATGTGGAACCATTACAATCAACGTGTTATTCATTACTAACCCAGCGGACTGTCGAATAGACACAGCTGCTGCCGCTGTGGCTCTTAAGCAACTTGGCAATGCCTTAGCTACTGGATCCAAAGTCGACGAAAAATACGCGCATGGACGCTGTCTGTCTCCAAAAGACTGTGTCAGCACTGACAACGCACAACCTTCTTTCTCGTGAACATACAATGTAAAGGGTTTACTGTAGTCGGGGGTACCCAACACAGGAGCTGAACATAATGCATTACGCAAATCCGAAAAACTTTTCTGACACTCTTCAGACCACGGGACGGGATTCGGGGTATCTTTACATGTTAATGCTATCAAAGGTTTTGCCAGCAAAGAAAAACTCTGGATCCACTGCCTACAGTATGAAGTAATACCCAAGAAAGCACGCACTTCTCTCTGTGTTCTTGGCACGCTCAATTGTGCAATGGCCTGAATTCTTTCTGGGGTCAGTTTCCTTCCCTCCTTCTTCGACAAGAGATGACCTAAGTAGGTCACTTCTTGTCGACAATATTGCAGTTTTGAGAGAGACACTTTGTGATGAAAGGCAGACAAATGACGCAACAATGACAATGTAGCTTCTTTACAAATCTCCTCAGTATCCGCGGCGATTAGTAAATAGTCAACATACTGAATAAGGGTAGCACCACTAGGTAAAACAATTGCATCAAGCTGCGCTTTTAAAGCCTGACTGTATATTGATGGACTTTCACAGTAGCCCTGTGGAGCGCGTTTAAAGCGGAAGCTGCGACCTCCTAAACTAAAACCAAAAATATCCCTGCTTTCCTCTGCAATCGGAATGCTAAAGAAAGCATTCTTTAAATCAATCACTGAGAACCAAGCAGCGGAAGCTGGGATCATAGTTAACAAGGCAGTTATATCAGGGACAACTGGAAACTGTGGCACAACTATCTTATTGACCTCTCTAAGATCGATCACAAATCTGTAAACTGGTGGTTGAGAAGGGTCAGTACGTTTTAAAACAGGCAGAACCGGACTATTGCAAACGTTGCCTCTTGTCTCTTCAATTACATCCTTTTCAATCAAATCATAGATGACTGCTAACAATGCTTTCTCACCTTCATTAGAGATCTTTTATTGGGGAATGCGTGGCAATTTAACATTGGCTTTCAGAGTGACCACATATGGTGGTATTTCCAAGAGACCCACATCGTTAGGACCAGTAGCCCAAATGTCATCCGGAAGAGTCGACAATTCATCTGTCAGTTTATTCTTCGACAAATACATTGGAGAAATCACTTCCCTACCCAGTGTAAGTTGTACTCCCGAGGGGGAAAAATATAATGTTGCATGTAATCTCTTTAACAAATCCAATCCTAACAGGTTTTCACCACATCCTGTCGTTAGGATAAGGGGTGCTTTCAGCTCACAAGGTCCAACAGAAAGGGGCATAGGACTAGAGATCGGGTTCCTAACCGGGGCGCCAGAAAAACCTACTGAAACATTCATTTCGCCAGACAAAGGCGCGCCAGGGAGTTTTGAGTGCATAATTGAACTCTTTGCAGCACCAGTATCCAACAGAAAGGGCTCTGACACACCCGCTGTAGTCACCTTAACATACGGTTCACTCGGATCCACTGGTACTGAAACAACTCCCTCTCTTTGTCTATGGCTGTCCTAGTAATCATTACCTTCCGCATTTCCATCTTCTGCATAATAGTCGTTATTATAGTACTGAGCTGTCCCACCAGTTACATTGGCCTGCTGATCAAAACTGTTCATCGTATTTTGAGGCGGAAGAGGACGCGCGTTCTGGGGAGCGTTCCCACGCCCTCTACCTCTAGGAGCTTGCTGACCACCTCTACCTCTCGCGCCATAAGCATTATTCGTGCGCTGCAACAATATAGGACAACTATACTTAAAATGACCTTCTTGTTTGCAATACGAACACTGATTGGGACCCACAGGAACACGCGGTTGGGAATACCCGAACCTTTGCGAGTTACTCTGAAACTGTTGGGGTTGTTGATAGTTACTCTGACCTTGCTTATAGTTATTCTGATCTCCACGTGGCGGGTAAGCCTGCTGTAAAAGAACCTTCGTCTTTAATTCTTTTGTTTTCTTGTCTGCTCTATCCTTCTCGTCTTTATCCCTATTTTCGTAATACTGTGCGGTAGCCAGTATTTGTGCTGATGAGGAAACAGCCCAAGAACTCTCTGAATCTTTTAATTTCTTACACAACTCGGGAAGCAAATTATGCACAAATTTATCAACAAATAACCGTTGACCACCTTCCGTACTCATGTCTTGACCACTGTGGTCGATAAATGTTTCTTCAAACCTGGTGAAGAAATCGGACACTGTTTCGTCTTTCTTTTGTTTGCATGCGGATAATTTATCCCAATTCACACGCATCGCCGGCATTAAAGTTTTCATATAATTAATTATTCTACCAGGGAGTTCTGCTACTAAGGGCTCAGGTTTCGCACCACCAACTTGTCTAGTGTCTGTAGCAGTGATATTAGCCCATGTGCCACCTAGTTCTGCAGCATGATCTGTATTACGAATCAACCCCCATAAAGGCTGCGGAACGACATTCCCGAACAACATATCTATGTCAGCTAGGTTCATGACACACGATCCTGCAGTCTGTGATAACTCCTTATAATATTCTGCGGGGTTTTTACGGGGGTCAGGCAATGTCTGCTTAAGGGCTAAAACTTCTGATCGCTTCCAAGGAACATGTACCCAAACACGCTGAAAATGAGCTGGCATAGCAGCGATACCTTGAGCGGCATCAGCTGCAACAGCGTCCTTCCATACTGGAGGGACTTCTCTCATAGGGTATTGTTTAACCTTCCTATCAGAGGAGTCATGTTCAAACAGTGACTGAGAAGGACCCTCGATCCTAAAAGACAATAATGTCGCAACTGCTTTCTCAACATCGGGACCCACAATCGTACCTTTTCCAAATTCAAACCGTACATGACACAATTCCTGCGGGCTTAAGTCTAAACCATGATCTTCCAATTCCTCACAGAGGAATTCACACATTTTCTCAAAAACGTATCTCTGTTTTGGTGCTTCCCATTGATGAAAAACATTTACAACAGACTCTACATCATATCTTGAAGGATAAACAATCCATCTATGTGCCATGCGGTCTAATACTTCTTTCTCTCCAGAACCAGGCAGCTGACTACGCAACTGCTTACGCTGTGAACCAGGGGTCGTACTAGATGACCCAAAGAGAGGCGACATAAAACTAGTGACCGCACTAGCTATTCGTTGTCGTGTAGAAGGAGAAGTTGAGGCAAGAACATGGGGAAAGACAGAGGGAAGAAAAACGGGTGCAGATACAGGGGTCGTATCAGGAAGAGCGCCGAGGGAGGCAGCTGATGTACTAGGTAAAGTCGCAGGAAGCGCAGAAGAGATAGGCAGCGAAACCGGCGGCCCTTGAGAGGGCTGCGCCGTAGGCATAGGAGCCGGATGAGGAGGAACTGGCGGCTGCGGGAAAGCTTGCTGCAAATTAACTAGAGGCTGTACATTCAAGGGTTGCGGAGGTGCTGTAGCACTCTGCGCATACGGGGGTGGTGAACTCAGCAAATGTGACATTAGGGGATCTTTCTCCTTTTCTTTTGACGCATCTTGCTGAAGGGGCGGCAAAACTGGGTAGCATTTATCAATCACTAGTTTACGTTGCCTGTGCAGCTGCTCATTCGTTTGTTCTTCTTCATTATCTTTAAACTGTAAGGCTGCTTGCATTATCGACATACCTTTCTCTCTTTTATTTTTCTTGGCTAATTTGATTTCTTTCTGCATGGCTTCCTTTCGCCATAGGCGGAAAGAATCAAACATCGCCGGCCGGGCATTCTTTTTAATAATTTAACTTCTAAGTTATCTAGGATTTCTGTGTCGAAACTACCATTTTTGGGCCATTTTAAAACACCATCCTTCCTGGTGTATCGGATCCATACTTCATTGTATGTAATGGGGCCCACGCCATGTTTTACATAAAGCTCATAAGTTGGAGTTCCAATTGGAGGAACCGGACACGAATCCTCTAATTGGGAATCCCTATTACAACCCAAACAAAACAAATGTCCAAATATACTAGAACCAGGCATCTTCGCTCACTAGTCTAGTTTCAAACGTCAAAGGATAATCGAATACGATAGTCTCGTGAATACACGAGTCCTTCGGCTTTGGCACTTGCAAGTTCCAAATCAAAGCGATCCCGAAGGGATACCAGCCTAAGAACCAAACTAAGAACTGGGAGACGCTCCACTTATACTTAACTGAGGTATCGATGACGTCACCAGAAGACTCGTTAGATCGTTTCGCTCTACTAAATCATCAAGGGTCCAAAACAGGGCGATAGTCAGGGCAGCAGTCCTTTGTAGCCGTCGGGACGCGGAGAACCTCGCAGTAAAGACTTTCGGACCACGTCGACATGCAGGGGTCGATGAAGTGGCGGCCTTCCTCCAGAATTTTCACACGAAGCTCCTCACGAACCTCTGGCTTGGACCGGTACCGCTGAAATCGCCCAATGTTGGGCGCCAACTGAAGTGCTGGGTTTTTCAGAACCAACCCAGCGGTGCCAGGGGACACACCCAAAGACTTCGATTTCTTCCTGTTTCGGACCACAGAAACACAGAGTCTTCTAGATGAAGTCAAAGATTGTATTTATTGGCTGCAGACCAATCACAGGTATCCGAGAAGTACACCACAATGTATGTTCTCAGGAGACTGCTCCCAACCAAAAACCAGTCTTTTCTTATATACAAAATATTACGCTCTGGGCAACACCGCCCCTATTTTACAAGTGGTCATTCACATATTTTCGCTTCAAAGAAAGAGCACAGTCATGATGATAATCCCACATTTCAGCTCGGTCAGTACATAATTATTTACCCAGCGAGGCTCAGAACCCTCATCAGATATCAGCAGACCCCAATAAAACGGACACCTCCTCGTAAAGCAAGCCATAAAGTAGGACACGTGACACAGGTGTGAAAGAGATTAGTCGGGGTTCGTGTGGGAAGAACGACTTTATGGTGTGTCAAGCCCTGGTGCTAATCCCATTTGGCCGCAGTAAAAGGAACCGGCCGAACAGGACTGACCTCGGGCAGTGGAGTCAGGTTGCACAGGTCACCAAGAAGGCACAGAAGGTGTGCGTGTCCTTTAGGCCTAGGCATGGCCTTAATTCGCTGCCTATGTGAGGGCAACCACAGAATGGTTACTGTTCTAAAATGGAACCCGAGGGTTCGATATGTAGTACCGTATACACGGTGAATTCATCGGTGAAACGTGACGAAAACACTCGTACATACCGCATTAGCCATTTGCGGTTCGCTGATACCAAAATCAGCATGGTGGGACCATGCCTCCAACATGGTTCCGAAATTTACAGTACCACAGGGGTTGCCCAGAATGGGCATGTCAAAACACCCACCCCCCAAAAAATGAGCCTTTCTATCCCACCCTGGGAGTCAGATGGGGCCATAGCCCCATATCTGCCACCCCCCACCGGGGTGGAACAGAAAACCCGCTAGCCACTAGGGATTTTTTTTCCAAAGTTGGGGTGGGAGTTGCCCAGAATGGGCATGTCCATGCCCCCACCCCCCCAAAAAAAGTTGCCACACAAGTGAGGTACCATTTTTCTCTGAATACTTTGGGGAACGCGGGGTGGGTGGAATTTTGTGGATCCACGCAGATTCCAGAACTTTCTACCACAGAAATGTGAGGAAAATGTGTGTGTGGTTTTTTCTTATACACATTTTTAGGTTTGCAAGGGATTCTGGGTAACAGAACCTGGTGAGAGCCAGTCCAGTCACCCCATCCTGCATTTCCCTGGGTATCTAGTTTTAAAAAATATATAGGTTTGTTAGGTTTCCCTAGGTGCCGGCAGAGTTAGGGTTCAAAACCTACAGCTAGGCACTTTGCAAAAAAAGGGTAATTTTTCTTTGTTAAAATGTGGTGTGTCCACGTTGCGTTTTGAGCTGTTTCCTGTCGTGGGCACTAGACCTACCCACACAAGTGGGGTACCATTTTTATCGGGAGACTTAGGGTAACACAAAATTGTAGAGCAACTGTTATTACCTATTGACTTTCAATGCATTTCTGCCTTATAAATGAAAGACCATGTGTAAAAATTAAGTCATTTTGAAAAATGACCAATAATCCTCATGCTAGTATGGGTATTCCCAATTTCGGACATGTGCAAATATCTACTGTTTCTAAACTCTATATTTTGTTCCCATTTCAGAAATACATAGGTGTCTTTTCATACCGATGTTTCCATGTATGCATTTTCCCAGAATAATTGCTATATACCCTGTACATAATAAAAAAAAACATTGCAAGTCGCTGCTCAGTTATTGGCTCTAGGTTCGTCGGGTTCTTGGTGAACCTACAAGTCCTATATATCCCCACAACCAGAAAGGTCCAGCAGATGTAACGGTATATTGCTTTCGAAGAGCTGTCATAATTAGAAGGAGTTACAGGTGAAAACGTTGACACAAATGGCTGTTTTTTTCAACTAATTTTCGATTTTTCCTATATTTAGCTGTTAGTTTCTATAAAGAAACCTTGAAGGATCTACACAAATGACCCCATGCTGAATTCAGAAGTTTGTCTACTTTTCGAAAATGTATAGCTTTCCAGGATCCTTTATTGCTTTCATACCCATTTCTACCATTAACTGGAAGGAGGTTGAAAGCACAAAAAAATAACAAAAATAAGCAATGTCCAAGAAAAATGCCAAAACTGTGTAAAAAATGTTAATTTTCTGACAAAAGTCTGCTTATTCCTGAAAGCTGGGAAGATGGTAATTTCAGCACCATAACCCCTTTTTTGATGCCATTTGCAGAGGAAACACCAGACGCTTTCATCTCTAGCCCTTTTTTCCACCAAAAAACACAATTTTTCTGTATTTTGGCAAATTTCTGGGTCCCCTCATGGGGAATCCACAAACCCTGGGCACCTTTAGAATCCCCATGATGTTAGAAAAAAAGGACACAAATTTGGCTTGGATACCTTATGTGGTCACAAAGTTACTGTGGCTTAAGCGCGAACTACCTCAAATAGCCAAAAAAAAAGGCTTAGCACAGGTGGGGGAAAGGCCTAGCAGCGAAGGGGTTAAGATAAAGTTGAGTCTTGCTTCCATCCACAATGCTTGGCTCTTGGTATGCCCTTTAATTATCATAAGCTACTGAAGGGGTGATCAGTTAGGCGCGCTCTAGGCAGATAGGAGTGCTGGCCACAAATGTGAGTTCCACTGAAATGCTGTTGGTGAGGCGCATGTGAATGGCCGTATGCATATATATGTGCTCACTTACCCCTTCCCGGAGTGTTTAAGGCGCCCCTGGTGAGTCCACTTGTCTGGGGTAAATCTGTGTGTAATCATCTGAGCTGGGATACCTTGCAGTGTGAGGAGAAAGGCAAGGCGGGTGGCAGCTGCAAAGTGCATTTAAAGCGCAAGCTGCCAAAAGCACAAGGGGCAGGAACCAAGGAGGGAAGCAGGAGACGGGCTGGAAAGGGCGTTCACACTCCTGGGCCCAGGGAGTTGCAATCGAGTGGCGGTGGGCATGCTGACTCCAGAGTGAGCATGAGCTGCACAGGCCAGATGCTGTTCTCTTTGTGCAGCGCAAGGGACCCAGGGCCTTTTGCTTCGCCGCCGATAACAGTCTGAAGCTTCCTTCTCGCCTCCTGCCCCATACACCGGTATTGGGACCTGACCCTGCCAGGACACTGGGACCACAGAAATGCAGAGTCTGCCGCTCAGGGCCCGGGTTCATCTAGAATTCATTAAACACTAGTGCAGCCCCTCATTCAGGGATTGAATGAAAGAACATCTTTATTGGAGTTCATTTACTGTAGCCTCTTACTGGATTAGCCTGGTAGAGAGTTAGCTGAGAAACATTTCTCCTTTCTCCCTAAAACAGTGTGTTGAATCAATATATGTAGTCAGGAAATGACCAAACGTAAACTGCATATTAGGAAAGATTTACAGTTATTGTGTGGACAAGTTCCCATAAATGAAGAAATAAGACCAATAATGGAAAATGAAAATGCTAAAAATTATGATCTTAGTCCCATAACAATTTTGTGGTTAAAAATCAAAGCAAACATGTACTTTATTGGGTTGGGTGGGTGGGGGGGGGGGGGGGCTAGGGTGTGAGTAAGAGTTAAATCAGATTACTACTGTTCAAATGAATTTAACTTTTTCGGATACTGATATAGCCCAGATTAAAGCACCAAATAGATCAGGTCCCACGAAAACATCAATGGACCTTTTCAGTAGTACACCAATTACTCCAGGTAACATCCTTGATTTGGGTCAAATATATTAACAACCCCAGTTTGTAACACACAGAATTCTTTTAACGCACCAAGGGAATATGTTCAGCTATCTACTGTATTTATGGAGTTAAATCCAGTACTCAGCACAATATTGTCATTAATGGAGAATTCGGTTCTATTGTCTGTTCATACCCTGCAGATGCTGATCCGCATTCTCCATAGCTTATTAAATAATGCGAAGAGAACCAATAAAAGCCTGGACAAATCCAAATATACTCAAGGATACAATTAATTTTGGCCACTGTAGAATTCCACACTACTTGACAAGACCACACAAACTTATTTGCCGCTAAAACAGTCAGACAAAGTTAGTAAGAACAATACCAAGAAGCCCAAATAAGCTGTTGTAGATTTCTTTCATCAGGATAACTCATTGGTGTGCCTATTCGGGGAACATTGACTAACAGCTACCCCCTTCGAGTAAAACCCTACAGATCGTTCATTTTATCCAGTTTTCTCTAAGAGGAATTAAAGGCCATCCTCTGGGAAGTGCGGCTGCCTGGGAATAACAACTTAGCTGAAAATAAATCACCAAAGATACTGAAGAAGAATTGCTAGAGGCCTAACAATCAGTCGTCAGTTCAACAAATTCTCCAGTTAGCAAAGACAGGTAAAAGCCTTTGTAATCAGAAGGGTACAAATCGCAGACACTAGAAAAAGCACCCAACATAGGTGAAATTCAAACCCGAGTTACCGTAGGCCATGGAGCGAAGCCCCTGCAGTCTTCTGAAGACTTCTCCTATGATCACCATCTAAGAATCAAATTTAAATCACTTGGCAGACGAGTATCAAATTGTGACGGGCTTAGTGTTCAGAACAATACCAGGCAATAATGATACCAAGGAGGAAGTGAAAACAAATCTTTTATTGACTTTGAAATCAGTCTCTTATGCACTAAGGTCCTCCTTTGGTTTGGGCTTTTTGGCAATTGTCTCCTTGCCACCAGGGGAATGAGGAAATTAAGGCCGTCCTGGCTTCTCCACCACACTGTGGTTCAGGTACCGGAAGTAGTGTCTCCAAAGCTTTTCTCGGTTAACACGGCCAAAAACCCAAAAGGCAAAAGAGATAAAAATGTGGTCAGTGGGGAAGCGACTTCCTTCCTCATAAAAGGGAGCGGGGAGTGAGGGATGAATCACCACCACGAACGCCGACACCGTGCGATCCCTATTGTGACCTCCCTCTCATTTACCACCTCCCCCTACCCTGGAAACCCCTGCAGCTTCGCCCGTACCTTGTCAACCCACCCTCTTCCTGGAGGGTGGCAGGGCGGAGCACGGTCTCGTTGGCCTCCTGGCTTAACGTCTTCTTCGAGGGCAGCGCTTCCTCTCTCGGTTCCTCTCCGTTCGTCCGGGTTCTCCAACCTCCACGCCTCCGACTCTGCTCTCGGCTGGGATTCTTCTTCCGCAAATTTTGCGGGGGCTCGCCTCTCTCGTTTCGACTGCTCTCACACTCGATTGGATGGACGATGAATACGTCATAGGCCACACCTCTGGGGAGTCCTCCGAAGGAGATTCCTTAAAGGGCTCCACTCCTGCCTGCATGTAAGGTAACAGCACGCCGTTAATCGCGTCAGGAGGCCAACCAGTTCTCCCGTCGTCAGCGGACTTCTGACACAAATGGAGCCCAAAATTGACCGAGAATTACATCACATAAGGGCTCCGATACAAAGGGACTCACTGGAAGAAATAAAATTTGGAATGGAAGAGGTTTAAATTAAGCCTGGGCGTAGTGGGGCTACGTGGAGCAGCGCGTAGTGTGCCCAAATCTACGCACACTCGCACGCTCCGCGTAACCCCACTACACGCCGCCCGCCTCCCGCCCACCCTCCTTTTAAAATAATATCATGCATGATAAAATAATTAAATGTAAAGACTTACCTGCAGTGCGGCGTCTCCGGGGCTCCCTCTTCCTCGTTTCCAACTTCTTGTGAGAAATGCGCATGCGCGGACGCCCGCGCATGCGCATTTCTCGCATGTTCACTTCTCAAATTCCATATTCCACTATACTAATTCACCACAAGTCCTTTATGGGTTCCAGAGTAGCGTGCTACTCGCCAATAAAGCGTTTCAACACCCCATCAGGGTTACAAACGCTATATAAATGGCACACCTTTTCCCCTTTTCTACCCCTCCCCAACCCTTCTCAATCCAAATAACTGACTAACATATCCACCACGCAAATTACTTTCATGTTTCACCATACCATTTCAACACTAATCCTTATGGGTTCCGGAGTAGCGTGCTACTCGCTAAAAAAGCACTTCAAATCCGCATCAGGGGTAGCCAGCGCTATATAAATAAAAACCTATTTCCCTCGTCTATCCCGCCACCTACCCTTCTCTATCCAAATAACTGAATAACATATCCACCACTCAAATATCTTTATATTTCACTATACTAATTTTCAACACTAATCTTTTATGGATTCCTGAGTAGCGTGCTACTCGTCAGAAAAATGCTTCAGTACCCATCAGGGGTAACGGGTGCTATATGAATGCAAACCATTCTTTCTCTTCTATCCCTCGGCTATCCTTCTCAATCCAAATAACTTACTAATATCCACTACTCAAATTACTTTCATATTTCACCATACTATTTCACCACTAATCCTTTATGGGTTTCCGGAGTAGCGTGCTTCAACACCCCATCAGGGGTAACAACCGCTAAATAAATACAAACCTTTTTTCCTCTTCTAGCCTTCTGCTATCCTTCCGAATCCAAATAACTGACTAACCTATCCACCACTTAAAATTTACTTGCATTTTTCACTGTATTAATTCAACACTAATTCTCTATGGGTCCCGGAGTAGCGTGCTACTCGCCGAAAAAGCGCTTCAACGCCTCGTCAGGGGGTAGTAAGCGCTATATAAATGCAATTACAATACAAAACAATATATTTTTTTCTCAAAATGGTATAAACAAAAGGTTTGCTGTTCTAGCGTTGTTTTAAAAAACAACTTTTTAAAGTACGGTTTTAGCATTTTTCGAGGAGTTAAGCCATTTCTCCTCATTTTTATGGTTTTAACTTACTTGCAGTTTGTGGTGGAAACTGATGTGAAACCCTTGCATAATCCCGGAAAGCTATACATTTTTGAAAAGTAGACCACATTCTGAATTCCGCTTGGGATTATTCGTGTAGCTCAATCATGATTTGCCCAAAAACAGACATTTGTGGCAAGATTTTCTTATGTAACTTATTGTCACTGTGGTAGATTTAAGAAAACAATATACCGTTGCGCTTTTTTTGCAGAGCTTTCAATCATACGGATTGCAAATTGTGTGGGAAAAGCTTGATGGATTTTGGATTCTGACAGAAGTACTAATTAGCATTCAGTGTCTGCACAATTAAATATGGGTTCAAATGAAATTTGACCATATTGGGAATTTAACTGAGAAACCAACATACAAAACATTTTGCCGTCCGCATCTGGGCCTCAAAAGTTTGAGGAAATGTGAATTGGGGAAAAAAGAGGAGAAAGTGCAATTAAGGGAGTAAGGCAGTAGTGGCATATTTAGAATAGCGAAGAAGCATACATAGGTAAATAACATCATATCAAGGCACCTCCAAACATGTTGGTTAACATAGGGTTTCAATGGATATATAGAACATTCTCACAGCTAAGTGACACATTTGAGTTCTGTCATCTGGCTGTTGCAAGTAGTGTTGACATCAAGTAAGAGTTTAAGTAATGCCAGGCTGGAAGCCCTCTCCCAACCCCCCCCCCCCCCCCCCCCCCACCCCCTCAGATTTTGGAATGTTTTATAAACCACTCTTGTCATTGTGGGGGAGTGATCCATCCCCCACTCCTAAATACGTGTCACATTTTGCAATGAGGCATTCCCGGCTGATACATGTGGGAATACTCCTGGGCCCCCTAGTTCATCCTGAATTCCTAGCATAGCAATCTTTGGGCTGCAAATGGCATCTCTGTAATCCTCACACCACAATGCACATTGCCCATGGACCAAAAACTGTTCAATAAAACGGCATTCCCATGTGACGTAGAAGTGTCCGAGCAAACAAGCAATGCTTGCAAGGGAGAGAGTCCCTCAGTCCCATCTTCCACATTTAATTGGGAGTGCGGTAGGCTGTTTGAAGGTACATAAGTTGGACCAGGCGACATCTAGACGATCTAGGCAAGCATCTTGGTGCCATTTTTGCCTTTGTGAATACTGTGCTATCTAGGCGGCCTATATCGTATTCCCACTGCTCGCATAGATGTAAGGTAGGGTCTGGGCCGTTCACTACCAATGAGCAGTAAATGTTGGCTAGGGCCCTTTGCCTAGGGCCCCAACATCAGCTTGGCTACATTCCGGTTACCAAGGAATCTCAGTTATTGCATTTCCCCCAGCAGGACCAGAGCTGATTTGTGACGGTTAACTGTCAAACCTGATCCCTTGGCAAACACCTCAAGGATACACATTAGACTGTTGCAGGAAGTTATGGGGTCCTGCATGAAGATAAGAACATTGTCTGTGTATCAGGATCTGCAAGCATCAATTAATTCATGCCATTGAAAGGCCCTTAAGAGTGCATTCCTACTGATCAGTTCAGCTACTGGCTCTATCACTAGGGCAAAGAGTAGGGTAGGCAGCGGGCGCCCCTGTCTCGGAGCCCGCTCAATCACAAATCACCTGTACAAAGCTCTGCCAATACTGACCTGTACCCTGGTGGCATTTTAGAGCCTTTTAACACATTTGGTAAACTAGGGCCCAAAATTAATTCAGCACATGGACCAGGAGCTGCCACCGTACTGAATCTGACACTTTCTATAAGTCTATGAGACCTGGTGCTTGACGCCCTTCCAGGCATCCACTTCTAGCCAGAGCCAGGTGAAAGCGTCTGACACCGCCTGGTTCTTCGCCTGGGCTTGAAGCACATTCTTCTCCCAATGTACCAAGCGTGTGATGACTCTGGCAAGGTGATTGGCCAGTATTTTTGCCAAGACTTTTGCTTTGGACATGAAACAAGAAGCTCTGAGAGGCAACATGAACAAACTTTAGAATATTGAGAGCCTAAATGACAGACATGTACACATGAAACGAGAGGATATCTTTATATATTCGATCCTTTATTTCAGATATTAAAATGGAAAGTCAATACAGCCAACGCGTTTCGCCCGTGGCGGGCTTCTTCAGGGCATCCAAAAGGAGAACTCCTTGGCATAAGTGTTCAGTTTCAATGTAAACAATAAAAAAGGAGAACCACAAGCTGTATCTGTCAAATCTTTTTGTATGATCCAGTATTGACAAAGGATGTTTAAGAATAGAGTTCCTCCAACAAAGAGCTGTTTGGCAAGAGTAAAGCACAAACGGTGTTAGTGATGTGTAACCGTCAGCCACATCTTAGACTGGACCCGTATTCAGTTCGGGCATCCCGATCATGGCAAATACAATTGGAAAACGTTTGCTTTGGAGTTAATGAGAAACATTAGCCTTATAGACGACTGGAGCATAGGGGGGCCTCCTTAGCTTGGGGATAACTATAATTGTCACTGCTCGGAGGCCATCCGGTAGTGAGCCACTATGTATTGCTTTGTTGAATAATGATAGCAGGCAGAGATGGGTTTGGGTGGCAAACTTTTCAAAGAATATATTTGGTAAACCACTTGGCTTAGGAGGCTTTCCTGAGAACATTCCATCCACGGCCTCTAAGAGCGCCTCAGCATTAATCGAGGAGGTCCAGATCTGTTTGGGTAGTGGGGCTAAGCATCAGAACCAAGAGTTCCTCGATCAGTGGACTGAGATGATTGGTCTTCAGTGAATTGCCACTGGCCTATAAGGAGCAATAGGACTCACTAGAATCATTAGCTCCCTGGACTGCTTGGCCTAGCCAAGCACAGTACGACAGATGAATGTTCTGATATTCCCCAGTTGAACAAATCAACCCCTCTCACCTCAAGGAGCATTGCCACCAGAATGAAAAAGAAGTCTTATCTCAACATAGATTTATGGGTGTTGTAGAGGAAGGAGTATACCCGGAACCCCCGGGAGCCAGGCACACCACACTTCCATTCGGCCTAGGGAGGATAACTAGTTGAATAGTTTGAGTGGTGTGTGTCCAGTGGCCCAGGGCACCATGTGTCTAGTTCCTTGTTCATTACTGGTTTAAAATCACCTCAAACCACAAATGTACCAGCTGAGACCCATATGAGTACCGCCGTCAGTTTGCAGTGTGTTGTCCAGGAAGGTGGGTGTACGTGCACACTAGCCAATGTCCAGTTCAATCGAATAAGTCTGTTAACTGTACATAACTTGGCAATGAGTCCCTGCAAACATCTGTTATGTTTAAGAGAAAGGACTTATGAATTTGTATGGCTACCCCACAGAGACTGATGTAAATCAAAGTGAAAAACGTGGGATTAACCATACCTGCTCGAACAGTGGCAGTCGGTAGCTAGGAGGTGGGTGTCCTGCTATGGGAGCACGTGCAATGAGTGGCAATTGACGTAGTACGGCACAGCACCGTGCTTGATTTTAATGTTAAGCCCATTCATCTTCCATGTCTGTATCTTAAATGTGGCGACATGTTGTGATTACACTTTAATGCCATGTGTCTTCAATGTAGCATAAGGGTACCCAAGAGCTAACTGTGTTAAAGAGCAAGAAAAAAAGAAAAGGAGCACCAGACCAGAACAAAGTCCCTCCTCAACACACTGTCCCCAGCACCCATTTCACCTCTTCAAGCACTCACAAATATTCAAAATACAACTTTGTCAGGTGTGTCTCTTCATCTCCGTGTAGGCAGGTAGTCCAGAAATCACCACCGATGATGATGGGCCCCAGAGGATGTAAGTACAGTAGCCCCCATCGCCATTCCAAGTAGTTGCCATCTCTATGACAGGCCATTTCATCATCCAACATTTGTGTTGAATCATGGAGCGCAGGCTTACTTTGCTGCCCCTCTGACAGCTGCTAGGTCTTCTTTAGTCTTTTGTAATGTTTGAAACGTTGATCTTCCAGGCACTGACCTCGCCCTGGGAAATGTCTTTCTCTAGTGTCTGCTTCAAAGCGTGGGTGTAAGGCCAACATAGACTACCCCACCAACCACTTTCATGCATCATTTGGAGAGTCCAAAAAGTGAGATCTTCCCTGGTGGTTCACCTAAGTTTAGTAGGAAATAGAAGTGTTTATTTCAACTGCACCATGTGTAGATTTTGTTCAACAGCAGCATATGATTGCCACTGTCGCTGGACCTTAAGGGTGTAACACTGGAAAAGCATAAGCGTAGCTGAGCCATGGTAGATGGTGCCTTTATCTCTGGCAGTTGATCAGTATAATTAAGGAAGCGTGTTATGAGGGGCTGAGGCATGGCACCAGGAAGACCTCCAGGCCAGGGAGCGGGTGGCCCTCTCCACAACAAGTAATTGGAAAGGCTGTCAGCAGGGACCCAGGACTGCAGCCAGTCCGACACAAACTTCATTGGGGTAGGACTGTCGGGGACACTCTGCTTTGATTGACACTCTGCGTCCTCAGCTTTGTCTTCTATGGCTTTAGTGTATGGTTGCAGTTGCAAGATTTTGGTCGGCAGATCCTATACGACCTCTTCTGCCCCTGCAAGCTTACTCTTCATCTCAGTCAATTGGTCAGCCACATTTTGCAGATCCTACCATAGTAGTGAGTCGTCAAGCCCCACCTAACCAATCTTGTTCACTTGTAATGATCCAGTTTCATTGATCTGGGACATCGCCTGCTATGTTCCCTTGAGTCCCTGGTTCCTCTGGATGGACTGCTGGGTCGAGAGCCTGTGCAAAATGTATCTATATTCCCCCCTGTGCATCTGTTTGTACTTCACCATTCTGATGGCCAGTAATGTTGGTTGAGCAAAATTTTGTGGGGGGGGTTGATTTTCCTCTCCCACTGTGGAGGGGGAAAGTGAAGACCTCCCCTCATGTTACAGAACTTTTCTGGGCAGATGGCTTGGTCAGTAGTGGCTGCAGCACTCCTCTGGGTCCAGTGCTCTGATGTAAGTCTGAAGAGAGGAGGATAAGAGGTAGGTAAGAGACAGGGAAAGGGGACTGGAGGGGCTTGTCTGACGTCCACTCAGGCGAACACCATTGTGGGAGGGCACCCTCTCTGCAGTTTAAGTTATCTTCCTTTATGGTGCAATCCTGGGAAAGGCACAGCGCTCCCAGCCCACCCAGCAGCCAAGTCAAAGATCAGTTCTCACTGGAAACTCTGAGGAGAATAAGGGAGAACCCTCAGTGTGTACCCTCAGCTTCAGGAGCGAGGGGAGACATTTAATTGCAAAACCCTGAAGCAGACTAGACTCAAAGCAACTCCAGTAACTCTACAAGGACCAGCGGGCCTCCAACGTCCTATTGCACCCCGGAACCTCCTATCCAATCGTAGGTCTCACCAGTGCCCTTCAACAGCGGGCGGCCACACCTCTGCTGTGGGACTCTGCCCCATTGTAGCGCCTCACAGCCCAAGTCCTCGGTGTCAGGTCCTAACTCCAGGAACCCCCGCTGGCAGTCCACTGCCAGCCGGCATGTTCATGGGAGCCACAGCATCAGCTAGTTTTGGGACAGCGCGCGTTGAGTACCACTCTGTTGAAGCCACCGCCACATTCCAGTGTTCTAGGCTCTGCTCATCCCCCAGCCTGATGTACGAGGCCAGAACCCGCATCCCTCACCTCTGGTCTGCCACACAAGCCACGACTGCACCAGGGCAACCTTCAGCTCACTGATGAGCCTGGTAATGACCAGATTTTCAGGGCTTCAGTGCAGAGCTCACAGGGTTGTGGCCACGTTGTTGATCAGCGAGGCCACACATCCCTGAAAATTTAGTCTTAAGGACTTCACACCCATTGGCCTTCATTGCCAGCTTGTGGCTGTAGCAGCTTCTACAAAGAACAAGTTGGCAATTACCGTCGGTAAAACAAAAAGTATGCAGTTTGGTAGATTCCTTTAGTAGATGCTAACGACCGGTGTAGATTTCGTTTAATTTGGTGGATTTACTGTTGAACGAGCAATAGACGTGTACCTTAAAATAATATTTCACATTGTATTACAAGGAACAGCTGTCGTAATCCCAAAATTAAAGACTGATTTGAATAATTTCAAAGTGAAATATTCAAATCGTTGCTATGCATGCCACCGCTGTCCCAGTGGATGCTTTATGGCTGAATCTGGGTGGCAAGGAATTTAATGTGGATGCTAAAATGCCAAGGATTAGGTTTAACAATAAGCATGTGAAAATGGGGTAGCGCATTTGCTTATTTGTGTCGGAATGACCTACTTCAGTCTGAAATGAAAATGAGTATTTAGGTCAGGGAACAGTTATGAAATATATTATCCAACTATAACATTTCTAATATGGTTCACATTTCTAATATGTAAATGCTTTTATATCATGAAAGAAGTATGTAAGAATTATGTTTTTCAGCTGGGTTTAAGGTACTTGATGCTAACACCACTTTAATTTGCAAAATTCCCACAAGTTGAACTGGAACCCCTCCCATATCACAATATCTGACACCCACTGTCGGAATATATTCAGCTCCACACTTCTACAGTTCAAGAGCAGCTGTCTTCTGCTACATTTTGAAAGGCTTGCTATTGCACCAATTCACATGAAATTCACACCGTTACCCCCAAATTTTTTAAGGCTCAGTAATTATCGAAACGCTGGTTCAAAACACATTTGATACTCATACAGTCCTGAAAAGGTCTCTAGTTTTTAGGTCTCGCTGAGTCAGCGCGCATGCGCTGCTCGGAGAGACTTTAGTAAGTGAGGACTTCAAAAAATGCTACCGCCGGCTACAGCTTGCAGTGCATGTGCGCGGGCAAGCTGTGGCCGGCGGTAGCATTCCCCCCCCTGCTTTTTAGCCAGCTTGCTAGAACGCACAACAAGCAAGCGCACTTGCGCGCGCATCCCTTGCGTGTTTTAGAGCGTCCTCGCGATCACTTTCACAGCGATCGTGATCGCGATCACTTTCGTGGCCAATGCTTGTTTCCTCCTTTTTCGTTATATCTCCTGCCCCCTTTCCACCTAGTGTGCTTCCTTCCCCTCCCTTGTTCCTCCCCTCCTTCCTGCGTGCACCATGCAGTCTTTCCGCATCTCACCTCTTTCCCCACATTTCTACCTGCGCCGCCTCTAATCCTATAACCATCCTCCCCACTTTGCTGTCTCTTTCTACACGTGGTCTGTCTCATTTCCCTCGTTCTCTGACTGCCTTTGTCCCAGTACCTCCTGATGCACACCACCACACGTCCCTCTCTTAACCTCTCTCTCACGCTTATTCTCTCCTACGTCACTCCCCCTCATTATACCATGCCATTGCACTTACTCCTTTTAATGTTCTCTCCTTCACTTTCTTCCTTCCCATCACTTCTCTTTGCCACCCATTTCTTACAATATCCCACCCTTGAGCCCCCTCCCTCACTTTCTTTTCTTCCCTTATTACGCTTCCACATTTCATTCTTTCACCTCTTCCCTCTGCGCCTCACGGCCTTCCTCTTCTCCTCTCCACTATTCCCTCGGAAGCCTTTTCTCTCCCTTTTCCTATGCTCGCTCCCCCACCCTTCTCCCGCCCTCCACGCCCTTCACTTCTCCAGCCTCCGTCTCATCCTCTCATCCGTATCTCATTGTTTGCTCCGTTATTTGACAATTATGAAATGAAAACCTTTTTTTCGTATGACGATCCAATCTTGTCGGTTGACGCAACGGCTTCCCTGATTCTCTGCAAAAATTGTATCCCGCCCCTCCCTCTTGACTTCGAGAAACGGCGTTAGTGGAAATAAGACTGAACGCTGTGCGGGGGAAAAGGAATGAAAACAACATCTCCCTTGGAGATGCACGTCTCCAGCAGGATTCCTGCTTGGGACCACCACACTACCCCAGTGACTCAATACATGTCTTTTCTGGAATAATGGATCAATTGGTAAAAAAAAGGATGTGATTGGTTAATTGCCCCTGACCTAGCATGAAGCCTGCCAGAGTTGTTTCAAGTTTCATATAATTTATTAGGCCTTCCCCACCTACTGTCCAATTACATCTCGTTTGTGTGTCACTGGGGACGTTGATACCAACTCACCCTTTGTGTTTTACAGTCATTTTTAACTGAGGCTTATCAACTTCACAATTTTCCATTCTCTTGTTTCCAGTACCTGCCTACGGTTACACATTTGTTGTCTGCTTGTCTGCTGCACACATAAGTGGAATGTCAATTGAATTCTCCACTCCTAATGTTACTTCCTCCTTTTCTCATCCCGTGGTCACTATAATCAATCTTTAATAATATAGTGTGTTTCTGATCAAAACTTAATAGGAGTAACACATAACATTTGTCAATTTACCCTGCTTAAGTCCAATACACTTACTTGAATTAGATAGTTTAGTATATAAACAAATGCGCAATAAATGGAACAGTTTGGATTACTGGCTGCCAAGTGAATGGTTGCCTCTCACAAAGATACATTTTCAGGTTTCATGTCTCCCAGCACTTAAAGCAGTAGTGCAGACAGTATGCAGAGCCAGTTTCTCACTTTGTGTTACATGTTATACATTCCTAGGATTTTATGATAGGGTATCTTGATCTTTTTCACTGCTGGCCTTACACTAAGGTGCAGCATCTGGTTCATGGATTGACTAGGTAAAGCATCAGACACCTCTTTGGAGATCTGGTGGGTGATTCTCCATCCCCCCACAAACCCTAACCTGCCCTGGTTGGTAGTTCAGACTCCGCCCCTTCCCTACCTGCAGGTTCCAGGACACTTCATTTACCCTCTTTATTACATTTTTGAGGCATCATGAAACTGATTGTCGTTCCCCAAACTTGCAAATCATTGTTCTCTATCAGAGGCAATAATTCAGTCTGCTCTTTCTGATGCCCTAGTCAAGGACATCCAATATTGCACCTCAAGGGCCGCATTGATGCCAGGGTTCCAGAATATCCTCTAGGGACATATGCACAGGCAGTTAATCATCGAAGTGGCAGTTATTTACTTAGTGGTTATCCTGAAAATGTAGTATGGATCTGGGCCTCGTGTGCTATATTGGATTCCCCTGCAAATTGTGTCTTAAGAGCAGGCGCATCAGAGGAGTGGTGCAGAACACCACATCATACCCCCTCTCTTCCTAACTTGAGGGAAGTAAAATTCGTTTAAGAACTCGGGTCATGATTTTATCCATGCTTTGTGCTGCTCCCTTATCATTCCTCTGATATTAGCAGGAAACTTGAAATGAAAAAGACTGCATCTGGACTGGCATAATATCCAGGAATAGACTGACTGCATCTGTGCACAAGATCATTCTTTACATCATGGCTTCTTCCAGGTCAACATAATTTTTCGAAACCTTTTACAAGTTTAGGCCAACTGCTCCTTGAGATGGTGCTAAGTACAGCTCATACACCCACCTTAGTTTTTAAACTGCCTGTAATTCTCCCACCCAAGTAGTCTAATTTTCCAAACCTTGGCCATGTCAGTTCACAATTTCCAATCAATTGTTTGAGCCAGTATGCCATTGTGTTTACCCCTTCCCCATTTTCATTCCAGGATTTTGAATACTGGGATAAAACATGAAAGAATTATTGAGACACATGGTGCTGAATCTGTTAACGTTTTTAACTCACCAAGTGAACATACAATTATCCATTTTACAAAAAGAACAAAATGATTTTATTAGAAGCTGCAGTAAGTAAAAACACTTTTAAAACTTGTTAGTATTTCCCCAGTGTGAATACATTTGCCATCAACTTTTGTGCGATGGCCTGGCGGGTCACATTATAAATATATATATTTTTGTCTTTCTTTTTCAATACTGTAATTAGTGCAGCAACTGTTATATATACATATTTCCCTCCTTGTGCAAGTCTTCTAAACCATCATAATGCAGTCATATTTATTTTATTTTATTTTCGTCTGTTCAGAGATGTTTTTGGCAGTTAAAGGGGCAACCTTTTGTTTTGCTCCCACCCTTATGTGATGTTTTCAATGAAATCAATAAACACCTTGCTTTCAAGTGGCCGTTCTTTTTTTTTTTTTATTATTTTTTTTTTACGTGGTTAAATATTGGGGCTTAACTATATATGCCAACTTTGGTTAATGTTTTTGTCACTATAAAAATTAGTCCGATTTAAGGTTTACCAGACAATAACACACAATATAGATGAAATGGGAGCAATAAAAAACGATACTTAGAACATGTCTGCTAAATGCGTCCTGAGCATAACTTTAAAATTAACACACCACCCAAGTGAAAAGTTACATCGTTTGAGTTTTTTCGAAGGCAAATAAATAGCTTTCTTCAACAAGCATTGGCATAGCCAATAGGTCTCGCTTTTGGGACCTTATAAGTTTTTAGCCATGCAACAGTTGATGTTATTGCACCAAGGATATTGTGCTGCATAACTAAATACTTATAAGGTCCCAAAAGCGAGACCTATTGGCTATGCCAATGCTTGTTCTCAGTAGTCAATGTGTGGTTCATTGGCCACAGCATCAATCACTTTGGGCATGAAGTTAATAGTTGTCCCAGAGATTCGCATCATTAGCTATAATATACATTTATTACACACTATGGTCATACCGCGTCCGTTCAGTATAACCAATACTTTCTTATTCTTGGAATATGTTCACCTATTAGCGAGCAAAAATCAAACGATTGTCCTGGAAAGTGAGCATGCGGTATATTTTCAGCATGTTCATTCATTTCTGAAACATAGAGCAGCAGATTCTAATCCAAATGGTAACCATAAATGCTAAAAGCCTCATCTGGTTTAATAAAAGTGACGACCCTCCTAAGCTCTGGAGTACTTTAATTTGTTGATAATTAGCATTTGAATCAAGGGTAGGAAAATGATGCTACCACCAACCTTTTTCACATTATAACGACTGTATGCACGGCATACAGTGAGTAACCTACAGGTTACATTAATGTTCCTGTGCAGATTTGCTCTAAAAGTTTGGAGAAGTCTTCCTAAACTCCTCACTTTATTTAAAAACACACACACACACACTCACTCACTCACTCACTCCACTCACTCACTTTTCTCGTAAACAAATGTGTGCAAAACTTCCACTCAACCCAAACTTTCCTGAAACTGTGTGTCATTGGTTATCGTATTTAGTAGAATCAATACCGTTTTTTCTTCCAACTTCCCTGGTGGTGCAGCATTAAAATGTTTTTCCTTTTTAGGGTGCATACATTTTACTTGTGATTTTGTTATTCCTCTAAGACACTCCCAAAGTAATCTAATAATGGTATTTGATTGCACTTGTAAACTCCTGGGGATACAACAGAAGGACCGATTAGAGTCAGACCAATGTGAATAAAAAGGAGTCGTATTTAGTATGGTATTGAGATCCAGTCAGTCACTACATCAAAACATATACATTTTGGTACCATAGAACAACTCAACTTCCCTCCTATACTCCAGATTTCACATATTGCACTATTGTTTGACAACTATATACTGCTCAACCTTGATCTGCACATTTTCCCTGGGTTTACAGTAGTACACTTTGACATAATTACCCATTTTCTGCACATTTTCTTTTAATTAATAGCCAAGAAACTCCTTGAATTTGCTGCGTGGTTTCATGAAATACACAGATGACCCCCTCATATCGATCCCGGTTTTTGTCTTTACTTATTTGAGAGTTTTCTATAGCTCGAATTTGATCCTGTGTTATCAGAACGCTGTGCAAGAGAGAAACATTTCCACCTGTAAGAGTGGTTGCATCGAATCATGGTCGGTTAACTATATGTATCAAACATAGTAGAGAAGGATATCAACCTGCAGTAGAGGTTACATAGAATCATATTATTCATTTTCAGTTGAGTATATGTTCCCTCCTCATATTCTTCTATCCGAGGGAGACCCTGGGAGACGTCCATGTACATCATGGATTGTTTACCTGTAGAGAGTGGTTACATAGATTCATAGTCAGTTAATGGTCTGTTTTATATGTAATAGAGAAAGGTATCGGCCTGCAATAATTTACCTAGAATCATATCACACATTTTGTGTTAAGCAAATGTTCCCACCTCCATAGTCTTCCCTCTGGCGTTGACCTGAAATACGTCTACGTAAACCGTGGATTGTCTGATGCATCTTTTTGGTATTTCCAAGAGGTAGACGTAGGAGGTTTGTTGGAGGGCTTTGTAGGACTGCTCAAAACCTATTTGTGCCAAGGTGTGTCTCAAGCGAATTTGTTTATTGAAGTTGGGTAGTGACAGGCTGGTACATAGCTCTTCTTGAAGCAAAGTGGGGCGGGGACTGTGATAGTGAGTCAGTGCTTCAGAGGGTGCTCACTTTTCCTACCTTTCTAGTATTTTGGTGTTTCCTTTTGAAGAGCTTTGTGCGTGATGCAAGCTGTTTTGTAAATGCACCTTGCTTGTTTATTTATTTATTCCTGCATTTATTATAAACCACATCCCTCGCCCCCCTAAGGGATATCATAGCGCTGTAAAGCTCCCACATGTCATCCAGACAAAACCCCACAATAAACCCTCTACATGCCAAGTAGCCCTAATCTGAAAACAGACAAGTTTTCAATCAATCAATCAATCAATTCAGCTTTATTTCGACTTATTTTGTCATAAAAGCAGCATACATAGGTTAAAAAAGAAAACATAGTACATAGTCCAAAGTTCCAGGCAATATGATGGGGGTCAATCACATTCAATTCTATCACAGCTATGCTAAAAACATATAAATAGTTAAAAAGCCAGATAATATAAAAAAGATCATTAAAATACATTTTGCAAAGGGTAAAAGTAAAATTCATAGTATCAAACCAACCAGGTACAATAGCTAACCAGTCTTTAAGTGTTAAAAATTGTATCCTTTCTTATTCCTTATAAGGTATACATTGAATAGGAATCTACTTAGACCAAAGACTATTAGTTGTGAAGTATTTGCTTTGAATGTACGTTCTGCCTCTTTAAAAAGCCTAAACCCCAGATTTATACACAGGGGTTTAATCCATCGAATTCTTGGTTTTTTGTAAGCTGGGCAGAAAAACAGTATATGGGCATCATTTTCTATTGCTTTTTGTACGCAAAGGGTGCACAAACCATTTTCGTCTTCGTTGCCCCTCCAGCTACTAGTATTTGCAGCTATCTGTAAAACTCCATAACGGTATTGAAGATACAGTGTTTTAGCTAGTGGTGGTCTTATCTCATCCATGAATTGTTCGAATATAGGGGTATCCTTTACAGATAAGAATTTCTGTGACAATGTACCCAGTGTAGTATTAGTGGATACTTCGTTCTTTACATATGTCCAAAAAGCAGATTTCAAAAGGTTTTTTGAAAATGGTAACATATTCTGGGGGTTTTCCCAAAGATGTGTAAACCCAAGCTTTTTGAACCACTGGGAGATGTGTTTTAACCAGGGGATACTTTTATATTCGTCGATCCTAATTATTTCTAGCAGTCCGTTCTTGTAATCGCTCAACTCAGGGGTTGTCCATAGTCTAATCCAATAGAGTAGAGGCCTTAGTGTAGCTTGATGATCAGTTCTCTTAAGATTAATATCCAGAAAGACTGGAATTATCGGTGTTCTTACTGGTAATTTGAGTAACCTGCGTATAAAGGTATTCTCTTCCTTCCTAAAAGTATTGTTGCAGGAATAACCCCAGACTTCGGCACCATAAAGTGCTGCTGATTGGGCCTTTGCTTTAAATAATTCAAGTGCCGGCGTAATTGATTTAGATTGGCTACTGCCGTGCACCTTTAGGATGGGCATTGAATTTTGTTTTAGAATTAAATTACTTTTTTCCAATTGCCCTTTCCAATTGGGTAAACTGTCTAGCATAATGCCCAGGTAATTAAAGCTCTCAGTATATTCCAGCTTCTGGTTATTTAAGGCCAAGTTCTTTCTAAAGGATTTCTGAGGATTTATGGACATATACTTTGTTTTAGATGAATTAATTTCTAGTCCCTTTTCCACACAGTAATTATTAAAGGTGTTTACTAGGTTTTGTAAACCTTGCGGGGTTTGCGAGATGAGGATTGTATCGTCAGCAAAGAGCAATGCAGTGACTACCTCCTCTGCTAATTTCGGGGAATCATGTTTGCAATCTTTAAGATAATTGGGTATATTGTTAACATATAAGGAGAAGAGGGTGGGCGCCAGCACACACCCTTGGCGCACACCCCGATTCACAGGGATCTCTTTTGAGATTTCTCCTCCCTTCCCCCATCTAACCCTAGCATAGTTTCCTGTGTGGAGTCTAATTATTTCCCTGAGTAGCTCACTAGGGACTGCAATGTCTTTGAGAGTGGACCAAAGTAATTTACGGGGTACAAGGTCAAAGGCAGCCCTTAAATCGATGAATGCTACGTACAAACTTCCCTTTCTTATATTAATATATTTCCAGCAAATACACATAAATCTAAATACTTGATCTACTGTGCTGGTTTTTAGCCTGAATCCTGCTTGGTATTTAGTTAAAATCTGTTCCCCTTTTATCCACAATAGAAGTCTATTTAAAATGTGTCTGGCGAAAGTTTTTTGTAAAAGATCAATTAAACTAATGGGGCGGTAATTTGCTGGATCATAGCGATCCCCTTTCTTAAAAATTGTTACAATTTCAGCCCCTTTCCATGAATTAGGGATTGGTGTCCCAGCCACTATAGAGTTACATAGAAAATTTATATAGGGTCCCCAAATTCCTACATCGTGCTTTAGCAAGTCACCTGGGATTTTGTCAGGTCCTGGTGCTTTACCCGATTTAATGGCCAGGAGTGCCTCAACAGTTTCTTCATGGCTAAAATGTAGATGGGTATTATTATCAAGTAATCTATTTGTCTCGATATCATCCATGGCCATCTCCTCTTTTGTGTTACAGTATAATTTAGAGAAGTGCTTACACCAGGTTTCTTCATCAAGATATATATCCCTAGATGAACTGCCTTTTTTATTTCCTTTGGAAATTAAGTTCCAAAATGTGGCCTGTTCTTTCTGGTGAGCTGCAATCAAAAGGTCATCCCAAAGAACGTCATCCCAGGTTTTTTTTTGCTTGGGACAGTGTCTTTTTGTATACTAGTCTACTGTCTTTAATTCCCTGAGCGTCCTTTGCTTTTACAGCCTGAATCAGATCACTTTTAGCCTTGCGACAGTCTTTATTATACCAAGGATTTGTCGTCGCTGGGTTATTATCTTTCTGACTCAGATCCTTTTTGTAGCTTTTGCTTAGATGGGGAGTCAGTGCATCTACAAGTTTATAGTGTAAGTTAAGGACATCCTGAGTACCTAGAACAAGCATATGACTTCCCTCCAATACGTCAGCAAATGAATTATATATATTTAACATCGTTTCGTCTTTATCCAGAATGTGGGGCCACTTAATAGCACGTCTATTATTGGAGACCTGGTGATCTCCTGCTGGGATATTTGATATATCTGTCATATTTATTTTTTGTGCGAAAGGTTCTGGATGTAACCATAAATGGAGGGGGAAGTGGTCGCTCTCTATTCTATGGTCTATATTAAAATCTTTTATTAAGTACCATAGATTCATGGAAGCCATTACGAAATCTATATGAGACCTATAGTTCCCCCTACCAAAAGTTGGGGCCGCTGGTCTATCTGATTTAAAACGGCCATTACACGCCCTTAATTCATGATTTACAGTAATTTGTAAAATCTGCATAGCTGCTCTTGAATTTTTTACCATATTATTGGACTCTACAGAAAGGACATTATTAGCTATATCCTGTTCCTCAAATAAGGTATCCAAGCCCAATATCGGCTCATATTGGCAGTTGAAATCTCCACCAACAATTACCTGCTTACTTGGACTTAAGGTATTTAAAAACGAGTCAAGATAGGTTATCACCTGTGAATCTTTGCTATGGGGATACGGTCTATTATAAACGTTTATTAAATATATTGTTTCTTTCCCCTTAGTCACCATTCTTAGTCCCATTATATCTAGGGAATCAATCGGCAGTAATGTGATTTCAGCCTCCAAAGTAACCCTTATCCAAATCACCAAACCGCCCGATGCTCTTCCTCTCGCGGATGGCACTGCGCCCCGACTAAAAGTTTTATAACCCAATCTATGTGGTGTATCTGTGGCCCATGTCTCCTGGAGAAGAATAATATCAGAGTTTTCAATGTAGGAGCACCATCCCTCATCCTGCATGTTCCTTAATATCCCTGCTATGTTCCATGATATTAATCTAACAGAAGTGAATTCAGCTACACCGTCCGCAATATTATGTGATACATTATTTCCATGCGGTGGTGAGTTAGCGATTGTTGGACCCCCATCCTTGATCTGCCTAGTACCAGATTGTCTCTTCTCGCCCAGGCTATCAATAATTACCATGGGGACCCCCACCCCTGATTGGGCAATTTCATCACTAGCTTCCACAATGGACAAAAACATATTTCCACCTTGAGTTGTTAGCTTGATTTCCCTATCTGGCGCAGGGGGTGGAATTAGTCAATCATTTGAATCCAAGGAGCTTAGTGCCAAGTACCTATTATTCATGTTAATCTTGAATGGTAAACCTTGGAAAACATTTTGAGGTATGCTCGGAGTGGTAATCTGCTTACCCCTAGCTAGGTGCTGGTAGAAATAGCCTAGCGGGTGTGCACCCACACTATTCTCTGTTGGTACCAATGATGCTGCTCTAAGTAGTACGGTCGCCACGTGTTGAGGATGTTTAAAGTTGATTATTATGCAATCTCCTTTACAAGCTTTCCTGGCACTCCCAATCCAGGGGACCCGTCTGGTTGATAGAATCTGTTCCGAGTAGTTGACAGGGAACCCACAGTTGTGGTGTAGCCAGGAGACTGTTTTCCGTTTGAGACAGTCGTGTGTTTCGTTTTGCACCTTGGACTGCATAGAATCTAGGGGTGGCACATTTGTAAGTACTACAACATATGGTTCGCATTGAGGGGGTAAATTAATAGAGCGAGTTTTCTTTGCTTGAACCATTGTCCAGCCTGAGGGGGATGTATCGGAGTCCAGGGCAATTATTTTGTCTGGCAATTGATTACTTAGGGTAGAATTAGATGGGGGGATATTCTCCTTAGACGGGACTTGGGTATTTATATCCACTTGCTCATTTGAACCACCCTGCGGCTTGGTCTGGGTGTTAATCAATGAGGATAGGGAGCCACCTAGTCTAAGCACTTCTGCGGATAATCTATCTATTTTTTCAACTAGTGGTTTTACCACTGCCTCTAATTTGTCCTCAAAGGCCTTAATGATACAGGACATAGTGTCTGGTGAAAACATATCATTACCACAGTTATCAGTCATAGTCCCCTTTTGGTTAAAGGGGTATTTTGTGGTGACTTGGCAGTTCGATTTTTGCTGTGCCCCACCTCTGTTTAATTTCGTTTTCCTGCACTCCCTTACAACCCTTTTTTTTGGGGAGCATTCGGAAAGAGAGACAATTCTAGTTTCTTCCAGAAGATTCGGGGGTGTGTTATTAGAGTCTACAGGCATAAGTACAGGACGCTCTAGGACTACAGGAGACTCCGGAAGCGCAGTAAACTCTGTTAACAAACACTCGGTCGCTTGGACATTAGGCGTCACAGTATTTATAATAGTATTACCACTGATACTCAGAGTGCCTGAATTAGTGGAAGTAGTATTTTCACGGCCCAGTGACTTCCTTCTATCCTTATTAATTTGGCTTACGACTTTCACAAGGTAGTTATCCATAGTCGAATATTTCTTTGCCATAAATTGACACTAAGGGTCACGAATAAACAATTAAAATCAGAGCCCTTATTGCTTAGCTGTCTGTGGCCAACCTAGGCGCACCGCGCCTCAAGATATATTACTTAAGCTGTCACCACAAATACAACACAGTGAGTAGTAAGTTCTAAATTGGATCACACGCAAAGACAAGAATCCAACATCTATCCTCTTGTTACACTATCTAGATTTAACTACACTCATGTGCCAAACGTATCAATGAACTTCTGCTAATTGGAGAAAGTACCAAGCAAACCTACAGCTACTTGGGCACCATTCAGTATGTGTCCACTGATAGAGTCGGAAGTCTCTCTAACAAGCTTTTGGCCAGCCAACTCGCAGGTGAAACGTATTACAAGCTTGCATAGGTAAGTCAATTCCGTAAAGTTAATATAATCAGAGCAAATGGTGATGTAGTACGAGGGTATGTCCAATATGACGTGGTCCCTTGCCTTAGAGGGGTGGCCCAGCCCGGCCTCCTTCGACCCCGGACGGCCACAGACGGTCCCGCCCTTGTCCCGGGCTTCTCCCGGCGCTGCCCGCGCGCTTCCCGCGTCGCGGGGGGCAGGGTCCGTTTTGTAGCGCCTCCGGGCGCGCTGGAAGCGTGTTTCCTGCTTCCGCCAGCAGGGGACCCTGGGTAATGTAGTCCTCGTCGGGTGCTCCCCCCACACAGCGGTCGCGGCGGAAGGCAGGCGACGGCGGGAGGGAGACACCACAGCCAGCGAGGAGTGCAAAGCGCAAAGGGACCCAAGCCCACTCAGGTGCGTGACAGGGTTTCCCCCAACTCTTCACAGGTTTTTGACTCGGCCCCCGCTCTGCCGGGGGCAGGGTCCGTTTTGTAGCGCCTCCGGGCGCACTGGAAGCGTGTTTCCTGCTTCCGCCAGCAGGGGACCCTGGGTAATGTAGTCCTCGTCGGGTGCTCCCCCCACACAGCGGTCGCGGCGGAAGGCAGGCGACGGCGGGAGGGAGACACCACAGCCAGCGAGGAGTGCAAAGCGCAAAGGGACCCAAGCCCACTCAGGTGCGTGACAGGGTTTCCCCCAACTCTTCACAGGTTTTTGACTCGGCCGGGGGCAGGGTCCGTTTTGTAGCGCCTCCGGGCGCGCTGGAAGCGTGTTTCCTGCTTCCGCCAGCAGGGGACCCTGGGTAATGTAGTCCTCGTCGGGTGCTCCCCCCACACAAGTTTTCAATTTCTTTCTAAATTGAAGGTGGTCCTCGGTGAGGCAGAGAGCCAAAGTTAGCGAATTCCAATGGACTGGCGCCAAATGCAAGAATGATCTTTCACCTGATCTAGTTTTCCCTATTCTCGTGGACTTTGCAAACGCTAGGTTGCCTGATCTCTGATTCCGAGCCGGCCTATAAAATTCAACTTTGTCCCATAAGATCTCCGGGCTGATGTTACAGGCCTTGTTGGTATGGCATAAAAGTTTAAAATTGACTCCCTTCCAGACTGGTAGCCAGTGAAGGTTGCCAGGCAAGCCGATGCCGAGCCAAATCTGTCTGTATTACAAATTAGATTGGCCACAGCATTTTGGATCACCTGCAATCTTGTGAACAGGCAGTCTGCCATCCCCACATAAAGGGTATTACCATAGTCCAAGCAACTAGTAATCATGGTCTGGATTATGGTTTTCCTCCAAACAATCAGACTCAAGATGAACAATCTTCTTAGACTGCTGAAGCACTTGCCACAAATGCGTTTGATACTTTTTTTTTGCCACAAATGCGTTTGATACTTTTTTTTGCTTTGAAAGCCGATCATGCCCCCCATCTCAGTCTTGTCTGCATTTAATTATAAGCAGTGACCAGTCATCCATCCAACTATTTTGTTAAGGCACTCCTTCAGCTTGCCTCTTGTTTCCTCACGATTCTCCCCCAGCGATATAATAAGCTGGGTAATGTACCATAGGAATAGACCTCAAAACCACATTTCCTTACTATTCTTGGCAGTGGAGCCACATAGATATTAAAAAGTGTTGGGTTCAAGGATGAGCCCGGTGGAACTCCACAGATGAGCCCGGTGGAACTCCACAGATTGATTTCAGGGAATGGGATCTAAAGGTGCCTAACTGCACTGAGTATGATCTGTTCTTTAAGAAGGAACCAAACCATTGGACGGCCTTTGAATATACTCCGATCTCATACAGTCTGTTATTTAACTGACTCTGCAAGACCGTGTTGAAGTAAGTCAAGTAAGATTAGAGTTGCAACCTTGCCCTGATCTACTGCTAGCCTTATATCCTCGAATACGGCCAGCAGGGTAGACTCAGTACTGTTATTGGCCCCGAAACCAGTCTGTGAGGGATCTAGTTGATTGTTTATTTTTACAGATTTAGACAATTGCTTATTCACTAATTTCGCCAAAACTTTAGACATGTATGGGAGAAGTGATTTAGGCCGATAATTAGAAAGAACCGGCACGTCAATTCCTCCTTTCTTAGCCAATGGCAGCAGAACCTTTTCCTTCCAGACCTCTGGGTAAATTGCCTCATCACGTGATTGGATAAAAATGCGTGTAAAATAGGGACAATGATTAGATGCCAGTTGAGAGTAGATAAAATGCAGACAAGGATCAGAGGGGAATCCAGACTTAACCTGCTCTTCAGTAATCTGTTCCAAGACTCCCATGTGAGTGATGGCCTTAGCGTGGCGACCCGCCAAGAACCTTGGGAATCCTCTAATGATTGTTAGGCTTCAAAGGAGGAGTATATCTTGTCAATTTTGTCAGTGCAATAGTTCACCAAATTCTCACAGAGAGCCTCCGAGGGGGAATTTGATCATGATAAGCAATCTGGCTAGTCAAGCTCCTTGACAATTTTGAATAATTCTCTTGAAGAACCACTATTTTCTTCAATGCTTCTGATAAAGTAGTCCTTCTTAGCTCGCCTCAGGGCTTTGTGATACTGTTTTAAAGCTTCTTTATATTTTACCATAGCATCTGCTTTCCTTGAAGACCTCCACTTTTGTTCCAGACTTTTACATTTTCTTTTTAGTTGTTTTTAGTTCCATGGAATACCATATTTTTGAGGAGCATCTTTGGAGGATTACTAACTTTTAAGAGCAGTAAGTAGCCTAAGCATAAACTCAGACTTACCTCAGACTTCACCAATAAGCATTGTTGGTTTCTGTGAGAATTCTGGCTCTGGAGTTCGCAGGGCAATCAGAAAAGTTACTGTATCCTAATTGTGTCAGTGGTAGCTTTTTGCCTTGCATGTCCTGGGACCATGGACCCTTAAACTGTAGACCAAGTATCCCTTTTAGCACTTAACTCTCAGTTTAATGAGGCAGACTATTCCAAGGCTTGACTCAAGGTGGTATTGTAAGTTAGAAACTCAAACCTCAGCATCACATATAATAACACTCTTTAAAGCAGTGCATTGCCTGTACTCTTATGCACTCACTACTAAATACTACACATAAAATGACAACTATTCACAAATTTAAGGTGGAATTGCAAGAAATACATAGGGGGAACTAACACTGTTAATCTAGTCTGATCCCCTAAGCTACAAGGTACTATGTGATAGTTTGTGCACAGCAGGCCTATTACATCATCATATGTCTTTTCACAATATTAAGGTTAGGCCTACTCTACTGGCTGTGTTATGGGGTTCAGTATTCAGAGTGAAAATAAAAATCCCACATTGCTGACCCACTGCCTTTGAAAATCACATTTTACATTCGATAATTTCAGCCTACTCACTTTATCATGAACACAAGGTCTTGACCTGTAAAGGACTTTTGTTCAAGCATATCTAAAATCTTTAAGTCTCCTGTGGCAGCAACACATTAGTGCAGCTGGGCTAAAAAGAAACACCTCATGAGAAGGCGATGACTCATAGAACCAGGCTCATTTTTGGTTATAATGGAGCTGCAATCCTTTCTCAGCTCCCACTTTGTTTACTTGTTTGCCTAAAAACCAGTCTGAAACTTTGATTTTTAAAGATGTCTCTGGTTACCAGGCAACCAGGACCCCTGGATGGGAAATGCTGTTCTATTTTTTTTCTTTGTTAGATATTTCACTTTCTTGAATTGGTGCTCCTACCTCTTTTGTGAGGCACCTCCTACCGCATTGTGTGTCTTTCTCTTCCTTCCCTGGGGCAGGGTGCAACACTTTCTTTGCCAGTCCAGTAGGGCAGAATTTGGGCTCTGCCATCTCCCCACAACACTTGCAGGTGGCACAGCAGTTTCTTTCGGCACTACCGACTCCCTTGCTCTCCCACTCTTCTCATTTTTCTTTGTGGCGTGGGCTGACGCCAAGATGGGCAGTATTTCTGGTTCCCTGGGCGCTCTTGCCCACTGGTGGCTCCACTATGGCAAGATAGGTGTTCTCCTTTTCCCCTCCAGTTGACTGTGTTCTACCGCTACAGTTTTCCCACTTCTAATGCAGAGGGATTGGAGCTCAAATAGTTTTTCCCTCAAAATGCTAACGTTGTCGGTAACTTTCAAAAAGCTGTGTGATATCATCGTAGAACAGTTGTTATAAAACACTTCCGCAGGGAACACGTTGACTGGTTTGGCACCATAATGCCCCAGGTGCCAGTGCCTCGATCCATTGACCTCTTAACTCTTAGATTTCTTCATGGATTCATTTAGCCACTTACATCTTTTTACTGCTTTCTTTTTCTAGCAAACAGTAAGTTGGCTGCACAGGCCCTGAGCATGCCCCCTGCCCTGCCGCTCTGACCTGTGGTCTTTGTGGTACGCCCCCAAGATCCTACACCTCAGACCACCCTCTGTGCCTACACTCCTACGCCATCCATGCCTTTTGCCACTTGCAGAATGACTGTACATAACAAGAGTCTGCAGTTCCCACTTCTGAGCCACCAGGACAAGACCCGTTCAGGAGATATCCGGTAGGCTCCTCCTTCAGTGTCCCCAGCAAGTCCACTTTCCATTGTCCCTGGAGAGAGTTAGGAAGCTGGTATGACCTGAGAGCCCATAAGGTTAAGTGTAGAAAACGGGAGCAGGTGCACCCCAGTTTTATCAGCTGTGCTTGTTATTCCTTTGTTACGTCTGGCTGGTTCTTTCATCATCCCTTGCTTTGCAGGACCTTCAGAAACAAGATGGTGTTTACTTTGATTGGTGAACCACCAACCCACCCCAGTGGTGCCATATCATTGTTCTACTCCCTAGTGTCACCATAGGCACCAGGACACTGTCTGTTGCACTTGTGGGCTGCATTATGTTTAGATTTACATATGGACTCCTCAATCAAAAAGTAAGCCATATCTCTTGCTGGGCCTGTCTCTTCCCACCAAAGACTCCCTAATCCCTTCAAAACTCCCTCCCATCCCCCCCCCCCCCCCCACTAATTAGGCAGTTGCTGGCTATGGAGATTCTCACCTTCTTCCAGCAGGAGATTCCTAATTCTTGTACAAAGAAACTACTGTCTACTGTTGAGGTATTTGGCGTGCTTGCTGGAGCATCAGATGAAGAAAGACACACATACAGTCAACTCAAAGATCTGTCTCACAGAAATATGCTCTTTCATAATCCATGTTAAGGGATTCGGCTATGCCAAAAACAACCTCTTATCCCTATTTTGTGCCCAATGATTTATATACAAACCTTCAGTCCTGAGTTACGTTTTAAACATAAAGTAACACAAAGTATGCTAAAGTGAAAATGCTCTACATTTTACCTTAGAGGGATGATGCAGATCCTTTCAGTACTCAATTGATTCATAGCAGTTAAGACTAGATCCTATTTCCCAATCTGCAATCTGAGCGCGGATGCTGTGCTTCCTCACTCATCCTTCATGAGTGTACACATGTGTAGTGTCACTCGCAGCCTGCTCAGAGCCACTTACCCAAGCTGTACACAGCTCTTTGTGGGAAGAGGTGTGGCGCTGCGGCCAGGGCGACTGACTCCAGAATCTGGGGATCACAGTTTGATCCCCGGCGGCAGATTAGCCCAGTACCATGTGATTCTGGGCAATAGCTTGCTTAAGCTTCCAGACGGCCCCTAGCGCCTAGAGACCCTTACGGGTGATTGTGCGCTTTACAGATGTGTATTATTATTATTATTATTATTATTATTATGAATGCAAAGGCAGCTATTGCTTATCACATTGCGCATGCCCAAGAATCAAATGGCGCTCTTGCTATAACCGGTTTGGTAGCCTAAAACCCTATTGTCTAATCAAGATGAAACCTTTTAGAGGAGGCACTTAATATTTCATGTTGTGAATGTTACATTAGCAAATGTATCATTTAAATCAAACCCCATCAACTAGTGTCTCAATCAATCAATCAGGGTTGGTAAAGTGCAACTACTAACCTGTGAGGGTCTCAAGGGGCTGGAGGGGTTGGGTGGCTACGTAGTGTGCTGGGGTCATCCGACGAGGCAGGTCTTGAGGTCCTTCCGGAACTGGGGCAGTGTGGGAAATTCCCAGAGGTGGATGGGAAGGGTGTTCCAGGCTTTGGCTGCGAGTTAGGCAAAGCACTTTCCTCCCGTTCTAGTCTTATTGATACAAGGGATGGTGGCCACAGGATTAATGTTCTCAGTTATGATCCATGTGATTTCATCAATATTTGGTTGTTCTGTTTATTGATTCTTTAAGCAGAAAAGTCCTATTCCACAGTTGAAAAGGTTCCACCGACACTCCAAAATTAATTTGAGATCTTATTAATGATAAATCCATAGTTTCTTTAAAATTAGAATATCAGCCCAGCCAACATGTCTTGTTTCACACAAGGACTTCCTCAGGGCTTATTATTCTTCAAGACGTAAGAGACAAATTATATGGTGGTCTCCATAGTTACCCATACAGCAGCCTGTAATACTGTGATATCTACATATACAC
Source organism: Triturus cristatus (assembly GCF_964204655.1). NCBI lineage: Eukaryota > Metazoa > Chordata > Amphibia > Caudata > Salamandridae > Triturus > Triturus cristatus. The sequence continues at coordinate 399,410,877 of NC_140587.1, read as the reverse complement.
CAAACCCTTGAGATTATAATGCAACTATTTTTTAACGTTTTACAGATCACATATCGGCAGTCCCCTCATTACGTTCTAGGCCATATACACCCAGTATGGTGTCCCACGGAATATACAGCTGCGAGTTCCCTCCACAAGTGACAAAGCTTTTGGTGAAAATGCAGATTACACAGTATTGCCTGAAATTCAAATTTTCATGTGCATTTACCAGTTATTAGATAGATAAGCCTTAGCATGGTACCACTACTGTAGAAGCTCAGGGACACAGTGGGACTTCATGTGACGTATCTATGCTATATATGTAATTAAGACACAGGTACTCAGTACATATTGCTAGTAGAATAGCTCATTCCAGACAAATACTGTGATCCAGAGATCACAAATTTGAAATGCCTGAAAAGCAGACGGAGCGTTTGATCTGCCTTCCATCCCTCTGGTGTCAGTAATTTTAGGATCATAAGTTGGCAGTATTAATATCTGTTATTTACAGAGGTTTGAAACGACAGAAGAGTATAAAATGCTATCTAAAAACACCTTATTTTTACTATATCGTATTGCTGATAGTTTGTTCTTAAAGAAATACACATTGTAATATGAAACACCCCAGAGAATCTAAGGCCCTGACTAACTTTGGTCCAATTAACTGCCATTTGTATGGTAAGTCCTGAAGCGATCTCTGCGAAATAGGACGGTTCATGGGGTTTAGGGCAACGAGTTTCTCCACCAGGAAAAATACCTTCCTGATGTGGAAAAAAATATTGTTTTTACAAGTTTAATGTCCTAATGATCATTTAAACTGAACCTGCATCTTCAGATTTTCCGCTGGCAGATTTACCACATGATTATGGCCAGTGCTGGAGAGGTTCGCGTGCAAGTGTATGACTTGATGGGGGGGGGGGGCTTGGCGCCGATGTGAGCAGGAGCGGACTCCGGAGCTCTGGGCGCCGTACCCCCTGTTGCCATTGATACGGAGTCCCGGGCTCGATTATCTGCAATAATCTGCACGGCGGAAAGTGTCAGTATTGCGCCGACTCCAGAAAGAAGCGGCGGCAGTCCCTGAGCGGGAAAGAAATCAAGAGAAATTATCCCAGCTCGCTTCATTACTAGCGAACCTAAGATGGCAGCCGCGAGGTGAGGGGCGGACTCTGCCTCCGTCGGAGAGGAGGAGCGGCCCGAGAAGCCTCGAAGGGACAGCCCGTGAGCAGATGAGGAGTCTTGGCGAAAGTGAGGCGCGGGCCCTGGGACCATCGCCTGCTTCAGGAAATCGCACTGCACGGGGCCGGAAAGGCGAGCTGACGTGAGCATCGTGGAAGCGCTAAAAAGGTAAGAGACGGAGCTCTGGCCTGCACTACCACTTCAAGTTGCAGGGACAAGGGCGGATGGTCTAATTGCCTCCGCAAGCAGTACAATTCGCACCTGAGACCCGGAGTGGCCCGAGAACCCCCAACTGGTACTGAGACGGGTCCCGGCTGGGCTACCACACTGCGCCACATAGCTTTGCCCTGCATTGAGGCCCTAATCTGGGAACATCCCAGGCGGACCTCTCAGTGCTGGAAGCTATCTACGCCTCAGAGAACAGTCAATGGCGGAGGCCTGAGGTGAGCTCAATTGTTTATTACCTAGGCGCATGGGGAAATGTAGGCCTTGTCTGGCCCTGATCTAGTGGGGACCTATGAATTCACTGACCAGAGACTCCTGGCTCACAGAGGTGCAAGAGAGAGCCGGAAAGAAGCGCAATAGAGAACAACAGCCTGATCCCAGAGAGTGTGGGGAGAACCTCCTGCTGATTGGTGGAGTGGGGTCGAAGAGTTGCTGTTGTTAGTGCACCCTGGCTCCCAGACGTGGGACTTGCTGGGGGACGAATCGGACCACGTCTCCTCAGTGGTCTGCACTGTCTATTTGAGTGACCCACTACTAGGCAATACCAATACTGGACCCTACACCAAAGAAACAGTGGAAGGCACTACCTGACCCTTCCTCGAGTAGGTGGATTCCCCGGGGACCCGACAAGAGAATATCGAGATTGGAGCATGGGAAAAGCTTCCCGGAAAAAAAGGGTACAATACCCTAAGTATGGGGGAGCTGGAAATCAGATGGAGGAAGAGGATGAAACGGGGAAAGATGCCGATCCCGCGAGACCCACTCTAGTGGACATCATGCAGGCCATCACGGCTTCCAAGGAAGCACTGGAGACAAAAATCAACACAATAGGAACGGACCTTAATTTGCTGAAAGATGACCACCGCGAACTCAAGGAAAGAGTAGAAGTAACCGAAACAACGCTCACCAGCATTCCGGAAGTGGTGTCTACACTATAAAAATGTCTCTGAGAGGTGGAAGCAAAGGTCAAAATATTATAAGCACGAGCAAAGGACAGTGAGGGCAGTTCCCGCAGAAACAACATTTGAATAGTGGGAATGCCAGAGAGCGCAGAGGGCATGGATGAGATGCGCTTTCTTGAGGATTGACTCAAGATGGAGATGGCCCTGTAGGGGCTCTCCCTTTTTTATGCCCTAGAGAGAGCTCACAGAGTACCAGCTAGACCGCCCAAGCTGGGAGCTCCCCCTCGCCCAATTGAGACGGGACTTCTCCACTTCAGGGATCGTGACCACATCCTTCATCATGCACGTCAAAAACAAGACTTACAGATGGACAATCACAAGATATTGATTTTCTCGGACTTCACCAGAGAAGTACAGCGTCAGAGAGCGTCATTTTTAGCTCTCAAAAAGAAATTCTGGCAACTACAGATCCCGTACGCAATGCTGTTTCCGGCGCGTCGCCGAGTGGCCGACACAAATTGGGTACAGTTCTTTACTACTCTACAAGAGGCGTGGGAATGGTTAGACTCTCGCCAGGGCCAGGAGCGACGCAGTACATCCCCGGATCTGACACAACAGCAAGTGAATAATAGCAAACCACCAAATCGTGCCCCGTCTCCCTACGAGCAGAGAACTGAGAGGTGCTAAGTGTTGCAGGCAGATGCGGAAATTAGTCAGGGGGGCTATAGCCCTGGATCGAGTAGAAGCGGAATTGAAATAGACCGATCGGAAAGCTCTCTGGTAGCCAGTGCAAATGAGTACTCGGAATCTGAATTGCTGGAAATCACCCCTCAGACGGCGGACGACATTGCCTAAGCAGGGAAAACGATGGAGGAAAGTCGGGGTATAGGCTGCAGGCAGAGGTCAGAGTGACGATGGGACCTACCACCCTGGTGTGCGGCCTGGTGGGACTTAAGGCCCGGTAGGGTAAGCTACATAACTCTGCCACTACCAGAAGGTCCTCTTACGCGACATACAGTTGCTGGAGCAACAACTCCGAGAGCCTGAGAAAGAAAGGCCTCGTTGGGTGGACAAGCATGAGGAGCTATTAGAGGCAAAAGAAGCAGTGGCAACCCAAGTAGAGCGATTGCGTTGCTTTGACCATAAAAATTATACTGTGCCCGCCCACTCGGAGAGGGACAAATCTGGAGCTCTCCTGTCTTGGCTGGCAAATCTGGCTCGGAGGGGGGGCAGCGATATTTGAACTCAGGAGGCAGGGAGGAGAAACATATTATAGGCAGCAGGATATTAACGATCGGTTCCTAGCTTATTATACTAGCCTATACAAGAGCAGACTGACCCCGTCAGGAGAGGGCCTAGATGAATTCATAGGAGATGTGAAACTCCTGAGACTAGATGAGGAGTATGCGGCTAACCAAGGTAGTGGCATAGAGGTTGGGGAGGTGAGGGCTGATATCAAGAATATGGCCAGAAATAAGACGCCAGGGACAGATGGTATACCGGCGGAACTCTACTCGACTTATACTGAATTATTAGCTCCCCAACTGGTAGACCTATACAATAGGGCAAGGCAAGAGGGGCGAGTCAATCGAGGGAAGCAGTCATCATCCCACTTCTTAAGCCAAGGAAACCGGCATGGGATAGAGCGGCTCTCCATGCTTAACTTGGACTACAAAATCCTGAGTAGGATATTGGCTTCCCGCCTTCTTCCGCATATGACGACACTAATACATGAACACCAAGCAGGCTTTATCCCCACTAGGAATACTGCTCAGAATGATAGACGGTTATTGCATGTGATGGAGGCGGACACCTACCAGAGAGAGGAGGCAACAATTTTTTGCGGTCCATATTGAAAAGGCATTTGATAGCCTCGAATGGCCTTATCTATTTCAAGTGATGAGGAAATTCAGGCTGGGGGTAGAATTTATTGAATGGACGGCTCTCCTTCATAAAGAGTTCACCTCCTGAGTTAGGATGGGCGGTCTGATATCTGATGCCTGCGCAGTAGGTCGAGGAACAAGGCCGGGATGTCCGCTGTCACTATTGCTATTTGCCCTGGCAATGGAGCCACTCGCGGCCCCGGCTAGAACAGGCAGGCATTATCAAGGCCTGGTAGTAACGGGACAAGTCCAACACATAGCATTGTTCGCCGATGATTTACTAATGTTTCTGACTGAGCCGAGGAAAGCACTGAGGAGAGCAAAGGAGCTCCTCCACGACCTAGGAAGAGTAGCAGGTCTTAGAGTTAATTGGGATAAGTCGTGCCTCTTCCCTACTGGGATGAACAGAATAGGTCCGCCAGAAGTGGAAGGAGTGAAATGGGAGGATAGATGTTTGACATACCTGGGTACACAAATATATCATGCACAAGGAGATTTACTAGAAGGCAACATAGGGAGACCGCTTATAGGTGCCAAAATTAGCTTTGATTTCTGGGGGACCCTCCCATTGTCAGTGGTGGGCCGAGTTTCCCTCCTGAAAATGGTAACATTGCCAAGATTGCTATACTATTTTGGAACACTCCCAGTCTGGATCCCGGCGCGTCTATTTACACAGCTCAAGACCATGATCCTGGGGTTCTAATGGGGTGTGGGCAGACGAAGGGTGGCGCTCAGCACGCTTATGAGACCTAGAGCAGAGGGAGGTTTGGCTGCCCCTGACTTGGAGGCTTATTATTCAGCGGCACAAATGCAATGGTTTACAAAGTGGTAACAGGGCGACTCAGGGGCGGACCACCAGTGAGATGATACCCAAGCTTACAAATGTTGTCTCAAGTGCTGTTGGCGCTGCCCATGCGAGGACAAACCGTACCATCTGAATTAAAAACAGTCCGAAAATGCTGGAACAGGATCTTGCAATGTGCACAAAGTGGGCGTCTTTATGCACCCGAAATCCCGCTATGTGTGAGGTATTGCCTCATGGGGGAGACTGGCGGAGACTGGCGGAGACTGGATTCTTGGGTGGAGAAGGGAATAACTACGATAAGAAAGCGCCATGATCCTGTTTAATGACTTATGGGAACTATATGATCTTCCAGGGGGAGATTTTTTGCTACATTCAGCTCTCACAGTGGCCATACGGAGACATTGGCGGGTGGCTCTCACAGAACCCCAGACGTCGGCGGTGTGTCAATACGTAGTAACAGCGGCAGGCACTTTTAAAGCAGTCACATGCCTCCATTGACGCATAATACATAAAACACTATTACCCCTGACTGGTTTACATCAAAAGTGGGAGGCAGATCTGGGCTAGTCAATAACCAATAAAGTTTAGGGGGAGTTAGTGGAAAGGGCATGGAAGAGTACCTGGAACGCTAGATTCCAGTTAGTGCATTTCTTTGTATTGCACAGAGCGTGCATCGCCCTGGGCAAGGTTAATAAATATTTCAACACACAAACGGCCACCTGCCCCGTTGCAACACGGAGGGGGCAGAATTCCGGCATATGTTCTGGGACAGCCCTAAACTGGAGGGATATTGGGAAGGAGTGATAACAACATTGATGAATGTGACTGATAGAGAGATTGCAGTAACTCCGGGGAGTTGTTTACTATACTGGTTCCCTCACACAGCCAAGAATAAGGTGACGAGTAAATGTATGGACTTGGGGTTGGTGTGGGCTAAAAGAGAGATCACCAGACACTGGAAAGCGAGAGGGGGCCCTAACATACGCAGATGGCAAAAATAATTGGTCAAATGGGCGGCATCCGAGGGGGCAGATAGATTGCAATTTGCGAAAAGTGCGGGGAGTGAGAAATTATCCAGGACATGGATAGCTTTGGTAGAGCTTCTAAAGCACCCAGAGATGACATTTCAGTAGAGGAGGCCCCTGGCAGCACAGATTGAACCCCACGCCCTATATTCAGGTGGTTACCAAATCTCGACACAAGCGCACTGGCGTAGTTGCCTCCCAATTGATGGCCCAGTGATATAGACCCACTATGGCGTAGGGCAGAGCAAAGCATGATATAACTCTGGTGTACAAAGGTATGAGCACGATTATATGTGACACGCCTGGGGGGAGGGGAGGGTTGAGGGTTTGTTTTGGCTGGGTTATTGTTGAGCAGAGAATTTAAGGACTATCGACGGAGATCTCTATGGACTAATAAAGATTACATTGTTTCGCCACTATGAGGGTGGGCGCTGTGGATGAGAATATGATAACCGAAGCAGTTGCCACTCCATAGCAGGAAGCAATGTACCACTATGTCAAATAATTTGTTTCACTACAGCTGCAATTGGAAGTTACTTGTATTGTATGATTGTGCTAGAACCCAATAAAATGTGTTTACAAAAAATGTATGACTTGATAAGATTTCAATTACTGCTAATAAGAATGTTTGTCAATTCCATAAATAGGAATCTGCGCAAAATTATATAGATTACAAGTTGTATGTTTTGTTGAGTTCTGTCTTCTTCTCTTCTCAAAAATCATTTTTATTTAGCCTCTTAGGCTATGAGTGAACTTGGGATCAATATTATACCCTTCTGTTGTTATTGTAAATACAGCTGTGCTGTTATCTTTTTGAAGCCATTGTTATTTTTATGGCTGACTCAAATGTGTACAGTGAATTGAATCAACATGTACACCCGTGTTTTAGGTGGGACATCATACTACTTAATGAATACCTTGGGTCTTCTGTAGGGCTCCATTCATATTTCTAGCATCTAATCTGTACTGCCTGACATTATCTTATTCAAAGGTACTCAAATGCCTGAGCTCCTATAAAGCCCAATATTTTGTCTTCAGTGGATACATAGCTGCTGTATTCACGTTTGCTGCACCATTGTACGGTTTGTGTTTGAATACTGGGAAACTGCATTAACCTATTGTAAAGCTTAATTGAGGTATTTTTAAAATAGGCTGCCGTGTGAGGCGTCGAATTGCTGGCTTTGCGATTGCTTGAGCTGCCAGCGCCCAGGTTTAAGAACTTTGTTTCCTCTCTGCTGCTTCTTTGCTGTTTCCATTGTTTGTTGTCGTTTGTAAAGAAATCCGATCTACACAGAAATAATTAACATCTAGCTCTGCAGTGAGGGATACTTATTTTACATTTGTGTGACCAGTTACAATGATTTATTGCATGGGTATCTTTGTTTCAGAAGCATAAGGCTTTTGAGGAGCACAGTTGATGGAAACACTTAAAAAAGTTACATAAGAGATTTATGTGGAGCAGAGCGTGGGACATAAATAGTAGAAATAATCTGGAAACATGAAGAGTCATGAGGAGGAAATGTATGTCTTATAAAAAAATATTAAATGCCTTCCCATATGCATACTTGCCAAGTGGCCCAAGTCATTTGTGGCTCCTTCGTACAATTCTCATACTTTTTAGTTAATAGAACATTGCATTGTGGGATTGGGAGTTTTGAATTTACCATTATATCAATGAGCAAAACCCCCCAACAAGCAAAACATTGCTGGCAAAAAAAACGATACACCACTGGTTGAAGGAAGACTATCCGCATGTTTGCCCTGTTGTACAGCACTTTATTCCCTCTGCTGCACATCACACTAGTGCCTCCATTATGTGGAAATGTCTCTGTGTCTTAACTGTGCACCACAGAGTGGTAACCTGATGCACAACACCTCATGCTCATCTGAAGAGCACGGCACCTTGTGCTCCTTTGGTGTATCAACGTTCTGACCTAATGATCCCTAGTTGTCTTTGCTGCACATGGTTATATGCGACTTAAGGTATATGTGTGACTTTTTGTAGTTGTGTTGCAGTGTTCTTTTAGGTCGGCATGTGTAGCTCTATGTTGTGCACCTCTGTGTGCATTCACTATACAGAAGCAAAACATGTAGGCTTCTTGCATGGTTTTATGCATGTGGTCACCAATCTCCTCAAATGAAAATAACCATAACATTTCCTTTTTTCAGACATACCTTCTTGGAAGTTGTGCTTCAGATAGAAATATTGTTTTGTATGACATGAGACAATCTACTCCCCTGAAGAAGGTAACACATCATTGAATTACTGTTAAAAGTTTTCTATTCTGTTGGAAATTATGCAAGAGAAAATAAAACCAAAAGTGTTTATCTGTACAACAGCTTTGTTTTTAAAGTTTTCTTTTTGTGCTGCCTTGTCTACTTCTTCATATATGTCTTCGACTTAGAATTCAAAAAAGAAAATCTGGAACTGCTCGCTTCCACAATTTAAAAGGTGTATAAAGATCATCATATCCAATTGCACAGCATGGGAGTCCTTACTCCATTATTTACAGGTTTATATCAACCCCTTTGATTTTGATAGGCCTTAGCGAAGTGGCACTGCTTTGATCCAGGATGTTTAATCCATTTTATAGCTTCAACATGTACCAAATGGATTGGTACTGTCTCCTATATATATCTATGTATGTTTGGCTGATGATTGGCAGCTTGTTTGGCCACCATCGTATTCCAATAAACAAATAATTTAGGGTTACATTCAACAGTATGGCCTGGTGAAGTAGATAATGCCTGTTTAGTTTGGCAGCTGCTGCCCCCGTGTTGTGTCTGTCGTAATCGTCCCTCGTAAAACTAGGAGTGTACAGAAGTCATGATACCCAACAGAATGCAAACATTACAGATTTGGCCTGGGTATCGACTAATTAGTGGAGGAGACAAGTGTCACCGTGTGAGCCTGCGGTGAGCTGCGAACACATGTCTCTTGACATCACATGCCCCTCCCCGTAAGCCTCCACGCGTGGTCTCCATCTTCAGATTCTTTTTTCAGCAGCGACTGTCTGTTTATAGATGTTTCATTTGCTTCCTCTTGTCTGTACATTCTTTAATTCTATTAACTTCTGCTTGCCTCATTTCCTGGGGAGGCGGGTGCATGGCGTGTAAATCCAGAAAATTCTTCAAGGCTCAAAATACTCCTGCAGGTAAGTAATCATTTCGTTTTGCAGCGCAAATCTTTTCTGGATTCACATGCTATGCATTGATTTGTAGCGGTTCTGTTCACTGTGGAGGCTGGCCTGGAGATGAGGTTAAACTTGTAAACAAATGTTTCGGTACTTTCCGTCCCACTGTTCACATGAACGTCGTACCGGAGGATCTTTCTTTTTGCGACCATATCTCTGTGCCGATCGCAACTAGCATATTGCGGTCCGGCAATACTCAGATAAAAATTATTCATATATTGGCCGTTCAAACCGATGTTAAGGCTACGAACCTGGATATACTCTATCTAGGGAAGTTATCCTCATATGATAAAAAGTCGTAGAAAAGACCTTTTCTTCTACTACTTACACCATCTATGAAGCAAACTTCTGATCTTTTTTACATATTGCCCTGAAGAAGTCCTTTCTCAGGACGAAACACATCGGCTGTGCTGCACTGTAATGTTCAATGCTATATGAACACGGAATAAAGAGATAAAACTAAGGAACTTTTATCCGTCTTTTGATTGGAATTGGATTATATTAATTGTCTCATCGGATTGTTTTTATTATTGTGTGGTGCACCTGTGCTTTTGATCTAGTCGATGCAGTAGTGTTTTGTGAACATGTGTACTGACTACCGTGTGGCTGCCATACATCTGTTGTCTAACAGACCATTTGCCTGGAAGCTTATTATAGCTCCTTTCTTTCGTGTGAGATGTGCTCATGGTTTAGTCTCTAGCTGTATGCCAGCTGTCTTGTGGTACATCTGGATTGTTTGAGTAATCCACCTTGCAATGGTGTGCTTAGTAACTGGTTTTCCTTTGTTATTGTCTGAGAATGATATAAGGGTTGTTTTCCTTGGCTTTGTTTTCTCCATATAATACATTGCCACCTGTCGGGTGTCCAGTGTATGTAGTGCTCTTTCTACCCGAGTCTTTGGCCTGTGGAAAATAACTCAGTATTTCGATTGTCTGGTTTATATGAAAATTGAAATTGACCTTTGGAAGGAAGCATGGCTTGGTCCTCATGACTACTCTGTCCTTGTGTATTTGCATATATGGTATATGGATGGTGAGTGCTTGCAACTCGCTTACTCTACGGAGTCAGCATTACATTTAGGTTCCATTTAGGTGTTGATGCACACCTTGGTGTGGCTATTCTTTTGGCCCCTTCCAGAAATCTTTTGATCACTGGTGTAGTGAAGACGCCACCTCCTATGTATAGCCTTTTGTAGGCCACTATCGTCGCCAGATGCACCTTTAGTGATGCATTGGTTAGCTTGCTGTCTAGCAGGTGTGTGAGGTATCTGGTAACTGTAGTGTCTCATGTCCTGTTCTGAAAGAGGCCACTTCTCTGGCACCACCTTGTGTATCTCTCCCACTTGGCTGTGTGGCATTTCCTTGTTGTCTGTCTTCCTGCTTCTCTTAGCACCACCATTGTTTTTCTGTAAGTCCTAGGTGTGTGAACTCTGTGTACCCAGAGCCCCCCCCCCCCCTTCTCCCCTTGCCTGGAGAGCAGGTCTTGTAAAGTTGATAGTCCCTGCACATTATGTGCCATGTCTATTAAATCTGAGAACCAGGTTTGTTTCACCCACTGTGGAGCGATGAGTATTAAAGTCACCTGCAACTGTATTTGTTGATTATTGGTAACCGTGGGATCGGGGGGTAACGCGTAAGCAAATCTCTCTGACCCGTCTATCGTCAGTGCGTTCTGCAGTGATTGTCGGAGTGGATGTCTGGACACAAAGGATTGGCATTTTGTGTTTTCTGGTTTTGCAAATCGGTATATTTCTGGTGTCTCCCCCACCTTCTGAACACCTTTTCGATTACTGCCTGATATAGCTCCCACTTACACGAGGTGGATGCCTGTATGCTCTGCTTGTCCACCTCTAATTGTCTATTCCTGTTAGTGGTGCACACTTATTTAAGTGAAGCTCCTTGCGCTAATCCAGACAACCTTAATGGGGATTTTAGGGGTCTTAGACAACCATAGAAAGCTCTCCAAGTGATAGCTAGTAGTGCAGCTTTCAGGCTTAGTCCAGAAGGAGTGTTAAGCAGCTTGATTTACCAGATCTAATCATATAGTGTGGATTTAATGAAAAATAACCACACAGTATATTCATAACAATATGTCTATTTATTATATAGCACTCACTAACACATTGGTATATCTCCTACCCAGAGATATGAACACAAATACACCCAATACTTCAAGTGCAAACATGTAAGTAAGCACAATACACAGTGGTCTCCACTGGGAGACCAAACCATATACTAAGAAAGTGGAATGCGAACTGTGACCAAAGTTGGGACTTGGACCAGGAGACTCAGAAGAGCTGGGGGCACAAGGATCCACCCGAGGTAAATACCTAGGAACCACAGAGATTGTGTGACGAGTGGAAACACAGCCACGTACTCGATAGAAGTTAACGGGAAAGTCCTGGTTGCAGTTTTGAAGATGGACCCTTCCCAGTGGACCCTGAAAAACCCTGTGGAAGACAGAAGGTTGGAGGGTCACCCCACCGTGGATAAACCAGGATACCTACACCAGGGAAGCCGGGTGCATAGGTGCGAAGTGACGTCAAACCGCTGTAGACCACAGTGGAGGACTTAAGAAAAGATGCCACTGATGAAGACTGTGTAAGAGTCCGGTGGAAACCAAGGGTGAATTCTTGAAGAGTAGAACCTGCAAACAGAGGGGACAAAGTCTATGCCACTCGGAGGTGAACAGGAGACTCGGGAGAGCAATGACCACTGATGATGGAAGATGCAGGAGTGATAACCGTGACCTTGTTGCTGCAGCTGTGATGAGCAGGTGACGCTGTGGAAGACCAGGAGCCGTTCACGAGCTGTCCCACGTCCGAAGACGAGAACCAGGGGGTTGGAGACCAGCAGGCCTTGGCAGCAGCAACAGACGTGGTAATCGATGAAGGAGCAGCGTTGGGACCAGCAAGGTCCAAGGGACTCACCAAGTGGAGGAGAGTCGGTGCAGGCCCTGAGCCAGCAGTGGAGCCCACTGAAGCAATAGTAGACCCTCAAGAGGACCCACAGGCCCAAGGCACAGGATTCGTAATAGGACCTCGAGCAGCTCACCAAAGATGAAGGCCCACGGTGTAGAGGATGCGGTGAGGACTAAGATCTGGAGGCTGGAGCTTCATGTAGCCTGAATATCTCTGGAGTGCAGATCCAACAAACCTTGGCAACGTCAAGTCGATACGGTGCACAGGGGTTTGGTCCCAGCGATTCCGACGACCGATACTGGCCTCAAAATTTAAAGGGTATAAAAGGTCGACTCAGGGATCAGGAGAGAGGGGAGGATACTCCTGTGACCTTTGTCCAGTTTCGCGCCAGAGCGGGAGCCGAGGGCTCCCTGAACTGGTTCTAACTGGAGTATGCAAGGAGGGCACCAAATGTGCTCTTCAAAGCAGTCTGGTGGCGCTGGCAAGCGCCCCATCCCATCCCATCCCATCCCAATACATTAAATCCTGTCTGAGAGATGGTCACACCTCCCTGTGACAGGAAACCTATGGCTCTACCTACCCCAGCTCGAGCTCAGCTCAGCAGCAGGAGGGCAGAATCGTTTCTGTGGTCGGCAGCAGCACTAGTTTGCTGGCAGACTCTGTAGGGCTGTTACCGGGAGTACTGGAGGATTCCCCGAGGATCCCCCCCGTGAAAGGAATCATACCTCCAAAACAACATGGGTAACGGTGTTGAGGTATGATTCCAACATGTTTGATATCAAACATGCCCAGGTTCGGCACAGCCACTATATAGTTAGCCATCGCGTAATGACGCATGGCCGCTGTGTATATCAAAATGGCTGATGGCACTTACAATACCCCGAGTCGATTCTCCAGACTTTGTAAGGGGTGCCCTGCTCATGCAGGGCACTCTCACACTTACAACCTAGCACCCTACCTTCAGGATTGAAAGGCCTTGCTTAGGGATGACATAGGTTTTAAGTGTAGTGACCTCAGATATAAGGAAAGTTATTTATGTTGTAAGTGGTTCTAGCACCAGATTACACAGCTTGCAATGGCAGGCCTATAATCACAGTTCCAGTGGTCTCTCATGGGTGGCATAATACATGCTGCAGCCCAAGGGAGACCCCTGGTGTACTTATGCCCCAGGTACCTTCGTACCATATACTAGGGACTTACAAGGGTACACCAGTAGCCAATTATGGAGGTACCAAAGTACTTACTATGTAAATGTAGGGAGGACGCACAGTGGCTGGGGTCCTGATTAGCAGGATCCCACCCAGACTAGTATAAAAAAAAACATACTGACACCAGCAAAACGTGAGAGTAACCATGAAGGTAGATCCTACTTTCCTACAGCTAGGAACACCATTTTACCTCCAGTAGTTGTATGTGTTGTACTGTCTCTTATGGTCCCCAGATCCAGATGATCTTGAGCTTGCACATATGAGCTCCTGATCCAGTGTGTGGTGTCTGTAGTGGTAATCACTGTTGGAGTTGGCTATATGAAGGGCCTCCCTGTTATATTCATCTTGTTCCACCACACCATTTCTTCCTGCACTTTATACGTGACAGCCACTAGATGTTCCCAACTCCCTGTAGCTTGTGACCACTGGTTCTGGACTCATTCCTGTATTGGTCTCATGTACAGCCTTGGATATGGTATTAGCAGTATGCAGGAAGCCATCATTCCCAGCATCTTCCCTTGAGTCCTCACTGTTAGAGACTGACGCTTCGGGTATTGGCAAGCTTCTTGTGTTATTACCATTATCTCCTTTTGCAAGGGCATGATTTTGCCTCTGCTATATTGATCCTTGCTCCCAGGTAGAGCTTTTCTTGTTCTGGTGATGGTGACAATTTTTCTATGTTTATGGAAAACCGTAGTCTGTGGAGTGTCATCATGACTGTTTTTATGCTGTTCCTGCGCTTGTATAGTGAGTTCGCCTTTGCCAGTCTAAGTAGGTGTTCATGTGCATTCTTTTCCTTCTCAGGAGTACCGCAATTTCCGCTAATCATTTCGTAAACACTCTGGGTGCTGATTTTATTCCGAATGGCAGCACCCTGAATTGGTAGTGTGTTTTGTCTAATACAAGCCCAAGAATTGTTTTTGCTTGTGGTTCATTGGGATTTGTAGATATGCATTGTTTAGGTCTATGGTCTCTCTGTTGATGCTGTGGAAGGACATCTTGCAGTGTTGTCATTTTGAACTTTTGAGTCTGTATGAACTTGTTTCAAAAGCGGAAGTGTAGTGGCGGTGGTAAGGACCCATCTGGTTTTGGTACCTAGAAGTATGGTGAATAGTTTACCTGGTTGATCTCCTTCCGGGTCACTCTCTCTATTGCCTCTTTCTGTAAGAGTTCTCTCGCCTCTCGTCATAGTCTGGCCTTTTCTACTCTTGTATGGATGCTTTCCTTTGATTCTCGCCCTGGTGGGTGTGTGACCAATTCAATGCAATTAGCCATGATGTTGAGTATCCACTTGTCTAAAGTGACCTCCCTCTAGTCCTGGAAGAAGACTCCTGTCCTCCGCACCACAGGTGGTGCCTTTGGTTGGGAGTTTAGGCTTTCTAAGTCACATGCTAGAGAAGGCAGCCGCCCCTTTCGGTGGCTGTCCTCTGCCTCTTGCTCGTGTACAAAAGGGCTGTCTCTGTGGTACTTGGCATTGCCACTGTTGTGTCTCCACCTTGCTTGTACTTTGGAGGCTCTGGTGTGTAGAAGCACTTTGAAAGTCCCCTCTTCCCACCGCTCATCTCGTGGGTGTACTTCCTTGTCTCTGTTGCCCTCTAAACCGCAGGGCTTCCATTGATTTTGCCATACCATTGTCTTTCATCAGCTCTTATTATTGTCCACTGTGCTCCCGAAAAGGTATTCCTCGTTGAAAGGGGTGTTCATATTTGCTTGAACTTAATTTTTGAAGCCCGACACCCACTGTCCGGCATGCCTTCTTAGGGTTGTCCCTGCCAACGTTTGTCTGCTTGCCATGTTTGCGGTGTCTAATGCTGATTTTAAACAGGTGTTGGCATTATTCTTCTCTTCCTCTTTGAGGTATGCTGCTCTCCTCTGATTTTGCTTTGGGCGGTGTTTCATTAGCTCTGCTATCTCTTCCCAGTGATGGTAAGCATATCTGTTGAGCAGGGCATTACAGTTTGCGATGCACCATTGGGTCGCTGCTCCCCTTTCCAACTTCCTCCCCAACATATCCATACTCTTTCTCTACTTATATGAAGTTGGCTCTTATGTAGTTGGAGGTAGTTGGCATGCTTGCCCTTTTCCTTGCGGTGGCTGCACATTACCTCTGATGTATGCAGTGTCCATCGAGGAGTGCTTGTACTTCTTTTAGGCCCTGGGCGTCACCGACTTTCAGGTTTCTTGAAGGCGGTTCTCCCCTGGTCCGGCAGCATGGGCAAATATTGACTCTTAATCTGTGCGTTTAGCAGTGTCTGTAGTAAAAAACATGTTTGAGACTTCTCCTCAATCAATTGGACACCATACTTATCTGCTGGCCTCTTTATTAGTTGGTTCTACATGCCAATATCGTCTGGAAGCAAATGCCTCGACGAGTATGTGTCTATTCCCTCCTCAGGTGAATTGGCGTTGGGGTCCTGCCATTGTGCCTCGAGACATTCCGACCCTTTGGGATCCTGAAATAGGCCCTGGGACTCTGGATCCTCTTCCTCATAGAAGATCTCCCAAGCCTTTTCTTCTTGTGGCTCTGTGGTCGATTGGAGGCTCTACTTCCCCCAAGTCTTTGTCCACTTGTGTGTGCTCCTTTGAAGCTTTGGACGGAATTCGGTGATCTCAGAGGGATGTGTCAAAATCCTTCATTTTCTGGACTATCGCTGCCATTTCGACCTTGGGACGCCTTTTCTTCCACTCAATCGCACACTGTTCAGTGTTGAGTGTGGTCGTCTATTTCTTTTTTTGACGTTGAGGGCTCGGTGTCCATGTTTCAGGTGCACCTTTCTGAACCTTTTCTCAACTTCACTTGTCCTTCAACGCCGGCTTCTTTTCAGCAGCACTTCCGCCTGTGGTACCCTTTTTGTAGGACCAAGGGGCTCAACTTCGGCTTGCCTTCAGTCGTCAAGACCTTCGACAACAATGCAGATTTTTGGGCTCTAGAGTCCGGTGTTCAAGACTCGCCTACACTCTACTTCTTCAGTGTTACCTGTAGCTGCTTCTTTGTGTTTTCGGTGTTCTCGCTTTAAGTCCATGACTTTCTTTTTGAGAACCGAGCCCTCTCCCTCAGTTCCTTTGGCAATGTTGCCCTCCTCCTTGCTCAACAGACCCAGGTCTCTCAGCGACGGAGTTTCCTTCTGCCCCTGCATGGCGTTGTGTGATTGTCTTTGTTTCTCCTTTGCCCTTAAGGTTTTGCATTTGAATTCCGCGCAGACCTCGTAGTTCTCGGTGCTGTGGTCTCTTGGTAGGCTAAGGTTGCACACCTGCTGATTGTCCTTCTGGGCAAACTTGTGGTGACACTCCGGGCAGAAGCTAAAAGGTGTGTTCTCCATATCACTTGGACCAGGGGGGCTTACTGTCCATGCATTCTCTGGTTTTCCTTCGAGGGGTAGCCTCTTACTTCCTATAATTCTCTGTGAGAAAGATAAACCGACTGGCTCGTCTACAATTCGGACCTCTTTCGATCAGTTTCTCTCCGGAACTTTGACCCTGCCTTCGACGAACCTTTGGAATATCCTTCTTCTATCAACAATTGGAAAGCCTTCAGCCAATGCTTCCAGACCCAACAGTGGAAAAAAGAACCTGAAGATGATGACCATGCATGGAGGCTTGTGGAGAGGGGCGTCTGACATCAGGAGATGTTGGATTAAGCACCAAATGATGAGGACGGTCTAGGCCCCCCCCCCCCCCCCCCCCCAAAAAAAAAAGAATGGAAAGAGACGAGGAGCCAATATATGATTAAAGTTCCAGACTTAACCCCTAGATGGCGGAATAATGCATAGCATGTGAATCCAGAAAAGATGCATGCTGCAAAACTGCAGTGTTACCAGCAGTAGACCAAAAATACACACCATGCAACAAGCTCTGCAGCCCAGTCCCAGTGCCAGACACGCCCCACTTTAAAATCAAGCAATCACCAAGCCGATGCGGCCAACAAAAAGGTGCACTCAGTTGATCTAAGCACTGGTGAATTTTGGGCTAGCATGTACACTCTCCAGCAAATCACCCTTATAGCTTGTTCAACATACATCGTTGCAAAATGGCGGTCATGGTGCGATTAAAGACCACCACCACAATACTGCTGTATTTTTCACCCATTGAATGTCTCAATCTTATATCCAGCTGTCGCTGCTACCAACCCGACACCTCCAACAATCAGGAGCGCACATCTGATTTTAAGCTGTGTTGAACTTTGGACAAGTGTACACAGGCTAAGGCTATTCACCATTATAATGCTCATTGTCGCAAAATGGTGGCCATAGTACAATCTAGAAAAAAAAGTACCACAACAATATTGCTTCATCTATACATTGGTACATCATCACAGTGCTCTTTGTTGCAATACTGCCTTATCATCACCACTAAATAGTTGACTAAGTGTCAAGGTCACAGACATCCTTGCTAGCTTATATCCAGAGGACAATTACACTGATGGAAGCTCTCCAAAGGTTTGAAAATGTTGGATGCTTTAATAAACGTACTTTTCCACTCAGTCTGCAGGCTCATCTGAATCTGGAGAGTGATCACATCCTCAACTAACTGAGCTCTACTTTCTCATTATACCAGGTCAGTAAAATGAGGCTTTAGGTGTTAACATGTGCTAACAACCTATCACAAGCAGAGTTACAACCTGCAGTTGCATAAACGGAAGCTGAATGACCAAATCTCAAATTCACAATCAAAAACAAAACAGATAATCTGATTGAAATATGTAGCCACAGATACCTTACCTGTGAATTCCCGAGGCGTCAGACTAGATTTGGAAGAGTTTTCTTCTAGCAATAACCCGGCGAACTGGTAGGTGGCATCGAACCGGCTCTATGTGATGTCGTCGTCTGCGCCAGAAGTGACATCCAAGCCACCTTGGCGTGCTGATGTCCGTTTTTTTCTTTCTGCTCCAATCAAGCGCTGATCTGTGAAGAGAGCTACTCTCTGTCACTTTTTGACAGGATTTTTTCGTCGACCTCTTTTTTGGTGTGTAGGAATCATGTAGAGGAAGCCTTCAGGTTTCAAGCCGGGCGGTGCCTGTCACTGTGCCATGTCGGAACAGCATTTGGTTTGTTTTTGGTGTCTGGAGCACGACCATGACTCCAATCGTGCTCCGACTGCCGGGCCAAGGGCTCCAAAGGCTTTAAGGCAGCGGTCTCTAAAGCAGCTGGCTGCCCGGCAGTCGATAGCGTGTCTCCTCAGCGGTCACGTTCCCAATCAAGAGGATGGTCAGGGCACCGCTCCAGGAGTCCCAAGTCCTCTTCGTCCCACTCAAAATCGTCAGGACATTCAGGTAAGGGGCATACTTTGACTTCTACCCCTCCTTTGGCTGACGTGACAGAAGAGCCTCGGCGTCGAAGGCCTCGTTCACCGGAACCTGCGTCTGAGTCGGCTTTGTGCCTCCCCACTTTTCCAAGAGCTGGAGTGACCCTTGCTCAAATTAAAGAATTTTATGAGGCCATGTTCCTCATTTTTCAGTGTGTTGACCTGTGGGGTAGAGGGGGGACATCGGTCCCATGCCGGCAGCTTTGGCCCCAGCTCTAATGGCCCCTAATAGATTTGGGCATGGAACCAAACCAGCTCCGTTTGTGCCATTGCAACCTTTCCTGATGCCGACAGCGTCGGCCCCATTCTGATTCCAGACTACCTATGGCCGGTATTGCATCGATTGACGCAGATTCCGGCACCGCGTCCTAGATCAATTTCTGAGCCTTATTCTGAAGGGCTAGGAGTGGGAGAAGATTGAGAGGGGTCGCTGGAAGACCAGCCTTATGTGGAAATAGACTGGTATGAGTAATTTGGTGAGGCCAGTGGCCTGGATACTTCTCCATATACTGGCATGCTTTGACCCCCTACCGTGGCTATGGAGGAGGCAGTGTCCTTTGCTATCGTGGTGCAAAGTGTGACTGAGACCCTTGACCTTCAGATTCCTTCAGTGGCAGCCAAGACTAAAATGTTGACTGAGGTACGTCAGCCGGGAGTTTTCTCCTCAGAACCCTTGCTCCCATTTATTGATTCCCTCATTGACATCCAACTGGGAGCATGGTCCCAAGTCCAGCACAGGGGTTTCTGTGAATAGGATGATTGCCTGCTGCCATCACCCTGCACTGGGCAACCCAAACGTCCGTACCTACCCACCCCATCCAGGAGAGCTTGGTAGTCCAATCCGCTACGTCCCATGGGAAAGCGTTCCCTTCTGCTCCCCCTGACCGGGAATCCAAGATGCTGGACAATTGGGGCAAGAACATTATTTCTTCTGCCAGCCTTGCATTGCGGTCGGTGAACACTGCTTACTTATTGGGTGGTTATTCTGACACTCAGTGGGAAATGGTTGTGCAAGTGCTGCCACAGGCTCCAGAGTAGGCCCGGGCCATCCTTTCTCAAGCAGTGTTAGATGGGAGAGATGCAGCAAAGTTCGCCATCAGGTGTGATTTAGACATGACCGACTTGCTGGGCAGATCGATTTAATTGATGTGGCTGTTAGACCCCACGCCTGGGTGAGAACATCTGGCTTTTCAGGGGATGTCCGGACCTCGCTCATTGATATGCTCTTTGAAGGCACCCGTCTCTTCGGAGACTAGGCAGACTCACCACAGGAGTGCTTTAAGAAGCCGAGACCATGACCCTCTCAGTGGCCACACGTCTTCAGTCTGCCTTTTGCCCTTTTCGTGGCAATGGAAGGGGCTATCAGCCACTCCAGTCATATCCCAGCCACTGAGCCACAAGTAACACAATGCCTGCGCGGCCAAGGGTGCGGTTCTTTATGACCATGTGGGTTGGTCGGCCAGAGGTCTGGTCCCCCCCCCCCCCCCCCCCCCCCCCCCCCAAGCAGCTTCACCCTCCAAGTCTCGCCCTGCCAGACCATGGGCGTCCAGTTGGTAGCAGGATCAGACATCACCTCCACCGGTAAACAATTACATTGGACAGGTGGGTCCTCTAGATAGTCCGAAGGGGCTACTCCCTCCCATTTGAGACCAGCTCTACCTCCATGCCTTCATCCTACGACCAGCTGACGTGGAATCCTTTCATTTTGCTCTCGGAGGAGGTCATTACTCTCTTAGCCAAGGGAACCATAGAGAGAGTTCCGGCACCAGAAGTTGACTGTGGTACTTTTTCCCACTATTTCCTGCTCCCAGAAAAGGACCAGGGCCATCGTCCTATCCTAGGCCTACAAGTCCTCAACTACTTCCTCAAAAAGGAAAAATTCAAGATGGTCACATTAGCTTATGTCCTCTCTTCCCTATACACTGGAGACTGGATGGTAGCGTTGGACTTGCAGGACGCTTATTTTCACATTCCCGTCCTGCCTGCCCATTGGCGCTACCTGCGGTTTACGGTGGGCCACAAGCATTTTCAGTTCACCGTGCTCCGTTTTGGCCTTCTCAGCGCCCCTTGGGTGTTGACGAATGTGATGGTCGCAGCTCATCTACGCAGATCAGGGGTGCTAGTCCTCCCCTATCTCCACGTGTGGCTGCTGAAGGCAGGCTCGCCCAGGCTCTTGTTTCCCACGTCTAGACTACAGTAAACCTCCTGCATTTGCTGGGGTTCACTATCAACATGCCTAAGTCACACCTGACTCCCTCTCAGACCCTCCCTTTCATGGGAGCCATTCTAGACACAGTGCCGTTTCGGGCTTATCCTCCTGAGCTGCAAATCCAGGATATTCAGGCTTTGATACCGATATTTAAGCCTCTAAACTGGTTTTTGGTGAGAAGGACTCTGAGGTTGCTGGGCCTCATGGCATCCTGCTTGTAACACACCCCAGATGGCATATGCGGGCTCTACAGTGGGATCTGAAATTCCAGTGGGCGCAGCTTCGGGGGAATCTCTCCAACGTTGTTCAGATCTCAGAGGGAACTGCACGAGACCTGCAGGCCTGTTTGACGAACTGCGATTGGGTTAGAGGCACACCCTTCTCCCTTTCCCAACCAGATCTCGCAGTAGTGACAGATGCATCACTTCTGAAATGGGGCAGCCATCTGGGAGAGGTGGAGATCAGAGGGCTCTAGTGGAATCCAGACTCAACATCAACATGCTGGCGCTCTGAGCGATCCGAATGGCATTGAAAGCCTTTCTACCCTCCATCAAAGAAAGGCTAGTTCAAGTGTTCACAGACCATACTACTGCCATGTGGTACTGCAACAAAACAGGGCGGAGTGGGAAGTGGACTCTGTCAAGTGCTCCTGCATCTCCTGACATGGCTACAGCAGAGCTTATCCCTGGTTGTTCAACTCCTGGCAGGTTACCTGAACGCCAGGACAGACTAACTCAGCTGTCGATGGCTAGCGGATCACGGATGGTGTCTCCATCTGGAGCTGGAACTGTGACACAGAGTCTTTCAGTGGTGGAGAGAGCCTTGGTTAGATCTCTTTGCTTCTGCAGAGAACGAACGCGTAATGTCAGCAGTTTTGCACGCTGGTGATTCCTAGGTGGCTCTCGCTCAGCGATGCTTTTCTTCCTGAGTTGAGCTCAGGCCCCTTGTGCTCCTTTCCGCCCATTCTCCTGGACCCAAAAAGAGCATTGATTGTTCTATCTTGACTGCACAAAAGAGTTCCGGGTAGATGGCCAACTTTTCGTGGGATATGTTGGTGTGAAGAAAGGTCGGGCGGTGCCGAAAAGGACCATCTCAAGATGGGTTGTTCTCTGCTTCAAGATCTGCTACACTTTGGTGAAAAAGCAGCCTACTGCAGGCTTAAGAGCTCATTCCACCAGAGCTGAAGCTGCTACCACAGCGTTGGCACATGGAGTCCCAGTCCTTGACATCTGCCAGCCAGCAATGTGTGGGCATCACAGCCAATGTTCCCACTAATTTCTTTTCTCGGTGTGCGGCAGTGTAGGGTCTCTATGCAGCCATGGCTATGTGCACCAGGAACCAGACCGCCTGTGTGTGCAGCGCCAAATATCCCTCCAAAATTTTGCTTAAAAAACTGAAAAGACGGTGCATTTCCACACATACAGCGCCACATTAAGGATCTTAAGGCAGATTTGCAATTTGGATACACACGCCATACATTAATTGGTTACACAGGCAAGTACACTACAGGTTTACAAAAGTACAAGACTCCAACGGTGGTACCATCATAAGATTTTACTAAAGATTCTTAACTGGAGCACTATTCATTGGATGGGAAGCTGCAAAATGTTACAAAAAGACATTTGAAATCATGCACGGACTGACAAATCCAGAGTGTATTAGGCAAATGTTTAAACCTTCTCAAGCACTTTGTAAGGATCTAGCTGTGTTCTTTGTGTACAAGATTAAAGAGATACTAGAGGACATTAATAATTCTCTCCCAATGATAGATCACTGTTTTAAAGAAGGGCTACTGAAAACTAGAAATAGTATTCCAAGTTTTCCAAGTTCAGAATAGTCAATGCTGAATGAGCTCAGTACGGCTGATATTTCAATTAGTCACCCCAACAAGCTAGAGTCTTTTGACGGAATTACAGAAGAAACTTTAGAGCAATAGCAATGTCTACCTCATTAGGCTCTCAGGTAGATCCATTACCGCCTAGAATATGGAAGAACGTGGCTGAGGAGCTAATGTATGTATAAGAATGGCAGGTGGGATGAAAATGCAAGAAAAATGGTCAAACCTGTGTTACTGTTGTGGAGCCTGTCTTCAGTGTGCATGCGTGAATGACCTCAACTCGCTGCCTGATCTGAACAGCTCAACGAGGTCTTAAAAATAGGTAAAAGAAATACAGAAAAATGGACCTCAGACCACAAATTGCTTTACACTTACCGAAAACTCAAACAGAAACAAGCATATTCGGGGTCTCCCGGAATTATTAGCGGTATTTATGCAATTTATTAGCTCTGTACCCCAAATGAACGGGGAATCTCATTTCCTTACATGTTGCAGAATCATCAGAAAAGTGCATTGATTGTTTTATGGAGAAGTAAAAAGGAACTAAGCATTGGCACATCGAATAGGTCTGGCTTTACTGCACTAATGCACGTAAACCGCATTGCTTCATTCATCCATGTGTTTGAGCAGTTTAATATATTAAAGCCAGGTAGATTGGCTTTGCCGGTTCTTGTTGATTCTGCACATCATTAGAGTAACCGATAAAGTGAACACTGTTGCTATCCCTCCTTTTAACGTACATCGGATTCTTGGATTCTTTCTGCCAGTTAAGTATGCACATTTGACATATTACTTAGTAATTTGTATGGTCTTGTTGCTTTGAAAAAACAAGAAAAGCTGCTCGATTTTGTCTGTTGCTCGTCTGCTAAACAGGCTTATTTGTAAGGTTCTTTATCTTTCTGCTGTGTCTGAAACGTTGATAAATGCATACTTTGACAAGTCTGCCTACGTTTGCCATTTTTATGTCAGTCTTAAAAGCACTGCTGCTTGGAACCAGTTCTTTAAAATGTAGAGAGGAGATGGCTTTGCCCAGAAGAGTATTTCTATCTCTCCTCACGCCATTGGCTGTTTCGTGCACCATTCGCCCTCCTAGGAAGTACTTCCATTGAAATCCGTGAGGGATTATTTTAAATATGAAAAGTGCACTCCGTCATCACGCTGTATGTCACATTAAATTTTTTATCGCCTATATCCATTCTATACAGAAAGCAATGCTTCCTTTTTACTCCCCCCCCCCCCCCCCCCTCCCAACAGAGACACACTGCCAATAGGCCTGGCTCTAATGTAATAAACATCATGTTTGCATGATGCAACACGTGTGAGTCTTTGTCCCTTTGGCTTTACCAATGCTTGCTTTCTCAGAGGCTTTGTGTTTCTAAATGCAGTACTCCATCGTACTGACACTTGGAAAAAGTTGGCTTTCTTTTCTGTTATCCTTATCTGTAGTCTGAGGACTATTACCATATCGGCTCAAGGGAATGAAGACTAGAAATGTGAAATTTTAGTACACCCATCTTGTGATGTGCACTGCGCGCAATGGGGGAATCCTTCACAGATGGATTGGAGATACTCTGGTGAAAATTTTGAAAGAATCACTGGTAAAATGCATGTTGCTACCTTCCAGAAGGCGTGGGGCAGTAAAATCAGGATTTCACCAGCGCTGATGGAAGATGGGGCACCTTGACCCTAAGATTGCCACTAAAGTCTCACAAGATTGCAGCTTTTGTTGTTGATCATGCAAGATTTTGGAGCTGCCATCTTGGTGTCAGGCTCTACTGATCCACAAAGAGACAATAACTCAGCAGACCAGCTAGCTGAGGAAGATCAGATTTGCAATCAAGGCCTAACAAAATCATTTAAGGATGCCTGCTGCAGTGCAAAAAAATATATTATATTGTAATTGAACTTATAAAGCGCTTACTACCCCTGACGAAGTGTCGAAGCGCTTTATCGGCAAGTAGCACGCTTCTCTGGAACCAATAAGGATTAGTGTTGAATTAGTATAGTGAAATATGAAAGTAATTTGAGTGGTGGATAATATGTTAGTCAGTTATTTGGATTGCGAAGGGTTGGGAGTTTTTTTTGGGGGGGGGGGTGAGGTCATGGCAGTAGGAGGAGGCTTTTGGATGAGTAAAAAGGGGTTCTGGAGGGGAAGAGTCAGAGGGAAGTGTTTAGAAAGATTTGTTTTGGGGGATTGGTATAGTAAAAGAGGTGTCAGATGATGCAAAGAGGGGTAGAGTAGGGGAGAGTCTAGAAAGGGTAATTTTGGGGATCATAGTAGTGGCATGGGTTTGGGATAAATGAGTGAATGTAGAGGATATATTGATAGATGTATAGGGTGAGAAATAGGGTAGTGCATTGGAAAGAGTAGCAGAAAGAAGTTTGAGATGAGTCAGAAAGTTGGGCTAGAATATACATTGAGAGAAGGAAGAGTACTAGAGGAATAATAACAAACAATGGGGACTGTTCATGAAGAGTGGGGAGAGAGGAGAATACAGGAAAAGGAGAAGGAGAGGAATAACAGAAGAGAGAGAGAGAGAGGGAGGGAAAATAGAAAGGGATAAAGGACAATGTGGATAGAATGGAACCAATAATGAAAGAATCATGAGGACACGATAATTGAGACATGAAAATTGAAACGTGAAAATGAAGAATAAGAACATTTAGTAGGGTGGAGAAAATATATGAATCGGAGGAGAACTGGATTAAGGCAATTTTAGAATAAGGAAAAATCTGGATCGCAGAGAAATTATAGGGCAAACAAAAATAATGGAAAAGCAAAGAACTTTAAGGCTGCAAATCCAAAAACATGAAAATGGCACATACCAATAGCTGCTGCCTTAGCGACTGTGCCCTATGGCAGAACCACATCATAAAGAGTTGCAAAAACATTACCATAAGAGTTACACTTACTTCGACTTCGGAAAAAGAACAGGTGGTAGTTGCTCTGATTTTTAACAGAAGAAAAAGTAATAACCGTTACAAAATATTCGGTTTCGAATTTCAGGTTTAAAAATTGCTGAGATATTATCACTGTGGGAGGGCGGGCCGGACAAACAGACGAGGAGGCTGTATATAGTGGGCCAGTTGGACTGTTTTATTCGATACAAAGAAGGTAAGATGTCTCTCCATGTATCAACTTGGGGGACCACGGTTGTTGTTCGGGATGTTCTTCTTTGGTCTCCTCCGTTTTCAGGTGGGATGCCTTTATGCTGGTTGGTCCTTCCCCGGGAGGCTCATAAGACGAAAGAAAAAAGGGAGCCGTCAGTCGTTTCTAGGTTTCCCACTTTCCAGATAATACTGTCACCACACCCGGTTGGTGTTTTCAGGGGTATCAGGGTTTGAAGGGAACGTGAAGAGGGGTTGGTTTCTGTGTGAGGGAGGCAGTGAAGGAGGAACCTTGGGCGTATACTGTGTACCGGGGTAACAGGCGAACAGAATAGGAGGTGGAAGTGCCACTAATTATTAAGAGCGGAGATGCTACTCGCTCTCACATATGCTAGGGTGGAGAGGACGAAACTAAATACAACCCTCCTGGGGTACAGTGCAATCTCGCTTCCCGGTCAAGTGCGAGGATGAGGACAAAGGGAAAGAAACAAAAAGAAAAAAAACGCTACGTCGTTTAAAGAAACCCCCCTTCTTTTCTTCTCATACAAACCTCCCACCACCCTCTTGTACACCCTTAAACCACCCACTTCCCCGCTCCCTTTTCCCCTGATTCGGGCCACTCACCAGCTCCACCACTCTTCCTTCCTTCCGGCTTCTTCGCGCTTCTCGTTGGTTTCGCTGGCCTTTTTCACCTCCCTGGAGGAACCACTTCCGGGGTTGTTTTCGTCTCCGTTCACTCCAGCGGTGGGGGCGTCGCGACGCTGTACGGGCTGAGGACACAGGAGAGGAGTTACACACGATGACAGCGTCTTCCCGCTTTGGCACCTCGTTGCGGCCGTCCTGACCGGTAGGTCATTGTGGGGAAAAGTGCGGGAAGAGCCCGACATCGAGCACGCCAGGTGTAGCACCCCCTCACAATCACTGATTTATTAAAGCTCTAAAAATGGAAGATATATAGATATAAAATGGAATACGTAGGATACTTTTATCAGATTAAGAATTTTGTAAAAGGTGCTCCTCATGCTCAAATCCATGAACAGTTTATTTTTTTCTGTGACGCTGTATTACAAACAAAGGAGTCACTCTGTAAGATTTCTGAGCCAAGAGATGGTCACGTGCTGCTAAACCTGTAAACACCGATCTGTCTTTGAAAATAATACCTCCTTCCCAGGAAAATAAACCAGGACTTGTTGTTTTAATGGCAAATCAGACATGCGTGCACAGATAGTAAGTATTATATGGACTGCTAAATATTTGACAAAAATCACACAATTTGGGCAAGTGCAGAAGCCACAATTAAATTCCTTCCACTGAAGTTGGTGTCCGAGTCTCCAATCCATGGTACAATTACGTGAAAAGTAATAGAGGAATAGGTAAGAAGGTGTGCACAGGAGAGCTATGTATATGTTTGGGCAGGGTTCTGTGGAGAAGGGCTACTCTTCTCTCTTTGGGAAGACTTATGAAAGCTCCTGCAGCAGTTACTCACAGTAATTACCGGCTCTGGACTTTCCAAAGGACATTTCAGCAAGGATTCCAATTTCTAACTTGTGTTGTCCAATCTCCAAAGCACGTTCATTAACTTGTCAGGATTTCTGAGACACTGAAATTACGCATTCTTCCCTTCACTGTTCACACCACATGCAGCTCCCCCATCAAGCCCCGTTCCCTCACACACTTTCACTCCCTTTCTGATCGCGCAGCAAGTTCGTGTTTGAGACTCTGCTTTTCTTTTCTTAATTCTTCACAGCTGCGGGGGTGATTGTGGGCCTTTGAGTTAGTATTCATGTTAATTGCAGCCCGTGTGTGCTGCAGTTCACAAGAATATTATCTCAAAGGTTCACAATCAGCCCGCAGCTGTGCACAATTAAGAAAAGAAAAGCAGAGTCTCAAACACAGCGTGTGCTAAAGCACACATCGTGTTTGAGACACTGTTTTTCTTTTCTTAACAGTGCACAGCTGCGGGGCTGATTGGGGGCCATTGAGTTAGTATTCATGTTAATTACACGCACGGGCTGCAATTAACATGAATACTAACTCAAAGGCCCACAGTCACCCCCGCAGCTGTGCACTGTAATTAAATGAATGAGGCAAGTGCAAAGGACATCTGCTCGTAAACACAAGCCCTCCCAAAACCCAGAGCCACGGGAATTACCGTTTTTCTCGCCGCTCGCGTTTTAAAAGCGGCGGCGCAAACGGTCTCGCAGGATGTGCGCGCTGAATACAGCACACTGCGCGCTCGGGCTGACTTCAGTGTGTGTGCGCGCGTGCAGGTTATTGGGAACAGTGATCCCTGCTCACATTCACCAAACACTACTGCTTGGACAGTCCGGTGCGCAGGGACAGCCATTTCGCCCGTTTGGTTCTGCAGGACTTTTGGGTTTAGAATTTGTCCGCAGCCCTCCACCAGGGATGGTATTGCTTGGGTATGTATTCCAAGGTAAGGAATCTGCGGCTAGATATCTCTATTAGATGGACAAGTTACTTGCCTTCGGTAACACCTTATCTGGTAGAGACATGATCTAGCTACAGATTACTTACCCGCCCACCCATCCTCCCTGCACAGCGGACAAGTTTCTAGGGTAAGGTTGTTCCCTTTGAGGGCCCTAGTTTTTAAACACCAGTGTCGGTACTTTTCATGACTCTGCTTTTCTGGCATGGAAAGTCTTGAAAAGTAACTGACTTAGGTGCGCCAAGGTGGCGCCTATGTAGGTGACGCGGACATTACTTCCGACGCGGATGCTGCCACCGGCGTCAAGTACCAGTGTGCAGGGGTATTGCTCGAAGAAAAATCTTCTGGATCCAGTCTGACGCCTGGGAAACTGAAAGGTTAAGAATCTGCTGGCTAGATTAGGTCTTTACCAGATATTGCTACTGTGAAATTGTGAAGCTGTACAATTAAAGATGTACCTACGCATAAGATTGTCAACACAGAAAGCCAAATAACCTTATAGTTCCTCACTAATAATCAACATACTTACCTTAAAGAATCTGCCTAACAACAATTTAACAATAATCTCTCACAATCTTAGTACGTATAACCCACTAATTTACTCCTAAAAATATAAACTGTGCTCGCATAACATTCCATTTTTACCTGTTGAACATTCTTACATCTGTCAATAAAATCTAATTTCTAAATTAATACCACATAAACTACTTCCACATTCCCATTAACTAACAAATTCTAGCTCCACTAATGAGTGTACCAAACCAAAACTCAGCTTTACACACAGCTTAGCAGTGAAACCACACTGGATACAATAACACTAATTTAGCCAAATGTGTAAGCTCTTATTCTCTTACCAACAGGAGTTAATGTTGTTACCTAACATATAATTACTTCTCTCGAGCACCAGTCTTTACAAGGCCTTACTATCTGTGGTCATATTTTGATTGGGGGTTTTAAAATCTTTAAATATTGCACAGATCTTCACATTCTCAGATGAGTGTATTGGAATCACTTGCTGCATGAATTACTAGTTTTCTTGTTCACTTGCATTATGCGACCAGGATGCCTCTGGGGTTAGAAGGTATGTTCATCCTTTCTCTCCAGCCACATCCTTTTTCATAATAAGGAAGGGTGGTGTTCGATTTCTTCCCAATCTGTTCTACTCTCTACCAGTCCTCTTAGCATCTTACTTGGTACCTCCTGACATATCTTGACACAAATAAGGTACTAAGGGAGTGTTTAACGGCTACCGATACATTATTCCCTGCCAAATAAACATACACAGGGGAAATGCATTGGTCTAGGGGGACCTGTCACACTGGATAGGTCACAAAACTGGAGACTCTTGATCCTAAAAAAAAAAAGCATTTGCAATGCTATAGGTCTCGCAATTGCAAGATTTTGAGCGATTAGCATTGTAAATGACAAAGCCTTTTATTTGTGTTTAAAAAAAAAAAAAAAAAAGCCTGCAATAATAAAATTCATTGCCATTTACAAAACCATTAGGTCACAGTTTCTAAATTGTTAGACCTAGTGCATTGCAAATGCTTGTTGTTTACAAGCACCCCCATGCTGCGCTTTCATGTTAATAGAGGCCACACCCCTTTCTCTAGATGAGCCGTGTCTAAAGAAAGGTCAGCAGCGGCCGCTATTAAAGTGAAAGCACGGTATTTGGCGCTTTTACCCCAAAAAATATTTGTTTGTCAAGTTGACAAACAAATGCATTTTTTTTGTAAAAACGCCCCGTGAAAGCGCACTTGACGCGCTGAATGCGTGAATGTTGCAGAAAAGCATGTCGTGCCTGCAGTAGGATAAACTCTTTACAGAAAACAGTGCTTACAGACTAAATAAGATGTGCCCTGTAGCAACCGAAGTAAAAAGGCCAGTCCTTATGGGTGGTTGCAAATGAAGACAAGGCGGTACTGAGGAGGGACTAACAAGCCTATTAACGAAACAGAAGCCAGCATTTACGAAGGACAATGACAAAAGCCAATGACAAATATAGACAGAGAGTGGGCAGAGCTTCAAGTCCATACTCCAATACAGCATGCCTCGCAGAGCAGCACATGCGCTGCCCAGGCTCGACCTAAAAAAGGGTTCTTTTTAGGGCGAGAACCCTTACCCACCCTTGGATAGCATGTCTCATTATAGGGTTCCTACTCACACCCCTTCCCAGACATCAGGGATGTGGGCTACTACTAACCAAGTTACAGGGTTTTTTTCAGCTAAACTTTACGTGAGCTGCAAGGTGTGGGCGAAAATGGCTGTAATCTGATGCAGAGTGATGTATAGGTTTTTATGGTCCCGATGAATGTCACACACCTCTTAGCAGGGTTTTAGATTGGCAGAAGCATGTTGACCCTACTATCACAATTGTGTTGAAGTGTATCACCCTCACTATTGTTTTTAACATACTCCTTGGGGTAACTCAATACATTTTGTTTAACACTCTGCCACTCCCACCCACACCTTGCAGCTCACATAGGGTTTAGCTGAAAACAAAATACCTCCTCCCTGAGTGGGAATTGTAGCCCATACCCCTGACCTTTGGGAAGGGCTGGGATGCAGAATCCTATGATGAAGCAAGCCAGCGAAGTGTGTGTGAGGGTTCTCGCCCATAAAATAAAATGAAAAATTTGGATCAAGACACCTACCTTGATACAGTCAGTGTGTTGGCCGGAATGCACAAGCTATTCTTTTTGTCTTAAACACATTGAATCATAGAATTTTACCCACACCATGAGATACAGTTGCAAAAAAGTATACTTATGTGTGCTGCACACATACATTACAATTCACTCACCGAAAATCACGTAAAGAATCACAAAACATCAAATCAACACACAGCAGTATGCACAGCATATCATACGCATACCAAACCAGCACATGTATTACTTGAGGGCACACATCCACCAACTCGCCGATCAGCACCATTACATTATCACACACCACCACATTATCACACACCACCACATTATCACACACTATCACTTGCGTGTAGTGTCACTCTTTTATATATATATATATATATATTACCTACTGGCGGTCGCCAGTAGGTAGTTATAGTTAGGACCACGTTTCCATAGGAAATCCGCAACATTCTATTTTGAATAACTTTGGCGCCGGTCGACGAATCCTCGCGAATTTTTCAAAATAGGTGGGGCGCTACGCTCCGCTCCTACCCTGAAAGTCTCGGGGGGGATTCGTCAAGCGGGGGCTGAGATAAAAGGGGGGTCCCAAAACGCATTTTTCCCATGCATTTTTCCATAGGACCTTTAGACAGGGCTACAGCCCGAACGGCTGAACAGAATTACTAAAAATTTGGCAGAGAGGTAGTCCTCAGGTCAAGGAAGTGCCTTTTGTAGGTTTGGTGTAAATCTGTTCAGTAGATTCTGAGAAAATAGCCTTTAAATCAATATATATATCTGAGCCAGCTTACGGTGCGCTTACGGTACGCTTACCGTACGCGTACGGTGGCGTGCGCGAGCGCGATTCTGATTGGCTCTTAGATCTTAGTAAACATTCGAATCGGCCGAAACCAGGAAGCGGCGGCCGCCATTTTCTCTCTCGCACTGAGAGTTAGGTTTTAAAATAAAGCCCAAAAACATGTAAAGGGGCTGTTTAGACAGCTCCCACACACATAGCCATGTTGAGGGAGTCCCCAAAGATCCCCCAAGGGCAAAAATGTAATTTTTATTTTTTCGCTAATTTCGCCGATTACGCTTACCGTACGCGTACGGTAAAAAATTATAAAAAAAAAAAAAACTATCCACACTCTCCCCACCCCGTGTGCAATTGGTGGTCGAAGGCCACCAATTGTGCATAGGTTATAAGCGGTGTGATAAACTATAATATTTTTAAAAAAAATAATAAAAGAAAAAATTATCCACACTCTCTCCACCCCGTGTGCAAATGGTGCCCGAAGGGCACCATTTGTGCATGGCTTATAAAAATTACGAAAAATTAAAATATTACCTTTCAAAACGAAGTGCATCATGTCCTCCATGTGCGCACGGTGCATGGCCCATCTAGCGTAACGTGGGCACGCGGTGCGCATAGCGCACCGCGTGCCCACCGTGCGTGCACGGCACTAACTGCGTAAAGTGGGCGCGCGGTGCGCGAAGCGCACCGCGTGCTTACTGTGCGCGCACGGTGCGCGAAGCGCACCGTGCGCGCACGGAACGAACTGCGTTAAGTGGGCGCGCACGCCACGAATGGCGTAAAGTAACTTAGCATTTAAAAAAACGTACAAATTCACTGAAAAAACCATAGGTTTCACACACGTTATAGTTAGGAATTAGCATTTAAAAAACCTTGCAAATTCACTGAAAAAACCATAGGTTTCGCACATGTTATAGTTAGCGGAAATTTTACTGATAAAAAACCAGTGAAATTCCCCCATTATAGTTAGTGCAGGCAACTATAACTCACGCGACCGCAATCTTCTGCTGATGACATATGTGTCTTTATGAAAAAAAAATATTTGTTATATATGTATAGCTAAAAATGTATGGAAGAAGACATGGGCAAATAAGTGTCTAAATACAGTATTAGCATCAGCAGAGGATTGCGGTCGCGTGAGTTATAGTTGCCTGCACTAACTATAACGGGGGAATTTCACTGGTTTTTTATCAGTAAAATTTCCGCTAACTATAACATGTGTGAAACCTATGGTTTTTTCAGTGAATATATATATATATATACACACACACACACACACACACCCCCACCCACCCACCCCTCCAAAGCATCCCACATGTATTACCGGTCACACCTAAGCACACTCTCACACACACTGTGAGTGGAGCTTGCACTACTGCTGCTCATACTCTGCCTGCATTGTTTGTGTGAGGAAGCATGCGCTGTGTAGTACCTGTTCTGCTCATGTCAAGGACTGTTACAATGCTGCAACTCTTGCACTTCTTGTTAGAGGGCTTGCTCTAGAAATTCCTGGGCTGTACCTGTGTACGATTGTCAATGTTTCATCTACTTTCTTTTTCATTCAAGGATGCTGCTGAACATTTCTGAAACTTGAGTTGTCCATTCTCTTTACAGCTAGTACATATTGTTGCTTGGTTGGATTTTTAGGATGGGTTTTACAAAGCTAAAATTGTTAGGCACTTTAATACCCTGGGAGTTACCCGCCACCCCTGTTCATGTTGGCTTAACAATCTGGTTGTCATTAAGATCATCTGTCTTTGAACCTTTCCTGACAAGTTTTGTGGTATTATTTTCTTTCACCATCTTTTACAATTTAGTAAGACTTCAGGAAAGCAGGAATCCTAAGTATTGTGTTGCTCTAAATAAGAAGACGATTGCTAAGCTGATTGTCTATTGATTATCACCATGCTTGCAGTCGAGCACTCCACTCCCATCTTTAGTCTGGCCAGACTGGCATCTATCAATAGGTTATTACTTTCGCTTGAGAGAGGGTGTGGGGATAGTGAGTAGGGTTCATCTCCAAGCAACATTGAATATAAGTCAGAGACCATGTTTTAAGAGGGGACTGTAGTTTTGCCCAATGCTAACAATTACTGGTACCTAATACTCTTGTTTTGGCAGATATGTTACTACTTTATTGTTGTCTCACCTATTTCATTGTGTAGACTTATTCACTTTTCCTCAGAAAAACATCTACATACCTGAACGCGTACATATAAGTTACCCCTTCTTTTGTACTAAATTAAAGTAAGAAATGGGGTGCTTTAAAACTATGACACGATAGTCTGTCTCTGTGGTGGCTCAGTAGTATAATGCATCCATTGTACAGATCAAAGTTTAACAGATTGATCCTGTGTTCGTATCCGGCAGACACTGAGGTCGATAAAATGAGCAGATAAAGCACGTAAACATGGTGTCTACACCAAACTGCTCTGGCTGCAAATTAACACTTTACAAAGTAGACTTGTGTTTTTCTTCTCTCTCCTTGGAGTGCTTAAGATAAAGAGCTGCTGTTTTATAGAAGTTGCTTTTAAAAATTTACCAGCAAAACACTTTCTGTTGTTGTCATTCTAATAGGTGATCTTGGAAATGCGATCAAATTCCCTTTGTTGGAACCCCATGGAAGCATTCATATTTACTGCAGCAAATGAAGACTACAAGTGAGTTACTTTTAAACTTTAATTTTAGGGTAATAATGTTATTTATTGAAAAATTACATGTGTGTTCACTGAATTTAATTCTAAATACATTTCCCATTTGTATATTGTTCTAAATCCCAGTCACAAAGTTGGTCGTCATTTCATATCTCCTGACAAAACAAATAACCAGACACTACTGTATAGAAAAAGGAAAAAAGTAGCAACATCCTTATCACCCCCTGTTGCCTAGTAAGGACAGTGATGAAGGTCCTATTCTCCGACCATGGATACTTTTGTTGGGCAGTGGGCATGCCTACCAACTTATAAGATGCACAGGCCTTTTGAGACAACCCTCTTGTCTCTCCCAGTAGCTACCAAGAACAGTCGCCCACAACTCCTTTCAGTAGACACCTTCACCTACCCATAATAACCTACACATTCATAAAACATACAACTGATAGCAGAATCTGCTCAATCTGAATCAGACTGTGGAATTTGGAATGTGATGGAAACCTCAGACCATTAGGTTAGTCCTTCTCAATGTGCCAAAAATGCTTCTGTGGCATACCAATGGCACATTGTGGTCTATACAAAAGAAATAGCATAATCCACCTTTACACAACTTAGCAATCGTAACACCAAATCCTCTGCACTGTAACCTGGATAGACTATTCCTTATAAGTGTAGACCCTTGAACAGGAACCGATCTGCAGGATGACTCTGACAAATAACCCATCCTACAAAAAGCTTTTGAACCTAATCCCCCTTACATTCTGTGCTACAAAACCTTTGAAGCTGTTGCATGCAAAAAAAATGTAACTGCACAATTCTGTTACACTAGCTCACTTATCTACACATTCGTTAGTGAGATAACAAATTCCAGTAACTTCTGACTGCACTGACATAATGGTATTACAACCAACAATTCACCCTGTACGTGGAAGGAAAGGCATCTATGCAACTGTGGTGTTAGTCAGTATGATGATGCAACTGTAACAAAATGGTTATGACAAATGCCTATTTAAGGAACATTTCCCCATGTAATCTGCTAGGAGGGATACCTCCATACCACTTTTCCCCTCCCAATCACCTCTCTGTGTACTTCTCTTCAGGTCTTTGTCTTTTGGTCCTGTTTTTCTTCAACCAACACTGCTGTTTTTCTGCTTCTACTATTTGACACCAGTGTTATCGTGTTATTTTCCATGTGTAAAACCAGACCCCTTACTATTTCTACTCCGTGAATCAACATATAGGCAAAATGCCCATTTGCACTCGGCAGCATTGCAGTCCACAGAGACCAGCCAGTTTGAATTGTCAGGCCACACACCATCTAAATGGAAACGCAAGCAATTCCAGACCAGTTTCAGCCTATCTGGCCCTCATCAAAAATCAAAAGGGTTGCAGCATCAGTCCTATGGCACAGTGGGCACAAGAACCATGTCTGTGCATACCATTCTGGAGTTGCTCGCGTACCCATTCATAGGGGACAGGGCTTGGCAATTCGGACTGGACTGTTCCTAATGGAGCAGTACAAAGGCTTATTTGGTTATGGCTGAGGTGGCATGGTGGAACAAAACAAAACCACGGACTGTATTATGTTCCATATTAATTAACAGTGGCTGATAATTAATTATTCAAGCCATCCACATATCACTTTTTTGTTTTTCTCCGTACAATGCCTTTATGAAGACAGTAGGTCTCACCTTTTGAATATATTGATATTGCCAATGCTGTTCAGCATTAGAAAAACAATAAGAAAAAAGCACAATGACTTGAACACATGCAAGGACTTGAAAAGCGCATTGGCTTGAACACATGCAAGGACTTGAAAAGCGCATTGGCTTGAACACATGCTACTGCATTACTCGCTACCCATGCCCAGCCATTGTGTATGTATATATCTATATATGTGTGTGTGTGTATCTATGCGTGTGTGTGTATATATGTATATATACTTGTTCGTGGGCTGGTGGGAGGAGCAGGTGGCCTGGGCAGAGACCAATGCACATTGGACTGAGAAAGTAGTAAGTTGGACAAGATATATAGATGACTTGTTTATTGTCTTTAAAGGTACTGAACAAAATGCAAGTGAATTTGTTAGAACACTTAACAATAACATCCTCAACCTCAAATTCACAGGAGAGATAAGTAAGAAAGCTGTGAATTACCTGGATCTGGTGGTGTTCCCCATGGAGGGCAGACTGTGCACTCGTTTGCACAGAAAACCGACCGCGGGTAACTCCATGTTACATGCCCGAAGTTGCCATTCGGAAAAAACAATAACCAGTATTCCGTATGGCGAACTTCTTAGGATCAAGAGGAATTGTACTCTTGATATTGATTATCAACTGGCAGCTAAGGAGAGCATAAGCAGATTCAGGATGAGGGGTTACTATATGAATATCCTTGATGAAGCGATTAAGAAAGCGGAAGTAAAATCTAGATTGGACTTGATTAAAGATGAAGATCACGATACTAGACAAAGGAAAGAGAGTGATAACAATTTCAGAATAATCACTGATTATTCTGAGGATGTTCAGGCCATTAGAAAGATATTCAGAAAGAACTGGCACATTCTGAAATCGGACCCTATCATAGGTAAAGACATGCCCAAAGCACCACTCATGACGTTCAGGAGAGTGAAAACATTGCGTGATGACTTAGTACAAAGTCACTGTAACAAAGAGAGTAAGACACCACCTTTTGGAAAAATTACAGGATTTTATCCTTGTCTTAAATGCAGGGCATGTAAAAATAGTAAGAAGATCACTCACTATAGGATACCTGGTCTAGACTTCCCTAAAAAGATCAACAAGCTAATGAATTGCAACACCTGTTTCACCGTTTACTGCCTGGTCTGTCCTTGCGGTTTACGCTACATAGGGAGTACCATACACCCCACGAAGATACACATTTTAGAACACATGAGGGCCATTAACAATAAGGATGTATCATATCCGGTGGCAAGACACTTTGAATTATTTCATCAGAGCAAAAGGGACCTGTTGAGCTTTTTCTGTTTGGATCATGTGCCACTGAATGTGAGAGGGGGCGACAGACAGTTGCAATTGAGGAGACTTGAATCTAGATATATTATTGATATCCAGACCAAGATGCCATTAGGCTTGAACAGTGGGGAAGAACTGTCTGTCCATTTGTAGCGAGAATTGCTGTCCACGGAGTATCTGGTTTTGTGCTTTTTTGTTATATTGTGTTATCAAATACACTTCATTTAACATGGCAGTAATTACCTATTCAGGGTGTAATGATAAGCTTGACATGTTTCTTAAGTAGTAAGAATGCCCATACAGGGCGTGAGAACTTATGTTATAATGCTATGCATTCTAAGTAAGAATGATTTAACATGTTTAATAATGGCTGCCATTCTGGACTGAAGTAAGTCCTATGTTGATGTTAGTGATGTAAAGAATGTATTTATGTCTACTGAAAGTCGACGACGCTTACAATTGACGAAGGCGGTAGCCGAAACGCGTTTTGCTGTGATTTTTGTCCTGTAATAAAAATCAGGACACTGTTCCCGTGAGTGCTGGTGTGTTTGTGTACCAGGAGCTTTGACTGCACGCGGTGTCCGTCACTGCGTTGGAAGCACCCGATCGCGAGTGAAGGGAGCGAGACGGAAAACTGAGCTGGATATAAGTGTATGTATATGTATATATATATATGTATGTATATGTATATATGTATATGTATGTATATGTATATATATATATATATAATTTGTGTCCAACAGCAAACACAAAGGGATGCGGCGGCACTCCTTGGTGAGTTTCAGAAGTTTTTAATTTTTCGCTCTTGAGTGACTGTCGACTCATTTCGATTGCTCCCCGCAACCTTGTTAACGACAGGATGCGCCATCTTGTGTACAATTAAATAATAACATACTAAATAAACATAGAAAAAGCTTTAGATTACGGGGAAATTCCATCACAGTATTTTCTTAGCAAGTTGATAATATGCATGCGATAAAACCCTCAGTCTTATATACAATTATGGTGATATAATACAAAATTCTCGTTCAGTAAATCACACAGGTAAATAAAATCCTCTGTATTCATTTTTAAAAGAATATCTCTCTGTATAGTACATCTTCTAATTATCAAGACTGTAATAAATATCCGTTCTATATCTAAAAAGGTAGACCAAATATTCAAACACTGACTCAATTCATATCAGCTCTGAATATCAATACATACGGTGTAAAGTTCTTCATCCATGTTAAAATCCATTGGTCCTTTGCTGTCTAATTCTAAAATAAACCATGATTCAAGTTTGCATAAATCTATCGCTCTGTCACCTCCCCTTTTTCTCTTGGGGACTTGTGTCACACAGCTGTATCTTAACTCTGAATGGTCACTATGATGGTGTTTTTCAAAGTGTCAGGCAATAGAACTGTGATCTTTATTGATGATTGCTCTGATGTGTTGCAGTAACCTCTTATGTACTGGCAAAGTGGTGCTTCCCACATATAATTTCTTGCAGGGACAGGTGAGGACATATTCAACAAACTCAGATTTACATGTCAAATTGCCTTGTACTTTGATTGTCTTTTTAAAAGTGGTCACTATCGTAGAATGGTTCTCTCTGTTTTTACAGGCTTTACATTTAGTGCATTTTCTGAAGCCTTCCTGTCTGGCTAACCAGGTTTTAGGTTTGGTGGTCGTATTGTATTCGCTCCTAACTAGGTAATCTCTCAAAGACTTAGATTTCCTATAGGTTATCATAGGTCATTTCGGTATATGTTGGCCAATGACTGGGTCTTCCCTTAATTAATGCCAATGTTTCTGCATAGCCTGTCTCACTTTCTGATGTTCCTGATTATACGTTGTTATGAATCTATGCATTTGTGCGGGCTCCTTTTTCTTTAGGCTAGTTTTTGAATGGTTAAATAGGGCTTTTTCTCTATCTATTTCACGAGT
Organism: Triturus cristatus; assembly: GCF_964204655.1. NCBI lineage: Eukaryota > Metazoa > Chordata > Amphibia > Caudata > Salamandridae > Triturus > Triturus cristatus. The sequence continues at coordinate 399,371,639 of NC_140587.1, read as the reverse complement.
CCTTTTGCTTGCAGCATTTAATACTGCATTGGAATACCCTCTTTGTTTAAATCGGACTAACATACCCTTTTCAGTTTTATCATAAGCTGTGTGTGTGCTGTAGGCCCTTTTGACTCTATATGATTCCCCAAATGGAATACTCCAAATTAGAGGAGTGGGATGGAAGCTGCCCACATGTAATATGGTGTTCCCTGCAGTAGGTTTCCTAAACATAGAGGTTTCCAGTCCTTCCTTTCCAATTTGAACGTTAACATCTAAGAAGTCTACAGATGTAGGACTTATTTTAGCTGTAAATTTTAGGTTGAGGTCATTTTCATTAAGCTCCTTCACAAATTGTTTAGCCTCCCTTTCTGTGCCCTGCCACAGCACAAATAGGTCATCAATGTATCTCGACCACAGGATGGTATGTTGTAACAAATGCTCCTTAGCGTGACCCCTGGGCATCTGCTCTTCCCACCAGCCCATGTGTAGATTGGCATAACTGGGGGCGAAGCAGGCGCCCATGGCTGTTCCTCTATGTTGCTGGCACAGATGGCTTGCAAATATAAAGATGTTTTTACTGAGACGCCACTCAATCATTTATATATATATTATATCCATCCATCCATCCATCCATCTATCCATCATAGATGAATAGATAGAGTAAAACAGCTCACCGCACCGAGTCACAGCACCCAATTCCTCTGATGCAAGCGGCACAACTCAGGAATTTTGCATGTTGTTTTTATTTCATATTTTTTTTTGTTCTTAAACAAACAAGTGCATCGTGCAGTAAGGACATAGCCTATGCATTTAGTCCGGAGCCCTCTACAGGGCCTTAGAGTCGTGCAGCTAGAGTGTCTATTTAAAGAGGCATCACCCTGGTACCACCACCCAATTTAAATCAATTTTTGTTGGTCATGAACTAGACCGATGACCACCGTCTTACACAGGCATATGACGGCCACCATTTTGGCCATATTCAGAGTTACAAAGTTAAAGAGCGATAGTTTCCATACACATTATTTAACCAAGTGCAACATATATATGTATTTAGGAACATTTAACATGGTATGCTTAGAGTTTTGTGTATGATTTATTTTTTGGCCTGGTAAAGTACTCCAAGCTTCATTCAAAGTACCATTTAAATTTCCAATAAATATATCGCGTCCAAAGTTACAAGAGTTCCCTATCCATTTCAACATAGTTGGGAATTAAAAAAAAATCTCTTCTCATTATATCCCATGCAAATCATGTATGCAAATCGGGAAATATTAGCATGATATAATTGTGCTTCTTTTGACCCGGTAAAGTACCTAACGTCTCGTACACAATATCATCTTTGTTTCCAACAGTCATGTCACATCCAGTAAGATTTTAAAGGCCTCCATATGATTCACATGACGTCATTTACCAATACTTACAGTTCTAAATCAGTAATTCTCAATTTAACATTACAATTGGACAAAAATTGTTTCTTTATATTCACAGATTGTCAACAGCATATCAAAAGTGCTCAAGGTGCTTTCTAGTGTGCTATGTTAACTAGTTCAATCAGTTCAGGGTATTTAATCCATAACCGCAGTGTTGCAAACGTTGCAACATCTCAACACTCACTTGTACGTAGGCTTGACAGCCCTACATTAAAAAAGAATGTTGTCAGTATTTGCCTTCATTCATAAACATTAATATATGGTCATTTCAATATCTTTGCACACAACCTGGAAGTCATTGTTCTCCCCTAAATACAAGCCAGCCTTCTCACAAAAATGAATATACCTTAAATGAACTCCATCTAAGGGAAAAGGGAGTGATATTAGAAAAGATATGTTTTATGATATATATGTGTATATGTATGTGTATATGTATGTGTATATGTATGTGTATATATAGGAGATATGTATGTATATATATATGAGTATATGTATATATGTATGTGTGTATATGTATGTATATATGTATGTGTGTATATGTATGCATGTGTATATATATGTGTATATGTATATATATGTGTATGCATATATATGTGTATGTATATGTATATATGTGTGTGTATATGTATGTATGTGTGTATATATCTGAAAGAAACACGTTAGTTAGATTCCTCACCTTAGAATATCCCCAGGCGTCAGACTGGATCCGGAAGATTTTTCGTCAGCAATACCCCTTGCGCGTCGCTAGGCGTCGTCTGCGGCTCCGCGTCCGTCGTCGGCGTCGTGCGCCGGAATGACGTCGTCGGAGTACTTAGACGCCGCCCTCGCGTGCTGACGTCAGTTCTTCTTTTTTCCGCGCCAGTAAGCGCAGATCCGGGAGAGCTACCCCTTTAGTCAATTTTTGACTAACTTTTTGATCCTTTTTGATCCTGTCTATCGACACCGGTGCCGGTAGGATGCCTGGGTTTAAAGCCTGGACGGACTGTAGCCGATTGATGTCGGTTACGGACCATCACCGCCGGTGCCTGTACTGTTTGGGCCTCGACCACGACGCGGAGTCGTGCTCGGACTGTAAGGCCCTGACCTCGAAGGCTAGACGGGAGCGGTCCCGTAAGCTTCTCGAGATTCGCCACTCGGCTCCGCGCGTCTCTCGATCCCGGTCCAGGAGGAGGTCCAAGGATCGGTCGCGGAGCCGCAGCCGACGTCACCATCGGTCGTCGGGATCAAAGTGTCACGGCTCCCCGAGTCTCCTTCAGGATCTGGGCGATGCTTAAAGGGGTCCCCCTCCAGACATCCCCACACTCTGATTGAATTATGCTACAGAGTGTTGAGGCGATCAGGTGAGGGAAAGGAAAGGGTAGGATCTGCGTGGGAAGGGACACCTGCAAAACAAAGGACATGTGATTACTATCTTCTCTCACAGTTCCCTACTCTCATACGGTCTCACTAGTGAATTCTCATACCTGCCACTGTGTCTCCCTGAATTCCAGTCTTCTCTCAGAAATGGCAGGGTACTATATTTACTGCAAAACAAAAAGGCAAACACTGTAACACAGGAATCCCTGACAATTCATTCCTCTACCCCTTCGACACTCCTTTGTCCTCATACGTACCAAACACTTCCTCCCCACACGCCTGGTACTTATGAACCGAAGAAATAATAACAGAACAGTGGCTTGAAGAACCCTTTTTGTCAGGGCTTCTCTCTCCCACCAATAGGTCTCGAATACCTCAATATCGAACCCAGCTCCCACTCCGTGGTTTTACTGCAGGCTCCGGATATTTATCAAACAAAAAGAAAGCACTGGGCCGGCTCCACCCACATGGCTGCCCGATGGCCCCTAACAAAGAACACAGCTATAACAAAGAACTCTTTACACCACAGTCGTCTTGACTCCAGCAACGGTTTAGTTCGCCGTGCGCTAGTTCACGGTTTACCTGACACGGTGTGCGGGTTTCCTGGCGTGCTGCTCCGAAGAAGCGGAGAGAGAGGGAGGAACTCCCCGTCAGTTGAGCCTCAACGGCGCCTTGCCGCGAACCACGCTGTCCTCCGGAATTGCTCCGTCGAAGAGTCCTGGGAACCTCGGCCGATAACCCTCGGCGGTTCCTAACCGGTTTTCACGAAAATCTCCTCCTGGCAGTGGAGGCTTGAAATAGTTGAGCCGCAGCAGCTCACAACTCCGCTGCTGCCTCCTGGTTCCAGAATCACGAACAACGCGTCCGGGCGTTGTTCGTGTCTATAAAGTCATTAGCCCCTCCCCTTCCTCTGGGGTTGCTGGGACTTGTAGTTCCGTCAGAAAGATACTCGAAACAATGTAGGCGCCCTGGCTCTCAAACCCTGACACAAAGTCTTCGGGTAAGTCGAAGCATTCCAAGAAGTCCAAGAGGCGACATCGCTCTTCGGACTCCCGTCGCCGGTCGCGCGACTCGGTCGAGGGTCAGGGTGGTTCCACCCCCGCGGCTCCGGCGGAGCCGCAGGCGCCGCGTCCGTCCCCATACCCTCCGGTCCCTGGGACTAACGCGACGCCGGCGGAAGTCAGTGCCTTCCTCTCGGCCATGAGGAACCTGGCTCCGCCGTCGGCGCCCGCTGGTGCGCCTTCGGGCCCCGCGGACCCGACTGGGTTGCCTTGCCAGCCGGCGGCTCCGGCCCCGGCGCCGTTGACGGCTCCGGCCTCGACGCCGCAAGCGCCCGAGGGACCCGTTCTCGAGTCCCCGTCGACGCCGGTCAACCTTGTCACTCCTCCACCGGCGTCGACTCCGGTTCCACCCCCGACGCCAACGTCGACTCCGCTCGACGCCGTGCCCCAGTTAAGTCCCGGTCCGGGCCCGGCGCCGGTCCGGCGTCGATGGACGCCGAGATCGACGCCGCTAGAGACACATTTTGTCTACCGCCCGGCTCCGTTACTTTCTCCCCTACACCAGGAGTCGGATGAGGGGGACTACTGGGAGGGATCCGAGGATCCTATGGCCCATCAGGCCCAACTGTCCCAGGACTGGGCAGATGAACTGGGGGAGGCCAGTGGTCTGGATACCTCGGCAGACACTGGATTCATCTCTCCTCCGACTGTGGCTTCGGAGGAGGGTGCTGCTTTCTCCGTGGTGCTGCGCAAGGCGGCCGCAGCCCTTGGGCTCGAGCTACCTGCCGTGGCTGTGAGGACGAACGTCCTCACTGAGGTGCTTCAATCTGCAGCAAGCTCCACTGAGCCTCTGCTGCCGTTCAATGAAGCCCTCACTGACGTTCTCCAGGGCACCTGGTCCAAGCCCTCCACCTTTCCTCCTGTGGACAGGAACGTTGCCAGGCGCCACCGCCCTGCTCCGGGCGACCCCAGTTTTCTGTCCCAACACCCTACCCCTGAGAGCCTGGTTATCCAGGCCTCCACCTCCCAATCCTCTTTCCCGACCGCCCCGCCGGACCGGGATTCCAAGAGACTGGAGCAGTTTGGCAAGAAACTGTTCTCATCCCTTAGTTTGGGCCTGCGGTCTTTGAACACCGCTTGTCTCTTGGACCGTTATTCCCACTCTCTGTGGGATGCGGTGGAGGACGCGCTGCCCCTGTGTCCGGAGGAGGTCCGGACACGACTTACCCAGGCTCTGGCCGATGGGAGGGATGCCGCGCGACATGCCATACGTTGTGGGCTTGACACCACGGACTCACTGGGTAGGGCCATTTCCACCACTGTGGCGCTTCGACGTCACGCCTGGCTGCGGTCCACGTCGTTTTCCGGCGATGTCCAGAGCACTCTCATGGACATGCCGTTTGATGGCACTCGCCTGTTTGGCGAGAAGGCGGACAGTGCGCTGAACCGCTTTAAGGACTCCCGGGCTACGGCCAAGTCCTTGGGCCTCTCGGCCCCGCGGTCGCAATCTTCCGCTTTTCGCCCCTTTCGTGGCCAAGGAAGGGGTGCCTCCTCACGTGCGCCTAGCCACCAGCCGCAGAACCAACCTGCGCGCGGTCGCGGACGTGGTTTCCGCCGCGGCGGATCTGGAGGACGACGAGGTCAGCCCACATCCACCCCGGCAACATCCGCCTCAAAGCCTTCCTTGTCCGAGCTTTCAGGCCCATTCCACGCCAGTGGGCGGCAGAGTTCGCCATCACCTGCTCCACTGGCGGTCCATCACATCGGACAGGTGGGTGCTGCAAATCGTCCGAAGGGGCTACTCCCTCCCCTTCGAGACGACCCCTCCAGCCATGCCACCGCAGCACCACCGTATCTCGGGGGATCACTTGCATCTTCTCCACGAGGAGGTTTCCGCCCTCTTGGCCAAGGGGGCCGTCGAGCGCGTTCCGAGCCCAGAAGTAGGTCGTGGTTGTTATTCCCACTACTTTCTGGTTCCCAAGAAGGGCAAAGGGGGCCTCCGCCCTATCTTGGACCTTCGGAACGTCAATGCCTTCCTCCGGAAGGAAAGGTTCAAGATGTTGACTTTGGCTCAGGTTCTAGCTGCCCTAGACCCCGGAGACTGGATGGTAGCGTTGGACTTGCAGGACGCTTATTTCCACATCCCCGTCCTGCCGGCCCACCGGCGTTACCTGCGGTTCACGGTGGGCCAAGAGCACTTTCAGTTTACCGTGCTCCCCTTCGGCCTCACCAGTGCCCCTCGGGTGTTCACGAAAGTGATGGCGGTGGTCGCAGCTCATCTGCGCAGATCAGGGGTTCCAGTCTTCCCCTATCTCGACGACTGGTTGTTGAAGGCGGGCTCGCCCCAGACAGTCGTCTCCCACCTCCAGACTACGGCGGATCTCCTGCATTTGCTGGGGTTTTCCATCAACGTGCCGAAGTCACACCTGAGTCCCTCTCAGAAGCTCCTCTTCATCGGAGCGGTTCTCGATTCGGCGCAGTTCCGGGTCTATCCACCGGAACAGCGGGTCCGGGATATACAGGCCCTGATTCCCATCTTTCGGCCTCTATCCTGGGTTTCGGTCAGGCTAGTGTTGCGGCTTCTGGGGCTGATGGCCTCCTGCATCCTACTAGTGCATCACGCCATGCGGCGCATGCGGGCTCTGCAGTGGGACCTGAAGTTTCAGTGGGCCCAGCATCACGGCAACCTGTCCGACCATGTCTTGATCTCGGAGGGCACTGCACAGCAGTTGCAGTGGTGGCTCACGGACCGCGATTGGGTCATGGGCAGGAGCCTCTCCCTTCCCCAACCGGAGCATGTCGTAGTGACGGATGCGTCCCTCCTGGGATGGGGTGGCCATATGGGAGAGGCGGAGATCAGAGGCCTCTGGTCTCCGGCGGAGTCTCGTCTCCACATCAACCTGTTGGAGTTGAGGGCGATCCGACTTGCACTGAAAGCCATGCTTCCCTCTGTCAGGGGCAGTGTCGTGCAGGTGTTCACGGACAACACCACCGCCATGTGGTATTGCAACAAACAGGGCGGGGTGGGGTCGTGGACCCTTTGTCAGGAGGCTCTGCGCCTCTGGACGTGGCTGGAACACCAGGGCGTCACCCTAGTGGTTCAACATCTGGCGGGCTCTCTGAACGCCAGAGCGGACGAACTCAGCCGCCGGTGCATGATGGATCACGAATGGCGTCTGAACTCCGAAGTGGCGCAAGGTCTCTTTCAGCAGTGGGGAGAGCCTTGGTTAGATCTATTCGCCACCAAAGAGAACGCGCAATGTCAGCAGTTCTGCGCGTTGGAATTTCCAAGGCGGCACTCACTCGGCGACGCTTTTCGTCACGAGTGGAGTTGCGGTCTGTTGTACGCCTTTCCGCCTATACCACTTCTGCCCAGAGTGCTGAAGAAGATCAGGCACGACCGGGCCCAAGTCATCTTGGTGGCTCCGGATTGGGCACGAAGATACTGGTATCCCGAGCTACTCAGTATGTTGACCGATCCCCCGATACGTCTGCCCCTTCGGGAGGATCTTCTGTCGCAGCAGCAGGGGACGGTCCTCCACCCGAACCTGTCCAGCCTCCACCTCCATGCGTGGAGATTGAGCGGCGGCAGTTGATGCCATTCGACTTGCCTCCTGAAGTCTGTGATATCATTCTGGCAGCCAGGCGTCCCTCCACAAAGACGGTATACGCCTGCCGGTGGAACAAATTTGTGGCATGGTGCACAGCAAAGGCTGTGGATCCCCTTTCCGCCCCTTTCTGAGGTTCTCCTCTTTCTTCTTTCTCTGGCCCGGCAGGGCTCTGCCCTGGGCACCCTGAAAGGTTATCTTGCTGCCATCTCTGCCTTCTTGCGGCTTCCTGATCAGCCTTCTCTTTTCAAGTCCCCTGTGGTTACACGCTTTCTAAAAGGCATTACTCACACGTTCCCTCCTGTCCCTTTTGTAATGCCTCAGTGGGACTTGAATCTGGTCTTGACATTCCTGATGTGCGCTCCCTTCGAGCCTCTTCACACTTGTCCTCTTCGTCTTCTGACTCTTAAGACTGCTTTTCTGGTAGCCATCACCTCGGCTAGACGGGTGAGTGAGCTCCAGGCTTTATCTTCAAAGCCTCCTTTTCTGTCTGTTCATCCGGACAAGGTTGTCCTTCGGCCTCGTCCCTCCTTTCTTCCGAAAGTGGTGACTCCATTTCATCTTGGGCAGTCTGTCACCTTGCCCACCTTCTTTCCGCCTCCGCATCCTTCCAAAGAGGAAGAGAGGCTCCACCGTCTGGACCCAAAACGTGCGCTCTCCTTTTATTTGGACCGCACAAAGCAGTTCCGGGTGGACGACCAACTTTTCGTTGGATACGTGGGTGCTAAGAAGGGGAAAGCTGTGCACAAACGGACCATCTCTCGGTGGGTCGTTTTGTGCATCAAAATTTGTTACTCTTTGGCAAAAAAGGACCCTCCTGTTGGGCTGCGCGCCCATTCTACTCGGGCCACAGCGGCTACTACTGCCTTGGGACGGGGAGTCCCTTTGCAGGACATCTGTCAGGCGGCGACGTGGGCTTCGCTACACACGTTTGCCAGGCATTATTGCCTTGACAGCCAAGTCCGGAGGGATGGCTTCTTTGGCCGTTCTGTCCTCCAGGACTTTCTGGTGTGATCTTGGTTCGCAGACCCACCACCGGGGATGGTATTGCTTGGGTATCTATTCTAAGGTGAGGAATCTAACTAACGTGTTTCTTTCAGATGAACAAGTTACTTACCTTCGGTAACGATGTATCTGTAAGAAACATTAGTTAGTTCGATTCCTCACCGACCCACCCATCCTCCCCGTTCTGCGAACTGACATCTAGGGTTAAGGTTATCCTTTTCAGGCCCCTAGATTTTATTTTTGGCACCAGTGTCGGTCTTTGCATGGCTCTGCGTTCCTGGCGCGGAAGGCTATGTACAAGAACTGACGTCAGCGCGCGAGGGCGGCGTCTAAGTACTCCGACGTCATTCCGGCGCACGACGCCGACGACGGACGCGGAGCCGCAGACGACGCCTAGCGACGCGCAAGGGGTATTGCTGACGAAAGATCTTCCGGATCCAGTCTGACGCCTGGGGATATTCTAAGGTGAGGAATCTAACTAACTAATGTTTCTTACAGATACATTGTTACCGAAGGTAAGTAACTTGTTCATATGTATATATGTATGTATGTGTATATATATATGTGTATGTGTATATATGTATATGTATGTGTATATATGTATGTGTGTATATATGTATGTATGTGTATATATATATATGTGTGTGTGTATATATATATGTATGCATATGTATGTGTATATATGTGTGTATATATATATATATATATATATATATATATATATATATATATATATATATATATATATATATATATATATATATATATATATATATATATACATGTGTGTGTATGTATGTATATGTGTATATATACAGGGCCGGGTCCGCTATATTTAAGGAGGAAAATAATAGCTTATACACCTGCTCGCTCACTAAGATCTAGCAATGGGAATCTGCTTCACAATGTATAATCAGAAAAACCAAAACGGGAGGACGCGCATTTTCGCATCTAGCCCCTCTCCACTGGAATCTGCGCGCCTGCCCTAGTCTGGAACAATTTAAGAACCGCTTAAAGACCTGGCTCTTCTGAAGCCGTATTCCCTGTCTTAGCCGCTAGCACTGTGTCGCCAAAAGCGCCGAGAGATCCCGCCTGGGATGATTCGCTGCGTGATATAAGTCTTAATAATAATGTATATATGTTTATGTGTATATATGTATGTGTATATATATATATATATATATATATATATATATATTTATATATATATGTGTGTATCAACAAAGTTGCCCTGTAGCATCTAGGAAAGCACTCGACAGTGCCCTGCCATCCGGCTGTACACAGCAACATGCCTTCACGTTTCACCTTGATTCAGTTAGCTGACGCGTTTCGGGGTCAGGGCCCCTTCTTCCTGGGCTGCATGAAAGACTCTTGACATCACGTTTTTTAGCATTTCCGGCATTATTTATTTCCAAACCCCCCATTTAGGCGTGAGCTCAGTGCAACGTCATACTGGTGCATTATGGGGCTTAGAGTCCATTAACGTGAAACATTATTTACTTAAGTAAGTTCAAGAGTTCATTCATTAATTAAGCTGCATATTAAAACCTTGAGTAGGCAGTGTCACGATCTTGGCAAGTTGAAATTGCGAGTGGGCACTGTGCCGATCCGGTCCCAAGCAGTTTGGAGGCACCATCGCCTGCTGTGACGGAAATGCAGGTACCAGCTGTGCGAGGCCGCGGCACCAAACTGCTTGGGACCGGATCGGCACAGTGCCCACTCGTAATTTCAACTTGCCAAGATCGTGACACTGCCTACTCAAGGTTTTAATATGCAGCTTAATTAATGAATGAGCTCTTGAACTTACTTAAGTAAATAATGTTTCACGTTAATGGACTCTAAGCCCCAAAATGCACCATTATGACATTGCACTGAGCTCACGCCTAATTGGGGGGTTTGGAAATGAATAATGCCGGAAATGCTAAAAAACCTGATGTCAAGAGTCTTTCATGCAGCCCAGGAAGAAGGGGCCCTGACCCCGAAACGCGTCGGCTAACTGACTCATGGTGAAACGTGAAGGCATGTTGCTGCATACAGCCGGATGGCAGGGCACTGTCGAGTGCTTTCCTAGATGCTACAGGGCAACTTTGTTGATTCATATATATATATATGTATATGTGCGTATATGTACAAAGCACGCCATCTCCGCACTTCCTCGCACCAGCAGGCGAACAGAGACAACACGAATCCCAAAATCAGGCACTTGTAAGATTTTATTTACAGAGCTGCAGTCTGACGCGTTTCGGGCGAGATTGCCTTGCTCAAAGATATATGTATATGTGTATATATATATATATGTGTATGTATGTGTGTATATGTGTATATGTATGTATATGTGTATATATGTATGTATATGTGTGTGTATATATATATATTCACTTAAAAAACCATAGGTTTCACACATGTTATAGTTAGCTGGACATTTCACTCGAAAAAACCCAATGAAATTCCCCGTTATAGTTAGTTCAGATAACTATAACTCGCGCGACCGCCACTCTATCACAGGGATGATGTCATGAGTGATGTCATGAGTGATGCCACTGACCATGTCATGAGTGATGTGATATGTGACGTCATGAGCAGTGGATTGCGGGCGCGCGAATTATAGTTATCTGAACTAACTATAACGGGGGAATTTCATTGTTTTTTTTCGAGTGAAATGTCCAGCTAACTATAACATGTGTGAAACCTATGGTTTTTTAAGTGAATATATATATATATATATATATATATATATATATATATATATTTTTTTTTTTTTATCCTCCAAACTGCCCTCAGCATCGAGAGGTCACTCAGCAACACTCTGCCATCCGGCTTTGATATGCAGGCAGCCTTTCACAGACATTATTATTCCTTATTTTCGCCGACGCGTTTCAAGGCTGAAAGCCTCTTCTTCCGGGCATGCAATACAACACATCAGAAGCTCGCATTTTTTCTTTCACTGACTTTATTTGTTTCCATGACCCCCACTGGGCGTGAGCTTAGTGCAAAGTCCGTAGAGCATTATGGGGCATGGAGTCACAAATGCGAGTATAATTTTTCACTTTAGTAAGTTCCAATGTGGTATTAAATAAAGCAAATTTTTTCCTTTAGTAGGTAATGTTCGTGAGGTAGGCTCATTGCGCATTGGAATGTTGCACTTTAAGGTCCCAAACAGTTCAGAACCAGCTTCTCCCAGCCAGCAAGAAATTCCTACCCCAGCTGGTGACGGTGCTCCTCTCCACGGCCGGGCCGGCCGTGTGTAATTTTATCCTCCAAACTGCCCTCAGCATCGAGAGGTCACTCAGCAACACTCTGCCATCCGGCTTTGATATGCAGGCAGCCTTTCACAGACATTATTATTCCTTATTTTCGCCGACGCGTTTCAAGGCTGAAAGCCTCTTCTTCCGGGCATGCAATACAACACATCAGAAGCTCGCATTTTTTCTTTCACTGACTTTATTTGTTTCCATGACCCCCACTGGGCGTGAGCTTAGTGCAAAGTCCGTAGAGCATTATGGGGCATGGAGTCACAAATGCGAGTATAATTTTTCACTTTAGTAAGTTCCAATGTGGTATTAAATAAAGCAAATTTTTTCCTTTAGTAGGTAATGTTCGTGAGGTAGGCTCATTGCGCATTGGAATGTTGCACTTTAAGGTCCCAAACAGTTCAGAACCAGCTTCTCCCAGCCAGCAAGAAATTCCTACCCCAGCTGGTGACGGTGCTCCTCTCCACGGCCGGGCCGGCCGTGTGTAATTTTATCCTCCAAACTGCCCTCAGCATCGAGAGGTCACTCAGCAACACTCTGCCATCCGGCTTTGATATGCAGGCAGCCTTTCACAGACATTATTATTCCTTATTTTCGCCGACGCGTTTCAAGGCTGAAAGCCTCTTCTTCCGGGCATGCAATACAACACATCAGAAGCTCGCATTTTTTCTTTCACTGACTTTATTTGTTTCCATGACCCCCACTGGGCGTGAGCTTAGTGCAAAGTCCGTAGAGCATTATGGGGCATGGAGTCACAAATGCGAGTATAATTTTTCACTTTAGTAAGTTCCAATGTGGTATTAAATAAAGCAAATTTTTTCCTTTAGTAGGTAATGTTCGTGAGGTAGGCTCATTGCGCATTGGAATGTTGCACTTTAAGGTCCCAAACAGTTCAGAACCAGCTTCTCCCAGCCAGCAAGAAATTCCTACCCCAGCTGGTGACGGTGCTCCTCTCCACGGCCGGGCCGGCCGTGTGTAATTTTATCCTCCAAACTGCCCTCAGCATCGAGAGGTCACTCAGCAACACTCTGCCATCCGGCTTTGATATGCAGGCAGCCTTTCACAGACATTATTATTCCTTATTTTCGCCGACGCGTTTCAAGGCTGAAAGCCTCTTCTTCCGGGCATGCAATACAACACATCAGAAGCTCGCATTTTTTCTTTCACTGACTTTATTTGTTTCCATGACCCCCACTGGGCGTGAGCTTAGTGCAAAGTCCGTAGAGCATTATGGGGCATGGAGTCACAAATGCGAGTATAATTTTTCACTTTAGTAAGTTCCAATGTGGTATTAAATAAAGCAAATTTTTTCCTTTAGTAGGTAATGTTCGTGAGGTAGGCTCATTGCGCATTGGAATGTTGCACTTTAAGGTCCCAAACAGTTCAGAACCAGCTTCTCCCAGCCAGCAAGAAATTCCTACCCCAGCTGGTGACGGTGCTCCTCTCCACGGCCGGGCCGGCCGTGTGTAATTTTATCCTCCAAACTGCCCTCAGCATCGAGAGGTCACTCAGCAACACTCTGCCATCCGGCTTTGATATGCAGGCAGCCTTTCACAGACATTATTATTCCTTATTTTCGCCGACGCGTTTCAAGGCTGAAAGCCTCTTCTTCCGGGCATGCAATACAACACATCAGAAGCTCGCATTTTTTCTTTCACTGACTTTATTTGTTTCCATGACCCCCACTGGGCGTGAGCTTAGTGCAAAGTCCGTAGAGCATTATGGGGCATGGAGTCACAAATGCGAGTATAATTTTTCACTTTAGTAAGTTCCAATGTGGTATTAAATAAAGCAAATTTTTTCCTTTAGTAGGTAATGTTCGTGAGGTAGGCTCATTGCGCATTGGAATGTTGCACTTTAAGGTCCCAAACAGTTCAGAACCAGCTTCTCCCAGCCAGCAAGAAATTCCTACCCCAGCTGGTGACGGTGCTCCTCTCCACGGCCGGGCCGGCCGTGTGTAATTTTATCCTCCAAACTGCCCTCAGCATCGAGAGGTCACTCAGCAACACTCTGCCATCCGGCTTTGATATGCAGGCAGCCTTTCACAGACATTATTATTCCTTATTTTCGCCGACGCGTTTCAAGGCTGAAAGCCTCTTCTTCCGGGCATGCAATACAACACATCAGAAGCTAAAGTGAAAAATTATACTCGCATTTATGACTCCATGCCCCATAATGCTCTATGGACTTTGCACTAAGCTCACGCCCAGTGGGGGTCATGGAAACAAATAAAGTCAGTGAAAGAAAAAATGCGAGCTTCTGATGTGTTGTATTGCATGCCCGGAAGAAGAGGCTTTCAGCCTTGAAACGCGTCGGCGAAAATAAGGAATAATAATGTCTGTGAAAGGCTGCCTGCATATCAAAGCCGGATGGCAGAGTGTTGCTGAGTGACCTCTCGATGCTGAGGGCAGTTTG